>NC_135235.1:585277032-590077032 GCF_051348905.1 Ranitomeya variabilis | reverse complement strand
AAACTCAGGCTTCTGCTCAGAGAACACCGCCAGATGGTGCACAGGTTTGCACTCCCGAAAACGCCGATCAATCTGAATGGCCAAGGACATTGAATCATTCAGACCCGCAGGCATGGGGAACCCCACCATAACATCCTTAAGGGCTTCAGAAAGACCCTTTCTGAAAATCGCTGCCAGGGCACACTCATTCCATTGAGTGAGCACAGACCACTTCCTAAACCTCTGGCAGTAAACCTCCGCTTCATCCTGACCCTGAGACAGAGCCAGCAAAGTCTTTTCTGCCTGGTCTACTGAATTAGGCTCCTCATAAAGCAATCCAAGTGCCAGAAAAAACGCATCTACATTTAGCAATGCAGGATCTCCTGGCACCAGGGAGAATGCCCAGTCTTGAGGGTCGCCACGTAACAAAGAAATAATAATTTTAACTTGCTGAGTAGGGTCACCAGAGGAGCGGGGTTTCAGAGCAAGAAACAATTTGCAATTGTTTTTGAAATTCAGAAACTTAGATCTATCTCCATAAAACAAATCAGGAATTGGTATTCTAGGCTCTAACATAGGATTCTGAACTACAAAATCCTGAATGCTTTGTACCCTTGCAGTGAGATGATCCAAACTAGAGGACAGACTTTGAATGTTCACATCTGCAGCTGAGTCCTGAACCACCCAGAGATTAAGGGGAGGAGAGAAGCAAAACACACTGCAGAGAAAAAAAAATGAACTCAGGACTTCTCTTATCCCTCTTTTGTGAGGCATTAACACTCATTGGCCAGCTGTACTGTTATGGTGCTGGTGGTTAGGAACACTTGGAATGACCTGATAGGTAAACCAGAAATATAGGACAAGCTCTGGGGACGTGGAAACTTTACTGACCGCAAACCTGATCCTATCACACACACTATAGGCAGCCGTGGAGCGTACCTAACTCTCCCTAGACGCCTCTTCACAGCCTGAGAGCTAGCTACCCCTAGAGAGAAACAAAAGCCTCACTTGCCTCAGAGTAATTTCCCCAAAGTAAAGTCAGCCCCCCACAAATAATGACGGTGAGTTAAGAGGAAAATACAAACATAGGAATGAAAACAGGTTTTAGCAAAAGAGGCCCACTAGTACTAAATAGTATGAAGATAGCAAGGGAACTGTGCGGTCAGTATAAAATACTACCAAATATCCACGCAGAGAGTACAAAAGACCCTCACACCGACTCACGATGTGAGGGAGCAACTCTGCTCCCCCGAGCTTCCAGCTAGCAAGAAAATAGCATATAAGCAAGCTGGACTGAACTTGTGATATACTGAGAAACATTTTCCAAAAGCAATGAGCAAAAATGAACTAGCATGAACTTAGCTTCTCCAGGAGGAGACAGGTCACACATGAAGTCCCAGAGAGAACTGAACCAATACTGAATACAATGACAGCTGGCAACAAGTAAAGATCTAGGTGGAGTTAAATAGGCAACCAGCACTGCAGAAAACGAGGCAGCTGGAGCCCAGCTAAAGACCAGCAGTATCACTCAAAGCCACCAGAGGGAGCCCACGAACAGAACTCAACAAAGTACCATTCACGACCACAGGAGGGAGCCCGAGAACGGAATTCACAACAGACCCCCACCACATCACCATATATAATCCTGCCCCCCAACACACACATCACACATAATCCCGCCTCCCCACCCCAATTTCACACATAATCACCCCCACGCCATTACCACACATAATCCCGCCCCCCATGCCTTTACCACACATAATCCCACCCCCCAACACATCACCACACATAATCCCGCCTCCCCACCCCTTTACCACACATAAACCCGCCCCGTCACCCCATTACCACACATAATCCTGCCCCCCCACCCCATTACCACACATAATCCCACCCCCCACCACATCACCACACATAATCCTGTCCCCCCAACTCATCACCACTCATAATCCCGCCCCCCACCACATCACCACACATAATCCCGCCCCCACCATATTACCACACATAATCCCGCCCACTCAACATATCACCACACATAATCCCGCCCCCCACCATATTACCACACATAATCCCACCCCCACCCCATTACTACACATAAAACATTACCACACATAATCCTGCCCCCCACCCCATTACCACACATAATCCCGCCCCCCACCCCATTACCACACATAATCCCATCCCCCCACCCCATCGCCACACATAATCCCGCCCCCCCACCCCATCACCACACATAATCCCGCCCCCCCCACCCCATCACCACACATAATCCCACCCCCGCCACATTACCACACATAAAAATTACCACACACAATCCCGCCCCCCCACATTACCACACATAATCCCGTCCCCCAACACATCACAACACATAATCCTGCCCCCAACACATCACCACACATAATCCCGCCCCCCACCCCATCACCTCACAATTCCGCCCCCCCACCCCATCACCACACATAATCCCGCCCCCCACCCCATCACCACACATAATCCTGCCCCTCACCCCCATCACCACACATAATCCCGCCTGCCCACCACATCTCCACACATAATCCCACTCCCCCACCCCATTACCACACATAATCCTGCCCCCCACCACATCACCACACATAATCCCACCCCCCACCACATTGCCACAAACAATCCCGCCCCCCACCATATTACCACACATAATCCCGCCCCATACCACATTACCACAGATATTCCCGCCCTCACCACATCACCACACACAATCCCGCCCCCCACCACATCACCACACATAATCCCACCCCCCCATCACATCACCACACATAATCCTGCCCCCCACCACATCACCACACATAATCCCAACCCAACCACATTACCACAGATAATCCCGCACCCCCACCACATTAGATAGCAATGAGCGTTACAAGCGTTAGCTGGCTGGAAACAGCTTGTACCACAAACAAGGAGAAATATTGCCACACCATAACTAGACTACACATTCCACCTCATAGTGACCAAATAATACTATACCACTTATAATAATAATAATAATAATCATCATTGACCAGACCACAAATTATCACCACATACTGACTGAATACTACAATACTGGTCATGAATACAAACCACAATACTACCAACACTGTTATTACCACCAGTGACATTATACACAGAAACTCTGTATATAGTGTCAGTTTACAGGTAATACAGTGATCCCCAGTGACATTATACACAAGAGCTCTGTATACTGTCAATGTACAGGTAATACAGGGATCACCAGTGACATACACAGGAGCTCTGTATGTAGTGTCGGTGTATAGGTAATACAGGGATCACCAGTGACATTACACACAGGAGCTCTGTATATAGTGTCAGCATACAGGTAATACAGTGATCATCAGTGACATTATACACAGGAGATCTGTATATAGTGTCAGTGTACAGGTAATACAGGGATCACCGGTGACATACACAGGAGCTCTGTATATAGTGTACAGGTAATACGGTGATCCTCAGTGACATTATACACAGGAGATCTATATATACTGTCAGTGTACAGGTAATACAGGGATCACCAGTGACATTATACACAGAAGCTCTGTATATAGTGTCAGTGTAAAGGTAATACAGTGATCACTGGTGACATTATACACAGGAGCTCTGTATATAGTGTATAAAGTACAGGTAATACAGTGATCCCCAGTGACATTATACCCAAGAACACTGTATATACTGTCAGTATACATGTAATACAGGGATCACCAGTGAAATTATACACAGGAGCTCTGTAGATAGTATATAGTGTACAGGTAATATAGGGATCACCAGTGACATACACAGGAGCTCTGTATATAGTGTTAGTGTATAGGTAAAAGTGACCACCAGTGACATTATACACAAAAGCTCTGTATATAGTGTCAGTTTACAGGTTATACAAGGATCACTAGTGACATTATACACAGGAGCTCTGCATATAGTGTACAGGTAATACAGTGACCACCAGTGACATTATACACAGAAGCTCTGTATATAGTGTCAGTGTACAGGTAATAAAGTGATCACTGGTGACATTATACACAGGATCTCTGTATATAGTGTATAGTGTACAGGTAATACAATGATCCTCAGTGGCATTATACACAGGAGCTCTGTGTATAGTGTCAGTGTATAGGTAACAGTGATCACCAGTAAATTGTGCAAAGTCCAGGTCAGGGTATTGCAAGGCCAGGATGCGCATCTGTGTCCTGTGGGTGCTAGATAGGAGTCCCTCAATGAACTGATCCTTTAAGAGCTTGTCTCTATCCTGCACGCTGTTAGGGTCAACCTGTTTAATGTCCCGTAGTGCCTCTTGCAGATTAAGGACATAGTCCCATATGCAACTCCTGTGCTCTTTGTTTGTACCCGAAAAACCTCATTTTGATTTCTGCAGCTGTGCGGGTGTCAAAAGTGGTTTTAAGTTGGGCAAATATCTGCTGAACAGTTCCTTTTTCCATATATGGCCAGGATTTTACTTCTCTTAGGACTGCGCCAATTAGTTGGCCAGTTAGGATGCTGACCTTTTGATGTTCTGTCAGGGGATATACTTCAAATAGGCTGCAGAGCCTTTCCTTAAAGTCACTTAGTCTATGGGACTCCCCAGAATATTGTGGCAGCCAGGCAGCTCCAGGTATATAGGAGATGACAGCGACATTATTGGAGCTGCTACTGTGGCAGGGTCATGCCGGTTTGTAGGTGCTGCGGGGCCTGGTGGCATTATGGGGCCCGCGGCTGCGTCCACTGTGGGGCCTGGGGGTACCATGGGGCCTGCGGCTGCTTCCGCCACCAGTTCTCCTCCCGGGTCAGACATGGCTTTCCCCCATCCGTGCTAACCTTGTAGAGACCCGACGTCTCTCCTCCAGAGTCTTTAGCGGCTCCTCTGCGTGCGTGGTCTGCAGCAGTTCCTGCTGTATGCGGTCGGGTGCTCCTTCCGGTCCTCCGTCCAGGGCCCCTGCACTGCGTCTCCATTTCCGGCCTGCCACACGGTGTCTTCACTTGTGGCTCCTCCTGGCAGCACCAGCACCCAGTTCCTTCTTCGCGCTCTTTCGCTGACTCTGCCCACGAGGGTACGCCTCCTTCTTCCCCTTGTGCTCTACGCGGCGCAATGTCAGCTTGCAAGCAAACTGTCACAGTCTCTGGCACACAGTACCTGGAGATGCCAGGGCACAAAATCCTGTTTGTGACGCCAAGGTTGAGTTGCCCGCCAGGGCTTGGGGTACTCAGTACCTGGTCCGGTCGCATTTAAAGGGAATGTCACGGTGGCTGCGACCCGGTCCGTGGCCCTGGGCACTCAATTAAAGGGGAGAGGTCTTTAAGGGGTATTTTGGAATAAAGTCTATTCGTGATGCCACCTGTGGTTCTCAGTCAGAGGGGACCGATGCTGCTTAAAGGGGTCCTCTAGGGTGATGTTGTTGCAGCAAGATAGTGGCGCTTCCCACAGGTGAAGCAGGGTCCCCAGGGCTCCCAAGGTGTATGGCAAGGATGGTGGGTTGAGGGTAAATAACGGAGGACACAGGGTTGCAGTCTTTACCTGATTTACTGAAGTAGTAGTCAGCCTCAGTCCAGGGTACCGGCAACAGGTTCAGAAGGAGTCCAGGTAGCCTGAAAACAAGTAGAAATCCCCTTTTCAGGTCAGGTTGGGAGCCTTCCATTATGCGCTGGTTTTCTAGTCCCTTGCTACCTGTAGCTTGCTGGCAAGGTACCCCTTTCTCTCTCCTGTCCTGGGACAGTACCTGCACGGTAGGCAACTTGAGCTGTTCACTTGGGGTCTCTGACATGGTGACTCCAGGCTCTAACTGCTGCTGTACCTCAGGTTTAGTGTTGGCAATTTACCTATAGTCCTATGCTCTCCGGTTCTGCTGTGGACCTTGCAGTTATTCACAATCTCAGGCTCCCGGTACCCGGTTTCTGCGCTCTGGCTCACAGAAGGCCCAATCGTCACCTCCTTGAGCTCCTAATCACTCCTCTGAGCTCCTTTCCTGTCTCTTGCCTCACACAGACTGAACTGACTCCTCCTCAAGACCAGGATCTTTATTGAGGGAAGTTCCCCTAAAACCGGGTTTTGAGCTCACCCTTCTGGCCTTGATTCAGAATGTGTTGTGTGTAAGATTACCTGCCAAAGGGATCCCACTTGTCTCCAGGCATGGCATCACCCTCCCCGAGAGGAAGGCGGCACCACTGTGGAACCCGAACTCCTGGGGTGCCACACATATGGCGCATGACACTAACATCATACGCCGGTGAGGACGGGTGCACACTTGCCAGATAGTATCGGGACACACACCACAGCGGTCCAGGTAATTACCGCTGCGTGCACTCACCCCTGCACATTCTCTGTCTGCGCTTTTAAAGGGCCCGCGCTCCTAAAAACCACAGACTTTTTTTTCTTCTTCTTCTCCTTGTCTCCTGCCCCCAAAGACAAGGGCCCACTGGGGATTTTCCCGATACCCCGCCAGGCTAGACCGACCCTGAACAGCACGATAGGCACTAGCCCCTTAGGATGCAGTACTGCTAGGGCCGGCATTAGATGACAAAATTGGCCAATTGCCCTGGGCCCCCACACTTTTAGGCAATTGGCTAGTTTATCCTCTACAACAGGAGCTACACTGATAACAGCATTAAGACAATAAAGATATATACTTGTATATATTTTTATTGTCTTAATGCTATCATCAATGTAGCTCCTGCTATAGGGGCTGCGGGCACCCAAGAGTGTGGAGGCCCTGGGCAATTGACCAGTTTTCTGTACCCAAGATAGTTTAATTAGTGGTCGTAGTAAGTAATAAAACAATAAAACATTGTTTTTCAACTTTCATGTTGCAATTTCAAAGAAGAAACAGAATAAACAACATGTTTATTGTGCTGTCTGTAATCAAACTGTAAACGTCTGCACCGTCTGTATACAAACTGTCACTTTGTATTGTCAAAAAGCTCTATCCACAGAACATTTTCCCAGAAGGATTGTGGTTTGCCAAGGTACTCTATGCAAAGATTTGTCATTCCTTTTTATGTCTTTTCTTCAGCCATAGTTTCTTCCTTGGCCTTCTTCCATAAAAGCTGTGCTTGGATTAGCGTGCGGCTTATGGTACTTGTTGAAACCATCACCCCAGACTGTTCCAGGTTGGCCTTCAGGTCTTTGGATATTTGACGTGGTGAATTTCCACCATTTGCACCAATCTTCAAAGACATCTCTTGTCAATTTTCCTCTTTCCCCCATGTCCAGGGAGATTCTTGATGATTCCATGCTTGGCAAACTTTTTTATAACATTGCACACTGTTTATACTGGGACAGGTCTTTTTATTTATGTATATGCTCTGTAAACATTTGTGTATGTGCTCTGTGTATACATACATATGTATGTGTGTGTACATGCGTGTGTGCTATGTGTGTGTATACATATGTGAGTGTAAGGGTACTGTCACACAGTGCCATTTTGATCGCTACGACAGCACGATCCGTGACGTCGCAGCGATCGTATGATTATCGCTCCAGCGTCGTAGACTGCGGTCACACGTTGCAATCACGGCGCTGGAGCGATGCCGAAGTCCCCGGGTAACCAGGGTAAACATCGGGTTACTAAGCGCAGGGCCGCGCTTAGTAACCCGATGTTTACCTTGGTTACCAGCGTAAACGTAAAAAAAACAAACAGTACATACTCACATTCCGGTGTCTGTCCCCCGGCGTCTCAGCTTCTCTGCACTGTGTAAGCACAGCGGCCGGAAAGCAGAGCAGCTCGCTTTCTGGCTGGCCGGCGCTCACAGTGCAGAGAAGCTGAGACGCCGGAGGACAGACACCGGAATGTGAGTATGTACTGTTTGTTTGTTTTACGTTTACGCTGGTAACCAGGGTAAACATCGGGTTACTAAGCGCGGCCCTGCGCTTAGTTACCCGATGTTTACCCTGGTTACAAGCGAACACATCGCTGGATCGCTGTCACACACAACGATCCAACGATGTCAGCGGGAGATCAAGCGACGAAAGAAAGTTCCAAACGATCTGCTATGACGTACGATTCTCAGCAGGATCCCTGATCGCTGCTGCGTGTCAGACACTGCGATATCGTAACGATATCGCTAGAACGTCACGAATCGTACCGTCGTAGCGATCAAAATTGCACTGTGTGACGGTACCCTTACATACAATGTGCCATATACCATGTGTGTATGTAGCATCCACATGTATTAACACCAGCAGCACAGAGGAGAGTTCATAGCTGTAAACATGTTGACAATCGGTCAATGAATGTGCAAAATGCTGCTCATTCATCAGGTGATTGGATTGCTTATGGTGAAACAAAAATCATTGTTCGCAGCAGCACATCGCCTGTGGTAAGCTGCAGTTTTGCTGTTGATAACATGACAATGTATGGGGACAACGTAATCTATTAATAATTCTGTGCATATCATTCTTCATCAGCCTGTGTAAATAGGCCAGTAAACAAGTGAAGAACGACTTCATTATTGTCGATCATGCTTATTTAATGGTGTGAACTCAGCGCATGTAAATGCAACCGAAATGTTTGAGTGCGATGATGCAATATGTGAGCGTTTAGGGCTCTGTGAAGAATATTGGAGATATAACTGCATGTCAGTCATTTGTATCCTATTTGACATGGGATTATACATCCATAGTAGAGCTGTAACAGGACACCTAGCTCCACAGGTGGTCAAGACTCAAAAGGATGTGAGCGAAAGGCTGGCTTACATTTTGGAGTCCATGCAGTGTTGCTGCTTTGTTCAGACAGCTAGTATTTCATAAGGAGAGTATGGAGTTATGGTACATCCTAGCCACACACCAGTTACATTTTCGAGATCTCTGGAATGCCTTCAAGGGTCTCGATCTTTCTAGCACCACAGGGTGGAGAGGTATGCAGAACATTTAGTAGGAGCCAGGTAGAAAATCTGTGGTTGGTATCAACATGTAGCAAGATCTGATGGTGCCAAAACCACCTCCCTAGCATAGTCCATTAACCCTAGAACGCATAACGTTAAAAATATACATATTAACGTATTGGGGGCCTTTTAGGCCCCCATGCACATAATGTAGAAAAACACACTTAAATAACTTTCACAAGTTTATTTCAAAATTGCTCAATAAAATATGAATAGTGGACAAAATTTTAATTATAATTTTTCACAGAAAACACCAAAAAATCTTTTTTTTCCCAAATTTCACACAAAGACATGAAAACACACAAAAACGCATAGAAATCTATTGCAAACTAGCTGCAGCTACATTTTTATTCTAACTTTCTTTTCTATTATATTAGTCTTCCAAACAATTCTGACATGTAATTTTTTCAGAAGAGTGTTCTTTGCAAACAGTTTCCTTACAAGTGGAACAATATCGCTCAGTTTTCCTCTCTGTGTTTCTTGGACACATGAAACAACGCTTTCGTTTTCTTTCTCCTGGCTCTGGAATAATCTGAAACTGTACGCCACACCATTTCATTGCTTCTTTAGTTTGCTTTGGCAAGCATTTCAAGTCGCTTCGCTCTATCATGTGAGGCATTACAAGTTCATGACAAAGGTTCTTCAAGAATATGCGTCTCCTGTCCTTCCTCTGTGCATGAAATTCCGGATGAGTTTCTGTATAAATAATGAATGAATTTAGGGCTGCTACATCAAGCATATTTGAAAATAGTACTACAGGCCATCGTTTTGTTTGCCTCTTACACGAATATTCTCCCACCATCTCATCCATTTTATCTACACCTCCTTTTGTTGTATTGTAATGCAGGATGATTTCTGGTTTCAATTTTTTGTCATTGCTGTCAACACTGCAATCGTGATGCATGGTACTGAGTAAAATTACAGATTTCTCCTTCTTCGCCTTGTAAGATACCAAAGTCAGTTTGTTATTGAATCCAAAGACACTCTCATAAAGTGCTCGCTGACGATTGTGTTTCAGTGCTTCTGGAATTTTTTGCCTGTTTTGCTTTATAGTACCAACAAGTGTAATAGCTTTTGCAAGCAGAAAATTGCCTAGTTCAACATTGGTGAAATAATTGTCCATGGTAATGTTTTTACCTGAATTGAATATTGGAACAGCAAGAGTTTTGACTATTTCAGACCCCAGATCCTTCTGTACTGGTGCACCAACCTCTTTGCCACAGTAGATTATGCCATTTATGCCATAATAATTTGCAGAATCACACATCCAGAAGATTTTTATTCCGTACTTGGCTGGCTTGCTGGGCATGTATTGTATGAACTTGCAGCGTCCTCTGAACGGTACAAGTTGCTCATCTACAGTAACATTAGTACTAGGATTGTAAAGTTTTGTGCAATTTTTGATAAATATGTTCCAGATATAACTGATAGGGGCTAATTTGTCTGTTTCAAACCTCGCTGCACGAGTTCGCTTATCATCAAAGCGAATGATTCTTCTAATTTCCTCATATCTGCCCACTGACATTGTCGCCTCTAGCCTTTGCAAGCTTCTTAGAAACAGAAACTGAAATGAATCAGATTTCCTCTCAACAGCTTATCCATACCTCCCAACCGTCCCGGATCCCGCGGGACTGTCCTGATTTTGACAGTCAGCCCAGCGATCCTGGGCGGGACATTAGTTGTTCCGCACTACGTGCCTAGGGCGGAAACAATGCAGGGGGCGGCACCTGAGCAAGGTTTGTGGCTGTTTTTTTTTTTTTTTTTTTTTATAAAAGTTGGGTCACCAATTCCCCCTTTTCTGAATCCACAGGTAGGAGGGTGGCTGGATTCAGAACATTACATCTTTTTAGGGTGACATATTCAGGAATCAGTAGAGCACATTCAAGTCTGAGTTGTCTAGCCATCGACAAATGTTTTGGTTGAACTTGTACAAGAATGGCATGGATGTCATGTGGGGAATAAATTGTCAAAGGAAAAGTCAGTGTGATCTCACATGCTTTTCCTAGTAGTAGTGCAGCTGCTCCTACTGCACGGACACACGTAGGAGACCCTCTGATCACTGGGTCTAATTGCGCTGAGTAGTAAGCTATTGGTCTCTGTTTCTCTCCATGTTGTTGTGTCAGTACTGCGGTAGCATGTCCTCCCTGCTCTGTACAAAACAAGAAAAATGGCTGATCATAGTTGGGAATGCCTAGGGCTGGGGCTGACACAATGAGTAGCTTGAGAGAATAGAAGGAATCAATTGCTTCTTGAGTGAGATTGTAGGGGTCTGATGGCAAACAGTCATAAAGTGGTTGCATCATTTGTGAAGCAGACCTTATCCAAGGCCTACAGTAGGTCACCAAACCTAGGAAGGTGCGTAGATACTGGTGTGACCTGGGTAAAGGGAGATTCAGTATTGCCTGTTTCCTGTCTTCAGTCAGGTGTCTTGTACCTTCAGCAATACAATTTCCTAAAAATGTTACCTTTTGTTTGCAATACTGTAATTTGTCACGTGGGACCTTGCAACCCTTCTCTGCCAAGAAACACAGCAAGGAAACTGTAGCTTCCTTGCAGGACGTCTGGTCTGGGCAGCAGAGCAAGAGGTCATCCACGTACTGCAATAGTACAGTCTGTGGATGAGATGGTTGCCACTGCTCAAGAATCCCTGCCATCACTGTTGAATAGATGGTTGGGGAGTTCTTTCCCCCTTGTGGGAGGACCGTCCAACAGTATTGTTTACCTTCGTGAGTAAAAGAGAAAAGATACTGACAGTCAGAGTGCAGGGGTACAGAGAAGAATGTGGAGCGCCCCCACTGCCGCAGGGCCGAGGCATACCCGGTACCGGGCCTCTCTGTCTCGGTTCTGGGGTTGTCACGGTGGCTAGACCCGGCCCGTGACCCTGCTGAGGGGCGTCCAATGAAGGTGGAGAGTGATGATGTTGTGGTGTGGTGCAGGTCGCGGTGAATAACGAGGACACCAGGTTGCAGTCTCTTTACCTCTTTACTGAAGGCTTCAGGATCCTCAGTCCGGAATACGGTTAACCGGGCTGCGTGAGTCCGGCCGGTCCAATGGCACCTCCAGAGTTCCCTTTGCAGGTGGAAATCTGTGCCTACCTTCTAGCGCTTGTGTGTTGTGGTCCTCCCCTGCTGTGCTTATGGGATAGTCCCCACAACTGTTGTGTCTGTTTCTGAAGTTCCCTCACAACTCGATTTTAATGTTCTTCTTCGTCCCCCCAGATGATATGGCTAGGACGCACCCGTATGACGGGTAGGCTCGGAGCTCTTCCGGGACCCTAGTGTCGCCCCTCTCCAATTGTTGCCCCCTATGTCTTCTTAGGTGATTTGAGTGAGACAGCCCGCATATAACTGACTGTCCTGCCGTAGGTTTGAAGTAAGGCCTGGAGCTCAATACTTCCTCGGTGTTTCCGGCCACCGGCTACGCGCCTCAGTAGGATGTTGCCTCATCTTACAGCACGACTCCTACTGGTGTTTCTCCTTGTTGCGTTGATCTCGTTTCTCACTCAGCACAATAAACCTCGCTTCTTGTCCTTTCTTGGGGTACCGCCGCGATGAAGTGCAGGCGCGGTCCCGTAACGTTCTTTCTGTTCGCTAGGCCTCTGTCAGGATCCCACCCCTGACAGGGACCCCCCTGAATCTTCCCCTGCAACACCCTCTGCCACAGGATGTTGCCTGGTTCCAACCCAGTCAGCTTCTCACTAACTTCCTATCTAACCCCCAGTTTTACCAGATTGTGAGGAGTGGCCTAATACATAGCACCCTTAGCTCCCCCTGGAGGCCAGACTGTGAAGTGTATTGGTGTCTGTGATACCTGCTCAGGTGAACTCCTTCAGTGTCATCAGACGTACCATAGCCCCCCTTAGCGGCGGAGCATCAGTACTGCAATGACCAGGACTCTGGGGCGCTGCACTCCCCCCCCCCCCGGTTAAACCCAGTACTCCTGGACTGGGAAGAAAACAACAATACATGTCAGCAAAAAGACATACAATTTTGAAATGCAATAACAAGTAAACTTGAACAGAGCTTCCCTTTATGGGAGGTGAGGACTGTCATGAATCCCCAATGGCTAGGGATAGCACAGGACAAGCAAAGTACAAATAAATAACGGACGAGCTCTAGGGTGATGGAACCTGGGCTGACCGCTGCCCTACGCCTGACAAACGCAACTAGAGATAGCCAGGGAGCGTGCCTACGTTGGTTCTAGACGCCACGCACCAGCCTAAGAGCTAACTAGTACTGCAGAGAAAATAAAGACCTCACTTGCCTCCAGAGGAATGAACCCCAAAAAGATATAGTTGCCCCCCACATGTATTGACGGTGAAATGAGAGGAAGGCACACACATAGAGATGATATATATAGCTTTAGCAAATTGAGGCCCGCTGTAAACTAGAAAGCAGAACGATACAAAAGGGGACTGAGCGGTCAGCAAAAAACCCTAATCAAAAAACCATCCTGAGATTACAAGAACCCATGTGCCAACTCATGGCACATGGGGAGAACCTCAGTCCACTAGAGCTACCAGCTAGCATAGAGACATAATAAGCAAGCTGGACAAAAAACCAAACAACTGAAAATCAGCACTTAGCTTATCCTGAAAGATCTGGGAGCAGGTAGGCAGGAACCAAACAGAGCACATCTGAATACATTGATAGCCGGCAAGGGAATGACAGAAAGGCCAGGTAAAATAGGAAACACCCAGCCTCTGATGGACAGGTGGAAACCAAAGGCCGCAACCCACCAAAGTCACCCAGTACCAGCAGTAACCACCAGAGGGAGCCCACAAACAGAATCCACAACAGAGGACACTTGAACGTTACAAACATGGTTAAATATTTTAAATAACATACTATAAATAACTTCTCTTACCCAACCGGGTATTCTACTTAGTGCAATTTCTGAACAATAATTTAACATTGCCTTTAAGGACGTACACACTGAATCCACTAAAGACCTTCTTATGAAACACTATAAGGCTAATCAACTTTTCTTCATTTTCCACCTTTACATCTGCAGGACCGCCTGTCTATCTGCCCCAGGCCTACTGCCTCTCGTTCAGTTGCAGGACCGCCCCTTTCTGCCCGGGCCTACTGCCTTTCTGCTACTCTACACAGTATAGAACTTATCAACCTTCTCTCAGTTCAAGATCACTGAGCCATCTCTGTATGGCTCCTAGGAGGACTCACCGACTAACCCCGTACGGGTTCACTTCCTGTCCACATTTTCTAACACATTATTAAACATTTCTTACAATTATCTAGCTAACTACATATAACTTTTACATGTAAGCATTATTCGACTTTAAGTGCTACCGTTGAACGTCCCCTTTAAGAAGGGACCAAGTCTCTCGGAAGTAGTGCAACTTCTCAAGCTGCAAGTTCGTGTACAGCAAGGACTCCGGTGCTGTTTCCAAGAACAGTTTCTTCGCAAAGAGTCCTTTTCTTTGTAAAACAAGTAGAGGGCACCTTTAAGAAGGTGCAAACTATTTACAATAAGTTTGTAATCATGCAGTGTTCATGATCCAGCAGTTCTTTTCAACAATGATGAACAAGAAACAAAAACAAAAGCAAAAAGGCAAAATAGGGATCCCGGGTAAACTAAGGGATCCCTTTAAGAGTTAACCCAAGTTGGGTTGTAGCAGCAAGAAGACACATAGAAAGATGGACAGTCAACTATATACAATTTGCAAAGCACTTTAAAGCTTCATAGTAAATTGCAAGACATCAGCCGGTAGTGGCCATCTCCTGACCGTGGCGGCCTCGGTCCCTGGTCTCCGGCTGATGCGGTGTCAGTATCGGTGGTTGGTCTCTCGGGTGCAGTCAGGTCACCCGGTGTCTGGATTCGAAGGCTAACCCTAGCTGCGAGCTCAGTAGCCACAACAAGGCGTACGGTGGCGATAGTAGCAAGATTTGTCAAGTCCGGTTCAATCATGGTCGAGGCAACAGGTGACACCCCCTCAGGCCCACATCGTTGGATGTTCCGAGCGCACCATCCTTGTGCACTCCAGTGGTGGGTGTAGGTCACCTGATCCTCCCTTTGCAATAGTGGGTCACCATATCGGTTGCGGAAAGGAGTCTTCACATCGTGACTAGTAACGAAGACGTCAGTCGGTAGTCCCGGTTCCTGTATGGAGCCCCAACCCCGCTTTGGGTGAAAGGCCAGCACAGTTCCCCGCTTTACCACATCTTTCCTGCCGTGCGCAGGCTTTGTGTGTTTCACTTTTGGCGCGTCAATTTGTTCTGTCTTTTTTCGGTTTTCCAAGTGTAAGATCAGGCATTGTTTATATTGTTCCCAAGTGAGCACAGCAAGGGTGAGGCCTTCCTCCTGAGCTCCATCTGGCCCAATCCAGGGGGTATCCCACTGAAAGATCACCCCCTCTGAGCTCACATCTAGGGGTTCCCCCATCTTGATCGGTAGCGGAGGCACCAGCTTCCCCATCGTGTCGGGGGTTAGCACCACCAGCTCCGCTGAGAGGAACCGGTCATTGTTGGGGTGAGGTGCGGGAGCGGGATCGGTCAGGAGAGCAGGATCGGTCGGGGGAGCAGAATCGGTCGGGGGAGCAGAATCGGCCGGGGGAGTAGGGGCGCCTTCCATACCTGCGCCTGATGTGATTCCACCGACGTCGATCTGTTCCGCTGACAAGGACACTGGAATCGGCTGCAGCCCGGACCGTGGCTCCTCCAAGGTGGCCTCTCCATGTGGCTCCGCTCTCCATGGCTCCGCACCTGCTGGCTCCGTGGTCAGGATAGGTAGGCTCGGCTCTTCCGCCGGCGGCTCCAATGAGTTCAGATCCTTCAGCTGCGGTGGATGCGGTTCCGTCTTTGGTGGGTGAGGGTTAGCCGGGATCACTTCGCCGTCGCTCGGGCACCTGCTGATCATCTTCGCTGTCTTGAGATCGGCAGCCGTGCATGCACCTGACTCCGCCATTTCTCCGAGGTCGAGCTCCCTCTTCACCTCGTTCCCGTCGTTGCAAATCAGAGGGCGGTTCTCCTCTGCTGCTGGGCAGGTCGTCATCTCGCAGCAGAAGTCGGAGGGGGCAATCGCTGCTTTTGGCGCTGTTTTGGTAGTCTCCTCCCATGACACGCCCTTCTTCTTCCTCTGCGCTCTCCTTAACGCTGTAATGGTGGCAGGTTTTGGCGGGAACTTTTGGCGGCAAGTGGCAATACACAGTCTTTGCAATAAGTCACAATCCAAGTACAATAAATCACAGTTCCAAGGCACACATGACCTGATTCTTCAGGCTTAAGTAGATCCTGTTCGTGACGCCAAAATGGAGCGCCCCCACTGCCGCAGGGCCGAGGCGTACCCGGTACCGGGCCTCTCTGTCTCGGTTCTGGGGTTGTCACGGTGGCTAGACCCGGCCCGTGACCCTGCTGAGGGGCGTCCAATGAAGGTGGAGAGTGATTATGTTGTGGTGTGGTACAGGTCGCGGTGAATAACGAGGACACCAGGTTGCAGTCTCTTTACCTCTTTACTGAAGGCTTCAGGATCCTCAGTCCGGAATACGGTTAACCAGGCTGCGTGAGTCTGGCCGGTCCGATGGCACCTCCAGAGTTCCCTTTGCAGGTGGAAATCTGTGCCTACCTTCTAGCGCTTGTGTGTTGTGGTCCTCCCCTGCTGTGCTTATGGGATAGTCCCCACAACTGTTGTGTCTGTTTCTGAAGTTCCCTCACAACTCGATTTTGATGTTCTTCTTCGTCCCCCCAGATGATATGGCTAGGACGCACCCGTATGACGGGTAGGCTCGGAGCTCTTCCGGGACCCTAGTGTCGCCCCTCTCCAACTGTTGCCCCCTATGTCTTCTTAGGTGATTTGAGTGAGACAGCCCGCCTATAACTGACTGTCCTGCCGTAGGTTTGAAGTAAGGCCTGGAGCTCAATACTTCCTCGGCGTTTCCGGCCACCGGCTACGCGCCTCAGTAGGATGTTGCCTCGTCTTACAGCACAACTCCTACTGGTGTTTCTCCTTGTTGCGTTGATCTCGTTTCTCACTCAGCACAATAAACCTCGCTTCTTGTCCTTTTTTGGGGTACCGCCGCAATGAAGTGCAGGCGCGGTCCCGTAACGTTCTTTCTGTTCGCTAGGCCTCTGTCAGGATCCCACCCCTGACAGGGACCCCCCTGAATATTCCCCTGCAACACCCTCTGCCACAGGATGTTGCCTGGTTCCAACCTAGTCAGCTTCTCACTAACTTCCTATCTAACCCCCAGTTTTACCAGATTGTGAGGAGTGGCCTAATACATAGCACCCTTAGCTCCCCCTGGAGGCCAGACTGTGAAGTGTATTGGTGTCTGTGATACCTCGTCAGGTGAACTCCTTCAGTGCCATCAGATGTACCATAGCCCCCCTTAGCGGCGGAGCATCAGTACTGCAACGACCAGGACTCTGGGGCGCTGCAAATGCATTTGCCAAATCAATAACTGTGAAACATTTTGACGTCGCTGGAATCTGTGACAGTAAGGTGTGTGGATTAGGGACAATTGAGGTCATACTCTCTGTAACCTCATTAATAGCCCTTAAGTCATGAACCATTCTGTAAGCACTAGGGGAACCCTTGGGTCCTTTTTTCTTAATGGCATACAAAGGGGTGTTGCAGGGGGAAGATTTTTGCACCAGAACCCCTGCCTTAACGTACTCTTCAATATCCCTGCTCAGGGCCATTGATTTGGCTAGGCTTAAGGGGTATTGCTTTAAGCAAGGAGGAGTGGTTCCTTCTTTCAATTTAATCATGACAGGCGGAATGGGCAGCCGACCCACATCAGTTTTCCCCTTTGCCCAAACTGTTTCTGGTACCTGATTTATTTCCCCATCCTCAGACATTTTGGTGTCAGGTGTTACTTTCACTGTTTTTGTCATATACACCATTGCTGCAGTCTTACATAAGTGCTTGTCTGAGAGGGGACTTGTGACTATAATACCCTCAGGAGAGTACTGTATGGTGGCCTGGATAGCACTCAGTACATCTGCTCTCAGCAGGTTCATAGGGGTATTGTCACTAACAATAAGTTTTGTAAGCACCTCTTGGCTGTCCCGTAATTTTAGTCTCATTTGTTTAGTCATTAGGGCTTCTGTCACTTGTCCTTCCACCCCCACACATTCCACAGTCTCGTTAGTAATCATGTCTGGCATTATCAAGTCTTTGTGCACCACAGTCCCGGCTGCCCCAGTGTCAATCAAAAATTCTGCCTCCTTCCCTCCCGGCATTGTTATGGTGGTCATTAAGGAAGGACCGGGTCCGGAGGGGACAAGAACAGGGTAGACATTTGTCACTGGGTTGCCAGTTTCCTAGTCTGAAGGAGGCGGAGGATTGGTCTGCTTAGTTTCCTTTGTAGGGTTTCTACAATGGTCGGCGTAGTGCCCATTTTCTCCACAGTTCCAACACTTTATTGTTTCTGAGTCCCTAGGTCCTTTTTTACGTCTCCACTGTTTTCCCTGTGCTTCAGCATACATGACAGGTCGTTTTGTGGTCTGGGTTTGTTCAACTCCTTTAGCTACCTTCAGGAGGTCTTTTGGATCTACATTTCTCCATTCAGGTCTGGCTGGCTGTACTGCGTCTCGTAAGCCTTTGGTCATGCCGTCAATAAATGCATTTACCAGTATTTTAACATCAAGTGGATTTATTGGACTGTACCCCATGTCTGCCCATTTTAGCTGTAACCGTCCAAAGTACATCTCTACACTCTCTCCTTTTTGCTGTGTTACGTCAGTCAGGAGTACAGATTGTTCTGATTGTTTTACTGTCGCCCATTGTTTTAGTGATTCACAGTATGTCTCTCCAGACCGTGCAGATTTATCATCCATGCACCATGCTTGATCTTTTGCCACATCTGTATGTGTCTTAATTATCTGTCCTAGTACGTCACCTGCTTTTGAACTCACCAAGCTCTCTAGGTCTGCCCAGGTGCACTTATATGCCCGCTGTATTTCCTTTATTTGTCTGTAAAATGGGAAAGGTTGGGTCTCAGGATTAGGCAACTGTTTTAACATAGCCAGCTGGTCAGAGGGGCTCCAGGGATAATATTCCTGTATCTGTCTCACTCTAGTCACCCTCCTAGGTCTTGATATGGATGCTTCTCTGGTGTTGGGTCTGGTGGAGGAGATGACTGGATGATGATCTATGGGGGTGACATGTTGTTCCACATTTTCCTCTCCCTCAGAAACACTGTCAGCTTCCCCCCTAAAGGTCAATGCTCCCGCTACTGAGTCAGCTTCCTCTGTCACTACATGTGACCTTGTCCGGACAGGATTTAATGCAATTGGCTTAGGTCGGGTTGCAGCACAGGTCATACAAGTGTTTCTCCAGTCTGGGTTTGACTGACCACAGTGTTTACAAGTCCATCTCTCTTGTCTCGGTCTCTGGTTACACAGAGGTGGGGGACTAACAGTCATAATTTTTTGTGCATCAAAACAGTCATAATACACCTTGTGCCCCACTGTAGTCTCTCTACTTCCATACTGTTGCATTTCCTCTGCCACACGACACCATTTATTCACTTGTTGCTCTCTCCCCTTGTATTTTATCCAACCTCTATTCTCTTCTCTGAAACTGTGCCATTTTTGTACATCCAAACATCCACACTCTGGCATTTTTGCCTTTTTCAATATTGGTCTCACATCTTTCACTGCTTCCTTTCCTTCTCTGTCTTTTACAATCTGTATAGCGGTTTTGGATCCCATTGGGGGCCCTGACTGCACACAGAATAAGTTGCCCATAGCTTCAACTTATCCGCTCAGACAACTCACCTGCAGTGTGAGTGTCAAGATTTAGAGGGAAGGTTATGCCACCTCTCACCCGGTAAACCTAAAGGATGTAATGGGAAGGCTAAAAACTGCCTCTCACCCGTTAGATCAGCTGGCTAGAAAAGGAAGGCCCAGATGTGTTAGGCCTCTGACCCACTAGCTCAGTTCCATGGATGGGAAGGTTATGCCACCTCTCACCCATAAGTTGACTGTAGAAGGAAGGCCCTGTTGTGTTAGGCCTCTCACCTACTACATCAGCCGTGCAGTTGGCTACCCCCCTTGTTGATTCTCAATTTTGCTATATCAATCACTCAACTTAAGCAGGTGAATCTTTTACCAATCTTTCAATCACTTACAAGTTTTCCTCTAAAATAGGCACAGTTCTTTTTCACTTTCAATTTCCAACTTCAACTTACAACATTCCCTTCTACTTCAATACATACAGTACTTATTGCTTTAAACACAAATCTCTCAGCGTGTACTAAACCAAGGACAGAGAAACTTAGAATGCAGCTACGTGCCCCCCTTCCTCTGGCCCACAGCACAGAGGGGAGAAATCCCAAGCAAGTCGCGCAGGGGTCCGACTCCCCCCTCCCATCAGGTATTCAGTAGAGATAAGAGCTCAGTGTCTAAAGGTACCGTCACATTAAGCGACGCTGCAGCGATATAGACAACGATGCCGATCGCTGCAGCGTCGCTGTTTCGTCGTTGTGTGGTCGCTGGAGAGCTGTCACACAGACAGCTCTCCAGCGACCAACGATGCCGAAGTCCCCGGGTAACCAGGGTAAACATCGGGTTACTAAGCACAGGGCCACGCTTAGTAACCCAATGTTTACCCTGGTTACCAGTGTAAATGTAAAAAAAACCAAACACTACATACTCACATTCCGGTGTCTGTCGGGTCCCCCGGCGTCCGCTTCCCTGCACTGTGTAAGCGCCGGCCCTAAAGCAGAGCGGTGACATCACCGCTGTGCTCTGGTTTACGGCCGGCCGGCGCTGACAGTGCAGGGAAGCGGACACCGGGGGACCCGACAGACACCGGAATGTGAGTATGTAGTGTTTTTTTTTTTACATTTACAATGGTAACCAGGGTAAATATCGGGTTACTAAGCGCGGCCCTGCGCTTAGTAACCCGATATTTACCCTGGTTACTAGTGAACACATCGCTGGATCGGTGTCACACACACCGATTCAGCGATGTCAGCGGGTGATCCAGCGACGAAATAAGGTGCTGGCCTTCTAGCTCCGACCAACGATGTCACAGCAGGATTCAGATCGCTGCTGCGTGTCAAACACAACGATATCGCTATCCAGGACGCTGCAACGTCATGGATCGCTATCGTTATCGTTGTTAAGTTGTTCAGTGTGAAGGTACCTTTACACACACACAGAAACAGCATACCGCAGTTCTTAGATTTCAATCAGAATCGGAATCTGTCTCCTCAAAACCCTCATCCTCCTCTGGGACTGGAAACCACGGAACTTCACTGTAAGGGCAAATAACTGTATAATGTGAGAAGCCACACCTTGCCCTTTTCTGGCCAAATTCTTCCAGGAAACTCTCCAATGTCATGCCACATACAGGTCCTTCTCAAAAAATTTGCATATAGTGTTAAATTTCATTATTTACCATAATGTAATGATTACAATTAAACTTTCATATATTATAGATTCATTATCCACCAACTGAAATTTGTCAGGTCTTTTATTGTTTTAATACTGATGATTTTGGCATACAACTCCTGATAACCCAAAAAACCTGTCTCAATATATTAGCATATTTCACCCGTCCAATCAAATAAAAGTGTTTTTTAATAACAAACAAAAAAACCATCAAATAATAATGTTCAGTTATGCACTCAATACTTGGTCGGGAATCCTTTGGCAGAAATGACTGCTTCAATGCGGCGTGGCATGGAGGCAATCAGCCTGTGACACTGCTGAGATGTTATGGAGGCCCAGGATGCTTCAATAGCGGCCTTAAGCTCATCCAGAGTGTTGGGTCTTGCGTCTCTCAACTTTCTCTTCACAATATCCCACAGATTCTCTATGGGGTTCAGGTCAGGAGAGTTGGCAGGCCAATTGAGCACAGTAATACCATGGTCAGTAAACCATTTACCAGTGGTTTTGGCACTGTGAGCAGGTGCCAGGTCGTGCTGAAAAATGAAATCTTCATCTCCATAAAGCATTTCAGCCGATGGAAGCATGAAGTGCTCCAAAATCTCCTGATAGCTAGCTGCATTGACCCTGCCCTTGATGAAACACAGTGGACCAACACCAGCAGCTGACATGGCACCCCACACCATCACTGACTGTGGGTACTTGACACTGGACTTCAGGCATTTTGGCATTTCCTTCTCCCCAGTCTTCCTCCAGACTCTGGCACCTTGATTTCCGAATGACATGCAAAATTTGCTTTCATCAGAAAAAAGTACTTGGGACCACTTAGCAACAGTCCAGTGCTGCTTCTCTGTAGCCCAGGTCAGGCGCTTCTGCCGTTGTTTATGGTTCAAAAGTGGCTTTACCTGGGGAATGCGGCACCTGTAGCCCATTTCCTGCACACGCCTGTGCACGGTGGCTCTGGATGTTTCCACACCAGACTCAGTCCACTGCTTCCTCAGGTTCCCCAAGGTCTGGAATCGGTCCTTCTCCACAATCTTCCTCAGGGTCCGGTCACCTCTTCTCGTTGTACAGCGTTTTCTGCCACATTTTTGCCTTCCAACAGACTTACCATTGAGGTGCCTTGATACAGCACTCTGGGAACAGCCTATTTGTTGAGAAATTTCTTTCTGGGTCTTACCCTCTTGCTTGAGGGTGTCAATGATGGCCTTCTTGACATCTGTCAGGTCGCTAGTCTTACCCATGATGGGGGTTTTGAGTAATGAACCAGGCAGGGAGTTTTTAAAAGCCTCAGGTATCTTTTGCATGTGTTTAGAGTTAATTAGTTGATTCAGAAGATTAGGGTAATAGGTCGTTTAGAGAACCTTTTCTTGATATGCTAATTTATTGAGACAGGTTTTTTGGGTTATCAGGAGTTGTATGCCAAAATCATCAGTATTAAAACAATAAAAGACCTGACAAATTTCAGTTGGTGGATAATGAATCTATAATATATGAAAGTTTAATTGTAATCATTACATTATGGTAAATAATGAAATTTAACACTATATGCTAATTTTTTGGGAAGGACCTGTATAATACGAGCTATATCATTACTCAATTCATTCATTCTCAGATGTAGATTGAAATATCTGTAACGCACCCGTCCTGGGCCTTGCACAAGAACTGGAAAGGTAACAATATTAGGAGTCCATGAACAAATTCTGTAGGGCTCTGCAACTTGACTTACTACACCTAAAACTCCTCTGCAACCTTGACAGAATGGTCCAAATTGTGCTCCTAATTCATTCATAAGTGCTCATTCACTCACCTTTTATCTCATTCAGAGGTTCTCCCAGCCTGCCTATTTTGTACTTTGGAATTAACACAACTCTATATAAATAAAACTGCAGCAGTGTCCACTGACACTCTGAAAGCACTTTTAAGGCCAAACAACAAAAACCATGGCCTTATACCAAATACAGCTTTATATAATGTACTGCCAATCCAAAATGACCAAAATAACAACACAACACTGCACAGAGTCTATCCCAGCTCTGTACTTCACACTTATACAAATACACAACCAATTAATATATTGACAGATATTACAGATGAGATCTTATTTCTCTATTATTCAACTCTCATACGGACATAAACAAACAAAACACAAAACTCACTGGTAATGTGGATTCTTTTAAACCGTGTTCACAGCCTTTTACCCAGAGGTATGGAGAGACCCAAAAGAGATTGCAAATGCAAACTGAGTGTAAGAATAAATTTCTCCCGGTCTGTCTTACTGTCTCCCTGGTCTGTTGATGTTTTTTTGAGGATCTAGGCCTCGTGTATGATGATCTGGACAGTGTCTGCCTTGCTGAGTCTAAGCTCCAGGAGAGAGACCGGCCAGTAGGGGAATTCTGCTCAGAGTTCCATAGATGAGCCACTGACACCTGGTGGAACGATCCTGCTCTTAGTCGTCAGTTCTGTCAGGGTCTGTCTGAAAGATTAAAAAATGCACTAGCACTTTACAAAACTCCTGAGGCGTTGGAGGCCACCATGGCTCTGGCCGTAAGCATAGACACCTCACGGATAGACTTGTTGTGATTCAATATATATAACTCCTATGATACTCCCTAAAATCAAGGTTCTTCCTTTGTGTGCTGAAGAACCGATGCAGTTAGCAGGGGCCACCCCTCAGTCTGAGTCTCTCACGGTTCACCACAGAACGGAGTTGCGCTTTTTCTGTGTTCAAAAGGGACATTTCATTGAGATCTGTCCTTCTTTACCAAAACACAAAAAACCGTCGGAAAACTTCTAAACTCAGGTTGTGCAGGGAATATTAACCTGGTTGTATATATCTCCTTCACATGTGTATCTTAGTTTTTCTTACCCGCAGAAGTGGTTATTGGTATGAAAGCTGAGTAAATATCTATCCTCTTGGATATTGCAGTGGGAGCCAAAATGGTGGATCGCACAGAACCTTGGTCTTCCCTCTAGTACTGTGGCTAAGCCCATCCCCATATTTCCAATTGACTCTGCACATCTCAGTCAGGGATCTGTTATGCAAGTAGTGCATAATGTGAACCTACACATAAGGGATCTTAACAGGGAGCTCCTTTCATGTTATATCTTGGAAGGTCTCCCTACTGCTATTGTGTTAGGCCTTTCCTGTCAAACTGTGCATAATCCAGTTATTGTATGGTAGTTCAGAGAAATAGTAACATGGAGTGATTTCTGCAAAAAAAGTTGCCTAGGTACCATAATTTCTACTGTTCCCACTAAAAAACCCTCTATTTTCTATCGGTGTATGAATGCCCTGTAAATTTGCTCTGTGGTGCGAAATTAGAGTAGGTAATTTAGAGTTTCAGATGGCAAGAATTGTGTATTCCTGTATGATTCGCTGCTCCTTACAATACTTGGTGCACTGAAGAGGGTATGGTCCTGACTCTGAGGAGAGGATGTGGGTATCGACATCCGAGGTTAATGCCAATAAACTAATTCGGTCCTTCCATATGGCCCATCTAGATAAACCCGGTCCTGAGGGTCCAGTGGCCCCTCGTAGAAGGGTGGGTACTGTCACGATGGTGTCACAACCCCTAGAAGCAGGGGCGGCTCCAGGTTTTTGAGGGTCCAGGGAGAGTCTCAGTGGGCCCTCCCCTTTAACATGTACCAGGATTCATGATGCACAGATACAGCAGAGAAATATAGGTATAGTACAATGCCAGATTTCACTTCTTACATGAGTGATAGCTATTGTAAATTCTACAATACCATACAGCAGAGGGGCTTTATATAAGTCAACCCCTTATATGCCAATTTTGTGACCTACTCCCTCTTCCTCAGTTACCAGTAGGCATTTTATTGTTAGCTGAACTTGCTGCAAAGAAAAAACTGCATAATAAATAATCTTTATTTTTATATAGCGCTAACCTATTCCGCAGCGCTTAACAGTTTGCACACATTCCCTATTAGTACATCTTTAGAATGTGGGAGGAAACCAGAGTGCCCGGAGGAAACCCACGCAAACACGGTGAGAACATACAAACTCTTTGCAGATGTTGTCCTTGGTGGGGTTTGAACCAAGGACTCCAGCGCTGCAAAGCTGGTGTGCTATCCACTGGGCCCCGTGCTGCATATATTGAATATGACAATTTTTAATGGAAAACTTTATAAAGTAAAGATTAGAAAGTATTAACGTAGAACATTTGTAAAAGTGCAAAATGTGTAGAATATAGCACAGCCACGTAGTATATAGCACAGCCACATAGTATATAACACAGCCCATGAAGTATATAGCACAGCCATGTAGCATATAACACAGCCCGCATAGTATATAACACAGCCACATAGTATATAACACAGCCCATGTAGTATATAGCATAGCCACATAGTATATAACACAGCCCATGTAGTATATAGCACAGCCACATAGCATACAAAACAGCCCACGCAGTATATTACACAGCCATGTAGTATATAGCACAGCCATGTAGTATATAACAGCCCATGTAGTATATAGCACAGGCACGTAGTATATAACACTGCCCACATAGTATATAGCACAGCCCACATAGTATATAGCACAGCCTTGTAGTATATAGCACAGCTATGTAGAATATAACACAGCCCACGTAGTATGCAGCACAGCCACGTAGCATATAACACAGCCCATGTAGTATATAACACAGCCCATAGCATATAACATAGCCAACATAGTATATAACACAGCCACGTAGTATATAGCACAGGCACGTAGTATATAAAACAGCCCACACAGTATATAACACAGCCATGTAGTATATAGCACAGCCATGTAGTATACAGCACAGCCACGTAGTATATAACACAGCCCACGTATAAAATAGCACAGCCCACGTAGTATATAGCACAGCCTTGTAGTATATAGCACAGCCATGTAGAATATAACACAGCGCACGTAGTATGCAGCACAGCTACCTAGCATATAACACAGCTCATGTAGTATATAACACAGCCCGTAGCATATAACATAGCCAACACAGTATATAAAACAGCCACGTAGTATATAACACAGCCCACGTAGTATATAACACAGCCACGTAGTATGTAGCACAGCCACGTAGTATATAACACAGCCCATGCAGTATATAACACAGCCATGTAGTATATAGCACAGCCACGTAGTATATAACACAACCACATAGTATATAGCACAGCCACGTAGTATATATCACAGCCACGTAGTACATAACAGTCCATGTAATATTATTCCCATAGTCCTAAAGCATTTATGGCTACAGTCACTTCAACAATATAACACGCATATTCTAATATGGAGTACCATAGAAGAAAAGAAGTGAAAAGAGGATCATATAAAATTAATGAATTTATTTGATAAATATTAAAATGAGTTTAACAAAAAAACTAACAATTATAATAAGAAGGGGAAGGAAAATACCACCAGTACTAAGTGGGAAATTTAGCAAGGTACAAACCCAACAAGGGAATATCAAATAACCAAAAACCATATATGTTAAGTAAAAATGGTGGTTATATAATTAAACAATAAAGGCACAGCGGTTTTAAGTAGGCCTATACAGGAATTACTATTGTATATGTAAGTATATCCCTCCATAGACAAGAGGCAAAAAGAAAATAGTATATGTCCAGGGAATGCAACACCAGGTTGCTAATAAACCGGAAAATACATATGCCCAGAATACCAGAAAATGAAAAAGGGAAAATCACATATTAAGGTTAGTTTACCTGTAGTGCAGAGGTAAAGCAGAAATGGCCGTGCGCCAGAGTTTGAGAGCCTGTGCTAAATTATCCCGAGCCCATGTAATATATAGCACAGCCACGTAGTATATAACACAGCCCAAGTAGTATATAGCAGCCACGTAGCATATAACACAGCCCACGTAGTATATAGCACAGCCACATAGTCTATAACACAGCCCACGTAGTATGTAGCAGAGCCACATAGCATATAACACAGCCCACATAGTATATAACACAGCCACATAGAATATAGCACAGCCACGTAGAATATAACACAGCCATGTAGTATATAGCACAGCCATGTAGTATATAGCACAGCCATGTAGTATATAGCACAGCAATGTAGCATATAGCACAGCCACATAGTATATAACACAGCCCATGTAGTATATAACAGCCATGTAGTATATAGCACTTCCATGCAGTATAACACAGCCATGTAGCATATAGCACAGCCATGTAGTATATAACACAGCCCATGTAGTATATAGCACAGCCTACATAGTATATAGCACAGCCACGTAGTATATAGCATAGCCATGTAGTTTATAACACAGCCTATGCAGTATGTAGCACATCCACGTAGCATAAAACACATGCCCACGTAGTATATAACACAGCCACATAGTATATAGCACAGCCACATAGGATATAGCACAGCCCATGTACTATATAGCACAGCCCACGTAGTATATAACACAACCATGTAGTATATAGCACACACAACCATGTAGTATATAGCACAGCCACGTAGTATGCAGCACAGCCACGTAGTATATAACACAGCCACGACATATATAGCACAGCCACGTAGTATATAGCACAGCCCATGCAGTATATAACACAGTCACATAGTATATAGCACAGCCACGTAGTATATAACAGCCCACGTAGTATATAACAGCCTACGTAGTATAAAGCACAGCCATGTAGCATATAACACAGCCCATGTAGTATATAGCACAGCCTACATAGTATATAGAAAAAGACCAAAACCTACCCCTAAAATCATCAATCTTTATTAATAATTACGTATAATAACAACATATATTAAGTGAGATAAAAGTACATCCCTATAGGGATCCGCCAGGGATGGGAAAAAATTCTTGTCTAAAGGTACCTGTTATGGAATTTTTGTTGTAATACCAAAAAAAACAAAACAGAAAAAATAAAAAAAAACTTTTATTAAAGTAAAAAATAAAAAATGATCAAAAATGAAAAAATCAAAAATTGAAAAAAAGACAAGACTTTCTTGAATACAATATATCTCTACTGGTCCTAATAGGCCCTGAAAGCTGTTACCCTTTCTAACAGCGGAGGTTGGCACCCTATAATGTGATATGGTGCCCCCGCTCCACGGCGGCTGTCCCTAATATCCCTGGGTTATCCCTAATAAACTAATAATCACAGACAAAAGACATATATATATGGATCAAATTAGATCCACAAAATTCAATAAATATACCTCTATGTGTTCCTCACAGTAAGCTACCCACTAGAATATCTATGAAGACTAAATCATATATGGTATACACCGTAAAATACAGCTTGATGCAATGATCTAATAAAGCACCTGCCAGCCCTCTCTATTATACGCTAAGCTGGCTATGAGTTGTCACTCTATTATTACAGGTACAAATGTATAAAGATATACCAATCCTAATTAAACTACCTGTATGGCGTAATTAATCCAAAGGTGTAACTGAAAAGAACCCCTATAGTCTTAATAGGTTATAATATCTCTGCACGACTCCACGTTATCCAGAGTAACATATCTAAATAGGGTGCTTAATGTGTTAACCAAATGACACATAGTTTGTTCACATGTCGTAAATGCATAGCTCATAACCATCACTTAGCTCAATATTCCTGGGTATTCCCTTCAAGCTCATTATTCCTGGGTATTCCCTTCAAGCTGCCATGCAAATGCATCAGCTCACACACTGTCCCAACGCGTTTCTCTCCCGTTATCCAAGGGGGTTCATCAGGGGACCTTCAGATTAGCAGTCCTTAATAGGTCATGGAGCTATAGACAGACATAATAATCCTGTCTGGCAAGAAGTCTGTGCATTTGCATGGCAGCTTGAAGGGAATACCCAGGAATAATGAGCTTGAAGGGAATACCCAGGAATATTGAGCTAAGTGATGGTTATGAGCTATGCATTTACGACATGTGAACAAACTATGTGTCATTTGGTTAACACATTAAGTGCAGCGCCCCAGAGTCCTGGTCGTTGCAGTACTGATGCTCCGCCGCTAAGGGGGGCTATGGTACGTCTGATGGCACTGAAGGAATTTACCTGACCAGGTATCACAGACACCAATACACTTCACAGTCTGGCCTCCAGGGGGAGCTAAGGGTACTATGTATTAGGCCACTCCTCACAATCTGGTAAAACTGGGGGTTGGATAGGAAGTTAGTCAGAAGCTGACTGGGAATCGAACAGGCAACACCCTGTGGCAGAGGGTGTTGCGGGGAGAGACTCAGGGGGGTCCCTGTCAGGGGTGGGATCCTGGCAGAGATCTAGCGAACAGAGAGAACGTTACGGGACCGCGCCTGCACTAGATAGCGGCGGTGCCCTAAGAAAGGACAAGAAGCAAGGTATATTGTGCTGAGTGAGAAACGAGATCAACGCAACAAGGAGAAATACCAGTAGGAGTCGTGCTGTAAGACGAGGCAACATCCTACTGAGGCGCGTAGCCGGTGGCCGGAACGCCGAGGAACTACTAGGCTCCAAGCAATACTTCAAACCTACGGCAGGACAGTCAGCTATAGGCGGGCTGTCTCACACAAATCACCTACGAAGACACAGGGGGCAACAATAGGAGAAGGGTGACACTAGGGTCCAGGAAGAGCTCCGAGCCTACCCGTCATACGGGTGCATCCTAGCCATATCATCTGGGGGACGAAGAAGAACATCAGAATCGAGTTGTGAGGGAACACGAGAAACAGACACAACAGTTGTGGGGACTATCCCGTGAGCACAGCAGGGGAGGACCGCAACACACAAGCGCTAGAAGGTAGGCACAGATTTCCACCTGCAAAGGGAACTCTGGAGGTGCCATCGGACTGGCCGGACTTGCACAGCCTGGTTAACCGTATTCCGGACTGAGGATCCTGAAGCCTTCAGTAAAGAGGTAAAGAGACTGCAACCTGGTGTCCTCGTTATTTACTGTGACCAGCACTGCACCTCACTACCACCACCATCCACACCTTTCATTGGGCACCCCTCAGCAGGGTCACGGACTGGGTCTAGCCACCGTGACAACCCCAGAGCAGAGACCCAGAGGCCCGGTACCGGGTACCCCTCGGCCCTGCGGCAGTGGGGGCGCTACAACTTGGCGTCACGAACAGGATCTACTTAAGCCTGGAGAATCAGGTCATGTGTGAGTTGGAACTGTGCTTTATTGTGCTTGGACTGTGACTTATTACAAAGACTGTGTATCGCCACTTGCCGCCAAAAGTTCCCGCCAAAACCCGTCGCCATTGCAGTGCCACAGGGAGCGCAGAAGAAGAAGAAGGGCGTGTCATGGGAGGAGACTACCAAAGCGGCGCCAGAAGTAGCGACCGCCCCCTCCGACTTCTGCTGCGAGATGACGACCTGCCCAGCAGCAGAGGAGAACCGCCCCCTGATTTGCAACGGCGGGAACGAGGTGAAGAGGGAGCTCGACCTTGGAGAAATGGCGGAGCCAGGTGCATGCGTTGCCGCAGAATGCCGGACAGCGATGACGATCAGCAATTGCCCGAGCGGCGGCGAAGTGATCCCGGCTTGCCCTCACCCTCGCCGCCGCTGAAGGATCTGAACTCCTTGGAGCCGCTGGCGGAGGAGCCGAGCCTACCTATCCCGACCACGGAGCCATGGAGGGCGGAACCACATCAAGAGGCCATCTCGGAGGAACCGCAGTCCAGGCTGCGGCCGATTCCAGTGTCCTTGTCAACGGAACGGATCGACATCGGTGGAATCACATCAGGCGCAGGTATGGAAGGCGCCCCTACTCCCCCGGCCGATTCTGCTCTCCTGACCGATCCCGCTCCCGCGACCGCTCCTTACCCCAACAATAACCGTTTCCTCTCGGCGGGGTTGGCGGTGCTCACCCCCGACACGATGGGGAAGCTGATACCTCCATTATCAACCACGAGGGGGGAACCCATAGATGTGAGCCCAGAAGGGGTGATCCTCCGGTAGGACACTCCCTGGACCGGGCCAGAAGGAGCGCGGGAAGAAGGCCTCACCCTTGCTGTGCTCACTTGGGAACAATATAAACAATGTCTGATCCTACATTGGAAAAACCGAAAGGAGACCGAACAGACTGATCCGCTAACAGTACGACACCCAAAGCCTGCGCACGGCAGGAGAGATATGGTAAAGCGGGGAACTGTGCTGGCCTTTCACCCAAGGCGGGGTTGGGGCTCCATACAGGAACCGGGACTACCGACTGACATCTTCGTTACCAGTTACAATGTGAAGACTCCCTGCCGCAACCAATATGGCGACCCACTATTGCAAAGGGGGGATCAGGTGACCTACACCCGCTACCGGAGTGCACAAGGATGGTGCGCTCGGAACGTCCAACGATGTGGGCCTGAGGGGTTGTCACCTGTTGCCCCGACCATGACCGATCCGGACCTGACAGATCTTGTTACTATTGCCACTGTACGCCTTGTTGCGGCTACCGAGCTTGCAGCTAGGGTTAGCCTTCGAATCCAGACGCCGGGTGATATGACTGCACCTGAGAGACCAGCCATTGACACTGACACTACATCAGCCGCAGAAGGCCACCTGCCAGGTAAAACCTCGGTGGGGGAAGCCAGAAACTGAGTAAGCAAGAATGCTTCATTACATGTAAATAGTTAACTGTTTGTCTTGCTGCTACAACCCGTACGGGGTTAGTCGGTGAGTCCTCCTAGGAGCCATATCGAGATGGCTCAGTGATCCTGAACTGAGAGATGGATGATACGTTCTATACTGTGTATAGCAGCAGAAAGGCAGTAGGCCCGGGCGGAAAGGGGCGGTCCTGCAACAGAACGAGAGGCAGTAGGCCTGGGGCAGATAGACAGGCGGTCCTGCAGATGTAAAGATGGAAAATGAAGGAAAAAGTTGATTAGCCTTATAATGTTTTTTATAAGAAGGTCTTTAGTGGATTCAGCGTGTACGTCCTTAAAGGCAATGTTAAATTATTGTTCAGAAATTTGCACTAAGTAGAATACCCGGTTGGGTGAGAAAAGTTATTTATAGTAAGTTATTTAAAGTATTTAACCATGTTTGTAACGTTCAAGTGTCCTCACCTCCCATAAAGGGAAGCTCTGTTCAAATTTGCTTATTGTTATTGCATTTCCAAAATTGTATGTCTTTTTGCTGATATGTATTGTTGTTTTCTTCCCAGTCCAGGAGTACTGGATTTAACCGGGGGGGAGTGCAGTGCCCCAGAGTCCTGGTCGTTGCAGTACTGATGCTCCGCCGCTAAGGGGGGCTATGGTACGTCTGATGGCACTGAAGGAATTTACCTGACCAGGTATCACAGACACCAATACACTTCACAGTCTGGCCTCCAGGGGGAGCTAAGGGTACTATGTATTAGGCCACTCCTCACAATCTGGTAAAACTGGGGGTTGGATAGGAAGTTAGTCAGAAGCTGACTGGGAATCGAACAGGCAACACCCTGTGGCAGAGGGTGTTGCGGGGAGAGACTCAGGGGGGTCCCTGTCAGGGGTGGGATCCTGGCAGAGATCTAGCGAACAGAGAGAACGTTACGGGACCGCGCCTGCACTAGATAGCGGCAGTGCCCTAAGAAAGGACAAGAAGCGAGGTATATTGTGCTGAGTGAGAAACGAGATCAACGCAACAAGGAGAAATACCAGTAGGAGTCGTGCTGTAAGACGAGGCAACATCCTACTGAGGCGCGTAGCCGGTGGCCGGAACGCCGAGGAACTACTAGGCTCCAAGCAATACTTCAAACCTATGGTAGGACAGTCAGCTATAGGCGGGCTGTCTCACACAAATCACCTACGAAGACACAGGGGGCAACAATAGGAGAAGGGCGACACTAGGGTCCAGGAAGAGCTCCGAGCCTACCCGTCATATGGGTGCGTCCTAGCCATATCATCTGGGGGATGAAGAAGAACATCAGAATCGAGTTGTGAGGGAACACGAGAAACAGACACAACAGTTGTGGGGACTATCCCGTGAGCACAGCAGGGGAGGACCGCAACACACAAGCGCTAGAAGGTAGGCACAGATTTCCACCTGCAAAGGGAACTCTGGAGGTGCCATCGGACCGGCCGGACTTGCGCAGCCTGGTTAACCGTATTCCGGACTGAGGATCCTGAAGCCTTCAGTAAAGAGGTAAAGAGACTGCAACCTGGTGTCCTCGTTATTTACTGTGACCAGCACTGCACCTCACTACCACCACCATCCACACCTTTCATTGGGCGCCCCTCAGCAGGGTCACGGACCGGGTCTAGCCACAGTGACAACCCCAGAGCAGAGACCCAGAGGCCCGGTACCGGGTACCCCTCGGCCCTGCGGCAGTGGGGGCGCTACATTAAGCACCCTATTTAGATATGTTCCTCTGGATAACGTGGAATCGTGCAGAGATATTGTAAAGTATTAAGACTATATGGGTTCTTTTCAGTTACACCTTTGGATTAATTACGCCATACAGGTAGTTTAATTAGGATTGGTATATCTTTATACATTTGTACCTGTAATAATAGAGTGACAACTCATAGCCAGCTTAGTGTAGCGCCCCCACCGCCGCAGGGCCGAGGGGTACCCGGTACCGGGCCTCTGAGTCTCTGTTCTGGGGTTGTCACGGTGGCTAGACCCAGTCCGTGACCCTGCTGAGGGGCGTACAATAATAGGTGTGCGGGATGGTGGTGATGTAGTGCCGGTCACGGTAAATAACGACCTTCTTATAAAACATTATAAGGCTAATCAACTTTTATGCATTCTCCTTCTTTACATCGGCAGGACCGCCTGTCCTAACTGCTCCAGACCTACTGCCTCTCCTTTCTGTTACAGGACCGCCCCTTTCTGCACGGGCCTACTGTCTTTCTACTACTATACACAGTATAGAACATATCATCCATCTTTCAGTTCGGATTACTGAGCCATCTCTGTATGGCTCCTAAGAGGACTCACCACTAACCCCTACGGGTTCACTTCCTGTCCTTGTTTTCAAGCACATTATTAAACATTTTCTACTAAATAAAACATTAAACTTTCTTCATTACTTTCTTACTGACATGTATGCAGGACGCTATGTCTACCCCTACGGGTCTGCTGCATCTTTCTTCTAGCTTTCACCTTTACAGGACTTTATTTCAGAGCACATTACCAACATTTCTTACAATCAACTAGTTAGTTACATTTAACTTCTTCTTTCAAGACATTATTGCCATTTAACCATCTTAAGGCAACACGGTTCATAAGTGCAATATGTGAACATTCCCTTTAAGAGGGAGCCAAGTCTCTATGAGGTAGTGCAACTTCTCAAGCTGCAAGTCTGTTCGCAGTAAGGACTCCGATGCTGGTTCCTAGACCAGTGTCTTCGCAAAGAGTCCTTTCCTTGTGTAAAACCAGTAGAGAGCACCTTTAAGAAGATGCAAACTATGTACAAAAAGTTTGTAATCATGCATTGTTCATGATTCAGCAGTTCTTTCAATGATGAATAAACAGGAAACAAAAGCAAAAAGCAGAAGAAGGGATCCCGGGTAAACGAAGGGATCCCTTTAAGAATAACCCTAGTCGGGTATTAGCAGCAAAAAGCAGGGAAACAAGCAGTTAACTATTTACATATCCATGGCATCGAGGTTTACTCTCGCTCTGGCGGCCGTAGCTCCGCATAGACCTCGCTCGGCAAGGTGATCGGCGAGATCGGGGCCTTTAAGAAGTGCTCCATACCCGTGGCCCGATCCCAGGGTGTAAGGCGCCAGAGTCTATAGGTCCCAGGGAGAGGGGGTGCCGCGACGGGGCCTATCAGCAGGTCCTCTGCTGGCGGGGCAGGGTCGTTCTTCATACCTGCTTCAGATGCGGTCCCGCCGGTGCCGATCTGCTCTGTCTCCACTGGGATCTGGAGCGCTGGTTGCAGGGCCTTGCGCTGCGGCGTTGCCATCCCCGTTTGCAGCACCTCGCTTTCCGGCAGGGTCTTGCTTTCTGGCTTCGAAGCGCTGGAACTTCTTTCCTGCTCCGGACCAGATGAGGCTGCCAACAGACGTCTGATGAGGCTCCCGCTGAAGGTCTTCTTCCACCCGGCCTCAGTACTCAGCTGCGTCTGCCGTAGTTGGTCGCCGAGCTCATCCACTCCGGCCTGCAGGAAGTCAACATCAGCGGTGGAGGCCTGGTTGCGGTGCCCCTCCGGGTAGCTGGGGGAGTCCTCTGCTCCTACCCCACGCTCCGACTCCGGGTGGCTCGCCATGGCGTCCTCCATGTCGCTGACTTCTTCTTCCTGGTCCTTTTCCCGCTCTCTCCTTCGTGGGCGGTTTCGCTTTCTTTGCCTCCGCCCTCCATTAAGGATTAGGAGGCGGATATCGGCTGCTGACGGACACGTCCTCACGGTGCAGAAATATTTAGACTGGGTGGCCATTGTCTTTCGCGCTCTTCAGCTTGTCTATGCCCACTCCACGCCCCTCTTCTTCTCCTGCGCTCTCCTCAGCGCTGTAATGGTGACGGGTTTTGGCGGCAAGTGGCACTGCACAGTCTTTGCAATAAGTCACAGTCCAAGTATAATAAATCACAGTTCCAAGGCACACATGACCCGATTCTTCTGGCTTAAGTAGATCCTGTTCGTGACGCTAAGTTGTAGCGCCCCCACCGCCGCAGGGCCGAGGGGTACCCGGTACCGGGCCTCTGAGTCTCTGTTCTGGGGTTGTCACGGTGGCTAGACCCAGTCCGTGACCCTGCTGAGGGGCGTACAATAATAGGTGTGCGGGATGGTGGTGATGTAGTGCCGGTCACGGTAAATAACGAGGACACCAGGTTGCAGTCTCTTTACCTCTTTACTGAAGGCTTCAGGGTCCTCAGTCCGGAATACGGTTAAGCGGGCTGCGCAAGTCCGGCCGGTCCGATGGCACCTCCAGAGTTCCCTTTGCAGGTGGAAATCTGTGCCTACCTTCTAGCGCTTGTGTGTTGTAGTCCTTCCCTGCTAAGCACCACGGGATAGTCCTCACAACTGTTGTGTCTGTTTTTCGTGTTCCCTCACAACTCAATTCTGATGTTCTTCCATGTCCCCCAGATCTTATGGTTAGGACGCACCCGTATGACGGGGAGGCTCGGAGCTCTTCTGGCACTCTAGCGTCGCCCCACTCCTGTTGTTACCCCCCTTGTGTCTTCCTAGGTCAATTGGGTGAGACAGCCCGCCTATACAGTGGGGCAAAAAAGTATTTAGTCAGTCAGCAATAGTGCAAGTTCCACCACTTAAAAAGATGAGAGGCGTCTGTAATTTACATCATAGGTAGACCTCAACTATGGGAGACAAACTGAGAAAAAAAAATCCAGAAAATCACATTGTCTGTTTTTTTATCATTTTATTTGCATTTTATGGTGGAAAATAAGTATTTGGTCAGAAACAAACAATCAAGATTTCTGGCTCTCACAGACCTGTAACTTCTTCTTTAAGAGTCTCCTCTTTCCTCCACTCATTACCTGTAGTAATGGCAGACTGGCCCTTCTGGCAAATGCCAAATTGCCCAATGGCCAGTCCGGCCCTGCATAGAGGTATATTTATTGAATTTTGTGGATCTAATTTGATCCATATATGTATGTCTTTTGTCTGTGATTATTAGTTTATTAGGGATAACCCAGGGATATTAGGGATAGCCGCCGTGGAGCGGGGGCGCCATATCGCATTATAGGGTGCCAACCTCCGCTGTTAGGAAGGGTAACAGCTTTCAGGGCCTATTAGGGCCAGTAGAGGTATATTGTATTCAAGAAAGTCTTGTCTTTTTTTCAATTTTTGATTTTTTCATTTTTGATAATTTTTTATTTTTTACTTTAATAAAAGTTTTTTGTTTTTTTTTTCAGTTTTTTTTTTTTTTTTTTACAACAAAAATTCCATAACAGGTACCTTTAGACAAGAATTTTTTCCCACCCCTGGCGGATCCCTATAGGGATGTACTTTTATCTCACTTAATATATGTTGTTATTATACGTAATTATTAATAAAGATTGATGATTTTAGGGGTAGGTTTTGGTCTTTTTTGGTTTACTTAGCTATTTACTCCCCTGTAAACAATTGGCTGGTTAGTTGTTACTACATAGTATATAGCACAGCCACGTAGTATATAGCATAGTCATGTAGTATATAACAGCCTATGCAGTATGTAGCACAGCCACATAGCATATAACACATGCCCACGTAGTATATAACACAGCCACATAGTATATAGCACAGCCCATGTAGCAAATAGCACAGCCACGTAGCATATAAAACAGCCCACATAGTATATAACACAACCATGTAGTATATAGCACAGCCATGTAGTATGCAGCACAGCCACGACGTATATAACACAGCCACGACGTATATAGCACAGCCATAGTATATAGCACAGCCCATGCAGTATATAACACAGCCACGTAGTATATAGCACAGCCACGTAGTATATAGCACAGCCATGTAGCATATAGCACAACCACGTAGTATATAGCAGAGCCATGTAATATATAACACAGCCCACGTAGTATGTAGCACAGCCACGTAGCATATAACACAGCCCACATAGTATGTAGCACAGCCACGTAGCATATAACACAGCCACGTAGTATATAACACAGCCCACATAGTATATAGCACAGCCATGTAGTATATAGCACAGCCACATAGTATATAACACCACCCACCTAGCATATAACACAGCCACATAGTATATAACACAATCATGTAGTATATAGCACAGCCACTTAGTATATAACACAGCCCACGCAGTATATAACACAGCCATGTAGAATATAGCACAGCCACGTAGTATATAACACAGCCCACGCAGTATGTAACACAGCCACACAGTATATAGCACAGCCATGTAGTATATAACACAGCCATTTAGCATATAGCACAGCCACGTAGTATATAACACAGCCCATCTAGTATATAACAGCCACGTAGTATATAGCACAGCCATGTAGCATATAACACAGCCCACGTAGCATATAACACAGCCACGTAGTATATAACACAGCCCACATAGCATATAACACAGCCACGTAGTATATAGCACAGCTATGTAGTATATAGCACAGCCCACGTAGTATATAGATATATATAAAAAAAACACAATCCAAACCTCTCCTTGTGCCCGCGCTGCTCCCTGCTCCTGTCTCAGCGGCTGCACTGCCTGGCACACAGTGAGTGCACATTAACATCGTCGCGCACTCGCATTGTCAAAGGCAGGTTGGGGAATGATGAGAGGGCATGTCAGCTGACGCTCTCTCCTCCATCATTACTTTGAATTGTACCGGCATATGCCAGTATAGTTCAATGCGGCAGCGGTGGGGAGTCGGCGCTGGTGGCAAGCAGGCCCCCTGCCTCACAGGGGCCCCATAGCAGCTGCATGATGTGCCACTACCTGAGGGCCCCTGGGGGAGCGGGGGCCCTAGGCAGCTGCCTGCCCCCAACACCGGCCCTGCCTGCAGGGGCCCCCCGGAGCCTCAGTGTACTGTACCGTGAATGGGCCCCCCGTCTCGCCAGGGCCCCAGCACCGGCCCTGCCTGGAAGACCTGGAATTATATAGTCACATTGGGAAAAGAATCTCAGGTCTTCTTTAGAGATGGTGTCATTTCTGTCCCATATTTAATGGATATAGCTTTCTCTGGTGCTGAAGAGGTTAATGACCATTTCTATGCTGCTCAGAAACATGCAACTCCATTTCAGCTGCTTCTGATTTGGTCATTACCTGTTCCTATAAAAACTGGCCAAACCTTCTTGTCCATGCCGGTGAAAGATTTGTCTTCCTGTGCTGTGTGCTAAAGCTAAGTAGTTGGGGTGGAGTTGTTGTACTACAGCAAACAACAGATCACTCTTAGGGTACTGTCACACAGTACCATTTTGATCGCTACGACGGTACGATTCGTGACGTTCTAGCGATATCGTTACGATATCGCAGTGTCTGACACGCAGCAGCGATCAGGGATCCTGCTGAGAATCGTACGTCGTAGCAGATCGTATGGAACTTTCTTTCGTCGCTTGATCACCCGCTGACATCGCTGGATCGTTGTGTGTGACAGCGATCCAGCGATGTGTTCGCTTGTAACCAGGGTAAACATCGGGTAACTAAGCGCAGGGCCGCGCTTAGTAACCCGATGTTTACCCTGGTTACCAGCGTAAACGTAAAAAAAACAAACAGTACATACTCACATTCCGGTGTCTGTCCCCGGCGTCTCAACTTCTCTCCACTGTGTGAGCGTCTGCCAGCCGGAAAGCGAGCACAGCGGTGACGTCTGACGTCACCGCTGTGCTTTCCGGCTATGGCGCTTACACAGTGGAGAGAAGCAGAACGCCAGGGACAGACACCGGAATGTAAGTATGCACTGTTTGTTTTTTTTACGTTTACGCTGGTAACCAGGGTAAACATCGGGTTACTAAGCGCGGCCCTGCGCTTAGTTACCCGATGTTTACCCTAGTTACCGGGGACTTCGGCATCGCTCCAGCGCCGTGATTGCAACGTGTGACCGCAGTCTACGACGCTGGAGCGATAATCATACGATCGCTGCGACGTCACGGATCGTGCCGTCGTAGCGATTAAAATGGTACTGTGTGACAGTACCCTTAACATCAGCTCAACACTAGATAATCCGAGTGCAAATACTGTAAGATGTGTGGGTGTATCAGGTTACAGCTCTGTGTCATTGACCAAAGATTGAAAGGATGGCTAATGTCACCAGGGGCAGAGACAGGGAGATGGCCAATGCTACGGATGGTGTGAAGGAGGTGGAAGATGATGTTGCCAGCCCAGGCTCCCCATGGAGCCAGTCACCAGACATCAATCCTGCAGTGGGCCGCTTACCACCTGCCTGTCCCTCAGCCACGGAGGCTTGGAAATCCTAATGCAAGCTGCCCTGGCCAGACTCAAGGAAGGAGACAAGGCCTCCTACGAGTCTCTCATAGCAGCAGCCAAACATCACTAGGCAGAAGTGGCAGAATGCTGCAAGGATGATGCAGAACGTCAGCGAAAGTGTGAGCACGAGAAACAAATGCTTCAGCTCCAACTCCAGCACCAGCTCCAGCTGTACACCCCAGCCAGTTGCGAGTCTCCTGACATCCCGATCATGAAGCAGCGGGTGGAGGATTTCCCCCTGCTGGACAAGGAGGAGACTTGGACACTTGTAGGGGGGTGGTGCTGTTATGGACAGTAAGGAACACGCTTCCACTTTAAAGGGAACCTGTCACCTGAATTTGGCGGGACCAGTTTTGGGTCATATGGGCGGGGTTTTGGGGTGTTTGATTCACCCTTTCCTTACCCGCTGGCTGCATGCTGGCCGCAATATTGGATTGAAGTTCATTCTCTGTCCTTCGGAGTACACGCCAGCGCAAGACAATATTGCCTTGCGCAGGCGTGTACTCCGGAGGACAGAGAATGAACTTCAATCCAATATTGCGCCAGCATGCAGCCAGCGGGTAAGGAAAGGGTGAATCAAACACCCGAAAACCCCGCCCATATGACCCAAAACTGGTCCTGCCAAATTCAGGTGTCAGGTTCCCTTTAAGAGACAGCACCCCCTTGTCTGGTGTGATGGAATGTTCTGCTTCTCCCCCGCAATAGACTGTGAGAATTAACTGCACTGTGCTGAGGGGAGGGGTGGAGCCTGGACAGAGTGTGTGAGCTGAAGCTGCTGGAGAGAAATTTTTGCAGAGAATGTTGTGCTTGTAGCTGTAAAAGAGGATCCACAGCCTGGGACAGAGTGACTAGGGAAATTGGACAGACTCTTTGGGCGTAGCAAGGGAGGCTGTCCAGTGCTAGTTTGAGAAGTCATGAAGATACAGAAAAAGAGATTTACAGTTTGCAGGAGCACCTCCCAGATCCAGAAGCAAGGAGAAGACCACATTTCAAGGAGCTGGTAGATAGCCGTGCGCACCACCATACTAGACTGTTGGGGGCCCCCGAGACTGGATCTGAGTCCCCAACATCACCGTGAGTTTGTTCCTGTTTTGTGCACATGTCAGGGCCTAGTGTAGGCTTCAACAGACAGAACACGGCAGCCATGTGGCCTGCTTAGTAAAGGCCAGGGAGGCTATACATAGAATAGCATAATTCTTTGTTTCTTGTTTGCATTTGCTTGTGTGACGTATATTGATTCTGTAATAGTTGAAGCACCGTGCTATTTGACGGCCCAGCTAAAGAATACAACTCTTGTAAATTATCTTTGCCATTGCATACCCCTGTTTGCACCTTCCTCATCCACTTCATTCCTTGCCTTCCAATAAATCTAACCTTTGTTGTTTGCACCTCATCTTGTGTACGGTAGTCTCCCTGCACCATGGTGGTTCCCCAGCCATCGCTTCAAGTGGCACTGTGAGCAGGGTACTGTCACCAAGATGGAGGCAGCCAACAGCAACGGCGGGAATGCTAATGTTAATGGGGATGCTGTGGGCATTGGTGGAACCCCTGCAAGGACACTCCCTATGGGCACCATATTTAGTGTGCTACCAAAGTTTGATGGTAATAATATGCCACTGCCTGACTGAGTGTCCCAGCTGCAAAGCACCCTGAAGATTTGTAATATCAGCCCAGACCTTGCAGTGGACATCGCTTTAACTGCCCTAGAGGGAGAAGCCCGTAGAAACGTCTGCCTTCAACCAGAACTCACCAATAGTACCGTGAAGGAGCTAGTGAAGTTCCTGGAAGAGATCTACGGTGAGACTGCTAGCGCGGGACACCTTCGCGCCAAAGTTTTCTCCAGACTGCAGCGGGAAGAAGAAGGGTTTTCTCAGTATGCGACAGCACTGAAAGAATTGTTAGCGGAGGTGCAGAAAAAGGAGTCAAATGGACTTGGCCCCATGGGCTCTAAAGACCTGATACTCAGGGAGCAATTCATTCTGGGACTGCACAGCAGATCCTTGAGGCGAGCACTGTCAGAACAGGTCTGGGCAGATCCGGCTCTCACATTACATCAAATCCTAGTGGAAACAGTGGCCCAAAGTAAATAAGAAAGCTACGCGTCTGGGGTAATGCGTGTCCAGGGAGCCAATACCAGAGGGGACACAAACCATCAGGAGGTGCTGGTCCAGGTGGTGCAAGACTTGCAGCGGTCCCTTGTCAACATGCAAGAGAAACTGACCCAGATGGAGCAAAGAGTGGGGAAACTACAACAGTCTGACCCAACGTACTAATACAACTATTCTTCAGCCCGACCGATAAGGGATCAGTGGGAGCAAGCCCCCTCCCGTCAGGCTTTGGAAGCATGAGGACAGGCTCGAGGTGCCCCCTGGCGAGGAGGAGGCACTCAATGCTGGGAATGTGGAGGACGGGGGTACCTTGCCAGAGACTGTCAGAATTACACTCAAGGACAGCGGAAGCCACCGTTAAACTACCAACCCCCGCAGTATTGCGGCACTCTGCAGGGGAGGCAAGGAGAGAGGCCGCTCCTTATCATAACGAACACTTGATTGCTGGGTGTCCCATCCTGCGTGCTGAATTCGAGGGTGTTCTAGTGGATCGCTTGATAGATACTGGGTCACAAGTGATGACGATGCCAGAAACGTATTTCAAGCAGCATTTCCAGGCCCTGGCCAAGCCAGAAAAAGAGACATTGATCCGGTTGTTTGCTGCCAACCAACATCCGATCCTGGTCACAAGGGTCGTGTGGATGAATATCCGAATCTGTGGGCAAGAAGTGGCAGAAAAGGGATCCTGCTAGTCCCTGAGCCTATCAAAGAAGATGTGTCTGTAGTACTGGAAATGAATATCCTACGTGAACTCGATCAGATTAGGTTTATCAAACGGGGACCTGGATATTGGAAGAAGGCTACGACATATAAGCCTACTCAAGAAGCCCTTCAACAACTGATTCGCGTCTGAGGGATGCAGAAGAGTGTGCCATCTTATCAGACAGTAGGGGTCATCAGGGCTCCTGGTAAAGAGCCTGAAATCCTGCCTCCTGAGCGACAAACTATATTACACCTTCCAGTGGGGACTCATCCCAACCTCGACAGGTTGGAAGTGATTGTTCAGCCTGTGATAAGAGGAGTAGTGGACCAAGAGGTCATGATAGCTTGTGCGATAGCTGTGGTCCAGCAAGGACATATCCCCGTAAGAGCTTTGATTGTGGGCCCCGGGGAGGTCACCTAGCCACGATTGACAGATCTGGCCCTGGTGTACCTACATAAGGGTGAAGTGGTGGGTCAGAAGGAGATGTCTTTATCGCCCATGGAAGGTGCGGGGTGGACCCTAGCAGTTGCTGCGGAGGCTGAAGAGACGCCATCCCCGGAGTGGAGTGGACGGGTCATTCTTGATCAAATGGAAGTGGATGTGAAAGCTCTGGGCCCTGAGCGTGTGCAAGCGATAGAAGCTATGCTGTGGGAAAATCAGGCCACATTCACCCGTCACCAAGGATTTCGGCTGTACTGAAGCAATCACGCACAAGATACCGACCGGGGAAGCTCGTCCAATTCAAGAATGATACCGGTGTAACAGGCCAAAGTAACCCCGTCCCAGATTAACCCCGGGTATAATTTGGCCTAGGCCAGAGTATACCCCGGGGTATAAACTGGCCTAGGCCAAACTATACCCAGGCATAAAATGGCCTAGGCCAAACTATACCCCGGGGTGTAAAATAGCCTAGGCCAAACTATACCCCTCCAGGCCACATTATACCCCCCAGGGTTAAAGTGGCCTAGGCTACATTTAACCCTGGGTATATTTTGGCCTAGGCCAAACTATACCTAAGGATGTAAAACAGCCTAGGCCAAACTATAACAGGCCACACTATACCCTCAGGCCAGACTATAGCCTTTTACTGGTTGCTATGGGATTTTACATGGCCACTTTATCCTAGCAACGCCCTGGATACGGTTGGAAAAGGGGTTTATCTACCTTGGGGGGCACCCTCACAGCACTGCGGGGAAGCCGGGGAACCCTTTTACTGGTTGCTATGGGATTTTACATGACCAATTTATCCTAGCAACGCCTTGTATACGCTTGGAAAAGGGGTTAATCTACCTTGGGGGCACCCTCACAGCACTGCGGGGTGGGTGGGGATCCCTTTTACTGGTTGCTATGGGATTTTACATGGCCACTTTATCCTAGCAACGCCCTGGATACGGTTGGAAAAGGGGTTTATCTACCTTGGGGGCACCCTCACAGCACTGCGGGGAAGCCGGGGAACCCTTTTACTGGTTGCTATGGGATTTTACATGACCAATTTATCCTAGCAACGCCTTGTATACGCTTGGAAAAGGGGTTAATCTACCTTGGAGGACACCCTCACAGCACTGCGGGGTGGGTGGGGATCCCTTTTACTGGTTGCTATGGGATTTTACATGGCCACTTTATCCTAGCAACGCCCTGGATACGGTTGGAAAAGGGGTTTATCTACCTTGGGGGCACCCTCACAGCACTGCGGGGAAGCCGGGGAACCCTTTTACTGGTTGCTATGGGATTTTACATGACCAATTTATCCTAGCAACGCCTTGTATACGCTTGGAAAAGGGGTTAATCTACCTTGGAGGACACCCTCACAGCACTGCGGGGTGGGTGGGGATCCCTTTTACTGGTTGCTATGGGATTTTACATGGCCACTTTATCCTAGCAACGCCCTGGATACGGTTGGAAAAGGGGTTTATCTACCTTGGGGGCACCCTCACAGCACTGCGGGGAAGCCGGGGAACCCTTTTACTGGTTGCTATGGGATTTTACATGACCAATTTATCCTAGCAACGCCTTGTATACGCTTGGAAAAGGGGTTAATCTACCTTGGAGGACACCCTCACAGCACTGCGGGGTGGGTGGGGATCCCTTTTACTGGTTGCTATGGGATTTTACATGGCCACTTTATCCTAGCAACGCCCTGGATACGGTTGGAAAAGGGGTTTATCTACCTTGGGGGCACCCTCACAGCACTGCGGGGAAGCCGGGGAACCCTTTTACTGGTTGCTATGGGATTTTACATGACCAATTTATCCTAGCAACGCCTTGTATACGCTTGGAAAAGGGGTTAATCTACCTTGGAGGACACCCTCACAGCACTGCGGGGTGGGTGGGGATCCCTTTTACTGGTTGCTATGGGATTTTACATGGCCACTTTATCCTAGCAACGCCCTGGATACGGTTGGAAAAGGGGTTTATCTACCTTGGGGGCACCCTCACAGCACTGCGGGGAAGCCGGGGAACCCTTTTACTGGTTGCTATGGGATTTTACATGGCCACTTTATCCTAGCAACGCCTTGGATACGCTTGGAAAAGGGGCTTATCTACCTTGGGGGCACTGTCGCAGCATTGCATGGAGGCTGGGGAACTCTTTTCCTGGTTGCTAAGCGATTTCAAATGATCAATCTAAGGTACTTACACCATGTAAAACCCTATAGCAAGCAGGGTGCCCCCAAGGTAGATAAACCCCTTTTCCAAGCATATACAAGGCATTGCTAGGATAAAGTGGTCATGTAAAATCCCATAGCAACCAGTAAAAGGGTTCCTCGGTGTAACAGGCCAAAGTAACCCTGTCCCAGATTAACCCCGGGTATAATTTGGTCTATGCCAGAGTATACCCGGGCATAAACTGGCCTAGGCCAAACTATACCCCGGGGTGTAAAATAGCCTAGGCCAAACTATACCCCTCCAGGCCAGATTATGTAACTAATCTGGGGTTAAAGTTGCCTAGCCCAATTTATACCTCTCAGCTCATATTATACCCCAATGAAATCATTTGCATTGAGTGATATACACAAGAATTACTTAATGCTTCAACATTTTATTGAGAAACCAAACTGACAATTCTTAAAGAGTACCTCCCACTATACAAAACTTTTGCCCATGGCAAAAGTAGTTGTAAAGGGGGGTATTTGTAATGCATATGCATTACAAATACCCCCCCATTTTATAGTTACCTTAGGGGGGCTGCCCGATTACCCCCCCTCGCTAACCGCCGCTGCCCGTCTCCTGGTAGACGGGGTCCCCCTCCTGCCGCTAGGTGGCGCTGCCTCTCCATGCGCCGACGTCACAGCCAGGCGCCATAGAGGAGAGCGGCACCTGGCTAGTGCCGTTGGAGCTTGTAGAAGCAGAGCCAGCACCACCTAGCGGTGGGAGGGGGGGCAATAATTTCTCATTAGCTATAAGTCACTTATCATGCAATGCAATTATCTGGGGCAACAAATCGCCCAACAGTCATTCTGTGTATTATGACATTTAGTCTAGCATGTCCTTGCTACCAAATTAACGTTTAAAGCTAAACACTGATAACAACATTGAAATGATCGTGCTTATTTTCAAGATACAGTGCATGTTCAGTTGTTGACTGCAGATTGAAGCTTGCAGGATATGTCAACCAATCCATGGAGTCACCGACGTTTGTGTAGATTATTATGTCGCAACTCAACAGATTCGCCGTGGTCATGATCTCTGCATCAGTTGCCCAGACTCCATCACGAGAGATTCCAGAGATGTTCACATATTCATTCACATTTTGGTTCAAGTAGTCCTGTAGTTTTTTTGTCAAGTCAGTTTTCATATGGTGGATGACTTTATCTCTGAGAAGGGAATGGTTGTCCTCTGTTCCTGTCAAGATGTAGCTGATGGCCCGGAAGAAGCAGTTTCCATCACCTTTGGTTTTATATGTACGCCGTGGTTGTTCAAGGTCTCGTCTGCATCCACAGTATACAACCTTACTAAACGTAAGGCCAAGAGTGGTGCTAAGATACTTCCTTCTTGAACTTGGTAGTAGGTTGAAAGCCTTAGTTTGCTTATTTTTCTGTGTGGCAGAGTCACTGGAATAATCATCATCGGATGGTGGAGAAGCCTCTTTATCCTGGTAAATCTTTAGGTTGCTGGTGTGGTATGTGTTGCTTAATATCTTGCCAGTTTTGTTGTTCTTAAGTTTTACTCGTCCCTTGGTCAAGGATTCCACAACTAAATAAGGTCCAATCCAGCGTGGTTCCATCTTTGAACCTATGCGTTGAATACGGCGCTGATTCTTGATATAAACTATGGTACCAGCAGTGATTTCTTTGTTGCTTTTGTGTCGGCGATCAAAGGCACACTTCTGGTGTTCTTGAGCAGAGTGGATGTTGGTACTGACGTCTGAGTGCAGCTTTTTAAGAATGCTTGACAGTGTATTTAGCACATCAGGGGTGGCATGATCTGAAATGGGCATGGGATCCACCGTATCATCTTTTGAGGGATTAAGGTCCATGGGAAGCTTGGCCTTCCGTCCATACATGACCTCAAATGGAGTAACCTTGGTTGAAGCATGCACAGATGTGTGATAGGCAAACAGAACACCAGGGATGAATTGATCCCAGTTGTTTCCTTGGTCATTGACAAGCTTACTAAGAGCTTCTTTAAGTGTCCGATTATCACGTTCCCGCTGGCCATTTGTTTGTGGGTGGTATGCAGATGAAATACGGTGATCTGTTTGAAAATGTTCCATCAGGTTGTCAATGATCGAGTTTACAAACTCTCGTCCCTGGTCGCTAATCAGAGTCTCCATACAGCCAAGGCGACAGATAACGGAGTACAAAAAATTTGCCACTGACTTGGCACTCTTATCTGGGACAGCTGTTGCTTCAGTCCATTTGGAGAAATGATCAGTGGCAGCAACTATATATTTGTTGCCATTTGATGTTTCCTGAAGAGGGCCAATCATATCAATCCCAACTAAGCTCCATACTTTTCCAGGCACTGATATACTGTTGAGTGGTGGAGCTTCCTTTGTGATTTTGGGATTTATAACAAAACATTTTTGACAGGCTTTCACATACTGGTGAACGTCATTTTTCATTCCCTTCCAGTAAAACCGGTCAGAGATTTTGGCTAAAGTTTTATCTCTGCCAAAATGGCCCCCAGATATTGGGTTGTCATGACAGGCCTTCAGGATATTTGGCAGTCGACTTTTAGTAAGAACCTCCTTTTCCCTATGATAAACAATTCCTCCTTGGGCTCGATATGGCTTTGCTGTTTGTCTAAACTGGGACTTGGCATTTGCACGTTTCTCAGGAGGTAGATCGTAGGTATACTGAGGGTACCTTTGTTCTGTTGCAGTGTAGAATCTCAAAAGCTGGTCATACAATTGATCTTCCATGGTTGTCAAAATTGGAAAAGATTTGGTGTCATAGAGAGCAGAGAGGTGTCATAGAGAACATACAAAACAAGTTATCATTAACTATGCACTGACAGGACAGCGCCATCTACTGTCAGTTCAGATCTGCACACTTTTCAACAAATAAGCAATAGGGTGAGAAAAACAGTGAAGTGATAACATTATGGCCTAGAGAAATACTATAAAAACTATTTTATACCCCCTGGTATAAAGTTTATCCCCCGGGGGTATACTATGGCCTAAGTCAGCTTTTGAATTTTTGTGCTGTTTCCTTCCTCAGTAAAAGGGTTCCCCGGCTTCCCCGCAGTGCTGCGAGGGTGCCCCCATGGTAGATAAACCCATTTTTTAAGCGTATCCAAGGCGTTGCTAGGATAGAATGGCCATGTAAAATCCCATAGCAACCAGTAAAAGGGTTCCCCACCCACCCCGCAGTGCTGTGAGGGTGCCCCCAAGGTAGATTAACCCCTTTTCCAAGCGTATACAAGGCGTTGCTAGGATAAATTGGTCATGTAAAATCCCATAGCAACCAGTAAAAGGGTTCCCCGGCTTCCCCACAGTGCTGCAAGGGTGCCCCCAAGGTAGATAAACCCCTTTTCCAAGCGTATACAAGCCGTTGCTAGGATAAAGTGGTCATGTAAAATCCCATAGCAACCACCTAAGGGGTTAACCACCTATCCTTAAGTGCTGCGAGAGTGCCCCCAAGGTAGATAAACCCCTTTTTCAAGCGTATTCAAGGCGTTGCTAGGATAGAGTGATCATGTAAAATCCCATAGCAACCAGTAAAAGGTTTCCCCACCCACCCGCAGTGCTGCAATGGTGCCCCCAAGATAGATAAACCCCTTTTCCAAGCGTATCCAAGGTGTTGCTAGGATAGAGTGATCATGCTATATCCCATAGCAACCAGTAAAGGGGTTCCCCACCCACCCCTCAGTGCTCGTCAGTGCCCCCTAGGTATACAAAGCCCTTTTCCAAGCATATCCAAGGCGCCAAGACAACGAGCTGGCACGAGCAGGGCTGAAGATTTCATGTCACATGTGACTATAGGGAGGGGGTGGGGCTTAGAAAGGGAGATCCCTGGCGTCACCAGAGGTGGAGGAGCTTGAAAAGGAGCAGTGCCCGATGGGAGGGGGAGCTGTGACCTAGAAGAATGAGCAGCTTTCCCTCAGCTTACCCTGGGGGGTATAATCTGGCCTGGAGGGGTATACTTTGGCCTAGGCTATTTTATACCCCGGGGTATAGTTTGGCCTAGGCCAAAGTATACCCGGGGTATAATCTAGCCTAGGCCACTTTAACCCCGGGTATAGTCTGGCCTGGGGGTATAATCTGGCCTGTTACACCGGCAGATCCCGCCCCAGATGTACCAAGAGGTGAAGACATTACTGAGGCAGATGCTGGTTTCAGGAGTAGTGCAGAGTAGTCAGAGCCCTTGGGCAGCCCCAGTGGTACTCGTGAAGAAAAAGGATGGGACCATCCAGTTCTGTGTAGGTTACAGGAAACTCAATGCCTGCACCGTTCGAGACTCATATCCATTACCCCGCATAGAGGAATCCTTGACAGCATTGGGGAAATCCAAGTACTTCTCCACCTTGGACCTAGCAAGTGGATACTGGCAAGTAGCCGTGGCAGAGAAAGACAAATAAAAAAACTGCCTTCATCTTCCCTATGGGACTGTTTGAGTTCTCCGATGCTCCAGGCACGTTTCAACGGCTGATAGAAAAGTGTTTGGGGGATTTAAATTTTGAGGCTACCCTGATCTATCTGTGTTAAAATCTGTTTAGTTTGTTTCACTCTTTATTAACCAGCACCTGCCTCCCAGTCCGTGCTGGACAACAGTGTTTATCTGCTTGAGCTCTAGCTTGGTGCTTTGCTTTGTCTTCTGTGTGTGTTATTTGTGTTATTTGTGCAGTGCTGGTACCTCTGGTTCTGCTAGCCTTAGTTTCTGTTTTCTATTGGTTTCTGCAGCCTTCTCTTTGTTTTCTATTGGGAGGTGACCCATTTGTGTACACAGTCCTTAGTTCTTTTAGGGAACCCCTTCCCCTTATCTATAGGTCTTTGCTTGAAATTAACCTAAGATCGTCGGTGGGTCTATTTGCAAGGAATGGGTCGCCCACTCAATCGTAGGGTTTCAGCCTAGTCATAGTACAGGGTCAGTTTACCCCCTTCTACCTTAGTCCTGTGTTGCAGATCCATATAAGTTTGTCCAGCCAGAAAGAAGTATAAAAAATAACACCCCTCCCGGATTTCTGCAATATGAACAGTGTTCAAGGTCTTGCTCAGCGTCTGCAAGGGTTAACATTGGAAGTTGCAAGCTTACAACAGCACGTGAGTAATTGCCCTGGAACCCACTCTCAAAAACCTAAGAGGGGTTTGCTTGAATGTTTTTCTGGTAAACGGCAGCAATTGTTTTCATTTAAAAATGCATGTTTACTTTATTTTTGGCTTAGACCCAGGTCTTCAGGGGCTGAATTACAGCGTGTGGGGATTATTATGTCTTTATTGCAAGGTGAGACGCACGTTTGGGCATTTTCATTGTGACCGGATGACCCTTGTTTGATGTCAGTAGAAGCATTTTTTTCTGCTATGGGGGTATTATATGATGATCCTGATCGGGTCACTACAGCCGAGGCAGAACTCAGGCGGCTGAAACAGGGTTCTGGCGACGCTGAAAGATATTGTACCCTGTTCAGACGATGGTCTGCAGAGGTCAGCTGGAATGATCCAGCACTCAAGAGTCAGTTTTTAGCAGGTTTGAATGACAGGGTTAAAGATTTGCTTATTGCATATCCTGCACCTGCTACGCTTGAGGCTGCTATGCAATTATCTATCCCGGTGGATAGAAGACTGACAGGTAGACAGAATGAGGAGAAGGTTTCAATTTTGCTGGAGAGCCCCATTGACTGTGGGGAGCCGATGCAACTTGGTGCGATGTCTTCTCGTTCCCAGGAAAGGCAGAGAAGATTCTCTGTGGGGCTATGCCTTTATTGTGGATACAGACCCGTTGAAGCGCCAGCACTGCGCGAAACGGCCGTAGTCTCCTCCTGCTCGCTGGAGCCCCCACTCCTCGACCTCCGGTCATGGAATTTCTTATGAAGATTCAATAAAGCTTACTTTCTGAAGATTGGTGAGTGCACTCCGTTTTCTCCTAAATGCATTTCATGGACTGTGGTTATCTCTTTATGGATGTGCACCCAAAATCGTGCAGTGTGGTTACTGTTGGAGAATAAGATCCTTTTTTCTTGCACACCGGCTATTTTCATTTTGGAGGATTAGAGGCAGTGCCGTGCAATTTCCTTGCTTTTACTATAGACTATATACCTTTATTGTGGTAAGGCTGACCATTTTTTTAAGCAATGTGAAGGATGCATAAACAAGGAAAAGAGAAAAAAAAAGGTCAATCAGAATAACCCTCCCTTTTGCATTGCATTTTTACGGTCGGCAGGAGATTCTTTATCTGGTAGTTCTACCTGTCGTGGTCATTCAATTGATTTTCAAGTGATGGTGGACTGTGGTTCTGCACTTAATTTGATTGAACAACAATTTCTAGACAAGTATAAGATTGATTCTGTACCTTTATCGTGCCCTTTTCCTGTAGTGGCGATTGATAACACTCGTCTAGAGCATGAGTGCGTTTCTCGAAAGGTCACCAGATTTCCACTCACTGTGAATATGGAACACCAGGAATCTTTAGATTTGTTTGTACTTGATAACTTACCTTTTCCAGTTGTCCTGGGGTTACATTGGTTAAAAATGCACAATCCTGTACTGGACTGGTCGTCAAGTACGATAAGATCCTGGGGTCAGGAGTGATATGAGAAATGTTGTGATGTACACATTGCTGCTGTTGTGAAAAATGAACTACCTGAAGCCATTCAGGAATTCTGGAAAGTGGGGTACTTTGTTTCCAGTGATGGTTTTGAGATGGACCGGGTAAAGGTTCAGGCGGTATTGGAGTGGTTTAGACCTGAATGCTTGAAGTTGATTCAGAGATTTTTGGGGTTTGCTAATTATTATAGAAAATTCATAAAGCATTTTTCTGTTATCATAAAACCCCTTACTGATCTTAGTAAGAAGGGTTCCAGTACTATCCAATGGTCCGCTGAGGCTGTTAAAGCTTTTGAGCATCTCAAGAAGAGGTTTAGCTCTGCTCCTGTTTTGATCCAAACAGATGAGACTAAGCCCTTTCTGGTAGAGGTGGACGCCTCATCAGTAGGAGTGTGGGCTGTTCTGTCCCAGGAGAGAGAGGATGGGGTGCATCCCTGTGGTTTCTTTTCTAAGAAATTTTCAGAGGCAGAGCTCAACTACGATGTTGGGAACCGAGAATTGCTGGCTATTAAGCTTGCGTTTGAGCATTGGCGACATTTTTTGGAGGGCGCTACACATCCTATACAAGTCTTTACTGATCATAAGAACCTGATCTATCTGGATGCTGCTAAACATTTGAATGCCCGTCAAGCTTGGTGGGCATTGTTTTTTGCCCAGTTTCATTTCTCTGTGACATATATCCCTGGGACAAAATTTTTTAAAGCTGATGCTTTGTCTCGAAGATTCTCCCCAGCAGTTAATACTGAAAAGGAAGAATCTATTCTGCAGAGAAGGGTGGTGGTGGCAGCATTAGGTTCTGAGTTGGAAAATAGCATTCTTAAAGCCCAGGATGTGGCACTAACTAACACTCCATATGGGAAATTATTTGTGCCTAAAGCCCTGAGGATAGCTTTGCTTACGGAATGTCATGAGTCTTGTTTGGCGGGTCATCCAGGGATTGCCGAAACAAGAAAGTCAACCAGTCGTAGTTTCTGGTGGCCGGGGTTGCTAAGAGAAATTGTCAAGTGGGTGCGTCAGTATGCCGTGTGCACTAGGTCTAAGGCTTCTTATGCTCCGGAGGCAGGGTTGCTTTGCCCGTTAGAGGTTCCTAGTTCTCCATGGACGTATTTTGCTATGGATTTTATCACCGACCTGCCGGTCTCTGAGGGTTTTTCTGTTATCTGGGTTGTTGTGGACCGGTTTAGTAAGATGTGTCATCTGGTCCCGTTCAATAAATTACCCTGGGCTAAGACACTTCCCAGGGCATTTGTGAAAGAGATTGTCAGACTCCATGGTGTTCCCACGGACATTGTCTCCGATAGGGGACCACAGTTTGTGGATTGCTTTTGGCGTGCCTTTTGTGACAGACTTAAGGTTCATTTGTCATTTTCGTCAGGCTATTATAGGCAGTCCAATGGACAGACCGAGAGGAAGAACCAGGATGTTGAGCAGTTTTTGAGATGTTTTGTAGCGGACAATCAGAAGATGTGGTCCATGAGCTGAGTTTGCTCTCAATAATCATGCGTCTTCTTCGGCTGGGTGTTCTCTTTTCTTTTGTTGTACTGGGAAGAATCCAGCTTTTGGTCTTTTTCTAGGATTTGGGGTGGTGGTGCCTGAGGAGGAGAGTTTTTCTGGAAATTTGGAAAGGGTTTGGACAAGTGTGCGCCATAATCTTAAACAGGCTAATAGGAGGTCTAAGAAATTTTTTGACAAGAGAAGAAGGGAGGCGAGGTTTATTTGTTGGGGACATGGTTTGGTTGTCCTCTAGGAATCTGCGTTTGAAGATCCCTTCTAAAAAGTTGGGGCCAAAGTTTGTAGGACCTTTCAAAGTGGTTCACATTGTCTACTCGGCAGCGGTGAGATTAGCCATTCCTTCGTCCTGGAAAATTAATTCAGTTTTTCATGTATCTTTGCTGAAGAAGTTTGACACGCCAGATAAAGTGGCTATGCCGTCTGCTCCTCCAATTGATGAGAACTGCGAGTTTGAGATTTCACGGATCCACAATTACAACTCCTTCCAGTTAGAACTCTTGGCCCTGGTGTGGTCCATGACAGAAAAGTTGGCAGGCTTCCTGACAGGGACTAAGATTCAAGTTTGAACAGACAATAATCCCCAGCCCACCTTGAGAATGCTAAATTGGAACAACGGTGGGTGGCTCGCCTAGCCAAGTTTGACTTTACCATCCGTTATCGCTCTGCTACCGAAAACGCAAATGCTGACGGGATGTCAACAGTGACTGTGGAGACTTCAGCGGGAGATCTCGATGAACAACTCGAAGAGAAGGAAATCCCAGACTTTCGCAAGTTTAAGCCACCCAGTGGCTGCAGCTGTTATGATCCTGATGGCAAGGATCACTAAAACTGACCTGCTAAGTAAAAGACAAGCTCTGGGGATGTGGGAGCTGTACTGACCGCAACCCTGATCCTATCAACACACACTATAGGCAGCCGTGGAGCGTTTCCTAAAATCCTAGACGCCTCTTCACAGCCTGCGAAACTAGCTACCCCTAGAAAGAAAACAAAGCCTCACTTGCCTCAGAGAAAATACCCCAAAGTTTAGACAGCCCCCCACAAATAATAATGGTGAGTTAAGGGGAAACCACAAATGTAGAAACGAAAACAGATTTAGCAAATGAGACCTGCTAACTCTAAATAGTCAGAAGATAGCAAGGGATCTGTGCGGTCAGTATTAAAATGCTATCAAAAATAATCCACGCAGAGATTACAAGAACCCCCACACTGACTCACGATGTGAGGGGCGCAACTCTGCACCCCAGAACTTCCAGCAAGCAAGAAAATCACATATAAGCAAGCTGGACTAAACTCATCATATACTGAGAAACATTTTCAAGGAAATAATGAGCAAACATGAACTAGCAAGACTTAGCTTCTCCAGGAGGAGACAGGTCACAAGCGAAGTCCAGAGAGATCAGAACCAGTACTGAATACAACGACAGCAGGCAACCAGTAAAGGTCCAGGTGAATTAAATAGGAACCAGAATAGCAGGAAACGAGACAGCTGAGCCACCTACAAACCAGCCGTATTGCTAAAGGCCACAAGAGGGAGCCCAAGAACAGAACTCACACAGTACCACTCATGACCACAGGAGGGAGCCTGAGAACGGAATTCACAACATGCAGCCCAGTCAAGTAGGGAGGCATGCGCACTACCCCGGTCCCTGGGGAGAACCAATGCGGAATGGGGACATGTTCAGGATGAATACGAAGGGCTGAGACAGATGAAATGGTGGATAACTCAGAAGTGGAAGTCTGGCAAACAAGAGAGGGATGATCTGGACGCTGAAAAGAAGAGTGTCTTACACCAGTGGGATAGACTGCAAGTGCGAGAATCACTGCTATATCGTAAGAGACAACAGCCAAAAGATATGGAAGTAAAGTGGCAGGTGGTCATCCCAGGAAGAATGGCTCAAGAAGTAGCTAAAGAAGCCCATTAATTTGTAGCACACTTCGGACCCACTAAGACACACCAATGGTTACAGCGGTACGTGTATTGCCTCCGGTTGGAGTCTGTGGTGGAAGAGGTTTGCCGGCAATGTTGAGTATGTGACCTCATTAAGAGTACTGCACAGAGGGCGCCCATCCAGACCATACAATCTAAGGAACCGCTAGAGGTCTTGATGATCAATTATCTCCCCGTGGGACACTCAACCCAGGGGCTACAGTACTGTTTGGTGATGACCGATCATTTCTCCAAGTTCGCAGTAGTCACCCGACTAGAAATCAGACTGTGGAGTCGGCGGCGCGACCCATCTGTCAAGACTTCATCCGGGTGTATGGGTGCCCAAAGTGCATCCACTCTGACCAAGGCGCATGTTTCCAAAGCAAGGTGATGGAAGAACTGTATCATATATATGGCATCAAGCGATCCCGGACCACCACTTACCATCCTCAAGGCAACGGAGCAGGTGAACATTTCAACCAAACCCTACATGAAATGCTGAGGAAAACGGAGGAGGATAAGAAGGCATGTTGGCCAGACTACCTGCCAGAGCTGGTGTGGACATACAACAATCGGGTCCACTCCACCACAGGTTATACCCCCTATCTACTGCTGTTTCGAATAGTGGGACAAGAGATCTTTGAGCTGAATTTGGAACAGCCTGAGGAGCTGATGGAGTGAACTGTCACTTCATGGGTGAAAGAGCATTGGCAACGATTACAAACGATACAGTGGTTGGCAGGTCAGCAGCTGCAGGAAAATGAGCATACAGGCCATAAACCAACTCAAGAGATACCGCTCCAACCTGGAGACCGAGTGTTAGAGAGAAATGCCCCAAGAGAAAACTAAGTGAGAGATGGGAAGTACAGCCTTACAGAGTAATCGAGCGAGTGTATGCTGACGGACCGGTCTACAAGGTGCAGATTGAGAGTGGGGCATCTGCCCCTAGAGTACTTCACAGAAATATGCTGCGGCCCTGCTGGACTGAGGTCTGTTCTGCATGATTGCCACCTAAAGGCAGATTCCACTTCATGAATCTGTCATGCCTGATGGTGAAATCGATGAGTGGTGGACCGTCCCTGACACAGTAGGGGGTCCTCAGCCATACACAGATGTTAATCCCATGGATGTACTACTACCGTGGCGTGACGACGAGACCCGACAAGAGCCCACTATGACTCCTGCAGCAAGTGTTCCTCTGGAAGATAGTCAAGCCTTGCCTGACAGCCAAGAGCTCTGGAGATCTCCGAGGTATACTGTAGCGGTTCCACCAGTCCGATACGTAGAACAGTTTACTCTGTTTGTTGCCTCCTCTATAGGTGCTGTTTCCACATTCCGCTCATTAAGTAGGGAGGTATGCGGGGCGGTGCTGTTATTGACAGTAAGGAACACACTGCCACTTTAAGAGACAGCACCCCCTTGTCTGGTGTGATGGAATGTTCTGCTTCCCTCCTGCAATAGACTGTGAGAATGAACTGCTGAGGTGAGGGGTGGAGCCTGGACAGTGTGTGTGAGCTGAAGCTGCTGGAGAGAACTTTGTGCAGAGAACTTTGTGTAGCTGTAAGTCTACGTTCACATTTGCGGTCTGCGCCGCAGCGTCGGGCGCCGCAGCGTCGCCGCATGCGTCATGCGCCCCTATATTTAACATGGGGGCGCATGGACATGCGTCGCACTTGCGTTTTGCGCCGCATGCGTCACTGCGGCGCACGCGTCCGGGCGCAGAGGACGCAGCAAGTTGCATTTTTGCTGTGTCCAAAATCAATCAAAAAAAGGACGCATGCAGCGCAAAACGCAGCGTTGTGCATGCGTTTTGCTGCGTTTTTGTTTGCGTTGTGCGTTGCGTCGCAACGCAAATGTGAACGTAGCCTAAAAGAGGATCCACAGCCTGGGACAGAGTGGACTCATGAAATTGGACAGACTCTTCAGGCGTAGAAAGGGTGGCTGTCCTGTGCTAGTTTGAGAAGCCACAAAGATACCGAGAAAGGGATTTACAGTTTCCAGGAGCACCTCCCGGATCCAGAAGCAAGGAGAAGACCATGTTTCATGGAGCAGGCAGAGAGCCATGCGCACCACCGTACTAGACTGTTGGGGGCACCCAAGGACTGGATCTGAGTCCCCAACATCACCGTGAGTTTGTTTCTGTTTTGTGCACAAGTCAGGGCCTAGTGTAGGCTTTAACAGACAGAACACGGCAGCCGTGTGCCCTCCTTAGTAAAGGCCAGGGAGGCTATACGTAGAGCAGCATCATTTTTTGTTTATTGTTTGCATTTGCTTGTGTGACGTATATTGATTCTGTAATAGTTGGAGCACCGTGGTATTTGACGGCACAGCTAAAGAATACAACTCTTGTAAATTATGTTTTGCCATTGCATACTCCTGTTTGCACCTTCCTCATCCACTTCATTCCTTGCCTTCCAATAAATTTACCCTTTGTTGTTTGCACCTCATCTTGTGTACGGTAGTCTCCCTGCACCGTGGTGGTTCCCCGGCCATCACTTCATACTTTCTTGCTAGCATGTCAAAAAACTTGCATCAATACCATCTGCCTGAGGACCAGTTGGTCCAGTTCTTAACCCCTCACCTCAGGGGTAAGGCTATGGAAATCTTTGCGTACTTGTCCAGCAAGACCACCCTGACCTATGAAACATTAAGCAGGCTCTGGCCTGGCAGTACAACTTGACCCCTGAGATGTATCATAAGAAGCTCTGGAATATACAGAGGGGTCCTGTATACGGCTGAGCAGATCGCATTCGAGCCCTACTGAGAACAGTCAACCAATGGACCAAGGGATTGGAGCTCACCACTATCTAGCAGCTGAAGGAGCTCGTGACCGAGCAGCCTTTATGTAACTGTTTGGAGGACCTCCAGAAGTATCTCCATGACTGCAAGCCAATCGGGGCCTCTGCAACAGAGACACATGCCATTGACTACTCCAACAATAGGACTTCAGAAACCAACAAACCTGCTTGCTGGAGGGTAAGATGAATGTGGTGCCTGCTGAACCTGCCCCCAAGCCCAAGAAGCACCTGCCCATGCTTTTTTTTCCACATCAGTGGTGGAACTCCAACTATGTAACCTTTGCAAATAGGTGGAACACTTCAAAGCCATGTGTCCCCAGCGTCAGAAGGCATGTCCCCATTCCAGAAACTGTCCACTGTTTTGTGTGCAGGTGGGGGTGGTGGAGGGTCCCTTGATAACCTTCAGCCCCTCACCATAGGCCAGGCCATGGCCATGGAATAATGTTGCACCAGCGCTATGTTGACTCTTGTGTGGCCTGAGCTGGTGTCCTCACAGGATTTGGTACCCGGGAAATCCTTGCTGTCTCTAGGATTGGAGTTGTCGAACCGGCACTGCTCATTGCCAAGGTGTATTTGCATTGGGCACGGGAGGGGCATGCGGGAGATGGGGATAACCTTGAATACTAAAAAAAACACCATAAGAGGAAAGACCTCCACTATAATAACCTTGAATACTCCCATAAGTGTCTTGCTTGGGACAAACCTTGGGTGGCTAATGTCCCGGCATGTGGTCACTGAAACCTCAAGCCTGATTCTCCAGACAACAACATAATGTTCACCACTGTTGATGTCAATGTGCTTAACATACCTACTGATGGAGATGTGGGGATGGGTAATATACTGTGTCACACTCCCTTTAGGGGATGAGATCAAGCAAACTGTAACAATGCCTTAGGCTATGTGCACACGATGCATTTTTGATGCATTTCTGCGTTTTTTTCCGCGTTGAAATAGTCCAAAAACGCAATGGAATCTGTTGTGAAATTGGATTTTGGGCTCCCCCGGTGGCCACTGGTGGAATTGAACTGGTGTGCATCATCCTCTCTGTTCACCTGTTTCCATCAGGATGTGGGAGTCGCTATTTAGCCTTGCTCCTCTGTCACTTCCATGCCGATCAACATTGTAATCAGAAGCCTTTCTGTGCATGTTCCTGCTGCTAGACAACTCCCAGCTAAGTTGGACTTAGTCCTTGTTTGTTTTTGCATTTTGTTCCAGTTCACAGCTGTAGTTTCGTTTCTGTGTCTGGAAAGCTCTTGTGATCTGAAATTGCCACTCTGATGTTATGAGTTAATACTAGAGTCTTAAAGTAATTTCAGGATGGTATTTTGATAGGGTTTTCAGCTGACCATGAAAGTGCCCTTTCTGTCTTCCTGCTATCTAGTAAGCGGACCTCAATTTTGCTAAACCTATTTTCATACTACGTTTGTCATTTCATCTAAAATCACCGCCAATATTTGTGGGGGCCTCTGTCTGCCTTTCGGGGAAATTTCTCTAGAGGTGAGCCAGGACTATATTTTCCTCTGCCAGGATTAGTTAGTCCTCCGGCCGGCGCTGGGCGTCTAGGGATAAAACGCAGGCTACGCTACCCGGCTACTGTTAGTTGTGCGGCAGGTTTAGTTCATGGTCAGTTTAGTTTCCATCCTTCCAAGAGCTAGTTCGTATGTTTGCTGGGCAATGTTCTCTTGCCATTGAGAACCATAACAGTTTGACCGGCCTCAAAGGGTTAAATTAATTGACAGAGAAAGGAGAGAAAAGAGAAGTCTGCTGAAGATTTTTTTTTTTTTTTTTTTCTCAGTTCTGAGTGTGCTTGTAATTGAATCTCTTGCAAGTCTGCCTATATTGCAGCCTTTCTCTCTCTCTCTCTCCTTCTAATCCTGGAATGGCTCTGTGTTCACCTGTTTAAAATGGATATTCAGAGTTTAGCTGCAGGTTTGAATAATCTCACCACGAAAGTTCAAAACTTACAAGATTTTGTTGTTCATGTTCCTATATCTGAACCTAGAATTCCTTTGCCTGAATTTTTCTCGGGGAATAGATCTTGCTTTCAAAATTTCAAAAATAATTGCAAGTTGTTTTTGTCCCTGAAATCTCGCTCTGCTGGAGATCCTGCTCAGCAGGTCAGGATTGTGATTTCTTTGCTCCGGGGCGACCCTCAGGATTGGGCTTTTGCATTGGCTCCAGGGGATCCTGCGTTGCTCAATGTGGATGCGTTTTTTCTGGCCTTGGGGTTGCTTTATGAGGAACCTCAGTTAGAACTTCAGGCGGAAAAGGCCTTGATGTCCCTATCTCAGGGGCAAGACGAAGCTGAAATATACTGCCAGAAATTCCGTAAATGGGCTGTGCTTACTCAGTGGAATGAGTGCGCCCTGGCGGCGAATTTCAGAGAGGGTCTCTCTGATGCCATTAAGGATGTTATGGTGGGGTTCCCTGTGCCTGCGGGTCTGAATGAGTCCATGACAATGGCTATCCAGATCGATAGGCGTCTGCGGGAGCGCAAACCTGTGCACCATTTGGCGGTGTCTACTGAGAAGACGCCAGAGAATATGCAATGTGATAGAATTCTGTCCAGAAGTGAACGGCAGAATTTTAGACGAAAAAATGGGTTGTGCTTCTATTGCGGTGATTCAACTCATGTTATATCAGCATGCTCTAAGCGTACTAAGAAGCTTGATAAGTCTGTTTCAATTGGCACTTTACAGTCTAAGTTTATTCTATCTGTGACCCTGATTTGTTCTTTATCATCTATTACCGCGGATGCCTATGTCGACTCTGGCGCCGCTTTGAGTCTTATGGATTGGTCCTTTGCCAAACGCTGTGGGTATGATTTGGAGCCTCTTGAAACTCCTATACCCCTGAAGGGGATTGACTCCACCCCATTGGCTAGCAATAAACCACAATACTGGACACAAGTAACTATGCGGATTAATCCGGATCACCAGGAGATTATTCGCTTTCTTGTGCTGTATAACCTACATGATGTGTTGGTGCTTGGATTGCCATGGCTGCAATCTCATAACCCAGTCCTTGACTGGAAAGCTATGTCTGTGTTAAGCTGGGGATGTAAGGGGACGCATGGGGACGTACCTGTGGTTTCCATTTCATCATCTATTCCCTCTGAGATTCCTGAATTCTTGACTGAATATCGTGACGTTTTTGAAGAACCTAAGCTTGGTTCATTACCTCCGCACCGGGAGTGCGATTGTGCCATAGATTTGATTCCGGGTAGTAAATACCCTAAGGGTCGTTTATTTAATCTGTCTGTGCCTGAACATGCTGCTATGCGAGAATATATAAAGGAGTCCTTGGAAAAGGGACATATTCGTCCTTCGTCATCTCCCTTAGGAGCCGGTTTTTTCTTTGTGGCTAAGAAAGATGGCTCTTTGAGGCCGTGCATTGATTATCGGCTTTTGAATAAAATCACGGTTAAATATCAATATCCGTTGCCACTGCTGACTGATTTGTTTGCTCGCATAAAGGGGGCCAAGTGGTTCTCTAAGATAGATCTTCGTGGGGCGTATAATTTGGTGCGAATTAAGCAGGGGGATGAGTGGAAAACCGCATTTAATACGCCCGAGGGCCACTTTGAGTATTTGGTGATGCCTTTTGGTCTTTCAAATGCCCCTTCAGTCTTTCAGTCCTTTATGCATGACATTTTCCGTGATTATTTGGATAAATTTATGATTGTGTATCTGGATGATATTTTGATTTTTTCGGATGACTGGGACTCTCATGTCCAGCAGGTCAGGAGGGTTTTTCAGGTTTTGCGGTCTAATTCCTTGTGTGTGAAGGGTTCTAAGTGCGTTTTTGGGGTTCAAAAGATTTCCTTTTTGGGATATATTTTTTCCCCCTCTTCCATCGAGATGGATCCTGTCAAGGTTCAGGCTATTTGTGATTGGACGCAACCCTCTTCTCTTAAGAGTCTTCAGAAATTTTTGGGCTTTGCTAACTTTTATCGTCGATTTATTGCTGGTTTTTCTGATGTTGTTAAACCATTGACTGATTTGACTAAGAAGGGTGCTGATGTTGCTGATTGGTCCCCTGCTGCTGTGGAGGCCTTTCGGGAGCTTAAGCGCCGCTTTTCTTCCGCCCCTGTGTTGCGTCAGCCTGATGTTGCTCTTCCTTTTCAGGTTGAGGTCGACGCTTCTGAAATCGGAGCTGGGGCGGTTTTGTCGCAGAGAAGTTCCGATTGCTCCGTGATGAGACCTTGTGCTTTTTTCTCGCGTAAATTTTCGCCCGCCGAGCGGAATTATGATGTTGGGAATCGGGAGCTTTTGGCCATGAAGTGGGCTTTTGAGGAGTGGCGTCATTGGCTTGAGGGGACTAGACATCAGGTGGTGGTATTGACTGACCACAAAAATCTAATTTATCTTGAGTCCGCCAGACGCCTGAATCCTAGACAGGCGCGCTTGGTCGTTGTTTTTCTCTCGGTTTAATTTTGTGGTGTCCTACCTGCCGGGTTCTAAGAATGTTAAGGCGGATGCCCTTTCTAGGAGTTTTGAGCCTGACTCCCCTGGTAATTCTGAACCTACAGGTATCCTTAAGGATGGAGTGATATTGTCTGCCGTTTCTCCAGACCTGCGGCAGGCCTTGCAGGAGTTTCAGGCGGATAGACCTGATCGTTGCCCACCTGGTAGACTGTTTGTTCCTGATGATTGGACCAGTAAAGTCATTTCTGAGGTTCATTCTTCTGCGTTGGCAGGTCATCCTGGAATCTTTGGTACCAGGGATTTGGTGGCAAGGTCCTTCTGGTGGCCTTCCCTGTCTCGAGATGTGCGAGGCTTCGTGCAGTCTTGTGACGTTTGTGCTCGGGCCAAGCCTTGTTGTTCTCGGGCTAGTGGATTGTTGTTGCCCTTGCCTATCCCGAAGAGGCCCTGGACGCACATCTCGATGGATTTTATTTCGGATCTTCCTGTATCTCAGAAGATGTCTGTCATCTGGGTGGTGTGTGATCGTTTCTCTAAGATGGTCCATTTGGTTCCCCTGCCTAAGTTGCCTTCTTCTTCCGAGTTGGTTCCTCTGTTTTCTCAAAATGTGGTCCGTTTGCATGGTATTCCGGAGAATATCGTTTCTGACAGAGGTACCCAATTCGTGTCTAGATTTTGGCGAGCATTCTGTGCTAGGATGGGCATAGATTTGTCTTTCTCGTCTGCTTTCCATCCTCAGACTAATGGCCAGACCGAGCGGACGAATCAGACCTTGGAGACATATTTGAGGTGTTTTGTGTCTGCAGATCAGGATGATTGGGTTGCTTTTTTGCCTTTAGCGGAGTTTGCCCTCAATAATCGGGCCAGTTCTGCCACCTTGGTGTCTCCCTTTTTCTGTAATTCGGGGTTTCATCCTCGATTTTCTTCTGGTCAGGTGGAATCTTCGGATTGTCCTGGAGTGGATGCTGTGGTGGAGAGGTTGCATCAGATTTGGGGGCAGGTAGTGGACAATTTGAAGTTGTCCCAGGAGAAAACTCAGCTTTTTGCCAACCGCCGGCGTCGGGTTGGTCCTCGGCTTTGTGTTGGGGACTTGGTGTGGTTGTCTTCTCGTTTTGTCCCTATGAGGGTTTCTTCTCCCAAGTTTAAGCCTCGGTTCATCGGCCCGTACAAGATATTGGAGATTCTTAACCCTGTGTCCTTCCGTTTGGACCTCCCTGCATCTTTTTCTATTCATAATGTTTTTCATCGGTCATTATTGCGCAGGTATGAGGTACCGGTTGTGCCTTCCGTTGAGCCTCCTGCTCCGGTGTTGGTTGAGGGCGAGTTGGAGTACGTTGTGGAAAAAATCTTGGACTCCCGTGTTTCCAGACGGAAACTCCAGTATCTGGTCAAATGGAAGGGATACGGTCAGGAGGATAATTCTTGGGTGACTGCCTCTGATGTTCATGCCTCCGATTTGGTCCGTGCCTTTCATAGGGCTCATCCTGATCGCCCTGGTGGTTCTGGTGAGGGTTCGGTGCCCCCTCCTTGAGGGGGGGGTACTGTTGTGAAATTGGATTTTGGGCTCCCCCGGTGGCCACTGGTGGAATTGAACTGGTGTGCATCATCCTCTCTGTTCACCTGTTTCCATCAGGATGTGGGAGTCGCTATTTAGCCTTGCTCCTCTGTCACTTCCATGCCGGTCAACATTGTAATCAGAAGCCTTTCTGTGCATGTTCCTGCTGCTAGACAACTCCCAGCTAAGTTGGACTTAGTCCTTGTTTGTTTTTGCATTTTGTTCCAGTTCACAGCTGTAGTTTCGTTTCTGTGTCTGGAAAGCTCTTGTGATCTGAAATTGCCACTCTGATGTTATGAGTTAATACTAGAGTCTTAAAGTAATTTCAGGATGGTATTTTGATAGGGTTTTCAGCTGACCATGAAAGTGCCCTTTCTGTCTTCCTGCTATCTAGTAAGCGGACCTCAATTTTGCTAAACCTATTTTCATACTACGTTTGTCATTTCATCTAAAATCACCGCCAATATTTGTGGGGGCCTCTGTCTGCCTTTCGGGGAAATTTCTCTAGAGGTGAGCCAGGACTATATTTTCCTCTGCCAGGATTAGTTAGTCCTCCGGCCGGCGCTGGGCGTCTAGGGATAAAACGCAGGCTACGCTACCCGGCTACTGTTAGTTGTGCGGCAGGTTTAGTTCATGGTCAGTTTAGTTTCCATCCTTCCAAGAGCTAGTTCGTATGTTTGCTGGGCTATGTTCTCTTGCCATTGAGAACCATAACAGGAATCCTTATGCAAGGAAATTCAGTGACAATCCTAAAGTGTTGCAAAGTACATATGGAGCGGCCCCCAAACGCAGGGCAGCGGGGTACTCGGTACCGGGTCCCTCGGTCTCAGTTCTAGGGGTGTCACGGTGGCCCGACCCGTCCGTGGCCCTGCTAATGGGCGCCCAATTAAAGGTGTAGGTGAGAGTTTGTCAAGTATTCGTGACGCTACCTGTGGTATTCGGTCAGGGTGACCGACACTGCTAGGGGTCCGCTGGGGTGATGGAATGGCAGCTAGATGGTGTAACTTCCCACAGGTGAAGTATGTCCCCAGGGCTTCCCTTGATGAGTAGATGGCAATGGTGTAGGTCGCAGTAAATGACGAGGACACAGGGTTGCAGTCTCTTTACCTTTTTACTGAAGGCTTCGGCATCCACAATCCAGAGCACTGCTAACAGGGCTGGCTGAGACCGGCCGGTCCGAAGGCACATCCAGAGTTCCCTTTGCAGGTGGAAATCAGTAGCCTTCCTACTAGCGCCTGTGTGTTGTAGTACCTCCCTGCTGAGCACCACGGGATAGTCCTCACAACTGTCGTGTATGTTTCTGTTCTCTCTCTCCGTCCCCCAGATAGTATGGATAGGACGCACCCGTATGACGGGGTAGGCCTGGAGTCATTTTATAGGGACCCTAGAGACGCCCCTCTCCCACAATTGCCTCCGTTGTCTTCATTAGGTGTAAAGGTGAGACAGCCAACCTAGAGTTAACTGCCCTGCCGTAGTTCAAAGTAATGTGTAGAGCCTATTACTTCCTCGGTGTTCCGGCCGCCGGCTACGTGCCTCAGAAGGATGTTGCCGATCTTGGGGCACGACTCCTCCTGGTTCTATCTCCTTTGTGCTGTGATCTCATTTCTCACTTCTCCACAATATACTTCGCTTCGTGTCCTTTCTTAGGATGCCGCCGCAATGAGGTCCAGGCACGGCTCCGTAACGATCTGTCTCGTGCTAGGCCACTGTCAGGATCCCACCCCTGACAGGGACCTCCCTGAGTCTTCCCAAGCAACTCTCTCTCTCATTAGATGTTACCTGGGCAAAACCCAGTCAGCTTCTCCCTAACTTTCTATCCGACTCCCAGTTTTACCAGAGTGTGAGGAGTGGCTAATACATAGAACCTTTTACTCCCCCTGGTGGCCGGAGTGTGAAGTGTAGTGTGTGACTGTGATACCTGGTCAGGTGAACTCCTTTAGTGCCATCAGACGTACCATCAATCCCCCTTGTGGAAGAGTGACAATACTGCAACGACCAGGACTCTGGGGCGCTGCACTTATGATCAGTGAATTTCCGTGCGTATGTGCAGTGCATTTTTTCTGCAGCATGTCAACTCTTTTTGCGTTTCTGCAGCTTTTCCGCACCCATTGACTTCAATTGAGTCAGTCAAATCCTCAGCAAAAACGCAGTTATAAAAATGTTTGCGGATTTGCTGAGTTTTTTTTTGTGTTTTACCAGCTTCCTTTGGTGTTTTCAATGCTGTCAATGCAAGTCAGAGGCCTGCGGGATCATGCTGGCAGATGTGAGTGTGACCTCGCAGCTGTGACTGTCACCTATGGTAATGCTACCGCCGGAACTATCGGTCACAGCATGACCCCGCAGCTGTGACTGTCACCCACGGTAATATTACCTCAGACTGTCGGTCAGAGCAATGCGGGATCATGCTGGCAGATGTCAGCATGACCCCGCAGCTGTGACTGTCACCTGCGGTAATGTTACTGCAGACCGTCGGTCAGAGTGCTGCGGGATCAAGCTGATAGATGTCAGCATAAACCCGCAGCTGTGACTGTCACCCGCAGTAACATTACCACAGACCATCAGTCAGAGCGCTGTGGGATTATACAGGCAGATGTCAGTGTGATCCTGGAGCTGTGACTGTGACCTACAGCAACGCCACCACAGAATGTCGGTCACAGCACTGTCCATTGTCAGTGTGAACTCACAGCTCTGTCTATGACCCGTAGGCTTGGGCTGATGAGACTACTGCTCCCATCGGACTACGTCTGCTGTCACTGATAACAGTGACAGCAGGTCCCGCTGATGGGAGACGTAGTCTCATCTGCCGGCGCCTGTGCTCACAGTTTAAAAAAAGTAAAATTACATGCATATTCAAATAAAAACCCATAATCTGGCACCCAGGAGTCCAGTTGCCACAGTGGCATTACTTCCCTCACAGGGAGTAATGTCATGCCTGGAAGCAAGGAGGGGTCCCCTTACCAGGTGTCAGTAGGAGAGAAGTAGAGCCGAACCTGGGGAGTGGAGCTGTGAATAAACTCGCCCCAGAGCTGAGCGCTAGGAACTGGATACCGGAGTCCATGGTTGCGTGGGTACTGAAGTCCTGGCAGCTAAATACATAGGACAGGGGACTGAAGGTCTCCTGGCCCAATCTAATACCCAGTGGCACAGCAGCATACCAGAGCCTGGAGCCAACACAAAGGAGCAGCACCTGTGATAGGCTCTAGCTGCCTGCCATGCTGGCAACGGTTAGTTTTTAAAAACAGAGAGACAGTTAGCAGCAGGAGGGTGAGCTGTTAGGCAGCAAGGAAAAAGGGAGGACAGTGCAGAAGGAAGGCCTCTGTACCTACCTGGCCAGGTGTATCCAAAAGTTGCTTCCAGGCTGCCCGACTCTCCATTACGATCTGTTACCAGTACCCCGGTCTGTACCATCAACCATCAAGTAAAGGAAAATAAAAACTACAGCCCTTGTGTCATTCAGTGATCTCTTGTGTCCTGAGTCCTGCACCAGACGGTACACGAAGCCTGACATAAATGGGACTGGTAGCCCTTGAGCCCTGCTCCACCTGGGGGAGCAAAACCATCTCAGCTGCGTCACCATCAGCCCCAGCGGTCTCCTTTAGCAGCATCGGCCATCCGTTGCCGAACACCACAGATGGCGTCACGTTAAATCTCATATACATATTCCCCATTTTAGGCACAGCCAGGGCCATGGCGTCGGGTCACGGCCCCGTGACTTCCCCAAAGAACTGTCCGACCCGGTTCCGAGTACCCCACGTCATACTCACTTAACGCCTAATCCCCGATACCCTTGTCTCCTAGAAATGATGTTAAATAATAAAAGAAACATATACTCACCTGTCCACCATAGTCCAGGAAATCTAGGGTGTCCCACAGCGATCTCACATGTACAACAGTCACATCGGGAGATGAGAGTTTGCTGTCTGCGATACACTGACAGGAGGTGATCGCTCCCGCAGTGTATTACTGAGCTGCCATGAGAGTTCACCGGAGTTCATGCAGCACCACTGCATGAGAATTTTCCCAAGCAGCAATGGTGTCGTAAGGGAGATCACCGGAGTTGATGAAATACGCTGCAAGAAAGGTCAACCTGCATATTTGCAGCGTTTTTTTCACCATCCATTCAAGTCAATAGGTGGAAAATGCTGGAAAACCGCTGAAAGAAGTGACATGCTCTATGTCCAAAAAATGTAGCAAAGCACAAAATGCTGATCACACAAAAAAACAATGTGTGTGCATGAGATTTCTGAAATCTCATAGGCTTTGCTGGTACTGTAAAAAGCAGCTGAAAATTAGCATAAAAAACGCAGCAAAAAGAAATGCAGCAAAAATGCCCTGTGTGAACTTACCCTAAGTGTCCCCAGGGAGTGTGGCACGCCAAGTGTAAAAGTGGGGAGACTGCACTACTTTAAACTTTTGCCCAGGGCCCCACTTTGCCTAAAATCGGCCCTGGTTGTAGGAGAAGCACAAAGACCTATTTGCTTTCTGTCTTTCCCCTCTCATTATGCAGCAGTGCTAAAGGAGGATTTCACATTTTTAACAACTCTGTATTTCAGTCTGTTTAATCTATTAGCTGCAAAGTAATTGTCCACACTATGGGTTCATACTGCTTTGATCTATTGTGCAGTAATTACAGCTCTACTTGTCGGCAGTCAGCTTTCCGTAGATATATATATTGTCTAGTGTAAGACATCTCTCCAATGGGAGGTCACCGCCAGCTTCATCATCTCATTATTAGATTGAGAGTATGGAAATAGTAATTTATCAGATCTTATATAAAATATCAGGTTTTTACCTCATTCAATACAATAAGCTGCTGTATCACCGGTATGATATCAATTAGCAGGCTACACAAGCATTTTCTACTTAGAAAGTAACTCATTAAGAACTTAGTTACGTCCTGTATTATACTCCGGAGCTGCACCCACTTTTCTCTTGGCAAAGTGTGTACAACAAATACAAAATTTATCCTCTACTAATCCTTAGTAGGGATGAGTGGACCTATGGATAGTTTTTCTGGTTTGGTCGAACTGTAGTCCAAGGTACGGTTCGCGTATCCGAACTTGACCCCAAACACAATAGAGGTCAATGGGGACCAAACTTTGGTGCTGTTAAATGGTCATAGTAAAGACTATGGGGCTTCAAAAGGAAGTGAAATGGGGATACGAGCAGGGCAATACCCCTTCAAACAAATGTGGATAGGAGAAAGAAAAAACAAATCTTGAACAAGGACGTGCAGGTCCAAGTGGAGGAGGTTGAGGCGGAGTAGGTTGAGGCAGAGGAGGAGATAGCTGACGCTGTTTTTATTGGGTAGGAGTTGCTTATTTTTGGGGGGTACTCTGCTAAACAGCCTCTGTGGGGGCACTCTGAAAATAGCCTGAGTCGGGGTAGTCTGCAAAACAGCCTCTTTGGGGGTTCTCTGAAACATCATCGCTGGGGGTATCAGGAAAAACAGACTCTGCGGGGGCACTCTGCACACAGGCTATGTAATATTCTACTGGAAACTCTCTGTATTAAGGCCATGTAACACTCTGCACTTTTTTGAGGTGCAAAGAATGAGGAGCGCATCAACACCTACCTCTGGTACACGCAGGGAACAGGACGTTCTGTATGATTTTGAAGACTCGTGTGGCGCCCCCACCGCCGCAGGGCCGAGGGGTACCCGGTACCGGGCCTCTGAGTCTCTGCTCTGGGGTTGTCACGGCGGCTAGGCCCCGGTCCGTGACCCTGCCGTGGGGCGCACAGGGGATTACTAGGAGTGGATAGTGTTGGAAAGGCTGTGGTGGTGCGGTGCAGTAAATAACGAGGACACCAGGTTGCAGTCTCTTTACCTCTTTACTGAAGATCTCTGGGTCCTCAGTCCGGAACACGGTTCACCAGGCTGCGCAAGTCCGGCCGGTCCAATGGCACCTCCAGAGTTCTCTTCACAGGTGGAAATCGGTGCCTTCCTACTAGCGCTATGTGTTGTGGTCCTTCCCTGCTGTGCTTACGGAAAGTACCCCACAACTGTTGTGTCTGTTTCTGATGCTCCCTCACAACTCGATTAGATGATGTTCTGCTAATCCTCCGTCCCTCCCTGATGTTCTGGTTGGGACGGCACCCGTTTGATGGGTAGGCTCGGAGCTCTTCCGGGACCCTAGAGTCGCCCCTCTCCACAAGTTGCCCCCCAAGACTGCATACGTGATATGTGTTAGACAGCCCGCCTTAGACTGACTGTCCTGCCGCGGTTTGGAGTATTGCTTGAAGCTGAATATTATTCTACTCCCTCGGCGTTCCGGCCACCGGTAGTGCGCCTCAGTAGGATGTTGCTTCGGTCTTACAGCACGACTCCTACTGGTATTTCTCCTTTGCGTGATCTCGTTTCTCACTCAGCACAATCTATCTCGCTTCTAATCCTTTCTTGGGGACTGCCGCTACCCGGAGCAGGCACGGTCCCATTACATTCTTTCATGTTGCCAAGCCTCTGTCAGGATCCCACCCCTGACAGAGACCCTACTGTATCTTCCCCCACAACACCCTCTGCCACAGGGTGTTGCCTGGTTCCAACCCAGTCAGCTTTCTGATCTAACTTCCTGCCTGACCCCCAGTTTACCCACTATGGTGGGGAGTGGCCTAATGAATAGCACCCTTAGCTCCCCCCGGAGGCCCAGCTGTGAAATGTATTGGTGTCTGTGATACCTGATCAGATGAACTCCTTCAGTGCCATCAGACGCACCATAGCTCCCCATAGTGGCGGAGCCACAGTACTGCAACGACCAGGACTCTGGGGCGCTGCACTCCCCCCTGGTTAAACACAGTACTCCGGGACTGGGACGAAAACAACAATACAAGTTAGCAAAAAGACATACAGTTTTGTTGAGTGCAGTAACAATAAGTATACTTGAACAGGCTTCCCTTTATGGGAGGTAAGGACACTTGAACATTACAAACATGGTTAACATTATAAATTACAGGCTATAAATAACTCCTGTTACCCCACCGGGTATTCTACTAAGTGCAAAATTGTTGAACAATAATTTAACATTGCCTTTAAGGACATACACTCTGTATCCACTAAAGACCCTCCTATAATCACATTATAAGGTAGTTTAACTTCTTCATTCCCCTTCTTTAGATCTGCAGGACCGCCTGTCCTATCGGCACCAGACCTTCTGCCTCTCCTTTCAATTACAGGACCGCCCCGTTCAGCCAGGGCCTACTGCCTTTTCCACTACTATACACAGTATAGAACATAACATAACTTTCAGTTAAGAGCACTGAGCCATCTCTACATGACTCCTAGGAGGACTCAGGGTTTACCTTCTATCCTAATTACCTATCAACATTATCAAAAACATTTTCTATTAAACATTAAGCCTTCTCACTATCATGCATGCTGGACACCACGTCTATCCCTACAGGCCCACTGCATCCTTCTTCCATCTCTCACTTTCTTTCGGAGAACATCATCAACATTTCTTCACAATTAACTAGTTAAATACATATAACTTACTCATGTAAACATTATCATCACTTTCTTTCGTCAAACATTATTGCTATCTGTCTTAAAGCAATATCATCATTTACGTGCAACAAATGAACATCCCCTTTAAGAGAGGACCAAGTCTCTATGAGGTAGCGTGTCTTCTCAAGCTACCAGTCCATACTCAGCAAAAGTTCCAGTGTGGTATCTTCACAAAGAGTCCTTCTTTAAGTAAAACCAGTAAGAAGCCCCTTTAAGAAGGTGCAAACTATTTACAAGCAGTTTGTATCATGCACTGTTCATGATTCAGCAGTTCTTTCAGTGATGAATAAACAGGAAACAAAACAAAAAAGCAGAAGAAGGGATCCCGGGTAAACAAAGGGATCCCTTTAAGAATAACCCAGGTCGGGTTTAAAGTAGCAAAAAGCAGGGAAACAAACAGTTAACTATGTACAGTTTCAGGTTTTCGAGGTTTAGTTGGACGGCTTCCAGGGCTGCACCTGGCACTTAACCCCTCTTGGCCCGGGAAGGGTGAAGTCCAGGGTTGCACCCAGTGCTGGACAAACGCCGTTAATCCGTCTTTCATGTACGGTTAGGTCATGCACAGCGATGGAGGTCTGCGCAGCTTGAGTAGGGGCATTTGCTGCAGCAGAGGTAGCGGCTGCTGCAAGATCAGTCACTGGAACGGAGTCAGCAGCTGTGGCACTAGCAGTCGCGGGAGTGGTGTCAGTCATCAGGGCAGGGTCGTCCTTCATACCTGCTTCAGATGCGGTCCCTCCGGTGCCGGTCTGCTCTGCCTCCGCTGGGGTCTGGAACGCTGGTTGCGGGGCCTTGTGCTGCGACGTTGTCATCTCTGCTCGCAGCATCTCGCTTTTCGGCAGGGCCTTGCTTTCCAACTTCGGAGCGCTGGGACTTCTTTCCTGCTCCGGACCAGATGAGGCTGCCGACAGATGTCTGGTGAGGCTCCTGATGATGGCCTTCTTCCACCCGGCCTCAGTGCTCAGCTGTGTCCGCCGGGGTCGGTCGCTGAGCTCGTCCACTCCGGCCTGCAGGAATTCAGCATCAGCGGTGGAGGCCTGGTTGCGGTGCCCCTCCGGGTGGCTGGGGGAGTCCTCTGCTCCGACCTCACGCTCCGGCTCCGGGCGGCTCGCCATGGCGTCCTCCATGTCGCTCACTTCTTCTTCCTGGTCCTTTTCCCGCTCTCTCCTTCGTGGGCGGTTTTGTTTTCTTTGTCTCTGCCCACCATTGAGGATCAGGAGGCGGACCTCGGCTGCCGACGGACACGTCCTCAAGGGGCAGAAATACTTAGACTGGGCGGCCATTGTCTTTCGCGCTCTTCAGCTTGTTTACGCCCACTTCCACGCCCTTCTTCTTCTCCTGCGCTCTCCTTAGCGCTATAATGGCGGCGGTTTTGGCGGGAACTTCTGGCGGCAAGTGGCAACACACAGTCCTTGTAATAAAGCACAGTCCAAGCACAATAAATCACAGTTCCAAGGCACACATGACCTGATTCTTCAGGCTTAAGTAGATCCTGTTCGTGACGCCAAGTTGTGGCGACCCCACCGCCGCAAGGCCGAGGGGTACCCGGTACCGGGCCTCTGAGTCTCTGCTCTGGGGTTGTCACGGCGGCTAGGCCCCGGTCCGTGACCCTGCCGTGGGGCACACAGGGGATTACTAGGAGTGGATAGTGTTGGAAAGGCTGTGGTGGTGCGGTGCAGTAAATAACGAGGACACCAGGTTGCAGTCTCTTTACCTCTTTACTGAAGATCTCTGGGTCCTCAGTCCGGAACACGGTTCACCAGGCTGCGCAAGTCCGGCCGGTCCAATGGCACCTCCAGAGTTCTCTTCACAGGTGGAAATCGGTGCCTTCCTACTAGCGCTATGTGTTGTGGTCCTTCCCTGCTGTGCTTACGGAAAGTACACCACAACTGTTGTGTCTGTTTCTGATGTTCCCTCACAACTCGATTAGATGATGTTCTGCTAATCCTCCGTCCCTCCCTGATGTTCTGGTTGGGACGGCACCCGTTTGACGGGTAGGCTCGGAGCTCTTCCGGGACCCTAGAGTCGCCCCTCTCCACAAGTTGCCCCCCAAGACTGCATAGGTGATATGTGTTAGACAGCCCGCCTTAGACTGACTGTCCTGCCGCGGTTTGGAGTATTGCTTGAAGCTGAATATTATTCTACTCCCTCGGCGTTCCGGCCACCGGTAGTGCGCCTCAGTAGGATGTTGCTTCGGTCTTACAGCACGACTCCTACTGGTATTTCTCCTTTGCGTGATCTCGTTTCTCACTCAGCACAATCTATCTCGCTTTTAATCCTTTCTTGGGGACTGCCGCTACCCGGAGCAGGCACGGTCCCGTTACGTTCTTTCTTGTTGCCAAGCCTCTGTCAGGATCCCACCCCTGACAGAGACCCTACTGTATCTTCCCCCACAACACCCTCTGCCACAGGGTGTTGCCTGGTTCCAACCCAGTCAGCTTTCTGATCTAACTTCCTGCCTGACCCCCAGTTTACCCACTATGGTGGGGAGTGGCCTAAATAATAGCACCCTTAGGTCCCCCCGGAGGCCCAGCTGTGAAATGTATTGGTGTCTGATACCTGATCAGATGAACTCCTTCAGTGCCATCAGACGCACCATAGCTCCCCATAGTGGCGGAGCCACAGTACTGCAACGACCAGGACTCTGGGGCGCTGCACTCGCATACCGCTGGACAAATGGTAAGGTCAGAACAAGTAAAGACGATATTAGGTTGGATGGCTGAGAGTGCCTCCAGTCCCTTTGCTTTGCCTTCCACCTGGACTCCTTTTGAAACTGCAGAATTTGCACCAGTGGCCCATGGGCATCTGTCTTCCAACTCAACCCCTTGCAAATCAGACAAGCATTCTGAGCCCAAAGTCAGGCAGCAGTCATTTCTGCTTTTTGATGACTCTTGCTGTGGTTTGGCTGCCGGTTACATCGCTAAGGTCCAGGGTCCACCGGAGAGGTGAGTATTTCCATATTTTTTATTTTAATTCTTTATTTTTTACATGAATATGGATCCCAGGGCCTGAAGGAGAGTCTCCTCTCCTCCAGACCCTGGGAACCATACACTGGGAACTTCCGATTCCGATTTCCGATATCACAAAAATATCGGAACTCGGTATCGGAATTCCGATACAGCAAATATCGGCCGATACCCGATACTTACGGTATCAGAATGCTCAACACTAGTCATGGGTCTTCCAGCACGACAATGACCCCAAACATATTTCAAGAATCACCCAGAAATAGATAGAAACAAAGCACTGGAGAGTTCAGAAGCGGTAATTCCTCTAACATACAGATGCTAATGAGAAACTTTTTTTTTTAAATCATGTATTTTTTATTAAAGCATATGACACGCCATTAACACAGTCCGATACAATTTCCAGACAAATACCGTACATTAGATACACGACCTGATAATATATTTTCATTTTGCTAAACAACACCCTTACCACCTAACCAACCCCCCTCTCCCTCCATCCAATCTCTTGCCCATTATCCAATACAACCATCTGACAGCATCACCTCTTGCGAAAAGATAACAAACTTTACAAAAACACACCTGTACATGTAGGAGTCCCCCCAGAATCAACTACACAACACCCATTCTACTTTGCAGTAACTCAGCAGACACCACACCTGGGTAATCCATCCATCCACCCCACACATTTTCAAATTTTGTATTCTGACCTCTCTTACTGTATATATTTCTTTCCATAAGGACAATAAAATTTATCTTGTTGATAAATTCCTTTTTCCCTGGCAGTTTTTCATCCAACCAGTGCATTGCGATGAGCTTTCTCGCAGCATAGAACAATCTTGCGATAGTCAGCCTTCCACATTCATCCGTAGCAATATCATCCATACAGCCCAAAAGGCAAGTCAGCGGGTTACGCACCACATCTACTCCTGTCGCCTCCTGGATCAAGTTAAGCACCTTCACCCAAAAATGTTGTAGGCGAGCACACGACCACATCATATGTAGCAGATCAGCGCCTTCCTCACCACACCTGGGACATTCTGAGTCACCTCTCAGTCCTGCCTTCCTCATCCATGCCGGGTTCCTGTACACCCTATACACCAGGTATAACTGTGACACCCTCTTAGCCTCACTCAGGGAAGCCCTGGGGATATATTGAAGTATGGACTCCCACTGGGACTCCGACAAGGGGCCCACATCCGCCACCCATTTCTCCTTAATCCTTAACGGATGCTTCAATAAAAAGGTATCCATCAGGCCCCTGTACATGAAGGTAATGAAGCCCCTCGTACTCCTCCGAGGCCCAATAAGATTCAACAAGCTATCTGACTGCAGATTCACGCGCGACACCTCATTTTGACAGTTTAGGGCATGTCTCAACTGCAGGTACTGAAAGAATGACTTCTGGGTTAAAGGAAACTCAGTCCTAAGTGTCTTGAATGTTTTAATAACATCTCCATCAAGCAACTGAGACACGAACCAAATGCCAATGCGCCTCCACTGACCGAACCCCCACAATCTCATGAGCTCTGCCAACCTAGGTTCAAACCAAATTGGCGTATATCTCGTAAATCCCGTTTTCCTCTCCATTGCTTAATTTTCTGTCATACTTTCCCCATCATAGCTATTGTTGGGAATTTTTGGAGGTTAATTCTGAATCTACCTGCTTCAAGACTGGCCAACAATGGGCCCTTCACTACCGAGCGTTCAATGATTATCCCCGCTGAAGAGCTCTGTTCTGGCTCTCCCCAACCTACCATGTGCTGGCATTGAGATGCTATATAGTAAATCCATGGATTGGGGACCACCAGACCACCCTCATCCTTTGCCCTTTGCAGATGTTCCAATTTGATGCTCGCCCGTCCACTCCTCCAAATTAAATCCCTAAATAGAGTATTGATCCTATAAAATTTACTCTGAGGCAGCCACACTGGAGCATTATGCAATATGTAGAGGAGCTGAGGCATAAGTATCATTTTGATCAAATTGGCTCTGCCTGCGACCGACAGAAATAGCTTCTTCCAGGCCCCAATCTTCTGCTGGAACTTCCCAAGCAAAGGAGTCAGGTTGAGCCGCACATGGTCCTCTATTTTGCTCGAAACCACAATGCCCAGATACTTAAACTCATGTACTACTCTTAAGGGAACCTCAGGGTCAAGAGTCAGAGGAGCCGCCGCGTCCATTGGCAACAACACAGACTTCTCCCAATTAATAGATAATCCGGAAAGAGCCCCAAATTTAGAAATACTGTTCATAGTGGCCCCCAGAGACTCCTGTGCATCTTCCAAGAACAATAACACGTCGTCAGCGTACAGGGCTATTTTTTCTTCATAGTTTCCATACCGAAACCCCTTTACGTCCTTGTACCTCCGTATTGCTGCCGCCAAGGGCTCAACAGCAATTGCAAACAGCAGAGGAGACAAGGGGCACCCCTGCCGCGTTCCCCTATATAAAGGGAAATCCCCCAACAAGACTCCATTCACCCGTATCCTGGCTCTTGGAGACGCATACATCAGCTGCACTCAACGTATGAACCTCTCACCAAAACCCATAGCCTTCATGACCGCCCACAAATACCGCCACTCCACACTATCAAACGCCTTAGCGGTGTCTAAAGACACCACAACCCTCCGACCTATATTATCCGCCTTTACCTGCATATTGAGAAACAGTCGTCGAAGATTACACGCTGTAGAATTATTGGGCATAAATCCGGACTGGTCCCGGTGTATTAGTGTTGTTATCACCTTGTTAAGACAGTTATCCAACATCTTGGCCAAGATTTTGATATCTATCGTTAATAACAAGATTGGGCGATACAAAGCTGGATCCCTTGGATCCTTACCCTGTTTTGGCAGTACAACAATTATTGCCTCCCGCATGGACCTCGGCAGCTCCCCCTCCACCAGACCAGCAGCATACACCTCCAATAAGGCAGGAAGCAGTATCTCTTTATATTTTTTATACACCTCCCCCGGGATCCCATCTACCCCCGGGGCTTTATCATTGGGCATGGAGACCAATGTGGCGTCAAGCTCCTCCAAATTAAACGGCAGCTCGAGAAGTCCCCAATCGGCCACTGAGAGTCTGGGAAGCGGTACCCCTGTCAAGAAACCATTCACCTCCTCCATCGTTGGCTGTACCCGTGATTTATAAAGATCCGAGTAATACTCCGTCATCACCTCCAAAATTGCTTTGCAACCAGTGTGCTCCCTCCCATCCCTTCCCTTCAAAGTGATTATATGTGTGGAATCTCTGCACCGTCACTATTCTGGAAAGGAGATGGCCCGCCCTGTCCCCCTCTTCAAAGTATTTGGCAGTTTGAAACATTCTTCTACGTTCCGCTGTTTTCATTGCCATCTGACATACTCTATTCTGCGGCACCTTTAACCTTCCCTGTGCCTCTGGGGATTGATCGTTAATTAATGCCTCCTCAGCCTCCTCCAACTCTTTTATCAACATCTGATCCTTCCTGCCTGTTTCTGCCTTGATTCGGGATATCCCCTTAATACAGAGCCCTCTGAAATAGGCCTTCATGGCCTCCCATACTGTCAATACGAAGCCGACCCAGCATTAATTTTAAAATATTCCTTAATTCCCCCCCCCCTATGTGTCCATCTAAATCAATAAGGTGTAGCCAGAACGGATTCAGTCTCCACATGCACCCCCTAGCAGGCAAGGATCCCACACCCTCAAGTATCACACTCATGGGGGAATGATCAGATATGGTTCTAGCCATATACGTTACCTCCCCTACAAGGCCCAACATCTGTGAATTGCCCAAGGTCAGATCTATTCTTGACAAAGAAGCGAAAGAGGACAAAAAACAGGAATACTTATACACCCCAGGATGAGAAATCCTCCATAAATCATGCAGAGCAGTTTCCCTCAGGACGACACCAAATGGTGTGCAATTACCACCCGACTTCAACGGCTCTCGTCTCCCCCTATCCCAATGTGTGTCCGGAATGTTGTTAAAGTCCCCTATTATCAAAAACGGTATCCCCGGTGTCTCCTCCAATATTCCCACAACTCTGTGGATAACCTTTCCACAATATGGTGGTGGAATATAAATTGAAACCAACCACATCAGACATCCGTACAATTTACAAAGCAAACATACAAATCTACCCGACTGATCTATAACCACTTTGTGATACACAAAAGGTACCCCGGCACAGATGAGGATGCTGACCCCCCTGGAATATGCTGAAAATGTGGCATGGTACCCCACCTGAACCCATGTCTTAGCCAGAAAATGCGTTCTCTCCTTCACCATATGAGTCTCCTGCAGACAGATCACTGACGGCTTGGCATCATTCAAAAATTTAAACACAGCTTGCCGCTTCACACCAGACGCCAAATCCCTGACATTCCAACTCACAATTCTCATTCTTCCCGCCATTTTCCCTCCTCAGTACATATTATCCCACATTCTTTCATCCATTTGCGGCCAAAGCCACAACCACAGTAACCATGGTGATGTACATTATACAAATATTTCCCCAACCCCATCCCCTCCCCCCACACAACAGAGAAACATCCCCTCCCCCCACACAACAGAGAAACATCCCCAACAAATCCCCATCCCATCCTTCCATCCCCTCCTAACATGGAGGGGAGAGCGCACTTTATCCGGAACAGTCTGTTAACCACGTCCAACAGACCCGCCGCTGTCTCAAACTATTGGGACTCTCACATGACTTGTGGATTGCAGCCTATTTAAATTTCAACTCGAGATCCAACAAGGGCCCATCCCCGCCTCATAAGAACACAAAAAACCCCAGGGGGGGAAAAAGGAGCCAATGGATCCCTCAAAAAAAAAAAAGAGGCAGTAAAAGAGAAACAAGAATAAGAAAGAACCGTTCTATCATCCACTGAGTCCTTTAACTTCGCTTGACGCAAATGTTGCTCATTGCTGTCCAGCCATCCGAGTGCCTCTTTATCCTCCGTGAAGAAGTGCACTTTCCCTTCAGCGACCACTCTTAGTTTGGCCGGGTACAGCATCGAGTAAGTGACGCCGATCTCCCTCAGCCTCTTCTTGATATGGACAAATTTGGCTCTCTGCTTCTGCACCTCTATGGAGAAGTCTGGAAATATGGAAATCCTGGAGCCATTTATCTGCAAATCCGGGTTCTCTCTGGCATGTCTGAGAATGGCGTCTCTGTCACGGTAGTGCAAGACCTTGACTAGCACTTGTCTAGGAGGACGCCCAGGGGGGAGGGGATACATAGGGACGCGGTGTGCTCTTTCAATAGCATACATCAGAGATAACTTGTCGGCTCCAATATGGTTTAATAGCCATATTTTAAAGAACTCTGTTGGCGCCACGCCTTCTATCTTTTCAGGCACCCCAATCAGCCGCACATTATTGCGCCTGGACCTATTTTCAAGGTCGTCCGTTTTCGCTTGTATGGCAGAAATCGCAGCACTCATGCGTTTTGTAGCCTTATGCGCCTTAGCAACACAGTCCTCGGCACCGCTAATGCGTTTTTCCGCCTCTCCCATCCTTTCCTTAAGGTACCGTTACACTAAGCAACTTACCAGCGATCGCGACCAGCGACGTGATCGCTGGTAAGTTGCTGTGTGGTCGCTGGGGAGCTGTCACACAGACAGCTCTCTCCAGCGACCAAGTGACTTCGGCATCGCTGAAACTGTCTTCAGCGATGCCGAAGTCCCCATGTAAAAAAAACAAAAAACACTACATACGCACCTTCTGTCGTCCTTCATGTCCCTCGGCGCTTGCCGCACTGACTGTGTCTCAGCGCCGGCCGGCCGTAACAGCGGTGCCCAGCGGTGAACCGCTGTTACTGCAGGTTCACCGCTGGGCTCTGCTTTACGGCCGGACGGCGCTGAGACAGTCAGTACGGCAAGCTCCAGGGGACGTGACGGACAACAGACGGTGAGTATGTAGTGTTTTTTTTTTACTTTTACCATGGTATCCATGGTAAATATCGGGTTACTAAGCGCGGCCCTGCGCTTAGTAACCCGATGTTTACCATGGATACCAGTGAAGACATCGCTGGATCGGCGTCACACACGGCGATCCAGCGGTGTCAGCGGGAGAGTTGCGACGAAAGAAAGTTCGTCCACTCTCCCTGCAACCAGCGATATCCCAGCAGGATCCAGATCGCTGCTGCGTGCCAAACATAGCGATATCGCTATGCAGGACGCTGCAACGTCACGGATCGCTGGCGATATCGCCTAGTGTGACGGTACCTTTAGTCACGTGCAAGGAATGTTGCATTTTGGACATGTCTGCCTGCATGACCCCCATCTGCGCAGCCATATTGGTGATAGTATTGTTACTGTATAAAACCACCTTAAACACATCCTTCAGAGTGGGCTCCTCAGGAATCTGCATTTCCTCGATGCATAGCACAGAGCCTTTCATGATTCCCCCGCTCTCCTCCTCCTTCTCCTGCACAGAACGGCTCCCACCATCGCTGTCCTCTCCGTCCTCCTCCCCCAGCTCCTCCATATCTCCGTGCAGCACAGGCTTATCTTTCACCTTGCCTGTCACAGCTGGGCTCCTGATCTCCTCTGTCTGTCGGGCGAAGCGCTGCAGCCTGGCTGTTGCATCTGCTCTCCTAGGATCCTCCCCCACAATCACAGGCTCCTCTGACAGCCTTTCCTCCTGGCCGGCGCCATCTTGGGTCTTTCTCTCCTGCTCCCCAGCCACCTTCCTTGAGCTCCTTCTGCCGGTCATTGCCCCGCAGGCACTAAGATCCGCAGGCACCACACCGGTCACTGATTCCCCAATAATTTCAGGTACCTGGCCACTAATTTTACAGGCTGCAATCCTGCATATAGCTTATACTGAGCAGGAGCTCCTGCCTCAGACGACTGCTCACATCATGCTTAGGCCACGCCCCTGCTAATGAGAAACTTTGAATGGACATATTAAATAATTTAATTTTGCCTGGTTTGATGAATTTCTGAGAACACCATAAAAAATAATCGCTCAATGAGTGCATGGAACAAAACAGCAGCAAGACTTAGAATTTATAATAATCCCTGACTAGATGCCTGTCAAACGCTATTCCTACTGCCACACCTCCCCATTGACAAATTGAGTGGTATTATTATAGAATATTGAAGTGATTTGAATTAGCCCTGAGATTTTCTTTTTCTTGTACGTGGCAGCAACAACCTCTGGAGTAACGCAAGTAACATTGCCAGCTTTGATGAATTTCTAAGTATAGAAGAACATAAAAAACATGAATCAGTCAATGAGTGCATGGAAAAAACAGCAGCAAGGCTTGTAATTTATAAGGCAACTAGCTGTACTACTCGGCTTCGCCCGGGGTAATAACTGCTGTTAGCAAAATAGAATGTGTTAACAAAAATTTATTCTGCACAAAAAACCACAAAACAAATAGATAGAAATGTAATTATTAAAAGGCAAAAACTAAGCTAATAGAAGCATTTTACAACATATATTTCAACACCAGAGATATTCCACACAGATTTAACTAAATTGGCCATGTAATGTGAAGTAATCTTCTACTACTTAATCGAGAGCCTTTTGATAAACGACATTCTTAGTTTTTCCTTCAGGTGCAAAGACAAACAGATTTTTGGCTGTTCCAACTCTTGAACAGGCCACATAAAGTTGACCATGAGAAAAGCATGGAGATTGTAAATCTAAGCTAGCTGAAGAGCCCGGCGTTGCCTGGGCATTGTAAATATCTGTGGTTAGTTATCGCACCTCACTTCTCTTATTTTCCCATCACACCTCTCATTTTCCCCATCACATCTTTCATTTTCCCCCTCACATCTCTCATTTTCTCCCTCACACCTCTCATTTTCCCCCTCTCTCCTCTTATTTTCCCCCTCACTCCTCTCATTCCCCCCTAACACTTGTCATTTCGACCTCACATCTGTCATTTTCCGATCACTCCACTATTTTCCCTCACTCCTCTCATTTTGCACTCACACCTTTTCATTTTCACCTCACACCTCTCATTTTCACCTCAGTATATACATGTTTGTCATCTCCCTTATATATAGTATACACCTGTATGTCATCTCCTGTATATAGTATATACCTGTATGTCATCTCCCCTGTATATAGTATATACCTGCTGTGTGTCATCTCCCCTGTATATAGTATATACCTGTATGTCATCTCCTCCTATATATAGTATATACCTGTATGTAATCTCCTCCTATATATAGTATATACCTGTGTGTCATCTCACATATATATAGTATATATCTGTGTGTCATCTCCTCCTGTATATAGTATATAGCTGTATGTCATCTCCTCCTATACATAGCATATACCTGTATGTCATCTCCTCCTGTATATACTATATACCTGTAGGTAATCTGCTCCTGTATATAGTATATACCTGTGTGTCATCTCCTGCTGTATGTAGTATGTACCTGTATGTCATCTCCTCCTCTATATAGTATATACCTGTGTGTCATCTCTCCTGTATATAGTATATATCTGTGTGTCATCTCCTCCTGCATATAGTATATACCTGTGTCATCTCCCCTGTAAATAGTATATACCTGTGTGTCATCTCCTCCTGTATATAGTATATATCTGTATGTCATCTCCTCCTGTATTAGACCTCGTTCACACGTTATTTGGTCAGTATTTTTACCTCAGTATTTGTAAGCTAAATTGGCAGCCTGATAAATCCCCAGCCAACAGTAAGCCCACCCCCTGGCAGTATATATTAGCTCAAACATACACATAATAGACTGGTCATGTGACTGACAGCTGCCAGATTCCTATATGGTACATTTGTTGCTCTTGTAGTTTGTCAGCTTATTAATCAGATTTTTATTTTTGAAGGATAATACCAGACTTGTGTGTGTTTTAGGGCGAGTTTCGTGTGTCAAGTTGTGTGTGTTGAGTTGCGTGTGGCGACATGCATGTAGCGACTTTTGTGAGATGAGTTTTGTGTGGCGACATGCTTGTAGCAACTTTTTGTGTGTCGAGTTGCATGTGACAGGTTAGTGTAGCAAGTTGTGTGCAGCAAGTTTTGCGCATGGCGAGTTTTGCGCGTGGCGAGTTTTATGTGTGGTGCCTTTTGAGTATGTGCAAGTTTTGTGTGAGGCAACTTTTGCATGTGTTGCAACTTTTGTGCATGTGGCAATTTTTCCGCGTGTGCAAGTTTTGCATGTGGCGAGTTTTCCATGAGGTGAGTTTTGCACGTGTGGCGAGTTTTGCATGTGGAGAGTTTTGCGCGTGGCGCGTTTTGAGCGGCGACTTTTGTGTTTCAACTTTTATGTGGCGAGGTTGGTGTATGTGTGGTGAAATGTGCGCTGAGGGTGGTATATGTGTTCGAGCACGTGGTAGTGTGTGGCGCATTTTGTGTGTGTTCATATCCCCGTGGTGGTGTGGTGATTATCCCATGTCGGGGCCCCACCTTAGCAACTGTACAGTATATACTCTTTGGCGCCATCGCTCTCATTCTTTAAGTCCCCCTTGTTCACATCTGGCAGCTGTTAATTTGCCTCCAACACTTTTCCTTTCATTTTTTCCCCATTATGTAGATAGGGGCAAAATTGTTTGGTGAATTGGAAAGCGCGGGGTTAAAATTTCACCTCACAACATAGCCTATGACGCTCTCAGGGTCCAGACATGTGACTGTGCAAAATTTTGTGCCTGTAGCTGCGACGCCTCCAACACTTTTCCTTTCACTTTTTCCCCATTATGTAGATAGGGGCAAAATTGTTTGGTGAATTGGAAAGCGCGGGGTTAAAATTTCACCTCACAACATAGCTTTGACGCTCTCGGGGTCCAGACATGTGACTTCAAAATTTTGTGCCTGTAGCTGCGACGCCTCCAACACTTTTCCTTTCACTTTTTCCCCATTATGTAGATAGGGGCAAAATTGTTTGGTGAATTGGAAAGCGCGGGGTTAAAATTTCACCTCACAATATAGCCTATGACGCTCTCGGGGTCCAGACGTGTGACTGTGCAAAATTTTGTGGCTGTAGCTGCGACGGTTCAGATGCCAATCCCGGACATACATACACACATACACACATACATACACACATTCAGCTTTATATATTAGATAATCCCTGACAAGATGTCTGTCATAAGTTATGCCTACTGCCACACCTCACCGTAGACGAATTGCAGAAAAGAGTGTCATTATTATAATAGAATAGAATCTATTTGAATTAGACTTGAAAAAAGCAAATACTATAATGTAGCTGAATCAAGGATTTCATTAACCCTTCTGGGGAATATAGTGGAGGGTTTCGCATCTACTCAGCCTGATATGGAGGAGACCATGATCTTCTGTACAAACCCTCCTTTCCTGGCTGTGAAGTCTGGCCCAACCCAGCACTTGTTCACTTTCATAAGAGTGAGTCTGTTAGCATTTTCATACCTCAAAATATGTAATATGCCTAGATATATATAGCACTTCTAAAAATATATGAACCAAAAAGAAAAAGTAGGAAGCTAAATGCCATAAAATCACACATTTTATTCATATAATTTGTTTAAAATTCATAAAAATAATAAATAGGTTCAAATGAGGAGAACAAATGCAAAAACAGCCACAAAGGAATACAATAGCCCAAGCAGTATGCTATAAACATAGGAGTCAGTGCTGTTAGGAGGCTAAAAGTAACATATACATTTTGTGTTAAAATTTATTTAATTCCCAAAAGGAGCAGAATGCATGCTTTCCTAATGGAACAGAATATAACATGTATATGGGCCTCATGGGTTAATTAAGGTAAAATTTGTCATTCACTGCTTTCCTATCTTATGCCTGAAGGAAATCAAAAGCAGTCAAATCAGTGTCACACAAGAGAAAAGCAGGATGTCTGATATGCATATGGTTGTAATTACAAGTGTGTGGTATCTAACTGCATCCCACAAGAAAGGGAAGAGATGGTAGGTGTGGAATAGGTTATAGGCTGCTAGTGAAAAACAATCATTTTAACTAGGCACTGTACCTTTAAGGCTGAGGCAACCCCGACGAACGTTTCGCAATGAAGTTTATCCAAGGGAATGTGCTGGAGTACCCCACGGCCCTAGCGTGCGCTCCATTTTGGCGTCACGAGCAGGATATCGTAGCTTGGTACCACCGGGTCCTGTGTTACAGAGACTTTGTTGAGTTGTGAAATCGCCACCATTACAGTGTCACAAGACGTGCGGGAAAAGAGAGGCGTGTCATCATGGGCGGAACCTGAAAGGCGCGAAAACCATCCCCGCCCATTGTAGATACTTCTATGCACTAAGAACATGTCAGTCAGCCATGAAGATCTGCCTCCTTGTCTGGGATGGCAAGAAGAGAAAGGAAGGACCGCCCACGAAGGCAGTTATACATGCCGGGTCACATGGTGTTGCGGACAATCACAGCCATGCCAATACCTCCTGTGATAGCTCCGGAAGTGCCCTCCTTAAAAGCTTGTTGATTGGCTGTTCTGCAGCCTTTCAACAAACTTTATTTAGCATCCAAACACCAACAATACAGTGGACTTCTGAAAAAAGTCAGTGTACGGAGTTCAGCACCAAACGCTAGGTGACCTGTCCAAACCCAGAATTTTATAGTTCAGGTTCTCTCATCTCTTCTCATTCCATCATATGATACTGATCCACATGGAGAAAAAAGAAGAACCGGAGGATAAAAGCCGCGCAGACCACAATGAAGATAACAGAGTTACACACACTCTGTTTATTAGCCTACGCATTTCGTGGCAGACAAGCCACTTCATCAGGGCATAAAGATTCATCAATAAAACCAGGTATATATACCCACAAGTACAATCAAAAAAACACAAACATGTATAAGCCCCACCCTCTTACGACATCACTTCTGGTGGGAACGCCCACTTTAGGTCAAACATTTGTAAATATACCCATAATATTGGTTACAAAACATTAAAATACATTGAAACCCAATGATCGATCTTTAAAACCATATATATTCATCAATAAATAATTAAAACAAATATAAACATTTCTGGTATCCAGATAAACCAGGATTAGAACTCACACTGGGAGAAACCTAAAAACTATCCTCCAGAGATCAAACCTCCGTCTTATACCACTAAACCACCTGGTGGTCTTAGGTGAGGGTAACTATTTATCTTGGAGCCACCAGTTAAACCCATTCGAAACACTTAAAATATCATATATTGACCCATAGTAACGAACCAAGGGCTCATATGGGGTAACTAACACTACATTGTAGTATGCTTCAATATCAATAGGATTATTTGGACAAAAATTACATGAAATAAGAGAAGGGTGAATTCCCATGTGCTCAATTTCAACGGTTCATTCGGGAATTGAACCCATTTGGTCAAGAGGTCTACAAACACTGCAATGAAATAAGCAGCATCTCAGACCAGTCGGCCACCTAGATTAATGGAAGGTAAGGGCCACTGAAGTCAATAATCTCTCGCCACATCGTCACACGGAGGCACTCCAAACACCAAAAAAAAATTTTTTACAGAAGAATGTCAGTGTGATGAAAATTCATGATATCAGTTATTGGTTTCTAGAAGAGGTCACTTACCTCATTTAATCCACCAGGGCTTAAAGTGCCCAACTTGAATATCCAATATGTTTCTTTTTTACCCAGGACCTCCAATCTCCTAGGTGTATTCACCTGTATCTATTAAGTTGAAATTATTCCCTACTCTAGGTGTTAATATTTGGGGAGGTCCCCCATGGTTGGTTTCCTCATGTAGCAGGCAGTCAAGTATGTTGGCCTCACCTCCATTAGCCTCATTGGCAAGCGAGACCAACACACCCAACGGACTTATTTGACCCATGGAGTTCAAATCCAATAAATTATCCTTCCTTATCCTTTCCATTTGGAGCTTAACCTGCTCCAGATTAACGGAGATATCTTTATCATTTCCATCAAATGTACCCTTTACTATGTCTCCACTCACTTGATCCTCACTGGGATCCTGTGGGTGTGACATTTTTTTCCTTCTTTTAATCTTATTCTTTTTAGTCTTTTTTTCTTTATTTAGTGTGCCACTCTCAGAATCCCCTCTAAGTGCTTCCACAACCAAGTCGGTCATAGAACTCACACCATCCGGAGTAACAGCCTGTGCAAGACTGGAAGCATCAAAGGGCCCCCACCATCAAAAATGTCTTGGCACCCAGTGTAGTTAAGGTTTCCACCTCTGGATGCACTTTAGTAGGTAATGAATGGATCGGCCGCAACGGTTCTTACCGATGTAATGGACGTGGGTGCAAATGTTGTAGATCTATTAGTAACAATGTTGACAGTTTCATGTCGTTTGTAAAGAAAGGAAAGGTTTTCAATATCAATTTTAGAATGACGTGTCAGACAGATTACGTAATCTATTTAATTCAGTGTAACTGTGGCAAACAGTACGTGGGAAGAACTTCTCAACCTCTTCACAAACGGGTTAACTCCCATAGGTTTAATATTCTTAGAGGTTTTTCTAAACATGGATTGTCGCGACATTGTACTATAGTTCATCATGGTAATGTTAAATTATCTGTGACCCCCATTGACCATGTGCCTGTGAATACACCTAGGAGATTGGAGGTCCTGGGTAAAAAAGAAACATATTGGATATTCAAGTTGGGCACTTTAAGCCCTGGTGGATTAAATGAGGTAAGTGACCTCTTCTAGAAACCAATAACTGATATCATGAATTTTCATCACACTGACATTCTTCTGTAAAAAAATTATTTTTGGTGTTTGGAGTGCCTCCGTGTGACGATGTGGCGAGAGATTATTGACTTCAGTGGCCCCTACCTTCCATTAATCTAGGTGGCCGACTGGTCTGAGATGCTGCTTATTTCATTGCAGTGTTTGTAGACCTCTGGACCAAATGGGTTCAATTCCCGAATGAACCGTTGAAATTGAGCACATGGGAATTCACCCTCCCCTTTACTTCTCTTATTTCATGTAATTTTTGTCCAAATAATCCTATTGATATTGAAGCATACTACAATGTAGTGTTAGTTACCCTATATGAGCCCTTGGTTCGTTACTATGGGTCAATATATGATATTTTAAGTGTTTCGAATGGGTTTAACTGGTGGCTCCAAGATAAATAGTTACCCTCACCTAAGACCACCAGGTGGTTTAGTGGTATAAGACGGAGGTTTGATCTCTGGAGGATAGTTTTTAAGTTTCTCCCAGTGTGAGTTCTAATCCTGGTTTATCTGGATACCAGAAATGTTTATATTTGTTTTAATTATTTATTGATGAATATATATGGTTTTAAAGATCGATCATTGGGTTTCAATGTATTTTAATGTTTTGTAACCAATATTATGGGTATATTTACAAATGTTTGACCTAAAGTGGGCGTTCCCACCAGAAGTGATGTCGTAAGAGGGTGGGGCTTATACATGTTTGTGTTTTTTTGATTGTACTTGTGGGTATATATACCTGGTTTTATTGATGAATCTTGATGCCCTGATGAAGTGGCTTGTCTGCCACGAAACGCGTAGGCTAATAAACAGAGTGTGTGTAACTCTGTTATCTTCATTGTGGTCTGCGCGGCTTTTATCCTCCGGTTCTTCTTTTTTCTCCATGTGGATCCATACTGTTTGCCGGGAGCCTGCTGCGACCATACGTGCTTATCCAAGGGAGTTGTGACCTGTCACAACCAGACCAGGTGAGTCTGTTTTGTGGGGGTCCACGTGATTGCGATACCTGAAGGTATTACTCTATGTGCGCTTCTTTTTCTTGTTTTTAGAGATCATATGATACTGACATTTGACAACGAGAAACACAACAATATGGGAGAAAGCAAAAACTTAACTTGACCTCTTAAAACATTTTGAGACAAGTATAAAAAGATTGTGAAGTGAATTGGAAAAAGTTTTGAAGATGAGGCCTTTTCCAATACTACTGCGTACCTACGGATGGTACAGTGAAACTGCGAATAGTCATTACATCAGTTAATTTTGGGAATTTCTATCTGCAGATGACCATGAATAGTCTGAATCTCTACACCAGGCTGTTATGTCACTTTGATTCAGTCTGTTAGGTCATTCTACACCAGGTTGTTATGGCACTGTGCACCAGACTGTTGGGGCACTCTACACCAGGCTGGTAGAGCATGCTGCACCAGGCTGTTATTTCACTGTACGCCATGCTAATATGACACTCTGCACAAGGCTGTTATAGCACTCTACTTCAGGCTGTTATGGCACTAATCAACATGCTGTTAAGGCACGCTTCACCGTGCTGTGAGGGCACGCTGCACCAGGCTGTGAGGGCACGCTGCACCAGGCTGTGAGGGCACGCTGCACCAGGCTGTTATTGTACTTTACATTAGACTGTTGACTGCCAGGACCCAGAAAAACTCCTCTCCCACAAAGTGACGCCACACGTTTACTCAAATATAACTTGTTTATTTGTAACAAACTATTCAAGATAACTTTATCTTCTCTCTTTTGGCTTAAAATTATGGTCGCAGCTTAAAACAGGCAACTTTTTGCCAACTAATCGGGTACAGGGAGATTGTCTGCCTTCCAGTATCCCGGCGCAGGTATCATCACCTATCATAAAATCCACCCATTCCGCCACGGAGTAGCCCGGGAACCAAGCTACGACCCACCCAAAGAATGGAGAGCCTGAACCACTCCCTCACGAAGACCATCCAAGAATATATCCAAGCCAGCATCATTAAGGTGAACCCCATCAGGGAGGAGGAAACCCGCATTGTCCCCCTCCAACCGGTGATGTCTTACTACAACCCCATTTTTAAACCTAATAAAACAAGATATTCGCTGGTTTAAAGTATGCCTAGACCTTTCCATGGCGTTCAGTTCCCTGGCGCCTCGCCAGACCAGCCTCGTAATCAGCTCCGACCACACCAAACGCATAGCTGGAAAGAAACCTGGAAATTTATCAAGATCAGCTCTCATAAGAGTCAACAGTTCGGCGAGGGGAAATGAGGCCAGGTCGTTTCCTCCGGCATGAATAACCACCACCGTCGGAGAAGATGCAACTCTTGCTATCCGCACTACTTCCGGAAGGACTTGAGACCAGGTGAGGCCCCTCGTACCACGCCATATGACATCCATACCGGTGAAGCCGAGTGAACGTCCTCCTGGGCACAGTTCAGCACGCCGAGCTGCCCAATAAATGTAAGAGTGGCCTACCAGCCATATGCTGGGTCGCATACCATCTGAAACAAAGAAACATTGTTACCCAGAAGAACGAAGAAGTATGAAACATGAAAGTAAAAAACAGTAACAAACAACACCGCGTGCCCATGTGCCCTGCTCCTACAAAACTAGTTCGGGCCTGATATACCTGACGAAACAACGTGACTTCCATCTACCTACCCTCTGAATATCTGGTTCAAACATTCCCGCCCTGGAAGCTTCCGTCGCCGCGCCGATCCTAAATGAATGGGTGCCGAATTCCGACGCGGGAAGGCCTAGGAATGACAGCGCAAGCCTAAGGACCGCCAAAAACTGGCCCGAAAATAAAGGAGAGCCGTTCTCGTGTATGAAAAATTGAACCCCGGCGCTCCTGACCTGCATATAACTGTTGATTAAAGCCAATGGGCAGGTCGAACCCTTTATGGCAAAAAGGGGGAACCACGTGCCCCTGCCTTCCTGATCGGTCTTGGATCTCCGAACCCTAACTCTTAAACCGTCGTCACAAATCACAACGTCGTCCAGCTGCAAACCACCTACTTTGCAGCGTGACGAGGGGAGAATCTCACTGACCCGCATGGCCCCGAAAAACGCTAGGCCAAAAACCGCCGAGATCAACGTGGCCTCATACCCGGAATCACATACGTTGCTCGCAACCCTGACTAGGTTGACCAGGAGAGGGAAAGAAATGGGTCTCCTGAGATCGCTACGTGTGCTCGTCCGGCGCCAGCCTTTGAGTACTTGGCTGATCAAAAAATGCTTGGTTGAATCCTCCCAACCGCGCAATTTGAAATGAAAAGCCACACCCGATATTCGGTTGCGCGCAACCGAGCCCGATACCCCAGCGGACTGCAAACGCGCTAAGAATGCCAATGTGACCTGGACCCTCGTAGCATCAGAAGAACCTACCGGTTTATCAGCTGCTACAATGCACCACTCATCCCACGCCTTACCGTATGCTCTCCAGGTAGAAGGGGCAATGGATGACCGTAGCAATGGAATTAGTTCTCCAGGACATCCCAGACCGAAGGAGGGCATTCCAGGATTCGCGTTTGTTCCCTCTGAAACTGACCATATGGATCCTGAGAAGAAGACCGATTGTTAACATCCATTGAAATGACAGAATTGCAGTCTGCTGCGAACGCTTTTATGCACACATTGAGCTCTAGACATCTCAAAACAATGAAACTGATGATCTTCATGGCTGGCGATGAGGAAGCTGAAAGGTAATTAAGGGCATGCACAGAGCTGACTGTTTTGAGACGTAAACGAATGCGCTTGTTCTGCAAACACTGACCCCAGAGCTCCAAGGACGCCGCCAGGGGAAATAACTCGGTCAAAATCGGGTCCCGCTCCCATGCCCTGCTGAACCAAGATTCGGGCCAAGCGCCAATGCATTTTTGGTCTCTGAAAAGCATGCTGAAACCATCTGGGCCCGTAGCTTCAAACAAAAGACCCAGACTGGTGCTGTCACGGAACTCCTCCTGAAAGCACGTTTTGCCGTTGTAAGAAAGGAGGAAACGCTGCCATACCGTCAGATCACTGCGTAGCTGCGCAGAGATCCTGATTCTGTGGTAAGGCTGCTTCACTCCTCTCGTGGCAAGTATCAACCTCCGGGAAAAGATTCTACCCATCGGCATTATCTTGCAGGCAAAATTCAAACAACCAAGGAGGGATTGCATCTGAACTAAGGAAACCTTACCGACCGATAAGCAACCCGCAATTAAATCCAACAACTTCACGATCTTATTTTGAGGTAACCTAAACTCCATAGAAACCGAGTCGATTTTGATTCCCAGGAAAGTGATTTGTTGTGAATTTGGATTCTGGGCTCCCCCGGTGGCCGCTTGTGGAATTGGACTTGTCATCCTCTTTCCTGTTTCACCTGGTTCCATCAGTAGTGGGTGTCGCTATTTAAGCTCATTTCTCTGGTGGTTTCTTGCCGGTCAACAATGTTATCTGATGCCTCTCAGTGCTTGTTCCTGCTTCTAGACTACTACTAGATAAGTTGGACTTTTGTCCATGTTTTGTTTTGCCTATTTGTTCCAGTTCACAGCTGAAGTTTTGTTACTGTGTCTGGAAAGCTCTCGTTGATCAGGGATTGCTACTCTGGCGTTATGAGTTAATGCCAGAGTTTAAGGTAATCTCTGGATGGTGTTTTGTTAGTATACTTTCATGGTCAGCAGAAAAACACTATCTGTCTTCTGCTATCTAGTAAGCGGACCTCAAATTTGCTAAGACTATTTTCCTGCTGCGTTTGTTGTTTCATCTGAACTCACCGTCATTATATGTGGGGGGCTACTGTCTTCTTTGGAATATTTCTCTAGAGGTGAGCCAGGTCTTATATTTCCCTCTGCTAGCTATTTAGGTCTTAGGCCAGAGCTGGGCATCTAGCGATAAATAGGAAATGCTACCTGGCTATTTCTAGTTGCGCGGCAGGCTTAGCTCATGGTCAGTATAGTTCCATCTTCCGAGAGCTTGTCCCTCTATAGGCTTGCTATGATCTCTGCCTGCAGAGATCATGACAGTTTGACCGGCCAATAAAGTGTTAAAGACCCAGGTTGAGAAAGGAGAGTTATAAGAAGTCTGCTGGAATTTTTTTTTTTTTTTTTTTTTTTTTCCTCCAGTCTGCCTTGCTGCAGTCTTTTTTCTCTCTCTCCTCCTAATCTCTGTATGGCTCTGTGTGCACCTGACAATAATGGATCTCCAGAGTGTAACTGCGGGTTTGAATAATCTCATCACGAAAGTACAAAATTTACAAGATTTTGTGGTACATGCTCCGGTATCTGAGCCGAGAATTCCTTTGCCGGAGTTCTTCACAGGGAATAGAGCTAGCTTCCAGAATTTCCGAAATAATTGTAAGCTTTATTTGTCCCTGAAGTCTCGTTCAGCTGGAGACCCTGCTCAGCAGGTTAGGATTGTGATTTCCTTGCTCAGGGGTGACCCTCAAGATTGGGCCTTCTCATTGCCAGCAGGGGATCCTGCGTTACGCGATGTGGATGCGTTTTTTCTGGCCTTGGGCTTGCTTTATGAGGAACCTCATTTGGAACTTCAGGCAGAAAAAACTTTGATGGCACTATCTCAGGGGCAAGACGAAGCTGAAGTTTTCTGCCAAAAATTCCGTAAATGGTCTGTGCTTACTCAGTGGAATGAGTGCGCCTTGGCGGCAACTTTCAGAGAAGGTCTCTCTGATGCCGTTAAGGATGTTATGGTGGGGTTCCCTGTGCCTGCAGGTCTGAATGAGTCCATGACAATGGCTATTCAGATTGATAGGCGTCTGCGGGAGCGCAAACCGGTGCACCATCTGGCGGTGTCTATGGAAAAGACGCCAGAAAGTATGCAGTGTGATAGAATTCTGTCCAGGAGCGAGCGACAGAATTTTAGACGGAAGAATGGATTGTGTTTCTATTGTGGGGATTCTACTCATGTTATATCAGCATGCTCTAGGCGTACAAAGAAGCTTGATAAGTCTGTTTCCATTGGCACCATTCAGTCTAAGTTTATTTTGTCTGTAACCCTGATTTGCTCTTTGTCATCCATTGCCACGGACGCCTATGTTGACTCTGGCGCCGCTCTGAGTCTTATGGATTGGTCCTTTGCCAATCGTTGTGGTTTTGATTTAGAGCCTTTGGAGACTCTTATTCCTCTGAAGGGGATTGACTCCACCCCATTGGCTAATAATAAACCACAATACTGGACACAAGTAACCATGCGTATCAATCCGGATCACCAGGAGATTATTCGTTTCCTGGTGCTGTATAATTTACATGACGATTTGGTACTGGGATTGCCATGGTTGCAGTCTCACAACCCAGTCTTGGACTGGAGAGCAATGTCTGTGTTGAGCTGGGGATGTAAGGGTATTCATGGGGACTTACCTTTGGTTTCTATTTCGTCGTCCATTCCCTCTGAAGTCCCTGAGTTCCTCTCTGATTATCAAGACGTCTTTGACGAACCCAAGCTTGGGTCGTTACCTCCGCACCGTGAGTGCGATTGTGCCATAGATTTGATACCGGGTTGTAAATATCCAAAGGGTCGTTTGTTTAATCTGTCTGTGCCGGAACATGCTGCTATGCGGGAATATATAAAGGAGTCTTTGGAAAAGGGACATATTCGTCCATCTTCTTCTCCCTTGGGAGCTGGGTTTTTCTTTGTCTCAAAAAAAGACGGCTCTTTGAGACCATGTATTGATTATCGGCTTCTGAATAAGATCACTGTTAAGTATCAATACCCATTGCCATTGCTTACTGATTTGTTTGCTCGTATAGAGGGTGCTAAGTGGTTCTCTAAAATTGATCTTCGTGGGGCGTATAATTTGGTGCGGATCAGGCAGGGGGATGAGTGGAAGACCGCATTTAATACGCCCGAGGGCCACTTTGAGTATTTGGTCATGCCTTTTGGTCTTTCTAATGCCCCTTCAGTTTTCCAGTCTTTTATGCATGATATTTTCCGCGATTTTCTGGATAAATTTATGATAATATATCTGGATGATATTCTAATTTTTTCTGATGACTGGGACTCTCATGTCCAGCAGGTCAGGAGAGTTTTTCAGGTTCTGCGGTCTAATTCTTTATGTGTGAAGGGGTCTAAGTGCGTTTTTGGGGTCCAGAGAATTTCCTTTTTGGGGTATATTTTTTCTCCCTCTTCCATTGAGATGGATCCCGTCAAGGTGCAAGCTATTTGTGACTGGACTCAGCCCTCCTCTCTTAAGGGTCTTCAGAGATTTTTGGGCTTTGCCAACTTTTACCGCCGATTTATTGCTGGTTTTTCGGATGTCGTTAAACCACTGACTGATTTGACCAGACAAGGCGCTGATGTTGCTAATTGGTCCCCTCATGCTGTAGAGGCCTTTCAGGAGCTTAAGCGCCGTTTTGCCTCTGCCCCTGTGTTGCGTCAGCCTGATGTGAATCTGCCTTTTCAGGTTGAGGTTGACGCTTCGGAGATCGGAGCTGGGGCAGTGTTGTCGCAGAAAGGTTCCGACTGCTCCGTCATTAGGCCTTGTGCCTTCTTTTCTCGCAAATTTTCGCCCGCAGAGCGGAATTATGATGTTGGGAATCGGGAGCTTTTGGCCATGAAGTGGGCGTTTGAGGAGTGGCGCCATTGGCTCGAGGGGGCTAGGCATCAGGTGGTGGTATTGACTGACCACAAAAATTTGATTTATCTTGAGACTGCCAGACGCCTGAATCCTAGACAGGCGCGCTGGTCTTTATTTTTTTCTCGCTTTAATTTTGTGGTGTCATACCTACCGGGTTCTAAGAATGTTAAGGCAGATGCCCTTTCTAGGAGTTTTGACCCGGACTCTCCTGGTAATTCTGAACCCACAGGTATCCTTAGGGAGGGAGTAATTTTGTCGGCCGTTTCTCCTGATCTGCGGCGGTCCTTGCAAGAGTTTCAGGCGGATAGACCGGATCGTTGTCCGCCTGATAGACTGTTTGTTCCGGATGATTGGACCAGCAGAGTCATCTCTGAGGTACATTCTTCTGCATTGGCAGGTCATCCCGGAATTTTTGGTACCAGGGATTTGGTGGCAAGATCCTTCTGGTGGCCTTCCCTGTCACGAGATGTGCGAGTCTTTGTGCAGTCATGTGACGTTTGTGCTCGGGCCAAGTCTTGTAGTTCTCGGGCTAGCGGACTGCTGTTGCCCTTGCCTATTCCTAAGAGGCCTTGGACACACATCTCGATGGATTTTATTTCAGATCTGCCTGTTTCCCAGAAGATGTCTGTCATCTGGGTGGTCTGTGACCGTTTCTCTAAAATGGTCCATTTGGTTCCTCTGCCCAAGTTGCCTTCTTCTTCTGAGTTGGTTCCTCTGTTTTTTCAGAATGTTGTCCGATTGCACGGTATTCCTGAGAATATTGTTTCTGACAGAGGTACCCAATTTGTGTCTAGATTTTGGCGGGCATTCTGTGCTAGGATGGGCATAGATTTGTCTTTTTCATCTGCTTTTCACCCTCAGACTAATGGCCAGACCGAGCGGACTAATCAGACCCTGGAGACATATCTGAGGTGTTTTGTCTCTGCTGACCAGGATGATTGGGTTGCTTTTTTGCCATTGGCAGAGTTCGCCCTCAATAATCGGGCCAGCTCTTCCACCTTGGTGTCCCCGTTTTTCTGTAATTCGGGGTTTCACCCTCGATTTTCCTCCGGTCAGGTGGAATCCTCGGATTGTCCTGGAGTGGATGCGGTGGTGGAGAGATTGCATCACATCTGGGGGCAGGTTATGGACAATTTGAAGTTGTCCCAGGAGAAGACTCAGCGTTTTGCCAACCGTCATCGTCGTGTTGGTTCTCGGCTTTGTGTTGGAGATTTGGTGTGGTTGTCTTCTCGTTTTGTCCCTATGAGGGTCTCTTCTCCTAAGTTTAAGCCTCGGTTCATCGGCCCTTATAGAATATTGGAGATTCTTAATCCTGTTTCTTTCCGTTTGGACCTCCCTGCGTCCTTTTCCATTCATAACGTTTTTCATCGGTCGTTATTGCGCAGGTATGAGGTACCTGTGGTACCTTCAGTTGAGCCTCCTGCTCCGGTGTTGGTTGAGGGTGAGTTGGAGTACGTTGTGGAGAAAATTTTGGACTCTCGTGTTTCCAGACGGAGACTCCAGTATCTGGTCAACTGGAAGGGTTACGGCCAGGAGGATAATTCTTGGGTCAATGCATCTGATGTTCATGCTTCTGATCTTGTTCGTGCCTTCCATAGGGCTCATCCTGGTCGCCCTGGTGGATCTGGTGAGGGTTCGGTGCCCCCTCCTTGAGGGGGGGGTACTGTTGTGAATTTGGATTCTGGGCTCCCCCGGTGGCCGCTTGTGGAATTGGACTTGTCATCCTCTTTCCTGTTTCACCTGGTTCCATCAGTAGTGGGTGTCGCTATTTAAGCTCATTTCTCTGGTGGTTTCTTGCCGGTCAACAATGTTATCTAGTGCCTCTCAGTGCTTGTTCCTGCTTCTAGACTACTACTAGATAAGTTGGACTTTTGTCCATGTTTTGTTTTGCCTATTTGTTCCAGTTCACAGCTGAAGTTTTGTTACTGTGTCTGGAAAGCTCTCGTTGATCAGGGATTGCTACTCTGGCGTTATGAGTTAATGCCAGAGTTTAAGGTAATCTCTGGATGGTGTTTTGTTAGTGTTTTTCTGCTGACCATGAAAGTATACTATCTGTCTTCTGCTATCTAGTAAGCGGACCTCAAATTTGCTAAGACTATTTTCCTGCTGCGTTTGTTGTTTCATCTGAACTCACCGTCATTATATGTGGGGGGCTACTGTCTTCTTTGGAATATTTCTCTAGAGGTGAGCCAGGTCTTATATTTCCCTCTGCTAGCTATTTAGGTCTTAGGCCAGAGCTGGGCATCTAGCGATAAATAGGAAATGCTACCTGGCTATTTCTAGTTGCGCGGCAGGCTTAGCTCATGGTCAGTATAGTTCCATCTTCCGAGAGCTTGTCCCTCTATAGGCTTGCTATGATCTCTGCCTGCAGAGATCATGACAGTGATTACTGTAACAGGGCCGATCGTTTTTTCCGGGGACAAGGGAACGCCAAACCTGGACATGACTTCCTTAAATTTATTCAGGGCCTGGGAACACGATTCTGAATGTGCTGGACCCACCAGCAGAAAATCATCCAGGTAGTGCGTAATTGATGGCAGGCGTGTGACATCTCGGGCAACCCATTCCAGAAATGTGCTGAACATCTCGAAATAATGGCAGGAAATTGAGCAGCCCATTGGTAGGCAGGTGTCGTAGTAATACCCGTCCTCAACCATGGCACCTAGCAAGTGGTAGCAATCAGGGTGCACCGGGAGCAGGCGAAAAGCAGACTCAATGTCCGATTTGGCCATAAGGGCCCCTGGACCAGCCGATCTGACCATTTCCACGGCTCTGTCAAAAGGGATGTATGTCACTGCGGTGTCATCGCTCGGGATACCGTCGTTCACCGACCTGCCTTTGGGGTAGGATAAATGGTGGATTAGCTGGTATTTTCCTTGTTCTTTTTTGGGGACTATGCCCAAAGGGGAAACCCATAGATTATAGAAGGGGAGAGCTCTAAAAGGACCCCGAAAACGTCCTGCTTGAATTTCTTTGTTCAATTTTTTGTATAATATAGTGGGGTAGTCCCTTGCAGATTTTAAATTAGGGGCTAACTGGGGTTTGTCCGAAAAAACGAAAGGGATGAAAAAACCGAAAGAGAAGCCGAAACGGAGCTGGGCCGCAGCCGGCTTATTGGGGTACCTGCCCAACCACGGTTCCATGTTTTTTACGCTCACCGGCGTCGTGTGGTTCACCTCCTGAGGGTGCCTTACTGTTGTTCGATTTTTGGGAGGATCGAGTGCATTTTGCTGCCGCATGGGTGCCGCCGCAGACGGAACATTCGTGCTTATATTTGCACAAACCGTAGAATTTGCAGTGGCCCTCATTGAATAGCCAACACGTGCCGGGTCTCCGTATAACCGCCGACCCGGAACTAGTGTTCGCGCCGGCGGGTGAAGCTGGAAAGGGCTGCAGAGCTTTTTGTGCCATCATCAAGCGCAGCCATGAATCAGTGGCCTTATCCCCCCACCCTAAATGTGGGTTGACAGCTAGCCGCCGGCGGAAATCCCCATCGTATTTCCACCAAGCGGACCCGCCGTGGGCCTTGTATGAGCTGTATATGCTGTCCAGGTAAATAAATAGCTCAGAGCATCGCTCCGGATGTTTCTCGCCCATCACGCAGCCCAGAACCGCAAACGCCTGTAGCCAATTGTTGATAGTTTTGGCAACCTTGGGCTTCCTGTCGTAGGTCTTTTCTCCCACACGTCTCTCTTTGTCCACCGAGTGTTGCTCGGTGGACACGAGCGACCAAATATCGACGAAATCATTCGCCCAGATTTGTTCTTTAATGCTGATGTCCAAGTGTGAGCCTAAAGGTGGCACACCGCAAAAAAGCCCGTCTTTGTATATGTCAGGGCGGGGAGGGGCGAGTGGTTTGGGTGGCGCGACCGGTTGCAACAGCCTAGGATTCACGAAAATCCTGCCGCCGCCCATGCTGGATGGCATCACCGTATCTGGCAAATTCACCCCATTACCTCTGTCCCCACCCCAGGCCCCCGTGAAGGAGTACTCACCGGTTTGCATATTGGAATCCGAACGGCTCTGCTCTTGGGTTTCTTGATTGGTGGCACTCCGCCTCTCCACTCGGGACGTAGACCTGTGGCGAGACGACAAACGCCGACGGGACCTGCCTGATGAACTACCCAACGTAGATGGGGAACGCCATCTTGATGCCCTAGACCGTCTGCTGCGACGGCTGGATCTGGACCTGTCATGGTGCCTCCTACTGCTGTAGCGCTCCCTATGCCTCTTCCGGCGACGGCGACCGTTACCGGATGACGATGAAGAGGAGACGCTGCGCGCGGAGCGGTTGCCCGCACTCTGCCCGCTGAACAGAGCCGGGGTGCCAGCACCCTGTGATGGAGGACCAACACCGGTTGCCACCAGCGATAAAAGTGCTGAGGCGCTCTGATGTTCTCCTGCTGCCGTTTGCGATGGAACCATTTGCCCCCCGGGAATTTGGGAAGAAGGTGCCGTAAAAATCAAAGGGCATGAGGGGAAAGGAGAATCCCCTCTACCGCCTACCTGGGCAATCCCCGCCTGTACCCCCCCAACGCTGAAGAGGTACCCATTTGCTGCTGAGCTGCCAGTAATGCTCCCCATGCTCTCCCTGCATTGCTATTAATATCTCTGCTCGACTGTGGGGTAGGTGGGATAATGTCCTGAGTCTCCCCTACCCCGTTCCCTGTCCCTCCAGCTTCCTGAGAGGAGGAAGATGACCCCTGCACAACCCCCATAGCCGCGGCTGTAATCAACCCTGTGCCCGCTCATGTAGCTATCGACTGAGGTTGCAAGCTTCTTCCCCTAGGAGCAGTGCCTGCCGAGTCCGGTGCGCTGCTATGTATAGGCACTATCCCCTCCTGCACGCACGCTGCTGCCGCTGCACGCCGACCGGTGCCCGCATATGAGGAAGCGCGCGAACTAGACGCGCGCGCGCTCTTTTTAAAAAGCACTGGCGGGCTCAGGCGAGCCGGCGGTCGGGTGGCTCTGGAAGAACGCCGCCCGCCCGACGGCAACGCACGTTCCGCCGCAGGGAGGGAGCCGCTCTCGGCCAGCAGGGCCGCCAGCCAAGTGCTGCCCTCCCTGCTAATCTTATCTCTCACCGCTTGCTGCAGCGGGTCCATCTCGCCGGCAGCCCCAAACAGGTCCGGGTTCTGAGTGAGGAACAGGAAGCCGCCTTCGGTGTGACTATCCCTCCTCCCATACAGGCCACGCCCACCATGCGCGGCCCATCCTATCCCCGGACGTCACCTCGTGGGAGACCGGGGGTAGCCATGCAGGGGCCCGGCAGTCAGGGGACAGCGGTAGTGCCGCAGTGTCCCTCAATTGCACTCTACACAAGGTTGTTATGGCACTGTGCACCAGGCTATCAGGGCAGGCTACATTAGGCTGTTATAGCACTCTACACCAGGCTCTGAGTAAAATGGGTGCAGAGTACACATACAAAGGCTTTTTTGAAGAGTACTCCCACAGAGATGGGTGCAGAGCAGACACACACAGACAATTGCAGATTACACACACAAATGCTTTATTACAGAGTGCTTCCACAGAGCTGCACTCACTATTCTGCTGGTACAGTCACTGTGTACATACAGTACATTACCGGTACTTATCCTGCACTGATCCTGAGTTACATCCTGTATTATACTCCAGAGCTGCACTCACTATTCTGCTGGTGCAGTCACTGTGAACATACATTACATTACTTATCCTGTACTGATCCTGAGTTACATCCTGTATTATACACCAGAGCTGCACTCACTATTCTGCTGGTGCAGTCACTGTGTACATACATTACTAGTGTTGAGCATTCCGATACCGCAAGTATCGGGTATCGGCCGATACTTGCGGGTATCGGAATTCCGATACCGAGATCCGATACTTTTGTGGTATCGGGTATCGGTATCGAAACAACATTAATGTGTAAAATAAAGAATTAAAATAAAAAACATTGCTATACTCACCTCTCCGACACATCCTGGACCTCACCGAGGGAACCGGCAGCGTTGTTTGCTTAAAATGCGCGCTTTTCCTTCCTCCCGTGATGTCACGGCTTGTGATTGGTCGCGTGCCGCCCATGTGGCCGCGACGCGACCAATCACAGCAAGCCGTGACGTAATTTTCAGGTCCTCAATGCCTAATTCTAGGCATTCATGATTTTAAAATTACGTTCCGGCTTGTGATTGGTCGAATCGCGGTCACATGGGCGACGCGACCAATCACAAGCCGTGACGTCATGGGAGGCAGGAGACGCGCGCATTTTTAAAATTACGTCACGGCTTGTGATTGGTTGCGTGCCGCCCATGTGACCGCGACGCGACCAATCACAGCAAGCCGTGACGTAATTTCAGGTCCTCATGCCTATTTCTGCATTCAGGACCTGAAATCAATCACAAGCCGTGACGTCACGGAAGGAAGTAAAAGCGCGCATTTTAAGCAAACAACGCTGCCGGTTCCCTCGGTGAGGTCCAGGCTGCGTCGGAGAGGTGAATATAGCAATATTTTTTATTTCAATTCTTTCTTTTACACATTAATATGGATCCCAGGGCCTGAAGGAGAGTTTCCTCTCCTTCAGACCCTGGGAACCATCAGGGATACCGTCCGATACTTGAGTCCCATTGACTTGTATTGGTATCGGGTATCGGATTAAATCCGATACTTTGCCGGTATCGGCCGATACTTTCCGATACCGATACTTTCAAGTATCGGACGGTATCGCTCAACACTATACATTACATTACTTATCCTGTACTGATCCTGAGTTACATCCTGTATTATACACCAGAGCTGCACTCACTATTCTGCTGGTACAGTCACTGTATACATACATTACATTACTTATCCTGCACTGATCCTGAATTACATCCTGTATTATACACCAGAGCTGCACTCACTATTCTGCTGGTACAGTCACTGTGTACATACATTACATTACTTATCCTGCCCTGATCCTGAATTTCATCCTGTATTACACTCCAGAGCTGCACTCACTATCCTGCTGGTACAGTCACTGTGTACATACATTACATTACTTATCCTGTGCTGATCCTCAGGTACATCCTATATTATGCTCTAGAGCTGCACTCACTATTCTGCTGGTGGAGTCACTGTGTACATACAATACTTATCCTGTACTGATCCTGAGTTACATCCTATATTATACTCCAGAGCTGTACTCACTATCCTGCTGGTACAGTCACTGTGTACATACATTACATTACTTATCCTGCACTGATCCGGAATTACATCCTGTATTACACTCCAGAGCTGCACTCACTATTCTGCTAGTGGAGTCCCTGTGTACATACATTACATTACTTATCCTCTACTGATCCTGAGTTACATCCTATATTATACTCCAGAGCTGTTCTCACTATCCTGCTGGTACAGTCACTGTGTACATACATTACATTACTTATCCTGTGCTGATCCTCAAGTACATCCTGTATTATACCCCAGAGCTGCACTCACTATTCTGCTGGTGAGGTCACTGTGTACATGCATTACATTACTTATCCTGTACTGATCCTCAGGTATATCCTGTATTATACTGCCTATGCAGCATCAATAGTAAAAAGATCTAATGTTAAAAATAATAAAAAAATAAAAAATAGTTATATACTCACCGCCCGTCGGCCCCTTGGATCCAGAACAGGCCTTTCCCGCTCCTCGCGACGGTCCGGTGACCGCTCCATGCATTGTGATCTTGCGAGACAGTTACGTCATCATCTCGCGAGACCGCAATGCACTCTTGGGACCGGAGCACGCAAGGAGCATCGGTAAACGCTTCGCCTGGATCCGGGGCCAACGGAAGGTGAGTATATAACTATTTTTTATTTTAATTCTTTTTTTAACAGGGATATGATGCCCACATTGCTATATACTACGTGGGCTGTGCAATATACTATGTGGGCTGTGCAATATACTATATGGGCTGTGCTATATACTACATGGGCTGTGCTATACACTACATGGGCTGTGTTATACACTACGTGAGCTGTGTTATACACTATGTGAACTGTGTTATACACTACGTGGGCTGTGTTATATACTGTGTGCGTGGGCTGTTATATACAACGTGGCTGTGTTATATGCTATGTGGGCTGTTATACACTCCGTGGGCTGTGTTATATACTACGTGGCTGTGCTATATACTACGTGGCTGTGCTATATACTCCGTGGGCTGTGCTATATACTCTATGGACTGTGCTATATACACCATGGGCTGTGCTATATACTACGTAGCTGTGCTATATACTACGTGGCCGGCCGTGAACAATCAGCGACAGGCGCAGTCTGTGTATTTAATGTATTATTCTAAAATCTTCATAAATAAACTACATACATATTCTAGAATACCCGATGCGTTAGAATCGGGCTACCATCTAGTGTATTTATAACCTATTCCAATATATATTAGTGAGGGAGGTTACAAAGAGGTTGACTACAAGTAGAATATAGGTAGGGTTCTACACTGAAATACAAAAAGCGGTAGCAGCCAGATAATGAAGTAATTGCCCTGGATATTTCTGTAACATCGGCCACTGAATGAGACCTGGATATAGGAAATTATTTTGGTTCTGTGTATAAAATTTGCAATTTGTTCTGCTTGCGGACCTTGAATACCAGCAGAAAGCGCTTCTTAGTTCTTTATTCTGCTCCTCTCAGCCGAGGAAAGTAAGCAATAAGTTTGTACCTAATAGATAATGGAGGCCAGTTCCTTCAGACGTTCTCTATAAATAATCTGGATTCAATTCCAAGATTCAGGGTATCTGGAGCATCCTAATAACAACGTTGATGGTGGCCTCGTATATTAAGCAGGAAGTAATTCAAGTGCTCTACGAATAGATGATGTACATAGACCACAGAGAACAGTTTGTGCCAAAGACCTAATATCGTTTTTAATAAATGGAAATTGTATCCATGTACCAATAAAAAAAAATGTCTTTGGAGAGGTGAGAATTTTTTTGTTCTCTGGACTGTAGCGCAGCTAAGTCTGTGAACATCCCTAAATAATGACAGGGAGGTGGTGGAGAATTGTCATCTTTTTGAAAAAGTGATATGAACAGCTACATTGCCTGATCAATAGTGATATATCATAATGAATACAACTCCCATACAGTCAGGGCCGTATTTAGGGTTTCTGCTGCCCTAGGCACTTTTAGTGCTGCCTCCCCCTTTGGTGAGTATGACACTATCGGCAGTGACTTTGGCAAGAATCGCTGATGTGAAAGTCGCCTTTTGCAGCAGATCGGGCAGTTTTTCTGCATGTGCCGCATAACAGATCACTTACAGCAACACTGCGTTCGGCCTCATTCATTCCCTATGGGATTTGCGGCACTTGCCATGATCTGGCAAATGCGGTACCATACCTCCCAACTTTTGAAGAAGGGAAGGAGGTATAAAGTGTGCGGCTCGCTACGCGCGCCGCGGCAAATTTTAGGCCACGCCTCTGACCACACCCATTTCACAACTAGCCACATCCATATCCACGTCCCAACCACAGCCATTTAGCACTGCTGATCACACTGTTTTATATACAATAATTATAAACAAAACAATATGGCCACAGTGCTCCATACTGTATAATGGCCACACATGATGCTCCATTCTGTATAATGACGACACATGATGCTCCATACTGTATAATGGCCACAAATGATGCTCCATACTGTATAATGGCCATTGGCCACACATGATGCTCCATACTGTATAACGGCCACACATGATGCTCCATACTGTATAACAGCCACACATGATGCTCAATACTGTATAATGGCCACACATGATGCTCCATACTGTATAATGGCCACACACAGTTCTCCATACTGTATAATGACCCCCCCTCCTGTATGCATGGCTCATATTCCCCCCTGTATGCATGGCTCACATTCCCCCCAGTATGCATGGCTCATATTCCCCCCCTGTATGCATGGCTCATACTCCTCCCCCCCCCCCGTATGCATGGCTCATACTCCCCCCCTGTATGCATGGCTCATATTCACCCCCCTGTATGCATGGATCATATTCCACCTCCCCCTGTATGCATGGCTCATCTCTCCACCCCCCCCTGTATGCATGGCTCATCTCTCCACCACCCCCTGTATGCATGGCTCATCTCTCCACCCCCCTGTATCCATGGCCCATAATTCCCCCCCCCCTGTATGTATGGCTGATGGCTCATATTCCCCCGTATGCATGGCTCATAATTCCCCCCCTGTATGTATGGCTGATGGCTCATATTCCCCTGTATGCATGGCTCATAATTCCCCCCCCCCCGTATGCATGGCTGATGGCTCATATTCCCCCGCATGCATGGCTCATAATTCCCCCCCCCATGTATGTATGGCTGATGGCTCATATTCCCCTGTATGCATGGCTCATAATTCCCCCCCCCGTATGCATGGCTGATAGCTCATAATTCCCCCCCCCCCGTATGCATGGCTGATGGCTCATATTCCCCTGTATGCATGGCTCATAATTCCCCCCCCCCCCCATATGCATGGCTGATGGCTCATATTCCCCTGTATGCATGGCTCATAATTCCCCCCCCCCCGGGGCGGTCGGTCGCGTTTGTGACCCGGGACTAAAAAAAAAAAAAAAACCTTGCTCAGGTGCCACCTCCCCGCAATGTCGCCACCCTAGGCACGTGCCCTCGAGTGCCTAGTGGCAAATACGGCCCTGCATACAGTGTCCATATAACACTGTCATATAGTTCCTACATGATTCTGAACATACAATGCTTAAATTAAAATTCAATATATTTCCTAAAATAATACCACCAGTCTACAATGCCTGCTTAATACTGGTATGCATTTCTTACATAAAACTGCAGATTCATATAAGCCCTACTACAACACAACTAAGTAATAAAAAAATTGTAATGATTTATTAAGTCAAATTCAGAATGCCAATTAGGGATGAGCAGACCCGTGTAAGTTCGGTTTCTGGTACCAGAACTGTATCCGAACACTCTCTTTCTCGCTCTCACACTCTCTCCCTTCGCTCATCTCTGCTCCTCATAAATCAAGTCAGTGACATATTAGCTCAAGTGGCCATTGAACTTATATGTCACTGACTTAAGGAAGGAAATCTTGCCTTACGCAGGCGTGTACTATGGAGGACAGAGAATGAACTTCAATCCAATATTGCAGCCAGCGGAAAGGGTGAATCAAACACCTGAAAACCCCGCCCATATGACTGAAAATTGTTCCCTCCAAATTCAGGTGACAGAGTCCCTTTAATTCAGGATCACCTCACAAGAATGAAGATCCAGCAGAAACACTCACTCTTGTGATAAAACAGACAGGGAAAGGTGTTTACTTAGGAAGATCCCTCCCACATTACCCCCAAATTACTTACCCCAATAACCTCCCCCAATTACCAACCCCAAAATTAAAATAATTTAATCCATAATTTTAGATCATTTTGGCCACAGCAGCCTCTATTTAAACAACATATAAATATTAAGCACAGATAATATAAAAAGACACTGGGAGGATCCTTGAAGCTCCCAAAATCTTGTGACTACCAAAGCATAAACCGTGAACATAATAAGTAGACCAGCCGTTGCCTCATTACCCCACTGGTTCGGGAGCACCATAACCCCAAGGAGGGTTCCATTGTCCACTTAAACTTCCTGGGGATCCGATAATCCATTGCGTAAATCCCCCTAAATTTACCAGATCAAAACCATATTGTAGTACCAATTAAGGAATCCTTATCCCAATGGATCCCCCAGTCCAATTTAACCCCAACTTCAAGGATCCCCCCCAAACCACCACAATGAGGGCCCATGACCATGCCAGCATTTCCGAGGAACTATTTCTGACCAAACTGTTGACATCCCTGAAAATTACATCCATAGGAGTAACAAATCATGCTAAATATCCTTCACCAATTCCCTAAAAGGGCAAACACCAAGATCATTACCCCCAACATGCAATACCAAAATATCAGGGGCCCTATCAAGCCGACCACTGCTATGTACCTCCTGAAATACTGAGTTGTCTACCTTCATGACTCACATCAGCATGCAGTGCTTCCAAATGGACGTAAGAATGGCCCAGGATCCAAATCAACAAAGGTTTAGAACCTGAAACAAAAATACAGATGTTTTACCACAACATCCCATTACCATAAACATTTAACAACAAGTTTAACTTAGATATGCAATTCCTCCCCCACTCCCTGAGGCTTAACTATGATAGCGCCTAGAATCCCACCTCCCAATACGCTGAACTATGTCCAGACCAAACTCACACACTGCTGCTTCCGTCACCACCCCAATCTGAAAAGAATGAGATGCAAAACGGCAAGCAACCAAACCCAACAAAATCAAACCTTTCCTCAACACAGAAGAAAACTGGTATCACTCCAACAGGGATGAAAACCATTAAAAAGCTGCAAGCAGCATACCAGACACATCATGGGCAGACATACCGCCTGTTCAACTGGTGCAGCCGCACCGGGGCCTGGAGGCTCCAGGGGGCCCCTGCAGGCAGGGCCGCCATTAGGGGCAGGCAGCTGCTTAGGGCCCACTCTCCCCCAGGGGTCCCCAGCTAGAGGCACATCGCACAGCCGCTATGGGGCCCCTGTGAGGCAGGTGTGCCCGCCTGCGCCGACTATCCCATCGCATTGAACTATACCGACGTCTGCCGGTACAGTTCAGAGCAGTGATGGAGGAGAGAGCGTCAAATGACGCTCCCTCTCCAATCATTCCCCGCTCTGCCTCTGACACTGCGGGTGCGCGATGACATCATCGCACACTCACTGTGTGCCAGGCAGTGCAGCGACAGCCACCAAGACAGGAGCAGGGAGCAGCATGGGCACGAGGAGAGGTGAGGAGTGTGTTTTTTTATTGTAACAGTGAGTACTGGACGGTGGGGCCATTCTCGGGGGGGATGCGAGCTTTATTATATACTAAGTGGCTGTGGTATATACCAGTACATGGGCTGTGTTATATACTAAGTGGCTGTGCTATATGCTACGTGGGCTGTGTTGTATACTACCTGGCTGTGCTACATACTAAGTGGCTGTGCTACATACTAGTACGTGGGCTGTGTTATATACTAAGTGGCTGTGTTATATACTAAGTGGCTGTTCTATATACTACGTGGGCTGTTCTATATACTATTACATAGGCTGTGTTATATACTAAGTGGCTGTGCTATATACTAGTACGTGGAATGTTTTATATACTAAGTGGCTGTGTTATATACTAAGTGGCTGAGCTATATACTAGTACGTGGGCTGCATTATATACTAAGTGGCTGTGTTATATACTAAGTGGCTGTGTTATATACTACGTGGCTGTGCTATATACTACGTGGGCTGTTCTATATACTACGTGGGCTGTTCTATATACTAGTACATGGGCTGTGTTATATACTAAGTGGCTGTGCTATATACTAGTACGTGGGCTGTGTTATATACTAAGTGGCTGTGATATATACTAAGTGGCTGTGTTATATACTATGTGGCTGTGTTATATACTAAGTGGCTGTGCTATATACTACGTGGGCTGTGTTATATACTACGTGGGCTGTGATATATGCTACATGGGCTGTGCTATATACTATGTGGTCTGTGTTATATACTGCATGGGTTGTGTTATATACTACGTGGGCTGTGTTATATACTACGTGGGTCCGGATGGCATACACCCACGAGTACTAAGAGAACTAAGTAATGTAATAGATAAACCATTATTTCTTATTTTTAGGGACTCTATAGCGACGGGGTCTGTTCCGCAGGACTGGCGCATAGCAAATGTGGTGCCAATATTCAAAAAGGGCTCTAAAAGTGAACCTGGAAATTATAGGCCAGTAAGTCTAACCTCTACTGTTGGTAAAATATTTGAAGGGTTTCTGAAGGATGTTATTCTGGATTATCTCAATGAGAATAACTGTTTAACTCCATATCAGCATGGGTTTATGAGAAATCGCTCATGTCAAACCAATCTAATCAGTTTTTATGAAGAGGTAAGCTATAGGCTGGACCACGGTGAGTCATTGGACGTGGTATATCTCGATTTTTCCAAAGCGTTTGATACCGTGCCGCACAAGAGGTTGGTACACAAAATGAGAATGCTTGGTCTGGGGGAAAATGTGTGTAAATGGGTTAGTAACTGGCTTAGTGATAGAAAGCAGAGGGTGGTTATAAATGGTATAGTCTCTAACTGGGTCGCTGTGACCAGTGGGGTACCGCAGGGGTCGGTATTGGGACCTGTTCTCTTCAACATATTCATTAATGATCTGGTAGAAGGTTTACACAGTAAAATATTGATATTTGCAGATGATACAAAACTATGTAAAGCAGTTAATACAAGAGAAGATAGTATTCTGCTACAGATGGATCTGGATAAGTTGGAAACTTGGGCTGAAAGGTGGCAGATGAGGTTTAACAATGATAAATGTAAGGTTATACACATGGGAAGAAGGAATCAATATCACCATTACACACTGAACGGGAAACCACTGGGTAAATCTGACAGGGAGAAGGACTTGGGGATCCTAGTTAATGATAAACTTACCTGGAGCAGCCAGTGCCAAGCAGCAGCTGCCAAGGCAAACAGGATCATGGGGTGCATTAAAAGAGGTCTGGATACACATGATGAGAGCATTATACTGCCTCTGTACAAATCCCTAGTTAGACCGCACATGGAGTACTGTGTCCAGTTTTGGGCACCGGTGCTCAGGAAGGATATAATGGAACTAGAGAGAGTACAAAGGATGGCAACAAAGTTAATAAAGGGGATGGGAGAACTACAATACCCAGATAGATTAGCGAAATTAGGATTATTTAGTCTAGAAAAAAGACGACTGAGGGGCGATCTAATAACCATGTATAAGTATATAAGGGGACAATACAAATATCTCGCTGAGGATCTGTTTATACCAAGGAAGGTGACGGGCACAAGGGGGCATTCTTTGCGTCTGGAGGAGAGAAGGTTTTTCCACCAACATAGAAGAGGATTCTTTACTGTTAGGGCAGTGAGAATCTGGAATTGCTTGCCTGAGGAGGTGGTGATGGCGAACTCAGTCGAGGGGTTCAAGAGAGGCCTGGATGTCTTCCTGGAGCAGAACAATATTGTATCATACAATTATTAGGTTCTGTAGAAGGATGTAGATCAGGGGATTTATTATGATGGAATATAGGAATATAGGCTGAACTGGATGGACAAATGTCTTTTTTCGGCCTTACTAACTATGTTACTATGTTACCATGTTACTATTATGTGGGCTGTGCTATATACTATGTGGCTGTGCTATATACTATGTGTGCTGTGTTATATACTACATGGCTGTGCTATATACTACGCGGCTCTGCTATATACCACATGGGCTGTGTTATATGCTACGTGGCTGTGCTATATTCTACTTGGGCTTTTATATGCTATGTTGCTGTGCTATATACTACGTGGGCTGTGTTATATGCTACGTGGGCTGTGCTATATACTAGTATGTGGGCTGTGTTTTATATAACTCTCTTTTAGACCCCTTACAATCTGGTTTCCGCTCTTTACACTCCACTGAAACTGCCTTCACTAAAGTCTCTAATGATCTAATAACAGCTAAATCCAAAGGTCATTGCTCTCTGCTGATTCTCCTGGATCTCTCTGCCGCATTTGACACTGTGGATCACCAGCTCCTTCTCACTATGCTCCGCTCCATAGGCCTCAAGGACACAGCCCTCTCCTGGTTCTCCTCCTACTTCTCTGACCGCTCCTTCACTCTATCCTTTGCCGGCTCCTCTTCCTCTCCTCGTCCCCTTACTATCGGGGTTCCGCAGAGCTCAGTCCTAGGCCCCCTCCTCTTCTCTCTCTGCACGGCCCCTATTGGACAAACAATCAGCAGATTTAGGTTCCAGTATCATCTCTATGCTGATGACACCCAATTATACACTTCTTCCCCTGACATCACCCCTACCCTAATTAAAAATACCAAGGATTGTCTGTCTGCTGTCTCTAACATCATGTCCTCCCTCTATCTGAAACTAAATCTCTCCAAAACGGAACTTCTTGTGCTTCTCCCTTCTACTAACCTCACTCTACCCACTATCGAGATTACCCTGGAGGGTTCAACCATAACTCCCAAGCAGCATGCCTGCTGTCTTGGGGTCATATTAGACACTGAACTTTCCTTTACTCCCTATATCCGATCACTCACTCGCTCTTGTCACCTGCATCTTAAAAACATCTCCAGAATCCGACCTTTTCTCACCTTTGAAACTGCTAAGACTCTTACTGTCGCTCTTATTCATTCTCGTCTGGACTACTGCAACTCTCTTCTGATCGGTCTCCCTCTTACCAAACTTTCTCCTCTTCAGTCCATCTTGAATGCGGCAGCCAGGGTCATAATTCTGTCCAGCTGCTTCACCGATGCCTCCATCTTGTGCCAGTCATTACACTGGCTACCTATTCACTACAGGGTCCAGTATAAACTCATCTCTCTCACCCACAAAGCCCTCCATAGTTCTGCACCGCTTTATATCTCCTCTCTCATCTCTGTCTATCGCCCTACATGTGCCCTCCATTCTACAAATGACCTAAGACTAACATCCCCCATAATCCGAACCTCGCACCTCCGTCTCCAAGACTTCTCTCATGCTGCACCTGCTCTCTGGAATGCACTTTCCCAGACGATTAGACTGATACCTAGCCCCGACCTATTCAAGTGCTCTTTAAAAACCCATCTCTTCAAACAAGCCTACCACATCAACTACTCAGTAAACTAACTTTGCCCTGTTCCCTCCTTCCAAATATTATTCTGAATCTGCACTCTACTATTCATCTGTCTCCACTCCACACCCTCCATGCACATGATAACTGCACTTGATACTTGACTATTGCACTTACACACACGGGCTGATGACCGGATCATGCAGCTTTATGTGAAAATCCCTATTTATTATAATTGCCAGACCTGAAATAACAAGCACTTTTCACCTATTGTGTCCCCCCCATTTCCTTGTAGATTGTAAGCTTGCGAGCACGGACCTCATTCCTAATGTCACTGTTTAAATTGTCTTAACTTGTATTGAATTTGTCTGTACATGTCCCCACTTAATTGTAAAGTGCTGCGGAATATGTTGGCACTATATAAATAAAAATTATTATTATTATTACTAAGTGGCTGTGCTATATATTGTGTGGGCTGTTATATACTATGTGGGCTGTGTTATATACTATGTGGCTGTGCTATTTACTACATGGGTTGTGCTATATACTACATGGGCTATGCTATATACTACGTGGCTATGGTATATACTACGTGGCTATGCTATATACTACGTGGCTGTGCTATTTACTATGCGGGCTGTGCTATATACTATGGGGGTATATTATTTTCTATGGAAGTGGCTGTGTTCTATACCATGAGTGGTACATTATGCATTATATTCTATGGGGGAGGCTGTGTTATATACTATGGGGGGCTGCATTATATACTATAGGGAGGTGGGCTGTATTATATTCTATGGGGGGCTACATTATATTTTATGGGGGGGCTGTATTAGCTTTTATTATTATTATTATTATTATTATTATTATTTATTGTTATAGCGCCATTTATTCCATGGCGCTTTACAAGTGAGGAGGGGTATACATAATAAAAACAAGTACAATAATCTTGAACAATACAAGTCATAATAGGTACAGTAGGAGAGAGGACCCTGCCCGCGAAGGCTCAGGGGAGGATTGCATCATACTCTATGGGACTACATTATATTCTATGGTGAGGTGGGCTGTATCATTCTATTTGGGACTACATTATATTCTTTGGGGGCTATATTATATTTTTATACTATGAGGGGTGATTGCATCATACTCTATGAGGGGGCTACATTATACTATATGAGTGGGGCTGCATTATATTCTATGGGGGGTTACATTATACTCTGTGGGGTGGTTGCATTATGCTCTATGGGGTGGCTGCATTATACTATATGTGGGCTGCATTATACTGTATTGAGGACTATGGGGAATACATTATACTATATGGGGTGCATTATACTATGGGAAGTGAATTGTACTACATGGATGACTATGGCGGTGCATTATACTATATGGAGCACTATGAGGAGTGTATTATACTATGTGGAGGACTATGGGAAGTGTATAATACTATATGGCGGACTATGGGGAGTGCATTATACCATATGGAGGACTATGGGGTGTGCATTTTACAATATGAAGGACTGTAGTGGACATTAAAACACATGGAGGACTATGGGGTGATTTATACTTAACAAGCAAAATGCTGCATATCCATCGAGTGATTGGATTTTTTATGCCGAAACATAAATCATTGTTCTCAGCAGCACATCGCCGGTGTAAACTGTAGATGTGCTGCTGATAACATGATACTGTATGGTGATCTGTTAGTGATCTATTAGTGTAGTGATCATTCTGTCCCCATCATTCTTTCTCAGTTGGTGTAAAGAGGCCTGGAAACAAGTGTTGAGCAATTTCAGTATTGTCGCTCACACTTATTTAGCGGCTTGAACTCAGCGCATATAAATAGAACCGAAATGCTTCTGTGTGATGTGCAATATGTTAGCATTTGGGGCCCCGTTTTAAACTTTGCCTAGGGCCCACTTTGCCTAAAACTGGTCCTGCCTGCAGTGCGGCTAATATTGAGGGCAATCTGGCCAGTTTATACGGCTCCATGGGGCTTCTGGCCAGATTGCCCTCATGCGACGGGCAGGGAGCAATCCCTGCAGCACTGCTGCCTGCAGGAGAAAATAGGAGTGGAGCTGCAGGGAATGGATCCATCCTGCTTTCTGTCTCACACAGCAGCGGCTAAATGACATCATCATTCAGAGCCGCGGCTGTGCGAGACAGGAAGCTGTCAGCAATGGTGGGGCTTCAGGATACCGTGCGCAGAGGTGAGGTGAGTGTGTGTGTGCATGCAGAGAGGTGAATGGTGCTGTGTGTGTCTGTGTGTGCAGTTGGAGGAGAGGGCAATGATGGGGCAGAAGGCAAAGATTGGGTTGACAGAGAGAGCAATGATGGGGATGTTGGGGTGGAAGGCAACGATTGGGCTGATGGAGAGGGCAATAATGGGGTGGTGGGGAGAAAGCAATAATGGAGGTGGGGAAGAGGGCAATCATGGGGGTGGGGGAGAGGGCAATAATGGGATGTGGGGGGAGGAGGATAATGAGGGGTGCGGGGGATTGGGATGGGAAGAAAGGGGATTTATAATGGATTTAGCAACGGGGAGGTGGAGGAAGATGTTATTACTGATTATTATGTTTAACACAGTCCCTTAGTATATAGTGTACTCACTTATATGTAGCACAGTCCCTTATTGTGTGTATATATATATATATATATATATATATATATATATACATTATATATATATATATATATATACATTATATATATATACATTATATATATATATATATATATATATATACATATATATACTTTGTCGCCTTTTGGGGAGGGGGGCCCAGACACATTTCCTGCACAGGCGCCCCAAGCTGTCTGTGTCCGCCCCTGAGACACATTATGGATTTTTGTAAGGATTCCTGGCCCAAAGGGGCAAGAAATAACCAGAAACGCAAAACACCTTCCTCACTCCCATCCATAAAAAAGCAAAGACTAACAAGCTTCAGATAATAAATCTATCCTCACATAGTTTAACTGAAGCCCAAAGAGGTTCTCGAATTTGGTTTGTCCTTCGCTCCGTGCAATAACTTTAATTTCTTCACAGCGTTGAAAGATCTTCAACTTTTCTCCTTTTTCTCAACAGCAAGGGATATAACAGAACAAGAGGCTATTGATGCATTGAAGGATTTGGAACGAGAATCCATCTCCGGCCCCACAGGTACTTCTCCACCCTTGATCTTTTCTAGGTCTTCCACATTTCCCCCTTTATCCATATGTCCGCAGGTGGAGATATTCACGAAATTGGTGGTGGATGATTTAAAATTGATTAGGAATAATAGGAAAAAAGACAATCTTACCCCTTGGCAATGTGTAGCTTTGGAGCAATTAAAAATATTAGATGATGTGGTGATAAAACCAGCAGCTAAGGGGGGAACGTGGTGATCTGGCCCATGGAGAAGTACGAAAAGAAAGCATTCAAACAACTTAATGAGACATACGTCCAATTGACATGTAGTCCACTTGCCTCCTTTAAGGATGAGTTAATGTGTATTTTGGACATTGCACTGTAGAGAGGGATAATCTCCCAAAAGTCCTGGATGGGTACTAGTTGTAAAATTTCCCGTGATACCTACGTTTTATCTGCAGCGCCCCAGAGTCCTGGTCGTTGCAGTACTGTGGCTCCGCCACTAAGGGGAGCTATGGTACGTCTGATGGCACTGAAGGAGTTCATCTGACCAGGTATCACATACACCAATACATTTCACAGTCGGGCCTCCAGGGGGAGCTAAGGGTGCTATTTATTAGGCCACTCCTCACCGTGTGGGTAAACTGGGGGTCAGGCAGGAAGTTAGTTCAAAAAGCTGACTGGGTTGGAACCAGGCAACACCTTGTGGCAGGGGGTGTTGTGGGGGAAGATTCGGTAGGGTCCCTGTCAGGTTTGGGACCCTGACAGAGGCCTGGCAACAAGGAAGAACGTCACGGGACCGTGCCTGCTCAGCATAGCGGCGGTGCCCTAAGAAAGGATTAGAAGCGAGATATATTGTGCTGGGTGAGAAACGAGATCAAAGCAAGAGGAGAAATACCAGTAGGAGTCGTGCTGTAAGACCGAGGCAACATCCTACTGAGGCGCACAACCGGCGGCCGGAACGCCAAGGAAGTATTTATATATCTAGCTCCAAGCAATACTTCAAACCAACGGCAGGACAGTCAGTCTCAGGCGGGCTGTCTCACATACATCACCTATGAAGACATGGGGGGCGCACTAGGAGAGGGGCGACTCTAGGGTCCCGGAAGAGCTCCGAGCCTACTCGTCATACGGGTGCCGTCCTAACCAGAACATCAGGGAGGGACGGAGGAGAACATCATCCGAACGAGTTGTGAGGGAACATCAGAAACAGACACAACAGTTGTGGGGTACTATCCCGTAAGCACAGCAGGGGAGGACCACAACACATAGCGCTAGCAGGAAGGCACAGATTTCCACCTGCAAAGAGAACTCTGGAGGTGCCATTGGACCGGCCGGACTTGCGCAGCCTGGTGAACCGTATTCCGGACTGAGGACCCAGAGACCTTCAGTAAAGAGGTAAAGAGACTGCAACCTGGTGTCCTCGTTGTTTACTGCGTCCGGCACTACACCGCACCACTACCACCATCCACATCTATCATTTACTGTGCACCCCTCAGCAGGGTCACGGACCGGGCCTAGCCACCGTGACAACCCCAGAGCAGAGACTCAGAGGCCCGGTACCGGGTACCCCTCGGCCCTGCGGCAGTGGGGGCGCTACATATCTTTTACCCAAGGTCCACAAAGATCCATCCTCCCCCCAGGACATCCGATTGTCTCTGGCATTGGAGGGCTGTGCGACCCCATATGTAGATATATTGAACACTATCTTAAACCACAGGTGGAACAGCTGCCCTCCTATGTCAGAGATACTATGGACATTCTACGGAGGTTGGGCGGCCTGTCTCTCGAATCATATATGCTCCTTGTATTGGCAGATATTGAGTCATTATACACTCGCATACGCCATGAAGATGGCATGGAGGCTGCATAATTTTATTTGAAGTCTAGTAATTTGGATGCTGATCAGCGTGAGCTGGTGTTGGATTTGTTGCAATTCATACTGACTCATATTTTTTTTTACATTCAAGGATCGATTTTTTTTTCTGCAAAAACGTGGCACAGCCATGGGATCGGCATGTGCACCGTCCTATGCAAATTTGCTTCTTGGCTTCTAGGAGTGGAGGTTATTTTTGAATGGTGCACATGCTGCTGCTCAGATCCTTGGATGGTTCCGTTATATAGATGATATTTTTTTAAGTTGGCAGGGCACTGCCGATGAATTACACAGTTTTATGTCGGTTAACTTATAATTTTAATCACCAGACAGTCTCTTTTTGGGATCTTGAACTCAAGGTGCAGAGTGATGGCTCAAAACATACTGACTTGTACCGTAAATATACTTTGGTTAATGCATTTTTGCATGCATCTGTAAGGAAGAAGACTGGGCTGCGGGTTCTGACAGAACACCGGATTCGAAACTGCTGGGGCCGCGTCAATTGTTGAAGGGGGAAGGAAAATGAGGACAGAGGGCACCCATGACCTGGGAAGAGGCGGCGTGGTAAGAGATGCAGGGACCAGGAGTTATGAGCGGAAAGACAGAGAGAGCTCCCGCTGGGGAGAAATAAGAGGGCATACCTGTGACGCACTGTGGGAAGAGTTAGCCACATGGCAGTGAGAGCACGTGGAGCGGGAGATTGTTGTATGAGTCTCCTGACTGCAGAGTGGACCGAACGGGAGATAGTTGTGAGATGCTCCCGGTTGCAGAGTAGTGTGATGGATTAGGGGCTCAATGGGTTGAATCGGTGACCGCTCGTTGCCACCAGAAGAGGAAAGACTAATCTGTTAGGCAGGGAAGCCTGAAGATTTCAGCACCGGCCTCAGGCGGCATCCAGCTTTCACCCCTGAACAAGTAACAAGCATCAGACTCATGATAAGTGGAACAGAAATACTCATCATAAACTGTCGTGTTAAGTTACTCAGTACTTTTGTGGCTCTAGCTTAAATTTGATTTACCCCCTGTTGCTCCCTGTGAGATTTCTCCCTGTAATCATTAAATCAAACCACTGTTACCCCTGTTAACCCTTGCTCTGTGTATCTGTGTTGCTGCATCCTATTTCCTGCATTGCATGTGGCGTAGTCGGCAGGATGCAGTCTTTGGACACAGATGCAGCAGACCAATCCACCACGAGTGCCCCAAGGTCCAGCTTGCCATTGGGGGCCATGTTCAGCAATCTCCCAAAACTCACGGGGAATAATATAATGCTGTGAGACTAGACCGAGAGGGTTAAGAGCATATTACGGATGCACCCTATGACCCCTGTATTGCAAGCTGTGATTGCTCTGATGGCCTTGGATAGTGAAGCGGTACGGATTATCACACAGAGGGAATGTCGCTGGATTGCGGTGTTGGATACATTAGCATCGGCGGGTCTAAACGAACAATTAAGTTTCACCCCTTTTCTATAATTCTGGATTTTTATTTTATTGTAATGTGTCTGTGTCTTTTTGTGTCTTTGGTAAAACTTTTTTTCGAATATATCTCCTTTGGACTCCTAACTTGCCAGTACATCTGATTGAGAAGGGAAGAAAGAAAAAAATCTGGTCTTCTGTATGGACATGCGCAGCTTTAATGGTTCAAGCCGCTGGTGATTCTGTATTGAATTTGGTGCTTGTTTCACACTAGGATACTTGTTTCAATATTCTCACTGCTCTGTTTGTTGCTATATATTATATACCTTACAGATTATTTATACTGTTACTAGTCACTATAATGTTCTTGTGTCAAGATGTATGTGTTTTTTGGGGAAATATATTTTTGCATCCTCTCCCCATTTTCACATGCCTTTTAGTGTGACACCCCAGGGTCCTGGTTGTCACAGTGGTATTGCTTTCCTCACAGGGAGAGTGATGTCACACTTGGAAGTGAGGGAAGATCTTCTTTATAAGGTAACCACCAAAATACAACATGTTCACACTCCAGGCCAGAAGAGGGAGCTCTCATCCAGCTTATGGGTGGCCCCCCTCTAGATATATTCTGGTCTGGAGGGAAAGTTAGTTGGTTCCTGACAGAGAGTGCCAGACAGCAGTCTAAAGCAGAGAGGAAAGTGAGGGGCCGTGCAGCCACGAGGGTGCTGCAGCTCCTGGACAGAGATAACACAGAAGGAAAAACAGCTTGTAGTGAGCGTGCAGGAGAGCGAAACACAGGAGAGTGACAACTGGGGAGGACAGCTGCGATTGGGCTACCTCCCTGGAGAGCGCAGATTCCGGTAGCTGGAAGACCAAGGTTGTGTCGGACTCTAAGAGGCACAGCAGAAACCGGCAGGACAGCTGGACTACACGTCACCTGTCTGCCCTAATACCCAGGAGGCACAGTGGCGCATAGAGCCCGGGTCGTGAGAGAGACCCTGTAAAAAGGCTCGAGCCACCTCTCATACGGGTTAGTGTCCCACCTTTATGGAGGACAGAGGGAACAGTGAGGACCTTGACAGAAGCCACAGGCAGCAAGGGACTACACCACAGCGCTAGTAGAAAGGCTTGTAACTCCACCTGGTAAAGGGGACTCTGAACTCGCTTCCAAGCTGGCTGGACCCTACCTGTAACTGTGATCTGGTGCCCCGGACTGTGGCTGCCTGAAGTCTTCAGTAAACCAGGTAAAGAGACTGCAAATCTCTGTCCTCCGTTTCTTTATACAACACTACCCACCATCTCCAGCTACACACCGGGAGCCCTGGGGACCCAACTTCACCTGTGGTAAGTTATACAATCTTAGCTGCCAAAACCTGAGGACTTCAAGACTCTCAAAGAGAAATTGGACAAAACCATTTCTGATCTTCGTGATAATTTCCAAATCAAAAAAAGAAATAAATTTTTACGTGACTATAGGAGTAATCAAGTGTATAGATGGCAGTCTACCAACTACTCCAGAAACCGGAGGCCCGTACGGCAGGAATACAGTCCATTCTCTACCAGCTCGGACAGCAATTTTGGTACTACACGCTCATCTTTTTTAGAACCACGCCAGGGTCGATCATACAGAGGAAAACGAGGATGGGGAAACGACTTCGGATCAGACCAACGCAGAATGACAACCAGGTCACAGGTATTGAAACCACAAGGAACATCGTTTACAACATTTCTTCTCAATGTCTCTCTCCTTCTGAAATGACTGTATTACAAAAAGGATTGACCTTTCGTCCGGTACCAAGATTTAATACCTTTCAGTTGGATCAGGATTTAGAAATGTGAGGCTTAAAGCCCATTTTTCAAATTTACCTATAAATACTCCTCCAATATTAGATTCTACATGGTCAATCTTTACCTTAAGTGCCCTGAACCTACGTGTTCGGAGCTCTCTTTAACCGCCACGCACTTACCACCCGGTAGAAACATATATTGATTTTGTTAAAAAGGATATTAAAAATATCTTAGAGTCCATAGAGAGGGGTCAGATTCACATTAAACATAATCTTACCAATGATGAACATAAGGCTTTGATGTCATTAAAGAATAATAAAGAGTTAATTATAAAGCCGGCGGACAAGGGGGGATCTATAGTGTTATTAGTGTCATGTCGGACGCTGTTCAGACCAGGTCGTTCGACAGACAGCGGTAACTCCGCTTTTTGACCACTATGTGCTCATTGGCGTCGGCTAGATTTTATCTAGCTGGTCCAGGGTTAAATTACCTGGTGCTCGGATTGGAAGCTGGGCCATGCCCACTGCCTTTAAATAGTTCTCCTGAACATTGGGCGTCGACGATTATAGCTTCTGTCTTGTGCATGTTATCTCGGTCTGGAGTGGTGAGCTAGTAGTTGGAGTATCGTTGCTGGTGGTGTATTTCCCTTTTTCTTATTTGCTCCTTCCTATATTTGTATTTATTTTGCCCTTTGCATTTATAGTGTATTCCTGAGTGACTGCGGCGTGGTGCTTATTTTTCCATTATCCTTGTCTGTGCTAACTGTGGGTATTGGAGTGTGGACTCTTCACTGGGTGGTGGGTTGTGGTTTCAGCCTAGGGTTGAAACAGGAGATAGGGCGAGGGTGGAGGCTCAGACATGCACACCATCAGTGTAAACTCTGGGAGAGGGTCAGTCAGGGTTTCCCTAGTCTGAGGGAAATCGCAGGGGCCCGGGTTATTAGCTCTTTCCTGCCTAGGTCTCCCGTGACAATTAGATCGCGGTTACTATATGGAAGAGATACGAAACAACTTAATGACTCAGACACATATCATCCCATTAACAGTAACCCCACTTTTGAAATAGCCAGAGAAATTAAAAATCTTGTGGCACATTATACTGATCAAGGAACAATAGATGAAAAATTAGGGGATTTCCTGGTCAATCATCATCCGGTAATACCGGTGTTTTATACTCTTCCAAAAATACACAAACATCCATTAAACCACCAGGACGTCCTATAGTCGCTTCTACTGATTCTATGTTATCTCCCTTAGCTATCACACTTGAAAACATTTTGTCTCCCCTTGTACCACTTATCAAATCTTTCCTTAAGAATACAACCGATTTTCTCACATCCCTTAAAAACATAGGTACCTTACCGCAAGATTGTAAATTGGTGACCATGGACGTGAACAGTCTGTATACCAGTATAAGACACCAAGGTTTGGAGTCTGTCATGTCTTTCCTTTCCCGACACACAAATTTCTCTTGTCATCAACGAGATTTCTGTAAAAACCTACTCACACTAATTTTGACCCAGAACTTCTTCATTTTTGAAGACCAATTTTGTATCCAAAAGAAAGGCACAGCTATGGGGTCCAATGTGGCACCCCCATATGCTAACATCTTCATGGATTAATTTGAAATATCTTATGTGTACTCACATCCCAGCTTCATGTCACATGTAATATATTGGCGACGCTATATAGATGACGTTTTTTTCATCTGGACAGGGGACGTTGAGACCCTCCTCTCCTTTCATAGGGATCTTAATTCTTATTTTCCCGGTTTGACATTTTCCATAACTCATAATCTTGTCTCCATGAAATTCTTGGACACTATGATTATTATCAAAGATGACAGAACTATTGAAACCGATCTTTACATTAAACCAACTGATAAAAACAGCTTATTAAGGTATGACAGTTGTCATCCCAAACATGTAAAAAGAGCTCTTCCAAAATCCCAACATGACAGAATAGATAGAATAGTGTCTAATCCTGATACTTGCCTTATTAGACATAATGAAATGAATACTAAATTCCAAAGCAGGGGGTACCCCAATCATGAGAGAAACAGTAAAATCTGTAAGTCAACTAGAGGTGAAAAAGTACCTAGATTGGCTTTTGTCAATACGATTCATCCCTTCAACTATCTTGTTAATCAATGTGTTTTCAAACATTGGGATATCCTTAAAAATGCATACCCTCATGTTAAGAAATTTAATTCTAAACTCATTATTTGTAATAAGAGATGCCAAAATATTAAGAATCATTTGGTTAGGTCTGATATAGGCCCCTCTAGCAGGGGACCTACACAAAGAGTCTTTTCTGTACCCCGCAATGGGACGTTTCCCTGCTTGAACTGCCTTCAATGTTCAAATATCTCTAAGAGGGATTCCTTTACACATCCCTGCTCCGGACGGAGGTTCTTTATTAAGGGATATTTTACATGTGAGTCGTCTTATGTCGTCTATCTTATAAAGTGTCCTTGCTGTCTCGGTTATGTGGGTGAAACTACCCAACATATCCGAGACTGCATATCTCAGCATAAGTCCACCATTAGATGTGGTAGGACACTTCTTCCAATTCCGGCACATTTTCAACAATGTAGCCATAGTATTGCTCAACCTAAATACCAGATTATAGATCATGTTCCTATGTCTAGAAGGGGAGGTGATGGGGTCAAAAAATTAAAGGAACGTGAATCTTACTGGATTCACACGCTTCAGACTATTTCTCCATTAGGTCTCAATAGAGAATATGAAATTTCTTATTAAAATTTCCTAGTGATCTTATTGAATATCTTCAATTTTTGTTAAAAATTACTTTTGGTCTAATATTCTAAATATAATTACTGAATCATAAAATTTGGACTGTTTTTTTCTGACCCTCTCCATGGGCTTCATCTATCCTCATCTATATTCATTATAATTCATCTATCATCATTTTAATGATCATTATTTATGTCCTCCTTTATATATACCTATGTAATGGGTTTATTCAATTAGGTTTTTCTTTATACCAGATCTTCTATCTCAGAGGGTCTGTCCTGCCATTTATTTATCCTTAACACCATTTAAAAAAAAACATACAATAGCCCAGAAGAAAGAAGTCTATATACTAATCCTAGAGTTTATATATTAATTCATAGGTATTTGGGGATGTTTAATTGATTAGTCAAAAACTTTCCTCACATCACCTTTTTCTTTCTTTTGTCAGCACACAGGTGGAGTTTGCAGATAGAATCTACGATTCAAACGGACTACGATTGCGCACCTATTCCCTACATACATCGGCACTTGTCGGCAGTCTCCAGATTGATCCTAACAGACTACGCACGCGCACCTATTCTCTGCAGATATCGGCACCTGTTGGCATTTTCCGTCTCCCTCCGTAATATGCATGCGCACTTCATTATTCTTCTTTCAACCTTCACCCGGAAATACTAAAGTGGGCACGAGTACAGAAGCGTATTAAAAGCCGGCACCACGCTTCTCATTCCACTCGCATCATTGCCCGCATCCACAGGCCACTTCCCGGAGCTCTACCAGCTGACACCTGTGCGGCATTCGCTATTGATAATATTCACATGTAATCTAATGAGCGCCATTTCCTTTAGTTTGGTGCAGAGCTTATTTCACTTAGATATTCACTTTATTCTGATTATATATTTTTATTCCCGCAGTGGGGTCCATATTTCCTGTTTATTTCTGATACAAGTAAAGTATAAACCCCTTATTTTACTTATCCTCTGTAGCGCATATTGAAGCAATGGTTAGTTCCACATGGTATCATACTTAGAGGTCGATGTCTATATGCCTATACTGACATCTATATGTTTATATATTCATTTGCTTACAACTGGGGACATCTATTTCTAGACAATATATACAATGTATTTATACAATACAATATATCCAGACAGTATACCTAGCCATTATGTAGTAGTGTTTGAACTTGAAAACATGAGTCTCCATACTATACTGTACTGATATTATATTAGTGCTTTTTCAGGTTGCTGTTTATTAGTTACTATATGGTGCCCCGATTCTAACGCATCGGCTATTCTAGAATATGTATGTATGTATGTATATAGTAGCCACATAGTATATAGCACAGCCCACGTAACACAGACAGCCACGTAGTATATAGCACAGACACATAGTATATAACACTGCCCATGCAGTATATAACACAGGCCACGTAGTATAGAGCACAGCGATGTAGTATATTGCCCAGCCACATAATATATACCACACCCACATAGTATATAGCACAGCCACGTAATATATTGCACAGCCACGTAGTATGTAGCACAGCCACATAGTATATAGCACAGAGTCGTAGTATATAACACAGCCCATGCAGTATATAACACAGGCCATGTAGTATATAGCACAGTGGTGAAGTATATTGCCCAGCCACGTAATATATACCACAGCCACGTAGTATATAGCACAGCCCACATAGTATATAGCACAGAGACGTAGTATATAACACTGCCCATGCAATATATAACCCAGGCCACGTATTATAGAGCACAGCGATGTAGTATATTGCCCAGCCACATAATATATACCACAGCCACGTAGTATATAGCACAGCCCACATAGTATATAGCACAGAGATGTAGTATATAACACAGCCCACGCAGTATCTAACACAGCCCACATAGTATATAGCAATATGGGCACCATATCCCTGTTAAAAAAAGAATTAAATAAAAAAATAGTTATATACTCACCCTCCGTCGGCCCCCCGGATCCAGCCGAGGCGTTTACCGATGCTCCTCGCAACGCTGCATAGGCAGCATCAATAGTAAAAAGTTGGTCACACAGGGTTAATAGCAGCGTTAATGGAGTGCGTTACACTGCGGCATAACGCGGTCCGTTAACGCTGCCATTAACCCTGTGTGAGCGCTGACTGGAGGGGATTATGGAGCGGACACTGACTGCGGGGAGTAAGGAGCAGCCATTTTGCCGCCGGACTGTGCCCGTCGCTGATTGGTCGTGGCTGTTTTGCCGCGACCAATCAGCGACTTGGGATTTCCGTTACAGACAGACAGAAAGAAAGACAGACATACAGACAAAAAGACGGAAGTGACCCTTAGACAATTATATAGTAGATCATTTATTTATATTTTTTGCTTCTGGTACTTCATGAATTGGATGCTAAGCTTTACCAAATTAATAGTTTATTTACTTCAGTATATTGGTCTATATTTGTATTTATTTATATGTTCATCAGTTTATCTTGTAATCTGAATAGATGGTTGGACCAAGGTGACATATTACACCATATTTGAGGTCCATTATCACTTATGGTATCCTCTCTATTATGTTATATTCTTATGTTTATTTACTTATGTATGTTACAGAAAGACAGACTTTTCTTGAAAAAGGCTAGTGAGCCGAAATGTTGAGAGAAAGTGATATGGAGCGCCCCCACTGCCGCAGGGCCGAGGGGTACCCGGTACCGGGCCTCTGAGTCTCTGCTCTGGGGTTGTCACAGTGACTAGGCCCCGGTCCGTGACCCTGCCGAGGGGCGCACAGTCAATGATGTGGATAGATATGACAGATGATGGTGGTGGTGAGGCTGTGGTGGTGCGGTGCAGTAAATAACGAGGACACCAGGTTTGCAGTCTCTTTACCTCTTTACTGAAGATCTCTGGGTCCTCAGTCCGGAATCCGGTTAACCAGGCTGCGCAAGTCCGGCCGGCCCAATGGCACCTCCGGAGTTCTCCTAGCAGGTGGAAATCTGTGCCTTCCTTCTAGCGCTAGGTGTTGTGGTCCTTCCCTGCTGTGCTTACAGAAAGTCCCCACAACTGTTGTGTCTGTTTCTGATGTTCCCTCACAACTCGATTAGATGATGTTCTGCTAATCCTCCGTCCCTCCCTGGTGTTCTGGTTGGGACGGCACCCGTTTGACGGGTAGGCTCGGAGCTCTTCCGGGACCCTAAAGTCGCCCCTCTCCACAAGTTGCCCCCCAAGACTGCATAGGTGATTAAAGTTAGACAGCCCGCCTTAGACTGACTGTCCTGCCGCTGTTTGGAGTATTGCTTGAAGCTGAATGTTATTATACTCCCTCGGCGTTCCGGCCACCGGTAGTGCGCCTCAGTAGGGTGTTGCTTCGGTCTTACAGCACGACCCCTACTGGTATTTCTCCTTTTGCTTGATCTCGTTTCTCACTCAGCACAATCTATCTCGCTTCTTATCCTTCCTTGGGCACCGCCGCTACCCGGAGCAGGCACGGTCCCGTTACGTTCGTTCAAGTTGTCAAGCCTCTGTCAGGATCCCACCCCTGACAGAGACCCTACTGTATCTTCCCCCACAACACCCTCTGCCACAAGGTGTTGCCTGGTTCCAACCCAGTCAGCTTTCTGATCTAACTTCCTGCCTGACCCCCAGTTTACCCACTATGGTGGGGAGTGGCCTAATGAATAGAACCCTTAGCTCCCCCCGGAGGCCCGACTGTGAAATGTATTGGTGTCTGTGATACCTGATCAGATGAACTCCTTCAGTGCCATCAGACTCACCATAGCTCCCCATAGTGGCGGAGCCACGGTACTGCAACGACCAGGACTCTGGGGCGCTGCACTCCCCCCTGGTTAAACACAGTACTCCGGGACTGAGAAGAAAAACAACAATACAAGTTAGCAAAAAGACATACAGTTTTGTTGAGTGCAAGAACATTAAGTATACTTAAACAGAGCTTCCCTTTATGGGAGGTGAGGACACTTGAACGTTACAAACATGGTTAAATATCATAGCAACATGCTATAAATAACTTTTCTTACCCAACCGGGTATTCTACTAAAGGTACCGTCACACTAAACGATATCGCTAGCGATCCATGACGTTGCAGCGTCCTGGCTAGCGATATCGTTTAGTTTGACACGCAGCAGCGATCAGGATCCTGCTGTGATGTCGCTGGTCGCTGAATAAAGTTCAGAACTTTATTTGGTCGTCCGATCGCCGTGTATCGTTGTGTTTGACAGCAAAAGCAACGATACCAGCGATATTTTACACTGGTAACCAGGGTAAACATCGGGTTACTAAGCGCAGGGCCGCGCTTAGTAACCCGATGTTTACCCTGGTTACCAGCGTAAAATGTAAAAAAAACAAACAGTACATACTCACATGCGTCCCCCGGCGTCTGCTTCCCACACTGACTGAGCGCCGCAAAGTGAAAGTGAAACCACAGCACAGCGGTGACGTCACCGCTGTGCCCTGCTACTGCCGGCGCTCAGTCATTGCAGGAAGCGGACGCCGGGGGACGCATGTAAGTATGTAGTGTTTGTTTTTTTTACATTTTACTCTGGTAACCAGGGTAAACATCGGGTTACTAAGCGCGGCCCTGCGCTTAGCAACCCGATGTTTACCCTGGTTACCCAGGGACCTCGCCATCGTTGGTCGCTGGAGAGCGGTCTGTGTGACAGCTCTCCAGCGATCAAACAGCGACGCTGCAGCGATCGGCATCGTTGTCTGTATCGCTGCAGCGTCGCTTAGTGTGACGGTACCTTAAGTGCAAAATTGTTGAACAATAATTTAACATTGCCTTTAAGGACATACACTCTGAATCCACTAAAGACCTTCTTATATTCACATTATAAGGTAATTTAACTTTTTTCATTCTCCTTCTTTAAATCTGCAGGACCGCCTGTCCTAACGGCACCAGACCTACTGCCTCTCCCTTCTATGCAGGACCGCCCCATTCAGCCCGGGCCTACTGCCTTTTCAACTACTATACACAGTATAGAGCATAACATTACTTTCAGTTTAAGAGCGCCGAGCCATTTTTACCTGACTCCTCTGAGGACTCAGGGTTCACCTTCTATCCCCACTATCTATCAACATTATCAAAAACAGTTTCTTTTATCGAACATTAAACCTTCTCATTATCTTTCTCACTAACATGCATGCTGGACACCACGTCTACCCCTACGGGCCCACTGCATCCTTCTTCTATCATTCACTTTTTCTTTTCAGAGAACATCATCAGCATCTCTTTACAATTAACTGGTTGGATACATAAAACTTTCTCATACAAACATTATCATCACTTTCTTTCATCAAACATTATTGCTATCCGTCTTAAAGCAATATCACCATTCAAGTGCAACAGATGAACATCCCCTTTAAGAGGGGACCAAGTCTCTATGAGGTAGCATATCTTCTCAAGCTACCAGTCCATACTCAACAAAGGTTCCAGTGTGGTATCTTCACAAAGAGTCCTTTTTGAAGTAAAACCAGTAGGGAGCACCTTTAATAAGGTGCAAACTATGTACAAGAAGTTTGTATCATGCACTGTTCATGATTGCGGCAGTTCTGGAAACTTTGTGCAAAACTTTAGAAAAATCAAACAAAACAATAGGGATCCCGGGTCAACAAGGAATCCCCTTAAAAGTTAACCCTAGACGGGATCAGCAGCAAAATCAGGAAACAAACAAACAGTTAAGAAACTATGTACATATTCATGGTACAGGAACATCTACTCAAACCACCCAGGGGGCAGCACCGGCGGGGGCAACCCCTTTGGGTACTGCGAGCCGCCGGGTACTGCATAAGGGGGTCTGTCGTCCCATCTGGGGGTCTGTGTACCCACAGTCTTCAGTCCTTGAGCAGTAGACGCGCTGGTCACCTGAGGAGGTGCCTGCGTGGCCACAACAGCGGTGGAGGTCATGACGCGGCAAGTCGTGGTCTTCACAATTGTGTCGGTTGGGGTGACCATGGTGGTCTCAGTGGTAATTGTGGGCCGGTCACAAGGGGGCACCCTGGCCACGGGTGACAATTTTTCGGACACCCTAGGCAAGGGGGTCGTGGAACTGTGCCTCTTGTGGATGTTCAGGGCAAACCACCCCTTCTCCCCAAGGTGCCGGGTGTAAATGACATCATCCCCCGGATAAAGATCCCGGCCTGGGTGGCCCTCTCTAAGATGCGACTCTACATCCCGCCGGTTAACAAAAACTTCGGCATATAGACCCGGTTCCTTTATAAAGCCCCAGCCTGCGCGGGGCCTGCTGAGCAGTGGGATCCTTGCGGGCCCGGTCCTTAACCGCCAGGTCTTTTTGATGGTGGGCCTCCAGCCCGGCCTGGTATGTCTTCTCCTCCTCTTTCCACTGTTGCTCTAGCTGGACCCGGTATTCCTCCCAGCTTAGGGCCTGTACCATCTCCCCTTCCTGGGTCTTCACCCCGTGGAACCCCATAAGGTTAGAGCCCGGGTTCATCCAGCGACACACTGTGCGCTCCGCACGGACTTCACACAGCAGGGTGGTTGGCGCGATCGGGGCCTTCATGCGGTGTTCCATGCCCGTGGCCTCCTCCCAGGGTAACAGGCGTTGGAGTCTATGGGTCCCGGGGAGAGGGGGTGCCGCAACGGGGCCTACTAGTAAGCCCTCGGCCGGCGGGACGGGGTCGGCGGACTCACCAGCCGATGCAGGGGCCTCCTCTGCGGCAGATTCCTCCTGCGGTGTTGACGAGGATCTCAGCGGCTGCTCCGGCAACGGTACAGGGTCCAGCGCCTGAGGACCTTCTTCCGGCGCTGCCTGGTGCGGAGCCTGGGCCTTCATGCTCAGTTGGAGGAGTTGGTCGATCAGGCTCTCCATCTCGACCCGCAGAAGTTCAGTGTTGTCCGCGGAGAACGGGCTGCTGTGCTTATCTGGGTGGTTGGGGGAGATTTCCACTTCAACCCCACTGTCGGGTTCGGAGCTGCTGGCCATAGCGTCCTCCACGTGGGTCACTTCCTGGTCTTGTTCCCGCTCTCTCCTTCGTGGGCGGTGTCGTTTTCTCGGTCTCCGCCCTCCATTGAGGATTAGGAGGCGGATCTCTGCTGCTGACGGACACGTCCTCACGGTGCAGAAATATTTAGACTGGGCGGCCATTGTTTTTCGCGCTCTTCAGCTTGCCTACGCCCACTCCACGCCCCTCTTCTTCTCCGGCGCTCTCCTCAGTGCTATAATGGCAGCGGATTTTGGCGGTAAATGGCGCAGTACAGTCTTTGTAATAAAGTACAGTCCAAGCACAACAAATCACAGTTCCAAGGCACACATGACCTGATTCTTCAGGCTTAAGTAGATCCTGTTCGTGACGCCAAGTTGGAGCGCCCCCACTGCCGCAGGGCCGAGGGGTACCCGGTACCGGGCCTCTGAGTCTCTGCTCTGGGGTTGTCACGGTGACTAGGCCCCGGTCCGTGACCCTGCCGAGGGGCGCACAGTCAATGATGTGGATAGATATGACAGATAATGGTGGTGGTGAGGCTGTGGTGGTGCGGTGCAGTAAATAACGAGGACACCAGGTTTGCAGTCTCTTTACCTCTTTACTGAAGATCTCTGGGTCCTCAGTCCGGAATCCGGTTAACCAGGCTGCGCAAGTCCGGCCGGCCCAATGGCACCTCCGGAGTTCTCCTAGCAGGTGGAAATCTGTGCCTTCCTTCTAGCGCTAGGTGTTGTGGTCCTTCCCTGCTGTGCTTACAGAAAGTCCCCACAACTGTTGTGTCTGTTTCTGATGTTCCCTCACAACTCGATTAGATGATGTTCTGCTAATCCTCCGTCCCTCCCTGGTGTTCTTGTTGGGACGGCACCCGTTTGACGGGTAGGCTCGGAGCTCTTCCGGGACCCTAAAGTCGCCCCTCTCCACAAGTTGCCCCCAAGACTGCATAGGTGATTAAAGTTAGACAGCCCGCCTTAGACTGACTGTCCTGCCGCTGTTTGGAGTATTGCTTGAAGCTGAATGTTATTATACTCCCTCGGCGTTCCGGCCACCGGTAGTGCGCCTCAGTAGGGTGTTGCTTCGGTCTTACAGCACGACCCCTACTGGTATTTCTCCTTTTGCTTGATCTCGTTTCTCACTCAGCACAATCTATCTCGCTTCTTATCCTTCCTTGGGCACCGCCGCTACCCGGAGCAGGCACGGTCCCGTTACGTTCGTTCAAGTTGCCAAGCCTCTGTCAGGATCCCACCCCTGACAGAGACCCTACTGTATCTTCCCCCACAACACCCTCTGCCACAAGGTGTTGCCTGGTTCCAACCCAGTCAGCTTTCTGATCTAACTTCCTGCCTGACCCCCAGTTTACCCACTATGGTGGGGAGTGGCCTAATGAATAGAACCCTTAGCTCCCCCCGGAGGCCCGACTGTGAAATGTATTGGTGTCTGTGATACCTGATCAGATGAACTCCTTCAGTGCCATCAGACTCACCATAGCTCCCCATAGTGGCGGAGCCACGGTACTGCAACGACCAGGACTCTGGGGCGCTGCAGATATGTCTGTAAGGAATCTACAATTATTTCTTGATTTCTTGTTGAATAAAGAATATAAACGTCTACAGTATTTTAGTGTGCCGGAGTTTACTCATTTTTTAGCTGCCATAACATCACCACAGAGGACCCCTTTAAGCAGCGTCGGTCCCCACTGATCAAATACCACAGGCGGCGTCACGAACACAAACTTCATTCAGAACCCCTTTAAAGACTTTTCCTTTAACATGGGCGCCCAGGGTTACGGACCGGGTCGCCGCCGCCGTGACATCCCCTTATTTTTCTTTTTTTTGCAATTTTATATTTTATATAAATTTATAAATGTGCATATTATGTGGCTTTTTTCCAGTTCTGCATAATTATTTCCATGCAGTTTTCTGCTCTCTAAATGGTATTTGTATCTGCCTCATATTAGCGATGTGAGTTTCAAAGAGATGCTTTTTATCTGCTATGTCATGCTCAATGTCTTCCGACATGCGATTGTACTTACACTCCTGTCCCTGCATTGTCTGTGAGCAATGGGCGTACCTTTAGGAGCAGGGGGAGGGATGTCCATAGACTGCTGTGTACTCTGGTCATCACAGGTGCGCTTGTCTCTGATGTGAGCAGACCGGAGCATCGCTTCCGGCGCCGGTAGATGACGCATGTGGGTCAGTGACGTCATCGGGCTAGTCCCTTGACCCGCACCGCCATTGTGGTGCTTACGGTAATGCAACTTCCTGCGCTCGCTATCGGCCATATGCGCCGTATTCTGTGATTGATGAGACATCTAGCAGAGAGGTTTATAAGGGGTATGAGGGACAGACAGTATTGCACCAGCCCCCTGAAGAAGCCAACGCGAAACGTGAGTTGTGTCTGTGCGTGCAGCGCTACAGGACAGTTATGGGTAAGAGCAATCTTAGTATATGATCCCCGTGTTGCTGTGGTCAACTCTTATATGTTTCAATACTATGATTCTACATGGAATACACTATGGTCACTATTACTGCGTTGACACAGCTACATGAGTCTCATGCTATTTCCTGGATAAGCTTGATGCACTGTCACTTTACTTAAATCTATAGATTTGACTGTTTGGCTCTTGTTGCACCTGATTCTAGTTTTTCAATAGCTCTGTCATGTGATATGGGTCTTTTAAAAATCCTTTGAGTGCTTTTCATGTGATAAGTCCAATAAAAGTATTCTTTTTTACTACTTTGGTGGATTGCCTTACTCCATTTTTTCGCGTATACAATTTGGTGGGAGTAATTCCATGGCTATTGCCTTTGGTGGTCCGGCTATATAGGCTTAGAACCATTTGTTATATGATGTTTTCTGTCCTAAAGATTTTGTATTATACATCATTTATTCCGGCATCACTCCTAAAACTACCCATGTAACGCTCACGCCCAGACTGATGACGTGAGCATGCGGGATTGTGGCCCCACTGTGCCACAAACCAGACTTCCCTGGAAGGGGCGGGACTAAGCAGTTCACTGGAGCCTCTGATGGTGAGGTCAGGCTTGTATGGCAGGTAGCTGCCAGGCACCACTCCAGGGTGGAGTTTGGCTGTGGCTGCTGATCCCACTGGGGAACGGAACACTGACAGGCAGGCGGGCACAGCTGAGACAGAGGCAGGCAGGCGGGCACAGTTGAGACACTGGCAAGCAGGCACAGCTAGCGGGACTGGAACCGGTACGGGTAAAACAGGAACATAGACAGGTATGCGTAATATATGGAGACTGGTAGGGACCAGTTCACACTGGAGGAGAAGGGACAGATTCAGGGAGGACAGGAACACAGACTGGTATGAGTGATATATGGAAACAGGTGGAGACCTGTTCAGACTGCAGGACAAAGACCCTTGAGGTGCAGAGCGAGAGCGGAGCAGAACCGCAAGGAGGGGAGCAGGACGAAACCGCAAGAAGTGGGGCAGGGCAGAGCTGCAAAGAGCAGGGCAGAGCCGCAAGGAGCGGAGCCAGGCAGAACCGCAAGGAGCGGAGTGAGAGCAGGACGAAACCGCTGTGCGCGGAGCAAGAGCAGGACGGAACCGCAGAGCACGGAGTGAGAGCAGGACGGAAGTGGAGAGCAGGATGCAACCGCAGAGAGTGGAGCAAGAGCAGGACGGAACCGCAAAGTGCGGAACAGGAGCAGAACGGAACTGCAGAGCGAGAGCAGGACAGAACTGCAAGTGTGCGGAGCTAGGTGCAGAGCAGAGCCGAGAGCAGAAAGGAGCCGCAAGGAGCAGAACCGAGAGCAGAGCAAAGTCACAGGGTGCAGCGAGCAGAAGTAAACACAGAGAGCAGAGCGCAAGGATACACCCAACAGGGTAGGGAAGACTACAGACATGGTTACAAATAGACACAGGCTCAGGTATAGGACAGAGTTCAAACTAGGTCAGGTGCAGGAACAGGATAAGATACAAGAGTAGGACACAATACGGACCAGAATGGACACAAGAACATACTGGGCAAGGACACAGGCCTGAGTATGCGGCCCTCAGGGAGGCAGAAACAAAACATGCAAAGCATAGTAACAGGTCTGGGTATGCAGCCCCCAGAGAAGGCAGAGACAGAACATACAGGCACGGAAACAGATCTAGGTATGCAGCCCCCAGAGAAGGCAGAGACAGGACAGGACCTGGCAACTCAACCACAAAGTACAGGCTGACAGAGTACGTTGCTCAGGCCTCACCCTAGGGGTGGGATGTCTTAAGTACCTGAGGCTTCATGGCAATTGGCTGGGGACACCTTAGGAATGTGCACACCATCTCCATAAGACTCAGGAAATGACGGCGGCCACGCCCTATGCACACAGCCAGGAAGTATGCAAAGAGCAGACAGGAGACATGAGGTACACAACATGGACCTGGCAGCAGACAGAACTCACAGCATGGCCTGGAGCAGTGAGTAAGTGTAAGGCAGGTGAGGAATGGAAGGCCATGCAGTGATGCTGGCAGGGTTGTTACACTCCATCACCTTTGTTGTTGTCACAACATCCCTAGCTAGAAGCCCTCCCCTTTTCTTTTACTAGGAGACACAATCTCCCCCACCCTTAGTGCCCCAAAGAAAGCAAGCGAAAAGGCTAAACAAAAAAGACAAGCCTCAAAATACGAACTACAGATATTATCCAAACCCCCTAACTTTTCAAGCAGGCTAAAAGAAAATGTAAGCCTATAATACCCTCGACTATGTCCTCCCCTAAACCCTTTTAATGCCTGTGTTATCAAAAACACTTTTGTTAAGTCCTTCTGACTCCGTAACTTGAAACCAAAAGCCAGAGCCGCAATAATCAGAGAGACCTTTGCTGATGACAAACCTTATGCAGCCCCCTGACTCAACGACAGCAGCAACGCTCCTACCTGATTTTCAACATTCCACCGACCATCACATGATGCCAACCATCTCTCCCATAAACACCATACTGACTGGTAAGCAGTCCACTTGCTGGCATCCAAGGGCAAACTAATTAATAACTCTTCGGCCTGGAGACCACGTTCCAAAGCTTGGCCGGGCACTCCAAACCCTTGTCCTCCTTATCCAGGGCCAACAACTGAATACGATCCCACAGGAAACAAGATAGTGAGTTAGCAATAGAATTCTGCACACCTGGCACATGAGAAGCTGTAACATAGGCATTTATGGACAGACAGGTCAAGACCAACTGCCAGAGTACACGAATCACCGAAGGTGAAGATGCCGTAAAACTATTGATTTCACACACTACCCCCATGTTATCACAGTTAAAATGCGCTCTCCTGTCCTGAAACTCCCTCTTCCATAAATGCACCGCATTGGCCACACCTGACAAGAAACAATCTTCAGGCCATCTGGATGCGCACCACTGACATCTAAAGTGTGCTCCAAAACCAACCCCACCAGCTGCATCTGTAAATAAATTCAAGTTGCAGTGGCCTACTACCTCCTCCATAGGCAATTAACGGCCGTTATATTGCTCTAAAAATTTACCCCAAACCACCAAATCCACTTTGTGTTCTACAGACAGACGAACATAATGGTGTGGAGATCATACTACCGCAGTGGCCCTATCGACACGAAAAAACTCTCCCCATTGGGATAATGCCGCAAACAAAATTAAGTTTACCTAGAAGTGACTGAACTTCCCATAAGGACAATTTTTTCAGACACTGCGCCCTAGCCACCTCCTCCCGTAACGCTAGCACTTTCTCCTCCAGCAATCTGGACTCCCAATTAACTAATAAGGGTCCCCCACCCCAAAATGGTCATATAAATGCCGACCCAACCTAAACCATCCCACTAAAACCTGTCCCCACCCCTTCCAATCCATTGTCATGCCAGCCTCCACCCATGCGGAGGGGCAGGTTTGCTCCAGCCTTTGCTTTTCAACTAATTGTTCTTCACTGGCCACATCCCACTTCTGTCTGGTACCTATGTCCCAGATTAGCAAGCCCAGTATTTCTTCACTAAAACTCCCAGGTCGGACCTACACTTTACCCCTTCATCTCTACTTTATCTGTGCTGTCTTGCTAGCCACAACCCACAGCAATACCACATTGGGTTCCAGGCTGTACCCTCTGCAGTTCAGCTCTCCTTCCTTGACTTATCCACTTCCCAGGATGCTAAGGTCCACAATGAAACTTTCTCCAGTACAGATATAGGGCTTGCTACCTCAGAAAATCTCCTACTTGCACACACACCCAGTATGTGGCCTACTCTGTCACACTCCCCTGTGACTGACTTCACTTCACTACTAATTGCTGACTCCATTAAACTTGAAGGAACTTTCTTTTTACTCTTAAAACTTCCCTCTATATGCAGTGCTGGCTAAATGTAACTCTTCTGTACCCTACATCTTCACTGTTACTTTCCTAACACAAGTGCATAGAGGAGCATTAATTGAACATTAAACAATTGCCTCAAACATCAACATATAGCAAATGCAGCAATATAACACTTATCCGCACTAAAAGGTCTTTATAATTGGGTTTCTTCTCTTTTTACACTCATTCAAGTAAATAAACTTTTACATGCTCCAATATGCATTTCACACTGGCTTGTTCAGGGAATTAGTACTACAATTGACATATTTCTAAGAAGTACTAGCAAATGTACATACAATGGCTGTGCCCATTGCAGTACCATCCCTATGGCGGTACCATTTGTCATTGAATTGAAATGCAGAAGGTGAAATACAAAGCATCACATATAAATGCAACCCAGACAGTCTTCACTTTTTAGTGTGTTGGTTAAAACTTTATGGATCACTCTTACCCCTAATTTTTTAGGGATTCTAGTTTGAAGGTTCTCAACATCGATATATGCAAAAATGATGATTGTCTTGCTATTTTAAGTTATTCAGGCCATTTAGAAAAATGTTAGTGTCTTTTAAGTAAGATGGTATCCTGTTCAGAGTTGGCATAGTAAACACTCCAGATATTGGGATAACGGTTTGGTAATAGAACTGATACCAGGAAAAATAGGTTGGTGAAGTTGTGGATTTCCTTGTAAATGCCAATTTCAAAATCCGTATAATAAAATTGCTCTGAGATACAAAAAGTCAATCCCTTCAAAAGCAGTAACAAATAGTCCTCATTTATAGGAGTAGCCAATAAATTAGTAATACTTATTATATTGATCATGTAAATTTCTTTTACTGTCTCCAAGACACATTTTGTCATTTTTTTTGACAGAATTGCAGGGGTGTGAATACTTTTGGCCATGACTGTACGTGCAAAGCAGAACCCAGATTTAGAAGATCGGGAAAAAAAGAGGGAGTGCATATATCAAAAATAGAATCAACAATATTTTATTAATAAATCATAGCAAAAAATTAATCAGTAAAAATTAAAAACAGCCTCGTGTGAAAAATAAAGAGATGCAGCGGAAAAGATAGAATTCAGAAATAAAGCTGTTTCTTATGGCAGTATAATCAGGGTAATCATATACATAAAAGGTGCATTGGTCCAGTGGAGGCTATCTTCGAAAATTGCAGGGAAAAATTTATGTAATCAGGGAATTTAGAAATCTATAAATGTGCTTGGCTAAGTGCCTTTCACTGCAAGTATGTATTGTAATGTGGTTCTGAACCTTACCCTGATTCATATGTACATGTAGGATCAGCTGCTTATGGGCCTGTGGATTAATAGACTCCTAGTTCTTGCAATGAAAGGCACTTAGTCAACCAGGTCTATATATTTAAAAATTCCCTGATTAAATACATTTTCCCTGCAATATTGGAAGCTATCCTCCACAGTACCAATCTAGCTTTTATGTATATGATCACACTGATTATACTGCCATAAGAAATAACTTTATTTCTGCATTATATTTTTTCAGCTGTGTCGCTTTATTTTTGACAAGAGCCATCTGTTTTTAATCTTTACTGATTAATTTTTTTGTTATGATTTATTAATAAAATATTGGCTATTCTATTTATGATATATGCACTCTATTTTTCCCCAATTTTCTTAATCTGGGTTCTGCTTTGCATATCCAGCTTTGGAGTGTAACGTTCGTGCTGTAAAGGTTTTTTATGGACTAACATGTATATCCTGAAACATGGGTCTGCAAGTTGAGATTCTGGTTTGGCGTTTATATTAAGTCAGGTGGTGAGGCCCGTTGACAGGTCAACATTTTAGAACTGCTCCTTCCAATAGGTGGCACTAGAGTTCAAGTCCTCGTTCTCTCTGAAGAAGCAATTTGCCTGTAATATCCATCTGGCAAGAATTAAAATTAGTTTTCCCAGTAAATAGACCATTACTGATTTTTTTCAACTTTATCATTCATTGAGTCTGCTCGAGTGAAATACTTTATTCATTTTAAAGTCCTAATTATCTTTGAACAAATTATTAATATTCTTCTCTTTAATATCAGCCTGAATAAGGATTTTTTTTTCTACAATTCAGTTAGAAAATTTGTGAGATGATTCTGGGTCTGATTTTCTGTTAATCTGGTCGTCACCTCAATTTTTGTGATTTCTTTGTATTCCTTCTCATTTTGTCTTCTCATTGGGTTTGGAGAATGATTCAGATGTACGTAATTGTTTCCACTTTTCCTTAAATCTTCTTGGTATTATGAGGCTTCTTTATAAAACTTGAAGTTCTTGATATTCTATTCATTTCACTGTAAAATTTTAATGAATTAATAGTACAAAATAGGCTAACTTCTTCAGCTTAATGTGTTACTCTTAGTTCCAATTGTCTGGTACTTATCACTTGTAATTCATCCTTCACTATATGAAGAAACCACCAGCATCCTCCTTCTCTGCTTTCAAAGCTGTATTATGCATAATAACTCATGTGGATTCATCCTCCCTACCCATGAATCCAGGGCCCTGATTCATCATTGATTTTTATCCAGTTTTTTGGAGCAATTTCATCCTTTTTTGTGGCTTTTGTAAACGCACCTTATTCTCAAATGATTTTGTGCCCTTTTTATGTTGTTTTTTTAATTTATTTATTTTTCTAGAAGAACTGTGCTTATCCAGATGTTTTAGACCACGAGTGGGGGAACCTACTGCCCCAGGGCAGATTCCCAGGGAATTTAGTACTTGGGCGCGCTGTTCACAAGCACTTTAATCCCTTCTTGCACTGTGAGCAAATGCACGTAGCGTTCACTGCCAAACACTGCAGTGCATGAATTGAAGGATTACGTCCTGACACTGGCCAGTGCCAGTATCTGGATGTACTTTGTGGGCAGAGATATGTCACGATGACCCAATGTCTCCTGTGATGTACCTGCTCCAGATCCAATGTCTCCTGTGATGTATATGCTCTAGCTCCAACGTCTCCTCTGTACTTTATGCTCAAGGTGATGTCCCCTGTGATGTATATGCTCCAGCCCTAGCATCTCCTATGTGATGTAGATGTATATGTTGCAGCCACAGCATCTACTATGTGATCGGTTTGCTCTTTCGCCAGTGTCTCCTATGTGATGTATGTGCTCCAGCCCTAGTGTCTCCCATGCAATGTATATGCTGCAGCCCTATTGTCTCTTACATGATTTATATGCTGCAGCCGGTCAGTGCCTATATCTTGATGTACTTTGTGAGCAGACGTAGCTTCAAGCCCAGTGAGTCCTGTGATGTATATGCTCCAGCTCCAATGTCTTTTGTGATTTATATAATCCAGACTCAATGTCTCTTTTGATGTATATTTTCCAGTGCCAGCGTGTCCGATGTAATGTATCTGCTTCATCCCAGCATCTCCTATATGATGTATGTACAGATGTCTTGGCATCTCCTAAGTTATGTAAACAGCAGGCATCCTACTACTTAAGTTCTATAAATGTAACATGAGCAGTGATGAATTTCCCACTGTGAGGAGACCTGCAGTGTAATATACATTTGTGTTATGAATAGAGATGAGCGAACCTTTCAAGGTTCGGTTCTGTTGAAATTGGTGAACGTCCTGATGTTCACCGAATAGTTCGTTGAAAATATCCGAACCCCTTTGAATTCAATGGGAGGCAAAACCAAACACATAGACAACTCCTTCAGGGGTGCCAAAAAGCTGCCAAAACAGCTCAAATTAGGGGCAAAGTGGCATCAATTGACCCAGAGTACAAATAGTATAATTGTGCAGCATGGATCCATGGGACAGAGCTTGAACCAGCATTTCTAGCTTAAACATTGATCAGTAACAGGTGGATGAGTGACAGGTGTAGGCTTGGTGCTCTGAGAACCCTGCCAAATTCAGTCTGTCCCACACTATTAGCACAAACTATTTAGATGCTGGAAGGTCGATTTCATGCAGAATCCTGTCTATCTGACTACTTGCAGCAGCAGCAAAAGCAGCCTTTATGCGCTGTTACACTGACAAAGTGACACAAAAACAACATGTCCGCTTTTTATATGGAGAGGGACATGTGACTTCAGCAGCCAATAACAGAAGCCCTCATGTCTGGACATTGTGCATTGTTTCTGCTCCTCGATTGACTGCCAAAATATTCACACATTAAATTAATATATATATATATATATATATATATATATATATATATATATATATATATATATATATATATATATAGATCACCCCCACTGCCGCAGGGCCGAGGGGTACCCGGTACCGGGCCTCTCTGTCTCAGTTCTGGGGTTGTCACAGTGGCTGGGCCCAGTCCGTGACCCTGCTGAGGGGCGTCCAGTGAAAGTTGAGAATGTGATGAGGTTGTGGTGCGGTGCAGGTCGCAGTAAATAACGAGGACACCAGGTTGCAGTCTCTTTACCTCTTTACTGAAGGCTTCAGGATCCTCAGTCCGGAATACGGTTAACCGGGCTGCGTGAGTCCGGACGGTCCGATGGCACCTCCAGAGTTCCCTTTGCAGGTGGAAATCTGTGCCTACCTTCTAGCGCTTGTGTGTTGTGGTTCTCCCGTGCTGTGCTTACGGGATAGTCCCCACAACTGTTGTGTCTGTTTCTGAAGTTCCCTCACAACTCGATTTTGATGTTCTTCTTCGTCCCCCCAGATGATATGGCTAGGACGCACCCGTATGACGGGTAGGCTCGGATCTCTTCCGGGACCCTAGTGTCGCCCCTCTCCAACTGTTGCCCCCTATGTCTTCTTAGGTGATTTGAGTGAGACAGCCCACCTATAACTGACTGTCCTGCCGTAGGTTTGAAGTAAGGCCTGGAGCTCAATACTTCCTCGGCGTTCCGGCTACCGGCTACGCGCCTCAGTAGGATGTTGCCTCGTCTTACAGCACGACTCCTACTGGTATTTCTCCTTGTTGCGTTGATCTCGTTTCTCACTCAGCACAATAAACCTCGCTTCTTGTCCTTTCTTGGGGTACCGCCGCGATGAAGTGCAGGCGCGGTCCCGTAACGTTCTTTCCTGTTCGCTAGGCCTCTGTCAGGATGACACCCCTGACAGGGACCCCCCTGAATCTTCCCCTGCAACACCCTCTGCCACAGGATGTTGCCTGGTTCCAACCCAGTCAGCTTCTGACTAACTTCCTATCTAACCCCCAGTTTTACCAGATTGTGAGGAGTGGCCTAATACATAGCACCCTTAGCTCCCCCTGGAGGCCAGACTGTGAAGTGTATTGGTGTCTGTGATACCTGGTCAGGTGAACTCCTTCAGTGCCATCAGACGTACCATAGCCCCCCTTAGCGGCGGAGCATCAGTACTGCAACGACCAGGACTCTGGGGCGCTGCATATATATATATATATATATATATATATATATATATATATATATATATATATATATATATATATATATAATGTAGTGCAGCGCTTACTGCATCTGTTGGGGGACACTCGATTGGCAACGGGATGAAGGCACACAGACATGTTTTTCTCATAAAACAGTCTATGCGGTTTATTATGTACTCATAAACCACTGTAGGCCATGTTATACATCACAGAACCACTTAGCTTCACATCAGTCCATAGCACTTCTTAGTACACAGCTTTAAATCACAGTCCCTAAACACGCCGTACCTCCCTGTGTCCTGTTTCCGTGGGCGACTGCACGCCCTGACAAAGTCTCTTACACACCGCTTCAGTTCATTAGTTTGCAGTCTCTAAACACGCTGGACATCACTTCGTCCAGTTACCGTGGGAGACCGCACAGTTCATTAACTTCCATGGAACACAACAAGCACTAACAGTCTGTTCCACTGGCAGAAACTTGTCTGCCCTTACTATAACCCCCTTGTCTGGGGTTACCTTACAGGAGCTCCTGCTCCACACTCTGACTCCTCGTCTGTCCTGGCTTCTAGGGAAGCTGCCTTACTGGGATCACTGTCTCATCCGATGCCTTGGGACAAGGGCTCTCGTGACAGTACAGACCCTCTGAAGGTCTGTAGCTTCCCCAACTCAGTGCCATCATAGACTGCAAGTACATGGTCTCATCCTGTGCTATTCAGGAATCCAGTCCACCCTCAGGACCTTCCAACACAGCGACCATCTAGGTCCACAGTCTCTCCATGTGCTATTCAGAAATCCGGTCCACTCGCAGGACTTTCCAACACAGAGACCTTCCAGGTACACAGCCTCACCATGTGCTCTTTAGGAAGTCCATCCACTCATAGGACCTTCCAACACACAGGCCTGACCTCTTTCAGGACCTTACAACCTCCAACCATGTGACCCAAACCAAGGTCACATTATGTAGCTGAAACCACCCCCATAGGTGGGAGGTGTATGTGGTTAGCCAGTCCCATCTAGCTCTCCAGCTAACCCTGTAAGCCCCCTAGTATAAACAAAAACAAGGCTCATGTAGCTACAGGTCCCAGAGCAACATCTCAAGCTTACAGCGCAGAGGACCTCCTCCTCTGCTACACATACCGGCCATTTACAACATGGTCACTGTCTCACAAAAAAAATAAATATATATATATATATATATATATATATATATATATATATATATATATATATATATATATTATATATATATATATATATATATATATATATATATACACATACACACACACACACACACACACACACACAGTCCGCCTCTCCTCTGACCTCTCCACCACCACATGAATCTGAAGTACAATGTTTATGTCGATTTTGAGATTTTGAGATTGGTTAACATTTTTCGAACAAGTTTGCTCATCTCTTGTTATGAACAGCTCTCTGCAGCAAGTTCTTACAAAACTAATCACAAAGATGTGACTGCTCTCCAGACTACTTGGACGCATACTTGGAAAAGCAGTTGTGAGTAGCAAGATCTTCTTAATATCAGCTCCAGCCATGACTTTAAGGGTGAGGTAATTAATTGTGAGATCAAATATAGCAGGATAATTTTCTAGATGATAATTTTGTGCAGCCCCCAAATGATGGTATAAATATCCAAATGGCCATTGGCAGAAAAAAAAAAGACATCTAACTTCAGTCCCTGCCTGGAGCAAGGTTTCTAGCGAAGTTTTCAAGTTTTTTTTTTTTCTGAAAAGTTGAATAAAATGGTTAAAATCAAATATAAATTTTGAAGAATTTGACACAAAAACATCATCAAATACAACAAGAAAGAAAAAAAAAGGAAAAGTGAGGCAAGAAATCACAAATGATGAATCAGTCCCTGGTTTCGGTCTCGCTCATTTCAGTAAAGTGTGCTCAGGTGCAACAATAATAGCTACTAACAACAATGTCCGTAGGAAGAGCTCTCCGCTACCGGCACTGCATGCATGAACAATAAAAATGACCATACGCCAAGCTGGCGTAACAAAATGAAAAAACCCTTGTATGAGAGTGCTCAATATTTTCTGATATATATAAAAATAATTCAATAGTAGAAATGCAGACAGTGGCACTCCCTAGAGTGAAGATATACTGTATGTTTCTGCTTATTTTCTCTACAGCAAAAACAAATAACAGTAGCGGGGATGGGGAGCGGTGTGAAAAGGCGAAGGATGTTTCTCGCGCCCCCGCGCTATTTTTAACCTTACTTCTAGAGGAAGGTGCCTATGTCACCTTTCGTATTCATTAGCACAGGGCACCTCTGTGCACCGCTCACCGTCACTTGCTACTATTATTCATTTTTGCTGTAACGAAAATAAAAAGAAGCCGATATCTTTATAATCGTGAGCACCACGGTCTCTCTACTATTTGCTTATTTTTTGCAATACAGCCTATGTAGTGCTTAAAGGGAACTTCACAGCTGATACATGCTGCCCGATCTACGGGCAGCACGCATCAGACACTGGCGATATGATGTCAGCCAGGTGTGTTTGACTCTTTTTAGAGGAATCCAAGAAGTATAATTTCTCCTTTCAGAGAGTGACATGTTAAGTATGCCGAGATGAGGAGACTTAAAACCCACAATGCTCCTCTGGGAAATATGCAAATTTTCTCTTCATAGAGGACTAGAACTCTAGTGCTACCTATTGGAAGTAGCAAACCTAAAAGTCAATGTCAATCCTTTAACGAGCCTTGTCACATGACTTAGGATAAGAGCCAAGCCAGAATCTCAATTTGCAGACACTGTGTTTCGGGGTACTGCCCCTCATCAGTGCAAAGTGTGAGATCTGGTTTGGCCGTATTTTTGTATTTATTTGGCTGTATTTGTATTTTATCTTTTTAGAGAAAAGTATACTTTAAAAGTAGCGGGGATTCAAGACCGTATTGGAGAATAATCAGACAGGTGGGTCCCCGGCGGCTTCTCTTATCCCACTGCCAGTGATGGACAGGTCTCACCTTATATAAGCACTCATGCAAAGACCATCACTTAAAGATAGCAGTGGGGGAGATGCCACCAGGGACATAATTTGCTATTCTTGCGACTGTTAAAATATGTTTTCTTTCAGAGTCAATGCTCACAGATCAGGCAGCATGTATCAGCTGTCAGGTTCCTTTTAAACAATAGTGCTGTGCAGTCTCTACATAAAACCATAACTACAGTATAGAAGAGTAGGTCAGAACCTCATAATACTTATCAAATAATAAAATGACAGGAACGTAATTAATTCCGCGCTCTCTCGAGTCACGACAATCCAGTAGTAAGGTAAAATGTAGGTTTATTATCAACGTGTTTCAGACTTTTTCAGGACAACCATACATAAAGAATTAGGTACTACAAATGAAAAGTGTTATCTGAATAGTGGTCAGCCCCTTTAATAATCTCTGCATTCCAGCTCTTAACCCATACTTGTCCAGTTTTGTTGTGAAACAGTTAGGCCATGTTGGCACATTGAGTATTTGGTCAGTATTTTACATCAGTATTTGCAAATTGTCTCTTCATTCTCTTTAGAGAGGAAGAGGACCAGAACTCTAGAACTTCTATAGGAAGTAGCAATCATAACAGTCAATGTCGACTTTTTAACGAGCCTTGTCACATGACTTAGGATAAAAGCCAAACCAGAATCTCAATTTGCAGTCACTGTGTTTCGCGGTACTGCCCCTCGTCAGTGCAAAGTGGAGATCTGGTTTGGCTGAGTGAGGCCGGCGTCACACATGCGAGTTTTACGGACGTAAGAGCGCAGAAACTACGTCCGTAAAACTCGCATAACATACGGCACAATTATTCTCAATGGGGCTGCTCCAATCAGCCGTATATTACGGATCCGTAATATACGGCTTTCTACGGCCGTACAAAATCGCAGCATGCTGCGTTTGTCAGCGTATTGCGCAAAAAAATCGCCAATGAAAGTCTATGGGGGCGAGAAAAATACTGATTCCACACGGACCAGCAGTGTGACTTGCGAGAAATACGCAGCGGTGTTAGTGAAAAGCCGGTAATTCAATTGCCGGCTTTTCATTTCTCCTGCACAAACCCGACAGGATATGAGACATGGTTTACATACAGTAAACCATCTCATATCCCCTTTTTTTTTGCATATTCCACACTACTAATGTTAGTAGTGTGTATGTGCAAAATTTCAGCGCTGTAGCTGCTAAAATAAAGGGTTAAATGGCGGAAAAAATTGGCGTGGGCTCCCGCGCAATTTTCTCCGCCAGAATGGTAAAGCCAGTGACTGAGGGCTGATATTAATAGCCAGGAGAGGGTCCATGGTTATTGGCCCCCCCTGGCTACAAACATCTGCCCCCAGCCACCCCAGAAAAGGCACATCTGGAAGATGCGCCTATTCTGGCACTTGGCCACTCTTTTCCCACTCCCTGTAGCGGTGGGATATGGGGTAATGAAGGGTTAATGCCACCTTGCTATTGTAAGGTGACATTAAGCCAGATTAATAATGGAGAGGCGTCAATTATGACACCTATCCATTATTAATCCAATTGTTTGAAAGGGTTAAAAAAAAACACACACACACACACACACACACACACATGATTTAAAAGTATTTTAATGAAATAAACACAGCGGTTGTTTTAATAATTTATTGCTCTCTCAATCCATTTCCAGGCCCTCGCTTGGGAAAATAATAAACGCACAAGATACATACCTTCAGATGACCTATCACGTCCAACGAGGTAATCCATCTGAAGGGGTTAACTAATATTACAGGCACGAGCTGCAATAAACCACTCGCTCGTGCCTGTAATCCCCCGGGTGCTGAAAGGAAAGCTGGATCTGTACTTACATTGAGTCGCGGTGATGCGCCCCTGCTGGATGTTCTCATGAACTGCAGCCTGGGAACTTTTTCCCACGCTCCAGGTCATATGAGGACATCCACCAGGGGGCGCATCACCGCGACTGAAGGAAATGTAGGTCAATGACCTATATTTCATTCATTCGCCGGGGAATTACAAGCACGAGCACACAGCTGCATTAGCAGGGCTCCTGCCTGTAAAATAATTAACCCCTTCAGATGGATTACCTCGTGGGACGTGACGGTTCAGCTGAGGGTATGTATCTTGTGCGTTTATTATTTTGCCAAGCGAGGGCCTGCAAATGGATTGAGAGAGCAATAAATTATTAAAACAACCGCTGTGTTTATTTCATTAAAATACTTTTAAATCATGTGTGTGTGTGTGTTTTTTAACCCTTTCAAACAATTGGATTAATAATGGATAGGTGACATAATTGACGCCTCTCCATTATTAATCTGGCTTAATGTCACCTTACAATAGCAAGGTGGCATTAACCCTTCATTACCCCATATCCCACCGCTACACAGGAGTGGGAAGAGAGTGGCCAAGTGCCAGAATAGGCGCATCTTCCAGATGTGCCTTTTCTGGGGTGGCTGGGGGCAGATGTTTGTAGCCACGGGGGGGCCAATAACCATGGACCCTCTCCTGGCTATTAATATCTGCCCTCAGTCACTGGCTTTACCATTCTGGCGGAGAAAATTGCGCAGGAGCCCACGCCAATTGTTTCCGCCATTTAACCCTTTATTTTAGCAGCTACAGCGCTGAAATTTTGCACATACACACTACTAACATTAGTAGTGTGGAATATGCAAAAAAAATGGGGATATGAGATGGTTTACTGTATGTAAACCATGTCTCATATCCTGTCGGGTTTGTGCAGGAGAAATGAAAAGCCGGCAATTGAATTACCGGCTGTTCACAGATATCGCGCTGAATGAAATCTAAATACAGAATATATATACATGTGTCTCAATGACATATATATATATATATATATATATATATATATATATATATATATATATATATATATATATATATATATATATATATATATATATATATATATATATATATATACTGTATATATGTTTTCCCGAACATTTGAGCACATAAATCCATTAGATGTCGGTTTTGCAAGCCTGCACGAAAATCTCGCAGTACGGATGCCATACGGATTACATACGGAGGATGCCATGCGCAAAATACGCTGACACACCCTGACTACAAATGAATATTTTGGGAACATTTCTCCGTATTACGGCCGTAGTACGGACGTATAATACGTGGCGTATTGTCTTACGCCAAGTGTGACGCCGGCCTCAGAGGCGTCTGACCGGGATCCAAGAAGTATCGTTTCTCCTTGCAGAGAGTGACATGTTAAGCATGTCGAGATGAGGAGACTTAAAGCCGCAATGCTCCTCTGGGAAATATGCAAAGACGCCTCTCACTCAGCCAAACCAGAATCTCATGCTCCTGTAACTTCTGTTTATTCTTAGTTTAGCATCACCCACGTGACAGCCCACATTCACTCTGAGAGCTGAGTATGCAAGTACCCAAACTTTCTTTTTTTAATGGAGGTCTCTCGGGAAAAATCAGCTTCAATATGCGATAATTCTTTTAATAGAAAAAATTACGAGTGTGTCCTGAGGCAAAGCAGAAACTTAGAACAAGGCGATGTGAGATTTCTGTTACTATGTTACATTGATTGTGGCCATAGACTGAAATCTCTATAGGAACTCTCATTAGGACATTCTTGATAATTGCCTCTTGCAGGTGAAGCTCTGGTGAATGATTATGTCTGAGGTTCTGCACTGCGGATTGTCTGGCATTGACCAGCAATCCAAAAACGTGTGCTCGCTGACAATCCTGCCTCGGACTGCACTAACGTACTGTATCATGTAATACTCAAACCACATAGTGGGTTAATGCTATCACAAGCCCACTTCTACCAGCTTCATTGTCTATAGCCACAGCTTCCACCTCCGGGGATCCACTGATAGTGCTAAAAAAAGGCCCATCCCGGGGCACCAGTGTAGTGGCAAACGTGTGCAGTACCAAGTCACATCCTTCGGAAAATCGCAGCAAAACAATTGCAGCAAACATATACAAAGTGGACGCAATATGAGAATGCAGAAAATAAAGTGAACAAAAAAAATTACAAATTACAAATTAATTAGCAAATTACATAATGAATAAGGTGCATAATAACAAAAAGCACAGTCAGACGACCGTATAACTAGGACGAGTGTTATTCTGACATATAGTGCCCGTTCCCATGTTACTCAGTGAGGTCAGGAATTTTGTCCTTGGACCGTGAGGTACAAGGAAACCAATGGATAAGGTGAAAAAAACTTTTTTTTCTCCACCTCTGTGAAAATCGGATCCCGCTCCAATTAGATTGTGATCAGCATAGTTGGACCAGTTTTCTTGGAAGAGAAACTTTACCCTGGTGTGACCCTAGCCTCCGAACCACTTTTGATGAATCCTAAGGATGCGTTCACATTTTTGTTTTTTTAGTTGCTACAGTCTTGTCAAAAATACATAGATTTGCTGCTATATTTCCAATATCATGGCAAAAGCATTGCGGTTTTACCACGATCGCTTCAAAAAAGACACTGCAGCTGTAATGAATAACAGCAACCTTGGGGTCTTAGGGCACGTTCCCACATTCAGGAGTTGCTGTGGGTCTGATGCTGTGAATTTAGGCAGCGTCCAACCCGCAGCGTCCAGAAGTTAAAGCATAGCAGATGGGATTTCTAGAAATCCTATGTCCACTTTGCGTAAAAGTGCAGCTGCGGATCACCCGCGGATACTGACATACGGCGCGTCTTTCAGGACTCCCGCATGTCAGTCTCTCTTGCTACACAGAGAGGCACAATACATTTTGGACTTGATTCATCACTGATTATGTGCAGAAAAATGTCTCTAATGGTGACCTATTCATTACTTACCATAATTTGCACCCTTTTGCATTACTTCTACTTGGTTTTGTAATTTATTTTGTTTTGGTTCTCTTTAGTCAAATTCATCATTTGAAACTTCACAATTTTGCAAAACGTTTGCTCAAGTGAAGATTTACATGCAATATTTTAAAAGGAACTTGTCACATGAAAAAATGCTATTAACCTGCAGATATGGAGTTAAGCTGCATGTTAATAGTGTTCTGAACCTACCCGGTGCCCGCACTGAGAGCCCCGCTGCCAGGGGGAAATGAACTTTATTCTTCCCTGCAGCATTCAGGTTTCAGTCAGAGGTGGCGCCGATGTGGGTTCAGTCACCACTCTGAGTATAGAATGCGGCTCTCCTGGAGACGTCGAGGACACAGAGATTTGCCAACTCTTCTCGGACATCTCTCATTTCACTAGGACCTTCTTGGACATTTCAGAAGAGTGGGCAAGTATGAGGTAAACCAGCTCCCTGATCATAGTATACCGTACATATGAAATTATAGATATTATACACATAAAGTAAAAATAATCTGCAAATGTAACTCTGTCCATTGAAATTAAAGTCAATTTTCACTTTATTAAAATATAAATATTTTCTGACCCTACTGTAAATAACTTATAAGTCTAACAATCAATATCTAAACATTGAAGCAGTATTATTCTAGCTATAGTCTTTTACATATGAGCAGTATTATAGTAGTTATATTCCTGTACATAGGGAGCAGGATTATAGTAGTTATATTCTTGTACATAGGGGCAGTATTACAGTAGTTATATTCTTGTACATAGGGGCAGTATTATAGTAGTTATATTCTTGTGCATATGAGCAGTATTATAGTAGCTGTATTCTTGTACATAGGGGGCAGTATTATCTACTATATAATTGTCTAAGGGTCACTTTCGTCTGTCTGTCTGTCTGCCTGTCACGGAAATCCCAAGTCGCTAATTGGTCGCGACAAAACAGCCACGACCAATCAGCGACGGGCACAGTCCAGTGGAAAAATGGCCGCTCCTTCCTCCCCGCAGTCAGTGCCCGCTCCATAATCCCCTCCAGTCAGCGCACACACAAGGTTAATGGCAGTGCTAACGGACCGTTATGCCGCAGTGTAACGCACTCCGTTAACGCTGCTATTAACCCTGTGTGACCAACTTTTTACTATTGATGCTGCCTATGCAGCATCAATAGTAAAAAGATCTAATGTTAAAAATAATTTAATAAATAAAAAATCTTTATATACTCACCGTCCGTCGGCCCCTCGAATCCAGAACAGGCCTTCCCCACTCCTCGCGATGTTCCAGTGACCGCTCCATGCATTGCGATCTCGCGAGATGATGACGTGCGGTCTCGCGAGACCCCTACGTCATCATCTCGTGAGACCACAATGCACTCTTGAGACCGGAGGGCGTGAGGAGCGTCGGTAACCGTTTCGCCTGGATCCGGGGGCCAACGGAAGGTGAGTATATAACTATTTTTTATCTTAATTCTTTTTTTTAACAGGGATATGATGCCCACATTGCTATATACTACGTGGGCTGTGCTATATACTACGTGGGCTGTGCACTACGTCATCATCTCGTGAGACCACAATGCACTCTTGAGACCGGAGGGCGTGAGGAGCGTCGGTAACCGTTTCGCCTGGATCCGGGGGCCAACGGAAGGTGAGTATATAACTATTTTTTATCTTAATTCTTTTTTTTAACAGGGATATGATGCCCACATTGCTATATACTATGTGGGCTGTGCTATATACTACGTGGGCTGTGCAATGTACTGCGTGTGCTGCTATACACTACGTGGGCTGTGTTATATACTACGTGGGCTGTGCAATATACTACATGGCTGTGCAATGTACTACATGGGCTGGGCAATATACTACGTGGGCTGTGCAATATACTACGTGGGCTGTGCAATATACTGCGTGGGCTGTGCAATATACTGCGTGGGTTGTGCTATATACTACGTGGGCTGTGCAATATACTACATTGGCTGTGCAATATACTGTGTGGGCTGTGCAATATACTGCGTGAGCTGTGCTATATACTGCGTGGGCTGTGCTATATACTGCGCGGGCTGTGCTATATACTACGTGGGCTGTGCAATATACTACATGGGCTGTGCAATATACTACATGGCTGTGCAATGTACTACATGGGCTGGGCAATATACTACGTGGGCTGTGCAATATACTACGTGGGCTGTGCAATATACTACGTGGGCTGTGCAATATACTGCGTGGGTTGTGCTATATACTATGTGGGCTGTGCAATATACTACATTGGCTGTGCAATATACTATGTGGGCTGTGCAATATACTACGTGGGCTGTGCAATATACTGCATGGGCTGTGCTATATACTATGTGGGCTGTGCTATATACTACGTGGGCTGTGCTATATACTACGTGGGCTGTGCAATATACTGCGTGGGCTGTGCTATATACTATGTGGGCTGTGCTATATACTGTGTGGGCTGTGCGATATATTGCATGGGCTGTGCAATATACTGCGTGTGTTATATGCTATGTGGGCTGTTATACACTCCGTGGGCTGTGCTATATACTACATGGCTGTGCTATATACTCCGTGGGCTGTGTTATATACTACGTGGCTGTGCTACATACTCTGTGGGCTGTGCTATATACTACGTGGCTGTGCTATATACTACGTGGCTGTGCAATATACTATGTGGCTGTGCTATTTACTACGTGGGCTGTTATATACTACGTGGCTGTGCTATATACTACGTGGCCGGCCAAGAACAATCAGCGACAGGCGCAGTCCGGCCGTGAATTGGCGTGGGATTTGAACCACGCTTTGCTAATTGGTCGCAGCCAGCTGTGTATTCAATGTATTATTCTAAAATCTTCATAAATAAACTACATACATATTCTAGAATACCCGATGCGTTAGAATCGGGCTACCATAGTAGTAGTTATATTCTTGTACATAGGGGCAGTATTATAGTAGTTATATTTTTGTATATAGGGGCAGTATTATAGTAGTTATATTCTTGTATATAGGGGCAGTATTACAGTAGTTATATTCTTGTATATAGGGGAAGTATTATAGTGGTTACATTCTTGTACATAGGGGGCAGTATTATAGTAGTTATATTCTTATACATAGGGCAGTATTATAGTAGTTATATTCTTGTATATAGGGGCAGTATTATACTGGTTATATTCTTGTATATAGGGGCAGTAGTATAGTAGATATATTCTTGTATATAGGGGCAGTATTATAGTGGTTATATTTTTGTACATAGGGGGCAGTATTATAGTAGTTATATTCTTGTACATAGAGGGCGGTATTATAGTAGTTATATTCTGTACATACGGAGCAGTATTATAGTAGATATATTCTTGTACATAGAGGAGCAGTATTATAGTAGTTATATTCTTGCACATAGGGGGCAACATTATAGTAGTTATATTCTTGTACATGGGGACAGTATTATAGTAGATATATTCTTGTACATAGAGGAGCAGTATTATAGTAGTTACATTCTTGTACATGGGGGCAGTATTATAGTAGTTATATTCTTGTACATGGGGGCAGTATTATAGTAGTTATATTCTTGTACATAGAGGAGCAGTATTATAGTAGTTATATTCTTGTACATAGGGGCAGTATTATAGTAGTTATATTCTTGTACATAGGAGCAGTATTATAGTAATTATATTCTTGTACATAGAGGCAGTATTATAGTAGTTATATTCCTGTACATAGGAGGCAGTGTTAAAGCAATTATAATCTTGTACATAGAGGCAGTATCAGTTTCAGACTGGTGTGCCAAGGGCCCACCAGTAACAAACTCCAGGGTCCCAATTTTCAGCTGCACATGTGACATTTAACATCTAAGTGGGCCCCTAACCAGGTAACCCTGATTACAGCTATGGTGGTGCACCCTAATTGTAGGTATAGAGGAACCTCGGCAGATGACAGCGCTATTACTAAAAAAATCTCTATATAAAGACCAACATTGATATTACCGCATATGGTAACCATATAGTGGTAGATACAAGTCCTGCAGAACATGTAATAGATGACAATGGAGTTACAGATAATGACTTACTGCTGACGTTCTTTCTGGTGGAATCATTCACTTTTCACGTCTTTTGCATCTGGCTCTGACCGACACGACAACTTCTTCCAGCCAGGACTCAGCTGCAGAGATGACAACAAAGACACATTTGTTCACATTTCCGTCCCAATCTATTCCCAACCTGCACAAACTCCTTATCCTGCTGATCCGCCAATGTTGAGCCACTGCAGCCGTATGTGTCCCTGTTACTGCACCTACTCTGTGGTACTGTGTGCCTTCTAGATGGTAAAACAAACCTCCAGAATGCACCATGTACCCCGTTGACAGTCACAATGACCTGAGTTCCCCTTTAGCAATAACTACCCACTTACCCCCCTTGCACAGCTCCCCTCTACACATTATGTTGCTCTTTTATTCATAGTATAATCGCCCCTCACTGTATTGTAAACCCCACACAGTATACTAACCGTTTAGTAGCGCCTAATCTGTTTGATGACCCCACATTAATTCCCACACTGTGTGATGGTTCCTCACTGTAATCCCACACTGATGGCCTTCTAAATAGTCCTCAATATAGTATAATGCCCTCCCTATAGGCCTCTTTATTGTATAACGCACTCCCCATAGGCCTCTATAGTATAATGCATTCCCCATAGGCAGACACTATATAGTATAATGCACTCTCCATAGGCAGACTCTATATAGTATAATGCATTCCCCATAGGCAGACCAGACTCTATATAGTATGATGCACCCCCCATAGGCAGAAATTATTTGGTATAATGCACTCCCCATAGGCAGACTCTATCTATATATATAATTGTCTAAGGGTTTGTCTGTCTGTCTGTCTGTCTGTCCTGGAAATCCCACGTCCCTGATTGGTCGAGGCCGCCAGGCCTCGACCAATCAGCGACGGGCACAGCATGGCGACGATGATGTCATAAAGGTTGGCTCGACCAATCAGCGACGGGCACAGTCTGCCGCAAATTCGCCTCGACCAATCAGCGACGGGCACCGTATCGACGTAGATGTCATAATGGTTGCCATGGCGACGATGATGTCATAAAGGTTGCCTCGACCAATCAGCGACGGGCACAGTCTGCCGCAAATTCTGGAATCATCATTGTCCATATACTATGGGGACATGCATATATGCATATTCTAGAATACCCGATGCGTTAGAATCGGGCCACAATCTAGTACTATATAATGGCTGCCTATGAGGAGTGCATTATAATATATAGAGTCTGCCTATGGGGAGTGCATTATACAATATAGAGTCTGCCTATGGGGAATGCATTATACAATATAGAGTCTGCCTATGGGGAGTGCATTATACTATATAATGTGTGCATATGGGGGGTGCATCATACTATATAGAGTCTGCCTATGGGGAATGCATTATACTATAAAATGTCTGCCTATGGGAGGTGCATTATACTATATAGATATATAGAGAGTCTGCCTATGGGGAGTGCATTATATCATAGAGAGTCTGCCTATGGGGGGTGCATTATACAATATAGAGTCTGCCTATGGGGAATGCATTATACAATATAGAGTATGCCTATGGGGAATAAATTATACTATTTTGAGTCTGCCTACTTGGGGTGCTTTATACAATACTAGATTGTGGCCCGATTCTAACGCATCGGGTATTCTAGAATATGCATATATGCATGTCCCCGTAGTATATGGACAATGATGATTCCAGAATTCGCGGCAGACTGTGCCCGTCGCTGATTGGTCGAGGAAACCTTTATGACATCATCGTCGCCATGGCAACCATTATGACATCTACGTCGATACTGTGCCCGTCGCTGACCAATCAGAGATGCGGGATTTTCATTATGACATCATCGTCGCCATGCTGTGCCCGTCTCTGATTGGTCGAGGCCTTGTGGCCTTGACCAATCAGAGACGCGGGATTTCCAAGACAGACAGACAGACAGACGGAAAAACCCTTAGACAATTATATATATAGATAATGCACTCCCCATAGGGAGACTCTATATTGTATAATGCACCCCCATAGGCAGTCTTTATATTGTATAATGCATTGCCCCATAAACAGACTCTATATAGCATAATGCACTCCCCATAGACAGACTCTATATATTATAATGCACTCCCCATAGGCAGCCATTATATAGTATAATGCACGCCCCATAGGCAGACTCTATATTGTATAATGCACCCCCATAGGCAGACATTATATAGTATAATGCATTCCCCATAGGCAGACTCTATATAGTATGATGCACCCCCCCATATGCACACATTATATAGTATAATGCACTCCCCATAGGCAGACTCTATATTGTATAATGCACCCCTATAGGCAGACTCTATATTGCATAATGCACTCCCCATAGACAGACTCTATATATTATAATGCACTCCCCATAGGCAGCCATTATATAGTATAATGCACTCCCCATAGGCAGACTCTATATTGTATAATGCACCCCCATATGCAGACTCTATATTGTATAAGGCATCGCCCCATAAACAGACTCTATATAGTATAATGCACTCTCCATTGGCAAACTCTATATTGCATAATGCACTCCCCATAGGCAGACTCTATACTGAATAATGCACTCCCCATAGTCAGACTCTATAGTATAATGCACTTCCCATAGGCACACACTGTAGTATAATGCAGCCCCTGATATAATGCACCCCCATAGGCAGCCTCTATATTGCATAATGCACTCCCCATAGGCAGACTCTATATTGAATAATGCACTCCCCATAGGCAGACTCTATAGTATAATGCACTCACCATAGGCAGACTCTATAGTATAATGCAGCCCCTCATATAATGCACCCCCATAGGCAGCCTCTATATTGTATAATGCATTGCTGCATAGGCAGACTCTATATAGTAACTAAAAAAGAAACAGCTGACCGCACTACCAACTGTTCACACTGTGAACACACCGGCTTGTCAGCATCAGCTGACCGACTGATCTCGGGTGCTCGATCCAGAAAAAACGCTGACATAAATCACAAGAGGAAGAAACGGCAGCACTCACCAATCTTCAGAGCAGGCAATCCTTTATTGCATATCAATCTTCACGGCACGGGGGTGTATGTACAAAGGAGTGTGATAGCTTCAACCAAGGCCATTTCGCGCTGCTCCGGCACTTCGATGGGTTTAGTGGGTGAGCGGACATGATGCCTGAAGTAGTGTGCACAATGAGCATGGAGCGCCCCCACTGCCGCAGGGCCGAGGGGTGTTATGATCTGGAGGCCTAAGAGCAGCATGGGACATACTCTGGAGAAGGTGGTACCTATACTGACCGCAGACCCTGAACCTAACACCGCAACTAGAAGTAGCCGTGGAATGTACCTAGCGCTCCCTAGACATCTCGACACAGCCGGAGGACTAATTACCCCTAAAGATAGAAAAGGGAAAACTATCTTGCCTCAGAGAAAATCCCCAAAGAACAGGCAGCCCCCCACAAATATTGACTGTGAGAGGAGAGGGAAAAAACATACACAGACTGAAATGAGAATTTAGCAAAGGAGGCCCCTTCTAGCTAAATAGAAAGGACAGGACAGAGTACTATGCGGTCAGTATTAAAAACTAGAAAATATCCACCACAGACAATACAAAAACTCCTGTTATGACCCCAATGGCGAGGGTCTCAGAGAAACAAGTAAGTCTGTGACGTACAAAAATCCAGCTCATAGGGCAGTGGTAACTGGGTTGACCATATATCTACTCCTAACGCCAACACTAGCAGTAGCCGGGGAACATGCCTACGTTGGTCGCTAGATGTCTCGCGCCAGCCGGAGGACTAACTACCCCTAGAAGAGGAAAACAAAGACCTCTCTTGCCTCCAGAGAATAGACCCCAAAAGTAGGATAGTAGCCCCCCACAAATAATAACGGTGAGGTAAGAGGAAATGACAAACACAGAGATGAACTAGATATTAGCAAAGAGAGGCCCACTTTACTAATAGCAGAATGTAGTAAGATAACTTATATGGTCAACAAAAACCCTATCAAAAACCACGCTGGAGATTCAAGAACCCCCGAACCGTCTAACGGCCCGGGGGGAGAACACCAGCCACCCTAGAGCTTCCAGCAAGGTCAGGAAACAGATAATATGCAAGCTGGACAAAAATGCAAACAAAAACAAATAGCAAAAAGCAAGAAAGCAGACTTAGCTTAATCAAGCAGGAACCAGGATCAGTAGACAAGAGCACTACAGATTAGCTCTGATATCAACGTTGCCAGGCATTGAACTGAAGGTCCAGGGAGCTTATATAGCAACACCCCTGACTTAACGACCCAGGTGAGCATACAAGGGATGAATGACATACCCAGAGTCAAATCACTAGTAGCCACTAGAGGGAGCCAAAAGGTAAATTCACAACAGTACCCCCCCTTAGTGAGGGGTCACCGAACCCTCACCAAGACCACCAGGGTGATCAGGATGAGCGGCGTGAAAGGCACGAACTAAATCGGCCGCATGCACATCAGAGGCGACCACCCAGGAATTATCCTCCTGACCATAGCCCTTCCACTTGACCAGGTACTGAAGCCTCCGCCTGGAGAGACAAGAATCTAAGATCTTCTCCACCACGTACTCCAACTCGCCCTCAACCAACACCGGAGCAGGAGGCTCAGCAGAAGGAACCACAGGCACAACGTACCGCCGCAACAAGGACCTATGAAATACGTTGTGGATGGCAAACGACACCGGAAGATCCAAGCGAAAGGATACAGGATTAATGATTTCCAATATCTTGTAAGGACCAATGAAGCGAGGCTTAAATTTGGGAGAGGAGACCTTCATAGGAACAAATCGAGAAGACAGCCATACCAAATCCCCAACGCGAAGTCGGGGACCCACACCGCGGCGGCGGTTGGCAAAACGCTGAGCCTTCTCCTGTGACAACTTCAAGTTGTCCACCACATGCCCCCAGATCCGCTGCAACCTATCCACCACGGAATCCACCCCAGGACAGTCAGAAGGCTCCACATGTCCCGAGGAAAAACGAGGATGGAAACCAGAGTTGCAGAAAAATGGCGAAACCAAGGTGGCGGAACTAGCCCGATTATTAAGGGCAAATTCAGCCAACGGCAAGAAGGTCACCCAATCATCCTGATCAGAAGAGACAAAACACCTCAAATAAGCCTCCAGAGTCTGATTAGTTCGCTCCGTTTGTCCGTTAGTCTGGGGATGGAAAGCGGATGAAAACGACAACTCAATGCCCATCCTACCACAAAAGGATCGCCAGAACCTGGAAACAAACTGGGATCCTCTGTCCGACACAATATTCTCAGGAATGCCGTGCAAACGAACCACGTTCTGGAAGAACACAGGAACCAGATCAGAAGAAGAGGGCAGCTTAGGCAAAGGAACCAAATGGACCATCTTGGAGAAACGATCACATATCACCCAGATGACAGACATGCCCTGAGACACCGGAAGATCAGAAATGAAATCCATAGAGATGTGTGTCCAAGGTCTCTTCGGGACAGGCAAGGGCAAGAGCAACCCGCTGGCACGAGAGCAGCAAGGCTTAGCTCGAGCACAAGTACCACAGGACTGTACAAATAACCGCACATCCCTTGACAAGGAAGGCCACCAAAAGGACCTGGCCACCAGATCTCTGGTGCCAAAAATTCCCGGGTGCCCTGCCAACACCGAGGAATGAACCTCGGAAATGACTCTGCTGGTCCATCTAGCAGGCACAAACAATCTGTCAGGTGGACAAGAGTCAGGCCTACCAGCCTGAAATCTCTGCAACACACGTCGCAGATCTGGAGAAATAGCAGACACGATAACTCCTTCCTTAAGAATACCCACAGGTTCAGCGACTCCAGGAGCATCAGGCACAAAGCTCCTAGACAGAGCGTCGGCCTTCACATTCTTAGACCCTGGCAAATACGAGACCACAAAGTCAAAACGGGAGAAAAACAATGACCAGCGGGCCTGTCTAGGATTCAGGCGTTTAGCAGACTCGAGATACATCAGATTTTTGTGATCAGTCAAGACCACCACACGATGCGTAGCACCCTCGAGCCAATGACGCCACTCCTCAAATGCCCACTTCATGGCCAACAACTCCCGATTGCCCACATCATAATTTCGCTCTGCCGGCGAAAACTTCCTAGAGAAAAAGGCACAAGGTCTCATAGTAGAACAACCAGGGCCTCTCTGTGACAAAACGGCCCCTGCCCCAATCTCCGAAGCATCCACCTCAACCTGAAAAGGAAGTGAGATGTCAGGCTGGCACAAAACAGGCGCCGAAGTAAACCGGCGTTTTAACTCCTGGAAAGCCTCCACGGCAGCAGGAGCCCAGTTAGCTACATCAGAGCCTTTCTAGGTCATATCCGTCAGCGGTTTAACAACACTAGAGAAATTTGCGATAAAACGACGGTAGAAGTTAGCAAAACCCAAGAACTTCTGAAGACTCTTAACTGACGAGGGTTGAGTCCAATCATGAATAGCTCGGACCTTGACTGGATCCATCTCCACAGCAGAAGGGGAAAAAATGAACCCCAAAAAGGGAACCTTCTGTACACCAAAGAGACACTTTGAGCCTTTTACAAACAAAGAATTTTCACGCAGAATCTCAAAAACCATCCTGACCTGCTCCACATGCGAGTCCCAATCATCAGAAAAAAACAGAATATCATCCAGATAAACAATCAAAAATTTATCCAGATACTTCCGGAAAATGTCATGCATGAAGGACTGAAAAACTGAAGGTGCATTAGAGAGACCGAATGGCATCACCAAGTACTCAAAATGACCTTCGGGCGTATTGAATGCGGTTTTCCATTCATCGCCCTGCCTAATGCGCACAAGGTTGTACGCACCACGAAGGTCTATCTTGGTGAACCACTTGGCACCTTTAATCCGGGCAAACAAATCTGACAACAGCGGCAAAGGATACTGAAATTTGACAGTGATCTTATTTAAAAGCCGATAGTCAATACAAGGCCTCAAAGATCCGTCCTTTTTGGCCACAAAAAAGAATCCCGCACCAAGAGGGGAAGAAGAAGGACGGATATGCCCCTTCTCAAGAGACTCCTTGATATATGAACGCATCGCGGTATGTTCAGGTACCGACAGATTAAACAGTCTCCCCTTAGGAAACTTACTGCCAGGAATCAAATCTATTGCACAGTCACATTCCCTATGAGGAGGCAGTGCACTGGACTTAGACTCGCTGAAGACATCCTGATAATCAGACAAATACGCCGGAACTTCTGAAGGCGTAGAAGAAGCAATAGACAAGGGCAGGGAATCTCCATGAATTCCATGGCAGCCCCAACTTGACACTGACATAGCCTTCCAGTCCAAGACTGGATTATGGGTCTGTAACCATGGCAACCCCAAAACAACCAAATCATGCATTTTATGCAGAACAAGAAAACGTATTACCTCCCGATGTTCGGGAGTCATGCACATGGTAACCTGTGTCCAAAACTGCGGTTTATTTTTTGCCAATGGCGTAGAATCAATACCCCTAAGAGGGATAGGTGTTGTGAATTTGGATTCTGGGCTCCCCCGGTGGCTACTGGTGGAATTGAACTGGTGTCTTCATCTTCTCTGTTCACCTGTTCCCATCAAGATGTGGGAGTCGCTATATAACCTTGCTGCTCTGTTAGTTGCTTGCCGGTCAACAATGTTATCAGAAGCCTCTCTGTGCTTGTTCCTGCTCCTAGACAACTACTAGATAAGTTGGACTCTTGTCCATGTTTGTTTTTGCATTTTGGTTCCAGTTCACAGCTGTAGTTTCGTTACTGTGTCTGGAAAGCTCTTGTGAACAGGAATTGCCACTCTGGTGTTATGAGTTAATGCCAGAGTTTTAAAGTAATTTCTGGATGGTGTTTTGATTAGGGTTTTTAGCTGACCATGAAAGTGTCCTTTCTGTCTTCTGCTATGTAGTAAGTGGACCTCAAATTTGCTAAACCTATTTTCATACTACGTTTGTTATTTCATCTTAATTCACCGCCAATACATGTGGGGGGCCTCTGTCTCCTTTTGGGGTATTTCTCTAGAGGTGAGCTAGGACTAATATTTTCCTCTGCTAGCATTATTTAGTCCTCCGGCTGGTGCTGGGCATCTAGAATCAACGTAGGCATGCTACCCGGCCACTGCTAGTTGTGTGTTAGGTTTAGTTCATGGTCAGCTCAGTTCCCATCTTCCAAGAGCTAGTTCCTATATATGCTTATGCTATGATCTCTTGCCATTGAGATCATGACAGTTTGACCGGCCCACTAAAGGGTTAAAATCCTTGGCTGAGAAAGGAGAGAAATAAGTAGTCTGCTGAAATTTTTTTTTTTTTTTTTCTCTCCTTTGAATGGCTCTGTGTCCACCTGTTTGTAATGGATCTTCAGAGTGTAACTGCAGGTTTGAATAATCTCGCCACGAAGGTACAAAATTTGCAAGATTTTGTTTGTCATGCACCTGTATCTGAGCCGAGAATTCCTTTGCCGGAATTTTTCTCGGGGAATAGATCTGGGTTTCAGAATTTTCGAAATAATTGCAAATTATTTTTGTCCCTGAAATCTCGCTCTGCCGGAGACCCTGCACAGCAGGTCAGGATTGTGATTTCCTTGCTCCGGGGCGACCCTCAAGACTGGGCTTTTTCATTGACACCAGGGGATCCTGCGTTGCTCAATGTGGATGCGTTTTTTCTGGCCTTGGGGTTGCTTTATGACGAACCTCATTTGGAGCTTCAGGCAGAAAAAACTTTGATGTCCCTATCTCAGGGGCAAGATGAAGCGGAAATTTACTGCCAAAGATTCCGTAAATGGTCAGTGCTTACTCAGTGGAATGAGTGCGCCCTGGCGGCGACTTTCAGAGAGGGTCTCTCTGATGCCATTAAGGATGTTATGGTGGGGTTCCCTGTGCCTGCGGGTCTGAATGAGTCCATGACAATGGCTATTCAGATCGATAGGCGTTTGCGGGAGCGCAAACCAGTGCACCATCTGGCGGTGTCCACTGAGAAATCGCCAGAGAGTATGCAGTGTGATAGAATTCTGTCCCGAAGCGAGCGGCAGAATTTTAGACGGAAAAATGGGTTGTGTTTCTATTGTGGTGATTCTACTCATGTTATATCAGCATGCTCTAAGCGCACTAAAAAACTTGGTAAATCTGTTTCCATTTGCACCTTACCGTCTAAGTTTATTCTATCTGTGACCCTGATTTGCTCTTTGTCATCTATTACCACGGACGCCTATGTCGACTCTGGCGCCGCTTTGAGTCTTATGGATTGGTCCTTTGCCAAACGCTGTGGGTATGATTTAGAGCCTTTGGAGACTCCTATTCCTCTGAAGGGGATTGACTCCACCCCATTGGCTAATAATAAACCACAATACTGGACACAAGTAACTATGCGTATTAATCCGGGTCACCAGGAGATTATTCGCTTTCTGGTGCTGTATAATCTACATGATGATTTGGTGCTAGGATTGCCTTGGCTCCAATCTCACAACCCAGTCCTCGACTGGAGAGCTATGTCTGTGTTGAGCTGGGGATGTAAGGGGGCTCATGGGGATGTACCTGTGGTTTCCATTTCATCATCTATTCCCTCTGAAATTCCTGAGTTCCTGTCTGACTATCGTGACGTCTTTGAAGAATCCAAGCTTGGTTCGTTACCTCCGCACCGAGAGTGCGATTGTGCCATAGATTTAATCCCGGGTAGTAAATACCCAAAGGGTCGTTTATTTAATCTGTCTGTGCCTGAACATGCTGCTATGCGAGAATATATAAAGGAGTCCTTGGAAAAGGGACATATTCGTCCATCGTCATCTCCCTTAGGAGCCGGTTTTTTCTTTGTGTCAAAAAAAGACGGCTCTTTGAGACCATGTATTGATTATCGGCTTTTGAATAAAATCACTGTTAAATATCAATACCCATTGCCGTTGCTGACTGATTTGTTTGCTCGCATAAAGGGGGCCAAGTGGTTCTCTAAGATTGACCTTCGTGGGGCGTATAATTTGGTGCGAATCAGGCAGGGGGATGAGTGGAAAACCGCATTTAATACGCCCGAGGGCCACTTTGAGTATTTAGTGATGCCTTTTGGTCTTTCTAATGCTCCGTCAGTTTTCCAGTCCTTTATGCATGATATTTTTCGCGATTATTTGGATAAATTTATGATTGTGTATCTGGATGATATTCTGATTTTTTCGGATGACTGGGACTCTCATGTCCAGCAAGTCAGGAGGGTTTTTCAGGTTTTGCGTTCTAATTCTTTGTGTGTGAAGGGTTCTAAGTGTGTTTTTGGGGTACAGAGGATTTCCTTTTTGGGATATATTTTTTCCCCCTCTTCCATTGAAATGGATCCTGTCAAGGTTCAAGCTATTTGTGATTGGACGCAGCCCTCTTCTCTTAAGAGTCTTCAGAAATTTTTGGGCTTTGCTAACTTTTATCGTCGATTTATTGCTGGTTTTTCGGATATTGCTAAGCCATTGACCGATTTGACTAAGAAGGGTGCTGATGTTGCTGATTGGTCCCCTGATGCTGTGGAGGCCTTTCGGGAGCTTAAGCGCCGTTTTTCCTCTGCCCCTGTGTTGCGTCAGCCTGATGTTGCTCTACCTTTTCAGGTTGAGGTCGACGCTTCTGAGATCGGAGCTGGGGCAGTGTTGTCGCAGAAAAGTTCTGACTGCTCCGTGATGAGGCCTTGTGCCTTCTTTTCCCGTAAATTTTCGCCCGCTGAGCGGAATTATGATGTTGGGAATCGGGAGCTTTTGGCCATGAAGTGGGCTTTTGAGGAGTGGCGCCATTGGCTTGAGGGGGCCAGACATCAGGTGGTGGTATTGACTGACCACAAAAATTTGATTTATCTTGAGACCGCCAGGCGCCTGAATCCTAGACAGGCGCGCTGGTCATTATTTTTCTCTCGGTTTAATTTTGTGGTGTCTTACCTACCGGGTTCTAAGAATGTTAAGGCGGATGCCCTTTCTAGGAGTTTTGAGCCTGACTCACCTGGTAATTCTGAGCCCACAGGTATCCTTAAGGATGGAGTGGTATTGTCAGCCGTTTCTCCAGACCTGCGGCGGGCCTTGCAGGAGTTTCAGGCGGATAGACCTGATCGTTGCCCACCTGATAAACTGTTTGTTCCTGATGATTGGACCAGTAGAGTCATCTCTGAGGTTCATTCTTCTGCGTTGGCAGGTCATCCTGGCATTTTTGGTACCAGGGATTTGGTGGCAAGGTCCTTCTGGTGGCCTTCCCTGTCACGAGATGTGCGAGGCTTTGTGCAGTCTTGTGACGTTTGTGCTCGGGCCAAGCCTTGTTGTTCTCGGGCTAGTGGATTGTTGTTGCCCTTGCCTATTCCTAAGAGGCCTTGGACGCACATCTCGATGGATTTTATTTCAGATCTGCCTGTTTCTCAGAAGATGTCTGTCATCTGGGTGGTGTGTGACCGTTTCTCTAAGATGGTCCATTTGGTTCCTCTGCCCAAGTTGCCTTCTTCTTCCGAGTTGGTTCCTCTGTTTTTTCAAAATGTTGTTCGTTTGCATGGTATTCCTGAGAATATCGTTTCTGACAGAGGGACCCAATTCGTGTCTAGATTTTGGCGGGCATTCTGTGCTAGGATGGGCATAGATTTATCTTTTTCGTCCGCTTTCCATCCTCAGACGAATGGCCAGACCGAGCGGATTAATCAGACCCTGGAGACATATCTGAGGTGTTTTGTGTCTGCTGACCAGGATGATTGGGTTGCTTTTTTGCCATTGGCGGAGTTCGCTCTCAATAATCGGGCCAGCTCTGCCACTTTGGTGTCCCCGTTTTTCTGTAATTCGGGGTTTCATCCTCGATTTTCCTCTGGTCAGGTGGAATCTTCGGATTGTCCTGGAGTGGATGCTGTGGTGGAGAGATTGCATCAGATCTGGGGGCAGGTGGTGGACAATTTGAGGTTGTCCCAGGAGAAGACTCAGCTTTTTGCCAACCGCCACCGTCGTGTTGGTCCTCGGCTTTGTGTTGGGGATTTGGTGTGGTTGTCTTCTCGTTTTGTCCCTATGAGGGTCTCTTCTCCTAAGTTTAAGCCTCGGTTCATTGGCCCGTATAAGATATTGGAGATTCTTAACCCTGTTTCCTTCCGTTTGGACCTCCCTGCATCCTTTTCTATTCATAACGTTTTTCATCGGTCATTATTGCGCAGGTATGAGGTACCGGTTGTGCCTTCCGTTGAGCCTCCTGCTCCGGTGTTGGTTGAGGGTGAGTTGGAGTACGTTGTGGAGAAAATCTTAGACTCTCGTGTTTCCAGACGGAGACTCCAGTATCTGGTCAAGTGGAAGGGATACGGCCAGGAGGATAATTCTTGGGTGAATGCATCTGATGTTCATGCCTCTGATCTGGTTCGTGCCTTTCATAGGGCCCATCCTGGTCGCCCTGGTGGTTCTGGTGAGGGTTCGGTGCCCCCTCCTTGAGGGGGGGGTACTGTTGTGAATTTGGATTCTGGGCTCCCCCGGTGGCTACTGGTGGAATTGAACTGGTGTCTTCATCTTCTCTGTTCACCTGTTCCCATCAAGATGTGGGAGTCGCTATATAACCTTGCTGCTCTGTTAGTTGCTTGCCGGTCAACAATGTTATCAGAAGCCTCTCTGTGCTTGTTCCTGCTCCTAGACAACTACTAGATAAGTTGGACTCTTGTCCATGTTTGTTTTTGCATTTTGGTTCCAGTTCACAGCTGTAGTTTCGTTACTGTGTCTGGAAAGCTCTTGTGAACAGGAATTGCCACTCTGGTGTTATGAGTTAATGCCAGAGTTTTAAAGTAATTTCTGGATGGTGTTTTGATTAGGGTTTTTAGCTGACCATGAAAGTGTCCTTTCTGTCTTCTGCTATGTAGTAAGTGGACCTCAAATTTGCTAAACCTATTTTCATACTACGTTTGTTATTTCATCTTAATTCACCGCCAATACATGTGGGGGGCCTCTGTCTCCTTTTGGGGTATTTCTCTAGAGGTGAGCTAGGACTAATATTTTCCTCTGCTAGCATTATTTAGTCCTCCGGCTGGTGCTGGGCATCTAGAATCAACGTAGGCATGCTACCCGGCCACTGCTAGTTGTGTGTTAGGTTTAGTTCATGGTCAGCTCAGTTCCCATCTTCCAAGAGCTAGTTCCTATATATGCTTATGCTATGATCTCTTGCCATTGAGATCATGACAGATAGGATTTTCCAATGGCTCAAGAACAAATCCGCAGCGCTTGGCAAATGACAGATCCATAAGGCTCAGGGCAGCACCCGAGTCCACAAACGCCATGACAGGATACGATGACAGTGAGCAAATCAAAGTTACAGATAGAATAAATTTAGGTTGCAAATTACCAATGGCGACCGGACTAACAACCTTAGTAAGACGTTTAGAGCATGCTGAGATAACATGTGTAGAATCACCACAGTAGTAACACAAGCCATTCTGGCGTCTATGAATTTTCCGCTCATTTCTAGTCAGGATTCTATCACATTGCATTAAATCAGGTGTCTGTTCAGACAACACCATGAGGGAATTAGCGGTTTTGCGCTCCCGCAACCGCCGGTCGATTTGAATAGCCAGGGCCATAGAATCATTCAGACCTGTGGGAATGGGAAAACCCACCATCACATTCTTAATGGCTTCAGAAAGGCCATTTCTAAAATTAACAGCCAATGCACACTCGTTCCACTGGGTCAGCACAGACCATTTCCGAAATTTTTGGCAATACACTTCAGCCTCGTCCTGGCCCTGAGACATAGCCAGCAAGGCCTTTTCTGCCTGAATCTCAAGATTAGGTTCCTCATAAAGCAAACCGAGCGCCAGAAAAAACGCATCAATGTCAGCCAATGCCGGATCTCCTGGCGCCAGCGAGAAGGCCCAATCCTGAGGGTCGCCCCGTAAAAAAGAAATAACAATTTTTACTTGCTGAGGGGAGTCTCCAGATGAACAGGGTTTCAGGGACAAAAACAATTTACAATTATTCCTGAAATTTCTAAATTTAAATCGGTCTCCGGAAAACGGTTCAGGAATCGGTATCTTAGGTTCTGACATAGGACTTCTGATAACATAATCTTGTATGCCCTGCACACGAGCAGCAAGCTGGTCCACACTTGTAATCAAGGTCTGGACATTCATGTCTGCAGCAAACACAAGCCACTCAGAGGTAAAGGGGAAAAGAAAAAAAAAATGAGAGAGAGAAAAAAAAACTCAGAACTTTCTTTCTTATAATCCCGCTTGTGCAATGCATTTAACATTTAATACTGGCCTGGCAAACTGTTATGACCCCAATGGCGAGGGTCTCAGAGAAACAAGTAAGTCTGCGACGTACAAAAATCCAGCTCATAGGGCAGTGGTAACTGGGTTGACCATATATCTACTCCTAACGCCAACACTAGCAGTAGCCGGGGAACATGCCTACGTTGGTCGCTAGATGTCTCGCGCCAGCCGGAGGACTAACTACCCCTAGAAGAGGAAAACAAAGACCTCTCTTGCCTCCAGAGAATAGACCCCAAAAGTAGGATAGTAGCCCCCCACAAATAATAACGGTGAGGTAAGAGGAAATGACAAACACAGAGATGAACTAGATTTAGCAAAGAGAGGCCCACTTACTAATAGCAGAATGTAGTAAGATAACTTATATGGTCAACAAAAACCCTATCAAAATCCACGCTGGATATTCAAGAACCCCCGAACCGTCTAACGGCCCGGGGGGAGAACACCAGCCACCCTAGAGCTTCCAGCAAGGTCAGGAAACAGATAATATGCAAGCTGGACAAAAATGCAAACAAAAACAAATAGCAAAAAGCAAGAAAGCAGACTTAGCTTAATCAAGCAGGAACCAGGATCAGTAGACAAGAGCACTACAGATTAGCTCTGATATCAACGTTGCCAGGCATTGAACTGAAGGTCCAGGGAGCTTATATAGCAACACCCCTGACCTAACGACCCAGGTGAGCATACAAGGGATGAATGACATACCCAGAGTCAAATCACTAGTAGCCACTAGAGGGAGCCAAAAGGTAAATTCACAACAAACTCCACAGCTAACTAAAGATATGGAGGGTATATCTGCATCTCCAGAGATACCAGCTTGGCTAAAAAAAAATCCTAATACAGACCAAACTGGACAAGACAAAACAGAAAGGAACTGAGCAATAAGACCACAACATGTGGACAGCAAATCAAGGCCAGATCTTATCTTTGATGAAAAGAACTGCAAAGCAGAAGGAACCAGGCAGGGATGTGAATCCTCCGGGAACAATGGACAACTGGCACTGACTAAAGGGTGAAGCAAGACTAAATAGCCCCGTCCAAATTGCAAAAGGTGAAAACACCTGATAAATGCTGTGATTCAGAGACAGCAGCGCTACCACTTACAACCACCGGAGGGAGCCCAAGAGCAGAATTCACAACAGAGGGGTACCCGGTACCGGGCCTCTCTGTCTCAGTTCTGGGGTTGTCACGGTGGCTAGACCCGGCCCGTGACCCTGCTGAGGGGCGTCCAATGAAGGTGGAGGGTGATGCTGTTATGGTGTGGTGTCGGTCGCAGTAAATAACAAGGACACCAGGTTGCAGTCTCTTTACTGAAGGCTTCCGGATCCTCAGTCCGAAATACGGTTAACCGGGCTGCGTGAGTCCAGCCGGTCCGATGGCACCTCCAGAGTTCCCTTTGCAGGTGGAAATCTGTGCCTACCTTCTAGCGCTTGTGTGTTGTAGTCCTTCCCTGCTGTGCTTACGGGATAGTCCTCACAACTGTTGTGTCTTTTTCTGAAGTTCCCTCACAACTCGATTATGATGTTCTGTTTCGTCCCCCAGATGATATGGCTAGGACGCATCTGTATGATGGGTAGGCTCGGAGGTCTTCCGGGACCCTAGAGTCGCCCCTCTCCAGATGTTGACCCGTGTCTGCTTAGGTGATTTTGGGTGAGACAGCCCACCTATAACTGACTGTCCTGCCGTAGGTTTGAAGTAAGGCCTGGAGCTCAATACTTCCTCGGCGTTCCGGCCACCGGCTACGCGCCTCAGTAGGATGTTGCCTCGTCTTACAGCACGACTCCTACTGGTGTTTCTCCTTGTTGCGTTGATCTCGTTTCTCACTCAGCACAATAAACCTCGCTTCTTGTCCTTTCTTGGGGTACCGCCGCGATGAAGTGCAGGCGCGGTCCCGTAACGTTCTTTCTGTTCGCTAGGCCTCTGTCAGGATCCCACCCCTGACAGGGACCCCCCTGAATCTTCCCCTACAACACCCTCTGCCACAGGATGTTGCCTGGTACCAACCCAGTCAGCTTCTCACTAACTTCCTCTCTAACCCCCAGTTTTACCAGATTGTGAGGAGTGGCCTAATACATAGCACCCTTAGCTCCCCCTGGAGGCCAGACTGTGAAGTGTATTGGTGTCTGTGATACCTGGTCAGGTGAACTCCTTCAGTGCCATCAGACGTACCATAGCCCCCCTTAGCAGCGGAGCATCAGTACTGCAACGACCAGGACTCTGCAAGCACACCTCCTCCCTGCCCCACTCCGCCCACCCATGGTACGAAAATCTAAAAACAATTAAAAACAAATACAATGAGTATCAGCTATAATAAACTTCTATGCAACAATCGCTGCCAAGGTGCTTAAAGGCATAATAAATAAGCATGACTAAGTTATATTTCTTTACAGCTCGTCATGAATGAATCTTCACTCAGCTGTGTACGACCAAACCCTCTTCATTACAGCGTTAACGGACTTACTTAAGGGGACACTTATAACATATCCCACGACCTGTATTTTTCCGCAAGCTTTCCAGCATACTCAGTGATAAGATTTTTATAAGGAAGACAGCATACATATAAATCAGAGAGCATTGTACCATTAAGAATAAAGGTGATTCTGATCACAGAAATATAGACATATCCACCTTGTCATTCAGACCTGCGGGACCCATGGCTCCCGTTCACATTATCCATTTAGCCTCCCGTCTCAATAGTAAATTGTGGAGGTCGCCCCGTCTTTTGGATGGAGTTACCTTTTCTACGCCAGCAAATGACATTATTCTGGGGTTCCCCCTTCATGTACTTCCCGAATATGGCTAATGAGCCTGGGCACTCCCTTACCTGTTGTTATGGACTTAAAATGTTCTCTAAAGCGTACGTATAAATGTCTGATTGTTTTGCCTATGTAGTACAGCCCACATGGGCAAAATACTACATAAACGACATAGTCTGTTTTGCACGATATGAATTGCGTCACTTTGTGTGTGACTGGTCCTATACGTAAGATCTTATCCGTCAAGTGATATTTGCAATATGTGCAGTGCCCGCATCGGTAATTTCCCTTGGGGGTATTTGACTCAAGCCAGTTATTAGTCTTATACAAGGGCGAATTAAGATCTCTGTTAAGAAAAGCAGTAGAAACTAACGTCATCTCACAGAACAAAGCAGAGAAATTGCTGCCGGAGTTCCCCATGAAACCGCACTGGTACCATGTCCCTAAAATTCATAAAGCAATGGTAGACCCACCAGGCCGACCCATTGTTTCTGGGGTGGGGTCTCTTACAGAACCACTCTCTAAATATATTTATTGGTTACTACGTCCACTTTTGATAAGTATTCCATCATATACAAAAGTCACTAATTCTTTTCTGACACATATCCAACAATTCACTTGGCAACCTGGTTTTATGTTGGCTTCTGTGGACGTGGTTAACTTGTATACGCGCATCCCACAGAAAGAGGGAGTTGATTCTGTACGTCAGATCTTGAGTACCACTAATAGGGACAGCAATTTTATAAATTTTATTTGTGATGGTCTCCGGTTTATTTTGACTCATAATGCATTCACGTTCATGGACCTCTGGTACTTGCAGACAGTTGGTACAGCCATGGGGACTCCGGCAGCTTGTACATTCGCTAACTTATATCTAGGTCATTTTGAGGAGATATACATATACTCTGCTAATAACGTAATTTACTATTGAGACGGGAGGCTAAATGGATAATGCGAACGGGAGCCATGGGTCCCGCAGGTCTGAATGACAAGGTGGATATGTCTATATTTCTGTGATCAGAATCACCTTGATTCTTAATGGTACAATGCTCTCTGATTTATATGTATGCTGTCTTCCTTATAGAAATCTTATCACTGAGTATGCTGGAAAGCTTGAGGAACAATACAGGTCGTGGGATATGTTATAAGTTTCCCCTTAAGTAAGTCCGTTAACGCTGTAATGAAAAGGGTTTGGTCGTACACAGCTGAGTGAAGATTCATTCATGACGAGCTGTAATGAAATATAACTTAGTCATGCTTATTTATAATGCCTTTAAGCACCTTGGCAGCGATTGTTGCATAGAAGTTTATTATAGCTGATACTCATTGTATTTGTTTTTAATTGTTTTTAGATTTTCGTACCGTGGGTGGTCGGAGTGGGGTAGGGAGGAGGTGTGCTCATTGTGCACACTACTTCAGGCGTCATGTCCGCTCACCCACTAAACCCGTTGAAGCGCCGAAGCGGCGCGTAACGGCCGTCGTTTAAGCTATCACACTCCTTGGACATACACCCCCGTGCCATGATGATTGATATGCAATAAAGGATTACCTGCTCTGAAGATTGGCTGCCGTTTCTTCCTCTTGAGACTCTGTATAGTATAATGCACTCTCCATAGGCAGACTCTATATTGCATAATGCACTCCCCATAGGCAGACTCTATATTGAATAATGCACCCACCCCCATAGGCAGACTCTACATAGTATAATGCTCCCTCATAGGCAGACTCTATATTGTATAACGCACCCCCCATAGGCAGACTTTATATAATATAAAAAAGTAAATAAATACAATACTCACTGCTGCTCCGAGCGCCCGTACATCTACGGACAGCGGGTGCCAAGTAGTGACATCATCGTGCCCACTGTCAGTGTCTGCTTCAGGGATCACAGACTCTGAGAAGGGGGATGATGGGACAGGGAGCATATCACTCCCACTCTCATCAATGCAATCAACGATATTGGCATCCAGCCGATACAGTTGAGCTTGCAATGATGGGCTGGGCCCCCCTCTACTGCTCAGGGACCCCATAGCAACCGGGTGGCAGAGCAGGGAGATTGAGTCTCCCTGCTCTGCTGCAGAGTGTAACTGTATGGGAGAGCAGTGCAAGACGATAGTTACAGTAGTGTAGCTCCGGGTGGGCTCCCTCAGAGCGTGGGACCCGGGGCAACAGCCCCCTCTGCCTCCCTTGGTAGCTACGCTACTCTGTAGAAATAACTTTTATTTTGCAACAAACAGTCATATAATTACTGATATATGGTTGTTAATAGGTTCAACAATGTTCACATATAAAGAAAATACCTAAAATAACACCATTCTAAAAACTGCACACCTGTATAATGCAACAGTTTGGGGGCTACTAAGGGGTCATTATACAGTGTGGGTGGTATACTATACAGTGAGGGGGCATTATACTGTGTATAAGAGAGCATCATACTGTGTATAGGGGAGCTGTACAGGGGGGAGACTCAGGACATTATTCAATGTTAAGTGGGCACTTATTGTTATAGGGGAACTCGGGTTACTGTGACTGTCAAAGGGGCACACACAGGGCAATATTACAGTACTTTCTAGGGGGCAAAATATAGGCACTGTTTTCTAGGGCACTTGCACCAGGCATTACTGTATTATAGAGGGTTGCTTTAGAATGTAGAAGGCACAGAGAACCACACAGCAGGTGCAGTAATAGTGTCACATATGGCAGCAGCGGCTCAGTATTGGGGTATCAGGTGCAGTAATAGTGTCACATATGGCAGCAGCGGCTCAGTATTGGGGTATCAGCAGGATGAGGAGTTGTGCAGGTTGGGAATAATCCCATTGAGGAAAGTTCTGAAAATGTGAGATGTGAAATGTGTCTTTGTTGTAATCTTTGCGGCCAAGTTGTGGCTGGAAGAAGTTGTGAAAGATGTGAAAAGTGAACGACTCCATCAGAAAGAACGTCAGCGGTAAGTCACCATCTATAACTGTGCTGTGATCTGTTATATGTTCTGTAGGACTGGTATCTACCACTGACCATATGGCGGTAATATCTATGTTGCTCTTTATAGAGAGATTATTTTCAGCAACAGTGCAGTCATCTGCTGAGGTTCTCCTCCACTATCAGGATGTGTCACCCAGTTGTAAACCCTAGCTACGCCTCTGCATAAAATTCTAGTTACCGTACATTTCTTCCTGCTAAATTTGCCCAAGCACTAAATTACAGGATTCTTGGCTACCAGTCTGTTGGAGAATGATTCATCTTGTAAGTAAAGCTCAAGTGTCTTGAAACTAATTGATATGCTGAAGCCAAGAGCTGTTGTTACTGTTGAGAACAACAAAAACATTTTAAAAAAAATGTTGACTACACAATATTTAATTAGCTTTGGCTCTATGTATGACCACTCCAGCTCATCTTAGGGGAAAGTAACAGAGCAAGGAGCAAACACAAGCACAGCTTTGATTATCAAATAGTCCCTTGCTTTATAGTAATGGGCGAACTGCTAAATAGCTAGGGACTTCATCCTTAACAGAGGTTTTTTTTAACTTTTTATTACTATTTTATTTATTAGGATGTTTCTATAAAACTTGAAACATAGCCATCATTTTATTTTTTATTTAATAAATTAATAGCACATAGTGTGCCAAGGGCCCACCAGTAACCAACTTCAGGGCCCCACATTTCAGCCACATGCAAATGTGACATTATCTTCAATCACAAATTTATCTAACAATGATCTGGGTAGATTGGTAAATGACTAAGATGCCGCATTTGTCTGTACATAGTGATTCATGCAGAGGCGTAGCTAGGGTTTTGGTTCGGGGGGGGGAGGCGAAACTTTTGAGTGGGCCCCTAACCAGGTAACCTTGATTACAATTCGGTGACGCGCCTTAATAGTGGAGGAGAACCTCAGCAGATGACCGCGTTATTACTGAAGATAATCTCTATATAAAGATCAATATGGATATTACTGCCATATGGTCAGAGGTAGATACCAGTCCTATAGAACATATAAGAGATCACAGCACAGTTACAGATAATGTCTTACCGGTGATGTCCTTTCTGATGGAATCGTTCATTTTTCCCGTCATTTCCTTCTGGCCCAGACCGACATGACAACTTCTTCTAGCTACAACTCGTCTGCAGAGAAAACAACAAAGACACATTTCACTTCTCACATTCCAGCCCCATCACCATCTATTCCCAACCTGCACAAACTCCTCATCCTGCTGATACCCGAATACTGAGCCGCTGCTGCCATGTGTCCCTATTACTGCACCTGATACCCCAATACTGAGCCGCTGCTGCCGTATGTGTCCCTATTACTGCACCTGATACCCCAATACTGAGCCGCTGCTGCCACATGTGTCCCTATTACTGCACCTGATACCCCAATACTGAGCCGCTGCTGCCGTATGTGTCCCTATTACTGCACCTGATTCCCCAATACTGAGCCGCTGCTGCCGTATGTGTCCCTATTACTGCCACTGATACCCCAATACTGAGCCGCTGCTGCCGTATGTGTCCCTATTACTGCTCCTGATACCCCAATACTAAGCTGCTGCTGTCGTATGTGTCCCTATTACTGCACCTGCTGTGTGATTCTCTGTGCCCTCTAAATTCTAAAGCACCTCTCTATAATATAGTAGTGCCGGGTGCAAGTGCCCTAGAAAACAGTGCCCACATTTTGCCCCCTGGAAAGTAATAATGCCCTGTGTGCCCCTTTGATAGCCACAGTAACCTGAGTTCCCCTATAACAAGAAGTGCCCACTTCACAGTTAATAATGTCCCGAGTCTCCCCCCTGTACAGCTCCCCTATACACAGTATGATGCTCTCTTATACACAGTATAATGCCCCTCACTGTATGGTACCACCCACACAGTATACTGACCCCTTAGTAGCCTCCAAACTGTTTGATGGCTCCAACAATGTTAATGACCCCCACACTGTAATCTCCATACTGTATGATGGCCCCCTAAATAGCCTCCATATACAGTAGCATAATGCAACAAATAGTCCACAATATAGTATAATGCACTCTCCATAGGCAGACTCTATAACATAAGGCAGCCCCCATAGGCAGACTTTGTAATAAGGCAGCCCCCATAGGCAGACCCTGTAATAAGGCAGCCCCCATACTCAGACCCTGTAATAAGGCAGCACCCCTATAGGCAGACCCTGTAATAAGGCAGCCTCCATAGTCAGACCCTGTAATAAGGTAGCCCCCATAGTCAGACCCTGTAATAAGGCAGCACCCCTATAGGCAGACCCTGTAATAAGGTAGCCCTCATAGTCAGACCCTGTAATAAGGCAGCCCCCATTGTCAGACCCTGTAATAAGGCAGCCCCCATAATCAGACCCTGTAATAAGGCAGCACCCCCATAGTCAGACCCTATAATAAGGCAGCCCCCATAGTCAGACCCTGTAATAAGGCAGTACCCCATAGGCAGACTCTGTAGTATAAGGCAGCACCCCCATAGTCAGACCCTGTAATAAGGAAGCCACCATAGTCAGACCCTGTAATAAGGCAGCACCCCTATAGGCAGACACTGTAATAAGGCAGCCCCCATAGTCAGACCCTGTATTAAGGTAGCCCCCATAGTCAGACCCTGTAATAAGGCAGCCTCCCATAGGCAGACCCTGTAATAAGGTGGCAGATCCCCATAGGCAGACCCTGTAATAAGGTGACAGATCCCCATAGGCAGACCCTGTAATAAGGCGGCAGATCCCCATGGGCAGATCCTGTAATAAGGCGGCAGATCTCCATGGGCAGATACTGTAATAAGGCGGCAGATCCCCATGGGCAGACCCTGTAATAAGGTGGCAGATCCCCATGGGCAGACCCTGTAATAAGGCGGCAGATCCCCATAGGCAAACCCTGTAATAAGGCGGCAGATCCCCATAGGCAGACCCTGTAATAAGGCGGCAGATCCCCATAGGCAGACCCTGTAATAAGGCGGCAGATCCCCATAGGCAGACCCTGTAATAAGGCGGCAGATCCCCATGGGCAGACCCTGTAATAAGGCGGCAGATCCCCATGGGCAGACCCTGTAATAAGGCGGCAGATCCCCATAGGCAGACCCTGTAATAAGGCGGCAGATCCCCATAGGCAAACCCTGTAATATGGTGGCAGATCCCCATATGCAGACCCTGTAATAAGGCGACAGATCCCCATAGGCAGACCCTGTAATAAGGCGGCAGATCCCCATAGGCAGACCCTGTAATAAGGCGGCAGATCCCCATGGGCAGACCCTGTAATAAGGCGGCAGATCCCTATGGGCAGAACTGTTATGATCCGGTGACCTTGGAGCTGCATGAGACTTTCTCAGGAGTGGGTGGAACCTGTACTGACCGCAAACCCTAAACTGTCACCGCAACTAGAAGTAGCTGTGGGGTGTACCTAACACATCCTAGACACCTCGACACAGCCGGAGGACTAAATACCCCTATAGATGGAAATGGGAATTCTATCTTGCCTCAGAGCAGAACCCCAAAGGATAGGCAGCCCCCCACAAATATTGACTGTGAGTATTAGAGGAAAGACACACGCAGGCAGAAATCAGAATTTAGCAAAAGAGGCCACACTAGCTAAATAGGAAAGGATAGGACAGAACACCAAGCGGTCAGTATTAAAACCCTAAAAATATCCACAGCAGATAATACAAAAATTCCACATCTAACTAAAGACATGGAATGTATATCTGCATCTCCTGAGAATCCAGCTTGACTGAAATATCCAAACACAGTCTAAGCTGGACAAGAAAAAACATTGAATAGTACTGAACTGTAAAGCACACCGCATGTGTGCTGTAGAAACAAAACCAGACACTTATCTTTGCTGATTTGGTAGCAGGGCAGGAGGAACCAGACAGATGTAAAACCTCCAAGAACAATGGACAACTGGCAAGGGCTAATGAATACTGCACACCTAAATATCCCAGTCAGAGCTACAATCAGCAGGGACACCTGCCCAGGATTGCAACCCAGGGACAACTGCATTACTATCAACAACCACCGGAGGGAACCCAAGAGCAGAATTCACAACAGTACCCCCCCCTTGAAGAGGGGTCACCGAACCCTCACCAGAGCCCCCAGGCCGATCAGGACGAGCCAAATGAAAGGCACGGACCAAATCAGCAGCATGGACATCAGAGGCAAAAACCCAAGAATTATCCTCCTGGCCATAACCCTTCCATTTAACAAGGTACTGAAGCCTCCGCCTCGAAAAGCGAGAATCCAAAATCTTCTCAACCACATACTCCAACTCCCCATCAACCAACACAGGGGACGGAGGATCAACAGAGGGAACAACGGGCACCACATATTTCCGCAATAAAGATCTATGGAAGACATTATGGATAGCAAAAGAAGCCGGAAGGGCCAATCGAAAAGACACCGGATTAATCATCTCAGAAATCCTATAAGGACCAACAAAGCGAGGCTTAAACTTAGGGGAAGAAACCTTCATAGGAACATGACGGGAAGACAACCAGACCAGATCCCCAACCCGAAGCCGGGAACCAACACACCGACGACGGTTAGCAAAACGTTGAGCCTCCTCCTGAGACAATACCAAATTGTCCACCACATGAGCCCAAATCTGCTGCAACCTGTCAACCACAGAATCCACACCAGGACAGTCAGAAGGCTCAACCTGCCCTGAAGAAAAACAAGGATGAAAACCAAAATTACAAAAGAAGGGTGAAACCAAGGTAGCAGAACTAGCCCGATTATTAAGGGCAAACTCGGCCAATGGCAAGAAAGCCACCCAATCATCCTGATCACCAGACACAAAGCATCTCAGATAAGTTTCCAAAGTCTGATTAGTTCGCTCGGTCTGGCCATTTGTCTGAGGATGAAATGCAGAAGAAAAAGACAAATCAATGCCCAGCTTAGCACAAAAGGCCCGCCAAAACCGAGAAACAAACTGGGACCCTCTGTCGGACACAATATTCTCCGGAATACCATGCAAACGAACCCCATGCTGAAAAAACAACGGAACCAAATCAGAAGAGGAAGGCAATTTAGGCAAAGGCACCAAATGGACCATCTTAGAGAACCGATCACAAACAACCCAGATGACAGACATCTTCTGGGAAACCGGAAGATCAGAAATAAAATCCATAGAAATATGCGTCCAAGGCCTCTCAGGGACCGGCAAAGGCAAAAGCAACCCAGTAGCACGGGAACAACAAGGCTTGGCCCACGCACAAGTCCCACAAGACTGCACAAAAGAACGCACATCACGTGACAAAGAAGGCCACCAAAAGGACCTACCAACCAAATCTCTGGTCCCAAAAATACCAGGATGGCCAGCCAACACAGAAAAATGAAGCTCAGAAATCACTCTACTAGTCCATCTATCAGGAACAAACAGTTTCCCCACTGGACAGCGGTCAGGTTTGTCAGCCTGAAATTCCTGAAGAACCCGTCGTAAATCAGGGAAAATGGCAGAAAGAACCACCCCTTCTTTCAGAATACCGACCGGTTCAAGGACCTCAGGAGAATCAGGCAAAAAACTCCTAGAGAGGGCATCAGCCTTAATATTCTTAGAACCCGGAAGATACGAAACCACGAAATCAAAACGGGAAAAAAAACAAAGACCATCGAGCCTGTCTAGGATTCAGCCGCCTGGCAGACTCGAGGTAAATCCGATTTTTATGATCGGTCAAGACCACAATACGGTGCTTAGCTCCCTCGAGCCAATGTCGCCACTCCTCAAACGCCCACTTCATAGCCAACAACTCCCGATTGCAGACATCATAATTGCGTTAAGCGGGCGAAAACGTATGGGAAAAGAAGGCACACGGTTTCATCAAGGAACCAACAGGATCCCTCTGAGACAAAACGGCCCCTGCCCCAATCTCAGAAGCGTCAACCTCAACCTGAAACGGAAGAGAAACATCTGGTTGACGCAACACCGGGGAAGAAGTAAATCGGCGTTTAAGCTCCTGAAAGGCAGAGACAGCCGCAGAGGACCAATTCGTCACATCAGCGCCTTTCTTCGTCAAATCGGACAAGGGTTTAACAACACTGGAGAAGTTAGCAATGAATTGGCGATAAAAATTAGCAAAGCCCAAAAATTTCTGAAGGCTCTTCACAGATGTGGGTTGAATCCAATCATGAATGGCCTGAACCTTAACCGGATCCATCTCTATAGATGAGGGAGAAAAAATAAAGCCCAAGAAAGAAACCTTCTGCACTCCAAAGAGACACTTAGACCCCTTCACAAACAAAGCATTATCACGAAGGATCTGAAATACCATCCTGACCTGTTTCACATGAGACTCCCAATCATCGGAAAAAATTAAAATGTCATCCAAATATACAATCATGAATTTATCAAGATAAGTCCGGAAGATATCGTGCATGAAGGACTGAAAAACAGATGGAGCATTAGAGAGCCCGAATGGCATCACAAGGTATTCAAAATGGCCTTCGGGCGTATTAAACGCAGTTTTCCATTCATCACCCTGCTTAATACGAACAAGATTATATGCCCCCCGAAGGTCAATCTTAGTAAACCAACTAGCCCCCTTAATCCTAGCAAACAAATCGGAAAGCAGAGGTAAAGGGTATTGAAACTTGACCGTGATCTTATTCAAGAGGCGATAATCAATACAGGGTCTCAAGGAGCCATCCTTCTTAGCAACAAAAAAAAAACCTGCTCCCAACGGTGAAGAAGATGGCCGAATATGTCCTTTCTCCAAAGACTCCTTAACATAACTCCGCATGGCGGTATGTTCAGGCACAGACTGATTAAAAAGTCGGCCCTTAGGAAACTTACAGCCTGGAATCAAGTCAATCGCACAATCACAGTCCCTATGCGGTGGAAGGGAACTGGACTTGGGCTCATCGAATACATCCTGAAAATCAGACAAGAACTCTGGAATTTCAGAAGTGGAAGAAGAGGAGATTGACATCAAAGGAACATCATTATGAACCCCCTGACATCCCCAACTAGTCACAGACATAGACTTCCAATCCAACACAGGATTATGTGCCTGCAACCACGGAAAACCCAGCACGATAGCATCATGTAAATTATGCAACACCAGAAATCGACAATCTTCCTGATGGGCTGGCGCCATGCACATGATCACCTGTGTCCAGAACTGGGGCTTATTTTTAGCCAAAGGTGTAGCATCAATGCCCCTTAAAGGAATAGGGTTCTGCAAAGACTGCAAGGGAAAACCACAACGCCTGGCAAACTCAAAGTCCATTAAGTTCAAGGCGGCGCCTGAATCCACAAACGCCATGACAGAAAATGATGATAATGAGCAGATCAAGGACACAGATAATAAAAATTTAGGTTGTACAGTACTGATGGTAATTGAACTAGCGATCCTCTTTGTACGCCTAGGACAGACTGAAGTGACATGAGAAGCATCGCCACAATAAAAACACAACCTATTCTGATGTCTGAATCCCTGTTGTTCCGTTCTAGACAGAATCCTATCACACTGCATTGACTCAGGCATCTGCTCTGAGGACAACGCCACAACGCGCACAGTTCTGTGCTCCCGCAAACGCCGATCAATCTGAATGGCCAGAGACATAGAATCACTCAGACCGAAAGGCGTGGGAAACCCCACTATAACATCTTTAACAGATTCAGAAAGACCCTTTCTGAAAATTGCCGCCAAAGCATCATCATTCCATTTAGTCAACACAGACCATTTTCTAAATTTCTGACAATACAATTCTGCCGCTTCTTGACCCTGAGACAGGACCAACAAGGTCTTCTCCGCTTGATCCACAGAATTTGGTTCATCATATAATAATCCTAAAGCCTGAAAAAAGGCATCTACATTAAGCAAGGCCGGATTCCCAGATTCCAGGGAAAATGCCCAATCCTGAGGATCGCCACGCAGCAGGGAGATGACAATTTTAACCTGCTGAATGGAATCACCAGAGGATCGAGGTCTCAGAGCAAAAAACAGTTTACAGTTGTTTTTAAAACTCAAAAATTTGGACCTGTCCCCAAAAAACAAATCAGGAGTAGGAATCTTAGGCTCTAAAACTGGAGTCTGAACAATATAATTAGAAATACCCTGTACCCTAGCAGCAAGCTGGTCTACACGAGAAGCTAATCCCTGAACATCCATGCTAGCACAAGACTCCTCAGCCACCCAGAGAAAAAGAGGGAAGAAAAGACAAAGCAGGCTACAGAAAAAAAAATGGCTCTTTCTTCCCTTCTTCTGAGATGCATTTAACTCATTGTTGGCCAGTTGTACAGTTATGATCCGGTGACCTTGGAGCCGCATGAGACTTTCTCAGGGGTGGCTGGAACCTGTACTGACCGCAAACCCTAAACTGTCACCGCAACTAGAAGTAGCCGTGGGGTGTACCTAACACATCCTAGACACCTTGACACAGCCGGAGGACTAAATACCCCTATAGATGGAAATGGGAATTCTATCTTGCCTCAGAGCAGAACCCCAAAGGTTAGGCAGCCCCCCACAAATATTGACTGTGAGTATTAGAGGAAAGACACACGCAGGCAGAAATCAGAATTTAGCAAAAGAGGCCACACTAGCTAAATAGGAAAGGATAGGACAGAACACCAAGCGGTCAGTATTAAAACCCTAAAAATATCCACAGCAGATAATACAGAAATTCCACATCTAACTAAAGACATGGAATGTATATCTGCATCTCCTGAGAATCCAACTTGACTGAAATATCCAAACAGAGTCTAAGCTGGACAAGAAAAAACATTGAATAGTACTGAACTGTAAAGCACACCGCATGTGTGCTGTAGAAACAAAACCAGACACTTATCTTTGCTGATTTGGTAGCAGGGCAGGAGGAACCAGACAGATGTAAAACCTCCAAGAACAATGGACAACTGGCAAGGGCTAATGAATACTGCACACCTAAATATCCCAGTCAGAGCTGCAATCAGCAGGGACACCTGCCCAGGATTGCAACCCAGGGACAACTGCATTACTATCAACAACCACCGGAGGGAACCCAAGAGCAGAATTCACAACACAGACCCTGTAATAAGGTGGCAGATCCCCATAGGCAGACCCTGTAATAAGGCGACAGATCCCCATAGGCAGACCCTGCAATATGGCGGCAGATCCCCATAGGCAGACCTTGTAATAAGGCAGCAGCACCCATAAAAAATAAATAAATATTCACCTCTCTTCTTCCTGGTTCCTGCGTTGCTCCCGCTGATCTCCTGACGGCAGTGACGGCGACGTCAGACATTGACAGGGGGATGATGGGAAAAGGAGCGCATCAATGCGATCAGCTGTATCGGCTAAATGCCGGCACAGCTGATCTTCTGATGATGGCGGGGGTCCCACTGCTGGCACCGGGCCCCCCTGCCTGCTCAGGAGCCCCATAGCCTCAGAGCAGGGAGATCAATTCTCCCTGCTCTGCCGCAGAATGTAACTGCGCGCTGATACAGTTACAGTAGCGTAGCTCCAGGTGGGCCCCCTCAGAGCACCGAGCCCGGGGCGCCAGCACCCTCTGACCCCCCGGTAGCTAAGCTACTGGATTCATGTATATTGTGCCCAGTACTGCTCATATAAGAGGGTGGGGACCCTGTCATGTTCCCAATGGCAGGGAATCTGAACAACAGAACACAGGTAAAAAACAGGACGAGCTCTAGGGTGATGGAACCTGAGCTGACCGCGATCCTGAACCTCAACTCACAACTAGCAGCAGCCGGGGAGCGTTCCTGGGGGGACTCTAGACGCCTCGCGCCAGCCGGAGATCTAGCTTCCCCTATCAGAAGAATAACAGACCTCGCTTGCCTCCAGAGAAATGTACCCACAGAAATAGCAGCCCCCCACATATAATGACGGTGAAATGAGAGGAAGGCACAAACGTAGTTATGAAAATAGATTCAGCAAAAATGAGGCCCGCTAAAAGCTAGATAGCAGAGGATACAAAAGGTGAACTGCGCTGTCAGCTTAAAAAACCCTTCAAAATACCATCCTGAAATTACTTGAACTCATGCGCCAACTCATGGCAAATGAGTGGTAATTTCAGCCCACTAGAGCAACCAGCCACAGAGAATTACATATCTGCAAGCTGGACTAAAAAACATGAAAACAAACATGAAACAGGGAAATCCAGACTTAGCTTGTCTTGAAGGCTTTAGGAGCAGGTAGCAAAGGTAACAGAGACACACTGATACATTGATAGCCGGCAAGGGAATGACAGGAAAGCCAGGTTAAATAGGAAACACCCAGCCTCTGATGGACAGGTGGAAACCAGAGACCGCAACCCACCAAAGTCACCCAGTACCAGTTGTAACCACCAGAGGGAGCCCAAAAACAGAGTCCACAACAGGACCCGCTCCTGCACAGGGGCCTTCCGCAGGATTCTCCTGTTCTAGGGCAGTCCAAGCCTGGTAGTACAGTACATATGAAAGTAACCAACTTTGTACTGTATCTTAACAGAGAAATCTGCTTCTTTCTCTTCTTAGGCTAATCAATAATTTTCAAACTTCTCAATTTCTGGGTAAAATCTGTATTCAGTGTAGAAATTTTTTTACATTACTGAGATAGGAGTTTGGCATTTGCTGCTGATAAGTTTAATATTTTTGGATGACAGAATAGAATCATAACGTACCATCGGCAAAGTTGGGTCGAAGTTCATTTGTCCCTGAGATTCTCAACGTGGACAATACAGTGACTTTTCTGTTGAAGTTTTCTCCATCCCTTCTCATTCCTAATGTTTTCCACAGATCTCTTAAAGGAGTTTTTGCTTTGAATTTTATCTCTCTCATCACCACCCCCTCCGGTTTCTGTCAATGGTATTTTAGTGTAAAAGGTACAGGGAATTGTGGATTCTCAGAAGGCCCAAAATTCCCTACAGTACCTCATCCATTAGATGAGATACGGACCAGAGGTGAAATCCTGGGTTCCAGCCTGATCCGTGAAGGTCGATAGTCTGGTCAAGAGTCAGGACATTCCATTCTAGGTTTCCTAGGAAATCTGGGAGTCCCAAGAGGGGGTATTATCACCACTCAAGGTCCTAAGGAGTGAGTGACAACACAGTCATCCTATAAGATCAAAGGCGTGGTGAGCAGTCAGTATTGTGAGTGACAGGCCAGTTGCCCAATCTGAGGCAGGGACATGTTGGGCTGTCAGTATTGTGAATGACAGTCCAGCAGTTCAATCTAGCCGGGCTTTTGGGGTTTCCTCCCGATGTCACCTGTTTAGGGTGATTACCTTGCTATTTAGCTGGCTGGTTGATGACCAAAACATTGCCAGTTGTAGCCTTGCTCTGTGGTATGTTTGCTATGTGCTTTGTGTACTGATTTTCTGATCTTTGTTGCCGGACTTTGGATATGCCATTTGATTACTTGTTTGTATTATCCCTTTTGCCATTGATGCGCTATGAACTTAGTTACCTGACCCCGGATTTTGCCTCTAATTATCCATTTGTCTCATCCCTTTGTTTTTGACCTTGGACTCCTTGACTTCCCCGCCTCACAGCTTGTCTTTGAGAAGTGACTCAGTGGCACAAAAAGTTGCTAGAGAAGAAAGCTTGGAATCCCCCGTTATAATATATATATATATATATATATATATATATATATATATATACATACACACTCTGGTGCAGTCACTACCAGGCTCTGCAATAACGCAAGAAAACTAGCTGCCAGTGCCACCACTAATTGTTTATACAGGATGATTGAACACCCGCTGCAGTTAGCATTTGTCTTCAGGGGTGCGGTTTATAGAGCAAGAGGATCAAAGCTATTACATTTTAATATTTTACATATTTAATTCAAAAAGTAGGCAAGGTTTATGAAAATATACAAAAGATATTACAAAAGGTAAAAAATAATATAGTATATACAACTACAAAAAATAAAAATGGATAAAAAAAGAAAAGTACTATATCAGTGTCACAGAAATGGTGCAGATCTTAGCGGAGAAAAGCTCTCCTTTAAGTAAAATGATACAGAACTACAACGAACTGTGTCTTCCAGTATTGACAATGACAATAATTCAAAATATGCTTTTGGGGCTGGTCAATGGGATGTGGCTAGGTTCCCAAAAAATTATGAGATCCCCAGTTTTCAGAATATCTGCCCACCTGGATGTCCCAGGCAGAAGATATTAATTAGTGACGAGCGAGCGTGCTCGGATAAGGTATTATCTGAGCATGCTTGAGGGCTAATAGAGCATCTTTGGCATGCTCTAATACTATGCTTGAGCTGCCGTGGCTGCATGTCTCGGGGCTGTTGTTGTGGATGTCGAACAGTCACCATACATGCATCCTCAAGACATGCATCCACCATGATGCAAACATAGTATTAGAGTACGTCAGAAATGCTCTATTAGCATTCGAGCATGCTTGGATAATACCTTATCCGAGTATGCTCACTCATCACTAGTATTAATGCCAAATTTCCTATTATGATTTTAGCTTTCTATAGGTAGAAAACATGGCATATATATCATTTATCCATCTGTCCAATATTAATTAAGAGGTGATGCACAGGCCACCGAGAGATGTACTAAATGCGTTATGTTCACCACTTTGTCACAAAGTCGAAAATATGCCTCCTTTAACTAGAGGTCGTACACCATGTACAAAAAAAAAACAATATTCACAACTAAACTACGTTGACCTAATGTCTGATATTCTTGTCCAAATGTGGCTTTGAAAATAGGAAACTTATTTCCACAATCGAGAAAAATCACACCTCCCAGGCTCTTGTATACACTGAGCCCAGACTTCTTGTTTGCTCTTCTGCAGATAACCCTCTTCAATTACCTGTTAGCAGCAGGAGATCATAGCTGAAATGGCATCAAATGTAATGCTCTTAAAGTGCTAGCTCTTGTTCCTTTCCCAAGTTATAATTAAGCCATGCATCAATGTTCCATATGGGGGTGACATGTCCCTTCTGAAGACATAGTTTTATAGATTTTACTATTACATCTATGACACCATAGATGTAATTTACTTACAGATACATACACTGGACACCCTGCATGGAGCAAAGCTAGAACAATGCACTACTGAAAAGGAATCACAGATTGTTCAAGACAGATGCTAAAATTTGTAAGTTCACAGGCTTCGGATCATGAGGAACATTTAGAGGCATGTTCATACACAAATAAAATGTAGAACACAAGAAGGCCAAATGTATAAGATAATTTCATAGCGGATTATAGTGTTCATATACACATTTAGGGGTTGTTCTAAATTAAAATACATAATCATGTAACAAGAGTCTGATGGGTCCTGGTACAAAATTTGGTTCTGGGCCCTCTTGGTCAGATGTTTGGGCCCTTGTAGCATTCTTGACCCAATAAAAACATACGTGTTCACCTCTCATGTAATAATGTCCTCATCCTGACCCCTTCCTGTGATATTGTCCTCCATCCTGGGCCCCTTTCTGTAATAATATCCCCCATCCTGGCCCCTTACTGTGATAATGTCCCCATTCTGGCCACTTTACTTAATAATGTCCCCCATCCTGTGCCCCTTTATTTATTAATGTCCCACATCCTGGGCCCCTTTATTTAATAATATCCATCATCCTGGCCCCTTACTGTAATAATGTCCCCATTCTGGCCCCTTTATTTAATAATGTTCTCAATTTTGAATCCGTTCCAGTAATAATGTTCCTAGTTCGGCCGCTCTTCTCTAACACTTTTTAAAAATAAACTATTCTTCTTACCTTCTGCCACTCCCATGACCATCAACGTTCTTTTACATAGCCGGCGCTGACACCGACAGTTGACTCTGGCATGCTCACTGTCATGATCTCTGCAGGCAGAGATCATAGCAAGCCTATAGAGGGACAAGCTCTCGGAAGATGGAACTATACTGACCATGAACTAAGCCTGCCGCGCAACTAGAAATAGCCAGGTAGCATTTCCTATTTATCGCTAGATGCCCAGCTCTGGCCTAAGACCTAAATAGCTAGCAGAGGGAAATATAAGACCTGGCTCACCTCTAGAGAAATATTCCAAAGAAGACAGTAGCCCCCCACATATAATGACGGTGAGTTCAGATGAAACAACAAACGCAGCAGGAAAATAGTCTTAGCAAATTTGAGGTCCGCTTACTAGATAGCAGAAGACAGATAGTATACTTTCATGGTCAGCAGAAAAACACTAACAAAACACCATCCAGAGATTACCTTAAACTCTGGCATTAACTCATAACGCCAGAGTAGCAATCCCTGATCAACGAGAGCTTTCCAGACACAGTAACAAAACTTCAGCTGTGAACTGGAACAAATAGGCAAAACAAAACATGGACAAAAGTCCAACTTATCTAGTAGTTGTCTAGAAGCAGGAACAAACACTGAGAGGCATCAGATAACATTGTTGACCGGCAAGAAACCACCAGAGAAATGAGCTTAAATAGCGACACCCACTACTGATGGGACCAGGTGAAACAGGAAAGAGGATGACAAGTCCAATTCCACAAGCGGCCACCGGGGGAGCCCAGAATCCAAATTCACAACAGTACCCCCCCCTCAAGGAGGGGGCACCGAACCCTCACCAGATCCACCAGGGCGACCAGGATGAGCCCTATGGAAGGCACGAACAAGATCAGAAGCATGAACATCAGATGCATTGACCCAAGAATTATCCTCCTGGCCGTAACCCTTCCAGTTGACCAGATACTGGAGTTTCCGTCTGGAAACACGAGAGTCCAAAATTTTCTCCACAACGTACTCCAACTCACCCTCAACCAACACCGGAGCAGGAGGCTCAACTGAAGGTACAACAGGTACCTCATACCTGCGCAATAACGACCGATGAAAAACGTTATGAATGGAAAAGGACGCAGGGAGGTCCAAACGGAAAGAAACAGGATTAAGAATCTCCAATATTCTATAAGGGCCGATGAACCGAGGTTTAAACTTAGGAGAAGAGACCCTCATAGGGACAAAACGAGAAGACAACCACACTAAATCTCCAACACAAAGCCGAGAACCAACACGACGATGACGGTTGGCAAAACGCTGAGTCTTCTCCTGGGACAACTTCAAATTGTCCATAACCTGCCCCCAGATGTGATGCAATCTCTCCACCACCGCATCCACTCCAGGACAATCCGAGGATTCCACCTGACCGGAGGAAAATCGAGGGTGAAACCCCGAATTACAGAAAAACGGGGACACCAAGGTGGAAGAACTGGCCCGATTATTGAGGGCGAACTCTGCCAATGGCAAAAAAGCAACCCAATCATCCTGGTCAGCAGAGACAAAACACCTCAGATATGTCTCAAGGGTCTGATTAGTCCGCTCGGTCTGGCCATTAGTCTGAGGGTGAAAAGCAGATGAAAAAGACAAATCTATGCCCATCCTAGCACAGAATGCCCGCCAAAATCTAGACACAAATTGGGTACCTCTGTCAGAAACAATATTCTCAGGAATACCGTGCAATCGGACAACATTCTGAAAAAACAGAGGAACCAACTCAGAAGAAGAAGGCAACTTGGGCAGAGGAACCAAATGGACCATTTTAGAGAAACGGTCACAGACCACCCAGATGACAGACATCTTCTGGGAAACAGGCAGATCTGAAATAAAATCCATCGAGATGTGTGTCCAAGGCCTCTTAGGAATAGGCAAGGGCAACAGCAGTCCGCTAGCCCGAGAACTACAAGACTTGGCCCGAGCACAAACGTCACATGACTGCACAAAGACTCGCACATCTCGTGACAGGGAAGGCCACCAGAAGGATCTTGCCACCAAATCCCTGGTACCAAAAATTCCGGGATGACCTGCCAATGCAGAAGAATGTACCTCAGAGATGACTCTGCTGGTCCAATCATCCGGAACAAACAGTCTATCAGGCGGACAACGATCCGGTCTATCCGCCTGAAACTCTTGCAAGGACCGCCGCAGATCAGGAGAAACGGCCGACAAAATTACTCCCTCCCTAAGGATACCTGTGGGTTCAGAATTACCAGGAGAGTCCGGGTCAAAACTCCTAGAAAGGGCATCTGCCTTAACATTCTTAGAACCCGGTAGGTATGACACCACAAAATTAAAGCGAGAAAAAAATAAAGACCAGCGCGCCTGTCTAGGATTCAGGCGTCTGGCAGTCTCAAGATAAATCAAATTTTTGTGGTCAGTCAATACCACCACCTGATGCCTAGCCCCCTCGAGCCAATGGCGCCACTCCTCAAACGCCCACTTCATGGCCAAAAGCTCCCGATTCCCAACATCATAATTCCGCTCTGCGGGCGAAAATTTGCGAGAAAAGAAGGCACAAGGCCTAATGACGGAGCAGTCGGAACCTTTCTGCGACAACACTGCCCCAGCTCCGATCTCCGAAGCGTCAACCTCAACCTGAAAAGGCAGATTCACATCAGGCTGACGCAACACAGGGGCAGAGGCAAAACGGCGCTTAAGCTCCTGAAAGGCCTCTACAGCATGAGGGGACCAATTAGCAACATCAGCGCCTTGTCTGGTCAAATCAGTCAGTGGTTTAACGACATCCGAAAAACCAGCAATAAATCGGCGGTAAAAGTTGGCAAAGCCCAAAAATCTCTGAAGACCCTTAAGAGAGGAGGGCTGAGTCCAGTCACAAATAGCTTGCACCTTGACGGGATCCATCTCAATGGAAGAGGGAGAAAAAATATACCCCAAAAAGGAAATTTTCTGGACCCCAAAAACGCACTTAGACCCCTTCACACATAAAGAATTAGACCGCAGAACCTGAAAAACTCTCCTGACCTGCTGGACATGAGAGTCCCAGTCATCAGAAAAAATCAGAATATCATCCAGATATATTATCATAAATCTATCCAGAAAATCGCGGAAAATATCATGCATAAAAGACTGGAAAACTGAAGGGGCATTAGAAAGACCAAAAGGCATGACCAAATACTCAAAGTGGCCCTCGGGCGTATTAAATGCGGTCTTCCACTCATCCCCCTGCCTGATCCGCACCAAATTATACGCCCCACGAAGATCAATTTTAGAGAACCACTTAGCACCCTCTATACGAGCAAACAAATCAGTAAGCAATGGCAATGGGTATTGATACTTAACAGTGATCTTATTCAGAAGCCGATAATCAATACATGGTCTCAAAGAGCCGTCTTTTTTTTTTGAGACAAAGAAAAACCCAGCTCCCAAGGGAGAAGAAGATGGACGAATATGTCCCTTTTCCAAAGACTCCTTTATATATTCCCGCATAGCAGCATGTTCCGGCACAGACAAATTAAACAAACGACCCTTTGGATATTTACAACCCGGTATCAAATCTATGGCACAATCGCACTCACGGTGCGGAGGTAACGACCCAAGCTTGGGTTCGTCAAAGACGTCTTGATAATCAGAGAGGAACTCAGGGACTTCAGAGGGAATGGACGACGAAATAGAAACCAAAGGTACGTCCCCATGAATACCCTTACATCCCCAGCTCAACACAGACATTGCTCTCCAGTCCAAGACTGGGTTGTGAGACTGCAACCATGGCAATCCCAGTACCAAATCGTCATGTAAATTATACAGCACCAGGAAACGAATAATCTCCTGGTGATCCGGATTGATACGCATGGTTACTTGTGTCCAGTATTGTGGTTTATTATTAGCCAATGGGGTGGAGTCAATCCCCTTCAGAGGAATAAGAGTCTCCAAAGGCTCTAAATCAAAACCACAACGATTGGCAAAAGACCAATCCATAAGACTCAGAGCGGCGCCAGAGTCAACATAGGCGTCCGTGGCAATGGATGACAAAGAGCAAATCAGGGTTACAGACAAAATAAACTTAGACTGAATGGTGCCAATGGAAACAGACTTATCAAGCTTCTTTGTACGCCTAGAGCATGCTGATATAACATGAGTAGAATCCCCACAATAGAAACACAATCCATTCTTCCGTCTAAAATTCTGTCGCTCGCTCCTGGACAGAATTCTATCACACTGCATACTCTCTGGCGCCTTTTCCATAGACACCGCCAGATGGTGCACCGGTTTGCGCTCCCGCAGACGCCTATCAATCTGAATAGCCATTGTCATGGACTCATTCAGACCTGCAGGCAAAGGGAACCCCACCATAACATCCTTAACGGCATCAGAGAGACCCTCTCTGAAAGTTGCCGCCAAGGCGCACTCATTCCACTGAGTAAGCACAGACCATTTACGGAATTTTTGGCAGAAAACTTCAGCTTCGTCTTGCCCCTGAGATAGTGCCATCAAAGTTTTTTCTGCCTGAAGTTCCAAATGAGGTTCCTCATAAAGCAAGCCCAAGGCCAGAAAAAACGCATCCACATCGCGTAACGCAGGATCCCCTGCTGGCAATGAGAAGGCCCAATCTTGAGGGTCACCCCTGAGCAAGGAAATCACAATCCTAACCTGCTGAGCAGGGTCTCCAGCTGAACGAGACTTCAGGGACAAATAAAGCTTACAATTATTTCGGAAATTCTGGAAGCTAGCTCTATTCCCTGTGAAGAACTCCGGCAAAGGAATTCTCGGCTCAGATGCCGGAGCATGTACCACAAAATCTTGTAAATTTTGTACTTTCGTGATGAGATTATTCAAACCCGCAGTTACACTCTGGAGATCCATTATTGTCAGGTGCACACAGAGCATACAGAGATTAGGAGGAGAGAGAGAAAAAAGACTGCAGCAAGGCAGACTGGAGGAAAAAAAAAAAAAAAATTCCAGCAGACTTCTTATAACTCTCCTTTCTCAACCTGGGTCTTTAACACTTTATGGGCCGGTCAAACTGTCATGATCTCTGCAGGCAGAGATCATAGCAAGCCTATAGAGGGACAAGCTCTCGGAAGATGGAACTATACTGACCATGAACTAAGCCTGCCGCGCAACTAGAAATAGCCAGGTAGCATTTCCTATTTATCGCTAGATGCCCAGCTCTGGCCTAAGACCTAAATAGCTAGCAGAGGGAAATATAAGACCTGGCTCACCTCTAGAGAAATATTCCAAAGAAGACAGTAGCCCCCCACATATAATGACGGTGAGTTCAGATGAAACAACAAACGCAGCAGGAAAATAGTCTTAGCAAATTTGAGGTCCGCTTACTAGATAGCAGAAGACAGATAGTATACTTTCATGGTCAGCAGAAAAACACTAACAAAACACCATCCAGAGATTACCTTAAACTCTGGCATTAACTCATAACGCCAGAGTAGCAATCCCTGATCAACGAGAGCTTTCCAGACACAGTAACAAAACTTCAGCTGTGAACTGGAACAAATAGGCAAAACAAAACATGGACAAAAGTCCAACTTATCTAGTAGTTGTCTAGAAGCAGGAACAAACACTGAGAGGCATCAGATAACATTGTTGACCGGCAAGAAACCACCAGAGAAATGAGCTTAAATAGCGACACCCACTACTGATGGGACCAGGTGAAACAGGAAAGAGGATGACAAGTCCAATTCCACAAGCGGCCACCGGGGGAGCCCAGAATCCAAATTCACAACAGCTCACCATGGGCCGTGGGTGCATGACATTATTGCCATGCATCTTGCGTGATAGGCACACAGACTTCAGTTGCTGGCCTCTGATTGGACCCTGGAGTGTGTAGGGAGATGGTTAGTCTCTGCACCACTATACATTATATCTGTATGTGTGTACAAGGACGCATAACCAGGTGAAATAGGCACTGGCATTGGTGGGCCCCCTTCCCACACGAGTCTGGTTGTGGTGGCACCCTCTGAGACCACGAACATTACATCCCCGAATAGAGTTTCCTATCCTTTTCAGAGAGTAGTTCTAGGCACACTGTTGTGTTCATATCCCACTTTGTCAGCTTTTCTTTGGTCATTCTTTCCAAACTATTCAATGTTTCCTGCTTTTCATTTTTGCCATTGTGACATTACACAGCCTAAAAAGAAAAAGGTTCGCCATAACTGTGTTACAAAAAAGCATTATCTGAAATGACAATTGCTTGTTTTACGATTAGACTCCATGCTCTGTTACTCTAATCTAGAATTTACAAGGAATATTCCTCAGAGATCCAATTCAAGAGTAGTAATCTCAACAAAACAATCTGTGAAGACCAGTGAGGGTGTGAATGTACCTGCTGCTCGCTACCTATAAGCCCAGAAACTAATTTGTGACAAAGAAATAGAGTCTGATAAAATAACATTCTCTATAAATAAAATATGTCCAGTCAATGCAAGTCCTCATCTGTTGACTGTTTAAAGAGAACCTATCACTAAATTTGTGCTGCATTTGTCAGAGATTGGAAGCGCGATTACAGCCAGGCATGTATTTCTCTAAACAATGCATTGTTTCATAGAACACAATTTGAATACCGGGGACTGTAGGGAGAGACCGGTCTAGCCTGACGGTGAGAAGCCGGTCAGGGAACCAACCAGATTAGTCACTGAAGATCAGCGAACCTTTCAAGATTCAGTTCAGCAAACATCCCGATGTTCGCAGAACATGTTCACCGAAAATACCCGAACCTCATTGAATTCAATGGCAGGCAAAACCAAATGCATAGACAACACCTTCAGGCGTGGGAAAAAAGCTGCCAATACAACTCAAATTAGGGGCAGACACCAGAAAAAGTGGCATCAATTGACCGAGTGCAAATAGTATATGGATGCTTGGATGCTTGGGACAGGGCTTGGACCAGCATTTCTAGCTGAAACATTGACCAGTAACAGGTGGATGAGTGACAGGTGTAGGCCTGGTGCGCTGATATGTCTGCCATATTCAAGCAACACACATAAAGGAGACCCAACTTGGAGTCCAAACATTTCCAACAATTTAGGTCAGATACCAGGAAAAGTGGCATCAATTGACCCACACTAGAAATTTGATAATGGCACAGCAGCAGTGAACCATGGGATATGCATGAGGTATCAGGGGCTGGGCCAGCATTTAGAGCTTGGAATTTAAGTTTAAATTAAGACGAAGTGGGTAAGCAGTGTATGCCTGCTGTGATGGGAGCCCTGATTCCTCATGCAACGGCTCAAATTGTTTTTCTGCTCAGCCACACTCAGGTGGCACAAATATCAGCTTTGTAGACTAAAATTGTTAAAAACATTTAAGGATCGTAACACAGGTAGTTAACTGAAAGTAAGTGCAGGCCTGCCAATCTGGGAGCATTACTGCTACAATCAACACACGTGAAGGAGACCCAACTTGAAGTCATTTTTTCCAAATTGGGGAGAACCCCAAATAAACTCTCACAAGAAGACCATAAAATGTAACTTTTATTTCTAATAATTAAAATAAAGTATACACAAAGGTTATAAAACTTTTGTCCCTAAGCTGTCTCAGAAGTCTGCATTTATTTTATGCAGTATTCCTGCTAATTTATATTTAGAAACGGTATACCACCCGGTATGCTAATAGCGCCAGCGTCCCCCTCCCCAACATGTTTCACCGTGCTAGCGGTCTCATCAGGGGATAGGACATGGGCTTGAAGCTTTCTAAATATAAATTATAAATGCAATACTGCACCGCAGTATTAGCACAATTGATTTAGATTAGGAAATGTGGCATGGTGCCTGCACTACAGCATTAGCCTAAATGATTTAGATTATGAAATGTGGCCTCCTGCCTGCACCACAATATTAGCACAAACTACAGTATTTAGATTAGAAAATGTGGCCCGGTGCCTGCACTACAGTATTAGCCCAAATGATTTAGGTTAGGAAATGTGGCCTCCTGCCTACACCACAATATTAACACAAACAAGTTAAATTAAGAAACGTGGCCTCCTGCCTGCACCACACTATTAACACAAACTATTTAGATTAGGAACTGTGGCATAGTGCCTGCACTACCACATTATCCCAAACAATTTAAATTAGGAAATGTGGCCTCTTGCTTGAACTACAATAGTAGCACAGATAAGTTAGAATAGGAAATGTGGCCTTCTGCCAAGGTCAATTTCATATAGTATCCTATCTAGCTGAAAATAAATCGCCTACAATGGGTACGGAAAGTATTCATACCCCTTTAAATTTCTCACTCTTTGTTTCATTGCAGCCATTTGGTAAATTCATAAAAGTTATTTTTCATTAATGTACACTCTGCACCCCATCTTGACTGAAACAAAACAGAAATGTAGAAATTTTTGCAGATGTAATAAAAAAGAAAAAATGAAATATCACATGGTCATAAGTATTAGGACCCTTTGCTCAGTATTGAGTAGAAGCACCCTTTTGAGCTAGTACAGCTATGAGTCTTCTTGGGAATGATGCAACAAGTTTTTCACACCTGGATTTGGGGATCCTCTGCCATTCTTCCTTGCAGATCCTCTCAAGTTTCGTCAGGTTGGATGGTGAACGTTGGTGGACAGCCGTTTTCAGGTCTCTCCAGAGATGCTCAATTGGGTTTCGGTCAGTGCTCTGGCTGGGCCAGTCAAGAATGGTCACAGAGTTGTTCTGAAGCCACTCCTTTGTTATTTTAGCTGTGTGCTTAGGGTCATTGTCTTGTTGGAAGGTGAACCTTCGGCCAAGTCTGAGGTCCAGAACACTCTGGAAAAGGTTTTCATCCAGGATATCTCTGTACTTGGACGCATTCATGTTTCCTTCAATGGCAACCAGTTGTCCTGTCCCTCCAGCTGAAAAACACCCCCATAGCATGATGCTGCCACCACCATGTTTCACTGTTGGGATTGTATTGGGCAGGTGATGAGCAGTGCCTGTTTTTTCCCCACACATACCGCTTAGAATTATCACCAAAAAGGTCTATCTTCGTCTCATCAGACCAGAGAATCTTATTTCTTATAGTCTGGGAGTCCTTCATGTGTTTTTTAGCTAACTCTATGCAGGCTTTCGATCTCCCCTGATGAAGCCCTATCAGTGAGGGCGATACGCGTGGGGCTGCATTGGCCCTGGTCCATTTCACTTCTTTGCCTGGGGTCGTCCTGGTTTGTGCATTTTGCACTTTAGGTAATTCAGCCTTATGGTCTCCTGGGACTCTTAATGCTCTTCTTTGCTATATGATTCACCCCTTGCCATTTTTATGTTTTTTTGGGATCTATATAGGAGTTATGTTGCCATTTAGGTAGGCTATTGAGCATGCTGTTGCTAGCCCCATGAGCCAGTAGGTATAGAGGTGGGTTTTCAGGCATTATATATTATTATACTTCATATGTATAGGTGTTAATATGTACAAACACTGGATATGGACAAGGTGTTCTTTGCTGTTTTTAAATATGTTTTACATTGTGTGGTGTACCAATAAACACCTCTTTTTTCTATATATGGTTTATTGTTATTTATATATTCATGTATGTGGTGTGCATAATTGGAGTGGTGCTGTTCTCTTGTTTGTCGTTTAGTTTTACCACTCACTTGCACCCCATACTCTAATATTCATATTATGGTAGTGCGCTTGGTTTACTTATTATCAGGCTTTCATATGTCTTGAACTGAGGAGAGGCTTCCGTCGGGCCACTCTGCCATAAAGACCCGACCGGTGGAGGGCTCCAGTGATAGTTGACTTTTGGCCTTTTGGACTTTTTAGCTGCAGAGGCAAGTGGAGGGGATTTATTTTCAGCTCGGAGGGCAGAAGTGGAGTGATCCAAAAGGGGATAAAGGCTAGTATAAGGCAATATGGTCCCTCTCTGTGTTATGCATGCGGTCCACATCGACAGTGGGTACCGTATCAAGTAACTTGCTGTGAAGGACCTATGAGCCAGCTGGCAGCCCATACCCCCTTGCGGCCAAGTCCACCCATGATCTAACACCCGGCAATTGACATATTTTGCTTATATCTTTTGCCCTATCGCTATTGTATTTGCATATCTGACCATTATATATGTATAACCATCGTGTACATATAGGGCAGCACAGTGGCTCAGTTGTTAGCACTGTAGCCTTACAGCGCTGGGGTCCTGGGTTCAAATTCCTCCAAGGACAACATCTGCAAAGAGTTTGTATGTTCTCCCCATGTCAGCATTCCAAAGACATACTGATATGGATTCTAGATTGTGAGCTCCAATGGGGTCAGTGCCATTAATATATGTAAAGCGCTGTGGAATTAATGGCGCTGTATAAGTGAGTAAAATAAATAAAATAAATATAGTGTATCGTCTAGTGTGCCCTTGAGGTGATTAAATATATAGTTTAACCTTGGACAGCTCTTATCTCGATCCACACATGTTTCTCAGTTTAACTTTCCATGCTACAGCGGCTGGTTTCTCGTCCGATATAATCCCGTTAGCGGACCGGGCTTATATCCAACGAGGAACTGGTGGTAGTCTTACTGGGCTGGCAGTGCTCTGTTTCAGTAGTGCTAGTGCAGCGCCCCAGAGTCCTGGTCGTTGCAGTACTGTGGCTCCGCCACTATGGGGAGCTATGGTGCGTCCGATGGCACTGATGGAGTTCATCTGATCAGGTATCACAGACACCAATACATTTCACAGCCGGGCCTTCGGGGGGAGCTAAGGGTGCTATTCATTAGGCCACTCCCCACCATAGTGGGTAAACTGGGGGTCAGGCAGGAAGTTAGAGGAGAAGCTGACTGGGTTGGAACCAGGCAACACCTTGTGGCAGAGGGTGTTGTAGGGGAAGATACAGTAGGGTCTCTGTCAGGGGTGGGATCCTGACAGAGGCTTGGCATCGAGAACGAACGTAACGGGACCGTGCCTGCTCCGGGTAGCGGCGGTGCCCGAGAAAGGATTAGAAGAGAGATAGATTGTGCTGAGTGAGAAACGGGATCACGCAAAGGAGAAATACCAGTAGGAGTCGTGCTGTAAGACCGAAGCAACGTCCTACTGAGGCGCACTACCGGTGGCCGGAACGCCGAGGGAGTAGAATAACATTCAGCTTCAAGCAATACTCTAAACAGCAGCAGGACAGTCAGTCTCAGGTGGGCTGTCTAACTCAAATCACCTATGAAGTCTTGGGAGGCAATTGTGGGAGAGGGGCGTCTCTAGGGTCCCGGAAGAACTCCAGGCCTACCCGTCAAACGGGTGCCGTTCCTACCCGAACCTCAGGGAGGGACGGAGGATTAGCAGAACATGATCTAGTCGAGTTGTGAGGGAACTTAAGAAACAGACACAACAGTTGTGGGGTACTTTCCGTAAGCACAGCAGGGAAGGACTACAACACATAGCGCTAGGGGGAAGGCACAGATTTCCTCCTGTGAAGAGAACTCTGGAGGTGCCATTGGACCGGCCGAACTTGCGCAGCCTGGTGAGCCGTATTCTGGACTGAGGACTCAGAGATCTTCAGTAAAGAGGTAAAGAGACTGCAACCTGGTGTCCTCGTTATTTACCGCGACCTGCACCCCACAACTGCACCGTTACAACACCACTTATTGCACCGGGCGTCCCCCACTGACAGACAGGGCCACGGACCGGGTCTAGCCACCGTGACAACCCCAGGACTGAGACCCAGAGGCCCGGCTCCGGGTACCCCTCTGCCCTGCGGCGGTGTGGGGGCGCTCCAAACTTGGCGTCACGAACAGGATCTACTTAAGCCTGAAGAATCAGGTCATGTGTGCCTTGGAACTGTGATTTATTGTGCTTGGACTGTACTTTATTGCAAAGACTGTGTGCTGCGCCACTTGCCGCCAAAATTCGCCGCCATTGCAGCGCTGAGGAGAGCGCCGGAAGAGAAGAGGGGCGTGGAGTAGGCGTAGACAAGCTAGAGAGCACGAAGAACAATGGCCGCCCAGTCTAAACATTTCTTGGTCCTGAGGACGTGTCCGTCAACAGCCGAGGTCCGCCTCCTAATCCTGTTTGGAGGGTGGAGACCATGGAGACGGGGCCGCCCACGAAAGAGACCGCGGGAAGAAGACACCGAAGAAGGAGCAAAGATGGCGACACCGAGAATCCCGCGGGGGACTGATCCGATCCAGCCTGAGGCTGCACCGCCTGACACAGCCCCAGATGCACCAGCGTTGCGGGGACCGACCCTCACGGAGCTGCCGATGGGCCGATCCCCCTTGCCACCATCAGAGGAGTGTGTAGCTGCAGCCGAGGCTCGCCAGATAGCGCAACGCGTGGGGGCCGATGCTCGCGTGCTTGCTCGGCTGGGTCGGTCCACAGAAGTCCACCTATCTCCGGTGTCCCCTGTTCCTTCCCACGCGGCCGCGGCTGAAGGAATGCTGCAGGCACAGGGCATGAAGATCCTGCCGGAGGCTGAGCACCTGCGGCGCTTGATGGCTGCATGGCGGAACCGACCGCAACCAGCAGCCCAGATTGATTTGACCACTGTCGCGGAGGTCCCATCTTCCCACTGGGGTGTGGTGGTCTCCTTCAACCCCCGATATGGAAGAGGGGTTATCCAGGAGATCGGGGAGCCGCTACAAGTCCACGTGGACCGGGAGGAGGTCGAGCACTGCGGAGGAAGGTTTGCTCGCGACCTGGAGCCCGGTGATGCCGTGACTTACACCCGGTGGAGGAGAGCAACAGGCGAAGCTGGCTGGGTGGCACGGGGCGTCCAGCGATGCGTTGCGCTCCAGGCCACCGCTGAAACATCCGACGATTAACCTTCCGCCGAAAAGGCCAAAGAACCTGACCCGGCAGAACAGCAGAAAACCCGGACCCACCATGTGCCTTGGGGGCGTGCAGGATCCTCAGTGAGAAGAGCATCACGGCAAGGGATCTTGTCGTTGCTGGGACCAGAGCCACTTCCTGGCGAGGCAGCGCGGCCCGTTGGCCTGGTGAGGCCCGGAAGGAAACCACCTGCTGCGCAGAAAGAGTAAGCATGAATGCTTTAAGAAAATGTAAATAGTTCTCCGTTTAACTGTTTGTTTACTGTTGCTGCTAAACCCGTCCAGGGTTAACTCCTTATGGATCCCTTTGTTGACCCGGGATCCTTGTTGTTTTGTTTATTTTTTCTAAGTTTTTGCACAAGTCTTAAGAACTGCAGCAATCATGGACCGTGCATGATACAAACTGCTTGTAAATAGTTCGCACCTTATTAAAGGCACTTCCTACTGGTTTTACTTAGAAAGAGACTCTTTGTGAAGATACCACACCGGAGCCTTTGCTGAGTATGGACTGGTAGCTAGAGAACAAATGCTACCTCCTAAAGACTTGGTCCCTTCTTAAAGGGGACATCCATGTGTATATTTGAAGAACCGTATTGCTTTAAGATTGATGGATAGCAATAATGTCTTGATGAGCGAAAGTGATGATAATTCTTACATGTAAAAGTTATATGTATTTGATTGGTTAAATATAAAGAAATGCAGATGATGTTTTCAGAAAGAAAGTAGTAATGAGGATTGATGTTATAAGGGGATAGGTGATAATGTTGATAAGAAACTGGGGATAGAAGGTAAACCCTGAGTCCTCCATAGTAAGTTGGTTATTGTAAAGAAAGAGTTAATAATGTGTTACAGAGGACAGAAAGTGAACCCGTAGGGGTTAGGTAGTGAGTCCTCCTAGGAGCTATACGTAGATGGCTCAGTGCTTCTAAAACTGAAAGTAATGTTATGATCTGTACTGTGTATAGAAGTTGAAAAGGCAGTAGGCCCTGGCTGAACGGGGCGGTCCTGTAACCGAAAGGAGAGGCAGTAGGTCTGGTGCCGATAGGACAGGCGGTCCTGCAGATTTAAAGAAGGAGAATGAAAAAGTTAACTTACCTTATAATGTGATTATAGGAAGGTCTTTGGTGGATACAGAGTGTATGTCCTTAAAGGCAATGTTAAAGTATTGTTCAGCAATTTTTGCACTTGGTAGAATACCCGGTTGGGTAACAGGAGTTATTTATAGCCTGTAATTTATAATGTTTAATGTTTAACCATGTTTTGTAACATTCAAGTGTCCTCACCTCCCATAAAGGGAAGCTTGTTCAAGTATACGTATTGTTATTTGCACTCAACAAAAATTGTATGTCTTTTTGCTAAACTTGTATTGTTGTTTTCTTCCCAGTCCCGGAGTACTGTGTTTAACCAGGGGGGAGTGCAGCGCCCCAGAGTCCTGGTCGTTGCAGTACTGTGGCTCCGCCACTATGGGGAGCTATGGTGCGTCCGATGGCACTGAAGGAGTTCATCTGATCAGGTATCACAGACACCAATACATTTCACAGCCGGGCCTCCGGGGGGAGCTAAGGGTGCTATTCATTAGGCCACTCCCCACCATAGTGGGTAAACTGGGGGTCAGGCAGGAAGTTAGAGGAGAAGCTGACTGGGTTGGAACCAGGCAACACCTTGTGGCAGAGGGTGTTGTAGGGGAAGATACAGTAGGGTCTCTGTCGGGTGGGATCCTGACAGAGGCTTGGCATCGAGAACGAACGTAACGGGACCGTGCCTGCTCCGGGTAGCGGCGGTGCCCGAGAAAGGGTTAGAAGAGAGATAGATTGTGCTGAGTGAGAAACGGGATCACGCAAAGGAGAAATACCAGTAGGAGTCGTGCTGTAAGACCGAAGCAACGTCCTACTGAGGCGCACTACCGGTGGCCGGAACGCCGAGGGAGTAGAATAACATTCAGCTTCAAGCAATACTCTAAACAGCGGCAGGACAGTCAGTCTCAGGCGGGCTGTCTAACTCAAATCACCTATGAAGTCTTGGGAGGCAATTGTGGGAGAGGGGCGTCTCTAGGGTCCCGGAAGAACTCCAGGCCTACCCGTCAAACGGGTGCCGTTCCTACCCGAACCTCAGGGAGGGACGGAGGATTAGCAGAACATGATCTAGTCGAGTTGTGAGGGAACTTAAGAAACAGACACAACAGTTGTGGGGTACTTTCCGTAAGCACAGCAGGGAAGGACTACAACACATAGCGCTAGGGGGAAGGCACAGATTTCCTCCTGTGAAGAGAACTCTGGAGGTGCCATTGGACCGGCCGAACTTGCGCAGCCTGGTGAGCCGTATTCTGGACTGAGGACTCAGAGATCTTCAGTAAAGAGGTAAAGAGACTGCAACCTGGTGTCCTCGTTATTTACCGCGACCTGCACCCCACAACTGCACCGTTACAACACCACTTATTGCACCGGACGTCCCCCACTGACAGACAGGGCACGGACCGGGTCTAGCCACCGTGACAACCCCAGGACTGAGACCCAGAGGCCCGGCTCCGGGTACCCCTCGGCCCTGCGGCGGTGTGGGGGCGCTCCACTAGCGAAAGGGACCTTTCAGCCTGTCAGGGTTGTGAGCGAGTGTGGTGCCATGTCAGTGACAGCGTGGGCCACATCCTCTCACTCTCCATGCCTACTTTGCCTGTGTGACCTTACCACGTGATCTCACTGACATAACATTGATGTCAGGTGGGATGATGAGCTGCAGGTTCATCACTTGTGGTGTCATCCTTCACATAAACTATTACATGTAAGTCAGAAAACTGTAAGTAGAGTACAATAATACTGCCCCTAAGTACAAGAACTTAATTACTCTAACATTACTCAATATATACAAGAATATAACGACTATAATACTGCCCCTATGTACAAAAATATAACTACTATAATACTGCCCCCTATGTGCAAGAATATAACTACTATAATACTGCCCCCTATGTGCAAGAATATAACTACTATAATACTGCCCCCTTTGTGCAAGAATATAATTACTATAATACTGCTCTTATGTACACGAATATAACTACTATAATACTGCCCATATGTACAAGAATATAACTACTATAATACTGCCCCCTATGTGCAAGAATATAACTACTATAATACTGCTCCTATGTACAAGAATATAACTACTATAATACTGCTCCTATGTACAATAATATAACTACTATAATACTGCTCCTATGTACAAGAATATAACTACTATAATACTGCCCCCTTTGTGCAAGAATATAATTACTATAATACTGCTCTTATGTACACGAATATAACTACTATAATACTGACCTTATGAACAATATAATCAATATAATACTACACCTAAGGATTCCTCTCTTTCTCTCTCTTCTTTTCTTTCTCTCTCTCTCTATATATATATATATACAGTAGATTAGTATTTCTGGTCTCACTTGTTTTATGCTAAGAGATTTGACAGATGAGACAGGTATTACTATTATTATTATTATTTATTGTTATAGCGCCATTTATTCCATGGCGCTTTACATGTGAGGAGGGGTATACATAATAAAAACCAAGTACAATAATCTTAAACAATACAAGTCATAACTGGTACAGGAGGAGCGGGGACCCTGCCCGCGAAGGCTCACAATCTACAAGGGATAGTTATTATGTCACATTACGTATATTTCAGGTGATTTATTACTATAATGGACACTATAGAATCCCATGAATCATTATGTTACGTTTACAATATTTTTTATATTATTATGTCATTTAATTCAGTGATATAGATTGTCCCATCTCTGATATGTAGGGCACTTAACCTCAATAATAAATATAATTCATGTGTATCTGAAGCCCTTTGCACGTGATTTACTTAGCTGAGATATTTTAATTCCTTATTCCAGATTATTAGCCACAACTCAGTGGGATGATGGTAATTAACAATCACTTGAGAAATGCATACTAGTGACCACTGAGCAGTTGAGTAAAGAAATGTTGAGTATCAGCATCAAAATCTATCACTGGAGCACTAGTGAATGGGCAATGTTCCACTGGTTCAACAGAGAATTAATGTAACTCCGCTGGGCAAGCGACAACTGAGCAGTGAGCAGTGGGCACTATGACATAGGCTGTATAAGTGTGTATTTACAATGGCCAATTGTGGAAAAAAATGTTCCAAGCATCTCTTGTTTCCGATAACCAGTCAGGCCTAGCGAAAAGGACAGAATGTTAAGGAACCGCGCCTGCACTACATCGCGGCGGTATCTCAAGAAAGGACAAGAAGCGAGGTTTATTGTGGAGAGTGAGAAACGAGATCAAAGCAAAAAGGAGATAACACCAGTAGGAGTCGTGTTGTAAGATCGAGGCAACATCCTATTGAGGCGCGTGGCCGGAACGCCGAGGAAGTATTGGGCTCCAAGCATTACTTCAAACCAACGGCAGGACAGTTAATTATAGGCGGGCTGTCTCACCTAAATCACCTAAGCAGACATAGGGGGCAACTGTGGGAGAGGAGCGACGCTAGGGTCCCGGAAGAACTCCAGGCCTTCCCGTCATACGGGTGCGTCCTAGCCATATCATCTGGGGGACGGAGAAGAACATCAGAACAGACATAAGTTGTGGGAAAGAACATCAGAAACAGACACAACAGTTGTGAGGACTATCCCGTGGTGCTCAACAGGGAAGTACTACAACACACAGGCGCTAGAAGGTAGGCACAGATTTCCACCTGCAAAGGGAACTCTGGAGGTGCCATCGGACCGGCCGGTCTCAGCCAGCTCTGTTAACAGTACTCTGGATCTTGATCTTGAAGCCTTCAGTAAAGAGGTAAAGAGACTGCAACCTTGTGTCCTCGTTATTCACCGCGAACTGCACCACGCACCACCACCCACACCTTTCACTGGACACCCCTTAGCAGGGTCACGGACCGGGTCTAGCCACCGTGACAACCCCAGAACTGAGACAGAAGCCCAGTACCGAGTACCCCGCGGCCCTGCGTCTGGGGGCGCTCCACACATGTTGTGGATTTTGCTGCAGATCCGCAGCGGATTGGCCGCTGCGGATTTGCAGCAGTTTTCCATGAGTTTACAGTACCATATAAACCTATGGAAAATAAAATCCGCAGTGCACATGCTGCGGAAAAATACACGTGGAAACGCTGCGTTGTTTATTCCGCAGCATGTCAAATCTTTATGCGGTTTCCGCAGCGGTTTACACATGCTCCATAAAGGAATCCGCAGGTGTAAAACCGCAGGTGGAATCCACACAAAAACCGTGGAAAAACTGCATTAAATCCGCGGTAATTTACTGATTTACCAAAATCAGTGCGGAAAAATCCGCACACCTTTTCGCAACGTGTGCACATACCCTTACACCTCTATTCATTTTAAGAGCATTAAATCTTTGTATTTGAAGGACCTCATTACTGCCTTCTTGGCTCTCCTTTGCCTCTGGCTGAGCTTCATAGAAGACCATGATCTGTCTTATAAACTGCAATACTGTAGTATATAGAATAAGCCACCAGATGATCACAGGATCAAGTCCTCTAAGTGAACTTACAATATAAAGTTTATTGTTTATATATATATATATATATATATATATATATATATATATATATATATATATATATATACTGTATACTCAGCTAATCTGAGTATTTATGTGTATGGGGGAGTTGGGGAGGATAGCTGTTGGTCATTTGACCATTCAACCAACAGCTAACTAGTGGTTATAGAGCGTTAAGTAGCCTCTAAGGTTACAAATTTATAGGTGGGAGATCTACTGTGGGGAAAAAAAGTATTTACTCAGCCACCAATTGTGCAAGTTCTCCTACTTAAAAAAGATGAGAGAGGCCATTAATTAACATCATAGGTAGACCACAACTATGAGAGTCAAAATGAAAAAATGGATCGCCCCCCAAGGGCAGTGGGGTACTCGGTACCGGGTCCTTTGGTTCACAGGTGGATGTCACGGTGGCTGACCCGGTCCGTGGCCCTGGGACGTCCGTGTAAAAGGGAAAGGTCTTTAAAGTGATAGAGTTTATGTTCATGACGCCACCTGTGGTATTCGGTCAGGGTGACTGACGCTGCTTTAAGGGGTCTGCTGGGGTGATGTTATGGTAGCTAGATGGTGTACCTTCCCACAGGTGAAGTATGTCCCCAGGGCTTCCTGGTGTGTAGATGGTGGTATGGTGAGAGGTGCAGAGAAGAACGAGGACACAGGGTTGCAGTCTCTTTACTGAAGACTTCAGCATTCACAGTCCAGGGCACCAGATCACAGGGCAGGCAGAATCCAGTCGGATTGGAGGCAAGTCCAGAGTTCCCTTGTCCAGGTGGAAATCAGTAGCCTTCCCTTGCGCTGCGGTGGTGTAGTCCCTTACTGCCTATGGCTTCACATAAGGGTCTCACAGATGTGATGTTTTGCTCTCTCTGTCCCCCGTATAAGATAGGACAAAACCCATATGACTGGTGACTTGAGCCTGTTTATAGGGTCTCTTAGATAACCCGGCTCTGTAGGTGTCACCGTGCCTCCTGGGTGTAGGTGCGGATAGGTAACCTGCAATTAGCTGTCCTGCCGGTCTCTGAAATAAGGGGTAGAGGTCCTTACTCCCTCGGTGTTCTGGCTACCTGGATGTTGCGCCTCAGAAGGAGACTGCTTGAGCGGGACTGGTCCCCTTCTGGTATCCTCTCCTTTTCTGCGACTTTCTTCACGCTCACTGCAATACAATTCTGCCTTTCAATGTCTCTTCCTGGGAGCTGCAGCTCTGAGGGCATGCACAGTTCTTTTAACCTTCTGTCCTTCTCAGACTCTGGTCTGGAACTGAACTAACTCTTCCTACAGACTACCAGATATACACTCACCGGCCACTTTATTAGGTACACCATGCTAGTAACGGGTTGGACCCCCTTTTGCCTTCAGAACTGCCTCAATTCTTCGTGGCATAGATTCAACAAGGTGCTGGAAGCATTCCTCAGAGATTTTGGTCCATATTGACATGATGGCATCACACAGTTGCCGCAGATTTGTCGGCTGCACATCCCAAAGATGCTCCATACAAGGCAGGATGGATCCATGCTTTCATGTTGTTTACGCCAAATTCTGACCCTACCATCCGAATGTCGCAGCAGAAATCGAGACTCATCAGACCAAGCAACGTTTTTCCAATCTTCTACTGTCCAATTTCGATGAGCTTGCACAAATTGTAGCCTCAGTTTCCTGTTCTTAGCTGAAAGGAGTGGTACCCGGTGTGGTCTTCTGCTGCTGTAGCCCATCTGCCTCAAAGTTCGACGCACTGTGCGTTCAGAGATGCTCTTAGGCCTACCTTGGTTGTAACGGGTGGCAATTTGAGTCACTGTTGCCTTTCTATCAGCTCGAACCAGTCTGCCCATTCTCCTCTGACCTCTGGCATCAACAAGGCATTTCCGCCCACAGAACTGCCGCTCACTGGATTTTTTTTCTTTTTCGGACCATTCTCTGTAAACCCTAGAGATGGTTGTGCGTGAAAATCCCAGTAGATCAGCAGTTTCTGAAATACTCAGACCAGCCCTTCTGGCACCAACAACCATGCCACGTTCAAAGGCACTCAAATCACCTTTCTTCCCCATACTGATGCTCGGTTTGAACTGCAGGAGATTGTCTTGACCATGTCTACATGCCTAAATGCACTGAGTTGCCGCCATGTGATTGGCTGATTAGAAATTAAGTGTTAACAAGAAGTTGGACAGGTGTACCTAATAAAGTGGCCAGTGAGTGTATATATATATATTAGTGACCTAATAAATGGGAGCAGAATCTTCCCCTGGTGGCCTGGATTGTGAACTGTGGTGCATGTTTGTGATACCTGGATGCAGTTATCCTTCTTTGCCTCCAAAAGTAGCATCACTCTCCCCGAGAGGAAAGCAATACCACTGCGATGACCTGGACCCTGGGGCGCCGTAAAGACATATCCAGAAAATCACCTTGTCTGATTTGGAAGATTTATTTTGCAAATTATGGCAGAAAATAATTATTTGGTCATTAACAAAAGTTGATCTCAATATTTTGTTATATATCCTTTATTGGCAATGACATTGGTCAAACGCTTTCTGTAAGTCTTCACAAGGTTGGCACACACTGTTGGTGGTATGTTGGCCCATTCCTCATGCAGATCTCCTCAAGAGCAGTGATGTTTTGTGCCTGTCGCTGGGCAACATGGACTTTCAACTCCCTCCAAAGGTTTTCTATGGGGTTGAGATCTGGAGACTGGCTAGGCCACTACAGGACCTTCATATGCTTCTTACGAAGCCACTCCTTCGTTGCCCTGACAGTGTGCTTGGGATCACTATCATGCCGAAATACCATCCATGTTTCATCATCAATGCCCTTGCTGATGGAAGGAGGTTTGCACTCAAAATATCACGATACATGGCCTCATTCATTCTTTCATGTACACTGATCAGTCGTCCTGGTCCCTTTGCAGAGAAACAACCCCAAAGCATCATGTTGCCACCCCCATGCTTCACAGTATGTAAGGTGTTCTTTGGATGCAACTCAGCATTCTGTCTCCTCCAAACACGACGAATTTTGTTTCTGCCAAACAGTTCTACTTTGGTTTCATCAGACCATATTACATTCTCCCAATACTCTTCTGGATAATCCAAATGCTCTCTAGCAAACTTCAGACGGGCCCGGACATGTACTGGCTTAAGAATAAAGCTAGGAGAACCCGGAGCATAATGTAAAAAATGCTTTATTAATACAAAAATTAAGAACAACATCTATCAGTAACATTTAGAGGTGCATAATAGTTGCCATGAGTCACATATATCAGGGGAAAGAAACCCCACCCCTCTGAAATCCCCATACTGCACAATAGTCCTAAGAAGAGCGTAAATCAGAGGCCCCTTCTATGCAGTATAACCTGGTACGGCGGCCAGCACGCCAGTAACTTAAATGCCATGCCCAAGAATCAATGTATATAAAAAAATAAATAAAGATGGTAAATAACTAGAGAAACGGAGCAAAACTCAAGGACTCATTTAGCCCCTTAGGAGTCATACAATCCGCTTGCCCCTTTATGATCCTCACTCTGTGGCCGTGCGCATCGCCCGGTTGGTGGGCGGCTCCTTCATGTGGGCGGGCGTCTAGAGGCTTTGTGCGGGCGCTCCGGGATGTCCTCCCGGCGCGCGCGCACTGGGCTTGACGCCCTGCCCCCATGGAGGACCTGTCCGTCACCGTGCGCATGCGCCGCTGGCGCCATTGTGATTGGCCAGATACAGGCATGTGACGGAGGTCACATAGGTTAATAGCAGGTCCTATTCGCTCCTCACCTTATACTTCCTTGAAGAAGCGGCGCTTTCCAGCCGCGAAACGCGCGTCGGGGTCGTTACTCTGGCGGGACCCCGCTTCTCTGTCTCCCCACCTGGCTCCGGTAAGCTTATTTAAGCTGACTCTCTATTTTTTTATATACATTGATTCTTGGGCATGGCATTTAAGTTACTGGCATGCTGGCCGCCGTACCAGGTTATACTGCATAGAAGGGGCCTCTGATTTACGCTCTTCTTAGGACTATTGTGCAGTATGGGGATTTCAGAGGGGTGGGGTTTCTTTCCCCTGATATATGTGACTCATGGCAACTATTATGCACCTCTAAATGTTACTGATAGATGTTGTTCTTAATTTTTGTATTAATAAAGCATTTTTTACATTATGCTCCGGGTTCTCCTAGCTTTATTCATATGTTTTTTGGAGCGATTTGATGTGTCTGGTCATATATAACACACATGTGTTTGTCCCAGACTAATAATATGATTTTGGGATTTGCGATATTACTATGTACTGGCTTAAGCAGGCGGACACATTTGGCACTGCAGGATCTGAGTCCCTGGCGGCGTAGTGTGCTACTGATGGTAGCCTTTGTTACAGTGGTCCCAGCTCTATGTAGGTCATTCACTAGGTCCCCCCGTGTGGTTCTGGGATTATTGCTCTCCGTTCTTGTGATCATTTTTACCCCACGGGGTGAGCTCTTGCGTGAAGCCCCAAATCAAGGGAGATTATCAGTTGTCTTTTTATGTCTTCCATTTTCTTATTATTGCTCCCACTGTTGATTTCATCCCACCAAGCTGCTTGCCTATTGCAGATTCAGTCTTCCCAGCCTGGTGCAGGGCTGCAATTTTGTTTCTGGTGTCCTTTGACAGCTCTTTGGTCTTCACCATAGTGGAGCTTGGAGTGTGACTGTTTGAGGTTGTGGACAGGTGTCTTTTATACTGATAACAAGTTCAAACAGGTGCCATTACCACAGGTAATGTGTGGAGGACAGAGGAGCCTCTTAAAGAAGAAGTTACAGGTCTGTGAGAGCCTGAAATCTTGCATGTTTTTAGGTGACCAAATACTTATTTTCCACCATAATTTGCTAAATATATCTTGCCAAATCAGACAAGCTAATTTTCTGGATTTGTTTTCTCATTTTGACTCTCATAGTTGTGGTCTACCTATGATGTCAATTACAGGCCTCTCATCTTTTTAAGTGGGAGAACTTGCACAATTGGTGGCTGACTACATACTTTTTTCCCCCACTGTAAAGCAGAAATGTCCCTTGGTCACTTGACTGATTCTTCTAGTTTAATGACACTTTTCTAACTTTTGTTCAGTCTCCATCCACTTCCATACATCGCTTTTACATCCCTCCAATGTGCAGACCATGAGAGCGGAGCCTTGGTTCAGTCGGAGGTGAATTAGGCATATTTATACCAAGAGTACCACGCAGAGATATACTTCAGGACTTCAGCAGCAACCTACGTCTTAGGAGGAGGCCATTACATTGCATTAAAACACTCAAAGTCAACCCCGTCTCCATATGTCAAGGCTCTTGTGTCTGTTATGAAAAAACAATATAAAAAATCTGCAATTATGTTATTGAAAGTCCACTCCAAATCGATCACACAGCTCCAAAGAGCACTTGGGCCACAAACATCGCTGATGTAGTTTCTTATGGTGTCCACAGTTATAGGATGGCTGCCGGGTATGACATTCACCTGAAGGAGGGAGGAGGCATCCCTCAGTGGAGGGAAAATAATTACCGGTAGATACACTGAGCGGGCTAACGGTATCACACATGATAAGATAGATGGAACGGCAGAGGAGGAGGTAAGCTAAGCAGTATCACAACTTAGATACAACTGCAGAATAAGCAATATCATCGATACTGGTGTAGATATGGCAGAACAGCAAACAGGATCACACATGAAAGTCTTAGATACTACAGCTCAGCAGACAGTATCACACATGATAGTCTTAGATATAGCAGATCAGCAGTTTCATACATGATAGGCTTAGATACAGAAGATCAGCAGACAGTATCACACACAGTAAATTTAGATACTTTGGCAGAGCAGAGAAAAAGATACACAGCTCAGCAGAGAATATCACAAATTATAGTCTTAGATACAACAACACAAGAGATGGTATCCCAGATAATAGATGTAGATACAGCAGATTATTACATATCCTAGGCTTAGATACGGAGACTCGGCAGACTGTATCACACATGATAACCTTATATATTCTGATTCAACAGGCTATCACGCAAAATAAATCTAGATATACTGGCTCAGCACTCTATCACACATAATAGGCCAACCCAGCAGTTCAGGAGGCAGTATCCAACAGGATAAAGCTAGATACACTGACCTAGTAGACAAGCTGAGATGCAATGCGATGCAATGTCTTAGTAGACTGTCACACATGATAGGTTCAGATACAGCAGTACCTTTCACACATGACAAGCTTAGATACAGTAGCTCTACCGATGGTATCACAAATGATAGGCTTAGACACAGCAGGCTGTAGCACCTAGATAGCTTAGATACACTGATTTAGTATACAAGCTCAGACACACTGTATTGTCGTTTTGTTCCCTTTCAGGATGACATTTGGCGGGATGTAATTGTCACACGGCGGCACCATGTATCTGCGTCTCGTGTCTCTGAACGCTTCTGCTGTGATTCCTGCGCTGTTTCCTCGTCTGCTCAAGGCAATGATTTGTGTAGAACTATATTGTATGAGAAGCTCATTGACAGGAGAAGTGCGGCACACGGAGGAGCCATCTCCCCGCCGCTCAGGTCTCAGCCGCTGGCAGAACACGACGGGTCCTGTTCACATAACATGAGAATGAATGGCAGCAAGATTATTACATAAAATCAGCAGAGGATTATCAGGCATCACGGACGTCTTGGTCAGGAGGAACACAAGTCCCAGCACTGCCCTTCTCCATATGTATATGTGATTGGCGTATCCAATTAGGATATCATCCGCCATCTACAGTGACATAACTTGAAGCTCAGAGCCCCAGCGCAAAAGCTCCAATGGGGCCCCCAATTATTGCAAGTCTTTAATAGTATTGGTCTTTTCATGCATTTTTTGGGCCCCCTATTGTAGTTACACCCTGCCCATCTATTAGCCAGAGAGGACAGTGAATGCGAAGAGCTGCTTCTGCTCTGATGGATACCACATGTCTATCTTTGCAATGAAAAGACATCATGTAATACCACATTTCTCCTGCAGTGGTCGCTGGTGGGCTACTGTCTCCAAGGATAACAGCGGCGTCTTTACATAAGGAAGGGGTTGTCCAGGCATGGAAGCCTTATAAGTAGTGTTGAGCAAAAAGATTTGAAGGACCCTGGTCCAGATTGGAAGCCTGAGGCCTCCATACCAGATCCTGAGGAACCTCCTCCAGGGAGGTTAACGGGGCTCTAATTCGGTGGCCACGGACTACTGAAGTATCCCTGGAACTAAGTCAAGCCATTCTTTTTGTCAATTCAACCTATGGGCTCATTTTGTCGTACATGTGCTATCTGTGGTTTTCACAGATAGCACTCTTATGATATTCTATGGGGCTGTGCACGTTTGATTTTTTCCTTGGATCAGGTGGTTTGAGGGGAAAAAAGTCGTAGACATGTCTAATTTTGATGTGAGGGTCAGATCAGGATTGGCAATGCAAGTCAATGGGTCAGTGAAAAAATGGGACTGCACTCAGATGACATCCGAGTGCAGATCGATTTTTATGGACCGTCAGAAGGAGAATGTGGCAAGAAAAAAAATTCTCTCCACGTCCGAGAAAAACTGATGACACTCTGACCATAGTCTGATCAGAATAGTGGTACCGTTTTTCTCAGATGTGGCAACGTCGGTCGTGTGTGTGTGCTTCAATTTCTCCACAGTTTGTGGATTTCTTCTTGATGTCATTGAATGGAAACTGTCTTGCTTAAGTGCAAAGGCTGTAATTTCTTTGGGCTCAGACAGAGTTTGTTACAGTGTATCAGTTCAGGTGAAACAGGCCAGGAAAGTTTTCTGCTCCCGCTGTGTGTAGCTCACGGGAGACTGTTACAGTGAAACAAACCCTTCAAGTATAGAAGAGACTTTGGACCTACTGCTCTTGCCCCTACTAACACATTGTGACAACCCATCAGCTGTGAGCAGTATTAGGGCTTGTTCACACTTTGCAGATTTTGCTGCGGATTTTTCCGCAGCGGATTTGGAAAAACCGCAGTGCAAAAACCGCTGCGGTTTTCACTGCGGATTTTCCTGCGTTTTCATCTGCGGATTCCTCTGCGGGTTTTCAACAGCACTTTCCTATTGGTGCATGTTGAAAACCGCTGCGGAATCCGCAGAAAGAAGTGACATGCTCCTTCTTTTTTTCCGCAGCAATTCCGCGCGGTTTTTAAAGGGATTTTCCGCAATGTGGGCACAGCGGTTTTTGTTTTCCATAGGGTAACATTGTACTGTACCCTGCATGGAAAACTGCTGCGGATCCGCAGCGGCAAATCCGCTGCGGATCCGCAGCAAAAACCGCAAAGTGTGAACATAGCCTTAGAGTGGGACTGGTTTTTAAGCCTCCTGATGTGATCCACATTCACTGACAGCAAGCAGAGATCTTGAAAAGTGAAAAGAATTAAAAGACGACTATTATACAGCAGCAGAACTTTTAACGATGCAATAACGATGCTTTATTTCCTCTCAAAACAGTTTAACCCTTGATGATCATCTTATGAAAGTAAGCAATTCGACTACAGCGGCCTCGGTCCCGTCTGCGATTCACGTCGTCAAGGAAACAATGAAATCTTTCAGTTCAATAAGGTTTGAGGTTTAGATGAAACTTGAAAACCGCTTATTAAGGCACGCGGCGCCTTTGCTTTCACCGTGCGTCGAGGCGACAGTTTGGCTGCGCAATCGTGTGATAATAACTCACTGGAGACGCGGAGGATCCCCCGACATGCTCAGCGGGATTTAGATGTCATACGGTATGTGAAGGACTAAGCTGCAGAGTAAATCTCAGGGGGACGCGCAGGACATGAAGGCGAAGAAATATCGCTCTTCGCAGTAATCAGCAACACGACCCAAAGCAGCGCGGCTTCACGTGTAACGAATGCGCCCCCCGGAGATGCACATGGTGGGTACAATAATGGCTCATTAAGATGAAAAATATCTGCAGGGATAAGACGAAACATTTACAGACCCTTTTCTATATAGCTCTAAGATTAGATTTACTTCACCTTATAATGCAAAAAGTAAGATGAAAAAAATTATATTTTAAAGATATTTTTCTTATTTGGGGTTGTGGTGAAAAACAAGATATCACCTATCGGGGTCCGACCGCTAGGATCGCAGAACGGGGCACTTTTATCCCCAGGAGGTCACGTTCCCAGGATGAGTTTTTCATGTTGCAGATTTTCTGCATCCATTAAGTAAAATATGCTACTTGCACTTTTTTAAAATTATGCAACATAAAAAAACTCCCCAAAAACTCATTGTGGGAACATAGCCTTAGGATGGAGAGGCCATGCGCATGCTGCTCCATTCATTTCCTACAGAGCGGCGCTCGTCTTTTTTCCCGGCAGAACCATAGAAACTTATAAAGCGGCAGATGGACCTCTGCGAGAGGAATAAAAAATCCCTGTCCTGCCGATTGGTGCAGGCTCCTGCGGTTTTTTTTTTTTTTTTTTTAAATAATGGCAGTAATAAAAGTCATCATGTTTATGAAATTTTAAAAATCTCATTCCTTTTGCACTTTTATAAAATATTTCATTTTTCCCCACAATAAAAACAGGCAGAATAAATCACATCATACAACATTGGGACAAGCCCTAATGACACCTCTCCATGCCCCTTTTCTGGAGCGGCTGAGAGCTGATGTTTTTAGCGGTATCCATGGCCCCTTCCTAGGCTATTAATATCAGCCCACAGCTGTCGGCATAGCCTTTGCTGGTTATTAATTATAGGGGGACCCCATGTCATTTTTTGGGGGGTCCACCAGTAAAGGCTAATTATACAGTTGTGAGCTGATGCGACCGTCCAGGCTGAGAACCACTGGTGAATCAACTTCAGCTTCAGTGACTAGCAGAGACATCATCGAGGTTACCTCCGGTCATTGAGACTCTGTTTCCAGCCGGGCTGAACTGTCTAGACGTCGGTGACATCCCTGCTAGCACCACGGGGATATCACCGAGGTCAAGGCAGTTCAGCCCGGCTGGGCATGGAGCCTCAGTGACCGGAGATAACCTCAATGACGTCATCACCAGTGGTTCTCAACCTGGACGGTCGCACTTTGGCACCATCCAGGTTGAAATCTGTTTTTTCCCCAGACATGGATTATGGCGTGGGACAGAACAACAAACAGGTGTAATAGGGTGCAGGGTTGCGTATGTCACCACGGAACAGACAGACCAACTGTTGGAGGGGATTTATTAACGGGTAAAATTCTCCTCGCAGGGAGAAAAACAGGGGGTTAATAGAGATAAAGCAAGCAGTATAACAGTACACAACAAGTTAACTGAAGGTATGAAACAGTTAAGCAGAATAGAAATGAAAAAAACGAGTGTTCTTGTAACTTATCAGTCCAGGGAAATCCTGAGTGGAGGGTCCTTATTCCAATGTGGGTACAGTCACCAGCAGCACTTGAAGAGCCTGAAGTCTTTTCTGTCTTCTGAGAACTGAAGACTCCGGGGTTAGACTTTTTGCAGACTGTTCTTCTCAAAGTGAAACTGGAACCAGGAAATAGCGCAGTCTCCGTCACTGCTGCAGGAGTCTCTGGGCACCAGGCTGACAGTCTCTCTGTAGTAACGATTAGGGTTGAGCGAAACGGGTCGATCATTTTCAAAAGTCGCCGACTTTTGGCTAAGTCGGCGTCTCATGAAACCCGATCCGACCCCTGTGCTTGTCGGCCATGCGGTACGCGACTTTCGCGCCAAAGTCGCGTTTCAATGACGCGAAAAGCGCCATTTCTCAGCCAATGAAGGTGAACGCAGAGTGTGGGCAGCGTGATGACATAGATCCTGGTCCCCACCATCTTAGAGAAGGGCATTGCAGTGATTGGCTTGCTGTCTGCGGCGTCACAGGGGCTATAAAGGGGCGTTCCCGCCGACCGCCATCTTACTGCTGCTGATCTGAGCTTAGGGACAGGTTGCTGCCGCTTCGTCAGAAGCAGGGAGAGCGTTAGGCAGGGTCCACTAACCACCAAACCGCTTGTGCTGCAGCGATTTCCACTGTCCAACACCACCTTCGGTGTGCAGGGACTGTGGAAGCTATTTTTTTTTTTTTTTCCCCTCAGCGCTGTAGCTCATTGGGCTGCCCTAGAAGGCTCCGTGATAGCTGTATTGCTGTGTGTACGCCACTGTGCAAACCAACTGCTTTTTTCAAAGCACATATCCTCTTGTTCCTTCCTTTCTGCACAGCTATCTTTTTTGTTTGTCCACACTTTTTATTTAATTTGTGCATCAGTCCACTCCTATTGCTGCCTGCCATACCTGGCTTAGATTACTGCAGGGAGATAGTAATTGTAGGACAGTCCCTGTTTTTTTTTTGTTTTTTTTGTGGGAGATTAAGATTGTCATTTCTGCTACAGTGCCATCCCTGTGTGTGCCATCTCTCACTGAGTGGGCCATAGAAAGCCTATTTATTTTTTCCGTGATTTGTGTTCTAAATTCTACCTCAACACAAAAACACTACATCAATCAGTGGGAGAAAAATATTGGCCTCAGTCAGGGCTTGTGTGCCACTGCTGTGTGTGCTATCTCTCATTCAGTGGGCTATAGAAAGCCTATTTATTTATTTATTTTTTTTAATATTATTTGGTTTCTAAAGTCTCCCTGAAAAAAAAAAAAATACATAAAAAAACAGTGGGAGAGTAATATTGCCCTTTCAGCTTGTGTGCCAGTCTTGACTCCTGGGTGTGCCACCTCTCTCCCTCTCATTCAGTGGGCCATAGAAAGCCTATTTATTTTTTTTTTAAAATATTATTGGGTTTCTAAAGTCTCCCTTAAAAAACAAAAAATACATAAAAAAACAGTGGGAGAGTAATATTGCCCTTTCAGCTTGTGTGCCAGTCTTGACTCCTGGGTGTGCCACCTCTCTCTCATTCAGTGGGCCATAGAAAGCATTTTTTTTTTTTTCCTTGATTTGTGTTTTAAAATCTACCTCAACACAAAAACACTACATCAATCAGTGGGAGAAAAATATTGGCCTCAGTCAGGGCTTGTGTGCCACTGCTGTGTGTGCTATCTCTCATTCAGTGGGCTATAGAAAGCCTATTTATTTATTTATTTTTTTTCTTATTATTTGGTTTCTAAAGTCTCCCTGAAAAAAAAAATAAATAAATAAAAAAACAGTGGGAGAGTAATATTGCCCTTTCAGCTTGTGTGCCAGTCTTGACTCCTGGGTGTGCCACCTCTCTCCCTCTCATTCAGTGGGCCATAGAAAGCCTTTTTTTTTTTTTTTTTTTTAAATATTATTGGGTTTCTAAAGTCTCCCTTAAAAAACAAAAAATACATAAAAAAACAGTGGGAGAGTAATATTGCCCTTTCAGCTTGTGTGCCAGTCTTGACTCCTGGGTGTGCCACCTCTCTCTCTCATTCAGTGGGCCATAGAAAGCCTATTTATTTTTTTAAAAAAATATTATTGGGTTTCTAAAGTCTCCCTTAAAAAACAAAAAATACATAAAAAAACAGTGGGAGAGTAATATTGCCCTTTCAGCTTGTGTGCCAGTCTTGACTCCTGGGTGTGCCACCTCTCTCTCTCATTCAGTGGGCCATAGAAAGGCTATTTTTTTTTTTGGTTTTTTTAATATTATTTGGTTTCTAAAGTCTCCCTGAAATAAAAAAAAAAACTTAAAAAAACAGTGGGAGAGTAATATTGCCCTTTCAGCTTGTGCGCCAGTCTTGACTCCTGGGTGTGCCACCTCTCTCTCTCTAATTGTGGGCCATAGAAAGCCTTTTTTTTTTTTTTTTTTTTTTTTTTTAACATTATTTGGTTTCTAAAGTCTCCCTGAGAAAAAAAAATAAATAAATTAGGTGGGAGATTAATATTGACATTAGTGCTTGAGTGACAGTCCTGCGTGTGTGTCATCTCTGTGATTTTGTGCCACAGAAAACAGAGTGTGTAACATTGTGCCTGATTTTCCTTGTGGTCTCACCAACCTGTTAAGGGATATTGAAATCATACTGAAGTTATAGCTCACCGTGTAAGTTGTTTGACAGCAACAAATAAAGTTACTTTGGTTAAGATTTTAAAACAATGAGGAAGTCTGGTGCAAGAGGTCGTCGTGGGCGTTCATTGTCAGCTGGTAATGATGGTAGTGGTAGTGGAGCATCAGGTGGTCGTGGGGATAAAAATATTCCACCTAAGTCTGGAGCTGTGGAGCCAGTTTCGTCGTCAGGCTACACAAGGCCTCGAACGCTCTCTTTTCTGGGAGTAGGAAAACCGCTTTTAAAGGCGGAGCAGCAACAGCAAGTTTTGGCTTACATTGCAGACTCAGCCTCTAGCTCTTTTGCCTCCTCTTCCGAAACTGGTAAATGTAAAAGCAGCGCGTCGCTTGTGGATGTTCACGGTCAGGGACAAGTCGCTTCCTTGTCCTCCTCAGCAAAAACTACAACAAGAGAGAAGGATGCAGCAGGCGACACAACGGGTCACTCCATGGAGCTCTTTACACATACCGTCCCTGGCTTAGAAAGTGAAACATTTAACAGGCCATGCCCATTACAAGTATATTCTGACATGGAGTGCACTGATGCACAGCCACAGCCAGAGTACTATGCTGCTCCTTTGACTCAGACCACCACATTGCCCTCTCAGGGTACAGATCCACAATCAGACCCTGATGAGACTATGTTGCCCCGCCACGAACGCTATACCACCGACCGACACAGTGACACAGACGAAGTTGCACACGAGCTCGAAGAGGAGGTAATAGATGACCCAGTTATTGACCCCGATTGGCAGCCATTGGGGGAACAGGGTGCAGGCGGCAGTAGTTCAGAAGCGGAGGTGGAGGAGGGGCCGCAGCAGGCATCAACATCGCAACAGGTTCCATCTGCCGGGCCCGTATCTGGCCCAAAACGCGTGTCAAAGCCAAAACCTGTTGGAGCACAGCGTTGCCATCCGGTTAAAGCTCAGTCTGCAATCCCTGAAAAGGGATCCGAGTCTAGGAAGAGTGCAGTCTGGCATTTTTTTAAACAACATCCAACTGATCAGCGCAAAGTCATCTGTCAAAAATGTTCAACTAGCTTAAGCAGAGGTCAGAATCTGAAAAGTCTAAATACTAGTTGCATGCATAGACACTTAACCACCATGCATTTTCAAGCCTGGACTAACTACCAAACGTCCCTCAAGGTTGTAGCACCCTCGGCCAATGAAGCTAGTCAGCAACGCAACATCCCTTCCGTCACTGTAAGGCCACCATTTTCCGCACCACCGGCAGTATCTGTGCAGGTTTCTTTGCCAGCCAAAAGCAGTCAGGTTCAGGGAATCACCAGTTTTGTAGGAGGAAATATTGCATCTAGGGCACCGGCGGAAACAATACCGTCTCCAACCGTCTCTCAGTCTGCCATGTACACCGGCACACCCGAAAGTTCCACGATCTCCAGCTCTCCAGTCCAGCTCACCCTACATGAGACTCTGGTTAGAAAAAGGAAGTACTTATCCTCGCATCCGCGTACACAGTGTTTTAACGCCCACATAGCTAGACTAATCTCGTTAGAGATGATGCCCTACCGGTTAGTTGAAAGCGAAGCTTTCAAAGCCCTGATGGAGTACGCTGAACCACGATACGAGCTACCCAGTCGACACTTTTTTTCCAGAAAAGCCATCCCAGCCCTGCACCAGCATGTTAAACAGCGCATCGTCCATGCATTCAGGCAATCTGTGAGTACAAAGGTGCACCTGACTACAGATGCATGGACCAGTAGGCATGGCCAGGGACGTTATGTGTCCACCACGGCACACTGGGTGAATGTGGTGGATGCAGGGTCCACAGGCGACATCAATTTAGGGACAGTTGTGCCTAGCCCACGGTCTAGGAAACAGTTGGCTGTAGGCGTTCGCACCCCCTCCTCCTCCTCCTCCTCGTCCTCCTGCAGAAGCTACAGCTCTTCCACAGAACGCAGTCTGCCAACCACTCCATCGGCAGATGACACTGTTGCACACCAGTTGTCCCATTATGGGCCAGCTACTGCCAAGCGTCAGCAGGCTGTATTGGCTATGAAGTGCTTGGGCGACAACAGACACACCGCGGAAGTTCTGTCCGAGTTCTTGCAACAAGAAACGCAGTCGTGGCTGGGCACAGTAGATCTTGAGGCAGGCAAGGTAGTGAGTGATAACGGAAGGAATTTCATGGCTGCCATCTCCCTTTCCCAACTGAAACACATTCCTTGCCTGGCTCACACCTTAAACCTGGTGGTGCAGTGCTTATTGAAAACTTATCCTGGGTTCTCCGACCTGCTCCTCAAAGTGCGTGCACTTTGCTCACATATCCGACGTTCGCCTGTACACGCCAGCCGTATGCAGACCTATCAGCGGTCTTTGAACCTTCCCCAGCATCGCCTAATCATAGACGTTGCAACAAGGTGGAACTCAACACTGCACATGCTTCAGAGACTGTGCGAACAGAGGCGTGCTGTTATTTATTTGTGGGAGGATACACGGGCAGGCAGTAGGATGGCAGACATGGAGTTGTCAGGTGTGCAGTGGTCTAAGATACAAGACATGTGTCAAGTCCTTCAGTGTTTTGAGGAATGCACACGGCTGGTTAGTGCAGACAACGCCGTAATAAGCATGAGCATCCCCCTAATGCGTCTGCTGATGCAAAGTTTGACGCACATAAAGGAGCAGGCGTCTGCACCAGAGGAAGAGGAAAGCCTTGATGACAGTCAGCCATTGTCTGGTCAGGGCAGTGTACAGGACGAGGTAGCGGGCGAAGAGGAGGTGGAGGACGAGGAGGATGATGGGGATGAGTATATTTTTAATGCCGAACCTTTCCCGGGGGCACAGGAAATTGGTTGCGTGTCACGGCCGGGTTCTGGTTTTTTGAGGGACACAAGTGACGTAGATTTGCCTGCAACTGCCCCTCAACCAATCACAACCGGAGATTTGACAACTGGAACTTTGGCCCACATGGCGGATTATGCCTTACGTATCCTAAAAAGGGACACACGCATTACGAAAATGATGAACGATGACGATTAATGGTTGGCCTGCCTCCTTGATCCACGCTATAAAGGCAAATTGCAAAATATTATGCCACATGAGAACTTGGAACTAATATTAGCAACCAAACAATCAACTCTTGTTGACCGTTTGCTTCAGGCATTCCCAGCACACAGCGCACGTGATCGTTCTCACACGAGCTCCAGGGGGCAGCAGACTAGGAGTGTTAGGGGTGCACACATCAGAAGTGGCGTTGGACAGAGGGGTTTTCTGACCAGGTTGTGGAGTGATTTTGCTATGACCGCAGACAGGACAGGTACTGCTGCATCAATTGAAAGTGACAGGAGACAACATTTGTCCAGTATGGTTACTAACTATTTTTCATCCCTTATCGATGTTCTCCCTCAACCGTCATTCCCATTTGATTACTGGGCCTCCAAATTAGACACCTGGCCAGAATTGGCAGAATATGCATTGCAGGAGCTTGCTTGCCCGGCAGCAAGTGTCCTATCAGAAAGAGTATTCAGTGCTGCAGGTTCAATATTAACCGAAAAAAGGACTCGTCTGGCTACCCAAAATGTTGACGATCTAACATTCATTAAAATGAACCACAACTGGATTTCGAAATCTTTTGCCCCACCTTGCCCGGCCGACACCTAGCTTTCCTATGAAAGGCTCTTGCCTGTGAATTACTTTTCTAATGTCTAATTTGCTGCAGCTGATTGTACAGCATACGACATGTTTACACCTCCCTAAATGGCCAAACTCCCCACACGGGGCCGTGGTATCGCGACTTGGCGCAAGCACCCGTGAGACTGCTGTTTGTCTGAAGAGGTGGGTGTGCTCGCTTTTGGTTGACGGCATTGCTACTGGGTCCCTCATAGTACAATGTAGTGTCTCTGGCGGTGGTGGTGCGCACCCAACGTCAGACACACCGTTGTAACATGAGGGGCCCTGGGGCGGTCCCGCCGGCCTCTAGAGAGTTCCCCCCTACCCCAGCTCAAAATGTGCTCTACCACATGCAAAATTATGTCGCACAGCTCCACCAATCTTTAGTCTATTCGCTGACATCATTCAATGTCTGGCACTGACAATACAAATTTGTAGACATCTATGATGCAACTTAAAGTAGTCTGTGTCTGTGTCCTATATTGGCACCATTAAATAGTTACTGCCAAATTACTATGTCAGAAACTCAGCAGATGAGCCCACCCCTGTACCTAAGTATGCCACCTTTTTTTTTGTTTTGGTTGTTTTGCGAGACATTAACATCTATTTATATTTTGGGAGTACTGGGACAGACACTCCTTGCACTACTCCTCCACTCACCACCAAGCTGCCCGTGTATCCATGTAACCGCTGTAAAACTGCCATGAGCCTATTGTTTGTTATTTTAGGCCTTTGATAGCCTGTCTGCGGTCCCTACTTTAAATACTCCTCCACTCACCACCAAGCTGCCTGCCCGTGTATCCATGTAACCGCTGTAAAACTGCCATGAGCCTATTGTTTGTTATTTTAGGCCTTTGAAGCCTGTCTGCGGTCCCTCCTTCCACTAGTCCTCCACTGACCAGACCACTGCTGCCCGTGTACCCCTGGAACCAATTATAAAGTGCCTACAGCCAGCCCATTTTTTTATGTTAGGCCTTTGAAGCCTGTCTGCGGTCCCTCCTTCCACTAGTCCTCCACTGGCCAGACCACTGCTGCCCGTGTACCCCTGGAACCAATTATAAAGTGCCTACAGCCAGCCCATTTTTTTATGTTAGGCCTTTGAAGCCTGTCTGCGGTCCCTCCTTCCACTAGTCCTCCACTGACCAGACCACTGCTGCCCGTGTACCCCTGGAACCAATTATAAAGTGCCTACAGCCAGCCCATTTTTTTATGTTAGGCCTTTGAAGCCTGTCTGCGGTCCCTCCTTCCACTAGTCCTCCACTGACCAGACCACTGCTGCCCGTGTACCCCTGGAACCAATTATAAAGTGCCTACAGCCAGCCCATTTTTTTATGTTAGGCCTTTGAAGCCTGTCTGCGGTCCCTCCTTCCACTAGTCCTCCACTGGCCAGACCACTGCTGCCCGTGTACCCCTGGAACCAATTATAAAGTGCCTACAGCCAGCCCATTTTTTTATGTTAGGCCTTTGAAGCCTGTCTGCGGTCCCTCCTTCCACTAGTCCTCCACTGGCCAGACCACTGCTGCCCGTGTACCCCTGGAACCAATTATAAAGTGCCTACAGCCAGCCCATTTTTTTATGTTAGGCCTTTGAAGCCTGTCTGCGGTCCCTCCTTCCACTAGTCCTCCACTTCCTTTTTGGAAGTGCATCTGAACAGCAAGGTGGATTGCTGTTGAGAGGGGAAAGAGAGAAAAAAAAAAATCTATAAATCTTCAGCACAGCGAGTGTGAGCGAGCTGAGTGTGACCTGAGCGTAAGTGTGAACGGCGGTAAGTGTGTGACTTGTGATTCAGTGAAGAGGTATTTGGAAGGCCTTTAACAAATACCTGTGTGAATTTGTGTGAATTGCTGAATTGGGAGTAGCTATATTCACAAGGTGTTAACTTAGGGTGGGCGGTCATAATCAAGGGTTTATAAGGGGCAGCTGTTTGGGGCTCAAGCCCTTTTTGGAAGTGCATCTGAACAGCAAGGTGGATTGCTGTTGAGAGGGGAAAGAGAGAAAAAAAAAAAAATCTATAAATCTTCAGCACAGCGAGTGTGAGCGAGCTGAGTGTGACCTGAGCGTAAGTGTGAACGGCGGTAAGTGTGTGACTTGTGATTCAGTGACTTTGGAATCAGGGAGTTTCCAAGGGAGGAATTGCTTCTGTTTTTTTTTTTTTTGGTTTAATTAATACTTTGTATTTATTTTTAATTAAAGTTTCTGTGTGGTGCAATCCCCATTAGGAAATGTGCTCCACAATTGTTAATGCCATCCAGTGTACATCTTGCCACATGTATGCAGTCCTTGACCAGCCGGTCGAGGGTGCATACTGCTGTGCGAGATGTGAGCACATTGTGCATTTGGAAGCCCAGATTTTGGATCTAAATGTGCAGCTGGCAACACTGAGATCCATAGACAATATGGAGAGGAGTCTTCTGCTCACAGAGCAGACGCTCAATGGGATAGATGAGGAGGGGGATGGTAGGATGGAGCTGCAGGACAGTGTGGCAGTTAGCTGGGTGACAGATAGAAGGCGGGGTAGAGGGAAGAGTGCCAGGGAGGCTAGTCCTGATCTGGCACACCCCAATAAGTTTGCTAAGTTGGCAGATGAGGGGGGTGCCAGTACAGGGGTAGCACTGCTGCAGCCAGGCGTGTCCTCTGAAAGCCGGAGGAGTGACTGCTCCAGTAAGGAGGGAAATAGGAGAGCAGGGCAGGCCAGACAGGTGCTGGTAGTGGGGGACTCAATTATTAGGGGAACAGATAGGGCAATCTGTCACAAAGACAGGGATCGTCGGACGGTGTGCTGCCTACCTGGCGCTCGAGTCCGACACATCGCTGATCGGGTGGACAGATTACTGGGAGGGGCTGGTGAGGACCCAGCGGTCATGGTGCACATTGGCACAAATGACAAAGTTAGAGGTAGGTGGAAGGTCCTTAAAGATGATTTCAGGGAATTAGGCTGCAAGCTGAAAGCAAGGACCTCCAACGTGGTATTTTCCGAAATACTGCCTGTACCACGTGCCACGCCAGAGAGGCAATGGGAGATTAGGGAGGTTAATAAGTGGCTCAAGAATTGGTGTAGGAAGGAGGGGTTTGGGTTCCTGCAGAACTGGGCCGACTTCTCAGTTGGCTACAGGCTCTACGCTAGGGACGGGCTGCACCTCAATGGGGAAGGGGCAGCTGTGCTGGGGGAGAAAATGGTTAGAAGGTTGGAGGAGTGTTTAAACTAGGGATTGGGGGGGAGGGTATTCATTTTATAGGAGGGGAAGATAGTGCAGATAGAGAGCTGGGCACAAATAAGGAAGTTGGGGGTGGCGGTGGCATGGGGGGTGGGGTTAGAACAGTTAATAATTTAAGAAAGAATAGAGGTACAGAGAGTAACATCAAGTGCATGTATACTAATGCCAGAAGCCTCGCCAACAAAATGGACGAATTAGAACTAATGTTGTTGGAGCATAATTATGACATGGTGGGGATATCTGAGACGTGGCTGGATGAGAGCCATGACTGGGCTGTTAACTTGCAGGGCTATAGCCTGTTCAGAAATGACCGTACAGATAAGCGAGGGGGAGGGGTGTGTCTATATGTAAAATCTTCCTTAAAACCCATCCTGCGTGATAATATAGGTGAATTTAATGAAAATGTGGAGTCCCTGTGGGTGGAGATAAGAGGAGGGGGAAAAAATAATAAATTACTGATAGGGGTTTGTTATAAATCTCCAAAAATAATGGAAGCAATGGAGAATATCCTCGTAAAGCAAATAGATGAAGCTGCGACTCAAGGAGAAGTCATTATTATGGGGGACTTCAACTACCCTGAAATAGATTGGGGAACAGAAACCTGCAGTTCCAGCAAAGGTAATCGGTTTTTGACAACTATGAGAGACAATTACCTTTCACAGCTGGTTCAGGACCCAACAAGGAGGGGGGCACTGCTAGACCTAATATTAACCAACAGGCCAGACCGCATATCAAATATAAGGGTTGGGGGTCACTTGGGGACTAGTGATCATAAAATAATAAGTTTTCATGTAACCTTTAATAAGATGGGTAGTAGGGGGGTGACAAGGACACTAAACTTCAGGAGGGCAAATTTCCAACGGATGAGAGAGGATCTTGGTGCAATTAACTGGGACGATATCCTGAGACACAAAAATACACAAAGAAAATGGGAGACGTTTATTAGAATCCTGGATAGGACCTGTGCACAGTATATACCGTATGGGAATAAGCATACTAGAAATAGGAGGAAACCAATATGGCTAAATAGAGCTGTTAGGGGCGCAATAAGGAACAAAAAGAAAGCATTTAGAGAATTAAAGGAAGTAGGTAGTGATGAGGCATTAAATAAATACAGAAAATTAAATAAATTCTGTAAAAAGCAAATCAAGGCAGCAAAGATTGAGACAGAGAGACTCATTGCCAGAGAGAGTAAAAATAATCCCAAAATATTCTTTAACTATATTAATAGTAAGAAACTAAAAAATGACAGTGTTGGCCCCCTTAAAAATAGTCTGGGTGAAATGGTGGATGAGGATGAGGAAAAAGCCAATCTGCTAAATGACTTTTTTTCATCAGTATTTACAAAAGAAAATCCCATGGCAGCCAATATGACTAGTGATAAAAATTCCCAATGAAATGTCACCTGCTTAACCCAGCAGGAAGTACAGCGGCGTCTAAAAATCACTAAAATTGACAAATCTCCGGGCCCGGATGGGATACACCCCCGAGTACTGCAGGAACTAAGTACAGTCATTGATAGACCATTATTTTTAATCTTTAAAGAGTCCATAATAACAGGGTCTGTACCACAGGAGTGGCGTATAGCAAATGTGGTGCCAATATTCAAAAAAGGGGCAAAAACTGAACTCGGTAATTATAGGCCAGTAAGTTTAACCTCTACTGTGGGTAAAATCCTGGAGGGCATTCTAAGGGATGCTATACTGGAGTATCTGAAGAGGAATAACCTCATGACCCAGTATCAGCATGGGTTTACTAGGGACCGCTCATGTCAGACTAATTTGATCAGCTTCTATGAAGAGGTAAGTTCCGGACTGGACCAAGGGAACCCAGTGGACGTAGTGTATATGGACTTTTCCAAAGCTTTTGATACGGTGCCACACAAAAGGTTGATACATAAAATGAGAGTAATGGGGATAGGGGAAAATATGTGTAAGTGGGTTGAGAGCTGGCTCAGGGATAGGAAACAAAGGGTGGTTATTAATGGAGCACACTCGGACTGGGTCGCGGTTAGCAGTGGGGTACCACAGGGGTCAGTATTGGGCCCTCTTCTTTTTAACATATTTATTAATGACCTTGTAGGGGGCATTCAGAGTAGAATTTCAATATTTGCAGATGACACTAAACTCTGTAGGGTAATCAATACAGGGGAGGACAATTTTATATTACAGGATGATTTATGTAAACTAGAAGCTTGGGCTGATAAATGGCAAATGAGTTTTAATGGGGATAAATGTAAGGTCATGCACTTGGGTAGAAGTAATAAGATGTATAACTATGTGCTTAATTCTAAAACTCTGGGCAAAACCATCAATGAAAAAGACCTGGGTGTATGGGTGGATGACAGACTCATATTCAGTGGCCAGTGTCAGGCAGCTGCTACAAAGGCAAATAAAATAATGGGATGTATTAAAAGAGGCATAGATGCTCATGAGGAGAACATAATTTTACCTCTATTCAAGTCACTAGTTCGACCACACTTAGAATACTGTGCACAGTTCTGGTCTCCGGTGTATAAGAAAGACATAGCTGAACTAGAGCGGGTGCAGAGAAGAGCGACCAAGGTTATTAGAGGACTGGGGGGTCTGCAATACCAAGATAGGTTATTACACTTGGGGCTATTTAGTTTGGAAAAACGAAGACTAAGGGGTGATCTTATTTTAATGTATAAATATATGAGGGGACAGTACAAAGACCTTTCTGATGATCTTTTTAATCATAGACCTGAGACAGGGACAAGGGGGCATCCTCTACGTCTGGAGGAAAGAAGGTTTAAGCATAATAACAGACGCGGATTCTTTACTGTAAGAGCAGTGAGACTATGGAACTCTCTGCCGTATGATGTTGTAATGAGTGATTCATTAATTAAATTTAAGAGGGGACTGGATACCTTTCTGGAAAAGTATAATATTACAGGGTATATACACTAGATTCCTTGATAAGGCGTTGATCCAGGGAACTAGTCTGATTGCCGTATGTGGAGTCGGGAAGGAATTTTTTTCCCCATGGTGGAGTTACTCCTTGCCACATGGGGTTTTTTTGCCTTCCTCTGGATCAACATGTTAGGGCATGTTAGGTTAGGCTATGGGTTGAACTAGATGGACTTAAAGTCTTCCTTCAACCTCAATAACTATGTAACTATGTAACTGGCCAGACCACTGCTGCCCGTGTACCCCTGGAACCAATTATAAAGTGCCTACAGCCAGCCCATTTTTTTATGTTAGGCCTTTGAAGCCTGTCTGCGGTCCCTCCTTCCACTAGTCCTCCACTGACAGACCACTGCTGCCCGTGTACCCCTGGAACCAATTATAAAGTGCCTACAGCCAGCCCATTTTTTTATGTTAGGCCTTTGAAGCCTGTCTGCAGTCCCTCCTTCCACTAGTCCTCCACTGGCCAGACCACTGCTGCCCGTGTACCCCTGGAACCAATTATAAAGTGCCTACAGCCAGCCCATTTTTTTATGTTAGGCCTTTGAAGCCTGTCTGCGGTCCCTCTTTCCACTAGTCCTCCACTGGCCAGACCACTGCTGCCCGTGTACCCCTGGAACCAATTATAAAGTGCCTACAGCCAGCCCATTTTTTTATGTTAGGCCTTTGAAGCCTGTCTGCGGTCCCTCCTTCCACTAGTCCTCCACTGGCCAGACCACTGCTGCCCGTGTACCCCTGGAACCAATTATAAAGTGCCTACAGTCAGCCCATTTTTTTATGTTAGGCCTTTGAAGCCTGTCTGCGGTCCCTCCTTCCACTAGTCCTCCACTGGCCAGACCACTGCTGCCCGTGTACCCCTGGAACCAATTATAAAGTGCCTACAGCCAGCCCATTTTTTTATGTTAGGCCTTTGAAGCCTGTCTGCGGTCCCTCCTTCCACTAGTCCTCCACTGACCAGACCACTGCTGCCCGTGTACCCCTGGAACCAATTATAAAGTGCCTACAGCCAGCCCATTTTTTTATGTTAGGCCTTTGAAGCCTGTCTGCGGTCCCTCCTTCCACTAGTCCTCCACTGACCAGACCACTGCTGCCCGTGTACCCCTGGAACCAATTATAAAGTGCCTACAGCCAGCCCATTTTTTTATGTTAGGCCTTTGAAGCCTGTCTGCGGTCCCTCCTTCCACTAGTCCTCCACTGGCCAGACCACTGCTGCCCGTGTACCCCTGGAACCAATTATAAAGTGCCTACAGCCAGCCCATTTTTTTATGTTAGGCCTTTGAAGCCTGTCTGCGGTCCCTCCTTCCACTAGTCCTCCACTGGCCAGACCACTGCTGCCCGTGTACCCCTGGAACCAATTATAAAGTGCCTACAGCCAGCCCATTTTTTTATGTTAGGCCTTTGAAGCCTGTCTGCGGTCCCTCCTTCCACTAGTCCTCCACTGGCCAGACCACTGCTGCCCGTGTACCCCTGGAACCAATTATAAAGTGCCTACAGCCAGCCCATTTTTTTATGTTAGGCCTTTGAAGCCTGTCTGCGGTCCCTCCTTCCACTAGTCCTCCACTGACCAGACCACTGCTGCCCGTGTACCCCTGGAACCAATTATAAAGTGCCTACAGCCAGCCCATTTTTTTATGTTAGGCCTTTGAAGCCTGTCTGCGGTCCCTCCTTCCACTAGTCCTCCACTGGCCAGACCACTGCTGCCCGTGTACCCCTGGAACCAATTATAAAGTGCCTACAGCCAGCCCATTTTTTTATGTTAGGCCTTTGAAGCCTGTCTGCGGTCCCTCCTTCCACTAGTCCTCCACTGGCCAGACCACTGCTGCCCGTGTACCCCTGGAACCAATTATAAAGTGCCTACAGCCAGCCCATTTTTTTATGTTAGGCCTTTGAAGCCTGTCTGCGGTCCCTCCTTCCACTAGTCCTCCACTGGCCAGACCACTGCTGCCCGTGTACCCCTGGAACCAATTATAAAGTGCCTACAGCCAGCCCATTTTTTTATGTTAGGCCTTTGAAGCCTGTCTGCGGTCCCTCCTTCCACTAGTCCTCCACTGGCCAGACCACTGCTGCCCGTGTACCCCTGGAACCAATTATAAAGTGCCTACAGCCAGCCCATTTTTTTATGTTAGGCCTTTGAAGCCTGTCTGCGGTCCCTCCTTCCACTAGTCCTCCACTGACCAGACCACTGCTGCCCGTGTACCCCTGGAACCAATTATAAAGTGCCTACAGCCAGCCCATTTTTTTATGTTAGGCCTTTGAAGCCTGTCTGCGGTCCCTCCTTCCACTAGTCCTCCACTGGCCAGACCACTGCTGCCCGTGTACCCCTGGAACCAATTATAAAGTGCCTACAGCCAGCCCATTTTTTTATGTTAGGCCTTTGAAGCCTGTCTGCGGTCCCTCCTTCCACTAGTCCTCCACTGGCCAGACCACTGCTGCCCATGTACCCCTGGAACCAATTATAAAGTGCCTACAGCCAGCCCATTTTTTTATGTTAGGCCTTTGAAGCCTGTCTGCGGTCCCTCCTTCCACTAGTCCTCCACTGACCAGACCACTGCTGCCCGTGTACCCCTGGAACCAATTATAAAGTGCCTACAGCCAGCCCATTTTTTTATGTTAGGCCTTTGAAGCCTGTCTGCGGTCCCTCCTTCCACTAGTCCTCCACTGACCAGACCACTGCTGCCCGTGTACCCCTGGAACCAATTATAAAGTGCCTACAGCCAGCCCATTTTTTTATGTTAGGCCTTTGAAGCCTGTCTGCGGTCCCTCCTTCCACTAGTCCTCCACTGACCAGACCACTGCTGCCCGTGTACCCCTGGAACCAATTATAAAGTGCCTACAGCCAGCCCATTTTTTTATGTTAGGCCTTTGAAGCCTGTCTGCGGTCCCTCCTTCCACTAGTCCTCCACTGGCCAGACCACTGCTGCCCGTGTACCCCTGGAACCAATTATAAAGTGCCTACAGCCAGCCCATTTTTTTATGTTAGGCCTTTGAAGCCTGTCTGCGGTCCCTCCTTCCACTAGTCCTCCACTGGCCAGACCACTGCTGCCCGTGTACCCCTGGAACCAATTATAAAGTGCCTACAGCCAGCCCATTTTCTTATGTTAGGCCTTTGAAGCCTGTCTGCGGTCCCTACTTTAAATACTCCTCCACTCACCACCAAGCTGCCTGCCCGTGTATCCATGTAACCGCTGTAAAACTGCCATGAGCCTATTGTTTGTTATGTTAGGCCTTTGATAGCCTGTCTGCGGTCCCTACTTTAAATACTCCTCCACTCACCACCAAGCTGCCTGCCCGTCTATCCATGTAACCGCTGTAAAACTGCCATGAGCCTATTGTTTGTTATGTTAGGCCTTTGATAGCCTGTCTGCGGTCCTTACTTTAAATACTCCTCCACTCACCACCTAGCTGCCTGTGTATCCATGTAACCGCTGTAAAACTGCAATGAGCCTATTGTTTGTTATTTTAGGCCTTTGATAGCCTGTCTGCGGCCCCTACTTGCAATACTCCTCCACTGACCACAATGCTGCCTGGAGTGCCTGCCTGTGTATCCATGTAACCGATGTAAAACTGCCATGACTGCCTACTGTTTGTTATTTTAGGCCTTTGATAGCCTGTCTGCGGCCCCTACTTGCAATACTCCTCCACTGACCACAATGCTGCCTGGAGTGCCTGCCTGTGTATCCATGTAACCGATGTAAAACTGCCATGACTGCCTACTGTTTGTTATTTTAGGCCTTCGATAGCCTGTCTGCGGCCCCTACTTGCAATACTCCTCCACTGACCACAATGCTGCCTGGAGTGCCTGCCTGTGTATCCATGTAACCGATGTAAAACTGCCATGACTGCCTACTGTTTGTTATTTTAGGCCTTTGATAGCCTGTCTGCGGCCCCTACTTGCAATACTCCTCCACTGACCACAATGCTGCCTGGAGTGCCTGCCTGTGTATCCATGTAACCGATGTAAAACTGCCATGAGTGCCTACTGTTTGGTATTTTAGGCCTTTGATAGCCTGTCTGCAGCCCCTACTTGCAATACTCCTCCACTGACCACACCAATGCTGCCCGTGTACCCCTGGAACCTATTTAAAAGTTCATAGAGCCTAGTTATATATTTTATTTACTATTAATAAGGCCATGATGGACTACGCTGTACCACGCTACAAGCTAACCAGTCGACTCTTCTTTTGCGAGAAAAGCCATCCCAACCCTCCACCAGCATGTAGAAGACCGCATTGTCCATGCACTCTGGCAATCTGTGAGTACAAAGGTGCACCTGACAACAGACGCATGGACCTGTAGGCATGGCCACGGAAGATTACGTGTCCATTACGGCGCAATGGGTTAATGTGTTGGATGCATGGTCCACAGGGGACAGCCTACTAAGTCTGTCTGCAGTCCCTAATTCAAATTGTCCTCCACTGTCTAAATCGGAGCTTCCACCTTCTGGCTTTCGGCCTATAGTATCAGAAATTAAACTGCATTTGGCCTTCAACTTTGGTTAGGGCCTACTAACGGCTTCTGCCCCTCCCTGGTGTTGCCCTCAACTAAATAAAGCTGAGCTTCAACCTTCTGCTCCAAATTACCATTTTAAAAAATGCAATAGGCTTTTCCGGCCTACTAAAGGTGTCTGTCTGTGTGCCCCTGCCTGGTGTTGTCCTCAACTGAATAAAGCTGAGCTTCAACCTTCCGGCTCTCATTAAGTGGTTTTTAAAAAACAAAATGGTGGTTAGGGCCTACTAACGGCTTCTGCCCCTCCCTGGTGTTGCCCTCAACTAAATAAAGCTGAGCTTCAACCTTCTGCTCCAAATTACCATTTTAAAAAATGCAATAGGCTTTTCCGGCCTACTAAAGGTGTCTGTCTGTGTGCCCCTGCCTGGTGTTGTCCTCAACTAAATAAAGCTGAGCTTCAACCTTCTGCTCCAAATTACCATTTTAAAAAATGCAATAGGCTTTTCCGGCCTACTAAAGGTGTCTGTCTGTGTGCCCCTGCCTGGTGTTGTCCTCAACTAAATAAAGCTGAGCTTCAACCTTCTGCTCCAAATTACCATTTTAAAAAATGCAATAGGCTTTTCCGGCCTACTAAAGGTGTCTGTCTGTGTGCCCCTGCCTGGTGTTGTCCTCAACTGAATAAAGCTGAGCTTCAACCTTCCGGCTCTCATTAAGTGGTTTTTAAAAAACAAAATGGTGGTTAGGGCCTACTAACGGCTTCTGCCCCTCCCTGGTGTTGCCCTCAACTAAATAAAGCTGAGCTTCAACCTTCTGCTCCAAATTACCATTTTAAAAAATGCAATAGGCTTTTCCGGTCTACTAAAGGTGTCTGTCTGTGTGCCCCTGCCTGGTGTTGTCCTCAACTGAATAAAGCTGAGCTTCAACCTTCTGCTCCAAATTACCATTTTAAAAAATGCAATAGGCTTTTCCGGCCTACTAAAGGTGTCTGTCTGTGTGCCCCTGCCTGGTGTTGTCCTCAACTAAATAAAGCTGAGCTTCAACCTTCTGCTCCAAATTACCATTTTAAAAAATGCAATAGGCTTTTACGGCCTACTAAAGGTGTCTGTCTGTGTGCCCCTGCCTGGTGTTGTCCTCAACTAAATAAAGCTGAGCTTCAACCTTCTGCTCCAAATTACCATTTTAAAAAATGCAATAGGCTTTTCCGGCCTACTAAAGGTGTCTGTCTGTGTGCCCCTGCCTGGTGTTGTCCTCAACTAAATAAAGCTGAGCTTCAACCTTCTGCTCCAAATTACCATTTTAAAAAATGCAATAGGCTTTTCCGGCCTACTAAAGGTGTCTGTCTGTGTGCCCCTGCCTGGTGTTGTCCTCAACTAAATAAAGCTGAGCTTCAACCTTCTGCTCCAAATTACCATTTTAAAAAATGCAATAGGCTTTTCCGGCCTACTAAAGGTGTCTGTCTGTGTGCCCCTGCCTGGTGTTGTCCTCAACTAAATAAAGCTGAGCTTCAACCTTCTGCTCCAAATTACCATTTTAAAAAATGCAATAGGCTTTTCCGGCCTACTAAAGGTGTCTGTCTGTGTGCCCCTGCCTGGTGTTGTCCTCAACTAAATAAAGCTGAGCTTCAACCTTCTGCTCCAAATTACCATTTTAAAAAATGCAATAGGCTTTTCCGGCCTACTAAAGGTGTCTGTCTGTGTGCCCCTGCCTGGTGTTGTCCTCAACTAAATAAAGCTGAGCTTCAACCTTCTGCTCCAAATTACCATTTTAAAAAATGCAATAGGCTTTTCCGGCCTACTAAAGGTGTCTGTCTGTGTGCCCCTGCCTGGTGTTGTCCTCAACTGAATAAAGCTGAGCTTCAACCTTCCGGCTCTCATTAAGTGGTTTTTAAAAAACAAAATGGTTCTTAGGGCCTACTAACGGCTTCTGCCCCTCCCTGGTGTTGCCCTCAACTAAATAAAGCTGAGCTTCAACCTTCTGCTCCAAATTACCATTTTAAAAAATGCAATAGGCTTTTCCGGCCTACTAAAGGTGTCTGTCTGTGTGCCCCTGCCTGGTGTTGTCCTCAACTGAATAAAGCTGAGCTTCAACCTTCCGGCTCTCATTAAGTGGTTTTTAAAAAACAAAATGGTGGTTAGGGCCTACTAACGGCTTCTGCCCCTCCCTGGTGTTGCCCTCAACTAAATAAAGCTGAGCTTCAACCTTCTGCTCCAAATTACCATTTTAAAAAATGCAATAGGCTTTTCCGGCCTACTAAAGGTGTCTGTCTGTGTGCCCCTGCCTCGTGTTGTCCTCAACTAAATAAAGCTGAGCTTCAACCTTCTGCTCCAAATTACCATTTTAAAAAATGCAATAGGCTTTTCCGGCCTACTAAAGGTGTCTGTCTGTGTGCCCCTGCCTGGTGTTGTCCTCAACTAAATAAAGCTGAGCTTCAACCTTCTGCTCCAAATTACCATTTTAAAAAATGCAAAAGGCTTTTCCGGCCTACTAAAGGTGTCTGTCTGTGTGCCCCTGCCTGGTGTTGTCCTCAACTAAATAAAGCTGAGCTTCAACCTTCTGCTCCAAATTACCATTTTAAAAAATGCAATAGGCTTTTCCGGCCTACTAAAGGTGTCTGTCTGTGTGCCCCTGCCTGGTGTTGTCCTCAACTAAATAAAGCTGAGCTTCAACCTTCTGCTCCAAATTACCATTTTAAAAAATGCAATAGGCTTTTCCGGCCTACTAAAGGTGTCTGTCTGTGTGCCCCTGCCTGGTGTTGTCCTCAACTAAATAAAGCTGAGCTTCAACCTTCTGCTCCAAATTACCATTTTAAAAAATGCAATAGGCTTTTCCGGCCTACTAAAGGTGTCTGTCTGTGTGCCCCTGCCTGGTGTTGTCCTCAACTAAATAAAGCTGAGCTTCAACCTTCTGCTCCAAATTACCATTTTAAAAAATGCAATAGGCTTTTCCGGCCTACTAAAGGTGTCTGTCTGTGTGCCCCTGCCTGGTGTTGTCCTCAACTGAATAAAGCTGAGCTTCAACCTTCTGCTCCAAATTACCATTTTAAAAAATGCAATAGGCTTTTCCGGCCTACTAAAGGTGTCTGTCTGTGTGCCCCTGCCTGGTGTTGTCCTCAACTGAATAAAGCTGAGCTTCAACCTTCCGGCTCTCATTAAGTGGTTTTTAAAAAACAAAATGGTTCTTAGGTCCTACTAACGGCTTCTGCCCCTCCCTGGTGTTGCCCTCAACTAAATAAAGCTGAGCTTCAACCTTCTGCTCCAAATTACCATTTTAAAAAATGCAATAGGCTTTTCCAGCCTACTAAAGGTGTCTGTCTGTGTGCCCCTGCCTGGTGTTGTCCTCAACTGAATAAAGCTGAGCTTCAACCTTCCGGCTCTCATTAAGTGGTTTTTAAAAAACAAAATGGTGGTTAGGGCCTACTAACGGCTTCTGCCCCTCCCTGGTGTTGCCCTCAACTAAATAAAGCTGAGCTTCAACCTTCTGCTCCAAATTACCATTTTAAAAAATGCAATAGGCTTTTCCGGCCTAATAAAGGTGTCTGTCTGTGTGCCCCTGCCTGGTGTTGTCCTCAACTGAATAAAGCTGAGCTTCAACCTTCTGCTCCAAATTACCATTTTAAAAAATGCAATAGGCTTTTCCGGCCTACTAAAGGTGTCTGTCTGTGTGCCCCTGCCTGGTGTTGTCCTCAACTAAATAAAGCTGAGCTTCAACCTTCTGCTCCAAATTACCATTTTAAAAAATGCAATAGGCTTTTCCGGCCTACTAAAGGTGTCTGTCTGTGTGCCCCTGCCTGGTGTTGTCCTCAACTAAATAAAGCTGAGCTTCAACCTTCTGCTCCAAATTACCATTTTAAAAAATGAAATAGGCTTTTCCGGCCTACTAAAGGTGTCTGTCTGTGTGCCCCTGCCTGGTGTTGTCCTCAACTAAATAAAGCTGAGCTTCAACCTTCTGCTCCAAATTACCATTTTAAAAAATGCAATAGGCTTTTCCGGCCTACTAAAGGTGTCTGTCTGTGTGCCCCTGCCTGGTGTTGTCCTCAACTGAATAAAGCTGAGCTTCAACCTTCTGCTCCAAATTACCATTTTAAAAAATGCAATAGGCTTTTCCGGCCTACTAAAGGTGTCTGTCTGTGTGCCCCTGCCTGGTGTTGTCCTCAACTGAATAAAGCTGAGCTTCAACCTTCCGGCTCTCATTAAGTGGTTTTTAAAAAACAAAATGGTTCTTAGGGCCTACTAACGGCTTCTGCCCCTCCCTGGTGTTGCCCTCAACTAAATAAAGCTGAGCTTCAACCTTCTGCTCCAAATTACCATTTTAAAAAATGCAATAGGCTTTTCCAGCCTACTAAAGGTGTCTGTCTGTGTGCCCCTGCCTGGTGTTGTCCTCAACTGAATAAAGCTGAGCTTCAACCTTCCGGCTCTCATTAAGTGGTTTTTAAAAAAAAAAATGGTGGTTAGGGCCTACTAACGGCTTCTGCCCCTCCCTGGTGTTGCCCTCAACTAAATAAAGCTGAGCTTCAACCTTCTGCTCCAAATTACCATTTTAAAAAATGCAATAGGCTTTTCCAGCCTAATAAAGGTGTCTGTCTGTGTGCCCCTGCCTGGTGTTGTCCTCAACTGAATAAAGCTGAGCTTCAACCTTCTGCTCCAAATTACCATTTTAAAAAATGCAATAGGCTTTTCCGGCCTACTAAAGGTGTCTGTCTGTGTGCCCCTGCCTGGTGTTGTCCTCAACTGAATAAAGCTGAGCTTCAACCTTCTGCTCCAAATTACCATTTTAAAAAATGCAATAGGCTTTTCCGGCCTACTAAAGGTGTCTGTCTGTGTGCCCCTGCCTGGTGTTGTCCTCAACTGAATAAAGCTGAGCTTCAACCTTCCGGCTCTCATTAAGTGGTTTTTAAAAAACAAAATGGTGGTTAGGGCCTACTAACGGCTTCTGCCCCTCCCTGGTGTTGCCCTCAACTAAATAAAGCTGAGCTTCAACCTTCTGCTCCAAATTACCATTTTAAAAAATGCAATAGGCTTTTCCGGCCTACTAAAGGTGTCTGTCTGTGTGCCCCTGCCTGGTGTTGTCCTCAACTGAATAAAGCTGAGCTTCAACCTTCCGGCTCTCATTAAGTGGTTTTTAAAAAACAAAATGGTGGTTAGGGCCTACTAACGGCTTCTGCCCCTCCCTGGTGTTGCCCTCAACTAAATAAAGCTGAGCTTCAACCTTCTGCTCCAAATTACCATTTTAAAAAATGCAATAGGCTTTTCCGGCCTACTAAAGGTGTCTGCCCCTCCCTGGTGTTGTCCTCAACTGAACAAAGCTGAGCTTCCACATTCTGGCTTTCGCCCTATACTATCAGATATTAAACTGCATTTGGCCTACTAGTGTGGTTAGGCCCTTGAAACAGTGTCTGCTGCTCTTGGGTTTGCTACTCCACTGAACAAAGCAATGCCGCCTGTTTAGTCCTGTTACCAATTTTGAACTGCATTTAGCCTACTTTATTCTTTGGCCCTATATCTGTTTCCTCCTCATCCTGCCCATTGCCCAGCCACTGCTAAATGAGTCTGCTGGTACATTGACCTAGACCACTACATTCCCCTTGTACTCTACACAGCCAGAATCTGACCCTGCTGAAAGTAAGGTTCCCCTTCCCGCATGTTATACCACCTTACACAGGGACAAAGAGGAAGGTGCAGATGAAAGTGCAGGTTCCTTCATCAGGTGGGGAGGCATACTCGTTGGCGACGTCACTGGCACAGGGCCCCTCAGAGTACGCAAAAGTGTCGCTGCTGGTGGGAGGCGCCCCCGCCATGCAAACACACCGCCGTACTTTGAGGGGCCCTGTGCCAGTGCCAATGCGAACGAGTGGGCCCCCCCCTGCTTGCTCAGGATCACAGCACTTGCAACGTTTAAATACTTACCTTTCCCTGCAACACCGCCGTGACGTAGTCCGCATTTCCTGGGCCCACGAAAAATTTGAGCCAGCCCTACTCCCCCCACAACTTTCCCCCAATTCCCTATGCCCAACTATTATTATACAGTTAATTAAGATTGGCAAGCTTCAGAAACAAGAATCTATGTTTTTGGCATTAAAATGGGCACTGTAGGTGTTTTCCTGGCCTCCACTCACTGCCGACTATGCTTCCCCATTGACTTGCATTGGGTTTCGTGTTTCGGTCGATCCCCGACTTTTAGCGATAATCGGCCGACTGCACTCGACTCGACTCTGGACAAAATCGGGTTTCCCAAAACCCTACTCGATCTTAAAAAAATGAAAGTCGCTCAACCCTAGTAACGATGTCACACACACACACTGGGCAGTTACTTATCACACTCAGGGATCTTTGCTTGTCACTGCGGTCACCAGGGCTGCACTCGAGCCACGGTCTCTGCGCTGTCAGGTGAGGAGTCTTTTCTGATTCAGGAGGCTTCAAAGTCTACACCCTCACATCCAGCCTTCACTCTGGTGGGTATCTCAGTCTCAGTGCCCTCACGGGGAGCACTACCTTTAGGGGAGCACGGCGCTGCAGCCTGCCCTCTCTTTGGTGCGCTGCCTTCTTTCTGCTCTCCCGCTCTTTTCTGACCACACCTCTCTCTTCCCAGCAGTCACCTTGTCCCTTCTGTCCAGGGCAGAAAGTCTTCCCCCCAACAACCCAGCTGTCTGACTACGTGGTTCCAGGCAAGGAGCAGGGAAAGCAACCTCCTTACATTCCCCCTCTCTTAAAGCTCGCCATTCCACGGGCGAGGTCTCTTCGTGCTTCTCTTTGTTCTTTTGAGGGGAGTCAGGTACTGGCAATCCTTGCATCTCCTTCTGCCTTTCTTCTTGCACATACTCCCAAACTAAATGGTTTAGGAGCTGTTCATCAGTCAGGTTGAGATATGCTCTCTCTGCTTCATCAACAACTGCTGTCCTCTTCTTCTTTTTCTTCTTCTTCTTAGCCTTGCCGGTGGCAGGTGTTTGCGTAGGGGCTTCTTGCTCGGGTTCCTCAGTCTGGGGGCTTAGTACAAGTAATTCTTCTCCACAGCTCCCCCTCTCTTTGACCGGAGCATTCTCGTTGAAGCTTGAGTCAGATGAATTAAGACCATGCAGGCCGGACTCTTTGTCATCTGCGCCGGGCTCTGCGGGCATCCCTTCGCAGGGCTTCTCAGCCACGCGCCCTGTCTCACACAGCTGTTCCATTTCCCCTGTCCGATCAGGAACTGGTGAGCTGACAGCCAGCACATTCTTCACCTCAGGGGATGACATCAGTGGTTCCTCCTTCTCATCGGCTCGGACCTTGAAAACGAGTGTCGCAGGAACACAGCACTTTCTCTCCTTCTTCGGGAACTCGTGCTGGGCAAGGTAGTAAAGCACTTTGGTGGTCTTCTCGAGTGAACGTCACTTTCTTTCCTCTGGACTGAGTCTCACCAACAAAACCTTCAGACCCAGGCTGTAGATCCACCAGGTTCGCCTTTACGCGTTGGGACAGCGCCGTCATTTCACCAGAGATGCTTGACACCTTCTCCACCTCTCCTTGGCGTCTGACATTGTGGTACTGTCTTGCCCTAGGTGGAACTCTTCTCTTCCTGCCGTACCATTCCCTCCAGGGGCGACGTTCCCTCCAGTTAGCAGGACCCTCAGAGGGGTGAGCGGATCTCTGCCACCGCTCTTCTTGGGTAGGGCAATTTCTGGACATGTGTCCCACCTTTCTGCACGACCAGCACTCACGTCTGCGTCTGTCTGGAGGGCGCTTCAGTCTGGATCGTCGACCTTGGCGGGGGACATCTCTCATCTGCATTTGCTCTTCACCCCAGGATACGGAGTTACACTCTGGGGCCACCACCGAAGCCTTCTTCATGCTGCGCACCTCTCCTCTATCTCTTTCTGGCGGCTTCCGCACGTTACCTCGGGGTATGCCGCTGGTCCCCAAAACGGCAGTAAGGGCTTTCCCCAGACTCTCAATCTCCTCCCAGATTCTTCTTATCTTCAGCTGGGAATCTCGGGTCCACATCGCCTCCTCTTCATTTTGACTGGGCGCTCCGCAGTTGTAGCATCTAGGCAGTCTTCTTCGCCGAGCGGCACTAGTCTCACTCTCACTTTGGGGGGCGGGTCTCTTTCTCGCACCGGAGGGCTGTACTCTGCAGCAGGGATCTTCTTATATTCAGCCACCTCCTCACGGACTCGCTTAACCTCCTTCTTCAAGTCTTCTACCCATTGAGGGGCTGTTATCTCCCTGCTCCATACCTTTCCCACTGGCCCTACCACCCCTTGCTCTTGCTCGCGCGTGCGTGCCTCACTCCTGACCTCAGAGAAAGTCATATCTAGCTTTACGCGCATGCGCTCTCGCAGGGCCTGTTTCATCAACACATCTCGCAAGCCTGTCACCAGTTGGTCTCGCAGCACAACGTCAACTGACCCCACACCTACGCCGTCCTTCCGTATAATGGCAGTATGAAGCTTCTGCAGTGCGTTCATATATTGCGTCACGGTCTCCCCCTCTCTTTGCACCCGGCGAAACAGTCGCATGCGCAGCTCCCCTACGTCAGTGGGGTCCCCATGCGTCTCCTCAAGTATACGTAATACTTTGTCCAGGGTATCTCTCGCCTGGGGGGGTCTGAGCATAACAGAGTCCCGTGCATCCCCCTCTAGGGCCATCACAGCTATTTCCGCCTGCAGAGCCGGTGTCATAGGATGCATCCGCATCATCCCTCGGATGCGCTCCGTCCAACCCCACAACATGACATTACTCCCTGAAAATTTTGGCAGGTTAGCTAACATGGCTCCCAGGGAGATGCTAGTCCTGGGATCTCCCTCAACTGCTTGGTCTGCCCCTTCCGCGCTACTGTGTGACATCCTGCCGACTGCGCCAAGTGTAATAGGGTGCAGGGTTGCGTATGTCACCACGGAACAGACAGACCAACTGTTGGAGGGGATTTATTAACAGGGGTAAAATTCTCCTCGCAGGGAGAAAAACAGGGGGTTAATAGAGATAAAGCAAGCAGTATAACAGTACACAACAAGTTAACTGAAGGTATGAAACAGTTAAGCAGAATAGAAATGAAAAAAACGAGTGTTCTTGTAACTTATCAGTCCAGGGAAATCCTGAGTGGAGGGTCCTTATTCCAATGTGGGTACAGTCACCAGCAGCACTTGAAGAGCCTGAAGTCTTTTCTGTCTTCTGAGAACTGAAGACTCCGGGGTTAGACTTTTTGCAGACTGTTCTTCTCAAAGTGAAACTGGAACCAGGAAATAGCACAGTCTCCGTCACTGCTGCAGGAGTCTCTGGGCACCAGGCTGACAGTCTCTCTGTAGTAACGATGTCACACACACACACTGGGCAGTTACTTATCACACTCAGGGATCTTTGCTTGTCACTGCGGTCACCAGGGCTGCACTCGAGCCATGGTCTCTGCGCTGTCAGGTGAGGAGTCTTTTCTGATTCAGGAGGCTTCAAAGTCTACACCCTCACATCCAGCCTTCACTCTGGTGGGTATCTCAGTCTCAGTGCCCTCACGGGGAGCACTACCTTTAGGGGAGCACGGCGCTGCAGCCTGCCCTCTCTTTGGCGCGCTGCCTTCTCTCTGCTCTCCCGCTCTTTTCTGACCACATCTCTCTCTTCCCAGCAGTCACCTCGTCCCCTCTGTCCAGGGCAGAAAGTCTTCCCCCCAACAACCCAGCTGTCTGACTACGTGGTTCCAGGCAATGAGCAGGGAAAGCAACCTCCTTACACAGGTATGGTATATTGTTGTTTTTTTATTTTAGTTTTATTACAGGAGATTGAGGGCTTCGGTGGAATTAGGCGAGGTTGTAAGTATGGTTTAATTGAGATTATTAAAGGAGTCTGTCGTTTTTTTTCTATTAAATGACTTTATTCTTGGTTTCTGTGTTTTCATACAGTGTGACTATGGGGTTAGTAATGGGGGCATCTTATTGACACCTCTCCATTACTAACCTCGGGTCTTGATGTCAGAGGACAAAACAAAGGTGACATCAACCCCCTCCAACTATGACACCACTTGCCACCGCTATAGGGCAAGTGGGAAGAGCAGGGCAAAGCACCAGAATTGGTGCATCTAATAGATGCGCCTTTTCTGGGCAGCTGCGAGCTGCTATTTTTAGGTGGGGGCCTATATCAGTGGCCCTTTATCAGCCTGAGAATACCAGCCCCCAGCTGTCTGCTTTAACAAGGCTGGCTATCAAAAAAGGGGGGGACCCCACGCCATTTTTTAAAATTATTTATTTATTTAAATAATTAAAAAATACGGCGTGGGGACCCCTCTATTCTTGATAACTAGAATTGCTGAAGCTGACAGCTGAGGGTTGCAGCCCCCCAGCTGTGAGATTTGCCTGGCTGGTTAACAAAAATAAGGGGAACCCACGCCATTTTTTTTTCTATTATTTATTTTCAGTGAAGGAGCGGCTAATGAATACTCCCATCCGCCATTCTTGCTCTCGCTGTTATTAGCGGCAGCAGGTGTCGGATGTTGGGAGCAGTTGTCCCATCAGCTGACACCAGTGACTGGAGGTAAACTTTATACCTCCGATCACAGCTGAGCTCTCACTGGCGATCAGAAGCAGTGTTTGCCGCGCTGTCATGCACATAACAGCGCAGCAAACACTGGATGTTTGGGCCCCCCATTCAAGTGAACGGGGTCCAGGTACCTGAACTTCTTGTAACTATTCGGCCGAACCCACCAGACCCTCACATGTCCGCCCATCTTTAATTACTACAGAACGCTAATACAGGAGAGCACAGAGTCTTTAAACTTTGAGGCTAGGTTCCCACAATGAGTATTTGGTGAGTTTTTCATGTTACAGATTTTCTGCACCTATTATGTAAATGAGGCTACTTGCGTTTTTTTCATTGTATTTTTGTGTACTTTTTTTAAAGCATTTTTACTCTGTTTTTTTTTGGTGTGTAATTCTTGAAATAAAGCTGCTTTGTTTTCTATACATTCTGGTATTTGGCTTTGACAAAACTATATTGCTACAGTCATGTGCGGATTACATACATTTCTGATGCGTTTCTGCAGCAGAAATGCATTAAAAACGCATGGGTGGATTTTACCTGTGGATTTTCCGTATCTCATGCAAGTGTATGAGGAAAATCTGCACAGAAAACTCAGCGTACCAGTAAGACAAACTGACCTGTTGCGGATTTGAAATGCGCACAAGGTACGAGATTTCTATAAATCCCATCCACATGCTGGAACTGGAAGATGCTGCGTTTTTGATGTAGCAAAAATAAGCAGCATCAAAAACTCACCAATAACTCATTGTAGGCACGAAACCTTAGTAAAAAAAAAATGTCAGGAGTTGTCCATTTTGCTGCGGATCCAAAAATCAGCTACTAAGGAAAATTCATAAAAACCTAGAACAAGAAGACAAACTGCATGGAAAATGTATCCAAAGTGTAAACTCTCATCCCCTTAGTTGCTGCTGTGTAACGTGTATTCTGCTGTGAATTTTTGAAAAATCTGCAGCTGTTTTTCCACCTGCAAATACATCCCTATAGTCTGCGGGCCCGATTCATCATTGCATTTTTCGCCATTTTTTTTCCATGATTAACGGTCAGTTAGTGACTTTTTGATGTGTGACAAATTCATCAAAGGATTTGCTCCTTTTTTTTAAAAAAAAAAATTCTCAATATGGCCTTAGACTGATTCATCAAATGTGACTTTTTTAAAAGTCGCAACACGTTTGCACAAATTTACTCTAAGGCCTCTTTCACACTAGCGTCGTACGACGCACGTTGCAATGCGTCGTTTTGGAAAAAACGCATCCTGCAAAATTGCTTGCAGGATGCGTTTTTTCTCCATAGACTAACATTAGCGACGCATTGCAACGCATTGCCACACGTCGCAACCGTCGTGCGACGGTTGCGTCGTGTTGCGTCGGACCGTCGGCACAAAAAAACGGTGCATGTAACGTTTTTTGGTGCGTCGTGTCCAGCATTTCCGACCGCGCATGCGCGGCCGGAACTCCGCCCCCTCCTCCCCGGACCTCACAATGGGGCAGCGGATGCGTGGAAAAACAGCATCCGCTGCCTCTGTTGTGTGGCGCTTTCACAGTATGCGTCGGTACGTCGCATTGCGACGTGCGTCGTACGACGCTAGTGTGAAAGTAGCCTAATCCTCCATGGAGTGATTTTTTTTAATGACAGAATGTTTTTATAAAAAAAATAGATTAAAGACAAAAATAATAACCATTTTTGACTTTGCACAAAATCCACACTGGTGCCATTTCGAAGAATTTGGCACAAAAAATCATCAATCATCATCATCGCATATACGGCAAAGGAAGAAAAGTGATTTTAAATGCAAATAATGGGTTGGGCATTTTGAGGCAAAATGTGAAGCTACATTCTTAAATTGTCATCATCCATTTCAGAGACAACAAACATTAAGCCCGAGTCTGAAAATAATTGGACATTTCTAAACAAAAGCCTCCGGGCAGGCGACCCTCATCTCAGAGAAAAACATTTTGATAATTTGACCTAAAATAACTGACAATTTCACCCACAAGCCGGCGTCCTAGTGAATAACTACCGTCATGCATTCTGTATAAAAGGTTGACTTGATTACGGCTAATTACTCATTAATTACGAGAAAGGCTTTAATAGCAGCAAACTCTTATATTATGAATCTGTATTATTTCTATACACACAGAGCGTCAACATATCATTGCTAAGTAATGGAATGGAAAAAAACAGAGGTGCAGCCAAAACCAAATAAGCGGCTAATACTTGGCACAATTACAGCATTCACATCCAAAGCTGCACCAAAATCACACTTCTTTCCTGTTAGCTCTCAGGCTGGTGGAACGAACTGTTGCCTCCTTAGGGCTCCTTCTCACTTGCCAGAAATACGTCTGAGTCTCGCAGGTTAAAACCCTGCTCGGGCGCCGGCACTCCAGAGCGGAGCGTGTAGCTCCATGTATTGCTGTGCGGCCGCACGCTCCGCTCTGGAGTGCCGGCGCCAGTGCAGGGTTTTAACCTGCGAGGCTCGGACGTATTTCTCGCAAGTGAGAAGGAGCCCTAACTGAGAGCGGAGCTGTGTCTGTAAGGCCGGTTTCACATTAGTGTTGCGGATGGCTGCGGACTTCCTCCGTGAAGCCCCGCCCTTGGCCGCACCTCCGCCGCTAGCTCCGCCTACTTCTGCATGCGGCCTGCATACCTATCTTTAACATTAGGTATGCAGGTCGTGCGGCTGTATGCAGATGCTTCCGCATGCGTCGTTTTGACGATGTGGCGACCAGCATAGAACGCAGCTTGTAGCATCCGCATACAGCAGCACGACCTGCGTACCTAATGTTAAAGATAGGTACGCCGGCCGCCTGCAGGCCACATGCAGAAGTAGGTGGAGCTAGCGGCCGAGGGCGGGACTTTTTTGGAGGAAGTCCGCAGCCCTCGGCAGCTCCTCCAAACACTAGTGTGAAACTAGCCTAAGAAATAACTTGCAGCAAGACTACTTATAAATGCAGCTTTGGGTGTGACTAGAGTATAAGCCATTCTATAACTGAAGATTAGCACAGAGCAGATAATACACACCCCAACATTTCCCTCCATTATCAGATGGCACACTGGTAATGTGCGTTGTGTGAAGTTGGTGAGTGGTAGTGCTGCATGGGATGCTGTGTACAGCAGGGGCAAACACATAATTGAGGCAGTCTGAGAGCCCGAGACGTATGGGAGGCCAATTTTCACCTCCAAAGCAGGTAGAATTGTGCATTATGAGGAACTATTGGCTACAAAGGACTCATATATTGTCCTTGTACAGGGGCCCATTTCTGTCTGTGTCCACCAGTGATGTACATTAGTATTAACTCAGAAGTGTAGCTACCGGGGTGGCAGAGGGGGCCCACCCAGAGCTACGTTACTGTAACTTTATCGGCATGCAGAGCGCCCCCATATAGTTACACTCTGTTGCAGAGCAGGGAGACACGATCTCCCTGCACTGCCACCCGGCGGCTATGGGGCCCCTGAGCAAGAGGGTGGGCAAGGTGCCAGTAGTGGGCCTCCTCCCGTTATCATTGCAAGTTCAACTGTATCAGTTCGGGTATGTGTCCACGGGCCGTATTATATCTGGAATAGCTGCGGATTGAACGCTGCGTAGAGCCGCAGCATTCAATCCGCAGCGTCCAGATGTTACAGCATAGTGGAGGGGATTTTATGAAATCCCGTCTCCACTATGCGTGCGAACACGCACCCGGCAGCCCTGCCTTTCCGAACATGCGGCGCGTCTTTTTAGAACACAGCATGTCCGTTTACCTTGCGGCGATGCTGCGCCGTCGCAAGGTAAAACACAGGGCCCTATTTGTGGGGTGCGGTGATTCTGGATGTGTGCAATGAACACATCCGGAATCATCGCGTCTACAGAAGGGGGCGGCGTTTTGGGCGGAGTGAGTTTTCCGCTCCGTCCACAGCGCCGGCCATCCTGAATGTGGACAAATACCCTTCGATGCCAAAAAAGCTAACTGCATTGATGAGAGGAGCGTTACGCTCCCTCTCCCATTATCCCCCTCTCAGTGTCTGACGTCACCGATGCTGACACTGACAGGGGGTCGCAATGACTTCACTACTCGGTGCCCGTGGTCCGGAGATGTGTGGGCACTCAGAGCAGTGGAGGAACAGGGAGGAGAGGTAAGTATTGTATTTATTGTTTTCATAGAGTGCATTATACTATAGAGTCTGCCCATGGGTGGTGCATTATACTATAGAGTCTGCCTAAGGGAAATGCATTATATTAAATAGAATATGCCTATGTGGAATGCATGATACTTATATAGAGTCTGCCTATGGGGGTGCATTATACTATAGAGTCTGCCTATGGGGGGTGCATTATACTATTGAGTCTGCCTATGGGGGGATGCATTATACTATAGAGTCTGCCTATTTGGAGGGCAGTATACTATAGAGTCTGCCTATGGTGGTGCATTATACTATATAGAGTCTGCCTATGGGGAGTGCATTATACTATAGAGGCCTATGAGGAGTTCATTATACTATATAGAGACCTATGGGGAGTGCATTATACTATATGGAAGTTTTCTAAGCAGCAATCATACAGTGTGGAGACTACAGTGAGGGAACATCAAACAATGTTGGAGCCATTAAACAGTTTGGGGCTACTAAGCGGTCAGTATACTGTGTGTGTGGTACTATACAGGGAGGGGTCATTATACTGTGTATAGGGGAGCTGTACAGCCCGAGATTCAGGACATTATTAAATGTAAAGTGGGCACTTATTGTTAGGCCGAGGCCACACTAGCGTATAATACGGACGACTGCTATGCGAGAAAACATTGCATAGCCCTCGGACCAATGTTAATCTATGGGGAAGCTCACATCACTGTTTTTTTTCTCGGCCACATTCTACATGAGAGTGAAACCACAGCATGCTGAGATTTTACACGTATATCGGCCAACTCTTGCCAATGCAAGCCTATGGGTGCGGGGAAAAAACGCCCAGCACTCGCAGCACCAGTGTCCTTTGAAAAGCCGGCAATTCATGTGCGGTGTACAGTAAAGTGACGTCACTGAAGCTGCGCTCACTCACAGCTTGAGCTGTGTTGAACTCTGGACCATGGGAAAATGAACTGGCATTGGCACCGTTCTGGTTAAAAACTGTATATTCACCAGATATGGTTTACTGTGTGGGACACGACGACGGACAGGTATGGGTATATTGTTGGTTTGTTATTTTTCTTTTTACAGGAGATCGAGGGTGTTGCATGGATTAGGAGTAATAATAAAATGAGAAAACAGTGTGTTTTATTTCATTAAAAGACTTTATTCTGGCTGTGACTTTATTTAACATGTAACTGGAGCGCCCCCATAGAGTCGTGGGGTACTCGGAGCCTGGCCCTTTGGTTCTCGGTGGGGATGTCATGGTGGCTGACCCGGTCCATGGCCCTAGGGGCATCCGTTAAGATAATGGGGGAAAGGTCTTTAAAGGGATAATGTTCGTGACGCCACCTGTGGTATTCGATCAGGGTGACCGACGCTGCTTAGGGGTCCGCTGGGGTGATGTGATGGCAGCTAGATGGTATACCTTCCCACAGGTGAAGTGTATCCCCAGGGCTTCCCAGAATGTAGATGGTGGATGGTGGCAGATGTAAGGCGCAGTGAATAACGAGGACACAAGGTTGCAGTCTCTTTACCTTTACTGAAGGCTTCAGTGTCCACAATCCAGGGTACGGACCACAGGGTAGGCAAAGTCCGGCCGGTCCGAAGGCAAATCCAGAGTCCCCTTATCCAGGTGGAATTCAATAGCCTTCCACTAGCCCCTGGGTGTTGTAGTACCTCCCTGCTAAGTGTCTCGGAAAGGTCCTCACAACTATTGTAGATGGAATGTCTCTTTCTCTCTGTCCCCCTGATAAATAGGGTAGGACAAACCCGTATGACTGATGGCCTGAGGCTTTTTACAGGGACTCTACCATGCCCCGGCCCCCACAAGTTGCCACCGTGCCTCCTGGGTATAAGGTCGGGCAGCTAATGTGGAATTAACTGTCCTGCCTGTCTCTGAAGTAAAGCGTAGAGATCCTTACTCCCTCGGTGTTCTGGCTACCGGATTACTGCGCCTCAGAAGGAGGCAGCCTTTTACAGGGCAGAACTCCTGGTTTCCTCTCCTTTTTGCTATGACTTTGTTTCTCACTCAATGCAATGCAAATCCCTTCAATATCACTTTCTTTGGATGCTGCCGCACGTGGGGCAGGCGCAGCTCCGTGGACCCACGTCCAGTCTGGATCTGACTGGAACTCGCTCCAGCCAGCTTCTGCCTGTCTGGTGCTGACTGGGTGAAACCCAGCTCACTTCTGCCTAACTTCCTATCCAAACCACCAGTTTTACCCAACTGTGAGGAGTACCCTAATAGATAGAAGCATGGCTCCCCCTGGCGGCCTGGAGTGTGAAGTGTGCTGTGTGGTTAAGAGATCTCCTTTATTGCCTTCAGACGTAATATCACTCCCCCTGGTGGAAGAACAATATTACTGCAACGACCAGGACTCTGGGGTTCTGCACACTAACCCCCCCCGTTAAATCCAGTACTTTCGGACTGGGAAAAGAAAACAACAATACATCAGCAGAAAGACATGCAAAATTTTTAAAATGCTATAAGACAAATTAATTTAACTGTGCTTCCCTTAATGGGAGGTGAGAATACTTGAACGTTACAAATAATAACATATTTACATTGTGCGCGCGACTTTAAATTAGGTAAATAACAGTCATTAACTAACTATGAACTATAATTACCCATACAGGTAATTAAGTGAAAGTACAAAACAGTATTTTTCTTTCCTTCAGTGCAAATGCCCTCTAAGGGTGTACTATAAAACCTCAAAGTGCAAATCAACATTTTCTTCATTCTTCTACACATGCAGGACTGTCTATCTACCCACACGTAAAGTCAAAGGAATCACTGCACTAGTGTGTTTAAAGTTGCTTATATCCAAAGTTTATTTGCCTCGAATTAATGGTAAAAAGTAGTGATGAGCATTCCGATACCGCAAATATCGGCCGATACCCGATACTTGTGGTATCGGAATTCCGATACCGAGTTCCAATATTTTCAGTATATTGGATACCGGAATCGGAAGTTCCCACAGTTCAAAGTGCCCGAATTCAGCCAATGAGAAATGATTAGAGTGTGGGCACATCCTGTTCTGCATGGTGGGCATGGAAGTACTGGCATGGCTGTGATTGGCTGCTGAAATGATGTCATGATGCACTATAAAAGTCGCTGAAGCCATTTAGGGCTCACTCTGCTGTGAATTCAGTTAGGGACAGGATGTTGTGTTCTGACTGACGGCCAGTTTAGAGATAGCGATTTGCTTCATTGTGCTTTACCAAGGCTAATTTAGCAACCGCTGTGTGAGAACCTTGCTTTTGCCTTGCAGCACTGTTCACAGCTGTCTGCAAGGTCTCTTTGTGTGTGAGTGCACATCGCTCTGTAGTCTGTCTGCAGCCACAGCCGGTTGTAGTCAGCTCAGAGTGCGTCACTGCCTCATACTGTTCTATCCATTGTCCTTTTTTGCAATTAGTGCAGCCTGCTGCACATATTTTCAAATATTTCCTATTAGTGGCTTTCCATCCGTATCCAGCAAAATTGTGGAAAAACACTACATAGGATTACATAGAGCAGCTTTTTTTGGCCTTGCAGCGCCGTTTACGGCTGTCTGCACGGTCTCTGTGTGAGTGCACGTCGCTCTGTAGTCTGTCTGCAGCCACAGACGGTTGTAGTCAGCTCAGGGTGCGTGACTGCCTCATACCGTTCCATTGTCTGTTTCTCAATTAGTGCAGCCTGCTGCACATTTTTTCAAATTTATCCTATTAGTGGCATTCCCTCCGTATCCTGCTAGATTGTGGGAAAACACTATATAGCATTACATAGAGGAGCTTGTTTTGGCCTTGCAGCGCCGTTCACGGCTGTCTGCACGGTCTGTGTGTGAGTGCAGCTCACTCTGTAGTCAGTTCTGCAAAAAAAAAAAAGTTCACCAAACACACCACTTTACAGTTGTGTAGGCCACATTAGCTCATATTAAAGTCTAGTCCACACTTTAGCAAATTAGTGTTTCTTATACCTGTTAGGAGCTGTTCAGGAATAAGCACACTAAGCCCTTAGATGTGGGGATTCTGTGCCTGCTGCGGGCACCGGTGACTCATCATCACCCAGTTTCAGCAGGGAACAGTCCTTCATGCGCAGCTTTGTAGGAGATCGCCGTACACCGCTGCTGCGTGAAGAACAAATTGAAGCCGTTGTCGGATGGATGGCAGCTAACGCATCGACTTCAATTAGTGCCACATCCTCTCAGGCACAGAGCACTGGAGAGCACCCATCTGTCTCTTCACCACCTGCTAAATTGCCCAGGTAGTCAGAGAGCTCAGGACAGGAGCCATCTCTACTTCTGTTCTCTGAATCTCTTGGCTTGGAAACAGGGGGCCAGCCAAGCAGCATTGTAGAAATGGAAGAAGAGGCAGTATGCAGTGATGCCCAACAGCTTTGTCTCTCTGACTCTGAAGAGACGGGTCGGCCAGTGCCTCCGGTCACCACACCGCAGTACGCATCTGACGATGAGACTCAGGTGCCACTTTCTGGTGCATACTGTGCTGCCGAGACTACCCAGGAGAAGCAGTTGGTGGCAGAGGGTAGTGTAGATGATGAGGTCCTTGACCCATCGTGGCGTGAGGTACAGGAAGGTGGTGGGAGCAGCTCTGAGGAAGAGAATCCCCGAACGGGCCAAAGAGGGAGAGGGAGGGGGAAGACTGCGGTTCCTGTAGCCTCCACTTCGGCACCCGTTAGGAGCATGCCTCTTCCAAAAGCCAGAACGGGCGCTCCCAAGACTTGCAGTGCCTGGTCCTTTTTTGACACAGTTGCAGATGACATTTGCTTTGTCAAATGCAAGGTGTGTCATCAGAAAGTCAAAAGAGGGAAAAATGTCAATAACCTCAATACCACAAATATGTGGAATCATGTGCGGACCAAGCACGCGGTGGAGTTACAAAAACACACTGAAGACCTAGGCCAACCAACAGCGGCACCTACCACCTCTTCAGCTCGTGTTGTTGCCTCTTCCTCCAGCTCACACACAGCTAGTTCAGCTTCCTCACAGGATCGCCATGGAAGAACCTCTGGCACTGTTGTCCACAGACCCAGTGTAATTCCACCCACAGCACCACGTTCCCAGTCATCCTCACACTCCCAGCCCAGTCTACAGCCATCGGTAGCACAGGCATGGGAGAAAAGGCGGCCTTTCTTGGCAAACCACCCCCGAGCACAGGCTCTGAATGCTGGCATTGCAAAACTACTGTCCCTTGAAATGCTGTCATTCAGGCTGGTGGAGACTGACAGCTTCCATAACTTGATGGCATTGGCAGTCCCACAATACAATGTGCCCAGCCGCTTTTATTTCAGCAGGCAAGCCGTCCCTGCCCTGCACAAGCATGTAGAGGGACACAAAAAACACGCGCTACTGAACGCCGTCAGTAGCAAGGTTCACCTCACCACCGATGCGTGGACCAGTCACCATGGACAGGGGCGATACCTTTCCCTCACTGCCCATTGGGTTAATGTTGTTGAGCCGGGTACAGATCGTGCGAGTGGCGCAGGACGTGTTCTGCCAACTCCAAGGATTGCAGGAATCCAGTCTGTACGCATTGACTCCTCCTCATACACAAGTTCCTCAGAATCATCGCTGCAGGAGCCGTCACAGTCCACCTCCACATGGACCCGTGAACGTTTACCTGTTACGACCGACATGAGCATAGCTGTGGCCAAACGTCAACAGGCCGTCTTGAAATTAATTTCTTTGGGGAATCGAAGCAAGCAGCGCAGGAGCTCTGGAATGCCATCAAGCAGGAGAGTTAACTGTGCAGACAGCACTTCCGAGCACCAACTGGCGGTGTTAGAGCCCAGGGATAGCAGGAGGAGCAGGCTAGAGTTATTGCCGCAACACAGCAGGGGAGCAGCTGGCATTACTTAACCCCAATAACAGAGGAGCAATTGTAAACTGTGCAGACAGCACTTCCGAGCAACAACTGGTGGTGTTAGAGCCCAGGGATAGCAGGAAGAGCAGAGTGTAGGCTGAGGCCTAATTGGAGCAAGTTGAAAGGTAACCTTTAACCCCCCCAGGCATTTGTAGCTGAAAGAGCCAACTTGTGCAGCACTAATGGTGCAAAAGGAAAAGGTGTCTCTTTTAATTATGCTCCTTGCAAACGCAGAACTAAACACTTATAAAATGTGTCCCCTGATACAGTGAAACCGTCCCGGAGGTGGGACTTTCCTTCGTAACGGGACGCAGCACAGCCGTTATTCCTACCCCCTTGGCGCAGTGCATATCTTCGCCTCTCACTCACCTCCTTTCGGCTTCTTCAGACTGTGCGGCATCATGGCCGTGGCATGCTAGTAGGGATCAGCTGACGGCGCGCAGTCTGAAGAAGGCGGAGGGAGATGAGTGAGAGCCTGAGGTGAAGATATGCACTGTGCATGCCCATGGATCCCAGGCCCACAGTATGATTAAATCAGAAGAGACCGCGAGGCAGCATCTAGGGCAGCGCGGCCACACAGGCCCAGTCCGCCTGACACCAAATGATGTCAGAAGACGGGCAGTGCAAACTGCGCATGGCCAAGGTTGAACATAACAGCGCAGGCTCCAGGACATATTCAAACAACGCTGAGGAGGCGGCGCACGGCGCCAAGGGGGTAGGAATAACTGCTGTGCTGCGTCCCATTACGAAGGAAAGTCCCACATCCGGGACGGTTTCACTGTATCAGGGGACACATTTTATAAGTGTTTAGTTCTGCGTTTGCAAGGAGCATAATTAAAAGAGGCACCTTTTCCTTTTGCAGCATTAGTGCTGCACAAGTTAGCTCTTTCAGCTACAAACGCCTGGGGGGGGTTAAAGGTTACCTTTCAACTTGCTCCAATTAGGCCTCAGCCTACACTCTGCTCCTCCTGCTGTCCCTGGGCTCTAACACCGCCAGTTGGTGCTCGGAAGTGCTGGCTGCACAAAGAAAAACACTCGCCACTGTGTCAGTGGGGTTCAGTAACATCAGCTGTTCACCTGCTGTGTAGCCGGCAACGTGTCCTGCAAATGCCACGCAGGCACAACAGACAATAAGCTGCCTCCAGTGCAGGCTTCGGCCTACACTCTGCTCCTCCTTCTGTCCCTGGGCTCGAACACCGCCAGTTGGTGCTCGGAAGTGCTGGCTGCACAGAGAAAAAAACTCGCCACTGTGTCAGTGGGGTTCAGTAACGCCAGCTGTTCCCCTGCTGTGTAGCCGGCAACGTGTCCTGCAAAAGTCACGCAGACACAACAGACAATAAGCTGCCTCCAGTGCAGGCTTCGGCCTACACTCTGCTCCTCCTTCTGTCCCTGGGCTCTAACACTGCCAGTTGGTGCTCGGAAGTGCTGGCTGCACAGAGAAAAACACTCGCCACTGTGTCAGTGGGGTTCAGTAACGCCAGCTGTTCCCCTGCTGTGTAGCCGGCAACGTTCCCTGCAAACGCCACGCAGACACAACAGATATTAAACTGCCTCCAGTGCAGGCTTCGGCCTACACTCTGCTCCTCCTGCTGTCCCTGGACTCTTACACCGCCAGTTGGTGCTTGGAAGTGCTGACTGCACAGAGAAAAACACTCGCCACTGTGTCAGTGGGGTTCATTAACGTCAGCTGTTCCCCTGCTGTGTAGCCGGCAACGTGTCCTGCAACGCCACGCAGACACAACAGACAATAAGCTGCCTCCAGTGCAGGCTTCGGCCTACACTCTGCTCCTCCTTGATTCCCTGGTCTCTAGTTGGTGCTCGGAAGTGCTGGCTGCACAGAGAAAAACACTCGCCACTGTGTCAGTGGGGTTCAGTAACACCAGCTGTTCCCCTGCTGTGTAGCCGGCAACATGTCCTGCAAACGCCACGCAGACACAACAGACACTAAGCTGCGTCCAGTGCAGGCTTCGGCCTACACTCTGCTCCTCCTGCTGTCCCTGGGCTCTAACACTACCAGTTGGTGCTCGGAAGTGCTGGCTGCACAGAGAAAAACACTTGCCACTGTGTAAGTGGGGTTCAGTAACGCCAGTTGTTCCCCTGCTGTGTAGCCAGCAACGTGTCCTGCAAACGCCACGCAGACACAACAGACACTAAGCTGCCTCCAGTGCAGGCTTTGGCCTACACTCTGCTCCTTTTTGATTCCCTGGGCTCTAACACCGCCAGTTGGTGCTCGGAAGTGCTGGCTGCACAGAGAAAAACACTCGCCACTGTGTCAGTGGGGTTCAGTAATGCCAGCTGGTCCCCTGCTGTGTAGCCAGCAATGTGTCCTGCAAATGCCACGCAGACACAACAGACACTAAACTGCCTCCAGTGCAGGCTTCGGCCTACACTCTACTCCCCCTGCTGACCCTTGGCTCCAACACCGCTAGTTGGGGCTCTATGAAGACAATCTTGAATAGTTCCCCCTGGTTCCAGTACCGTCAGCTGGATCCGGGCAGAGCGTTTGGCTTAGGTGCCTCCTTCTGGGTATCCGAGTTCCACCAACGTCAGGTGGTCCTTGGTAGTGCTTTCTGGCACGGGTACCTCTTGCTTAGTAACCGGGTTCCAGTAACGTCAGCTGGTCCTCGGTAGTTCCATTGGCTCTTGTACCTTCGGTTACCCATCCGGGTTCCAGTACCGTCAGCTGGTTCTCAGCAGTGTCTTTTGCTCTTGTACCTGCAGTGCCCCAGAGTCCTGGTCGTTGCAGTACTGATGCTCCGCCGCTAAGGGGGGCTATGGTACGTCTGATGGCACTGAAGGAGTTCACCTGACCAGGTATCACAGACACCAATACACTTCACAGTCTGGCCTCCAGGGGGAGCTAAGGGTGCTATGTATTAGGCCACTCCTCACAATCTGGTAAAACTGGGGATTAGATAGGAAGTTAGACAGAAGCTGACTGGGTTGGAACCAGGCAACATCCTGTGGCAGAGGGTGTTGCAGGGGAAGATTCAGGGGGGTCCCTGTCAGGGGTGGGATCCTGACAGAGGCCTAGCGAACAGAAAGAACGTTACGGGACCGCGCCTGCACTTCATCACGGCGGTACCCCAAGAAAGGACAAGAAGCGAGGTTTATTGTGCTGAGTGAGAAACGAGATCAACGCAACAAGGAGAAACACCAGTAGGAGTCATGCTGTAAGACGAGGCAACTGTTATGACCCCAGTGGACAGGGTCTCAGAGGAACGTGTAAGTCTGCAAGATACAAAAATCCAGCTCATAGGGCTGTGGTAACTGGGTTGACCAAATAGCTACTCCTAACGCCAACACTAGAAGTAGCCGGGGATCATGCCTACGGTGATCGCTAGATGACTCGCGCCAGCCGGAGAATCTAACTACCCCTAGGAGAAGAAAACAAAGACCTCTCTTGCCTCCAGAGAAAGGGACCCCAAAGCAAGATACAAGCCCCCCACAAATAATAACGGTGAGGTAAGAGGAAATGACAAACACAGAAATGAACCAGGTTCAGCAAAGAGAGGCCAGCTTACTAATAGCAGAATATAGCAAGATAACTTATCTGGTCAACAAAAACCCTATAAAAATCCACGCTGAAGATTCAAGAACCCCCGAACCGTCTAACGGTCCGGGGGGAGAACACCAGCCCCCTAGAGCTTCCAGCAAAGGTCAGGATACAGATAGGAACAAGCTGGACAAAAATACCAAACAAAACAAAAGCAAAAAGCAAAGAAGCAGACTTAGCTTGAAAAACAGGAACCAGGATCAGAGGACAAGAGCACAACAGATTAGCTCTGAATTCAACGATGCCAGGCATTGAACTGAAGGTCCAGGGAGCTTATATAGCAACGCCCCTGAACTAACGGCCCAGGTGAGGATATAGGAAAAGACAGACGCTCCAGAGTCAAATCACTAATGACCACTAGAGGGAGCAAAAAGCAAAATCACAACAGTACCCCCCCCTTAGTGAGGGGTCACCGAACCCTCACCACGACCACCAGGGCGATCAGGATGAGCGGCATGAAAGGCACGAACTAAATCGGCCGCATGAACATCAGAGGCGACCACCCAGGAATTATCTTCCTGACCATAGCCCTTCCACTTGACCAGGTACTGAAGCCTCCGCCTGGAGAGATGAGAATCCAAGATCTTCTCCACCACGTACTCCAACTCGCCCTCAACCAACACCGGAGCAGGAGGCTCAGCAGAAGGAACCACAGGCACAACGTACCGCCGCAACAAGGACCTATGAAACACGTTGTGGATAGCAAACGACACAGGTAGATCCAGGCGAAAGGATACAGGATTAAGAATTTCCAATATCTTGTAAGGACCAATAAAACGAGGTTTAAATTTGGGAGAGGAAACCTTCATAGGAACAAAGCGGGAAGAAAGCCACACCAAATCCCCAACACGTAGTCGGGGACCCACACCGCGGCGGCGGTTGGCAAAGCGCTGAGCCCTCTCCTGTGACAACTTCAAGTTGTCCACCACAAGATTCCAGATCCGCTGCAACCTATCCACCACAGAATCCACCCCAGGGCAGTCAGAAGGTTCCACATGACCCGAAGAAAAACGAGGGTGGAAACCAGAGTTGCAGAAAAACGGCGAAACCAAGGTGGCGGAAGTAGCCCGATTATTAAGGGCAAACTCAGCTAACGGCAAGAAGGTCACCCAATCGTCCTGATCAGCAGAGACAAAACACCTCAAATAAGCCTCCAAAGTCTGATTAGTTCGCTCCGTCTGTCCATTAGTCTGAGGATGGAAAGCAGACGAAAACGACAAGTCAATGCCCATCCTACTACAAAAGGATCGCCAGAATCTGGAAACGAACTGGGATCCTCTGTCTGACACAATATTCTCAGGGATGCCGTGCAAACGAACCACGTTCTGGAAAAACACAGGAACCAGATCGGAAGAGGAAGGCAGTTTAGGCAAAGGAACCAAATGGACCATCTTGGAGAAGCGATCACATATCACCCAGATAACAGACATGCCCTGAGACACCGGAAGATCAGAAATGAAATCCATGGAGATATGTGTCCAAGGTCTCTTAGGGACAGGCAAGGGCAAGAGCAACCCGCTGGCACGAGAACAGCAAGGCTTAGCTCGAGCACAAGTCCCACAGGACTGTACAAATAACCGCACATCCCTAGACAAGGAAGGCCACCAAAAGGATCTGGCCACCAGATCTCTGGTGCCAAAAATTCCTGGGTGACCTGCCAACACCGAGGAATGAACCTCGGAAATGACTCTGCTGGTCCACTTATCAGGCACAAACAGTCTGTCAGGTGGACAAGAATCAGGCCTATCAGCCTGAAATCTCTGCAACACACGTCGCAGATCAGGAGAAATAGCTGACAAGATAATACCATCCTTAAGAATACCAACAGGTTCAGCGACTCCAGGAGCATCAGGCACAAAGCTCCTGGAAAGAGCATCGGCCTTCACATTCTTTGAACCTGGTAAATACGAGACAACAAAGTCAAAACGGGAGAAAAACAATGACCAGCGGGCCTGTCTAGGATTCAGGCGTTTAGCAGACTCGAGATACATCAGATTTTTGTGATCAGTCAAGACCACCACACGATGCTTAGCACCCTCGAGCCAATGACGCCACTCCTCAAATGCCCATTTCATGGCCAACAACTCCCGATTGCCCACATCATAATTTCGCTCCGCAGGCGAAAACTTCCTAGAGAAAAAGGCGCAAGGTCTCATAACAGAGCAACCAGGGCCTCTCTGCGACAAAATGGCCCCTGCTCCAATCTCTGAAGCATCCACCTCAACTTGAAAGGGAAGCGAGACATCAGGCTGGCACAAAACAGGCGCCGAAGTAAACCGACGTTTCAACTCCTGGAAAGCCTCCACGGCAGCAGGAGCCCAATTAACCACATCGGAGCCCTTCTTGGTCATATCCGTCAAAGGTTTCACAATGCTAGAAAAGTTAGCGATAAAACGACGGTAGAAGTTAGCGAAACCCAAGAACTTCTGAAGACTCTTAACTGACGAGGGCTGAGTCCAATCAAGAATAGCTCGGACCTTGACTGGGTCCATCTCCACAGCAGAAGGGGAAAAAATGAACCCCAAAAAGGGAACCTTCTGTACACCAAAAAGACACTTTGAGCCCTTGACAAACAAAGAATTTTCACGCAAAATTTTAAAGACCATCCTGACCTGCTCCACATGCGAGTCCCAATTATCAGAAAAAACCAGAATATCATCCAGATAAACGATCAGAAATTTATCCAGATAGTTCCGGAAAATGTCATGCATAAAGGACTGAAAAACTGAAGGGGCATTAGAGAGCCCAAAAGGCATCACCAAATACTCAAAATGACCTTCGGGCGTATTGAATGCGGTTTTCCATTCATCCCCTTGCTTAATGCGCACAAGGTTGTACGCACCACGAAGGTCTATCTTGGTAAACCACTTGGCACCTTTAATCCGGGCAAACAAATCAGACAACAGCGGCAAAGGATACTGAAATTTGACAGTGATCTTATTTAAAAGCCGATAGTCAATACAAGGCCTCAAAGATCCGTCCTTTTTAGCCACAAAAAAGAATCCCGCACCAAGAGGGGAAGAAGACGGACGGATGTGTCCTTTCTCCAGAGACTCCTTGATATATGAACGCATAGCGGTATGTTCAGGTATCGACAGATTAAACAGTCTTCCCTTAGGAAATTTACTGCCTGGAATCAAATCTATTGCACAGTCACATTCCCTATGAGGAGGCAATGCACTGGACCTGGACTCGCTAAAGACATCCTGATAATCAGACAAGTACTCCGGAACTTCCGAAGGTGTAGAAGAAGCAATAGACACAGGCAGGGAATCCTCATGAATACCACGACAGCCCCAACTAGACACTGACATAGCCTTCCAGTCAAGGACTGGATTATGGGTCTGTAACCATGGCAGCCCCAAAACAACCAAATCATGCATTTTATGTAGAACGAGAAAACGTATCACCTCGCGGTGTTCAGGAGTCATGCACATGGTAACCTGTGTCCAATACTGCGGCTTATTTTCTGCCAATGGCGTAGCATCAATACCCCTAAGAGGGATAGGATTTTCTAATGGTTCAAGAATAAAACCACAGCGCTTAGCAAATGAGAGATCCATAAGACTCAGGGCAGCACCTGAATCTACAAACGCCATGACAGGATAAGATGACAGTGAGCAAATCAAAGTTACAGACAGAATGAACTTAGGATGCAAATTACCAACGGTGACAGGACTAACAACCTTAGATATACGTTTAGAGCATGCTGAGATAACATGTGTAGAATCACCACAGTAGTAGCACAAGCCATTCCGGCGTCTATGAATTTTCCTCTCATTTCTAGTCAGGATTCTATCACATTGCATCAAATCAGGTGTCCGTTCAGACAACACCATGAGGGAATTTGCGGTTTTTCTATCACATTGCATCACATCAGGTGTCTGTTCAGACAACAACATGAGGGAATTTGCGGTTTTGCGCTCCCGCAACCGCCGGTCAATTTGAATAGCCAGGGACATGGTATCATTCAGACCCGTGGGAATGGGAAAACCCACCATAACATTCTTAATGGCCTCAGAAAGGCCATTTCTAAAATTAGCGGCCAGTGCACACTCGTTCCAATGTGTCAGCACGGACCATTTCCGAAATTTTTGGCAATACACCTCAGCCTCGTCCTGGCCCTGAGACATAGCCAGCAAGGCTTTCTCTGCCTGAATCTCCAGATTGGGTTCCTCATAAAGTAAACCGAGCGCCAGAAAAAACGCATCAATATCAGCCAATGCCGGATCTCCTGGCGCCAACGAAAAAGCCCAATCCTGAGGGTCACCCCGTAAGAATGAAATAACAATTTTTACTTGTTGAGCAGAGTCTCCAGACGAACAAGGTTTCAGGGACAAAAATAATTTACAATTATTCCTGAAATTCCTAAACTTAAATCGGTCTCCTGAAAACAGTTCAGGAATCGGAATCTTGGGTTCAGACCTAGGATTTCTGGTAACATAATCTTGTATACCCTGCACACGAGGGGCAAGCTGGTCCACACTTGTAATCAAGGTCTGGACATTCATGTCTGCAGCAAGCTTAAGCCACTCTGAGGTAAAGGGGAAAAGAAAAAAAAAAAAAAAAAATGAGAGAGGGAAAAAAAAAACTCAAAATTTTCTTTCTTATAATCCCACTTCTGCAATGCATTAAACATTTAATCAAGGCCTGGCATACTGTTATGACCCCAGTGGACAGGGTCTCAGAGGAACGTGTAAGTCTGCAAGATACAAAAATCCAGCTCATAGGGCTGTGGTAACTGGGTTGACCAAATAGCTACTCCTAACGCCAACACTAGAAGTAGCCGGGGATCATGCCTACGGTGATCGCTAGATGACTCGCGCCAGCCGGAGAATCTAACTACCCCTAGGAGAAGAAAACAAAGACCTCTCTTGCCTCCAGAGAAAGGGACCCCAAAGCAAGATACAAGCCCCCCACAAATAATAACGGTGAGGTAAGAGGAAATGACAAACACAGAAATGAACCAGGTTCAGCAAAGAGAGGCCAGCTTACTAATAGCAGAATATAGCAAGATAACTTATCTGGTCAACAAAAACCCTATAAAAATCCACGCTGGAGATTCAAGAACCCCCGAACCGTCTAACGGTCCGGGGGGAGAACACCAGCCCCCTAGAGCTTCCAGCAAAGGTCAGGATACAGATAGGAACAAGCTGGACAAAAATACCAAACAAAACAAAAGCAAAAAGCAAAGAAGCAGACTTAGCTTGAAAAACAGGAACCAGGATCAGAGGACAAGAGCACAACAGATTAGCTCTGAATTCAACGATGCCAGGCATTGAACTGAAGGTCCAGGGAGCTTATATAGCAACGCCCCTGAACTAACGGCCCAGGTGAGGATATAGGAAAAGACAGACGCTCCAGAGTCAAATCACTAATGACCACTAGAGGGAGCAAAAAGCAAAATCACAACAGGCAACATCCTACTGAGGCGCGTAGCCGGTGGCCGGAACGCCGAGGAAGTATTGAGCTCCAGGCCTTACTTCAAACCTACGGCAGGACAGTCAGTTATAGGCGGGCTGTCTCACCCAAAATCACCTAAGCAGACACAGGGGTCAACATCTGGAGAGGGGCGACTCTAGGGTCCCGGAAGACCTCCGAGCCTACCCGTCATACGGGTGCGTCCTAGCCATATCATCTGGGGGGACGAAACAGAACATCATAATCGAGTTGTGAGGGAACTTCAGAAACAGACACAACAGTTGTGAGGACTATCCCGTAAGCACAGCAGGGAAGGACTACAACACACAAGCGCTAGAAGATAGGCACAGATTTCCACCTGCAAAGGGAACTCTGGAGGTGCCATCGGACCGGCTGGACTCACGCAGCCCGGTTAACCTTATTCCGGACTGAGGATCCTGAAGCCTTCAGTAAAGAGGTAAAGAGACTGCAACCTGGTGTCCTCGTTATTTACTGCGACCGGCACCACACCACAACAGCATCACTCTCCACTTTCATTGGACGCCCCTTCAGCAGGGTCACGGGCCGGGTCTAGCCACCGTGACAACCCCAGAACTGAGACAGAGAGGCCTGGTACTGGGGACCCCTCGGCCCTGCGGCAGTGGGGGCGCTCCATACCTTCTGCTCCACATCCTGGTTCCAGTACCGTCACCTGGTTCCGGGCAGAGCCTTTGGCTTAGGTGCCTCCTTCTGGGTATTCGAGTTCCACGAACGTCAGGTGGTCCTTGGTAGTGCTTTCTGGCATGGGTACCTCCTGCTTAGTAACCGGGTTCCAGTAACGTCAGCTGGTCCTCGGTAGTTCCATTGGCTCTTGTACCTTCAGCTTTTAAAATTAAAATTCCTGCTATTCTATTTGATTGGGCTAAACCTACATGCCTTTAATGTCTCTGCCACCTCCCCCAATACATCCTACATTATTCTTGACGCAGCCTACCCACTGCCTTGACACATAATTGTGTCGGCTCCCTCCACTTGGCCACCAACGCTTGCTTCACGTGCAGGAAAACGAGGAGACATGGATCGCTATCGTCCCAGGCTCCCCCTGGGATATACCAAACTACACAGGGACCATACAGCCTGACCTGTACCCCTGATTCCATATGCGAGACAGCGCTATCTTCCCGTGCTCCCCCTGGGTTATACCAAACCACACAGGGATTACACAGCCCGACCTGTACTCTTGATCCTATATGCAAGACAGCCTTTGGTTCCTTTCCAGCTGGAACTTCGTTTATATTGCACTGGCAAGCGTTTATACCATACCAGTTTGGTTACACAACTGCGTCCTTTATCAGACTTACCAGTCACACAGTGTCCTTACTTTAAGCAACAAATTCTGTCTGATTTTGTGATCAAGGCCACGGGCTGGCCAAAATGTTAAATCTCGCCAATCGCTTTTTACCATTAATTCGAGGCAAATAAACTTTTGATATAAGCAACTTTAAACATACGAGTGCAGTGATTCCTTTGACTTTATGATTTATGGGACTCCGGGTCCCGTTCACTGGCACCGTGAATCACATTGATTGAGTGCTAGCTTTCCAAATTCTCTACAGTATCTACCCCCACGGGCTTACTGCATTTTCCTTCAATTTATTCAACCTCAATTTTATTCAAAATAGATAATTTAACATTTTATTTTTGGCTACATTCTATCACTATGTAAACATTATTACTATCTAAATTCAAGTTAATTCTCTAACCCTATAATATATTAACTTTTTATCAAGGTGCAAAAATTCAACATTCCCTTTAAGGACAAAACAAGTCTTTTCTGAGGAAGTGCGAACAATTAATATACAAGTCAATTATCAACTGTAAAACAGCAAGAACTTTCATGCTGTCATCAGGAACAGTCTCTTCGAAAAGCTCTTCTTGTAAAACCAGTAGAGAGCACCTTTAAGAAGGTGCAAACTATTTACAAGGACAGTTCAGGAATCATTCACCGTCCATGATCCAAATGTTCTTTAAAGGCAACGATAAAGCTTGTGCAAAACAGGTGCAACCAAAATATAGGATCCCTTTAAACACCCCTTTAAGGCAATAACCCTGGATGGTTTCAGTACTTGTAAAGCAGCAAAGAAGGAACAGTTAACTATTTACATTTTGTCGGGTTTTTCGAGGTTTATTCAAATAGCTTTCAAGGTTGCAATAATTTCCAAGGCACCAGATGAGGCTGAACACTTCCTGGCTTGGGAAGGTGGGTGTCTGGATCTTCTTCTAGTTCCAAGTAAACGTCATGGGTCTGCTTTTCATGTATTGTCAAATCATTGGCTGCTATCAGAGTTTGTGTAGCCTGAGTACAAGTGTCAGCTTTAGCATCGGCCACAGCGGCAGGTGCAACAGTGGTAGCTGGGCACACAGTAGTGGTGGTGCTGGTCTGAGGGACTGTCGGCGGTTCAACTGCTGTAGTGGCTGGGAACTTTTCTTTGACACTAGGTGGCGCTATTAAGAGTGCACACCTCCTAACATTTCGAGCGCACCAACCTTTATCTCCCCAGTGACGGGTGTAAGTCACTGGATCCCCAGGGTGTAAGCTTCAGCTGAGTGGTCCCTCTCCAAGGTGAGTTTCCACTTCATCTCTATCGACGAGAACCTTTGGTACTAGCCCAGATTCCTGAATGAAACCCTTCCCTCTTTGGAGATGAAAGGTCACCACTATACCACATCTCATTGGGGGACTGTCGTCTCGCTGGGTTTTACTGGCCGACGTGTCACATTGGGCTTTTTGTTTATTCCTCTCCCTCCATTGCAGCACTAGACATTGTTTATATTCTTCCCAGGTGAGGACCGCAATATAAGACCCGCTCACTCCATTCCTCGGGGTGTCCCAGCGAAAGATCACCCCTTCCGGGCTCACGTCCACCGGAATGCCCTCGCCTTCCAGGCGTGGGAGTGGTGTCTCATCAGTGGCGCGGGAAGTCGCTGGGGCTGGAGCGGCGGCTGGTGGTTGGTCATAGTCTGGGCGGGGAGCGGCCACTGGAGCAGGATCAGTCGGTGGGGCAGGGGCGTTTTCTGTACCTGCGTCTGATGTGGTTCCACCGATGTCGATCCGCTCCGCTGAAGAGGACGCTGGAGTCTGCTGCTGCCCGGACCGCGGTTCTTCCAGTGCGATCTTCCTGCACAGCTCTGACTTCCATTTCTTCACTGCTGTCGGCTCTGCGTCCGGGAGTCGAGGGCTCGGCTCCTCCACCTGCAGATCCAAGAAGTCTGGGCCCTCCAGCAGCGGCAGGGTCGGGTTCGCCTCTGGTCGCCTGAGATGGTCCTGGGTCACTTCGTCGTCGTTCAGGTACCCGCTGGTCGCCATCTATGCTCCTGGACCTTTGGTAGCACACACATGCTGCTCCTCCATTTTCTGGGGGTGGAGCTCCCTGGGTGATGGGCACGTCGTCCTCTCATAGCAGTAGTCAGAGGGGGCGGTCATTACTTTTGGCGTTGCTTTGGTAGTCTCCCATGTTGGCACGCCCTTCTTCTTCTCCTGCGCTCCTCGTGGCGCTGTAATGGCGGCGGTTTGGGCGGGAATTTTGGCGGCAAATGGCAATACACAGTCTTTCAGTAAATCACAGTTCAAATACGATTCTGGCACAGTTCTTAGGCACACATGACCCATTTTCAGGCTTAAGTAGATCCTGTTCGTGATGCCAAAAAGATGGAGCGCCCCCATAGGGCTGTGGGGTACTCGGAGCTGGGCCCTTCGGTTCTCGGCGGGGATGTCACGGTGGCTGACCCGGTCCGTGGCCCTAGGGGCGTCCATTAAGATAATGGGGGAAAGGTCTTTAAAGGGATAATGTTCGTGACGCCACCTGTGGTATTCGGTCAGGGTGACCGACGCTGCTTAGGGGTCCGCTGGGGTGATGTGATGGCAGCTAGATGGTATACCTTCCCACAGGTGAAGTGTATCCCCAGGGCTTCCCAGAATGTAGATGGTGGATGGTGGAGGATGTAAGACACAGTGAATAACGAGGACACAAGGTTGCAGTCTCTTTACCTTTACTGAAGGCTTCAGTGTCCACAATCCAGGGTACGGACCACAGGGTAGGCAAAGTCTGGCCGGTACGAAGGCAAATCCAGAGTCCCTTATCCAGGTGGAATTCAACAGCCTTCCTCTAGCACCTGGGTGTTGTTGTACCTCCCTGCTGAGCGTCTCGGAAAGGTCCTCACAACTATTGTAGATGGAATGTCTCTTTCTCTCTGTCCCCCTGATAAATAGGATAGGACAAACCCGTATGACTGATGGTCTGAGGCTTTTTACAGGGACTCTACCCCGCCCCAGCCCCCACAAGTTGCCACCGTGCCTCCTGGGTATAAGGTCGAGCAGCTAACGTGGAATTAACTGTCCTGCCAGTCTCTGAAGTAAAGCGAAGAGATCCTTACTCCCTCGGTGTTCTGGCTACCGGATTACTGCACCTCAGAAGGAGGCAGCATTTTACAGGGCAGAACTCCTGGTTTCCTCTCCTTTTTGCTATGACTTCGCTTCTCACTCACTGCAACGCAAATCCCTTCAATGTCGCTTTCTTTGGATGCTGCCGCACGTGGGGCAGGCGCAGCTCCGTGGACCCTCGTCCTCCTCAGACCGCAGTCTGGATCTGACTGGAACTCGCTCCAGCCAGCTTCTGCCTGTCTGGTGCTGACTGGGTGAAACCCAGCTCGCTTCTGCCTAACTTCCTATCCAAACCACCAGTTTTACCTAACTGTGAGGAGTAGTGTTGAGCATTCCGATACCGCAAGTATCGGGTATCGGCCGATACTTGCGGTATCGAAATTCCGATACCGAGATCCAATACTTTTGTGGTATCGGGAATCGGAATCGGAAGTTCCCAGTGTATGGTTCCCAGGGTCTGAAGGAGAGGAAACTCTCCATCAGGCCCTGGGATCCATATCCATGTAAAAAATAAATAATTAAAATAAAAAATAGGGATATACTCACCCTCTGACGCGCCCTGGTAGTAACCGGCAGCCTGCTTTGCTTAAAATGAGCGCGTTCATGTGACCGCCAGGCGACCAATCACAAGCCGTGACGTCATTCTCAAGTCCTAAATTCCTAGAATTAGGAATTTAGGACCTGAGAATGACGTCACGGCTTGTGATTGGTCGCGTGGCGGTCACATGAGCGGCACGCGACCAATCAGAAGCCGTGACGTCATGGAAGGTGCTGAACGCGCTCATTTTAAGCAAAGCAGGCTGCCGGTTTACAGCGGTGAGGTGCAGGGGCCTCCGGAGAGGTGAGTATATCAATATTTTTTATTTTAATTCTTTATTTTACACATTAATATGGATCCCAGGGCCTGAAGGAGAGTTTCCTCTCCTTCAGACCCTGGGAACCATCAGGATACCTTTCGATACTTGGTGTCCCATTGACTTGTATTGGTATCGGGTATCGGTATCGGCGATATCCGATACTTTTCGGGTATCGGCCGATACTATCCGATACCGATACTTTCAAGTATCGGACGGTATCGCTCAACACTAGTGAGGAGTGCCCTAATAGATAGAAGCATGGCTCCCCCTGGCGGACTGGAGTGTGAAGTGTGTTGTGTGGTTTGTGATACCTGGTAAAGAGATCTCCTTTATTGCCTTCAGACGTAATATCACTCCCCCTGGTGGAAGAACAATATTACTGCAACGACCAGGACTCTGGGGCGCTGCATAACAACTATAGGATTAGTAATGGATACGTGTCTTATTGACACCTCTCCATTACTAAGCCGTGGGCTTGATGTCACCTTACAATAGGTGACATCAACCCCACAACTATTTCCCCACTTGCCACCGCTACAGGGCAAGTGGGATGAGCAAGGCTAAGTGCTAGAATTGGCACATCTTAGAGATGCACCTTTCCTGGGGCGGCTGGGAGCTGATGTTTTTAGCCAGGGGTGACTATAACCATCATCCCTTCCTAGGCTATTAATTTCAGCTCCTAGTTACTGGCTTTCCCTCTGCTGGTTCTAAAAATAACGCGGGAGCTCACGCCATTTTTTTCCCAAAAAAGAATCTCTTATTAATTACATACGGTACATGTCCCATAATTTGCACACACGCACTACTAGTTGGACTGGTCACCGACATCTATATATCTACAGTGGGGCAAAAAAGTATTTAGTCAGTCAGCAATAGTGCAAGTTCCACCACTTAAAAAGATGAGAGGCGTCTGTAATTTACATCATAGGTAGACCTCAACTATGGGAGACAAACTGAGAAAAAAAAATCCAGAAAATCACATTGTCTGTTTTTTTATCATTTTATTTGCATATTCTGGTGGAAAATAAGTATTTGGTCAGAAACAAAATTTCATCTCAATACTTTGTAATACATCCTTTGTTGGCAATGACAGAGGTCAAATGTTTTCTGTAAGTCTTCACAAGGTTGCCACACACTGTTGTTGGTATGTTGGCCCATTCCTCCATGCAGATCTCCTCTAGAGCAGTGATGTTTTTGGCTTTTCGCTTGGCAACACAGACTTTCAACTCCCTCCAAAGGTTTTCTATAGGGTTGAGATCTGGAGACTGGCTAGGCCACTCCAGGACCTTGAAATGCTTCTTACGAAGCCACTCCTTCATTGCCCTGGTGGTGTGCTTTGGATCATTGTCATGTTGAAAGACCCAGTCACGTTTCATCTTCAATGCCCTTGCTGATGGAAGGAGGTTTGCACTCAAAATCTCACGATACATGGCCCCATTCATTCTTTCATGTACCCGGATCAGTCGTCCTGGCCCCTTTGCAGAGAAACAGCCCCAAAGCATGATGTTTCCACCACCATGCTTTACAGTAGGTATGGTGTTTGATGGATGCAACTCAGTATTCTTTTTCCTCCAAACACGACAAGTTGTGTTTCTACCAAACAGTTCCAGTTTGGTTTCATCAGACCATAGGACATTCTCCCAAAACTCCTCTGGATCATCCAAATGCTCTCTAGCAAACTTCAGATGGGCCCGGACATGTACTGGCTTAAGCAGTGGGACACGTCTGGCACTGCAGGATCTGAGTCCATGGTGGCGTAGTGTGTTACTTATGGTAGGCCTTGTTACATTGGTCCCAGCTCTCTGCAGTTCATTCACTAGGTCCCCCCGCGTGGTTCTGGGATTTTTGCTCACCGTTCTTGTGATCATTCTGACCCCACGGGGTGGGATTTTGCGTGGAGCCCCAGATCGAGGGAGATTATCAGTGGTCTTGAATGTCTTCCATTTTCTAATTATTGCTCCCACTATTGATTTCTTCACTCCAAGCTGGTTGGCTATTGCAGATTCAGTCTTCCCAACCTGGTGCAGGGCTACAATTTTGTTTCTGGTGTCCTTTGACAGCTCTTTGGTCTTCACCATAGTGGAGTTTGGAGTCAGACTGTTTGAGGGTGTGCACAGGTGTCTTTTTATACTGATAACAAGTTTAAACAGGTGCCATTACTACAGGTAATGAGTGGAGGAAAGAGGAGACTCTTAAAGAAGAAGTTACAGGTCTGTGAGAGCCAGAAATCTTGATTGTTTGTTTCTGACCAAATACTTATTTTCCACCAGAATATGCAAATAAAATGATAAAAAAACAGACAATGTGATTTTCTGGATTTTTTTTTCTCAGTTTGTCTCCCATAGTTGAGGTCTACCTATGATGTAAATTACAGACGCCTCTCATCTTTTTAAGTGGTGGAACTTGCACTATTGCTGACTGACTAAATACTTTTTTGCCCCACTGTACCTATCTATTTACTGTATGTAAACCATGTCTTCTATCCTGTCGGTTCCTGCAGTGATTTTACAGAAGCCGGCAGATAAATTACTGGCTTTTCTTCAGTTTCTTTCAGTTCAATATAAATACATATAAATATGTGTTACTGACATGTAAAGTATATACGGTATATATGTATTCTATGTGTATATTTCTATTCTATCTATTCTACTCTAACCTGTCACTCTGTGATTATACTGTATGCGGCAGATTATTTGCCAACTTTTAGTTTATCTATCTATCTATCTATCTATCTATCTATCTATCTATCTATCTATCTATCTATCTATCCATCTATCTACTATATAATTGTCTAAGGGTCACTTCCATCTGTCTGTCCTTCTGTCTGTCTGTCTGTAACGGTTATTCGTTCGCTGATTGGTCTCGGCAGCTGCCTGTCATGGCTGCCGCGACCAATCAGCGACGCGCACAGTCCGGAAAAAAATGTCCGCTTCTTACTCCCCGCACTCACTGCCCGGCGCCCGCATACATCCCTCCGGTCACCGCTCACACAGGGTTAATGCCGGCGGTAACGGACAGCGTTATGCCGCGGGTAACGCACTCCGTTACCGCCGCTATTAACCCTGTGTGTCCCCAACTTTGTACTATTGACGCTGCCTGTGCGGCATCAATAGTACAAAATGTTAAAAATAATAAATAAAAAAAAAACCTGCTATAATCACCCTCTGTAGTTCGCTGAGCCGCTCGCGCCGCCCGCCATCTTCCGTTGCAGGTTGCGGTGGCAAAGATGGTATGGCAGAAGGACCTGCCATGACGTCATGGTCATGTGACCGCGACGTCATCACAAGTCCTGCGCGGAAAGGACCTGACGCGACGTCACGGTCATGTGACCGCTACACGGTCATGTGACCGGACGTCATCACAGGTCCTGCGCTCAGACCAACCCTGGGACCGGAAGCTGCCGTGGACTACAAGGGGCCCTCGGAAAGGTGAGTATATGTTTATTTTTTATTTTTTAACCTGTGACAAACGTGTCTGGGCAATATACTACATGACTAGCCAATATACAACGTGGCTCTGTGCTGTATACTACTTCGCTGTGCAATATACTACGTGGCTCTGTGCTGTATACTACGTCGCTGGGCAATATACTACGTAACTGGGCAATATACTACGATGCTGAGCAATATACTACGTCGCTGGGCAATATACTACGTCGCTGGGCAATATACTACGTCGCTGGGCAATATACTACGTGACTGGGCAATATACTACGTGGCTGGACTATATACTACGTGGCTGGGCAATATTCTACATGGACATGCATATTCTAGAATACCCGATGCTTTAGAATCGGGCCACCATCTAGTCATATACAGTGGGGCAAAAAAGTATTTAGTCAGTCAGCAATAGTGCAAGTTCCACCACTTAAAAAGATGAGAGGCGTCTGTAATTTACATCATAGGTGGACCTCAACTATGGGAGACAAACTGAGAAAAAAAAATACAGAAAATCACATTGTCTGTTTTTTTATCACTTTATTTGCATATTCTGGTGGAAAATAAGTATTTGGTCAGAAACAAAATTTCATCTCAATACTTTGTAATACATCCTTTGTTGGCAATGACAGAGGTCAAACGTTTTCTGTAAGTCTTCATAAGGTTGCCACACACTGTTGTTGGTATGTTGGCCCATTCCTCCATGCAGATCTCCTCTAGAGCAGTGATGTTTTTGGCTTTTCGCTTGGCAACACGGACTTTCAACTCCCTCCAAAGGTTTTCTATAGGGTTGAGATCTGGAGACTGGCTAGGCCACTCCAGGACCTTGAAATGCTTCTTACGAAGCCACTCCTTCGTTGCCCTGGCGGTGTGCTTTGGATCATTGTCATGTTGAAAGACCCAGCCACGTTTCATCTTCAATGCCCTTGCTGATGGAAGGAGGTTTGCACTCAAAATCTCACGATACATGGCCCCATTCATTCTTTCATGTACCCGGATCAGTCGTCCTGGCCCCTTTGCAGAGAAACAGCCCCAAAGCATGATGTTTCCACCACCATGCTTTACAGTAGGTATGGTGTTTGATGGATGCAACTCAGTATTCTTTTTCCTCCAAACACGACAAGTTGTGTTTCTACCAAACAGTTCCAGTTTGGTTTCATCAGACCATAGGACATTCTCCCAAAACTCCTCTGGATCATCCAAATGCTCTCTAGCAAACTTCAGACGGGCCCGGACATGTACTGGCTTAAGCAGTGGGACACGTCTGGCACTGCAGGATCTGAGTCCATGGTGGCGTAGTGTGTTACTTATGGTAGGCCTTGTTACATTGGTCCCAGCTCTCTGCAGTTCATTCACTAGGTCTGTCATGATTCTCAATGGCGAGAGAACATAGCCCAGCATATATGAGAACTAGCTCTTGGAAGATGGAAACTATACTGACCATGAACTAAACCTGCCGCACAACTAGAAGTGGCCGGGTAGCATGCCTACGTTTTTTATCCCTAGATGCCCAGCGCCAGCCGGAGAACTACCTAATCCTAGCAGAGGAAAAGACAGTCCTGGCTCACCTCTAGAGAAATTTTCCCAAAAGGCAGACAGAGGCCCCCACATATATTGGCGGTGATTTTAGATGAAATGACAAACGTAGTATGAAAATAGGTTTAGCAAAATCGAGGTCCGCTTACTAGATAGCATGAAGACAGAAAGGGCACTTTCATGGTCAGCAGAAAACCCTATCAAAACACCATCCAGAAATTACTTTAAGACTCTAGCATTAACTCATAACACCAGAGTGGCAATTTCCGCTCACAAGAGCTTTCCAGACACAGTAACGAAACAGCAGCTGTGAACAGGAACAAAATGCAAAAACACACAAGGACAAAAGTCCAACTTAGCTAGGAGTTGTCTAGTAGCAGGAACATGCACAGAAGGCTTCTGATTACATTGTTGACCGGCATGAAACTGACAGAGGAGCAAGGTTATATAGCGACTCCCACATCCTGATAGGAGCAGGTGAACAGAGGGGATGATGCACACAAGTACAATTCCACAAGTGGCCACCGGGGGAGCCCAGAATCCAATTTCACAACATAGGTCCCCCCGCGTGGTTCTGGGATTTTTGCTCACCGTTCTTGTGATCATTCTGACCCCACGAGGTGGGATTTTGCGTGGAGCCCCAGATCGAGGGAGATTATCAGTGGTCTTGAATGTCTTCCATTTTCTAATTATTGCTCCCACTGTTGATTTCTTCACTCCAAGCTGGTTGGCTATTGCAGATTCAGTCTTCCCAGCCTAGTGCAGGGCTACAATTTTGTTTCTGGTGTCCTTTGACAGCTCTTTGGTCTTCACCATAGTGGAGTTTGGAGTCAGACTGTTTGAGGGTGTGCACAGGTGTCTTTTTATACTGATAACAAGTTTAAACAGGTGCCATTACTACAGGTAATGAGTGGAGGAAAGAGGAGACTCTTAAAGAAGAAGTTACAGGTCTGTGAGAGCCAGAAATCTTGATTGTTTGTTTCTGACCAAATACTTATTTTCCACCAGAATATGCAAATAAAATGATAAAAAAACAGACAATGTGATTTTCTGTATTTTTTTTTCTCAGTTTGTCTCCCATAGTTGAGGTCTACCTATGATGTAAATTACAGACGCCTCTCATCTTTTTAAGTGGTGGAACTTGCACTATTGCTGACTGACTAAATACTTTTTTGCCCCACTGTATATATATGTGTGTTTGTGTGTGTATTTTGAAGAATATATTGTTTAAAAGCGATGTGTAAATGATAGAGAACTGCTGTATGTAAAAACTCAAGTTAAAATCGCATGTCATACAGATGTCATACGGATACATAGATGCTAGGAAATCGCATCATCGCATTTCAAACGGATTACACACTGATCACCATACGGAGAACACTTGTGCGCCTCTCGGCCGAGAGAATTGGACCGATTTTTAGTACGTTAAGTGTGACACAGGCCTTATAGTGGAACTCAGGTTACTGTGACTGTCAAAGGGGCACACAGGGCATTATTACTTACCAGGCTTCTAGGGGGCAAAATGCTTGCACTGTTTTCTAGGGCACTTGCGCCCGGTATTACTATATTAGCGAGGGGTGCTTTAGAATTTAGAGGGCACAGAGACCCACACAGCAGGTGCAGTACTAGGGTCACATACGGCAGCAGTGGCTCAGTATTGGGGTATCAGGTGCAGTAATAGGGACACATACAGCAGCAGTGGCTCAGTATTGGGGTATCAGGTGCAGTAATAGGGACACATACGGCAGCAGCGGCTCAGTATTGGGGTATCAGGTGCAGTAATAGGGATACATACGGCAGCAGCGGCTCAGTATTGGGGTATCAGGGGCAGTAATAGGGACACATACGGCAGCAGCGGCTCAGTATTGGGGTATCAGGTGCAGTAATAGGGACACATACGGCAGCAGCGGCTCAGTATTGGGGTATCAGGTGCAGTAATAGGGACACATAGGGCAGCAGCTGTTCAATATTGGGGTATCAGAAGGATAAAGAGGGGGGGCTGTAATGGGCGCAGCTTGATGGAAGCCCCCACATGACTGCGTTGCCGAGAGGAGGGGTTTGTAGTTTGAATAATAACAGGGATCGTTACGGGATTGGTGGGATTTTTGAATGGGGGGGTGCGTTTTTTGGTGGCACCAAGAGGCGGGGGCTGGAAAAGTGCGGGAAGAATTCATTAGTGCGGTGTCTGAGGAGGAGAGAAGACCACCCTCCCTCCCTTTTTTTGTGTTAGTTTGAGTGGAACAGCTTTTCAGTGGGGTAGCCTTGTGGAAGGTGTTGTTTTTCTTAGTTAGATCAATTTCGGGGGGAGGAATTTTTGTTAACATTGTCACAGTGGCGGGTTGGCGGGGGGTGGGGTTCTTGGAGTTGATGATGACGCTTTATGGGGTTGATCTGGCTTTTGTTTATGGGCTCTGGACGGGGAGTTTACCTCGGGAGCTTTGGGGTTTGGTTTGCCCGAAATGGGTTACATGGTGCCCTCGAGCTGGTGGTTACGGCTGAGGGTAAAAAAGTGTTTGGCATTAAATTTTGTGGTGGCTTTATGCCTATTTTTTGAGCCAGATTTTCTTAGCTCCAAGAACCCTCCCCTCCAGGTTTTTTACATGTGCAATGGTATACATGTTGTTATTCATGTAATTGTTTGTTTAATAAAACGGCCGCTGTGGCCAACTTATCCAAAGAAATTCATGTGTTTCGTTTTAATTTTTAGTTGGCAGGCGGAGTAGTAAATGGTGCAGGGTATGGGGTTAGGAGGATTGGGTACGGAGAAGACCCTGTCTTGGCGATACGCGGTCAAGAGTTTGTGCAGGTAGATAATAGTCCCATTGAGGAATGTGATGAAAATATGAGACGTGTCTTTGTTGTATTCTCTGCAGACGAGTCCTGGCTGGAGAAGTTGTCATGTCTGTCTGGGCCATATGGAAAAGACAGGAAAAATGAACGATTCCATCAGAAAGAACGTCAGCGGTAAGTCATTATCTGTAACTGTGCTGTGATCTCTTATATGATCTGTAGGCCTGGCATTTACCACTGACCATATGGCGGGCGGTAATATCAATATTGGTCTTTGTGTAGAGATTATTTTCAATAGCAGTGCTGTCATCTGCTGAGGTTCTGCTACATCCACTAATAGGGCGCATCACTCAGTAGTGATCAAGGTTACCTGGTTAGGAGCCCACTCAGAAGTTTGCCCCCCGAAACAAAACTCTAGCTATGCCTCTGTATTAACCTCTTAACCCCTGGCCATTTTCTGTTATTGTTTTTCACTCCCCCTCTTCCCATAGCCATAACTTTGTTATTTTTCAGTCAAAATGGCCATGTGAGGGCTTGTTTTTTGTGGGACAAGTTGTACTTTTGGAATGACACCATTGGTTTTAACATATCATGTACTGGAACACTAGAAAAAAATTCTGATATCTGATCGGTCAGGGTCGGACACCCATCACCCCTGACGATCAGCTGTTCACGGTGGTAGATGCTGGTCGGAAATGCTCAATTGAGGATATACTCCATCTTGTGATAGTGGCGGCTAAGTACTGCTCATCGCCTCCGATTCAAATGATGAGCAGTACTTGGCCGCGGCCACTATCAGAAGATGGAGCAGCTGCGCAATTGAGGATTCCCAACCAGCAGAAGAAGCTGGTCAAAAAAAAATTATTAGTGTTGGCGAGTCCTTAGACAAAGGCTATATAAGGCAAATGTTGCCAAATTTTTTGTGAAATGTTGCAAAAATTATTTTTAGCCCAATGCATTTACAGTTGTGGCCAAAAGTATTGACACCCCTGCAATTCTGTCAGATAATACTCAGTTTCTTCCTGAAAACGATTGCAATCACAAATTCTTTGGTATTATTATCTTCATTTAATTTGTCTTAAATGAAAAAACACAAAAGAGAATGAAGCAAAAAGCAAAACATTGATCATTTCACACAAAACTCCAAAAATGGGCCAGACAAAAGTATTGGCACCCTCAGCCTAATACTTGGTTGCACAACCTTTAGCCAAAATAACTGCGACCAACCGCTTCCGGTAACTATCAATGAGTTTCTTACAATGCTCTGCTGGAATTTTAGACCATTCTTCTTTGGCTAACTGCTCCAGGTCCCTGATATTTGAAGGGTGCCTTCTCCAAACTGCCATTTTTAGATCTCTCCACAGGTGTTCTATGGGATTCAGGTCTGGACTCATTGCTGGCCACCTTAGAAGTCTCCAGTGCTTTCTCTCAAACCATTTTCTAGTGCTTTTTGAAGTGTGTTTTGGGTCATTGTCCTGCTGGAAGAGCCATGACCTCTGAAGGAGACCCAGCTTTCTCACACTGGGACCTACATTATGCTGCAAAATTTGTTGGTAGTCTTCAGACTTCATAATGCCATGCACACGGTCAAGCAGTCCAGTGCCAGAGGCAGCAAAGCAACCCCAAAACATCAGGGAACCTCCGCCATGTTTGACTGTAGGGACCGTGTTCTTTTCTTTGAATGCCTCTTTTTTTCTCCTGTAAACTATATATTGATGCCTTTGCCCAAAAAGCTGTACTTTTGTCTCATCTGACCAGAGAACATTCTTCCAAAACATTTTAGGCTTTTTCAGGTAAGTTTTGGCAAACTCCAGCCTGGCTTTTTTATGTCTCGGGGTAAGAAGGGGGGTCTTCCTGGGTCTCCTACCATACAGTCCCTTTTCATTCAGACACCGACGGATAGTACGGGTTGACACTGTTGTACCCTCGGACTGCAGGGCAGCTTGAACTTGTTTGGTTGTTAGTCGAGGTTCTTTATCCAACATCCGCACAATCTTGCGTTGAAATCTCTTGTCAATTTTTCTTTTCCGTCCACATCTAGGGAGGTTAGCCACAGTGCCATGGACTTTAAACTTCTTGATGACACTGCACACAGTAGACACAGGAACATTCAGGTCTTTGGAGATGGACTTGTAGCCTTGAGATTGCTCATGCTTCCTCACAATTTGGTTTCTCAAGTCCTCAGACAGTTCTTTGGTCTTCTTTCTTTTCTCCATGCTCAATGTGGTACACACAAGGACACAGGACAGAGGTTGAGTCAACTTTAATCCATGTCAACTGGCTGCAAGTGTGATTTAGTTATTGCCAACACCTGTTAGGTGCCACAGGTAAGTTACAGGTGCTGTTAATTACACAAATTAGAGAAGCATCACATGATTTTTCGAACAGTGCCAATACTTTTGTCCACCCCCTTTTTTATGTTTGGTGTGGAATTATATCCAATTTGGCTTTAGAACAATTCTTTTTGTGTTTTGTCATTTAAGACAATTTAAATGAAGATAATAACAAAGAATTTGTGATTGCAATCATTTTCAGGAAGAAACTGAGTATTATCTGACAGAACTGCAGCGGTGTCAATACTTTTGGCCACAACTGTAAATAAAAAAAAATACCTTCAAAGTGTCCATAAATCTGACACTAAAACAATGAAATTCCTACAATCCAATCAGGCATTTTATGATGCAAAAAGTCTGATAATTCAGAAGAGAGTTGCATTATAATGAGGGAATTTTGGAATTTTCTATCACAATTTGATAATCCATAAAATCCAATAGTGCCGGATTATGCTCTTTGGATACTGAAAACCCACGGAAATGTAAAAATACTTTTGTTGGATTAAATACAACAAACAACAAGACTGAGCAGCTTTTGATGTGGATGGAGTATTAGATGTGAGATAAATTATGCAGCTCTGGATGTGACTGGAGAATAAGATATAAAGTAACACAAGATCACTATAAAATAAGAATCTGAAATCCAGATCTTTTACTGATTGAGGCGTATTATAAAAAAGACGATACAGCAAACCCTGTGCACAATATGGCAGTCAGTCTGACCTGCAGTAACACCTCAGTTGTTGTCATCATCAGCATCATTATCAATTGTCAGTAATCGACCATCATTTGTCGCCACAGTAAGCAGCTAATGACAGGTAGTCAGTGTAAATGTGCCTAATCATACCAGATGTCATCAATTATCATGGCATATTACTACAGCGGATAATGGTAGAAAGTCTAGACGTAGATTCAGCATTTTTCCCTTCGGAAAATATATAAATACTGCATTTTTTCACATCACTACTTATACTCTTACACATAGGCGCAGTATTATAGTAGTTATATTCTTGTAGATTCGAGCAGTATTTTAGTAGTTATATTCTTGTACATAGGAGCAGTATTATAGTAGTTATATTCTTGTACATAGGGGCAGTAATATAGTAGTTATATTCTTGTACATAGGAGCAGTATTATAGCAGCTATATACTTGTACATAGGAGGAGTATAATAGTGGTTATATTCTTGTACATAGGAGCAGTATTATAGTAGTTATATTCTTGTACATAGGGGGCAGTATTATAGTAGTTATATTCTTGTACATAGGGGCAGTATTATAGTAGCTATATTCTTGTACATAGGAGCAGTATTATAGTAGTTATATTCTTGTACATAGAGGGCAGTAATATAGTAGTTATATTCTTGTACATAGGGGCAGTATTATAGTAGCTATATACTTGTACATAGGAGGAGTATAATAGTGGTTATATTCTTGTACATAGGAGCAGTATTATAGTAGTTATATTCTTGTACATAGGAGCAGTATTATAGTAGTTATATTCTTGTACATAGAGGGCAGTAATATAGTAGTTATATTCTTGTACATAGGGGCAGTATTATAGTAGCTATATACTTGTACATAGGAGGAGTATTATAGTAGTTATATTCTTGTACATAGGGAGCAGTATTATAGTAGTTATATTCTTGTTTCTTGTATATAGGAGCAGTATTATAGTAATTATATTCTGGTACATAGTAGGTAGTATTATAGTAGTTATATTCTTGTACATAGTTGCAGTATTATAGTAGTTATATACTTGTACATAGGGGGAGTATTATAGTAGTTATATTCTTGTACATAGGGAGCAGTATTATAGTAGCTATATTCTTGTACATAGGAGCAGTGTTATAGTAGTTATATTCTGGTACATAGTGGGTAGTATTATAGTAGTTATATTCTTGTATGTAGGAGCAGCATTATAGTAGTTATAATCTTATACATGGGGTGCAGTATTATAGTAGTTATGTTCTTGTACATTGGGAGCAGTAATATAGTACTTATATTCTTGTACATAGGAGCAGTATTATAGTAGTTATATTCTTACACATGGGGTGCAGTATTATAGTAGTTATGTTCTTGTACATTGGGAGCAGTAATATAGTACTTATATTCTTGTACATAGGGCCAGTATTATAGCAGTTATTTTTTTGTACATAGGAGCATTATTACTGTAGTTAAATTCCTATACCTATGGGGACAGTATTATAGTAGTTATATTCTTGTTCATAGGGGCAGGGTTATAGCAGTTATATTTTTGTACACAGGAGTATTATTATAGAAGCTATATTCTTGTACATAGTGGCAGTATGATAGTATCTGTATTCTTCTACAAAGGAGCAGTATTATGGTAGTTATAGTCTAGTACATAGGAACATTATTATAGTAGTCATATTCTTGTACAAGGTGGCAGTATTATAATAGTAATATTCTTATACATAAGGGCAGTATTATAGTAGTTATTTTCTTGTACATAAGATGCAGTATTATAGTACTTATATTCTTGTACATAGGAGGCAGTCTTATAGTAATTATATTCTTGCACATACTGCATTAGCATTATTAGGGTATGTGTCCGTCCACGGTCCGTAATGACGGCGCTTTGGACTGAGCGGAAAACCTGCTCCGCCCAAAAGCGCCACCCCGTTCTGTACCCACGGTGATTCCGGATGTGTTCATTGCACACATCCGGAATCTCCGCAACTCATACATAGGGCCCTTGATTTACCTTGCGGCGGCGGAGCGTCGCCGCAATGTAAACAGACATGCTGCGTTCTAAAAAGACGCGCCGCATGCCCGTAAGGGCCGCCGGATGTGTGTTCGCACAGTGGAGATGGGATTTCATAAAGTCCCCTCCACTATGCTGTAACATCTGAATGCAGCGGGTTGAACGCTGCGGCTGTACGCAGCGTTCAATCCGCAGCTAATCCGGATGTAATCCGGCACGTGGAAGCATACCCTTAGGGATTCGCAGCAGTTTTCCATGAGTTTTCAGTACCATGTAAACCTATGGAAAACAAAATCCGCAGTGCACATGCTGCGGAAAAAAATGCGCGGAAACGCTGGGTTGTTTATTCCGCAGCATGGCAATTCTTTGTGCGGATTTCGGGGTGGTTTACACCTGCTCTTCAATAGGAATCCGCAGGTGGAATCCGCACAAAAACTGTGGAAAAACCGCGGTAAATCCGCAGTGTGGATTTCCTGTGGATTTACCAAAATCAGTGCGGAAAAATCCACTCACCTTTCCGCAACGTGTGCACATACCCTTATAGTAGTTATATTCCTGTTCAAAAGGGAAGACCGCAGCATTTCATTTCTCCTACTCCTGCATGCATTAGAAGCACTTCACATTCTTCTTATTAAATGGTGTAAATTTCTTTTGACAGTGCAGGGGTTAATCTGCTCTGTTGAGAGATCCTGGAGCTAAGGCTCTCAGCTGTGCCCTGTTAGCCACTCTCATCTCCTATCTCCTAACCTGAGACCTGGCTAGCACTCATTGTCAGCGCACCTTTTGCTGCAAGGCTGGAGGTTGTAGTTGGTGGTTATTGGTGAAGGGCATTTGGTAGTTTTAGCTGTGACTGTTGCTAGGTTTTGAGTGTGTGATAATTCCCTTTCTTCTCCTACTTTGGTTTAACCCTATCCTCCACTCCATTAATGTTATGACTCTGTTGTCTGGTATCCCAGGACCAGGGGCACCTTCTCTGTCCTTAACGCTGCGGGCGCCCTAGCTCGCCCTGTTCTTTGGGTTACTTCTGATGGTGAAGGTGCCTGGGCCACGTACCTTGCCTTAGCTCCAGAATCCACCCTCCGTCTGTACCCCTTCCCCACTCAGGGAAGAGGGGAGTAATAGTGTACCATAATAAACCAACCATACTAACAAGGTAATACGAACAGGAGTAATGAAAAATACCAGACATACAAATATACATGCATAAACAACAGAGGTATGCACCGGGGAGTGGAAGATGGGGTTAAACCAAAGTAGGAGAAGAAAGGGAATTATCACACACTCGAAAACTAGCAACAGTCACAGATAAATCCACCAAACCCCTTTCTCCAATAACCGCCAACTACAACCTCCAGCCACGTAGCAAAAGCTAACTCTAACAATAAGTGCTAGCCATGACCCAGTTTATATAGGAGATGGGAGTGGCTAAACATGCACAGCTGAGAGCCTTAGCTCCAGGAGCTCTCAACAGAGCAGATTAACCCCTGCACTTCGAAAAGAAATTTACACCATTTAATAAATCACAGAATAATATAATTATAGAATCATAGAATGGTAGAGTTGGAAGGGACCTCCTGGGTCATCTGGTCCAACCCCCTGCTCAAAGTAGGATTCAGTAAATCATCCCAGACAGATATCTGTCCAGCCTCTGTTTGAAGACTTCCATGGAAGGAGAACTCATCACCTCTCGTGGCAGCTTGTTCCACTCATTGATCACCCTAACTGTCAAAAAGTTTTTTTCTATTTTTTTTTCTAATATCTAATCTGTGTCTCCTCCCATTCAGTTTCATCCCATTGCTTCTAGTCTTTCCTTGTGCAATTGAGAACAGAGATGATCCTTCTACAATGTGACAGCCCTTGATATATTTGCAGACAGCTATTAAGTCTCCTCTCAGTCTTCTTTTTTGCAAGCTAAACATTCCCAAATCCTGTTACCGTTCCTTATAGGACATGGTTTGCAGACCAGTCACCATTCTGGTCGCTTTTCTCTGAACTTGCTCCAGTTTGTTGATGTCTTTTTTAAAATGTGATGCCCAAAGCTGAACACAGTATTCCAGATGAGGTGTAACCAAAGATGAGTAGAGGGAAATAATGACTTTGCGTGATCTAAACTGTATGCTTCCGTTAATACATCCCAGAATTGCATTTGCCTTTTTTGCTGCTGCATCACACTGTTGACTAATGTTCAGTTTATGATCTATTAGTATACCCAAGTCTTTTTCACACGTGCTGTTCACAAGCACTATTCCTCCCATTCTGTATATGATTTTTTTCATTTTTATTGCCCAGATGTAGTACTTTGCATTTTTCCTTGTTAAAAACCATTCTGTTAGTTGCTGCCCACTGCTTCAGTTTATTTATATCTATTTGAATCCTCTCTCTCTCTTCTCTAGTATTAGCTATCCCTCCTAGCTTTGTGTCATCAGCAAATTTAATCAGTGTACCCTCAATTCCATCATCTAAATCATTGATAAAGATGTTGAACAATACAGGGCCCAGGACAGAACCCTGTGGTACCCCACTTGAGACATTCTTCCAACTGGATGTGCAGCCATTTACGACCACTCTTTGGGTACGATCACTAAGCTAGTTATGAATCCACCTAACAGTTGCCTTGTCCATTCCAAACTTTCACTTTGTAATAAGGATGGTGTGAGATACTTTGTCAAATTCTTTGCTGAAGTCAAGATATACTATATCTACAGCATTTCCCTGATCCACCCAGTTAGTGATTCTGTCACAGAAGGAAATTAAGTTAGTCTGACATGACTTATTAGTTACAAACCCATGCTAATTCTGGTTAATCACTTCATTCTTATCCAGGTACTTACATACTGTACATGTTGTTTAATAATTTGTTCAAAGATCTTTCCTAGTATAGAAGTCAGAATCACCGGCCTATAGTTCCCTCGGTCCACCTTCTTCCCCTTTTTGAAGATAGGAACAACATTTGCTCTTCTCCAGTCTTCTAAGACTTCTCCTGTTCTCCAAGAATTTTCAAAGATTATGGAGAGTGGTTCAAACATTTCTTCTGCTATCTCCTTCAGTACTCTGGGGTGTAATTCATCTGGACCTGGAGACGTGAATTAATTTATGTTAGCTAAGTGTTTCCTTACTATCTTTCTGTTTATAGATATCCTGGATTCTTCTACTCCTTTAATAGGACAGTAAAGATCAGTTGATGTTAAATTTCCTTTCTGAGAGAAAACAGATGCAAAATAGGAATTTAAAAGTTCATCCTTCTCAATATCCTTTGTTACCATTTCATCATTTTCATCCTGTAAAAATCCTATAGCATCTTTGACTCTTCTTTTACTTTTGACATATCCCCAAAATCCTTTTTTATTGCTTTTGACTTCTCTTGCAGGCCTTAATTCATTGTCAGCTTTACATAATCTGATTCGTGCCCTGCAGGTTCTGCAGACAGCATTATATTATTTTCAAGATATGCCTCCTTCTTTCCATTTGATAAACATTTCTTCCTTCCTTTTTAGCATGTCTATAAGTTCTGTGTTCATCCATCCTGGTTTCCTTAAATGCTTTGTATTCTTCCCTCTTTTTGGATTTGTTAACAAATGTGCTTTAAGAATCTAATTTTTCAAGATTTCCCATCCTTCCTGGAAATTTTTTCCTTAAGGATATCCAGCCTTCGGATCCTTTCGATTCTCTTTAAGAAGGTGAAGTGTCTCTAATCCATGCAGGAGTTGGAGAAATCAGACGCTGTGATGTTCTGGCACCTCTCTGTAACAGTAAACCAGTGACAGAAGCATTATTATCGGAGTTCTATTCTTGTACAAAGGAGCAGTATTATAACAGTTCTATTCTTATACATAGAAGGCAGTATTATAGTAGTTATATTCTTGCACATAGGGGGAGTATTTTAGTAGTTCTATTCTTGTACATAAGGGACAGTATTACAGTAGTTATATTCTTTTACATAGGAGCATTGTTATAGTAGTTATATTCTTGTACATAGGGGGCAGTATTATAGTAGTTATATTCTTGCACATAGGGGCAGTGTTATAGTAGTTATATTCTTGTACATAGGGGGCTGTATTATAGCAGTTATATTCTTGCACATAGGAGCAGTATTATAGTAGTTATGTTCTTGTACATAGGGGGCAGTGTTATAGTAGCTACAGTATATTCTTGTACATAGCAGTAGTATTACAGTAGTTGTGTTTTTGTAGATAAATGACAGTATTACATTAGTTAGGGTTACCACATAATAAGCAGAACATTTTAAACTTATAAAAGGAGCTAATAACACTAGTTATTTATGTCTCTAAACCATACTATGATTAGTGATGTAGTTATTCTATGGGTACAATAAATTATACTGAATGTCAGTAAGCATCCAGTAATGTACTGAGACCATTTAGAGTTAATTAGCTTGTCATGTTCAGATCCGATAATGGATCTAATAATGGATCTGATAATGGATCTTATGGGTCATATAAGGCTCTTCTATTATACTACTCTGACTGAATCATGTGTATAACCAGAAGTCATGGACTCATAGCGCAGTTATATAAAATTACATCAAAATAAATCATATAATATATAGGAAAAAGAGACTGCGATCTCACATTAGCAATAATTAATCATAGTAGAAAACTGGCTAGAAAAATATGGAACTTGAACTCATGATCTGGGTCTCATACTCTATGGATCTGTAATCACAGCCTTATTGATTGTCATTGTCATGTAACGTGGTGCACCTACATGAAAATGGGGGTCTTGGCTGGGTATGTGGACTTTAGCTGTGGTGGCGGTATGCGCTTGCAAACCACATGGTGCCGAAGTATTCAGCCAGGCAGGACCAGACATTACAGAGTTCAGTGAGGGAGACCATAGTTCATAAATAAACATATTTTTACTGAAGAATAACTTGGTATGAACTATGCACAGAAAATAGTAGGCATTTCTCTTCAAGGACATTACTTTAACAACAAACAACATCACACATGTTTTCTTCTTCCCTGGAATCACTCTAGGATACTTTCTCTACTCTTTGCACAGCCCAGCAGACTGCTTCGAAATCTTCCTGTCTGACACTACCAGGAAGTCCTCTGTGATATTGCTATGTAGCCCCTCCTTCTCTGGGCTAGTCCCAACTCTTAACTTTATCCATACCCACTCACTTCCTGTTGCCGGGCAGAGCACAATTCTAGCACATAAAAATGTACAACATTATAATGCATTACATCACATCACAGCACTTATCAACAAGGGAGACATGAGCACAACCTTCATCTTCTTACAGTCACCCAGAACAGGTATAATGGATAAGAGACTAATAAAAAAGATGAGCTGGGCATGACGTACTGGTCGCTTTAACACACTGATCTCTACAGCGTACTGTTCACTGCAACCGCAGTTTGCAATTTTCACTCAGCAACTCCACTGCAGCTTGTTTCTGGAAAACACCCATAAAGTTAACATCGTCACTACACCTGTACATAAATTCCCAAGGGGTATAATTTCCAAAATGGGATCACTTTAGGGAGAGATTCTGCTCTTCTAGCACTTAGGGGCTCTGTATATGCAGTCCGCAAACTACTGTAGAAAAATCTCCAGTTGGCAAATAGCGCTCCGTCCCTCTCGAGTCTCACGTTCAGTAGAAATTGTGGGACAAATTTTGGTGCCATTTTTACCCACTTCTTGTGTGAAAATTTAAAATCTGGGGCTAAAACAAAATTTTGGTGGTAAAAATGTAACTATTTTTGGTTCACTGCACAATGGCTTAAAATTCTGTGACACACCCGTGGTGTGAATATGATTAGGGATGGGTGAACCCGAACTGTAATGTTTGGGACCCATACTGAACACAGTGTTCAGTCACAAGGTCCCGAACACGGGTTTCCATGAGAAGCTCGTGTTACAGTTTGGGTTCAGTTCAGGTCGAGGGCCTGTAAAAGAAAGCATAAAATTAACAATAAACATTATTAATATTAAACTTACCTATCCAGCGACGCGTCCTCCCCTCCCGCTGTCTCCTGGCCTCATCTGCTTCCGGGGCCACTCATTACCTTCTGGCGGTATTCACTGCACTCAGCAGTCTTTGGCTTTTTCCTGCAGTGTTCATGCAGTGACGTTTTTTAGTGGTAAAAATGTAATTTATTCTTTCTTCACTGCTCCATAGTATAACATTCTGTGAGGCACATGTGGTGTCAATATGATCACTGCACCACCTGATGAATTGATTGGATGGTGTAGTTTGTAAAATGAGTTCACATATGGGGTGTTTCTGTTGTTCTGGCACCTCAGGGGCTCAGCCATTGTGACATAGCACCCTCAAACATTCCAGCAAAATCTGAAGTCCAATATGGCGCTTCTTGCACTCAGATCTCTACACTGTGCCTCAAAAGTAGTTTTCCCCCACATATGGGGTATCCGCATACTCAGGAGAAATTACACAACAAATTGTGTTGTGCAATTTCTCCCGCTAACCCTGTGAACATAAATGAATAACATTTTTGAGGGGAAAATGTGATTTTTTTATTTTTATGGCTCAACGTTATAAACTTCTGTGAAGCACCTGGGGGTTCAAGGTACTCACCACACATATAAATACCTTCCTTGAAGGGTCTAGTTTCCAAAATGGGGGTTTCCACTGTTTACACTTATCAGCGGCTCTCAAAATGGGACATGGCATCTGCTAATCCCAGCAAATTTTGCATTCATAAAGTCAAATGACGCTCCTTCCCTTCCGATCCCTGCCGTGTGCCTAATCATTAGTTTTCTCCTCATATGGGGTATCAGCATACTCAGGAGAAATTGCACAACAAATTGTATGGTGCAATTTCTCCTGTTACCCTTATGAAAATTCAAAATTTGGAATTAAAAAAACATTTTTATGGGGAAAATGTGATTTTTTTTTTATTTTTACAGCTCAACGTTATAAACTTCTGTGAAGCTTCTAGGGGTTCAATGTGTTCAGCATACATCTACATAAGTTCCCTGAGGGGGAGTTTCCAAAATTGTGCCATTTGTGGGGGATTTTCACTGTTTAAGCACATCAGGAGCACTCCGAACACGACATGGTGATCACTAATTGTTCCAGCAAATCTTGTATTCAAGAAGTCAAGTGGTGCTCCTTCCCTTCCGAACTCTGTCATGCACCCAGTGGTTTTCCCCCCACATATGGGGTATCTGAATACTCAGGAGAAATTGCTCAACTAATTTTTTGGTCCATTTATTCCTGTTACCCTTGCAAAAGCACCTGAAGGGTTAATAAACTTCTTGAATGTGGTTATGAGCACCTTGAGGGGAGCAGATTTTAGAATTGTATCAGTTTGGGGTTTTTTCTGTCATATAGACCCCTCAAATTCACTTAAAATGTGATGTGGGCCCTAAAAATAATGGTTTTGTAAATTTTGTTGGAAAAATGAGACGTCGCTAGTCAACTTTGAACCCTTATAACTTCCTAACAATTTTTTTTGTGACATATCTCTCTGATTAAAGGGCATAAGAATTCAAAGTTTGAAAATTACTAAATTTTCCAAATTTTTTCCAAATTTCCATTTTTTTCACAAATAAACTCAAGTCATATCAAAGAAATTTTACAACTATCATGAAGTACAATATATCACAAAAAACAATTTCAGAATCCGTGGTAGCTGTTGAAGCGTTCCAGAATTATTACCTCATAAAGTGACACTGGTCAGAATTGTAAAAATTGACCTGGTCATTAACGTGCAAACCACCTTGGGAGGTAAAGGGGTTAAAAAAAAAATGCTGATGGCTATGTATGTGATATGGTGTTTGATGGGAACTGATAATGTGTGATTGGCAAGGACATGGTGCAGAAGTGGAGTTTTTTTCAAGAGTGGGCCGTGGGACTGTGGTAGGTTTGAGGGGTGGAGATAGAGCTGTGTTGGAGCCTGGGCGGAGTTTCAAGGGACCCGAAAATTTGGCCAGTATGGAACCTTAAAATTCCTGGTGGTAGCCCTGTCTGACATGTAACAGTGGGCTCAACTCCTGAGCCTGCTCCATACATATATGAACCTGCGGGAAGGGGTTAATTATAAACCATCAATATCAAAGTCTTGAACAACCTCCACTACTGCACCTCCACCTTCTCTGGCCTTCCAAACAGAATTTACATATCTCAGGATCTGACCACGAGCTTTTCCTTCTAGGTTAGCTAATCAATTAAATATCCTACTACCATGCTTAATCCACAAGGACTAGGTCAGATGGCATTTTATTATTAAGAAGAAATTGTTTGCCAAAAAAGAAAATAATGGGGCAAATTTATTAAAATAATGAAATAGATCAACTTTGTTTGCTAAAAGTAGTTGTGTGATTGGTTGCTATGAGCAACGGGGATAGGAAAATTTCATAAATAGTCTCCAATGTCTCATAATTTGAAAAAAATATGCTCCAAATGACCCCAAATATGCCCTATTATGTATCTTTTGTTACATTCTGGCAGCTGTATTGTATGGAAACCTACCTCTTCAAATGCTTTCAAAACACCTTATTTTCAAAAGATTGTCCAGTTGTAAAAAATAACTTTAAATGTATGTAATATAGCAAGATATTTAACTTACTAATACATTTTAATCAGCCAGATATCTCAATTTCAAGTCCCACCAGCTCCATTTCCAGCAGGATAGTGTTTCTTGTAGGGCCCATCATCAATGCTGTGTGAGAAGGAGGTAACATGATTGACTCATTTCAGTAGCTAAGTCAAGTCCTTTCATTGTGTAACAAGGGGCACTGGGGTGGTAGTCCGGACCAAGCTCATCAACTAAACACAGTCTGTAGACACCCCTGCCCCTTATACATGCAGTCTGGGATGGATTCAGTCTTTCCCCCAAACAGAGTTACTTTCTCTCCTCCGGCCACAGCAGTCCAGGCAACTAAGAGTCCAGAGATGTAGCTGTAATCCAACCAGAAAAAATTAAACTTTTTATTGAGCAGAGGATGAAGGATGGACATAAAAGACAATTTTCAACACTGGAGTTCCAGCTCTTGCTTTGACATTTGCGGCAGTCGTACCCACAACGGATGCAGCAACCGAGGATCACAGTCATCCAACCACTGGAATCAGGGGGCCTGAGACCCCTTCAGTGAAGGCCCCGCTAAAGTCCAGAGAGCCTGTGTTGTAGTCTTTTTTTAGTCCTTGGTAATCTTTAGCCCGGGGCAACAGACCTCTCCCATCTGGGGGGTCTGGCAGTGCCCCGTCTGTCTGTACTGGTCAGCGATCCCGGCAGTTCTTGAGGGAAACGGTAGCTTTCTCTGTCTGCTGCTGACCTAGCCCCTCACATTAACCATTGCTGTCCCTAACCAAATACAGCCCTTTAAAGCAGAACATACATAATATAGTATAATATATTGCAAGATATAAGGCATACATATAACCATACAGGTACATCACTTAGGTACATGGAAAGTGCATAGGGAGGTCACATGGCAGAAAAAGAGGAGGCGACATCAGCAGGGCGCGGGAGCGCCACTAAGCATGACATCCACCCCAGGTTCAGCACACAGGGCAGCAAACCACGGCTGGCCACACACCACTTTATCATCCAATAGCACCACCTATACCTTTAAGCGAGGAATTCGCTATGTGTACTTATCATTGCTTTACCAAGCGATATTATGATTAAGGCTCGGGAGAGCCGAAACGTCAATTGTTACTACAAGTGGTCGCTTATCCTTGAATTGTATATTGCTCCCATGTGTCACTAATGTGTAGTTGTGTTTAATAAATTTGCACTATTTTGCATAAGCATCAATTAGAGTGTGCGGTGTCTTCTAAATATTACTGGCACAAGGTAGAGGCATCGGTGTAGCGATTGGTGAGGAATATGATCCTGGCTGCAGCATTCAAGACAGATTGGAGAGAGGAGAGTTTGGTAAGAGGGAGACCAATTAGTAGAGAGTTACAATAGTCCAGACAAGAATGAATAAAAGAAACAGTGAGAGTTTTTGCAGAGTCGAAAGTAAGAAAGGGTCGAATTCTAGAAATGTTTTTGAGGTGCAGATAACAAGAGCGAGCCAGTGATCGGATGTGGGGGGTGAATGAAAGCTCGGAATCAAGTATGACCCCAAGACAGCGGGCATGTTACTGGGGAGTAATGGTGAAACCACACACGGAAATGGTAATGTTGGGCATAGGTACATTAGTAGAGGGAGGAAACACAAGAAGTTCAGTTTTTGACATGTCAGTTTCAGATAGCGGGAGGACATGATGTTAGAGACAGCGGTAAGACAATCATTGGTGTTTTCTAAAAACGCAGGTGTGATATCAGGAGAAGAAGTGTATAAATGGGTGTCATCAGCATAGAGATGGTACTGGAAACCAAATCTACTGATTGTTTGACCAATAAGGGCAGTGTAAAGAGCAGAAACTGGATTGTTGAGGGTCGAGAAGAGAGTTATCTGAGAGATAGATAAGACGGGAGTGAACCAGGAGTTCCCGGAGTTTAGAGATGAAGGGAAGATTAGAGACAGGTCTATAGTTAGTGGCACAGTTTTGGTCGAGGGATGGTTTTTTAAGTAATGGATGTATGATGGCATGCTTAAATGAGGAGAGAAATATTCCAGAAGAGAAAGAGAGGTTGAATATTTTTGTTAGGTGAGCGGTGACAGCAGGGGAAAGGGACTGGAGGAGATGTGACGGAATGTGACGCCAAAAACAGCTTCAGAGGATGGAAAACTACTCTCACCAGGCAGACAGTCTGCTCTGCACGATGGGAATTCTCTCTCTGCTGTGATTCAGTATGAACTCCCTGCTGCTCTAATCCATTCTGGGACAAAGGTTTCCTGGAGTCTGAAACTTCCAGTACAGCCAAGTACTCAAGGCGTTTTCTTCCCTGGCAACTTACAGCGCGAATCCTATGTGAAGCACGTGTTTTTTCTTGCTCAATCTCTCACTGATTCTCTGTTGCTATGGAGGAAAATACTTCACTGCTGGTTATGAAAACCACACATCATCTCAGCTTACTACCCGATTCTAGATGTCTGGATGGCCTAGAAGCTGATTCCCTGATCCTTCTCAGCATGGTCCCTGGAGAAAGCAAATGTCTCTCCTCCCTGAACATTCTCCATTTTCTTTTTTTACTGTCCCTTCACAGACTAACTAGTTACGCCCCTCCCCTCTCAGTTAGGGTATCTGTGCAAATCTCTAAGCTTCAGGCAGAGTAAGGGAGCAGGGTAAATTGTGTGTGCAGCTGTCCCCAGCAGAGAAAGCATAACTCCCATCATTTGCAATACACACATAAAATAGTACATACAGTATGTGACCATTTTGTGGCGACACAGATACAGGCGCCACATTCCCCCCTAGTTAAAAACATCACGTCCTTGGGCTACACCACCGAACGCCAACGTATAATAAAATTACGTAACATTTAACCTGAGTATAAGTAAACAGTCACATTGACTGAGTCGTGCATTACAACCCAAACCACTTCTGATTTGTTAGATCATCCCTGAGTGAGGCTGCAAGGCACACAAACCATAATATAAAATTCACTGCACTGGATGTTTTAGGTGGCTTCTTGCCAAAGCACAATGAACGGGGTCTCCACTCAAGTTTATGAGTCCTTTCAAGAGTTCTTGTAGTAGAAGAAAGTGTATCAATTACTGAAATCTCACATTAGTCCATGTGGGCACAACTTCTTCAACATTTTTAATAACGTTACATAAGGGATAGTTCAATGTAAGTACAAATTCAAAACATACTTATTAATCTTATTACTCTATGAGAATACTTTATAAATCATTTCAGTAGTGAGAAGGGGTTTGCCCCTGTGTGCTCTGCTATGATCTGCGCAAAATTGGAATGCTAGGCAACTTCCTACGACTCGTTGAACCTACTACAGGTACAACAGGTTCACTGCTGACTGTGGGCATTTTCTGATTCTTCCGCATGCAAAGTGTCAGCAGTTGGCATTAGCCATTTACCAATGGTTTGGTGTCTCTGGTAAAGACCCTTGCAGGAACAACATCACTGGAACTACCACTACATTGTCAACTTGTAGCCAGGAACTGGAGAATTCACCGAGGATAGTGCGAATCTTTGCGTCAGTCTTTTCTAGTAGCTGGGAATCTTCCTTAGCCTCAACCCTTTCACGTAATTGTGCTGGACATACAGTGGGTACGGAAAGTATTCAGGCCACTTTATATTTTTCAGTCTTTGTTTCACTGCAGCCATTTGGTACCCCATCTGAACCCCATCTTGACTAAAAAAAATCAGAAATGTAGAAATTTTTGCAAATTTATTAAAAAAGAAAAACTGAAATATCACATGGTCATAAGTATTCAGACCCTTTGCTCAGGCACTCATATTTAAGTCACATGCTGTCCATTTCTTTGTGATCCTCCTTGAGATGGTTCTACTCCTTCATTGGAGTCCAGCTGTGTTTAATTAAACTGATAGGACTTGATTTGGAAAGGCACACACCTGTCTATATAAGCCCTCACAGCTCACAGTGCATGTCAGACCAAATGAGAATCTTGAGGACAAAGGAACTGGCCAAAGAGCTCAGAGACAGAAGTGTGGCAAGACACAGATCTGGCCAAGGTTACACCAGAATTTCTGCAGTACTCAAGGTTCCTAAGAGCACATTGGCCTCCATAATCCTTAAATGGAAGAAGTTTGGGACCACCAGAAGTTTTCCTAGACCTGGCCATCCAGCCAAACTGAGCAATTGTGAGAGAAGAGCTCTTGGTGGTCTCAAGACGTTGAAATGACGGATCCTGTGCATATTCTGGAAAACTTGTGCACTGGGCCCATCTTTCTGACGGACCCTTCGAGGCTATGTGCACCTGTTGTGTATGCGTCTTCGCAGCAGTTTTCCACTGCGAAAACGCATACACAACACAAACCAGGTTAAAAAAAAAAAAAAATCGCAGTATTCTCACCTACCGGTATTCCTGCGCAGCGATGCTCCCGGCAGCTAGTGTTCCTAGTAATACATTGCGAAATCTCGCGAGAAGTCGAGGTCTTGCAAGACCATGACTTGCTGCGAGATTTCGCAATGTATTACTAGGAATGCTAGCTGGGGCGGCGTAACTGCCGGGAGCATCGGTAACGTTGCGCGGGAACGCCGGTAGGTGAGAATACTGCGATATTTTATTTTTTAAATTATTTTTAACATTATATCTTGTTACTATTGATGCTGCATAGGCAGCATCAACAGTAAAAAGAGAAAGAGAGCGAGCGAGAGAGAATTTCCCTGACGGGAAATTCTTCCACGCATGCCCAGTTTGAAAAGATGGGACCCGTCGCTGGATTCTTGCTTTTCACAGTCAGCGATGCATCCTGCGCCCATAGGCTTCCATTGTAGCCAGTGACGGGCAGCGCAGGATGCGTCGCTGACCGATTTTCCGACGTGCTGAGAAAACGTTCCTCTGAACGTTTTCTCTGCCCGACGGATGAAACGGATGGCCATTCGTCACAATCCGTCGCTAATACAAGTCTATGAGAAAATGCAGGATCCTGCATTCTCAAAAATCGACGGATTGTGACGGGAGCTGAAAGACGGAAATGTGAAAGAGGCCTTACTCTGCACCATCTACTTCTATCACTATCACTATCCCTGGGGGCTAGCCCTAGTTGGAAGGGAGTTAAACACATGCACTGCCATCATCACCTACCCCCCAGAGATCATCTGCAGTGCCGACCATATTACAGCTGAACACTCTAACTGGCATTACAAACTCTTTTTTTTTTCTATTTTTTGTTTTCCTTCTTATTTTTAATTCCTGTTTTACTATCCCCAGAGCACAGGCGCTAGGCACAGCCACCATCGCCGTGACCCTAAGAATCCAACGCTGCCCGGCGACCTGTGTACCCAGCTCTGGGCGATACAGTAGCTGTGGGCAAGTTACTCATCTTTCATGCCCCAACACGTTACATGAAAATGGTGTAGACTTTTGCAATAGCAGCGATACACCCTTACAGACAGTATGGTGCCATTGTATGTGGCTGGCCAGGACCATGTGTTAAGGGGTTAAGTGAGGGAGACCACAGTTCAAAAATAAGCTTCTTTTTGCTGAAGAATTACTTGGTATGAACTATATACAGCAGATAGTAAGCATTTATCTCCAAGGACATTTCTTTAACAATAAGCAACATCATCACACACACACATCTTCTTTCCTGGAAACTATCTTCCTCGGTTGCTTCCTCTAATCCTTGCACAACCCAGCACACTACTTTGGAATCTTCCCTCATTCTCAATAACTTCAGCGCAGTCCAGTAAGCAGGATTCCTTTACTCCACCCGGTCTTTTTCTCTGCAGGAGAACTTTATGTGCCAATATGGTAGCTACTGTACTAAGCTTCCTTTTCTACTGACGCCTCTACAATGCTGGGCATTTTCTCTTTGTCTCGCTTCACTTTACCTTTTCATCCTGTTACCTTTCTGACAGATAACTCCATACTGTCCCTCCAGGCTTCCTGCCCCAGGCCCTGATACTTCTTGCCAAGTCAGACAAGGTGATTTTCTGGATTTGTTTTCTCATTTTGACTCTAATAGTTGTATCTACCTATGATGTCAATTACAGGCCTCTCATCTTTTTAAGTGGGAGAACTTGCTCAATTGGTGGCTGACTAAATACTTTTTTCCCCACTGTATAACCACCACATAGTCAGTCCGAGTCTCCCTGCTGAGAGTCGCACAAGTGTTCTCCGTATGGTTATCTGTATGTAATGCATTTGCAATGCGATTTTCTCCCACTCATGTATCCGTATGGTATCCGTATGACATGCGTATCGCTTTACATTTCTCACTGGCTTTCCCCATTGAATTAAATTGCTCAATGGGCTGAAATGATGAAAATGTGTGCGCATTTGTTGCAAGTCACATGGATGGTCCGTGTAGTGTCCAAGTTTTTCTCGCACCCATAGGCTTGCATTGGTGAGTCTCAGGCAATATACGTACACAATCGCACCATGCTGCGATTTCACATACACGTCGAATACGCCTGAAAAAAAATACGGTGATGCGATCTTCTTCATAGATTAACACTGGTCCGAGTGCTATGCGATGTTTTCTCGCATAGCACTTGCCCGTATTCTACGATAGTGTGACCCTGGCCTTAGACAGGACCTGGCTCTGAAAAATATAACACATGGACATCTATGACTGATCACTTCTAGATAACCCTTTCCACTTTCACCCAATTCTACAATAGCAGTGCCTCCCTTTTGTCCCACAGAATTAGTATCCCAAAAAAGAAACGGTAGCATAGTAGTGATATTCCTTTATGTGACCCCATAGAGTTGCAAAGTTTATTGTGTGCAAATACAGTAGATTTGCACAATCTGCAACCATACAATAGTTATGTCTACCTATTATCCCCCATACTGGTGTAACGCCCCGCTTTGTGGCCCCGACATGATGGCTCCACAAATTTATAATGTCCCCCTATTTGGTCAACATCAACACACAATAATAATGTCTCCCTTTGTGACCCCCATACATACATAATGTCTCCTAATTTGGCCCCCATACAATAATTATATCCCTCTAGGTGACTGTTGCCCCAATTTGTAATAATGTCCTCCCACTTTGCTCCTATATATTAATACTGTCCTCCTGTGTATCTCCCATCTAGAAGTAATGTTCCTCACAGTACTATTAAAACAGGCAACCAAATTTCTCACCTCGTTTCGCTCCCATTCCTGGCAGCTCTGCGTTCATCCTTCTCCCAGTGTAGGCAGCGTAATGCAGTGATGTCACTGCGCCAACTGAGACAAGAAGCAGTGGCCCCAGTGAACTGCCTTTTCAAAGACCCAGTTGTATCCTGCCCCGTAATAAGCTTTAGAATAAGTGTTGTGAACCCTGCGACACATATCATATACTCCAAAGTAAAGTACTTCATCGAGTTCAAAGACAAAGTTTGCATCAGTCTATGTATAGACAGAAAATATGTAGAAATTTTTCATGTGAATTTGTTTGTGTTGTGTCGATAAAAGTCTCCGGTGGGAGTTCTGATGAGTTTAAGGAAGCAGCTGACAGCACCTATAGAAATCAGACAGTAAGAAAAAGACACAAAGTAATTACCAAGACTATGACAAATCTACCATCTAAAGGCAGGGTGCTGATGAGTCAGTCTCTTTCCATGACTTATGCACTTAAGAATATCTAAGGAAACGTGGATAAAATCCACTGAGGCAAATCTCCAATCTTCTAATAATGTTAATAAATGCTGGACTGTTCTGTCTCTGAGAAAGTTGGATGACAGAATTGTAATAGCTCTGACCGTCATGTTAAACACATACCTCCCGAATTTGAAAGTTAGGAAAGAGGGTCACATACTTCGGCGCGCGTATCGCTCAATGGCAATTTGTATTTTACCCTAAGTAAAATATATTGTCCAACACAGAAATATTGCTACTAGTGAAGCCCATCTTATTGGACATCCCACACAGTACTTTAACCCATTTCATTACCTTTATAGTACCTATCACACACAGTATGATGCCCCCACAGTGCCCATCACATATAGTATGATGCCCCACAGTGTTCACAACAGAAAGTATGATGCACATTGACCCCCCACACACAGTACGATGTTTCCAGTCACAATTAGTGTTGAGCGATGCCGTCCGATACTTGAAAGTATCGGTATCGGAAAGTATCGGCCGATACCGGCAAAGTATCGGATCCAATCCGATACCGATACCCGATACCAATACAAGTCAATGGGACTCAAGTATCGGACGGTATTCCTGATGGTTCCCAGGGTCTGAAGGAGAGGAAACTCTCCTTCAGGCCCTGGGAACCATATTAATGTGTAAAAGAAAGAATTAAAATAAAAAATATTGCTATACTCACCTCTCCGAGGGAACCGGCAGCGTTGTTTGCTTAAAATTCGCGCTTTTCTTTCCTTACGTGAAGTCCCGGCTTTGTGATTGGTTGCGTCGCAGTCACATGGGCGACGCAACCAATCACAGCAAGCAGTGACGTAATTTCAGGTCCTTAAGGATTTTAAAATTACGTCCCGGCTTTGTGATTGGTTGCGTCGCAGTCACATGGGCGACGCAACCAATCACAGCAAGCCGTGACGTAATTTCAGGCCCTTAAGGATTTTAAAATTACGTCCCGGCTTTGTGATTGGTTGCGTCGCAGTCACATGGGCGACGCAACCAATCACAAGCCGTGACGTCACGGGAGGCTGGACACGCGCACATTTTAAAATGCGCGCTTGTCCAGCCTCCCGTGACATCCCGGCTTGTGATTGGTTGCGTGGCGGTCAACCAATCACAAGCCGGGAGGCTGGACACGCGCGCATTTTAAAATGCGCGCTTGTCCAGCCTCCCGTGACGTCCCGGCTTGTGATTGGTTGCGTGGCGGTCAACCAATCACAAGCCGGGAGGCTGGACACGCGCGCATTTTAAAATGCGCGCTTGTCCAGCCTCCCGGCTTGTGATTGGTTGACCGCCACGCAACCAATCACAAGCCGTGACGTCACGGGAGGCTGGACACGCGCGCATTTTAAAATGCGCGCGTGTCCAGCCTCCCGTGACGTCACGGCTTGTGATTGGTTGCGTCGCCCATGTGACTGCGACACAACCAATCACAAAGCCGGGACGTAATTTTAAAATCCTTAAGGACCTGAAATTACGTCACGGCTTGCTGTGATTGGTTGCGTCGCCCATGTGACTGAGACGCAACCAATCACAAGCCGGGACTTCACGTAAAGGAAAGAAAAGCGCGAATTTTAAACAAAGAACGCTGCCGCTTCCCTCGGTAAGGTGCAGGCTGCGTCGGAGAGGTGAGTATAGCAATATTTTTTATTTTAATTCTCTCTTTTACACATTTTTACATTAATGTTGTTTCGATACCGATACCCGATACCACAAAAGTATCGGATCTCGGTATCGGAATTCCGATACCCGCAAGTATCGGCCGATACCCGATACTTGCGGTATCGGAATGCTCAACACTACTCACAATATGATGCACCAACAGCATAATCCCTCCACACAGTATGATGCCCACATTTCACTACACATGTTCCCGTCATACATGAATCTCACTGCCACCTACATTATTATGCACTGACAACCCCTCGCACAGTATGATGCTGAATCTCTTCATTATCATGCTGAAAGATCCACCCATGTTTCGTCTTCAATGCGCTTGCTGATGGAAGGAGGTTTGCTCTCAAAATCTCACGATACATGGCCCCATTCATTCTTTCATGTACACGGATCAGTCGTTCTGGTCCCTTTGCAGAGAAACAGCCCCAAAGCATGATGTTTTCACCCCTAGGCTTAACAGTAGGTATGGTGTTCTTTGCATGCAACTCAGCATTCTGTCACCTTCAAACACGACGAGTTTTGTTTCTATCAAACAGTTCTACTTTGGTTTCATGAGACCATATGACATTCTTCCAATACTCTTCTTTATAATCCAAATGCTCTCTAGCAAACTTTAGAAGGGCCTGGACATGTACTGGCTTAAGCAGGGGGACACATCTGGCACTGCAGGATCTGAGTCCCTGGCGGTGTAGTGTGTTACTGATGGTAGCCTTTGTTACAGTGCAGGTCATTCACTAGGTCCCCCCGTATAGTTCTGGGATTTTTGCTCACCATTCTTCTGATCATTTTGACCCCACGGGTTGAGATCTTGCGTGGAACCCCAGATCGAGAGAGATTATCAATGGTCTTGTATGTCTTCCATTTTCTTATTATTGCACCAAACCTTATACACAGAAACATACGTCACACCACAAAAAACGATATTGAAGTCAAGGTTATATACCAAAATACAAATCAGTTTTATTAATAAAATTCAACAGACACTTGTGATTAGGAAAGAAGTATATATACCATATCCCAAGACAATGCTATGCAACAAAACGCATGGGAGCACATACCCTGGACCAATCCCACCACATACCAGGTTAATATATGGCCACCATTATAACCCTGCCCCAGGCATATTGCCGCCGAGAAAACCAGCTATGGGGCCAAAGCTTAAAGAAAAATCCATGCCTACCATAGTTCAACAGTCATAGCATAATAATTACCGATGGCTGATGTAGTCGGGATGTCCAGGGGATGTGCACCCGCCCCAACGCGCATTTCGGTGAAGCACCTTCGTCAGGGGGCATACCATCTTACATAGGAGTGTGAGTTTAAAAAGGCTGAGACCGGAAGTACGTGTCCCGCGATAACCGGAAGTGTTGATCCGTTTCCATAGCAGCCGCCGTGGACGCCAGCGATCATAACCGGGGAAGAGGAGGCAAATCCGGGAGCCCCACATGGTCTCCACACTCCTCCCCAGCACGAAAGCAAGCCACCCACCGCCGCAATGTATCCGGAGATAGTTACAAAAATAACATCTACTGCGCATAACCGGAAATGCCATATCGTATCCTAGGCAACCATGATCACAGCAGACGCAGCCTCCATGCGCCTGAGGAGTGATCACGGGGGCAACACATGACCACAACCTCCGGACACTGGATGGCGCATCAGGTGAGTATCACGGTATCAAAATGTCAGGACTCACTCAGAAATAAACTACTGATATTACTGTGGGCCAAAATTGGGTTGTTCATATGGCGATTCCAGCGGTAAAGCCGCCGGTTAACAGCACATCATATGTCATATCAATACTAACAATGAAAATATATTACAACAAATATTTAATAAATTAGATATATTAAAGATGTCCCGGTATATGACTTGTAATGTGCCATTTCTATACCTAGATCCCCACACCCCACATAAGAAATATTTTTTTGATGGTAATCTTGCGGCATTATTTCCAACAGAAGAAGAACAAATGACTTTGCGCACTCTGGAAGAACTGGCCATAGAAAGTGACACTCCGGAAGGAGGTAGGATTCCAGCATCAATCCGACCAAGATCTAAGAAATTTCCTCCTCTGGCTATGTGTCCTAATGTGGATTTATTTGTGCAGATAGTAACAAAAGAATTTTTACAGATTCCCCATTATGTCTATAGGGATAATTTAACAGCGGCGGAGAGGGAGCATCTGCATGTCCTTCAAAAATTACCTGACGTAGTATTCAAACCGGCAGACAAGGGGGGTAATGTGGTTGTATGGCCGAAGAAGTTATATGAGAAGGAGGCCTATCGGCAACTTAACAATCGGGTTTGCTATAAAAAGCTCACATTTAACCCCTTGTCTGCCTATTCAAAACAACTTAATGACATTATCAAAAAAGCCTATGAAGTGGGTACTATTTCTAAAGAACTGGCGTCTGCAATGCAGGTTTCTGAACCGGCTATTCCCACGTTTTATTTATTACCAAAGGTGCATAAGGACATGCAGACGCCTCCCGGCCACCCCATTATCTCAGGGACGGGTAATTACCTCGAGAATGTGAATCGCTGGATCGATTCCAAATTACAACCCTTAGGGTACCGTCAGACATTGAAATTTCCATCGCTACGACGTTACGATTCGTGACGTTCTAGCGATATCGTTACGATATTGCTGTGTCTGACACGCTACTGCGATCAGACACCCTGCTGAGAATCGTACGTCGTAGCACATCGTTTGGAACTTTCTTTCGTCGCTTGATCACCCGCTGACATCGCTGGATCGTTGTGTGTGACAGCGATCCAGCGACGTCTTCGCTTGTAACCAGGGTAAACATCGGGTAACTAAGCGCGGCCCTGCGCTTAGTTACCCGATGTTTACCCTGGTTACCCGGGGACTTCGGCATCGCTCCAGCGCCGTGATTGCAACGTGTGACCGCAGTCTACGACGCTGGAGCGATGATCATACGACGCTGCGACGTCACGAATCGTGCCGTCGCAGCAATGAAAATTTCAATGTGTGACGGTACCCTTAGTCGAGACATTGCCGTCCTTCCTCAAGGACACTGGTGACCTTCTGAGGAGAGTAGACGGTATCCAATTGGAGAGTGATATGCTGTTGATAACAGCAGACGTTGAATCGTTATACACGAGCATTCGACATGATGATGGTCTTCGGGCCACAAGATTCTTTCTTAGTACGTCTAATTTACCAGGGGATATTGTGGAGTTGGTTTACAATCTGTTGAAATTTGCACTCACCCATAATTTTTTTCTTTTTAAGGGGTCCTTCTTCCTGCAGCTCCAGGGAACAGCTATGGGGGCTCCTTTTGCCCCGGCTTACGCCAACCTGTTCCTGGGGCTGTGGGAGAGGGACCTCTCCCTGCCAGATGTATCGTCGTCAATGTGCCGCGTTCTTTCTTGGACGCGGTACATTGACGACAATTTGATCATCTGGCAGGGATCAGAAGAATTGTTACAGGACTTCATGTCATCACTGAATGACAACGATTGTAATATCTTTTTAACATATACGAGCAACAGTGATGGCGCGGAGTTTCTTGATGTTCGTTTGACACGTGATGTCAATGGTGAACTGCAGACAAATATATACCGTAAGCCAACGTCCACGAATTCCTTGTTGCATGCCTCCTCCTCTCATCCCAGCCACATGATTCAGTCTATACCTACTGGGCAGTTCCTACGACTCCGTAGATTATGCTCGACTGAAAATGATTTTATGATGCAGGCACAGGAACTGAAAGGTAGGTTGGTAGAACGCGGGTACAGTAACCGCATGATAAAAAAGGCCTTTAATAGGGCCAAACATGCGTCCAGACATGGCCTTCTGTATGACTCTAGAGTCAAGAAGGATTAGGATATTGTCAGATTTGTCACCAATTTCCATTCGCAATTTCCTATGATGAGGAGAATTTTGCATAGGTCTTGGCATATCCTGAAAGCAGATCCAATAATTTCTCATTTTATCCCTGAGAGGGCTGGCACTGTGGCCAGGCGATCCAAGAATTTACGTGATTTGTTGGTTCGCAGTCACTATGCCAGCGAGCCGGGAACCACGTTCTTGGATCAGATACCTAGGAGAAATGGATGTAGGCCCTGTGGCCACTGTGTCGCCTGTATCAACGTAGATCGCTGTGACACGTTCTCTAACTCAAGTGGATCTCGTCATTTTTCTATACGGAAAAGTATCACCTGCTCTAGCAGGAATGTTATCTATTATGCACGGTGTCCGTGTGATAAGATCTATGTCGGAATGACAACACGGCAGTTCAGGGTACGAGTTAGAGAACATGTTAAGGGGATCATGGCGGCAGGCGACAATGAGGATCCATCCGTGTTAAAAACTTTACCCTGCCATTTCTTGAAATTTCATGGTGGTGATGCCAGCCTCCTCAGAATCAGAGGGATTGACATGCTAGAGATCGGGGTCCGTGGCGGGGCGAACTTTAAAAGATTGGCTCAAATTGAATCCAGATGGATTTGGACCCTGGATACGGTCCATCCAAAAGGATTAAATGAAAATATCAGTTTCGCTCCCTTTCTATGATTATAGGATTTAGCTGTGGGGTTGGGTACCACGTCCTTGGAGGATGATATGTGTTTTTATTGGTTTCTAATTGTGTTTTTATGTTTTTAGTATTTGTATATAGATGTGATTCTTCGGGTACTGAGCTGTTATGACCCCAATGGCAGAGGGTCTCAGAAATATTTACTAAGTCTGCAAACACAAAAACCAGCTCATAGGGCAGTGGTAACTGGGCTGACCATATATCTAATCCTAGCACCACAAATAACAGCAGCCGGGAAACGTACCTACATTGATTCTAGACGTCTCGCGCCAGCCGGAGAACTAACTAACCCTAGAAGGGAAAAGAAAGACCTTTCTTGCCTCCAGAGAAAAGACCCCAAAAGTTGGATACAAGCCCCCAACAAATAATAATGGTGAGGTAAGAGGAAAAGACAAACGTAAGAATGAGCTAAGTATTTAGCAAAGAGAGGCCCACTAGCTAATAGCAGAATATAGTAAGATAACTTATATGGTCAGCAAAAACCCTATCAAAAATATCCACGCTGGAAATTCAAGAACCCCCGAACCGTCTAACGGCCCGGGGGGAGAACACCAGCCCCCTAGAGCTTCCAGCAAGGTCAGGAATCACATTTAGTACAAGCTGGACAAAAATGAGAGCAAGCAAATAACCCAAAAAACAAAGAAGCAGGACTTAGCTTAATTTAGCACGAACCGGGACCAGCAGATAGGAGCAAACAGAAAGGATCTGATAACAACGATGCCAGGCACTGGACTAAGGATCCAGGAAGTTTATATAGCAACACCCCTGGACTAACGGCCCAGGTGGGTGCAAACTGAGGGAAGAAACTCCCAGAGTAATATCACTAGTAACCACAAGAGGGAGCCAAAAAGTCTAATTCACAACAGTACCCCCCCCCTTAAGGAGGGGTCACCGAACCCTCACCAAGACCACCAGGGCGATCAGGATGAGCAGCGTGAAAGGCACGAACTAAATCGGCCGCATGCACGTCAGAGGCAACCACCCAGGAATTATCCTCCTGACCATAGACCTTCCACTTGACCAGATACTGAAGTCTCCGTCTGGAGAGACGAGAATCCAAGATCTTCTCCACCACGTACTCCAACTCGCCCTCAACCAACACCGGAGCAGGAGGCTCAGCAGAAGGAACCACAGGCACAACGTAGCGTCGCAACAAGGACCTATGGAACACGTTGTGAATGGCAAATGACACCGGAAGATCCAAGCAAAAGGACACTGGATTAAGGATTTCCAATATCTTGTAAGGACCGATGAAGCGAGGCTTAAATTTAGGAGAGGAGACCTTCATAGGAACAAATCGAGAAGACAGCCACACCAAATCCCCAACACGAAGTCGGGGACCCACACCGCGGCGGCGGTTGGCAAAACGCTGAGCCTTCTCCTGTGACAATTTTAAGTTGTCCACCACATGATTCCAGATCTGCTGCAACCTATCCACCACAGAATCTACCCCAGGACAGTCAGAAGGCTCCACATGTCCCGAGGAAAAAACGAGGATGGAAACCAGAGTTGCAGAAAAATGGCGAAACCAAAGTAGCGGAACTAGCCCGATTATTAAGGGCAAACTCAGCCAACGGCAAGAAGGTCACCCAATCATCCTGATCTGCCGAAACAAAACACCTCAAATAAGCCTCCAGAGTCTGATTAGTTCGCTCCGTTTGTCCATTAGTCTGAGGATGAAAGGCAGACGAGAACGACAAATCAATGCCCATCCTAGCACAAAAGGATCGCCAGAACCTGGAAACAAACTGGGATCCTCTGTCAGACACAATATTCTCAGGAATGCCGTGTAAGCGAACCACATTCTGAAGGAACACAGGAACCAGATCGGAAGAGGAGGGCAGCTTAGGCAAAGGCACCAAATGGACCATTTTCGAAAAGCGATCACATACCACCCAGATGACAGACATACCCTGAGACACCGGGAGTTCAGAAATGAAATCCATGGAAATGTGTGTCCAAGGCCTCTTCGGGACAGGCAAAGGCAAGAGCAACCCGCTGGCACGAGAACAGCAAGGCTTAGCTCGAGCACAAGTCCCACAGGACTGCACAAATGACCGCACATCCCGTGACAAGGAAGGCCACCAAAAGGACCTAGCCACCAGATCTCTGGTGCCAAAAATTCCCGGATGACCTGCCAACACCGAGGAATGAACCTCGGAAATGACTCTGCTGGTCCACTTATCAGGAACAAACAGTCTGTCAGGTGGACAAGAGTCAGGTCTACCAGCCTGAAATCTCTGCAACACGCGTTGCAAATCAGGAGAAATGGCTGACAAAATTACTCCCTCTTTAAGAATACCAACTGGTTCTGCGACTCCAGGAGAGTCAGGCACAAAGCTCCTTGAAAGAGCATCAGCCTTCACATTCTTTGAACCTGGTAAATACGAGACCACAAAGTCAAAACGGGAGAAAAACAATGACCAGCGGGCCTGTCTAGGATTCAGGCGTTTAGCAGACTCGAGATACATCAAATTTTTGTGATCAGTCAAGACCACCACACAATGCTTAGCACCCTCGAGCCAATGACGCCACTCCTCAAATGCCCACTTCATGGCCAGCAACTCCCGATTGCCAACATCATAATTCCGCTCAGCAGGCGAAAACTTCCTAGAGAAGAAAGCACATGGTCTCATTACCGAGCAACCAGGGCCTCTCTGTGACAAAACGGCCCCTGCCCCAATCTCAGAAGCATCCACTTCGACCTGAAAGGGAAGTGAGACATCAGGCTGGCACAAAACAGGCGCCGAAGTAAACCGGCGTTTCAACTCCTGGAACGCCTCCACGGCTGCAGGAGCCCAGTTAGCAACATCAGAACCTTTCTTGGTCATATCCGTCAAAGGTTTAACAACGCTAGAAAAATTAGCGATAAAACGACGGTAGAAGTTAGCAAAACCCAAGAACTTCTGAAGACTCTTAACTGACGTGGGTTGAGTCCACTCATGAATAGCTCGGACCTTGACTGGGTCCATCTCCACAGCAGAAGGGGAAAAAATAAACCCCAAAAAGGGAACCTTCTGTACTCCAAAGAGACACTTTGAGCCCTTAACAAACAAAGCATTCTCACGCAAAACCTGAAACACCATCCTGACCTGCTCCACATGTGAGTCCCAATCTTCAGAGAAAACCAGAATATCATCCAGATAAACAATCATAAATTTATCCAGATACTTCCGGAAAATATCATGCATAAAGGACTGAAACACTGAGGGAGCATTAGAGAGCCCAAAAGGCATCACCAAGTACTCAAAATGACCTTCGGGCGTATTAAATGCAGTCTTCCATTCATCTCCTTGCTTAATGCGCACAAGGTTGTACGCACCACGAAGATCTATCTTGGTGAACCACTTGGCACCTTTAATCCGGGCAAACAAGTCCGACAACAGAGGCAAAGGATACTGAAATTTAACAGTGATTTTATTCAGAAGCCGATAGTCAATACAAGGTCTCAAAGATCCGTCCTTCTTGGCCACAAAAAAGAATCCCGCACCAAGAGGGGAAGAGGATGGACGGATATGCCCCTTCTCCAGAGACTCCTTGATATACGAACGCATTGCGGCATGCTCAGGTACAGACAGATTAAATAATCTTCCCTTAGGAAATTTACTACCTGGAATCAAATCTATGGCGCAGTCACAGTCCCTATGAGGAGGCAGAGCACCGGATCTGGACTCGCTGAACACATCCTGATAATCAGACAAATACTCAGGAACTTCCGAAGGAGTAGAGGAAGCAATAGACACCGGCGGGGAATCAGCATGAATTCCCTGACAGCCCCAACTTGACACAGACATTGCCTTCCAATCCAAGACTGGATTGTGGGTCTGTAACCATGGCAGCCCCAAAACGACCAAATCATGCATTTTATGCAGAACAAGAAAACAAATCACCTCCCGATGTTCAGGAGTCATGCACATGGTTACCTGCGTCCAAACTGCGGTTTATTTTCCGCCAATGGCGTAGCATCAATACCTCTAAGAGGAATAGGATTTACCAACGGTTCAAGAACAAAACCACAGCGCTTGGCAAATGACAGATCCATAAGACTCAGGGCAGCACCTGAATCCACAAACGCCATAACAGGGTAAGAAGACAATGAGCAAATTAAAGTCACAGACAAAATAAATTTAGGTTGCAAATTACCAATGGCGACAGGACTAACAACCCTTGTTAGGCGTTTAGAGCATGCTGATATAACATGTGTAGAATCACCACAGTAAAAACACAACCCATTCTGACGTCTATGATTTTTCCGCTCATTTCTAGTCTGAATTCTATCACATTGCATTAAATCAGGTGTTTGTTCAGACAACACCACCAGAGGATTAGCGGTTTTGCGCTCCCGCAAACGCCGGTCAATTTGAATAGCCAGCGCCATGGAATCATTCAGACTTGTAGGAATGGGGAAACCCACCATCACATTCTTAATGGCTTCAGAAAGGCCATTTCTGAAATTTGCGGCCAGAGCACACTCATTCCACTGAGTAAGCACGGACCATTTCTGAAATTTTTGGCAATACACTTCAGCTTCATCCTAGCCCTGAGAAATAGCCAGCAAGGCTTTTTCTGCCTGAACTTCAAGATTGGGTTCCTCGTAAAGCAATCCGAGCGCCAGAAAAAACGCATCAATATTTGCCAATGCCGGATCTCCTGGCGCTAGCGAGAAAGCCCAATCCTGAGGGTCGCCCCATAAAAAAGAAATAACAATTTTAACTTGCTGAGCTGAATGTCCAGATGAACGGGGTCTCAGAGAAAGAAACAATTTACAATTATTCTTGAAATTCCTAAACCTAAATCGGTCTCCAGAAAACAGTTCAGGAATAGGTATTTTAGGTTCAGACATAGGACTACTGGTAACAAAATCTTGTATGCCCTGCACACGAGCAGCAAGCTGGTCTACACTTGTAATCAAGGTCTGGACATTCATGTCTGCAGCAAGCACAAGCCACTCAAAGGTGAAGGGGAGAAAGAGAGGAAAAAAAAAAAACCTCAGAATTTCCTTTCTTATTATCCCACTTCTGCAATGCATAAACATTCAATGTTGGCCTGGCATACTGTTATGACCCCAATGGCAGAGGGTCTCAGAAATATTTACTAAGTCTGCAAACACAAAAACCAGCTCATAGGGCAGTGGTAACTGGGCTGACCATATATCTAATCCTACCACCACAAATAACAGCAGCCGGGGAATACCTACGTTGATTCTAGACATCTCGCGCCAGCCGGAGAACTAACTAACCCTAGAAGGGAAAAGAAAGACCTTTCTTGCCTCCAGAGAAAAGACCCCAAAAGTTGGATACAAGCCCCCAACAAATAATAACGGTGAGGTAAGAGGAAAAGACAAATGTAAGAATGAGCTAGGTATTTAGCAAAGAGAGGCCCACTAGCTAATAGCAGAATATAGTAAGATAACTTATATGGTCAGCAAAAACCCTATCAAAAATATCCACGCTGGAAATTCAAGAACCCCCGAACCGTCTAACGGCCCGGGGGGAGAACACCAGCCCCCTAGAGCTTCCAGCAAGGTCAGGAATCACATTTAGTACAAGCTGGACAAAAATGAGAGCAAGCAAATAACCCAAAAAACAAAGAAGCAGGACTTAGCTTAATTTAGCACGAACCGGGACCAGCAGATAGGAGCAAACAGAAAGGATCTGATAACAACGATGCCAGGCACTGGACTAAGGATCCAGGAAGTTTATATAGCAACACCCCTGGACTAACGGCCCAGGTGGGTGCAAACTGAGGGAAGAAACTCCCAGAGTAATATCACTAGTAACCACAAGAGGGAGCCAAAAAGTCTAATTCACAACACTGAGCCTGGAGTGAGTCGTGTTTATGAATAGGGAAGTGTCCACTGGAAGCGCTACATCTTCGTTTGGTCACCAGAGGAATTATGCCGCTGTGTCTCCCATTTAGGATACAGATATGATGAAGATGTAAAGGATGTTAAAATCACAAACATGGACATACAGCATCTTCCCTTTATTATTTGATTCTGTATATACTGTTTGGGGGATGCTATATGTGTAGCCTTCTTATTTTGGTGTGGGGATCTAGGTATAGAAATGGCACATTACAAGTCGTATACGGGGACATCTTTAATATATCTAATTTATTAAATATTTGTTGTAATATATTTTCATTGTTAGTATTGATATGACATATGATGTGCTGTTAACCGGCGGCTTTACCGCTGGAATCGCCATATGAACAACCCAATTTTGGCCCACAGTAATATTAGTAGTTTATTTCTGTCATACTACCGTGTTTATTTTTAGTCCCTGGCATTTGTGGACTGACATTGAGTGAGTCCTGACATTTTGATACCGTGGTACTCACCTGAATCGCCATCCAGTGTCCGGAGGTTGTGGTCATGTGTTGCCCCCGTGTGTTATGTTGGGCTGGTGGTTAGGAGCACTAGAAATGACCAGATGAGCAAACTAGCAATACAGGACGAGCTCTGGGAAGTGGGAGCTCTGCTGACCGCAAGCCCTAAGCCTATCACAACAACTAGAAATAGCCGTGGAGCGTTCCTGACTCGGCCTAGACGCCTCTTCACAGCCTAAGAGCTAACTACCCCTAAAGATAGAAAATACAGCCTACCTTGCCTCAGAGAAATTCCCCAAAGAAATAGGCAGCCCCCACATATATTGACTGTGAGTTAAGATGGAAGTCACAAACACAGGAATGAAATAGGTTTCAGCATAGGAGGCCAGACTTAACTAAACAGACTGAGGATAGAAAAGGTATCTTTGTGGTCAGCATAAAAACTAACAAAAAACCACGCAGGGTGTGCAAAAGAAACCACCGCACCGACTCACGGCGCGGTGGTGCCACTCTGCATCCCAGAGCTTCCAGCTAACAAGATTAAATCATAATAGCAAGCTGGACAAAAACACAGTGGTAACAAATAAGCTAGCAGGGACTTAGCTTTTGCTGAAGTAGACAGGTCATCTGAAAGATCCAAGAGAAATGAACCAGTACAAGGACATTGACAGCTGGCATCAAGTAACGATCTGAGTGGAGTTAAATAGAGCAGCCAGCCAAGACCTGAACGAGATCAGCTGGAGAAGGAATCTCAGAACCAGCAGCTCCACTCACAGCCACCAGAGGGAGTCCATGAACAGAACTCGCCGAAGTACCATTCATAACCACAGGAGGGAGCTCGAGAACAGAATTCACAACAGTACCCCCCCTGTTGTGAATTTGCTTTTTGCTCCCTCTAGTGGTTACTAGTTTTTTGACTCTGGTTTTTCTGTCATTCCTTTTATCCGCACCTGGGTTGTTAGTTAGGGGTGTTGCTATATAAGCTCCCTGGACCTTCAGTTCAATGCCTGGCAACGTAGTTATCAGAGCTAGTCTGCTGTGCTCTTGTCTACTGATCCTGGTTCCAGTTTTATCAGCTAAGTCTGCCTTTTGCTTTTTGCTATTTGTTTTGGTTTTGTATTTTTGTCCAGCTTGTTCCAAATCTATATCCTGACCTTTGCTGGAAGCTCTAGGGGGGCTGGTGTTCTCCCCCCGGACCGTTAGACGGTTCGGGGGTTCTTGAATTTCCAGTGTGGATTTTGATAGGGTTTTTGTTGACCATATAAGTTACCTTTCTTTATTCTGCTATCAGTAAGCGGGCCTCTCTGTGCTAAACCTGGTTCATTTCTGTGTTTGTCTTTTCCTCTTACCTCACCGTCATTATTTGTGGGGGGCTTCTATCCAGCTTTGGGGTCCCCTTCTCTGGAGGCAAGAAAGGTCTTTGTTTTCCTCTACTAGGGGTAGCTAGATTCTCCGGCTGGCGCGTGTCATCTAGAATCAACGTAGGAATGATCCCCGGCTACTTCTAGTGTTGGCGTTAGGAGTAGATATATGGTCAACCCAGTTACCACTGCCCTATGAGCTGGATTTTTGTATTCTGCAGACTTCCACGTTCCTCTGAGACCCTCGCCATTGGGGTCATAACAGTTTGCCAGGCCTTGATTAAATGTTTAATGCATTGCAGAAGAGGGATTATAAGAAAGAAGATTCTGAGTTTTGTTTTTTTTTTCTTCTTCCCCTTTACCTCAGAGTGGCTATGCTTGCTGCAGACATGAATGTCCAGACCTTGATTACAAGTGTGGACCAGCTGGCTACTCGTGTGCAGGGCATACAAGACTATGTTATCAGAAATCCTAGGTCAGAACCTAAAATACCGATTCCTGAACTGTTTTCCGGAGACAGGTTTAAGTTTAGGAATTTCGTGAATAATTGTAAATTGTTTTTGTCCCTGAGACCCTGTTCATCTGGAGATTCTGCTCAGCAAGTAAAAATTGTTATTTCGTTCTTACGGGGCGACCCTCAGGATTGGGCTTTTTCGCTGGCGCCAGGAGATCCGGCATTGGCTGATCTTGATGCGTTTTTTCTGGCGCTCGGTTTACTTTATGAGGAACCCAATCTTGAGATTCAGGCAGAAAAGGCCTTGCTGGCTATGTCTCAGGGGCAGGACGAGGCTGAAGTGTATTGCCAAAAATTTTGGAAATGGTCCGTGCTGACACATTGGAACGAGTGTGCACTGGCCGCTAATTTTAGAAATGGCCTTTCTGAAGCCATTAAGAATGTTATGGTGGGTTTTCCCATTCCCACAGGTCTGAATGATACTATGGCACTGGCTATTCAAATTGACCGGCGGTTGCGGGAGCGCAAAACCGCAAATTCCCTCATGGTGTTGTCTGAACAGACACCTAATTCGGTGCAATGTGATAGAAAAACCGCAAATTCCCTCATGGTGTTGTCTGAACAGACACCTGATTTAATGCAATGTGATAGAATCCTGACTAGAAATGAGCGGAAAATTCATAGACGCCGGAATGGCTTGTGCTACTACTGTGGTGATTCTACACATGTTATCTCAGCATGCTCTAAACGTATAGCTAAGGTTGTTAGTCCTGTCACCGTTGGTAATTTGCAACCTAAATTTATTCTGTCTGTAACTTTGATTTGCTCACTGTCATCTTATCCTGTCATGGCATTTGTAGATTCAGGTGCTGCCCTGAGTCTCATGGATCTCTCATTTGCTAAGCGCTGTGGTTTTTCTCTTGAACCATTAGAAAATCCTATACCTCTTAGGGGTATTGATGCTACACCATTGGCAGCAAATAAACCGCAGTATTGGACACAGGTTACCATGTGCATGACTCCTGAACACCGCGAGGTGATACGTTTCCTGGTTTTACATAAAATGCATGATTTGGTTGTTTTAGGGCTGCCATGGTTACAGACCCATAATCCAGTCCTGGACTGGAAGGCTATGTCAGTCTCAAGTTGGGGCTGTCGTGGTATTCATGGGGATTCCCTGCCTGTGTCTATTGCTTCTTCTACGCCTTCGGAAGTTCCGGAGTATTTGTCTGATTATCAGGATGTCTTCAGTGAGTCTGAGTCCAGTGCACTGCCTCCTCATAGGGACTGTGACTGTGCTATAGATTTGATCCCAGGCAGTAAATTTCCTAAGGGAAGACTGTTTAATCTGTCGGTACCTGAACATACCGCTATGCGTTCATATATCAAGGAGTCTCTGGAGAAAGGACATATTCGTCCGTCTTCTTCCCCTCTTGGTGCGGGATTCTTTTTTGTGGCAAAAAAGGACGGATCTTTGAGACCTTGTATTGATTATCGGCTTTTAAATAAGATCACTGTCAAATTTCAGTATCCTTTACCGCTGTTGTCTGACTTGTTTGCCCGGATTAAGGGTGCCAAGTGGTTCACCAAGATAGACCTTCGTGGTGCGTACAACCTTGTGCGCATTAAGCAAGGTGATGAATGGAAAACCGCATTCAATACGCCCGAAGGTCATTTTGAGTACTTGGTGATGCCTTTTGGGCTCTCCAATGCGCCTTCAGTTTTTCAGTCCTTTATGCATGACATTTTCCGGAAGTATCTGGATAAATTTTTGATTGTTTATCTGGATGATATTTTGGTTTTTTCTGATAATTGGGATTCGCATGTGGAGCAGGTCAGGTTGGTCTTTAAAATTTTGCGTGAAAATTCTTTGTTTGTCAAGGGCTCAAAGTGTCTCTTTGGTGTACAGAAGGTTCCCTTTTTGGGGTTCATTTTTTCCCCTTCTGCTGTGGAGATGGACCCAGTCAAGGTCCGAGCTATTCTTGATTGGACTCAGCCCTCGTCAGTTAAGAGTCTTCAGAAGTTCTTGGGCTTCGCTAACTTCTACCGTCGTTTTATCGCTAATTTTTCTAGCATTGTGAAACCTTTGACGGATATGACCAAGAAGGGCTCCGATGTAGCTAACTGGGCTCCTGCTGCCGTGGAGGCTTTCCAGGAGTTGAAACGCCGGTTTACTTCGGCGCCTGTTTTGTGCCAGCCTGACATCTCACTTCCCTTTCAGGTTGAGGTGGATGCTTCGGAGATTGGGGCAGGGGCCGTTTTGTCGCAGAGAGGCCCTGGTTGCTCTGTTATGAAACCTTGTGCCTTTTTCTCTAGGAAGTTTTCGCCTGCCGAGCGAAATTATGATGTGGGCAATCGGGAGTTGTTGGCCATGAAATGGGCATTTGAGGAGTGGCGTCATTGGCTCGAGGGTGCTAAGCATCGTGTGGTGGTCTTGACTGATCACAAAAATCTGATGTATCTCGAGTCTGCTAAACGCCTTAATCCGAGACAGGCCCGCTGGTCATTGTTTTTCTCCCGCTTTGATTTTGTTGTCTCGTATTTACCAGGCTCAAAGAATGTGAAGGCCGATGCTCTTTCTAGGAGCTTTGTGCCTGATGCTCCTGGAGTCGCTGATCCTGTTGGTATTCTTAAAGATGGAGTTATCTTGTCAGCTATTTCTCCGGATCTGCGACGTGTGTTGCAGAGATTTCAGGCTGATAGGCCTGAGTCTTGTCCACCTGACAGACTGTTTGTCCCGGATAAGTGGACCAGCAGAGTCATTTCCGAGGTTCATTCCTCGGTGTTGGCAGGTCACCCGGGAATTTTTGGCACCAGAGATCTGGTGGCCAGGTCCTTTTGGTGGCCTTCCTTGTCAAGGGATGTGCGGTCATTTGTGCAGTCCTGTGGGACTTGTGCTCGAGCTAAGCCTTGCTGTTCTCGTGCCAGCGGTTTGCTCTTGCCCTTGCCTGTCCCGAAGAGACCTTGGACACATATCTCCATGGATTTCATTTCTGATCTTCCGCTATCTCAGGGCATGTCCGTTATCTGGGTGATATGTGATCGCTTCTCCAAGATGGTCCATTTGGTTCCTTTGCCTAAGCTGCCTTCCTCTTCCGATCTGGTTCCTGTGTTTTTCCAGAACGTGGTTCGTTTGCACGGCATCCCTGAGAATATTGTGTCAGACAGAGGATCCCAGTTCGTTTCCAGGTTCTGGCGATCCTTTTGTAGTAGGATGGGCATTGATTTGTCGTTTTCGTCTGCTTTCCATCCTCAGACTAATGGACAGACGGAGCGAACCAATCAGACTTTGGAGGCTTATTTGAGGTGTTTTGTCTCTGCTGATCAGGACGATTGGGTGACATTCTTGCCGTTGGCCGAGTTTGCCCTTAATAATCGGGCTAGTTCCGCCACCTTGGTTTCGCCTTTTTTCTGCAACTCTGGTTTCCATCCTCGCTTTTCTTCGGGTCATGTGGAGCCTTCTGACTGTCCTGGGGTGGATTCTGTGGTGGATAGGTTGCAGCAGATCTGGAATCATGTGGTGGACAACTTGAAGTTGTCACAGGAGAAGGCTCAGCGCTTTGCCAACCGCCGCCGCGGTGTGGGTCCCCGACTACGCGTTGGGGATTTGGTATGGCTTTCTTCCCGCTTTGTTCCTATGAAGGTCTCCTCTCCCAAATTTAAACCTCGTTTTATTGGGCCTTACAAGATATTGGAAATCCTTAATCCTGTATCTTTTCGTCTGGATCTTCCTGTGTCGTTTGCTATTCACAATGTATTTCATAGGTCCTTGTTGCGGCGGTACATTGTGCCTGTAGTTCCTTCTGCTGAGCCTCCTGCTCCGGTGTTGGTTGAGGGCGAGTTGGAGTACGTGGTGGAGAAGATCTTGGATTCTCGCCTCTCCAGGCGGAGGCTTCAGTACCTGGTCAAGTGGAAGGGCTATGGTCAGGAGGATAATTCCTGGGTGGTCGCCTCTGATGTTCATGCGGGCGATTTAGTTCGTGCCTTTCATGCCGCTCATCCTGATCGCCCTGGTGGTCGTGGTGAGGGTTCGGTGACCCCTCACTAAGGGGGGGGTACTGTTGTGAATTTGCTTTTTGCTCCCTCTAGTGGTTACTAGTTTTTTGACTCTGGTTTTTCTGTCATTCCTTTTATCCGCACCTGGGTCGTTAGTTAGGGGTGTTGCTATATAAGCTCCCTGGACCTTCAGTTCAATGCCTGGCAACGTAGTTATCAGAGCTAGTCTGCTGTGCTCTTGTCTACTGATCCTGGTTCCAGTTTTATCAGCTAAGTCTGCCTTTTGCTTTTTGCTATTTGTTTTGGTTTTGTATTTTTGTCCAGCTTGTTCCAAATCTATATCCTGACCTTTGCTGGAAGCTCTAGGGGGGCTGGTGTTCTCCCCCCGGACCGTTAGACGGTTCGGGGGTTCTTGAATTTCCAGTGTGGATTTTGATAGGGTTTTTGTTGACCATATAAGTTACCTTTCTTTATTCTGCTATCAGTAAGCGGGCCTCTCTGTGCTAAACCTGGTTCATTTCTGTGTTTGTCTTTTCCTCTTACCTCACCGTCATTATTTGTGGGGGGCTTCTATCCAGCTTTGGGGTCCCCTTCTCTGGAGGCAAGAAAGGTCTTTGTTTTCCTCTACTAGGGGTAGCTAGATTCTCCGGCTGGCGCGTGTCATCTAGAATCAACGTAGGAATGATCCCCGGCTACTTCTAGTGTTGGCGTTAGGAGTAGATATATGGTCAACCCAGTTACCACTGCCCTATGAGCTGGATTTTTGTATTCTGCAGACTTCCACGTTCCTCTGAGACCCTCGCCATTGGGGTCATAACACCCCCCCCCTTGAGGAGGGGTCACCGAACCCTCACCAGAGCCTCCAGGCCGCTCCGGACGAGCCAAATGAAAGGCACGAACAAGATCGGCAGCATGAACATCAGAGGCAACCACCCAGGAATTATCCTCCTGACCATAACCTTTCCACTTGACTAGGTACTGAAGTTTCCGTCTCGAAATACGAGAATCCAAAATCTTCTCCACCACATATTCCAGCTCCCCCTCAACCAACACCGGGGCAGGAGGATCAACGGAGGGAACCATAGGAGCCACATATCTCCGCAGCAACGACCTATGGAACAAATTATGGATGGCGAAAGAAGCTGGAAGGTCCAAACGAAATGACACAGGATTAATAATTTCAGAAATCTTATAAGGACCAATGAAACGAGGCTTAAACTTAGGAGACGAAACCTTCATAGGAACAAAACGAGACGACAACCAAACCAAATTCCCAACACAAAGTCGGGGACCAACACAGCGACGGCGGTTAGCGAAACGTTGAGCCTTCTCCTGGGACAATGTCAAATTGTCCACTACGTGAGTCCAAATTTGCTGCAACCTGTCCACCACAGAATCCACACCAGGACAGTCCGAAGGCTCAACCTGCCCTGAAGTAAAACGAGGGTGGAAACCAGAATTACAGAAAAAAGGCGAAACCAAAGTGGCCACGCTAGCCCGATTATTAAGGGCGAACTCAGCCAAAGGCAAGAAGGACACCCAATCATCCTGATCAGCAGAAACAAAGCATCTCAGATATGTTTCCAAAGTCTGATTGGTTCGTTCGGTTTGGCCATTTGTCTGAGGATGGAAAGCTGAAGAAAAAGACAAATCAATGCCCATCTTAGCACAAAAGGACCGCCAAAATCTTGAAACAAACTGGGAACCTCTGTCCGACACGATGTTCTCCGGAATGCCATGTAAACGAACCACATGCTGGAAAAACAATGGAACCAAATCAGAGGAGGAAGGCAATTTAGGCAAAGGTACCAAATGGACCATCTTAGAGAAGCAATCACAAACCACCCAGATAACTGACATCCTCTGAGAGACAGGGAGATCTGAAATAAAATCCATGGAAATATGCGTCCAGGGCCTTTTCGGGACCGGCAAGGGCAAAAGCAACCCACTGGCACGAGAACAGCAGGGCTTAGCCCGAGCACAAGTCCCACAGGACTGCACAAAAGAACGCACATCTCATGACAAGGAAGGCCACCAAAAGGATCTAGCCACCAAATCTCTGGTACCAAAGATTCCAGGATGACCAGCCAACACCGAACAATGAACCTCAGAGATAACTCTACTAGTCCATCTATCAGGGACAAACAGCTTCTCCGCTGGGCAACGATCAGGTCTATCAGCCTGAAACTCCTGCAGCACCCGCCGCAAATCAGGGGAGATGGCAGACAAAATTACCCCCTCTTTGAAAATACCAGCCGGCTCAGGAACTCCCGGAGAATCAGGCACAAAACTCCTTGAAAGGGCATCAGCCTTCACATTCTTAGAACCCGGAAGGTATGAAACCACAAAATTGAAGCGGGAGAAAAACAGCGACCATCGAGCCTGTCTAGGATTCAACCACTTGGCAGACTCGAGATAAGTCAGATTCTTGTGATCCGTCAAGACCACCACGCGATGTTTGGCTCCTTCAAGCCAATGTCGCCACTCCTCAAACGCCCACTTCATAGCCAACAACTCTCGATTACCCACATCATAATTGCGCTCAGCAGGCGAAAACTTTCTAGAAAAGAAAGCACATGGTTTCATCACAGAGCCATCAGAACCTCTTTGAGACAAAACAGCCCCTGCTCCAATCTCAGAAGCATCCACCTCGACCTGAAACGGGAGCGAAACATCTGGCTGACACAACACAGGGGCAGAAGAAAAACGACGCTTGAGCTCCTGAAAAGCCTCAACGGCCGCAGAGGACCAATTGACCACATCAGCACCTTTCTTGGTTAAATCAGTCAATGGTTTAACAACACTAGATAAATTAGCGATGAAGCGACGGTAAAAGTTAGCAAAGCCCCGAAATTTCTGAAGGCTCTTCACAGAAGTAGGCTGAGTCCAATCATAAATGGCCTGAACTTTAACAGGGTCCATCTCGATAGTAGAAGGGGAAAAAATGAAGCCCAAAAATGAAACCTTCTGAACTCCAAAGAGACATTTAGACCCCTTCACAAACAAGGAATGAGCACGAAGGACCTGGAACACCATTCTGACCTGCTTCACATGAGACTGCCAATCGTCCGAAAAGACCAAAATATCATCCAAATATACAATCATGAATCTATCCAGGTACTTTCGGAAGATGTCATGCATAAAGGACTGAAACACAGATGGAGCATTAGAAAGCCCGAATGGCATCACCAAGTACTCAAAATGGCCCTCTGGCGTATTAAATGCTGTTTTCCATTCGTCGCCCCGTTTAATACGCACAAGGTTATATGCCCCTCGAAGATCAATCTTGATGAACCAGCTAGCTCCCTTAATCCGAGCAAACAAATCAGACAGTAGCGGCAAAGGGTACTGAAATTTGACGGTGATTTTATTAAGAAGGCGGTAATCTATACAAGGTCTCAGAGAACCATCCTTCTTGGCCACAAAAAAGAACCCTGCTCCCAACGGTGACGACGACGGGCGAATATGCCCTTTCTCCAAGGACTCCTTTATATAACTCCGCATTGCAGCGTGTTCTGGCACAGATAAATTGAACAGTCGGCCCTTCGGAAACTTACTACCAGGAATCAAATTAATAGCACAATCGCAATCCCTATGAGGAGGCAGGGCACTGGATTTGGGCTCATCAAATACATCCCGGTAATCTGACAAGAACTCAGGGACTTCAGAAGGATGGGAAGACGAAATAGACAACAATGGGACATCCCCATGTACCCCTTGACAACCCCAACTGGATACAGACATTGATTTCCAATCCAATACAGGATTATGGACCTGTAGCCATGGCAAACCCAAAACGACCACATCATGCAGATTATGCAACACCAAAAAGCGAATATCCTCCTGATGTGCAGGAGCTATGCACATGGTCAATTGAGTCCAGTACTGAGGCTTATTCTTGGCCAAAGGTGTAGCATCAATTCCTCTCAATGGAATAGGATACTGCAAGGGCTCCAAGAAAAAACCACAGCGCCTGGCAAACTCCAAGTCCATCAAATTCAGAGCAGCGCCTGAATCCACAAATGCCATAACAGAATAGGACGACAAAGAGCAAATCAGAGTAACGGACAAAAGAAATTTTGGCTGTACCGTACCAATGGTGGCAGACCTAGCGAACCGTTTAGTGCGCTTAGGACAATCAGAGATAGCATGAGTGGAGTCACCACAGTAAAAACACAGCCCATTCTGGCGTCTGTATTCTTGCCGTTCAGCTCTGGTCAAGGTCCTATCACATTGCATAGGCTCAGGCTTCTGCTCAGAAAACACCGCCAAATGGTGCACATTTTTGCTCTCACGTAAGCGTCGATCGATCTGAATGGCCAAGGACATAGACTCATTCAGACCAGCAGGTGTGGGGAATCCCACCATAACATCCTTAAGGGCTTCAGAAAGACCCTTTCTGAATACTGCCGCCAGGGCACACTCATTCCACTGAGTAAGTACAGACCACTTTCTGAACTTCTGACAATATACCTCCACTTCATCCTGACCCTGACACAAAGCCAGCAAAATTTTCTCTGCCTGATCCACTGAATCTGGTTCATCATAAAGCAATCCAAGCGCCAGAAAAAACGCATCTACATTACGCAATGCAGGATCTCCTGGCGCAAGGGAAAATGCCCAGTCTTGAGGGTCGCCACGTAGCAAAGAAATAATGATTTTTACTTGCTGAGTGGGGTCACCAGAGGAGCGGGGTTTCAAAGGAAAAAAACAGTCTACAATTATTTTTGAAATTCAGGAACTTAGATCTATCCACAGAAAACAAATCAGGAATTGGAATTCTGGGTTCTAACATCGGGTTCTGAACTACATAATCTTGAATGCTTTGTACCCTTGCAGTGAGTTGATCCACACAAGAGGACAGACCTTGAATGTCCATATCTACACCTGTGTCCTGAACCACCCAGAGGTTAAGGGGAAAAGAAATACAAAACAGACTGCAGAGAAAAAAAAATGGTCTCAGAACTTCTCTTATCCCTCTATTGAGATGCATTAACACTTTGTGGGCCAGCTGTACTGTTATGTTGGGCTGGTGGTTAGGAGCACTAGAAATGACCAGATGAGCAAACTAGCAATACAGGACGAGCTCTGGGAAGTGGGAGCTCTGCTGACCGCAAGCCCTAAGCCTATCACAACAACTAGAAATAGCCGTGGAGCGTTCCTGACTCGGCCTAGACGCCTCTTCACAGCCTAAGAGCTAACTACCCCTAAAGATAGAAAATACAGCCTACCTTGCCTCAGAGAAATTCCCCAAAGAAATAGGCAGCCCCCACATATATTGACTGTGAGTTAAGATGGAAGTCACAAACACAGGAATGAAATAGGTTTCAGCATAGGAGGCCAGACTTAACTAAACAGACTGAGGATAGAAAAGGTATCTTTGCGGTCAGCATAAAAACTAACAAAAAACCACGCAGAGTGTGCAAAAGAAACCACCGCACCGACTCACGGCGCGGTGGTGCCACTCTGCACCCCAGAGCTTCCAGCTAACAAGATTAAATCATAATAGCAAGCTGGACAAAAACACAGTGGTAACAAATAAGCTAGCAGGGACTTAGCTTTTGCTGAAGTAGACAGGTCATCTGAAAGATCCAAGAGAAATGAACCAGTACAAGGACATTGACAGCTGGCATCAAGTAACGATCTGAGTGGAGTTAAATAGAGCAGCCAGCCAAGACCTGAACGAGATCAGCTGGAGAAGGAATCTCAGAACCAGCAGCTCCACTCACAGCCACCAGAGGAAGTCCATGAACAGAACTCACCGAAGTACCATTCATAACCACAGGAGGGAGCTCTAGAACAGAATTCACAACACCCGTGATCACTCCTCAGGCGCATGGAGGCTGCGTCTGCTGTGATCATGGTTGCCTAGGATAGAATATGGCATTTCCGATTATGCGCAGTAGATGTTATTTTTGTAACTATCTCCGGATACATTGCGGCGGTGGGTGGCTTGCTTTTGTGCCGGGGAGGAGTGTGGAGACCACGTGGGGCTCCCGGGTTTGCCTCCTCTTCCCCGGTTATGATCGCTGGCGTCCACGGAGGCTGCTATGGAAACGGATCGTCACTTCCGGTTATCGCGGGACACATACTTCCGGTCTCGGCCTTTTTAAACTCACACTCCTATGTAAGATGGTATGCCCCCTGACGAAGGTGCTTCACCGAAACGCGCGTTGGGGCGGGCGCACATCCCCTGGACATCCCGACTACATCAGCCATCGGTAATTATTATGCTATGACTGTTGAACTATGGTAGGCATGGAATTTTCCTTAAGCTTTGGCCCCATAGCTGGTTTTCTCGGCGGCAATATGCCTGGGGCAGGGTTATAATGGTGGCCATATATTAACCTGGTATGGGGTGGGATTGGTCCAGGGTATGTGCTCCCATGCGTTTTGTTGCATAGCATTGTCTTGGGATATGGTATATATTTCTTTCCTAATCACAAGTGTCTGTTGAATTTTATTAATAAAACTGATTTGTATTTTGGTATATAACCTTGACTTCAATATCGTTTTTTGTGGTGTGGTGTTTGTAACATTGACGATAAGTCATATTGTCCTCTGCTTATTGTTTGACATTAAGGATTACCCTGATTATGCAGATATGCTATATGAATTACTATTTACAGAAACATACGTGCATGACAATATGCAGGCAAGTCACCACACTCCGGTCAGTCACACAATCCAGTCCCATGTGTGGCAGAAACGAAGCTCATTAAGCCAGTTAATGGACTGAACGCCTAGGGTACCGTCACACATTGAAATTTTCATCGCTGCGACGGCACGATTCGTGACGTCGCAGCGTCGTATAATCATCGCTCCAGCGTCGTAGACTGCGGTCACACGTTGCAATCACGGCGCTGGAGCGATGCCGAAGTCCCCGGGTAACCAGGGTAAACATCGGGTAACTAAGCGCAGGGCCGCGCTTAGTAACCCGATGTTTACCCTGGTTACCAGCGTAAACGTAAAAAAACAAACAGTACATACTCACCCGTCGGTGTCCTTCAGGTCCCTTGCCGTCTGCTTCCTGCTCTGAGTGCAGCCGTACAGTGAGAGCAGAGCGCAGCACCGCTGTGATCTGCTCTCACTTTCCGGCCGGCACTCAGAGCAGGAAGCAGATGGCAAGGGACCTGAAGGACACCGACGGGTGAGTATGTACTGTTTGTTTTTTAACGTTTACGCTTGTAACCAGGGTAAACATCGGGTTACTAAGCGCAGCCCTGCGCTTAGTTACCCGATGTTTACCCTGGTTACAAGCGAAGACATCGCTGGATCGCTGTCACACACAACGATCCAGCGATGTCAGCGGGTGATCAAGCGACGAAAGAAAGTTCCAAACGATCTGCTACGACGTACGATTCTCAGCAGGGTGTCTGATCGCAGTAGCGTGTCAGACACAGCGATATCGTAACGATATCGCTAGAACGTCATGAATCGTAACGTCGTAGCGATGGAAATTTCAATGTGTGACGGTACCCCTACACTGCCCCATATGTTCCTGCATTCCCAGGACAAAGCACAAACAGTATGAACAATGCTACCCAGGGAGCAATGGTCCTTCCAAAATTGGAGAATGCTGATATGACTGGCTTTGCAAGGTACAGGATTTGGCGTGATCTAACTATAAATGGTCTTACAAAGTTTGATGATAAGCCTGAGAACTACAGAGGTTGGAAGTGTACCTTTAAAACCACAATCAGTGACCTCGGCATCACCGCCGCTGAAGAGCTAGACCTGCTAATCAGGTGGCTTGGGCCACAATCCACAGATCGGGTCAAAAGACTTAAATCCGTCCACATCAGTAATCCTATCGCGGGTCTCACCGCTGCATGGAAGAGGCTAATAAGAAGCTATGGCAGTCCTGAGGCCATAGAAAAGGCCCTGTTCAAGCGGCTAAAGGATTTTCCAAAGGTATCTAATAAGGACAGTACAAGGTTCCAAGAGCTCAGCGGCCTTCTGTTGGAGCTTCAGCTGGCCAAAGCAGACCCGTACCTGCCTGGCCTCAGCTACCTGGACACTGCTCATGGGGTAACCCCAATAGTTTCTAAGCTGCCGTCCAATATCCAAAATAAGTGGGCCATGCTTGGATGAAAATACAAAAGGGAAAACCAAGTCTCCTTCCCTCCATTTTCCTACTTCTGCGAGTTCATCGAAAATATTGCAGAGTGTAAGACTGATCCAAGTTTTTCCTATGAAGATCACAGCGACCCTTTTTCATCTCCTAAACATGAGAGTCCACGTCTTAACTACAGGAACCTCCAAGATTCAATGTCCTTCAAGAAGACTGATGTTCTTCCCACATCTACAGTATCACAAGATAAGAGCAACAAAGGTGAGAAGGTTAAGAAACCTAATGGTATGTGTCCCATTCACAAGAAACCTCACCCCTTAAAGAAGTGCATCGGCTTCAGAAAGAAACCAGGAATGCAAAGAGCTTTTGAAGAACTTTGGGATATGTTACAGGTGCTGCGCTTCTACTGGACACTTTGCTAAAGACTGTAAAATATCTATAGTGTTTGGAGTGTGACAGAGAGGAGCATGTGCAAGCGCTCCATCCATCCCAATCTAAAGGCCCCGTCTCACATAGCGAGATCGCTAGCGAGATCGCTGCTGAGTCACAAGTTTTGTGACGCAACAGCGACCTCCATAGCGATCTCGCTATGTGTGACACGTACCAGCGATCAGGCCCCTGCTGCGAGATCGCTGGTCGTGTCAGAATGGCCTGGACCTTTTTTTGGTCGTTGAGGCCCCGCTGACATCGCTGAATCGGTGTGTGTGACACCGATCCAGCGATGTCTTCACTGGTAACCAGGGTAAACATCGGGTTACTAAGCGCAGGGCCGCGCTTAGTAACCCGATGTTTACCCTGGTTACCAAAAAAAACAAACAGTACATACTCGCCTTTCGGTGTCCCTTGCCGTCTGCTTCCTGCTCTCACTGACTCCCGGCCGTACAGTGAGAAGTGAGAGCACAGCAGTGACGTCACCGCTGCGCTCTGCTCTCAGTGTACGGCGGCTCAGTCAGAGCAGGAAGCAGACGGCAAGGGACCTGGACACCGAAAGGCGAGTATGTACTGTTTGTTTTTTTTGGTAACCAGGGTAAACATCGGGTTACTAAGCGCGGCCCTGCGCTTAGTAACCCGATGTTTACCCTGGTTACCCGGGTGCTGCAGGGGGACTTCGGCATAGTTGAAGACAGTTTCAACGATGCCGAAGTCGTTCCCCTGATCGTTGGTCGCTGGGGAGAGCGGTCTGTGTGACAGCTCCCCAGCGACCACACAGCGACTTACCAACGATCACGGCCAGGTCGTATCGCTGGTCGTGATCGTTGGTAAATCGCTTAGTGAGACGGGGCCTTAACACTGCACAGCTTACACCTTCCCCCACCACAAGGCAAGGCGGGGAGGATGCTGTTCAAACAGTGAGTACTATCACAATATCTTCTTCATGCACAGACGTCTGCGGAGAAAGCCTCTGGGAAAAGTCATGTGCGAAGATATGCCTGGTGAATGTGTATCCCAAGCAGGGCCGGACTGGGACTAAAATTCAGCCCTGGCATTTGAAGTTACACAGGCCCACTTGTCACATGGTGACTGTATAATATCTTTGTACACTTGTAGGCAGGGCCGGTTTTAGGCAAAGTGGGGCCCTAGGCAAAGTTTAAAATGGGTCCCCAAATGCTAACATATTGCACATCACACAGAAGCCTTTCTGTTGTATTTACGTGCGCTGAGTTCAGGCCGCTAAACGAGTTTGATCGACAATACTGAAGTTGTTCAACGCTTGTTTCCCGGCCTCTTTCCACCAGCTGAGGAATAATGATGAGACAGAACGATCACTAATAGATCACCATACAGTATCATGTTTTCAGCAGCACATCTACAGTTTACACTGGCAATGTGCTGCTGACAACAAGGCTTTTTGTTCCAGCAAAAACAATCCGAATATGCAGCATTTTACTTGTTTAGTAAAATACACCCCATAGTCCTCCATATATTATAATGTGCTCCATAGTCCTCCATATAGTATAATACACTCCCTATAGTCCTCCATATATTAAAATACACTGCTCAGTCCTCCACATAGTATAATACACTCCTCATAGTCCTCCATATAGCATAATACATTCCTCATAGTCCTCCATATAGCATAATACAATCCTCATAGTGCTCCATATAGTATAATGCACCGCCACAGTCATCCATGTAGTACAATTCACTTCCCATAGTATAATGCACCCCATAGTTCTTCATATAGTATAACGTATTCCCCATAGTCCTCGATACAGTATAATGCAGCCCACATATAGTATAATGCAGCCACCCCAGAGTATAATGCAGCCACCCCAGAGTATAATGCAGCCACCTCAGAGTATAATGCAGCCACCCCACAGAGTATAATGCAGCCACCCCAGAGTATGTAACCCCCATAGAATATAATACAGCCCACCTCCCCATAATATATAATGTAGCCCCCCATAGAATATAATGCAGCCCCCCATAGTATATAACGCAGCCTCCCCCATAGAATATAATATACCCCCACAATAGTATATAACACAGCCACATAGTACATAACATGGCCTCCCCCATAGAATATAATATACTCCCCATAGTATATAGCAAAGCCCGCATATTATATAGCACAAACCGCATAGTATACAGCACAGCCTGCATACTATAGCACAGCTCGCGTAGTAGATAACACAGCCCACACAGCAGTATTCAGCACAGACCACACAGTAGTATACAGCACAGACCACACAGTAGTATACAGCACAGACCACAGAGTAATATATACAGCACAGCCCACAAAGTAATATATACAGCACAGCCCACAAAGTAATATATACAGCACAGCCCACAGAGAACTATATACAGCACAGCCCACAGAGAACTATATACAGCACAGCCCACAGAGAACTATATAAAGCACAGCCCAGAGTACTATATACAGCACAGCCCAGAGTACTATATAAAGCACAGCCCAGAGAGTACTATATACAGCACAGCCCAGAGAGTACTATATACAGCACAGCCCACAGAGTACTATACACAGCACAGCCCACAGAGTACTATATACAGCACAGCCCACAGAGTACTATATACAGCACAGCCCACAGAGTACTATATACAGCACAGCCCACAGAGTACTATATACAGCACAGCCCACAGAGAACTATATACAGCACACAGTAGTATACAGCACAGAGCACAGCCCACAGAGAACTATATACAGCCCACAGTAGTATACAGCACAGAGCACAGCCCACAGAGAACTATATACAGCCCACAGTAGCATACAGCACAGAGCACAGCCCACAGATAACTATATACAGCCCACAGTAGTATACAGCACAGAGCACAGCCCACAGAGAACTATATACAGCCCACAGCAGTATACAGCACAGAGCACAGCCCACAGAGAACTATATATAGCACAGAGCACACAGTAGTATACAGCACAGAGCACAGCCCACAGAGAGCTATATACAGCCCACAGCAGTATACAGCACAGAGCACAGCCCACAGAGAACTATATACAGCCCACAGCAGTATACAGCACAGAGCACAGCCCACAGAGAACTATATACAGCCCACAGCAGTATACAGCACAGAGCACAGCCCACAGAGAACTATATACAGCCCACAGTAGTATACAGCACAGAGCACAGCCCACAGAGAACTATATACAGCCCACAGCAGTATACAGCACAGAGCACAGCCCACAGAGAACTATATACAGCCCACAGTAGTATACAGCACAGAGCACAGCCCACAGAGAACTATATACAGCCCACAGCAGTATACAGCACAGAGCACAGCCCACAGAGAACTATATACAGCCCACAGCAGTATACAGCACAGAGCACAGCCCACAGAGAACTATATACAGCCCACAGTAGTATACAGCACAGAGCACAGCCCACAGAGAACTATTATACAGCCCACAGCAGTATACAGCACAGAGCACAGCCCACAGAGAACTATATATAGCACAGAGCACACAGTAGTATACAGCACAGAGCACAGCCCACAGAGAGCTATATACAGCCCACAGCAGTATACAGCACAGAGCACAGCCCACAGAGAACTATATACAGCCCACAGTAGTATACAGCACAGAGCACAGCCCACAGAGAACTATATACAGCCCACAGTAGTATACAGCACAGAGCACAGCCCACAGAGAACTATATACAGCCCACAGCAGTATACAGCACAGAGCACAGCCCACAGAGAACTATATACAGCCCACAGTAGTATACAGCACAGAGCACAGCCCACAGAGAACTATATATAGCACAGAGCACACAGTAGTATACAGCACAGAGCACAGCCCACAGAGAACTATATACAGCCCACAGCAGTATACAGCACAGAGCACAGCCCACAGAGAACTATATACAGCCCACAGCAGTATACAGCACAGAGCACAGCCCACAGAGAACTATATACAGCCCACAGTAGTATACAGCACAGAGCACAGCCCACAGAGAACTATATACAGCCCACAGCAGTATACAGCACAGAGCACAGCCCACAGAGAACTATATACAGCCCACAGCAGTATACAGCACAGAGCACAGCCCACAGAGAACTATATACAGCCCACAGAAGTATACAGCACAGAGCACAGCCCACAGAGAACTATATACAGCCCACAGTAGTATACAGCACAGAGCACAGCCCACAGAGAACTATTATACAGCCCACAGCAGTATACAGCACAGAGCACAGCCCACAGAGAACTATATATAGCACAGAGCACACAGTAGTATACAGCACAGAGCACAGCCCACAGAGAGCTATATACAGCCCACAGCAGTATACAGCACAGAGCACAGCCCACAGAGAACTATATACAGCCCACAGTAGTATACAGCACAGAGCACAGCCCACAGAGAACTATATACAGCCCACAGTAGTATACAGCACAGAGCACAGCCCACAGAGAACTATATACAGCCCACAGCAGTATACAGCACAGAGCACAGCCCACAGAGAACTATATACAGCCCACAGTAGTATACAGCACAGAGCACAGCCCACAGAGAACTATATATAGCACAGAGCACACAGTAGTATACAGCACAGAGCACAGCCCACAGAGAACTATATACAGCCCACAGCAGTATACAGCACAGAGCACAGCCCACAGAGAACTATATACAGCCCACAGCAGTATACAGCACAGAGCACAGCCCACAGAGAACTATATACAGCCCACAGTAGTATACAGCACAGAGCACAGCCCACAGAGAACTATATACAGCCCACAGCAGTATACAGCACAGAGCACAGCCCACAGAGAACTATATACAGCCCACAGCAGTATACAGCACAGAGCACAGCCCACAGAGAACTATATACAGCCCACAGTAGTATACAGCACAGAGCACAGCCCACAGAGAACTATATACAGCCCACAGTAGTATACAGCACAGAGCACAGCCCACAGAGAACTATTATACAGCCCACAGCAGTATACAGCACAGAGCACAGCCCACAGAGAACTATATATAGCACAGAGCACACAGTAGTATACAGCACAGAGCACAGCCCACAGAGAGCTATATACAGCCCACAGCAGTATACAGCACAGAGCACAGCCCACAGAGAACTATATACAGCCCACAGTAGTATACAGCACAGAGCACAGCCCACAGAGAACTATATACAGCCCACAGTAGTATACAGCACAGAGCACAGCCCACAGAGAACTATATACAGCCCACAGCAGTATACAGCACAGAGCACAGCCCACAGAGAACTATATACAGCCCACAGTAGTATACAGCACAGAGCACAGCCCACAGAGAACTATATATAGCACAGAGCACACAGTAGTATACAGCACAGAGCACAGAGAACTATATACAGCCCACAGCAGTATACAGCACAGAGCACAGCCCACAGAGAACTATATACAGCCCACAGCAGTATACAGCACAGAGCACAGCCCACAGAGAACTATATACAGCCCACAGTAGTATACAGCACAGAGCACAGCCCACAGAGAACTATATACAGCCCACAGCAGTATACAGCACAGAGCACAGCCCACAGAGAACTATATACAGCCCACAGCAGTATACAGCACAGAGCACAGCCCACAGAGAACTATATACAGCCCACAGTAGTATACAGCACAGAGCACAGCCCACAGAGAACTATATACAGCCCACAGCAGTATACAGCACAGAGCACAGCCCACAGAGAACTATTATACAGCCCACAGCAGTATACAGCACAGAGCACAGCCCACAGAGAACTATATATAGCACAGAGCACACAGTAGTATACAGCACAGAGCACAGCCCACAGAGAGCTATATACAGCCCACAGCAGTATACAGCACAGAGCACAGCCCACAGAGAACTATATACAGCCCACAGTAGTATACAGCACAGAGCACAGCCCACAGAGAACTATATACAGCCCACAGTAGTATACAGCACAGAGCACAGCCCACAGAGAAATATATACAGCCCACAGCAGTATACAGCACAGAGCACAGTCCACAGAGAACTATATACAGCCCACAGTAGTATACAGCACAGAGCACAGCCCACAGAGAACTATATATAGCACAGAGCACACAGTAGTATACAGCACAGAGCACAGAGAACTATATACAGCCCACAGCAGTATACAGCACAGAGCACAGCCCACAGAGAACTATATACAGCCCACAGCAGTATACAGCACAGAGCACAGCCCACAGAGAACTATATACAGCCCACAGTAGTATACAGCACAGAGCACAGCCCACAGAGAACTATATACAGCCCACAGCAGTATACAGCACAGAGCACAGCCCACAGAGAACTATATACAGCCCACAGCAGTATACAGCACAGAGCACAGCCCACAGAGAACTATATACAGCCCACAGTAGTATACAGCACAGAGCACAGCCCACAGAGAACTATATACAGCCCACAGTAGTATACAGCACAGAGCACAGCCCACAGAGAACTATTATACAGCCCACAGCAGTATACAGCACAGAGCACAGCCCACAGAGAACTATATATAGCACAGAGCACACAGTAGTATACAGCACAGAGCACAGCCCACAGAGAGCTATATACAGCCCACAGCAGTATACAGCACAGAGCACAGCCCACAGAGAACTATATACAGCCCACAGTAGTATACAGCACAGAGCACAGCCCACAGAGAACTATATACAGCCCACAGTAGTATACAGCACAGAGCACAGCCCACAGAGAGCTATATACAGCCCACAGCAGTATACAGCACAGAGCACAGCCCACAGAGAACTATATACAGCCCACAGTAGTATACAGCACAGAGCACAGCCCACAGAGAACTATATGTAGCACAGAGCACACAGTAGTATACAGCACAGAGCACAGAGAACTATATACAGCCCACAGCAGTATACAGCACAGAGCACAGCCCACAGAGAACTATATACAGCCCACAGCAGTATACAGCACAGAGCACAGCCCACAGAGAACTATATACAGCCCACAGCAGTATACAGCACAGAGCACAGCCCACAGAGAACTATATACAGCCCACAGCAGTATACAGCACAGAGCACAGCCCACAGAGAACTATATACAGCCCACAGCAGTATACAGCACAGAGCACAGCCCACAGAGAACTATATACAGCCCACAGCAGTATACAGCACAGAGCACAGCCCACAGAGAACTATATACAGCCCACAGCAGTATACAGCACAGAGCACAGCCCACAGAGAACTATATACAGCCCACAGTAGTATACAGCACAGAGCACAGCCCACAGAGAACTATATACAGCCCACAGCAGTATACAGCACAGAGCACAGCCCACAGAGAGCTATATACAGCCCACAGCAGTATACAGCACAGAGCACAGCCCACAGAGAGCTATATACAGCCCACAGTAGTATACAGCACAGAGCACAGCCCACAGAGAACTATATACAGCCCACAGCAGTATACAGCACAGAGCACAGCCCACAGAGAACTATATACAGCCCACAGCAGTATACAGCACAGAGCACAGCCCACAGAGAACTATATACAGCCCACAGCAGTATACAGCACAGAGCACAGCCCACAGAGAACTATATACAGCCCACAGTAGTATACAGCACAGAGCACAGCCCACAGAGAACTATATACAGCCCACAGCAGTATACAGCACAGAGCACAGCCCACAGAGAACTATATACAGCCCACATATCTTCTCTTCCTCCCCTCACCTCCTCCGAGAATGGCCCCACAGTCCAGAAAAAAAAAAAAACTCTCCTCACCTCTCCTCGTGCCCCGCGTTGCTTCCTGGTTCCTGCTCCTGTCTCAGCAGCTGCAGTCTGCCCGGGACACAGCAGGTGCGCGATGATATGACGTCATCGCGCACCCGCAGTGTCAGAGGCAGAGCGGGGAATGATGGGAGAGGAGCGTCTGTAGACGCTCTCTCCTCCATCATTGCATTCAACTGTACCGGCGTCTATACGCCGGTATAGTTGAATGCGACGGCGGGGGCGGCGGATTGAGTTGCCCACCACTGGCACCGGCCCTTCTGGCATTTGCCAGAAGTGCCCTATGGCCAGTCCGGCCCTGATCCCAAGGGTCGACCAGAGAAAACCGAAAGGGTGTATGTTATCTTGGACGATCAGAGCAACCGGTCACTTGCAAGGTCAGAAGTCTTTGATATGTTTGACTTAAAGGGAAACTCTCACCCCTACAACCTGGTCACCTGCAGCGGTGTTACGGAGGTCTCTGGGAGAAGAGCCAATGGACTCATGGTGTCTTCTCTTGAGAACAATGTGGAAATACCCTTACCCACTCTGGTAAAATGCAGCCAGATACCGTCCAACAGAGAGGAAATCCCAACTCCAGAGACTGCACTCCATCACCCTCATCTAAGGACTTTGGCAGGCAAGATACCAGCTCTCAACAGCAGCGCAAACATTCTGATCTTGCTTGGCAGAGACATTCTGCGACTACACAAGGTACTTCAGCAAATCAACGGGCCACTAGTGTTGAGCGATACCGTCCGATACTTGAAAGTATCGGTATCGGAAAGTATCGGCCGATACCGGCAAAGTATCGGATCTAATCCGATACCGATACCCGATACCAATACAAGTCAATGGGACTAATGTATCGGACGGTATTCCTGATGGTTCCCAGGGTCTGAAGGAGAGGAAACTCTCCTTCAGGCCCTGGGAACCATATTAATGTGTAAAATAAAGAATTAAAATAAAAAATATTGCTATACTCACCTCTCCGACGCAGCCTGGACCTCACCGAGGGAACCGGCAGCGTTCTGTGCTTAAAATGCGCGCGTTTCCTTCCTTCCGTGACGTCACGGCTTCTGATTGGTCGCGTGCCGCCCATGTGGCCGCGACGCGACCAATCAGAAGCCGTGACGTCGCGGAAGGAAGGAAACGCGCGCATTTTAAGCAAACAACGCTGCCGGTTCCCTTGGTGAGGTCCAGGCTGTGTCGGAGAGGTGAGTATAGCAATATTTTTTATTTTAATTCTTTATTTTACACATTAATGTTGTATTTTACACATTAATGTTGTTTCGATACCGATACCCGATACCACAAAAGTATCGGATCTCGGTATCGGAATTCCGATACCCGCAAGTATCGGCCGATACCCGATACTTGCGGTATCGGAATGCTCAACACTACGGGCCACACGATGCTCCATTTGCTCAATGCTTTGACCTAGGCTGGGTTATCATAGGCGATGTCTGTCTAGGAAAGATGAAAAGACCCACGAGGATTTCCTCATTTAAGACTCACGTCCTACCAAATGGTCGCAGAACTTACTTTCAACCATGCCCACATTATTACTGGGTGAGAGATAAGTTAGGTGATAACAAGTGGAAGAAAGAACCTCTGACGACACAAACATATTCCTGTCCCACAATGATGACCTCGGGTCAACAGTGTTCAACTCTACAAGAGAAGACAACCAGCTAGCACCTGCAAGGGAGGACAAAGAGTTCATAAAGATTATGGAAAAGGAATTCGCCCAAGACAATTCAAATAGCTGGGTAGCACCTTTACCTTTTCGTTCTCCAAGAGCAAGGCTACCTTATAGTCTGCAACAAGCAACGGCAAGATTTTCATCCCTAAAACGCACCTTAAAGAAAAGACCAGAGATGGAGAAACATTTTGTCGACTTCATGCAGAATATCTTCGACAGAAGTCACGCAGAACCCGCACCCCTGCTAAAAGAAGGTGAAGAATGCTGGTATCTCCCATCATTTCGTGTCTACCATCCTCGCAAACCCGACCAAATTAGAGTGGTGTTTGATTCCAGTGCTCAGTATGAAGGCATCTCCCTAAATAGCCTGCTGCTCTCTGGGCCTAATCTAAACAACAGCCTTAAAGGTGTACTGATTCGCTTCAGGCAAGAACCTGTAGCAGTAATGGCCGACATTCAACAAATGATTCATTGTTTTATCGTGAGAGAAGACAGCAGAAGCTACCTCAGATTCCTATGGCACAAAGACAACGACGTCCATAACAAGGTCATAGACTACAGGATGAAGGTGCACGTCTTCGGGAACAGTCCCTCACCTGCAGTGGCCATCTATGGATTAAGACAGACAGCACAGGAAGGTGAGAGAGATTATGGGTCTGATGCTCGTCTATTTGTGGAAAGAAACTTCTATGTAGATGATGGGCTTAAGTCTCTTCCTACAAGTGAAGAGACAATCGATCTGCTCTCTAGGACTCAGGAAATGCTGTCAACAGCAAATCTTAGACTCCACAAGATCATCTCCAACAGTAAAAAGGTGATGGAAGCATTTCCATCTGAGGATCATGCTGCTGGTGTAAGGGATCTTGTTCTGGGTTCTGACGTTCCTCCCACGCAACGCAGCCTCGGTCTGCTTTGGGATATTAAGCAGGACACGTTCACTTTCCAGGTGTCAGCTTGTGATAAACCTTTCACTAAACAAGGAGTCCTATCTGTTGTGAACAGCATCTATGATCCTCTCGGGTTTATCACACCCATCACCATTCAAGGCAAGATACTGTTGAGACAGTTGACCGCCGAGAGTACGGATTGGGACACTCTGCTACCATCCCAGAAACAACAAAGAAGTCTCTGAAGGTCTTAGAGCATTTCCAAGTCTCACAATGTTATTCCCCAGGCACCCTTTCAGCCACCATCAGAAGAGAAGTCCACATTTTCTCCGACGCTTCTACAGAGGCCATAGCTGCCGTAGCCTACCTGAAGACATTGGAAGAAGATAACAAGGTGCATTGTGGATTCATCCTCGGTAAGGCAAAACTAACCCCGAAATCTGCTCACTCTGTTCCAAGACTCGAACTTTGTGCCACCCTTCTGGCAGTGGAGGTAGCTGAAGCTATAAAGGATGAAATGGACATTGCTATTGATTCATTTACCTTCTACACAGACAGTAAAGTGGTACCAGTTACATCGGACCCTGATGTACCAATGATCCTTACTCCTGCTACACTTCTTACTCAGAAGGTTGGAGCTGCCGCAATCCCTCCAGGGAAGTTTGTGGATGGGCACATTTACAGACGTCAGTGGAAACAGGTACAACACTTGTCCAATGCCGTTTGGCACCACTGGAAAACTGAATACCTGGACTTGCTTCAAGGCCATCACAAATGGCAGACTGGAAAACCTAATCTCCAAGAAGGAGACCTCATCCTCCTTAAAGATGAAGAAGCTCATTGCAACGACTGGGCAATGGGTCTTATCACCAAGGTTACACCAAGCAATGGCGGGAAGATCCGTAAGGTAGAAGTCAAGGTTACGAAGGGCAGTTCAACTCATATTTTCTTCCGTCCAGTCACTGAGCTTGTGCTACTTTTACCAAAGGAGGACATCACATGAAAGTCATTGTTTATGGACACCACTCACGGCAGGGAGCCTACCGCCATATATTCCTCTAGCTGTGTTGGAACATTCGAACATTTGAACTTTCTTCAGCGGATTGTTGGGTTGGTGGAAGTGTATGCACGTTGCGGCTTCCCCAATCTGAAGATGGGTTTATGTTTGGACTCAGACTATCCCACTGTTGAGGACTTCACGCCTCCAACTGAAGATTGGACCATGCCAATTGGACTACAACTGTTGTTGTTACTTGCATGCTTGTTTTCCTTTTGTTTTTCAGGTCTACAGTGACATCCCCAGAGGACATCATAAGAATTATGAAATCTAAAGATTCCAGACGGGGAGTGTTATGTCCCATGAATAGTGTTGAGCGATACCGTCCGATACTTGAAAGTATCGGTATCGGAAAGTATCGGCCGATACCGGCAAAGTATCGGATCCAATCCGATACCGATACCCGATACCAATACAAGTCAATGGGACTCATGTATCGGACGGTATTCCTGATGGTTCCCAGGGTCTGAAGGAGAGGAAACTCTCCTTCAGGCCCTGGGAACCATATAAATGTGTAAAAGAAAGAATTAAAATAAAAAATATTGCTATACTCACCTGTCCGACGCAGCCGGGACCTCAGCGAGGGAACCGGCAGCGTTGTTTGTTTAAAATTCGCGCTTTTACTTGGTTACGTGAATTCCCGGCTTGTGATTGGTCAGGGCGGCCATGTTGCCGGGACGCGGACCAATCACAGCAAGCCGTGACGAAATTACGTCACGGCTTGCTGTGATTGGTCCGCGTCCCGGCAACATGGCCGCCATTAACCAATCACAAGCCGTGACGTCACGGGAGGCTGGACTTGCGCACTTTTTAAAAAACGCGCGTGTCCAGCCTCCCGTGACGTCACGGCTTGTGATTGGTTAATGGCGTCCATGTTGCCGGGACGCGGACCAATCACAGCAAGCCGTGACGTAATTTCGTCACGGCTTACTGTGATTGGTCCGCGTCCCGGCAACATGGCGCCTTGACCAATCATAAGCCGGGACGTCACTGGAGGCTGGACACGCGCGTTTTTTAAAAAGTGTGCAAGTCCAGCCTCCCGTGACGTCACGGCTTGTGATTGGTTAATGGCGGCCATGTTGCCGGGACGCGGACCAATCACAGCAAGCCGTGACGTAATTTCGTCACGGCTTGCTGTGATTGGTCCGTGTCCCGGCAACATGGCCGCCCTGACCAATCACAAGCCGGGAATTCACGTAACCAAGTAAAATCGCGAATTTTAAACAAACAACGCTGCCGGTTCCTTCGCTGAGGTCCCGGCTGCGTCGGACAGGTGAGTATAGCGATATTTTTTATTTTAATTCTTTCTTTTACACATTTTTACATTAATGTTGTTTCGATACCGATACCCGATATCACAAAAATATCGGATCTCGGTATCGGAAATTCCGATACAGCAAGTATCGGCCGATACCCGATACTTGCAGCATCGGAATGCTCAACACTACCCATGAATGAGACATTTTACAGACTGTCTTGTACATTTTACATGCTGTATAGCAGTCTCTCATATTGTGTATTGTTGCTATCTGTTCCTGTGTTTTGCATAGCTTAAATCCTCCCTTTTCATGAAGTTTGTCCCTTCTGTCTCCCTGTCTCCCTCTGCTGGGTGTCATGTCACTTCCTTCTTCTTCTCCCTGTGTCTCAGTCTCCATCTTGGCTTCATTAGAGGCACATGTGCTTTCAGCCTGTCTGAAAAAAGTATTTTTTTACCTCCTGCTGTTTGTATGCATTCAACAAGAATTCTTAAAGAAATCAAAGTCTCTTCTGGATTCTTCATAACATGTGTGTCGGCAGCTGAGTTAAGCTATCTGCGAATGTCGCCAATTGTAAGTAGGGTGAAAAGATTCAGCATCTCACAAAGCCATATTTGCAGCCACAGGCCCCAGGGACAGAATATGTATGCAACAGCACAGAGGATAAGGACACAGGGGTAACGTAACCAACAAATATTTGATTAACACAAGTATAAATGGTGTCTACACCACAATATAATGAGTAAAGCAAACGCTGGAAGAACAATAAGTTATTGCACTATAGAATACAGCAATTTTGGCTATACAGAATATCAACATAATTCTAATCACACATTATTGTTCTGTTATTACAAATAAGCAAATTATTATCATCAGTGATGTCTTGAACCTAATAGCTTAATCTGAGGTGCGTCAATATCGCTATTCAACCCGTTACCGCCATCTCTCAATTACTCTCTAAGCAATCAAGCCACAATACAGGCCCTATTGGAGACCTATGGTGCCACATTGTTAGGCCGCTAATCGCTATTCGATGAGCACTTTGCACATCCGTTGCGCTGGCGACTTTTGTCCCCTGAAGCATGGCTCTGGTCCCCTGTGTACTGTATGTCTACACCGGAAGTCACAGCTAACACGAACATCCCTCTTCAACGCACTGGTCTTGTCTTTCGGCACTAGCTCTGCTCCCTTGATTCGGATTTCTTAGCTCTGGTCTCTTGTCTACGGTTCCAGCTACCCGGCTCTGGTCACTCTCCTTCAATTCTGGTTGCTCAACTCCACACTTGGGGCTTGTCTCTCGATTCTTCACTCGGGTATGGTCACTCGATAGCTATAAGCCAACTCCATTGCACCGCACGTCCATCCTGCTACAGGTCCAGGCACAGACTCCTCCCCTTCACTTCCCTCCTGGGTATTTTATCATTACTAACATCGTCACGGCTAACACCTGACTTGGTGTCTCCTCCATTTTCTTCCTTGAGGGAACATGCACTTCACTCTTCAGTTCCTGCTGATGCAGTTCTTTTTGTTCTACAAAATTTGACCATCAGATGGTGGTGCCTGCTTGCCGACACTCTATTAGGCCCCAAACTGTGGAAATCTTTCATTTGTCCATCTTCTTATATTCCCACAAGTCATCTTTCCATAGCCAGTAACTGTCATTATTCAGTTTAGTCACTTTATCCCCTTTCCAACTTTGGGCATAATAATATGCCCACGTCGGACTCCCTCCCTTTGATGTGGGCTCCGGTGCTGAGCCCACATCTTTCCTGGCTCATGTCTACAGCCCCTAAATATAGAAACATGACACCCACTCTATTATCTGCCGCAGACCTCAAACATAGAATGATAACCAACTTAATCCACCAAAAACAGAATGATGACCCCCACAGCCCACAACAAAGTATGACAGCTCCCACATAAGCCCAACTCAGTATGATGGCACCCACAGTCCCCCCACACAGTATGACCCATCACAGCCCTCCAATACAGAATGATGACCCACTCAGTATGATCCCTCACAGCCCCCAAACACGTTATAATGGCTCCCACATAGTATGATCAGTTAAATCCATTAACACAGGATAAAGACCAATGTATGGGAGAGGAAAGTAGTAAAGAAGAAGATATGTGCACACTCATAGTAAGAATTGATACATTATATTAACAATTTCACCCCCAAGCTTGTTTTCACGTTCACGACCAAACCCAATTTTAGAATTCTAGCTACTGTCACTTTATGAGGTAATAACTCTGCAACGCTTCAACGGATCCCAGTGATTCTGAGACTCTTTTTTCATGACATATTGTACTTCATGATAGAGACTGTTTTTTCGTGACATATTGTGCTTCATGATAGTGGTAAAATGTCTTTGATACAACTTGTGTTTATTTGTAAAAATGTATAAAATTTAGCAATTTTCAAACTTTTTATGCCCTTAAATTAGAGTTATGTCACACAAAATAGTTAATAAAACACATTTCCCACATGTCAACTTTACATCAGCACAATTTTTGAAACATTTTTTTTTAGTTAGGAAGTTATAAATGTTAAAAGTTGACCAGCGCTTTCTCATTTTTAAAGCAAAATTTACAAAACGATTTTTTTAGAGACCATATCACACTTGAAGTGACTTTGAGGGTTTTATATGACAGAAAATAACCAAAAGTGACACCATTTCAAAAACTACACCCCTCAAGGTGCTCAAAACCACATTCCAGAAATGTATTAACCCTTCAGGTGGAACTGAAGAAATCTGGAAGGAAAAAATGAACATTTAATTTTTTTCACAAAAATTTTACCTTAGACCCAACATTTTTTATTTTCACACAGGGAACAGGAGAAAACGGACCACAGAGATATGTTGTGCAATTTCTCCTTAACATGATGATACCCCATATGTTGGGAAAAACAATTGTCTGGGCACAAAGTTGCTGGGAGTCATTAGCGGACACCATGTCACGTTTGGAGAGCTACTGATATGCCTAAACAGTGGAAACTTCCCACAAGTGATCCCATTTTGGAAACTAGACCTCTCAAGGAACTTATATAGATGTGAGAGGAGCACCTTGAGCCCTCAGGAGCCTCATAGAAGTTTATAACGTACAGCCGTGAAAATTAAATAAAAACAAAAACTTTTTTCCCCAAAATATGTTCTTTTAGCCCCAAATTTTGCATTTTCACAACGTTAACAGGAGAAGATGCATTATACAATTTGTTGTGCAATTTTTTTCTGTGTATGTCAACAGTCTATTTGGGGGAAAACTACTGTTTGGGTGCACAGTAGTGTGGAATTGCACTTTTTTTTGCAATTTCACCGCACTTTGAATTTTTTCCCATTTTTCAGTACCCGATATGTTAAAACCAATGGTGTCGTTCAAAAGTACAACTTGTCCCGCAAAAAACAAGTCCTCACATGGCCATATTGACAGAAAAATAAAAAAAAAAAGATATGGCTCTGGGAAAAAGGGGAGCAAAAAACGAAAATGCAAAAATTGAAATACCTCTGGTCAGTAAGGGGTTAACAATCATGGAGGTCGTACAAAATACTAGATGTAGTAGTTTTTGATGTGGGGTGTACTCATTTCTGCATCAACTAATCTGAGTAAAACTGAAGATTTTATAACGAAAGTTATATTGTTAACCATACTTTTTCATATTATGAGCTACAAAAATGTCAGGCAGTCAGGTATTGTGGGAAAGGGAACTGTTTTACTAGGGACATACAGCGACAGCTATTTGGAAGATGCAAATAATGAAAATCAGCAACAGTAGAGTTTGATTGCGGTTTCTTTCCTCCCATTGAATTCAATAAGAAAATCCTCAAACGTTTTTGCACTGCTCACAAAGAAATTTCACAAGCTGTAGATTTAAAACCTCTGTGTTGAGAGAATAACACTGGTACTTTATTCATTATGGATTTTAGCTATGTGCATTCACAGGTAAAATCTGCTAATTTACTGTTAAAGTTCTAAATAATTTTCTTTACAGTAAAAACATTTTTCTCTTTTCAAGTTATGCAACTTCCTTGGAGATGTTCAAGGCCCCTTAATACGCAGTTTCAGTAATGTACGGTACTTGTGCTTCATGGTTACTGAAACAAACACGACCTAGTGATGTACAGTGGTGATGACTGCAAAAAACATAGTGACTACTGGCTTTCATCTCAACTGATAAATAAGTTAAAGTCATTGTTATAAAATCACAGGAACTATCTTATAGTAAAATCATACCAAACAATAGCTTTAACATTTAAAAGAACCATGCCCTTAAAACAAAAACATCCTCTCCGAAATACACTGGATATAAAAAGAGTCCAACCACTTGTCAAAAAGCCAGTTTTTTGTCATGCGAAAAAAATCATGCCAAGAAAAATCACTTCAGAACTGTTCCCACCTGTGTCCCCCATAATCTGCACAAATCCTTTGAGAAAGAAACTGAATTATTTTCTCGGTGGAAAAAAAAAAAAAAATAACTAAAATAATGTTATTGCATAAATATGCAAATAAACTAATACTTTGTTGAAACACCTTTTGAATTAATGACAGCATTCAGTATTTTCGTGTAGGAGTCTATCAGCATAGCACATCTAGAATTAGCAATCTTTACCCTTTTCTTCCTTGCAGTAGCGCTTTAGGTATGCTTAGGGTCATTGTGGTGATGAAAAGTAAAATTCCTCTCCATCTTCAGTTGTTTTTTTTTACCAAAGGGTTTTAATGCAAAATTGATTGATATTTTGAACTCTTAATAATTCCTTCTACCGTGACTAAAGCCACAGTTCCAGCTGCTGAAAATAGCCACAAAGCATAATGCTGCCTCCACCATGCTTCACTGTACGTATGATGCTCTTTTGGCTTTGCACAAAACATACCTTGTAGAATTATACCAAAAAGTACAACCTTGGCCTTATCAGAGCATAACATATTTACCACATGTTTTTGGCAGACATGCTGTAGCTTTTGATAAAACATAGCTGGACTTGGAATTTTTTTTTTTACAATGAAAGGTTTCTGGCTTGCCATACTATCCCAGAGGCCAGATATATGCACAATAGGGCAAATTCTTGTCACATGCAGTACACAACCAGAACTTCTCAGAAATCCCTGCAGATCCCTGAATGTTGCTATAGGCTTCTTACAGCCTCCCAGACCAAAATGATTATTGGCTAGTCATCAGTTTTGGACAACTTTGTGCCAGATTTAAGCCTTTCTTGATGACGATCTTCACAGTATTTTTTTTACAGATTCTGGGTGATTTTGCATCACCTTTGTGCAGTGTATTTGATGCATAAAATACACAACGTTTTACAGTATGAGCATAATTTAATGAGATTTGATTTAGAATCTCTTGCACATGCATATATACAGTGGAATGTAAAAGTTTTGGCAGCCCTGATCAAAATTGAATATGAAATGATCTCTAAAACGGCTAAAGTTAAAGATGACACATTTCCTACTCATGAGTCATGAGTAAGACTGCCTAGTGCAGTCGAAACACGTCGACTGGGTCATGTCGACCATGTAAATTTTTCACTTGTATGCACCATATTTTCTTTTGAAAAATAAAAATAAAAGGAAAATCCAATCCTGTTGAGCCGGACTCCAATTTTTATATTATATATATAGATATATATATATAGATATATAGATATATAGATATATAGATATATATATATACACATACAGTGTATATATATATATATAGTATAGTATATATACACAGTATATTATATATATATACAGTATATATACACAGTATACAAACATGTGGCATGCCAGGAGTTCGGGTACCACAGTAGTGCTGTTTTCCTCACGGGGAGGATAATGCTATGGCTGGAGACAAGTGAGATTTCCTTTGGTAGGTTTACACACACACATAACACCTTCCACTTCCAGGCCAGGAGGGGGAACTCCAAGCCCTGTTTTAGGGAAGCTTCCCTGAATAAAGATCTTGGTTTGGAGGCAGAGTGAGCTCAGTTTGTAGTAGGAGTCTGTGTGCGAGGAGAGACAGGAGTGGGGCACAGAGGAAAGTGAGAGCTCCAGGAGGCCACGAGCAGACCTCTGAAGAGCTATAGCGCAAAGAGCCGGGAACTGGGAGTCCGAGGCTCATGTGGACTCTATGACACGGAGCAGAACCGGAGGGCATTGTACTACCAAAGCTTTGCCCACAATTAACTGTGGCACAGCAGCACTGAGGAGCCCGGAGTCACCAAGAACGGACCCCAGAGTCTACGTCTCGGGCTGCCTGCCATACAGGTACCTGTCATAGGACAACAGGACGATTAAAAACCTTGTTGAGACACTTAGTGGCAGCAGGGACTTAGAGACAGAAAGCGCAGAGTGGTAGGCTCCCATCTGACCTACCCAGGGGAACTAGCTTGTCTCTGGACTGCCTGGACTTCTCTGCCTGCCCTGTGATCTGGTGCTCTGGACTGTGGATGCTGAAGTCTTCAGTAAAGGTGAAGAGACTGCAACCTTGTGTCCTCGTGCTTCTCTGCGCCATTCACCATCCACCATCTACACACCGGGAGCCCTGGCGATATACTTCACCTGTGGGAAGGTATACCATCTAGCTGCCATAACATCACCACAGCAGCCCCTTAAAGCAGTGTCGGTCACTCTGACCAAATACCACAGGTGGCGTCACGAGCAAAAACTTTATCCCTTTAAAGACCTTCCTCTTTTATACGGACATCCCAAAGCCACGGACCGGGTCACAGCCACCGTGACATCCCCCTGTGAACCGCAGGACCTGGTACCGAGTACCCCCTAGCCCATGGGGTGACTCATACACACTACAGTTCAAAAGTTTAGGGTCACTTACAAATTTCCGTATTTTTGAAAAAAAAAGCACAGTTTTTTCCAATGAAGCTAACATTAAATGATTCAGAAATACACTCTATACATTGTTAATGTGGTAAATGACTATTCTAACTGCAAACGTCTGGTTTGTAATGCAATATCTTCATAGGTGTATAGGGACCCATTTCCAACAACCATCACTCCAGTGTTCATATGGTACTTTGTGTTTGCTAACTGTGTAAGAAGGCTAATGGATGGTTAGAATACCCTTAAAGGGAATCTCTCACCTGAATTTGGAGGGAACAATTTTCATTCATATGGGCGGGGTTTTGGGGTGTTTGATTCACCCTTTCCTTACTCGCTGCCTGCATGCTGGCTGCAATATTGGATTGAAGTTCATTCTCTGTCCTCCGTAGTACATGCCTGCCCCGCCCATATGACTGAAAATGGTTCCCTCCAAATTCAGGTGACAGAGTCCCTTTAAAAACCCTTGTGCAAGTATGTTAGCACAGCTGAAAACAGATTGGCTGATTAGAGAACCTATAAACCTGACCTTCCTTGGAGCTAGTTGGGAATCTGGAGCATTACATTTGTTGGTTCCAATAAACTCTCAAAATGGCCAGAAAAAAAGAACTTTCATGTGAAACTCAACAGTCTATTCTTGTTCTTAGAAATGAAGGCTATTCCATGTGAGAAATTGCCAAGAAAATGGAGATTTCCTACAACGGTGTGTACTACTCCCTTCAGAAGAGCACACAAACAGGCTCTAACCAGAGTAGAAAGAGAATGCACAACTGAGCAACAATACAAGTACATAAGAGTCTGTAGTTTGAGAAATCGACACCTCACAGGTCCTCAACTGGCAGCTTCATTAAATAGTACACGCAAAACACCAGTGTCAACGTCTACAGTGAAGAGGGGACTCCGGGTGCTGGCCTTCAGGGCAGAGTGGCAAAGAAAAAGCCATATCTGAGACTGGGTAATAAAAGGAAAAGATTAATATGGGCAAAAGAACACAGACATTGGACAGAGGAAGACTGGAAAAAAGTGTTATGGACAGACGAATCCAGGTTTGAGGTGTTTGGATCACACAGAAGAACATTTGAGAGACTCAGAACAACTGAAAAGATGCTGGAAGAGTGCCTGATGCCATCTTGTCAAGAATGGTGGAGGTAATGTGATGGTCTGGGGTTGCTTTGGTGCTGGTAAAGTGGGAGATTTTTACAAGGTAAAAGGGATTTGGAATAAGGAAGGCTATCACTCCATTTTGCAATGTCATGCCATACCCTGTGGACAGCGCTTGATTGGAGCCAATTTCATCCTACAACAGGACAATGACCCAAAGCACACCTCCAAATTATGCAAGAACTATTTAGGGAAGAAGCAGGCAGCTGGTATTCTATCTTTAGGGTACCGTCTCACAGTGGCACTTTGGTCGCTACGACGGCACGATCCGTGACGTTCCAGCGATATACATACGATCTCGCTGTGTCTGACACGCTACTGCGATCAGGGACCCCGCTGAGAATCGTACGTCGTAGCAGATCATTTGAAACTTTCTTTCGTCGCTGGATCACCCGCTGTCATCGCTGGATCGGTGTGTGTGACACCGATCCAGTGATGTGTTCGCTTGTAACCAGGGTAAACATCGGGTTACTAAGTGCAGGGCCGTGCTTAGTAACCCGATGTTTACCCTGGTTACCATTGTAAATGTAAAAAAAAAAACACTACATACTTACATTCCGGTGCCTGTCACGTCCCTCGCCGGTGGCTTCCCGCACTGACTGTGAGTGCCGGCCGTAAAGTAAAAGCAGAGCACAGCGGTGACGTCACCGCTGTGCTGTGCTTTACGGCCGGCACTGACACAGTCAGTGCGGAAAGCAGACGGCGAGGGACCTGACGGACATAGGAATGTGAGTATGTAGTGGGCTTTTTTTACATTTACAATGGTAACCAGGGTAAACATCGGGTTACTAAGCGCGGCCCTGCGCTTAGTAACCCAATGTTTACCCTGGTTACCCAGGGACTTCGGCATCGTTGGTCGCTGGAGAGCTGTCTGTGTGACAGCTCTCCAGCGACCACACAACGACTTACCAACGATCACGGCCAGGTCGTATCGCTGGTCGTGATCGTTGGTAAATCGTTTAGTGTAACGGTACCCTAAGTGGAGTGGCCAGCGCAGTCACCAGATCTCAACCCCATTGAGCTGTTGTGGGAGCAGCTTGACCGTATGGTACACAAAAAGTGCCCATCAAGTCAAACCAACTTGTGGGAGGGGTTTCTGGAAGCATGGGGTGAAATTTCTCCAGATTACCTCAGCAAATTAACTGCTAGAATGCCAAAGGTCTGCAATGCTGTAATTGCTGCAAAGGGAGCATTCTTTGACAAAAGCAAAGTTTGAAGGAGAAAATTATTATTTCAAATAAAAATCTTTTTTTCGAACCTTGTCAATGTCTGGACTAGATTTTCAATTCATTTGCCAACTCATTTGATTAATAAATGTATGAGTTTTCATGGAAAACACAAAATTGTCTGGGTGACCCTAAACTTTTGAACGGTAGTGTATATATATATATGTATATATATATATATATATATATATATATATATATATATATATATACACTCACCGGCCACTTTATTAGGTACACCATGCTAGTAACGGGTTGGACCCCCTTTTGCCTTCAGAACTGCCTCAATTCTTCGTGGCATAGATTCAACAAGGTGCTGGAAGCATTCCTCAGAGATTTTGGTCCATATTGACATGATGGCATCACACAGTTGCCGCAGATTTGTCGGCTGCACATCCCAAAGATGCTCTATACAAGGCAGGATGGATCCATGCTTTCATGTTGTTTACGCCAAATTCTGACCCTACCATCCGAATGTCGCAGCAGAAATCGAGACTCATCAGACCAAGCAACGTTTTTCCAATCTTCTACTGTCCAATTTCGATGAGCTTGTACAAATTGTAGCCTCCGTTTCCTGTTCTTAGCTGAAAGGAGTGGTACCCGGTGTGGTCTTCTGCTGCTGTAGCCCATCTGCCTCAAAGTTCGACGCACTGTGCGTTCAGAGATGCTCTTAGGCCTACCTTGGTTGTAACGGGTGGCGATTTGAGTCACTGTTGCCTTTCTATCAGCTCGAACCAGTCTGCCCATTCTCCTCTGACCTCTGGCATCAACAAGGCATTTCCGCCCACAGAACTGCCGCTCACTGGATTTTTTTTCTTTTTCGGACCATTCTCTGTAAACCCTAGAGATGGTTGTGCGTGAAAATCCCAGTAGATCAGCAGTTTCTGAAATACTCAGACCAGCCCTTCTGGCACCAACAACCATGCCACGTTTAAAGGCACTCAAATCACCTTTCTTCCCCATACTGATGCTCGGTTTGAACTGCAGGAGATTGTCTTGACCATGTCTACATGCCTAAATGCACTGAGTTGCCGCCATGTGATTGGCTGATTAGAAATTAAGTGTTAACAAGAAGTTGGACAGGTGTACCTAATAAAGTGGCCGGTGAGTGTATATATATATATATATATATATATATATATATATATATAATATACTAGATGTTTCCAGCCAGCTAACGCTCGACACGCTCATTGCTATCTAATTAACGCTGCTGGTGATTAAACTAAAGCAAATAATGACAACATTCAATAGCGCTTACGCAGGTGGTAAATTAACTCAAAATGAAGTTAATAACAGTAGTGTGGTGATGTGTTGGGGGCGGGATTATGTGTGGTAATGGGGTGGGGGGGCGGTATTATGTGTGGTAATGGGGTGGGGGGGCGGGATTATGTGTGGTAATGGGGTGGGGGGGCGGGATTATGTGTAGTAATGGGGTGGGGGGGCGGGATTATGTGTAGTAATGGGGTGGGGGGGCGGGATTATGTGTAGTAATGGGGTGGGGGGGCGGGATTATGTGTGGTAATGGGGTGGGGGGGCAAGATTATGTGTGGTGATGTGATGGGGGCGGGATTATGTGTAATGATGTGGTGGGGGGCGCGATTATGTGTGGTAATGGGGTGGGGGGGCAGTATTATTTTTGGTGATGTGCTGGCGGGCGGGATTATATGTGGTAATGTGGTGGGGGCGGGATTATGTGTGATGATGTGGTGGGGAGGCCGGATTATATGTGGTGGGGAGGCGGGATTATATGTGGTGGGGAGGCGGGATTATGTGTGGTAATGAGGTGGGGGGTGGGATTATGTGTGGTGATGTGGTGGGGGGGCGGGATTATGTGTGGTGATGGGGTAGGGGGGCGGGATTATGTGTGGTGATGGGGTGGGGGGCGGGATTGTGTGGTAATGTGATGGGGGGCAGGATTATGTGTAGTAATGTGGTGGGGTGCGGGATTATGTGTGGTGATGTGGTGGGGGGCAGGCAGGGCCGTATTTGCCACTAGGCACTTGAGGGCACGTGCCTAGGGCGGGGACAGGCGGGGGGGGCGGCACCTGAGCTTTTCTCACCTGTTTTTCTCTCTTTTTTTTATACTAGTCCTGTGCATCCCTTCCTGAAGACGGGGCGGCAGAGCGGCAGCCAGAACACGTGGTGCTGGTGCCGACTCTCCCTACTCCCCCTGCTGAGACACAGTGACCCCCTGCTCACAGCCTAACTGGTGCCTGTCCGGCCGGAATGTGACTGACTGCTGAGGTGGAGGGGCGGCGCCCTGTGTCCCGACCCTGGGTCCTGTCCTGGACTCTCATTGCCTGCCTGGAGGAATCGCTGTAGAGCAGTACATACACAGTGAGTAGTGTACTGTCTCTGTAATGATCATCCTCCTGGCTCCTGCCCGTGCGCTGCCTGCTGCACGGCTGTCTGTGACTCACCTCACGGTCCTCACCCCTTCCCTCACATTCCTCAGCCTCCTTTCTTCCTGTAGAGCCTGAGGCTGGAGGAGCCGTGCAAACACAGCAGCCCTTGAATGTTTAATGTCTGTTTGATCTTTGCTCCCGGCAGACGGACCCAGAGAGTGAGTGGTGGGGGTGGGGTATAATACACCCCCACTCACTCTATCTGGGTCCTGGGAGCAAACATTGCTAGTGCTGGTGTGCAGAGCTGTGTGTGTGTCTGTGCGGTGCTGTGTGTGTGTGTGGGGCGCTGTGTGTGCGGGCAGCGGAGCTGTATGTGTGTGTGCGGAGCTGTATGTATGTGTGTGTCTGTGTGTGTGCGGACCTCTGTGTGTGCGGAGCGGAGCTGTATGTTTGTGTCTGTGTGGTGCTGTATGTGTGTGTGTGTGCAGAGCTCTGTGTGTGTGGAGCTGAATGTATGTGTGTGTCTGTGTGGTGCTGTATGTGTGTGTGCGGAGCTATATCTGTGTGGGGCTGTATGTGTTCGTGTGTGTGCGGGCAGCGGAGCTGTGTGTGTGTGTGCGCGGCTCCTATGTGTGTCTGTGTGTGTGTGCGGAGCTCTGTGTGTGCGGAGCTGTATGTATGTGTGTGTCTATGCGGTGCTGTATGTGTGTGTGCGGAGCTGAATGTATGTGTGGTGCTGTATGTGTTTGTGTGTGCAGAGCTATATCTGTGTGGGGCTGTATGTGTGTGTGTGTGTGCAGGCAGCGGAGTTGTGTGTGTGTGCGCGGCTCCTATGTGTGTCTGTGTGGAGCTCTGTGTGTGCGGAGCTGTATGTATGTGTGTGTCTGTGCGGTGCTGTATGTGTGTGTGCGGAGCTCTGTGTGTGCGGAGCTGAATGTATGTGTGTGTCTGCGAAGCTGTATGTGTGTGTCTGTGCGGTGCTGTATGTGTGTGTGCGGAGCTGAATGTATGTGTGTGTCTGTGTGGTGCTGTATGTGTTTGTGTGTGTGCGGGCTGCGGAGCTCTGTGTGTGTGCGCGGCTCCTATGTGTGTCTGTGTGTGTGTCTGCGGAGCTGTGTGTGTGTGGGGCTGTATGTATGTGTGCGCGGGCAGTGGAGCTGTATGTGTGTGGTGCTTTATGTGTGTGGGGCTGTATGTGTGTGTGTGCGGGCAGCGGAGCTGTATGTGTGTGTGCGCGGAGCTGTATGTGTGTGTGCGCGGAGCTGTATGTGTGTGTGTGGAGCTGTGTGTGTTTGTGTGCGGAGCTGTATGTGTGTGTGTGCGTGGAGCTGTATGCATGTGTGTGTCTGCGGTGCTGTATGTGTGTGCAGAGCTGTATGTGTGTTTGTGCAGAGCTGTGTGTGTGGCGCTGTATGCTTGTGGAGCTGTATGTGTGTGTGTGTGCGGCGCTGTATGTGTGTGGAGCTGTATGTATGTGTGTGGAGCTGTATGTGTGTGCGGAGCTGTCAGTGCCAGTGTGTCGCCCCATCCCGGACCAACTTTTTACTATTGATGCAGCATCAATAGTAAAAAGATATAATGTTAAAAATAATTTAAAAAATAAAAAATTGTGCTATTCTCACTTCCGCCGTCAACTGATATGCGCGATGCTGCTGCCAGCTTCCGTTCCCAGTGATGCACGGAAGCTGGCGGCAGCATCGCGCGCATCGGGACAGCTTCGGTGGACGCCGGAGGGTGAGTATATAACTATTTTTTATTTTAATTCTTTTTTTTTTAACAGGGATATGGTGCCCATACTGCTATATATTACGTGGGCTGTGTTAAATACTGCGTGGCTGTGTTATATACTACGTGGGCTGTGTTATATACTGCCTGGCTGTGTTATATACTGCGTGGGCAGTGATATATACTGCGTGGGTTGTGCTATATACTGCGTGGGCTGTGCTATATACTGCGTGGGCTGTGCTATATATTACATGGGCTGTGTTATATACTGCGTGGGCTGTGCTATATACTACGTGGCTGCTATATACTACGTGGCTCCTATATACTAAGTGGCTGTGTTATATACTATATAATACAGCACTGAGGGGGTATAGAGCTGGAGTAACAGATCTACACCCTCATTTGCATATGTATGCAAACCGATTTCAGATGAGTGGACTGAGCATGTAAAAATATTGCTGGAATTGTCTTTGAAAGAGCTACATGGGCATATACATAGATTTGGACCCCTTACGGATTCCCTATGGTACTTGCGAACATGTGCAGCACTTGCGGTTTTACACGATGAGACAAAAAAACACTGCCAGCAGCAGTTTTTTTTCTGTTGCTGCAAGTACCGCATTTACCGGATCGCGGCAAAACTGCAAGTGCAGCACATGTCCGCAAGTCCCACAGGGAATGAATGAGAACAAACGCAGTGTTGCAGTAAGTGATGCGTTACGTGGCAGATGCAGAAAAACTGCCGGATCTGCCACAAATGCGGGATTATGTGTGGTAATGTGGTGGGGGGCGGGATTATGCGTGGTAATGTGGGGTGTCATGGTTCTCAATGGCAAGAGACCGTAGTAAAGCATACAAAAGGACTAGCTCTTGGAAGATGGGAACTCGAGCTGACTGTGAGCTAAACCTAACGCACAACTAACAGTGGCCGGGTAGCGTGCCTACGTTTTATCCCTAGACGCCCAGCGCCAGCCGGAGGACTGACTGACCCTAGCAGAGGAAAATGCAGACCTGGCTTACCTCTAGAGAAATTTTCCCCAAAAGGCAGACAGTAGCCCCCACATATATTGTCGGTGATTTTAGAGGAAAATGACATACGAAGTATGAAGGTTTAGCAAATTGAGGTCCGCTTACTAGATAGTAGGAAGACAGAAAAGGGAACTTCACAGTCAGCTGAAAACCCTTTCAAACACCATCCTGAAATTACTTTAAGACTCTAATATCAACTCATGACACCAGAGTGGCAATTTCAGCTCACAAGAGCTTCCAGCCTCAGAAATATTCAAAAACAGAGAACTGGAACAAAAATGCAAAACAATCTTAGGACTACAAGTCCAACTTAGCTGATAGTAGTCTAGGAGCAGGAACATGCAACAGAAAGGCTTCTGGTAACATTGTTGGCCGGCATAGAAATGACTGAGGAGCAAGGCTAAATAGAAACTCCCACATCCTGATGGAAACAGGTGAACAGAGGAGATGAAGCACACAAGTTCAGTACCACCAATAACCACCGGGGGAGCCCAGAAACCAAATTCACAACAGTACCCCCCCTCAAGGAGGGGGCACCGAACCCTCACCAGAACCACCAGGGCGATCAGGATGAGCCCTATGAAAGGCACGGACCAAATCGGAGGCATGAACATCAGAGGCTGTCACCCAAGAATTATCCTCCTGACCGTAGCCCTTCCACTTGACCAAATACTGAAGTCTCCGTCTGGAAACACGGGAGTCCAAGATCTTCTCGACAACATACTCCAACTCACCCTCAACCAACACCGGAGCAGGAGGCTCAACGGAAGGCACAACCGGTACCTCATACCTGCGCAACAATGACCGATGGAAGACATTATGAATAGAAAAAGATGCAGGGACGTCCAAACGAAAGGACACAGGGTTAAGAATCTCCAATATCTTGTACGGGCCGATGAACCGAGGCTTAAACTTAGGAGAAGAAACCTTCATAGGGACAAAACGAGAAGACAACCACACCAAGTCCCCAACACAAAGACGAGGACCAGCACGACGACGGCGGTTGGCAAACTGCTGAGTCTTCTCCTGGGACAACTTCAAATTGTCCACCACATGCCCCCAAATCTGATGCAACCTCTCCACCACAGCATCCACTCCAGGACAATCCGAAGACTCCACCTGACCGGAAGAGAAACGAGGATGAAACCCCGAATTACAGAAGAAAGGAGAAACCAAGGTGGCAGAACTAGCCCGATTATTGAGGGCAAACTCCGCCAAGGGCAAAAAGGCAACCCAATCATCCTGATCCGCAGACACAAAACACCTCAAATAAGTCTCCAAGGTCTGATTAGTTCGCTCGGTCTGGCCATTAGTCTGAGGATGGAAAGCAGACGAAAAAGACAAATCAATGCCCATCCTAGCACAGAACGCCCGCCAAAATCTAGACACGAATTGGGTTCCCCTGTCAGAAACGATATTCTCCGGAATACCATGCAAGCGAACCACATTTTGAAAAAACAGAGGAACCAGCTCGGATGAGGAAGGCAATTTAGGCAAGGGGACCAAATGGACCATCTTAGAGAAACGGTCACACACCACCCAGATGACAGACATCTTCTGAGAAACAGGGAGATCAGAAATAAAATCCATGGAGATGTGAGTCCAAGGCCTCTTCGGAATAGGCAAAGATAACAACAATCCACTAGCCCGAGAACAACAAGGCTTGGCCCGAGCACAAACATCACAAGACTGCACAAAACCTCGCACATCTCGCGACAGGGAAGGCCACCAGAAGGACCTAGCCACCAAATCCCTGGTACCAAAGATTCCAGGATGACCAGCTAACGCAGAAGAATGGACCTCCGAGATGACTCTACTGGTCCAATCATCCGGAACAAACAGTCTACCAGGCGGGCAACGATCAGGTCTATCCGCCTGAAACTCCTGCAAGACCCGTCGCAAGTCTGGGGAAACAGCAGATAATATCACTCCATCCTTAAAAACTCCTAGAAAGGGCGTCCGCCTTCACATTTTTAGAACCCGGTAGGTAAGAAACCACAAAATTAAACCGAGAGAAAAATAACGACCAGCGCGCCTGTCTAGGATTCAGGCGCCTGGCAGACTCAAGATAAATCAAATTCTTGTGGTCGGTCAATACCACCACCTGATGTCTAGCCCCCTCAAGCCAATGACGCCACTCCTCAAAAGCCCACTTCATAGCCAAGAGCTCCCGATTACCAATATCATAATTTTGCTCAGCAGGCGAAAATTTACGAGAAAAGAACGCGCAAGGTCTCATCACGGAGCAGTCGGAACTTTTCTGCGACAAAACCGCCCCAGCTCCGATTTCTGAAGCGTCGACCTCAACCTGAAAAGGAAGAGTAACATCAGGCTGACGCAATACAGGGGCGGAAGAAAAGCGGCGCTTAAGCTCCCGAAAGGCCTCCACAGCAGCAGGGGACCAATCAGCAACATCAGCACCCTTCTTAGTCAAATCGGTCAACGGCTTAGCAACATCAGAAAAACCAGTTATAAATCGACGATAAAAATTAGCAAAGCCCAAAAACTTCTGAAGGCTCTTAAGAGAAGAGGGTTGCGTCCAATCACAAATAGCCTGAACCTTGACAGGGTCCATCTCAATGGAAGAGGGGGAAAAAATGTACCCCAAAAACGAAATCTTTTGAACCCCAAAAACACACTTAGAACCCTTTACACACAAGGAATTAGAGCGCAAAACCTGAAAAACCCTCCTGACCTGTTGGACATGAGAGTCCCAATCATCCGAAAAAATCAAAATATCATCCAGATACACAATCATAAATTTATCCAAATATTCACGGAAAATGTCATGCATAAAAGACTGAAAGACTGAAGGGGCATTTGAAAGACCAAAAGGCATTACTAAATACTCAAAATGGCCCTCAGGCGTATTAAATGCGGTTTTCCACTCATCCCCCTGCTTAATTCGCACTAAATTATACGCCCCACGAAGATCAATCTTAGAGAACCACTTGGCCCCCTCTATTTGAGCAAACAAATCAGTAAGCAGTGGCAAAGGATACTGATATTTAACCGTGATTTTATTCAAAAGCCGATAATCAATACACGGCCTCAAAGAGCCATCTTTTTTAGATACAAAGAAAAAACCGGCTCCTAAGGGAGATGACGAAGGACGAATATGTCCCTTTTCCAAGGACTCCTTAATATATTCCCGCATAGCAGCATGTTCAGGCACAGATAGATTAAATAAACGACCCTTTGGAAACTTACTGCCCGGAATCAGATCTATAGTACAATCGCAATCTCTGTGCGGAGGTAGTGAACCAAGTTTAGGCTCCTCAAAAACGTCACGATAATCAGATAAAAATTCCGGAATCTCAGAGGGAATAGATGACGAAATGGAAACCAAAGGTACGTCCCCATGAGTCCCCTGACATCCCCAGCTTAACACAGACATTGCTTTCCAGTCGAGGACTGGGTTATGAGATTGCAGCCATGGCAATCCAAGCACCAACACATCATGTAGATTATACAACACAAGGAAGCGAATAATCTCCTGGTGATCCGGATTAATACGCATAGTTACTTGTGTCCAGTATTGTGGTTTATTACTAGCCAATGGCGTGGAGTCAATACCCTTCAGAGGTATAGGAACTTCCAGAGGCTCTAAATTAAACCCACAGCGTTTGGCAAAGGACCAATCCATAAGACTCAAAGCGGCGCCAGAGTCGACATAGGCGTCCGCGGTAATAGACGATAAAGAGCAAATCAGGGTCACAGACAGAATAAACTTAGACTGTAAAGTGCCAATTGAAACAGACTTATCAACCTTCTTAGTACGTTTAGAGCATGCTGATATAACATGAGTTGAATCACCACAATAGAAGCATAACCCATTTTTTCGCCTAAAATTCTGTTGTTCGCTTCTGGACAGAATTCTATCACATTGCATAATCTCTGGCGCCTTCTCAGTAGACACCACCAAATGGTGCACAGGTTTGCGCTCCCGCAAACGCCGATCAATCTGAATAGCCATTGTCATGGACTCATTCAGACCTGTAGGCACAGGGAACCCCACCATAACATCTTTAATGGCATCAGAGAGACCCTCTCTGAAATTCGCCGCCAGGGCGCACTCATTCCACTGAGTAAGCACAGACCACTTACGAAATTTTTGGCAGTATATTTCAACCTCATCTTGCCCTTGAGACAGGGCCATCAAGGCTTTTTCAGCCTGAATCTCTAAATGAGGTTCCTCATAAAGCAACCCCAAAGCCAGGAAAAACGCATCCACATTGAGCAACGCAGGATCCCCTGGTGCCAAAGCAAATGCCCAATCCTGAGGGTCGCCCCGGAGCAAGGAAATTACAATCCTGACCTGCTGTGCAGGATCTCCAGCGGAGCGAGATCTCAGAGACAAAAATAATTTACAATTATGTTTGAAATTCTGGAAGCGAGATCTATCCCCGGAGAAAAATTCAGGTAAAGGAATTCTAGGTTCAGATATAGGAGCATGAATTACAAAATCCTGTAAACTTTGAACCTTCATAGCGAGATTATCCAAACCAATAGCTAAACTCTGAGGATCCATTTTAATCAGGTGAAATCAGAACCATTCAAGGATTAGAAGGAGAGAGAGACGAAGGCTGCAGTAAGCAGAGATGCAAGTGAATCAACTAATGAGCAACCTCAGAAAAAAAAAAATAAAATTCTCTGCAGACTTCTTTTCTCTCCTTTCTTCTGCCAATTATTTTAACTCTTGGCCGGCCAAACTGTCATGGTTCTCAATGGCAAGAGACCGTAGTAAAGCATACAAAAGGACTAGCTCTTGGAAGATGGGAACTCGAGCTGACTGTGAGCTAAACCTAACGCACAACTAACAGTGGCCGGGTACCGTGCCTACGTTTTATCCCTAGACGCCCAGCGCCAGCCGGAGGACTGACTGACCCTAGCAGAGGAAAATGCAGACATGGCTTACCTCTAGAGAAATTTTCCCCAAAAGGCAGACAGTAGCCCCCACATATATTGTCGGTGATTTTAGAGGAAAATGACATACGAAGTATGAAGATAGGTTTAGCAAATTGAGGTCCGCTTACTAGATAGTAGGAAGACAGAAAAGGGAACTTCACAGTCAGCTGAAAACCCTTTCAAACACCATCCTGAAATTACTTTAAGACTCTAATATCAACTCATGACACCAGAGTGGCAATTTCAGCTCACAAGAGCTTCCAGCCTCAGAAATATTCAAAAACAGAGAACTGGAACAAAAATGCAAAACAATCTTAGGACTACAAGTCCAACTTAGCTGATAGTAGTCTAGGAGCAGGAACATGCAACAGAAAGGCTTCTGGTAACATTGTTGGCCGGCATAGAAATGACTGAGGAGCAAGGCTAAATAGAAACTCCCACATCCTGATGGAAACAGGTGAACAGAGGAGATGAAGCACACAAGTTCAGTACCACCAATAACCACCGGGGGAGCCCAGAAACCAAATTCACAACAGTGGGGGGCAGGATTGTGTGTGGTAATGTGGTGAGGGGGAGGGATTATCTGTGGTAATGTGGTGGGGGGCGGGATTATGTGTGGTTATGTGGGGGGGTGGGATTATGTGTGGTTATGTGGGGGGGTGGGATTATGTGTGGTAATGTGGTGGGGGCGGGATTATATGTGGTAATGTAGTAGGGGGCGGGATTATGTGTGGTAATGTAGTAGGGGGCGGGATTATCTGTGGTAATGCGGTGGGGGGGTGGGATTATGTGTGGTAATGTGGTGGGGTGGCGGGATTATGTGTGGTGATGTGGTAGGGGGCGGGATTATGTGTGGTAATGTGGTGGGGGGCGGGATTATGTGTGGTAATGTGGTGGGGGGCGTTATTATCTGTAGTAATGTGGTGGGGGCGGGATTATGTGTGGTAATGTGGGGGTGGCGGGATTATGTGTGGTAATGTGGTGGGGGCGGGATTATGTGTGGTAATGTGGTGGGGGCGGGATTATGTGTGGTAATGTGGTGGGGGGACGGAATTATGTGTGATAATGTGGTGGGGGCGGGATTATGTGTAGCAATGGTGTGGGGGGCGGGATTGTGTGTGGTAATGTAGTGGGTGGCGGGATTATGTGTGGTAATGTGGTGGGGGTGGGATTAACTGTAGTAATGTGGTGGGGGGTGGCATTATGTGTGGTAATGTGGTGGGGGGGCAGGATTATATGTGGTAGTGTGGTGGGGGCGGGATTATCTGTGGTAATGTGGTGGGGGGGGCATTATTGTGTGTGGTGATGTGGTGGGGGGTGGGATTATGTGTGGTAATGGGGTGGGGGGTGGGATTATGTGTGGTGATGTGGTGGGGGCGGGATTATGTGTGGTAATGTGGGGGGGATGGATTATGTGTGGTAATGTGGTGGGGGGCGGCATTATCAATAGTAAGGTGCTGGGGGCGGGATTATGTGTGGTAATGTGGTGGGGGGCGGGATTATGTGTGGTAATGTGGTGGGGGCAGGATTATGTGTGGTAATGTGGTGGGGGGTGGGATTATGTGTGGTAATGTGGTGGGGGCGGGATTATTTGTGGTAATGTGATGGGGCGGGATTATCTGTGGTAAAGTGGTGGGGCGGGATTATATGTGGTAATGTGGTGGGGGGCGGGATTATGTGTGGTAATGTGGTGGGGGCGTGATTATCTGTGGTAATGTGGTGGGGGCGGGATTATGCGAAGTAATGTGGTGGGGGGCGTGATTATGTGTGCTGATGTGGGGGCGGGATTATGTGTGGTAATGGGGTAGAGGGGCAAGATTATGTGTGGGAATGTGGTGGGGGGCGGGATTATTTGTAGTAATGTGATGGTGGCGGGATTATCTGTGGTAATGTGGTGGGGCGGGATTATTTGTGCTAATGTGGTGGGGGGCGGGATTATGTGTGGTAATGTGGTGGGTGGCGGGATTATCTGTGGTAATGTGGTGGGGGCAGTATTATGTGTGGTGATGTGGTGGGATTATGTGTGGTAATGGGATGGGGGGGTGGGATTATGTGTGGTGATGTGGTGGGGGCGGGATTATGTGTGGTAATGTGGGGGGATGGATTATGTGTGGTAATGTGGTGGGGGGCGGGATTATCAATAGTAAGGTGCTGGGTGGCGGGATTATGTGTGTTAATGTGGTGAGGGGGCAGGATTATGTGTGGTAATGTGGTGGGGGGGCGGGATTATGTGTGGTAATGTGGGGGGCAAGATTATGTGTGGTAATGTGGTGGGGGGCGGGATTATTTGTGGTAATGTGATGGGGGGTGGGATTATCTGTGGTAATGTGGTGGGGCGGGATTATTTGTGCTAATGTGGTGGGGGGCAGGATTATGTGTGGTAATGGGGTGGGGGGGTGGGATTATGTGTGGTGATGTGGTGGGGGCGGGATTATGTGTGCTAATGTGGTGGGGGCAGGATTATGTGTGGTAATGTGGTGAAAGGGAGGGATTATCTGTGGTAATGTGGTGGGGGGCGGGATTATGTGTGGTAATGTGGTGGGGGCGGGATTATGTGTGGTGATGTGGTGGGGGTGGGATTATATGTGGTAATGGGGGGGATGGATTATGTGTGGTAATGTGGTGAGTGGCAGGATTATCTGTGGTAATGTGGTGGGGGCGGGATTATGCGTAGTAATGTGGTGGGGGGCGTGATTATGTGTGCTGATGTGGTGGGGGCGGGATTTTGTGTGGTGATGAGGTAGGGGGGCGAGATTATGTGTGGTGATGGGGTGGGGGGCGGGATTATGTGGTAATGGGGTGGGGGCGAGATTATGTGGTAATGGGGTGGGTGCGAGATTATGTGTGGTAATGTGGTGGGGGGCCGGATTGTGTGTGGTAATGTGGTGGATGGGATTATGTGTGGTAATGTGGTGGGGGCAGGATTATGTGTGGTAATGTGGTGAAAGGGAGGGATTATCTGTGGTAATGTGGTGGGGGGCGGGATTATGTGTGGTAATGTGGTGGGGGGCGGGATTATGTGTGGTAATGTGGTGTGGGGCCGGAATATCTGTAGTAATGTGGGTGGGGGGGCAGGATTATGTGTGGTAATGTGGTAGGGGTCGGGATTACGTGTGGTAATGTGGGGGGCGGGATTATCTGTGGTAATGTGGTGGGGGGTGAGATTATGTGTGGTATTGTGGTGCGGTGGCGGGATTATGTGTGGTGATGTGGTGGGGGGCGGGATTGTGTGTGGTAATGTGGTGGGGTTCGGGATTATGTGTGGTAATGTGGTGGGGGCGGGATTGTGTGTGGTAATGTGGTGAAAGGGAGGGATTATCTGTGGTAATGTGGTGGGGGGCGGGATAATGTGTGGTAATGTGGTGGGGGGCGGGATTATGTGTGGTAATGTGGTGTGGGGCCGGAATATCTGTAGTAATGTGGTGGGGGGGCAGGATTATGTGTGGTAATGTGGTAGGGGTCGGGATTATGTGTGGTAATGTGGGGGGCGGGATTATCTGTGGTAATGTGGTGGGGGGGCGGGATTGTGTGTGGTAATGTGGTGGGGGTGGGATTATGTGTGGTAATGTAGTGTGGGGAGGGATTATCTGTGGTATTGTGGTGGGGGCCAGATTATGTGTGGTAATGTGGTGGGGGGGCGTTATTATCTGTAGTAATGTGGTGGGGGGGCGGGATTATGTGTGGTAATGTGGGGATGGCGGGATTATGTGTGGTAATGTGGTGGGGGGCGGGATTGTGTGTGGTAATGTGGTGAAAGGGAGGGATTATCTGTGGTAATGTGGTGGGGGGCGGGATAATGTGTGGTAATGTGGTGGGGGGCGGGATAATGTGTGGTAATGTGGTGGGGGGCGGGATAATATGTGGTAATGTGGTGGGGGGTGGTATTATGTGTGGTAACGTGGTAGGGGGCGGGATTATGTGTGGTATTGTGGGGGGCGGGATTATGTGCGGTAATGTGGGGGTGGCGGGATTATGTGTGGTAATGTGGTGGGGAGTGGGATTATGTGTGGTAATGTGGTGGGAGGACGGGATTATGTGTGGTAATGTGGTGGGGGGCGGGATTATCTGTAGTAATGTGGTGGGGGGTAGGATTATGTGTGGTAATGTGGTGGGGGGCGGGATTATCTGTGGTAATGTGGTGGGGGGACGGGATTATGTGTGGTAATGTGGTGGGGGGTGGGATTATGTGTGGTAATGTGGTGGGGGGCGTTATTATCTGTAGTAATGTGGTGGGGGGGCGGGATTATGTGCGGTAATGTGGGGGTGGCGGGATTATGTGTGGTAATGTGGTGGGGGCGGGATTATGTGTGGTAATGTGGTGGGGGTGGGATTATTTGTGGTAATGTGGTGGGGGCGGGATTATGTGTGGTAATGTGGTGGGGGCGGGATTATGTGTGGTAATGTGGTGGGGGGCAGGATTATCTGTGGTAATGTGGTGGGGGGGCGGGATTATGTGTGGTAATGTGGTGGGGGCGGGATTATCTGTGGTAATGTGGTGGGGGGGCAGTATTATGTGTGGTGATGTGGTGGGGGGTGGGATTATGGGTGGTAATGGGGTGGGGGGGTGGGATTATGTGTGGTAATGGGGTGGGGGGTGTGATTATGTGTGGTAATGGGGTGGGGGGGTGGGATTATGTGTGGTGATGTGGTGGGGCGGGATTATGTGTGGTAATGTGGGGGGGATGGATTATGTGTGGTAATGTGGGGGGCGGGTTTATCTGTGGTAATGTGGTGGGGGGCGGGATTATGTGTGGTATTGTGGTGGGGTGGCGGGATTATGTGTGGTGATGTGGTGGGGGGCGGGATTGTGTGTGGTAATGTGGTGGGGTTCGGGATTATGTGTGGTAATGTGGTGGGGGCGGGATTGTGTGTGGTAATGTGGTGAAAGGGAGGGATTATCTGTGGTAATGTGGTGGGGGGCGGGATTATGTGTGGTAATGTGGTGGGGTCCGGATTATCTGTAGTAATGTGGTGAGGGGGCAGGATTATGTGTGGTAATGTGGTAGGGGTCGGGATTATGTGTGGTAATGTGGGGGGCGGGATTATCTGTGGTAATGTGGTGGGGGGGCGGGATTGTGTGTGGTAATGTGGTGAGGGGTGGGATTATGTGTGGTAATGGGGTGGGGGGGTGGGATTATGTGTGGTAATGGGGTGGGGGGGTGGGATTATGTGTGGTAATAGGGTGGGGGGGTGGGATTATGTGTGGTAATGTGGGGGGGATGGATTATGTGTGGTAATGTGGTGGGTGGCGGGATTATCTGAGGTAATGTGGTGGGGGCGTGATTATGCGTAGTAATGTGGTGGGGGACGTAATTATGTGTGCTGATGTGATGGGGGCGGGATTTTGTGTGGTGATGGGGTAGGGGGGCGAGATTATGTGTGGTGATGGGGTGGGGGCGGGATTATGTGGTAATGGGGTGGGGGCGAGATTATGTGGTAATGGGGTGGGGGCGAGATTATGTGTGGTAATGTGGTGGGGGGGCGGGATTATGTGTGGTAATGTGGTGGGGGGCGGGATTACGTGTGGTAATGTGGGGGGCGGGATTATCTTGTGGTAATGTGGGGGACGGGATTATGTGTGGTAATGTGGTGGGGGCAGGATTATGTGTGGTAAAGTGGTAGGGGTCGGGATTACGTGTGGTAATGTGGGGGGCGGGTTTATCTGTGGTAATGTGGTGGGGGGCGGGATTATGTGTGGTATTGTGGTGGGGTGGCAGGATTATGTGTGGTGATGTGGAGGGGGGCGGGATTGTGTGTGGTAATGTGGTGGGGGCAGGATTATGTGTGGTAAAGTGGTAGGGGTCGGGATTACGTGTGGTAATGTGGGGGGCGGGTTTATCTGTGGTAATGTGGTGGGGGGCGGGATTATGTGTGGTATTGTGGTGGGGTGGCGGGATTATGTGTGGTGATGTGGAGGGGGGCGGGATTGTGTGTGGTAATGTGGTGGGGTTCGAGATTATGTGTGGTAATGTGGTGGGGGCGGGATTGTTTGGTAATATGATGAAAGGGAGGGATTATCTGTGGTAATGTGGTGGGGGGCAGGATTATGTGTGGTAATGTGGTGGGGGGCGGGATTATGTGTGGTAATGTGGTGGGGGGCCGGATTATCTGTAGTAATGTGGTGGGGGGCAGGATTATGTGTGGTAATGTGGTAGGGGTCGGGATTATGTGTGGTAATGTGGGGGGCGGGATTATCTGTGGTTTATGTGGTGGGGGGGCGGGATTGTGTGTGGTAATGTGGTGGGGGGTGGGATTATGTGTGGTAATGTAGTGGGGGGAGGGATTATCTGTGGTATTGTGGTGGGGGCCAGATTATGTGTGGTAATGTGGTGGGGGCCAGATTATGTGTGGTAATGTGGTGGGGGCGAGATTATGTGTGGTAATGTGGGGGTGGCGGGATTATGTGTGGTAATGTAGTGGGGGAGAGATTATCTGTGGTATTGTGGTGGGGGCCAGATTATGTGTGGTAATGTGGTGGGGGGCGTTATTATCTGTAGTAATGTGGTGGGGGGGCAGGATTATGTGTGGTAATGTGGGGGTGTCGGGATTATGTGTGGTAATGTGGTGGGGGGCGGGATTATCTGTAGTAATGTGGTGGGGGTTTAGGATTATGTGTGGTAATGTGGTGGGGGGTGGTATTATGTGTGGTACCCACAGGCCTGGTGGAGCAGAGCCCTGCTAAGGACATGTATGTTTTGTTTTTGCCTGCTCTAAAGGCTGTTTTCTTATTGTTGGTGCATCTGGGTTTATGGAGCAAATAAACCTACATACATTTTTAAAGGAACGTGCCTCCTTTTTTCCTCCCGTCGCACCTGAGTACAACTCCTACTATATATATATATATATATATATATATATATATATATATATATATATACACATGCATACACATGTATGTACTATATATATATAGTGTAATTTTTTACATTTTAACCCCTTCATGACCAAGCCTATTTTGACCTTAATGACCTGGCCGTTTTTTGCAATTCTGACCAGGGTCCCTTTATGAGGTAATAACTCAGGAACGCGTCAACGGATCCTAGCGGTTCTGAGACTGTTTTTTCGTGACATATTGGGCTTCATGTTTGTGGTAAATTTAGGTTGATAATTTCTGAGTTTATTTGTGAAAAAAATGGAAATTTGGCGAAAATTTTGAAAATTTCGCAATTTTCACATTTTGAATTTTTATTCTGTTAAACCAGAGAGCTATGTGACACAAAATAGTTAATAAATAACATTTCCCTCATGTCTACTTTACATCAGCACAATTTTGGAAACAACATTTTTTTTGCTAGGAAGTTATAAGGTTTAAAATTTGACCAGTGATTTCTCATTTTTACAACAAAATTTACAAAACCATTTTTTTTAGGGACCACCTCACATTTGAAGTCAGTTTGAGGGTTCTATATGGCTGAAAATACCCAAAAGTGACACCATTCTAAAAACTGCACCCCTCAAGGTGCTCAAAACCACATTCAAGAAGTTTATTAACCCTTCAGGTGTTTCACAGCAGCAGAAGCAAGATGGAAGGAAAAAATGAACATTTAACTTTTTAGTCACAAAAATTATCTTTTAGCAACAATTTTTTTATTTTCCCAATGGTAAAAGGAGAAACTGGACAATGATCGTTGTTGTCCAATTTGTCCTGAGCACGCTGATACCTCATATGTGGGGCTAAACCACTGTTTAGGCACACGGCAGGGCTCGGAGGGGAAGGAGCGCCATTTGACTTTTTGAATGAAAAATTGGCTCCAATCTTTAGCGGACACCATGCCGCGTTTGGAGAGCCCCCGTGTGCCTAAACATTGGAGCTCCCCCACAAGTGACCCCATTTTGGAAACTAGACCCCCCAAGGAACTTATCTAGAAGCATAGTGAGCACTTTAATCCCCCAGGTGCTTCACAAATTGATCCGTAAAAATGAAAAAGTACTTTTTTTTCACAAAAAAATTATTTTAGCCTCAATTTTTTCATTTTCACATGGACAACAGGATAAAATGGATCCTAAAATTTGTTGGGCAATTTCTCCTTAGTATACCGATACCTCACATGTGGGGGTAAACCACTGTTTGGGCACATGGTAAGGCTTGGAAGGGAAGGAGCGCCATTTGACTTTTTGAATGAAAAATTATCTCCATCGTTAGCGGACACCATGTCGCGTTTGGAAAGCCCCTGTGTGCCTAAACATTGGAGCTCCCCCACAAGTGACCCCATTTTAGAAACTAGACCCCCCAAGGAACTTATCTAAAAGCATAGTGAGCACTTTAAACCCTCAGATGCTTCACAAATTGATCCGTAAAAATGAAAAAGTACTTTTTTTCACACAAAATTTCTTTTAGCCTCAATTTTTTCATTTTCCCATGAGCAACAGGATAAAATGGATCCTAAAATTTGTTGGGCAATTTCTCCTGAGTACGCTGATACCTTATATGTGGGGGTAAACCACTGTTTGGGTGCACGGCAAGGCTCTGAAGGGAAGGTGCGCCATTTGACTTTTTGAATGGAAAATTAGCTCCAATCTTTAGTGGACACCATATCGCGTTTGGAGAGCCCCTGTGTGCCTAAACATTGGAGTTCCCCTACAAGTGACCCTATTTTGGAAACTAGACCCCCCAAGGAACTTATCTAGATGCATAGTGAGCACTTTAAACCCCCAGGTGTTTCACAGAAGTTTATAACGCAGAGCCGTGAAAATAAAAAATAATTTTTCTTTCCTCAAAAATGATTTTTAGCACGTAATTTTTTATTTTCCCAAGGGTAACAGGAGAAATTGGACCCCAAATGTTGTTGTCCAGTTTGTCCTGAGTACGATGATCCCCCATATGTGGGGGTAAACCACTGTTTGGGCACACGGCAGGGCTCGGAAGGGAAGGCACACCATTTGGCTTTTTGAATGGAAAATTAGCTCCAATCATTAGCGGACACCATGTCGCGTTTGTAGAGCCCCTGTGTGCCTAAACATTGGATCTCCCCCACAAATGACTGCGTTTTGGAAACTAGACCTCCCAAGGAACTAATCTAGATGTGTGGTGAGCACTTTGAACCCCCAAGTGCTTCACAGAAGTTTATAACGCAGAGCCATGAAAATAAAAAATATTTTTTCTTTTCTCAAAAATGATTTTTTAGCCAACAATTTTTTATTTTCCCAAGGGTAACAGGAGAAATTGGACCCCAAACGTTGTTGTCCAGTTTCTCCTGAGTACGCTGATACCCCATATGTGGGGGTAAACCACTGTTTGGGCACATGCCGGGGCTCAGAAGGGAAGTAGTGACGTTTTAGAATGCAGACTTTGATGGAATGGTCTGCGGGCATCATGTTACGTTTGCAGAGCCCCTGATGTGCCTAATCAGTAGAAACCCCCCACAAGTGACCCCATTTTGGAAACTAGACTCCCCCAAGGAACTTATCTAGATATGTGGTGCGCACTTTGAACCCCCAAGTGCTTCACAGAAGTTTACAACGCAGAGGTGTGAAAATAAAAAATCATTTTTCTTTCCTCAAAAATGATGTTTTAGCAAGCAATTTTTTATTTTCACAAGGGTAACAGGAGAAATTGGACCCCAGTAGTTGTTGCTCAGTTTGTCCTGAGTACACTGATACCCCATATGTGGGGGTAAACCACTGTTTGGGCACAAGTCGGGGCTCAGAAGGGAAGTAGTGACGTTTTGAAATGCAGACTTTGATGGAGTGGTCTGCGGGCGTCACATTCCATTTGCAGAGCTCCTGATGTGCCTAAACAGTAGAAACCCCCCACAAGTGACCCCATTTTGGAAACTAGACCCCCAAAGGAACTTATCTAGATGTGTAGTGAGCACTTAGAACCCCAAAGTGCTTCATAGAAGTTTACAACGCAGAGCCGTGAAAATAAAAAATAATTTTTCATTCCTCAAAAATTATGTTTTAGCAAGCAATTTATTTTTGCAAGAGTAACAGGAGAAATTGGACCCCAATAGTTGTTGTCCAGTTTGTCATGAGTATGCTGGTACCCCATATGTGGGGGTAAACCACTGTTTGGGCACATGTCGGGGCTCGGAAGGGAAGCAGTGACGTTTTGAAATGCAGATTTTGATGGAATGGTCTGCGGGTGTCACGTTGCATTTGCAGAGCCCCTGATGTACCTAAAGAGTAGAAAACCCCCACAAGTGACCCCATTTTGGAAACTAGACCCCCCCCCAAGGAACTTATCTAGATGTGTGGTGAGCACTTTAAACCCCCAAGTGCTTCACAAAAGTTTATAACGCAGAGCCGTGAAAATAAAAAATAATTTTTCATTCCTCTAAAATTATGTTTTAGCAAGCAATTTTTTATTTTCGCAAGGGTAACAGGAGAAATTGGACCCCAATAATTGTTGCCCAGTTTGTTCTGAGTATGCTGGTACCCCATATGTGGGGGTAAACCACTGTTTGGGCGCACGTCGGGGTTCGGAAGGGAGGGAGCACCATTTGACTTTTTGAACGCAAGATTGGCTAGAATCAATGGTGGCGCCATGTTGCGTTTGGAGATGTGCCCTGATGTGCCTAAACAGTGGAAACCCCTCAATTCTAACTCCAACACTAACCCCAACACACCCCAAACCCTAATCCCAACTCTAGATATAACCCTAACCCCAACACACCCCTAACCACAACCCTAACCCAACACACCCCTAACCCTAATCCTAACCCTAACCCTAATCCCAACCCTAACCACAACCCTAACCCCAACACACCCCTAACCCTAACCATAACCCTAACCACAAGCCTAATCTTAACCCTATTTCCAATCCTAGCCCTAATTCCAACCCTAACTCTAATTCCAACCCTAACCCTAAGGCTATGTGCCCACATTGCGGATTCGTGTGAGATTTTTCCGCACCATTTTTGAAAAATCCGCAGGTAAAAGGCACTGCGTTTTACCTGCGCATTACCGCGGATTTCCAGTGTTTTTTGTGTGGATTTCACCTGCGGATTCCTATTGAGGAGCAGGTGTAAAACGGAATCCGCACAAAGAATTGACATGCTGCGGAAAATAAAACACAGCGTTTCCGCACGGTATTTTCCACACCATGGTCACAGCGGATTTGGTTTTCAGTAGGTTTACATGGTACTGTAAACCTGATGGAAAACTGCTACGAATCTGCAGCGGCCAATCCGCTGCGGATCCACAGCCAAATCCGCACCATGTGTGCACATAGTCTAATCTAACCCTAAGGCCATGTGCACACGTTCAGGATTTTTCGCCTTTTTTTCGCGTTTTTTCGCTATAAAAACGTGATAAAAACGCAAAAAAACCGCTAACCTATGCCTCCTATTATTTACAGTGTATTCCGCATTTTTTGTGCAAATGTTGCGATTTTTCCCGCGAAAAAATCGCATCGCGGAAAAAAAAGCAACATGTTCATTAAAAATGCGGAATTGCGGGGATTCCGCACACCTAGGAGTCCATTGATCTGCTTACTTCCCGCACGGGGCTGTGCACACCATGAGGGAAGTAAGCAGATTATGTGCGGTTGGTACCCAGGGTGGAGGAGAGGAGACTCTCCTCCACGGGCTGGGCACCATATAAGTGGTAAAAAAAAAAGAATTAAAATAAAAAATAGTGATATACTCACCTTCGATGTCTTCCCGCCTCTCAGCTGCATGCTGCCGCTTCGGTTCCTGTAGCTGGTGTGCGGTAAAGGACCTGCGATGACCTCACGGTCCTGTGATTGGTCGAGACCGGTCATGTGACTGCTCACGTGACCGCGACGTCATGGAAGGTCCTGCGCGCACACACCATCTATACGGAACGGACGCCGCTGAGGTCTGCAGGTGAGTATAAGCATTTTTTTTATTATTTTTAAACATTCTATCTTTTACTATAGATGCTGCATAAGCAGCATCTATAGTAAAAAGTTGGTCACACTTGTCAAACAGTATGTTTGACAAGTGTGACCAACCTGTCAGTCAGTTTTCCAAGCGATGCTACAGATCGCTTGAAAAACTAGCATTCTGCAAGCTAATTACGCTTGCAGAATGTTAAAAAACCCGTGAAAAAAACGGAAAAAAACGGAAAATAAAAAATGCGGATTTCTTGCAGTAAATTTCCGGTTTTCTTCAGGAAATTTCTGCAAGAAATCCGGACATGTGCACATACCCTAACTCTAGTTCTAACCCTAATTCTAACCCTAACCCTAGCCCTAACCCTAACCCTAACCCTAGTGGGGGAAGACAAAAAAATATATATATATTTTCTTTATTTTTATTATTGTCCCTACCTATGGGGGTGATAAAGGGGGGGTTCATTTACTATTTTTTTATTTTGATCACTGTGATAGGTTTTATCACAGTGATCAAAATGTGCTTGGAACGAATCTGCCGGCCGGCAGATTTGGCGGGCGCACTGCGCATGCGCCCGCCATTTTGGAAGATGGCGGCACCCATGAAGAAGACGGATGGACACCACGAGGCTCGGTAAGTATGAGGGGGGGGAATCGGAGCACGGGGGGGATCGGAGCACGGGGGGTGGTTCGAAGCACGGGGGAGCGGACAGGAGGACGGGGGGAGCGGACAGGAGGACGGAGGGGTGCGGACCACAGTACGGGGCAGAAAGGACTGGGGAGGTGATCGGTGGCAGTGGGGGGGGGCAGATCAGGGTTTCCAGCCATGGCCGATGATATTGCAGCATCGGCCATGGCTGGATTGTAATATTTCTCCATTTTCATAGGCGAAATATTACAAATCGCTCTGATTGGCTGTTTCACTTTCAACAGCCAATCAGAGCGATCGTAGCCACGAGGGGTTGAAGCCACCCCCCCTGGGCTGCAGTACCACTCCCCCTGTCCCTGCAGATCGGGTGAAATTGGAGTTAACCCTTTCACCCGATCTGCAGGGATGCGATCATTCCATGACGCCACATAGGCGTCATAGGTCGGATTGGCACCGACTTTCATGACGCCTAAGTGGCGTCAAAGGTCGGGAAGGGGTTAAAAATTACAAAAAGGAAAATGAGCTAATGCAAAAGTTTGGGCACTCATGGAGATTTGTGTGCTCAGATAACTTTAACCTATGTTTTAGACCTTATTTCACCTGTTAGGGTTATGACTTGTTCACTATCACTGTTAGGAAAGGCCAGGTGATGCAAATTTCCCAGCTTTATAAAAATCCTACCACCTCTAACCTTGTGTCAAAAAACTGCAGCCATGGGTTCTTCTAAGCAGCTGCTTAGCAGTCTGAAAATGAAATTGGTGGAGGGCCACAAACCAGGAGAAGGCTGTTCCAGTTAAAAGGAACAGTGGAGGTCAAGATAAGGTCTGGAACACCAAGGAAAATTTCAGTGAGAGCTGCTCATAGGATTTCTAGAGAATCAAATCAGAACCCCAATTTGACTACAAAAGACCTTCAGAAAGATTTAGCAGACTCTGGAGTTGTGGTACATTGTTCTACTGTTCAGAGACATCTGCACAAATATGGCCTTCATGGAAGAAGAAAACCTCCTGCGTGCTGACCATAAAATTCAGCATCAGAAGCATGCAAAAGAACATCTAAACAAGCCTGATGCATTTTGGAAACTAATCTTGTGGACCGATGAGGATAAAATAGAACTCTTTGGCCACAATGATCAAAAGTATGTGTGGAGAAAAGAACATCTCAACAACCAATTGGATCAATAATACTTTGGGGTTGTGTTGCAGCCAATGGCAGGGGAAACATTTCACGGTTAGAGGGAAGAATGTATTCAATGAAATTTCAACAAATTCTTGATGCAAACATAACACCACATGTAAAAAAGCTGAAGTTGAAAAGAGGATGGCTTGTACAAATGGATAATGACTCTAAACACACACACACACACACACACACACACACACACACATTAAAATCCACTATAGACTACCTCAAAAGGTGCAAGCTGAAAGTTTTGAAATAGCCCTCAAAGTCCCCTGATCTGAACATCTGTAACGAGATGGATAAGAGAGACTGAGTAACTGTAAGCGAACACTGTCATCTGCTGGACCAAACTGAAAGTGAAAGTAAAAAAGAAAGAATTGTGTTAGCAAGAACCAAATTGTGCTGGGAGATTTGCAGAGGGAATGAATTAACCTGCTGAACCTGATCAAGTGACACACAGGAAAGACCTCCTAAATATAAAAGGCCTGGCCAGGCTGAGAAGGGCAGTCGGCGCCAAAACCTGCACCAGTGCAAGTTGTATGCTTGTGAGGTGGGCTTGCAGCCATCATCGGGACAAAAGAATCCAAGAGCGGTCAGATGCTGGAGAAGGCCTACATTGTGAGGAAGATCCGTTCCCCACTACAGTAGAAGGCCATGATCAGAGTCATGCCAGGCCCAAGGGAAGTCGTGGCTGTGTTACTGGGACATGCTTGGAGAGCGAGACAGGCAGGACATTGTGAGTCAGAGAGCGAGATTCGGATGACTCCAGTCAAGGCGTGGGCTCCAGACTACACTGGTCAAGTACTGAAGACCAGAGCAATGCCGGTCAAGGCCCAGAACCCAGACACACCAGTTAAGCGTTGAGGACCAGCCCCCCACTTTACCAGATGGAAGAGATGCCATTCGGCGAAGATACTCGAAGAATACACAACCGAAGACTCTCTCCTCAGCTGGTGGTCGGAGGATGCGAGTGAGCAGGACCGTTGCTTTCAGCACAGACTCACAGTATCGGGTGTGGGCAGGGGGAGGCTGCAGATAAGATGGCTGACGATAAAGAGCCTCAGAAAGTGTTATTAGACTTCATCAGGGACTGGAGAGATGCAAGAGTGTCCTAGAGACTGTTCCTGCTACATACAGCCTTTCCCTCCTTCCCGGTTAGACTGAGGTTGGACTTTAGACCCCAAGCTGATCTCGAGGACATATCTCTCGTAATGTACTAACCAATATATCTCTATGCATATAATTGCCTGTTGCTTGTAAATGAACATGTGAATGTTGTTCTCGTGCATTTATCTATGAAAATAATCTTTACCGCATTTAATCCTGTTAAATGAATAAAGTAGAAGTAGATTGTTAATCCCGCCTGTTGTCTCTGCTGTTGCATTCAGATCACGTGCATTAAACATCATTGGAAATCTGTGGCTAGACCTCAAAATAGTAAAGGATGCAAGACAACCCAGGAATCTCACAGAATTGTGGAAGAATTTTCTAAGGAAGAATGGATGAAAATCCCTCAAACAAGAATTGCAAGACTCTTGCCTGGCTACAAAAAAACTATTACAAGCTGCAATACTTGCAAAAGGAAAAGCTACTAGGTACTAACCATGCAGGGTGCCCAAACTTTTGCATTGGCCCATTTTCCTTTTTGTAATTTTTAAAATGTAAAAAATCACAATATATATATTTTTTGCCTAAACTACAAAGGAAATGCGTCAGCTTTAACTTTAGGCCTTTTAGAGATCATTTCATCTTCAACTTCCTTAACTGTTCACAATCACAGTAACTTTGACCAGGGGTGCCCAAACTTTTACATGTCACTGTATATGTACTTTTTTTTCTCCCACTTTTATTTTGAGCCCTGCTGCATTTTTGCCAAGATGCAGCATGTCAATTCTTTATGTATTTTTTTGCAGAGCTTTTGCAAGGCAATGTTGCAAAAAAAGGCACATAAAAATGCAGCAACAATACAGGTATGGAACGCATTCTGTTTTTTGGTGCAGAAAAATAAAGTACAGTATGAATGTATGTGAAATAACCTAAAATTTCAGAAATAATTCTTCTAGGTGTGATATTTGACTTGACCCGGTATTTTAACAGGTGTGTAGACTTTTTACATCCACTGTATATCTGTCATTGGGGAAGTAACTATTACGCCATGTGCACACGTTAAGTATTTTTCGCGTTTTTTTCGCGTTTTTTCGCTATAAAAACGTGATAAAAACGCGAAAAAAACGCTTACATATGCCTCCTATTATTTTAAGTGTATTCCGCATTTTTTGTGCAAATGTAGCCTTTTTTTCCGCGAAAAAATCGCATCGTGGAAAAAAAAGCAACATGTTCATTAAAAATGCGGAATTGCGGGGATTCCGCACACCTAGGAGTCCATTGATCTGCTTACTTCCCGCACGGGGCTGTGCACACCATGCGGGAAGTAAGCAGATTATGTGCGGTTGGTACCCAGGGTGGAGGAGAGGAGACTCTCCTCCACGGACTGGGCACCATATAAGTGGTCAAAAAATAAGAATTAAAATAAAAAATAGTCCTATACTCACCCTCGATGTCTTCCCGCCTCCACTGCATGCTGTCGCTTCGGTTCCTGTAGCTGATGTGCGGTGAAAGACCTGCCGATGACGTCACTGTCCTGTGATTGGTCGTGAGCGGTCATGTGACCGCTCACGTGACCGTGACGTCACGGAAGGTCCTGTGCGCACAGACCAGCTATAGGAAGAGGAACGGACGCCGGTGAGGAGATGTCTGGGTGAGTATAAGCATTTTTTTTTTTTTATTATTATTTTTAAACATTCTATCTTTTACTATAGATGCTGCATAAGCTGCATCTATAGTAAAAAGTTGGTCACACTTGTCAAACGCTATGTTTGACAAGTGTGACCAACCTGTCAGTCAGTTTTCCACGCGATGCTACAGATCGCTTGGAAAACTTTAGCATTCTGCAAGCTAATTACGCTTGCAGAATGCTAAAAAAACGCGAAAAAAAAACGGAAAAAAAACGCAAAAAAAAAAATGCGGATTTCTTGCAGAAAATTTCCGGTTTTCTTCAGGAAATTTCTGCAAGAAATCCGCAACATGTGCACATACCCTTATAGAGTGGTTTGTTCTGTTCCAGCATAAGAATTCCTTCAAATCTGCTCCTATATACTGTACTTGTTCTTTCTGTAATTTTAAATACAACTTAAAACCTCACAGAAACACCCATTTTGAGATACATTTGCACAAGTTTGTCCCTTTTGAGTTTTGTTCCTAAAATAAATCCTGCATAATACTGGCAATTTGGGCACAATATATTAGATTATTGCTCCCTGTTAAATTTGTACATGTGCCAGTCCTGACGCAGCACGTGTGTGTGCCTGTTACAGTTCCTGCGGGTTCTGTACCCTACTCTCTCCAGGTAATTCTTAATTTTTCATTTTAAATAAACAGGAAGTCCAGAGAGAATATGTGAGTAAAGAAGTCCTGCTGTTGATACAGTGCATTACAGCTTGTGCAGTGTTTGATGCAGAAAGTCAAGCATCTGATCCTATCGCAGGCGGAAAAAATAAGATGTGGGAACACGAGGAGGGAATACTTGCAGATGTGACTAACTGCTCTTATAAGTATCTAGAAGAACCCTGCTGTTATCAAGGTGCCAAAACTATCCTCTACTGGCAATTTGTCAATTGTAAGAACTGTCCCTGTTGATGGTAAATGCAGCAATTTATTTTCCTGCAAAGTTTATGGACACAGTATTATTTGTTTTACACTCTGCCATCTGTCGATCTAAAGTACGGTATTTCCCTTATTTCCAAATTGTGCAATTAACCATAGTTCATCTCCTCTGAATATCAGCGGTCGTCAGGAGAGATTCAATCTGTCAAACATTATGGAAAAAATGGAAATAAAGTTTTGTCAATTACAAAGTGACCACAGTGAACCCTTCAAATTTCACCAACTGTGCTGTAGTGAGACCACTATATTGATCAAAATTGCAATTTGAAAAGCATGGGTATAAAACGAATAAAGGCCCATGCGTTTTCAATCCAGTAAAAATATGCGTGTTTTTTTCAAAAATAACCAGTATAAACCATAGTATCAGGATCACACATTTTTGAGCAAAGAATAAAACCAACCTTATTAGAAAAATATAGAGATGAGATGCTGTTACATGGTCTAGTGCAGTCATTCAGGGAGAACTATCACAGTCACTATAAAAGATAAGGGCTGGCCAAGCAGTGGCAATTTCAGGAGTTTACAGACTAGAGCTAGGAATTCAGATGCAACAGCTCATTACACTTAGGCCCCGTTCACACGTCCATTTTTTTATGTCCGTATGTGGTCCGTTCTTTAAGGACCGCAAATACAGACATACACACGTCCATTGTATTCAATAGTGGTGCACACATGTCAGGTTTTCCACATAGACCGTGTGCCCAATGCGAAAAACCCACAGACATGTCCTTTTCTTTCACAGTCGAAATGCGTGTCACACACATGTACAGTATGATGATGACATCCATGTGTCATCAATGTAATACATGATATGTATATAATACATATATAATACATCTGGGAAAAGCTGTACAGTTAACGCTGTCCCCAGGCACCGGGTGCTGAACTAAACTCATAATTGCTGCCTAGTCTCCCTGCAATCAGCGATACCAGGCAACGCTGACAAAACTTGTATTCAGCTCCAGCTGTGTAGCTTGTATTAAATAAATTAAAAAAACAACGTGAGGTCCCCCTTGATTTTCCTAACCAGCTGAGGGAAAGTCGACAGCTGGGGGCTGGTGTCAATATTCTTTAAAGAGGCCAATAGTATTAAGGGTTGCCTTCATTTTGGGGAGGGCAATATCATGCTTGGAGGCAAGGAGGATTCTCTTTACCAGGTAAGCACATGCACACAACACATTCTGCATCCAGGCCAGAAGGGGGAGCTCGGGACCCAGATTCAGGGGAGCTTCCCTCAGCTTTAAGTATTCTGGTCTGGAGGAGGAGTCAGATTAGTTGGAGAGAGACACTGAGGAGAAAGGAAGTCTGGAGAAGAGTGCAGACTATGGAGCCATGCAGCCAGGACTGAGCTGCAGCTCCAAAAAAGGACTAGAACCCGAGGGGTTGTTATGTGCAGTGGAGCAATTGAGGGATGGAGCACAGGAGTGGAAAAGTGCTTAGAGGGGAACTATGACCGGGCACCCTCAGGGCCGAAGCGCAGAGACCGGGCACCGGGAGCCCAAGGCTTTAGCGAGACTCTAGGACACTTAGCAGAACCGGAGGGCTTAGAACTGTATGTGATTTGCCCACACTACACCTGAAAGTGAAGCAGCACCTGAAGAGCCCATACAGGTACCTGTACCAGGACAGGAGAAGGAAGGGGTACTTGCCAGCAAGCTTCAGGCAGCAGGGACCTCACACATCAGCGCAAGTAGGAAAGGCTTACGGACCTCACCTGGGAGAGGGATCTTCCTTTGCCTCCAGGCCAGCCAGACCACATCACCACCCGTGCCTGGTATCCTGGACTGTGGACTGCCAGTAAACCAGGTAAAGACTAAACAACTCTGTGTCCTCCACATATTTGCCGGCATACACCATCCTTGCCATATATTTTGGGAGCCCTGGGGACCCTGCTTCATCTGTGGGAAGCGTCACCATCTTGCTGCATCACAACATCACCCCAGAGGATCCCTTTAAGCAACATCGGTCCCACTGACCGAGAACCACAGGTGGTGTTACAAATAGACTTTATTAAACCCTTTAAAGACCTTTCCCTTTTACTGAGTGACCAGGGCCACGGACCGGGTCACAGCCACCGAGACATCCCCTTTAAGAGTGACCGGACCCGGTACCGAGTATCCTCATTGCCCTGGTGGGCGACTCAGTAACACCCCAGGTAGCCAGTTGTTACAGTGATGTTGCCTACCTTTCGGGGAGGGCGATATTATGTTTGGTGGCAAGGAGGATTCCCTTTATCAGGTAAAGCACCTACATGCAACACATTCTGAATCCAGGCCAGAAGGGGGAGCTCTGAACCCGGGATCAGGGGAGCTTCCCCAGCTTTAAGTATTCAGGTCTGGAGGAAGAGTTAGTTAGTTGTTGAGAGACAGTGGAGGAGAGAGGAGTGTGAGCAGAGAGTGGGGCCGTGCAGCCACATGTGAGCTGGAGCTCCAGGAAAGGAAGATAACATGAAGGGTTGGAATGTAGTGAGCATCTGAGGAATAAAGCACATGAGAAGGAAAGGGCTTAGAGGGGAACTGTGACCAGGCACCCTCTGAGCCGAAGCACAGGAACCGGGCACCGGGAGCCCGAGGTTGTGTTGAACTCTAGGTCGCACAGCAGAACCGGAGGGCAAAGGACTTTATGTAATTTGCCCGCACCCACACCTGAAGGTGCAGCAGTATATGAAGAGCCCGGGTTGTGATAGAGACCCTATAAAAAGGCTTGCACTGCCCACCATACGAGGACAGGAGAGAGAGGACAGCAAGGACCTCCCATAAGAGAGCAAGCAGGAAGGCTTACGGACTTCACCTGGGAGAGGGATCCACCATTGCCTCCAGGCTGGCTGGACCACATCACCACCTGTTGCTGGTACCCTGGACTGCGGCTGCTTACAACCAGTAAACCAGGTAAAGATGTCACAACCTTGTGTCCTCTGTTTATTTGCCGGCATTCACCACCCTTGCCTCACACATTGGGAGCCCTGGGGACCCCGCTTCACCTGTGGGAAGCGTCACCATCTTTGCTGCAGTAACATCACCCCAGAGGACCCCTTTAAGCAGCGTCGGTCCCCTCTGACTGAAAACCACAGGTGGCATCACGAATACAAACTTTAATATACTGTAACTCCCTTAAAAGACCTTTCCCTTTTACTTGGGCGCCTAAGGCCATGGACTGGGTTGCAACCACTGTGACATCCCCTTTAAGTACCGGACCCGGTACCGAGTACCCCAGGGCCTAGTGGGTGACTCACAATCCTGTCCCAAAAAATCTTTTGTTTTAAGTTAAAAGAAACATCTCAACATTTTTCTTCACTTCCCGGATAGGTTGAGTTCACCTGGACATTAACAAGGCTATGTTTGCATTAAATAGCTCAAAAGGGGCTCAATACAGACCTCAAGCTGTTATACACATATTTTCTGGGCGATTAGAGGCTTTGCAGTGTTGAGATCTGTGGCAAATTTGTTTGCTAAGAATCACATTTTTAGGGGGGGGGGCATTTGACAAAGCTGGTCAATTTGAGGTTCAAAAAATCCACCCATCTCTAGAAAATTCCTTGCATAAAAATTCATAAAAAACTCACACATTTCGAGACCTGATTGAAATTCTTAATATGATACAAAAGAATAAAACAGAATTCTGGGCCAGGATTAAAAATGCAAGTTTCCTGGAAATTAAATGCTCCCACATTTTGAAGCCAGCAGGCCAATTTATGGAACACTACCAGCACAAAATGCATATTATTATGACACACTTCAAGTGCAGCTTATTACACATATGTATGGTACATCTATGCATTTCGAGTACTTTACAATCAATCTTTATAATGAAAAGTGCCCTTCAGAGAATTGTAACTCATCTGATATCCTTTCCTAGAACAGATTCTTCAAGAAAATTCTCCGAAAAAAGTAGAGTGCATGAGTAACGATTTTTGTAGTTCATTATTTTTAGATTTGGTGGTTGTGACACTTTATAACATTTCAATATCTGAACACGTGAACTCTCCCTGCCACAAGCCATCATAACCTTGATTTATACATTATACTAATGTATGAGGATTGAATAAGCTTTATAATGCAGCAATTTATGAAATAGTCCATTAATAATACAACTTTATAGTGTACCTGATGAGCTTATTGTGTGCCTCCAACTTCATCTTCTTCATGGGTAATGTAACAGCCGCTCGCTGCGGCTCCTTATGTTCATCTGATCTGTTCATAAAGCTTCTAATGCAGCAGAGTGTAGTATATCGGGTCCATAATGTCAGTCAGCAGGTAGGTCATGTCATGAGTTCAGTGGTATAAGACCATGACACAATGAGATCACCGCTATTGTCTTCTGCTAGGCGAGGGTGGAGGTCACCAACTGTGTGAAGTCTGAGGACTGTGGAGAATCAGAGCAGTGATTGCGATTCACCTGCAGAGATAAATGACCCGAAACGCATCTATAGATTATCAATTGTGAGTCAGCTCTGTATCTACGGGGAGGCATCATAACCGGATGACCTCGCATTTCGGTGAATTCAAGATAGGCAATCATATCATGCAATCAAGAGAGTACCATTTATGCTTTTTCTTATATATAGTGATATGGAGCATACTGGTATAACCCGCGCAGCATCTCTATGTAATTATATATATATATACAGCTGGTATAAGTTATACATGATGTAGACCATGATGTAGACCATGTTGGTATAACATGAGCATCTTCCAAACACAGTGTATATGCAAAGTCTGCACACCCCTGTTGAAATGCCAGGCTTCTATAATGTAAAAAAATCATACAAACATGAATCATTTCAGAACTTTGTCCACCTTTAACCCCTTTACCCCCGAAGGTGGTTTGCACGTTAATTAACACACCAATTATTAGAATTCTGACCAGTTTCACTTTATGAGGTAATAACTCCTGGAAGGGTTCAACGGATCCCAGTGATTCTAAGACTGTTTATTTGTGTCATATTGTACTTTATGATATTGGCAACATTTCTTCCATATCATTTGCGTTTATTTGTGAAAAAAATGGAAATTTAGCAAAAATTTAGAACATTTTGCAATTTTCAAACTTTGAATTTTCATACCCTTAAATCACAGAGATAGGTCACCCAAAATAGTTAATAAATAACATTTCCCATATGTTTACTTTTACATCAGCACAATTTTGGAACCAAATTTTTTTTTTGTTAGGAAGTTATAAGGATTAAAAGTTGACCAGCAATTTCTCATTTTTTCCAACAAAATTTACAAAACCATTTTTTTTAGGGACCACATCACATTTGAAGTCACTTTGAGTGGTCTATATGACAGAAAATAACTAAACGTGACACTGTTCTAAAAACTGCACCCCTCAAGTTGGTCAAAACCACATTCAAGAAGTTTATTAGCCCTTCAGGTTCTTCACAGGAATTTTTGGAATGTGGAAAAAAAATTACATTTAACTTTTTTCACAAAAAATTTAGTTCAGATCTATTTTTTTGTATTTTGACAAGGGTAACAGGAAAAAATGGACCGCAAAATTTGTTGTGCAATTTCTCCTGAGTACGCCGATACCCCATATGAGGGAGAAAACTACTGTTTGGGAGCATGGAGGGCTCGGAAGGGAAGGAGTGCCATTTGACACTTTCAATATAAAATTTCCTGGAATCATTAGGGGACTTCATGTCCCATTTGAAGTGCCCCTGATGTGCCTAAACAGTGGAAACCCCATATAAGTGACCCCATTTTGGAAACTAGACTCCTGAAGGAATGTATATAGATGTGTGGGGAGCACCTTGAAGCCCCAGGTGCTTCACAGAAGTTTATAACATTGAGACGTGAAAATTAAAAAATGAAATTATCACCACAAACTTTTTTTGGGCCCCAAATTTAGCATTTTTATAAGGGTAACAGAAGAAATTCCTCCATACCATTTGTGTAATTTCTCCTGAGCACGCCAATACCCAATATGTGAGGGAATACTACTTTTGAGGCACAGTGCAAAGCTCAGAAAGGGAAGAGGCACCATATTGGAGTTCAGATTTTGCTGGAATGGTTTGAGGGTGCCAGGTGACATTGGCAGAGCCCCTGAGGTGCCAGAACAACAGAAATTCCCTGTATGTGAGCTCATTTTACAAACTACACTCCCCAATGAGTTCATTTAGGGATGCAGTGATCATATTGACACCACATGTGCCTCATAGAATTTTATACCATTGAGTGGTGAAGAAAGAATAAATTACATTTTTACCACTAAAATGTTGTTTTAGCCCCAAGTTTTTAATTTTTCTAAGGGCTAATAGGAAACAAACTAAGGTCCACTTATTCCTGAGTGCGCCAATACCCTACATGTAATCGGTAAATATTTTTCAGGCGCAGTGCAAAGCTCAGAAGGCAAGGAGCGCCAGATTTTACTGTTATAGTTTGCTGGTGCCATGTCCCACTAGCAGAGCCCATGAGGTGCCAGGACAGCAGTGTTCCCCATAAGTGACTCCATTTTTCAAACTACACCTATCGATGAATTCATCTAGGAGTGCAGTGATCATATTAACATCATGGGTGTATCACAGAATTTTATACCATTGGGCAGTGAAGAAAGAATAACTATATTTTTACCACCAACATTTTCTTTTAGCCCCATAGTTTACATTTTCACACAAGAAGTGGGTAAAAATGGCACCATATTTTTTGTCCCTCAATTTCTACTGAAAGTGGCAATACCTCATATGCGGCTATACAGTACTACTTATCCATACAGAGACTCTGGAGGAACGGAAAGCTATTTTCCTCCTGGAGCGCAGATTTTCCTAGAACAGTTTGCAGACTCCATATACGGAGCCCCAATTGCTAGAAGAGCAGAATCCCCCATCAATTGACCCCATTTTTGAAATTATAACCCTTTGGGAATTTATCTACAGATGTAGTGATGATTTTAACTCCATGATTATTTTCCAGAAACAAGCAGCAATGAATGTTGCTGAGTGAATATTGCAAATTGTTATTGTAGTGAACAGTACGCTGTAGTGACCAGTACGTTGTAGTCACCAGTACGTTATGTCCAGCCCGTGCTTTTGGAGAGATGCACCCATAAGTTAGGCAGACTCTCATCGCTTCCGAAATGCCATGTGGACGCAATATGTGGTTTAGGTACAATGGTGGGCTCAGAAGGGAGAGGGCATTTGGATTTGGGAGCGGAAAATTTGCTACATTTCTTTTGGAGCGCGAGGAAACATTTTGATTTTCCAGAGCCTTTGTGCTACCAGTAACGTGGAAGCCCCTCTATATTTCTGTTAACAGATGATGGACCTGAGTGGGGACTTGCTTTTTTGTGGATTGAGTTAATGCTTTTATTGGGAAATTTTAAATAACGTTTGGGATGACATTTATCTAGCGCTCTACGCTGACCACTTATTTTGGGGTTTCCATCAAAATCTCTAAGTGGCATGATTCAGATGAAACCTCAGAGGGATCCATTCACTATGAGGTAGCAGAGTTACTTTGGACTCCGTCTGGCCTCTGTTCAGTAGTGTCCTTCTTTTCAGAAGTGCACAAAACTGTGTCCAACGGAACTTTTATGAAACCCTAAAAAGACAGGCCTGATCACTAGGGTTGAGCGACCTTTACATTTAAAGGATCGGGTCGGGTTTCACGAAACGCGACTTTTTCAAAAGTCGGGTCGAGTGAAATCGGCCGATCCTATAAAAAAGTCGGGGTCGGGGTCGGCCGAAACTCGAAACCCAATGCAGTGCATTGGGTTTCCAATGGTTCCCAGGGTCTGAAGGAGCGTAAACTCTCCTTCAGGCCCTGGGATCCATATTTAAGTGTAAAATAAAGAATTAAAATAAAAAATATCGCCATACTTACCCTCTGATGCGCCCTGGTACTAAGCGGGAACCTTTCTTCCTTAGAATCAGCCTTCCAGGACCTTGCGGTGATGTCGCGGTGACGTCGCGGCTTGTGATTGGTCGCGCGGCCGCCCATGTGACCGCTCGCGCGACCAATCACAAGCCGCGACGTCACCGTGACGTCACCGAAGGTCCTGGAAGGGCTGATTCTTAGGAAGGAATTCAACTCATTATAGGGAATCTATCATTGAGGGTTCGATCTGAATCACGTATTTCAGAGATTTACACAAAAAACCCCAGCGTAAGCGCTCAGTGCAGAGCGCAGGATATATGTGCACCGGCCTTACTGCGATCTTTAGGAGGCAGAATGAAAAAACCTATAGCAGGTGAAGAATAGTTTTTATTTATTTTTTACACCGTTCCTAGTGCGTTTTTTTCTTCAGGTCAGTGCAATTACAGCGATACCAGATTTTTAGCGGGTTTTTACGTTTGGCTGCTGTCACACACTAAAAGACGTTTTTTGCATCACCATATTTTGAGAGCTATAATTTTTCCATATTTTGGTCCACAGAGTCATGTGAGGGCTTGTTTTTTGCGGAACGAGTTGACATTTTTATTGGTAACATTTTCGGCACATGACATTTTTTGATTGCCTTCTATTCTGATTTTTGGGAGGCAGAATGAACAAAAACCAGCAATTTAGGGGTTCATGTCATTCTGCATGTGGCAACATTGAGAAAGCTATTTCATTTTTCGGGTCAATACTATTACAGCGACAGCTCATTTATATCTTTTTTTTATGTTTTGGCACTTTTACACAATAAAACTATTTTATAAAAAAAATTATTATTATTGCATCGCTTTATTCTGAGAGCTATAACTTTTTATTTTTCCGCTGATGGAGCTATATCGAGTCTTGTTTTTTGTGGAACAAGATGCCATTGTCCGCGGTACCATGTTTATTTATATTTGTCTTTTTGATCATGTTTTAATCCACTTATCTTTTGATTTTATTATTATTATTATTATTATTATTTTATTTATTTTATATTTTTACAATTATTACATTAAATTTTTTTCTTTTTACTTTTTTAAACTTTTTGTACTTCGTCCCACTATGGGACTATCATTTTTTGCAGTTTGATCGCTTGTATAGCATGGGGATGTAGCAGCATCCCTATGCTATGCAAGCTGTCAGCTCTGCACTGATAGATAAAGTTGCTGATCATGCTCTGTCCTGCGTCAATAAGAATCAGGGTGCAGGGACATATTATTACGGATCACGTCGGAAAGGGGTTAATGTCAACAATGGCCAACATATGCATAAAGAGGTGCTGCAAGTATTTGTTTATGGTTATTATCATTTGATATTGCTTGGCGTGTTTAATCCCTATTTTTGTATTGTGCATATTCTGAACTCATTGTATATTATTTAGTTATTCTTGTCAATGTACTCTAATGGGAAGATGATCCATTGTTGAATGGATGGGCTGCTATGGGCTTCCTAATAATTATTTTATTGTGGGGATAAGTTTGTTCAATTTTTAAGTGTTTTTAAATGTTTATGTACTGTTGTATACTATTCAATGAAGTGGCTTAAATTTGGCAAAGCAGTGGCATTACCTAGAACTGGACATTCTTCGAAAATTGCTGAAAATAAAAGATGGAATATGGTCCAGGAGACTGGCAAGAGGTCTTCAACAACATTAATGAGAGATGCAGGAATGTCTAGCAAGTACTTCTTGTGTACTGCATGTGACAACAATCTCATGTAATCTTCATTTGTCTGGCTTGTGGGGTAGGTTGGCAGAAAGAACCATTTCTTACAAAGAAAGACATTCAAGCCAAAATCCACATCTACTCTGCCAAAGGCATGTGAGAATATGTGTAATAGTCTGATAAGACCAAGTTTGAACTTTTGGCCATTATTCCAAAAAATATTTTTGGCACAACACCATCACTGAGCAGCACCAAATGAACACCAAACACAAAGTGAAGCAGTGTGGAGGCTGCATTATGCTTTGGGGCAGTTTTTCATCAGCTAGAATTGAGGCTTTATTTCAGGAGGAGAGAATTATGAACCGTTCCAAATATCAGTCAGTTTTTCATCAAAATCTCAAGGCCTCTACTAAAAAACTGAAGAGCAATATCACATTTTTAGCACAACAAACCTAAGCATGCCTGCAAATCAACAAAAGAATAGCTTCAGCAGAACTAAGAGTCCAGGCTTAAATCAAAATGAAAATCTGTGGGTTACCTGAATTGGGTGCTGTACACAGGAGATGTCCTGGCAATCTGACGGATTTGGAGCACTTCTGCAAATGAGTGAAGAAATAGATTGCTAATTCTAGATGTGCCATGCTGATAGATTGTTAACCACAAATACTGAATGTTGTCATAAATTCAAAGGGTACTTCAACAAAGCATTAGTTTAAGGTTGTGCTTATTTATGCAACCACATTACTTTAACTCTTTAGGATTTTTGTTCTGCCCAAACTTTTCAGTTTGTTTTTCAATGGACTTCAACAGATAGATGACAATAAAGGTGGAAAAAAAATCTAAAATGAAACCTATTGGTATGAATATTGTTAACCCCTTAGTGACCACCAATATGTCTTTTTACTGACCTGCAATATAAGAGAATAGCATCTCTATGCAGGTGACAATCCCATAGCTGTCAGCTGTACAATGTAGTTGACAACTTCCTGTATCAGCCATGATCAGTGTTGATGCCGACTATAGCTGTTTAACCCCTTAAATGCTGTTGTCAATAATGACTAAAGCATCTAGATGGCTAACAGAGTGCAGGAGCTCCCTCTTTAACCCCATCGGCACTCTGAAATCTTGATCGTGTGGTCCTGATGTTTGCCATGGCAATTCATGGCCAAATATGGACGGGATACAATGGCCTATTCAGAAGTTAGCGACATTTAGATGGAAAAAATACATTTCTTCATTCCTGTCATGTCATTTTACATTAATTCCTGAAAAGCAACTGAAGGGTTACTAAACTACCAGAAAGCAATTTTGAATACCTTGAGGGGTGCGGTTTTTAAAATGGTATCACTTTTGGGGGATTCCATTATATAGGACTCCCAAAGTCACTTCAAAACTGTATAAATCCCTAATAAAATAGGTTTTGTAATGTCCTTGAAAAAATGAAAAATTACTGCTACATTTTTAAACCTTCTAAAATGCTAACAAAATAAAGCAACCTTTTACAAATGGTGCTTGTGTAAAGCAGACATGAGGGAAATGTTATTTATTTATGTTTTTGTGTGGTATGACTATCTGGATTAAATGAATAATTAATCACAGGTCTGCAAAAAAAAATTTTTCAAGAGCTGTTTTGGTTATTCCACGTAATCTTTATGTTTTTAAGTGCGCTGAATCCGAAAATGACCTTCATTTTGTCATAGGACATCACGTTTTCTGACAATTTAAGTAACTATGTTAAATAAGACAATACCTCAAAATAAATGAAAATAGACTCATAAAATTAATTTTTGTATTACAAATGTTTCATGAAAATCATTTTTTAACTGCAATGAGCTCACTAACACACACTAAAATCGATTCTTCTTCCCTGTGAGGCTTCTCTTGGTACATTTACGCTTGTGAGTAGCATCTATAATGTCTCTCTGAAGTGTCCAACAGTAGTCTGCCATCATTGTAATGCTCCATCTTCCGTGGTATCCTCTTTCCATCTCTTTAATGTCCTGGTGGTATCGTTCACCTTGCTCTTCACTCACAGCTCTCAAATTATCAGGAAAGTTGTCAAGGTGGGAATGAAGGAAATGCACTTTCAAACTCATCAGGCATCCTAAAGCTTGAAATGCTTTCAGCATTCGTCCGACAATTTTTTTGTAGTCAGGGTCTTTGGTAATGCCTTAAAATTTCCCTACGACCTCTTTAAATGCAAACCAAAAAAGAACCACTCAAAAAAGATATTAGTAGAATCCTAGAAACAACCAAAAAACAAAAAACAACAAGGATCCCTAAAATATAACTTTTAATATTTATAAAAGCTAAAAACAGTTTGCTCCAATATGAGAGACAATAATATTCAGAAAATGTATCAAAGAATAAATCTAATTCGCCCTGTCAGGTATCCTATTACTGCTCCCTACCTGACTGCGGAGGTTGACACCCTAAGTTTCTGCGGTAGGCGCCCCCGCTCCTCGACGACTGGCCCTATTAGCCCTAATTACACCCTATATTCCCTAAATGAGACCTACTAATTACCAAAAAAAATGAAACAAATATAAAAAATCAAAAAAATGCAAAAATTAGAATAGAAAAAAGCAAAAAAATAAACTCAGCAAAAAAACACAATTATTATTTAGTACCAGACAAAAAGGTCCCTAATAGGGTGCAACTAATCACACCTATTGGATGAAAATATCAGTGTCTCGTTTATCCAAAAAATAAATCAACCGGCCACTCCATCCCACATTCCTATATGTAGTCATGTGTATCCAAAATTTTCAAGTGGTCAGATGACACCCACATATGTAGTGTCCTTAATAGGACTGCAGCCCACAAAAACACAAAGACATCCCCACAAGGGACCACCAGAGCGGTTTAAACAACCAATAAGACAACACCCCATATTATAGTACTATGATATACGCTTCTACTCATCTGCATCCCAGAGGCGTTGTGGGTGATAATACAGTCATACTGCTCCGCTAGTCTCCTGCCGGGATATCCTCCCTACACTGCCCGAGGCGTTTCCCCCCCGTGGGAATCCTGGGGGTTCATCAGGGGACATAGAGCAATGCCACAGAAAGATAAAGATGTCCTGTGTCCTGTGGATATTGTGTATGTCCGATATGTGGTATGTGTATTGTAATATTGCTATACTGTGTGATGTTTTGCAAATATATATATTCCCTGTATTGTGTAGATGTAGGGAAAGTGTGGGATATAGTTTTAGCCCACTAGGGGGGCCACAATAGAAATTAAATAGAACAATAGGATCTAGTTAGTTAGGAGAGATTCCAAGACTTGTGGAGCAGTCCCTTTACTGCATGACCCCACAGCCACAGAGAGTTATCCAGTGCCCAGTCAGCGAGATGTAACGTCCATGCCCGTGTTTGCTCATCCAGGTGTCAGTGATGAAATGCCAGCTGGCAGACATAGATTTTTTTCAAGGAACAGGTGATGTCTGCAACATGCTGGTGAAAACAGTCTGTATCCACAGTCTGTATCCACCAGGCGGAAAGACAGCATTTCCTTGGCAGATTTGAGATGGTGAAGTTTAAGCTCTTAGCTTTGGCATGTGTAGGAGGAAAAATCTTTTACATAACTACAAATATGGGACCGAGGGCTGGCTACTGTGCTGAGAGGGTGGAATAGACAAACTGCTGGACTGTGAGTGAGTGCAAGTGGAGATGTTATGGTAGATTGAGAAAGATGTAATGTGCTTGGTGTCTGAGATCTGTTAAAAACAACAGGCATGTCCACTTCCGTAACAGCTGACAGACTCTCACTCACCCCGATTGTAGGGGCTAAACAAGTGGAGGTTCTGCAACCTGAGACTTATGTGAGAACACTTGGCACGGTGACAGAGGAGGAAGAAGCAGCTGATGCAGTAGATGGGTGGTTGGTGAGACCTACTAGGCCGAATTTTAGCGCAGTGAGATTCCCAGACTAACGCATGTTGATTGTCCATATTCTGGTTCATGCATGTAGTAGTCAAATTATTGCAATTTTTGCCTCTCCTGAGTTGTTTTTTTACAAAGTTGGCAGATAACATCAGTTGGGTCATATATTGCGGTCTCAAAAAAGGCCCCTATTAGGCAACCCTTGCTGCTGCTGCAAACTACAGACCAGCAACTCCTGATGGCCACAGCAACAATTGTGGCTGAGGATGCAGTTCTTGTTGCATCACTTCACAACGTAGCCTCCTCGTCTTCCTCCTCCTCCATCTCCTCTGCTGAGCTACTCAGTTGCGTGCCTTTGGGTTCACACCAAATGGGATCTACAACCATATTGTCATCCTCTCTGTTCTCACATTCCTTGCCTTGAGAGTCACCCTCCTCCTCTTCCTGCTCTGACAGCATAGTAGACTACACGTGTGCCTCAGGTATCTGAGTCTCATCAGGATCACTTCCACCCCCAGGGGTTAACATCTGGTGACGAGGGTCTGAATTCTGCTCGGACCCTACTTCTTCTGGCCCTGGATCCAACTGAACAATATTTTGGACATCGTTGCAGATGCTTACTGCCTCTCGAGTCTGTGAATCTTTGGAGCAGACCTCTGATGCCCATGGCATAGAATATGTGTACAGCTCTGCAGAATGGCCCATTTGTCATTCCCCACAGTCAGTTGGGCAGGTGGAGAGTTGTGTCATGGGGGGATTCAAGGGTAATTGGGGTATCACCTCTGAGGACTGTACTGTGTGATGTTGGAGGAAGAGGAGGAGAGGCGACTTGATGCAGTGCTTGCCATCCACTGGAGCACACGCTCTTTCTGGCCCTTATCTATAAGGCTTATCGCTGTGTAGCTGCCAAAGAAAGGGAGTTGAGTAGCCCATCCAGTAACATAAGTTGTCAGTTGTCTTTGGATAAGACGAGGCGATGTTTGTTCAGTAGAGCATTCAGCAAGATTGCCTCCTACCCCACGTACACCTTGAACACCAAGCCTATTTCCCCTTCCACCACGACCTCGCTTTTTCACATTCATGTTGAATGCACTTCTCCCTCTTTTAACCAGCCACTTCACAACCCTAGGCTCAGACCTGTCAGTCACCTGCCACTAAATTAACAATCAGTATTTGTTTGCTGAGATAATGTTGCTGCACCACAGAATTAGCACAAAAGATTTATAGATCTGACAAAAATTAAGAGACCACTGCAAAATGTTCAGTTTGTCTGATTTTTCTCCTTATAGGTATATTTTTGAGTAAAATGTAGTAAATTGTTCATTTATTCATTTGTCCACAGGGTTACGCGCAGCTGCTCAGAGCCTCCTGCACTGAATGTGTCAGTGCCGGCAGTAACAGCGGTGACGTCACCGCTGTGCTCTGCTTTACTGCCGGCGCTGACACATTCAGTGCAGGAAGCTTTGAGCAGCAGCGCGTAACCCTGTGGACGCCGGGGGACGTGACAGACATCAGAAGGTGAGTATGTAGTGCTTTTTTTTTACTTTTACAATGGTAACCAGGGTAAATATCGGGTTACTAAGCGCGGCCCTGCACTTAGTAACCCGATGTTTACCCTGGTTACCCGGGTGCTGCAGGGGGACTTCGGCATCGTTGAAGACAGTTTCAACGATGCCGAAGTCGTTCCCTTGATCGTTGGTCACTGGAGAGAGCTGTCTGTGTGACAGCTCCCCAGCGACCTAAACAGCGACGCTGCAGCGATCGGCTCGTTGTCTATATCGCTGCAGCATCGCTGAGTGTGACGGTACCTTAAGGTTATGAAACAGCAGATAACAAGAAGGAAAGGGTTGGTGTTCGACGTGTATGTGGGTTAGGTGTTAATGCTAATGATGAATGCTCAACTGAACAAACACAGTCTTGTCCTATCCAAAGACCACTGACAACATCTATTACTGGACGGGCTACTTCACTTATTTTTTTGGCAGCCGCGCAGAGGTTCACCTTGCAGATGAGGGCCAGACAAGCATGGGCTCCTGTGGGTGACAAGCACTGCATCAAGTGGCCTCTCCTCCTGATTTGCGATGTTCTGACATGGAAGGTCATCAACTTGCATCATTACAGAGGTCTTTCGGCCTACCGGTTAACCGGTTGATATGCGATTTGCTGACACGGTGGAATTCCAATCTGCACATGTTGCAGTGACTGTGGCATCAGTGATGAGCCCTGGTGCAGTATGTTCTTTTGCATAGCCTGGGTCAACGCAGCACAGACATAGTACAAATCATGCTTGCAGAGTGGGCACAGATGAAGGAACTCTGCACCCTTCTGCACAGTTTTGAAATGGCTATTAAGATGGTTAGTGCTGACAATGCCATCATCAGCATCTCTATTCCAATCATCTACATGTTGGAGCACACTTTGAATAGTCTGTGTGAGGAAGTGGTGGTCGCAGAGGAAGAGGTGGAAACAGAGGAGGATGTGGAATTGATAACAATATCTCTAAGTTCCAGACTGTCGTTGCATGGGAGGATCACTTACAGTGATCGAGGGGGACTCACTGTACCAGATAAACTGTTATTGAAGTTGCAGGAGTCGAGGAACAAATGTTGGAGGATGAGGAGGAAGAGGTGATGGACTTGCAACAGTCAGTATATGAACAGGATAATGATCCCTTCTCTGTTGCCCGTGGTTGGTGGAAGGGGATGTAGGAAGCAACATTGAGTGTCAGCTCGCCACCATGAACTTAGACCTCATGGAAGTGCCCAACACATATGCGCCTTCTTGCTGCACTATCTTCAACAAGATGCACGTATCCTTACGGTGAGAAATAGTGCTGACTACTGGGTTGCCACTCTGTTAGATCCACCGTACAAGAGTTAATTTTGCCAGATGCCTGGAAAGGGACAAACGCATGCTGGAGTATCGAAACATCCTTGTGGACAATCTTAAGAGTGGTTTTCCCCAAGACATCAGTGAGGCACACAATGCGCATCGTCATCACAGAAGCAGCAGTATAAGTGTCATAGGCAATTTCTTTGCGTCATTTCACACATTTTTACACCAGCAGAACAGACTACAAGTCTGACACGTTATGGATGACTGGAGAGGACGGTGAAGGAGTATCTCGAGCTCAATATCAATGGCATCAGAGGGAATTTAAACCCTTTTGCATTTTGGTCTTCAAAAATGGAAGAGTGGCCTGAATTTACCTGTCATGCCTTGGAGGTTTTGTCATGCCCGGCAACCAGCGTTCTCTCAGAACGTGTCTTTGGCACTGCTGGAGGTGTCCTGAAGGGTAAGCGCATCAGGAGGTCCCCTGAAAGTGTAGACCTCCAAACTTTCATCAAAATAAACAAGCCATGAATCTCTATTAACTTTTGCACCCCTGTCGCAGACTGGCCAGACTAGGCGATGGTGTAGTTTTTAGCGTCATGCATTGATCTTGCGTTACTGCAGTCTATGACACCTTTGTCATGACTTCTGTGCCTCCTGTTGCTACTGCTGCTGATGATACAAACATTTTTTTTAAATCTGAAGACTAAGGCTGTGTGCACACATTGCGTTTTTTTCGCAAAAACACTAAAAAAACGCATAAAAAACGCATACATTATGCATCCCATCATTTAGAATGCATTCCGCAATTTTTGTGCACATGATGCGTTTTTTTCCCGTGAAAAAATCACATTGCGGTAAAAAACACAGCATGTTCATTAATTTTGCGGAGTTTTCACATTTTTCCCTCTATTTAATGCATTGGGAAGCTCCGGAAAAAAAGGGTCAAAAACGTGCAAAAAACGCGTCAAAAACGCATGCAGATTTCTAGCAGAAAATGTGCGGTTTTGCTCAGGAAATTTCTGCAAGACATCCTGAACGTGTGCACATAGTCTTTAAGTTGGGTCTCCATCTGGTGGGTTGCCTGTAGTGGAAGGTGTGGGAATTTAGAGAAGGTGCACTCTCAGCAAGGTAGATTGGTGTTGGCTGAACAGGACTAAAGGTACCGTCACACTAAACGATATCGCTAGCGATCCGTGACGTTGCAGCGTCCTGGCTAGCGATATCGTTGAGTGTGACACGCAGCAGCGATCAGGATCCTGCTGTGATGTCGCTGGTCGTTGAAGAAAGTTCAGAACTTTATTTGGTCGTCAGACCGGCGTGTATCGTCGTGTTTGACACCAAAAGCAACGATACCAGCGATGTTTTACACTGGTAACCAGGGTAAACATCGGGTTGCTAAGCGCAGTACATGCTCACCTTCGCGTCCCCCGGCGTCCGCTTCCCAAACTGACTGAGCGCCGGCCGCAAAGTGAAAGTACAGCACAGCGGTGACGTCACCGCTCTGCTGTTAGGGCCGGGCTAAGTCAGTGCAGGGAAGCAGACGCCGGGGGACGCGAATGTAAGTATGTAGTGTTTGTTTTTTTTACATTTTACGCTGGTAACCAGGGTAAACATCGGGTTACTAAGCGCGGCCCTGCGCTTAGCAACCCGATGTTTACCCTGGTTACCCGGGGACCTCGGCATCGTTGGTCGCTGGAGAGCGGTCTGTGTGACAGCTCCCCAGCGACCAAACAGCGACGCTGCAGCGATCGGCATCGTTGTCTGTATCGCTGCAGCATCGCTAAGTGTGACGGTACCTTTAGTTCAACTAAACAGTAGGAGAAACAGCCGCACTCATAGCTGAATGCAAAATGTGCAAATTTCATTTACAGTGGTCACCACACTAGAAATGTAATAAAAATAGATAATTCTGAAGATAGCAGAAAGCAAGCAACATTTCAACCCAATCCTGAGTCTTTTTCAAGCATTGCTATTGTGGTAGACAACCAGGGGTAAGTGCTGGGGAATTCCTTCAATGCTTTTGGATGTAGCGCCTTGTTGCCAGGGGGCTGGGTAGAGGTTCCCTATAGTGTGCTTGAAAAAGACTTAGGATTGGGTCGAAACGTTGCTTGCTTTCTGCTATCTTCAGAATCACCTATTTTTGTTACATTTCTAGTGTGGTGACCACTGTAGTGTAAGGTGTGTCAGAGGCCTATTATACTGTTTTTACTCTGTGGAAATTGATGCCACTTTAATCATGTGTGACAATAATTGTTTAAAATGTGGATAATCCACTTTGGGTCTCCTTCAAGTGTGTTGCCTGTAGAAGCAGGGCTCCTAGATAGGCAGGCCCGCACTTATTTTTACTCAACTACCAGTGTTCCTTACATTTTTCTACCAATACTACTCTAAGAAACTGATGTTTGTGCCATCTGAGTGTGACTGGGAGAAAAAAAATGTTACATGAGGTATGAGGGCTCCCAGCAAAGAAGGCTTACATGGCTCCCTTAACCACCAGGTATTAATTGAAACTTCAATTCAAAGCTGTAAATTCTGGCCCAGACCCTGATACTTCTTGCATGGCTGATTGCCTCTGTGCCATCAGCAAATTTCTACTGTGGGTCAATTGATGCCACTTTTCATGGTGTCTGCCCCTAATTTTAGATGTTTGGGAAGCTTTTGTCACCCCTTAACGTTTTGTGTATATGTTTGGTTTTGCCTCCCATTGTAGAATCATAGAATGATAGAGTTAGAAGGGACCTACTGGGTCATCTGGTCCAACCCCCTGCTCAAAGCAGGATTCACTAAAACATCCCAGACAGATGTCTGTCCAGCCTCTGTTTGAAGACTTCCATTGAAGGAGAACTCACCACCTCTCATGGCAGCTTGTTCCACTCATTGATCACCCTAAGGCTGGGTTCACATTACGTTAATGGCGTCCATTAGACGGACTACGTTACACAGTGGCATAACGCAGTGTAACGTAGTCTTTTTAACGCTGCCATTGACTCCAATGTTGGACGCATCACTAGCGCCCGCCCACAATGGGCGTGCGCTAGGGATGTGCCGTCATTGAGTGACGGACCCTGAGACGCAGGCTGCAGCGTTTCCGGGTCCGTCACTGCTAACGCTAGCAGATGCTCTATCTGTGCTAGCGTGCTGCCATACCGGCACTTGCGTTTACAGCAGCCCGTTACCGTATGTGTTGAACAGGCTGCTGTAAACGCAATGTGAACCTAGCCTAACTGTCAAAAACTTTTTTCTAATATCTAATCTGTGTCTCCTCCCATTCAGTTTCATCCCATTGCCTCTAGTCTTTCCTTGTGCAAATGAGAATAAAGATGATCCTTCTCCAATGTGACAGCCCTTGAGATATTTGTAGACAGCTATTAAGTCTCCTCTCAGTCTTTTTTTGCAAGCTAAATATTCCCAAATCCTGCATTAATTTAGTGGGGTTCGTGTACATTTGCCAAACTGTAGGGTGAATATGTTCGGCGAACATTGGGACTTTCGGCAAGCCAAACCGAACTTTGAAAGGTTCGCTCACCTCTACTCTTAATTTCAACTTAATTTCAAAGCTGTAAATGCTGTCCCAGACCATGTCTCATGCATGGCCCATGCCAGACTGCTAACAATAGTAGTCTACGAAGCGGGTCAAGGTGGGATGGCTTTTGTGCCATTTTTGATCAAAAACAGTATTACTAAGAACTCTGTGTTATTTAAATGCACTTTTGCTTTTTATAAATTTAGTTACAGCAGGGTTTTTGCTCATTTTGTTTCTTGTAGGTTTTGCATGCTTTATGGCCAATGTGAACATGCGTTTAGGTTTTACATGTATACCAACTCAAAGCAAGCTCAACTTTTGTGTTTTTTTCTTTGTATTTTTGCATTCTGTGCAAACTGGGGTGTGGCCTCCCTTTTCTGAGCTGGAAATTACACTTAAAGGCTTCCCAAGTCTGGTGTCTACTGGTTGGGACCCAGTACATTTGTCTGCCCTTATTCACACACTGAGGTCAACTTTGTCACATGGTAAGGTTTTTAAAATTAGACAACGTAGGACTGTCCCAATCAGAGTTACCTTGTCGAGGTGTGATGGCTTTTATGCTATTTTTGATCAAAAACAGTGTTATTAACAACTCCGTGCTATTTAAATGCAGTTTTTCTTTTTATTTATTTAGTTACAGCAGGGTTTTTGCTGATTTTGTTTCTTGTAAGTTTTGTATGTTTTATGGACAATGTGAACATGCTTTTATGTTTTGCATGTATACCAACTCAAACCAAGCTCAACTTTTGTGTTTTTTTTTTTGCTATCTATAGTAGTCTATGAAGCTGATATTTGTGCCACCTGAGAGTGGCTGAGCTGAAAAGCAGTTTGAGCTGTTGCATCCCTCATCCACCTCTTAATTTCATCTTAATTTCAAAGCTGTAAATGCTGTCCCAGACCCTGTCTCATAAATTGTCCATGCCTGACCACAGCGCCATTATAAAATTTCTACTGTGGGTTAATTGATGCCACTTTTCATGGTGTATATGTGGCACCCCAGGAGTTCGGGTACCACAGTAGTCCTTCCTCTCGGGGAGGGTAGTGCTATGCCTGGAAACAAGAGGGATCTCTTTGGCAGGTAACAACACACACACAACACTTTCTGAATCCAGGTCAGGAGGGGGAGCTCAAAACCCATTTTTAGGTGAACTTCCCCTAATAAAGATCCTGGTCTGGAGGAGGAGCGAGTTCAATCTGGAGCAGACAGTGAGACAGTAAATATTAAATCACTTTTCTCCCTATTTCTATTCTTTTTTTCTCCCTCCTGTTCTTTTTCCCTCCCCCTGGACACGTTCACTATAATGATAATAATGGTGGTATATATTTGTGTCCTGTGCACTCTGTAGATTGGTGCCTCACTTTCTTTCACACTCCTTTTGCCGGCGTTTTAATAGGGACCTTTCTTTCCCTTTGCCCTTTATGTTTCAGAACAGTGTGCATGCGTGTAACGTCACCTCTCCTCGCACCTCCGGATGGGCTCCACTCTGACTTCGCTTGCGTTCCAGCTTGCGGGCCGGGGAGCGCACTTACGGAAGAGCATTGACTAGGAGGAGGAGCATGACAGATGCATGCGCCGACACGTTCCCAGATTTTTATCAATACATGGCATCCTGCATCGATGCGGCACCACGATTGGTCACACGGTCTTTTATAAACCCCCCTATCCCTATACTGCACGCCCCCGGAAGAAGCTATGGGCGAAACGCAAGTCGGGGTGCAGGGGAACTACCGGACCTTTCACCCTTCACTGATGACCTTCTGAAATCAGGTAGATATTGTTACTCAGCGATGCACCTTGGGCTATACCTCTTATGCAGGGCCATTTATAATTAGGATTTTAGGTCTCTTGATTCTTTCGGATATTGTTTAGACCTTATATTTATACTATTGCCTATATTGATGGGATGCTGGTTCATGTATGAGAAAAACACCACAATATAGGCATATGCATAACTATTAAATGTTTGATTAACTCCTGCAAGTTGGTCTTAAATGAGCTTCGGATACCCCCTTTGGTATTTTTGTGTCAAAGTTATGTCTGTATTGGTATTTTAATGAATAGTAATAAAAGTTTATCTTTTTATTGTAATCTATGGCTCTCTTCGTTAATGTCCCCTGTCTAATCACAGCGGGGCATTTTGTGGTGATAAGTGAAGGGAAACGAGCATAGAGGAGAGAATAGGGCTCAAGGAGGCTGTGAGTGGGCCTCCGAGGGGCCAGAGCACAGAGACCGGGTACCGGGAGCCTGAGGCTGTGGGCAGCTGCAAGCCCCATGGCAGAACCGGAGGGCACAAAACTACACGTATATTGCTCAAATTACGCCTGTGGTACAGCAGCATTCAGGAGCCTGGAGTCACCATGCAGAGACCCCAGAAGTAATGGCTCAAGCTGCCTACCATACAGGTATGTGTCCCAGGACAGGGGAAAGAATCAGGACCTTGTTAGGACACTTCAGGCAGCAAGGGACTTATAGCGAGCTCAAAGTGGAAGGCTCCCAACCTGACTTGCCAAGGGGATTTCACTTGTTTCTGGGCTGCCTGGACACCTAATGTACCTGTTGCCGGTACCCTGGACTGAGGCCTGTTACATCTTCAGTAAACCAGATAAAGACTGCAACGCTGTGTCCTTTAGTCATTGACCGGCATACACCATCATCGCCATACACTCTAGGACCCCTGGGGACCCCGCTTCACCTGTGGGAAGCGTCACCATCATTGCTGCAACAACATCCCCCTATTGACCGAACTCCACAGGTGGCATCACGACAGACTTTATCACCATTCCCTTTAAAGACCGTTCCCCTTTTTACAGTGAGTCCCAGGGCCACGGACCGGGACGCAGCCACTGTGACATCCCCTTTAATAGCGACTGGACCCGGTGCCGAGTACCCCGCTGCCCTGGTGGGCGACTCATCTAACACTATCTTTTGGAAATGTCTGGACTCCAAGTTGGGTCTCCTTCATGTGTGTTGCCTAAATTTGGCAGGACTCTCAGAACACCAGGCCTACATTTGTCACTCATGCACTAGTTACTGATCAATGTTTAAAGCTAGAAATGCTGGTCAAGCCCTGTCCCATACATCCATGCTGCGCAATTATACTATTTGTACTCTGAGTCAATTGATGCCACTTTTCCTGTGTCTGACCCTAATTTGAGCTGTTCTTGCAGTTTTTGGGCCCCCTTGAAGGTGTTGTCTGTGCGTTTCATTTGCCTCCCATTGAATTCACTGTAGTTCGGTTATGTTCAGTGAACATCGGGAAGTTCGCCAATCCGAGCCGAACCAAACCTTAAAAGGTTCACTCATCTCAACAGGTCCCTGTTCAGACTAGGAAAGTCTCTAATCTGACCCTGATTTGCCCCTGTCTGACCACATGAGTTGCCACCTAAGATTACAAAAGTGCCCCCCCCACTCAACATCAACTGATCCTGAATGTCCTTAAGTGCACACTCACTGTAGACAATGTGCAACACCAAAGCAATAATAACTGTAGAAAGAAATACTCGTAAATTAGAGAATGAGGCGCAGGCCTATGAACGTGTTTTTACACCTGTGTTTCAATATCCTACAGGGCAATGCTATAGGACTAATGAACAGAAATTAATTGACTGTCTTTATGCCAACTTGTCAGTAGCAGAGCTTGGCATGCCAACACAGATGTATGTGCCACTCATGATCTGGGCTACACTGTTATGTATGTAGTTGGAGCGCCCCCACTGCCGCAGGGCCGAGGGGCACCCGGTACCGGGCCTCTGTGTCTCGGTTCTGGGGTTGTCACGGTGGCTAGGCCCGGTCCGTGACCCTGCTGAGGGGCGTCCAGTGAAAGTTGAGAATGTGAGGATGTTGTGGTGCGGTGTAGGTCGCGGTGAATAACGAGGACACCAGGTTGCAGTCTCTTTACCTCTTTACTGAAGGCTTCAGGATCCTCAGTCGGGGAGAAGACCCGCACCAGTCCCAGCCAATGGGAGCCGAGCCAACTCTCACTTGGTTGCGAGGACCAAGGAATCCTCGGGGCGGAAGTGGAAGAGCTATGCCGCCAACTCCAGAGTCTGTGTCGGCGTAAAGCCACTGCCAGTGAGAGACCACGTCATCCCCAAACGCTGATACCGCACTCTGTGGAGGAGGAGGCTGACACCGGAGATACCGCGGAGGCGGACGGCGCCATTAACCCGGCCCGGGCGGCCGAGGAACTCCTGCTTGTCGACATAGACTCCCCTCCACCATGACCACCCGGACGGGTGTGTAGCCGCATTGAATGTGAGAGGCCATGGGAGACGCTAGAAACCGCTGGGGCGCTGCATATTTATTGTTACAATGTATGGAAATAGGCAATGTTAGTGATTGTTCTGCAGCATTTGTTACCCCTGTGGGACATGAGGATAAGTCAGATAAAGAGAATTTTAATAAACTCCACTTCAAAGGACCATGCAGGTCATTTTTTCTCATTTGAGGGGATAACGGCCCGAGGGAGGAGGGGGTTGTTGCCGCATTATGGTATGACAACAATAGGGCTTGTTAACAGTTCATGTGACGGTGTCTACTCATTCCCCAGTTATAGAGCGTCCTCTCATCTCTTTGCTCATAGAAGGGATTTCACGTCTCTGGGTAATTCATTCACAGAATGTTCCAATAGTCTTTTCATGTTCACAGCTTTGTTTCTGCAGTAATGACCTCAGGCAGAGCTATGGTGGAATTGTATTCTTGGCAGGGAAAGATACCACAAATGATTCAAAGATTGTACTATAATGATACGTTGTTTCTGTATGTTTTTTTTTTTCATATCTACAATTTCTAGAATTATATATTAATCCTTGTCTTAAAGGGGATAACCATCTCTGATCATTATGGCTTGGCCATGGCAATGACAAAGAGTTTTTTTCTCTGAAACGCCTAGGCCTCGTGTTTCTCATGTTTCAACAGTGTTTTAAGATGTGTAAATAAAATGTATATTTTTTTATTTATAATGCAATCCCTTAGCAGCAGCTGAATTTTTTTCTCCTTATACTTACCTTGTTACTGATTCTTTCCTGATCCTGAATTACAGCCTGTATTATACTCCAGAGCTGCACTCATTATTCTGCTGGTGGAGTCACTATGTACATACATTACATTACTTATCCTGTACAGATCCTGAGTTACATCCTGTAATATATACTCCAGAGCTGCACTCACTATTCTACTGGTGGAGTCACTGTGTACATACATTACATTACTTATCCTGTACTGATCCTGAGTTACATCCTGTATTATACTCCAGAGCTGCACTCACTATTCTGCTGGTGCAGTCACTGTGTACATACGTACATTACATTACTTATCCTTTACTGATCCTGAGTTACATCCTGTATTATACTCCAGAGCTGCACTCATTGTTCTGCTGGTGCAGTCACTATGTACATACATTACATTACTTATCCTGTACTGATCCTAAGTTACATCTTGTATTATACTCCAGAGCTGCACTCACTATTCTGCTGGTGGAGTCACTGTGTACATACATTACATTACTCATCCTGTACTGATCCTGAGTTACATCCTGTATTATACTCCAGAGCTGCACTCACTATTCTGCTGGTGCAGTCACTGTGTACATACGTACATTACATTACTTATCCTTTACTGATCCTGAGTTACATCCTGCATTATACTCCAGAGCTGCACTCACTATTCTGCTGGTGCCGTCACTGTGTACATACATTACATTACTTATCCTGTACTGATCCTGAGTTACATCCTGTATTATACTCCAGAGCTGCACTCACTATTCTACTGGTGGAGTCACTGTGTACATACATTACATTACTTATCCTGTAGTGATCCTGAGTTACATCCTGTATTATACTCCAGAGCTGCACTCACTATTCTGCTGGTGCAGTCACTGTGTACATACATTACATTACTTATCCTGTAGTGATCCTGAGTTACATCCTGTATTATACTCCAGAGCTGCACTCACTATTCTGCTGGTGGAGTCACTGTGTACATACATTACATTACTTATCCTGTACTGATCTTGAGTTACATCCTATATTATACTTATGAAATGCACTCAATACTACAAATAATGTTTACTGATAAAAAAAAAAAGCATTGGGTCAGTGACAACCTGTTGGTAATATTAATAACAGTGCCGATCATAGACTGCAGTCTAGCAACGGCAGCGTCACCAGAGCCAGCTCTGATTAGATGGACAATGACACCAATAGCCTCAATCAGAGTGCACAGAGGCGATCTGACCTCAGTATGACCTGTTTTGGCCCACGGTGCTGGGTCTTGTGGTGCGACAGACTTTTTCAAGCGTGTGCCATCACTACTGCTGGTGTTCCTGAGATTTCTGAAAGAGGAACGAAAACGTTTCTGATCTGTTCCTGATCCTTAGCTTTTTCCTAATCCACCCCAATCCACATCTCACCCTTTTTCCCCCATTTTTCCCTCTTCCTAACCCCCTACCCAACCGCTATTCTTCAGCCAAGCGCTGATCAGTATTTGATCACTCATCAGTACTTGATCGCTCGATTTTTGGCAAATTTATTATTGTTCATGCATCCTGCAGCAGACTAATGCTAATCAGTGACATAAATCACTGATCAATGTTGGTGCATGCTGTTTTTTTTTGTCTTTGTCTATTTCCTCCTACCTTTGCCTCACCTCCATGCATGCGTTCTGCAGCCGCCAAGCACTGATCAGTGACACAAATCACTGATTATCTCTTGTGCTCACTTTTTTCCAGGATTTTTTTGCTGTAACAAGTTCCACCCCACCCCTTTCCTTTTGCACCTCTCCATGCATGATTGGCACCCATACTCGCTTTTGGCCAGGACTTTTTTCTATCCCGTTCTATTCTTTTTATCCTCCTTTTGTACTACATAAGTGCGTGCTTCCTACAGCCGTCGTGCGCTGGTTGGTGACACGAATCACTGATCGGCCTCCAGTTGTTGGGTGTTTTTTTGTTTTTTGTGAGAAAAAAAGAATTGCACAAAAATAATTTACATTAGTTGATACAACTAGATTAGGGACAGTAAAATATGTAAAATGTACTGTAGTAATCTGTGTTACTACACTTTTTTTACTGAATTTAGTCAGAGTTACTGTTAGATAGTGAAGCAGAAAAAAGCAAAAAAATAATTTAGATTAGGTGTTAGGACTAGATTAGGGACAGTAAAAATATACAATTGTAATCAGCATCTACTACAGTATGTTTCATTGAATTTAGTCAAGGTTAGAGTCTGATAGCAGAAGCAAAGTATCACTTCCCTATGAGCGTCAAGCACTGATCAGCGACACATCACCGGTCAGCCTATAGTTGTTTTTTTGTGTAAAAAATAAAAAATAATAATTTCGATTAGTTGATAGGACTAGATGAGGCACAGTAAAAATATACTGCAGTAATCGGAGGCTACTACAGTTTTTTACTGAATATAGTCAGGGTTAGTGTCAGATAGTTGGGGTGCCCAGTATTTTTTTTTTACTGACTTCCATTTAGTAAGTCTGTTTTTATTTTACCAAATTTTTATATTCTTTTTATTTTATTTTTATCTTTTCCTTTCTAGATTCTTTTCTTTTTTTCACTTCTAAATAAAAAAATCTTTTTTATCTTTTTTTGTATACCTCATGGTAATCTAGAGAAATTTGTTCGCCCTGCAATTTTTAGCACATAACACCACTATTTCATTTTCTAACTGGACCCCTCTAGACACAGAACAAATGAAGATGTTTTGGGGCCTGGTCCTCCATATGGTGTTAGTGAAGAAACCAGAACGTCAGCAATATTGGAGTGTTAATGTTTTATACAATACTCCACTGTTCCTCATGGCCATGACCCATAAACATTTTGAGGCCATCCACAAATGTTAGCGTTACAATTAGTGATGAGCGAGTATACTCGTTGCTCGGGTTTTCCTGAGCACGCTCGGGTGACCTCCGAGTCTTTGTTAGTGTTCGGAGATTTAGTTTTCATCGCTGCAGCTGAATGATTTACAGCTACAAGCCAGCCTAAGTACATGTGGGAGTTGCCTGGTTGCTAGGGAATCCCCACATGTATTCAAGCTGGCTAGTACCTGTAAATCATTCAGCTGCGGTGATAAAAACTAAATCTCCGAGCAGTCATAAATACTCGGAGACCACCTGAGCAACGAGTATACTCGCTTATCACTAGTTACAATTGGAGCGCCCCCACTGCCACAGGGCCGAGGGGTACCCGGTACCGGGCCTCTGAGTCTCTGTTCTGGGGTTGTCACGGTGGCTAGACCCGGTCCATGACCCTGCTGAGGGGGGTCCAATGAAAGGTGTGGATGGTGATGATGTTATGGTGCGGTGCAGGTCGCAGTAAATAACGAGGACACCAGGTTGCAGTCTCTTTACCTCTTTACTGAAGGCTTCAGGATCCTCAGTCCGGAATACGGTTAACCGGGCTGCGGGAGTCCGGCCGGTCCGATGGCACCTCCAGAGTTCCCTTTGAAGGTGGAAATCGGTGCCTACCTTCTAGCGCTTGTGTGTTGTGGTCCTCCCCTGCTGTGCTTACGGGATAGTCCCCACAACTGTTGTGTCTGTTTCTGAAGTTCCCTCACAACTCGATTTTGATGTTCTTCTTCGTCCCCCCAGATGATATGGCTAGGACGCACCCGTATGACGGGTAGGCTCGGAGCTCTTCCGGGACCCTAGTGTCGCCCCTCTCCAACTGTTGCCCCCTATGTTTTCTTAGGTGATTTGAGTGAGACAGCCCGCCTATAACTGACTGTCCTGCCGTAGGTTTGAAGTAAGGCCTGGAGCTCAATACTTCCTCGGCGTTTCCGGCCACCGGCTACGCGCCTCAGTAGGATGTTGCCTCGTCTTACAGCACAACTCCTACTGGTGTTTCTCCTTGTTGCGTTGATCTCGTTTCTCACTCAGCACAATAAACCTCGCTTCTTGTCCTTTCTTGGGGTACCGCCAAGTGAAGTGCAGGCGCGGTCCCGTAACGTTCTTTCTGTTCGCTAGGCCTCTGTCAGGATCCCACCCTTGACAGGGACCCCCTGAATCTTCCCCTGCAACACCCTCTGCCACAGGATGTTGCCTGGTTCCAACCCAGTCAGCTTCTGTCTAACTTCCTATCTAACCCCCAGTTTTACCAGATTGTGAGGAGTGGCCTAATACATAGCACCCTTAGCTCCCCCTGGAGGCCAGACTGTGAAGTGTATTGGTGTCTGTGATACCTGGTCAGGTGAACTCCTTCAGTGCCATTGGACGTACCATAGCCCCCCTTAGCGGCGGAGCATCAGTACTGCAACGACCAGGACTCTGGGGCGCTGCACTCCCCCCGGTTAAATCCAGTACTCTTGGACTGGGAAGAAAACAACAATACATGTCAGCAAAAAGACATACAATTTTGAAATGCAATAACAATAAGCAAATTTGAACAGAGCTTCCCTTTATGGGAGGTGAGGACACTTGAACGTTACAAACATGGTTAAATACTTTAAATAACATACTATAAATAACTTTTCTTACCCAACCGGGTATTCTACTAAGTGCAAATTTTTGAACAATAATTTAACGTTGCCTTTAAGGACGTACACGCTGAATCCACTAAAGACCTTCCTATAAAACACTATAAGGCTAATCAACTTTTTCTTCACTTTCCATCCTTACATCTGCAGGACCGCCTGTCTATCTGCCCCAGGCCTACTGCCTCTCGCTCTGTTGCAGGACCGCCCCTTTCCACCCGGGCCTACTGCCTTTCTGCTACTATACACAGTATAGAACTTATCAACCTTCCCTCAGTTCAGGATCACTGAGCCATCTCGGTATGGCTCCTAGGAGGACTCACCGACTAACCCCATACAGGTTCACTTCCTGTCCTCATTCTTCTAGCAACATCATTAAACATTTCCCACAATTAACTAGCTCACTACATATAACTTTTATATGTAAGCATTATTAGTACTTCCTTTTAAAGCATCATCATTCTTTAAGGGCCATTGATGAACGTTCCCTTTAAGAGGGGACCAAGTCTCTATGAGGTAGTGCAACTTCTCAAGCTGCAAGTCCTTATGCAGCAAGGACTCCGATACTGCTTCCAGGAACAATCTCTTCGCAAAAGTCCTTTTCTTTGTAAAACCAGTAGAGGGCACCTTTAAGAAGGTGCAAACTATTTACAAAACAGTTTGTGAATCATTCACCGTCCATGATTCGGAAGTCTTTATAACATGGGTGAAGAGGGAGCAAAAAGGAAAATAAAAGCAAAAATAAAAAACAATAGGGATCCCGGGTAAACGAAGGGATCCCTTTAAGAGTAACCCTAGTTGGGTTTAAAGCAGCAAAAAGCAGGGAAACAAACAGTTAACTATTTACATGTTCAGGTTTCCGAGGTTTAGTTGGACGGCTTCCAGGGCTGTACCTGGCACTTAACCCATCGTGGCCTGGGAAAAGTGAGGTCCAGGGTTACACCCAGTGCTGGACAAACGCCGTTAATCCATCTTTCATGTACGGCTAAATCATGCACAGCGATGGAGGTCTGCGCAGCTTGAGTAGGGGCATTTCCTGCAACAGAGGTAGCGGCTGCTACAAGATCAGTCACTGGAACGGAGTCAGCAGCTGGGGCACTAGCAGTCGCTGGAGTGGTGTCGGTCATCAGGGCAGGGTAGTTCTTCATACCTGCTTCAGATGCGGTCCCTCCGGTGCCGGTCTGCTCTGCCTCCGCCGGGGTCTGGAACGCTGGTTGCGGGGCCTTGTGCTGCGACGTTGTCATCTCTGCTTGCAGCATCCCGCTTTCCGGCAGGGCCTTGCTTTCCAGCATCGGAGCGCTGGAACTTCTTTCCTGCTCCGGACCAGATGAGGCTGCCAACAGGCGTCTGGCGAGGCTCCCGATGAAGATCTTCTTCCACCCGGTCTCAGTGCTCAGCTGCGTCCGCAGGAGTTGGTCACTAAGCTCATCCACTCCGGCCTGCAGGAATTCAGCATCAGCGGTGGAGGCCTGGTTGCGGTGCCCCTCCGGGTAGCAGGGGGAGTCCGACCCCATACTCCGGCTCCGGGTGGCTCGCCATGGCGTCCTTCACGTGGCTGACTTCCTCTTTGTCCTTTTCCCGCTCTCTCCTTCGTGGGCGGTTTCGTTTTCTTTGTCTCCGCCCTCCATTGAGAATCAGGAGGCGGATCTCGGCTGCTGACGGACACGTCCTCAAGGGGCAGAAATACTTAGACTGGGCGGCCATTGTCTTTCGCGCCCTTCAGCTTGTTTACGCCCACTTCCACGCCCTTCTTCTTCTCCTGCGCTCTCCTCAGCGCTGTAATGGCGGCGGTTTTGGCGGGAACTTTTAGCGGCAAGTGGCAATCCACAGCCTTTGCAATAAGTCACAGTTCAAGCAAAATAAATCACAGTTCCAAGGCACACATGACCTGATTCTTCAGGCTTAAGTAGATCCTGTTCGTGACGCCAAGTTGGAGCGCCCCCACTGCCGCAGGGCCGAGGGGTACCCGGTACCGGGCCTCTGTGTCTCTGTTCTGGGGTTGTCACGGTGGCTAGACCCGGTCCGTGACCCTGCTGAGGGGCGTCCAATGAAAGGTGTGGATGGTGATGATATTATGGTGTGGTGCAGGTCGCAGTAAATAACGAGGACACCAGGTTGCAGTCTCTTTACCTCTTTACTGAAGGCTTCAGGATCCTCAGTCCGGAATACGGTTAACCGGGCTGCGGGAGTCCGGCCGGTCCGATGGCACCTCCAGAGTTCCCTTTGAAGGTGGAAATCGGTGCCTACCTTCTAGCGCTTGTGTGTTGTGGTCCTCCCCTGCTGTGCTTACGGGATAGTCCCCACAACTGTTGTGTCTGTTTCTGAAGTTCCCTCACAACTCGATTTTGATGTTCTTCTTCGTCCCCCCAGATGATATGGCTAGGACGCACCCGTATGACGGGTAGGCTCGGAGCTCTTCCGGGACCCTAGTGTCGCCCCTCTCCAACTGTTGCCCCCTATGTCTTCTTAGGTGATTTGAGTGAGACAGCCCTCCTATAACTGACTGTCCTGCCGTAGGTTTGAAGTAAATAGATAATGGCTGCACTCAAGTTTATTGTGCTAAAGCAAGGAAATGTGCAATACATGAAATGTGAACAGCATAATGGCTTGTGAAATTTATGAAAAAACACATGAGATTTTTAGCACAAAATTTGGCCAAATATTGTGAGCCCATTCACCAAACGTCAAGGTAATCTCAGATCGAATGGGTAACTAACCTGTCTGCCTAGTGTGAACACTTACCTATGGCTAATAAAATGGTAAAGCCTGTATTTATAGAGGAGGTTAGAACCAACTGTGTTTGGATGTAGTTAAAATCACAGCATGGTGAAGGGCGGGGCGTTCAAGTCAGAAAAAGCAATACATAGTAAATATAGAAAAACTGACTGAACAGCCATCTAGTCTGAACTGGTGCATAACCAAAAAGTCTTACATAGCAAATAGATAATGGCTGCACTCAAGTTTATTGTGCTAAAGCAAGGAAATGTGCAATACATGAAATGTGAACAGTTACCCATTCGATCTGAGATTACCTTGACGTTTGGTGAATGGGCTCACAATATTTGGCCAAATTTTGTGCTAAAAATCTCATGTGTTTTTTCATAAATTTCACAAGCCATTATGCTGTTCACATTTCATGTATTGCACATTTCCTTGCTTTAGCACAATAAACTTGAGTGCAGCCATTATCTATTTGCTATGTAAGACTTTTTGGTTATGCACCAGTTCAGACTAGATGGCTGTTCAGTCAGTTTTTCTATATTTACTATGTATTGCTTTTTCTGACTTGAACGCCCCGCCCTTCACCATGCTGTGATTTTAACTACATCCAAACACAGTTGGTTCTAACCTCCTCTATAAATACAGGCTTTACCATTTTATTAGCCATAGGTAAGTGTTCACACTAGGCAGACAGGTTAGTTACCCATTCGATCTGAGATTACCTTGACGTTTGGTGAATGGGCTCACAATATTTGGCCAAATTTTGTGCTAAAAATCTCATGTGTTTTTTCATAAATTTCACAAGCCATTATGCTGTTCACATTTCATGTATTGCACATTTCCTTGCTTTAGCACAATAAACTTGAGTGCAGCCATTATCTATTTGCTATGTAAGACTTTTTGGTTATGCACCAGTTCAGACTAGATGGCTGTTCAGTCAGTTTTTCTATATTTACTATGTATTGCTTTTTCTGACTTGAACGCCCCGCCCTTCACCATGCTGTGATTTTAACTACATCCAAACACAGTTGGTTCTAACCTCCTCTATAAATACAGGCTTTACCATTTTATTAGCCATAGGTAAGTGTTCACACTAGGCAGACAGGTTAGTTACCCATTCGATCTGAGATTACCTTGACGTTTGGTGAATGGGCTCACAATATTTGGCCAAATTTTGTGCTAAAAATCTCATGTGTTTTTTCATAAATTTCACAAGCCATTATGCTGTTCACATTTCATGTATTGCACATTTCCTTGCTTTAGCACAATAAACTTGAGTGCAGCCATTATCTATTTGCTATGTAAGACTTTTTGGTTATGCACCAGTTCAGACTAGATGGCTGTTCAGTCAGTTTTTCTATATTTACTATGTAGGTTTGAAGTAAGGCCTGGAGCTCAATACTTCCTCGGCGTTTCCGGCCACCGGCTACGCGCCTCAGTAGGATGTTGCCTCGTCTTACAGCACGACTCCTACTGGTGTTTCTCCTTGTTGCGTTGATCTCGTTTCTCACTCAGCACAATAAACCTCGCTTCTTGTCCTTTCTTGGGGTACCGCCGCGATGAAGTGCAGGCGCGGTCCTGTAACGTTCTTTCCTGTTCGCTAGGCCTCTGTCAGGATCCCACCCCTGTAAATATAATTTGGCCTGCACTCTAAATTTAGATCGGGGTGCTGGTGAGACAGACCGTAAGGTCTAGTATCAGTATTATTGAAATCCACCGCACTCCCTGTGTGGAATATCTTAGAAACAAAAGGATTTTTTGAAATTTGCTAATTTATTCAAGTGAAAAACAGAAAATCAAATGTGACAGATCAAATAGTAGGCAGTATAAGCGACTGAGTAATTGACGTTTCGACCCTCCCGGGAGGGTCGAAACGTCAATCACTCAGTCGCTTATACTGCCTACTATTTGATCTGTCACATTTGATTTTCTGTTTTTCACTTGAATAAATTAGCAAATTTCAAAAAATCCTTTTGTTTCTAAGATATTCCACACAGGGAGTGCGGTGGATTTCAAGGATCCCACCCCTGACAGGGACCCCCCTGAATCTTCCCCTGCAACACCCTCTGCCACAGGATGTTGCCTGGTTCCAACCCAGTCAGCTTCTGTCTAACTTCCTATCTAACCCCCAGTTTTACCAGATTGTGAGGAGTGGCCTAATACATAGCACCATTAGCTCCCCCTGGAGGCCAGACTGTGAAGTGTATTGGTGTCTGTGATACCTGGTCAGATGAACTCCTTCAGTGCCATCGGACGTACCATAGCCCCCCTTAGCGGTGGAGCATCAGTACTGCAACGACCAGGACTCTGGGGCACTGCACAATGAAAATACATGGTTCACTCCACAAAATAACACCAACTTTGTCTGACTTTTCAAAGTTCAGCCGGTCATTGAGCACTTCAGCAACAAGTTTGCTGAGGTGTACAATCACCAAAGGGCCATCTGTGCGGATGAGTCACTAATACATTTCAAGGGGAGGCTCAAATTCCCACAATACCTGCCCAGTAAGAGAACCATGTACGAAATTAAACTCTACAAGCTGTGCTAGAGTACCTCAGGATACACCCACAGGTTTAGAGTTTATGAAGTTAAGGACACCGGAATTAAACCCCCTGAATGCCCCTGTGTCCTGTGAGTGAATGTTAAAATGGTGTGGGATTCAGTACACCCACTGCTGGATCAAGGTTATCACCTCTCTGTAGATAACTTGTATACCAGCATCCCTGTCTTCAAGTCCCTGTCTGCACGAGCTACTGCAGCCTTCGATACTGCCCGGAAAAATCAGAAAGGCCTCCTGTCACGATATGGTATGAAATATCATAAGTTAGTTTCCTTGCTAGCATGTGGGGGCTAAACCCCCCCTCTCTCTGGTTCTCTTTGCTTCCCTGTGAGTTTCTGAATCTAAGGCAGAAGGGGGTTTTATGGCCATGCCATAAATTCCAGGCTCTGAAGAAAGTTACTCACCCCCCTCCCAACTGCTCTAGCTGGAACTGTTAGAAAAGAATCATGGAAGTCCTTTGTTCCATTTTTGTAAGATATTAGGCAGACGATGCAAGATAGGAAAATGGTAGATATATCTTCTTATTCTCCCTCGGTGGATCTACACATCACTCTAAACACGGGCATCTAACTCCATCGGGTGAAGAAGTAGGGATTGCTCTGTAAATAATAGGACATATTTGATCTCATAAGAATGCTCACGTTAATCCGAGATGAATGCTGGTTTTGTTAGGACTATGACATGCTCGGTAGCGGAATTACAAGTCTTAGAAAATTTAGCTTACACTTAGTCAGATGGAAAAGGTAGGAGGATTTGGAAAAGCCAGCCCTTTCTGTGAGGTCACAGGCTGTAGGTTTTAAGTGCTGGCCGGCGTCCAAGAGGGTCAGATTTGAGTTTTTACCTGAAGAGCCCAGAGTGCACGCCCTGATGCACTGGGATAGATGGAAACTCCCCTAGCCTGTTGCCTGCAATGCTTTGAACAACTGTAAGTGTTATTTCTCATGTTATTTCCTGTTTTTTTATAATTACCTTCTACATATTTGCAATTGTCTCATTTGTAACATCTTTGTAAAATATTTTTATAAAGCACTGCCTACTCCTTGTGGGGTATATTATTTCATGCCAGTTCTTTCTCCCTGCTCTAAAAATGTACCCTGTCTCTTGAAGGGAAATTACGCTACTGTGTTGGGTTAGCTTCGGACCCGTTTAATCAAAGCTGGTGGCAGCGATACTGTGCAGGCTTTTGGGGGTCACTGTAGCGACTGCGGCTTGATAATTATTGTTCCTGCCTGAGTTGGAGTAGTTATCGCGTCGCTGCAGCGGGCCCAATAGCCAGTACATAGCAGGCAGCCTTTCTGGCGACTAATTACCCTAGGTGCAGTACCTGATCTGACCTGACAGAAAGGGGGGCGCCAGAGAGCTGCAAGGTTTAAGTGGAACTGTAAGCGGGATACACAAATCCCTGCAGTTCATGGTATATTGAAGAGCAGTGGGATACCTAAAATAAGCCCCTGCTGTAACCTAAGAGGTCAATAAACTTGTGTGTGGTTTTTTTTTATCACATTGTGGCAGTGGAGGGATAACTAAGATAAGCCCCTGCACATGTGATAGCCGTCTGTTGGTCTAAAGTCACCCCAATCCGTGACATATTGGTGGCAGTGGTCAGGAATCCCTGTGGATTTCGTGACAAACTGCTGGCCGCGGCTAAGGGATCTTGACAGTCACGGTGTGAATCGTGACAATTGGTGGCAGCGGTGGGATAACTAAGATAAGCCCCCTGCACATGTGATAGCCGTCTGTTGGTCTAAAGTCACCCCAATCCGTGACCTATTGGTGGCAGTGGTCAGGAATCCCTGTGGATTTCGTGACAAACTGCTGGCCGCGGCTAAGGGAACTTGACAGTCACGGTGTGAATCGTGACAATTGGTGGCAAGGCAGTGGGATATTAGAGCATTAGTGATTTGATTTGAGCAATCATTCCTCTCACTAAAAACTTGCAGAAAGTTCTTGCGAGAACTCTGCGCAAATAAGTTTGGGAGAACGAACTCAGTGCTTATTAGTTGTGAGACAATTGTGTAATGGTAATTATCCCCTCCCTTTCTCTTCATTTTTCTATCCTATCTTTTATTTGGCAACCATGGTTGTGCTGGGAGAAACCTTTTATGAGCAGCAGACCAAAGACACCATTGTGGCCTTGTGCAAGTCACAGCACATTGACTATGCAAACAAAAACAAAAGCCAACTGGTCGCAGTCCTGATGCAATGGGAAGCCGCTCTAGACCACTCACAGGGCCCAGAAGCCGCAGAAGCCGGCACCAGCGAACATGGTGCTGCAGCCGAGGTCCAACCACTGAATGCTCGCCCCGTTAGCAATCCGGGCGAATTGGACCCCCACCTGCAGGCGGCCTTGAAAGAATTCCCCGCTGACGACCATGAGGGATGTCGACAGCTGATCCAGCAATACCAGGAGCGAGCCGAGGCCCGATCCGAGTGGGAGGCCCAAGCGGAGCGGGAGTACCGGCTGCAGATGGCCCAACTGCAAATGCAGAGGTCGTCCCAGTCCAGCGGTGAGCCCAGCAGTGCTCAGACACCAAAGCCCTGGCCCGACCACTTTCCTGTTATGGAAAAGGATGGGGACTTGGACACTTTTCTGCGGGCCTTTGAGAAAGCCTGCAGACAGTACCGACTGCCTACAGATGAATGGGCACGATACCTGACACCAGGGCTGAGAGGCAAAGCTCTGGAGGCGTTTGCTGCACTCCCTCAAGAACAAGATGGTGACTATGAGGCCATCAAGCAGGCTCTGATAGCCAAGTACCAGCTTACACCCGAGGTGTACCGTAAAAAGTTTCGGACCCTCCAACGTGGCCCACACGACAGTTACAGTGATGTGGTGCATGGACTGGGGACCCACTTTGACCAGTAGACCCAAGGACTGTCAGTGACCACCTTTGCACAGCTGTGAGACCTGATGATCAAAGACCAGTTCTTCCATCTTTGCCCAGCTGAGGTGCGACAGTTCGTGATGGACAGAGAACCCAAAGACATGACGAAAGCAGTGCAGATTGCTTATGCCTATGAGGCCAACCGTAGATCGGAAGTGCGGAAGCCAGTCACCTCCAGCTGGAGAGGGGGTAAGCCTGCATCCAACGCCAGTACCCCTGCCAGCCAACACACCAGAGGTCCTGTCCCCGTGGCCAACAGCACCAGACCTACCACCGAACTTCGCCAGTGTTACCACTGCAGGCAGCCTGGTCATATCAGTACCTTCTGTCCAACCAAGCAGAAGAACCCCCCAGCCAAGGCCCCAGGGCCGAATGCAGCAGTTCTTTTGGTGGGTGGTGTGGTTGGGAGGGTGTGTGACAACGTACAGCCCGTCACTGTGGGAGGTCGTGTTGCTACAGGCCTCAAGGACACCGGGGCTGAACGAACCCTCATCCGACCCGAACTGGCGGCCCCTGAAGAAATCATTCCGGGGAAAGCCCTAACTGTCACGGGGATTGGGGGCATCAGCTGTCCCTTACCGATGGCCCGGGTTTTTATTGATTAGGGAGCCGGGAGCGGGGTGAAGGAAGTGGGGCTGTCTGATAATTTGCCCACTGATGTTTTGTTGGGGACTGATTTGGGGAGGTTGGTGGCACACTTCGTCATTGACACCCCTCCCCAATCTACTAATGAGGGTAAAGTTAACCCTGATGATGATGATGATGATGATGATGGGAGATCGCATGTGTTACCTGACCATGCTTTATCTTGTAATGATGCATCTGTTAACCATTTTTTCCCTAGGATTGATGGTGAAAATGTTGTACCTGGGCCAACTGAATCTGATAATGATGTTTCTGTGAAAGTTGATGTGTCCATAGGTACAGGAGTGCTCAGCCACGTTGCTCTGCGGAGTGAGACGGCTGAGGAACCCCTAGCAGGGGCAAGTGTCGGTGCTACAAGAAATGGGGAGATACATGGGAACTGTGAAGAAGGTGATGCCATGCAATTGACCAGTGCCACCGAGGAAGGTAACTGGACCATAAGTAGCAATGCTCCTGAGGTAATGGGGGTGGATGGGAAGGCAGAACCTGTAGCAGCGTCGGCTGATGGGTCTGTAGAAACCCCCGGGGAGACAGCCTACGTAGCTGCTGTCACCCGCAGTCAGAGTGCCCGGAACGCAGATACCTGTTTGCCTCCCGGACCCTCCTCAGTCATCAGTATGACTGAACCAGAGGTGGACCCAGAGCAGGTCCCAGAGGGCTCCCGTGGGGAAGGGACCCTGACGTCGCTTCTGGCTTCCTTTAGCCAGGAGTTTCAGGCCGCTCTGCACACAGATGCGAGCCTAGAGAGTTTGAGACAACTCACCGGGAAGCGCTTCTCCGAGGCTGATAAGGAGAAGGTGTTCTGGGAAGGAGGAAGGTTGTACCGGGAGACAGTACCCGGAGAATCACAAAAGGAGTGGTTGAGGGAAAGACAGCTGGTCGTCCCGCAGCAATTCCGGGGTGAGTTATTGCGGATTGCCCATGAGATCCCGCTAGCTGGACACTTGGGGATCAGCAAAACTAAGGCCCGGCTGTCTCAACACTTCTATTGGCCTAAGATGTGGACAGATGTGTCAAACTACTGCCGCTCCTGTGTCACCTGTCAAAGAGTGGGGAAGGCGGGGCCTGCTCTTAAGGCTCCCCTGATCCCTTTGCCAGTGATAGAGGAGCCTTTCCAGAGGATTGCGGTGGACATTGTGGGCCCGCTGGCCGTCTCCAGCAGCTCTGGAAAGCGATATATTCTTACTGTGGTAGACTACGCTACCCGGTACCCAGAGGCAGTAGCTCTGTCGTCAACTAGGGCAGATAAGGTGGCGGATGCCCTGTTGGCCATCTTTTCACGTGTAGGATTTCCCAGGGAAATGCTTACTGATCAAGGGACCCAATTTATGTCTCGCCTAATGGAGGCTCTCTGTAAGAAAATGCAGGTGAAGCACCTGGTATCGAGTGCGTATCACCCACAGACCAATGGCTTGTGTGAACGCTTCAATGGTACCCTCAAACAGATGCTACGCATGCTGGTTGAGACACAAGGGCGCGACTGGGAGCGGTACCTCCCACACCTGCTATTCGCTTACCGAGAGGTTCCGCAGGCCTCGACGGGGTTCTCCCCCTTCGAGCTCCTGTACGGCAGGCGAGTCCGGGGACCCCTTGGGTTGGTAAGAGAATCCTGGGAAGAGGAGCCGAACCCTTCTGAAGTGTCCATAGTGGAGTATGTCATGCGCCTCCGTGACAAGATGCAGACCTTGACGCAGTTGGTGCATGACAACATGACGCAGGCTCAGGCTGATCAGAAGCACTGGTACGACCAGAACGCCCGGGAGCGGACCTACCACGTGGGTCAAAAGGTGTGGGTGCTGGTTCCCGTACCAACGGATAAGCTTCAGGCAGCCTGAGAGGGCCCGTACGTCGTCCACCAACAGCTCAACCCGGTCACCTACGTGGTCACGCTTGACCACGCTCGGGGTAGGCGAAAGGCCTTTCACGTCAACATGATGAAGGCTCATCACGAACGTGAACCTTTCGTCCTGCCGGTCTGCAGCTTACCCGAAGACGGGGAGGAGGACACCCTCCTGGACCTGCTGGCCCAAGCCAAGGCCCGTGGGTCCATTGAGGACGTGGAGGTAAGCGCCTCGCTAGATGAACCACAGCGGTTGCAGTTGCAAACCACACTGGAACCCTTCCGGGTCGTGTTCTCCAACTGGCCTGGAAGGACTGAGTTAGCCGTCCACGAGGTGGACACCGGGAATCACGCCCCACTACGGCGAACACCCTATCGAATCTCTGACCAGGTGCAGCAGATTATGCGCCAGGAGATCGATGAGATGTTACAGCTGGGGGTGATTCGACAGTCAAAGAGCGCGTGGGCCTCACCTGTAGTTCTCGTGCCAAAGAAGGACCGGACCACCCGGTTCTGCGTGGACTACAGGGGGCTCAACGCCATTACAGCCTCTGACGCGCACCCAATGCCGCGCATCGAGGAGCTGCTTGAGAAGTTAGCTGGCGCAAAATACCTGACAATAATGGATCTGAGTCGCGGATACTGGCAGATTCCCCTGAGCCCCGAGGTGCAGGAGAAGTCCGCCTTTATCACACCCTTTGGACTGTACGAGTCCACGGTCATGCCCTTCGGCATGAAGAATGCCCCTGCCACTTTCCAGCGGATGGTCAATCTCCTGCTTCAGGGACTGGAGAAGTACGCAGTGGCGTACTTGGATGACATTGCCATCTTCAGTCCCTCCTGGTGGGAACACCTGCAGCATCTCGAGGAGGTGCTCAGGCGAATTCACCGAGCAGGACTGACTATCAAGCCGGGAAAGTGCCAGATGGGCATGAGGGAGGTCCACTACCTGGGGCACCGGGTAGGCGGAGGCACCCTGAAACCGGAGCCTGAGAAAGTGGGCGCGATCGTGAACTGGCCCACTCCTGGGACCAAGAAACAGGTGATGTCCTTCCTGGGCACTGCAGGGTACTATAGGCGCTTTGTGCAGCACTATAGTAGCCTGGCAAAACCTTTGATGGACCTCACCAGGAAGAAGCTACCCCACATCGTCAACTGGACAGATGGCTGTGAGGGGGCCTTACAGGCGTTGAAAACAGCACTGTGCAATGCCCCTGTGTTGAAAGCAGTTGACAGCAGTTGACCATTCTTGGTACAGACCGACGCCAGCGAGTTTGGCCTTGGTGCTGTGCTCAGCCAGGTTGACTCGGAGGACCAAGAGCACCCCGTGTTGTACCTGAGCCGGAAACTTTTGCCGTGGGAAGTGGCCTACTCCACCATCGAGAAGGAATGCCTGGCCATAGTCTGGGCCCTGCAGCGCTTGCAGCCCTACTTGTACGGTCGCACCTTCACTGTGGTGACCGACCACAACCCTCTGCGCTGGCTAAGCACCATGTGTGGAACCAATGGCAGGTTGCTACGCTGGAGCCTTGCCCTTCAGCAATTTGACTTCACCATTAAACACAAAGCAGGCAAAGAGCATGGGAATGCAGATGGACTCTCCCGCCAGGGTTAACCCACGGAGGTGCGCATGGAGGCATACCGAGAGGTTCTGCCGCCGTAGCGCACGCTAAAAGGGGGAGGTGTCACGATATGGTATGAAATATCATAAGTTAGTTTCCTTGCTAGCATGCGGGGGCTAAACCCCCCCTCTCTCTGGTTCTCTTTGCTTCCCTGTGAGTTTCTGAATCTAAGGCAGAAGGGGGTTTTATGGCCATGCCATAAATTCCAGGCTCTGAAGAAAGTTACTCGCCCCCCTCCCAACTGCTCTAGCTGGAACTGTTAGAGAAGAATCATGGAAGTCCTTTGTTCCATTTTTGTAAGATATTAGGCAGACGATGTAAGATAGGAAAATGGTAGATATATCTTCTTATTCTCCCTCGGTGGATCTACGCATCACTCTAAACACGGGCGTCTAACTCCATCGGGTGAAGAAGTAGGGATTGCTCTGTAAATAATAGGACATATGTGATCTCATAAGAATGCTCACGTTAATCCGAGATGAATGCTGGTTTTGTTAGGACTATGACATGCTCGGTAGCGGAATTACAAGTCTTAGAAAATTTAGCTTACACTTAGTCAGATGGTAAGGGTAGGAGGATTTGGAAAAGCCAGCTGTTGTGAATTTGGTTTCTGGGCTCCCCCGGTGGTCACTGGTGGTACTGAACTTGTGTGCTTCATCGCCTCTGTTCACCTGTTTCCATCAGGATGTGGGAGTTGTCTATTTAGCCTTGCTCCTCAGTCATTTCTATGCCGGCCAACAATGTTACCAGAAGCCTTTCTGTTGCATGTTCCTGCTCCTAGACTACTATCAGCTAAGTTGGACTTGTAGTCCTACGTTTGTTTTGCATTTTTGTTCCAGTTCTCTGTGATTGTTTATTTCTGAGGCTGGAAGCTCTTGTGAGCTGGAATTGCCACTCTGGTGTCATGAGTTGATATTAGAGTCTTAAAGTAATTCCAGGATGGTGTTTTGAAAGGGTTTTCAGCTGACTGTGAAGTTCCCTTTTCTGTCTTCCTACTATCTAGTAAGCGGACCTCAATTTGCTAAACCTATCTTCATACTTCGTATGTCAATTTCCTCTGAAATCACCGACAATATATGTGGGGGCTACTGTCTGCCTTTGGGGGAAAATTTCTCTAGAGGTAAGCCAGGTCTGTATTTTCCTCTGCTAGGGTCAGTCAGTTCTCCGGCTGGCGCTGGGCGTCTAGGGATAAAACGTAGGCACGCTACCCGGCCACTGTTATTTGTGCGGTAGGTTTAGCTCACAGTCAGCTCGAGTTCCCATCTTCCAAGAGCTAGTCCTTTTTGTATGCTTAACTACGTTCTCTTGCCATTGAGAACCATGACAGTTTGGCTGGCCAAGGGTTAAAATTATTGGCAGAAGAAAGGAGAGAAAAGAAGTCTGCAGAAAATTTTTTTTTTTTTTTTTTCTGAGTTTGCTCATTAGTTGATTCCTAGCATCTCTGCTTACTGCAGCCTTCGTCTCTCTCTCCTTCTAATCCTTGAATGGTTCTGACTTCACCTGATGAAAATGGATTCTCAGAGTTTAGCTACAGGTCTGAACAATCTCGCTATGAAGGTTCAAAGTTTACAGGATTTTGTAATTCATGCTCCTATATCTGAACCTAGAGTACCTTTGCCTGAATTTTTCTCCGGGGATAGATCTCGCTTCCAGAATTTCAAACATAATTGTAAATTATTTTTGTCTCTGAGATCTCGCTCAGCTGGAGATCCTGCACAGCAGGTCAGGATTGCAATATCCTTGCTCCGGGGCGACCCTCAGGATTGGGCATTTGCTTTGGCACCAGGGGATCCTGCGTTGCTCAATGTGGATGCGTTTTTCCTGGCTTTGGGGTTGCTTTATGAGGAACCTCATTTAGAGATTCAGGCTGAAAAAGCCTTGATGGCCCTGTCTCAAGGGCAAGATGAGGCTGAAATATACTGCCAAAAATTTCGTAAGTGGTCTGTGCTTACTCAGTGGAATGAGTGCGCATTGGCGGCGAATTTCAGAGAGGGTCTCTCTGATGCCATTAAAGATGTTATGGTGGTGTTCCCTGTGCCTGCAGGTCTGAATGAGTCCATGACAATGGCTATTCAGATTGATCGGCGTTTGCGGGAGCGCAAACCTGTGCACCATTTGGCGGTGTCTACTGAGAAGGCGCCAGAGATTATGCAATGTGATAGAATTCTGTCCAGAAGCGAACGACAGAATTTTAGGCGAAAAAATGGGTTATGTTTCTATTGTGGCGATTCAACTCATGTTATATCAGCATGCTCTAAACGTACTAAGAAGGTTGATAAGTCTGTTTCAATTGGTACTTTACAGTCCAAGTTTATTCTATCTGTGACCCTGATTTGCTCTTTATCGTCTATTACCGCGGACGCCTATGTCGACTCTGGCGCCGCTTTGAGTCTTATGGATTGGTCCTTTGCCAAACGCTGTGGGTTTAATTTAGAGCCTCTGGAAGTTCCTATACCTCTGAAGGGTATTGACTCCACGCCATTGGCTAGTAATAAACCACAATACTGGACACAAGTAACTATGCGTATTAATCCGGATCACCAGGAGATTATTCGCTTCCTTGTGTTGTATAATCTACATGATGTGTTGGTGCTTGGATTGCCATGGCTGCAATCTCATAACCCAGTCCTCGACTGGAAAGCAATGTCTGTGTTAAGCTGGGGATGTCAGGGGACTCATGGGGACGTACCTTTGGTTTCCATTTCGTCATCTATTCCCTCTGAGATTCCGGAATTTTTATCTGATTATCGTGACGTTTTTGAGGAGCCTAAACTTGGTTCACTACCTCCGCACAGAGATTGCGATTGTACAATAGATCTGATTCCGGGCAGTAAGTTTCCAAAGGGTCGTTTATTTAATCTATCTGTGCCTGAACACGCTGCTATGCGGGAATATATTAAGGAGTCCTTGGAAAAGGGACATATTCGTCCTTCGTCATCTCCCTTAGGAGCCGGTTTTTTCTTTGTATCTAAAAAAGATGGCTCTTTGAGGCCGTGTATTGATTATCGGCTTTTGAATAAAATCACGGTTAAATATCAGTATCCTTTGCCACTGCTTACTGATTTGTTTGCTCGAATAAAGGGGGCCAAGTGTTTCTCTAAGATTGATCTTCGTGGGGCGTATAATTTAGTGCGAATTAAGCAGGGGGATGAGTGGAAAACCGCATTTAATACGCCTGAGGGCCATTTTGAGTATTTAGTAATGCCTTTTGGTCTTTCAAATGCCCCTTCAGTCTTTCAGTCTTTTATGCATGACATTTTCCGTGAATATTTGGATAAATTTATGATTGTGTATCTGGATGATATTTTGATTTTTTCGGACGACTGGGACTCTCATGTCCAACAGGTCAGGAGGGTTTTTCAGGTTTTGCGTTCTAATTCCTTGTGTGTAAAGGGTTCTAAGTGCGTTTTTGGGGTTCAAAAGATTTCGTTTTTGGGGTACATTTTTTCCCCCTCTTCCATTGAGATGGACCCTGTCAAGGTTCAGGCTATTTGTGATTGGACGCAACCCTCTTCTCTTAAGAGCCTTCAGAAGTTTTTGGGCTTTGCTAATTTTTATCGTCGATTTATAACTGGTTTTTCTGATGTTGCTAAACCGTTGACTGATTTGACTAAGAAGGGTGCTGATGTTGCTGATTGGTCCCCTGCTGCTGTGGAGGCCTTTCGGGAGCTTAAGCGCCGCTTTTCTTCCGCCCCTGTATTGCGTCAGCCTGATGTTGCTCTTCCTTTTCAGGTTGAGGTCGACGCTTCATAAATCGTAGCTGGGCGGTTTTGTCGCAGAAAAGTTCCGACTGCTCCGTGATGAGACCTTGCGCGTTCTTTTCTCGTAAATTTTCGCCCGCTGAGCGAAATTATGATATTGGTAATCGGGAGCTCTTGGCTATGAAGTGGGCTTTTGAGGAGTGGCGTCATTGGCTTGAGGGGGCTAGACATCAGGTGGTGGTATTGACTGACCACAAGAATTTGATTTATCTTGAGTCTGCCAGGCGCCTGAATCCTAGACAGGCGCGCTGGTCGTTATTTTTCTCTCGGTTTAATTTTGTGGTTTCTTACCTACCGGGTTCTAAAAATGTGAAGGCGGATGCCCTTTCTAGGAGTTTTGAGCCTGATTCCCCTGGTAATTCTGAACCTACAGGTATCCTTAAGGATGGAGTGATATTATCTGCTGTTTCCCCAGACTTGCGACGGGTCTTGCAGGAGTTTCAGGCGGATAGACCTGATCGTTGCCCGCCTGGTAGAATGTTTGTTCCTGATGATTGGACCAGTAGAGTCATATCGGAGGTCCATTCTTCTGCGTTAGCTGGTCATCCTGGAATCTTTGGTACCAGGGATTTGGTGGCTAGGTCCTTCTGGTGGCCTTCCCTGTCGCGAGATGTGCGAGGTTTTGTGCAGTCTTGTGATGTTTGTGCTCGGGCCAAGCCTTGTTGTTCTCGGGCTAGTGGATTGTTGTTATCTTTGCCTATTCCGAAGAGGCCTTGGACTCACATCTCCATGGATTTTATTTCTGATCTTCCTGTTTCTCAGAGGATGTCTGTCATCTGGGTGGTGTGTGACCGTTTCTCTAAGATGGTCCATTTGGTCCCCTTGCCTAAATTGCCTTCCTCATCCGAGCTGGTTCCTCTGTTTTTTCAAAATGTGGTTCGCTTGCATGGTATTCCGGAGAATATCGTGTCTGACAGGGGAACCCAATTCGTGTCTAGATTTTGGCGAGCGTTCTGTGCTAGGATGGGCATTGATTTGTCTTTTTCGTCTGCTTTCCATCCTCAGACTAATGGCCAGACCGAGCGAACTAATCAGACCTTGGAGACTTATTTGAGGTGTTTTGTGTCTGCGGATCAGGATGATTGGGTTGCCTTTTTGCCCTTGGCGGAGTTTGCCCTCAATAATCGGGCTAGTTCTGCCACCTTGGTTTCTCCTTTCTTCTGTAATTCGGGGTTTCATCCTCGTTTCTCTTCCGGTCAGGTGGAGTCTTCGGATTGTCCTGGAGTGGATGCTGTGGTGGAGAGGTTGCATCAGATTTGGGGGCATGTGGTGGACAATTTGAAGTTGTCCCAGGAGAAGACTCAGCATTTTGCCAACCGCCGTCGTTGTGTTGGTCCTCGTCTTTGTGTTGGGGACTTGGTGTGGTTGTCTTCTCGTTTTGTCCCTATGAAGGTTTCTTCTCCTAAGTTTAAGCCTCGGTTCATCGGCCCGTACAAGATATTGGAGATTCTTAACCCTGTGTCCTTTTGTTTGGACCTCCCTGCATCTTTTTCTATTCATAATGTCTTCCATCGGTCATTGTTGCGCAGGTATGAGGCACCGGTTGTGCCTTCCGTTGAGCCTCCTGCTCCGGTGTTGGTTGAGGGTGAGTTAGAGTACGTTGTCGAAAAGATCTTGGACTCCCGTGTTTCCAGACGGAGACTTCAGTATCTGGTCAAGTGGAAGGGCTACGGTCAGGAGGATAATTCTTGGGTGACTGCCTCTGATGTTCATGCCTCCGATTTGGTCCGTGCCTTTCATAGGGCTCATCCTGATCGCCCTGGTGGTTCTGGTGAGGGTTCGGTGCCCCCTCCTTGAGGGGGGGGTACTGTTGTGAATTTGGTTTCTGGGCTCCCCCGGTGGTCACTGGTGGTACTGAACTTGTGTGCTTCATCGCCTCTGTTCACCTGTTTCCATCAGGATGTGGGAGTTGTCTATTTAGCCTTGCTCCTCAGTCATTTCTATGCCGGCCAACAATGTTACCAGAAGCCTTTCTGTTGCATGTTCCTGCTCCTAGACTACTATCAGCTAAGTTGGACTTGTAGTCCTAAGTTTGTTTTGCATTTTTGTTCCAGTTCTCTGTGATTGTTTATTTCTGAGGCTGGAAGCTCTTGTGAGCTGGAATTGCCACTCTGGTGTCATGAGTTGATATTAGAGTCTTAAAGTAATTCCAGGATGGTGTTTTGAAAGGGTTTTCAGCTGACTGTGAAGTTCCCTTTTCTGTCTTCCTACTATCTAGTAAGCGGACCTCAATTTGCTAAACCTATCTTCATACTTCGTATGTCAATTTCCTCTGAAATCACCGACAATATATGTGGGGGCTACTGTCTGCCTTTGGGGGAAAATTTCTCTAGAGGTAAGCCAGGTCTGTATTTTCCTCTGCTAGGGTCAGTCAGTTCTTCGGCTGGCGCTGGGCGTCTAGGGATAAAACGTAGGCACGCTACCCGGCCACTGTTATTTGTGCGGTAGGTTTAGCTCACAGTCAGCTCGAGTTCCCATCTTCCAAGAGCTAGTCCTTTTTGTATGCTTAACTACGTTCTCTTGCCATTGAGAACCATGACAGCCAGCCCTTTCTGTGAGGTCACAGGCTGTAGGTTTTAAGTGCTGGCCGGCGTCCAAGAGGGTCAGATTTGAGTTTTTACCTGAAGAGCCCAGAGTGCACGCCCTGATGCACTGGGATAGATGGAAACTCCCCTAGCCTGTTGCCTGCAATGCTTTGAACAACTGTAAGTGTTATTTCTCATGTTATTTCCTGTTTTTTTATAATTACCTTGTACATATTTGCAATTGTCTCATTTGTAACATCTTTGTAAAATATTTTTATAAAGCACTGCCTACTCCTTGTGGGGTATATTATTTCATGCCAGTTCTTTCTCCCTGCTCTAAAAACGTACCCTGTCTCTTGAAGGGAAATTACGCTACTGTGTTGGGTTAGCTTCTGACCCGTTTAATCGAAGCTGGTGGCAGCGATACTGTGCAGGCTTTTGGGGGGTCACTGTAGCGACTGCGGCTTGATAATTATTGTTCCTGCCTGAGTGGGAGTAGTTATCGCGTCGCTGCAGCGGGCCCAATAGCCAGTACATAGCAGGCAGCCTTTCTGGCGACTAATTACCCTAGGTGCAGTACCTGATCTGACCTGACAGAAAGGGGGGCGCCAGAGAGCTGCAAGGTTTAAGTGGAACTGTAAGCGGGATACACAAATCCCTGCAGTTCATGGTATATTGAAGAGCAGTGGGATACCTAAAATAAGCCCCTGCTGTAACCTAAGAGGTCAATAAACTTGTGTGTGGTTTTTTTTATCACATTGTGGCAGTGGAGGGATAACTAAGATAAGCCCCTGCACATGTGATAGCCGTCTGTTGGTCTAAAGTCACCCCAATCCGTGACATATTGGTGGCAGTGGTCAGGAATCCCTGTGGATTTCGTGACAAACTGCTGGCCGCGGCTAAGGGATCTTGACAGTCACGGTGTGAATCGTGACACCTCCCTAAGACACTAATTGGGCAGATGCTCAGAAAGGGTGAGAGCAGAGCCCAATGTGGCTACAACATGCTGGTGGTCAAGTTCAAATACAAGAGGCATGTACTTTTCTTGTGGTGATAGCAGCACCCCCACCACTGTATGAGGTACCTCTACACAGGTCCACAAAAAAACTGTACTGGTGTACAACAAAAACATGGGGGAAGTTAATGTTTCTAATCAAGTTGTTCTGTCTCCGCCATCTAATTTGTTGCCTCCAATTATTTGTTTGCATAATCGCAGTTTCTCAGTATACAGTATTGATATATTCATGCCTTTATTCATCTGTAGTGCTTTGGCTCCCTCTAGCGGTCAGAGATATGTTGACTGTTCTATTTTTCTGCTATGTATTTTTTATGTCTGATCCTCCTTTGCAATGCATTATGGTAGCTCAGCCCACATTTCCCTCCAGTTTTCATTCACTTCCTCTAGTTTGCCTTCCAGGGAAGACGCTTACACTTCATTCCCCTTGCGATTGCATTGCCGGTATGTCTTTGTTTTTTCTCTAGATATTTCTGCTCTATATTAGCCTAGCTTAACCAGTTGCACTCCTAGTTCAGTTACTAGCCTTCTAAATGTAATGCATAATGTTTATCATGTGTAGTATGTATCGTTCTATACCATGTACTGATTCCATGTATATCATTGTTCACAGTTTCACCGCATCAATATACCAATACGTTTAATAAAGCACAGACTCAACCACAGTCTCCTTATTGGACCCGGTATAGCGGTTTAGCTGACTGGATAGCTACATGAGCCTGCCTCATTTAGTGAGGACAGAACAGTGAAACGGCAGCCATCCAACTAGTGGGATTCAAGTCACCGGCTACTCAGAGACTAAATACAGCTACAGCAATCTCTGCACAGCCAAGCACTTTCCCAAGACACCATGTCTCACAAATCGCATAGAACAAGATCTGTTACTTCCGTTTCCTCAAAGACAACATCCATCACCAGCGCGGTTGCCATTGCCCGCGCAAATGCTGAAGCCGCCAAAATACGAGCGAGCTTTGCTGACCAAGAGATGCAACTTAAATTAGAAAAAGCACGCCTAGATGATGAAGAGAGAAGGTCACGCTTAGAGAGAGCACGCATAGATCATGAGAGAGCCGATCAAGAGAGAAGGATGCAGTTAGAAAAGGCACGTGTGGATGTCGCCTTAGAAAGCCTAGCAGCAAAAAGGGAAGCTGCCGCAGCCCTCGCTGAAGCGGAATCGCTAGAAGCCGCGCAAAGCCCCAAGCTGCATAGCCAAAGCAGTACGTCAAGTCTGGAGTTTCCACTACAAGACACACCACAACGCACATCTCAGTATGTTAATGAACTTCCTGATCCAAACTATAACCCTGAACCAGCACCAGAACGAGAATACGACGTCTCCAGCGAAGTGAGCGAGAGTCACCACGAGGCTCAGCTCCAGGACAGAAACAAACTCGAAAACGTGAGACAAAATGACTCTGCTAATGACTACCTTGCCCCTCACCAGGTAACCAACGTGGATCACCCTGCTGACACACCGTACGTCAGACCGAAGCAATACGACACCGGCTGGCGCCACCCTGAGGACACTAACAGGTATGAACGCACCTCACATCACTATCAGGGCGATCCATCACCAGTGTACTCCACCGACAACCGGTTCACAACAGAATTTGCCAAGTTCTTCACACGACGTGAACTGGTTGCCAAGGGACTCATGAAATTCACTGACCAAGCTGAAGGTTACAGAGCTTGGAAAGCTTCCTTCCAAAATGTCATTAGAGACTTGGGGCTACAACACAGGGAAGAGATAGACCTGTTAGTCAAATACCTGGGAGGAGAGTCAGTCAAACACGCAGTAAGGATCAGAGACATTAATATAAACCGCCCTGAGACCGGCCTCAAAGAGATCTGGAAGAGGCTGGATGAGTGTTACGGCTCAGCAGAAGTAATAGAAAGAGCCTTGTTCAAAAGAATCGATGACTTTCCTAAAATTTCTAACAAAGGTCTCCAGAAACTTAGAGAGCTAAGCGACCTACTAAAGGAAGTCCAAGTTGCCAAATACGAGGACGACCTACAGGGACTTGCATTTCTCGACACAGCCAGAGGTGTTAACCCTATAGTCCAGAAGTTGCCCTACAATCTACAGGAGAGGTGGCTCACACATGGTTCCACGTACAAATACAAACACAGTGTTCCATTTCCCCCCTTCTCCGTTTTTGTAGACTTTATACACCAACAAGCGAGAATTAGAAACGATCCCAGCTTTGACTTTGCAATGCCATATGCCACACCGTCACCACCTGCAAATCCACGCAGAACATCTGTGGCAGTACACAAGACTTATGTTTCTTCTCCAGGTTCTAATTACAGGTCTGCTGGCTGCTCCCAATCAGAGACAAAGGTGCAGGACCCTGACAAGCAGTGCCCACTTCATCAGAAGCCTCATCCTCTCCTGAAATGCAGAGCCTTCAGAGGAAAATCTATGCCAGACCGCAGAAGCTTCCTGAAAGAGAACGGTATCTGCTACAAGTGCTGCTCATCCACAACTCATCTCGCCAAGGATTGCAAGGTCAGTGTAAAATGCACAGAATGTGGCACCACAGACCATAACACTGCTCTACACCCAGGCCCAGCTCCATGGAGTGCACAAAACACGCCAGCTGACAGTGAGCATGGCGGGGAGGAAAGGAACACTGATACAGCTACGCCAGAGATCACTTCACAATGTACCGAGGTCTGCAAAGGGACAATAGACAGTAGGTCCTGTTCAAAAATATGCCTTGTCAGAGTATACCCAAAAGGCCATAGAGACCAGGCTGTAAGACTGTATGCTATCTTGGATGATCAAAGTAATCGATCCTTGGCTAGATCAACTTTCTTTGACCTATTCAACATCAAAGGGCCAAGCACTCCCTACTCATTAAAGACATGTGCAGGTACTGTGACAACAGCGGGCAGGAAAGCTACAGACTACCAAATCGAGTCATTAGACGGACAATTCTGCCTACCACTACCTACGATCATCGAATGTAACCAGATCCCAGACAACAGATCTGAAATCCCTACGCCAGATGTAGCAATCCATCACGCTCACTTAAAGCAAATAGCACACCTTATACCAGAACTCGACCATCAGGCCCAGATAATTCTGCTGTTGGGGAGAGATATCCTGCAGGTTCATAAAGTGAGACGTCATATCAATGGACTCCACAATGCTCCCTATGCCCAAAAGCTAGACCTAGGATGGGTCATAATTGGCAACGTATGCTTGGGACACATGCACGCCCCATCTTCTGTGACAAGCATGCTGACAAATACATTGGAGAAAGGACGACCATCTCTGTTTCAACCTTGTAACAATGAGTTCCATGTCAGGGAACTGCCACACAGCATCCAACTGCCCAATCATTTAATAGACTTTACTCACGACAGCAGTATAGTGTCGGGAAGCTATGAGGATCAGTTAGGGTGCACAGTCTTCCAGAGAACTAAACAGGACAACCAAGTGGCAATGTCGGTAGAGGACAAGTTGTTCTTAGAGGTAATGGACAAGGGACTCGTTAAAGATGAGACCAACAGCTGGGTCGCACCTCTTCCCTTCAAAACCCACAGACCACGTCTACCGAACAACAAAAATCAGGCATTACAACGTTTCTCCTCTCTCAAACGTAATCTGCAAAAGAAACCAGAGATGAAAGATCACTTTTTCTCCTTCATGTCAAAGATTTTTGAAAACTGTCACGCAGAACTAGCTCCCACTCTCAAAGACTCTGAAGAATGCTGGTTCCTACCCATGTTCGGAGTATACCACCCTAAGAAACCAGGCCAGATTAGAGTTGTGTTCGATTCCAGTGCCAAATTTAATGATGTCTCCCTAAATGACGTTCTACTAACAGGACCAGACCTCAATAACAAACTGCTGGGAGTACTTATGCGCTTCCGTAAGGATTCCATTGCCTTCATCGCTGACATCCAGCAAATGTTCCATTGTTTCCTTGTGAGAGAGAGAGACAGGAACTTCCTAAGATTCTTCTGGTACAGAGACAATGATCCTACTAAAGAAGTCACAGAGTACCGCATGAGAGTGCACATCTTCGGCAACAGTCCTTCCCCTGCCGTCACCATTTACGGACTCAAAAGGTCAGCTCAGGAAGGAGAAGCAGAATACGGAGAAGATGTCAGAAGATTCATAGAAAAGGACTTTTATGTCGACGACTGTCTCAAAGCCATGCCTTCAAATGAGACTGCCATCAGTCTTCTCAGGAGAGCCCAGGACATGCTTGCCTGCTCGAACCTTAGGCTTCATAAAATAGCCTCAAACAGCCAAGAACTCATGGAAGCGTTCCCTTCTCAGGACCTATGTAATGGTCTCAGAGACCTAGACCTGGGGTCAGACCCCGCACCAATGCAACGCAGCCTCGGGCTTCTCTGGAATCTACAGTCAGAAACTTTCACCTTTCAGGTCAACCAGGAAGAAAGGCCTTTTACACGTAGAGGCGTCCTGTCTACCATCAACAGTCTGTACGATCCCTTGGGTTTCGCAGCTCCTGTTACTATGCAAGGCAAGGCCCTACTAAGAGACTTAACTAGGGAAACATCTGACTGGGATGCACCTCTGCCACCTGATAAGAGGATCCAGTGGGAAGAGTGGAAGAACTCGTTAGCGGCACTCTCCAACCTGAATGTGCCAAGACCATACGCCCCTGTGCCATCTACTGAAATACAAAGCCAAAGACTGTACATATTTGCAGATGCTTCCATCAAAGCAATTGCCGCTGTTGCCTACCTCAAAACTGTAGACTCCAAAGGTCAGTGTCACATTGGTTTCATTATGGGAAAGGCCAAACTCGCACCACAACCAGAGCACACTATACCCAGGTTAGAGCTTTGTGCCGCAGTCCTAGCCATTGAGTTAGCGGAGTTCTTCACATCCGAAATGGATATCGACCTGACACAGGCCAAGTTCTACTCAGACAGCAAAGTAGTCCTGGGATATATCCACAACGAAACCAGGCGATTCTATGTTTATGTCAATAACAGAGTGCTACGAATCAGGAGATCAGTTCATCCAAAGCAGTGGCATTACATACCCACAGACCAGAATCCTGCAGATCATGCAACTAGAGCAGTTGACGCAAGTCGACTAGGAAGCACAACGTGGCTCTCAGGACCAAAACTATTGTACATTGAGGAATGTTTTCCAGACACCTTTAAACTAGTAGGAGAGGACTCAGATGCTGAAATTCGCCCTCAGGTGTCTACACTTCATACAATGACCTCTGTTATCCAGCTTGGATCTTGCAGGTTCGACAGATTCTCAAGTTGGAAGTCACTTACTCGAGCTATTACCTGCCTGACTCATATAGCTCGCTCATTCAAGACCACCAGAACTTGTGGCACAGAAAAATGTAAAGGTTGGCATCTTTGTAAAAATACCTATGTTACCTCCGACTTAGAGTTCTCTAGAAATCACATCATCCTCACCGTTCAAAGAGAAACCTACTTTGCAGAAATCCAATGTCTTATCAACAAAGCTCCAATACCAGTGAGCAGCGTATTGAGAAAACTCGACCCATTCATCGACAACAGTGGCCTACTGAGAGTAGGAGGCCGACTCAAAGAAGCTGAGATGGGGTTTGTGGAGAAATTCCCTCTTATACTTCCCGGAAAATGTCATGTTGCCTACCTAATCGTACAACATTACCACAATCTGGTCAAGCACCAAAGAAGACTATTTACTGAAGGAGCCATCAGGTCTGCCGGTATGTGGATCGTTGGTGCAAAGAGACTCATCAGTAGTGTCATCTACAAATGTATTACCTGCCGTAAGCTTCGTGGTTCGACTCAAACTCAAAAGATGGCTGACCTACCAGCAGATAGACTCAGCCCAGACCCTCCCTTTACCAGCGTTGGTCTCGATGTGTTCGGGCCTTGGTCAGTTGTTACACGTCGTACTAGAGGCGGCCAAGCCAATAGTAAACGTTGGGCAGTCATGTTCACTTGCATGTCAATCAGAGCCGTCCACATAGAGGTCATTGAGTCCCTCGACACGTCAAGCTTCATCAATGCCTTAAGACGCTTTATTGCCATCCGTGGTCCTATCAAGCACATACGCTCAGACAGAGGTACCAACTTCGTCGGTGCAGCAAAGGAATTGGGAATACCTTCAAATCTAGACTATAAGACTCTTGAGAGGTTCCTCAGTGACCAAAGTTGCACATGGTCATTCAACCCACCTCATTCTTCACATATGGGAGGATCTTGGGAGCGAATGATTGGTCTAGTACGGAGGATTCTTGACTCCACTCTTCTTCAAGAAGGAACAGCGAGGCTCACCCATGAAAGCCTCATCACCTTCATGGCAGAAGCTGCAGCTATAATTAACGCAAGACCCCTGGTTCCAGTTCCTAACGACCCTGAGGAGCCCTTGTTATTGACTCCAGCTACTCTACTTACCCAGAAAACGGGACTGTCCAGTGCCCCTCCAGGAGGATTCGACGCTAAGGACCTCTACAAGCGCCAATGGAGACAGGTACAAAGTCTTGCAAATACTTTCTGGGACAGGTGGCGCAAACAATATTTGTCTACTCTGCAGCCACGTACGAAGTGGCAATCTACTAAACCTAATCTGAACGTAGGTGACCTTGTTCTTGTGAAGGACTGTCAAATTCACCGGAACCAGTGGCCACTTGGTCTAGTTACCGCAACGTTCCCCAGCAAGGATGGCAATGTCCGCAAAGTTGAACTAAGGATGACCAAAGGGAATGAACCTAAGACATTTTCCAGACCGGTATCTGAACTGGTCCTATTGTTGCTGTTGTGAATTTGGATTCTGGGCTCCCCCGGTGGCCGCTTGTGGAATTGGACTTGTCATCCTCTTTCCTGTTTCACCTGGTTCCATCAGTAGTGGGTGTCGCTATTTAAGCTCATTTCTCTGGTGGTTTCTTGCCGGTCAACAATGTTATCTGATGCCTCTCAGTGCTTGTTCCTGCTTCTAGACAACTACTAGATAAGTTGGACTTTTGTCCATGTTTTGTTTTGCCTATTTGTTCCAGTTCACAGCTGAAGTTTTGTTACTGTGTCTGGAAAGCTCTCGTTGATCAGGGATTGCTACTCTGGCGTTATGAGTTAATGCCAGAGTTTAAGGTAATCTCTGGATGGTGTTTTGTTAGTGTTTTTCTGCTGACCATGAAAGTATACTATCTGTCTTCTGCTATCTAGTAAGCGGACCTCAAATTTGCTAAGACTATTTTCCTGCTGCGTTTGTTGTTTCATCTGAACTCACCGTCATTATATGTGGGGGGCTACTGTCTTCTTTGGAATATTTCTCTAGAGGTGAGCCAGGTCTTATATTTCCCTCTGCTAGCTATTTAGGTCTTAGGCCAGAGCTGGGCATCTAGCTATAAATAGGAAATGCTACCTGGCTATTTCTAGTTGCGCGGCAGGCTTAGTTCATGGTCAGTATAGTTCCATCTTCCGAGAGCTTGTCCCTCTATAGGCTTGCTATGATCTCTGCCTGCAGAGATCATGACAGTTTGACCGGCCCATAAAGTGTTAAAGACCCAGGTTTAGAAAGGAGAGTTATAAGAAGTCTGCTGGAATTTTTTTTTTTTTTTTTTCCTCCAGTCTGCCTTGCTGCAGTCTTTTTTCTCTCTCTCCTCCTAATCTCTGTATGCTCTGTGTGCACCTGACAATAATGGATCTCCAGAGTGTAACTGCGGGTTTGAATAATCTCATCACGAAAGTACAAAATTTACAAGATTTTGTGGTACATGCTCCGGTATCTGAGCCGAGAATTCCTTTGCCGGAGTTCTTTACAGGGAATAGAGCTAGCTTCCAGAATTTCCGAAATAATTGTAAGCTTTATTTGTCCCTGAAGTCTCTTTCAGCTGGAGACCCTGCTCAGCAGGTTAGGATTGTGATTTCCTTGCTCAGGGGTGACCCTCAAGATTGGGCCTTCTCATTGCCAGCAGGGGATCCTGCGTTACGCGATGTGGATGCGTTTTTTCTGGCCTTGGGCTTGCTTTATGAGGAACCTCATTTGGAACTTCAGGCAGAAAAAACTTTGATGGCACTATCTCAGGGGCAAGACGAAGCTGAAGTTTTCTGCCAAAAATTCCGTAAATGGTCTGTGCTTACTCAGTGGAATGAGTGCGCCTTGGCGGCAACTTTCAGAGAAGGTCTCTCTGATGCCGTTAAGGATGTTATGGTGGGGTTCCCTTTGCCTGCAGGTCTGAATGAGTCCATGACAATGGCTATTCAGATTGATAGGCGTCTGCGGGAGCGCAAACCGGTGCACCATCTGGCGGTGTCTATGGAAAAGACGCCAGAAAGTATGCAGTGTGATAGAATTCTGTCCAGGAGCGAGCGACAGAATTTTAGACGGAAGAATGGATTGTGTTTCTATTGTGGGGATTCTACTCATGTTATATCAGCATGCTCTAGGCGTACAAAGAAGCTTGATAAGTCTGTTTCCATTGGCACCATTCAGTCTAAGTTTATTTTGTCTGTAACCCTGATTTGCTCTTTGTCATCCATTGCCACGGACGCCTATGTTGACTCTGGCGCCGCTCTGAGTCTTATGGATTGGTCCTTTGCCAATCGTTGTGGTTTTGATTTAGAGCCTTTGGAGACTCTTATTCCTCTGAAGGGGATTGACTCCACCCCATTGGCTAATAATAAACCACAATACTGGACACAAGTAACCATGCGTATCAATCCGGATCACCAGGAGATTATTCGTTTCCTGGTGCTGTATAATTTACATGACGATTTGGTACTGGGATTGCCATGGTTGCAGTCTCACAACCCAGTCTTGGACTGGAGAGCAATGTCTGTGTTGAGCTGGGGATGTAAGGGTATTCATGGGGACGTACCTTTGGTTTCTATTTCGTCGTCCATTCCCTCTGAAGTCCCTGAGTTCCTCTCTGATTATCAAGACGTCTTTGACGAACCCAAGCTTGGGTCGTTACCTCCGCACCGTGAGTGCGATTGTGCCATAGATTTGATACCGGGTTGTAAATATCCAAAGGGTCGTTTGTTTAATTTGTCTGTGCCGGAACATGCTGCTATGCGGGAATATATAAAGGAGTCTTTGGAAAAGGGACATATTCGTCCATCTTCTTCTCCCTTGGGAGCTGGGTTTTTCTTTGTCTCAAAGAAAGACGGCTCTTTGAGACCATGTATTGATTATCGGCTTCTGAATAAGATCACTGTTAAGTATCAATACCCATTGCCATTGCTTACTGATTTGTTTGCTCGTATAGAGGGTGCTAAGTGGTTCTCTAAAATTGATCTTCGTGGGGCGTATAATTTGGTGCGGATCAGGCAGGGGGATGAGTGGAAGACCGCATTTAATACGCCCGAGGGCCACTTTGAGTATTTGGTCATGCCTTTTGGTCTTTCTAATGCCCCTTCAGTTTTCCAGTCTTTTATGCATGATATTTTCCGCGATTTTCTGGATAAATTTATGATAATATATCTGGATGATATTCTGATTTTTTCTGATGACTGGGACTCTCATGTCCAGCAGGTCAGGAGAGTTTTTCAGGTTCTGCGGTCTAATTCTTTATGTGTGAAGGGGTCTAAGTGCGTTTTTGGGGTCCAGAAAATTTCCTTTTTGGGGTATATTTTTTCTCCCTCTTCCATTGAGATGGATCCCGTCAAGGTGCAAGCTATTTGTGACTGGACTCAGCCCTCCTCTCTTAAGGGTCTTCAGAGATTTTTGGGCTTTGCCAACTTTTACCGCCGATTTATTGCTGGTTTTTCGGAGGTCGTTAAACCACTGACTGATTTGACCAGACAAGGCGCTGATGTTGCTAATTGGTCCCCTCATGCTGTAGAGGCCTTTCAGGAGCTTAAGCGCCGTTTTGCCTCTGCCCCTGTGTTGCGTCAGCCTGATGTGAATCTGCCTTTTCAGGTTGAGGTTGACGCTTCGGAGATCGGAGCTGGGGCAGTGTTGTCGCAGAAAGGTTCCGACTGCTCCGTCATTAGGCCTTGTGCCTTCTTTTCTCGCAAGTTTTCGCCCGCAGAGCGGAATTATGATGTTGGGAATCGGGAGCTTTTGGCCATGAAGTGGGCGTTTGAGGAGTGGCGCCATTGGCTCGAGGGGGCTAGGCATCAGGTGGTGGTATTGACTGACCACAAAAATTTGATTTATCTTGAGACTGCCAGACGCCTGAATCCTAGACAGGCGCGCTGGTCTTTATTTTTTTCTCGCTTTAATTTTGTGGTGTCATACCTACCGGGTTCTAAGAATGTTAAGGCAGATGCCCTTTCTAGGAGTTTTGACCCGGACTCTCCTGGTAATTCTGAACCCACAGGTATCCTTAGGGAGGGAGTAATTTTGTCGGCCGTTTCTCCTGATCTGCGGCGGTCCTTGCAAGAGTTTCAGGCGGATAGACCGGATCGTTGTCCGCCTGATAGACTGTTTGTTCCGGATGATTGGACCAGCAGAGTCATCTCTGAGGTACATTCTTCTGCATTGGCAGGTCATCCCGGAATTTTTGGTACCAGGGATTTGGTGGCAAGATCCTTCTGGTGGCCTTCCCTGTCACGAGATGTGCGAGTCTTTGTGCAGTCATGTGACGTTTGTGCTCGGGCCAAGTCTTGTAGTTCTCGGGCTAGCGGACTGCTGTTGCCCTTGCCTATTCCTAAGAGGCCTTGGACTCACATCTCGATGGATTTTATTTCAGATCTGCCTGTTTCCCAGAAGATGTCTGTCATCTGGGTGGTCTGTGACCGTTTCTCTAAAATGGTCCATTTGGTTCCTCTGCCCAAGTTGCCTTCTTCTTCTGAGTTGGTTCCTCTGTTTTTTCAGAATGTTGTCCGATTGCACGGTATTCCTGAGAATATTGTTTCTGACAGAGGTACCCAATTTGTGTCTAGATTTTGGCGGGCATTCTGTGCTAGGATGGGCATAGATTTGTCTTTTTCATCTGCTTTTCACCCTCAGACTAATGGCCAGACCGAGCGGACTAATCAGACCCTTGAGACATATCTGAGGTGTTTTGTCTCTGCTGACCAGGATGATTGGGTTGCTTTTTTGCCATTGGCAGAGTTCGCCCTCAATAATCGGGCCAGTTCTTCCACCTTGGTGTCCCCGTTTTTCTGTAATTCGGGGTTTCACCCTCGATTTTCCTCCGGTCAGGTGGAATCCTCGGATTGTCCTGGAGTGGATGCGGTGGTGGAGAGATTGCATCACATCTGGGGGCAGGTTATGGACAATTTGAAGTTGTCCCAGGAGAAGACTCAGCGTTTTGCCAACCGTCGTCGTCGTGTTGGTTCTCGGCTTTGTGTTGGAGATTTAGTGTGGTTGTCTTCTCGTTTTGTCCCTATGAGGGTCTCTTCTCCTAAGTTTAAACCTCGGTTCATCGGCCCTTATAGAATATTGGAGATTCTTAATCCTGTTTCTTTCCGTTTGGACCTCCCTGCGTCCTTTTCCATTCATAACGTTTTTCATCGGTCGTTATTGCGCAGGTATGAGGTACCTGTTGTACCTTCAGTTGAGCCTCCTGCTCCGGTGTTGGTTGAGGGTGAGTTGGAGTACGTTGTGGAGAAAATTTTGGACTCTCGTGTTTCCAGACGGAAACTCCAGTATCTGGTCAACTGGAAGGGTTACGGCCAGGAGGATAATTCTTGGGTCAATGCATCTGATGTTCATGCTTCTGATCTTGTTCGTGCCTTCCATAGGGCTCATCCTGGTCGCCCTGGTGGATCTGGTGAGGGTTCGGTGCCCCCTCCTTGAGGGGGGGGTACTGTTGTGAATTTGGATTCTGGGCTCCCCCGGTGGCCGCTTGTGGAATTGGACTTGTCATCCTCTTTCCTGTTTCACCTGGTTCCATCAGTAGTGGGTGTCGCTATTTAAGCTCATTTCTCTGGTGGTTTCTTGCCGGTCAACAATGTTATCTGATGCCTCTCAGTGCTTGTTCCTGCTTCTAGACAACTACTAGATAAGTTGGACTTTTGTCCATGTTTTGTTTTGCCTATTTGTTCCAGTTCACAGCTGAAGTTTTGTTACTGTGTCTGGAAAGCTCTCGTTGATCAGGGATTGCTACTCTGGCGTTATGAGTTAATGCCAGAGTTTAAGGTAATCTCTGGATGGTGTTTTGTTAGTGTTTTTCTGCTGACCATGAAAGTATACTATCTGTCTTCTGCTATCTAGTAAGCGGACCTCAAATTTGCTAAGACTATTTTCCTGCTGCGTTTGTTGTTTCATCTGAACTCACCGTCATTATATGTGGGGGGCTACTGTCTTCTTTGGAATATTTCTCTAGAGGTGAGCCAGGTCTTATATTTCCCTCTGCTAGCTATTTAGGTCTTAGGCCAGAGCTGGGCATCTAGCTATAAATAGGAAATGCTACCTGGCTATTTCTAGTTGCGCGGCAGGCTTAGTTCATGGTCAGTATAGTTCCATCTTCCGAGAGCTTGTCCCTCTATAGGCTTGCTATGATCTCTGCCTGCAGAGATCATGACATGTTGCCTTCGGAAGAAAGGAGTAGTGACATCCGTTGATGTCAGACGGGGAGTGTTCTGTCTCCGCCATCTAATTTGTTGCCTCCAATTATTTGTTTGCATAATCGCAGTTTCTCAGTATACAGTATTGATATATTCATGCCTTTATTCATCTGTAGTGCTTTGGCTCCCTCTAGCGGTCAGAGATATGTTGACTGTTCTATTTTTCTGCTATGTATTTTTTATGTCTGATCCTCCTTTGCAATGCATTATGGTAGCTCAGCCCACATTTCCCTCCAGTTTTCATTCACTTCCTCTAGTTTGCCTTCCAGGGAAGACGCTTACACTTCATTCCCCTTGCGATTGCATTGCCGGTATGTCTTTATGTTTTTTCTCTAGATATTTCTGCTCTATATTAGCCTAGCTTAACCAGTTGCACTCCTAGTTCAGTTACTAGCCTTCTAAATGTAATGCATAATGTTTATCATGTGTAGTATGTATCGTTCTATACCATGTACTGATTCCATGTATATCATTGTTCACAGTTTCACCGCATCAATATACCAATACGTTTAATAAAGCACAGACTCAACCACAGTCTCCTTATTGGACCCGGTATAGCGGTTTAGCTGACTGGATAGCTACATGAGCCTGCCTCATTTAGTGAGGACAGAACACAAGTCCTCCAGCTATACAGTGCCATGAGAAAAGACAAGGTGTGGTCAGCTGGCTATGCAGATTGTACAGACAGCAATGTACAACGCTTTTGCACTACCACGATGTGCAAGCCAGACCACTAAGTCATACATTAAATTCTAAGAGGTAGTGATTAAGGCATTAATATTTGGCAATCAGGAAGGAGAAGCCCCCAGTATTTTCAGAAGTGAAGGTGCTCACATCGTACCAGGTAAACATTTCCCTGGTGAAGTCCCTCAAACCTGAAAGAAATGAAGGTTGCAAAAGAGGTGCCATGTGTGTTACAAAAGAGAGATACGCAAATACACCATTTGTAAGCATAACGCCCAAGCCCATATTCCCCAAAAGGGGGGAGTGGGCAACGCTTCACATAACTTTAGAACATACTGAAAACACAGATACTAGAACTGTGTTCAGAGAAGTGTAACAAGAATATATTTAAAAGAATATTCACTTTATTTGCAAACAAGTTAAAATACAGACAAAACATAAACTGACAAAAAGGTGCCTCAATACAACCAACAAAAATTCAATACGGTCAGCATGAGCAGGACACTTTTCATTTTTGAAGCAGGACCAGGAGTGAGGCTGGGTCTGGAATTATCAAGTCATGTATATAATCCATTGCAATCTTCCCACTGCATATGTCCCAACTACAAGAAGCAATTGGAAGGTGCTCTTACATATTATTTGTGTGATACAATTTTCCAAGTACTGATTGAGGCTCAGCTAAAGCCGATACCATACAGCCTCCTCCACTGTTTCTACTCTAATAGCAGCAATATTTGCACAATCCCGGTATCCTCCAATAACAGCAATATTTATAAAATCCCGGTGTATTTGGTGGAATGCCCTATGCCCCACACATATTACCTGCTCCGTGTCTCTCCCAACGTGCTCAGCCGAAAGGCGTGCTGTGTCCGTATGCCCCGACGCGCGTTTCGCGTGCTGCTTCTTCCTGGGGGTTTAAGTTCTTTCAGGGGTCTACTTTACAAAATGGGGTCACTTGTGGAGGTTTACACTGTTTAGGCACATCAGGGGCTCTCGTGACATAGCATCCGCTCTCTACTCCAGTCAATTTTACATTCAAAAACTCAAACTGTGCTCCTTCCCTTCCGAGCTCTGCCATGGGCCCAAACATTAGATTTCCCCCAACAAAAGGGGTACCAGCATACTCAGGAGAAATTGCCCACAAATTTTGGGGTCCATTTTCTCCTGTTACCCTTATATGAAAATGAAAAAATGGTGCGAAAGTAAAATTTTTGTATCAGTATTTTCTGTCATATAGGCCCCTCAACTCATTTCAAATGTCATGTGGTCTCAAAAAAAATGGTTTTATAAATTTGGTTGGAAAAATTAGAAATCACTGGTCAACTTTTAGTTCTTCTAACAAAAAAATATGTTTCAAAAACTGTGCTGATGTAAAGATGACATGTGAGAAATCTTATTTAATAAATATTTCGTATGATGTATCTCTCTGATTTACGGGCATAAAAATTAGAAGCTTGAACATTGCGAAATTTTCGTCAAATTTCCAATTTTTTCACAAATAAATGCAAGTCATATTGAACAAATTTTCAATATAAAAACAGTCTCAGAATCAGTTGGATCCGTTGAAGTATTCCATAGTTATTACTTCATAAAGTGACAGCAGTCAGAATTGTAAAATTTGGCTTGGTCATGAAGGTGAAAAAAAAGCTCGGGGGGTGAAGGGCTTAAGTATTTGATCATACATAATAGGTTTTGAGTTTCTTTTACATTGGACAATTCTTATACGTCAGTAATTCAGCAATGACACTTAATTATGGACAAGCACCCAGCAGTTATTATCGACAGGCTGTCGTCCTTCTGCATTATTCAGTGTGTTCTGCCAGGCCACGCCGAGCGGCCAGATACATCATGTACTACTAGAATAATATTTGACAGGCAGGGATGAAAGTCTCTTGATCCAGCTGGGCTTGTGTGACTCATTCAGCTAGAACCATGAATATGAGACTCTGCCATATTTAGAGAAAACTAGATGAGCAACAATCAAAGGGAAAACCTGGCAGCTGCTCTGACCCTGGCACTGCCCGTCTTGTTGTGTACTGAGACATTATAACATTGCAGATAATTTTATTTTTGACGCAGAGGAAGCATCAAAACAAACGACACGTAGTAACTGCAGTAAAATTCAAATAGATAACACTGGTATACAGTGATTTTGGTGCCAAAAATGTCTGAACAGTTTTATATTAACCCCTTTAGCCCCAAGGGTGGTTTGCACATTAATGACTGGGCCAATTTTTACAATTCTGACCACTGCCCATTTATGAGGTTATAACTCTGGAACGCTTCAACAGATCCTGATGATTCTGACACACTTTTCTCAAGACATTTTGGTGAAAATTTTGAAAATTTCGCAATTTTCCAACTTTGAATTTTTATGCCCTTAAATCACAGAGATATGTCACACAAAACACTTCATAAGTAACATTTTCCACATGTCTACTTTACATCAGCACAATTTTGGAACCAACATTTTTTTTGTTAGGGAGTTATAAGGGTTAAAAGTTGACCAGCAATTTCTCATTTTACAACACCATTTTTTTTTTAGGGACCACATCACATTTGAAGTCATTTTGAGGGGTCTATATGATAGAAAATAACCAAGTGTGACACCATTCTAAAAACTTCACCCCTCAAAGTGCTCAAAACCACATTCAAGAAGTTTATTAATCCTTCAGGTGTCTCACAGGAATTTTTGGAATCTTTAAAAAAAACAAACATTTAACTTTTTTTCACAAAAAATTTACTTCAGCTCCAATTTGTTTTATTTTACCAAGAGTAACAGGAGAAAATGGACCACAAAAGTTGTTGTACAATTTGTCCTGAGTACTTCGATACCCCATATGTGGGGGTAAACCAATGTTTGGGCGCATGGCAGAGCTCGGAAGGGAAGGAGCGCCATTTGACTTTTCAATGCAAAATTGACTGTAATTGAGATGGGACGCCATGTTGCATTTGGAGAGCCCCTGATGTGTCTAAACATTGAAACCCCCACACATGACACCATTTTGGAAAGTAGACCCCCTAAGGAACTTATCTAGATGTGTGGTGCGCACTTTGACTCACCAACTGCTTCACAGAAGTTTATAATGAAGAGCCGTAAAAATAAAAAATCATATTTTTTCACGAAAATGATATTTTCGCCCCCAATTTTTTATTTTCCCAAGGGTAAGAGAAGAAATTGGACCCCAAAATTGTTGTACAATTTGTCTTGAGTATGCTGATACCCAATATGTGGGGGTAAACCATTGTTTGGGCGCATGGCAGAGCTCGGAAGGGAAGGAGCGCTGTTTGACTTTTCAATGCAAAATTGACTGGAATTGAGATGGGACACCATGACGTGTTTGGAGAGCCCTGATGTGCCTAAACATTGAAACCCCCACAAGTGACACCATTTTGGAAAGTAGACCCCCTAAGGAACTTATCTAGATGTGTTTTGAGAGCTTTGAACTGTGTTTCACTACAGTTTATAACGCAGAGCCGTGAAAATATATATTTTTTTTTGTCACAAAAATAATTTTTTAGCTCCCTGTTTTATATTTTCACATGGGTAAAAGGAGAAATTGGACTCCAAAAATTGTTGTCCAATTTGTTCTGAGTATGCTGATATGCCATATGTGGGGGGGAACCACCGTTTGGGCGCATGGTAGAGCTCGGAAGGGAAGGAGCTCCGTTTGGAATGCAGACTTAGATGGAATGGTCTGCAGACGTCACATTGCATTTGCAGAGCCCCTAATGTACCTAAACAGTAGAAACCCCCAACAAGTGACCCCATATTGGAAACTAGATCCCCCAAGGAACTTATCTAGATGTGTTGTGAGAACTTTGAACCCCCAAGTGTTTCACTACAGTTTATAACGCAGAGCTGTGAAAATAAAAAATCATTTTTTCCCACAAAAATGATTTTTTAGCCCCCAAATTTTTATTTTCCCAAGGGTAACAAGAGAAATTGGACCCCAAAATTTGTTGTCCAATTTGTCCTGAGTACGCTGATACCCCATATGTTAGGGTAAACCCCTGTTTGGGTGCACGGGAGAGCTCTGAAGGGAAGGAGACTGTTTTACTTTTTCAACGCAGAATTGGCTGGAATTGAGATTGGACGCCATGTCACGTTTGGAGAGCCCCTGATGTGCCTAAACAGTGGAAGCCCCCAATTCTAACTGAAACCCTAACCCAAACACACCCCTAACCCTAATCCCAACTCAACCCATAATCCTAACCCCACCCCTAACCCGAACATGCCCCTAACCCAAACCCCAACCACACCCCTTACCCAACACACCCCTACCCTCAACAGGCCCCTAACCCTAATCCCAACCCTAACCACACCCCTAACTCCAACACACCCCTAACCCTATTCCCAACCATAACCCTAACCACACCCCTAACCCTGACACACCCATAACCATAATCCCAACCGTAAATGTAATTCAAACCCTAACTTTAGCCCCAACCCTAACTTTAACTCCAACCCTAACCTTAACTTTAGCCCCAACCCTAACTGTAGCACTAACCCCAACCCTAACCCTAGCCCCAACCCTAACCCTAGCCCTAGCCCCAACCCTAACCCTAAATGGAAAATGGAAATAAATGCATTTTTTTAATTTTATTATATTTCCCTAAATAAGGGGGTGATGAAGGGGGGTTTGATTTACTTTTACAGCGGGTTTTTTAGCGGATTTTTATGCTTGGCCTCTAAACACTAAAAGATGCTTTTTATTGCAAAAAATAGTTTTTGCTTCTCCACATTTTGACAGCTATAATTTTTCCATATTTTGGTCCACAGAGTCATGTGAGGTCTTGTTTTTTGCAGGACGAGTTGATGTTTTTATTGTTATCATTTTCGGGCACGTAAAATTTTTTGATCTCTTTTTATTCCGATTTTTGTGAGGCAAAATGACCAAAAACCAGCTATTTATGAATTTCTTTTTTGGGGGCGTTTATACCGTTCCATGATTGGTAAAATTGGTAAAGCTGTTTTATTCTTCAGGTCAGTACGATTACAGCAATACCTCATTTATATAATTTTTTTATGTTTTGGCGCTTTTATATGATAAAAACTATTTTATAGTAAAAATAATTATTTTTGCATCGCTTTATTCTGAGGACTATAACTTTTTTATTTTTTCGATGATGATGCTGTATGGTGGCTCGTTTTTTGCGGGACAAGATGACGTTTTCGGCGGTACCATGATTATTTATACCCGTATTTTTGATAGCGTGTTATTCCACTTTTTGTTCGGTGGTATGATAATAAAGCATCGTTTTTTGCCTCGTTTTTTTTTTCTTACGGTGATCACTGAAGGGGTTAACTAGTGGGACAGTTTTATAGGTCCGGTCGTTTTGGATGCGGCGATACTAAATATGTGTAGTTTTATTGTTTTTTTTTAGATAAAGAAATGTAATTATGGGAACAATATATATATATTTTTCTTTATTTAGGAATTTTTATTTTTTTTTACATATGTGAATATGTTTTTCTTTTTACTTTATAACATTGCCCCAGGGGGGGCATCATGTTATAGGGTCAGATCGCTGATCTGACACTTTGCAGAGCACTGTGTCAGATCAGCGATCTGACAGGCACTGCAGGGTCGCTTGCAAGCGCTTGCTCTGAGCAGGCGTTTGCAAGCCACCTCGCTGCAGGACCCGGAAGCAGCTCCATGGCCATATTGGATCCGGAGCCTGCAGGGAGGAGGAGGTAGGAGACCCTCGGAGCAAAGCGATCACATCGCGTTGCTCCGAGGGTCTTAGGGAAGCACACAGGGAGCCCCCTCTCTGTGCGATGCTTCCCTGTACCGCCGGAACGTTGCGATCATCTTTGATCGCAGTGTGCCGGGGGTTAATGTGCCAGGAGCAGTCCGTGACCGCTCCTGGCACATAGTGCCGGATGTCAGCTGCGATAGTCAGCTGACACCCGGCCCCGATTGGCCGCGATCCCCCTGTGAGCGTGGCTGATCGGTAATGACGTATGGTGCTGATTAAGAATATGACTTTGGTTTTGCCAGATAGGCTCTAGTTTCTAAGATATTTAATAGTTAATTAATTAAATGCAGTAGAATTCTGGCATTAAAAAGTCCCTTTTATAGCATTGTAAGTCTAGAAATTGAAACACAAAATAATTATAAGGGATATTTAATTTCCTAAGACACTGTAAAAGAGTCTAAAGACTAAAAGCTGTTTCATTTGTTATTACATACAAGTCGCATTGGGGGATGCATTACTTTTATGGATGAACTATATAAAAAAAACTAGAACTAATTCAGTAAAAGTAATGGGATTTTTGGATTAAGCTCCCTCAAATACCCTAAAATCCATTCACCTGAATGAATTGCCACCTGAAAAAAAAAAATGCTACATGGATGACTATGGGCTATGCATTATATTACGTTGATGACTATCGGCTGTGCATTATACTACATGTATGTGTGACGCCCCAGGGTCCTGGTTGTCACAGTGGCATTGCTTTCCTCACGGGGAGAGTGATGTCACGCTTGGAAACAATGGAAGATTCCTCTTAACAAATAATTAGCACATACAACACCATTCTGACTCCAGGCCAGAAGGGGGAGCTCTACCCCGACTTCAGGGGAGCTGCTCTCTCTGGTCGGGAGGAGTTAGTTGCTAGGCAGTTAGGAAGATTTAGACAGTTGGTGCCAGACAGCAGACTGGAGCAGTCTGAGGCAGAAGGACGAGTGAGGGGCCGTACAGTCTGAGGTGCTGGAGCTCCTAGATAGCGAAATATAGAAGGAAGAACAGCTTTTAGCGAACGTGCTGGAGAGCGAAGCACAGGAGAGTGAAAACAAGGGAGAATAGCTGCGACTGGGCTAGATCCCTAATAGAGCGCAGATACCGATAACCGGAAGACCGAGGTTGTGTCGTACTCTAGGAGGCACAGCAGAAACCGGTAGGACAGCTAAACTACACATAACCTGTCCGCCCTAACACCCAAGAGACACAGTGACACATAGAGCCTGGGTCGTGATAGAGACCCTGTAGAAACGCTCAAACCACCAGTCATATGGGTTTGTGTCCTACATCAATAAAGGACAGAGATAACTGAGAGGACCTTGCTACAAAGCCATAGGTCGTAAGGGACTATAACAACACAGTGCTTGGACCCTGCCTGTACCTTTGATCCGGGCCCTGGACTGTGGTTGCCTGCTACCATCAGTAAACCAAGTAAAAAGACTGCACAACTACGTCCTTTACTGCACCACTCACCATCTTCCATCTATTCACCGAGAGCCCTGGGGACCTACTTCACCTGTGGGAAGTTATACCATCTGGCTGCCATAACATTACCCCAGATGACCCCTTTAACCAGCGTTGGTCACCTCTTGCCGAATACCACAGGTGGCGTCATGAACTTTCTTTATTTCAAAAACCCCTTTAATGACCTTCCCTTTAACATGGGCGCCCAGGGCCACGGACCGGGTCGTTGCCACTGTGACACATCCCTTTAAGTACCGGGCCCAGTACCGAGTATCCCACTGCCCTAACGGGCTACTCATATGACTATGGGCTATGCATTATATTACATTTAAGCACAAATAAATCCCAAATTAGGACCAAACAAATAAGTAAATGGAATAAACTCAAAAGATCAATACCACAGCAAACCTTTCTTAGTGCAAAAGAGCAAAACAAGGTCAAGTGTATTTTTAAACAAACATATCAATTTATTAAAGAAATCACAAAATATTGTTAGAGTATCGCAGAGCAAGCAGGAATATAGGGGAATTCTACCAAGATATGGCACAAAAACAAAATTCCATGGGTTATGCGCTAAAAAATATTTAGGTAAAGTGGCACCATAAAAATAAGGACCAATTTATAGAGACCTATTGTTTATGCTAAGGTTATCACAAAAAGAACATCATCTGCCATTATACTATACTAGCTGTACTACCCGGCTTCGCCCGGGTTAATGACTGCTGTTAGCAAAATAGAATGTGTTAACAAAAATTTATTCTGCACACAAAAACCACAAAACAAATAGATAGAAATGTAATTATTAAAAGGCAAAAACTAAGCAAATAGAAGCATTTCACAACATATATTAGCTTTGTTATACTGAGAATGTCTTTGTTGCCTATATTAACCAATCAGAGCTCAGGTTAATTAACTGTAGCAAAATAGAAGCTGAGCTGTGATTGGTTGCTATTGGCAGCCTGATAAATCCCCAGCCAACAGGAAGCCCTCCCCCCTGGCAGTATATATTAGCTCACACATACACATAATAGACAGGTCATGTGACTGACAGCTGCCGTATTTCCTATATGGTACATTTGTTGCTCTTGTAGTTTGCTTATTAATCAGATTTTTATTTTTGAAGGACAATACCAGACTTGTGTGTGTTTTAGGGCGAGTTTTATGTGTCAAGTTGTGTGTGTTGAGTTGCGTGTGGCGACATGCATGTAGCGACTTTTGTGAGATGAGTTTTGTGTGGCGACATGCGTGTAGCAACATTTTGTGTGTTGAGTTGCATGTGACAGGTTAGTGTAGCAAGTTGTGTGCAGCAAGATTTGTGCATGGCGAGTTTTGCGCGTGGCGAGTTTTATGTGTGGTGCATTTTGAGTATGTGCAAGTTTTGTGTGAGGCAACTTTTGCATGTGGTGCAACTTTTGTACATGTGGCAATTTTTCTGTGTGTGCAAGTTTTGCATGAGGTAAGTTTTCCATGAGGTGAGTTTTGCACGTGTGGCGAGTTTTGCGTGAGCCTAGTTTTGCATATGGCGAGTTTTGCATGTAGCGAGTTTTGAGTGGTGACTTTTGTGTTTCGACTTTTATGTGGCGAGGTTGGTGTGTGTGTGTGGTGAAATGTGTGCTGAGGGTGGTATATGTGTTCAAGCACGTGGTAGTGTGTGGCGCATTTTGTGTTTGTGTTCATATCCCCGTGTGTGGTGAGTATCCCATGTCGGGGCCCCACCTTAGCAACTGTACGGTATATACTCTTTGTCGCCATCGCTCTCATTCTTTAAGTCCTCATTGTTCACATCTGGCAGCTGTCAATTTTCCTCCAACACTTTTCCCTTCACTTTTTCCCCATTATGTAGATAGGAGCAAAATTGTTTGGTGAATTGGAACGCGCGGGGTTAAAATTTCACCTCACAACATAGCCTATGACGCTCTCGGGGTCCAGACGTGTGACTGTGCAAAATTTTGTGGCTGTAGCTGCGACGGTACAGATGCCAATCCCGGACATACACACATACATACATACACACATTCAGCTTTATATATTAGATATACCTGTATGTAATCTCCTGTATATAGTATATACCTGTGTGTCATCTCACCTATATATAGTATATATCTGTGTGTCATCTCCTGTATATAGTATATACCTGTATGTCATCTCCTCCTATACATAGCATATACCTGTGTCATCTCCTCCTGTATATACTATATACCTGTAGGTAATCTGCTCCTGTATATAGTATATACCTGTGTGTCATCTCCTCCTGTATATAGTATATACCTGTATGTCATCTCCTCCTGTATGTAGTATGTACCTGTATGTCATCTCCTCCTCTATATAGTATATACCTGTGTGTCATCTCTCCTGTATATAGTATATATCTGTGTGTCATCTCCTCCTGTATATAGTATATACCTGTGTGTCATCTCCCCTGTAAATAGTATATACCTGTGTGTCATCTCCTGTATATAGTATATAGCTGTATGCCATCTCCTCCTGTATTAGCCCTCGTTCACATGTTATTTGGTCAGTATTTTTACCTCAGTATTTGTAAGCTAAAATGGCAGCCTGATAAATCCCCAGCCAACAGTAAGCCCACCCCCTGGCAGTATATATTAGCTCACACATACACATAATAGACTGGTCATGTGACTGACAGCTGCCGGATTCCTATATGGTACATTTGTTGCTCTTGTAGTTTGTCTGCTTATTAATCAGATTTTTATTTTTGAAGGATACCAGACTTGTGTGTGTTTTAGGGCGAGTTTCGTGTGTCAAGTTGTGTGTGTTGAGTTGCGTGTGGCGACATGCATGTAGGGACTTTTGTGAGATGAGTTTTGTGTGGCGACATGCGTGTAGCAACTTTTTGTGTGTCGAGTTGCATGTGACAGGTTAGTGTAGCAAGTTGTGTGCAGCAAGTTTTGCGCATGGCGAGTTTTGCGCGTGGCGAGTTTTATGTGTGGTGCCTTTTGAGTATGTGCAAGTTTTGTGTGAGGCAACTTTTGCATGTGTTGCAACTTTTGTGCATGTGGCAATTTTTCTGCGTGTGGCAATTTTTCTGCGTGTGCAAGTTTTGCGTGTGGCGAGTTTTGCACGTGTGGCGAGTTTTGCATGTGGAGAGTTTTGCGCGTGGCGAGTTTTGAGCGGCGACTTTTGTGTTTCTACTTTTATGTGGCGAGGTTGGTGTATGTGTGGTGAAATGTGCACTGAGGGTGGTATATGTGTTCGAGCACGTGGTAGTGTGTGGCGCATTTTGTGTGTGTGTTCATATCCCCGTGGTGGTGTGATTATCCCATGTTGGGGCCCCACCTTAGCAACTGTACAGTATATACTCTTTGGTGCCATCGCTGTCATTCTTTAAGTCCCCCTTGTTCACATCTGGCAGCTGTTAATTTGCCTCCAACACTTTTCCTTTCATTTTTTCCCCATTATGTAGATAGGGGCAAAATTGTTTGGTGACTTGGAAAGCGCGGGGTTAAAATTTCACCTCACAATATAGCTTTGACGCTCTCAGGGTCCAGACGTGTGACTGTGCAAAATTTTGTGCCTGTAGCTGCGACGCCTCCAACACTTTTCCTTTCACTTTTTCCCCATTATGTAGATAGGGGCAAAATTGTTTGGTGAATTGGAAAGCGCGGGGTTAAAATTTCACCTCACAACATAGCCTATGACGCTCTCGGGGTCCAGACGTGTGACTGTGCAAAATTTTGTGGCTGTAGCTGCTACGGTTCAGATGCCAATCCCGGACATACATACATACATACATACATACATACACACACACACACATTCAGCTTTATATATTAGATGTATGACTATATGCTGTGAATTACATTACATGGATGACTATGGGCTGTGCATTATATTACATGAATAACTAAGTACTGTGCATTATACTACATGGATGACTTTGCAGTGTGTATTATACTGTATTGATGACTATAGATTGTACATTACACTGCATGGAGGACTATGAGGGGTGAATTATACTATATGAAGGTCTATGGGAGTGACTTATATTATGGGGATGACTATGGGCTATGCATTATACTATAGGGAGGACTATGGGGGTGCATTAAACTATGGGGGTACATTATACTATATGAAGGACTGTAGTGAGTGCATTATACTTTTGCTATGAGGCCCCATGACTTCTATGTATGCCGGTGGTGAGTATAATGGTTTATTTTTTTCTATACATTAAACAGCAGCATAGAGGACATAGAGAGGAACCAGTATGTGGAGTGGTGGGAAATGCATGAGGAGACTATTATGGGGAGTAGTGGGAAGAGACAGTATGGGGGAGAAAAGTGTGAGTGGGCACAGAATAGAGACTGAGTAGTGTAGGGGTACCATGGGGGGACAGTGTAGGGGCACAGACAGGAGAGGGCAGTATGCCAAGGAGGGTGAGTGTGATGAGGGAACACAGTATGAAGAGGGGGCACAGTATGGAAAGGACGGTAGCAGTATGGAGGGCATGTACCATAAGAAGACTGTGTGTGGGTCATATATTTTGTGCAGAGAATATAGTGAGGGGCAATTATCTATTCAGGGGCTCAGCGTAGGGCAGATATTTTTATTCAGGAGCATTATAAAAACAATAGTATTTTTAAGGGCATCATGTGGGAATGTGCTGCACAAGACCGGAACGACTCCAATCTAAGACATCATCTATAACATACCTGGATGTAAAAAAATGTTGTGATGCTAAGTCTCATTTTTATTTATGTTAGGAACATTAAGTATGTGATGAGTCTGTAGTCAGACTGATGTCATCTGACTGCAGATTTCTGAATTCTCACAGCGCGCACTGCTGTCAGTGAGAGTGGGAGATCACAAAACTGCAAATATCCAATGCGGTTATGTGCCAACTAGACATGTGTGGCCTCACTCAATGAAAATGAGTTGAGCAAAGCCGGACACGTCTAGTCAGAATGTGGCCAGAAGTATACAAATCTCATACTTGTGCTGACACGACCGTCCACTCTTGCCACCAGCAAGAGATAATCCTAAAAGCGTGCAGTGCATGCGCTGTGAGAATTCAGAAGCCTGCTGTCACATAGAATGACTGCAGACTTTCATCTCAAACCTCTACAAGCCCTTTAATTATAAAATGAAGCCCTGTAGCCAATCCTAACTGTGTAATATCCTCACTGTCAGGATTCAGCTCTGCTTGCTGGTTCCAGCAGTTATCACATGGCCAATCATATGCGGTTTTCTTACTTACGATCATGTAACAATTAGCTTTTCTTCCAGCTTCACTCAATTTTTCACTGAAAATTAAAAGAATTAGGCCGGGGTCACACTTGCGAGTGCAATGCGAGAAACTCGCATGAGTCTCTCACATCAATCCCGGCACTGCAGCCGGCACTCGGGACCGGAGCGTGCGGCTGCATGTATTTCTATGCAGCTGAACCCTGCAGTCCCGAGTGCCGGCGGTAGTGCCGGGTATTGAGGTGAGAGACACGTGCGGGTTTCTCGTATTGCACTCGCAAGTGTGACCCCGGCCTTAGAGAGAGCAGCTAGTCAGTGCGCGACTAAGGGTGACTTCACACTAGGTGTTTTTTCAGCATTTTTTTCTGCAGCAAAACCTGATCTCTTGGCGGGAAAGAAACAGCAGAAAAAAAGTATATTTTCCTTGGTATTCCTTGTGTTTTTTGTATGTTTTTTGCTGCGGTTTTCGTTTGCTAGATTTGTCTCTTGTCCGTGCTGATAAAATGTAATGTTTTAGAAAAAAAAGTCCTATTCTACATAATCAGATTTTGGCACAAAAAACGAAGCAAAACCTGATACCTGCATTTTTGGTGTGTTTTTTTCAGTGTTTTTTTCACCACCTATTCATTTCAATGGGTGAAAAACGCTGAAAGAAGTGACATGCTCCATTGTGTAAAAAAAAGTGCGAAAAAAATGCAAAGCACAAAATCGTAATGACAAAAAAAAAGTGTGTGCGTGAGATTTCTGAAATGTCATAGACTTTGCTGGTACTGTAAAACACAGCTGAAAATTTGCATAAAAACTGCATAAAAAACAACTAGTGTGAACTTAGCGTAAGTGTGCAAATGGTATATGTGCTCGTGGGGGGCACCAATCTGAACCTAGGTACATAGATAGATAGATAGATAGATAGATAGACAGACAGACAGACAGACAGACAGACAGACAGACAGATAGATAGATAGATAGATAGATAGATAGATAGGTAGGAAAATGATAATCACTACTCTTCACACTGACACTACAATTGCTTAGTTACGAAAAACTTTTTTCAATGAGCTGTAAACAATGCGGAAAACTAAGAGGAGAGCAGAAATTGTATGATGACGTACAGAGGAAAGAATAAATCTAACATCAGGCTGCCATATATCACTTGGAGCCTTAGGAGAAAAAAATAATATTTAGAATAAATACAAACCATAGAGTAAAAAAAGACAACTAAAAAACGGAAAAAAAAAAAGTTAAAAAAATTACTGAAATAAAAAATAATAAACAAAAAATTACTAAAAATAAAAGAATACAATAAAACTAACACTAAGTCTTATTGCTTTGTACTTGCTCCTGGTAGGTGATGATAGATAGAAATGACCTGATAGCTGAACAACCGTCATACAAATGACCATCTGCTGAAGCAACAATGGTTTCGCCGATGCTGCCTTGCACATTTTAGTCCATACTGGCAACTGCAGTCATTCAAACTAGCCATTCGTGTTCTATGACCGAGGGTGATGGACAAATTCACTTTTGGGGAATGTTTTTAAAACAAAAATTCATTTCTGATGAAAAAAATGTTCTAGATGATGACTGTGTCTCCGGCTATAACAATCCTTCATTGTTAAATAGAAGATCAATATGGTGGAAATTAACCAATTTAACCTGATTAATTTTGGAAAAATCAGCTTTGTCTCCAATATGTTCTACGCTGCATTTTGTAAATGTACATTCTTTAAATAAATGTGTTACCTGTAAACATTTTGCAACATGCGGTGCCGCCGCACGAGATAATGAATGGAATATCTACTATATAATTGTCTAAGGGTCACTTCCGTCTTTCTGTCTGTCTTTCTGTCTGTCTGTCTGTCACGGAAATCCCAAGTCGCTGATTGGTCGTGGACTCGTGGCAAAACAGCCACGACCAATCAGCGACGGGCACAGTCTGGCGTCAAAATGGCCGCTCCTTCCTCCCCGCAGTCAATTCCCGCTCCATAATCCCCTCCAGTCAGCGCTCACACAGGGTTAATGGCAGCGTTAACGGACCGCCCGTGTAACGCACTCCGTTAACGCTGCTATTAACCCTGTGTGACCAACTTTTTACTATTGATGCTGCCTATGCAGCATCAATAGTAAAAATATCTAATGTTAAAAATAATCAAAAGATAAAAAATCGTTATATACTCACCGTCCGTCGGCCCCTCGGATCCAGAACAGGCCTTTCCCGCTCCTCACGACGCACCGGTGACCGCTCCATGCATTGCGGTCTCGCGAGATGATGACGTAGCGGCCTTGCGAGACTGCTACATCATCATCTCACAAGACCGCAATGCACTCTTGGAACCGGAGCGCGCGGGGAGCATCGGTAAACGCTTCGCCTGGATCCGGGGGCCAACGGAAGGTGAGTATATCACTATTTTTATTTTAATTCTTTTTTAACAGGGATATGATGCCCACATTGCTATATACTATGTGGGCTGTGCAATATACTACGTGGGCTGTGCAATATACTACGTGGGCTGTGTAATATACTATGTGGCTGTGCTATATACTACGTGGACTGTGCTATATACTCCGTGGGCTGTGCAATATACTATGTGGGCTGTGCAATATACTACGTGGGCTGTGCAATATACTACGTGGGCTGTGCAATATACTACGTGGCTGTGCTATATACTACATGGGCTGTGCAATATACTATGTGGGCTGTGTTATATACTACGTGGGCTGTGCTACATACTCTGTGGGCTGTGCAATATACTATGTGGCAGTGCAATATACTACGTGTCTGTGCTATATACTACGTGGCTGTGCAATATACTACATGGCTGTGTTATACACTACATGGGCTGTTATACTATGTGGGCTGTTATGTACTATGTGGGCTGTGCTATATACTACGTGGTCTGTGCTGTATACTATGTGGGCTGTGCAATATACTACGTGGGCTGTGCTATATACTACGTGGGCTGTGCAATATACTGTGTGGCTGTGTTATACACTACATGGGCTGTCATATACTACGGGGGCTGTTATATACTACATGGGCTGTGCTATATACTACGTGGGCTGTGCTGTATACTACGTGGGCTGTGCAATCTACTACGTGAGCTGTGCAATATACTATGTTGGCTGTGCTATATATTACATGGGCTGTGCAACATACTGCGTGGCTGTGCAATATACTACGTGGCTGTGCTATATACTACGTGGCTGTGCTATATACTACATGGGCTGTGCTATATACTACGTGGCATCGTGGTTGGCTGAATCCTGTGTATTCAATGCATTATTCTAAAATCTTCATAAATAAACTACATACATATTCTAGAATACCCGATGCGTTAGAATCGGGCTACCATCTAGTCTACTATATATTTGTCTAAGGGTCACTTCCGTTTTTCTGTCTGTCCTTCTGTCTGTCTGTTACGGAAATCCCAAGTCGCTGATTGGTTGCGGCAAATCAGCGACGGGCACAGTCCGGCGGCAAAATGACCGCTCCTTACTCCCCGCAGTCAGTGCCCGCTCCATACTCTCCTCCAGTCAGCGCTCACACAGAGTTAATGGCAGCATTAACGGGCCGCGTTATGCTGCGGTGTAACGCAGTCCGTTAATGCTGCTATTAACCCTGTGTGACCAACTTTTTACTATTGTTGCTGCCTATGCAGCATCAATAGTAAAAAAAGATCTAATGTTAAAAATAATAAAAAAAATAAAAAATAGTTATATACTCACCGTCCGTCGGCCCCTCGGATCCAGAACAGGCCTTTCCTGCTCCTCGCGATGCTTCGGTGACCGCTCCATGCATCGCGAGACCGCAATGCACTCTTGGAACCGGAGCGCGTGAGGCGCATCGGTAAACGCTTCGCCTGGATCCGGGGGCCAACGGAGGGTGAGTATATAACTATTTTTTATTTTAATTCTTTTTTTAACAGGGATATGATGCCCACATTGCTATATACTATGTGGGCTGTGCAATATACTGCGTGGGCTGTGCTATATACTACGTGGGCTGTGCAATATACTACGTGGTCTGTGCAATATACTACATGGGCCGTGCAATATACTACGTGGGCTGTGCAATGTACTGCGTGGGCTGTGCAATATACTATGTGGGCTGTGCAATATACTACGTGGGCTGTGCAATATACTATGTGGGGTGTGCAATATACTATGTGGGCTGTGTAATGTACTACATGGGCTGTGCAATATACTGCGTGGGCTGTGCTATATACTACGTGGGCTGTGCAATATACTATGTGGGCTGTGCAATATACTGCGTGGGCTGTGCAATATACTACGTGGGCTGTGCAATATACTACATGGTCTGTGCAATATACATGGGCTGTGCAATATACTAAGTGGGCTGTGCAATGTACTACTACGTGGGCTGTGCAATGTAGTACGTGGGCTGTGCAATATACTTCGTGGGCTGTGCAATATACTGTGTGGGCTGTGTTATATACTACGTTGGCTGTGCAATATACTACATGGGCTGTGCAATATACTACGTGGGCTGTGCAATATACTACGTGGGCTGTGCAATATACTACATGGCTGTGCAATATACTACGTGGCTGTGCTATATACTATGTGGGCTGTGCTATATACTGTGTGTGCTGTGTTATACACTATGTGGGCTGTGTTATACACTACATGGCCTGTGTTATACACTACGTGGGCTGTGTTATATACTGCATGCGTGGACTGTTATATACTACTAGATTGTGGCCCGATTCTAATGCATCGGGTATTCTAGAATATGCATGTCCCCGTAGTATATGGACAATGATGATTCCAGAATTCGCGGCAGACTGTGCCCGTCGCTGATTGGTCGAGGCAACCTTTATGACATCATCGTCGCCATGGCAACCATTATGACATCTACGTCGATACTGTGCCCGTCGCTGATTGGTCGAGGTGAATTCGCGGCAGACTGTGGCCGTCGCTGATTGGTTGAGGCAACCTTTATGACATCATCGTCGCCATGCTGTGCCCGTCGCTGATTGGTCGAGGCCTGGCGGCCTCGACCAATCGGGGACGCGGGATTTCCAGGACAGACAGACAGACAGAAAAACCCTTAGACAATTATATATATAGATGTGAGCTGTGTTATATGCTACGTGGGCTGTTATAAACTACGTGGCTGTGTTATATGCTATGTGGGCTGTTATACACTCCGTGGGCTGTGCTATATACTATGTGGCTGGGCTTTATACTCTGTGGGCTGTGTTATATACTACGTGGCTGTGCTTTATACTCCGTGGACTGTGCTATATACTCTGTGGGCTGTGCTATATACTACATGGCTGTGCTATATACTATGTGGCTGTGCTATATACTACGTGGCTGTGCAATATACTACGTGGCTGTGCTATTTACTATGTGGGCTGTTATATACTACGTGGCTGTGCTATATACTACGTGGCATCGCGGTTGGCCGAATCCTGTGTATTCAATGTATTATTCTAAAATCTTCATAAATAAACTACATACATATTCTAGAATACCCGATGCGTTAGAATCGGGCTACCATCTAGTTAATTATATATCTCTAAAAAATAATCTAAAAATAAATACAAAAAGGTAAACTAAAATATTAAAAACAATTGTAAGGGTGTAAAAAAAGATAAAAGTAATACAAATATAAATAATTAAAGTTATTGATAGAAATTAATGATAAATTTAATCCTATTCACTGCAAATCCTGCTTCTAACAGTATTGAAAAATAAGACTCACGTGTATCCCTGCATTACATCACCTGGAGTGAAAAGGATTGCTACCCTGACCTACGACATAAATCATCACCACATAATAGGCTGTTGTTGTTTTTTTCCTAAAATGACCATTAACTTCATTATTTACTAAGTGTCTCCATAGGAATGACTTCTCCATGGAAGGCGAATAATGAACCAATATTTAATGACTCCATATAGAGATCCGGCCTTACAAACACCCCTAGTTTCTTCTCCATCTTGAGTTTTGGGTGGATGTTATGTTACAAAAGAAACGTATTATTACCAATGTACAGGAAAAATATTTAAAGAATCTCTCCCATCAGTTTTCGTCCTCTTAATATATTGCAGTCACCATATTATCTAGCACTGTGTACTTACAATTGCTCATTTTGCCTTACTACCCCGCTAATTGTTTTATTTTGTCTGCTCTATGTAGAAACAGGAAGCCTCTTATCACTGCATTTATCATCCCCTCTTCAACTTCTGACCCAGCTGCTCCCTTTTTTCCCTGCCAGGGACTTTTCCAGTGACTTATGGTTAGTGGTTGGGTGAAGCCATTTATTGTCAAACTGCTGTGTTTTCTCTTTTTAAATCATAATAACAACCCAAAACATCCAAATGACCTTTATCAAAAGTCCACATACCCTGGTGATTTTGGCCAGATAACATGCACAGAAGTTGGCACAAATGGGTTTGAATGGCTACTAAATTTAACATCCTCACCTGTGACCTGTTTGCTTGTAATCAGTGTGTGTGGGTTGGAAGATGGACCAAAATAGTGGTCTATCTTGCGTGTCTGGGTAGGATCCATCGGGACTGTCACCATTGTTGCCAGGGGAAGCACTTTCTTACTGGAGCAGACTTTTGCACCTGACCGTTGGGGGCGGGTGTGATATAAAAGAGACTGCGCGCGGAAAAGGGGCTTTTGGTGGGGACCCAGCGTGTGCTACAGGAGAAGGTTGACTCTCTCTCTGCTGACAGACGCCTATTGACAAGCCCGCTTTGCAGTGCACCATCCCCCACGCATACAGACTGTGCCTCTCTTGAGACTGACTCCCCGTTATTCTCTGACCCTAACATCACTAACCGGTAGGTGCATCTAACATCTGCGGTCTCTCTTGGTACTGCTGATCCGGCGTTGCGTCCGGGACTTTGTACATCCTCAGCTGTGCAGCAGACCTTTCACCGTTCAGCAGTCTGTTCCAGGATCACAAGGCCACGTGAAAGAAGACAAGGATACTTCGTTGCCGTGCAGAGACAGAGCTACACTTTTCTCCTGAAGCGGATCAGGGACTTCTCATGCCACCTAAGGCAGGATTTTCCAGCCACCATCGTCCAGGAACCAGAGACTGATAAGTTAACCCGACATTTCACCCGTAGAAGTTACTTTATTGTTATATACACATTTTGGGCCTGTATATTTACAACCCCCTCACTCCCTGCATGGCGTATTTACTGTTGATATTACTATATATATATATATATATATATATATATATATATATAAAACCCGTTAACTCTTGCTCTGCCTCCTGCTCTCACTGCATCCTACGTTCCTGCTAGAACCTTACATGTGCATAAAAGCTGAGTGAGTTTCTGCGATCCAGACAGACTCTTACATCTTTTATTCAGCCACTGACATTTCTGGATTGTGAGTCATGGGGAAAGCAAAGCAAAGTAATTGTCAACGGGAAAAGGTAGTTGAACTGTATAAAACAGGAAAGGGATACAAAAACATGTCCAAGTAATTCATAATGCCAGTCAGCAGCGTTCAAACTGTGATTAACAAATGGAAAATCAGGGGCTCTCTAAAAACAAAACCACGGTCAGGTAGACCAACAAAAATGTCATCCACAACTGCCAGGAAAATTGTTCGGGATGCAAAGAAAAACCCACAAATAATATCAGCTGAAATACTGGACTCTCTGAAAACGTTTCTGTCTGACTAGTACTCGGTCTCCAGGTTGGAGCGGTAACTCTTGAGTCGATTTGCAGCCCATATGTTCTTTTTCTTGCAGCTGCTGACCCGCCAACCGCCATATCGTTTGCAATCGTTGCCGATGCTCTTTCACCCATGAGGTGACAGTTCGCTCCATCAGCTCCTCTGGCTGTTCCAAATTCAGCTCAATGATCTCTTGTCCAGCTCTTCCAAACAACAGTAGATAGGGGGTATAACCCGTGGTGGAGTGGACCCAATTGTTGTAGGTCCAGACCAATTCCTTCAGATAGTCTGGCCAACACGCCTTCTTATCCTCCTCCAACGTTCTCAGCATTTGAAGTAAGGTTCGGTTGAAGCGTTCACAAGCTCCGTTGCCTTGAGGGTGGTAAGGGGTGGTCCGGGACCGCTCAATGCCATACATATGATACAATTCTTCCATCACCTTGCCTTGGAAACATGCGCCTTGGTCGGAGTGGATGCGCTTTGGGCACCCATACACTCGGATGAAGTCTTGACAGATGGCTCGCGCCGCCGATTCCGCAGTCTGATCTCTAGTCGGAGTGACTACTACGAACTTAGGGAAATGATCGGTTATCACCAAACAGTATTGCAGCCCCCGGGCCGAGTGTCCCATGAGGAGATAGTCGATCATCAAGACTTCTAGTGGTTCCTTAGTTTGTATGGTCTGGATGGGTGCCCTCTGTTCGGTACTCTTAATGAGGTCACATACTCGACATTGCCGGCAAACCTCTTCCACCACAAACTCCAACTGCGGGCAATACCCATACCGCTGTAACCATTGGTAGGTCTTTGTGGGGCCGAAGTGCGCTCCAAATTCGTGGGCTTCTTTAGCTACTTCTTGAGCCATTCTTCCTGGGATGACAACTTGCCACCTTACTTCCATATCTTTTGGCTGTTGCCTCTTACGATGTAGCACTGACTCTCGCACCTCCAGTCTATCCCACTGATGTAACACACTCCTCATTTCAGAGTCCAGATAATCTCTCTCTTGTTTGCCAGGCTTCCGCTTTTGAGTTACCCACCATTTCATCTGTCTCAGCCCTTCGTCTTCATCCTGAACGTGTCCCCATTCCTCATGGGTTCTCCCCAGGGACCGGGGTAATACGCAGGCCTCCCTTCTTGACTGGGCTGCAACCATTGGGGGCTTAAACTTGCAAAAGTCTGGGGTTTCCTCCTCTTCGAGTTGCTCATCAAGATCCCCCACTGGAGTCTCCACAGTCACTCTTGACAGCCCATCAGCATTTGCATTTTCGGTAGCAGAGCGATAACGCATGGTAAAGTCGAACTTGGCTAGGCGAGCCACCCACCGTTGTTCTAAGGCCCCCAATTTAGCATTCTCAAGGTGGGCCAGTGGATTATTATCTGTTCGAACTTGAATCTTGGTACCTGTCAGGAAGCCTGCAAACTTTTCTGTCATGGCCCACACCAGGGTCAGGAGCTCTAACCGGAAGGAGCTGTAATTGTGAGGGTTTCTTTCGCTGTCTCGCAGGGACCTGCTGGCATACCCGATGACTCTCTCATGTCCATCCTGTATCTGAGAAAGAACTGCACCGAGTCCATGAAGGCTACCATCTGTGTACAACAGGAACGGTTGATCGAAGTCTGCGTAGGCCAAAATCGGGGCTGAGGTAAGGGCATTCTTTATAGCCTGGAAGGCTTTGTCTTGTCCCTGTGCCCAGGGGATGCGCTGGGTCTTCGGCACTCTAGCGGTCCCCCTCAGCAACTCATTGAGAGGACCCGCCACCTTTGCGAAGTCTTTAACAAACCGGCGGTAGTACCCAGTGAGTCCCAAGAAGGCCTGGAGTTCTCTCACGGTTCAAAGGACTGGCAACTTCTGGATAGCAGCCACTTTTTCTGGTGAGGGTAGAACTCCATCTTGTGACACTATGTGGCCCAGGTACTTGATCTCTCTCTTGAAGAGGTGGCACTTCTTTGGCTTCACCTTCAGGTTATGAGCCCACAGTCTTCCAAGTACCTGCCCAAGCTGGGCAAGGTGTTCTTCGAATGAGGCTGAAAACACAATGATGTCATCCAGATAGATCAGGGTAGCCTCAAAATTTAAGTCTCCCAAACACTTTTCCATCAGCCGTTGAAATGTGCCTGGAGCATTGGAGAGCCCGAAGGGCATCCGGTTAAACCCGAACAGCCCCATAGGGAGGATGAAGGTGGTTTTCTCTTTGTCTTTCTCTGCCACGGCTACTTGCCAGTATCCGCTTGCTAGGTCCAGGGTGGAGAAGTACTTGGCTTTCCCCAATGCTGTCAAGGATTCCTCGATGCGGGGCAACGGATACGAGTCTCGAACAGTGCAGGCATTGAGTTTCCTGTAATCTACACAGAACTGGATGGTCCCATCCTTTTTCTTGACGAGCACCACCGGGGCTGCCCAAGGGCTCTGACTACTCTGCACCACTCCTGAATCCAGCATCTGCCTCAGTAATGTTTTCACCTCTTGATACATCTTGGGCGGGATCTGCCGGTATCGTTCTCGAATTGGACGAGCTTCCCCAGTCGGTGTCTCATGTGTGATGGCTTCAGTACAGCCGAAATCTTCGGCATGACGGGTGAATGCGGCCTGATTTTCCCACAGCATAGTTTCTATTGCTTGCACACGCTCAGGGCTCAGAGCCTTCACATCCACTTCCATTTGATCAAGGATGACACGTCCACTCCACTCCGGGGATGGCATCTCTTCGTCCCCCGAAGCAACTGCTAGGGTCCACCCCATGCCTTCTTTCGGTGATAAAGACATCTCCTTCTGACTCACCACTTCACCCTTATGTAGGTACACCAGGGCCAGATCTGTCTCTCGTGGCAAGGTGACCTTCCCGGGGCCCACATTCAAAGCTCTTATGGGGACATGTCCTCGCTGGACCACAGCTATCATATGAGCTATCATGACTTCTTGGTCCACTCCTCCACCTACCACAGGCTGAACAACCACTTCCAACACATCAAGGTTGCGGTGAGTCCCCACTGGAAGGTATACTATAGTTTCTCGCTCGGAAGGTAGGATTACAGGTTCTTTACCAGGAGCCCTGATGACCCCTACCATCTGATAAGATGGCACACTCTTCTGCGTCCCACAGATGCGGATCAGTCGTTGAAGGGCTTCTTGAGTAGGCTTATGTGTAGTAGCCTTCTTCCAATATCCAGGTCCCCGTTTGGTAAACATAATCTGATCGAGTTCACGTAGGATGTTCATTCCCAGTACTACAGGCACATCTTACTTGATAGGCTCAAGGACTAGCAGGATCCCTTTTCTCCCAACTTCTTGCCCACAGATTCGAATATTCATCCACACGACCCCTGTGACCAGGATTGGTTGTTGGTTGGCAGCAAACAACCGGATCAATGTCTCTTTTTCTGGCTTGGCCCGGTCCTGGAAATGCTGCTTGAAATACACTTCTGGCATAGTTGTCACTTGTGACCCGGTATCTATCAGGCAATCCACTAGAACTCCTTTGAATTCAGCACGTAGGATGGTGCTCCCAGCAATCAAGTGATCGTTATGATATGGAGCGGCCTCTCTCCTCGCCTCCCCCGCAGAGTACTGCACTACTGCGGGGGTTGGTAGTTTAACGGCGGCTTCCGCTGGCCTTGATTATAGTTCCGACAGTCTCTGGCAAGGTGCCCCCGTCCTCCACATTCCCAGCATTGGATGCCTCCTCCTCGCCGGGGGGTACCTCGAGCCTGTCCTCGTGCCTCCGATGCCTGACGGAAGGGGGCTTGCTCCCACTGATCGCTTATCGGTCGGGCTGAAGTATGGTTGCATGAGTACGGTGGGTCAGACTGTTGTAGTTCCCCCACTCTTCGCTGCATCTGGGTCAGTTTCTCTTGCACGTTGACAAGGGACCACTGCAAGTCTTGCATCACCTGGACCAGTACCTCCTGATGGTTTGGGTCCCCTCTGGTATTGGTGCCCTGGACACGCATCACCCCAGACGCATAGCTCTCTTCTTTACTTCGGGCCACTGTTTCCGCCAGGATTTGACGAAACGTAAGAGCCGGATCTGCCCAGACCCGTTCTGACAGTGCTTGCCTCAAGGATGTGCTGTGCAGTCCCAGAATGAATTGCTCCCGGAGTATCCGGTCTTTAGAGCTCATGCCACCAAATCCATGCGCCTCCTTTCTCTGCACCTCTGCTAACACTTCTTTCAGTGCTGTTGCATACTGAGAAATTCCTTCTTCTTCCCGCTGCAGCCTAGAGAAAAATTTGGCGCGAAGGTGTCCGGTGCTAGCAGTCTCTTCGTAGATCTCTTCCAGGAACTTCACTAGCTCCTTCAGGGTACTGCGGGTGAGTTCTGGTTGTAGGCAGACGTTTCTATGGGCTTCTCCCTCTAGGGCAGTTAACGCAATGTCCACTTCAAGGTCTGGGTGGGCTGATGTTATAAATCTTCAGGGTGCTTTGCTGCTGGGACACCCAGTCGGACAGTGGCATATTCTTGCCGTCAAACTTTGGTAGCACACTAAATATCGTGCCCATAGGGAGTGTCCTTGCAGGGGGTCCACCAATGCCCACAGCATCTCCATTAACATTAGCATTCCCGCCATTGCTGTCTGCTGCCTCCATCTTGGTGACAGTACCCTGCTCGCAGCGCCACTTGAAGGGGTATTTTTTTCCTTAAATTGAACGGTGCTCCAGCTATTACAGACTTAAAATATGTCTAACAAGCATATGTAAACAATAAACAAGTGATGATGCTACTCTACGTATAACCTCCCTGGCCTTTACTAAGTAGGCCACACGGCTCCCGTATACTGACTATTGAAGCCTACACTAGGCCCTAACAGGTGCACCAAACAGGAACAAACTAACGGTGATGTTGGAGAATCAGCTCCAGTCCCAGGGGGGCCCCAGCAGTCTAATACGGTGGTGCGCACGGCTTCCTGTCAGCTCTGTGAAACGTGGTCTTCTCCTTGCTTCTGGATCCTAGGGATGCTCCTGGAAACTGTAAATCCCTTTCTCTGTATCTTCATGGCTCTCTTGCAGCTATATCAGGGCACAGTTCTTCTCTATTTCAGCTATCAGCACAAAAAGTCCTCTCTGCAGCAGCCTCAGCTCACACACACTGCTCCATCTCCACATCTGCACTCTGCACAGACTAGTTCATTACAACGATTATTGCTGGGGAGAAGCAGAACATTCCATCATGCCAGACAAGGGAGTGCAGCCTCTTAAAGTGACAGCGTGTTCCTTACTGTCCATAACAGCACCACCCTCTTACAGGAGTAGCAGCAGAGACTGTTACAGAATCTAACGTCTACTTTTCCACAAAACACCAGTGGTGCACGTAGTGAATCTCTGAGTTCTAACTTGCCAACCGTTGGACTATCGAGTCATCACTCAAACCGTAACAGTAACATCGTATCTGGTGGTAACAGCAATTTCTTCCAATCATTTTAAGATTTTTTTAGACCATCCTTTGCAAGGCCACAGGAGACAAGAAGTCTGACGCACAGCCAACGCCTAGAGAGGATGGTACAAGAGTATCTCCAAGTTAACATCGATGCCATGACTGTGCAACTGGACCCTTGCTCATTTTGGGCTTCCAATCTTGAAAAATGGCCTGAGCTCACCACTCACGCCTTGGAGATCTTGTCGTGCCCCGCAGCCAGCGTTCTCTCTGAACGTGTGTTCAGCGCTGCTGGTGGTGTGCTGACAGATAAGCGCACGCGGCTGTCCAGTGACAATGTAGACAGACTAACGTTCATCAAGATGAACAAATCCTGAATCTGCAAGGACTTTTCTACCCCTGTGTCATCCTGGGGAGACTAAAAGCTTGATGATTTTTGAAAATCACCTCACCAACCGTTTTAAAAAAACTCTGGTGAAATTGATTCCACTTAAGTGGTGTCTGTGGACGAATTTTTTGAAGAAATGGAGGCTCTTTATTGAGTCCCCTTGCTGTGTTTTACATGACGTTGCCATAGTCAATTCCAGGTGGGTGGGGTCGTCTGCAGAGTTGTTTACTCATACTATGGCCTGGGATTCAGAGGTCTGCTCCAAAGCTTCAGTGTCTGCTAGTCAGCAGAGTAGCCCACCCACCCACCGCCTGTTTACCTAAGTACTATTTTTTAACGGCATCTAGCCCAGGAAATCCTTTTGGGCCTAGTAGCAATTTCTGCTACTCAGCAGAGTACCCCACCCATGAAGCAAGCTACACCGCCTGTTTACCTAAGTACTATTTTTTAACGGCATCTAGCCCAGGAAATCCTTTTGGGTCTAGTAGCAATTTCTGCTACTCAGCAGAGTACCCCACCCATGAAGCAAGCTACACCGCCTGTTTACCTAAGTACTATTTTTTAACTGCATCTAGCCCAGGAAATCCTTTTGGGCCTAGTAGAATTTAGTGCTACTCAGCAGAGTACCCCACCCATGAAGCAAGCTACACCGCCTGGTGATCTAATTACTAATTTTTAACTGCATCTAGCCCAGAAAATCGTTTTGTACCTAATAGCATTTTTTGCTACTCAGCAAAGTACCCCACCCATGAAGCAAGCTACACCGCCTGTTTACCTAACTACTATTTTGTAACGGCATCTAGCCCAGGAAATCCTTTTGGGCCTAGTAGAATTTAGGGCTACTCAGCACAGTAGCCCACCCATGAAGCAAGCTACACCGCCTGTTTACGTAAGTACTATTTTTTTTTAATGGCATCTGGCCCAGGAAATCCTTTTGGGCCTAGTAGCAATTTCTGCTACTCAGCAGAGTACCCCACCCATGAAGCAAGCTACACCGCCTTCTTCCTTTCTCAATCTAACCCCTCGGCTCTGGGGTGTCCACTCTCCCTCCAGCTCTCTCCTTCTCACAGGTAGACTACCGCGTGTATTCACACTGTGGCGAATCTTTTGGGCCCAGGCATAAGAAGTCATCGAGGTAATGGATAATATGTGCCGCCTTACAAACGTCCATGACGCCACATTCGAGGAAGCAACTAAACACCTCAAATAGTGAGCAGAATATGGAGCACCCCATGGGCAAACAGTGATCTATGTAGTATGCTCCTTCACAGAAGCAGCCCAATGGGAGGACACTATTCGGAGGCACAGGTAGTAACTGGAATGCCCCCTCAATGTCTGTTTTGGCCATTAGGGTGCCCCTTACCAACTTCTTGACCCGCCTGATTGCCTCGTCAAAAAACAGAGTCAGTAAGAAGCTAATCACTGGCTTGTTGGATGAGAATAGGGTGATTATTATAGAGATCTTTATAAAGGGTCTCATATCAATAAGGAGGACATTAAAGCCTATCTAAAGGGGGTGTCCCTACCAACGCTAGATCCCGCGCCGGCAGCTAGTATGGCCACTCCCATAACTGAGGAGGAGGTGAAGAAGAGCATTGACTCCTTAAAGGCCAACAAAAGCCGGGGGCTGGACAGCCTGACCAGAGAGTTTTATAGAGAGTTCAGGGACTTATTAGCTCTGGACCTGGTGCAGGTCTATAATGATTGCCTCTCTGCAGGGAAGCTCTTACAGTCCCATTATAAGTCTGTTCTGGTTCTTCTGGCAAAGAAAGGAAATTTAAAAGATATAAAGAACTGGCGTCCATTGTCTTTGCTGAACACGGATTATAAAATTCTGGCCAAAATCTGGTATTATCGGCTGAGTGAGGTGGCGGGTGAGCTCATCGTCGCCAACCAGACGTGTGGTGTGAAGGGTCGGACGATAGAGGATTCATTGCTGTTGGTGAGTGAAGCTGTGACGTACATTAAGCAGCACCATGTGGGGGTTTATATTGTGGGCTTAGACCAGAGTAAAGCCTTTGAAAGAGTCCATCATGACTACCTGTATCAAGTGTTGTTGCAGTATGGCCTCCCAGTGCGGTTTGTGCAATGGCTGTGGTTTCTGTATAAAGGAGCTATAAGCATGCCGCTGATTAATGGTCACTTGGCCGAGCCCTTCGCGATCATGTCTGGGGTGAGGCAGGGATGTCCTCTTAGCCCATTGTTGTATGTCTTCAGTCTGGATCCTTTTCTCAGAAGGGTCCAGGATCACAGGGATTTCACAGGGCTGAGGTGCCACCTGCAGAGTATTTTGGAGGATGTAAAGTTCTGTGCCTATGCTGATGATGTGTCGGTTGTGGTATCTTCTAAAGATGATTGTGTGGCTCTACAGCAGGAGATCACAGCCTTCTCCAATGTATCTAACTCCGCTGTGAACATGGAGAAGAGCGAGGCACTGTGGCTGGGAGGTGACCATGATGTCTTCTCTGTGGCCTTCAGAACAGTTGAGGGTCAGATAAAGATTCTGGGAGTTGTGTTTGGTGCTTTAGATGATGGGAAGGTGAATTGGGAGGAGAAGCTGGTGGTGTGTGAGCGGAAGGTGCGGAGCTGGAAACACTGGAAGCTGACATATCTGGAGAAGATCCGCCTGCTGAAGACCTTCCTGCTCCCGCTCTTCCTCTATATCAGTGTGGTGTTCCCGATGCCAGATACGCTGCTCCCCAGACTTACCAATGTGTTCTTTCACTTTTTGTGGGGTAACAGAGTGAATGTGGTCAAGAGAAACATTGTCTATCTCCCTCATAAGGATGGTGGTCTCTTCATGCCTTGTCCAGAGCTCTTCTTTAATCTTTTGTTTCTTATGAAGAATTTTTCCTTTTGTAAGAATTCGGAGAAGGTGCCACGGTCTTGTATGTTTAAGAGCCAGATCCAGCATTTTGTGTCTGTGTGGCCAGTAGGGGACCCCATCAAGAGAATCTCAGGAAAAATGAAGAATAATGTTTCTTGGTATCGTGTCCGCATAATAAGTAAGGTCATCAGATGGAGGATCCTGTATGATGATGTCAAGAAGCTCAGTAGAAAGGAGTTGTATAAGAATGTCCTGTCCTCTCACTTCAGTGTCCAGGTACAAATGAGGGGCGCCCCAAGTGTAGATGTAAAACAGGCTGCAAGAAGCGTGCTAGATCCTAGAGTTCCTCCTCATATGAGAGATGTAGCGTGGCTGGCGCTTCATGGTAAAATATACGTTAGAGATAAACTAAAGTGCAGGAATGTATCAGACAGATCCTGTCCCAGAAAAGAGTGCCCCCATATACTGGAGACGATGGAGCATCTGCTGTTAGAGTGTCCCTTTAGTATGCAGGTATGGGAGTCTGTGTCCTTGTCCCTAAAGTTACCGCACCTGGTGAGACAGTCATATGGTCAGCTGCTGTACGGAGACTTCCAGCCTGAGCTCAGGGCGTATAACAGAAGCTCCCTGTATATAATAAATGGGGTGACCATCTACCACCTGTGGTGTGCTCCTCAATAAGATCCTAGAAAGTCTCAAGGCTGTATATAAGAAGGATATTAAGAGATACCCGGGTAATGTGACCTGGAGGAACATACATGTATTGGGATTTGTCAATGCTATCGTGTAAAGTGATGTAACAACACTATTTATTTCCTTTGTTATTCATTGTCTTGTGATTTTAACGTAATATATTTCTAATATATGGTTGTCAGTTTTAAAATAAAAAGATCATTATAATAGGTATATATCAGTACATAGAGGCAGTATTATTGGAGCTATATTCTTGTTAATTGGAGCAGTATTATAGTAGTTATGTACTTTACATAGGGGGCAGCATTATAGCAGTTATATTCTTGTACATGGGAGCAGCATTATAGTAGTTATATTCTTGTACACAGGGGCAGTATTATAGTAGTTATATTCTTGTACATAGGGGCAGTATTATAGTAGTTATATTCTTGTACATAGGAGCAGTATTATAGTAGTTATATTCTTGAATAATAAGGGGCAGTATTATAGTAGTTATATTCCTGTACATAGGGGGCAGTATTATAGTAGTTATATTCTTGTACATAGGGAGTAGTATTATAGTAGTTATATACCTGTACATAGGGGGCAGTATTATAGTAGTTATATTCTTGTACATAGGAGCAGTATTATAGTAGTTATATTCTTGTACATAGGGGCAGTATTATAGTAGTTATATTCTTGTACATAGGAGCAGTATTATAGTAATTATATTCTTGTACATAGGGGCAGTATTATAGTAGTTATATTCTTGTACATGGGAGCAGCATTATAGTAGTTATATTCTTGCACATAGGGGCAGAATGGGGATGAAGTTTTAATACTCATGAGTTGCACCAATCCATTTACTTCTCTAGGTCAATGTGAATGGTAATATGATGGCATGATTCTTGTTCCCATAGGCAGTGAATAAAGATGTTATGGATGCTACATAGGACCCCTGTTTTTGTGATTGTTTGGAATCAACCACTTGTACAAACAATTTTTACTTGTCCCATGTATAAGTAATAAATGTTGTTTGTGGGAATGATTCTATAAATCCTATAATCAGTATTTACCAGAAATATTTTGTCATGAGCTACCCACAAACTAACAAACGATCAGAAGAATAAAGCACTTTATCTCTAAACCTGCATTTTCAAGAAAAAGGAATGATTCTTCAGCATGGTAAAACTAGCAGTAAGTGTAGATCAATAGGTGTACAGAAATGGTCTTACTTAGAACATTTTCTCTTTATGATGGTTTACTTTCATCAACAGTAGTGGCCAAACAGTTATTGACCATTGACATCAAACAATGTACAAATTAAAAGCAAGAAGCCTCCCACTGATTTTATGAGCATATATCAAAGTTTGCTTAATATTACAGCTGCATTCTTGTACAGAAGAGCCAGAAATATAGTAGTGATATTGTTGAATATAGGAAAAAAATATTCTTGTACATGGGGGCAGTATGATAGTAGTTGTATTCCTGTACATAGGGGCAGTATTATAGTAGTTGAATTCTTGTACATAGGGAGCAGTATTATAGTAGTTATATTCTTGTACATTGGGGCAGTATTATAGTATATTCCTGTACATAGGGGGTAGTATTATAGTAGTTATATTCTTGCACATAGAGTAGTATTATACTAGTTACACTGGGTACGGAAAGTATTCAGACCTCTTTAAATGTTTCACTCTTTGTTTCATTGCAACCATTTGGTAAATTTAAAAAAGTTGATTTTTTTCACATTAATCATTAATGTACACTCTGCACTCTATCTTGACTGAAAAAAACAGAAATGTAGAATTGTTTGCAAATTTAATAAAAAAGAAAAACTGAAATTTCACATGGTCTTAAGTATTCAGAACCTTTGCTCAGACATTCATATTTAAGTCACATGCTGTCTATTTACTTGCGATCCTCCTTGAGATGGCTTTACTCCTTCATTGGAGTCCAGCTGTGTTTAATTGTTTAATTTAATTTAATTGTTTAATTAAACTGATAGGATTTGATTTGGAGAGGCACATACCTGTCTATATAAGGGTACCGTCACACAGTGCCATTTTCATCGCTACGACGGCACGATCCGTGACGTCGCAGCGTCATATGATTATCGCTCCAGCGTCGTAGACTGCGGTCACACTTTGCAATCACGGCGCTGGAGCGATGCCGAAGTCCCTGGGTAACCAGGGTAAACATCGGGTTACTAAGCGCACGGCCACGCTTAGTAACCCGATGTTTACCCTGGTTACCAGCGTAAACGTAAAAAAAACAAACAGTACATACTTACATTCCGGTGTCTGTCCCCCAGCGTTCTGCTTCTCTGCACTGTGTAAGCACCATATCCGGAAAGCAGAGCGGTGACGTCACCGCTGTGCTCGCTTTCCGGCCGGCAGGCGCTCACAGTGCAGAGAAGCTGAGACGCCGGGGTACAGACACCGGAATGTAAGTATGTACTGTTTGTTTTTTTTACGTTTACGCTGGTAACCAGGGTAAACATCGGGTTACTAAGCGCGGCCCTGCGCTTAGTTACCCAATGTTTATCCTGGTTACAAGCGAACACATCGCTGGATCGGTGTCACACACAACGATCCAGCGATGTCAGCGGGTGATCAAGCGACGAAAGAAAGTTCCAAACGATCTGCTACGACGTACGATTCTCAGCGTGATGTCTGATCGCAGTAGCGTGTCAGACACAGCGATATTGTAACGATATCGCTAGAACGTCACGAATCGTGCCGACGTAGCGATGAAAATTTCACTGTGTGACGGTACCCTAAGGCTACTTTCACACTAGCGTCGTGCACTGCACATCGCTATGCGTCGTTTTGTAGAAAAAACGCATCCTGCAAAAGTGCTTGCAGGATGCGTTTTTTCTCCATAGACTTGCATTAGCGACGCAGTGCGACGCATTGACACACGTCGCAACCGTCGTGCAACGGTTGCGTCGTGTTGCGTCGGACCGTCGCCACCAAAAAACGTTGCATGTAACGTTTTTTGGTGCGTCGTGTCCACCATTTCTGACCGCGCATGCACTGCCAGAACTCCGCCCCCTCCTCCCCGCACCTCACAATAGGGCAGCGGATGCATTGAAAAACAGCATCCGCTGCCCCCGTTGTGCGGCGCTTTTACTGCTTGCGTCAGTACGTTGCAACAACGCAATTCGTCGTGCGTCGGACGACGCTAGTGTGAAAGTAGCCTAAGACCTCACAGCTCACAGTGCATGTCAGACCAAATGAGAATCATGAGGTCAAAGGAACTGGCCAAGGAGCTCAGAGACAGAATTGTGGCAAGGCACAGATCTGGCCAAGGTTACAACAGAATTTCTGCACTACTCAAGGTTCCTATGAGCACAGTGGCCTCCATAATCCTTAAATGGAAGAAGATTGGGACCACCAGAAGTCTTCCTAGACCTGGCCGTCCAGTCAAATTGAGCAGAGAGAAGAGCCTTGGTGAGAGAGGTAAAGAAGAACCCCAAGATCACTGTGGCTGAGCTCCAGAGATGCAGTTGGGAGATGGGAGAAGGTTCCACAAAGTCAGTTATCACTGCAGCCCTCCACCAGTCGGGTCTTTAGGGCAGAGTGGACCGACAGAAGCCTCTCCTCAGTGAAAGACTTATGAAAGTCTGCATAGAGTTTGCTAAAAACACACAAGAAAGACTATGAGAAAAAGGATTCTCTGGTCTGATGAGACAAAGATAGACTTTTTTGGTGATAATTCTAAGCAGTATGTGTGTAGAAAACCAGGCACTATTCATCACCTGCCTAATACAATCCCAACAGTGAAACAGAGTGGTGGCAGCTTCATGCTATGGGGTGTTCATCAGCTGCAGGGACAGGATGACTGGTTGTCATTGAAGGAAAGATAAATGTGCCCAAGTACAGATATATCCTGGATGAAAACCTCTTCCAGAGTGCTTTGGACCTCAGACTTGGCCGAAAGTTCACCTTCCAACAACATAATGACCCTAAGCACACAGCTAAAATAACAAAGGAGTTGCTTCAGAACAACTCTGTGACCATTCATGACTAGCCCAGCCAGAGCCCTGAGCTAAGGCCTGGAAAGCACCATCTCCTTCACAAGCGGCACCATTCCCACCAATGCTGGAATCTCCATAGTTCTTCCCAATGTTGTCAAGAAACCTGCCAGCAGAAACAGCAGCATTTCCACTGAGCCTACGGATAAAGACCATCAAGCTTTGCCCAGGATGATGCACAAGAGGGCATTCAGCCATGAGGTCAGCCAACTCAAGCGCTTCCCAGAACCAAAGGCCATACAGTACCTAAAGTCAAAGGGCAGCCCCATCTCCAAGTCTTCTGTCTGCATCAATGGAAGCCACGCCTACACAGAAGTGCCTGTTCCAAAGCCAATCCCTCTGTAGAAATCTTCCCCCGCATCCAAGTCTTTTCACAATATCATAAGGAAAGTTGAGGACGCAAAGGACATGATCAGAGGACCAAGCCAACCTTCCGAGAATCTGGAGACTAAGCCTCTGGGCCCTGCTGCAGAGGGGCAAGATGCCTTCTTAAGACAAACACCACAACCAAAGCTGACCAACAACCCAGTGCTCATGAAAGACCAACCCACAAAAAGGTCTGACTGGCTTATGGGACTAATTACTAAAATACTCCCTAGCCAGGATGGCAAAGTTCAGAAGATGGAATTGAAGGTCATCAGGAAAGGCGAGGCAAATACTTTTACAAGACCCATCCACCAACTTGTTCTGTTGTTGCCTGTCGAGAGCATCCCTTCAAGAGGTAGTCACCGGGAATGGTCTTCCAACAATCTTGAAGGAGTTCCCAGAGATGCTTAGCACTTGTTGGCCCTTTTGCCTTCACTCTGCGGTCCAGCTCACCCCAAACCATCTCGATTGGGTTCAGGTCTGGTTTCTGTGGAGACCAGGTCACCTGGCGTAGCAACCCATCACTCTCCTTCTTGGTCAAATAGCCCTTACACAGCCTGGAGGTGTGTTTGGGGTCATTGTCCTGTTGAAAAATAAATGATGGTCCAACTAAACGCAAACCGGATGGAATAGTATGCCACTGCAAGATGCTGTGGTAGCCATGCTTGTTCAGTATGCCTTCAATTTTGAATAAATCCCAAACAGTGTCACCAGCAAAGCACCCCCACACCATCACACCTCCTCCTCCATGCTTCACGGTGGGAACCAGGCACGTAGAGTCCATCCGTTCACCTTTTCTGCGTCGCACAAAGACACGGTGGTTGGAACCAAAGATCTCAAATTTGGACTCATCAGACCAAAGCACAGATTTCTACTGGTCTAATGTCTATTCCTTGTGTTCTTTAGCCCAAACAAGTCTCTTCTGCTTGTTGCCTGTCCTTAACAGTGGTTTTCTAGCAGCTATTCTACCATGAAGCCATGAAGGCCTGCTGCACAAAGTCTCCTCTTAACAGTTGTTGTAGAGATGTGTCTGCTGCTAGAACGCTGTGTGGCATTGACCTGGTCTCTAATCTGAGCTGCTGTTAACCTGTGATTTCTGAGGCTGGTGACTCGGATAAACTTATCCTCAGAAGCAGAGGTGACTCTTGGTCTTCCTTTCCTGGGGCGGTCCTCATGTGAGCCAATTTCTTTGTAGCGCTTGATGGTTTTTGCCACTGCACTTGGGGACACTTTCAAAGTTTTCCCAATTGTTGGGACTGACTGACCTTCATTTCTTAAAGTAATGATGGCCACTCATTTCCCTTTGCTTAGAATTTGTATTATGACAAGAAAAAAGCAGCTAACAGTCTATTTAGTAGGAATATCAGCTGTGTATCCACCTGACGTCTGGACAACACAACTGATGGTCCCAACCCCATTTATAAGGCAAGAAATCCCACTTATTAAACCTGTCAGGGCACACCTGTGAAGTGAAAACCATTTCCGGTGACTACCTCTTGAAGCTCATCAAGAGAATGCCAAGAGTGTGCAAAGCAGTCATCAAAGCAAAAGGTGGCTACTTTGAAGAACCTAGAATATAAGACATGTTTTCAGTTGTTTCACACTTTTCTGTTAAGTATTTAATTCCACATGTGATAATTCATATTTTTGATGCCTCCAGTGTGAATTTACAATTTTCATAGTAATGAAAATACAGAAAAATATTTAAATAAGAAGGTGTGCCCAAACTTTTGGTCTGTACTGTATATACATATTGTAGCATAGCGCCTACTACGTGTCTTGGGGGACACTCGCTTGGCACAGGATTAATGCACTCAGGCACGATTTTCTATCAAAACACAGTCTCTTAGGTTTATTTCTCACAACATAAACCACATACACAGGAACTTAGTAACAGTTTGAACACCATCTGGACGTATTCAACTTCACAACAGTTCGTCTCTGACCCCGGTCAGCATTACACACGGTTTTCAGACCGTTACCCGTTGGCAACCTTCACGAGTTCCTGGACACTTCTTGGCCTCAGAGGTGCTCCAGACACAATGTCTCTCTCTTTCTTTCACTCTGACCCCGATCAGTACAACACGGTTCCTTCCCGTTACCTGTTGGTGCCGCACAGGTTCTCGGATACCTCTCTTCCTTAGAGGCATCCTGCAGACATTCACACTCTGTCTTTCCTTTTCTCTGACCCCGGTCAGTACAACACGAATCTCCATTCGTTACCTGCCATTGCTGCACAGGTTCTCGGATACCTCTCTTCACCAGAGGCATCCTTCAGACATTCTCACTCTGACCCCGGTCAGTATAACACAGATCTCCATCCATTCCACAGTCTGGTCTGTGCGAGGTCCAGAGCCCCCGTCATGTGCTCTTCAGGGAGCCGACACTCCCAACACATGGGGCTCTCTCCAGGACCTTCCAGCACAGACCACTCAGATCCACACTCAGAGCCCATGTGACCAGACCTCAGTCACATTATATAGTACTAACCACTCCCACAGGTGGGAGCGTGCATGTGTGGCTAGTTTGTCCCGCCCATCTCACACAACTAGCCTAGTAAATCTCCCTTACAACTACAAAATAGATATACACACTCTTGAGGGACTACAGGTCCCAGAACAACAACATTGCATCAGACTTACCACGCAGACTCCCTCTGCGACACATATCAGCCATTCACAACACTGCCAGTCACTGTTTTACTACCATTATCACAACAGATATGCCTCAATGCATATCCCAAAAACCACACACAGCGCCCCCTAGCTGCCACAGGAGTCACTATACTACAATATATATATATATATATATATATATATATATATATATATATATATATACACACGCACGCAAACACATATGTAACTATTATGGCATCTCTTTCTTTGTATCTGATTGTTTCACTTGCACACAGGACTCATGGTAGCGATCACCATTTCTTCTCTGGACAATTATGCTTGCAGATATCCCAAACATCGCTTCTTCAGATAAAATAACCTTTACTCCAATCCTCTGAAGTACACTGAAGTGCAATCTCTGTACTTTCTGAAAAGTGAATCACAAATTGGTTGAATTTGCTGAGTTTCTAAAAATGACACAAATTAAATGTGTATGAAATAGATTTGTTCACCTCTAAAAATGACTATTTTAACAGAGTGTCACTAAAATCTTCCTTACCATAAAACAAAATAAAAATATCATTAGTACTACACAGTGAACATGTTAAAAATTAAATCTGAGAAACACTGGAGGAATAATATCTTTATTTTTTCAATTACCATCACAAATAATTGTTTATGCATATGTGTCAACTGAAAAAAAAATGTTATAACTCTTGGAGACCAGGAATGAAGAAAGAAGATCATAAAAGCAAAAAAAAAATGCCGAGTGCTGAGGTGTTGATATTTTTTGGAGTGGTATGACATGTAGAATCCTGCCCGGTCATTGGAGACAGGCTGACCATCACAATGGCCATATATCTGTACATGTCATTAGTGTCCCTCCTGCAGTCATTAGGAGCAAACCTGGAAAATGAAGAGCAATGACAATGTCCTCACTGACATCAGAATAATAGTTTCCAAACCCGTAACCCAGAACAAGCCGACCCGAGGTCGTTGTCATTGCTCCGATCTTCACAACTTTTCCATATAATGCATGAAATGAAATCTAAACTGTTGAATAGCAGAAACCTCTGTTTGATGAGCCGTTTTTTATGAGGCTATGATCAGTGTTTTTGTGTCTGTTAACCATATTATTTGGGAACAGCTCTCAATGTGAAGTGTGATGGATGCCTCTAATTGGCTTTTCTTTAAAGGATATTTCAGGAAAAACTCAGCATGTACAGTGGGGCAAAAAAGTATTTAGTCATTCAGCAATAGTGCAAGTTCCACCACTTAAAAAGATGAGGCGTCTGTAATTTACATCATAGGTAGACCTCAACTATGGGAGACAAACTGAGAAAAAAAAAATCCAGAAAATCACATTGTCTGTTTTTTTATCATTTTATTTGCATATTATGGTGGAAAATAAGTATTTGGTCAGAAACAAACAATCAAGATTTCTGGCTCTCACAGACCTGTAACTTCTTCTTTAAGAGTCTCCTCTTTCCTCCACTCATTACCTGTAGTAATGGCACCTGTTTAAACTTGTTATCAGTATAAAAAGACACCTGTGCACACCCTCAAACAGTCTGACTCCAAACTCCACTATGGTGAAGACCAAAGAGCTGTCAAAGGACACCAGAAACAAAATTGTAGCCCTGCACCAGGCTGGGAAGACTGAATCTGCAATAGCCAACCAGCTTGGAGTGAAGAAATCAACAGTGGGAGCAATAATTAGAAAATGGAAGACATTCAAGACCACTGATAATCTCCCTCGATCTGGGGCTCCACGCAAAATCCCACCCCGTGGGGTCAGAATGATCACAAGAACGGTGAGCAAAAATCCCAGAACCTCGCGGGGGGACCTAGTGAATGAACTGCAAAGAGCTGGGACCAATGTAACAAGGCCTACCATAAGTAACACACTACGCCACCATGGACTCAGATCCTGCAGTGCCAGACGTGTCCCACTGCTTAAGCCAGTACATGTCCGGGCCCGTCTGAAGTTTGCTAGAGAGCATTTGGATGATCCAGAGGAGTTTTGGGAGAATGTCCTATGGTCTGATGAAACCAAACTGGAACTGTTTGGTAGAAACACAACTTGTCGTGTTTGGAGGAAAAAGAATACTGAGTTGCATCCATCAAACACCATACCTACTGTAAAGCATGGTGGTGGAAACATCATGCTTTGGGGCTGTTTCTCTGCAAAGGGGCCAGGACGACTGATCCGGGTACATGAAAGAATGAATGGGGCCATGTATCGTGAGATTTTGAGTGCAAACCTCCTTCCATCAGCAAAGGCATTGAAGATGAAACGTGGCTGGGTCTTTCAACATGACAATGATCCAAAGCACACCGCCAGGGCAACGAAGGAGTGGCTTCGTAAGAAGCATTTCAAGGTCCTGGAGTGGCCTAGCCAGTCTCCAGATCTCAACCCTATAGAAAACCTTTGGAGGGAGTTGAAAGTCCGTGTTGCCAAGCGAAAAGCCAAAAACATCACTGCTCTAGAGGAGATCTGCATGGAGGAATGGGCCAACATACCAACAACAGTGTGTGGCAACCTTGTGAAGACTTACAGAAAACGTTTGACCTCTGTCATTGCCAACAAAGAATATATTACAAAGTATTGAGATGAAATTTGGTTTCTGACCAAATACTTATTTTCCACCATAATATGCAAATAAAATGATAAAAAAACAGACAATGTGATTTTCTGGATTTTTTTTTCTCAGTTTGTCTCCCATAGTTGAGGTCTACCTATGATGTAAATTACAGACGCCTCTCATCTTTTTAAGTGGTGGAACTTGCACTATTGCTGAATGACTAAATTCTTTTTTGCCCCACTGTATATACTTAACAGATGACTGTTAATGCAGCGCCCCAGAGTCCTGGTCGTTGCAGTACTGTGGCTCCGCCGCTAAGGGGGGCTATGGTACGTCTGATGGCACTGAAGGAGTTCACCTGACCAGGTATCACATACACCAATACATTTCACAGTCTGGCCTCCAGGGGGAGCTAAGGGTACTATTCATTAGGCCACTTCTCACAGTCTGGTAAAACTGGGGGTTAGGCAGGAAGTTAGAGAGAACGCTGACTGGGTTGGAACCAGGCAACACCTTGTGGCAGAGGGTGTTGTAGGGGAAGATTCGGTAGGGTCCCTGTCAGGGGTGGGATCCTGACAGAGGCCTGGCAAACGGAGAGAAAGCTACGGGACCGCGCCTGCACTTCATAGCGGCGGTGCCCTAAGAAAGGACAAGAAGCGAGATTTATTGTGCTGAGTGAGAAACGAGATCAACGCAACAGGGAGAAATACCAGTAGGAGTCGTGCTGTTAGACCGAGGCAACATCCTACTGAGGCGTAACTAACCGGTGGCCGGAACGCCGAGGAAGTACAGAGCTCTAAGCATTACTTCAAACCAACGGCAGGACAGAGAGCTATAGGCTGGCTGTCTCACCTACATCACCTACGCAGACATAGGGGGCAACTTGTGGAGAGGGGCGACTCTAGGGTCCCGGAAGAGCTCCGAGCCTTCCCGTCATACGGGTGCGTCCTACCATAAGATCTGGGGGACGAGATTAAGAAGAACATCAGAATCAAGTTGTGAGGGAACACGAGAAACAGACACAACAGTTGTGGGGACTATCCCGTAAGCACAGCAGGGGAGGACCACAACACATAAGCGCTAGAAGGAAGGCACAGATTTCCACCTGCGAAGGGAACTCTGGAGGTGCCATCGGACCGGCCGGACTTGCGCAGCCCGGCTAGCCGTATTCCGGACTGAGGACCCAGAAGCCTTCAGTAAAGAGGTAAAGAGACTGCAACCTGGTGTCCTCGTTATTTACTGCACCGCACCACCACCACCATCCACATCTATTACTGTACGCCCCTCAGCAGGGTCACGGACCGGGTCTAGCCACCGTGACAACCCCAGAGCAGAGACTCAGAGGCCTGGTACCGGGTACCCCTCGGCCCTGCGGTAGTGGGGGCGCTACAACTTGGCGTCACGAACAGGATCTACTTAAGCCTGAAGAATCAGGTCATGTGTGCCTTGGAACTGTGATTTATTGTTCTTGGACTGTACTTTATTGCAAAGACTGTGCTGTTCCACTTGCCGCCAAAATCCGCCGCCATTACAGCGCTGAGGAGAGCGCAGGAGAAGAAGAAGGGCGTGGAGTGGGCGTAGACAAGCTGGAGCGTGCGAAAGACAATGGCCGCCCAGTCTAAATATTTCTGCACTGTGAGGACGTGTCCGTCAGCAGCCGAGATCCGCCTCCTGATTCTCAATGGTGGGCGGAAACAGAGAAAACGAAACCGCCCACGAAGGAGAGAGCGGGAAAAGGATCAGGAAGCGACCCACGTGGAGGACGCCATGGCCAGCAGCTCGGAACCCGACAGTGGGATGGAAGCAGAAGTCTCCCCCAACTACCCGGACGAGTACCGCAGCCAATTCTCCACGGACAGTGCTGATCTTTTGCAGGCTGAGATGGGAGACTTGATCCACCAGCTCCTTCAGCTGAACGCGAAGGCCCAGGCTCCGCACCAGGTAGTGCCGGAAGGAAGCCCTCCGACATCGGATCCTGTACCACTACCGGAGTTGTTGCTGAGGCCCTCGCCGACACCGCCAGCGGAACCCGCCGCGGAGGAGGAACCTGCATTGGCTGGTGAGTCCGTCGACCCTGTCCCGCCGGTGGAGGGCTTGTTAATAGGTCCCGTTGCGGCACCCCCTCTCCCTGGGACCCATAGACTCCAACGCCTGTTACCATGGGAGGAGGCAATGGGCATGGAACACCGCTTAAAAGGCCCCGATCGCGCCAACCACCCTGTTGTGTGAGACCCGTGCGGAGCGCACGGTATGCCGCTGGGTGAACCCAGGATCCGACCTCATGGGGTTCCCCGGGGTGAAGACACGGGAAGGGGAGATGGTGCAGGCCCTGAGCTGGGAGGAATACCAGGCCCAGCTGGAACAGCAGTGGAAGGAGAAGGAAAAGGAGTACAAGGCCAGGCTGGAGGCCTACCATCAGAAAGACCTGGCGGTCAAGGACCGGGCCCGCAAGGACCCCACCGCTCACCAGGCCCCGCGCAGGCAGGGCATCATCACCACCTTCAAGCTCCGCGGAGGCTGGGGCTTCATTAAAGAGCCGGGCCTGTATGCGGAGGTGTTTGTAAACCGGAGGGATGTTGAGTCGCACCTCAGAGAGGGCCACCCAGGCCGGGATCTCTACCCGGGGGACGGGGTTAGTTACACCAGGCACTTTGGGGAAAAGGGGTGGTTTGCCCTGAGCGTCCACAAGAGGCAGAGCCCTGTGATGCCCCCGATTAAGGTGCCAGTGAAGCTGACCCCTGTAGCAAAGGTGCCCCCATGTGGCCAGCCCATGATCACCACCAGGACCACCGAGGTCACTCCAACGTGCACTATGGTCAGGACCACAACGTGCAGCATCGTCACTTCAACCACCATCGTGGCCAAGGAGGCGCCTCCTCAGGTGGGCGGTGCTTCTGCTGCTCAAGCACTGAAGACAGTGGGTACACAAACCCCCAGATGGGACAGTGCTCCACCTTACGCAGTACCAGGCGGCGGACAATATCCAAAGGGGTTGCCTCCGCCGGTGCTGCCCCCTGATTGGTTTAAGTAAATATCTTAACACTCTGCCAGAAACTGAGTAGTGAGTAAGCTTTAATGACTGTAAATAGTTCCTTGTTTTTCTCTGCTATTTTGCTGCTAAAACCCGTCCAGGGTTAACTCTTAAAGGGATCCCTTTGTTGACCCGGGATCCCTATTGCTTTTTGTTTGTTTTCTACGTTTTGCACAAGTTATCAAAGAACTGCTGAATCATGAACAATGCATGATACAAACTCCTTGTGTATAGTTTGCACCTTCTTAAAGGTCCTCTCTACTGGTTTTACATAAAAAACAGACTCTTTGCGAAGATACGGTTCTTGGAACCTGCACTGGAGTCCTTGCTGCATACGGACTTGCAGCTTGAAAAGTTGCACTACCTCATAGAGACTTGGTCCCCTCTTAAAGGGGATGTTCACATTTTGCACTTATGAACAGTGTTGCCTTAAGATGGTTGAATGGCAATAATGTCTTGAAAAGAAAGTATTGATGATGTTGATATGTGAAAGTTAAATGTAACCAATTAGTTGATTGTAAGAAATGTTCAATAATGTTAATAGAAGAATGAGGACAGGAAGTGAACCCGTAGGGGTTAGTGGTGAGTCCTCTTAGGAGCCATATAGGGATGGCTCAGTGATCTTGAACTGAAAGAAAAATATGTTCTATACTGTGTATAGTAGTGGAAGGACAGTAGGCTCGGGTGGAAAGGAGCGGTCCTGTAACAGAAAGGAGAGGCAGTAGGTCTGGAGCAGTTAGGACAGGTGGTCCTGCAGACTTAAAGTAGGAGAATGCATAAAAGTTAATTAGCCTTATATGTGATATAAGAAGGTCTTTAGTGGATTTAGCGAGTACGTCCTTAAAGGCAAAGTTGGATTATTGTTCAGAATTTGCACACAGTAGAATACCCGGTTGGGTAAGAAAAGTTATTTATAGTAAAGTTATTTAAAAGTGTTTAACCATGTTTGTAACGTTCAAGTGTCCTCACCTCCCATAAAGGGAAGCTCTGTTAAAAAGTTGACTTGTACTTGCATTTTCAAAATTGTATGTCTTTTTGCTGACATGTATTGTTGTTTTCTTCCCAGTCCAGGAGTACTGGATTTAGCCGGGGGGGGGGGGGGGAATGCAGCGCCCCAGAGTCCTGGTCATTGCAGTACTGTGGCTCCGCCGCTAAGGGGGACTATGGTACATCTGATGGTACTGAAGGAGTTCACCTGACCAGGTATCACATACACCAATACATTTCACAGTCTGGCCTCCAGGGGGAGCTAAGGGTACTATTCATTAGGCCACTCCTCACAGTGTGGTAAAACTGGGGGTTAGGCAGGAAGTTAGAGAGAACGCTGACTGGGTTGGAACCAGGCAACACCTTGTGGCAGAGGGTGTTGTAGGGGAAGATTCGGTAGGGTCCCTGTCAGGGGTGGGATCCTGACAGAGGCCTGGCAAACGGAGAGAAAGCTACGGGACCGCGCCTGCACTTCATAGAGGCGGTGCCCTAAGAAAGGACAAGAAGCGAGATTTATTGTGCTGAGTGAGAAACGAGATCAACGCAACAGGGAGAAATACCAGCAGGAGTCGTGCTGTTAGACCGAGGCAACATCCTACTGAGGCGTAACTAACCGGTGGCCGGAACGCCGAGGAAGTACAGAGCTCTAAGCATTACTTCAAACCAACGGCAGGACAGAGAGCTATAGGCTGGCTGTTTCACCTACATCACCTACGCAGACATAGGGGGCAACTTGTGGAGAGGGGCAACTCTAGGGTCCCGGAAGAGCTCCGAGCCTTCCCGTCATACGGGTGCGTCCTACCATAAGATCTGGGGGATGAGATTAAGAAGAACATCAGAATCGAGTTGTGAGGGAACACGAGAAACAGACACAACAGTTGTGGGGACTATCCCGTAAGCACAGCAGGGGAGGACCACAACACATAAGCGCTAGAAGGAAGGCACAGATTTCCACCTGCGAAGGGAACTCTGGAGGTGCCATCGGACCGGCCGGACTTGCGCAGCCCGGCTAACCGTATTCCGGACTGAGGACCCAGAAGCCTTCAGTAAAGAGGTAAAGAGACTGCAACCTGGTGTCCTCGTTATTTACTGCACCGCACCACCACCACCATCCACATCTATTACTGTACGCCCCTCAGCAGGGTCACGGACCGGGTCTAGTCACCGTGACAACCCCAGAGCAGAGACTCAGAGGCCCGGTACCGGGTACCCCTCGGCCCTGCGGCAGTGGGGGCGCTACATTATGAATGACATTCAATGACATATGCCACTCATGGACTGCCATCCTTTAAAAAAAATTTTAAACTATCAGATGTTCATGTGATCTTCGGCCAATACTTGTTTGCCCAATGAGAAAAAGTCTCAGGCAGGATGTAATTCAACAAGCTTCCACCCAAGAAAACACATCCAAGGTTGGCCATACCGAACATACCTGTGTAAGAGGGGATCGGAAGGAATAGTTATCAGCTGAACAAGCTTTTGGCCAGCACCTGTGGAACGTGTAAGATCAAGATCACATCAGATATCTGGTTCCATCAGTGCTGCCATTTGTGCTTGCCTAAAGAGACAGACCCCGGCAGCATAGAGGCTAGAGAGAGTACAAAGCGACTCCATCGGCCTCACTATAATGAATTGCTTTGATGTGAATTCCTACCAAATCCCACTTCAGATGGAAACCTTCAGAGCCACAAATGTGTCACAAAAAAACGTAAAGTGAACATCTGCAACACATACATCAGCGGCAACTCAAGCATTTTTTTCAAGCACGCTGAAAATACTCGATTAGGACACGAGCTTGCTCGGATATACACCTTATCCCAGCACGCTCGCTCATCACTAATTAAAAAGTATCTTCAGTTTAAAGACGAGCAAGGAGTCCTGGCAGTGATGATACTGCCCTACAAATATTGATGTGATTTAGATTTCTCTTTTATTCATATTCATTTTGCAATTTAATTGATAAAAATAAGCTATTAAAACTTTTATTTCTGAGACATTCTTACTTTATAGCATTTTTTGCACACTTGCCTAAAGCTTTTGCACAGCACTGTACTCTCTCTTAGGCTGCCGTCACACTATCAGTATTTGGTCAGTATTTTACATCAGTATTTGTAAGCCAAAACCAGGAGTGGAACAATTAGAGGAAAAGTATAATAGAAACATATGCACCACTTCTGCATTTATCAGCCACTCCTGGTTTTGGCTTACAAATACTGAGGTAAAATACTGACCAAATACTGATAGTGTGACGGCAGCCTTACTGTTGGTCACATACGCACTTCCTGTTTTTTGCTTTTGAGTGTAACGCTCTTTTGATAGAGCCATATAACATGTCACAACTGGCAGGTGATGGTTACTGTAGAGATGAAGTGGTGGAGATAATTGCAGATCTGTTCTCTGGTGGCATAAGGCATCGAATTTGATAGTCACATTAACTGGGTTAATGGATGAATTGTAAATTAAAGCTGTGACCAACCCCGATCCAACAAACTTGCTCGTGATGTGCATTATTTGGCCAAGGATAGTGAGAGGGCTACCATTGGTAAGGGATAAAATCCTGGTATCTTCAGTCCATATAACCCCATATTGTGCCATGCAGGTCCTTTCTTCTGCAAAGTATCGCTGAATCGATGTGTTTAAAGCACCACTCCAGTGGGTTTCTATTAGATCAGCACTGGAGTGGTGCCACTAATGCAAGTTCCCTGACCCTAGTAATATACTTACCAGCCGCCATCTTTTGCTCTTCCTGGAGCCACTCCAGTCCAAATCAACTATCTCACCACAACTTTTGACTGACCAGGAGTGAGAAGTAATGGTCACAAGCTCTCAGTGTGTGTCTATGAGAGTGTAAGGGTGTGACAGGGAATGTCGTGTTCCTGCCCCTGAAGACAACAATTGAGTGGTGTGAATACTGTCAGGCGTTTTATTGTGTCATGTGAAATGTAAAATGAATGAAGTGTTATAAGCATTGAAGGTACTAGGGAAAACGCAGGGTAAGTACAGTTTAAAATATAGATTAGGATTTAGGACCCAGAGTAGAGCAAATTAGACAGTGATTGAAAGTTCTGTGCATACTGTTAGAACAGGGGTGGGGAACCTCATGCCACAGGGCCATTTACGGCCATCGATGACTTACTATCAGGCCCCCGAACAGATTCTCAGGGACCGCATTCTTGGGCAGGGAGCTATATTTTGATTACAACCAACTCATTAATTTCTTCTTGCTCTGTTAGCACACACACGCAGTGTTCACTACTGAACACTGAAGAGCATGCAATGAATGATTACGTCCTTACACCAGTGCCAGAGTCATGATGCACTTTGTGGGCGGAGTTTGTATGGCCCCCGAAGGATGGTATAAATATCCAAATGGCCCTTGGCAGAAAAAAGATTCCCCTCCCCTGTGTTAGAAGATAGTGACTGTAGTTAAAGGGAATCTGTCACCTCATTTTTGGGCTGTAAGCTGCGGCCACACCACCATTAGGGGCTTATCTACAGCACTCTGTAATGCTGTAGATAAGCCCCCGATGTAACCTGAAAGATAAGAAAAACAGGTTATATTATACTCACCCATGGGCGCTCCTGGTGCAGTCTGGTCCAATGGGCGTTGCGGTCCAGGTCCGGCGCCTCCCAACTTCATGCGATGACGTCCTCTTCCTTGCTTCCTGTTGCGGCTCCTGCGCAGGCGTACTTTATCTGCCCTGTTGAGGGCAGAGGAAAGTACTGCAGTGCGCAGGTGCCGGGAAAGGTCCGAGAAGCCCAGCACCTGTGCACTGTATGCACTGTAGCCTGCGACCACCCCGGCTGTAAACTGGTGAATGAGGAGATGCTGCGAGTGGAGCTTCAGTGACTAGCGATGTCATCACTGATGCTGCGCTCCCTCACAGCCTGACCTGCGCTGAACTCTGAAGCGTGGGAAAATGAATTGGCATTTTCTCACACTCCAGAGTTCAGCACAGGTCAGGCTGTGAGGCAGCGCAGCATCAGTGACGTCACCCCCAGTCACTGAAGGTCTGCTCACATCTCATTCACCAGTAGTTTTCAGCCGGGGTGGTAACATCTTGGCACCATCCTGGTGAAAAACTGTATATACCCCAGATATGGATTACAGCGTGGGACACAGCGATGGACAGGTATGGTATATTGTTGGGTTTTTATTATTACTTTTATTACAGGAGAACGAGTGTGTTGCATGGATTAGCTGGATAATAAAGATGGCAAACTGTGTTTAGTGTTTTATTTCATTAAAATACTTTATTCTGGCTGTGTTTTTATTTAACCTATAGCAACTATAGGATTAGTAATGGATAGATGTCTTATTGACACCTCTCCATTACTAAGCCGGGCTTGATGTCACCTTACAATACAAAGATGACATCAACCCCACAACTATTACTCCACTTGCCACCGCTACAGGGCAAGTGGGAAGAGCGAGGCTGAGTGCCGGAATTGGCGCATCTTATAGATGTGCCTTTTCTGGGGTGGCTGGGAGCGGATGTTTTTAGCTGGTTTCTTCCTAGGCTATTAATATCAGCCCCCAGGCACTGGCTTCCCCTCTTTTGGTTCCGAAAATTGCGCGGGACCCCACGCCATTTTTTTCCCAAAAAATAATCTTTTATTAATTACATACATGTCCCATAATTTGCACACACACTACTAATTGGATTGGTCACTGACATCTATATATCTACCTATTCTGCATCTATTTAGTGTATGTAATCCATGTCATCCTGTTGGCTCCTGCAGTGATTTTACAGAAGCCGACAAATGAATTACCGGCTAATCTTCTATCTATTTCTCTATGAAATATAAAGATATATATATATATATATATGTGTGTGTCACTGATATGTATATATATATATATATATATATATATATATACACAGATAGATAGACCTATCCTATGTGTATATATGTATTCTATCTTTTCTATTCTAACCTGTCAGTGTGATTTTAAAGTAGCCACATATGGATTGCTGTCTTTTCAAAGGACATCAGTGAGTTAAAATGGGACAACACTCGCATGGTGCGAGTGCTGTGCGATTTTTTTTCTCATACTCATTGACTTCTATTGCGAATGAGATCCGATTTCTGATTGCAATCGCAGCATGCTGCGATTTTTTTCCAGCCCGATCGTGATCTGATCCGAGCTGGAAAAAAAACGCAGATGAAGACACAATCATAGAATAACATTGGTCTGAATTCAATCCGATTTTTTATCGGATTGAATTCGTCCGATTTCATTGCAAATGGGCATGAGCCCTTAAGGACATCTTCAGAGGGTGGTGATGCAAGAAATTGTAGTAAGTAACTGCAGCGATGCCTCCTGATAATGTGTTCCAGGAGGGGCGATAGACAGATGCTGTGGGTAGTGAGTTCAGCCCCAGCCTCTTGTGAAGTCCTTTGTGAGACTCCTCTGAAGCAAAACATCGGAAGTGAAGTTAAAAAAAAACACCACATTTAAGGATTAGCAGGATAGGGAGAAGTGTAAAAAAGACAATTGTGAAATTGTATAAAAAGCTAATTACAAATGGGGTTAGGGTGTAAAGATAAATATTTAAAAAGGATATATTACATGCCGGGCCACCCCTTTAATATTGAGTAGAATTAATTTCGGCCTATTGGTTCGGCCTCCACAATAGTCATGGTCTCTCATGTGACCCCTCGGGAAAATTAATTGCCCACCCCTGATATATAATCATTAAATGGTTGCACAAGCACTTTTCCATGATCCCACCATGATTTAGATTGTATACAGTGGATTTTTCCTAATCTCTATGCATTTATATCTGATGTCAATTGTTGCATCATATGGCTATTTATGGTATATCGTATTATAAATAATTTTTTTATTTACTACACTCCCGTCCCCGCACTTTTCTGTTACTGTCTATGTTGTTTTTTATTTTTTCCTATCTTTCTTTCATTTTATGGTGTTATGTTTTAATTATTGCACAAATAAAATTCATTTATTTTTTAAAATATTGATTGTTTCTGCCTAATTTTTGAACAAATTTTGTAGGTTTTCAGTTCGTATGTTTATAGGTATTTACTTATTTTGTTATTTTTGGTATTTCCTTCTAGCTTGGTTTTTTAGATACGCTGCAGATCCTGGACTTTCTGAAAAGAAACTTCTATAGAACTCAAAATCAGCATAAGATAATTAAAGTATACATAAAGTAGCCCAACATTTTCCTGTCAATCCCTCCTACTTCCTTTCTGTCAATGTTTCAATCAGAACAAGTGATTGTAGTAATTTCAGACAAGATAATTAACCAATTATAGCGGCAAGGCGCTGACACTCCTAAAAGCTATAAGAAAAAATCTGGAACTAACATGTCTTTATAGAGAAAGCTGGGTAACGAGCAATATGGCCGCCATGTCAGTTCCCGCCGTTATTCAGCTTTCCTAGGGTGCTGAAATGGATAATCTGCACTGATAGCAGTATCTACTGCTACCACTAGCAGGCAGTGTGTAGAAATATGAGTATGGCTGCATTCATCTAACCCCCCCAGTGGCAGCAATAGGCAGCACAGATTTTGCCATATCGCTATAATAATCATCCAAGTACAGTTTCCTATGTTAATTGCAATGGATCCACATGGGATCTGATTTTTTTTAACACACCGATTGATTCAGTGTAATGGACGAGTGAGATGCGAAAAATTGATCCTACTAGTACCCGCTGCGATTTTTTACACCTGGACCATCTGTCATGTGAAGCCTTGAAGTGAACTGCCCCATTGACATGCATTGGTCAGTTTGCTGTCCACACACAATCCACTTTGCACAGCACCCGAACATATCATTTTGTTATTTACATGCAGATGATGACAGCGGGCCAGTTCACTGTGGAACTTCTTTAAGTACGGATCGTAGCTCTTCATTACCAGCAGCCAGGTCTGCAATACCCAATAAGATATTCTGGACATGTCCGGCAACTCCAAATCCATATGAGCCAGAAATCGATGTCTGCAGGAAAACGACCAATTAAACTGTAAATCCTGTGAACTGAACGTCATTACAGTCCCAGGTCCTCTCCTACTCGTCTCCATGTAATCCTACAGATAACGCTGCCGGTGGGGAAATGATAATAGATTCTTTATTTTTAGACTATGGTCTCTGTATTCAAAACTCCTAGGGGTCTGCATTCAGGAAATGTAGATTTACACATCAAAATGGGCAACAAAGGCAACCTAAAAAGCAATGGTGCTGATGAGTGGTCTTAAAGAGCAATGGTGCTGAGGGATAGCTTTAAAGAGCAATGGTGCTGTCATGCTATGACTGAGGGGGGTCTCAAACTGTCCCTGGAACTGGGACCCTAACTATCCCTGTCCCAGGTGTACTCTTGATGGTAGAGAGGCCCAGATCTCCAACCTTACTGATCTCCAGGAGGCCCGGGCCTGGAAAACTAGTGTATCAACACATAAGACAGACTGGAGTGAAAATGGAGCAACAAACATACAAACACTCACTAAAGGTAGAGAGGTAAAGAACAGTAAAGGACAGGTAAAAAGAAGTTCAGACGGAGTACATAGGATTTGGAGCGGCCCCCAAACGCAGGGCAGCGGGGTACTCGGTACCGGGTCTCTCGGTTCTGAGAGTGTCACGGTGGCCTGACCCAGTCCGTGGTCCTGCTAAGGGGCGCCCAATTAACCCCTTCATGACCCAGCCTATTTTGGCCTTAATGACCTTGCCGTTTTTTGCAATTCTGACCAGTGTCCCTTTATGAGGTAATAACTCAGGAACGCTTCAACGGATCCTAGCGATTCTGAGATTGTTTTTTCGTGACATATTGGGCTTCATGTTAGTGGTAAATATAGGTCGATAATTTCTGAGTTTATTTGTGAAAAAAACGGAAATTTGGCAAAAATTTTGAAAATTTTGCAATTTTCACATTTTGAAATTTTATTCTGTTAAACCAGAGAGTTATGTGACACAAAATAGTTAATAAATAACATTTCCCACATGTCTACTTTACATCAGCTCAATTTTGGAAACAATTATTTTTTTTGCTAGGAAGTTATAAGGGTTAAAATTTGACCAGTGATTTCTCATTTTTACAACAAAATTTACAAAACCATTTTTTTTAGGGACCACCTCACATTTGAAGTCAGTTTGAGGGTTCTATATGGCTGAAAATACCCAAAAGTGACACCATTCTAAAAACTGCACCCCTCAAGGTGCTCAAAACCACATTCAAGAAGTTTATTAACCCTTCGGGTGTTTCACAGCAGCAGAAGCAACATGGAAGGAAAAAATGAACATTTAACTTTTTAGTCACAAAAATGATATTTTAGCGAAATTTTTTTTATTTTCCCAAGGGTAAAAGGAGAAACTGGACCACGAACGTTGTTGTCCAATTTGTCCTGAGTACGCTGATACCTCATATGTGGGGGTAAACCACTGTTTGGGCGCACGGCAGGGCTCGGAAGGGAAGGAGCGCCATTTGACTTTTTCAATGAAAAATTGGCTCCAATCTTTAGCGGACACCATGTCGCGTTTGGAGAGCCCCCGTGTGCCTAAACATTGGAGCTCCCCCACAAGTGACCCCATTTTGGAAACTAGACCCCCCAAGGAACTTATCTAGAAGCATAGTGAGCACTTTAAACCCCCAGGTGCTTCACAAATTGATTCGTAAAAATGAAACAGTACTTTTTTTTCACAAAAAAATTATTTTAGCCTCAATTTTTTCATTTTCACATGGGCAACAGGATAAAATGGATCCTAAAATTTGTTGGACAATTTCTCCTGAGTACACCGATACCTCACATGTGGGGGTAAACCACTGTTTGGGCACATGGTAAGGCTCGGAAGGGAAGGAGCGCCATTTGACTTTTTGAATGAAAAATTATCTCCATCGCTAGCAGACACCATGTCACGTTTGGAGAGCCCCTGTGTGCCTAAACATTGGAGCGCTCCCACAAGTGACCCCATTTTGAAAACTAGACCCCCCAAGGAACTTATCTAGAAGCATAGTGAGCACTTTAAACTCTCAGGTGCTTCACAAATTGATCCGTAAAAATGAAAAAGTACTTTTTTTTCACACAAAATTTCTTTTAGCCTTAATTTTTTCATTTTCACATGGGCAACAGGATAAAATGGATCCTAAAATTTGTTGGGCAATTTCTCCTGAGTATGTTGATACCTCATATGTGGGGGTAAACCACTGTTTGGGTGCACGGCAAGGCTCGGAAGGGGAGGCGTGCCATTTGACTTTTTGAATGGAAAATTAGCTCCAATCGTTAGCGGACACCATGTGGCGTTTGGAGAGCCCCTGTGTGCCTAAACATTGGAGCTCCCCTACAAGTTACCCCATTTTGGAAACTAGACCCCCAAATAAACTTATCTAGATGCATAGTGAGCACTTATAACCCCCAGGTGCTTCACAGAAGTTTATAACGCAGAGCCGTGAAAATAAAAAATAATTTTTCTTTCCTCAAAAATGATTTTTAGCCCAGAATTTTTTATTTTCCCAAGGGTAATAGGAGAAATTGGACCCCAAATGTTGTTGTCCAGTTTGTACTCAGTACGATGATACCCCATATGTGGGGGTAAACCACTGTTTGGGCGCACGGCAGGGCTCGGAAGGGAAGGCACGCCATTTGGCTTTTTGAATGGAAAATTAGCTCCAATCATTAGCGGACACCATGTCGCGTTTGGAGAGCCCCTGTGTGCCTAAACATTGGAGCTCCCGCACAAGTGACCCCATTTTGGAAACTAGACCTCCCAAGGAACTAATCTAGATGTGTGGTGAGCACTTTGAACCCCCAAGTGCTTCGCAGAAGTTTATAACGCAGAGCCGTGAAAATAAAAAATAATTTTTCTTTTCTCAAAAATGATTTTTTAGCCCACAATTTTTTATTTTCCCAAAGGTAACAGGAGAAATTGGACCCCAAAAGTTGTTGTCCAGTTTCTCCTGAGTACGCTGATACCCCATATGTGGGGGTAAACCACTGTTTTGGCACACGTCGGGGTTCGGAAGGGAAGTAGTGACGTTTTGAAATGCAGACTTTGATGGAATGCTCTGCGGGCGTCAGGTTGCGTTTGCAGAGCCCCTGATGTGCCTAAACAGTAGGAACTCCCCACAAGTGACTCCATTTTGGAAACTAGACCCCCAAGGGAACTTATCTAGATGTGTGGTGAGCACTTTGAACCCCCAAGTGCTTCACAGAAGTTTATAACGCAGAGCTGTGAAAATAATAAATGTGTTTCCTTTCCTCAAAAATATTTTTTTAGCCCAGAATTTTTCATTTTTGCAAGGGTAACAGGAGAAATTGGACCCCAAAAGTTGTTGTCCAGTTTCTCCTGAGTACGCTGATACCCCATATGTGGGGGTAAACCACTGTTTGGGCACATGCCGGGGCTCGGAAGGGAAGTAGTGACGTTTTGGAATGCAGACTTTGATGGAATGGTCTGCGGGCATCATGTTACGTTTGCAGAGCCCCTGATATGCCTAAACAGTAGAAACCCCCCACAAGTGACCCCATTTTGGAAACTAGACCCCCAAGGAACTTATCTAGATGTGTGGTGAGCATGTTCAACCCCCAAGTGCTTCACAGAAGTTTACAACGCAGAGCCGTGAAAATAAAAAATCATTTTTCTTTCCTCAAAAAAGATGTTTTAGCAAGCAATTTTTTATTTTCTCAAGGGTAACAGGAGAAATTGGACCCCAATATTTGTTGCCCAGTTTGTTGTGAGTACGCTGATACCCCATATGTGGGGGTAAACCACTGTTTGGGCACACGTCAGGGCTCGGAAGGGAAGTAGTGACATTTGAAATGCAGACTTTGATGGAATGGTCTGCGGGCGTCACATTGCATTTGCAGAGCCCCTGATGTGCCTAAACAGTAGAAACACCCCACAAGTGACCCCATTTTGGAAACTAGACCCCCCAAGGAACTTATCTAGATGTGTGATGAGCACGTTCAACCCCCAAGTGCTTCACAGAAGTTTACAACGCAGAGCCGTGAAAATAAAAAATCATTTTTCTTTCCTCAAAAAAGATGTTTTAGCAAGCAATTCTTTATTTTCACAAGGGTAACAGGAGAAATTGGGCCCCAATGTTTGTTGCTCAGTTTGTTGTGAGTACAGTGATACCCCATATGTGGGGGTAAACCACTGTTTGGGCGCACGTCAGGGCTCGGAAGGGAAGTAGTGACATTTGAAATGCAGACTTTGATGGAATGGTCTGCGGGCGTCACGTTGCATTTGCAGAGCCCCTGATGTGCCTAAACAGTAGAAACACCCCACAAATGACCCCATTTTGGAAACTAGACCCCCGAAGGAACTTATCTAGATGTGTGGTGAGTAGGGTTGAGCGACTTTCATTTTTTTAAGATCGAGTCTGGTTTTGTGAAACCCGATTTAGTCCAGAGTCGAGTCGAGTGAAGTCGGCCGATTATCGCTAAAAGTCGGGGATCGACCGAAACACGAAACCCAATGCAAGTCAATGGGGAAGCATAGCCGGCAGTGAGTGGAGGCCAGGAAAACACCTACAGTGCACATTTTACTGCCAAAAACATCCATTCTTGTTTTCTGAAGCTTGTCAATCTTAATTAACTTTATAATAATAGTTGGGCACTGGAAATTGGGGGTCATTTGGCAAAAGTTGTGGGGGTAGGGCTGGTTCAAGGTTTTAGTGGGCCCAGGAAACATGGACTACGTCATGGCGGTGGAGCAGGGAGAGGTAAGTATTTCAACGTTGCAAGTGCTGTGATCCTGAGCAAGCAGGGGGGGCCCACTCGTTCGCATTGGCACTGGCACAGGGCCCCTCAAAGTACGGCGGTGTGTTTGCATGGCGGGGGCGCCTCCCACCAGCAGCGACACTTTTGCGTACTCTGAGTGGCCCTGTGCCAGTGACGTCGCCAACGAGTATGCCCCCCCACCTGATGAAGGAACCTGCACTTTCATCTGCACCTTCCTCTTTGTCCCTGTGTAAGGTGGTATAATATGCGGGAAGGGGAACCTTACTTTCAGCAGGGTCAGATTCTGGCTGTGTAGAGTACAAGGGGAATGTAGTGGTCTAGGTCAATGTACCAGCAGACTCATCTAGCAGTGGCTGGGCAATGGGCAGGATGATGAGGAAACAGATATAGGGCCAAAGAATAAAGTAGGCTAAATGCAGATCAAAATTGGTAACAGGACTAAACAGGCGGCATTGCTTTGTTCAGTGGAGTAGCAAACCCAAGAGCAGCAGACACTGTTTCAAGGGCCTAACCACACTAGTAGGCCAAATGCAGTTTAATATCTGATAGTATAGGCCGAAAGCCAGAATGTGGAAGCTCAGCTTTGTTCAGTTGAGGACAACACCAGGGAGGGGCAGACACCGTTAGTAGGCCCTAACCACCATTTTGTTTTTTAAAAAACACTTAATGAGAGCCAGAAGGTTGAAGCTCAGCTTTATTCAGTTGAGGGCAACACCAGGGAGGGGCAGAAGCCGTTAGTAGGCCCTAACCACCATTTTGTTTTTTAAAAAACACTTAATGAGAGCCAGAAGGTTGAAGCTCAGCTTTATTCAGTTGAGGGCAACACCAGGCAGGGGCAGACACCGTTAGTAGGCCGGAACCAGCAATGTGTTTAAAAACAGCAGTTAATCAGAGCCGGAAGGTAGAAGCTCAGCTTTATTCAGTTGAGGGCAACACCAGGGAGGGGCAGAAGCCGTTAGTAGGCCCTAACCACCATTTTGTTTTTTAAAAAACACTTAATGAGAGCCAGAAGGTTGAAGCTCAGCTTTATTCAGTTGAGGGCAACACCAGGCAGGGGCAGACACCGTTAGTAGGCCGGAACCAGCAATGTGTTTAAAAACAGCAGTTAATCAGAGCCGGAAGGTAGAAGCTCAGCTTTATTCAGTTGAGGGCAACACCAGGGAGGGGCAGAAGCCGTTAGTAGGCCGGAACCAGCAATGTGTTTAAAAACAGCAGTTAATCAGAGCCGGAAGGTAGAAGCTCAGCTTTATTCAGTTGAGGGCAACACCAGGGAGGGGCAGAAGCCGTTAGTAGGCCCTAACCACCATTTTGTTTTTTAAAAAACACTTAATGAGAGCCAGAAGGTTGAAGCTCAGCTTTATTCAGTTGAGGGCAACACCAGGCAGGGGCAGACACCGTTAGTAGGCCGGAACCAGCAATGTGTTTAAAAACAGCAGTTAATCAGAGCCGGAAGGTAGAAGCTCAGCTTTATTCAGTTGAGGGCAACACCAGGGAGGGGCAGAAGCCGTTAGTAGGCCCTAACCACCATTTTGTTTTTTAAAAAACACTTAATGAGAGCCAGAAGGTTGAAGCTCAGCTTTATTCAGTTGAGGGCAACACCAGGCAGGGGCAGACACCGTTAGTAGGCCGGAACCAGCAATGTGTTTAAAAACAGCAGTTAATCAGAGCCGGAAGGTAGAAGCTCAGCTTTATTCAGTTGAGGGCAACACCAGGGAGGGGCAGAAGCCGTTAGTAGGCCGGAACCAGCAATGTGTTTAAAAACAGCAGTTAATCAGAGCCGGAAGGTAGAAGCTCAGCTTTATTCAGTTGAGGGCAACACCAGGGAGGGGCAGAAGCCGTTAGTAGGCCCTAACCACCATTTTGTTTTTTAAAAAACACTTAATGAGAGCCAGAAGGTTGAAGCTCAGCTTTATTCAGTTGAGGGCAACACCAGGCAGGGGCAGACACCGTTAGTAGGCCGGAACCAGCAATGTGTTTAAAAACAGCAGTTAATCAGAGCCGGAAGGTAGAAGCTCAGCTTTATTCAGTTGAGGGCAACACCAGGGAGGGGCAGAAGCCGTTAGTAGGCCGGAACCAGCAATGTGTTTAAAAACAGCAGTTAATCAGAGCCGGAAGGTAGAAGCTCAGCTTTATTCAGTTGAGGGCAACACCAGGGAGGGGCAGAAGCCGTTAGTAGGCCCTAACCACCATTTTGTTTTTTAAAAAACACTTAATGAGAGCCAGAAGGTTGAAGCTCAGCTTTATTCAGTTGAGGGCAACACCAGGCAGGGGCAGACACCGTTAGTAGGCCGGAACCAGCAATGTGTTTAAAAACAGCAGTTAATCAGAGCCGGAAGGTAGAAGCTCAGCTTTATTCAGTTGAGGGCAACACCAGGGAGGGGCAGAAGCCGTTAGTAGGCCCTAACCACCATTTTGTTTTTTAAAAAACACTTAATGAGAGCAGAAGGTTGAAGCTCAGCTTTATTCAGTTGAGGGCAACACCAGGCAGGGGCAGACACCGTTAGTAGGCCGGAACCAGCAATGTGTTTAAAAACAACAGTTAATCAGAGCCGGAAGGTAGAAGCTCAGCTTTATTCAGTTGAGGGCAACACCAGGGAGGGGCAGAAGCCGTTAGTAGGCCGGAACCAGCAATGTGTTTAAAAACAGCAGTTAATCAGAGCCGGAAGGTAGAAGCTCAGCTTTATTCAGTTGAGGGCAACACCAGGGAGGGGCAGAAGCCGTTAGTAGGCCCTAACCACCATTTTGTTTTTTAAAAAACACTTAATGAGAGCCAGAAGGTTGAAGCTCAGCTTTATTCAGTTGAGGGCAACACCAGGCAGGGGCAGAAACCGTTAGTAGGCCGGAACCAGCAATGTGTTTAAAAACAGCAGTTAATCAGAGCCGGAAGGTAGAAGCTCAGCTTTATTCAGTTGAGGGCAACACCAGGGAGGGGCAGAAGCCGTTAGTAGGCCCTAACCACCATTTTGTTTTTTAAAAAACACTTAATGAGAGCCAGAAGGTTGAAGCTCAGCTTTATTCAGTTGAGGGCAACACCAGGCAGGGGCAGACACCGTTAGTAGGCCGGAACCAGCAATGTGTTTAAAAACAGCAGTTAATCAGAGCCGGAAGGTAGAAGCTCAGCTTTATTCAGTTGAGGGCAACACCAGGGAGGGGCAAACACCGTTAGTAGGCCGGAACCAGCAATGTGTTTAAAAACAGCAGTTAATCAGAGCCAGAAGGTTGAAGCTCAGCTTTATTCAGTTGAGGGCAACACCAGGCAGGGGCAGACACCGTTAGTAGGCCGGAACCACCATTTTGTTTTTTAAAAAACACTTAATGAGAGCCAGAAGGTTGAAGCTCAGCTTTATTCAGTTGAGGGCAACACCAGGCAGGGGCAGACACCGTTAGTAGGCCGGAACCAGCAATGTGTTTAAAAACAGCAGTTAATCAGAGCCGGAAGGTAGAAGCTCAGCTTTATTCAGTTGAGGGCAACACCAGGGAGGGGCAGAAGCCGTTAGTAGGCCCTAACCACCATTTTGTTTTTTAAAAAACACTTAATGAGAGCCAGAAGGTTGAAGCTCAGCTTTATTCAGTTGAGGGCAACACCAGGCAGGGGCAGACACCGTTAGTAGGCCGGAACCAGCAATGTGTTTAAAAACAGCAGTTAATCAGAGCCGGAAGGTAGAAGCTCAGCTTTATTCAGTTGAGGGCAACACCAGGGAGGGGCAGAAGCCGTTAGTAGGCCCTAACCACCATTTTGTTTTTTAAAAAACACTTAATGAGAGCCAGAAGGTTGAAGCTCAGCTTTATTCAGTTGAGGGCAACACCAGGCAGGGGCAGACACCGTTAGTAGGCCGGAACCAGCAATGTGTTTAAAAACAGCAGTTAATCAGAGCCGGAAGGTAGAAGCTCAGCTTTATTCAGTTGAGGGCAACACCAGGGAGGGGCAAACACCGTTAGTAGGCCGGAACCAGCAATGTGTTTAAAAACAGCAGTTAATCAGAGCCAGAAGGTTGAAGCTCAGCTTTATTCAGTTGAGGGCAACACCAGGCAGGGGCAGACACCGTTAGTAGGCCGGAACCACCATTTTGTTTTTTAAAAAACACTTAATGAGAGCCAGAAGGTTGAAGCTCAGCTTTATTCAGTTGAGGGCAACACCAGGCAGGGGCAGACACCGTTAGTAGGCCGGAACCAGCAATGTGTTTAAAAACAGCAGTTAATCAGAGCCGGAAGGTAGAAGCTCAGCTTTATTCAGTTGAGGGCAACACCAGGGAGGGGCAGACACCGTTAGTAGGCCGGAACCAGCAATGTGTTTAAAAACAGCAGTTAATCAGAGCCGGAAGGTAGAAGCTCAGCTTTATTCAGTTGAGGGCAACACCAGGGAGGGGCAGAAGCCGTTAGTAGGCCCTAACCACCATTTTGTTTTTTAAAAAACACTTAATGAGAGCCAGAAGGTAGAAGCTCAGCTTTATTCAGTTGAGGACAACTTGAATTAGGGACTGCATACAGACTTAGCAGGCTGTCCCCTGTGTGGACCATGCATCCAATACATTAACCCATTGAGCCACAAAGGACACGTAACCTTCCGTGGCCATGCCTACAGGTCCATGTGTCTGTTGTCAGGTGTACCTTTGTCAGTGTAGGCCTATTGGAAGGAGGGACCGCAGACAGGCTTCGAAGGCCTAACACAATAAAATTGGCTGGCTGTAGGCACTTTAAAATTGGTTCCAGGGGTACACGGGCAGCAGTGGTCTGGTCAGTGGAGGCCTAGTGGAAGGAGGGACCGCAGACAGGCTTCGAAGGCCTAAAATAACAAACAATAGGCTCATGGCAGTTTTACAGCGGTTACATGGATACACAGGCAGCTTGGTGGTGAGTGGAGGAGTATTTAAAGTAGGGACCGCAGACAGGCTATCAAAGGCCTAAAATAACAAACAATAGGCTCATGGCAGTTTTACAGCGGTTACATGGATACACGGGCAGGCAGCTGGTGATGAGTGGAGGAGTATTTAAAGTAGGGACCGCAGACAGGCTATCAAAGGCCTAAAATAACAAACAATAGGCTCATGGCAGTTTTACAGCGGTTACATGGAAACACGGGCAGGCAGCTGGTGATGAGTGGAGGAGTATTTAAAGTAGGGACCGCAGACAGGCTATCAAAGGCCTAAAATAACAAACAATAGGCTCATGGCAGTTTTACAGCGGTTACATGGATACACAGGCAGCTTGGTGGTGAGTGGAGGAGTAGTGCAAGGAGTGTCTGTCCCAGTACTCCCAAAATATAAATAGATGTTAATGTCTCGCAAAACAACCAAAAAAAAAAAAAAGGTGGCATACTTAGGTACAGGGGTGGGCTCATCTACTGAGTTTCTGACATTGTAATTTGGCAGTAACTATTTAATGGTGCCAATATAGGACACAGACACAGACTACTTTAAGTTGCATCATAGATGTCTACAAATTTGTATTGTCAGTGCCAGACATTGAATGATGTCAGCGAATAGACTAAAGATTGGTGGAGCTGTGTGACATAATTTTGCACGTGGTAGAGCACATTTTGAGCTGGGGTAGGGGGGAACTCTCTTGAGGCCGGCGGGACCGCCCCAGGGCCCCTCATGTTACAACGGTGTGTCTGACGTTGGGTGCGCACCACCACCGCCAGAGACACTACATTGTACTATGAGGGACCCAGTAGCAATGCCGTCAACCAAAAGCGAGCACACCCACCTCTTCAGACAAACAGCAGTCTCACGGGTGCTTGCGCCAAGTCGCGATACCACGGCCCCGTGTGGGGGCCCCCTGGAGCTCGTGTGAGAACGATCACGTGCGCTGTGTGCTGGGAATGCCTGAAGCAAACGGTCAACAAGAGTTGATTGTTTGGTTGCTAATATTAGTTCCAAGTTCTCATGTGGCATAATATTTTGCAATTTGCCTTTATAGCGTGGATCAAGGAGGCAGGCCAACCAGTAATCGTCATCGTTCATCATTTTCGTAATGCGTGTGTCCCTTTTTAGGATACGTAAGGCATAATCCGCCATGTGGGCCAAAGTTCCAGTTGTCAAATCTCCGGTTGTGATTGGTTGAGGGGCAGTTGCAGGCAAATCTACGTCACTTGTGTCCCTCAAAAAACCAGAACCCGGCCGTGACACGCAACCAATTTCCTGTGCCCCCGGGAAAGGTTCGGCATTAAAAATATACTCATCCCCATCATCCTCCTCGTCCTCCACCTCCTCTTCGCCCGCTACCTCGTCCTGTACACTGCCCTGACCAGACAATGGCTGACTGTCATCAAGGCTTTCCTCTTCCTCTGGTGCAGACGCCTGCTCCTTTATGTGCGTCAAACTTTGCATCAGCAGACGCATTAGGGGGATGCTCATGCTTATTACGGCGTTGTCTGCACTAACCAGCCGTGTGCATTCCTCAAAACACTGAAGGACTTGACACATGTCTTGTATCTTAGACCACTGCACACCTGACAACTCCATGTCTGCCATCCTACTGCCTGCCCGTGTATCCTCCCACAAATAAATAACAGCACGCCTCTGTTCGCACAGTCTCTGAAGCATGTGCAGTGTTGAGTTCCACCTTGTTGCAACGTCTATGATTAGGCGATGCTGGGGAAGGTTCAAAGACCGCTGATAGGTCTGCATACGGCTGGCGTGTACAGGCGAACGTCGGATATGTGAGCAAAGTGCACGCACTTTGAGGAGCAGGTCGGAGAACCCAGGATAAGTTTTCAATAAGCACTGCACCACCAGGTTTAAGGTGTGAGCCAGGCAAGGAATGTGTTTCAGTTGGGAAAGGGAGATGGCAGCCATGAAATTCCTTCCGTTATCACTCACTACCTTGCCTGCCTCAAGATCTACTGTGCCCAGCCACGACTGCGTTTCTTGTTGCAAGAACTCGGACAGAACTTCCGCGGTGTGTCTGTTGTCGCCCAAACACTTCATAGCCAATACAGCCTGCTGACGCTTGGCAGTAGCTGGCCCATAATGGGACAACTGGTGTGCAACAGTGTCATCTGCCGATGGAGTGGTTGGCAGACTGCGTTCTGTGGAAGAGCTGTAGCTTCTGCAGGAGGACGAGGAGGAGGAGGAGGAGGGGGTGCGAACGCCTACAGCCAACTGTTTCCTAGACCGTGGGCTAGGCACAACTGTCCCTAAATTGATGTCGCCTGTGGACCCTGCATCCACCACATTCACCCAGTGTGCCGTGATGGACACATAACGTCCCTGGCCATGCCTACTGGTCCATGCATCTGTAGTCAGGTGCACCTTTGTACTCACAGATTGCCTGAGTGCATGGACGATGCGCTGTTTAACATGCTGGTGCAGGGCTGGGATGGTTTTTCTGGAAAAAAAGTGTCGACTGGGTAGCTCGTATCGTGGTTCAGCGTACTCCATCAGGGCTTTGAAAGCTTCGCTTTCAACTAACCGGTAGGGCATCATCTCTAACGAGATTAGTCTAGCTATGTGGGCGTTAAAACCCTGTGTACGCGGATGCGAGGATAAGTACTTCCTTTTTCTAACCAGAGTCTCATGTAGGGTGAGCTGGACTGGAGAGCTGGAGATCGTGGAACTTTCGGGTGTGCCGGTGTACATGGCAGACTGAGAGACGGTTGGAGACGGTATTGTTTCCGCCGGTGCCCTAGATGCAATATTTCCTCCTACAAAACTGGTGGTTCCCTGACCCTGACTGCTTTTGGCTGGCAAAGAAACCTGCACAGATACTGCCGGTGGTGCGGAAAATGGTGGCCTTACAGTGACGGAAGGGATGTTGCGTTGCTGACTAGCTTCATTGGCCGAGGGTGCTACAACCTTAAGAGACGTTTGGTAGTTAGTCCAGGCTTGAAAATGCATGGTGGTTAAGTGTCTATGCATGCAACTAGTATTTAGACTTTTCAGATTCTGACCTCTGCTTAAGCTAGTTGAACATTTTTGACAGATGACTTTGCGCTGATCAGTTGGATGTTGTTTAAAAAAATGCCAGACTGCACTCTTCCTAGACTCGGATCCCTTTTCAGGGATTGCAGACTGAGCTTTAACCGGATGGCCACGCTGTCCTCCAACAGGTTTTGGCTTTGACACGCGTTTTGGGCCAGATACGGGCCCGGCAGATGGAACCTGTTGCGATGTTGATGCCTGCTGCGGCCCCTCCTCCACCTCCGCTTCTGAACTACTGCCGCCTGCACCCTGTTCCCCCAATGGCTGCCAATCGGGGTCAATAACTGGGTCATCTATTACCTCCTCTTCGAGCTCGTGTGCAACTTCGTCTGTGTCACTGTGTCGGTCGGTGGTATAGCGTTCGTGGCGGGGCAACATAGTCTCATCAGGGTCTGATTGTGGATCTGTACCCTGAGAGGGCAATGTGGTGGTCTGAGTCAAAGGAGCAGCATAGTACTCTGGCTGTGGCTGTGCATCAGTGCACTCCATGTCAGAATCTACTTGTAATGGGCATGGCCTGTTAAATGTTTCACTTTCTAAGCCAGGGACGGTATGTGTAAAGAGCTCCATGGAGTGACCCGTTGTGTCGCCTGCTGCATCCTTCTCTCTTGTTGTAGTTTTTGCTGAGGAGGACAAGGAAGCGACTTGTCCCTGACCGTGAACATCCACAAGCGACGCGCTGCTTTTACATTTACCAGTTTCGGAAGAGGAGGCAAAAGAGCTACAGGCTGAGTCTGCAATGTAAGCCAAAACTTGCTGTTGCTGCTCCGCCTTTAAAAGCGGTTTTCCTACTCCCAGAAAAGAGAGCGTTCGAGGCCTTGTGTAGCCTGACGACGAAACTGGCTCCACAGCTCCAGACTTAGGTGGAATATTTTTATCCCCACGACCACCTGATGCTCCACTACCACTACCATCATTACCAGCTGACAATGAACGCCCACGACGACCTCTTGCACCAGACTTCCTCATTGTTTTAAAATCTTAACCAAAGTAACTTTATTTGTTGCTGTCAAACAACTTACACGGTGAGCTATAACTTCAGTATGATTTCAATATCCCTTAACAGGTTGGTGAGACCACAAGGAAAATCAGGCACAATGTTACACACTCTGTTTTCTGTGGCACAAAATCACAGAGATGACACACACGCAGGACTGTCACTCAAGCACTAATGTCAATATTAATCTCCCACCTAATTTATTTATTTTTTTTTCTCAGGGAGACTTTAGAAACCAAATAATATTAAAAAAACCAAAAAAATAAAAAGCCTTTCTATGGCCCACTGAATGAGGCCGGCGTCACACTGGCGAGTTTTACGGACGTAAGAGCGCAGAAACTACGTCTGTAAAACTCGCATAACATACGGCACAATTATTCTCAATGGGGCTGCTCCTATTAGCCGTATATTACGGTTCAGTATTATACGGCTTTCTACGGCCGTACAAAATCGCAGCATGCTGCGTTTGTCAGCGTACTGTGCAAAAAAATCGCCAATGAAAGTCTATGGGGGCGAGAAAAATACGGATTCCACACGGACCAGCAGTGTGACTTGCGAGAAATACGCAGCGCTGTTAGTGAAAAGTCGGTAATTCAATTGCCGGCTTTTCATTTCTCCTGCACAAACCCGACAGGATATGAGACATGGTTTACATACAGTAAACCATCTCATATCCCCTTTTTTTTTGCATATTCCACACTACTAATGTTAGTAGTGTGTATGTGCAAAATTTCAGCGCTGTAGCTGCTAAAATAAAGGGTTAAATGGCGGAAAAAATTGGCGTGGGCTCCCGCGCAATTTTCTCCGCCAGAGCGGTAAAGCCAGTGACTGAGGGCAGATATTAATAGCCAGGAGAGGGTCCATGGTTATTGGCCCCCCCCGGCTACAAACATCTGCCCCCAGCCGCCCCAGAAAAGGCACATCTGGAAGATGCGCCTATTCTGGCACTTGGCCACTCTCTTCCCACTCCCTGTAGCGGTGGGCTATGGGGTAATGAAGGGTTAATGCCACCTTGCTATTGGAAGGTGACATTAAGCCAGATTAATAATGGAGAGGCGTCAATTATGTCACCTATCCATTATTAATCTAAGTGTTTGCAAGGGTTAAAAAACACACACACACATGATTGAAAAGTATTTTAATGAAATAAACACAGCGGTTGTTGTAATAATTTATTGTTCTCTCAAATCCATTTGCAGTCCCTCGCTTGGCAACATAATAAACGCACAAGATACATACCTTCTGATGTACTGTCAGGTCCAACGATGTAATCCATCTGAAGGGGTTAACTAATATTACAAGCAGGAGCCCTGCTATAATGCAGCTGTGCTCCGTGCTTGTAATTCCCCTGCGAATGAATGAAATGTAGGTCATTGACCTACATTTCATTCATTCGCGGTGATGCGCCCCCTGGTGGATGTCCTCATATGACCTGGAGCGTGGGAAAAAGTTCCCAGGCTGCAGTTCATGAGAACATCCACCAGAGGGCGCCTCACCGCGAATGAATGAAATGTAGGTCAATGACCTACATTTCATTCATTCGCAGGGGAATTACAAGCACGGAGCACAGCTGCATTATAGCAGGGCTCCTGCTTGTAATATTAGTTAACCCCTTCAGATGGATTACTTCGTGGGACGTGACAGTTCATCAGAGAGGGTATGTATCTTGTGCGTTTATTATGTTGCCAAGCGAGGGACTGCAAATGGATTTGAGAGAACAATAAATTATTACAACAACCGCTGTGTTTATTTCATTAAAATCCTTTTTAATCATGTGTGTGTGTGTTTTTTAACCCTTTCCAACAATTGGATTAATAATGGATAGGTGTCATAATTGACGCCTCTCCATTATTAATCTGGCTTAATGTCACCTTCCAATAGCAAGGTGGCATTAACCCTTCATTACCCCATATCCCACCGCTACAGGGAGTGGGAAGAGAGTGGCCAAGTGCCAGAATAGGCACATCTTCCAGATGTGCCTTTTCTGGGGTGGCTGAGGGCAGATGTTTTTAGCCACGGGGGGGCCAATAACCATGGACCCTCTCCTGGCTATTAATATCTGCCCTCAGTCACTGGCTTTACCGCTCTGGCGGAGAAAATTGCGCGGGAGCCCACGCCAATTTTTTCCGCCATTTAACCCTTTATTTCAGCAGCTACAGCGCTGAAATTTTGCACATACACACTACTAACATTAGTAGTGTGGAATATGCAAAAAAAAGGGGGATATGAGATGGTTTACTGTATGTAAACCATGTCTCATATCCTGTCGGGTTTGTGCAGGAGAAATGAAAAGCCGGCAATTGAATTACCGGCTGTTCACAGATATCGCGCTGAATGAAATCTAAATACAGAATATATATATATGTGTCTCAATGACATATATATATATATATATATATATATACTATATATATAGTTTCCCGAACATTTGAGCACATAAATCCATTAGATGTCGGTTTTGCAAGCCTGCGCGAAAATCTCGCAGTACGGATGCCATACGGATTACATACGGAGGATGCCATGCGCAAAATACGCTGACACACCCTGACTACGGATCACTATTTTGGGAACATTTCTCCGTATTACGGCCGTATTACAGCCGTAAAAAACGGACCGTATTGTCTTACGCCGAGTGTGACGCCGGCCTGAGAGAGAGAGGTGGCACACCCAGGAGTCAAGACTGGCACACAAGCTGAAAGGGCAATATTACTCTCCCACTGTTTTTTTTATGTATTTTTTGTTTTTTAAGGGAGACTTTAGAAACCAAATAATATTAAAAAAAAAACAAAAAAAAAAAGGCTTTCTATGGCCCACAATTAGAGAGAGAGAGGTGGCACACCCAGGAGTCAAGACTGGCGCACAAGCTGAAAGGGCAATATTACTCTCCCACTGTTTTTTTAAGTTTTTTTTTTTTTATTTTCAGGGAGACTTTAGAAACCAAATAATATTAAAAAAACCAAAAAAATAAATAGCCTTTCTATGGCCCACTGAATGAGAGAGAGAGGTGGCACACCCAGGAGTCAAGACTGTCACACAAGCTGAAAGGGCAATATTACTCTCCCACTGTTTTTTTATGTATTTTTTGTTTTTTAAGGGAGACTTTAGAAACCAAATAATATTTAAAAAAAAAAAAAAAAAAAGGCTTTCTATGGCCCACAATTAGAGAGAGAGGTGGCACACCCAGGAGTCAAGACTGGCACACAAGCTGAAAGGGCAATATTACTCTCCCACTGTTTTTTTATGTATTTTTTGTTTTTTCAGGGAGACTTTAGAAACCAAATAATATTAAAAAAAACAAAAAAATAAATAGCCTTTCTATGGCCCACTGAATGAGAGAGAGAGGTGGCACACCCAGGAGTCAAGACTGGCACACAAGCTGAAAGGGCAATATTACTCTCCCACTGTTTTTTTATGTATTTTTTGTTTTTTAAGGGAGACTTTAGAAACCAAATAATATTTAAAAAAAAAAAAAAAAAAAGGCTTTCTATGGCCCACAATTAGAGAGAGAGGTGGCACACCCAGGAGTCAAGACTGGCACACAAGCTGAAAGGGCAATATTACTCTCCCACTGTTTTTTTATGTATTTTTTGTTTTTTAAGGGAGACTTTAGAAACCAAATAATATTAAAAAAAAACAAAAAAAAAGGCTTTCTATGGCCCACAATTAGAGAGAGAGAGGTGGCACACCCAGGAGTCAAGACTGGCGCACAAGCTGAAAGGGCAATATTACTCTCCCACTGTTTTTTTAAGTTTTTTTTTTTTTATTTTCAGGGAGACTTTAGAAACCAAATAATATTAAAAAAACCAAAAAAATAAATAGCCTTTCTATGGCCCACTGAATGAGAGAGAGAGGTGGCACACCCAGGAGTCAAGACTGGCACACAAGCTGAAAGGGCAATATTACTCTCCCACTGTTTTTTTATGTTTTTTTTTTTTTTCAGGGAGACTTTAGAAACCAAATAATATTAAAAAAACCAAAAAAATAAATAGCCTTTCTATGGCCCACTGAATGAGAGAGAGAGGTGGCACACCCAGGAGTCAAGACTGGCACACAAGCTGAAAGGGCAATATTACTCTCCCACTGTTTTTTTATGTATTTTTTGTTTTTTAAGGGAGACTTTAGAAACCAAATAATATTTAAAAAAAAAAAAAAAAAAGGCTTTCTATGGCCCACAATTAGAGAGAGAGGTGGCACACCCAGGAGTCAAGACTGGCACACAAGCTGAAAGGGCAATATTACTCTCCCACTGTTTTTTTATGTATTTTTTGTTTTTTAAGGGAGACTTTAGAAACCAAATAATATTAAAAAAAAAACAAAAAAAAAAATGCTTTCTATGGCCCACAATTAGAGAGAGAGAGGTGGCACACCCAGGAGTCAAGACTGGCGCACAAGCTGAAAGGGCAATATTACTCTCCCACTGTTTTTTTAAGTTTTTTTTTTTTTTTTCAGGGAGACTTTAGAAACCAAATAATATTAAAAAAACCAAAAAAATAAATAGCCTTTCTATGGCCCACTGAATGAGAGAGAGAGGTGGCACACCCAGGAGTCAAGACTGGCACACAAGCTGAAAGGGCAATATTACTCTCCCACTGTTTTTTTATGTATTTTTTGTTTTTTAAGGGAGACTTTAGAAACCAAATAATATTTAAAAAAAAAAAAAAAAAAAAGGCTTTCTATGGCCCACAATTAGAGAGAGAGGTGGCACACCCAGGAGTCAAGACTGGCACACAAGGTGAAAGGGCAATATTACTCTCCCACTGTTTTTTTATTTATTTTTTGTTTTTTAAGGGAGACTTTAGAAACCCAATAATATTTAAAAAAAAAAAAAAAAAGGCTTTCTATGGCCCACAATTAGAGAGAGAGGTGGCACACCCAGGAGTCAAGACTGGCACACAAGCTGAAAGGGCAATATTACTCTCCCACTGTTTTTTTTTTTTTTTTTTTTCAGGGAGACTTTAGAAACCAGATAATAAGAAAAAAAATAAATAAATAAATAGGCTTTCTATAGCCCACTGAATAAGAGATAGCACACACAGCAGTGGCACACAAGCCCTGACTGAGGCCAATATTTTTCTACCACTGATTGATGTAGTGTTTTTGTGTTGAGGTAGAATTTAGAACACAAATCACGGAAAAAATAAATAGGCTTTCTATGGCCCACTCAGTGAGAGATGGCACACACAGGGATGGCACTGTAGCAGAAATGCCAATCTTAATCTCCCACAAAAAAAAAAAAAAAAAAACAGGGACTGTCCTACAATTACTATCTCCCTGCAGTAATCTAAGCCAGGTATGGCAGGCAGCAATAGGAGTGGACTGATGCACAAATTAAATAAAAAGTATGGACAAACAAAAAAGATAGCTGTGCAGAAAGGAACAAGAGGATATGTGCTTTGAAAAAAGCAGTTGGTTTCCACAGTGGCGTACACACAGCAATACAGCTATCACGGAGCCTTCTAGGGCAGCCCAATGAGCTACAGCGCTGAGGAAAAAAAAAAAAAAATAGCTTCCACTGTTCCTGCACACCGAAGGTGGTGTTGGACAGTGGAAATCGCTACAGCACAAGCGGTTTGGTGGTTAGTGGACCCTGCCTAACGCTATCCCTGCTTCTGACGAAGCGGCAGCAACCTCTCCCTAAGCTCAGATCAGCAGCAGTAAGATGGCGGTCGGCGGGAACGCCCCTTTATAGCCCCTGTGACGCCGCAGACAGCAAGCCAATCACTGCAATGCCCTTCTCTAAGATGGTGGGGACCAGGATCTATGTCATCACGCTGCCCACACTCTGCGTTCACCTTCATTGGCTGAGAAATGGCGTTTTTCGCGTCATTGAAACGCGACTTTGGCGCGAAAGTCGCGTACCGCATGGCCGACAAGCACAGGGGTCGGATCGGGTTTCATGAGACGCCGACTTAGCCAAAAGTCGGCGACTTTTGAAAATGATCGACCCGTTTCGCTCAACCCTAGTGGTGAGCACTTTCAACCCCCAAGTGCTTCACAGAAGTTTATAACGCAGAGCCATGAAAATAAAAAATAATTGTTCTTTCCTCAAAAATTATGTCTTAGCAAGTAATTTTTTATTTTTGCAAGGGTAACAGGAGAAATTGGACCCCAACAGTTGTTGCCCAGTTTGTCCTGAGTATGCTGGTACCCCAAATGTGGGGGTAAACCACTGTTTGGGCGCATGTCGGGGCTTGGAATGGAGGGAGCACCATTTGACTTTTTGAATGCAAGATTGGCTGGAATCAATGGTGGCGCCATGTTGCGTTTGCAGAGCCCCTGATGTGCCTAAACAGTGGATACCCCTCAATTCTAACTTCAACACTAACACCAACACACCCCTAATACTAATCCCAACTGTAGCCATAACCCTAATCCCAACCCTAATCCCAACACACCCCTAACCACAACCCTAACCCCAACACACCCGTAACCCTAATTCCAACCCTAATCCTAACCCTAATCCCAACCCTAACCCTAATCCCAACCCTAACCACAACTGTAACCCCAACACACCCCTAACCCTATCCGTAACCCTAACCACAAGCCTATTCTTAACCCTATTTCCAACCCTAGCCCTAATTCCAACCCTAACCCTAAGGGTATGTGCCCACGTTGCGGATTCGTGTAAGATTTTTCCGCATGATTTTTGAAAAATCTGCAGGTAAAAGGCACTGCGTTTTACCTGCGGATTTACAGCAGATTTCCAGTGTTTTTTTGTGCGGTTTTCACCTGCGGATTCCTATTGAGCAACAGGTGTAAAACGCTGCGGAATCCGCACAAAGAATTGACATGCTGCGGAAAATACAACGCAGCGTTTCTGCACGGAATTTTCCGCACCATGGGCACAGCGGATTTGGTTTTCCATAGGTGTACATGGTACTGTAAACCTGATGGAAAACTGCTACGAATTCACAGCGGCCAATCCGCTGCGGATCCACGGCCAATCCGCTGCGGATCCGCGGCCAATCCGCTGCGGATCCGCGGCCAATCCGCTGCGGATCCGCAGCCAAATCCGCACATGCCATAACCCTAACCCTACCCCTAACCCTAACCCTACCTGTAACCCTAACCCTACCCCTAACCCTAACCCTACCCGTAACCCTAACCCTAGTTCTAACCCTAACCCTAGTGGAAAAAGAAAAAAAAAAAAAATATATTTTCTTTATTTTATTATTGTCCCTACCTATGGGGGTGATAAAGGGGGGGGGGTTATTTATTATTTTTTTTTATTTTGATCGCTGTGATAGAACCTTTCGCAGCGATCAAAATGTACTTTTAACGAATCTGCCGACTGGCAGATTCGGCGGGCGCACTGAGCATGCGCCCGCCATCTTGGAAGATGGCGGCGCCCAGCGAGGAGGTGGACGGACACCGGGAGCCTCGGTGAGTATAAGGGGGGGGAGATCGGGGCACGGGGGGGCGTTGGAGCACAGGGGGGTGGCATAGCAGCACGGGGGGAGCGGGCAGGAGCACGGGGCAGCGGAGCACAGGACCGAGGGGACCGGACCCCATAACGGAGCACTGGGGGGGCGATCGGTGGGGTGTGGGGGGGTCACATTAGTGTTTCCAGCCATGGCCGATGATATTGCAGCATCGGCCATGGCTGGATTGTAATATTTCACCAGTTTTTCAGGTGAAATATTACAAATCGCTCTGATTGGCAGTTTCACTTTCAACAGCCAATCAGAGCGATCGTAGCCACGGGGGGGTGAAGCCACCCCCCCTGGGCTGAAGCACCACTCCCCCTCTCCCTGCAGATCGGGTAAAATAGGAGTTAACCCCTTCACCCGATCTGCAGGGACGCGATCATTCCATGACGCCACATAGGCGTCATGGGTCGGATTGGCACGGGTTTTCATGACGCCTACGTGGCGTCATGGGTCGGGAAGGGGTTAAAGATGTAGGTGATGGTGTAGGTCGCAGTATATGACGAGGACACAGGATTGCAGTCTCTTTACCTCTTTACTGAAGGCTTTCTGCATCCGCAATCCAGAGCACTGTTAACAGGGCTGGCTGAGACCAGCCGGTCCGAAGGCACATCCAGAGTTCCATTTGCAGGTGGAAATCAGTAGCCTACCTACTAGCGCCTGGGTGTTGTAGTACTTCCCTGCTGAGCACCACAGGATAGTCCTCACAACTGTCGTGTTTGTTTCTGTTCTTTCTCTCCGTCCCCCAGATGGTTTGGATAGGACGCACCCGTATGACGGGGTAGGCCTGGAGTTATTTTATAGGGACCCTAGAGACGCCCCTCTCCCACAATTGCCTCTGTTGTCTTCGTTAGGTGTATAGGTGAGACAGCCAACCTAAAGTTAACTGCCCTGCCGTAGTTCAAAGTAATGCGTAGAGTCTATTACTTCCTCGGCGTTCCGGCCACCGGCTACGGGCCTCAGAAGGATGTTACCGATCTTATGGCAGGACTCCTTCTGGGTCTATCTCCTTTATGCTGCGATCTCGTCTCTCACTTCTCCACAATATACTTCGCTTCGTGTCCTTTCTTAGGATGCCGCCGCAATGAGGTGCAGGCACGGCTCCGTAACGCTCTGTCTGTGCTAGGCCACTGTCAGGATCCCACACCTGACAGGTTCTCCCTGGAACTCTCCCAGGCTGCTTTCTGCCTAACTTCCTATCCAACCCCCAGTTTTACCCATGTGTGAGGGGTGGCCTAGTAGATAGAACCTTTTGCTCCCCCTGGTGGCCGGAGTGTGAAGTGTAATGTGTGACTGTGATACCTGGTCAGGTGAACTCCTTTAGTGCCATCAGACGTACCATCACTCCCCCTGGTGGAAGAGCGATGTTACTGCAACGACCAGACTCTGGGGTGCTGCAGATGAATTTTCTGGCAGATGAGACAGATTTCAATCAGATCAAATGGCCATTTACATGCACTAATTTTGATCATAGTGGAAAGAAATTGGTCTTATATTTGTAGGTGTAAATGGGCATTTATTTAAATGGATTTTCCACTACTTGTACAACTCCTTCTCTTCTGCTGCATAAATAGTAACAGCCTCTACTCACCTCCAGTTGGTGCCAGCACCATTTTATCATTGATGGCACCAGGTCTCACAGAGACTCATGTGACATAATGTCTCATGAGCGCTGCAGCTAATCAGCGGCCGCTTCATTCTCACTTACTTTGCTGCTCCTGATTTCTCACTGACTCCGGATGTCAGTTATGTCCGAAAAACATGAGAGTGCAGCTGCCGGCAATTGACTGCAGGGCTCACGTGATGTATCGGTGTGATACGAGTCCCAAAAGATCTTGTGGCAACAGCATTGGTATTACAGGTGTCATGGGGATTTTGCGACAAAGAGGGTCCAGAAGACCATGGTGTCTGGTTTCATGCACTCCTGCACTGGTTAGAAGTACTTCAACAACAAATTAAACACTGCAGGTTTTTCCTTGCTAACTGTGCAGGGGTTAATCTATTCAGTTGAAGCTCCTGGACTGGAGTCTTCCTACTTGGATTGGCTCAGCTGTTCAGTGTTGGCCACTTCCCTCTGCTATATATGCTTGCCTCTGACACTTAGGGATTGCCAGTGTTAGTTCTTACTGGCTGAGATGGTGGAGTTGTTTGTGGTTGGAGTTGGCATTTGGAGATTCGTTCAGGAGATTGTTGCTTGGAGTTTTGTCTATGTGCACATCCTCATCCTCTCCTATTTGCTTTCTCCTTCCTTTAACTCCCTTGTGTTCCACTCTGTTGTTTGGTGTGTGTATTGTATATGGTTGGTGTGACGAATCGCACAGGGGAAGGGATGTGTTAACTTCTTTCACCTCTGGGGAGGGGAGAGAAGGACCCAGCAGGGATCGGCTCTCTGGCACCACCACTTGCCCCAGGTCAGTCAGGGAACTGCACCGAGGGCAAATAGTCACCGGAAAGGCTTCCCTTATAGGTACGAGTTATTGAGGTGCTCCCAGTGAGGGGGGATATACATCACCAGTCCAGGCTGGGGATATACAGTATATAAACCTACAGGCCATCACTGTCAGGGCTCCTCATTAACACAGTACAGTATGTTGACACCAGTTCCTCATTCGATATAAGCCCCGTCTAACAGCAGGCTTATATCGGGTCAGAAACCAACCCGGGTAGTGTATAATAACGAACTGAGTGTGTGGATGTGGGGATTCGTGAATCAAGATAAAAAAGCAGCTCAAGAATAATTTTATATTTAGTCACCGAAAGGCACACTAGAAAGATACAGGTATATATTTACAAAAGCAAATATACAGGTATACAGTCAGGAGTGTAGTACAAGGGTAGGGTACAGATAGATTGCAATTACCATGTTATGTAGCATGTGACCACAGGAAGTCGCTAATGGATCACAGGTCCAAATCTTTGCTGTGAGATTCTCTGGTCGCAAGAAACAAAAGAAAAAGAAAGCCACTATACTATGCACACCACGGACATATAAATAATAATGAAGCAAATGTAGAAACAAGAATTTATTGGCACACCACACAAAAAATATTAAAACATAATTAAAAACAATACACAAGAAAACTTGGTCCATATACAGATGGTAACATATAATATTTGGAGTATTTAAATAAACAAAAGCAAGCCTGCACAACAACACTGATATATACCTACCCCCTGGCTCATGGGACTAAAGGACAAAATGTGTATTTATGGCCTTAGCACCTATAGATCGCCCCCAACCATAAATACAATGGCGAGATATCCAACCGAGGCAGAGAATAGCCCTGACTGCAGCCCTCAATAATGAGCCACCTGGGCATAAACGGTGGAAAGTGCACCGCAAAGATGAATCACCGCAAGAAATACGCAGTCTATAAGCAGATAAAGTCACCCATGACTAGAGTAAGAGATATATAATATTACCCAGGGGAGTAGCCAGGGACACAGTCCCCGTGTGCAGGCTAACACGGACCAAGTGACATGACCCAACGCGTATCGCCCTCCAAATAGGGCTTCGTCAGGGGAAGTAGTGATTTGCCAACAATAACCTGTTTATATAGTAAGGGATATAACAAACCTTCTCAGGTCCATGCTCACCGGATCTCCATCAGGTTTGTTATATCCCTTACTATATAAACAGGTTATTGTTGGCAAATCACTACTTCCCCTGACGAAGCCCTATTTGGAGGGCGATACGCGTTGGGTCGTGTCACTTGGTCCGTGTTAGCCTGCACACGGGGACTGTGTCCCTGGCTACTCCCCTGGGTAATATTATATATCTCTTACTCTAGTCATGGGTGACTTTATCTGCTTATACACTGTGTATTTCTTGCAGTGATTCATCTTTGCGGTGCACTTTCCACCGTTTATGCCCAGGTGGCTCATTATTGAAGGCTGCAGTCAGCCTATAAAAATGTATAATAATAATAATAATGTCATCATATGGATTCGGTGATGTCACCAGCCCCAGTCTGAGGTGGCCGGACTCTTGCTGTCCACTACTGCCAATAGTTTCATTTTTGTGGATCATCCGCATTAAACCGTCCGCAGTCTATAATGCTTCTGGCTGTATATCCATTGGTGTGTTACATGTGTCATCTGAGACTTCTGCAAGTGACTGAAACAACTTTTTCTGGGCCTACTACGCAGTAAAACAAATTATTACATCTGCTTTTATTAAAAATCAGACGTCATCCATGGTAATTTTCACCCCGGGCAGCGGAACGCTGCATCAACCTCCCCCCATTTACAATAAATACCACTTTGCTGCCGGCTGTGATGATACCGGACGTGTCCACAATTGGATTATGTTGCTGTGAGCGAGATAAAATGCAATAAGATGGTAACTTTTATGGTTTTGTCTTTGCAGGTTTTGACGTGTGGGCAAATGATCGCATCATGGACACCTCTCATCTACTGAGCAGAAGAAGCCGGAGAGCATGGAGGGGCTTGGGACAGACACACAATAATGGGCACGTGCTGAACAGACAGGAGGTCCGGGAAGATGAGAGACACATGTAGGCAAAGCTAATGAAGGTAGCACTCCTTGTGACCTGGCACAGCTTCCAGAACACATCTGCTCTCTGCAAGGCCACATTATGTGTTACATCCATACAAATAAACTGTGATTATTATACTTATCTCATTCTAGAATTTATCCATTGAAGCTTCGTGTATAACCCCCTCTGCGGCTCAGAGTAACGACGCGTCTTGGTGATATCGGCGAACGGTCGTGTTTCTCATAGAAGGTCTGACCTGCCGCTCCTATCACATTCCGTCGCTTTTTATGTTCCTGATCTTTTCCCTGATAAATAATAGATTTAATTGAGGAGGCAGCTTGACCTTCAATGACCCACAAAGTAGATCCTGAGAGGATTATAGGTGGAGAGATGAAGGAATTATCTATACCATAGATTGTACTTAAAGGTTATACTGTGGGGGAAGGGGGTAGACCTGATTGTCTCATCGACATAACCTAATGTCATAAATAGAGTCTCTTCTAGGATATTTAATCCTACACCGCCGGCAAAGCACCATGCTAAAAATTATTGTTAATAATATTTGATAATGACTTATTATAATACATTTTTATTTTATTCTAACAATTTTTTTATTATTTTTGTCAAGAGTTTTTAAGGTTTTAGTATGATCGTTATTTTTATTATGTTTTATTAGAAAAATTTATTATTTAAAATAAATATATGCATATCATAATTATGTTTTGTTATTTTTCAGGTATTAGGTTTTATTATACTTAAGATTTTAATATATTTGAATGTTTTATATTTGTAGAACTTTCATTTTATTATTCTTGTTAGAATTATTTTTATTACTTATATTTTATTATACAAATTTTTTTTATATACTGTACATTATACACATATACATACATGTAATATATATACAGTATATTAAATTTACTATTGTATATATGTATGTGTGTATATATATATATATATATATAGAAATACATATATATATATATATATATATATATATATATATATATTGCTTTATATATTTTCTATATTTTATTATAAGTATGTTTTAATATTTTCCATTAAGTTTTATAATACTCATGTTTTATATTCAAACATTTAATATTTTTATAAATTTTACCGTTTTATTATTTTTTGCTAGAATTATTTTATATTTCAATTTAGATTTTATTCTACATATTATTTTTTTACTACAATGTATTAGAACCCTCGGAAGAAGTAAGGCAAAACACGCATTGGGGTGAAGGGACATGTTACTTATCATATCCCCATTAGCGGTAACTTCATTATTAGAGGTATTTATACCTATATCTGTTCATCTGCATACCCACCGCACTGTGTACTTGTTCCTTATTAGGACTGGCAAGTTTGCATTACAATAGATTGCATTGGATACACTCTCTGCACTGGCATTTTTATTAACTTTTCTTCCTATTTCTTAATACGCTATGCTATTTTGTGCTGATTAGCATCTATTCTAATACAGGTTTATACTGTGTCCCTATCTGTGAGGCACTTACTATTTTATTAAAAAAAATTATATTTTTTTTCGTTTAAAAGTATGTATTTGACATTCCTCCATATAGTTATATAGTTATATAGTTATTACATAGTTACATAGTTATTAAGGTTGAAGGAAGACTTTAAGTCCATCTAGTTCAACCCATAGCCTAGCATGCCCTAACATGTTGATCCAGGGGAAGGCAAAAAAAAACCATGTGGTAAGAGTAAGCTCCATCATGGGGAAAAAAATTCCATTGCTCACTCTGGCAATGAGTCTCTCTGTCTCAATCTTTGCTGCCTTGATTTGATTTTTACATAATTTATTTAATTTTTTGCATTTATTTAATGCCTCCTCACTACCTACTGCCTTTAATTCTCTAAATGCTTTCTTTTTGTCACTTATTGCGCCCCTTACAGCTTTATTTAGCCATATTGGTTTCCTCCTATTTCTAGTATGTTTATTCCCATACGGTATATACTGTGCACAGGTCCTATCCAGGATGCTAATAAATGTCTCCCATTTTCTTTGTGTACTTTTATGTCTCAGGATATCGTCCCAGTTAATTGCACCAAGATCCTCTCTCATCCGTTGGAAATTTGCCCTCCTGAAGTTTAGTGTCCTTGTCACCCCTCTACTACACATCTTATTAAAGGAGACATGAAAACTTATTATTTTGTGATCACTATTCCCCAAGTGACCCCCAACCCTTATATTTGATATGCGGTCTGGCCTGTTGGTTAATATTAGGTCTAGCAGTGCCCCCCTTCTTGTTGGGTCCTGAACCAGTTGTGAAAGGTAATTGTCTCTCATAGTTGTCAAAAACCGATTACCTTTACTGGAACTGCAGGTTTCTGTTCCCCAATCTATTTCAGGGTAGTTGAAGTCCCCCATAATAATGACTTCTCCTTGAGTCGCAGCTTCATCTATTTGCTTTACAAGGATATTCTCCATTGCTTCCATTATTTTTGGATATTTATAACAAACCCCTATCAGTAATTTATTATTTTTTTCCCCTCCCCTTATCTCCACCCACAGGGACTCTACATTTTCATTAGATTCACCTATATTATCACGCAGGATGGGTTTAAAGGTCGATTTTACATACAGACACACCCCACCCCCTCGCTTATCTGTACGGTCATTTCTGAAAAGGCTATAGCCCTGCAAGTTAACAGCCCAGTCATGGCTCTCATCCAGCCATGTTTCAGATATCCTCACCATGTCATAATTATGTTCCAACAACATTAGTTCTAATTCGTCCATTTTGTTGGCGAGGCTTCTGGCATTAGTATACATGCACTTGATGTTCCTCTCTGTACCTCTATTCTTTCTTAAATTACTAACTGTTCTAACCCCACCCCCCATGCCTCCACCACCCCCAACTTCCTTATTTGTGCCCAGGTCTCTATCTGCACTATCTTCCCCACCTATAAAATGAATACCCTCCCCCCCATTCCCTAGTTTAAACACTCCTCCAACCTTCTAACCATTTTCTCCCCCAGCACAGCTGCACCTTCCCCATTGAGGTGCAGCCCATCCCTAGCGTAGAGCCTGTAGCCAACTGAGAAGTCGGCCCAGTTCTGCAGGAACCCAAACCCCTCCTTCCTACACCAATTCTTGAGCCACTTATTAACCTCCCTAATCTCCCGTTGCCTCTCTGGCGTGGTACAGGCAGTATTTCGGAAAATACCACGTTGGAGGTCCTTGCTTTCAGCTTGCAGCCTAATTCCCTGAAATCATTTTTAAGGACCTTCCACCTACCTCTAACTTTGTCATTTGTGCCAATGTGTACCATGACTGCTGGGTCCTCACCAGCCCCTCCCAGTAATCTGTCCACCCGATCAGCGATGTGTCGGACTCGAGCGCCAGGTAGGCAGCACACCGTTCGACGATCCCTGTCTTTGTGACAGATTGCCCTATCTGTTCCCCTAATAATTGAGTCCCCCACTACCAGCACCTGTCTGGCCTGCCCTGCTCTCCTATTTCCCTCCTTACTGGAGCAGTCACTCCTCCGGCTTTCAGAGGACATGCCTGGCTGCAGCAGTGCTACTCCTGTACTGGCACCCCCCTCATCCGCCAACTTAGCAAACTTATTGGGGTGTGAAAGATCAGGACTAGCCTTCCTGGCACTCTTCCCTCTACCCCGCTTTCTGAATGTCACCCAGCTACCTACTTCACTGTCCTGCAGCTCCATCCTACCATCCCCCTCCTCATCTATCCCATTGAGCGTCTGCTCTATGAGCAGAAGACTCCTCTCCATATTGTCTATGGATCTCAGTGTTGCCAGCTGCACATTTAGATCCAGTATCTGGGTTTCCAAATGTACAACGTGCTCACATCTCGCACAGCAGTATGCACCCTCGACCGGCTGATCAAGGACTGCATACATGTGGCAAGATGTGCACTGGATGGCATTAACAATTGTGGAGCACATTTCCTAATGGGGATTGCACCAGACAGAAACGTTAAATAAAAATAAATACAAAGTATTAATTAACACTTGGAACAGCAATTCCTCCCTTGGAAACTCCCTGATTCCAAAGTCACTGAGTCACAAGTCACACTTACCGCCGCCCACACTTACGCTCAGGTCACACTCAGCTCGCTCACACTCGCTATGCTGAAGATTTAAAGATTTATTTTTTTTTCCCTTCAGCAACAATCCACCTTGCTGTTCAATGCTCTACCAAAAAAAAAGGAAAAAGAAAAAAAAGATGATTCTCTTTTTTCTCAGATTTCACCCACATCTCAATGTGTTGTTGTTCTATGCAATCTTGAAGTGCTATGTATAACAAGGTACTGATTTCCTAGGACATGATTAATGAATTTTATTGTATTATGTCTTCTTATAATATTTTTTTTATTATACTTTAATAATTTTTATATTCATTTATTATTTTTCGATTTTGTTTTCGGGTCATGATTTATTTTCTTCCATGTGGTAGAAATCATTTAGATGTCAATCAGACAAAAATAAAGGATGATTGACGACTGTTCTGTCTACAGAAACATCTGCTTTAGGATTTACTTTCAATTGATCGTAAAAAGTAAAGGCAGTTAGGCCTCATACTGACATGATTTTCAAGGATCCGTGTTTTTCAGAGATAAAATACATGTCTCTAATAGTCTATGGTTATGTTCACATTTCCATATTTAATTGCGCGTGTTCAAATGGCATTGGAACGCCCACCAGGGCCGTGGGGTACTCTGTATCAGGTCCGGTACTTAAAGGGATGTGTCACAGCAGCAGCGACCCGGTCCGTGGCCCTGGGCGCCCATATAAAAGGGAATGGTCTTTAAGGGGTTGTTTGAATAAAGTATGTTCATGACGCCACCTGTGGTATTCAGTCAGGGAAGACCAACGCTGCTTAAAGGGGTCCCCTGGGGTGATGTTGTGGCAGCAGGGATGGTATGGCTTCCCACAGGTGAAGCTGGGTCCCCAGGGCTCAGGTGTATAGATAAAGATGGTGAATGGTGTAGCAAGAAACGGAGGACACAGGGTTGCAGTCTCTTTACCTTTTTACTGTCAAATTCAGGCAGCAACAGTCCACGGTACCGGTTCACAGGTGCTGGTACGGTCCGGCCGGCTTGGAAGCGAATCTAGAATCCTCCTTACCAGGTGGGGTTGGAAGCCTTCCCTCTAGCTCTGTGGTGTAGTCCCTTGCTGCCTTAGGCCTCTCACAAGGTCCTCACGTTTTCTCTCTGTTCCCCATTAGGTAGGACACTATCCGTACAACAGGTAGCTCGAGCCTTTTTTAGGATCTCTATCATGACCCGGGCTCTATTTGCTACTGTGTCCTCAGGTGTCAATGGTGGACAGGTGACTTGCAATCCAGCTGTCCCGCCGGTTTCTGCTGTGAGACGTAGAGTACTTCACAACCTCGGTCTTCCGGCTACCGGTATCTGCGCTCAGCATGGAGAAGCCCAGTCGCAGCTTCTCTCTCTAGCTCTTCACTCTCCTGCGCTCCACTTCCCCTTCACTGTCTCTACAAACTGTTCTGTTCTCGCACTTTCTTGGAGCTGGATCAGAGCTCCCCCTACTGGCCTGGATTTTGAACATGTTGCATGTTTGTGTGTACCTGATAAAGAAGACCCTTCCCCGCTCCCAAGCGTGGCATCACTCTTCCTGTGAGGAAAGCAATGACACTGTGACAACCAGCAGGAACCTGGGGTGTCACACTTCCATCCTCCCCCCCCCCCCCGTTAAATCCAGTACTCCCAGACTGGGAAAAGAGAAACAACAATAACAGGTTGAACAAAGACATACAAAATTTTTAAAGTGCATGTAAACTGATTAGGCTATTTTAAAACTTTGACTTCCCTTTATGAGTAGAATTGATTTTTTTTATCAAAAATAGAACTTTCTTTGACATTAAATATGAAATATTAACTAATTAAGGACGATTACCCATTACGGGTATACTATCTTTAGAACTCTCTTTAATCAGAATGCAAAAATATTAACTTTCCTACAAATATATGATACTCTTACTGTAATACTCAATATTATCTATATACAGTATATTTTTAACTATCTGACACTCAAAAATATGATACTAGCTAAGTTCACCAACAACATTAAACATTATCACTTTAATAAAGTGCAACAAATTTAATATTCTTTCACTCTGAGGTAGTGCATTTAAAGGTGCAATTAATATTCAAGTCATTCAAAAACATTTAAACAGCAGCAATGATGTGGGGGACCCTGTTATGACCCCAATGGCGAGGGTCTCAGAGAAACAAGTAAGTCTGCGACGTACAAAAATCCAGCTCATAGGGCAGTGGTAACTGGGTTGACCATATATCTACTCCTAACGCCAACACTAGCAGTAGCCGGGGAACATGCCTACGTTGGTCGCTAGATGTCTCGCGCCAGCCGGAGGACTAACTACCCCTAGAAGAGGAAAACAAAGACCTCTCTTGCCTCCAGAGAATAGACCCCAAAAGTAGGATAGTAGCCCCCCACAAATAATAACGGTGAGGTAAGAGGAAATGACAAACACAGAGATGAACTAGGTTTTAGCAAAGAGAGGCCCACTTACTAATAGCAGAATATAGTAAGATAACTTATATGGTCAACAAAAACCCTATCAAAATCCACGCTGGAGATTCAAGAACCCCCGAACCGTCTAACGGCCCGGGGGGAGAACACCAGCCACCCTAGAGCTTCCAGCAAGGTCAGGAAACAGATTATATACAAGCTGGACAAAAATGCAAACCAAAACAAATAGCAAAAAGCAAGGAAGCAGACTTAGCTTAATCAAGCAGGAACCAGGATCAGTAGACAAGAGCACTACAGATTAGCTCTGATATCAACGTTGCCAGGCATTGAACTGAAGGTCCAGGGAGCTTATATAGCAACACCCCTGACCTAACGACCCAGGTGAGCATACAAGGGATGAATGACATACCCAGAGTCAAATCACTAGTAGCCACTAGAGGGAGCCAAAAGGTAAATTCACAACAGGACCCGTCATAAAACCCTAACGTAGGTTCTTGGGCGGGCTACAAGGCGTAATATCCTGACCTGGTCTTCAGCCACACCAAACGGTTTTTCTTCAGGTCACTTTTAAAGTAAAACAACTTTTAAGGCAAACATTAGCAAACAGTTTCTTCAACGGCTCCTTGTAAAACCAGTAGAAAGCACCTAAAGAGGTGCTAACTATGTACAATAGAAAGTTTGTGGGTCACTCATTGTCCATGGCCTCAGTATCTTTAAGCAAATGAACTTTTAAAGCAAAAACATTGCCAGGTTAACTTTTAACTTTTAACTATTCACAGTCACGTCACTTTTTTCATTTACTTTCTCTTATGCTGCCTGACGGGCCAGGGATTGCTGTTTCTCCCGCCGTCTACAATGTTCCTGCCAGGCTATCATGGGGATCTCCCCCTGGAGCGCAATCATGTCCTCCTCCCCGGGTCCCTCTGCGAACACCACGGGTTCCTGATAGCTAGCCTGGGGCTCACATGTTGGGATTAGTGGAGCTGCCAACTGATCTGAGCTATCATCTCCCCAGCCCCGGTATAGCTGGCGATCTACTCCTCCAGGCCTCGGCATTGGCAGGATCGGTAGCTTGAGCCTTTTTACAGGATCTCTATCATGACCTGGGCTCTATTTGCTACTGTACCCTCAGGTGTCAATGGTGGACAGGTGACTTGCAATCCAGCTGTCCTACCGGTTTCTGCTGTGAGACATAGAGTACATAACCTCGGTCTTCTGGCTACCGGTATCTGCGTTCAGCATGGAGGAAGCCCAGTCTCAGCTTCTCTCTCCAGCTCTTCACTATGCTGCGCTCCACTTCCCTTTCACTGTCTCTACAAACTGTTCTGTTCTCGTACTTTCTAGGAGCTGCAGCACCTCTTGTGGCTGCACGGCCCCTCCTTCTCTCTTAGACTCTCACTGTCTGCTTCCTCTCTGTTCTGTTCCTCTGACAGACTGCCTAACTTTCCCTCGAGACCAGAATATATATAGGGGAGCCACCCACAAGCTGGATCAGAGCTCCCCTTTCTGGCCTGGAGTGTGAACATGTTGCATGTTTGTGTGCATCTGATAAAGAAGATCCTTCCTCGCTTCCAAGCGTGACATCACTCTCCCCATGAGGAAAGCAATGCCACTGTGACAACCAGTAACTTGGGGTGTCACAGCGGCACTAAGACTCTTATTACGCTCCAGCATGGTTATAACCTGACATCTTTAAGTGTAATTTTTTCTTTAACGCAGACTCTGATGCATAAAATCTGTTTCTTACATTTATTTATTTATGAGCTGTAGTATTGCCCCTGGGTCAAGTAAGAGCAGAGCGGCAGCAGTGATTTTCTGTACATAAGTGCAGCTTTACGTCTTGTCCAATTTCCAATACGGAATGTCCTAGTCGTCGCCCCAGACAGCAATTTCTGCCCAGAAATAATGAGAAGTGGTAAAAAATAAGAATAGAAATATTACCACCTCAGGCAGAGGAAAACATTCTCTGCAAATAACACTTCTCTTATAAATTCTCCTGTACATTTATATGTAAAGTGAAAAAAAACCATCTGTTCCTGGAAATGTATTGTGAGAGGAGACAAATGATGGAGGCCTCACTTTTAGGTCTGAAATTGGTGCATGGATTGGTTTAAAAAAAAAAAAGAACAAATTTCTCTACAAACCTTCAAAAATCACCTCAGATTAAGCTTTTTTAGTCATTTTCCTGTCAGAAAAAAAAATAAAGAAAATTTTGAGCCCGATTCATCATTTGCTGTATTCCTGAAAACACTTTCTTTTTTTGACTTGTGGTTTTCGCTGTCGTTTCATCAAAATGGCTCGGGCAATTCATGAATTTTGCAAAAATCCCCAAATTATTTTTTTTCTATTTTTAACTGTTTTAACAACATTATTGCTGTTGGTGACAGCAGTAGAGTTGTTCCAAATTTTGTGACTTTTACATTTTATGAATGTGTCTATAACATCTGGAAAAGCCACATTAACATCATAAAATCAGAAAATTGAAAATAAACATAAGCAGCAACTTGAAAAAAAGGTACAAATCGTTTCATAAATTTATCGCAAACCACAAAGCCACTAATTTATTGGTATTCAAGCAAAAATCTGACAGAAATGCAATGATGATTCAGGTCCATGGTGACAACATGAAGGCCCCAATTCATCAAGACTGGCGTGAACAATGATGATGGGGTGTGGTGGAGTAAGATGCTCCTGTTTCATTAAGAGGCACAACTGACTGGAATAAAATTTCTGGAGAAAGGTACACCACAGTTTTTCATGAATTAAGATGATTTGTGGCATCATGCCCCCATACCACCTCAGCTCAACCCTCTTTGACAGAGCTGTGGGCGAAACTGGGGTGAAAACACCAAAAGTTGCAATTTTTTGAGCAATATCAACTTAAGAAAAATTTTGCAAGTTATCAAATTGTTTTATGTCATAAATCTAATAAATGAAGGATAGCTGCGGAGACACCATCACGTGTTTCTCAACGCCAGCAGTGAATAGCCAGACCTTTCCCCGGGAAGGAACAACCACGGGAAGGGCAGCATCCCATAAAGGAAAACATCCAATACAGGAAAACCACCTATGCCAAGCATGGTATCCATCCACAGACAGCTGTTTCGGGGTGTTTGCCCCTCATCAGTGTGGAGTAGGAATCTGGCTATTAGGAGCAGTGCCTAGTGAAAGGCTGTGAAGGAACAGATGATTGGCCTCGGGGAGACCAAAACATCCAACACCGCGGAGACACCATCACGTGTTTCTCAACGCAGTGATCCAGAATAGCCAGATTCCTACTCCACACTGATGAGGGGCAAACACCCCGAAACAGCTGTCTGTGGATGGATACCATGCTTGGCATAGGTGGTTTTCCTGTATTGGATGTTTTCCTTTATGGGATGCTGCCCTTCCCGTGGTTGTTCCTTCCCGGGGAAAGGTCTGGCTATTCACTGCTGGCGTTGAGAAACACGTGATGGTGTCTCCGCAGCTATCCTTCATGCATTTGCATATTTCCCATAAGGGATGGGGGCAGTGTTCTGGATCACTGCGTTGAGAAACACGTGATGGTGTCTCCGCGGTGTTGGATGTTTTGGTCTCCCCGAGGCCAATCATCTGTTCCTTCATAAATCTAATAAAAACACTTTGATGAAACAAGTAAATCGGTTTGAGGTGAAACAAACTCAACTTGAAATTTTACAAAATAAATTTGGATTTGAAATAGGAATCTACATTTTTGGTGTCTTGCTTCCAGTGAATCTAGGAATCACTATTTTGCTGTGACATACAGTACAGACCAAAAGTTTGGACACACCTTCTCATTTAAAGATTTTTCTATATTTTCATGACTATGAAAATTATAAAATCACACTGAAGGCATCAAAACTATGAATTAACACATGTGGAATTATACACTTAACAAAAAAGTGTGAAACAACTGAAAATATGTCTTATATTTTAGGTTCTTCAAAGTAGCCACCTTTTGCTTTGATGACTGCTTTGCACACTCTTGGCATTCTCTTCATGAGCTTCAAGAGGTAGTCACCGGAAATGGTCTTCCAACAATCTTGAAGGAGTTCCCAGAGATGCTTAGCACTTGTTGGCCCTTTTGCCTTCACTCTGCTGTCTAGCTCACCCCAAACCATCTCGATTGGGTTCAGGTCTGAAAAATAAATGATGGTCTAACTAAACGCAAACTGGATGGAATAGCATGCCACTGCAAGATGCTGTGGTAGCCATGCTGGTTCAGTATGCCTTCAATTTTGAATAAATCCCCAACAGTGTCACCAGCAAAGCACCCCCACACCATCACACCTCCTCCTCCATGATTCACAGTGGGAACCAGGCATGTAGAGTCCATCCGTTCACCTTTTCTGCGTCTCACAAAGACACGGTGGTTGGAACCAAAGATCTCAAATTTGGACTCATATGACCAAAGCACAGATTTCCACTGGTCTAATGTCCATTCCTTGTGTTCTTTAGCACAAACAAGTCTCGTCTGCTTGTTGCCTGTCCTTAGCAGTGGTTTCCTAGCAGCTAATTTACCATGAAGGCCTGCCTCACAGTCTCCTTTTAAGGGTATGTGCACACGTTCAGGTTTTTTCGTGTTTTTTTCGCGATAAAAACGCTATAAAAATTCATTAAAAGCGCATACATTATGCATCCTATCATTTAGAATGCATTCTGCATGTTTTGTGCACATGGTGCTTTTTTTTCCATGAAAAAACGCATCGCGGCAAAAAAAGCAGCATGTTCATTAATTTTGCGGATTTTCCGCGCTTTTCCTGCTGTTCTATGCATCGGGAAAAACCGCACAAAAACGCGTCAAAAACGCATCAAAACACGTCAAAAACGCGAAAAAAAAAGAGAAAAAAGCATTTGGATTTCTGGCAGAAATGTCCGGTTTTTGTCAGGAAAATTTCTGCAAGAAATCCTGACGTGTGCACACACCCTAACAGTTGTTATCGAGATGTGTCTCCTGCTAGAACTCTGTGTGGCATTGACCTCGTCTCTAATCTGAGCTGCTGTTCACCTGCGATTTCTGAGGCTGATGACTTGGATAAACTTATCCTCAGAAGCAGAGGTGACTCTTGGTCTTCCTTTCCTGGGGCGGTCCTCATGTGAGCCAGTTTCTTTGTAGCGCATGATGGTTTTTGCAACTGCACTTGGGGACACTTTCAAAGTTTTTCCAATTTTTCGGACCGACTGACTTTCATTTCTTAAAGTAATGATGGCCACTCGTTTTTCTTTACTTAGCTGTTTTTTTCTTGCCATAATACAAATTCTAACAGTCTATTCATTAGGACTATCAGCTGTGTATCCACCAGACTTCTGCTCAACACAACTGATGGTCCCAATCCCATTTATAAGGCAAGAAATCCCACTTATTAAACTTGACAGGGCACACCTGTGAAGTTAAAACCATTCCCGGTGACTACCTCTTGAAGCTCATCAAGAGAATCCCATGAGTGTGCAAAGCAGTCATCAAAGCAAAAGGTGGCTACTTTGAATAACCTAGAATATAAGACATTGACTCAGGCAGCCCCCTCTGTTCCAGTCTTCTTCTCCTGGCTGGTCACCAATAAGGCTCAAAAGCATCTTCTGCACCAACAAGGCTCCATGATGTTATAATGTGCATCCCCCATTAACATCACAGGATGCCAGAGGAACTGAGGTTGTGTTTGAAGTGACCACACTGGTGATTATACAGAAGAAAATGACCGGCTCTGCACCATAGGACAGTTGAGGTGCAAATGACAAAAAAAACATTATTATGCTTGGTGGTCTGGAAAGACTTCAGAGCATTATGCACATTCACATAGCCAAAAAATAAAATGCAACTCAAGTTATCCATCAATATTCGAGCAATTTTGTCAAATTCACATTTTGGCAGAAATGTTCATTCTTAAACGTGACAACACATGCTTGGCCACCATGATGAGGACGGGGACCCAGCACCATATTCCAGTGACCGGCAATATCTGACTGACAGGAGCTCTATTAGATATTGTCAGAGCTCCAAACACCTGCTGGTAGGTTGTGAAGCGTCCTCCATCGTGAGTGACCAGATGCGGACGTGTGAGGAAGAGCATATAAGATGCAGCTCACTTCTCCAGCTACTGGAATTCGATAGGATTTTCTATGTCTGCTGACTCTGACATAACAGAAAATTTCTGATCAATCACACTGATCTCCCAGAGGATGAAATTGGCCTGAGCTTGACGTTTACACTCACAGATATTATGTTAAGATTCAACCAATTTTCATCTGTTGTGATATTAATATCCTATAACGGAGTTGTCTTCAGTTATTGTACCGACGATGCTTATTCCCTTCCTGATATACGATGTAATAATATCACAAGTATGAGGTCCACATAGTACCATAATGAGTCTGTATGTATGTACGACCATAGAGTCCACAAGTAATAAAAGAAAATACTTTATTACAAAAAGTGCATAACACAGGTAAGGCAAATGTGTGACCAATGGCACAAACCATTACACAAATGCATAACTGCACCGAGACACACGGAGCCAGGGAAACAGACAGGACACCACACTTTGATAATAATACATGGAAAAAAATCCTAAGACAATGCATCACCACAATTTGAACAAAATAAATGGAAAAATATTTAAAAGTGTGGAGACATCTGCAAGCGATCGAAATGCAGCTGAAGGTGAAAGCAAGTTGCTCATAACTAAGTACTAAAACGTACATGAACTCCTGCCACAAAATGCATAATTAAAGCTGCAAAAAAATTTAAAAATTTGTTACCTCATGAGTAGCAGATGCGAAAGGTTCCCTGTAGCCGTGCGTTATGGAGCAGACTCAGGAGCTGAGCCCGCACAATGCCTGGCAGATGCCTTCTGTGCAGGGCCGGACTGGCCATAGGGCACTTCTGGCAAATGCCAGAAGGGCCGGTGCCAGTGGTGGGCCGCTCAATCCGCCGCCCCCGCCGTCGCATTCAACTATACCGGCGTATAGACGCCGGTACAGTTGAATGCAATGATGGAGGAGAGAGCGTCTACAGACACTCCTCTCCCATCATTCCCCGCTCTGCCTCTGACACTGCGGGTGCGCGATGATGTCATATCATCGCGCACCTGCTGTGTCCCGGGCAGACTGCAGCTGCTGAGACAGGAGCAGGAACCAGGAAGCAACGCTGGCAAGAGGAGAGGTGAGGAGAGTTTTTTTTTTTTTCTGGACTGTGGGGCCATTCTCGGAGGAGGTGAGGGGAGGAAGAGAAGAGATGTGGGCTGAATATAGCTCTCTGTGGGCTGTGCTCTGTGCTGTATACTGCTGTGGGCTGTATATAGTTCTCTGTGGGCTGTGCTCTGTGCTGTATACTGCTGTGGGCTGTATATAGTTCTCTGTGGGCTGTGCTCTGTGCTGTATATAGTTCTCTGTGGGCTGTGCTCTGTGCTGTATACTACTGTGGGCTGAATATAGCTCTCTGTGGGCTGTGCTCTGTGCTGTATACTACTGTGTGCTCTGTGCTATATATAGTTCTCTGTGGGCTGTGCTCTGTGCTGTATACTGCTGTGGGCTGTATATAGTTCTCTGTGGGCTGTGCTCTGTGCTGTATACTACTGTGGGCTGTATATAGCTCTCTGTGGGCTGTGCTCTGTGCTGTATACTACTGTGGGCTGTATATAGCTCTCTGTGGGCTGTGCTCTGTGCTGTATACTGCTGTGGGCTGTATATAGCTCTCTGTGGGCTGTGCTCTGTGCTGTATACTACTGTGTGCTATATATAGTTCTCTGGGCTGTGCTCTGTGCTGTATACTACTGTGTGCTCTGTGCTATATATAGTACTCTGTGGGCTGTGCTCTGTGCTGTATACTACTGTGGGCTGTATATAGTACTCTGTGGGCTGTGCTCTGTGCTGTATACTACTGTGGGCTGTATATAGTACTCTGTGGGCTGTGCTCTGTGCTGTATACTACTGTGGGCTGTATATAGTACTCTGTGGGCTGTGCTCTGTGCTGTATACTACTGTGGGCTGTATATAGTACTCTGTGGGCTGTGCTCTGTGCTGTATACTGCTGTGGGCTGTATATAGCTCTCTGTGGGCTGTGCTCTGTGCTGTATACTACTGTGGGCTGTATATAGCTCTCTGTGGGCTGTGCTCTGTGCTGTATACTACTGTGTGCTCTGTGCTATATATAGTACTCTGTGGGCTGTGCTCTGTGCTGTATACTACTGTGTGCTATATATAGTTCTCTGGGCTGTGCTCTGTGCTGTATACTACTGTGGGCTGTATATAGTACTCTGGGCTGTGCTCTGTGCTGTATACTACTGTGGGCTGTATATAGTACTCTGTGGGCTGTGCTCTGTGCTGTATACTACTGTGGGCTGTATATAGTTATCTGTGGGCTGTGCTCTGTGCTGTATGCTACTGTGGGCTGTATATAGTTCTCTGTGGGCTGTGCTCTGTGCTGTATATAGTTCTCTGTGGGCTGTGCTCTGTGCTGTATACTACTGTGGGCTGTATATAGTTCTCTGTGGGCTGTGCTCTGTGCTGTATACTACTGTGGGCTGTATATAGTTCTCTGTGGGCTGTGCTCTGTGCTGTATACTACTGTGTGCTGTATATAGTTCTCTGTGGGCTGTGCTGTATATAGTACTCTGTGGGCTGTGCTGTATATAGTACTCTGTGGGCTGTGCTGTATATAGTACTCTCTGGGCTGTACTGTATATAGTACTCTCTGGGCTGTGCTGTATATAGTACTCTCTGGGCTGTGCTGTATATAGTACTCTCTGGGCTGTGCTGTATATAGTACTCTCTGGGCTGTGCTTTATATAGTACTCTGGGCTGTGCTGTATATAGTACTCTCTGGGCTGTGCTTTATATAGTACTCTGGGCTGTGCTGTATATAGTACTCTGTGGGCTGTGCTGTATATAGTTCTCTGTGGGCTGTGCTTTATATAGTTCTCTGTGGGCTGTGCTGTATATAGTTCTCTGTGGGCTGTGCTGTATATAGTTCTCTGTGGGCTGTGCTGTATATATTACTTTGTGGGCTGTGCTGTATATATTACTCTGTGGGCTGTGCTGTATACTACTGTGTGGACTGTGCTGTATACTTCTACGTGGGCTGTGCTGTATACTACTGTGTGGTCTGTGCTGTATACTACTGTGTGGTCTGTGCTGAATACTGCTGTGTGGGCTGTGTTATCTACTACGCGAGCTGTGCTATAGTATGCAGGCTGTGCTGTATACTATGCGGTTTGTGCTATATAATATGCGGGCTTTGCTATATACTATGGGGAGTATATTATATTCTATGGGGGAGGCCATGTTATGTACTATGTGGCTGTGTTATATACTATTGTGGGGGTATATTATATTCTATGGGGGAGGCTGCGTTATATACTATGGGGGGCTGCATTATATTCTATGGGGGGCTACATTATATATTATGGGGAGGTGGGCTGTATTATATTCTATGGGGGTTACATACTCTGGGGTGGCTGCATTATACTCTGTGGGGTGGCTGCATTATACTCTGGGGTGGCTGCATTATACTCTGGGGTGGCTGCATTATACTCTGGGGTGGCTGCATTATACTATATGTGGGCTGCATTATACTGTATCGAGGACTATGGGGAATACGTTATACTATATGAAGAACTATGGGGTGCATTATACTATGGGAAGTGAATTGTACTACATGGATGACTGTGGCGGTGCATTATACTATATGGAGCACTATGAGGATTGTATTATGCTATATGGAGGACTATGAGGATTGTATTATGCTATATGGAGGACTGTGAGGAGTGTATTATACTATGTGGAGGACTGAGCAGTGTATTTTAATATATGGAGGACTATAGGGAGTGTATTATACTATATGGAGGACTATGGAGCACATTATAATATATGGAGGACTATGGGGTGTATTTTACTAAACAAGTAAAATGCTGCATATTCGGATTGTTTTTGCTGGAACAAAAAGCCTTGTTGTCAGCAGCACATTGCCAGTGTAAACTGTAGATGTGCTGCTGAAAACATGATACTGTATGGTGATCTGTTAGTGATCTATTAGTGATCGTTCTGTCTCATCATTATTCCTCAGCTGGTGGAAAGAGGCCGGGAAACAAGCGTTGAACAACTTCAGTATTGTCGATCAAACTCGTTTAGCGGCCTGAACTCAGCGCACGTAAATACAACAGAAAGGCTTCTGTGTGATGTGCAATATGTTAGCATTTGGGGACCCATTTTAAACTTTGCCTAGGGCCCCACTTTGCCTAAAACCGGCCCTGCCTACAAGTGTACAAAGATATTATACAGTCACCATGTGACAAGTGGGCCTGTGTAACTTCAAATGCCAGGGCTGAATTTTAGTCCCAGTCCGGCCCTGCTTCTGTGTTATACAGCCAGCATCTGCTTGTAACAGCAGTGACTGAAGCGATAGTGGATCATTGATGTTTAAACATTTAACTGCTGCTGTCAATTCCTAACAGTGGAATTTAAATGGATGGATTGCCAGTATCACCATGGGGTACCAATAAGTTCTTATGGAAAGTTGAGGGCTTGCAAGTGTCCCCATGACTGCCATCTTAGTTCTCTTGTGCAGCACAGCCTGTAGTGGAGTGTCATAGTAGTTTTACATGCACTGATAGACTTGTATGGGTGTGCGTGATACGATTTCCACTTGTCGGATGCGGCGATATTTATCTCAAGCTGAATAGGCTTGAGAAAAAAAGAGGATCTGCACTGCCCCATAGTATAACATTGGTGCGACTGCTATCCAATAAATCATTGCATATCACTTGTCCGATGTATAGGTTCGTGGGAGTAAGCCTTTAGTGAAACTGGACGCTCTTATGTATGGGGGAGTTGGGCGAGAGAGGCAATAGCTTAACCATTGGCTGAAAGATATCTTTCAGCAAACAGCTATCTAAAGTGTATGGAGGGCTTTAGTAAGAATGGTCAACCATTTAATCAGTATGGGGGTCTCCCGACTCTACCTTACAGATGATATAACATAGTAACATAGTAACATAGTTATTAAGGTTGAAGGAAGACTTTAAGTCCATCTAGTTCAACCCATAGCCTAACCTAACATGCCCTAACATGTTGATCCAGGGGAAGGCAAAAAAAACCCATGTGGTAAGAGTAAGCTCCACCATGGGGAAAAAATTCCTTCCCGACCCCACATACGGCAATCAGACTAGTTCCCTGGATCAACGCCGTATCAAGGAATCTAGTGTATATACCCTGTAACATTAAACTTTTCCAGGAAGGTATCCAGTCCCCTTTTAAATTTAAGTAATGACTCACTCATTACAACATCATACGGCAGAGAGTTCCATAGTCTCACTGCTCTTACAGTAAAGAATCCGCGTCTGTTATTATGCTTAAACCTTTTTTCCTCCAGACGTAGAGGATGCCCCCTTGTCCCTGTCACCGGTCTATGATTAAAAAGATCATCAGAAAGGTCTTTGTACTGTCCCCTCATATATTTATACATTAACATAAGATCACCCCTTAGCCTTCGTTTTTCCAAACTAAATAGCCCCAAGTGTGATAACCTATCTTGGTATTGCAGACCCCCCAGTCCTCTAATAACCTTAGTCGCTCTTCTCTGCACCCGCTCCAGTTCAGCTATGTCTTTCTTATACACCGGAGACCAGAATTGTGCACAGTATTCTAAGTGTGGTCGAACTAGTGACTTGTATAGAGGTAAAATTATGTTCTCCTCATGAGCATCTATTCCTCTTTTAATGCATCCCATTATTTTATTTGCCTTTGTAGCAGCTGCCTGACACTGGCCATTGAATATGAGTTTGTCATCCACCCATACACCCAGGTCTTTTTCATTGACGGTTTTGCCCAGAGTTTTAGAATTAAGCACATAGTTATCCATCTTATTACTTCTACCCAAGTGCATGACCTTACATTTATCCCCATTAAAGCTCATTTGCCATTTATCAGCCCAAGCTTCTAGTTTACATAAATCATCCTGTAATATAAAATTGTCCTCCTCTGTATTGATTACCCTGCAGAGTTTAGTGTCATCTGCAAATATTGAAATTCTACTCTGAATGCCCCCTACAAGGTCATTAATAAATATGTTAAAAAGAAGAGGGCCCAATACTGACCCCTGTGGTACCCCACTGCTAACCGTGACCCAGTCCGAATGTGCTCCATTAATAACCACCCTTTGTTTCCTATCCCTGAGCCAGCTCTCAATCCACTTACACATATTTTCCCCTATCCCCATTATTCTCATTTTACGTATCAACCTTTTGTGTGGCACCGTATCAAAAGCTTTTGAAAACTTCATATACACTACGTCCACTGCGTTCCCTTGGTCCAGTCCGGAACTTACCTCTTCATAGAAGCTGATCAAATAAGTCTGACATGATCGGTCCCTAGTAAACCCGTGCTGATACTGGGTCATGAGGTTATTCCTCTTCAGATACTCCAGTATAGCATCCCTTAGAATGCCCTCCAGGATTTTACCCACAGTAGAGGTTAAACTTACTGGCCTATAATTTCCGAGTTCAGTTTTTGTCCCCTTTTTGAATATTGGCACCACATTTGCTATACGCCAGTCCTGTGGTACAGACCCTGTTATTATGGACTCTTTAAAGATTAAAAATAATGGTCTATCAATGACTGTACTTAATTCCTGCAGTACTCGGGGGTGTATCCCATCCGGGCCCGGAGATTTGTCAATTTTAGTGATTTTTAGACGCTGCCGTACTTCCTGCTGGGTTAAGCAGGTAACCTTTAATTGGGAATTTTTATCACTAGTCATATTGGCTGCCATGGGATTTTCTTTTGTAAATACTGATGAAAAAAAGTCATTTAGCATATTGGCTTTTTCCTCATCCTCATCCACCATTTCACCCAGACTATTTTTAAGGGGGCCAGCACTATCATTTTTTAGTTTCTTACTATTTATGTAGTTAAAGAATATTTTGGGATTATTTTTGCTCTCTCTGGCAATGAGTCTCTCTGTCTCAATCTTTGCTGCCTTGATTTGCTTTTTACAGAATTTATTTAATTTTCTGTATTTATTTAATGCCTCCTCACTACCTACTTCCTTTAATTCTCTAAATGCTTTCTTTTTGTCCCTTATTGTGCCCCTTACAGCTCTATTTAGCCAAATTGGTTTCCTCCTATTTCTAGTATGTTTATTCCCATACGGTATATACTGTGCACAGGTCCTATCCAGGATGCTAATAAACGTCTCCCATTTTCTTTGTGTACTTTTATGTCTCAGGATATCGTCCCAGTTAATTGCACCAAGATCCTCTCTCATCCGTTGGAAATTTGCCCTCCTGAAGTTTAGTGTCCTTGTCACCCCTCTACTACACATCTTATTAGAGGATACATGAAAACTTATTATTTTGTGATCACTATTCCCCAAGTGACCCCCAACCCTTATATTTGATATGCGGTCTGGCCTGTTGGTTAATATTAGGTCTAGCAGTGCCCCCCTCCTTGTTGGGTCCTGAACCAGTTGTGAAAGGTAATTGTCTCTCATAGTTGTCAAAAATCGATTACCTTTACTGGAACTGCAGGTTTCTGTTCCCCAATCTATTTCAGGGTAGTTGAAGTCCCCCATAATAATGACTTCTCCTTGAGTCGCAGCTTCATCTATTTGCTTTACGAGGATATTCTCCATTGCTTCCATTAGTTTTGGAGATTTATAACAAACCCCTATCAGTAATTTATTATTTTTTCCCCCTCCCCTTATCTCCACCCACAGGGACTCTACATTTTCATTAAATTCACCTATATTATCACGCAGGATGGGTTTTAAGGAAGATTTTACATATAGACACACCCCACCCCCTCGCTTATCTGTACGGTCATTTCTGAACAGGCTATAGCCCTGCAAGTTAACAGCCCAGTCATGGCTCTCATCCAGCCACGTCTCAGATATCCCCACCATGTCATAATTATGCTCCAACAACATTAGTTCTAATTCGTCCATTTTGTTGGCGAGGCTTCTGGCATTAGTATACATGCACTTGATGTTACTCTCTGTACCTCTATTCTTTCTTAAATTATTAACTGTTCTAACCCCACCCCCCATGCCACCGCCACCCCCAACTTCCTTATTTGTGCCCAGGTCTCTATCTGCACTATCTTCCCCTCCTATAAAATGAATACCCTCCCCCCAATCCCTAGTTTAAACACTCCTCCAACCTTCTAGCCATTTTCTCCCCCAGTACAGCTGCACCTTCCCCATTGAGGTGCAGCCCGTCCCTAGCGTAGAGCCTGTAGCCAACTGAGAAGTCGGCCCAGTTCTGCAGGAACCCAAACCCCTCCTTCCTACATCAATTCTTGAGCCACTTATTAACCTCCCTAATCTCCCGTTGCCTCTCTGGCGTGGCACGTGGTACAGGCAGTATTTCGGAAAATACCACGTTGGAGGTCCTTGCTTTTAGCTTGCAGCCTAATTCCCTGAAATCATCTTTAAGGACCTTCCACCTACCTCTAACTTTGTCATTTGTGCCAATGTGCATAAGGGTGAGATGGATCTCACTGAGTTTCAATAGCCAATCCTTTTGTGATAAGTCACCGCCAGCGGAGTCTGGCAGCGACTTACTCCTCTTTTTGCCTTCACATACACAATGTACTATGAGGAAGGGGACATAATGTGCTAGACATGCTTGGTGGTACAGATTCCATCTGGATTTGCTGTAATTTTGTTTTAATGATTTACAAATAAAGCATTGAAGGTGATGTCATACGCTTGTGGGGCCAGACCTACCTTCTATTGGGGTCATGTTGGACCCCTGTCTAGTATGTATGACCAGCTTTATGTCATCCATCTATTACTCTTACCATGTGATATTTCATAAACGTGTAATTTTAGATCTTCAGAAAATCCACTTGTTAATCCTCTGCGCAGCCCCAAGCTCTCTCATCACATCTCAGGAACCATCATTAATTACCAACCTGTGGACATTAAGGGAAGAGGACGTTTTAATAAGGTCCTTTAATGTACCCAGATACATTTACACAGTAATTAGTCAATATCCTGCCGAAGCTCATTTACTGGGAGTTATTAATGCAGCAGCATGAGATAAGACGACGAAAATCAGGCACAGACACACGTGACCAGAAAGTCAAGTGTCCACGACTTAAATACTTTATTATAAAGCTCCTAATGTCTTCTACAAAAACAGGAACCAGCTTTGTCTAAAAATAATTCACAACATCATAAAGTACAACTTCACATATATAGCTAAAACAAAAAAATTACTCCCATCTCAAAAAAGGTAAGATAAATATGAGGGCTCTGTCCACATTATCAACCCTTTGGAATATTACTCATACTGCCCCCCACGTACAAGAATATAACTACTATATTACTGTTCCCTAAGAATAAGAATATAACTACTATAATACTTCTCCTATGTACAAGAATATGACTACTATAATACTGCCTCCTATGTACAAGAATATAACTACTATAATACTGCTCCTATGTACAAGAATATAACTACTATAATACTGCCCCTATGTTCAAGAATATGACAACTATAATACTGCCCCTATGTTCAAGAATATAACTACTATAATACTGCTCCTCTGTACAAGAATCTAACTACTATAATACTGCTCCTATGTACACGAATATAACTACTATAATACTGCCCCTATGTATAAGAATATAACTACTATAATACTGCCTACTATGTACAAGAATATAACTACTATAATACTGCTCCTATGTACAAAAATATAGTTACTATACTACTGTTCCTATGTACAAGAATATAACTACTATAATACTGCCCCCCACGTACAAGAATATAACTACTATATTACTGTTCCTTAAGTATAAGAATATAACTACTATAATACTTCTCCTATGTACAAGAATATGACTACTATAATACTGCCCCTATGTACAAAAATATAACTACTATAATACTGCCCCTATGTACAAGAATATAGTTACTATAATACTGCCCCCTATGTATAAGAATATGACTACTATAATACTGCCCCTATGTACAAAAATATAACTACTATAATACTGCCCCTATGTACAAGAGTATAACTACTATAATACTGCCCCTACGTACAAGAATATGACTACTATAATAATGCCCCTATGTACAAGAATATAACTACTATAATACTGCTCCTCTGTACAAGAATCTAAGGGTACTTTCACACTAGCGTCGTGCACTGCACATCGCAATGCGACGTGCCGACGCAACGACGCTAGTGTTGAAAGCGCCGCACAACGGGGGCAGCAGATGCAGTTTTTCAATGCATCCGCTGCCCCATTGTAAGGTCCGGGGAGGAGGGGGCGGAGTTCCGGCCGCGCATGCGCGGTCGGAAATGGCGGACACGACGCACAAAAAAACGTTACATGTAACGTTTTTTGTGCCGACGGTCCGCCAAAACACGACGCATCCCTCGCACGACGGATGCGACGTGTGGCAATCCGTCGCAATGTGTCGCTAATGCAAGTCAATGGAGAAAAAACGCATCCTGCAAGCACTTTTGCAGGATGCGTTTTTTCTCCAAAACGACGCATTGCGAAGGAGGCCAAACGACGCTAGTGTGAAAGTAGCCTAACTACTATAATACTGCTCCTATGTGCAAGAATATAACTACTATAATACTGCCCCTATGTACAAGAATATAACTACTATAATGCTGCTCCTATGTACAAGAATATAGTTACTATAATACTGCTGCTATGTACAAGAATATAACTACTATAATACTGCTCCTATGTACAAGAATATAACTACTATAATACTGCCCCATGTATAAGAATATAACTACTATAATACTGCTCCTATGTACAAGAATATGACTACTAAAATACTGCCCCTATGTACAAGAATATAACTACTATAATGCTGCTCCTATGTACAAGAATATAACTACTATAATACTGCCCCCATGTATAAGAATATAACTACTATAATACTGCTCCCTAAGTATAAGAATATACCTACTATAATACTGCCCCTATGTTCTAGAATGTAACTACTATAATGCTGCCCCCTATTTATAAGAATATAACTATTATAATACTCCCCCTATGTACAAGAATATAAATTCTATAATATGGCCCCCATGTACAAGAATATAACTACTATAATCCTGCCCTTATGTACAAGAATATAACTACTATAATATCACCCCTATGAGCAAGAATATAAATAGTATAATACTGCCCCTGTGTACAAGAATATAACTACTATAATACTGCCCCTATGTACAAGAATATAACTACTATAATACTGTCCCCTATGTACAAGAATATAACTACTATAATACTGCCCCTATGTACAAGAATATAATTACTATAATGCTGCTCCCTATGTACAAGAATATAATTACTATAATGCTGCTCCCTATGTGCAAGAATATAATTCCTATAATACTGCCCCTATGTACAAAAATATAACTACTATAATACTGCCCCTATGTACAAGAATATAGCAATAACTATTCATAGTCTCTGAAAAAAGGCCAAGAAAGCAAAAACTCTGCCAGAGTATGTAAACTTTTGAGCACAACTGTATTCTCCCCTCGCATGCTGGATCCTTTCCAGCCGTGTCGGCACTCGCTGACCCAGGGCCGTGAAGCAGCAGAATGACACATGATGGCTGGTGTTCAATCAGCGCCGGCGTCACTCTCTCCGCCTTTGTATGAAATGAACATGAAGTGGAAGTCTAGGCTGCAGCTGATCTTGGACTTTCTCTTCATGTTCATTTCAACAGGAGGCGGAGACAGTGACGCCAACGCTGATTGGGCACCGGGCACAATGTGTCATTCCACCACATCACAGCCCCAGGACCGCTAGTGCCAATGAAGCGATGACCACCACGGTGCAGGAAGACTACTGTACACAAGATGAGGTGCAAACTACAAAGGGTAGATTTATTGGAAGGCAAGAGATGAAGGGAATGAGGAAGATGCAAACAGGGGTATACAATGGCAACAGACAATTTACAAGAGTTATGAACTTTAACTTTTCCGTAAAACAGCAAGGTGCTACAACTATTGCAGACTCAAAATATGTCTAACCAGCAAATGTAAACAATAACCAAGTGATGATGCTACTCTACGTATAACCTCTCTGGCCTTTACTAAGCAGGCCACACGGCTCCCGTGTACTGACTATTGAAGCCTACACTAGGCCCTAACAGGTGAACCAAACAGGAACAGACTCACGGTGCTATTGGAGAATCAGCTCCAGTCCCAGGGGGGCCCCCAACAGTCTAATATGGTGGTGTGCATGGCTTTCTGTCAGCTCTGTGAAGCGTGGTCTTCTCCTTGCTTCTGGATCCTAGGGATGCTCCTTGTAACTGTAAATCCCTTTCTCTGTATCTTCGTGGCTCTCTTGCAGCTATATCAGGACTCAGTTCTTCTCTTTCAGCTATCAGCACAAAAAGTCGTCTCTGCTCCAACCTCAGCTCTCACACGCTGCTCCAGCTCCACACCTGCACTCTGCACCGACTAGTTCATTACAACGATTATTGCAGGGGAGAAGCAGAACATTCCATCACGCCAGACAAGGGGGTGCAGCCTCTTAAAGTGACAGCGTGTTCCTTACTGTCCATAACAGCACCACCCTCTTACATGCTTCCCTTCTTAATGATGGTCATCCTCGGCCATCACAGCATCAGGGTCAAAGTGTAATGGAGGAACGTGCAATGTGGAAACAGCACCTATAGAGGGGGCAACAAAGGTGTAAAAACAGACAGAGCACACTGTTCTACATATCAGACTGGTGGAACCCCTGCATTAGACCTCTGGGATCTCCGAAGCTCTTGGCTGTCAGGCAAGGCTTGACTATCTTCCAGAGGACCACTTGTTGCAGGAGACATTGCGAGCTCTTGTCTGGTCTCATCCTCGCATGGCGGTACTGGTACATCCATGGGATTACCGTCTCTGTGCGGCTGAGGACCCTCTACTGTGTCAGGGACGGTCCACCACTCATTATTGATTTCACCATCAGCCATGACAGATTCAGGAAGTGGAGTAGCGCCTTCAGGTCACAATGGTATATAACAGACCTCAGATCAGCAAGGCCGCAGCATAATTCTGTGAAGTACTCTACTACTCAGGTTGGAGCAGTAACTCTTGAGCCGGTTTGCGGCCTGTATGTTCTTTTTCTTGCAGCTGCTGACCCGCCAACCGCCGTATCATTTGCAATCGTTGCCGATGCTCTTTCACCCATGAAGTTACAGTTCGCTCCATCAGCTCCTCTGGCTGTTCCAAATTCAGCTCAATGATCTCTCGTCCAGCTCTTCCAAACAACAGTAGATAGGGGGTATAACCCGTGGTGGAGTGGACCCGATTGTTGTAGGTCCAGACCAATTCCGGCAGATAGTCTGGCCAACACGCCTTCTTATCCTCCTCCAACGTTCTCAGCATTTGAAGTAAGGTTCGGTTGAAGCATTCACAAGCTCCGTTGCCTTGAGGGTGGTAAAGGGTGGTCCGGGACCGCTCGATGCCATACATACGATACAATTCTTCCATCACCTTGCCTTGGAAACATGCGCCTTGGTCGGAGTGGATGCGCTTTGGGCACCCATACACCCAAATGAAGTCTTGACAAATGGCTCGCGCCGCCGATTCCGCAGTCTGATCTAAAGTCGGAGTGACTACTGCGAACTTAGAGAAATGATTGGTCATCACCAAACAGTATTGCAGCCCCCGAGCCGAGTGTCCCACAAGGAGATAGTCGATCATCAAGACTTCTAGCGGTTCCTTAGTTTGTATGGTTTGAATGGGTGCCCTCTGTTCGGTTCTCATAATGAGGTCACATACTCGACATTGCCGGCAAACCTCTTCCACCACAAACTCCAACCGGGAGCAATACACATACCGCTGTAACCATTGGTAGGTCTTTGTGGGGCCGAAGTGCGCTCCAAAATTCGTGGGCTTCTTTAGCTACTTCTTGAGCTATTTTTCCTGGGATGACCACTTGCCACCTTACTTCCATATCTTTTGGCTGTTGCCTCATGATACAGCACTGACTCTCGCACATCCAGTCTATCCCACTGGTGTAACACACTCATTTCAGAGTCCAGATCATCTCTCTCTTGTTTGCCAGGCTTCCGCTTTTGAGTTACCCACCATTTCATCTGTCTCAGCCCTTCGTCTTCATCCTGAACGTGTCCCCAGTCCTCATTGGTTCTCCCCAGGGACCGGGGTAATGCGCAGGCCTCCCTTCTTGACTGGGCTGCAACCATTGGGGGCTTAAACTTACGAAAGTCTGGGGTTTCCTCCTCTTCGAGTTGCTCATCAAGATACCACACAGGAGTCTCCACAGTCACTCTTGACAGCCCATCAGCATTTGCGTTTTCGGTAGCAGAGCGATAACAGATGGTAAAGTCGAACTTGGCTAGGCGAGCCACCCACCGTTGTTCCAAGGCCCCCAATTTAGCACTCTCAACGTGGGCCAGGGGATTATTGTCTGTTCAAAACTTGAATCTTGGTACTTGTCAGGAAGCCTGCAAACTTTTCTGTCATGGCCCACACCAGGGCCAGAAGCTCTAACCGGAAGGAGCTGTAATTGTGAGGGTTTCTTTTGCTGTCTCGCAGGGACCTGCTGGCATACCCAATGACTCTCTCATGTCCATCCTGTATCTGAGAAAGTACTGCACCGAGTCCATGAAGGCTACCATCTGTGTACAACAGGAACGGTTGATCGAAGTCTGCGTAGGCCAAAATCGGGGCTGAGGTAAGGGCATTCTTTATAGCCTGGAAGGCTTTGTCTTGTCCCTGTGCCCAGGGGATGCGCTGGGTCTTCGGCACTCCAGCGGTCCCCCTCAGCAACTCATTGAGAGGACCCACCACCTTTGCGAAGTCTTTAACAAACCGGCGGTAGTACCCAGTGAGTCCCAAGAAGGCCTGGAGTTCTCTCACGGTTCGAGTCGAGGGACTGGCAACTTCTGGATAGCAGCCACTTTTTCTGGCGAGGGTAGAACTCCATCTTGTGACATTATGTGGCCCAGGTACTTGATCTCTCTCTTGAAGAGGTGGCACTTCTTTGGCTTCACCTTCAGGTCATGAGCCCGCAGTCTTCCAAGTACCTGTCCAAGCCGGGCAAGGTGTTCTTTGAATGAGGCCTAAAACACAATGATGTCATCCAGATAGATCAGGGTAGCCTCAAAATTTAAGTCTCCCAAACATTTTTCCATCGGCTGTTGAAATGTGCCTGGAGCATCCGGTTAAACTCGAACAGCCCCATAGGGAGGATGAAGGCGGTTTTCTCTTTGTCTTTCTCTGCCACGGCTACTTGCCAGTATCCACTTGCTAGGTCCAGGGTGGAGAAGTACTTGGCTTTCCCCAACGCTGTCAAGGATTCCTCGATGCGGGGCAACGGGTACGAGTCTCGAACAGTGCAGGCATTGAGTTTCCTGTAATCTACACAGAGCCGGATGGTCCCATCCTTTTTCTTGACGAGCTCCACCGGGGCTGCCCAAGGGCTCTGACTACTCTGCACCACTCCTGAGTCCAGCATCTGTCTCAGTAATGTTTTCACCTCTTGATACATCTGATAAGATGGCACACTCTTCTGCATCCCACAGACGCGGATCAGTCGTTGAAGGGCTTCTTGGGTAGGCTTATGGGTAGTAGCCTTCTTCCAATATCCAGGTCCCCATTTGGTAAACATAATCTGATTGAGTTCACGTAGGATATTCATTCCCAGTACTACAGGCACATCCTCCTTGATAGGCTCAGGGACTAGCATTATCCCTTTTCTCCCAACTTCTTGCCCATAGATTCGAATATTCATCCACACGACCCCTGTGACCGGGATTGTTTGTTGGTTGGCGGCAAACAACCGGATCAATGTCTCTTTTTCTGGCTTGGCCAGGTCCTGGAAATGCTGCTTGAAATACGCTTCTGGCATCGTTGTCACTTGTGACCCGGTATCTATCAGGCAATCCACTAGAACTCCTTCGAATTCAGCAAGTAGGATGGGGCTCCCAGCAATCAAGTGTTCGTTATGATATGGAGCGACATCTCTTCTCACCTCCCCCGCAGAGTGCCGCACTACTGCGGGGGTTGGTAGTTTAACGGCGGCTTCCGCTGGCCTTGAGAATAGTTCCGACAGTCTCTGGCAAGGTGCCCCCGTCCTCCACATTCCCAGCATTGGATGCCTCCTCCTCGCCGAAGGGTACCTCGATCCTGTCCTCGTGCCTCCAATGCCTGACGGGAGGGGGCTTGCTCCCACTGATCCCTTATCAGTCGGGCTGAAGAGTGGTTGCATGAGTACGGTGGGTCAGACTGTTGTAGTTCCCCCACTCTTCGCTCCATCTGGGTCAGTTTCTCTTCCACGTTGACAAGGGACCGCTGCAAGTCTTGCACCACCTGGACTAGCACCTCCTGATGGTTTGGGTCCCCTCTGGTATTGGCGCCCTGGACATGCATCACCCCAGACGCATAGCTCTCTTCTTTACTTCGGGCCACTGTTTCCGCCAGGATTTGACGAAACGTAAGAGCTGGATCTGCCCGGACCCGTTCTGACAGTGCTCGCCTCAAGGATGTGCTGTGCAGTCCCAGAATGAATTGCTCTCGGAGTATCCGGTCTTTAGAGCCCATGCCGTCAAATCCATCCGCCTTCTTTCTCTGCACCTTTGCTAACACTTCTTGCAGTGCTGTTGCATACTTTGAGATTCCTTCTTCTTCCCGCTGCAGCCTAGAAAAAAATTTGGCGCGAAGGTGTCCGGCACTAGCAATCTCGCCGTAGATCTCTTCCAGGAACTTCACTAGCTCCTTCAGGGTACTGCGGGTGAGTTCTGGTTGTAGGCAGACGTTTCTATGGGCTTCTCCCTCTAAGGCAGTTAACGCAATGTCCACTTCAAGGTCTGGGCTGATGTTATAAATCTTCAGGGTGCTTTGCAGCCGAGACACCCAGTCGGACAGTGGCATATTCTTGCCGTCAAACTTTGGTAGCACACTAAATATGGTGCCCATAGGGAGTGTCCTTGCAGGGGTTCCACCAATGCCCACAGCATCTCCATTAACATTAGCATTCCCGCCATTGCTGTCTGCTGCCTCCATCTTGGTGACAGTACCCTGCTTGCAGCACCACTTGAAGCGATGGCCGGGGGACCACCACGGTGCAGGAAGACTACTGTACACAAGATGAAGTGCAAACAACAAAGGGTAGATTTATTGGAAGGCAAGGAATGAAGGGAATGAGGAAGATGCAAACAGGGGTATACAATGGCAACAGACAATTTACAAGAGGTATGAACTTTAACTTTTCCGTAAAACAGCACGGTGCTCCAACTATTACAGACTCAAAATATGTCTAACAAGCAAATGTAAACAATAAACAAGTGATGATGCTACTCTACGTATAACCTCCCTGGCCTTTACTAAGCAGGCCACACGGCTCCCATGTACTGACTATTGAAGCCTACACTAGGCCCTAACAGGTGCACCAAACAGGAACAAACTCACAGTGATGTTGGAGAATCAGATGCAGTCCCAAGGGGGCCCCCAGCAGTCTATACGGTAGTGCGCATGGCTTTCTGTCAGCTCTGTGAAGCATGGTCTTCTCCTTGCTTCTGGATCCTAGAGATGCTCCTGGTAACTGTAAATCCCTTTATCTGTATCTTCTTGGCTCTCTTGCAGCTATTGATCAGGACACAGTTCTTCTCTCTTTCAGCTATCAGCACAAAAAGTCCTCTCTGCACCAGCCTCAGCTCTCACATGCTGCTCCAGCTCCACACCTGCACTCTGCACCAACTAGTTCATTACAACGATTATTGCAGGGGAGGAGCAGAACATTCCATCATGCCAGACAAGGAGGTGCAGCCTCTTAAAGTGACAGCGTGTTCCTTGCTGTCCATAACAGCACCACCCTCTTACACCAACATAGCTGGAACATACACACTGCACCCAACTCTGGTGCTGCAGGGCTCCTTTGCCCACAGGGACGCAGAACAGTCCCATTTCCACTCTGGTGCAACAAGCACTTCTCATTTAAATGTCACTCACTATTTCAGTGACACGTTTTCCGTATCGCTCTGTCCCACATCGGGCTCCGCGCACATAATCCAGTAGATGATGACACTTCTGCAGCCGCAGGTGTCACATTCTCCTGCTGCAATGACAGGAGAGGGGCAGGACTTGGTTGTTTAGCGACCAGGGAACAGAGGGCCGATTGGGTCTGCTCTGGGCCCGCATCTAGCTCCAGGTCTTCCTCTGGGAACAGACTCATGGCCACAGCAAAATACCCCGAGGACCATCCTCTTTGTAGAAGGAGACAATATCTCCTTCCCTCAGGGGCCTTCCGAATGTAACCGAACTGGCGTTGATGTATTCTCTAGCATCAGTGTCTACCTCACAGATGAAGCCTTACCCATGGGAGGAGTCTGTGTAGACCAGCTGCCCACTGGTACGCCGTCCAGCCATTGCGCCCCCTCCAGCTTGGTGGAGTTCGGCCCAGATCTCCTTCTCCTGCTGCTTTTTCTTTTCAATCACCCCAGTGATCCAGGCGGCCTGCCTGGGGGACGGGAAGGGACCCTCTGCCTGATGACAACGTGACAGGCCGAAAGACGGCATGTCGCCGAGCATGGACCTGGGTTCTTAGGCCTGGGATCGAAGCTCATTCACCAACATCTGCTCCAGCATCCCGGCCGCGATCGCTCCGTGAACATCGAATCCTTCTGCCATGGTGGCTGCACCTTCTAGCTCAGACTCCTCCACTTCCGGCTCTAGATCCTCCGGGGCAGGTTCGGCTTCCAGTTCACCGGCCTCTTCCAGCTTGCAACGACGCTCCGGCTCTGGCAGCCACCAGCTCCGCTCCTCTGCAGGTAGAGGCAATCCAGTGGGCCAATACTCATCAGTCACTCCACTCAGCCTTCCGGGTTATGGCTTCTCCTCTGCCTGCCCCCACTTCTACTCTATGCGGTCGACGTCGCAGCAGCAACGAGTGCAGGAGTGGTTAATCGCTGCCAGTGCCGTGTCTCGTATTGGCACCGCACAGCTGCACACGGGGTTTTCTTCTGGGCCCCACCCATTCCAGGATGGAGCCGCTTCCAGCTGCTCCACCTGTTCAGCATCAGACTCTGCCCTGCAAGGGGCATGGCTTTCTTTTCTTCCCATGGGCGGGCACTGCTCACCAGGGAATGTATTTCAGGCCTGGTCTACTGTCTTTGCCAGATGGAATTTCGTGCCATTATCAGGTCAGGATGCCCACGAAGGGTGGGGTTGAAGCTATCCTCGATCTCCACGCCATTTTCCACCATCTTTGTCACATTCAGAGTATCTATCACATTCAGGGCATCTGTCACATTCAGGGCAACTCCACATTGCAAGGTTACTGGATCCTTCTGACTACACCAAGTATAACAGGGGCCAGGGAGATAGTCATGGCTGAGGATGGTAGTAATAGCACACCCTGGTCCTCTGTCACATTACCACATTGTCCCTGCTGTTGTGCACATGGTGATTCACTTACTTGCACATCAGAGTCCTCTCCATTCTGCTGGGGCTTTCTTTCTTTGAATATCACGCAATGAGAGTCAGAGTCCATATCCAGTTACAACAAATATGTAGTTACTTACCGATAACGGTATTTCTCTGATCCATGACGGCACCACGGAGAGAAAGGGATCCGCCCTCAGGGACAAGAAACCTTCAGGTGAAAAAGGCGGTACCTCTCTCCCACATCAGTTGGTTTACGGAGCCTTAACAGAACTTCAGCTGTAACTTAAATGTTATCAAACCAAAATTTTTACTTTAACTTATTAGAGGCACCGCGTGACTAAGTATTAAGACTAACTCTAGTGTTCACACTCACACGTGAAGGGAGGGAATGTATGGGTACCGTCATGGGATCAGACAAATACCGTTATCGGTAAGTAACTACGATATTCTCTTACCCCCATGACGGCACCATGGAGAGAATTTCATAGATGTACATTAGGGAGGGACCACTGCCTCTAGAACCCTTCTGCCAAAGGTGAGGTCTGAAGAGGGAGTCAGGTCTAGTTAGTAGTGCTTAAAAATGAGGAAGGAGACGACCAAGTGGCCACCCTACATATCTGTTCAATTGATGCTCCTGCTCTCTCTGCCCAGGAGGTCGCCACTGATCTGGTTGAATGAGCTCTGACTTCCTCTGGAATGGCTCTGACTTCCTCTGGAATGGCTTCATTACTTGACGAATACGAGAGGATGATGGCGTCCCTTATCCATCTCACAAGTGTGGCCTTCGATGCTTTATGCCCTTTATTTGGATCCTGAAAACACACAAACAGAGCCCTATCCTTCCTATAGTCTCTTGTGGCCGCTAGATATTGGACTAAACATCTTTTAACAAATAACACAATGGCAGCTGACAGCACTGCTGCAGAAAGTGGTTGCTCGTCCTAACTCCACAGGATCCAAATGGAGGAGTACATACCAAAAGTTCAAAGTGAAGGACAGCATCCAATCCAGGTGAAGACCATAAACACTTTATTGTGCCATAAGTGCACTTATGGCACAATAAAGTGTTTATGGTCTTCACCTGGATTGGATGATGTCCTTCACTTTGAACTTTAAACATCTTTTAATGTCTAGTGTGTAGATGTTCCTCTTTCCAATTTATGGGATTTGGACAGAAAGAGGGTAATGAGATCTCCTGAGATCTATGGAAACGTGATCCCACTTTAGGAAGGTAGGATGGATCGGTTTTAAGGATTACTCTGTCATCTAGTATGCATGTCAGAGGTGGGTATGCTGATAGGGCCTGCGTGTCACTAATCCTCCGTGCTGACGTTAGTGCCACAAGAAGGGAGGTTTTGAGAGATATTATTTTTAAAGAGGCTTGGGACAGTGGCTCAAAAGGTGGTTTGGTTAGTGCGGAGAGAACTAGATTTAGATCCCAGGGAGGTGTAGTATGGTGTACCACTGGTCTAGATCTGGTCGAGGCCTTAATGAATCTCTTTACCCAGCGGTTCCCCGCCAAGTCACAGTTGTAAAGGGCCCCCAGCACTGCAACCTGGACTTTAAGCGTGCTCGTTGCTAAGCCTTTTTCTAGCCCCTTCTGAAGAAATTCTAGTACCTTTTGAATTGGGATTTCCTCAGATAAACTGACACCTGATACTGATAAAAATCTGTGCCAAACCTTCCCATATGCCCTAGTAGTCACTGGTTTTCTACTTAGCAGGAGAGTGGAGACTAGATTTGAAGAGAACCCTCTCTTGATTAGAAGCCTCTTTTCAAATTACAAGCCGTCATATGCAAGTTCTTTACTTGCGGGTGATTTACCGGCCCCTGATACAGCAGGTTCGGAATCTCTGGAAGGACCCAAGGGTCTGTTACAGACATTATCCTTAGCCATGGAAACCATGCTCTCTTTGGCCAGAAAGGAGCTATCATGATGACTCTCGCTCTGTCCTCCCTGATCTTTTTCAACACTAAAGGAATTAGCGCTATTGGGGGAAACACATAGGCTAGATGAAAATTCCATAGAATTGAAAAGGCATCTAGGGTCACCGGGTTTCCGCACGGGTCTATTGAACAAAAGGCCCGTGTCTTTCGGTTCTGGTTGTTCGCAAATAAATCTATTTCTGGGAGACCCCACAATTGTATTATGTGGTTGAAGACTGCCTGATTCAATTCCCACTCTCCCTGTTTGAGTTGTGTTCGGCTTAGAAAATCTGCAGTTTGATTTTCCGACCCCTTGATGTGAAGGGCTGACAGTGACGACAGATTGGTCTCTGCTAGTAATAGAATGGATTTTGTCACTTCCATCAGTGTACGAGATCTCGTGCCCCCCTGGTGATTTAAGTAGGCTACCACCACCCTGTTGTCCGATAATACCCACACGTGATGGGAATGGAGGGAGTGTAGGAAGTGGATGAGTGCATATTTTACTGCTTGGAGTTCTTTCATGTTGGAGGAACCCAGTTTTTCTTCCTCCGACCATGGCCCTTGAGCAACCTGGTTGTCTACATGAGCCCCCAACCCCAAGGACTCGCATCGGTAGTTAGGGTTATAGATGTTGGCCATACCCATGGAACACCCCTGGTTAGATTGTGTGGGTCCACCCACCAAGCTAGGGAATGTATTGTTTGCAAGGAGATTTTTAAGTGCTTTTCTAAATCCCCTTTTAACATAGAATCTGCTTCTAAGATCTCCCACTGGAGGTCTCTGGTGTGACTCTGGGCCCATTGGACCGCTGGAAGACAGGCTGTCATCGATTCCAGTATGGACGTCGCTTTTCGTAGAGTTACTACTGGAGACTCTCTGAGTTGTTCTACCAGTTGGACCATGTTTGAAACTTTCCCCCCTGGAAGGTGGCATTCTTGCCGGTTTGAGCCTATTATTAACCCCAAGTATTGTTGTATTTGGGTTGGAATGATCCTGGACTTCGCTAGGTTCAACATCCAACCTAGGTTTGTCAGGGATTTCGTTACTTTGTTCAATTGTTGAGTGCAGTGGAGGGGAGTTTTGCCAACTACCAGGAGGTCGTCCAAATATGGAACTATTAATATGTTTTGCTCTCTTATGTGAGCCATGACCTCCGCCATCAACTTCGTAAATACCCTCGGAGCTATGGCTAGGCCGAAGGGAAGGGCCCTGAATTGGTAGTGCTTTAACTCTCCCTGCATTAATACCGCCACTCTGAGAAATTTCTGGTAGTCTGGGTGTATGGGCACATGGTAGTATGCGTCCTTTAGATCAATGACAGTCATAAAACAAGACGGATAAAGCGTTCTCACACATGTCTTTATTGTTTCCATCTTGAAACTCTCCGTCACTAGGTACTGATTCAATTTTTTAAAATTTATTATCGTCCTGTAAGTTCCATCCGGTTTTGTCTGAGGAAACAGAGGAGAATAGAATCCCATGCCTTTCTCCTGGTTTGGGACTTCCTGTAGTACATTCTTTTCTAATAGCGTTTGAATCTCCTTTTGAAGGCCCAGTTGTTCGGCTTACGCTTTCCTTTGTGGTGTTATTACAAAGTGACGTGACGGCATTGAATGGAATATTAGTTTCAGCCCTGTTTTTATTATATCTAGCGTCCATAGGCTCCCCGATATTTCTTCCCAGGCTGGGAGAAAGAGTGCCAGTCTCCCCCCCACCTGGGGACCACCTTCATTGGGGTTGTTTTTTGGTGTCAGGCTTGTTAAACAAGTAGCCCTTTCCTTTAAATTTTTTTTTCGTCCCATCCTTCTTTCTGATTTTTTGGGGGCCTTCTACGCATGAATTTTCTGTTCCGAAAGGAACCCCGTTAGGGAACCCCGGAAACGCTTTTTTCTTGTCCCCCACTTTTTCCAGGATATGATCTAGGGTAGGGCCAAATAGGAACTCCACTTCACAGGGTATGGAACATAACTTGGATTTCGTTTGTAGGTCCCCCGGCCAACAGTTGAGCCATAAAGCCCTCCTAGCTGCATTTGAAAAGGAAGCAGCTCTTGCCGCCAGTCTCACAGAGTCTATAGATGCGTCTGCTAGAAACGCAGCTGCTCCTTTCATTATTGAGATTGAATCTGATATTGACTTTCTCTGAGATCTATCTTTTAGCTGTGACTGTAAATGATCTAACCAGACCATTAACGCTCTGGCGGTGCACGTGGCGGCTATAGCTGGTTTTAGTCCCCCCCAGCAGCTTCCCAAGAACCTTTTTAAAAATACCTCAGCCTTCTTATCCATGGGGTCCTTTAGGGTCCCCATAACTTCGAAAGGTAAAGCAAATTTTTTTGATGCTTTTGCAATGGCGACATCTAGTTTTGGTGCCTTACTCCAGGAAGAACAGGCCGGGTCGTCAAAAGGATATTTCCTTTTCGGGGTTAGGAGGACTATTTTGTCTGGCCTTTTCCACTCTTTTTTTATTAGGGCATGTATTTATCATTTACTGGAAACGACCTTCATTTCCTTTGTTCTAGACCGCTAAACATAAAGTCTTGCATGCTTTTTTTTTATTTGGTCTCTACTAGTCCCATAGTTGTTCTTACCGCTTTTACTAAAGCATCTGTTTCATCAATGGGAAAGCAATTGCGGCCCCCCTCCGAGGAGGAAGAGGATAATAGAGAGGAGAACGAACTGTGTGAATTAAAGGTATCGCTATCTTCTTCGCTGGAACTTGGCTCCCGGGATCTATGTTTAGACCTGTGTCTCCTTTTTAAACCTTTGGCACTTTTTAACGCATCCTCTACCTGGGACTTAATTAACTGTTTTAAGTCAGATGCAAATCTTGGGGACTCTTCTGAAATGGTATTTTCTATGCATATGGCACAGAGTTTTTTTACCCACGTAGCGGGCAGTTCTACAGAGCAGGTCGGACATACTCTGTGCCTGGTTTTCGTTTTACACTTCTTCCCCTAAGAAAGACACAATAAAAACCCCTTTTTAGAAAATGAGCATTCACAAAGATCACTTACCCTCCTAATTTAAGGGGGATACCGGTTCTGGCGTAGGAGTAGCTTCCTCGACTTGAACCGTTACTGGTCTTCCGGATCCACCCTAGCCTTTGCTACGTTGAGATCCTGAGCTGCGACGCTGGGAAAGAGTGTCATGCTGTCGCCGCTGCTGGTTATGATGCTGCTGCTGCTGACGTTGCTGCAGTTGGCGCTTTTTCGGCGGGGACTGCAGAATTTCTCTTGCTGGTTGCTCCTTCTCACTCATGGTGGGACAATTTCCTGAGCACCGGCCACACTGGATTCTGCTTCTTTTTATCCATAAGCGGGGCGGTGCACCGCTGCATCCATTACCCAGAGATGCCGCCCCAGAAGTGACCCCACCGCCGAGCATTCTGGGAATACCACAATGCTTTGCGGCCAGTACGCACGTGCGCGCGCTCATTCCTCCAGCGTCTTGCTTCCTGGACGGAGCTCGGCCATTCCATCGCCTGCCAGATCGCCACGCCACCACCACCGCACCCGACCAGCCTCTTCTGGGATTACAGGCGCACCCACAGCAGAGGGAGCACCGCTCCAGCAGGAAAAACCGGCGGTAAGACGCCAGGTGACCGCCGTCACCTATTACCGGCTGCTAAACTTTTTTATGGGGAAAAGCAGACTGGGTCTTTGTTCACTGCTTCTCCCCTGCTCACGCACAAGGCCCGCCGACCCTGGGATCGTGGCCTTCGGGGGAGGGATATCCACCGCGTCCAAAGGAGGGCCCCCCGCTGCCAGTAATCGAAGCGATGGACCCCCGGCATCCCACGATGATCACGCTGCAGGTTCCCCCGTCAGGGACAGGAAACTGAACTGATGTGGGAGAGAGGTACCGCCTTTTTCACCTGTAGGTTTCCTGTCCCTGAGGGCGGATCCCTCTCTCTTCGTGGTGCCGTCATGGGGGTAAGAGAAATAACTTTACTCAGTTCTTTACACAGCGCGTCCAGTTTCATCACAAAGGCAGCACAAGGTTCTGGACAGAGTATAACTTTTCCTTTCCCTGTGCTGTCCCCCACTCCTCCAGGAATATTGCAGGGTCATACCATCACATTCGGTACCGCAGCTTCATGATCATATCAACCTGCTTCAGGGATCCCCTGTCCGTTTCGAAACAGCATTTGGGATCATTCCCCTGAAGTTATCCGCTACCATCCTGATGCTGCCCTGTATTCCGCCACTACCAAGTGACCTTCAGCCCATAGGCCCTGGATGTCTGGGCTCCTTCCTTAAACTTTACGGGACTCAACTGACTCATCCAGGCTCCCAGCCCCAACTGACTAAATGCAGGAAGCTCTCTTTAACTTACACACAGTTGGCCCCTCCAAACTAGTTTCTATCGTGACCCCTCTAGTGGGTTAATCTAGCTTACACAAAAATGGCCCCTCCTAACTAACTAGTTTCTATTGTGCTCCCTGTAGTGGGCTAATCTAGTTCCTATGCTTAACTAAAGCCTACACTTTCCCTATATCCACATAATACAAAGAATGTATGTACATTAGATTAGACAGTATAGCAGTATTATAAGACATATGAGGTAACATGCATATATACAGGGCCTTACACAACATAACATTACCACAAGAAATATACCATGCCCTGTGGGGCATGAACCAGTCTCTGTACCCATTAGCGTAGCTACCGGGAGGGCAGAGGGTGCGGGCACCCCGGGCCCGGTGCTCTGAGGGGGCCCACCCGGAGCTACGCTACTGTAACTGTATCGGCGCGCTGTGTGCACCGATACAGTTACCTTCTGCGGCAGAGCAGGGAGACTCAATCTCCCTGCTCTGCCACCGGCTGCTATGGGGCCCCTGAGCAGGCGGGGGGGCCGGTGCCAGCAGTGGGCCCCCATCCTGTCATCGCAGGGTCAGCTGTACCGGCATTTAGCCGATACAGCTGACCGCAATGATGAGAGAAGGAGCACTGCGCTCTTTCCCCCATCATCCCCCTGTCAGCGTCTGACGTCAGCGACGCTGACAGCAGGTGCGATGACGTCACTGCCCAGCGCCCACTGTCAGGAGACAAGCAGGAGCTCAGAGCAGCGCAGGAACCAGGAAGAGGAGAGGTGAGTATTTATTTATTTTTTTAAGGGGTGCTGCCGTATACTACAGAATCTGCCTATGGAAGGGGGTGTGTGCTGTCTTATACTACAGGGTCTGCCTATGGGGAGTCTGCCTAATACTACAGGGTCTGCCTATGGGGGGTCTTCCTATTGCTACAGGGTCTGCCTATGGGGGGTCTGCCTAATACTACAGAGTCTGCCTGTGGGGGTCTGCCTAATACTACAGGGTCTCCCTGTGGGGGGTATGCCTAATACTACAGGGTCTGCCTGGGGGGTGGTCTGTCGAATACTACAGGGTCTGCCTATGGGGGTCTGCCTTATACTACAGGGTCTGCCTATGGGGGTCTGACTAATACTACAGGGTCTGCCTTTGGGGGGTCTGCCTTATACTACAGGGTGCGCCTATGGGGATGCTGCCTTATAGTACAGGGTCTGCCTATAGGGGTGCTACCTTATACTACAGGAGTCTGCCTATAGCAGTGCTGCTTTATACTACAGGGTCTGCCTGTGGGGTGCTACCTTATACTTAAGGGTCTGCCTTTGGGGTGCTGCTTTATACTACAGAGTCTGCCTATGGGGAGTGCATTATACAGTATAGAGTAGGCCTATGGGGAGTGCATTATACTACATTGAGGACTATCTGGTACATTATACTATATTGAGGACTATCTGGTGCATTATACTATATTGAGGACCATCTGGTGCATTATACTATATGGAGGCTATCTAGAGGGGCATTATGCAGTGTGGGAATTACAGTGTTGGAGCCATCAAACAGTTTGGAGGCTACTAAGGGGTCAGTATACTGTGTATAAGAGAGCATCATACTGTGTATAGGGGAGCTGTACAGGGGGGAGACTCGGGACATTATTAAATGTAAAGTGGGCACTTATTGTTATAGGGGAACTCAGGTTACTGTGACTTTCAAAGGGGCAGATAAGTCATTATTACTTTCTAGGGGGGCAAAATGTGGGCACTGTTTTCTAGGGCATTTGCACCCAGCATTACTATATTATAGAGGGGTGCTTTAGAATTTAGAGGGCACAGAGAACCACACAGCAGGTGCAGTAATAGGGACACATACGGCAGCAGCGGCTCAGTATTGGGGTATCAGGTGCAGTAATAGGGACACATATGGCAGCAGCGGCTCAGTATTGGGGTATCCGTTACAGTAATAGGGACACATACGGCAGCAGCGGCTCAGTATTGGGGTATCAGGTGCAGTAATAGGGACACATACGGCAGCAGCGGCTCAGTATTGGGGTATCAGGTGCACTAATAGGGACACATACGGCAGCAGCGGCTCAGTATTGGGGTATCAGGTGCAGTAATAGGGACACATATGGCAGCAGTGGCTCAGTATTTAGGGTATCAGCAGGATGAGGAGTTTGTGCAGGTTGGGAATAGATTGTAATGGGGCTGGAATATGAGAAGTGAAATGTGTCTTTGTTGTATTCTCTGCAGACAAGTCGTGGCTGGAAGAAGTTGTCATGTAGGTCTGAGCCAGATGGAAAAGACGGGAAAAGTGACGACTCCATCATACAGAAAGTCAGCGATAAGACATTATCTATAACTGTGCTGTGATCACTTATATGTTCTGTAGGGCTGGTATCTACCACTGACCATACGGCGGTAATATCCATGTCGGTCTTTGTATAGAGATTATCTTCAGTAACAGCGCGGTCATCTGCTGAGGTTTTCCTCCACTATTAGGGCGCATCACCCAGCTGTAATCAAGGTTACCTGGCTAGGGGCCCACTCAGAAGCTTCTCCCCCCCTGAACCAACACCCTAGCTACGCCTCTGTCTGTGCCCCCTTACATACATACATTACATTACTTATCCTGTACTGATCCTGAGTTACATCCTGTATTATACTCCAGAGCTGCACTCACTATTCTGATGCTGCGGTCATTGTGTACATATATTACATTACTTATCATACACTGATATTGTATATACTTCAGAGCAGCGCTCACTATTCAGCTGACTCAGACTTTCCTGTAGTTCTAGTTTACCACTTATAAACCCTCTGTCAGGTCGTGCCCTTGTGCTCGCAGTGACGATCTCTCATATTTACATTACTGTTCCTGATGTGAATTCTCTGATTACAGCTCAGTAAAAATCATCTGCCCTTCAAAGAAAATGAATATTTATTAGAACAGCAGCCTGGTTACCAGGGCCAATATCTGAAATGTAAATCAGGAAGTAATTAACATCATATAAGGGCACAGGACATTGAGAATCAGTGACTGGGAGAAGGTGAGATCAAAACTTCAAGAACATCAATAGCTGCTCCTGTAATCTGGTCATCAAGGGGTTTTGTTTGAGAATGATTCCATAGCAGCACAGAGTATTTCAGGAGGGAATTTTCATACTGCAGAGTCCCCCCTTAGGAGAGGAGGGTGATGATCTTGTCAAAGGTTATCCATAGGGTTGAGCGAAACGGGTCGATCATTTTCAAAAGTCGCCGACTTTTGGCTAAGTCGGCGTCTCATGAAACCCGATCCGACCCCTGTGCTTGTCGGCCATGCGGTACGCGACTTTCGCGCCAAAGTCGCGTTTCAATGACGCGAAAAGCGCCATTTCTCAGCCAATGAAGGTGAACGCAGAGTGTGGGCAGCGTGATGACATAGGTCCTGGTCCCCACCATCTTAGAGAAGGGCATTGCAGTGATTGGCTTGCTGTCTGCGGCGTCACAGGGGCTATAAAGGGGCGTTCCCGCCGACCGCCATCTTACTGCTGCTGATCTGAGCTTAGGGAGAGGTTGCTGCCGCTTCGTCAGAAGCAGGGAGAGCGTTAGGCAGGGTCCACTAACCACCAAACCGCTTGTGCTGTAGCGATTTCCACTGTCCAACACCACCTTCGGTGTGCAGGAACAGTGGAAGCTATTTTTTTTTTTTTTTTTCCTCAGCGCTGTAGCTCATTGGGCTGCCCTAGAAGCAGAGGCGTAGCTAGGGTTTTGGTCCAGGGGGGGCGAAGCTTCTGAGTGGGCCCCTAACCAGGTAACCTTTATTACAATTCGGTGATGCGCCCTAATAGTGGAGGAGAACCTCAGCAGATGACCTCGCTATTACTGAAGATACAAAAATAGATCAATGGTTACATTAGTCTGTGCTAAAAACTAAGGAAAATGTGAAATATGTGAAATAGGAAATAGCATACTGGCTTATGAACTTTATGAACAAACACATGAGATTTTTAGCACAAGATTTGCAAATATTGTGAGCCCATTCACCAAAACGTCAAGGTAATCTCAGATCGAATGGGTAACTACACTGACTGGTGTGAACACTTACTTGTGGTATCTGAGCTGACTGCCTAATGTGAACACTTACCTATGGCTAATAACAGGATAAAGCCTACTTATATAGGAAGCTCAGAACCAACTGTGTTGAGATGTAATTAAAACCTGGAGAAGGGCGGGACGTTCAAGTCAGAAAAGATAATCTCTACATAAAGACCAATATGGATATTACCGCCATATGGTCAGTGGTAGATACCAGCCCTACAGAATATATAAGAGATCACTGCATAGTTACAGATAATTACTTACCTCTGACGTTCTGATAGAATTGTTAATTTTTCCCGTCTTTTCCATCTGGCCCAGACCGACGTGACAACTTCTTCCAGCTACATCTCATCTGCAGAGATTACAACAAAGACACATTTCACTTCTCATATTCCAGCCCCATCACCATCTATTCCCAACCTGCACAAACTCCTCATCCTACTGATATCCCAATACTGAGCCGCTGCTGCCGTATGTGTCCCTATTACTGCCCCTGATACCCCAATACTGAGCCGCTGCTGCCGTATGTGTCCCTATTATTGCCCCTGATACCCCAATACCGAGCCGCTGCTGCCGTATGTGTCCCTATTAGGATTATTATTTATCAGGATAAAGATGGAATGCTTACCGATCACTATTGCTGGTCAGGAGGTAGAGCAGGTGGAGAGTTATAAATATTTGGGGGTCCATTTGGATAGCAAACTGGACTGGAGATGCCACTCAGAGACTGTCTACAAGAAGGGGATGAGCAGACTGTATTTCCTAAGGAAACTGAGGTCTTTTAATGTGTGTAGCAAAATGTTAGAAATGTTCTACCAATCTGTAGTGGCAAGTGCCATCTTTTTTTGCAATCATATGCTGGGGTAATAGTGTGCGGGCCTCTGATGCTAATAAGCTGAATAAGCTTATCAAAAAGGCAAGCTCTGCTGTCGGCTGCAATCTGGACTCTCTTGAGGAGGTAGTGGAGAGAAGAACTCTGAAAAAGTGTATGGCAATCATGAACAATAATGCACATCCACTATATGAGCTATTCATGAGACAGAAGAGCACCTTCAGTAACCGGCTAATACTTCTGAGGTGTAAGAAGGAAAAATTTAGGAAATCGTTTGTGCCAACTGCTATGGGGATGTACAACAATAACATTAGGGTTAAATCATAAAGGGGATTGTCTACTTTATTTCTTCTACTTTCAGTTCACCCGTTGTGTATGTCCTATTCTAATGTATAATGTCCTTCTGTCAACAAACTGTCATGTCAATTATGTAATTCATTTTATGATTCTTATGATGTAAGTTGTGCTGCTGTGATACCATAATTTCCCACGGGATCAATAAAGTGTATCGTATCGTATCGTATCGTATTACTGACCCTGATACCCCAATACTGAGCTGCTGCTGCCGTATGTGACCCTATTACTGCCCCTGATACCCCAATACTGAGCCACTGCTGCCGTATGTGTCCCTATTACTGACCCTGATACCCCAATACTGAGCTGCTGCTGCCGTATGTGACCCTATTACTGTCCCTGATACCCCAATACCGAGCCGCTGCTGCCGTATGTGTCCCTATTACTGCCCCTGATACCCCAATACTGAGCCACTGCTGCCGTATGTGTCCCTATTACTGACCCTGATACCCCAATACTGAGCTGCTGCTGCCGTATGTGACCCTATTACTGCCCCTGATACCCCAATACTGAGCCGCTGCTGCCGTATGTGTCCCTATTATTGCCTCTGATACCCCAATACTGAGCTGCTGCTGCCGTATGTGTCCCTATTACTGCACCTGATTCCCCAATACTAAGCCGCTGCTGCCGTATGTGACCCTATTACTGCCCCTGATATCCCAATACTGAGCCGCTGCTGCTGTATGTGTCCTTATTACTGCACCTGATACCCCAATACTGAGCCTCTGCTGCCATATGTCCAAATTACTGCACCTGATACCCCAATACTGAGCCTCTGCTGCCGTATGTGTCCCTATTACTGCCCCTGATACCCCAATACTGAGCCTCTGCTGCCATATGTCCCTATTACTGCACCTGATGCCCTAATACTGAGCCTCTGCCGTATGTGTCCCTATTATTGCACCTGATACCCCAATACTGAGCCGCTGCTGCCGTATGTGTCCCTATTACTGCACCTGCTGTGTGGTTCTCTGTGCCCTCTAAATTCTAAAGCACCCCTCTATAATATAGTAATGCCGGGTGCAAGTGCCCTAGAAAACAGTGCCCACATTTTGTCCCCTAGAAAGTAATAATGCCCTTTGTGTGTGACCCTTTGATAGTCACAGTAACCTGAGTTCCCCTATAAGAATAAATGCCCACTTTACATTTAATAAAGCCCTGAGTCTCCCCCACTGTACAGCTCCCCTATACACAGTATGATGCCCCCTCACTGTATATACTGACCCCTTAATATCCCCCAAACTGGCTCCAACACTGTATGATGGCCCCGTTGCTGTAATCTCCACACTGAATGATGGCCCTCTAGATAGCCTCCATAAAGCATAATACACCAGATAGTCCTCAATATGGTATAATACATTCCCCATAGGCCTCCATATAGTATCATGCACTCCCCATAGGCACACCCTATAGTATAATGCGCTTCACATAGGAAGACTGTATAGTATAATGCAGCTCGCCATAGGCAGCCTCTATAAGGAAGGCTATAAATGTGTCCCCAATCCCCTCCGCAAGGCATAAAAATTACCTCTCATTATACTCACCAACGGCGCTCACCAAGGCATCGCTGGTCTTGACTTAAGATCGCCATCCTCCATTACTGCTTTATCTGGATGACACATCCTACGTCATCCACACTGTGTCACCCATCGCGCTCCTGTGCAGGCACACTTCTGTCTGCGCTACTGAAAGCAGAGCCAAGTACTGTAGTGTGTATGCGCTGAGAAAGGCCAAAGGGCACTGATGACCTGGAAATAAACCAGAGAATGCGCACTACAATACTGTGCTCTGACTTCAGCAGGGCAAAAAAAAGTGCACGTGCACGGGAGTGCGATAGAGGACACTGAATGCATGATGTAGGACGCATCTTCCACACGAAGAGGGACAGCGATCACAGGAAGAGGGACGGCGCCGGATCAAGACTAGAGACGCCCGGACCGCGCCATCCATGAGTGTAATAAAAGCTCTTTTTTGTGCCTTGCATAGAGGATTGGGGACATAGAGAGCACTCTAGGACACTATGTGAGGGCATAGTACAGATGCTGGCCGGACCTTATATGATGACAGGCTCCCACATGTAAAAGCCGTCCTGCAAGATTCCAGCCACTCGCAAACTTAAGAAAATAATCATTCTCCTTCTCATAAGCTAATCAGCAGTAAATACATTATGTGCCAAGACCCTTATCGATCACATGTCAGTGTTCAGTGTCTGTCCAGATTGCAGGATAAACAAGACATTCCCTTCATTGCTTTATATACTGTGCCTGTATGTATGTATTCAAGGCAACAGATCAGACATATCAAAAAGCAAATGACATGTGCCAAGATACTCCTCATGCTGTGTGGAGAGTGTCCTCTGGTCCTGGGGGCGGCTCCTTCCAGTCAGATGCTGCAGACAACATGTGTAGGCAGTGAGCTCAGGTCACAGTCCCCCTGCGGCCCCGGCTGCTGCTGCTGCTGCTGGAGCTGATCACTTCTCTGCAGCACAGGAGCTTTGAGCAGAGCGCGCTCAGCCGGGATTGGGCGAGCGGTGAGTGACCTCCCTTCCCCCTCTCCTCCACAGACTGCAGAAGAGCGATCACATGACTCACTCCCTGCACTCTGATTGGAGGCCTTCTCTTCCTTCTCTCTGCTGACTCCCTGTGAGCGTTTGTACCGTGCATGTTACTTTAGCTACATACACAGTACAAAGGCAGGGGAAATGAAAGATAATCATTGCCCGGAGGCAGGGGCCCCTAACGCTGGCCCTGAGAGTAGTGTAGCTCCAGGTGGGCCCCCTCAGAGCAAGGGGCCCGGGGCGACCGCCCCCTCTGCCCCCCTGGTAGCTACGCTACTGCCTAGAAGGCTCCGTGATAGCTGTATTGCTGTGTGTACGCCACTGTGCAAACCAACTGCTTTTTTCAAAGCACATATCCTCTTGTTCCTTCCTTTCTGCACAGCTATCTTTTTTGTTTGTCCACACTTTTTATTTAATTTGTGCATCAGTCCACTCCTATTGCTGCCTGCCATACCTGGCTTAGATTACTGCAGGGAGATAGTAATTGTAGGACAGTCCCTGTTTTTTTTTTTGTGTTTTTTTTGTGTGAGATTAAGATTGGCATTTCTGCTACAGTGCCATCCCTGTGTGTGCCATCTCTCACTGAGTGGGTCATAGAAAGCCTATTTATTTTTTCCGTGATTTGTGTTCTAAATTCTACCTCAACACAAAAACACTACATCAATCAGTGGTAGAAAAATATTGGCCTCAGTCAGGGCTTGTGTGCCACTGCTGTGTGTGCTATCTCTCATTCAGTGGGCTATAGAAAGCCTATTTATTTATTTATTTTTTTTCTTATTATTTGGTTTCTAAAGTCTCCCTGAAAAAAAAAAAAAAAAAAAAAAAACAGTGGGAGAGTAATATTGCCCTTTCAGCTTGTGTGCCAGTCTTGACTCCTGGGTGTGCCACCTCTCTCTCATTCAGTGGGCCATAGAAAGCCTATTTATTTTTTTGGTTTTTTTAATATTATTTGGTTTCTAAAGTCTCCCTGAAAATAAAAAAAAAAAAACTTAAAAAAACAGTGGGAGAGTAATATTGCCCTTTCAGCTTGTGTGCCAGTCTTGACTCCTGGGTGTGCCACCTCTCTCATTCAGTGGGCCATAGAAAGTCTATTTATTTTTTTTTTAAAATATTATTGGGATTCTAAAGTCTCCCTTAAAAAACAAAAAATACATAAAAAAACAGTGGGAGAGTAATATTGCCCTTTCAGCTTGTGTGCCAGTCTTGACTCCTGGGTGTGCCACCTCTCTCATTCAGTGGGCCATAGAAAGCATTTTTTTTTTTTCCTTGATTTGTGTTTGTTCTAAAATCTACCTCAACACAAAAACACTACATCAATCAGTGGGAGAAAAATATTGGCCTCAGTCAGGGCTTGTGTGCCACTGCTGTGTGTGCTATCTCTCATTCAGTGGGCTATAGAAAGCCTATTTATTTATTTATTTTTTTTCTTATTATTTGGTTTCTAAAGTCTCCCTGAAAAAAAAACAAACAAAAAAAACAGTGGGAGAGTAATATTGCCCTTTCAGCTTGTGTGCCAGTCTTGACTCCTGGGTGTGCCACCTCTCTCTCATTCAGTGGGCCATAGAAAGCCTATTTATTTTTTTGGTTTTTTTAATATTATTTGGTTTCTAAAGTCTCCCTGAAAATAAAAAATAAAAAACTTAAAAAAACAGTGGGAGAGTAATATTGCCCTTTCAGCTTGTGTGCCAGTCTTGACTCCTGGGTGTGCCACCTCTCTCATTCAGTGGGCCATAGAAAGCCTATTTATTTATTTTTTTAAATATTATTGGGTTTCTAAAGTCTCCCTTAAAAAACAAAAAATACATAAAAAAACAGTGGGAGAGTAATATTGCCCTTTCAGCTTGTGTGCCAGTCTTGACTCCTGGGTGTGCCACCTCTCTCATTCAGTGGGCCATAGAAAGTCTATTTATTTTTTTTTTTAAATATTATTGGGATTCTAAAGTCTCCCTTAAAAAACAAAAAATACATAAAAAAACAGTGGGAGAGTAATATTGCCCTTTCAGCTTGTGTGCCAGTCTTGACTCCTGGGTGTGCCACCTCTCTCATTCAGTGGGCCATAGAAAGCATTTTTTTTTTCCTTGATTTGTGTTCTAAAATCTACCTCAACACAAAAACACTACATCAATCAGTGGGAGAAAAATATTGGCCTCAGTCAGGGCTTGTGTGCCACTGCTGTGTGTGCTATCTCTCATTCAGTGGGCTATAGAAAGCCTATTTATTTATTTATTTTTTTTCTTATTATTTGGTTTCTAAAGTCTCCCTGAAAAAAAAAAAAAAAACAGTGGGAGAGTAATATTGCCCTTTCAGCTTGTGTGCCAGTCTTGACTCCTGGGTGTGCTACCTCTCTCTCATTCAGTGGGCCATAGAAAGCCTATTTATTTTTTTGGTTTTTTTAATATTATTTGGTTTCTAAAGTCTCCCTGAAACTAAAAAAAAAAAAACTTAAAAAAACAGTGGGAGAGTAATATTGCCCTTTCAGCTTGTGTGCCAGTCTTGACTCCTGGGTGTGCCACCTCTCTCATTCAGTGGGCCATAGAAAGCCTATTTATTTATTTTTTTAAATATTATTGGGTTTCTAAAGTCTCCCTTAAAAAACAAAAAATACATAAAAAAACAGTGGGAGAGTAATATTGCCCTTTCAGCTTGTGTGCCAGTCTTGACTCCTGGGTGTGCCACCTCTCTCATTCAGTGGGCCATAGAAAGTCTATTTATTTTTTTTTTTAAATATTATTGGGATTCTAAAGTCTCCCTTAAAAAACAAAAAATACATAAAAAAACAGTGGGAGAGTAATATTGCCCTTTCAGCTTGTGTGCCAGTCTTGACTCCTGGGTGTGCCACCTCTCTCATTCAGTGGGCCATAGAAAGCATTTTTTTTTTTTCCTTGATTTGTGTTCTAAAATCTACCTCAACACAAAAACACTACATCAATCAGTGGGAGAAAAATATTGGCCTCAGTCAGGGCTTGTGTGCCACTGCTGTGTGTGCTATCTCTCATTCAGTGGGCTATAGAAAGCCTATTTATTTATTTATTTTTTTTCTTATTATTTGGTTTCTAAAGTCTCCCTGAAAAAAAAAAAAAACAGTGGGAGAGTAATATTGCCCTTTCAGCTTGTGTGCCAGTCTTGACTCCTGGGTGTGCCACCTCTCTCTCATTCAGTGGGCCATAGAAAGCCTATTTATTTTTTTGGTTTTTTTAATATTATTTGGTTTCTAAAGTCTCCCTGAAAATAAAAAAATAAAAACTTAAAAAAACAGTGGGAGAGTAATATTGCCCTTTCAGCTTGTGTGCCAGTCTTGACTCCTGGGTGTGCCACCTCTCTCATTCAGTGGGCCATAGAAAGTCTATTTATTTATTTTTTTAAATATTATTGGGATTCTAAAGTCTCCCTTAAAAAACAAAAAATACATAAAAAAACAGTGGGAGAGTAATATTGCCCTTTCAGCTTGTGTGCCAGTCTTGACTCCTGGGTGTGCCACCTCTCTCATTCAGTGGGCCATAGAAAGCATTTTTTTTTTTCCTTGATTTGTGTTCTAAAATCTACCTCAACACAAAAACACTACATCAATCAGTGGGAGAAAAATATTGGCCTCAGTCAGGGCTTGTGTGCCACTGCTGTGTGTGCTATCTCTCATTCAGTGGGCTATAGAAAGCCTATTTATTTATTTATTTTTTTTCTTATTATTTGGTTTCTAAAGTCTCCCTGAAAAAAAAAAAAAAAAAAAAACAGTGGGAGAGTAATATTGCCCTTTCAGCTTGTGTGCCAGTCTTGACTCCTGGGTGTGCCACCTCTCTCTCATTCAGTGGGCCATAGAAAGCCTATTTATTTTTTTGTTTTTTTTAATATTATTTGGTTTCTAAAGTCTCCCTGAAAAAAAAAAATAAATAAATTAGGTGGGAGATTAATATTGACATTAGTGCTTGAGTGACAGTCCTGCGTGTGTGTCATCTCTGTGATTTTGTGCCACAGAAAACAGAGTGTGTAACATTGTGCCTGATTTTCCTTGTGGTCTCACCAACCTGTTAAGGGATATTGAAATCATACTGAAGTTATAGCTCACCGTGTAAGTTGTTTGACAGCAACAAATAAAGTTACTTTGGTTAAGATTTTAAAACAATGAGGAAGTCTGGTGCAAGAGGTCGTCGTGGGCGTTCATTGTCAGCTGGTAATGATGGTAGTGGTAGTGGAGCATCAGGTGGTCGTGGGGATAAAAATATTCCACCTAAGTCTGGAGCTGTGGAGCCAGTTTCGTCGTCAGGCTACACAAGGCCTCGAACGCTCTCTTTTCTGGGAGTAGGAAAACCGCTTTTAAAGGCGGAGCAGCAACAGCAAGTTTTGGCTTACATTGCAGACTCAGCCTCTAGCTCTTTTGCCTCCTCTTCCGAAACTGGTAAATGTAAAAGCAGCGCGTCGCTTGTGGATGTTCACGGTCAGGGACAAGTCGCTTCCTTGTCCTCCTCAGCAAAAACTACAACAAGAGAGAAGGATGCAGCAGGCGACACAACGGGTCACTCCATGGAGCTCTTTACACATACCGTCCCTGGCTTAGAAAGTGAAACATTTAACAGGCCATGCCCATTACAAGTATATTCTGACATGGAGTGCACTGATGCACAGCCACAGCCAGAGTACTATGCTGCTCCTTTGACTCAGACCACCACATTGCCCTCTCAGGGTACAGATCCACAATCAGACCCTGATGAGACTATGTTGCCCCGCCACGAACGCTATACCACCGACCGACACAGTGACACAGACGAAGTTGCACACGAGCTCGAAGAGGAGGTAATAGATGACCCAGTTATTGACCCCGATTGGCAGCCATTGGGGGAACAGGGTGCAGGCGGCAGTAGTTCAGAAGCGGAGGTGGAGGAGGGGCCGCAGCAGGCATCAACATCGCAACAGGTTCCATCTGCCGGGCCCGTATCTGGCCCAAAACGCGTGTCAAAGCCAAAACCTGTTGGAGGACAGCGTGGCCATCCGGTTAAAGCTCAGTCTGCAATCCCTGAAAAGGGATCCGAGTCTAGGAAGAGTGCAGTCTGGCATTTTTTTAAACAACATCCAACTGATCAGCGCAAAGTCATCTGTCAAAAATGTTCAACTAGCTTAAGCAGAGGTCAGAATCTGAAAAGTCTAAATACTAGTTGCATGCATAGACACTTAACCACCATGCATTTTCAAGCCTGGACTAACTACCAAATGTCCCTTAAGGTTGTAGCACCCTCGGCCAATGAAGCTAGTCAGCAACGCAACATCCCTTCCGTCACTGTAAGGCCACCATTTTCCGCACCACCGGCAGTATCTGTGCAGGTTTCTTTGCCAGCCAAAAGCAGTCAGGGTCAGGGAACCACCAGTTTTGTAGGAGGAAATATTGCATCTAGGGCACCGGCGGAAACAATACCGTCTCCAACCGTCTCTCAGTCTGCCATGTACACCGGCACACCCGAAAGTTCCACGATCTCCAGCTCTCCAGTCCAGCTCACCCTACATGAGACTCTGGTTAGAAAAAGGAAGTACTTATCCTCGCATCCGCGTACACAGGGTTTTAACGCCCACATAGCTAGACTAATCTCGTTAGAGATGATGCCCTACCGGTTAGTTGAAAGCGAAGCTTTCAAAGCCCTGATGGAGTACGCTGAACCACGATACGAGCTACCCAGTCGACACTTTTTTTCCAGAAAAGCCATCCCAGCCCTGCACCAGCATGTTAAACAGCGCATCGTCCATGCACTCAGGCAATCTGTGAGTACAAAGGTGCACCTGACTACAGATGCATGGACCAGTAGGCATGGCCAGGGACGTTATGTGTCCATCACGGCACACTGGGTGAATGTGGTGGATGCAGGGTCCACAGGCGACATCAATTTAGGGACAGTTGTGCCTAGCCCACGGTCTAGGAAACAGTTGGCTGTAGGCGTTCGCACCCCCTCCTCCTCCTCCTCCTCGTCCTCCTGCAGAAGCTACAGCTCTTCCACAGAACGCAGTCTGCCAACCACTCCATCGGCAGATGACACTGTTGCACACCAGTTGTCCCATTATGGGCCAGCTACTGCCAAGCGTCAGCAGGCTGTATTGGCTATGAAGTGTTTGGGCGACAACAGACACACCGCAGAAGTTCTATCCGAGTTCTTGCAACAAGAAACACAGTCGTGGCTGGGCACAGTAGATCTTGAGGCAGGCAAGGTAGTGAGTGATAACGGAAGGAATTTCATGGCTGCCATCTCCCTTTCCCAACTGAAACACATTCCTTGCCTGGCTCACACCTTAAACCTGGTGGTGCAGTGCTTATTGAAAACTTATCCTGGGTTCTCCGACCTGCTCCTCAAAGTGCGTGCACTTTGCTCATATATCCGACGTTCGCCTGTACACGCCAGCCGTATGCAGACCTATCAGCGGTCTTTGAACCTTCCCCAGCATCGCCTAATCATAGACGTTGCAACAAGGTGGAACTCAACACTGCACATGCTTCAGAGACTGTGCGAACAGAGGCGTGCTGTTATTTATTTGTGGGAGGATACACGGGCAGGCAGTAGGATGGCAGACATGGAGTTGTCAGGTGTGCAGTGGTCTAAGATACAAGACATGTGTCAAGTCCTTCAGTGTTTTGAGGAATGCACACGGCTGGTTAGTGCAGACAACGCCGTAATAAGCATGAGCATCCCCCTAATGCGTCTGCTGATGCAAAGTTTGACGCACATAAAGGAGCAGGCGTCTGCACCAGAGGAAGAGGAAAGCCTTGATGACAGTCAGCCATTGTCTGGTCAGGGCAGTGTACAGGACGAGGTAGCGGGTGAAGAGGAGGTGGAGGACGAGGAGGATGATGGGGATGAGTATATTTTTAATGCCGAACCTTTTCCGGGGGCACAGGAAATTGGTTGCGTGTCACGGCCGGGTTCTGGTTTTTTGAGGGACACAAGTGACGTAGATTTGCCTGCAACTGCCCCTCAACCAATCACAACCGGAGATTTGACAACTGGAACTTTGGCCCACATGGCGGATTATGCCTTACGTATCCTAAAAAGGGACACACGCATTACGAAAATGATGAACGATGACGATTACTGGTTGGCCTGCCTCCTTGATCCACGCTATAAAGGCAAATTGCAAAATATTATGCCACATGAGAACTTGGAACTAATATTAGCAACCAAACAATCAACTCTTGTTGACCGTTTGCTTCAGGCATTCCCAGCACACAGCGCACGTGATCGTTCTCACACGAGCTCCAGGGGGCAGCAGACTAGGAGTGTTAGGGGTGCACACATCAGAAGTGGCGTTGGACAGAGGGGTTTTCTGACCAGGTTGTGGAGTGATTTTGCTATGACCGCAGACAGGACAGGTACTGCTGCATCAATTGAAAGTGACAGGAGACAACATTTGTCCAGTATGGTTACTAACTATTTTTCATCCCTTATCGATGTTCTCCCTCAACCGTCATTCCCATTTGATTACTCGGCCTCCAAATTAGACACCTGGCCAGAATTGGCAGAATATGCATTGCAGGAGCTTGCTTGCCCGGCAGCAAGTGTCCTATCAGAAAGAGTATTCAGTGCTGCAGGTTCAATATTAACCGAAAAAAGGACTCGTCTGGCTACCCAAAATGTTGACGATCTAACATTCATTAAAATGAACCACAACTGGATTTCGAAATCTTTTGCCCCACCTTGCCCGGCCGACACCTAGCTTTCCTATGAAAAGCTCTTGCCTGTGAATTACTTTTCTAATGTCTAATTTGCTGCAGCTGATTGTACAGCATACGACATGTTTACACCTCCCTAAATGGCAAAACTCCCCACACGGGGCCGTGGTATCGCGACTTGGCGCAAGCACCCGTGAGACTGCTGTTTGTCTGAAGAGGTGGGTGTGCTCGCTTTTGGTTGACGGCATTGCTACTGGGTCCCTCATAGTACAATGTAGTGTCTCTGGCGGTGGTGGTGCGCACCCAACGTCAGACACACCGTTGTAACATGAGGGGCCCTGGGGCGGTCCCGCCGGCCTCAAGAGAGTTCCCCCCTACCCCAGCTCAAAATGTGCTCTACCACGTGCAAAATTATGTCGCACAGCTCCACCAATCTTTAGTCTATTCGCTGACATCATTCAATGTCTGGCACTGACAATACAAATTTGTAGACATCTATGATGCAACTTAAAGTAGTCTGTGTCTGTGTCCTATATTGGCACCATTAAATAGTTACTGCCAAATTACTATGTCAGAAACTCAGTAGATGAGCCCACCCCTGTACCTAAGTATGCCACATTTTTTTTTGTTTTGGTTGTTTTGCGAGACATTAACATCTATTTATATTTTGGGAGTACTGGGACAGACACTCCCTGCACTACTCCTCCACTCACCACCAAGCTGCCCGTGTATCCATGTAACCGCTGTAAAACTGCCATGAGCCTATTGTTTGTTATTTTAGGCCTTTGATAGCCTGTCTGCGGTCCCTACTTTAAATACTCCTCCACTCATCACCAAGCTGCCTGCCCGTGTATCCATGTAACCGCTGTAAAACTGCCATAAGCCTATTGTTTGTTATTTTAGGCCTTTGATAGCCTGTCTGCGGTCCCTACTTTAAATACTCCTCCACTGACCACCAAGCTGCCTGCCCGTGTATCCATGTAACCGCTGTAAAGCTGCCATGAGCCTATTGTTTGTTATTTTAGGCCTTTGATAGCCTGTCTGCGGTCCCTACTTTAAATACTCCTCCACTGACCACCAAGCTGCCTGCCCGTGTATCCATGTAACCGCTGTAAAACTGCCATGAGCCTATTGTTTGTTATTTTAGGCCTTTGATAGCCTGTCTGCGGTCCCTACTTTAAATACTCCTCCACTGACCACCAAGCTGCCTGCCCGTGTATCCATGTAACCGCTGTAAAGCTGCCATGAGCCTATTGTTTGTTATTTTAGGCCTTTGATAGCCTGTCTGCGGTCCCTACTTTAAATACTCCTCCACTGACCACCAAGCTGCCTGCCCGTGTATCCATGTAACCGCTGTAAAACTGCCATGAGCCTATTGTTTGTTATTTTAGGCCTTTGATAGCCTGTCTGCGGTCCCTACTTTAAATACTCCTCCACTGACCACCAAGCTGCCTGCCCGTGTATCCATGTAACCGCTGTAAAGCTGCCATGAGCCTATTGTTTGTTATTTTAGGCCTTTGATAGCCTGTCTGCGGTCCCTACTTTAAATACTCCTCCACTGACCACCAAGCTGCCTGCCCGTGTATCCATGTAACCGCTGTAAAGCTGCCATGAGCCTATTGTTTGTTATTTTAGGCCTTTGATAGCCTGTCTGCGGTCCCTACTTTAAATACTCCTCCACTGACCACCAAGCTGCCTGCCCGTGTATCCATGTAACCGCTGTAAAGCTGCCATGAGCGTATTGTTTGTTATTTTAGGCCTTTGATAGCCTGTCTGCGGTCCCTACTTTAAATACTCCTCCACTGACCACCAAGCTGCCTGCCCGTGTATCCATGTAACCGCTGTAAAGCTGCCATGAGCCTATTGTTTGTTATTTTAGGCCTTTGATAGCCTGTCTGCGGTCCCTACTTTAAATACTCCTCCACTGACCACCAAGCTGCCTGCCCGTGTATCCATGTAACCGCTGTAAAGCTGCCATGAGCCTATTGTTTGTTATTTTAGGCCTTTGATAGCCTGTCTGCGGTCCCTACTTTAAATACTCCTCCACTGACCACCAAGCTGCCTGCCCGTGTATCCATGTAACCGCTGTAAAACTGCCATGAGCCTATTGTTTGTTATTTTAGGCCTTTGATAGCCTGTCTGCGGTCCCTACTTTAAATACTCCTCCACTGACCACCAAGCTGCCTGCCCGTGTATCCATGTAACCGCTGTAAAGCTGCCATGAGCCTATTGTTTGTTATTTTAGGCCTTTGATAGCCTGTCTGCGGTCCCTACTTTAAATACTCCTCCACTGACCACCAAGCTGCCTGCCCGTGTATCCATGTAACCGCTGTAAAGCTGCCATGAGCCTATTGTTTGTTATTTTAGGCCTTTGATAGCCTGTCTGCGGTCCCTACTTTAAATACTCCTCCACTGACCACCAAGCTGCCTGCCCGTGTATCCATGTAACCGCTGTAAAACTGCCATGAGCCTATTGTTTGTTATTTTAGGCCTTTGATAGCCTGTCTGCGGTCCCTACTTTAAATACTCCTCCACTCACCACCAAGCTGCCTGTGTATCCATGTAACCGCTGTAAAGCTGCCATGAGCCTATTGTTTGTTATTTTAGGCCTTTGATAGCCTGTCTGCGGTCCCTACTTTAAATACTCCTCCACTCACCACCAAGCTGCCCGTGTATCCATGTAACCGCTGTAAAACTGCCATGAGCCTATTGTTTGTTATTTTAGGCCTTTGATAGCCTGTCTGCGGTCCCTACTTTAAATACTCCTCCACTGACCACCAAGCTGCCTGTGTATCCATGTAACCGCTGTAAAACTGCCATGAGCCTATTGTTTGTTATTTTAGGCCTTTGATAGCCTGTCTGCGGTCCCTACTTTAAATACTCCTCCACTGACCACCAAGCTGCCTGCCCGTGTATCCATGTAACCGCTGTAAAGCTGCCATGAGCCTATTGTTTGTTATTTTAGGCCTTTGATAGCCTGTCTGCGGTCCCTACTTTAAATACTCCTCCACTGACCACCAAGCTGCCTGCCCGTGTATCCATGTAACCGCTGTAAAACTGCCATGAGCCTATTGTTTGTTATTTTAGGCCTTTGATAGCCTGTCTGCGGTCCCTACTTTAAATACTCCTCCACTGACCACCAAGCTGCCTGCCCGTGTATCCATGTAACCGCTGTAAAGCTGCCATGAGCCTATTGTTTGTTATTTTAGGCCTTTGATAGCCTGTCTGCGGTCCCTACTTTAAATACTCCTCCACTGACCACCAAGCTGCCTGCCCGTGTATCCATGTAACCGCTGTAAAGCTGCCATGAGCCTATTGTTTGTTATTTTAGGCCTTTGATAGCCTGTCTGCGGTCCCTACTTTAAATACTCCTCCACTGACCACCAAGCTGCCTGCCCGTGTATCCATGTAACCGCTGTAAAACTGCCATGAGCCTATTGTTTGTTATTTTAGGCCTTTGATAGCCTGTCTGCGGTCCCTACTTTAAATACTCCTCCACTCACCACCAAGCTGCCTGTGTATCCATGTAACCGCTGTAAAGCTGCCATGAGCCTATTGTTTGTTATTTTAGGCCTTTGATAGCCTGTCTGCGGTCCCTACTTTAAATACTCCTCCACTCACCACCAAGCTGCCCGTGTATCCATGTAACCGCTGTAAAACTGCCATGAGCCTATTGTTTGTTATTTTAGGCCTTTGATAGCCTGTCTGCGGTCCCTACTTTAAATACTCCTCCACTGACCACCAAGCTGCCTGTGTATCCATGTAACCGCTGTAAAACTGCCATGAGCCTATTGTTTGTTATTTTAGGCCTTTGATAGCCTGTCTGCGGTCCCTACTTTAAATACTCCTCCACTGACCACCAACCTGCCTGTGTATCCATGTAACCGCTGTAAAGCTGCCATGAGCCTATTGTTTGTTATTTTAGGCCTTTGATAGCCTGTCTGCGGTCCCTACTTTAAATACTCCTCCACTGACCACCAAGCTGCCTGCCCGTGTATCCATGTAACCGCTGTAAAACTGCCATGAGCCTATTGTTTGTTATTTTAGGCCTTTGATAGCCTGTCTGCGGTCCCTACTTTAAATACTCCTCCACTGACCACCAAGCTGCCTGCCCGTGTATCCATGTAACCGCTGTAAAACTGCCATAAGCCTATTGTTTGTTATTTTAGGCCTTTGATAGCCTGTCTGCGGTCCCTACTTTAAATACTCCTCCACTGACCACCAAGCTGCCTGCCCGTGTATCCATGTAACCGCTGTAAAGCTGCCATGAGCCTATTGTTTGTTATTTTAGGCCTTTGATAGCCTGTCTGCGGTCCCTACTTTAAATACTCCTCCACTGACCACCAAGCTGCCTGCCCGTGTATCCATGTAACCGCTGTAAAACTGCCATAAGCCTATTGTTTGTTATTTTAGGCCTTTGATAGCCTGTCTGCGGTCCCTACTTTAAATACTCCTCCACTGACCACCAAGCTGCCTGTGTATCCATGTAACCGCTGTAAAGCTGCCATGAGCCTATTGTTTGTTATTTTAGGCCTTTGATAGCCTGTCTGCGGTCCCTACTTTAAATACTCCTCCACTGACCACCAAGCTGCCTGCCCGTGTATCCATGTAACCGCTGTAAAACTGCCATGAGCCTATTGTTTGTTATTTTAGGCCTTTGAAGCCTGTCTGCGGTCCCTCCTTCCACTAGGCCTCCACTGACCAGACCACTGCTGCCCGTGTACCCCTGGAACCAATAATAAAGTGCCTACCGCCAGCCCATTTTATTATGTTAGGCCTTCGAAGCCTGTCTAAGGTCCCTCCTTCCACTAGGCCTCCACTCACCTGACCACTGCTGCCCGTGTACCCCTGGAACCAATAATAAAGTGCCTAGAGCCTATTTTTTTATTTAATTTAATATTAATAAAGCCAGGATGAACTACGATATACCACGCTATGAGCTACCCAGTTGACAATTCTTTTGCGAGAAAAGCCATCCCACCCCTCCACCTGCATGTTAAAGACCGCATTGTCCTTGCATTCTGTCAATTTGTCAGTCCAAAGGTATACCTGACAACAGACACATGGACCTGTAGGCCTGGCCACGGAAGGTTACGTGTCCTTTGTGGCTAAATGGGTTAATGTATTGGATGCATGGTCCACACAGGGTCTGTCTGCAGTCCCTAATTCAAGTTGTCCTCAACTGAATAAAGCTGAGCTTCTACCTTCTGGCTCTGATTAACTGCTGTTTTTAAAAAAATTGGCTGTTCCGTCCTTCTAAAGGTGTCTGCCCCTGCCTGGTGTTGTCCTCAACTGAACAAAGCTGAGCTTCAACCTTCAGTTCCAAACATACAACAGAAAACTGGTACAATACAAAAAGTGGCCTCCAGCTACAAAAACTTTCTCCTACAAGTAGTTAACTGACAGTTTTTTTTCCAGTGAAAACACAGATATGGCATCCAACGAGTGTTGTCCTGTCTCGTCTTCTTTATATTATTGCCAAGAAGCTGCAACTGAATAAAGCTGAGCTTCAACCTTCTGTTCCAAATTACCATTTTTAAAAAAGCAATTGGCTGTTCCGGCCTACTAAAGGTGTCTGTCTGCCCCTGCCTGGTGTTGTCCTCAACTGAATAAAGCTGAGCTTCTACCTTATGCCTCTTACTAACTGCTGTTTTTTTAAAAAATTGGCTGTTCCGGCCTACTAAAGGTGTCTGTCTGCCCCTGCCTGGTGTTGTCCTCAACTGAATAAAGCTGAGCTTCAACCTTCTGTTCCAAATTACCATTTTTAAAAATGCAATTGGCTGTTCCGGCCTACTAAAGGTGTCTGTCTGCCCCTGCCTGGTGTTGTCCTCAACTGAATAAAGCTGAGCTTCAACCTTCTGTTCCAAATTACCATTTTTAAAAAAGCAATTGGCTGTTCCGGCCTACTAAAGGTGTCTGTCTGCCCCTGCCTGGTGTTGTCCTCAACTGAATAAAGCTGAGCTTCTACCTTCTGCCTCTTACTAACTGCTGTTTTTTTTAAAAAATTGGCTGTTCCGGCCTACTAAAGGTGTCTGTCTGCCCCTGCCTGGTGTTGTCCTCAACTGAATAAAGCTGAGCTTCAACCTTCAGTTCCAAATTACCATTTTTAAAAATGCAATTGGCTGTTCCGGCCTACTAAAGGTGAATGTCTGCCCCTGCCTGGTGTTGTCCTCAACTGAATAAAGCTGAGCTTCAACCTTCTGTTCCAAATTACCATTTTTAAAAAAGCAATTGGCTGTTCCGGCCTACTAAAGGTGTCTGTCTGCCCCTGCCTGGTGTTGTCCTCAACTGAATAAAGCTGAGCTTCAACCTTCTGTTCCAAATTACCATTTTTAAAAAAGCAATTGGCTGTTCCGGCCTACTAAAGGTGTCTGTCTGCCCCTGCCTGGTGTTGTCCTCAACTGAATAAAGCTGAGCTTCTACCTTCTGTTCCAAATTACCATTTTTAAAAAAGCAATTGGCTGTTCCGGCCTACTAAAGGTGTCTGTCTGCCCCTGCCTGGTGTTGTCCTCAACTGAATAAAGCTGAGCTTCAACCTTCTGTTCCAAATTACCATTTTTAAAAATGCAATTGGCTGTTCCGGCCTACTAAAGGTGTCTGTCTGCCCCTGCCTGGTGTTGTCCTCAACTGAATAAAGCTGAGCTTCAACCTTCTGTTCCAAATTACCATTTTTAAAAAAGCAATTGGCTGTTCCGGCCTACTAAAGGTGTCTGTCTGCCCCTGCCTGGTGTTGTCCTCAACTGAATAAAGCTGAGCTTCTACCTTCTGTTCCAAATTACCATTTTTAAAAAAGCAATTGGCTGTTCCGGCCTACTAAAGGTGTCTGTCTGCCCCTGCCTGGTGTTGTCCTCAACTGAATAAAGCTGAGCTTCTACCTTCTGCCTCTTACTAACTGCTGTTTTTTTAAAAAATTGGCTGTTCCGGCCTACTAAAGGTGTCTGTCTGCCACTGCCTGGTGTTGTCCTCAACTGAATAAAGCTGAGCTTCAACCTTCTGTTCCAAATTACCATTTTTAAAAATGCAATTGGCTGTTCCGGCCTACTAAAGGTGAATGTCTGCCCCTGCCTGGTGTTGTCCTCAACTGAATAAAGCTGAGCTTCAACCTTCTGTTCCAAATTACCATTTTTAAAAAAGCAATTGGCTGTTCCGGCCTACTAAAGGTGTCTGTCTGCCCCTGCCTGGTGTTGTCCTCAACTGAATAAAGCTGAGCTTCAACCTTCTGTTCCAAATTACCATTTTTAAAAAAGCAATCGGCTGTTCCGGCCTACTAAAGGTGTCTGTCTGCCCCTGCCTGGTGTTGTCCTCAACTGAATAAAGCTGAGCTTCTACCTTCTGTTCCAAATTACCATTTTTAAAAAAGCAATTGGCTGTTCCGGCCTACTAAAGGTGTCTGTCTGCCCCTGCCTGGTGTTGTCCTCAACTGAATAAAGCTGAGCTTCTACCTTCTGCCTCTTACTAACTGCTGTTTTTTTAAAAAATTGGCTGTTCCGGCCTACTAAAGGTGTCTGTCTGCCCCTGCCTGGTGTTGTCCTCAACTGAATAAAGCTGAGCTTCAACCTTCTGTTCCAAATTACCATTTTTAAAAATGCAATTGGCTGTTCCGGCCTACTAAAGGTGAATGTCTGCCCCTGCCTGGTGTTGTCCTCAACTGAATAAAGCTGAGCTTCAACCTTCTGTTCCAAATTACCATTTTTAAAAAAGCAATTGGCTGTTCCGGCCTACTAAAGGTGTCTGTCTGCCCCTGCCTGGTGTTGTCCTCAACTGAATAAAGCTGAGCTTCAACCTTCTGTTCCAAATTACCATTTTTAAAAAAGCAATTCGCTGTTCCGGCCTACTAAAGGTGTCTGTCTGCCCCTGCCTGGTGTTGTCCTCAACTGAATAAAGCTGAGCTTCTACCTTCTGTTCCAAATTACCATTTTTAAAAAAGCAATTGGCTGTTCCGGCCTACTAAAGGTGTCTGTCTGCCCCTGCCTGGTGTTGTCCTCAACTGAATAAAGCTGAGCTTCTACCTTCTGCCTCTTACTAACTGCTGTTTTTTTAAAAAATTGGCTGTTCCGGCCTACTAAAGGTGTCTGTCTGCCCCTGCCTGGTGTTGTCCTCAACTGAATAAAGCTGAGCTTCAACCTTCTGTTCCAAATTACCATTTTTAAAAATGCAATTGGCTGTTCCGGCCTACTAAAGGTGAATGTCTGCCCCTGCCTGGTGTTGTCCTCAACTGAATAAAGCTGAGCTTCAACCTTCAGTTCCAAATTACCATTTTTAAAAATGCAATTGGCTGTTCCGGCCTACTAAAGGTGTCTGTCTGCCCCTGCCTGGTGTTGTCCTCAACTGAATAAAGCTGAGCTTCAACCTTCAGTTCCAAATTACCATTTTTAAAAATGCAATTGGCTGTTCCGGCCTACTAAATGTGTCTGTCTGCCCCTGCCTGGTGTTGTCCTCAACTGAACAAAGCTGAGCTTCCACATTCTGGCTTTCGCCCTATACTATCAGATATTAAACTGCATTTGGCCTACTAGTGTGGTTATGCCCTTGAAACAGTGTCTGCTGCTCTTGGGTTTGCTACTCCACTGAACAAAGCAATGCCGCCTGTTTAGTCCTGTTACCAATTTTGAACTGCATTTAGCCTACTTTATTCTTTGGCCCTATATCTGTTTCCTCCTCATCCTGCCCATTGCCCAGCCACTGCTAGATGAGTCTGCTGGTACATTGACCTAGACCACTACATTCCCCTTATACTCTACACAGCCAGAATCTGACCCTGCTGAAAGTAAGGTTCCCCTTCCCGCATGTTATACCACCTTACACAGGGACAGAGAGGAAGGTGCAGATGAAAGTGCAGGTTCCTTCATCAGGTGGGGGGGCATACTCGTTGGCGACGTCACTGGCACAGGGCCCCTCAGAGTACGCAAAAGTGTCGCTGCTGGTGGGAGGCGCCCCCGCCATGCAAACACACATCGCTGTACTTTGAGGGGCCCTGTGCCAGTGCCAATGCGAACGAGTGGGCCCCCCCTGCTTGCTCAGGATCACAGCACTTGCAACGTTGAAATACTTACCTTTCCCTGCAACACCGCCGTGACGTAGTCCGCATTTCCTGGGCCCACGAAAAACTTGAGCCGGCCCTACTCCCCCCACAACTTTTGCCAAATGACCCCCAATTCCCTATGCCCAACTATTATTATAAAGTTAATTAAGATTGACAAGCTTCAGAAACAAGAATGGATGTTTTTGGCATTAAAATGGGCACTGTAGGTGTTTTCCTGGCCTCCACTCACTGCCGACTATGCTTCCCCATTGACTTGCATTGGGTTTCGTGTTTCGGTCGATCCCCGACTTTTAGCGATAATCGGCCGACTGCACTCGACTCGACTCTGGACAAAATCGGGTTTCACAAAACCCGACTCGATCTTAAAAAAATGAAAGTCGCTCAACTCTAGTTATCCACTTAGGCTGTGTGCACACGTTGCAGATTTTTTGTGTTTTTTTTGTTTTTTCGCTATAAAAACGCGAAAAAACGCATACATTATGCATCCCTGTTATGAACTGGTGGCCTAGGAGCAGCATGAGACGTACTCTGGAGAAGGTGGTACCTGTACTGACCACAGACCCTGAACTTAACACCGCAACTAGAAGTAGTGGAATGTACCTATCACTCCCTAGACATCTCGACACAGCCGGAGGACTAATTACCCCTAGAGATAGAAAGGGGAAAACTATCTTGCCTCAGAGAAAATCCCCCAAAGGATAGACAGCCCCCCACAAATATTGACTGTGAGAAGAGAGGGAAATAACATACGCAGACTGAAATCAGGATTTAGCAAAGGAGGCCACTTCTAGCTAAATAGAAAGGATAGGACAGAGTACTATGCGGTCAGTAACACTAGAAAATATCCACCACAGAAAATACAAAAACTCCACATCTAACTAAAGGCATGGAGGGTATATCTGCATCTCCAGAGATACCAGCTTGGCTAAACAAATCCTTATACAGACCAAGCTGGACAAGACAAAACATGGAAAATAACTAGAACGATCAGGCCCACAGCATGTGGACTGCAGAAACAAAGCCAGCACTTATCTTTGTTGAAATGAACAGCACGCAAGAGAGACCAGGCAGGGAAGTGAATCCTCCAGGAAACAATGGACAACTGGCACTAACCAAAGGGTCAAGCAAGACTAAATAGCCCAGTCAGAATTGCAATAAGTGGACACACCTGATGACTGCTGCGATCCAAAGACAGCAGCACTACCACTTATAACCACCGGAGGGAGCCCAAGAGCAGAATTCACAACACATCCCATGATTTAGAATGCATTCCAAAATTTTTGTGCACATGATGCATTTTTTTCCGTGAAAAAAACGCATCGCGGTAGAAAACGCAGCATGTTCGTTAATTTTAATTAATTTTTTGTGGATTTCCCACTATATTATTGCATTGGGAACCTCCGGAACCACCATTCCCGGTGACTACCTCTTGAAGCTCATCAAGAGAATGCCAAGAGTGTGCAAAGCAGTCATCAAAGCAAAAGGTGGCTACTTTGATGAACCTAGAATATAAGACATAATTTCAGTTATTTCACACTTTTTTGTTAAGTATATAATTCCACATGTGTTAATTCATAGTTTTGATGACTTCAGTGTGAATGTACAATTTTCATAGTCATGAAAATACAGAAAAATCTTTAGATGAGGTGTGTCCAAACTTTTGGTCTGTACTGTATATATATATATATATATATATATATATATATATATACTGCAGCGATTTTCTCAGCCCGTAAAATGCGGCCAAGAAATATACGGCAGATAGGAGCTGCCTCATAGAGAAACATTGGTCCATGTGCAATGCGTTATTTTTGCGCCTCTCATACGTCCGTATTCCTCTCTAGTGTGACCCCGGCCTAACCCTTTATTTCCCCATATCCCACGGCTACAGGGGAGTGGGAAGAGAGTGGCTAAGTGCCAGAATAGGCGCATCTTACAGATGCACCTTTCCTGGGGTGGCTGGGGGCAGATGTTTTTAGCCAGGGGGGTCCTATAACCATAGTCCCTCTCTAGGCTATTAATATCTGTTGTTGTGAATTCCGTTCTGGAGCTCCCTCCTGTGGTTGCTAATGGTATTTTTGTGAGTTCTGCCCTTGGGCTCCCTCTGGTGGTTTTGAGTGGAACTGCGCTCCTTTAGGTGGCTGTAGCAGCTGCATTCACTGATCGCCTTGCCTGGGGCTGTTATTTAAACCTGCTCTGGGCTTTAGTTCATGCCAGCTGTCAATGTCTTAGGTTGAATTTGGTTCTCTCCTTGGATTTCTCATATGGCCTGTCCTTGTCAGCAAAAGATAAGTTTCTGCTAATTCTTGTTTGTCCATTTGCTTTGGACTCTATTGTTTTGCAAACATGTCTCTTTTTGTCCAGCTTGTCACTATGTCATATTCAGGCTAGCTGGAAGCTCTGGGGTAGCAGTTTTGCCCCTCCACACCGTGAGTCGGTGTGGAGTTCATTTTTGTAAACTCTGCGTGGATTTTTGTAGTTTTTAATACTGACCACACAGTATCCTTTTCTCTCTGTCTATCAAGTTTAGTATTGGCCTCCTTTGCTGAAAACTGATTTCATTTCTGTGTATGTCATTTCCCTCTCCACTCACAGTCAATATTTGTGGGGGGCTATCTTTCCTTTTGGGGTTTTCTCTGAGGCAAGATAGCTTTCTATTTCCTTCTTTAGGGGTAGTTAATTCTTAGGCTGTGAAGAGGTGTCTAGGGAGAGTCAGGAACATCCCACGGCTATTATTAGTGTTGTTGTTAGGATTAGGGACTGCGGTCAGTAGAGATACCACCACCTCAGAGCTCGTCCCATGTTGCGTTTTAGCCACCAGGTCATATCAGTGTGGCCTCTTAACCACCAGGTCATAACAGTACAGCTGGCCCACAATGTGTTAAATGTAGGGTTGAGCGAAACGGATCGGTCATTTTCATAAGTCGCCGACTTTTGGCAAAGTCGGCGTCTCATGAAACCCGACCCGATCCCAGCGTGGGGTCGGCCATGTGGAACGCGATCTTGGTGCCAAAGTTGCGTTTTGAATGACGCCTTGCCCGCCATTTTTTCAGCCAATTAATTGTGGGCAGCGTGATGGCATAGGTTCCGGCCCGGTTTCCGCGGCGTCATAGAGCCATATTACCGTTTGGGCTGCAGTGATTTCCGGAGTCAAACACAACATATGCTTTGCACAGAGGAGAGAGAGAGAGAGAGAGAGAGAGAGAGAGAGAGAGAAATAATCCACATTGACTTGCATTGGGTTTCGTGTTCCGGTCCGGAACCCGACTTTACAGTAGAATCGGACGATTTCACACGATCCGACTTTCGAGAAGGTCGGGTTTCACAAAACCCAACTCGATCCTAAAAAAACAAAAGTCGCTCAACCCTAGTTAAATGCATCTCAAAAGAGAGAAAAGAAAGTTCTGAGTCATTTTTTTTTCCTTTGTAGCTTGTTTTGTCTTTTTTTTCCCCTTAATCTATGGGTGGTTCAGGATTTTGGTGCTGATATGGAGGTTCAGGGTCTGTCCTTGCACGTGGATCAACTCGCTGCAAGGGTACAGAGTATCCAAGATTATGTTGTCCAGACTCCGGTATTAGAGCCTAGAATTCCTATTCCTGATTTATTTTCTGGGGATAGATCTAAATTTTTGAATTTTAAAAATAATTGCAGATTGTTTTTTGCTCTGAGACCCCGTTCCTCTGGTGACCCCATTCAGCAGGTGAAGATTGTTATTTCTTTACTGCGTGGCAACCTGCAGGACTGGGCATTCTCCCTTGAGCCAGGAAATCCTGCATTGCTCAATATTGACGCATTTTTTCAAGCGCTCGGATTGCTGTATGACGAGCCTAATTCTGTGGATCAGGCAGAAAAAACTTTGCTAGCTCTGTGTCAGGGTCAGGAAGCAGCAGAAGTATACTGCCAGAAATTTAGAAAGTGGCCTGTGCTCACAAAATGGAATGAGTATGCCCTGGCAGCGATTTTCAGAAAGGGTCTTTCTGAAGCCCTTAAAGATGTTATGGTGGGGTTTCCCACGCCTGCTGGTCTGAATGAGTCAATGTCTTTGGCCATTCAGATTGATCGGCGCCTGCGCGAACGCAAGGTTGTGCATCATATGGCAGTGTCCTCTGAGCAGAGTCCTGAGCCTATGCAATTTGATAGGATTTTGACTAGAGCAGAAAGGCAGAAATTCAGACGTCAGAATGGCCTGTGTTTTTACTGTGGTGATTCTGCTCATGCTATTTCTGATTGCCCTAAGCGTACTAAGAGGGTCCCTAGGTCTGTTACCATTAGTACTGTACAGCCTAAATTTCTTTTGTCTGTTACCCTGATTTGCTCATTGTCGTCCTTTTCTGTTATGGCATTTGTGGATTCTGGCGCTGCCCTGAACTTAATGGACTTAGAATTTGCCAAGCGCTGTGGTTTTTCCTTGGAGCCTTTACGGAGCCCTATTCCCTTAAGGGGGATTGATGCTACGCCATTGGCCAAGAATAAACCTCAGTACTGGACACAGTTGACCATGTACATGGCTCCAGCACATTGTGTTGCATAATTTGCATGATGTTGTTGTGCTGGGTTTTCCATGGTTACAGGTACATAATCCAGTGCTGGATTGAAGACCTATGTCTCTAACTGGTTGGGGTTGTCAGGGGATACATAGTGATATTCCTTTGATGTCCATTTCCTCGTCCCCTTCTTCTGAAGTTCCTGAGTTTTTGTCGGATTTCCAGGATATATTTGATGAGCCCAAGTCCAGTTCTCTGCCTCCTCATAGGGACTGCGATTGTGCCATTAATTTGATTCCTGGCTGTAAGTTCCCTAAGGGCCGACTTTTCAATCTGTCTGTGCCAGAGCATGCCGCTATGCGGAGTTATGTAAAGGAGTCCTTGGAGAAGGGGCATATTTGCCCATCTTCGTCACCGTTGGGAGCGGGATTTTTTTTTGTTGCCAAGAAGGATGGTTCCTTGAGACCCTGTATAGATTATCGCCTTCTCAATAAGATCACGGTCAAATTCCAGTATCCTTTACCTTTACTTTCTGATTTGTTTGCTCGGATTAAGGGTGCCAGTTGGTTTACTAAAATCGACCTTCGAGGGGCGTATAATCTCGTGCGTATCAAACAAGGTGATGAATGGAAAACAGCATTTAATACGCCCGAAGGCCATTTTGAATATCTTGTGATGCCATTCGGGCTCTCTAATGCTCCATCGGTATTTCAGTCCTTTATGCATGATATCTTCCGGAATTATCTGGATAAATTCATGATTGTGTATTTGGATGATATTTTGTTTTTTTCCGATGATTGGGAGTCTCATGTGAAGCAGGTTAGGATGGTATTTCAGGTCCTTCGTGCTAATGCGTTGTTTGTGAAAGGGTCTAAGTGCCTCTTTGGAGTTCAGAAAGTTTCTTTTTTGGGTTTCATTTTTTCTCCCTCGGCTATTGAAATGGACCCTGTTAAAGTCCAGGCCATTCATGATTGGACTCAACCCACATCTGTAAAGAGCCTTCAAACATTTTTGGGCTTTGCTAATTTTTATCGCCGCTTGATTGCTAATTTTTCTAGTGTGGTGAAGCCTCTGACCGATTTGACGAAGAAAGGCGCTGATGTGATGAATTGGTCCTCTGCGGCTGTTGAGGCCTTTCAGGAGCTTAAACGTCGTTTTACTTCTGCCCCTGTGTTGCGTCAGCCAGATGTTTCTCTCCCTTTTCAGGTTGAGGTTGATGCTTCTGAGATTGGGGCAGGGGTCATTTTGTCTCAGAGAAATTCTGATGGCTCTTTGATGAAACCGTGTGCTTTCTTCTCCAGAAAGTTTTCGCCTGCTGAGCGTAATTATGATGTCGGCAATCGGGAGTTGTTGGCTATGAAGTGGGCATTTGAGGAGTGGCGACATTGGCTTGAGGGAGCCAAGCATCGCGTGGTGGTCTTGACTGATCATAAAAATTTGATTTACCTCGAGTCTGCTAAGCGGTTGAATCCTAAACAGGCTCGGTGGTCTCTGTTTTTCTCCCGTTTTGATTTTGTGCTCTCGTATATTCTGGGATCTAAGAATGTGAAGGCTGATGCCCTTTCTAGGAGTTTTTTGCCTGATTCTCCGGGAGTTCTTGAGCCGGCTGGGATCCTCAAGGAGGGGTGATTCTTTCTGCCATCTCCCCTGATTTGCGGCGGGTACTTCAGGAGTTTCAGGCTGATAAACCTGACCGCTGTCCAGTGGGGAAACTGTTTGTTCCTGATAGATGGACTAGCAGGGTAATTTCTGAGGTTCATTGTTCGGTGTTGGCTGGTCACCCTGGGATTTTTGGTACCAGAGATTTGGTGGCTAGGTCCTTTTGGTGGCCTTCCTTGTCGCGGGATGTGCGTTCGTTTGTGCAGTCCTGTGGGACCTGTGCTCGGGCTAAGCCTTGCTGTTCCCGTGCTAGTGGGTTGCTTTTGCCTTTGCCTATTCCTGAGAGGCCCTGGACGCATATTTCCATGGATTTTATTTCTGATCTTCCTGTTTCTCAGAAGATGTCTGTCATCTGGGTGGTTTGTGACCGGTTTTCTAAGATGGTCCATTTGGTACGGTTGCCTAAGTTGCCTTCCTCCTCTGATTTGGTTCCATTATTTTTTCAGCATGTGGTTCGTTTGCATGGTATTCTGGAGAATATTGTGTCTGACAGAGGTTCCCAGTTCGTTTCTAGGTTTTGGCGGTCCTTTTGTGCTAGAATGGGCATTGATTTGTCTTTTTCTTCAGCATTCCATCCTTAGACAAATGGCTAAACGGAGCGAACCAATCAGACCTTGGAAACCTATTTGAGATGCTTCGTGTCTGCTGATCAGGATGATTGGGTGACCTTTTTGCCGTTGGCCGAGTTTGCCCTTAATAATCGGGCTAGTTCCGCTACCTTGGTTTCGCCTTTCTTTTGTAACTTTGGTTTTCATTCTCGTTTTTCTTCAGGGCAGCTTGAGCCTTCTGACTGTCCTGGTGTGGATTCTGTGGTGGACAGGTTGCAGCAAATTTGGACTCATGTGGTGGACAATTTGACGTTGTCTCAGGAAAAGGCTCAACGTTTTGCTAACCGTCGTTGGTGTGTTGGTCCCCGGCTTCGTGTTGGGGATTTGGTCTGGTTGTCTTCTCGTCATGTTCCTATGAAGGTTTCTTCCCCTAAGTTCAAGCCTCGCTTTATTGGGCCTTATAAGATTTCTGAAATTATCAATCCGGTGTCTTTTCGTTTGCACTTCCAGCTTCTTTTTCCATTCATAATGTGTTCCATAGATCCTTGTTGCGGAGATATGTGGTACCTATGGTTCCCTCCATTGATCCTCCTGCTCCGGTGTTGGTTGAGGGGGAATTGGAATATGTGGTGGAGAAGATTTTGGATTTTCGTTTTTCGAGACGGAAGCTTCAGTATCTGGTCAAGTGGAAGGGTTATGGCCAGGAGGATAATTCTTGGGTTGTTGCCTCTGATGTTCATGCTGCCGATTTGGTTCGTGCTTTCCATTTGGCTCGTCCTGATCGGCCTGGGAGCTCTGGTGAGGGTTCGGTGACCCCTCCTCAAGGGGGGGGGGGGGTACTGTTGTGAATTCCGTTCTGGAGCTCCCTCCTGTGGTTGCTAATGGTATTTTTGTGAGTTCTGCCCTTGGGCTCCCTCTGGTGGTTTCGAGTGGAACTGCGCTCCTTTAGGTAGCTGTAGCAGCTGCATTCACTGATCGCCTTGCCTGGGTCTGTTATTTAAACCTGCTCTGGGCTTTAGTTCATGCCAGCTGTCAATGTCTTAGGTTGAATTTGGTTCTCTCCTTGGATTTCTCATATGGCCTGTCCTTGTCAGCAAAAGATAAGTTTCTGCTAATTCTTGTTTGTCCATTTGCTTTGGACTCTATTGTTTTGCAAACATGTCTCTTTTTGTCCAGCTTGTCACTATGTCATATTCAGGCTAGCTGGAAGCTCTGGGGTAGCAGTTTTGCCCCTCCACACCGTGAGTCGGTGTGGAGTTCATTTTTGTAAACTCTGCGTGGATTTTTGTAGTTTTTAATACTGACCGCACAGTATCCTTTTCTCTCTGTCTATCAAGTTTAGTATTGGCCTCCTTTGCTGAAAACTGATTTCATTTCTGTGTACGTCATTTCCCTCTCCACTCACAGTCAATATTTGTGGGGGGCTATCTTTCCTTTTGGGGTTTTCTCTGAGGCAAGATAGCTTTCTATTTCCTTCTTTATGGGTAGTTAATTCTTAGGCTGTGAAGAGGTGTCTAGGGAGAGTCAGGAACATCCCACGGCTATTACTAGTGTTGTTGTTAGGATTAGGGACTGCGGTCAGTAGAGATACCACCACCTCAGAGCTCGTCCCATGTTGCGTTTTAGCCACCAGGTCATATCAGTGTGGCCTCTTAACCACCAGGTCATAACAATCTGCCCTCAGTCACTGGCTTTCCCACTCTGGCGGAGAAAATTGCGCGGGAGCCCACACCAGTTTTTTCCGTGATTTAACCATTTATTTTAACAGCTAGAGCCCCCAAATTTTGCACACAGACACTTCTAACATTAGTAGTGAGGAATATGTAAAAATATAACGGATCTGAAATGGTTTACTGTATGTAAACCATGTCCCACATCCTGTCGGGTTTGATAAGGAGATAGCAAAAGCCGGCAATTGAATTACTGGCTTTTCTGCTATCTAGCTCAGTATTAAATATAAATATATCTACATATATAATTGTCTAAGGGGTACTTCCGTCTTTCTGTCCTCAACTTCCGTAACAGAAATCCCGCGTCGCTGATTGGTCTCGGCAGCTGCTTGTCATGGCTGCCGCGACCAATCAGCGATGGGCACAGTCTGATTAGTCCCTCCCCTACTCCCCTGCAGTCAGTGCGCGGCGCCCGCTCCATACTCCCCTCCGGTCACTGCTCACACAGCGTTAATGCCAGTGGTAACGGGCCACAGTGTAACGCACTCCGTTACCGCTGCTATTAACCCTGTGTGTCCCCAACTATTTACTATTGATGCTGCCTATGCAGCATCAATAGTAAAAATATGTCATGTTAAAAATAATTAAAAAAAAACAAAAAACCTGCTATACTCACCATCCGCCGCCTTTTCCGCTCCTCGTGACTCTCCGGTGACCGCTCCATGCAAGCGGCAGGTTCAGGTGCCAAGGATGGTATGCGAGAAGAACCTGCCATGACGTCACGGTCATGTGACCGCGATGTCATCACGGGTCCTGCGCTCATACCAACCCTGGGACCGGAAGCTGCCACGTGCACCGCACACAGGGCTAGGACTTCAACGGGCCTTCGGAAGGTGAGTGTATGTTTATTTTTTATTTTAAGTCTGTATACTACATGGCTCTGTGCTGTATACTCGGTCGCTGTGCAATATACTACATGGCTGGGCAATATACTACGTGGCTGGGCAATATACTACGTGGCTGGGCAATATACTACGTGACTGGGCAATATACTATGTGGTTGGGCAATATACTACGTGGCTGGGCAATATACTACGTGGCTGGGCAATATACTACATGGCTGGGCAATATACTACGTGGCTGGGCAATATACTACGTGGCTGGGCAATATACTACGTGACTAGGCAATATACTACGTGACTGGGCAATATACTACGTGGCTGGGCAATATACTACGTGACTGGGCAATATACTACGTGGCTGGGCAATATACTACGTGGCTGGGAAATATAGTACGTGGCTGGGCAATATACTACGTGACTGGGCAATATACTACGTGACTGGGCAATATACTACGTGGCTGGGCAATATACTACGTGACTGGGCAATATACTACGTGGCTGGGCAATATACTACGTGGCTGGGAAATATAGTACGTGGCTGGGCAATATACTACGTGACTGGGCAATATACTACGTGACTGGGCAATATACTACGTGGCAGGGCAATATACTACGTGGCTGGGCAATATACTACTTGGCTGGGCAATATACTACGTGACTGGGCAATATACTACGTGGCTGGGCAATATACTACGTGGCTGGCAAATATACTATGTGGCTGGGCAATATACTACGTGGCTGGGCAATATACTACGTGGACATGCATATTCTAGAATACCCGATGCGTTAGAATCGGGCCACCATCTAGTATATATATATATATATATATATATATATATATATATATATATATATATATCGACTGTATATATGTTTTCACGAGTATTTGAACCCATTGATCCATTCTATGTCCATTTTGCAAGCCGGCGAGGAAATCTCGCCGTACGGATGCCATACGGAGGTTTACATGTGTAAAATACGCAGCCACACCTTGCTTACGGATGACATACGGATCACTGTTCAGGGAACATTTCTGCATATCTGGTCTGTAAAAAACGGACAGTATTTTTATACGTTGTGTGTGACTCCAGCCTTTCAGGCTTTTCTATAGAACACCGGTGCGTATTTCTCGGAAGTCACACGCATGGTCCGTGTGTAATCCGTATTTTCCTCGTCCCCATACACTTTAATTGGTGGATTTTTTGTGCAATACGCTGACAAATGCAGCATGCTGTGATTTTCTCAGCCCGTAAAATACGGCCGAGAAATATAGGGCAGACAGGAGCTGCCCCATAGAGAAACATTGGTCCATGTGCAATACGTTGTTTTTGCGCCTCTCGCTCCTCCGTATTTCTCTCTAGTGTGACCCTGGCCTATCAGTGCAAAGTATTTCAGAAGCGGACTAAACTGGTCTTGTTAGAGGTCTACGACTGAGAGTTAGAAGTTGCAGGCTCTCCCAGTGGCACAGAGTATTTCAGCTGATGAGTATGTGCAGACTGAGAGTTAGGCCCCCTTCACACGTCGGTTTTTCAAGTCCATATGAGCGAGGTCCGGAACTGCAGACACTGCATACCCATTGTATTCAATGGTGGTGCTTATGTGTCTGTATGAAAAACCCACAGACATGTCTATTTTTTACCAGCACCACGGACAAAATGCGTGCTGCATGCGTGCTGCATGCTGATGACACACGGCTTACATCCGTTGTGTCATCAGCGTGATACGTACCGGCGCCTGGGAAAAGCCGTACAGTGTGTGCTGTTCCCAGACACTGGCTGCTGAAGGCAGCTCTAATCATTGTCACCTGGTCTCCTTGAGATCAACGCTACCTGGCAACAATGATGGGAGTTGTATTCAGCACCTGCTGTGTACATCGTGAGTAAAATAAAGGATTAAATAAAAAAAATTGCCGTGGGCTCCCATATAATTTTGATAACCAGTAGAGGGGATGCCGACGTCTGTGGGCTGATGTTACTAATAAGGGAATGACAAGAATATCCCAAAAGGTTCACAGACTGGTAATAACAGCTCACTGCTGTTTGCTTAACTTTTACTCGTTAGCTTACAAGGGACCCCCCCCAAAAAAAAAAAACGTAGGGTCCCACTATAAATTCTAACAAGCAAAGGTTAAACAGACAGCTGTGGGTTAATATTGGCCCCCCTCCCAGGTTCTCATCATCAGTCCCCAGCCACCCCAGAAATGGAGCATGTTATGTATCTGGTGCTTAGCCTCGCCCATCCCTATTACCCCACTTTGCCCTGGTGTGGTGGCAAGTGGGGTAATAGGGATGGGGTTGATGTCAGCTTTGTATTGTTAGCTGACATCAAGCCCATGGGTTAGTAATGGAGAGGCCTCTATAAGAGGCCCTCATTGCTAACCCCATAGTCATATCGTAAAAAGTACACAGCCAGAATTAAGTCCTTTAATTGAAAGAGCAACACAGACTCCTTCATTTCAAATAAACACTTCCCACCCGCTTTTACTTATTTACTCCATTTTCTCTCCATTACTAACCACTGGGCTTGATGTCAGCAACCATAAAACAGCTGACGTCAACCCCAACCCTATTACCCCAATTTCCACCGCCCTAAAGCAAGTGGGAAGAGCGAGGCTAAGCATCAGATTTGCGCATCTTATTGATTCACCATTTCTGGAGCCACTGAGGGCTGATGTTATTAGTCTGAGAGGGGGCCAATATCCATGGCCCCTTCCCTGGCTATTAATATCAACCCACAGCTGTCTGTTTAGCCTTTGCTGGTTAGAATTCATAGGGGAACCTTTTGACATTTTTTTCTGAGGTTCCTATGTAAACTAACCAGTAAAGGATAAGCAAACAGCTGTGAGCTATTATTAATAGCATGGGAACATTTAGGACTAATGCCCACTTTCCCTGATTATTAACATTAGTCCCTAGCCTTGGGCTTTCTCTCTGCTGGTTATGAAAATTACGAGGGAGCCCACACCATTTTTCTTTTTTAAATTAGTTAACTGTATTTATTTAAAAATAAAAAACAAGTACAGACAAAAAAAACACAAAAAGCACTGATTATATAGCACACTTACATATTTCTATCTGTCTATCTATCATCTATCTATTAATCAATCTATCATCTCAGGGCCGGCACCAGGTTTTTGCGGCCCCAGGGCAAAAGAGCCTTTAACACATACCACGATTCATGATGCAAAGATACTGTACAGCAGAGAAATATAGGTATAGTACAATGCCAAAGATTTCACTTACTTCTTACATTACATGAGTGATATCTATTGTAAATTCTACAATAGCTCCGAAACTCAGACAGTATAGTCCTCTTTACAGTATTATATGGCACTACATTGTCCTCCATACAGTATAATGGGCACCACATAGTCCTTCATACAGTATTATGAGCACCACATAGTCCTCCATACAGTATAATGGATCTCATGTATTGCTCCATTCGGCATAATGGTCCCCATATATGGCTCTATTCAGTATAATGACTCATTATACTGTATGGAGCCATATATGGGGCTTATTATACTGTATGGAGAACTATATGGGGCTCATTATTAATGAGCCCCATATAATGCTCCATACAGTATAATAAGTCTCATATATTGCTCTATACCGGAGGCAGCAAATGTGCAGATTGAAATCTCAGCTTCTTTCCCATAAAATTATGCATTCATAACAATATTCCAAAAACACAATCCATAAAACACTGCACACCCCCATCTATGAAATAGATAATGTTAATTGATCGTAACAAATCAGTTGGTTGTTTACCTTGTGAAAAAAAATCGTCTTGGACTATGATGTGCAATTGTGTTTGTAACTTATGTTTTTGTTTTAGGAAAGGAGGACTTGGATTCTAACAAACTACTTTTTGAAACTCGAACCTTACCTGCAACACCAACACCAGCAGAAGCAGAAGAAAATTCACCACCACCACAATGGCTGGTGACAAGGCCACCATCTACTTCTCCTAATCTTCACACAACTCTGCCTCATTATACCGTTCCAACTGTTCTTCCACCATAAGCAAGAACATCTGCCACAGCCCAGGAACAGGTGGCAGTCTTGTAAGCAGGTTGCGGGATGCAGTGACAGACAGAAGGGAGAGCAAGGGTTAACAAATATAACAGTTTTAATTTAACAGGGGGCTACCTCCTCGCAGGGATGGTTAAATTGGGAGAATAACAGTCCAATTGTAAAAGATAAGCAGAGATAAAGAACAATGAATTAGATAACGGCAGTTCTTGTGAATGCTGCGGGGGAGTCAATAGCGCCAACAACGGCTGGCGCAATGCTGGTGCAAGAAGGTACAGCTGGTAACGGTGGTCCGTCTTCTGGCAGCAGCAGTCGGTCTCTGGTATCTTCCGCTGAGCCCCTAGTCCATGAACATATGCGGCCAGAGCAAACAAGGCCGCAGCACGATCAGGGTCTCCCGTAGGCCAGAAGGTATATGCTGGTAAAGTGGGCTGAAAACGTCTGTCCAGTACCCGGTTCTCTCTTTGCGGCACGTGCGCTGTACTCACGGTCACGAAGTACACGGCACCTTGCTCTCTGTCAGCCACTTGGGGCGCTGCACCTCTCACTCTGTGCTGCTTGCTGCCTGTTCCTGCCAAGACTAAAGCGCTGACAACAGCTGGCATGATGATTCTCCAACGAGGTCCTGCAGACCATGGTCCGACAACGAGGGCAGCAGTGAACAGTCGTGAACTCTGCCCCATCTCTTAGGCTGGCGTGCTGCGCTTAGCTGATTAGGACTCCCGGTTCTTTCCTTATCACGGCGGTGGGCTCCGGCATCGGATCAGCCACGTGTTGTTACGGCCCAGCTGCGTGCCCCTCGGAGACCGCTGCGCATGTATGTTGCCTCTGTCACCGCCGGCATCCCCAGCTTCCGGGTCAGTGAACCTGTCTGGGCCTTTTTGCCTTCCCCCGGACAACATGGGATGCAGCCTCAGCAGTTCCGGACCTGGTCTGGCACAGATACCCGCAGTCCGGTTTTCCTCATTACAGTCTCATAAGGTGATGCTGAAGCCATAGTTTCCAGAGCACATACTCATGATGACATCCAAACGTGAGGCAGCTGGATTATCTGGGCAACAACATCAATTGTCCTTGAGCCACCTACCTGCTGCAGCTTCAAGCTCTATTGTCCAGCATTTAAACCCAGCTGCTGGCACATACCAGCGGCCTATGTTTTCAGGTGAGCTTGGAAGAATTGGCCATCCTTTCCTAAATTTGCCCAACACCCATACTTTTCCTTCCCTTATAATTTGCATCCCTGCCAGTTTTGGCCGCATTTGACCCAAACAACTCTCCTTACCCACACAACCACACTACAAATATCCCCTCCACCCACTCCACACCGGTATCTTGGCATGAGTATAGTACCTCCCAGTCCACAAATCAAGGCTACTTGAATGAAAGATAAGTTGTTTGTTGATCATTTAGGTCTACTTTTAACGTTGTCGTTTCTGTTTTGGATTTGTGTCAAGTATATTTCCATTGATATGTGAATAAAAACATATTCAAGTTTTATAAAAAAAAATTTAATTATTTTTAGGTTTGAAATGCTAACACTATAGCGCAATCATCCAGAATGTTGTCCGTTCACGCATCTCATGTCCACTGAAGAAAGGTATGCGTTGTGGTGAGGGTTTTGGCTTGTTACGCAACAGTGACACATTCTTTCAACATGAATTAGCCATTGTCACATTTGACTAAACTAATGATTTTGACATTTTTGTATTGTACCTCATGTTAGAATATGCATTTTACAGGAACACATTGTAATGTTAGACAATTTATATTGAGCATAACATCACTTATGTTATATTTAAAAAAATCAAATCACAATACTTACAGAAGGGCAAATATACAGATAGATATGACTTTAAAATATGCCAAAATTTAAGTGATCTCTAAAACAAATACGGTATCTAAATTGACTCTTGGTTGAAATGAAACAAACGTGTTCAGTTCACCCATATTTTGGAAGAACCAGCAAAGGTAAGTCAGACAGCTGTGAGAACATCTTATCAGCCTGGCAAGGGTTATGTTTATTTTGCCAGTCCAAGACCAACAAAAATCCCGCATATGGCACATAAAGTCCACATCACATTCCAGGTTCATAATTGGGCATTGATATTTGGCTTCTCATAAATGGCAATGCACTAGGGCAATCGTGAAGAGCCAAGAAAAAGACCACTAAATGTCAGATTTAATACCAGGGAATGGCCAATTAACTATGGACCTTTCGCAGCCTCATATGATCAGATCTCAGCCTTACCTTTGATGCGTATTTCAATGCTGGGTCCATCATGCAGTTTGGCTAAGGCTTGTAATAACATGTTATTACTTAAAAATTAGGTCTCTGTTGTTTTTTTAAGGACTAAGAAGAATTGCAAGAAGCAAAAAAAAAAAAAAAAAAATTATAAGAGGTATTTATATATGGATCCCAAAAATATCTTACTTAACCAGCAAGGATTAGGGAACTTAAAATTTAATATTTAATTTATACTTTTAAAATAATGCGACACAACAAATAGAATCAAATCCCCACAATGTATGACATAATTGGAATAAACAGGGAACTGATTGTGGGTAAAGAGACTACCAGTTACACTGGCAATAGTAATGAAAAATAGACATAACACATACAGTCATGGCCAAAAGTATTGACACCCCTGCAATTCTGTCAGATAATACTCAGTTTCTTCCTGAAAATGATTGCAATCACAAATTCTTTGGTATTATTATCTTCATTTAATTTGTCTTAAATGAAAAAACACAAAAGAGAATGAAGCAAAAAGCAAAACATTGATCATTTCACACAAAACTTCAAAAATGGGCCAGACAAAAGTATTGGCACCCTCAGCCTAATACTTGGTTGCACAACCTTTAGCCAAAATAACTGTGGCAAACTGCTCCAGGTCCCTGATATTTGAAGGGTGCCTTCTCCAAACTGCCATTTTTAGATCTCTCCACAGGTGTTCTATGGCATTCAGGTCTGGACTCATTGCTGGCCACCTTAGAAGTCTCCAGTGCTTTCTCTCAAACCATTTTCTAGTGCTTTTTGAAGTGTGTTTTGGGTCATTGTCCTGCTGGAAGACCCATTACCTCTGAGGGAGACCCAGCTTTCTCACACTGGGCCCTACATTATGCTGCAAAATTTGTTGGTAGTCTTCAGACTTCATAATGCCATGCACACGGTCAAGCAGTCCAGTGCCAGAGGCAGCAAAGCAGCCCCAAAACATCAGGGAACCTCCGCCATGTTTGACTGTAGGGACCGTGTTCTTTTCTTTGAATGCCTCTTTTTTCCTCCTGTAAACTCTATGTTGATGCCTTTGCCCAAAAAGCTCTACTTTTGTCTCTTCTGACCAGAGAACATTCTTCCAAAACGTTTTAGGCTTTTTCAGGTAAGTTTTGGCAAACTCCAGCCTGGCCTTTTTATGTCTCGGGGTAAGAAGTGGGGTCTTCCTGGGTCTCCTGCCATACAGTCCCTTTTCATTCAGATGCCGACGGATAGTACGGGTTGACACTATTGTACCCTCGGGCTGCAGGGCAGCTTGAACTTGTTTGGATGTTAGTAGAGGTTCTTTATCCAACATCTGCACAATCTTGCGTTGAAATCTCTTGTCAATTTTTCTTTTCCGTCCACATCTAGGGAGGTTAGCCACAGTGCCATGGGCTTCAAACTTCTTGATGACGCTGCGCACGATAGACACAGGAACAATCAGGTCTTTGGAGATGGACTTGTAGCCTTGAGATTGCTCATGCTTCCTCACAATTTGGTTTCTCAAGTCCTCAGACAGTTCTTTGGTCTTCTTTCTTTTCTCCATGCTCAATGTGGTACACGCAAGGACACAGGACAGAGGTTGAGTCAACTTTAATCCATGTCAACTGGCTGCAAGTGTGATTTAGTTATTGCCAACACCTGTTAGGTGCCACAGGTAAGTTACAGGTGCTGTTAATTACACAAATTAAAGAAGCATCACATGATCTTTCAACAGAGAGTCGGCCGAGTGTCCGTGACAATTACAACGCTGCTTTACATGACAAAAAAAGTCCCTGTAAAATCTCATGGGGGAACATATATCATACATTGTGGGGATTTGATTCTATTTGTTGTGTCGCACTATTTTAAAAGGATTAAATGTTAAATTTTAAGTTCCCTATTTCCTGCTGGTTATCTAGGAAGAATTGGCCTAAAAGCATTGCCTTATTTGTCCAAACAGACAGGGCCGTATTTAGAGTTTCTGCTGCCCTAGGCACTTTTCGTGCTGCCTCCCCCATTGGCGAGTATGACTAATGCAGACACTATCGGCAATGACTTAGGCTACTTTCACATCAGCGATTTTTGACATTTGCGGCAGATCCGGCAGTTTTTCCGCATCCGTAACGGATCACTTATGGCAACACTGTGTTCTGCCTCATTCATTCCCTATGGGACTTGCGGCACTTGCGGTTTTGCTGCGATCCGGCAAATGCGGTACTTGCAGCAACAGGAAAAAAAAATGCTGCTAGCAGTGTTTTTTTTGTTTCACCTCAAGTGCCGCACATGTCCACAAGTCCCATAGGGAATGAATGAGGCCGAACGCAGAGTTGCTGGCCCGTAAGTGATATGTTACGCGACAGATGCGGAAAAACTGCAGTATCTGCCGCCAACGGAGAAAATCGCTGAAAGTAGCCTTAGCAAACCTTTCCATTAGTTGTCATATTTGAGAATCTAGTGGATCTCATACACAGTACATGGTCAGTTGATTCTGCCACGGTTGCAAGGTTTTGCTGACAGATTTTTAAGGGGGAACCTGTCAGTCGATTCATATTACCAAATCCACGGGCAGCATCACTCAGACTGCAAACAGGGAAGTTTATCTCTGCAATGCTCGGACGTTTCAGAGAGAATAGTTTGAAGAGCTGGATGGGTAACTTAGTGAGAGAACTGACTAATCTGTTGCCATCGTCTGTGGGCTTCTCCCTCCATGTCTCTAGATCAGGGGTGCGCAATTTATTTTCCCGAGGGGGTCACATGAGAGACCATGACTGTTGTGGAGGCCGAACCAATAGCATGAAAATAATTCTACTCAATATTAATTAATATTAATTGTATCACTTAATATTGAGCAGAATTAAGTATGTTGACATCCCCCTATATATCTTTAAACCCCCCAAAGCCCCTTATATACAGCATGAGCCCCACACAGCCTCCCCCTATACAGCATGAGCCCCACACAGCCTCCCCCTATACAGCATGAGCCCCACACAGCTTCCCTATATACTGCATGAGCCCCACACAGCCTCCCTATATACTGCATGAGCCCCACACAGCCTCCCCATATACAGCATGAGCCCCACACAGCCTCCCCATATATAGCATGAGCCCCACACAGCTTCCTTATATACAGCATGAGCCCCACACAGCTTCCCTATATACTGCATGAGCCCCACACAGCCTCCCTATATACTGCATGAGCCCCACACAGCCTCCCCATATACAGCATGAGCCCCACACAGCCTCCCTATATACAGCATGAGCCCCACACAGCCTCCCTATACACTGCTTGAGCCCCACACAGCCTCCCTATATACAGCATGAGCCCCACACAGCCTCCCCATATACAGCATGAGCCCCACACAGCCTCCCCATATACAGCATGAGCCCCACACAGCCTCCCTATATACAGCATGAGCCCCACACAGCCTCCCCATATACAGCATGAGCCCCACACAGCCTCCCCATATACAGCATGAGCCCCACACAGCCTCCCCATATACAGCATGAGCCCCACACAGCCTCCCCATATACAGCATGAGCCCCACACAGCCTCCCTATACACAGCATGAGCCCCACACAGCCTCCCTATACACAGCATGAGCCCCACACATCCTCCTTATATACTACATGAGCCCCACACAGCCTCCCCATATACACTGCATGAGCCCCACACAGCCTCCCTATATACAGCATGAGCCCCACACAGCCTCCCCATATACAGCATGAGCCCCACACAGCCTCCCTATACACAGCATGAGCCCCACACATCCTCCTTATATACTACATGAGCCCCACACAGCCTCCCCATATACACTGCATGAGCCCCACACAGCCTCCTTATATACAGCATGAGCCCCACACAGCCTCCCCATATACAGCATGAGCCCCACACAGCCTCCCCATATACAGCATGAGCCCCACACAGCCTCCCCATATACAGCATGAGACCAGCCTCTCATCTCCTCACCTCAGCAGCCTCCCCTCTCCAGCCTCTCATCTCCTCTCCTCAGCAGCCTCCCCTCTCCAGCCTCTCATCCCCTCTCCTCACCAGCCTCTCATATCCTCCCCTTAGTAGCCTCCCCTCTCCTCACTCACATCAGCAGCATCTCATCTCCTCACCAGCCTCTCATCTCCTCTCCTCAGCAGCCTCCCCTCACCAGCCTCTCATATACTCCCCTTAGCAGCCTCCCCTCTCCTCACTCACATCAACAGCCTCTCATCTCACCAGCCTCTCATCTCCTCTCCTCAGCAGCCTCCCCTCACCAGTCTCTCATCTCCTCTCCTCAGCAGCCTCTCATATCCTCCCCTCAGCAGCCTCTCATCTCCTCACCAGCCTCATCTCCTCTCCTCAGCAGCCTGCCCTCACCAGCCTCTCCTCTCATCAGCAGCCTCTCATATCCTCCCCTTAGCAGCCTCCCCTCTCCTCACCAGCCTCTCATCTCCTCCCCGCAGCAGCCTCCCCTCAACAGCCTCTCATCTCCTCTCCTCAGCAGCCTCTCATATCCTCTCACCAGCCTCCCTTCACCAGCCTCTCATCTCCTCTCCTTTCCAGCCTCTCTTCTCCTCTTTTCCAGCCTCTCATCTCCTCACCAGCCTCTCATCTCCTCTCCTTACCAGCCTCTCATCTCCTCTCCTTACCAGCCTCTCATCTCCTCACCAGCCTCTCATCTCCTCTCCTTTCCAGCCTCTCATCTCCTCTCCTTACCAGCCTCTCATCTCCTCACCAGCCTCTCATCTCCTCTCCTTACCAGCCTCTCATCTCCTCTCCTTACCAGCCTCTCATCTCCTCACCAGCCTCTCATCTCCTCTCCTTACCAGCCTCTCATCTCCTCTCCTTACCAGCCTCTCATCTCCTCTCCTTACCAGCCTCCCCTCTCCAGCCTCTCATCTCCTCTCCTTACCAGCCTCCCCTCTCCAGCCTCTCATCTCCTCTCCTTACCAGCCTCTCATCTCCTCTCCTTTCCAGCCTCTCCTCTCCTTTCCAGCCTCTCCTTTCCAGCCTCTCCTCTCCTTTCCAGCCTCTCCTCTCTTTTCCAGCCTCTCTTCTCTTTTCCAGCCTCTCTTATCCTCTTTTCCAGCCTCTCATCTCCTCACCAGCCTCTCATCTCCTCTCCTTTCCAGCTTCTCTCCTTTCCAGCCTCTCCTCTCCTTTCCAGCCTCTCCTCTCCTTTCCAGCCTCTCCTCTCCTCACCAGCCTCTCCTCTACTTACCAGCCTCTCCTCTACTTACCAGCCTCTCATCCCCTCTCCTTACCAGCCTCTCACCTCCTCTCCTCACTCACATCAGCAGACTCCCGTCTCCTCTCACCTCACTCCTCTCTGCAGCTTCCTCTGAGTCCTCACACACTGCCCGCCTCCTCTCCCTGCTCACCGCTGACTTCAGTATCTTCTCCCACAAACATGACCTGCTTCTCTGCAGTCTGCTGGGCTCCTACATTAAGAAGAGCGCGCAGTGATGCACTTGGGCCTGCTGCTGCTTAAAGGTACAGCACCCATTTCTGCCCCATACAGTAGTCAGGGCAGTAATGCCCTGATGTTTGCCCTGCGCCCGAGAACCCCTCCCCCCGCAGAAGCCGGGACTGAGGTAGGTGGGTGGGCAGGGCGACCCCGGATTTAAAAAAAAATATATATATATTTTTTTTTAAACTTGCTCAGGTGCCGCCCCCTGCATTGTCCCCGCCTTAGGCACGTGCCCTCAAGTGCCTAGTGGCAAATACGGCCCTGCAAACAGACATAAGCTCGCCACCCACGTCAAGGGTCCTCATTGTCTTGGGAGTTCCTATGGATTTAAATATAAGGGTTTTTTATCTAAATATCGCCAGTTGAAAAATGTTTGGTTATAAAAACTAACATTTACACATTGACATCCATGTTCAATGGTACGGAGCCACGTGTGGAAAGGAAATATACATCTAATAAACCACGGGTTCTAAAGTCAGACGGTCCTGCTTGTGTACCGTGCTGTTGTTCCTCTGTTGCAAATCAGAAAGCGCAAAAGATGGGAGCATCTGATACATTCCCATAGGAACTCAAAATGAAGAGAACCAAACGAATTGCCAGTAGTCAGGAATCTGGACATATGGACACACGGGCTTTGCACACGGACACACAGATGGCACACTGACACGGACCACGGATCACACCGTGACTGTTTTTTCCTGTACGGGAATCACCAGGACGTGTGAAGGAGGCCTTATACAGTGTCCACCAGCAGCAACATGCTGATCTTATGTGAGGTCAAAGGCTGAGAGGTGCAGTTAGCAGAGTATCAGGAGAAAAGTATGCCGATTTTATGGGGCTCACACACTGAGAGTTTCAGAATGAAAGGGTATCGCAGCAGCACAAAGTATTTTAGGAGTAGACTGTGCTGATCTTGTGGGAGATCACCGTCTGAGGGTTTCATAGTAAAAAGTCTCCTAGCAGCACAGAGGATGTCAGGAGCGGAGTGTACTGATTTTTTGTTTTTGCAAGGTCACATGGTGCAAGTTCTCTGCTGCAGCACAGAGGATTTCAGAAGCAGAAACACCAACAGCAGTATTGCTTTAAATTTTAGCAATTTACCAGCAACCTGTACTACACATAAACCCCTCATTACCCTGCACTAACAAAACTTCCCTCTTGTAGCGGAGGAAGCAATAACTGAAGCCGTTTCGGCACCATCATGTAATTTCTGATGTATGGAGGGTAAAGCGGCAGCAGCTGCTCGGCCATTATCTGCTCTTATTATGAGTCCGGGACGGAGTTTCGTCCTATTTATGCCAGACGGATTTATGCAGCGTCTTATATTATGTGACCACATTAATTTCCAGTTATAGGACGAGCGCCTGCATCTGATGTGCTTATCTGAGGCCCGAACACCACGAGCGGCGGCAATTACCCACCGTCACACCATATGGTGATGTGCTTGCTGCACATCAGACTGGGAGAAGCAGATGATGTCTTATCCCATCGCTGGAAATCTGGGTGCTAAACACCCAGGTGATCACCTAGACATAACCGCTTCATGAAGGTCCCCAGTTCAGTAACGGGTGTGGAGGGATAGGTCCAGTGATCCTTCTAACCAATGAGAACCCCAAATATCTGTACCCCAGTACAGCTGCCACACAGCCATCACTCAGATTTATCACAGTCCTGAAAGGCGTCGGCACTGTGGATGTGATCAGAAGAGGGGCACTGTGGATTATTATTAATTATTATAGCGCCATTTATTCCATGGCACTTTACATGTGAAAAGGGGTATACATAAAAACAAATACAATAGTCATGACCAATACAAGTCATGACTAGAGACGAGCAAATTTGCTTGGGTTCCCTCTAAGGCTTCTTTCAGACTTCCGTCTTCCACAAGACGTCACAATGCATCGTTCTGTGTAAAAAACGCATCCTGCAAAGTTGCCCGCAGGATGCGTTTTTTGCACATAGACTTGTATTACCGACGCATCGCGACGTATGGACACACGTTCCCTACGTCGTGCACTGGATGCTTCGGTATTTGGCGGGCCGTCGTATCGGCTTGTTCTCTGACCTGTTTGACTGTCTTGTATTTTTGGCTTTCCTGCTCCCGTTCGGCTGACTTCTTTGGCTTGTTTCTGACCACGTGTATTGCTGTGACCTCTGGTACTTCATTCCCCCTCTGTTGCTGACCTGGCTTTGTCTGACTACTCTTTCGCCACCTAGTGGCTCCTGCCTGCTGCTCTGTGATTTCACTGAGAGTATACCGGTTTTCCTTCACTCGCACCCCTTGATGGAGGTTGTGTGCTACTGCACTGCAGCAGGCATTATAGTATTATTGTTCTTTTTAAAAAATGTATGTGACACATTCTCTTAAATAAAATTACACCTAAGAGTATTGGATATTTTAACAAATGTTTAATATTAGAGTAGAGAAGGACCCTGCTAAAAGAGTCTACTTTGTCATGGTGGCAGATTTATAAAACCTTTTGGTCAAAACAAAAGCTGCTGGCTATGTATGTGATCTGGTGTTCAATGGGAACTGTACATTTTTTTTATTGGAGAGGACGTGGTGCAGAAGTGGAGTTTTTCCAAGAGTAGGCAGTGGGACTGTGGAAGGTTTGAGGGGTGGAGGTATAGCTAGGGTAGAAATAAATCCAAAAAAGAAAAAGTATCCAAAATACCAAAATATCAAATATATAAACTTTAGCAACAATGGATGCTTGTTTTGGTAAAAGCCTTGACAAAGAAGGGTCCTGCAATAAAAGGGGCCAAAAACGTGACAAATACGCGAAAAAAACCACGAGCGGATTTCCTGCGCAGGGAGTCCGGTTTTGCTCAGGAAAATTCTGCAGACATTCCTGAACGTGGGCACATAGCCTGACAAGTCCCCCTGGCGAAAGACAAGTGAAACTGTACAATATTGTACAGTTATTTCCTAGATGCCCGATGACCTGCAGATTTGTTATTCTGTCAGGTCTATTAGATATGTCTAAAAGTGCAGCGACCGATTAGTGATGTTAGGGTTCAGAGAATAACGGGGTGAGTAAGTCTCCATAGAGGCACAGTCTGTATGCGCGAGGGCTGGTACTGGCGTCAGTCAGCAGAGAGGGAGACCACCTTCTCCTGTAGCACACGCTGGTTACCCGCCAAAAGCCCCGTTCCCACGCGCTCAGTCTCTTATATCACACCAGCCCCCAACAGTCCGAAGCAAAGGTCTGCTCTGGTCAGAAAGTGCTTCCCCCGGCAACAATGGTGACAGTACCGGCCCAGACACGCAAGACAGACCAGTATTCTTGTCCATCTTCCTTGTCGTGAGTGACATCACCCTTTTCTCTGTGTAGACCCCTCCATGCAAGTGATATCAACCCTCTTTCCCACGCAGCCCCACTCAATGACATCACGCCTTCTCTGCGCAGCCCCACTCAATGACATCACGCCTTCTCTGCGCAGCCCCACTCAATGACATCACGCCTTCTCTGCGCAGACCCACTCAATGACATCACGCCTTCTCGGCGCAGCCCCACTCAATGCCATCACGCCTTCTCTGCGCAGCCCCACTCAATGACATCACGCCTTCTCTGTGCAGCCCCACTCAATGCCATCACGCCTTCTCTGCGCAGCCCCACTCAATGACATGACGCCTTCTCTGCGCAGCCCCACTCAATGACATCACCCCTTCTCTGCGCAGCCCCCACTCAATGACATCACACCTTCTCTGTGCAGCCCCCACTCAATGACAACACGACTTCTCTGCACAGCCCCATCAATGACATCACGCCTTCTCTGCGCAGCCCCACTCAATGCCATCACGCCTTCTCTACGCAGCCCCACTCAATGACATCACGCCTTCTCTACGCAGCCCCACTCAATGACATCACGCCTTCTCTGCGCAGCCCCACTCATTGCCATCACGCCTTCTCTGCGCAGCCCCACTCAATGACATCACGCCTTCTCTGCGCAGCCCCACTCAATGACATCATGCCTTCTCTGCGCAGCCCCACTCAATGCCATCACCCCTTCTCTGCGCAGCCCCACTCAATGACATGACGCCTTCTCTGCGCAGCCCCCACTCAATGACATCACGCCTTCTCTGCGCAGCCCCCAATGACATCACGCCTTCTCTGCACAGTCCCCACTCAATGACATCACGCCTTCTCTGCGCAGCCCCCACTCAATGACATCACCGCTTCTCTGTGCAGCCCCACTCAATGACATCACCCCTTCTCTGCGCAGCCCCCACTCAATGACATCACCCCTTCTCTGCGCAGCCCCACTCAATGACATCACGCCTTCTCTGCGCAGCCCCCACTCAATGACATCACCGCTTCTCTGCGCAGCCCCACTCAATGACATCACGCCTTTTCAGTGCAGCCCCCACTCAATGACATCACCCCTTCTCTGCGCAGCCCCCACTCAATGACATCACCGCTTCTCTGCGCAGCCCCACTCAATGACATCACCCCTTCTCTGCACAGCCCCCACTCAATTAAATTCCCCCCCTCTCTGCGCAGCCCCACTCAATGACATCACGCCTTCTCTGCGCAGCCCCACTCAATGACATCACGCCTTCTCTGCGCAGCCCCCACTCAATAACATCACGCCTTCTCTGCGCAGCCCCACTCAATGACATCATGCCTTCTCTGCGCAGCCCCACTCAATGCCATCACCCCTTCTCTGCGCAGCCCCACTCAATGACATGACGCCTTCTCTGCGCAGCCCCCACTCAATGACATCACGCCTTCTCTGCGCAGCCCCCAATGACATCACGCCTTCTCTGCACAGTCCCCACTCAATGACATCACGCCTTCTCTGCGCAGCCCCCACTCAATGACATCACCGCTTCTCTGTGCAGCCCCACTCAATGACATCACCCCTTCTCTGCGCAGCCCCCACTCAATGACATCACCCCTTCTCTGCGCAGCCCCACTCAATGACATCACGCCTTCTCTGCGCAGCCCCCACTCAATGACATCACCGCTTCTCTGCGCAGCCCCACTCAATGACATCACGCCTTTTCAGTGCAGCCCCCACTCAATGACATCACCCCTTCTCTGCGCAGCCCCCACTCAATGACATCACCGCTTCTCTGCGCAGCCCCACTCAATGACATCACCCCTTCTCTGCACAGCCCCCACTCAATTAAATTCCCCCCCTCTCTGCGCAGCCCCACTCAATGACATCACGCCTTCTCTGCGCAGCCCCACTCAATGACATCACGCCTTCTCTGCGCAGCCCCCACTCAATAGCATCACGCCTTCTCTGCGCAGCCCCACTCAATGACATCACGCCTTCTCTGCGCAGCCCCCACTCAATGACATCACCGCTTCTCTGCGCAGCCCCACTCAATGACATCACGCCTTCTCTGCGCAGCCCCCACTCAATGACATCACGCCTTCTCTGCGCAGCCCCACTCAATGACATCACGCCTTCTCTGCGCAGCCCCCACTCAATGACATCACCGCTTCTCTGCGCAGCCCCACTCAATTACATCACCCCTTCTCTGCGCAGCCCCCACTCAATTAAATTCCCCCCCTCTCTGCACAGCCCCACTCAATGACATCACGCCTTCTCTGCGCAGCCCCACTCAATGACATCACGCCTTCTCTGCGCAGCCCCCACTCAATGACATCACGCCTTCTCTGCGCAGCCCCACTCAATGACATCACGCCTTCTCTGCGCAGCCCCCACTCAATGACATCACGCCTTCGCTGCGCAGCCCCCAATCAATGACATCACATCTTCTCTGCGCAGCCCCCACTCAATGACATCACCCTTTCTCTGCGCAGCCCCACTCAATGACATCACGCCTTCGCTGTGCAGCCCCCACTCAATGACATCACATCTTCTCTGCGCAGCCCCCACTCAATGACATCACATCTTCTCTGCGCAGCCCCCACTCAATGACATCACCCCTTCTCTGCGCAGCCCGCACTCAATGACATCACCCCTTCTCTGCGCAGCCCCACTCAATGACATCACGCCTTCGCTGTGCAGCCCCCTCAATGACATCACCCCTTCTCTGTGCAGCCCCCACTCAATGACATCACCTTCTCTGCGCAGCCCCACTCAATGACATCACCCCTTCTCTGCGCAGCCCCACTCAATGACATCACGCCTTCGCTGCGCAGCCCCCACTCAATGACATCACCCCTTCTCTGCGCAGCCCCCACACAATGACATCACCCCTTCTCTGCGCAGCCCCACTCAATGACATCATGCCTTCGCTGCGCAGCCCCATTCAATGACATCACACCTTCTCTGCGCAGCCCCACTCAATGACATCACCCCTTCTCTGTGCAGCCCCACTCAATGACATCACCCCTTCTCTGCGCAGCCCCACTCAATGACATCACCCCTTCTCTGCGCTGCCCCACTCAATGACATCATGCCTTCGCTGCGCAGCCCCACTCAATGACATCACCCCTTCTCTGCGCAGCCTCCACTCAATGACATCACCCCTTCTCTGCGCAGCCCCACTCAATGACATCACGCCTTCTCTGTGCAGCCCCACTCAATGACATCACGCCTTCTCTGCGCAGCCCCACTCAATGACATCACGCCTTCTCTGCGCAGCCCCACTCAATGACATCACCCCTTCTCTGTGCAGCCCCACTCAATGACATCATGCCTTCGCTGCGCAGCCCCACTCAATGACATCACGCCTTCGCTGCGCAGCCCCCACTCAATGACATCACATCTTCTCTGCGCAGCCCCCACTCAATGACATCACCCTTTCTCTGCGCAGCCCCACTCAATGACATCACGCCTTCGCTGTGCAGCCCCCACTCAATGACATCACATCTTCTCTGCGCAGCCCCCACTCAATGACATCACATCTTCTCTGCGCAGCCCCCACTCAATGACATCACCCCTTCTCTGCGCAGCCCGCACTCAATGACATCACCCCTTCTCTGCGCAGCCCCACTCAATGACATCACGCCTTCGCTGCGCAGCCCCCACTCAATGACATCACCCCTTCTCTGTGCAGCCCCCACTCAATGACATCACCTTCTCTGCGCAGCCCCACTCAATGACATCACCCCTTCTCTGCGCAGCCCCACTCAATGACATCACGCCTTCGCTGCGCAGCCCCATTCAATGACATCACACCTTCTCTGTGCAGCCCCACTCAATGACATCACCCCTTCTCTGCGCAGCCCCACTCAATGACATCACCCCTTCTCTGCGCAGTCCCACTCAATGACATCACCCCTTCTCTGCGCTGCCCCACTCAATGACATCATGCCTTCGCTGCGCAGCCCCACTCAATGACATCACCCCTTCTCTGCGCAGCCTCCACTCAATGACATCACCCCTTCTCTGCGCAGCCCCACTCAATGACATCACGCCTTCTCTGCGCAGCCCCACTCAATGACATCACGTCTTCTCTGCGCAGCCCCACTCAATGACATCACGCCTTCTCTGCGCAGCCCCACTCAATGACATCACCCCTTCTCTGTGCAGCCCCACTCAATGACATCATGCCTTCGCTGCGCAGCCCCACTCAATTACATCACCCCTTCTCTGCGCAGCCCCACTCAATGACATCACGCCTTCTCTGCGCAGCCCCACTCAATGACATCACCCCTTCTCTGCGCAGCCCCACTCAATGACATCATGCCTTCGCTGCGCAACCCCACTCAATGACATCACGCCTTCTCTGCGCAGCCCCACTCAATGATATCACGCCTTCTCTGCGCAGCCCCACTCAATGACATCACGCCTTCTCTGCGCAGCCCCCACTCAATGACATCACCCCTTCTCTGCGCAGCCCCCACTCAATGACATCACGCCTTCTCTGCGCAGCCCCACTCAATGACATCATGCCTTCGCTGCGCAGCCCCACTCAATGACATCACGCCTTCTCTGTGCAGCCTCCACTCAATGCCATCACGCCTTCTCTGCGCAGCCCCACTCAATGACATCACGCCTTCTCTGCGCAGCCCCACTCAATGATATCACCCCTTCTCTGCGCAGCCCCACTCAATGACATCACCCCTTCTCTGCGCAGCCCCACTCAATGACATCACGCCTTCTCTGCGCAGCCCCACTCAATGACATCACGTCTTCTCTGCGCAGCCCCACTCAATGACATGACGCCATCTCTGCGCAGCCCCCACTCAATGACATCACGCCTTCTCTGCGCAGCCCCCACTCAATGACATCACGCCTTCTCTGCGCAGCCCCCACTCAATGACATCACCGCTTCTCTGCGCAGCCCCACTCAATGACATCACCCCTTCTCTGCGCAGCCCCCACTCAATGACATCACCCCTTCTCTGCGCAGCCCCACTAAATGACATCACGCCTTCTCTGCGCAGCCCCCACTCAATGACATCACCGTTTCTCTGCGCAGCCCCACTCAATGACATCACGCCTTTTCTGTGCAGCCCCCACTCAATGACATCACCCCTTCTCTGCGCAGCCCCACTCAATGACATCACGCCTTCTCTGTGCAGCCCCACTCAATGACATCACGCCTTCTCTGCGCAGCCCCACTCAATGACATCACGCCTTCTCTGCGCAGCCCCACTCAATGACATCACCCCTTCTCTGTGCAGCCCCACTCAATGACATCATGCCTTCGCTGCGCAGCCCCACTCAATGACATCATGCCTTCGCTGCGCAGCCCCACTCAATGACATCACCCCTTCTCTGCGCAGCCTCCACTCAATGACATCACCCCTTCTCTGCGCAGCCCCACTCAATGACATCACGCCTTCTCTGTGCAGCCCCACTCAATGACATCACGCCTTCTCTGCGCAGCCCCACTCAATGACATCACGCCTTCTCTGCGCAGCCCCACTCAATGACATCACCCCTTCTCTGTGCAGCCCCACTCAATGACATCATGCCTTCGCTGCGCAGCCCCACTCAATGACATCACGCCTTCGCTGCGCAGCCCCCACTCAATGACATCACATCTTCTCTGCGCAGCCCCCACTCAATGACATCACCCTTTCTCTGCGCAGCCCCACTCAATGACATCACGCCTTCGCTGTGCAGCCCCCACTCAATGACATCACATCTTCTCTGCGCAGCCCCCACTCAATGACATCACATCTTCTCTGCGCAGCCCCCACTCAATGACATCACCCCTTCTCTGCGCAGCCCGCACTCAATGACATCACCCCTTCTCTGCGCAGCCCCACTCAATGACATCACGCCTTCGCTGCGCAGCCCCCACTCAATGACATCACCCCTTCTCTGTGCAGCCCCCACTCAATGACATCACCTTCTCTGCGCAGCCCCACTCAATGACATCACCCCTTCTCTGCGCAGCCCCACTCAATGACATCACGCCTTCGCTGCGCAGCCCCATTCAATGACATCACACCTTCTCTGTGCAGCCCCACTCAATGACATCACCCCTTCTCTGCGCAGCCCCACTCAATGACATCACCCCTTCTCTGCGCAGTCCCACTCAATGACATCACCCCTTCTCTGCGCTGCCCCACTCAATGACATCATGCCTTCGCTGCGCAGCCCCACTCAATGACATCACCCCTTCTCTGCGCAGCCTCCACTCAATGACATCACCCCTTCTCTGCGCAGCCCCACTCAATGACATCACGCCTTCTCTGCGCAGCCCCACTCAATGACATCACGTCTTCTCTGCGCAGCCCCACTCAATGACATCACGCCTTCTCTGCGCAGCCCCACTCAATGACATCACCCCTTCTCTGTGCAGCCCCACTCAATGACATCATGCCTTCGCTGCGCAGCCCCACTCAATTACATCACCCCTTCTCTGCGCAGCCCCACTCAATGACATCACGCCTTCTCTGCGCAGCCCCACTCAATGACATCACCCCTTCTCTGCGCAGCCCCACTCAATGACATCATGCCTTCGCTGCGCAACCCCACTCAATGACATCACGCCTTCTCTGCGCAGCCCCACTCAATGATATCACGCCTTCTCTGCGCAGCCCCACTCAATGACATCACGCCTTCTCTGCGCAGCCCCCACTCAATGACATCACCCCTTCTCTGCGCAGCCCCCACTCAATGACATCACGCCTTCTCTGCGCAGCCCCACTCAATGACATCATGCCTTCGCTGCGCAGCCCCACTCAATGACATCACGCCTTCTCTGTGCAGCCTCCACTCAATGCCATCACGCCTTCTCTGCGCAGCCCCACTCAATGACATCACGCCTTCTCTGCGCAGCCCCACTCAATGATATCACCCCTTCTCTGCGCAGCCCCACTCAATGACATCACCCCTTCTCTGCGCAGCCCCACTCAATGACATCACGCCTTCTCTGCGCAGCCCCACTCAATGACATCACGTCTTCTCTGCGCAGCCCCACTCAATGACATGACGCCATCTCTGCGCAGCCCCCACTCAATGACATCACGCCTTCTCTGCGCAGCCCCCACTCAATGACATCACGCCTTCTCTGCGCAGCCCCCACTCAATGACATCACGCCTTCTCTGCGCAGCCCCCACTCAATGACATCACCGCTTCTCTGCGCAGCCCCACTCAATGACATCACCCCTTCTCTGCGCAGCCCCCACTCAATAACATCACCCCTTCTCTGCGCAGCCCCACTCAATGACATCACGCCTTCTCTGCGCAGCCCCCACTCAATGACATCACCGTTTCTCTGCGCAGCCCCACTCAATGACATCACGCCTTTTCTGTGCAGCCCCCACTCAATGACATCACCCCTTCTCTGCGCAGCCCCCACTCAATGACATCACGCCTTCTCTGCGCAGCCCCCACTCAATGACATCACCGCTTCTCTGCGCAGCCCCACTCAATGACATCACCCCTTCTCTGCGCAGCCCCCACTCAATTAAATTCCCCCCCTCTCTGCGCAGCCCCACTCAATGACATCACGCCTTCTCTGCGCAGCCCCACTCAATGACATCACGCCTTCTCTGTGCGGCCCCCACTCAAAGACATCACGCCTTCTCTGCGCAGCCCCACTCAATGACATCACGCCTTCTCTGCGCAGCCCCCACTCAATGACATCACGCCTTCGCTGCGCAGGCCCCACTCAATGACATCACATCTTCTCTGCGCAGCCCCCACTCAATGGCATCACCCTTTCTCTGCGCAGCCCCACTCAATGACATCACGTCTTCGCTGTGCAGCCCCCACTCAATGACATCACATCTTCTCTGCGCAGCCCCCACTCAATGACATCACATCTTCTCTGCGCAGCCCCCACTCAATGACATCACCCCTTCTCTGCGCAGCCGGCACTCAATGACATCACCCCTTCTCTGCGCAGCCCCACTCAATGACATCACGCCTTCGCTGCGCAGCCCCCACTCAATGACATCACCCCTTCTCTGTGCAGCCCCCACTCAATGACATCACCTTCTCTGCGCAGCCCCACTCAATGACATCACGCCTTCGCTGCGCAGCCCCACTCAATGACATCACACCTTCTCTGCGCAGCCCCACTCAATGACATCACCCCTTCTCTGCGCAGCCCCACTCAATGACATCACCCCTTCTCTGCGCAGCCCCACTCAATGACATCACCCCTTCTCTGCGCTGCCCCACTCAATGACATCATGCCTTCGCTGCGCAGCCCCACTCAATGACATCACCCCTTCTCTGCGCAGCCTCCACTCAATGACATCACCCCTTCTCTGCGCTCCCCACTCAATGACATCACCCCTTATCTGCGCAGCCCCCACTCAATGACATCACCCCTTCTCTGCGCAGCCCCACTCAATTACATCACCCCTTCTCTGCGCAGCCCCACTCAATGACATCACACCTTCTCTGCGCAGCCCCACTCAATTACATCACGCCTTCTCTACGCAGCCCCCACTCAATTACATCACCCCTTCTCTGCGCAGCCCCACTCAATGACATCACGCCTTCTCTACGCAGCCCCCACACAATTACATCACCCCTTCTCTGCGCAGCCCCACTCAATGACATCACGCCTTCTCTGTGCAGCCCCACTCAATGACATCACGCCTTCTCTGCGCAGCCCCCACTCAATGACATCACGCCTTCTCTGCGCAGCCCCACTCAATGACATCACGCCTTCTCTGCGCAGCCCCACTCAATGACATCACCCCTTCTCTGCGCAGCCCCACTCAATGACATCACGCCTTCGCTGCGCAGCCCCCACTCAATGACATCACCCCTTCTCTGCGCAGCCCCCACTCAATGACATCACCCCTTCTCTGCGCAGCCCCACTCAATGACATCACGCCTTCTCTGCGCAGCCCCACTCAATGACATCACCCCTTCTCTGCGCAGCCCCACTCAATGACATCACGCCTTCGCTGCGCAGCCCCCACTCAATGACATCACCCCTTCTCTGCGCAGCCCCCACTCAATGAGATCACCCCTTCTCTGCGCAGCCCCACTCAATGACATCACCCCTTCTCTGCGCAGCCCCACTCAATGACATCACCCCTTCTCTGCGCAGCCCCACTCAATGACATCACGCCTTTGCTGCGCAGCCCCACTCAATGACATCACCCCTTCTCTGCGCAGCCCCCACTCAATGACATCACCCCTTCTCTGCGCAGCCCCACTCAATAACATCACGCCTTCTCTGCGCAGCCCCCACTCAATGACATCACCCCTTCTCTGCGCAGCCCCACTCAATGACATCACCCCTTCTCTGCGCAGCCCCCACTCAATGACATTACCCCTTCTCTGCGCAGCCCCCACTCAATGACATCACCCCTTCTCTGCGCAGCCACCACTCAATGACATCACCCCTTCTCTGCGCAGCCCCACTCAATGACATCACCCCTTCTCTACGCAGCCCCCACTCAATGACATCACCCCTTCTCTGCGCAGCCCCCACTCAATGACATCACTCCTTCTCTGCGCAGCCCCACTCAATGACATCACGCCTTCGCTGCGCAGCCCCCACTCAATGACATCACCCCTTCTCTGCGCAGCCCCCACTCAATGACATCACCCCTTCTCTGCGCAGCCCCACTCAATGACATCACGCCTTCGCTGCGCAGCCCCCACTCAATGACATCACCCCTTCTCTGCGCAGCCCCCACTCAATGACATCACCCCTTCTCTGCGCAGCCCCACTCAATGACATCACCCCTTCTCTGCGCAGCCCCACTCAATGACATCACCCCTTCTCTGTGCAGCCCCACTCAATGACATCACGCCTTCGCTGCGCAGCCCCACTCAATGACATCACACCTTCTCTGCGCAGCCCCCACTCAATGACATCACCCCTTCTCTGCGCAGCCCCCACTCAATGACATCACCCCTTCTCTGCACATCCCCACTCAATGCCATCACGCCTTCTCTGCGCAGCCCCACTCAATGCCATCACCCCTTCTCTGCGCAGCCCCACTCAATGACATCACCCCTTCTCTGCGCAGCCCCACTCAATGACATCACCCCTTCTCTGCGCAGCCCCCACTCAATGACATCACCCCTTCTCTGCGCAGCCCCCACTCAATGACATCACCCCTTCTCTGCGCAGCCACCACTCAATGCCATCACCCCTTCTCTGCGCAGCCCCACTCAATGCCATCACGCCTTCTCTGCGCAGCCCCACTCAATGACATCACGCCTTCTCTGTGCAGCCCCACTCAATGACATCACGCCTTCTCTGTGCAGCCCCACTCAATGACATCACGCCTTCTCTGCGCAGCCCCCACTCAATGACATCACGCCTTCTCTGTGCAGCCCCCACTCAATGCCATCACGCCTTCTCTGCGCAGCCCCCACTCAATGACATCACGCCTTCTCTGCGCAGCCCCACTCAATGACATCACGCCTTCTCTGCGCAGCCCCACTCAATGACATCACCCCTTCTCTGCGCAGCCCCACTCAATGACATCACGCCTTCGCTGCGCAGCCCCCACTCAATGACATCACCCCTTCTCTGCGCAGCCCCCACTCAATGACATCACCCCTTCTCTGCGCAGCCCCACTCAATGACATCACGCCTTCTCTGCGCAGCCCCACTCAATGACATCACCCCTTCTCTGCGCAGCCCCACTCAATGACATCACGCCTTCGCTGCGCAGCCCCCACTCAATGACATCACCCCTTCTCTGCGCAGCCCCCACTCAATGAGATCACCCCTTCTCTGCGCAGCCCCACTCAATGACATCACCCCTTCTCTGCGCAGCCCCACTCAATGACATCACCCCTTCTCTGCGCAGCCCCACTCAATGACATCACGCCTTTGCTGCGCAGCCCCACTCAATGACATCACCCCTTCTCTGCGCAGCCCCCACTCAATGACATCACCCCTTCTCTGCGCAGCCCCACTCAATAACATCACGCCTTCTCTGCGCAGCCCCCACTCAATGACATCACCCCTTCTCTGCGCAGCCCCACTCAATGACATCACCCCTTCTCTGCGCAGCCCCCACTCAATGACATTACCCCTTCTCTGCGCAGCCCCCACTCAATGACATCACCCCTTCTCTGCGCAGCCACCACTCAATGACATCACCCCTTCTCTGCGCAGCCCCACTCAATGACATCACCCCTTCTCTACGCAGCCCCCACTCAATGACATCACCCCTTCTCTGCGCAGCCCCCACTCAATGACATCACTCCTTCTCTGCGCAGCCCCACTCAATGACATCACGCCTTCGCTGCGCAGCCCCCACTCAATGACATCACCCCTTCTCTGCGCAGCCCCCACTCAATGACATCACCCCTTCTCTGCGCAGCCCCACTCAATGACATCACGCCTTCGCTGCGCAGCCCCCACTCAATGACATCACCCCTTCTCTGCGCAGCCCCACTCAATGACATCACCCCTTCTCTGTGCAGCCCCACTCAATGACATCACGCCTTCGCTGCGCAGCCCCACTCAATGACATCACACCTTCTCTGCGCAGCCCCCACTCAATGACATCACCCCTTCTCTGCGCAGCCCCCACTCAATGACATCACCCCTTCTCTGCACATCCCCACTCAATGCCATCACGCCTTCTCTGCGCAGCCCCACTCAATGACATCACCCCTTCTCTGCGCAGCCCCACTCAATGACATCACCCCTTCTCTGCGCAGCCCCACTCAATGCCATCACCCCTTCTCTGCGCAGCCCCCACTCAATGACATCACCCCTTCTCTGCGCAGCCCCCACTCAATGACATCACGCCTTCTCTGCGCAGCCCCACTCAATGACAGCACCCCTTGTCTGCGCAGCCCCACTCAATGACAGCACCCCTTCTCTGCGCAGCCCCACTCAATGACAGCACCCCTTCTCTGCGCAGCCCCACTCAATGCCATCACGCCTTCTCTGCGCAGCCCCCACTCAATGACATCACGCCTTCTCTGTGCAGCCCCCACTCAATGACATCACGCCTTCTCTGCGCAGCCCCCAGCATGCAGCAGCCACAGCACAGCACAACTCTGCTATCTGCGCCACACTGGATGAAGGCTCCGCCCCTCCGGTGACATCCCCCCCGCGCAGGCGCAGCACTGCTCCACTGTAGCCGCGTCCACTGATGTTATCAGCGCTGGCGGGGAGGCGGCTCCCGCGCTCTGGGCGCCAGTGATAAGGCCGGGGCTGTGCTCGGCGCTGTGTGAGGGGCCTGCTGCTGCCGGTAATGCTGCTTCTCCCGGGACACCTCCTCCTCCGCCGGGGCCCGGTGCTGCGGCCTGCACTCCGCGGCCTGTGCTTGGGGGCTGCCCGGCTGCGGTGTGTACGGGAGGTCGGGGCTCTGCGGCCTCCCGCTGTCTGCCCCCTGCCGCAGCTCGCAGCCATGAGTGTGCGGACGTACGCGGCTCAGGTGGGTGTAATGTGCCCCGGGCTGTGTGGGCGCTAAGCCCAGCAGTTCTGCCATTTCGCTCTCTTCCTCTGTGTGCAGGGCAGCGGGGAGCCGGCCGGCGTCTCTGCGGGTGACGATGGGCAGAAGCTAAGCAGGGCGCAGCAGCTGAAGCGGGTCTTCACGGAGTACGGCGGAGTGGCGGTGGCCTTCCACGTTGGGATTTCACTGGTGTCGCTGGGAATATTCTATGCACTGGTCTCCAGGTGAGGAGGACACTCTGCCCTGCCTGTATGGGCACGCCGGGCATCTACAAGGCGCCAATCCATGTGTACGATGAACATTCGGTGCTGAAAATTAGAACTTTCTGGGAAAACTGTGACAATATGGCGCTATTATAGCTCCTGAGTTGTCACCCAGCTTTCCAAGACCACTGAAGGGCAAGTGATGTGTTATCTCCTCTGGAAAGATCTGTGCTCTGTGTCTTTCCATATCCAGTCAGAAAAGCTGGGTGACGTTCTCCTGTGCGAGCCGCCATGATGGGCATCACCCAGCGTTTACCAGGTAGAACAGTAATAAGATGATTGTAGATTTGTTATTTTCTACTTGAGACAGATTGAAGTTATGCTCCTCTGGCTAGTGGTGTGTAATGGAAAGAACCTTGCCATTCAGGAAATTAGGAAAGCTGGATAGCAGCGTGTTAATTACAGTGGCACCCAGCCTTCCTAGTGCCGAATTATATAAATATATCTCATGCTTTTCCCATGTCATGCACTAGATATAGATTTGCCATCTAGGACTTTGGAAACGTGGGATTATCTTTAATGAGCGTCACTCAGCTTTACCGGAGTCCTGAAAAACCTGTCTAGTTACTGCATGCTGTAATATTGTATGGTGAGGAAGCTTTCCTGCTGTGGAATTTAGGAAAGCTGAGTGACAGCCCATCGTATAGGAGAACTAGTAATCACCCAACTTTCCTATAGGGCAAAATGGTAAATGCCTTCTTATGAAGTGCTTTATCTCCTGTTCAGGAGTCTGGTAAAGCTGGGTGACCTCACATGAGGGCTTGTGTCCATCTTACCTCCCAGCTTTCCATTGTATAACCAGGTTACATGTCTGCTATTCAGGAATCTAGGAAAGCTGTGTGGAATAGCCGATCACATTTGTCTCTTTCTGAGTCTGGAATTGTGCAGTGAGGAAACCACACTCTGTATAACTGGGCTCCTAAGCTCTTCATGGGAAATGGTGTCACCCAACTTTCCCAGAGACAGCGGTAGCTTCATACTAGTTGTCACTTGTCTTTCCTTGTGCATTTACCGTGTGTTTCTTCCTCCTCAGCGGTCTGGATGTCCCGTCGCTGCTTCTTAAAGTGGGCTTCAGTGAAGCTGTGGTCCAGTCCAAGCTGGCGTCCGGCACCAGTACCTTCGTGCTGGCGTATGCCGTTCATAAACTGTTTGCCCCGGTACGGATCAGCATCACCGTCGTGTCCGTTCCCTTCCTCGTCAGGTACTTCAGAAGGACTGGCTTCTTCAAGCCTCCATCGTAAAATGCAGAGGGTCTACGTCCCACCAGGTGATTCTGCGGACCCCTTCCTGCACGTCATCTCCAGGAGTCTGCGCCTTTGTGAAATAATGAGCTTTATAATGTACCAGAGATTTAATATATTAATTTGAATCAGTTACTCTAGAAGATAAACACTGGAACAGCGCCCTAGTTATTAACGGGTTAAGTCTGACTATAAAGTACTGATTGGAGACATCATCCTGTCTTACTCCAGTCACATCCAAATCTGCCTGAAATATCCTCTGCAGCTGGCAGGGTCCACAATGCAGGGCAGCTGGTGTGTGCTGTGCAGACACCGATCCAGCAGGGGGCCTCCTGCTTGTTCAGTGTCTGCCCTCAGCATTCTTGTGTAGACAGATCTGTGAGTGACTGGAGTAAATCTTTAGTAAAGTACTAACAATATCCCCAGTGGGGACTCTCCCACCCCATCACTGGTGAAACTTGGCAGGAGCGTGGTTTTACTACAGTCATGTCTGGCTTGCTCGGGTTTTCTTAGTGCCTTACCTTTTTAGAATCCACTTCAAATATTAAAAACAAAAAAATCCTTTATAAAAAATAAAAATAAATTATAAGATTGTCTCCTGTTTTGATGTAGTTCATAGTGACTACGCCAGTCACATCCCAAGCTGCACACACATTGCAGATTTTTGTGCAGATTTCTTCCTTTTTTTTTTACCCCTGCTGATTTCTATTATAGAATGGGTGCAGAAACACAGCAGATCTGCACAAAGAAGTGACATGGTCCTTTTTTGAATCTGCTGCGTTTTCTATGCAGGTTTTTCCACACCATCAGCACAGCATTTTTTTTTTTTCTATTGATTTACACTGTACTGTAAATCACTTGTAGATCTGCAGGAAATCTGCAACGTGTGCACATACCCTTACACTTCTGCATACTGCCAGCTGGAACCAGAACTCTGCAGATCACAATGCTTAGTGCATGTATAAGTAGGGGTGGAGTCCGCTAGGTGGGCACATACCCTGCTCTGGATTTAGGGGACCCATGTTTCTAGATCCACTTATGTAATGGACAGCAGATTGCGATATAGCCCACAACCACCAGGGGGAAGCATAACAATGTATAGGCAGATGTGTTGCTGCAGCTCTAGCTGTGACTTTAGGGATTCATGTGATCCTGGATGGGCCACAGTGTAGGAGACTATTCATTTTCCTCATATCGCAGGTAAAATCCCCAGTTACATATTTTTTTCCTTCCTTGATAATAAATGCCAGTGTGGAGGATGAGCCTTTAGCCTTTGAGCTAAATGTCAACTAAAGCGGTAGACTAAAGTGCCCCCCTGTATTTATGAGCTTTGGGGTCTTAGATCAGTTTTCCGGCAAGATTTAATCAAGGACTGCAAACATTGCTCCTTCACTGACATCTGCTGGTCACACGCTGAACTGCAACAGGATCATTCTCTGGGGGGGGGGGGGGGGGGGGGGTTTAAGCTAAATTTGTGCTTAAGTATGTAGTGTGTGTGAGCACACACATTTAAGTATTTACTGCAGACATTATGGAGAAGAAGAGCAGACCAGAGTTGGGTGCCAATAGAGATAGGGGAGTAGATTAAAGGGAATCTGTCACCTCATTTCATATATAGGCTTCGGTCACCGCCATCAGGGGAGCATTCTGTAGATTATACTCACCCAGGGGCGGTCTGGGGCCTCCCATCTTCATACAATGACATCCTCTTTGCTTTCTGCGCAGGCGTACTGATTTGCCCTGTTGAGGGCAGAGCAAAGTACTGCAGTGTGCTGGGCCTCTCTGACCTTTCCCGACGCCTGCGCACTGCAGTACTTTACACTGCCCTCAACAGGGCAAATCAGTACGCCTGCGTAGGAGCCACGACAGGAAGCTAGGAGGACGACGAGATCGTATGAAGATGGGAGGCGCTGGACCTGCGATGCCCATTGGACCCGAACTGGGACCGCCCCTGGGTGATAATCTAACTTATTTTTCAGGTTACATGTTGGGGGGCTTATAAGCCCCCGATGGCGGTGGCTGCAGCTTATAGGGCCAAAATTAGGTGACAGATTCCCATTAACATAATGTGTGTACATACACAGATTTGGTGTAGGAGAGAGGGGGGGGGGGACCTTTAATATTTTACTTGCATTACTACTTAGGAGCTCTGCTTGCTGTTATATTGCATATTATGAGGCTAGAGGTACTACTACCAGCATAAGGACAACAGATGGATTTAGACTTTTTTTTTTTAAACAAATGGTGCAGTTTTTTGAAGGGATCATTAGGATTTTACCGTTAATGACAGCAGCACAGTAGAGACTGATTGCAGTGATGTATCAGTTCCTGGGGCCCTTGCTATAGTTCCGATTAAATCATCAGCAGATATTATCGGACTAGCAATCCTACAGGCATGTAGTATTCCATATGGATTAGCAGCTTTCTGTGTACACAGAACATGTGAGTGTCTGCAGTTTTTATTAGCATAAATCAGCAGAGCTTCTATCCGGCACATCTCATCTTCAGGTGCTTCCCTCCTTATAGACCCATTTTCTCAGTCGCCCATGACAGCACTACCAGAGAGAGGGGATCTGCCCTTCAGGGACAGGAAACCTACAGGATAAAAGGGCGGTACCTCTCCCCTGCATCAGTTTGGTTTCCTGTCCCTGACGGGGAACCTCCTTGGACGGTACCTGCGTGAAGACCCGACCGACGAGGACCGGGGCCCGCCAGTCCGACTTCTGGCGGCGGGGACGCCCCTGCCACGGCTGGTCCGGTATCCGAAGCCGCCACAGCTCCGACTGAGAGGTCCGGTAGTGTGTGCAGGGGGAAGCGCAGCCGCCGCTCTGATGGGAGCTTGGGGCTTCATCCTGCTGTGAGAAACGCCGAAATCCAAGATGGCGCCGCACCGGAAGTAGTAGTGGAACTTCCGGTTCAGGGGCGACGCTGTGAGTGAAATGATCTGGGTTGATAACCTAGAAAAACAGCTCAGAGATGGGGTCCCGAGAAATAAAATCTTAGAGTCTATCCCTATGATTAGGGGAGCTGCGGCATTCCTGGCGGATTCTTCGGCTGACTCACTTAAACTAACATCTAAATCCGCAGCCCTTTCAAATGCAGCACGTAGAACCTTGTGGCTGAAAACCTGGCCAGGGGACTTGCAAACTAAACAGAAACTTTGTTCCATTCCGTGTGAGGGCAAATTCCTCTTTGGAGAAACTCTGGATGATATCCTGCAAAAAGCGGGTGATAAAAAGAAAGGGTTTCCTATCCTCGCCCCAACATATAATAAGCGGCCCTTTCGGAACAGAAAATTCTTTAAAAGGAGACCACCAAGAGAACAAACCCGATGGGATGACGGGAGAAGAAAGGATAGAGGGTTCCTCTTTGGTAACTCCCCTCGCGATAAAAAAACCCCCTCCAAGTGACATCTCTCCCAGGGTGGGAGGGAGATTATCCCAATTCCTCCCGGCCTGGGAGAAAGTTTCGTCCAGCCCTTGGATTATAAATCTAATACGGGAAGGGCTTCGCATAAACTTTCTATCCTTACCCCCAAGGAACTATGTGGTAACACCGCTGAGGTCGTCTCCCCTTCAGCAAGAAGCCCTGGAGCTAGAAATCATAAAACTACTAAACAAATCTGTCATCCAAGAGGTCCCCCCTCTAGAGAGGGGAATGGGATTTTATTCTCCATTGTTTCTGGTGCCCAAACCAGACGGAACCTTCCGAACCATAATAAACTTACGGAAGTTGAACACCTATGTAAAAAACCAGAGGTTCAAAATGGAGTCAATAAAGTCAACGATAAAAAATCTGTTTCCAAACTGTTTTATGATAGTTCTAGATCTCAGCGATGCATATTATCACGTCCCCATCCACAAGACTTCTCAGAAATTCCTCAGACTAGCGGTAGTCATGAAAGGACAGACAAAGGAATACCAATACAAGGCTCTCCCATTCGGTATATCAATTGCCCCTCTCGTCTTCACCAAGCTGATAGCAGAGATGATGGCGCATCTGAGGGAGGAAAATGTCTTGATTATTCCATATCTAGACGATTTTTTGATTGTGAGCAATTCGGCCGAACTCTGCTGCCAGCAACGCGACAGAGTCATAGACATTTTTTTTTAAAAAATTGGGGTGGTTAGTGAACCTCCAAAAGTCGAAGCTGGAACCAGCCAGGGTTCAAGAATTTTTGGGTCTCATCTTAGACTCAAATTCTCAAATGTGTCTCCTGCCACACGACAAAAAATAATTCACTTAATGTCACAAGCACGTACGAACCCTACCATGACTCTAAGGAAGGCGATGTCACTACTGGGGTCCCTCTCTGCTTGCCTTCCAGCAGTTCAGTGGGCGCAACTCCACACAAGACCCCTCCAGTGGGACGTCTTAAAAAACCAGAAACTACTGGGAGGGCGATTAGAAGGTCGCATGACTCTAGATTTGCCTACTATTCGTTCCCTAGCCTGGTGGTTAAATCCCAGCAACTTGTCAAGGGGAGTTCCTTGGGTGATAGAGACATCTCAGATAGTCACTACGGACGCAAGTCCCACAGGGTGGGGGGCTCACCTGGACAACAGAATCACTCAGGGGTTATGGACAAATCAGGAGCTAGTGTCCTCCTCAAATCAAAAAGAACTGAGAGCGGTAAAGCATGCCTTACTGTACTTTCTAAACGAGTTGCAAAGTCACCATGTCCGAGTATTCTCAGACAACAGAGTAGTGGTAGCTTACTTAAACCACCAGGGGGGAACCAGATCCCAAACATTAATGAGAACCACCTCCGAAATTTTCAGCCTGGTTCAAAACAACTTTCTTTCCCTATCGGCCCTACACATAAAGGGAGTAGAAAACCAGAAAGCGGACTTCTTGAGTCGTACCCAATTAAGACAGGGAGAGTGGTCTCTAAATCAGGGGATTTTCAACAAAATCACAGATCTATGGGGAGTCCCTGTGATAAACCTCTTTGCCAACTCTCACAACAGGAAGGTGGAAGCCTTCTGCTCCCTAGATCCCGGGGGGAACCCTCAGGCTGTGGATGCATTCACAATTCCCTGGACACAAACACTGGCGTACGCTTTTCCCCCCACCATTCTCATTCCAGCAGTCCTGCGGAAGGTCAGGCAGGACAGATCCAGTCTTATGCTAATAGCCCCCCTTCTGGCCCAGGAGAGCCTGGTTCTCATGGCTGAGGATGCTATCGATCACCGATCCCTGGGTCCTTCCGGACCTCCTGTCTCAGGGACCGGTGTTCCACCCTCAGTCAGAGAATTTACATCTGACAGCATGGTATTTGAGAGGTCACTATTGAGGGAGAGGTTTTTCTGACAAACTAGTGTCCACTTTAATGAAAAGTAGGAAACCTGTGACTACAAAAATTTACGGTAAAACCTGGAAAAAATTTCTATCATCCTCGGGGGTAAGATTGCAGGACGGGGTCCCAATCACTGAAATACTAGAGTTTTTACAAAAAAGGGTTAGACCTAGGCCTTTCAGTAAGTACATTAAAGGTACAAATAGCAGCTCTAGGAGCATTATACTGCGAAAACATAGCAGCCAACCCTTGGGTAGTACGATTCGTCAGAGCAGCCGCAAGGTCTAAACCCGTAACTATACGGAGGTTACCATCCTGGGATTTGAACTTAGTATTGTCAGCCCTAACAGAATCCCCGTTCGAGCCTTTAGAATCACTCCCTCTTAAGATTCTTTCACTTAAAACGGCCCTCCTAATAGCCCTGACTTCGGCCCGTAGAATAAGTGACCTCCAAGCCCTATCCGCAAACCATCCATTTACACAAATCCTGGATGATAGATACTAAAAACAGACCCTGCCTATTTGCCAAAAGTTGCATCCTCATTTCATAGATCTCAGGAAATAATACTTCCTTCTTTTTGTCCAGACCCTAGAAATAAGGAAGAGAAATTCCACACACTAGATGTGAAAAGGTGTCTAGCCCAATACCTTAAAATCACCCAGCAGCATAGGAAGGAAGGGTCTCTTTTTATCTGCTTCCAGGGGCCTAGGAAAGGACTCAAAGCTTCTAAAGGCACTATTGCTCGATGGGTGACAGACGCAATAGCCTTGGCGTACTCATCCACTGGAAACGCTGTTCCAGAGGGACTGAAAGCCCACTCTACGAGGGCTATGGCGACCTCCTGGGCCGAAAGGTCGGAGGTACCATTAGATCAAATCTGTAAAGCGGCCACCTGGTCATCACCTTCAACCTTTTTCAGACACTACCGCTTAGAGCTAGCCTCTTCATCTGACCTGACCTTCGGAAGAAGGGTTCTACAGGCTGTGGTCCCTCCCTAAGCAATATCTCTGAAATTCTCTCTGGCAGTGCTGTCATGGGCGACTGAGAAAGTCATAGTTACTCACCGATAACGGTGTTTTTCAGAGCCCATGACAGCACCTGCTTATCCCCCCCCCCCCTCATCACGTGTGCAGTGAGCACATTATTTTGTGTGAAGTGGTTTTCCATATAGACACGGTGTTTACTTAATAATGCTACGTTCACATTTGCGTTGTGCGCCGCAGCGTCGGCGCCGCAACGCACACCGCAAACAAAAACGCAGCAAACCGCACGCACAACGCTGCGTTTTGCGCCGCATGCGTCCTTTTTTTCATTGATTTTGGACGCAGCAAAAATGCAACTTGCTGCGTCCTCTGCACCCGGACGCCGCAGGGACTCATGCGGCGCAAACCGCAAGTGCGACGCATGTCCATGCGCCCCCATGTTAAATATAGGGGCGCATGACGCATGCGGCGGCGACGACCGCAAATGTGAACGTAGCCCAAGAGATACGTAAAATTGTATATTTCTTTTGTTGTTGTGACTAACCTGGAGGACCTCCGATGCTCTGTAAACAAAACTGATGCAGGGGAGAGGTACTGCCCTTTTATCCTGTAGGTTTCCTGTCCCTGAAGGGCAGATCCCCTCTCTGGTAGTGCTGTCATGGGCTCTGAGAAACACCGTTATCGGTGAGTAACTGACTTTCTGTGCTCTCCATTAGACTAATGCCCTTTTACACAGGACAATCTAGGCTGATCAATGCAAAGGAATAGTTTACAGTTAGACAAACATTCTCTGCACAGAAGATTAATACATTTGTTCTATGTACCTAAAATACTATTTAAGCAGCAACAATGTGCACACTGGGTGACATGTTGCACAGCTTGCAAATCATTGCATTTGAGAAACAAGTTCATCTAGATGATGAGGGGGTTAAATAAAATCCTGTCTCCCCCTTCCATGCTGCAGATCCCAGCCATTTTGGGAAAGGGCAGCTGTCAGAACCAGGAGCGGTGATGGATTTGTAATGTTTTCCACACTTCGATACTAACTTTCCAGTTTAGTATTTAAATATAACATTAAGATTTAGGTACACTTTGAATGAGGAGACAACTAAAGGTACCTTCACACTAAACGATATCGCTAGCGATCCGTGACGTTGCAGCATCCTGGCTAGCGATATCGTTGAGTTTGACAGGCAGCAGCGATCAGGATCCTGCTGTGATGTCGCTGGTCGTTTAGGAAAGTTCAGAACTTTATTTGGTCGTCAGATTGCCGTGTATCGTTGTGTTTGACAGCCAAAGCAACGATGCCAGCGATGTTTTACAATGGTAACCAGGGTAAATATCGGGTTACTAAGCGCAGGGCTGCGCTTAGTAACCTGATGTTTACCCTGGTTATCAGCGTAAAAGTAAAAAAAAAAAAAAACCAGTACATACTCACCTTCTGATGTCTGTCACACGTCCCTCACCGTCCGCTTCCTGCACTGACTGAGCGCCGGCCGTAAAGTAAAAGCAAAGCACAGCTGTGACGTCACCGCTCTGCTGTTAGGGCCGGCACTCAGTCAGTGCAGGGAAGTGAAGGTGAGTATGTACTGTTTGTTATTTTACACTGGTAACCAGGGTAAACATCGGGTTACTAAGCGCGGCCCTGCGCTTAGCAACCTGATGTTTACCCGGGGCTTCAGCATCGTTGGTCGCTGGAGAGCTGTCTGTGTGACAGCTCTCCAGCGACGCTGCAGCGATCGGCATTGTTGTCTATATCACTGCAGCGTCGCTTAGTGTGAAGCTACCTTTAGCCAGAAAAAAGTGGGCACCTTCCCAAAGGCTGATACCACACTAGTATATAGCATCTGATGCCATATGCTAACTAACCTCTGCTGTGAGCAGGAGACTCGGTGCTCTGATCACCTTGCATAACAGGAGCAGAGCACAACTGTGGAGGAGTAAGTTCTCTCCTTTGCTGCCAGCATCAACAGGAATTGTACTGCACTAGGGTGATATCAGAGTGCAGTACGATGTTTCACTCACACCCATAGGTTAAGTTCAGACAGGGCTTTTTTTACTACAGCAAAACCTGCTCTTCGTGGCAGGAATGAAAAAGTACCCCATCAGCATGCACACCAAAGGTCACTGGAGCAGAAGATCCCTGAATGCAGCACCCACAGAAGGGGAGGATAAGGAATTTTGAAAGAAGGAATATAAACCAGCTCACCCGTGATGCATAAGCTGAATTTCAGGAGCACGGACCCACTGTCTGGGTGTGTAGAATCCATGAGAAGAAAATGTCCAGCTTCACCGAATCAGTGAAAAAAGTTCTCTTTATTCACAAACTTGGACATGGAGGATACAAACTTGGTCATGATTAAGGGAGCTTAGTCTCCAGAAACGCATTGAGATTTTTACCCATATGGTTTGTACTGAAGTTTGTATCCTCCATGTTTAAGTTTGTGAATCAAAAAAAAACTTTTCACGGATTCGGTAAAGCTGAACATTTTCTTCTTGAGGATAAGGAATACATTTCTGAGAGAGTGCAGCACGCAGGATTCTAGGGCCATAACTGATGTGCATGGGCAGTATTGTAAGGAGGTAGGAATTTCTCCTAGACACCTCATGCCCCAGAACCTGGAAGACATCATTAACATACCGAGACTAACATTTCTCAGCAACAAGACAGTTAATGAGGCATACAGATAGGACTAGAAATGTTACACCATTACCGGTATGCCAATATTAATAGGTCATATGTCCCGGGGAGAGGACAGACATTTCTTTAATGTTGAGACTTCAGCCTCTGCATATAGTAATTAACACCCAAAAGTTAGACTTTTTATTGAAATATGTAAAATTTGCCTTCAAAACATAGAAAGAGACAAACACTTAAAAGGAACAAAAAGAAAAAAAAAAAAAATCCCAGTAGGTATTTACACGTAGTAGATCTGGACGACCCATTCACATATTCAAGCAGCTGGTGAAGACTGCGCCTGCAGCCTCAATAAATACATCATGGCATTCGTAGATCAATATTGCACTGGTCATCCTCCCAGGAGCAGGCAGATCTCATCCACAGGGTCCTCAAACATTCAGTGTATTCACAGCAAGGGCACTCACCGCTCTGACAGATCCCCTGCAGGCCACACAGGGCAGCAATAGAAACCACCACAGATTACTGGAATACAAGCTGTAAGATCGCAGCCTGGTCTCACTGCGACAGGCCTGGGGGGCATTCTGTCATCTGGGGGTGCTTACTGGAGTTCTGTACAATCCAGGGGTGTTTAAGGACATCCCTCAGAAGCAGCCTGTGATTGGGGTTGTGCTTCAGCAGTTTAGAGATGAGGTCTCTGGCACCCTCTAACACATACGGAGGGTACTGGTACTCCACCTGCAAAGAAGAGTGAGGAGTCACTAACTATACACAAGCATCATCTGGGCACCACGCAGCTACTTGCCCCCTGCAGTTGGTAGGACCAAGCTACTTTCATGAAACCATGTATAGGTACCATGTTGGCACAGCCAGGGTAAGCCACAGGTCCATAAACAAAGGAAGTTCTGCCCTTACAGTGACCAGTGGGTCACAGGAACGATTGACTTTACCTTTGAAATTCTACGGTAAGTTTCCTGGTGAGTCTCAGCTTCAAAAGGGGGCTTCCCAACTAGGAACTCGTAGCAGAGGACACCGAGACTCCACAGGTCAACCTTCTCATCGTGCATCCGACCCTCAATCATCTCAGGGGGCAGGTAGTCCAAGGTCCCGCACAATGTGGTCCTCCTGAAATATATGGTGTCTCTAGGTACAAAACCTAATACTGCATGTGATTCAGGAAGTGCGAAAACAAGGCACAAAGACTAGACCAAGCTTGGGGTGAAGGCCACTGATGGTGTCGGTCACACGCCACAGCACAGCATTGTTACCATGGTTTGAGTGCTGACATATTTCCTGTAGTCTCAACAGCCCAGAGGGGAGGGGAAAGGACCTTGGTTTCAGATATATCCCAGGACACCGCACATTATGTTCCAATGTTAACAGCTTAATCCATACAAGAGCTATATAGGCCCTTCCTGTGCTGCAGAGTGTAGTATAGCATGAAAAGAAAGATAGGTAATGTATGCACAGTGAGTACACCAGCAGAACAGCGAGTGCAGCGCTGGATTTTTCACTCTGCCAATCATTTGATGAATGAACAAAACTCATTAATTGGGTGAAGTGATCTTTTGCGCAGAAATGGAATAGTTCTCAGTAGTGCAAGCACAGCTTTTGCTGCAGAGAAATATGGCAGCCCATGTGCACTGAGTGATCCAGTACAGATCTATTACATAGTGTTCATTGGTGGCTTTTAGCTGTTTAAGGCCTCAATCACTCCTAACTATTTTGCATCAGTGTATGCCAATAATCAAGAGTGGAACTTAAAGAAAAACTAGGATTAAAAAGGGACACTCGTTTGTGATGTTTGAGATGCTCCTGGTTTTGGCATACAAATACTGATCAAATATACTGGTGTGAATGAGGCCTTACACAGGAAACATGCCAAGATAAGTGCCCCTAGGGCTTTAACATAGGACAAGGACCAAGTATTGGAATACCATATACAATACATATGGAGTCAATACCTTTTATGCATTCTTTGTATAATGGGTCTTTAACAAGCCTCAGGTGCTGGATGTTACATTGCAAGGATATGAATTCAAGCACTTCACTCTTCTGCGCTGATAAACCCCCATTACTATAAGCAAAGGCATCGGACAGCAATCACCAGTTCTGGAGTATTTTCTGAGTCAGACTGACGCCAGCTCAGACGGTACTGCGACCCACTGGATTGGTCACGATGACACAGTGGATAGATTCACATCCCACCGTTACACTCAACTCAAGGCCTTTTAAGTGAAGCCCGCATCCCTTATTAGATGCACATTAATTTCCTTTCCTGACATGAGGAAGCCATCAAGCGCTTGCTGAATATTTTATATTGGCAAGATCAGCATGACCCCTGTATGCAGAGAAATGCTGCTCCGTTATGGTGGGCACAACAAGTTCTGCCTCAGCACAGGCAATATCAGGACAAGCTCCGAGGACAGAACTGGGGGGGGGGGGGAGAAGACCTCACTTGCAAGAGCTGGTAGAAGAAGTCTACAAAGGATGAAGTTATGAGCTTGGCATGTTGGGTACTTATCGCTAGCTGCCCAGCTGTCCCGTGTCTATTACTAACTCCCTATATCAATATCACTATGACAAAGCAAATCTCATGTCAAGCTGCATAGAAGAGTGGCTTTGTTTTGGATTTGAGGCATAAAGGACCATTATAGAATATGTACGAGTAACGGATCGGAATGCTTAGTCCCAGTTCCTGACGTGCAATGCTGCAAGGACTGATTTACTTTGTACAAACAGCAGTCGCTCCATGCAAGCTGTAAAGCCATAAAAGAGTTGAGATTAGGCCATTGGATCCATCATCTTCAGGGTCTGGGGTTTACAGTTGTGGAACCATATGCCAATACAATGGCTAGGGGTACAGACTGCCTTCTCTGGAGCTGTAGGAACGCCATTCCTGCCCTGGAGCATGGCACTCACCTTGAAGATGGGGCATGCACTGACCAGCCAAAGTCTGCAATCTTCAGCTCCCCATTAGACCCAAGGAGGAGATTCTCAGGCTTGATGTCTCGGTGGATGACTTTCTTTGAGTGACAATACAGAAGGGCATCTGCGAGCTCAGTGACGTACTGCAAAGAGAATACATGTCAGTGATTGAGGCTTCTTGGAGATCATTTAACATCTGTTTGGGCTTATGTTTCTTGCAGTTAAACCCCCAAACCTGCAGTAGGACTAGTGAATATATTTTCTGTACAATATGAAGGACCAGACAGTAACAAGACTAATTGTGTGTGCTCAATAAGAACTAGGATCAGACTGGCACAGAGCAGTCTCAGCTTCTGCTGCCACATCTGCATCCTCACTCAGGAGATGGGAAGGGGGCACTACTCTGGTCACCACATTTGCAGACAGTCAGGATCAACACTGCATGATAGTTGTCTCTCAATAATAACCCATACTATCTAAAAAGGTTTATAGACCACAGTAAAAGTGAGACAGCAGAAGAGCCACATAGCAAGTGGCACTGGAGTGGGTGGAAGAGTGCAATAGCTGTACACCCATGTCATCCATTTCCAAAAAGTGTGTGTTTGTGGGGGGCCTCCTATGTCAGCATCAAGATACCAAGTGGTGTATTAGTCAGGGAAAGGAAGGATACATTTTTAATCAATCTTTGCAAAGTTACACATTTTATAATTACTCCTTTAACTTATCTAGCTGCTCTCATCCTCCTGTTTCACCTGCCTTGTTCGTGCACTTAATTAACTTTACACTAACATGCACTTAGATAACATTGGTAACTATACAGATAGACTTAGGAGCCACCCCCCCCACACACACACACACACACACACTTGTTACAAGCCCCCTTTCCTGTCTTGAGCATGGGGGACAGAAGCAGAAGCACATGGGGGTAATACACTTACTACAGTTCAAATCAGCCTCCAAGGCCGGGTTCACATTAGCATTTGTGTGCAGCATATGATCCGTTAGCGCTCCCATTGCCCGCAATGTTAAAGCGCATTGCTAGCGCGTGTCATTTTTGGCACGCGCTAGCGATGTGCCGGTCTTATGTAGCGTGCCTCGGACGCTGCTTGCAGCGTCCGCGGTCCGTTCCCCGCTCTCGCAGTTCGGGGATCTGCGCTAGCGGGGACGTTTAACGCGACCCCTTAAAAGACATTGCGTTAGCGCAATCCGCTAGCACTTAGCGCTAAATGGATTGCTCTAACGCAATCTGAACCTAGCCTTACAGGAATTACATCCGTCAGGCTGCGTTCACATTGCAGCTGCGCTGTGGACACTACTAGTCAGAAAGCTCTGCTAGTCTACAGATCAGTGTAGTTTGCATGACTGCAGAAAATTCCATTATTAGTGACTGGTATGGAATATAAACACAACAAAGCAGGTTTGGCGCAGTTCACAGAAGATCAATCTTCATGCTGCCGACCAACAGCAGGAGTTTGAGCCCATGAGATCCCAATACAATGCAGTTTGCTTCTCCCGACTTCCTGCCTATAGACTTTGCTTTCCTTGGTTATGGGCACTCATTTTGAGGCAGAGTTCACATGTCAAGTAATCAGCCATATGAAACGGCTCCAGCAGCAAACAGTTATCTTAGCAGAAAAAGATAATTGTGCAAACATCTGTCAACTCTTTAAAAAGTCACTTTCTATGGAATGCTTTGGAAAACCTGATACATTAGTGTCACAGATGAATACAGGTCTTGTGAACATAACCATGAGGTTCTATTTGGAGGCATTTCCTTTCATGCCTGTATGGCCATGATAACCAGTGACCCCACTAATCAGATTACACTACTCACAGTAGCCGATCTCTGCTCATCGAATCGTGTGCACCTCTGGAGTTCCCTGTAGAGCTCCCCACGGGGGGCATAATCCAAGATGAGGTAGACTCTGGTGGTATCATGAAAATAGCCATAAAGTCGAAGAATGTTGGGATGCCTGAAACAAATGTAAGAGTTCAAATACCAATAATATTAAAAAGTATGAAAACTAAACGGCAACCTGTCAGCTCAGATGACCTTATATCTAACCTGACAGCTTCACTTTAATATTCTTGAGAAAGTCTAGTCAGGTCTGCCAATTATTAACCTGCAGATATAGGGTTAATCTGTAGGTCAACAACATTGAGAAGGTGCCTGGCTGCTGAACTAGAAGTGTGGTCAAATTTAACTATTCCTCCCAGGAGAAGCCAGCCTTCAGTGATCACTCCCAGCACTGAGTGGTGACTAAGCACTGGCACTCTGCAGAGCCATCTGTCAAAGTGCCAGTGCGCACCTACAGCCTCCGCTCAGTGCTGGGAGTGATCAACAGCTGTACCAGCATGCCAATATGACTAGCCAGCAGCTCCAGGGAGGAATAGAGGCAGTTTTCTTTCAAGTGTCACTTAGCATTTTGAAGAGACCAGCTGCTGAACTATTAACCCCCCATATCTGTAGCTAAATGGCATTATTGGACAGGCTAAATGGAAGTTTGATCAAGTGGCTTTTTTATACATGGGTCTCATGACCACAAGTTTACTCTATATTCAGTGTAGTTTTGAGTATGGTCATGAGAAACAACTTGAACACAGGCAACACAGCCATCATTGGGAGGTGGTAAAGAAATTTAGGATCCCAGATGTCAGCAGACAGGTTCTGCTCCATTTTGATGTTTCTCCTATGGAGGAGTCTGACTTCCAAGTAACAGGAGTACAAACGGCAGACTGGGCCATGTTCAGCATTTGACCTCCGCATTTGTAAGCCAAACCCAAGAGTAGGTGATCAATGCAGAAGTGGTGACGTGTTTCTATTATACTTGTCCACTGATTGTGGCACTCCTGACTTTGGCTTACAGATACAGATTTAAAGTACTGACCAAATACTAAACTAGACCATTGAGTGACTGGTTATTTGTAATAAAACCCACCTCACTCAGGGCATCTGCAGCAGACCACGCACTCACCTCAAGTGAGACTGGATTTCCACCTCTCGGCGCAGCTGGTGTTCTACCCCTGCCTTCTCCAGCTGGGACTTGAACAGAACCTTCAGCGCCAGGATGAATTTACTCTGCTTCTCACGGGCCAAGTACACATTGCCAAACTTTCCTTTCCCTAAAGGACGGCCAATCTCAAAGTCTTCAAGACACCACTGCTTCCTGCAGGAACAAGGTAGACTGTAAACCACGGGAATACTCCTGGAAGTGTGGCAGTCAGTCTTCTGAAAATAATGAGAGTCTACAGAAGCTGAGTCCTGTATAACTGACAGCAATGTGTCTTGTCCGATTTGATCCGAGTTACTGAGGCTTTTCACATGTCCATTTTATACATTTTTCTTTTGGCAGACCAATAGGTCTGTATAAGGCCCAAGTTGAAGCCCGCACTCTTCATATCTTTTCAGACTCCCTCACATTCAGTTTGCAATCTCAGCCAAGTTTCAGGTTCAGCAGGACCCAGATACACCGCATGCATCGTGCCCACATCAATGCATTTTCTAAGAACTGCAAACACTGCCCTTAACGAGATCATTTACGCCCTGGAGGCTTCTCCCTGCCCGCCGAGAGTGGCCTGTACAACTAGTCAATAGTGCAGCTCAGTCCCCGATAGCTTGTTTCTGTGAAATCCCGCAACGTTTCAGAGACTAACACACATGGCTGTGATCATACAGCCAGTGCCCATAGTCTGGGCAGCATGCATCAGCTGACAGGTTCCCTTTTAATCCTCAGGCTGACTGTTGAACAGTGTCTTTTGGAGACTCATTGCCCTATTTGAGGGTAGCATGTGGTGTATCTGGGGTGACATTTATGCTCAGTCTACAGCAGAGTGGAAGGAGTGCAAAATTGATTAACCCCTTGCAGTCACCCAAATAAAGTGCGGAGAAGTGTTTATTTAATGCCCTTACACATTGCAAATCTTATTCGTAATATCCCCAGAACATTCCAACATTAGTGGAACCATTCATATTGAAATAAACTTATATACTCACTTTTTACCCTCTTCCTTGGGAACGACTGTGGCCTTGTTCTGATCGGCAATAGCCTTCTTGTCTATAACTGGTGCTGGGAAAGCACAAAACATGACAGTCATGAAGCCTAGTGTTCACAGCAGCCACTTATTGATTCTTGGGTGTGACTTGATGAGTTTCTCTTCAATCCTCTGTAGAAAATACTTACAGCACATTGGGCTAACCCCTCAATCATACAATGATGTCATCTACAGCAGAGTACTAACCCATATACTAAAGGACCAGTCAGCAGAATGATTGGTGAAGTCCCACTGCTCGTTGCTTTATTGTGGGGCCAATCATTTACATACACCTTCCTCCATCTCCCCCTTTGACAGATCCAGCTTCATAGTCAAGAAGGGTATAGATAAATTGAAACCAAGCAGGTGAAAGGAGCATATAAAAAGGTTCCCCAAAATGATGCACCAAGCACCTATACTTTGGTTTGAAGAAGAAACAATGTTGTGCACTCTGTGCGGGAACTCCTGTGTCTGAAGTGGGATGGAAATCCCCATAAACAGGTAGTAATGAATCACTGCACACTCTTGATGAACATTTGCAGAGAGTTTATTTCACATACAGTGAGTAGGACAAAAGCACAGATATGGAAGGCGGTGCAGGAAATTTAGTGGCAAACTGGGTTTGAACAGCCATTCTGTGCAGACAGTCCCTTTGCCACAAATTGTTGTGAATGCAGCAGACATCTAGTAGGAGATCCCTTACCTGCCAAGTTATTGCTCTGGGCCGGCTCCTTGCTCTCATTCACCGCCTGGGGTTTGCATGGATGCTGCACTGGAGCAGTTGGCTTTGTTGGTTGTACCGTCTGCTTCTGATTGGTTAAAACTGGCTTCTGAGTGAGGACCCTCTGCGGCAGGTTGGAAGAGCAGAGGACCCTCTGGGGGCCAGTACCATTTCCAGCTTGCTTCATCTGGGGGGCATGTTGCTGGGTAACTGGAATACGTTTTGGGCCGTCGGCCATAGATGTCAAGCTCTAAAGACAAACAACATGCAAAACTTAAGTTAGAAGAAGGTTGTCATGACACCAATTCTGGCATCCCAAAAGTGGTTGAAAATAGTGACCAACTGGGCTTAACACTGTAGGAAGCAGTAGATTGAAGGCTCTGACACAAGCCTCCTCACAGGGCATGTTAACAGAGCGTTGCACAAATGAAGACCACTGGCATCCATGCATTACACATACACAGATGGAGATGGAAGCTGGAAGTGGGAGACAACAGCAATAAAGACAGTAAGAGGACATGTCTTTTAAGGTGTGGAGGCAGTTGATGCACTAACTGCGGGCTCTGGCCATGTATCACATTTGCTCGATTAAGCACGTTATGGATTGTTGTAGGTCAATAGCAGCCATTTCAGGATGGAAACAGGCCAAAGAATCTCCAACATGATCATTACAGAAGATGCCATGAAGGAATCCAATTTTTGAAACATTAGGATTTTCCTGGGGGGGGTGAGGAGAGCGGAGACCCTCGCTCTACTATTTGAAATGAGAATCAGTGCACAGCCCATATATATCTGACAGTCTCCTCAGAGCAGGGAGTGAGGGGTGTACTTATTCTTACAGTCTGAGACTTTCATAAACCCTTAAAGGGAACCTGTCGGCAGGACTGTGCATAGTAACCTACAGTGTCAGGTCAATGCAGTTATACTGATTAAAAAGGATGCCTGAAACCAGTTGTGCTTTTTTTTAATCCTTATTGTCAGATTGAGTTAATGATTTGCTCGTGCTGTGGGGCAGCCTATGGGCATGGGGGGGGGGGTAGGAGATGTCATCAGGTGCTGCTCTGATTAGGTATTCATAATGCAGACTGCTGATTGGTCACTGACCCCTAGTTTATATAATATACTTAAGTGGAGAGGAAAAAAAAAAAATAGAATTATTCTTACCGTTAATTCGGTTTCTAGGAACCTTCCACGACGGCATATGGAGGTTGTCTCTTTGCCCTAATGGGGAACAGGAAACACAAGAGAGGTTAAAAGCACCTCCCACCTCCCATTCACCAGTGACTTATAAGTGAAACCATAGCACCGGTTACCTTCTGAGTCCCAGAATTAATCCAGGAAATATAGAGGGTGGGAAATTAGTGCCGTCGTGGAAGGTTCCTAGAAACCGAATTAACGGTAAGAATAATTCTATTTTCTCTAGTCACCTTCCACGACGGCATATGGAGGAATACCAACTAATTGGCACTAGGGAGGGACAACGGCCTGAAGAACCTTGCGGCCGAAGACTAAATCTCTGTTGGATAATACATCCAACCTATAATGCTTGGAGAAGGTATGGAGTGACGACCACGTAGCTGCCCTGCAGATCTGCTCTGGAGTTGCGCCTGCTCTCTCTGCCCAGGAGACCGACGTAGATCTAGTTGAATGGGCCTTGATTCCTACTGGAGGTAGTTTATTTTGGAGCAAGGTAAGCTTCTGTTATGGCTTTTTTAATCCAAGTAGCGATGGTACTCTTGGCTACCTTCTTCCCCTTATTTTGTCCTGAAGAGTGGACAAAAAGGTTGTGATCAACTCTAAGAGCACTGGTTTGATCCAAATAATGTAGCAGGATACGTCTAACATCAAGAGTATTAAATTTTCTTTCCTCAGAGTTTGCAGGATTACTGCAAAAAGTTGGTAACACTATCTCTTGAGAACGATGAAATTCAGAGACCACTTTTGGGAGGAAAGAAGGATCAAGACGGAGTACTATTGAATCCTCTCTAACCAGAAGATAAGGTTCTCTTATTGATAAGGCCTGTAATTCACCCACTCTTCTAGCTGAAGTTATAGCTACCAAGAAAATAGTCTTGTAGGCGAGATTCTGTGGGGAACAGGTAGACAAAGGCTCGAACGGTGGACCTGTAAGGCCTTGAAGCACAATATTAAGATCCCATGGAGGAACTATAACTTGCTTCCTAGGGTTCATTCTGTTTGCTGAGGTCATGAACCTTTTAATCCAGCGATGTCCTGCTAGATCTTGATCAAAGATGGAGCTAAGCGCAGAGACCTGGACCTTCAGAGTACTGGGTTTCAGAGCAATTTCTAGGCCTCTTTGTAAAAAGTCCAATATCTTAGATATATCTGGCCTAAGAGGGTCTGGAGGGTTAGGCAGACAAAAAGATGAAAATTTTTTCCAGATATTATAAATAGCATTTGTTACCGGTTTTCTGGATTTTTGTAGAGTAGCTATAAATGGGTTTGATAGCCCTTTCGCTCTTAGTACATTGGCTTCAGAAACCACGCCGCTAAATTCCACCTCTGAGTATCCGAGTGAAGAACTGGGCCCTGGGAAAGGAGATTGGTCTTCATCGGTAACATTATCGGTCCGTCCACCTGAAGTTGAATAATCAGGTTGAACCAACTTCTCTTGGGCCAAAATGCAGCAACCAAAATAGTTGGAGTCTTTTCTATCCGAATCTTCCGTAGCACGAATCGGAATGGGCGGAAAAGCATATGCCAGATGAAATTGCCAATCTTGAACCAAGGCGTCTATTGCTCTGGGATTTCCTCTTGTATCCAGGGAAAAAAATATTTCTACTTTCGCGTTCTGGTGGGAAGCAAAGAGGTCGACCTCCGGGAGACCCCATCTGTTTACCAGTAAGTTGAAAGTTTGCCGATCCAGACTCCATTCGCCTGGGTGAATATCCTGTCGGCTCAAATAATCTGCCTGAAAATTGGCAGTACCTTTTAGGTGAGTTGCCGTCAGGGACAGTAGGTGTTTCTCGGCCCAGGCAAAGATTCGGGCAGAGATATTTTTTAGACTGGTGAATCTTGTACTGCCCTGATGTCTGATGTGAGCCACCGTGGTCATGTTGTCCGAGTATATCTGGACATGTTGTCCAGAGAGTTGATGATTTATTGCAAGGAGAGCTTCTTCCACAGCCTTGAGTTCTCGGAAGTTTGACGATCTCTCTCTGATTGACGGGTCCCAAAGACCCTGATAAGGCACATGATTTATCATGGCTCCCCAGCCTCTCTTGCTGGCATCTGTTTTGATCGTGGTTAACGGGAATTGAATCCAACTCACACCCCTGCGAAGGTTTTCGGACTTCATCCACCACGTTAGGGATGCTTTCACTCGACCTGGAGTGTGAATCCTCTTGTTTAAAGAGCCAGGATGACCATCCCAATTGCTTAGCAAATGAGTCTGGAGAATTCTTGAGTGGGCTTGAGCCCAAGCCACCGACTGAATACAGGCCGTCATCGAGCCTAACAGTGACATTCCTTCCCGGAGTGTGGGAGATCTCATCTCCCTGTATTTCTTGACCTTTACTACTAATGGTAGTCTGTGATCTTCTGGAAGGAAGGACATCTGCTTTTCCGAGTCCAGAATTACTCCCAAAAACCTTCTGGTTCTTGAGGGTTGAAGCTGGGATTTCTTTATGTTCGGTATCCAACCCAGAGATTTCAATATCTCTAATGTGGTTGATACATGAGATACCAGGGTCATTTTGGTGGGAGCCACTATCAGCAGATCGTCCAGATAAGGCACTATACAAACCCCTTGTCTCCGAATAAATGACACGACTTCCGCCATCACTTTGGAGAACACTCTCGGAGCTGATGAGATGCCGAAGGGAAGGACTCCGAACTGATAGTGCTCCACCTGATGATTCCCTTGAATCGCAAATCTGAGATATTTTGTATGTCTCGGGTGAATAGGGATATGAAAATACGCATCTTTCAGGTCGATTGTCACCATAAAGGCGTGCTGATGTATTAAAGGAATGGCTGATTTTACAGACTCCATCTTGAATCTTCGATATTTTACATGTTGATTCAGACCTTTTAGATTTATGATGATACGTACTTCCCCTGATGGCTTTGGTACCATGAATAAGCGGGAGTAGTGTCCCTGACCCCATTCTGATTGTGGAACTGGAGAGATCACATTTGATCTTAAAAGGTCTCTGAGACCCAATGTTAGCAGTTTGTGATCCCTCATTGAGGGGGTGGTAATCTTTAGACCCTGAGGGGGGGGAGAAGATAACTATCAATAGGCCCTCCTTGATAACATTGAGGACCCAGTGGGAGCTGGTGATGTTTTCCCACTGATCCACATAATTTGAGAGTCTTCCCCCCACTGGGTCGGAGTCATTGTTTATCTTGCTGAAATGACTGTTGTTGCTGCTGCTGTTGCGGGATGAAGATATTTTTCCCTCTGCCTTTAGCATAGCTCCACCTGCCGGTCTTGCCTTTACCCCTCGGCTGAGAAGGTTGAGACAGTGGGGTACGAAAAAACCGTTTTCTTGGTTGTTTTTGCTCCGGGAGCGCCTTTTTCTTGTCGGTCGCTTTATCCAGAATGTCGTCTAAAGCTGGACCAAACACATAGTCTCCCTTAAAAGGGATGGCACATAACTTGGCCTTAGATGTGACGTCACCACTCCATAATTTAAGCCAGAGGGCTCTTCTGGCAGAGTTAGAGAGCACTAAAGATCTGGCAGCAATTCTAACGGATTCCAGAGAAGCATCCGCCAGAAACCCAGTAGCCTTATGTAAGATAGGGAGGGAATCCAACATCTCACTTCTGGAGGTACCCTGAGAAATGTGTGATTCTAATTTCTCCAGCCAGCAGGAAAGGGTCCTCGCAACACATGTAGAGGCAATATTAGCCTTGAGAACAGAAGAAGACGACTCCCAGGATTTCTTCAGGAGACTCTCAATCTTCCTGTCCATAGGGTCTTTTAACTGCGACGCATCCTCAAAGGGGAGTGCTGTTCTTTTGGCGACTCTGGCCACCTGCACATCCACCTTGGGAATGTCAAGTTTAACAAGGTCGCCTTCTAGAGGAAATCTGTTTCATCTCGGAAGACATATTAAGGCGCTTCTCAGGGAGATCCCACTCTTGCTCAATCATATTAAGCACATTTGCATGAACAGGGAACCCTGCCTTTTTCTCCGATTTAAGCCCACCAAACATATGATCCTGTATGGACTGTGGTACAGGTTCCTCTTCAAGCCCCATGGTGTTACGAACAGCAGACACCAGGTCCTCAATATAATCCGAAGAGAAGAGGTATTTCCTGACCTCAGCCCTAGGGGGATGCTGGATCTTCCCAGCCAGCAGATGAAGAAAAAGAGTGGTCAGAATCCAAATCCGATTCTATGACCTGAATCTTCCTCTTCTTAGCTGGGGAATGTGGCGGCGGAGGTGGAGGTGAAGGAGTGAAGGCTGCTAAGGAAGATTGTACCTCCTGTTTAACAAGAGAGCGTATCTCATCTAGAAGAGATGGTTGCTCTGCTTTAACTATCCTGTCAGTGCATGGCTGGCAGAGTTTTTTATCCCAGGTATGAGGGAGTTTTGCAGAACAGACCGGACACTTCTTCCTAATAGTAGCTCTAGGGGCAGATTTTTCTCCCTGAAACAGAGAGGGAGAGAAGAATGAGGAGCTACCCCTAAGATAAAACTACCTCCCGGATCCATACCCTGCATACTCACAGTAGCAGGGGCAGTGCTGGGCTCTGCAGTTGCAGGGCATAAAGAACCGTCCATACTGAAGAGATTATAGTCTTACCTCAGTGGTGGTTCAGCAGGCTTTTATGGAGTAACTCTCCTAGCACCTGTCCCAGCGGTAGAATTTCCCCTCCTCCTCCTCCAGGATCCACGTGTGGGACGCCATTGCACCGACACCGCCGGAACCCGGAAGAGCCAGCTTCAGGGTGATATGAAAACCGGAAGTGACGCGCGCGCCGCCGATGTCACTTCCGGAATGCCGACCAGGCAGCATGGAGGGAGGAAGCCGGGAAGCTACGGAGAGGATCCCGGCTGGGGATCCCGGCCTGCTTTACCCTCACGGGGGCGCAGGAAGGCCGGGAAGGGTCCCGAGGTACCTGGCAAGCAGGACGACGGGAGCAGCCCATGGAGAGGCACAAGGCGACCCCAGCTGCCCGGCTGAAATACAGGTAAGACCTGAAAAATGACTGTAGCCACCGGCCACTACAGCATATGGAACCTCTCCCTGTCCCATGGGGAACAGGAAAGACACTGGTGAATGGGAGGTGGGAGGTGCTTTTAACCTCTCTTGTGTTTCCTGTTCCCCATTAGGGCAAAGAGACAACCTCCATATGCCGTCGTGGAAGGTGACTAGAGAAAAAAAAAAATTTATGTCATTTCATCAAAATGACGGTGCCTGCACACTACCACTTATCAGTTGCTGCCTATTATATTGCTGTGCTGAAAAGAAAAACCACCTTTAAAATTAGCATCCATTGCATTCTGACAGAGGCTACTGTGGAAGTGCCTCCTTGTCGCTGCAGCCAAAAAAAAAAAAAAAAAAACAAATTAACACTACAACAAAAAGGTGCCTTTTGGCTGCAGCAACAAGGAGGCACTTCCACAGTAGCCTCTGTCAGAATGCAATGGATGCTACTGTGTATGCGCCACCTCTGGCACAATTTTGTTGTGTACATTTTTTGGCTGCAGCAACAAGGAGCCCGCGGAGGCACTTGTGCAGTAGCATCTATCGGAATGCCATAGATGCCAAGGGCAGAGAGACTGCCATATTTCTCGTGCGAGAATGGCATCGTGAACCTCGTACTGGCTGTCGGCTCTCCTGACCTGAGCTTTACAGCTGCATAGTAATCCATCACACGGTCTTGCTCAGGTCAGGAGAGGTGCTGGCCAGTGCGATGCTCGCACGAGAAATACGGCAGTGTGTCTCCACCCCAATGCTCAGGCACAGCTGATGGTGCTATTTTGATGGTGATTTTTTTTTCCCCCCAAGCACAGCAATATAATAGGCACCAACTGATAAGTGATTGTGCACAGGCACTGTCATTTTGGTGAAGTGACTTCTCAAATACACACTTTAGTATATTTATTATGTAAACTAGGGGGCAGGTCAGTGAGAGACAGGGTGGATAAAAATCAATGTTTTTTTAAAAAAAATCAAAAAAATCGGATTTTTTTTATTTAAATCGGATTTTTTTTATTTAAATCGGATTTTTTTCAATAAACTGCTTTTTGAGGAAAATATTTTACCATCCAAAGGTTCTTCCATCATGAGATAAAGCTGAGTTGTTTAACTCAGTAGAATAAAGGCTGTATATGTGTAACATTCACAATGCCATGCTCTTCCAGAGGTTTCTGTAGGATGCTGACTATCCAACAAGTTTGGGCATGTCAACTGAATGGAAAAAGAAACTAAACCAAAAGTGAAACCAAGCTAGAAGTGTGGAATTAAAGGGGCAGTATGAACAAAATGTGGAGGCTATTAATAGTTTATACAATTAAGACATGCTGCTTTTAAACACCTACCTATTGCCATATAGTAAAACAAAAAAGATTTTTACTTACTTTGGGGTCTCCCCCTCACCCTGGCGTTAGATCGTTGCCCCTAGTTTCGTCCGTGTAACTATGGGCGCACATGCGCACTGCTCTCACTTCTCATTTTAATCGTGATTTATATTAAAAAAACCCTTTTGATTTAAATCAGTGATTTAAATCATGAATAAAATCATGATTTAAATCGATCCGATTTAAATAGAAAAAAATCTTTTGATTTAAATCGTGATTTAAATCATGATTTAAATCTGCGTGATTTAAATCACTCCACCCTGGTGAGAGATCAGTGATAATGCAAACTATCAATACCTAATCAGAGCACCACATGAGGACCCCCACAGGCAGCCCAAGCATATCATTAACTCAAAACCGAAAATATTAAACAACAACCACAAGATGGATTTCATCAACCAGGTATTATTTTATTCAGTATAACTGCACCGACCTGACACTGTAGGTTACTGTGCACAATCCTGCTGACAGGTTCCCTTTAAGTCACTCAACTTCCTGATGGGAGCAGGGCAGGGTCCAACAGAAGATGCTAAGACCACTGATTTTTCCTTCACTGGCACAAAGTGAAAAACAGTTAATATTGTCTGCACATAATTAATCAGTGCTGTTCACCACCTGACAACCCTAGTGGGCACGTGTTGTCACACAGAATGTCTATTGTAAAGCCCACCTCCCCCTTTAAAGGGAACCTGTCACCCCCAAAATGGAAGGTGAGCTAAGCCCAACGGCATCAGGGGCTTATCTACAGCATTCTGTAAATAAGCCCCCGATGTATCCTGAAAGATGAGAAAAAGAGGTTAGATTACACTCACCCAGGGGCGGTCCCACTGCGGTGGGTGTCACGGTCTGGGGCCTCCCATCTTCTTACGATGATGTCATCTTCAGGCTGCGGCTCCTGCGCACTGCAGTACTTTGCTCTGCCCTCAACAGGACAGACAAAGTACGCCTGCGCCGAAGCCAAAGCGTGAAGACAAGAAGAGGACGTCATCATAAGAAGATGGGAGGCCCCGGACCGAACTGCGACACCCACCGCAGCGGGACCGCCCCTGGGTGAGTATAATCTAACCTCTTTTTCTCATCTTTCAGGATACATCGGGGGCTTATTTACAGCATTATAGAATGTTGTAGATAAGCCCCTGATGCCGGTGGGCTTAGCTCACCTTCCATTTTGGGGGGTGATGGATAAAAAAAAAAGTTAAACGCCCACCTGTCCCATTCTTTAACCCAGAAAGCTCTGAACGGTTTGGAGAGGGATAAGGACCCACCTTTCATACACAAACAAAGGTAAACCCTGCTCCTTGTTTCCAGCCAACACAGCCAGGTCTAAGGTCTAGCAACCACCCCCCCTCCCCCCAAAAAGTCATAGGGAGGAGATAAAGATTATTACCGCACTATTAGGCAAGATTCCGAGCTACATAAGGTGGAAAAATCTGCAGATTAATAGAATAGCAGCTTTTTTTGTACAGGTTACCTTTAGGCTGGGTGTGAATGATCAGGAATAGTAGCGTTTTGGATGCAGTGCATTTTCATTGTGTCCGAAACACTGCATTCTACATCTCAAGCTCAGTCAATGAGATTTATAGACATCCCCTGCCCACTGTGCTTAGTTAGGCCAGTTTCACACGTCAGTGATTCCGGTACGTGAGGTGTCAGATTTCTCACGTACCGGAGACACTGACTCACGTAGACACATTAAAATCAATGTGTCTCTGCAGATGTCAGCGTGTTTTCGGACCGTGTGTCCGTTTGAAAAACACGGAGACATGTCAGTGTTCGTGGGAGCGCATGGACCCATTAAAGTCAATGGGTCCGTGTAAACACGTACCGCACATGGATGCTGTCCGTGTGCAGTCCATGTTCCGTGCAGGAGACAATGCTACAGTAAGCGCTGTCCCCCCAACGTGGTGCTGAAAACGCCATTCATATCTTCTCTCCAGCAGCATTTGCTGGAGAGAAGATATGAAAAATCCTTTTTTTTCGTGTTTAAAATAAAGATCCCTGTCCCACCCCCTGTGCGCCCGCCCGCTGTTAATAAAATACTCACCCGGCTCCCTCGAAGCATCCTCTGCACCGCAGCTTCTCCAGTATGAGTGGTCACGTGGTGCTGCCCATTACAGTCATGAATATGCGGCTCCACCTCCCATAGGGGTGGAGCCGCATATTCGTGACTAATAGGCAGCACCACGTGACCGCTCATACAGGAGAAGCTGTGGCGCGGAGAGGACGCTTCGAGGGAGCCAGGTGAGTATTTTATTAACAGCGGGCGGGCGCACAGGGGGTGGGGACAGGGATCTTTATTTTAAACACGAAAAAAAAAAAAAAAGGATTTTTCATATCTTCTCTCCAGCGAACGCTGCTGGAGAGAAGATATGAATGGCGGCTTCAGCACCAGATGCAGGGGACAGCGCTTATCTCTATCGCTGTCTCCTGCACGGTCCGTGTGGTACCCAGGCGGCACACGGCTGCCGCACGTGTGCCAAACGGATGGCCTACGTGAGCTGACGGACACACGGATAACTCCGGTACCGGAATTATCTGGACGTGTGGGACAGGCCTTATAGTGTAAACTCACCCACAGTGCGGTTTTATGAGCTGCAGCATGTCAATTGCTGTAGCGGAGACACTAGTCTCTGGTGTATATTCTCACCAATAAACTCATTAGATGCGGTAAATCTGCATAGTTCTTAACCACTCATCCTTCCACCTAGTATCTCCTCCTACCTTCACATTATAGCCAGAAACTCCATGGCGGTTCTCCTTGGCTGAGCGCTGCTCCATAGCGTCCTGTAATAAGATAAGAGGGGTTAAGAGGTTTGTTCCTTTTTTTAGTTAAGTTTCTCCCCTGGGCAGAGTTCGTTATAAAACAAACCTTGCTGTGATAACATTCCCGGCACCACCAGAGAGTGTCTGCCACTAGCTCCTGTGATGCCAGTGTAGCCAGGACCTCCACTTTCAGAGCCTCGGCCTTTGCCAGAATAAAGGAGCAATGTTGGAGATTCACTGGTAGACCCAGGTGTCACATACCCATTTCTCAGCGTGTGACTTAGATTAACTTTGCAGGCGCAACCCTATCTCCACTCATTCAGTCCAGCATTCAACCTCTGTCCTATGCTGTAATGGGAGCACAAATCACACCGACACAGGCCACACACGGGCGATGAGTGCTGCTGGCCAATCATAAGGATCACACACTTTAAAGCTATGGATTCTTTTATAGCATGCAAGGTTCAGACTTGATAAAGTTTTAAGCTGTAATAGAAAAGGTACAGTGCTTACAATAAAAGTGGTATAAAAATATGGGAATAAAAAAGTGACATACAAATATGTAAAAACAGTGATAAACTTACAGAAATATCGAACTTTGCATTATGGTATCCTGCCCCTGAGGGAGGGGGGAAATATGGAATGGCTCACATCAGCTTTCCAGGCTGCCCCCACATGTGAACATCCTTCTTTGTGTTTAGGCCTAATTTATAGAGTCACCTTGGAGGTGAAATTTCTAGACTAGCCTCATGTTATTGTAACTGCTGGTTTGACTGAACCATGGCCACTCCACCAATGAATACACACTGCTCAAAAAAAATAAAGGGAACACTTAAACAGAATATAACTCCAAGTAAATCAAACTTCTGTGAAATCAAGCTGTCCACTTAGGAAGCAACACTGACAATCAATTTCACATGCTGTTGTGCAAATGGAATAGACAGATGGAAGTTATTGGCAATCAAGACACTCAATAAAGGAGTGGTTCTGCAGGTGGGGACCACAGACTAAATCTCAGTACCAATGCTTTCTGGCTGGTGTTTTGGTCATTTTTCAATGTTGGTTGTGCTTTCACACTCGTGGTAGCATGAGACACTCTACAACCCACACAAGTGGCTCAGGTAGTGCAGCTCATTCAGGATGGCACATCAATGCGAGCTGTGGCAAGGTTTGCTGTGTCTGTCAGGGAAGTGTCCAGAGGCGCTACCAGGAGACAGGCCAGTACACCAGGAGAAGTGAAGTGGAGGGGGGGGGGGGGGGGGGGAGAGTAAGAGGGCAACTACCTCAGCCTTTGTGCAAGGAGGAACAGAGGAAGCACTGAGTGCCCGATGTCCACAGATCGGGGTTGTGCTCACAGCCCAACACTGTGCAGGACACTTGGCATTTGCCACGGAAAACCAGGATTGGCAAATTGGCCACTGGCACCCTGTGCTCTTCACAGATGAAACAGGTTCACACTGAGCACATGTGACAGTCTGGAGACGCCGTGGAGAGCAATCTGCTGCCTGCAACATCCTTCAGCATGACCGATTTGGCAGTGGGTCAGTAATGATGTGGGGTGGCATTTCTTTAGAAGGCCACACAGCACTCCATGTGCTCGACAGAGGTAGCCTGACTGCCATTAGGTACAGAGGTGAGATCCTCAGACCCCTTGTGAGACCATATGCTGGTGCGGTTGGCCCTGGGTCCCTCCAAATGCAGGACAATGCCAGACCTCATGTGGTTGAGGTACGTCAGCAGTTCCTGCAAGATGAAGGCATTGAGGCTATGGACTGGCCCACCCGTTCCCCAGACCTGAATTCGATTGAACACATCTGGAACATCATGTCTCGCATCATCCACCAACGTCACAGCACAGACTGTCCAGGGGTTGGCGGATGCTTTAGTCCTGGTCTGGGAGGAGATCCCTCAGACCATCCGCTGCCTTATCAGGAGCATGCCCAGGCATTGTAGGGAGGTCATACAGGCACATGGAGGCCACACACACTACTGAGCATCATTTCCTTGTCTTGAGGCATTTCCACTGAAGTTGGATCAGCCTGTAACTTCATTTTCCACTTTGATTTTGAGCATCATTCCAACTCCAGACCTCCATGGAATATTAATTGTGATTTACGCTGATCATTTTTAGGTTTTATTGTTCTCAACACATTCCACTATGTAATGAATAAAGATTTACAACTGGAATATTTCATTCAGCGATATCTAGGATGTGGGATTTTAGTGCTCCCTTTATTTTATTGAGCAGTGTATTTTCTCTGAAACTTTGTTTAACATTTCTCATAGATAGATGTTATCAGGCTGTTAATTGGCATCTCTTCAAAAGAGCCAGAAGGTGTGACGTGTTTCCACTTCAGTGGTTCTTCACAAGGCGCCCTGGCGAGATGGGAGACAGGAGACTGCCTTGCCAGGATAACATATGCTGTGACCCCTGCAGTCTCAGGACAGATGTTAAATTACTGCTGGTCATACCTATACATATTGCACTACACCGGGGAAGCTTGTTATCTTATAACAAACTTAAATCAAGTTTCTCCCCTGGGTGGCTGCAGAGGAACAACCCTTTTAAGTGTCTGAAACAATTTAGTCCAAGGATGAGAATCAAGAGTGGGAGTTCAGCCAAAAATGAACACTAAGCAGCAAGAGTAATAATTATTAACCAGTCTTTGTAGAGTTCGGAATATGAAATATTGTTTCTTATCCGGCTTTCTTTGACACCATGGCGAGGCATGCTTCACGTACAAGAGTGGTCGGTTTGAATTGCAGGTCTAGTAAAAGGGGCATCTCCAAGATCCTATACCAATATGTAGTATGTGTAATATTAGCAATTATCTCCAGTTAGAAACATGGCATAGTTTCTCTGATTCACTAGTTTTCTCTTCATGCGCAGAACCTTAGGTAGCCATGTTACAACCACTGATATAGTGACAGTTGCTAGTGGTCGTAGTCATGGACGCCTAAACTATACCATGTTCCTAATTGGAGGCATTTGCTAATATTACACCCACTACATATCGGGATGGGATCTTAGAGATGGGAATACCCCTTTAAATAAATGCACTACTGTGCGAGCATCCATGCCCCCTTCCTCGATGTTCAGATACAAATTACAAGCCGAGCATGGTGAGAGGGGCTGGTATAAATCAGGGCTCTATAGACAAGCAAGTCAGATGAAACTGTCCTTTGTACACGGAGTTTGGGATAAAAGTAAAGACATGTAAGGTAAAGGACTAAGGGTACCGTCACACAGTGAAATTTCCATCGCTACGACGGTACGATTCGTGACGTTCTAGCGATATCGTTACGATATCGCAGTGTCTGACACGCAGCAGCGATCAGGGATCCTGCTGAGAATCGTACGTCGTAGCAGATCGTTTGGAACTTTCTTTCGTCGCTTGATCACCCGCTGACATCGCTGGATTGTTGTGTGTGACACCGATCCAGCGATGTGTTCGCTTGTAACCAGGGTAAACATCGGGTAACTAAGCGCAGGGCCGCGCTTAGTAACCCGATGTTTACCCTGGTTACAAGCGTAAACGTAAAAAAAACAAACAGTACATACTTACATTCCGGTGTCTGTCCTCTGGCGTCTCAGCTTCTCTGCACTGTGTGAGCACCTGCCGGCCGGAAAGCGAGCACAGCGGTGACGTCACCGCTCTGCTTTCCGGCTATGGCGCTTACACAGTGGAGAGAAGCAGAACGCCGGGGACAGACACCGGAATGTGAGTATGTACTGTTTGTTTTTTTTACGTTAACGCTGGTAACCAGGGTAAACATCGGGTTACTAAGCGCGGCCCTGCGCTTAGTAACCCGATGTTTACCCTGGTTACCCGGGGACTTCGGCATCGCTCCAGCGCCGTGATTGCAAAGTGTGACCGCAGTCTACGACGCTGGAGCGATATTCATACGACACTGCGACGTCACAAATCGTGCCGTCGCAGCGATGGAAATTTCACTGTGTGACGGTACCCTAAGGAGAAACCTGCGGGTGACCCGCAATACTAGATAAGCCAGGGGGGAAACCTGCGAGAAGCCCCTCCCCTCACCCCAACACCAGCATACCCGGGGGGAGGACTCTGCGGGTAGCCCCTCACCCCAGCATACCCGGGGGGAGGACTCTGCGGGTAGCCCCTCACCCCAACACCAGCATACCCGGGGGGAGGACTCTGCGGGTAGCCCCTCACCCCAACACCAGCATACCCGGGGGGGAGGACTCTGCGGGTAGCCCCTCACCCCAACACCAGCATACCCGGGGGGGAGGACTCTGCGGGTAGCCCCTCACCCCAACACCAGCATACCCGGGGGGGAGGACTCTGCGGGTAGCCCCTCACCCCAACACCAGCATACCCGGGGGGGAGGACTCTGCGGGTAGCCCCTCACCCCAACACCAGCATACCCGGGGGGGAGGACTCTGCGGGTAGCCCCTCACCCCAACACCAGCATACCCGGGGGGGAGGACTCTGCGGGTAGCCCCTCACCCCAACACCAGCATACCCGGGGGGGAGGACTCTGCGGGTAGCCCCTCACCCCAACACCAGCATACCCGGGGGGGAGGACTCTGCGGGTAGCCCCTCACCCCAACACCAGCATACCCGGGGGGAGGACTCTGCGGGTAGCCCCTCACCCCAACACACCCGGGGGGAGGACTCTGCGGGTAGCCCCTCACCCCAACACACCCGGGGGGAGGACTCTGCGGGTAGCCCCTCACCCCAACACACCCGGGGGGAGGACTCTGCGGGTAGCCCCTCACCCCAACACACCCGGGGGGAGGACTCTGCGGGTAGCCCCTCACCCCAACACACCCGGGGGGAGGACTCTGCGGGTAGCCCCTCACCCCAACACACCCGGGGGGAGGACTCTGCGGGTAGCCCCTCACCCCAACACACCCGGGGGGAGGACTCTGCGGGTAGCCCCTCACCCCAACACACCCGGGGGGAGGACTCTGCGGGTAGCCCCTCACCCCAACACACCCGGGGGGAGGACTCTGCGGGTAGCCCCTCACCCCAACACACCCGGGGGGAGGACTCTGCGGGTAGCCCCTCACCCCAACACACCCGGGGGGAGGACTCTGCGGGTAGCCCCTCACCCCAACACACCCGGGGGGAGGACTCTGCGGGTAGCCCCTCACCCCAACACACCCGGGGGGAGGACTCTGCGGGTAGCCCCTCACCCCAACACACCCGGGGGGAGGACTCTGCGGGTAGCCCCTCACCCCAACACACCCGGGGGGAGGACTCTGCGGGTAGCCCCTCACCCCAACACACCCGGGGGGAGGACTCTGCGGGTAGCCCCTCACCCCAACACACCCGGGGGGAGGACTCTGCGGGTAGCCCCTCACCCCAACACACCCGGGGGGAGGACTCTGCGGGTAGCCCCTCACCCCAACACACCCGGGGGGAGGACTCTGCGGGTAGCCCCTCACCCCAACACACCCGGGGGGAGGACTCTGCGGGTAGCCCCTCACCCCAACACACCCGGGGGGAGGACTCTGCGGGTAGCCCCTCACCCCAACACACCCGGGGGGAGGACTCTGCGGGTAGCCCCTCACCCCAACACACCCGGGGGGAGGACTCTGCGGGTAGCCCCTCACCCCAACACACCCGGGGGGAGGACTCTGCGGGTAGCCCCTCACCCCAACACACCCGGGGGGAGGACTCTGCGGGTAGCCCCTCACCCCAACACACCCGGGGGGAGGACTCTGCGGGTAGCCCCTCACCCCAACACACCCGGGGGGAGGACTCTGCGGGTAGCCCCTCACCCCAACACACCCGGGGGGAGGACTCTGCGGGTAGCCCCTCACCCCAACACACCCGGGGGGAGGACTCTGCGGGTAGCCCCTCACCCCAACACACCCGGGGGAGGACTCTGCGGGTAGCCCCTCACCCCAACACACCCGGGGGAGGACTCTGCGGGTAGCCCCTCACCCCAACACACCCGGGGGAGGACTCTGCGGGTAGCCCCTCACCCCAACACACCCGGGGGAGGACTCTGCGGGTAGCCCCTCACCCCAACACACCCGGGGGAGGACTCTGCGGGTAGCCCCTCACCCCAACACACCCGGGGGAGGACTCTGCGGGTAGCCCCTCACCCCAACACACCCGGGGGAGGACTCTGCGGGTAGCCCCTCACCCCAACACACCCGGGGGAGGACTCTGCGGGTAGCCCCTCACCCCAACACACCCGGGGGAGGACTCTGCGGGTAGCCCCTCACCCCAACACACCCGGGGGAGGACTCTGCGGGTAGCCCCTCACCCCAACACACCCGGGGGAGGACTCTGCGGGTAGCCCCTCACCCCAACACACCCGGGGGAGGACTCTGCGGGTAGCCCCTCACCCCAACATACCCGGGGGAGGACTCTGCGGGTAGCCCCTCACCCCAACATACCCGGGGGAGGACTCTGCGGGTAGCCCCTCACCCCAACATACCCGGGGGAGGACTCTGCGGGTAGCCCCTCACCCCAACATACCCGGGGGAGGACTCTGCGGGTAGCCCCTCACCCCAACATACCCGGGGGAGGACTCTGCGGGTAGCCCCTCACCCCAACATACCCGGGGGAGGACTCTGCGGGTAGCCCCTCACCCCAACATACCCGGGGGAGGACTCTGCGGGTAGCCCCTCACCCCAACATACCCGGGGGAGGACTCTGCGGGTAGCCCCTCACCCCAACATACCCGGGGGAGGACTCTGCGGGTAGCCCCTCACCCCAACATACCCGGGGGAGGACTCTGCGGGTAGCCCCTCACCCCAACATACCCGGGGGAGGACTCTGCGGGTAGCCCCTCACCCCAACATACCCGGGGGAGGACTCTGCGGGTAGCCCCTCACCCCAACATACCCGGGGGAGGACTCTGCGGGTAGCCCCTCACCCCAACATACCCGGGGGAGGACTCTGCGGGTAGCCCCTCACCCCAACATACCCGGGGGAGGACTCTGCGGGTAGCCCCTCACCCCAACATACCCGGGGGAGGACTCTGCGGGTAGCCCCTCACCCCAACATACCCGGGGGAGGACTCTGCGGGTAGCCCCTCACCCCAACATACCCGGGGGAGGACTCTGCGGGTAGCCCCTCACCCCAACATACCCGGGGGAGGACTCTGCGGGTAGCCCCTCACCCCAACATACCCGGGGGAGGACTCTGCGGGTAGCCCCTCACCCCAACATACCCGGGGGAGGACTCTGCGGGTAGCCCCTCACCCCAACATACCCGGGGGAGGACTCTGCGGGTAGCCCCTCACCCCAACATACCCGGGGGAGGACTCTGCGGGTAGCCCCTCACCCCAACATACCCGGGGGAGGACTCTGCGGGTAGCCCCTCACCCCAACATACCCGGGGGAGGACTCTGCGGGTAGCCCCTCACCCCAACATACCCGGGGGAGGACTCTGCGGGTAGCCCCTCACCCCAACATACCCGGGGGAGGACTCTGCGGGTAGCCCCTCACCCCAACATACCCGGGGGAGGACTCTGCGGGTAGCCCCTCACCCCAACATACCCGGGGGAGGACTCTGCGGGTAGCCCCTCACCCCAACATACCCGGGGGAGGACTCTGCGGGTAGCCCCTCACCCCAACATACCCGGGGGAGGACTCTGCGGGTAGCCCCTCACCCCAACATACCCGGGGGAGGACTCTGCGGGTAGCCCCTCACCCCAACATACCCGGGGGAGGACTCTGCGGGTAGCCCCTCACCCCAACATACCCGGGGGAGGACTCTGCGGGTAGCCCCTCACCCCAACATACCCGGGGGAGGACTCTGCGGGTAGCCCCTCACCCCAACATACCCGGGGGAGGACTCTGCGGGTAGCCCCTCACCCCAACATACCCGGGGGAGGACTCTGCGGGTAGCCCCTCACCCCAACATACCCGGGGGAGGACTCTGCGGGTAGCCCCTCACCCCAACATACCCGGGGGAGGACTCTGCGGGTAGCCCCTCACCCCAACATACCCGGGGGAGGACTCTGCGGGTAGCCCCTCACCCCAACATACCCGGGGGAGGACTCTGCGGGTAGCCCCTCACCCCAACATACCCGGGGGAGGACTCTGCGGGTAGCCCCTCACCCCAACATACCCGGGGGAGGACTCTGCGGGTAGCCCCTCACCCCAACATACCCGGGGGAGGACTCTGCGGGTAGCCCCTCACCCCAACATACCCGGGGGAGGACTCTGCGGGTAGCCCCTCACCCCAACATACCCGGGGGAGGACTCTGCGGGTAGCCCCTCACCCCAACATACCCGGGGGAGGACTCTGCGGGTAGCCCCTCACCCCAACATACCCGGGGGAGGACTCTGCGGGTAGCCCCTCACCCCAACATACCCGGGGGAGGACTCTGCGGGTAGCCCCTCACCCCAACATACCCGGGGGAGGACTCTGCGGGTAGCCCCTCACCCCAACATACCCGGGGGAGGACTCTGCGGGTAGCCCCTCACCCCAACATACCCGGGGGAGGACTCTGCGGGTAGCCCCTCACCCCAACATACCCGGGGGAGGACTCTGCGGGTAGCCCCTCACCCCAACATACCCAGGGGAGGACTCTGCGGGTAGCCCCTCACCCCAACATACCCAGGGGAGGACTCTGCGGGTAGCCCCTCACCCCAACATACCCGGGGGAGGACTCTGCGGGTAGCCCCTCACCCCAACATACCCGGGGGAGGACTCTGCGGGTAGCCCCTCACCCCAACACCAGCATACCCGGGGGAGGACTCTGCGGGTAGCCCCTCACCCCAACACCAGCATACCCGGGGGAGGACTCTGCGGGTAGCCCCTCACCCCAACATACCCAGGGGAGGACTCTGCGGGTAGCCCCTCACCCCAACACCAGCATACCCGGGGGAGGACTCTGCGGGTAGCCCCTCACCCCAACACCAGCATACCCGGGGGAGGACTCTGCGGGTAGCCCCTCACCCCAACACCAGCATACCCGGGGGAGGACTCTGCGGGTAGCCCCTCACCCCAACACCAGCATACCCGGGGGAGGACTCTGCGGGTAGCCCCTCACCCCAATACCAGCATACCCGGGGGAGGACTCTGCGGGTGACCACCCCAATACCAGCGTAGCAGTTGCACCCGCCACCCACTGAACAGACTAGTGGCATCGTTATGTGGGGGCTCACAGAACGGTCATGTGACAGTGTCATAACCAGTGGTCGCGTTCTTTGTTAATCACTGCACCGCAGCCCCGACCATATAGTAGCACTAGAGTGCGAGCCCCTGCGCCCACCCGCCCCCATAACCTGCGCTGCCGGACGGGCACATACCTCTCACAGCAGGCCGGCCAGAACACACCTCAGTGCACACGACAGCAGCGGCTGCGCCTTCCTCCTCACCCGGCGCACTCCGTCCTCCAACCCCTGAGGCCTCACTCCCTCCTCAGCTCGAACTCCACCAACCGCTCGCAGCAGCTCGGATTCAAACAGCCCGCTTTTAAAGCGCTTTAAACCGCTCTCGACGCTGATTGGCTGAAGCCTTGAAGGTGTTGGAAGTTGATTGGTTGGTGGAAAGAAAAGCCGTTGTAAGCAAAGGAGGTAATGACGCAAGATAGGAGGGAGGAGGCGGTGCATACAAAGCGCAAGCGCAGTTAAGAGTCAAATCGTGACGTCATTGTCGGTAGACCGGCGCTCCCTGGTGACGTACGGCCTTTTTTTTTTTACCGTTCAAAGCGGCAACCGAACTGTGAGTATGTGCGTTACATTGGACTGTGTGCGGTTCTCCTAGCACGGTCAGGGCCGTTATGTGTAATGGAGGATGGATTTTATGAGCTTATATAGAGCAGCGGAGTCCAGTCTAAACGTGGCCGCCTGGACCTCGTGGTTCAGTAGGATTTGGAGAGAGATTCTTTGTTGCCCATAGCAACCAATCAGCATGCAGCTTTCATGTTCCAGTTAGACTGCAAAGCTGAAACGTGACATCTGATTGGCTGCTGTTGATTTTGCTGCTATTTTATGTAACAGTGGAGTTGTCCTTTAATTGATCATATGACCCATTAATAGTGGATGCAAATAATGATGATTGCCTGCAGTGTCCCTCCTGGCTGACTGGAGAGAGAGCTGACCGGTCGATCTCACGTTTCTGCACCTTTTTACACCACTGAGCGGCCGCCTTTTAGACAAGTGTTAGTGCTACTGATCTCCCTGGAAAAGCATTCTGAGGTGACAATTAAAGGGCTTTTCAGTTTGGGGAAACCCTTCTTCCTTGGCTGAAATTTGTTTATGAAAAGAAAAAAAAATGAACTGTCCCTTAATCCCCTCCCCAGGTCCAAACCCTGAGTCTGCTGTTGTTACCGGTGGTTGTTGTCTACACAGGCAGAATCATTGAGCTCAGCTATTGTCTGCAGTGCTGCAGACAACAATACTCGCCAGGGACAGCGGGAATTTTAGAACCCATAAAATACTTTTAAAGGTTCACTAAAGCATATAAATAATCTGAGCTGTATCCAGATAAGTGGGATGATTTGTTTTTTCCTCACTTGTCATTCGTGCACAATCCGTTATTTACAGCAGCCGCTATTGATCATCTACAGTTTCCTGTGTAAGTATCAGAGGATATACCACGGCACTCAATTTTTTTAAATATTTATTTATTTATTTTACGCAACCATAGACTCGAATGGCTGAGTCTCCTCTGATTTATGGAAGAATCTAGTGCTGCCTTTTTTTTCCACATTCAGTCAGTGAAAAAACTTACCCATCTGCACTACCCCATTGGATAACATTGGTCCTAGCTGGGCTGTTTTTTTCTCAGACTGCACTCAGACGAGCCCTATGACTATGTGCACATGTTGCAGATTTTGCTGTGGATTCGCAGCTGTTTTCCATGAGTTTACAGTACCATGTAAACCTGTGGAAAACAAAATCCACAGTGCACATGCTGCGGAAAAAAACGCGCGGAAACGTAGCGTTGTTTATTCCGCAGCATTTCAATTCTTTGTGCGGATTCCGCAGCGGTTTACACGTGCTCCATAATAGGAATCCGCAGGTGTAAAACCGCAGGTGGCATCTGCACAAAAAATGCATAAAATCCGCAGTGCTTTTTACCTGCGGATTTACCAAAATCAGTCCTGAAAAATCTGCAGGACTTTCCACAACATGTGCACGTAGCCTCAAGGAGATATTTAGTCTTTTTAAAGGGAACCTGTCACCCCCAAAATCGAAGGTGAGCGAAGCCCACCGGCATCAGAGGCTTATCTACAGCATTCTGTAATGCCCCCGATGTATCCTGAAAGATGAGAAAAAGAGGTTAGATTATACTCACCCAGGGGCGGTCCCGGTGCGGTGCGGTCCGGTCCGGTCCGATGGGTGTCACGGTCCGGCGCCTCCCATCTTCTTACGATGATGTCCTCTTTTTGTCTTCACACTGCGGCTCTGGCACAGGCGTACTTTGGTTGCCCTGTTGAGGGCAGAGCAAAGTACTGCAGTGCCCAGGTGCTGGGAAAGGTCAGAGAGGCCCGGCGCCTGCGCACTGCAGTACTTTGCTCTACCCTCAACAAGGCAGACAAAGTACGCCTGCGCCACAGCGTGAAGACAAGAAGAGGACGTCATCCTATGAAGATAGGAGACCCCGGACCGGACCGCGACGCCCATCGGATCAGACCGCCCGTCCAGAATGCTGTAGATAAGCCCCTGATGCTGGTGGGCTTAGCTCACCTTCGATTTTGGGGGTGACAGGTTCCCTTTAAAGAGTCTCTTTCTGCAGGTTTTTGCAACCTCATTTGAGATCAGAATATTGTAGCAGCAGAGACCTTGTTATTTATTTATTTGTAAAGCCCCATTAATTCCAGGGTGCTGGGTATATACACTCACTGGCCACTTTATTAGGTACACCTGTCCAACTTCTTGTTAACACTTAATTTCTAATCAGCCAATCACATGGCGGCAACTCAGTGCATTTAGGCATGTAGACATGGTCAAGACAATCTCCTGCAGTTCAAACCGAGCATCAGTATGGGGAAGAAAGGTGATTTGAGTGCCTTTGAACGTGGCATGGTTGTTGGTGCCAGAAGGGCTGGTCTGAGTATTTCAGAAACTGCTGATCTACTGGGATTTTCACGCACAACCATCTCTAGGGTTTACAGAGAATGGTCCGAAAAAGAAAAAAAATCCAGTGAGCGGCAGTTCTGTGGGCGGAAATGCCTTGTTGATGCCAGAGGTCAGAGGAGAATGGGCAGACTGGTTCGAGCTGATAGAAAGGCAACAGTGACTCAAATCGCCACCCGTTACAACCAAGGTAGGCCTAAGAGCATCTCTGAACGCACAGTGCGTCGAACTTTGAGGCAGATGGGCTACAGCAGCAGAAGACCACACCGGGTACCACTCCTTTCAGCTAAGAACAGGAAACTGAGGCTACAATTTGTACAAGCTCATCGAAATTGGACAGTAGAAGATTGGAAAAACGTTGCTTGGTCTGATGAGTCTCGATTTCTGCTGCGACATTCGGATGGTAGGGTCAGAATTTGGCGTAAACAACATGAAAGCATGGATCCATCCTGCCTTGTATGGAGCATCTTTGGGATGTGCAGCCGACAAATCTGCGGCAACTGTGTGATGCCATCATGTCAATATGGACCAAAATCTCTGAGGAATGCTTCCAGCACCTTGTTGAATCTATGCCACGAAGAATTGAGGCAGTTCTGAAGGCAAAAGGGGTCCAACCCGTTACTAGCATGGTGTACCTAATAAAGTGGCCGGTGAGTGTATATTATATACACACAGGACTTTCCGAAATTGATACGTGGGAGGAAGTCAATACTTTTAGTAACAGTGGCTAAGTATTGTGGCATTATTCTATATTAACTAAACGGTAAGCTCCACTGCCCCCTCAATCAGTTGATTGGTGCTGAGCGTCAGATCCCCTCCAATATAGTATTCATGGATTGTTCTAAGGGTGGGCCATCATTTGTAAAAGGCTGGATAGTACCTAATGAAGGGGATGTACAGCTACTCATTATAGAAATAACAGCCTTACCATTCAATCTAATGAGGACCCCGTGTCCCCTTTTGACTAGGCAATGTTGTCGTATCCATCAGTCACATGAAATATGTAGCCAGACGCTGGCCTCTGTGATCATCCATAGTGTTGCTGCTGCCCCCATTGAGTCATGACATTTGAGGTATCAGCGCCTCCATGTCTGGTCATTGTTACTTCATGTGGCACTGACAGAGGAGCCCATCTACAGGCCATGTCTGCCCTGTGCAATGAGTTTGGTGCAGCCACATATATACTGACTGGGGATGAAAGTCAAGGACTACTGCAGTGTGTGACAAGTAGACTCAAAGGAAAACCCCCAAGTACTTGAGTTTTGCATGTCTTATTTTACAATACATTGGATGGGGGGTAAGCAGCTATAATGTGTATTCCCCAGGCATGAGGATGACCGTATGTCTCCTTGTCTTTTCCAGTTGTGTTGTTTTGTACTTCGTCCTGACACAGCAGCAGCTCCAGTACAATGTATCGGTATAAGGTAACCCTGAAGGACCGCCACCAGCTGTACAAGCTGATCATAAGCCAGCTGCTGTACGACGGCCACATAAACATCGCCAACGGCCTGATCAGCGAGACCAAGATGAACACGGTGTGCGCCCCCTCCGAACAGCTGCTGCACCTCATTAAAGTGGGTGAGTGGAAGAGTCCACAGTAGGGACTGAGGCTCATTGCTACACTGGGTTGCGTCTCCCATTTGGACCACCATCGTCCAGGCCTTACATTATATCAGCAGTCTGGGGCTTCCCTGTTTAATAAAGGAGCGGCGGCCTCAGACTGGTGAACCTATAACATCTAAGTCTGTGTCATAAGTGATCCTAATGTCTCGTGAACGGTCCTGACTTTAAACTTTGGGGTGCTGGGATCCTGGCATGCAGGGTGGGATCTCACAGCTCCATTGAAGTTGCAAGATCTCGCTCTTTGCACTAACCCAGAGCTGCCCGTACTTTACTGGTTACTGGCACTAAAGTACATGTCAGTGCCGGGTTAGTGTATTCTCTCTGCAAGAGGGGCCGGGAAGGTTATACGCCGAGATCCCACAACCCGAAGGTTCGGCTATGACATTTGTTAGAAAGTTGGGCCCTTTCAGGGAACATTCGGGTTACTTGCTTTGTTAATGGGTGATATTTGAAGAAATTGCCACTGTGAGTGCCCACTCTTACATGGGGCATCCCCAGACTGGTGATGGATGGCGCATTTCTTTACCATTTTCAGGACTTACTTGCTGTTAATGAATGGGAACTTCCAGAGGCTCTAAACTTGTCTTTACCTTAATCTGCTGGCAATATATATGGTAGATCAGACCTGATGGCCTAGTGGCAGAGGAGGAACTACGTTCTGCTGTTGTGTTTCAATAACAGCCTACAAAAATATTGTGACAAGCCGCATGTAACCTCAAAAGGGCTGTGAATCCTGACCCGCATGGTAGGGGTGTATGATTCTGGTAATAAAGGCCCATCGTATAGTGCTGTGTAATCGGCAGCACATTCCATGGGTTCACCAGGCAATGTGCTATTGATAATAATGACGATTTTTATGTCGGCATAAGCGATACATTTACCCCATGATCGTTATGCGTGTTCATTGGGTCAAGGGCAATGTATGTTCTTATAGGGGGCTTATTGGCTTTACTATCAACCCATTGCAATGTTCCAGTATAGCTATGATCTGTCAGAGGGCACAAAAATTCACATTGATTTATTAGTCATACTGTGGGTATAAAAGAACGCTCGCATTCACTAACAGCCAGCAGAACCCTTTGGCAAGAGTGACTATCGGAAGTATATTCAGGTTATTACTAAAGATGATTTAATCTGAAGACATGCTGCTACTTATCTTGAGCCAAGCATACTATGAAGATGAATGCACTCATGTATAGGATTTGTTAAGTGTCCCCTTATACCAGGGCATTTCTGAAGTGTCCTGAGATTTTGGCAGCAATCCTTCCCCCACAAGGTACCTTGGATGCGGCAGGAGTGCAGTGGTTTCCTCGGGACGCCCATCATACACTTCATTGGCATGGGGTGCTGGAGGGAGTATAGGTTGATTTTCTCAGGCATAGATTACATTACCAGGCATGGGGATGATTGACGTTGCCTCGTCACCACATATTTTGTAGTGTTATGAATTTAAAGGGCACCTAACTCATGCTATCAAAACCGCAGGCAGCATGAATTGGGGCCTGACAGCGCATTTACGGCCAGGTATAAATTTTCTCTGAAAGTCTCCAGCAGTTCAGAAAATATAAACTTGTTAGCTCCAGCTGGGTAACATACCTGGTGATGAGACTTTTTTTTTTTTCCCCAGCAGTACTAGAGGTGATTGACAGGTCTATCGCTGTGGGAGAGACCTGTCAATCCCCTGCAGCAGTCCTGGGAGAAGCAGGCCAGGCTTCTGTTTTACGGCTAAGGTGGCTAAGGTTCCTGACTGGATCTTCTAACTTTATTTTACTGCAGTTCCAGAATATGTCAGAGAAAAACTAGCTGTAATCGTGCAGCCAGGCGCTAGTTCATGCTGCCTGCATAAATCACCTGACACATTCCCTTTAAAGGGTAAACACTTATGACCGCTTCCCTTTAAGCTTTGATATACCTTTTTCTTTGCAGGCATGGAGAACGATGACAGCGCCGTGCAGTATGCCATTGGCCGATCTGATACTGTGGCTCCCGGCACAGGAATCGACCTTGAGTTTGATGCTGATGTCCAGACGATGTCCCCAGAGGCGTCGGAGTACGAGACCTGCTATGTGACCTCCCACAAAGGTCCCTGTCGTGTAGCCACCTACAGCAGAGATGGCCAGCTGATCGCAACCGGCTCTGCTGACGCCTCCATCAAGATCCTCGACACGGAGCGCATGCTGGCTAAGAGTGCCATGCCGATAGAGGTACCTGCTCCTCATGTGTGAAGCGATGGATATTGTTTGAGACTGCAGCCTCCACATCCAGGCGGAGGATGAAAGGAGGGTGGTCTGCACACATGTAGAGAGCAGTCCCATCACTTCTGTGGGTGTTATGGAGATAGAATGCATGTAGAAAAGCCGCGGAGACACCATCACGTGTTTCTCAATGCAAGCAATGAATAGCTAGGTCTTTCACCGAGAAGGAACAACCATGGAAAGGGCAGCATCCAAGAAAGGAAAACCACCTATGCCAAAACATGGTATCCATCCACAGACAGCTGTTTCGGGGTATTTGCCCCTCATCAGTGGGGAGTAGGAAACTGGCTATTAGGAGCAGTGCCTAGTGAAAAGGCTATAAACATGAGGATGAATGACCTCGGGGAGATCAAAACATCCAACACTGCGGAGACACCATCACGTGTTTCTCAACGCAGTGATCCAGAACACTGCCCCCATCCCCAAAGGGAAATATGCAAATGCATGTCGAAAAGCCGCGGAGACACCATCACCTGTTTCTCAACGCAAGCAATGAATAGCCAGGTCTTTCACCGGGAAGGAACATGTTTTGATCTCCCCGAGGTCATTCATCCTTATGTTTATGGAGATAGAACTGACACCTATGCATGTCTTCTCCGCCAGTGGCTGCCTCAGTAGGCAGGACGAGGGTCAGGGACACTTATTTCCAGTATTCCAGGGCTGGGAGTCACATCTATTAGACATTGTCTGGCATTTTCTGTGGAGAAACCTATATTAATGCTTTCTCTCCTGTATTCGACTCTCAGGTCATGATGAATGAGACCGCACAGCAGAACATGGAGAACCATCCCGTCATCCGCACTCTCTATGATCACGTGGATGAAGTCACATGTTTAGCTTTTCACCCCACAGAGCAGATTCTCGCCTCCGGCTCCAAAGACTACACCCTAAAGTTGTTCGACTACTCAAAACCATCAGCTAAGAGAGCCTTCAAGTACATCCAGGTGGGTGACCACCCAGACCCCCTTATTCTCTAATCTGCTGGTCCTATCAGAACTACTTCAAGTGGCGCTGAGTAACTCAGAGCTTCACCTTGGGGGCTACACTCAAATCCTCCCTCCCATCTGACACCAGTTATGGAGAGGCTTCTCTGCTCGCACGATGGGACAGTCGAGAAGGCAGCCATCCAGCCATGAGCAGCTATCCTGCATAGGATCACTGTATTATACTTGCAGGGGTCCTATCCAGCGCACAATGGGGTCTCTCCTAAATCTCTTGTCAGATGGAGCCGGAGAGATTACTGCATGACTATGATAATCCAGCATTAGGTCCACATGTAGAAGCAACACTTCACGTTACACTAGAATCTTGGAAGGTTTTTAAAGGTCTTCGGGGTTTGCAAGTTCATTCTTCTCCAGAGATCTCAGTTGCTGCCGCAGTGACTCACCTACTGATGGCACAACGTCAGGTGCTGGTGACATTGACAATGTGAAGGGTCTCTACTACATCGAGATCCATTATTGCATCTTTGCAGTACATTGCAGTATTGATCCCCATATGATTTCATCTGAGCTCAGAGACAATAAGGTGTTCTCCTGGTCTCCGCACCAGCATCTGTGTCCTCTCCTGATAATTGCGCCATTTAGTGACCTCATCAGTTTGTGTCTGTGAGCAGCATCTGCATATAACATTCCTGACCGCAGCGAGTACTGCACCTGTAGTGCCCCTAGTGGTCAGTTGGGTGCTACAAGAAATAAGTTAACAACTTTTACAGTGCAGTCACTGTGTACATTCATTACATTACTTATCCTGTACTGATCCTGAGTTACATCCTGTATTATACTCCAGAGCTGCACTCACTATTCTGCTGGTGCAGTCACTGTGTACATACATTACATTACTTATCCTGTACTGATCCTGAGTTACATCCTGTATTATACTCCAGAGCTGCACTCACTATTCTGCTGGTGCAGTCACTGTGTACATACATTACATTACTTATCCTGTACTGATCCTGAGTTACATCCTGTATTATACTCCAGAGCTGCACTCACTATTCTGCTGGTGCAGTCACTGTGTACATACATTACATTACTTATCCTGTACTGATCCTGAGTTACATCCTGTATTATACTCCAGAGCTGCACTCACTATTCTGCTGGTGCAGTCACTGTGTACATTCATTACATTACTTATCCTGTACTGATCCTGAGTTACATCCTGTATTATACTCCAGAGCTGCACTCACTATTCTGCTGGTGCAGTCACTGTGTACATACATTACATTACTTATCCTGTACTGATCCTGAGTTACATCCTGTATTATACTCCAGAGCTGCACTCACTATTCTGCTGGTGCAGTCACTGTGTACATACATTACATTACTTATCCTGTACTGATCCTGAGTTACATCCTGTATTATACTCCAGAGCTGCACTCACTATTCTGCTGGTGCAGTCACTGTGTACATTCATTACATTACTTATCCTGTACTGATCCTGAGTTACATCCTGTATTATACCCCAGAGCTGCACTCACTATTTTGCTGGTGGAGTCACTGTGTACATACATTACATTACTTATCCTGTACTGATCCTGAGTTACATCCTGTATTATACTCCAGAGCTGCACTCACTATTCTGCTGGTGGAGTCACTGTGTACATACATTACATTACTGATCCTGTACTGATCCTGAGTTACGTCCTGTATTATACCCCAGAGCTGCACTCACTATTCTGCTGGTGCAGTCACTGTGTACATACATTACTTATCCTGTACTGATCCTGAGTTACATCCTGTATTATACTCCAGAGCTGCACTCACTATTCTGCTGATCTTTTTCTACATGAGATGACTATACACTTTGGCATAAATAGGACATCTCCCAGTATGAAAACTGGCAGAACCAGGTGTATGCAGACAGTGTGTGTGAACACCGGATGATATGTGGTATTACAGCAGATATCAGTCATATATAGTAATGAGATTGTGGCGGTTACAGAACACTACGGTCATACTATCACCTCTACTTAAAGGGAACCTGTCACCCCGTTTTTTCAGTATGAGATAAAAATACCGTTAAATAGGGCCTGAGCTGTGCTTTACAATAGTGTATTTTGTGTACCCTGATTTCCCACCTATGCTGCCGAAATACCTTACCAAAGTCGCCGTTTTCGCCTGTCAATCCAGGTGGTCAGGTCAAATGGCCGTGGTGACATCGCTGTTTCTTCCCCCAGATCTTGCTTATTTTTCCGTTGGTGGCGCAGTGGTTTGCGCATGCCCAACTGCCGAATCCACAGCGCTGGTGAAGGGAAAAGAGAGCGCGATCTGCGCTATTCCCCTGGTGATCGGTGGGGGCGGCCATCTTCCTGAGGCCGCGCATGCGCAGATGGAGCGCTCTGCTGCCCGGGGCTTCAGGAAAATGGCCGCCGTGATCTCCATCTGCGCACGCGCGGCATCCCGTGGCTATTTTCCTGAAGCTCCGGGCAGCAGAGCACTCCATCTGCGCACGCGCGGCCTCAGGAAGATGGCCGCCCCCACCGTTCACCGGGGAATCGCGCTCTTTTTCTTCACCTGCGCTGTGGATTCGGCAGTTGGGCATGCGCAAACCACTGCGCCACCAACGGAAAGATAAGCAAGATCTGGGGGAAGAAACAGCGATGTCACCACGCCCATTTGACCTGACCACCTGGATTGACAGGCGAAAACGGCGACTTTTGTAAGGTATTTCGGCAGCATAGGTGGGGAATCAGGGTACACAAAATACACTATTGTAATGCACAGTTCAGGCCCTATTTAACGGTATTTTTATCTCGTACTGAAAAAACGGGGTGACAGGTTCCCTTTAAAATGTGTGTTAAATATAGAATAATTATGCACAGATGTTCCCTGCGGAGCCTGTACTCTAACACTGCCGTGATCTAATTCTCCAGGAAGCAGAAATGCTGCGCTCCATCTCCTTCCACCCGTCGGGAGACTACATCATTGTGGGCACCCAGCACCCCACGCTGCGCCTCTACGATATCAACACCTTCCAGTGCTTCGTCTCCTGTAACCCCCAAGACCAGCACACGGATGCCATCTGCTCCGTCCACTACAATCCATCCGCCAACACCTACGTCACCTGCAGCAAAGACGGCAGCATCAAACTCTGGGACGGGGTCTCCAACCGCTGCATCACCACCTACGAGAAGGCGCACGACGGGGCCGAAGTCTGCTCCGCCATCTTCTCCAAAAATTCCAAATACATTCTGTCCAACGGCAAGGACTCTGTGGCCAAGCTGTGGGAGATCTCCACCGGCCGAATGCTGGTCAAGTACACAGGTAAGGCCCGGGTGCCAGATCTGTACTATTACAGCGACCCCAAATTTCTGGGGGGGGGTTATACTGTATTTACTGATTTATTTATTTTTTTTAATTTTATTTTTTTCAACATTTTGCAACAACAAAAAAATAGCCTTGTCTTCATTTTTTGAGACCCATAATAATGTTGTTTCTGTTGAGGAGGCTGTGTAAGGGCTTGGTTTTCGCATGGCGGTCTGTTGTATTGCTTGCTAACAGTTTGGGTTACGTATGACTTTTTGATCTTTTTATTGCATTTCTTTTGGAGTTGAAATGAGTTTATCACTTCTGGGGGTTTTTTTTGTTGGTTTTTTTTTACTATTAAAAAAATTTTTAAAGGTCTTCCCTTTCCATTGAACCAGCAGTTACCGGTAAAAGCAGTATCTAAGAGGTTAAATAGCAATTCTGTTGTTTAGGTGCAGGCTGTGTGACACAGACAGTGCACACCATCTATAGAGCAAGCTTAGGTACATGTTTGTGAAGGGGTCAAGGATTTAGTATGGGTGTCTCACTCCTGTATCATTATTAGTTTGGTATGTGCGAGTTACCGCTTGTGAACAGCAGGGGGCACTACAGTACAGATTATCTACCAGGCAGAACATAGGACAGAAGCCATTTGTGGTGCAGATGTGACCATTAACCCTTGTTGGTTGTAGGCTTGGTACTGAACCCCTATAAACACCTCTTTTCCATCTGCAGGTGCCGGGCTCAGCGGCAGGCAGGTACACAGGACCCAGGCCGTATTCAACCATACAGAAGACTACATCCTGCTCCCAGACGAAAGGACAATCAGCTTGTGTTGCTGGGATTCCCGGACGTCCGAGCGCCGCAACCTCCTCTCCTTAGGGCACAATAACATTGTCCGCTGCATCGTCCACTCTCCCACTAACCCCGGATTCATGACCTGCAGCGACGACTTCCGAGCCCGGTTCTGGTACCGCAGGTCAACCACAGACTAATTAAAAAAAAAAAAAAAAAATTCTCAATTAATGATAAGGTAGAAGTGATGCCGGAGCGCCCCCCCCCGATGTGACATCTCCAGCACGCACCTGCCCGGGCTTTATTTTATTATGGTCTCTGCCAGCCACAATCCCTGACAACCCACAAGGAGAGGTACACGGGATGTCAGCCCTCCATCACTGACTGCGTTCTCCCCCCACAGTGCCCCCCATCGCTCATCATGACCTGCGCTATTGTTAGTGCGCACCCGTCCATGATGGGTCGTCTCTCACATTGCGGTATTCCTGTCTTATTGTATATTGCTGGAACATGTCATCTCCTTATAATCAGGGGATTTCTGACCTATGGGCTCCCACTGATCCAAATACAAAGGGCCCCTGGCTTCTCGATTAAATGTGGACGTGTCCCAGGAGCAACGCTGTGCAGGGTGTAACTGAAGCCTCGTAGGTGGTAGGACATGAGGTGCGGTACTTCTTCGTGACCACTAAGTCACCAATAATACCTGACCGCCCCTTAACTCCAGCTTTGCTGCTCCGTAGGGTCGATATAACACCTGGCAGACGTCCAGCGTCTCGGCCATCGGATGGGTCTTTTCACTTGTGGCAGGATCATATAAATTCTACCTTTTTTTTTTTTTTCTTTTTTTTTTTTTAATAATAAATGGATTACACTGCCCCTCTGTGTTGTGGTCATTGTGTGTCGCCGCCCTGCTGGATGTTACGCTGTGTAGGTAATCTGCAGCTTGGTGTATATCGGCTGGGACAGCGTCAGATAGGAAGCATGCTGAACTGGGCACACAGGCTGGTAATAATGGAGTCCTAATCTCACCCTCTGGCCTCACTACATCTCCTACATTGTGAAAAGGGAGGAGCAGTGTCCTCACTGGCGGGGATAACCACACTCTCAATCTGCTCTGATTAACAAGTGTGAGATGTGACACCCTGGTGCTGGCCTTGGACACCTCAGGGCAGTTGGCACTTTCCACCCCTGCTCCATTTGGAATCTTAGAACCAGTACATTAGTCATCAGTAGGGGGCGACGATGAGCTCCTCCCATAGTGATAGATACCCAGTGCTCCCTCCTGAGATCTGATGGATGGGGCATCAGAATGAAATAACCGAGTGTAGGAAAACCTACTATATACTATCTTTGTGCCACGTGGCTTGCGAACCATTCCCCCATCATTGGTATGGAAATGAAACACGGGTGGATTTGTCCTTGAAGTTGCCTCTGGCCCTTATTATGGACTGTGGGTGATGCCGCAGCGTTCACCATTGCGGGTAGGTCCAGGAATTGGCCGTCAGTCAGGATGTTGCACATATCCGCTGGTGTCAGCTGCGCGCTTCTCTTTCCTCTTTTTTGCTTTTGTCATTTTTATTTTATTTTTAGAGAACCACAACATAAGCGAACATCTTGGGGGGGCAGGAAGTCTGCGCTCAGAAGCACTTGTCACAACGCGGCGATTCAGTTTAGATGTGTGTTTCACGGTAATCTAAAACGGACTGGTTGCTATGGATGTGAGCAGGTACTTGGATGCAGTGACACAGACGTGCAGAGCAGGGGTTAACTATGGTTTAATGGTACAACAGGGATGTGCTCCTCGCAGGGAGATAAAAGGGGAGGCAGGGGAAACCGTATAACTGCTATTCAACTATACAGTCTTTGGTTAACAGCTGCACTTATGGTGGCTCCACGGCCTGTCACTCGCTGAAGGTTCCGTGGGTAGCAGGATGCTGGCGGCTGTGGGTGTGGTGTCTGCTGGCGTCCTCGCCAGCACACGGTCCTGCTTCTGGCGGCAGCGGGCAGTCTTCAGTTTTGCCCGCTGAGCCCCTAGTCCATATAGCTGCAGAGCAAAAGGATCAAGATGTCGCGTTGGCAGCTCTCATCACCTGAATGGCTGCACTGCGATGCTCTGTCCGGCGCGCGCCTCTCTGGGTGTCAGCCGACAGGATGTCTACTGCGATGCTCTGTCTCGGGCGTGTTCCCCTGCTCACCCGCCGGTATGGGTGAGGCTCTCACGCCGCGGCCTGTCGCTCCCCTCACAGCGGCTGCACCTGTCTTATGTTCTGGCGGGAAGCCCTTCTCTGTTCCTGCGCAGCACCTTGTTGCTTACTGTCCCTGGCCATGCCCTCTTCACCAAGGTTATCGGCTCGCTCCGGCTACAATTGCATTCCCTCCAACAACAGCAGTTCCAGACCCGCAGCCCGGTCTTCCTCCTTGAACTCGCCATTCCACGGGCGAGGGTTCCTTCACATTCTTCCATTGCAATAATTAGTTGCAAAATAAATTGGTCTTGTTAATAACCGAGTGGGAGGTACTCTGTCTGTCGTTCGCTCTGACCAGTGTAGTTCAGGTTGACTGATAGGAGGCGAGAGAATAGTTTGGTCCGATGAATCTGCCCTCTTTCACTTCAGGCCCCGACACTTCCCTGGGGCCGGTGAATTATTCACTTCTACGGCTGTGGCGAGTGTCTCTTCATCATCACAGTCAAGAACCGTTGGGAGTGGGTGCTTCGGTGCTGTCCGCCACTCGCCTTCTGCACGTTCAGGCTGGACTACAGGCATCAGCCCGTCAGAACTGACTCGGCGTGTCACGCAATGCGGGGTCCTTTCATCCATCTCGCCTCATGGACACGCTGTCTGACAATCCCATGTAAAAGCCATAGCAACCAGATTGTCAGGCATTTCCACTGAGAGCTGGGCTGGCTATGGGAAAAGGTCACTCGGCAGCAGTCATGTCAGCACCCAGCCCAAGCGGCATTATCGAAAACATTTAGGTAGACGTCCCCTTTAAAATCTTCAAACTATGGTCACCATGTATGATCAATGTAGACTACATGTATGGACAGTCTGGGGTAGACGACCCTTTATCGAGTCTAGACTAACCAGCTGGTCACAGTTGAGTCTAAGTACAACATCTCCATGGAGCTTGTATGTTCTCACCATGTTCCCTTCAAGTACTTCAGTCCTTTCACACAAAACCTGTAGGACATCATGGTGGTGTTGCCTTATCCCCTACAACACGGTATAACTGTTTTTGGTGCGCGTCCCAATCCAGGAGATATTTAGATTCTCACACACTCTAAATTGTGATTCCTCATCATCAGCATTCTGCCAGTATAATAGGTTCTGGAACTTCCTTTACTTCACTTCCCGGCATGCATTGCATCTTACCATTCCCAAACTGGAAATGTTATATCTGTAATGCCTGTATCGATTGTGACAGACAGGAGAGCAGGAGCAAAGACTTCCAGTAATCCATCTTTTGCTGTTAGTAGCGGATTACACTTGGCTCCAGGCAGTGGTCCACAAGTTACACAGAAGGGAGGTGCTGAGACGTGGTCATTAGTGGAGTAAGACAGCGTAAGTGAGGCAGATTTCCCAATAATCAACATTTAATGAGTCCAAGTAGTGCGAGAGCTCAGGAGCCCAGGGCCCCGATTCATTAACATTGAAGCTTCGTACCCCAGTCATAATGACGGGAGTGCAAGAACAAGAGGCGCCAAATTCATTAAGAGGTGCGCATCACTAAATGAATTTGGCACATCTTACCAGTGGCTTGTGCCTCACCAGAAATGTTACCCCAGTTGGGGATCAGAGTAATATCTCTGAAGTAAGAGACGCCAGCACTATTGATGAACTTGGCCAGCGGGCGTAGCTACACCACGGCTCCTGATCCTTTCCGCTCATTATGGCGGAGCTGCCTGAAAATGTCTAAAATGCAAACATTTTGTTACTTTTCAAAGTGTTTAATTTTTGTTTTTTAGGCAAAAAAAGGATTTGATAAATCGAAGGCCAAAGTGTTTTCAGTCTCTGCCTAGCTACGGTGACCAGCTGCAGCTGCTACTGAGCAGCATGAGATATCAACAGGGAGGAGGAACCCTGAGGGGTAGCTGATCAGTTTGTTTTAGTAGAGGTTGAGTTTAAACTTGATAAATCCACGTCAGAATGGTTGAATAAACCTTTGTGAAATAAGAAATAAGTACACCAGCCCTCTGTCATCGTGAAATGGTAAAATTCGACCATGTTTATAGATCAGTGGCAGCTGTGGCCTCTACACGTGGGTTTGCAGCGCCCGTCACCAGTAGATGATAAATGTTATGGAGTTTTTATTGAAGAACATCCCCCCACATTGTGGGCCCGAGGTCTAGAGGCGCACTTACAACCCAAATTACAAGGCCACCTTTGACCACAGCTTGGCTTGCAAGGCTCCTCACCCCTAGAGCAGTGTTTCTCAACTCCAGTCCTCAAGACCCCACAACAGGTCATGTTTTCAGGATTTCCTTAGTATTGCACAGGCGATGGAATTAATGCTTGAGCAGGTGATGAAATTATCACCTGTGCAATACTAAGGAAATCCTGAAAACATGACCTGTTGTGGGGTCTTGAGGACTGGAGTTGAGAAACACTGCCCTAGAGGAATCCTCGGGACCTTCCTGTGTTCACACCTCTATGGATCACACTTGGGTCTCTAGTCTTCATCGTAGACTGAGGTGATCTTAAAAATCTAGGTCGACTTCCGAAGAACATGAAAACAGAACCTCGTCTTCTCTAAAACTGAAGCTAAAAAGGTGAAGAAATATTCCTGGGTGTGAGCAAGAACCTGAGCTTACCACAGCAGATGAACAAGACTGCATTCTTGGAAAATGTCGCAGTCCTACCTTCCTGAGTGAGAAGCTTTACTTTTTTATTATTTTCTGTATAAATATTTTTGTAATATTCTGGTTGGTATTTTACGCTACTTTTCCTTGCCTTCTTATCAGCGCTTGCACAGACCATTCCACCTTGCCAGAAACTTCCTGGACTGTGTGTCAGCCAGATGTGCTGCAGCTGAGCGTGTGGTGACTGTGCAGAGCGCGCGGAGCCAGCGAGCAGTCAGCAGCAAGAGGGGACGCTGGCACGACTGTCCAGGCATGGAGGTGACCGTCCAGGGCCTCTCCAAAAAGGTAAGTCCCAGAGCCAAGGACCGGGGGACAGCTCCGGGGACTATTGGATGGGAGCTGGGGAGAAGGGGGATATGGATACAGAATGTCCGCAGCCATATTTCATATGGACCCCCTGGCATAAGATTCATCTTCTATGTAGAAGAAAACGAAAAAGCAAATTGTCTAATGGTCACCGGCCCAATCACATAGCCACAAGATTAAATGAGGCAGTGACTCTATCAATGTAAAAAAGGGGGCAGCGCTCAAATAAATTCTGTGAAAAAATGTGGACTTTTATAAGCCCATCAGTTCTGTCCCAGAACCTTCTCAGGTTTATTTTCCTAATTTATTGGAGTGATCTATTTCATCTTTATTGCAACGGTTGGATTCTGTTTGTGGCCGTATACACAAAGTTTCATCTTCTGGTGCTTTTCCATTGGTTATCTATCTTTATCGGATCCAGCTATCTGTCTGCCTGTTTATCAATCTATTGTATCTTTCTGTCTATCGATTAATCTATCTTTAATCCAGAAAGAGGGCAGCACTAAAAATGCTTAAGTAAAAAAAAAAAGCGGATGCCTAATTCATGACTTTCAGCAGCAATTATCTATCTATCTATCTATCTATCTATCTATCTATCTATCTATCTATCTATCTATCTATCTCATATATATCTATTCTATCTATCTCATATCTATCCCATATCTATCTATCTCATATATATATCTATTCTATCTATCTATCCCATATCTATCTATCTATCTATTCTATCTATCTCATATCTATCCCATATCTATCTATCCCATATCTATCTATCTATCTATCTATCTATCTATCTATCTATCTATCTATCTTTGAGCAGCTAGAACCTTGATGGCAGGCTAGAGTGGCTATAGGGTAAAGTGTATAAGGTGATGTTGGCAGGCGGCACGGTTGTACAAGGTTGGCCATTACTATGTATATTATATAGGGTATACTCCGTTACACACATTGTACCATGTAACTAGTGACTTAGAGCATCAGATGTTATTCTCCCTCTAGTGAAGGCCAAGATCAGATTTGTGGTAACTGCGGCAATAAACAACCTACGGAAACATGACCACCTCTGTTTATAGTCTGTAGCGCCCTGAAACCCTGATGTCTGCCGCCTATAGACTGATCTCACCCACACATCTATTGAAAACTCTCTGAAGAGTCTCCCAATTTCAGTCAGACTGCTGCTTTCATTTAACAAGAGCTGTTCAATCTCTTAAAAGTGTTGTGTGGGGAAACAGCAAGAGTTGCCCAGGGGCTTGTGGCTGTAAAAATAAACCAAGTAATAATCACCTACTGTTACCCACCTTGACCCAGCACAGGCCGCTCCATGGCAATGTGATGTGAAGGGGAGAGACGTCAGCGTTTCACCAGCAGCAGGACCGCTGCCTCGTGTGATTGGCTGCAGTGGTCCTGTGACTTGAGTAACGCATTATTGATTGGTTTTCTGATCCTGTCTTTCAGCCAGTTACCCAGCTACAGCCATTCTGCTGCTGGTTGATTGCTGGCGTTCGCTCTTGCTGGGTCAGTGCAGAGCGGCCTGGATCCAGGTGGGTGCCAGTAGGTACCACGTCCGTCAAACATGGTAGGAGCACGGATTGGCCGCAGATAGAACAAAGTGTGTCATCCTCTCCTAAGCCTAAATAGCTCATAACTGCATTCACCCGTCCTGCAGACATCTTCTCACCATGCTGAAATGGCTGATAACAGGAAGTAATAGATGGCGCTCAACACTGGCGTTCCAACACTGGAAACGCAAAAAGTACATTCTGCAGTAACCGCCCCTTTAAATGTCATCTACTTTTTGGTTGGTTGTCACTTCTTCTCTTTCTCATCGTGGTGTGCCACATACCCATGTGGACACTTCTGGCTGTTCTCCTGAACTTGTCGTCTGTGGTTTATTACTCGCAGACTTCACTCCATGTGGCGGAGATAGAAAGCAGCATTATATTCCCCACAGCGCCACATCCCCCAAATCCCATTACTTCTTGGTTGGAGCTTTCATCTAACACAAATCAGTGCGAGGCCGACAAGCGAAAATGTCCAAATACAGAAAGTCTGGGAACACGTTCCAAGAATATCTCCAGCACGAGCATCGGGAGGTCCAGTGCCCCCACTAGGAAACACACAGTAGCGGAGAAGGCCATCATCCAGGAAAATACCAAACTGTATCTATTAAAGGCATCATCACAATCCCTAGAGAGGACCCATGAGATTAAACCTGCAATACATTGTGTCCCACAGCACATGTGTAATGTACGACAGGTCTATCGAGAGGAGGATCCAGACCTCTATTAACATGGAGTTCCCTAACAGGGTCATGAAAATGTGTTTCCTAAACTACACAATATCTTTAACCTGGATGCACCTAATGGCCTCATACATTTCAAGAACTACACCAGAAATTTCAACTGCTTGTTCCAATCTGTAGAGCAACATTATAGTATTCTTGTACATAGGAGCAGTATTATAGTAGTTATATTCTTGTACATAGGGAGCAGTATTATAGTAGTTACGGTATATTCTTGTACATAGGGGCAGTATTAGGCCGGCGTCACACATGCGAGTTTTACGGACGTATGAGCGCAGAAACTACGTCCGTAAAACTCGCATTACATACGGCACAATTATTCTCAATGGGGCTGCTCCTATTAGCCGTATATTACGGTTCAGTATTATACGGCTTTCTACGGCCGTACAAAATCGCAGCATGCTGCGTTTGTCAGCGTATTGCGCAAAAAAATCGCCAATGAAAGTCTATGGGGGCGAGAAAAATACGGATTCCACACGGACCAGCAGTGTGACTTGCGAGAAATACGCAGCGGTGTTAGTGAAAAGTCGGTAATTCAATTGCCGGCTTTTCATTTCTCCTGCACAAACCCGACAGGATATGAGACATGGTTTTCATACAGTAAACCATCTCATATCCCCATTTTTTTTGTATATTCCACACTACTAATGTTAGTAGTGTGTATGTACAAAATTTCAGCGCTGTAGCTGCTAAAATAAAGGGTTAAATGGCGGAAAAAATTGTCGTGGGCTCCCGCGCAATTTTCTCCGCCAGAATGGTAAAGCCAGTGACTGAGGGCAGATATTAATAGCCAGGAGAGGGTCCACGGTTATTGGCCCCCCCCCCCTGGCTACAAACATCTGCCCCCAGCCACCCCAGAAAAGGCACATCTGGAAGATGCGCCTATTCTGGCACTTGGCAACTCTCTTCCCACTCCCTGTAGCGGTGGGATATGGGGTAATGAAGGGTTAATGCCACCTTGCTATTGTAAGGTGACATTAAGCCAGATTAATAATGGAGAGGCGTCAATTATGACACCTATCCATTATTAATCCAATTGTATGAAAGGGTTAAAAACACACACACATGATTTAAAAGTATTTTAATGAAATAAACACAGCGGTTGTTTTAATTTATTGCTCTCTCAATCCATTTGCAGGCCCTCGCTTGGCAAAATAATAAACGCACAAGATACATACCCTCAGCTGAACCGTCACATCCCACGAGGTAATCCATCTGAAGGGGTTAATTATTTTACAGGCAGGAGCCCTGCTAATGCAGCTGTGTGCTCGTGCTTGTAATTCCCCGGCGAATGAAGGAAATGTAGGTCATTGACCTACATTTCCTTCAGTCGCGGTGATGCGCCCCCTGGTGGATGTCCTCATATGACCTGGAGCGTGGGAAAAAGTTCCCAGGCTGCAGTTCATGAGAACATCCAGCAGGGGCGCATCACCGCGACTCAATGTAAGTACAGATCCAGCTTTCCCTTCAGCACCCGGGGATTACAGGCACGAGCGAGTGGTTTATCGCAGCTCGTGCCTGTAATATTAGTTAACCCCTTCAGATGGATTACCTCGTGGGACGTGACGGTTCAGCTGAGGGTATGTATCTTGTGCGTTTATTATTTTGCCAAGCGAGGGCCTGCAAATGGATTGAGAGAGCAATAAATTATTAAAACAACCGCTGTGTTTATTTCATTAAAATACTTTTAAATCATGTGTGTGTGTGTGTGTGTGTGTGTGTGTGTGTGTGTGTGTGTGTGTGTGTGTGTGTGTGTGTGTGTGTGTGTGTTTTTTAACCCTTTCAAACAATTGGATTAATAATGGATAGGTGTCATAATTGACGCCTCTCCATTATTAATCTGGCTTAATGTCACCTTACAATAGCAAGGTGGCATTAACCCTTCATTACCCCATATCCCACCGCTACAGGGAGTGGGAAGAGAGTGGCCAAGTGCCAGAATAGGCGCATCTTCCAGATGTGCCTTTTCTGGGGTGGCTGGGGGCAGATGTTTGTAGCCAGGGGGGGGGCAATAACCATGGACCCTCTCTAGGCTATTAATATCTGCCCTCAGTCACTGGCTTTACCACTCTGGCGGAGAAAATTGCGCGGGAGCCCACGCCAATTTTTTCCGCCATTTAACCCTTTATTTTAGCAGCTACAGCGCTGAAATTTTGCACATACACACTACTAACATTAGTAGTGTGGAATATGCAAAAAAAATGGGGATATGAGATGGTTTACTGTATGTAAACCATGTCTCATATCCTGTCGGGTTTGTGCAGGAGAAATGAAAAGCCGGCAATTGAATTACCGGCTGTTCACAGATATCGCGCTGAATGAAATCTAAATACAGAATATATATATATATATGTGTCTCAATGACATATATATATATATATATATATATATATATATATATATATATATATATATATATATATATACTGTATATATGTTTTCCCGAACATTTGAGCACATAAATCCATTAGATGTCGGTTTTGCAAGCCTGCACGAAAATCTCGCAGTACGGATGCCATACGGATTACATACGGAGGATGCCATGCGCAAAATACGCTGACACACCCTGACTACGGATCAATATTTTGGGAACATTTCTCCGTATTACGGCCGTAGTACGGACGTATAATACGTGGCGTATTGTCTTACGCCAAGTGTGACGCCGGCCTTATAGTAGTTATATTCTTGTACTTAGGGTGCAGTGTTGTAGTAGTTATATTCTTGTACATAGGGGGCAGTATTATAGTAGTTATATTCTTGTACATAGGGGCAGTATTATAGTAGTTATATTCTTGTACATAGGGGCAGTATTATAGTAGTTATATTCTTGTACATAGGGGCAGTATTATAGTAGATATATTCTTGTACATAGGAGGCAGTATTATAGTAGCTATACTATTGTACATAGGGGCAGTATTATAGTAGTTATATTCTTGTACATAGGGGCAGTATTATAGTAGTAATATTCTTGTACATAGGGTGCAGTATTGTAGTAGTTATATTCTTCTACATAGGGGGCAGTATTATAGTAGTTATATTCTTGTACATAGGGGCAGTATTATAGTAGTTATATTCTTGTACATAGAAGCAGTACTATAGTAGTTATATTCTTGTACATAGGGGGCAGTATTATAGTAGTTATATTCTTGTATATAGGGGCAGTATTATAGTAGTTATATTCTTGTACAAAGGGGCAGTATTATAGTAGTTATATGCTTGTACATAGGAGGCAGTATTATAGTAGTTATATTCTTGTACATAGGGGCAGTATTATAGTAGTTATATTCTTGTATATAGGAGCAGCATTATAGTAGTTATATTCTTGTACATAGGAGGCAGTATTGTAGTAGTTATATTCTTGTACATAGGGAGCAGTATTGTAGTAGTTATATGCTTGTACATAGGAGGCAGTATTATAGTAGTTATATTCTTGTACATAAGGCAGTATTATAGTAGTTATATTCTTGTATATAGGAGCAGTATTATAGTAGTTATATTCTTGTACATAGGGAGCAGTATTATAGTAGTTATATTCTTGTACATAGGGAAAAGTATTATAGTAGTTATATTCCTGTACATAGGAGGCAGTATTATAGTAGTAATATTCTTGTACATAAGGGCAGTATTATAGCAGTTATATTCTTGTACATAGGGGGCAGTATTATAGTAGTTATATTCTTGTACATAGGGGTAGTATTATAGTAGTTACATTCTTATGTATAGGGGCAGTATTATGGTAGTTATATTCTTGTACATAGGGGCAGTATTATAGTAGTTATATTCTTGTACATAGCGGGCAGTATTATAGTAGTTGCATTCTTATGTATAGGGGCAATATTATAGTAGTTATTCTTGTACATAGGGTGCAGTATTATAGCAGTTATGTTTTTGTACATGGGAAGCAGTATTAGGGTATGTGCACACGTCAGGATTTCTTGCAGAAATTTCCTGAAGAAAACCGGAAATTTTCTGCAAGAAATCCGCATGTTTCTTTTTGCGTTTTTTTCGTGTTTTTTTTTAGCAGTTTGCAAGCGTAATTAGCTTGCAGAATGCTAAAGTTTTCCAAGCGATCTGTAGCATCGCTTGGAAAACTGATTGACAGGTTGGTCACACTTGTCAAACATAGTGTTTGACAAGTGTGACCAACTTTTTACTATAGATGCAGCCTATGCAGCATCAATAGTAAAAGATAGAATGTTAAAAATAATAAAAAAAATAAAAAAAATGGTTATACTCACCTTCTGCAGACAGCCGATCTCCTCAGCGGCGTCCGTTCCTATAGATGGTTTGTGCAGGACCTTTGATGATGTCGCGGTCACGTGACCGCGACGTCATCGCGGTCTTGTGACCGCGACGTCATCGCAGGCCCTTCACACACACCAGCTATAGGAACCGAAGCGGCAGCGTGCACCTGAGAGGCGGGAAGACTGCGGGGGCCATCGAAGGTGAGTATATGACTATTTTTTATTTTAATTCTTTTTTTTTTTTAACCAATTATACGGTGCCCAGTCCGTGGAGGAGAGTCTCCTCTCCTCCACCCTGGGTACCAACCGCGCATGATCCGCTTACTTCCCGCATGGTGGAAAGTAAGCTAATCAATGCATTCCTAGTTGTGCGGAATCCCCGCAATTCCGCAAATTTAATGAACATGTTGCTTTTTTTTCCGCTATGCGATTTTTTCGCGGAAAAAAATGCAACATTTGCACAAGATATGCAGAATACACTGAAAATAATGGGAGGCATATGTAAGCGGTTTTTTTTTTCGCGTTTTTATCATGTTTTTATAAGGAATAAAACGCAAAAAATACTGAACGTGTGCACATGGCCTTATAGTAGTTACATTCTTGTACATAAGGAGCAGTATTATAGTAGTTATATTCTTTGAGAGATAGCGCTCCCTGAGTGCGTTGGGGGACACTCGCTTGGCAACAGGATTAAAGCACTCAGGCACGTTTTCTCACTAAAACAGTCTATCCGGTTTATTAAACATCATAAAGCGCACCACGAACAGTTCATTATATGCATCAACAGAACACATCAACCACCGACAGTCTGTTCCAGTGGCAGATACTTCTCTGCCCATAACCCCCTTTATCTGGAGTTACCTTACAGGAGCTCCTGCTCCAAACACTGACTCCTGTCAGTCCTAGTTCCCATGGAAGTTGCCGAACTGGGATCACCATCCTTGTGACCAGGGCACTTAAGATAGTCCAGACCCGAAGACGGAACTGTAGCTTCCCCAACACAGTAACAATCACAGGCTCTGCAGATATGGCCTCTCCGTGCGCTGTTCAGGAAGTCCAGTCCCAGGCACTTGCAACACACAGGCCCTCAGTCCATGGCCTCACCATGTGCTTCCAGGAATCCAGTCCACTCCAGGACATTCCAACACAGACCATACAGGACTTTACACACTGACCATTCCGGTCCATACACTCTGAACATGTGACCCAAACCCTGGTCACATTATGTACCTGTAACCACCCCCAGCTCTCCAACTGACCCTGCAAACCTGCCTTTTAACTATACAAATACTTGTGGGACTACAGGTCCCAGAACAACCTTACTTCAGGCTTACAGCACAGACTCTGGCTGTAACATGGGTCACTGCATCACATCTTCTACATAGGAGGCAGTATTATAGTAGATATATTCTTGTACATAGGGGGCAGTATTATAGCAGTTATATTCTTGTACATAGTGGCAGTATTATAGTAGTTATATTCTTGTACATAAGGGGCAGTATTATAGCAGTTATATTCTTGTACATAGTGGCAGTATTATAGTAGTTATATTCTTGTACATAGGGAGCAGTATTATAGTAGTTATATGCTTGTAGATAGGAGGCAGTATTATAGTAGTTATATTCTTGTACATAGGGAGCAGTATTATAGTAGTTATATGCTTGTACATAGGAGGCAGTATTATAGTAGTTATATTCTTGTACATAGGGAGCAGTATTATAGTAGTTATATGCTTGTACATAGGGGCAGTATTATAGTAAATTCTTGTACATAGGGGGCAGTAATATAGTAGTTATATTCTTGCACATAGGGGGCAGTATTATAGTAGTTATATTCTTGTACATAGGGGCAGTATTATAGTAGTTTTATTCTTGTACATAGGAGACAGTATTATAGTAGTTATTTTCTTGTACATAGGGGGCAGTATTATAGTAGTTATATTCTTATACAGAGAAGGCCGTACTATAGTAGTTATATTCTTGTACAGAGAAGGCAGCAATATAGTAGTTATATTCTTGTACTTAGGGGGCAGTATTATAGTAGTAATATACTTGTACATGGGAAGCAGTATTATAGTAGTTATATTCTTGTACATAGAGGGCAGTATTATAGTAGTTATACTCTTGTATGTAGGGAGCAGTATTATAGTAGTTATATTCTTGTACATAGGAGGCAGTATTATAGTAGTTATATTCTTGTATGTAGGGGCAGTATTATAGTAGTTATATTGTTCTATATAGGGTGCAGTATTATGGTAGTTATATTCTTGTACATATGGGACAGTATTATGTATCCATATAGTCGTCAAAGGTCCACTTCCGTCTGTTTGTCTGTCACAGAAATCCCGCGTTGCTGATTGGTCGCGCCTAGCTGGCCGAGAACAATCAGCGACAGGCACAGTCCGGCTGCAAATTGGCCCCTCCCTACTCCCCTCCAGTCAGTGCCCACATAGCATTTTAGCAGTCCGTTAACGCTGCCATTAACCCTGTGTGACCAACTTTTTACTATTGATGCTGCCTATGCAGCATCAATAGTAAATACATATAATGTTAAAAATAATAATAATAAAAAATCATTATATTCTCACCTTCCGGCATCCGTGGCAGCCTTTCCCGCTCCTCGCGATGCTCCTGTCCCAAGAATGCATTGCGGCAACGACCCGTGATGACGTAGCGGTCTCACGAGACCGCTACATAATCACGGGTTTTTGCCACAATGCATTACTGGGAACGGAGCATCGCTAAAGGCCTGGGCTGGATCCGGGGGCCACTGGAAGGTGAGTATATAACTATTTTTTATTTTAATTATTTTTTTAACAGGGATATGGTGCCCACATTGATATATACTACGTGGGTTGTTATATACTACGTGGGCTGTGTTACATACGGCGTGGGCTGTGTTATATACTGCGTGGGCTGTGTTATATACTACGTGGCTGTGCTCTACACTACGTGGGCTGTGCTATATACTACGTGGCTGTGCAAGATACTACGTGGGCTGTTATATACTGCGTGGGCTGTGCTATATACTACGTGGGCTGTGCTATATACTACGTGGGCTGTGTTATATGCTGCATGGGCTGTTCTATATACTACGTGAGCTGTGATATATACTATGTGGGCTGTGCTATATACTTTGTTGGCTGTGCTATATACCAGAGGTGTCAAACTGCATTCTTCGAGGGCCGCAAACAGGTAATGTTTTCAGGATTTCCTTGTATTGCACAGGTGATAATTTAATCACCTGCACAGAATGATTCCAGCACCTTGTGGAATGCTAAGGAAATCCTGAAAACATGACCTGTTTGCGGCCCTCGAGGAATGCAGTTTGACATCTCTGCTATATACCACATGGGCTGTGCTATATACCACATGGGCTGTGCTATATACTACATGGGCTGTGCTATATACTACATGGGCTGTGCTATATACTACGTGGGCTGTGCTATATACTACGTGGCTGTGTTATATACTACGTAGCTGTGCTATATACTACGTGACTGTGCAATATACTACGTGGCTGTGCTATATACTACGTGGCTGTGTTATATACTATGTGGCTGTGTTATATACTGCGTGGGCTGTGCTATATACTACATGCCTGTGCTATATACTATGTGCCTGTGCTATATACTACGTGGCTGTGCTATATACTACGTGGCTGTGCTATATACTACGTGGCTGTGCTATATACTACGTGGCTGTGCTATATCCTACGTGGCCTGTGTTATAAGCTACGTGAGCTGTGAGACTCTTTCGCCCCGGGGCCCTCAAAAACCTGGAGCTGGCCCTGGCTTCACTGATTGGTCGCGCCCGGCCGGCCGTGAAAAATCAGCGACAGATGCAGTCTGGCCGCAAATTGGCGCGGGATTTAAACCACGCTTCGCTAATTGGTCGCGCCTGGCAGGACGAATCCTGTGTATTCATTGCATTATTCTCAAATCTTCATAAATACACTACATACATATTCTAGAATACCCGATGCGTTAGAATCGGGCCACCATCTGGTAGTACTTATATTCTTGTACATAGGGGGCAGTATTATAGTAGTTATATTCTTGTACATAGGAGCAGTATTATAGTAGTTATATTCTTGTACATACGGGGCAGTATTATAGTAGTTATATTCTTGTACATAGGAGCAGCATTATAGTAGTAATATTCTTGTACATACGGGGCAGTATTATAGTAGTTATATTCTTGTACATAGGAGCAGTATTATACTAGTTATATTCTTGTACATAGGGAGCAGTATTATAGTAATTATATTCTTGTATATAGGAGCATATTCTTGTATATAGGGGCAGTATTATAGTAGATATATTCTTGTACATAGGAGCAGCATTATAGTAGTTATATTCTTGTACATAGGGAGCAGTATTATAGTAGTAATATTCTTGTACATAGGAGCAGTATTATAGTAGTTATATTCTTGTACATAGGGAGCAGTATTATAGTAGTTATAGTCTTTTCATAGAGGACTGAATTATAGTATTTGTATTTCCCCTATATTAGTTAAGTCTCGGGTATAAGTAACGATTCTACCTTGGCAACAACTTTTATTGTGGTTTTAAAGTAGGAGTTTCTGAAAGTAACAAAATAGCATGAAATGTAACAAGAGGAAATGTCTGTATATACCACAGCGTGTAGCGTACACCACATACTGGGTGTGTATATTAAACAAAAATCTTCAATAGAAGAGGTAATATTTACTTAGAGGCAGAATTGCATTAAAATATAGTGGATGCAACATCGATTGTTTAACATGAGCAAAGAATAGTACAATGCTCTGCGTCACTCCCTGTTTGGTATGGCACTTTGAAGGAGCTGGGGTAAGAAATTACTACTGGGCACATATCTGTGTCGTAAAGTTATCTGTAATGGTTTATTGCTGTACACTATTCATTTCTGAGAAACTAAGTAGGATATACAGTTTCTTCTCACAAAATTAGAATATCATCAAAAAGTTAATTTCAGTTCTTCAATACAAAAAGTGAAACTCCTATATTATATAGAGTCATTACAAACAGAGAGATCTATTTCAAGTGTTTATTTCTGTTAATGTTGATGATTATGGCTTGCAGCCAGTGAAAACCCAAAAGTCATTATCTCAGCAAATTAGAATAATTAACAAAAAACACCTGCAAAGGTTTCCTAAGTGTATAAAAAGGCCCCTTAGTCTGTTTCAGTAGGCTCCACAATCATGGGGAAGACTGCTGACCTGACAGATGTCTAGAAGGCAGTCATTGACACGCTCCACAAGGAGGGTAAGCCACAAAAAGTCATTGCTAAAGAAGCTGGCTGTTCACAGGGTGCTGTATCCAAGCATATTAACGGAAAGTTGAGTGGAAGGAAAAAGTGTGGTAGAAAAAACACAAGCAACCGGGATAACCGTAGACTTGAAAGGATTGTTAAGAAAAGGCCACTCAAAAATTTGGGGGAGATTCACAAGGAGTGGACTGCTGCTGGAGTCATTGCTTCAAGAGCCACCACACACAGATGTATCCAGGACATGGGCTACAAGTGTCACATTCCTTGTGTCAAGCCACTCATGACCAAAAAAACAACGCCAGAAGCGTCTTACCTGGGCCAAGGAGAAAAAGAACTAGACTGTTGCTGAGTGGTCCAAGGTGTTGTTTTCAGATGAAAGTAAATTTTGCATTTCATTTGGAAATCAAGGTCCCAGAGTCTGGAGGAAGAGTAGAGAGGCCACAATCCAAGCTGCTTGAGGTCTAGTGTGACGTTTCCACAATCAGTGATGGTTTGGGGAGCCATGTCATCTGCTTTTGTAGGTCCACTGTATTTTATCAAGACCAAAGTCAGCGCAGCCGTCTACCAGGAAATATTAGAGCACTTAATGCATCCCTCTGCCGACAAGCTTTTTGGAGATGGAAATGTAATTCTGAAGCAGGACTTGGCACCTGTCCACACTGCCAAAAGTACCAATACCTGGTTTAAACAACAGTATCACTGTGCTTGATTGGTCATCAAACTCGCCTGACCTTAACCCCATAGAGAATCTATGGGGTATTGTCAAGAGGAAGATGAGAGACACCAGACCCAACAATGCAGAGGAGCTGAAGGCTGCTATCAAAGCAACCTGGGCTTCCATAACACCTCAGCAGTGCCACAGGCTGATCGTCTCCATGCCACACCGCACTGATGCAGTAATTAATGTCAAAGGAGCCCCGACCAAGTATTGAGTGCATTAACTGAACATACATTTCAGTAGGCCAAGATATAGGATTTAATATCATTTTTCAAGCTGATGTTATAAAGTATTCTAATTTACTGAGATAATGACTTTTGGGTTTCATTGGCTGTAAGCAATAATCATCAACATTAACAGAAATAAACACTTGAAATAGATCACTCTATATAATATGAGTTTCACTTTTTGTATTGAAGAGCTGAAATAACTGAAATTAACTTTTTGACGATATTCTAATTTTGTGAGAAGCACCTGTAACTACTATAATACTGCTCCTATGTACAAGAATATAACTACTATAATACTGCTCCCTATGTACAGGAATGTAACTACTATAATTCTGCCCCCTATGTACAAGAATATAACTACTATAATACTGATCCTATGTACAAGAATATAGCTAGTATAATACTGCTCCCTATGTACAAGAATATAACTACTGTAATACTGCTCCTATGTACAAGAATATAACTACTATAATACTGCCCCTATGTACAAGAATATAACTACTATAATACTGCTCCTATGTACAAGAATATAACTACTATAATACTGCCCCTATGTACAAAAATATAACTACTATAATACTGCTCTTATGTACAAGAATATAACTACTATAATACTGCCCCCTATGTACAAGAATATAACTACTATAATCCTGCTCCTATGTACAAGAATATAACTACTATAATACTGCCCCCTATGTACAAGGATATAACTACTATAATACTGCTCCCTATGTACAAGAATATAACAACTATAATACTGCTCCTATGTACAAGAATATAGCTAGTATAATACTGCTCCCTATGTACAAGAATATAACTACTGTAATACTGCTCCTATGTACAAGAATATAGCTAGTATAATACTGCTCCCTATGTACAAGAATATAACTACTGTAATACTGCTCCTATGTACAAGAATATAGCTAGTATAATACTGCTCCCTATGTACAAGAATATAACTACTATAATACTGCCCCCATGTACAAGAATATAACTACTATAATACTGCTCCTATGTACAAGAATATAACTACTATAATACTGCTCCTATGTACAAGAATATAACTACTATAATACTGCCCCTATGTACAAGAATATAACTACTATAATACTGCCCCCTATGTACAAGAATATAACTACTATAATACTGCTCCTATGTACAAGAATATAACTACTATAATACTGCCCCTATGTACAAGAATATAACTACTATAATACTGCCCCCTATGTACAAGAATATAACTACTATAATCCTGCTCCTATGTACAAGAATATATCTACTATAATACTGCCCTATGTACAAGAATATAACTACTATAATACTGCTCCCTATGTACAAGAATATAACTACTATAATACTGCCCCCTATGTACAATAATATAACTACTATAATACTGCTCCCTATGTACAAGAATATAACTACTATAATACTGCCCCCTATGTACAAGAATATAACTACTATCATACTGCCCCCTATGTACAAGAATATAACTACTATAATCCTGCTCCTATGTACAAGAATATATCTACTATAATACTGCCCTATGTACAAGAATATAACTACTATAATACTGCTCCCTATGTACAAGAATATAACTACTATAATACTGCCTCCTATGTACAAGAATAAAACTACTATAATACTGCCCATATGTACAAGAATAAAACTACTATAATACTGCCCCTATGTACAAGAATAGAACTACTATAATACTGCTCCTATGTACAAGAATATAACTATTCCTAAATATTAGGACCATGGACTAATATTTGGCTCCCCACATTGACCCTTTCTGTGCTGTCCCAGTGTCGTTTTAGTTAGGTCTGTAAACTGGACCTGCTGTCTCTGATCCTGACCTGGCTCTGCTCACACAGCTAGTGTGGTTGTGAACGTGTATCAGCCTGGGCAAACCTATAAACAGCACAGCGCCATAAATCTCTCCCTTCCAGTTCACAGTGTATCGGTATATGTAGGCGCTATCAGGCAAACATCACCTGGCTGTGGTTTGTGTCTGGTATCACAGCTTGGCTTCTTGAAGGGAATTAACCTGAATTGCAATACCATACACAACCTGAGGACAGGTGTGGTGCTTTTTATTGATGAAACATAGCTATCTATCTTAATTATATGGCAGAATGAGACTCACAGAAGCTGGAGATAAAATCTTAGGAATTAAAGGGAAGAGTGGCAGAAAGTCCTTTTATGATTCAGTGTTGGATCTCCGCTTCATGAGTGAGTATGATGTGAATCAGCATTCACCAGAGCTTCCTATGTATCTATTTTTCAGTTTTCCTTTGAAGGAGGAAACCCCCAAGTGATATCACTAAGATAAAACCCCCTTTATATTAGTGTCCTTCCAAGATGATACATTGTGGCTAGCATGTCACAATGTACCAGATTGACTTTGTGGTTGGTGCTTCTTACGCATTTTATCCCAGGACCCTTTATACGGATTACATCCTTTGCAGCCGAACCCCAATGTAACGAACCTACCCAGATCTGACAATTATTGCAATTTTTTATGCAATTCAGGGAAAAAAATTGATTCATACAATATGCCTGATCTGTATGGGTAAGAATCATAAGAATCAGACATTTTTAGTACCAAGGACAAAACGACCATTGTGCCATCCTGGAAAGGAGATACCAGTCCATTTGTTCCATTTTTGTAAATTCGGTCAGAGTGAAAAAGGAGCGCCAGGCCTGAGCTTTCATCTCCGTAAAACCCCATAAGGGCTCTTTTCCATTTGCGAGAAACACGTCTGTGTCTCGCATGTGAAAACCAAGCTCTGGCGCCGGCACTTGGGAGCGGAGCGCGCAGCTCCATGTGTTGCTATGCGGCCGCACGCTCCGCTCTGGAGTGTTGGCGCCAGAGCTTGGTTTTCACATGCGAGAGACGGACGTGTTTCTCGCAAATGGAAAAGAGCCCTAAGGCAGAGAGTAGAATCTTAGGGCAAGCCAAAATCAACTAAACTGCTTTCTATAATGCCACCAAGAGACTGAAGGGGCGCCACAGAGACAACCAACTGACCATGGGACCAGTCAGATGGTTTATGTCAAATACGTTTTCTTTTTTTTCTTTTTTTAAAGTCTGTGGGGCAGAAGACCTAGTATGTGCACGTGTTTTCAATGGGGAGAGAAGAACAAGTCATGTTTGGTGGCAGCTTATACGTCCAAAATGATGGGACAGGTTGAAATCCAACAAGTCAAAACTTATTTACCCCTATATATTTTAGATGGTTGTTTCTTTTAGCTTTAGTGTTACACACCTGTTCTGGGCTCCGCTTCTTTCCCCTAGTTCCATTGCCCTCTGCTGTGCTCCTTGTCAGGTTTTGTAAATTGCCCGGCGTTGATCAATGACATCTCCCTAGACCTATTTAAGGTCCATTGACACATACACACACCTGTGTCCTATGATTGAGACTCTAGACCTCTGTTTGGTGTGCTTGACTTTCGGTGCATACTGTGCTTTACTTACTTCCATCCCTACTTGGTTCCACTTCATCCATCCTCCTGATCCTGAAATTCCTGTGTGTGCCTGGTCCTCACTGCCCTTGTGCCTTCGAGCTTACAACATCAACGCCTGTCTGGGCCTGTGCGCCCACCCGGACCTGAGGCTTAGAGGATCCACCTCGCCTAGTGAACTAGTGAGTCCAACATTTAGTCAGATGTTTCCTCAGACCACCTATGAATGTTATCTACTTAGCCACCAAGCAGAATAAACTGGGCATCAACAAAAGGCAGAATGGTGTACAGGGGTCAGAGCCTCCAGTAAGCAGAGTGCTGAGGTGTCTACATTGGCACATGAGGTGTTAGAGTGTGACCCCCTGGGAGATAGGTTCAGCATCCACACCCTTCTTATGGGCTGACTTCACCCAGACTTGCCTCAGGTCCTCACAACCCTGGCTGTCTATGTACATGTCCTCAGCTGTAAAGTGATGTCCTAATTCCCAGCAGCATGTAATTTCAGGTCTGTGGTTAAACAATTCAGAAAGTGCCTTGATTTGAGAAGCTGCTGTGTGGACCGGAGAGGAGCACTGAGGTAAGTGGTCAAGAAACTGTTTTAGAAGTTGGTAGATTTAGGCAAAACATACACAAACCGTAGTGTCATAATTCAGGTTCTGCGATAACAAGTTTGTTAAGCGGTCTTCATAAAGGGATCCCTAACTAGAATCACGAGTTGCTTGTCTTTTTTTCCACTGCAAGAATCTATTCATTTTAGCTGACCAGGTGAGGTTCGGGCTCTGGTAGCCAACCGAACTTTAGTCTATTTTTCTCGCTCTTTTTTCCAGGAATCTCTACTCGGGATCTGTGGTTCATCTCAACAGGTCTGGTCAGAAAATATAAGTACTGCAAGACCTCCTAGTGGTCAATTCTTATAACCCACCTGTGACGTGAGTCACTATAGTAATAAGTCCCAAAAGTGGAGAGAAAGACTACAATAACAGATAGTAATATAATACTACTTACTGCATAAGTAAAGGGAGTTCAAACGATCAGAGGTCAGGTCCAGGAAATGGCGCAGTACAACAAGGAGGCGGGGGAGTCAGAGTCGAAATCCAATTCACGAGCCGGGGTAAGGAAAACCAGAAAGGCAATACAGTTTACAGGGAGCAGGCAAAAGAGAAGTCAGGTCACAAGCAAAGAGTCTAAGTCCAGGAAGGGAATAAAGTCAGGCCGGATCAGGCACAGAGCACAGAGGGATCATACTTACACAGGCAGCACCAAGTGTACGACTGACACTGGATGAAGGAGCTAGCATGCTTAAGTAGAAGACTAATCAAGGGAAGTGAACACAGGTGATTGCAGCCCAGACCCAGCACAACCAAAATAGACTGACAGCCTCCATACAATAGTAACAGAGCAGACAAGGACAGTGTGGAGATCGTAACACCACCCCTATAATTTCCATGGACACCAACAGTCCTATAGAGCTGTGGTTCATCTCACTTTCTGACCAGATCTGTTATGGGTGGTTGAGGTCCTTCTGGTGGTCCATTTCTATATTCCACCCTTATAATTTCCATGTACACTAGCAGTCCTCCAGACCAGAGAGCAGCAATGCGATGAACACTCTATAAGGCAATTATACATCACACCGTTGTTAACTTTTAAAGGGGTCTTCAGGTATTAGAAACTCCTATTTAGCAATGTGTTTTTGAAGTTGAATGTGCGGTTATCAGGGCTGCCATAGAAGGGCACCAGCGGGCATCACAACCCGGATGGGTTCAGACCTTCGGCTGCTATGTCCTTCAGTTCTCATTACCCATCCCTTGTTACTGTTGATCATTATCCCATTGACCAGTGCTAAAGAAAAGCTGAGGACTGCTCACTTCCTAGATAAGCCTCCCTCTCAATTCTCTCCAGGGCTGATGAGGGGTCAGTCATGTACCCACCCTGCTCCTCTGGAGGCCTGGTCTATTTACTTAGTATTTATTTTCTCTCCATACCAGGAATTCTTGTATCCTCCAGCAGAAGCAGTGCCTCCTTATCTCCTTATTCATGTAATCATACATCACATGAAAGCTCCTGCTCAGAGGCAGCAATCTGCACAGATAAGGAGTCAGTCTCCTGGAATGAAATGCGTGGGGCGCAACCAACTCAATCTGATACATAGTTATGTGACAGCCGCCCGCAATCCATCAAGTTCTGCTGATGGCAGAGGGAAAATGGGCATCCAGACCGCACGTGTGTGTGTGTGTGTGTGTGTATGTGTGCGTGTGTGTGTGTGTGTGTGTGTGTGTGTACACATGGCAAGCTGAGATACAGTAATGGATGGGTGTATCACACATGATTTCATTACTGTAGATATACTGATCTCCTACTTTGTCACGCTTAATAGGTACACCAATTCCTGATAGCATCACATATGAGTGGATTAGAAACACTGGCACATGACCGGATTACATATGAGAGCATTAGTTACACCAGTCCATGACAGTATAGCACAATGATTTGACAGACTGGCTTGGCAGACAATATCATGGATGATTAGATTAGATACAACTTCTGTACAGACTATATTACACATAATAGGATTAGATACACTGTCCCATCACCATAGCTCACCTGATAGGATTAGATACATGGGTCTGAGGACAATATAATACTCTTAGAAATATGATTCTGCAGATAGTATCAAATATGGCAGGAAGGCTTAGATACTTTATTTCCATGTCCAAGTATCACACATGATTGGCTTAGATACAACTGGTTCGGAAAAAAGTATCACACATGAAAGGTAAAGATAACATCACGTCATAAGTTTAGATACTCCAGTTTGACAAACGCTATTGTACATTTTGGGCTTAGATACAACTGTTCAGCAGCCAGTATCCCTTATGATATACTTAGATACTGTGTCATAGACTTAAATACAGTGCCTCAGCAAACAACAAATGATACTCCATTTTGTGAGATATCACTTGATGAGCTTAGATACAGTGCCTCTGGACAACATATAATAATAGGTTCAGATACAGTGTGTCTCAGCATACAGTATCCCATCTCATGGGCTTAGATACAGACCAGCATATGCCAGTGGTAACTTTTTCTCCAGTTCACTGTACTGTAATGTTGTGGTTCTACATTTCTACCATATTGGAATCCTTGCCGTATACAGAAGTACATGGATTTTTCACAATAATTTAGCCACTAGGTGGAGTAACTTTATGGTTATCCCAGAATAACTGAGAGACCAAAAACTTTTACAACTACTACCAAGAACTAGCTGTAAGTGACTGAAAAAAGGTGGTCTGGGCACTAAAGGTACCTTCACACGAAGCGACGCTGCAGCGATAGCGACAACGATGCCGATCGCTGCAGCGTCGCTGTTTGATCGCTGGAGAGCTGTCACACAGACCGCTCTCCAGTGACCAACGATGCCGAGGTCCCCGGGTAACCAGGGTAAACATCGGGTTGCTAAGCGCAGGGCCGCGCTTAGTAACCCGATGTTTACCCTGGTTACCAGCGTAAAATGTAAAAAAACCAAACAGTACATACTTACATGCGTCCCCCGGCGTCCGCTTCCTGCACTGTGTGAGCGCCGGCAGTAGCAGGGCACAGCGGTGACGTCACCGCTGTGCTGTGCTTTCACTTTCACTTTGCGGCGCTCAGTCAGTGTGGGAAGCGGACGCCGGGGGACGCATGTAAGTATGTACTGTTTGTTTTTTTTACATTTTACACTGGTAACCAGGGTAAACATCGGGTTACTAAGCGCGGCCCTGCGCTTAGCAACCCGATGTTTACCCTGGTTACCAGTGTAAAATGTCGCTGGTATGGTTGCTTTTGCTGTCAAACACAACAATACACGGCAATCGGACGACCAAATAAAGTTCTGAACTTTATTCATCGACCAGCGACATCACAGCAGGATCCTGATCGCTGCTGCGTGTCAAACTAAACGATATCGCTAGCCAGGACGCTGCAACGTCACGGATCGCTAGCGATATCGTTACAAAGTCGTTTCGTGTGAAGGTACCTTAAGAAGATGCACAATCCCACCACCCTCCAGATCACAGGATTGTGCAGGAAAACCAGTTAGATTTGGGAGATAGGGAGTAAATCCTGTCTACCCAGGTCAGGCTAATTTGTACATTTGTTTGGAGGGGGCTGGGGAGGAAGGGCAGCTCCTTGTCTGTGACAGATTTAATGCCAAACAGAAGACACAGAACTAGGAAATGATTAATGTGGGAATCCTAGGAAACAGCCGCATGGGAAAAGATCATTGACCTGGGGAGGCTTTACATACAGCCCCACCGAGATCTTGAGGACTGCGGTCAATGATCATTTACAATATGACATCTGACAGCGTCCTTAGCGCCCATACATGTCCCACATTGCTATAGAGGTATAACACAGTGACATCATAAAGGGTGTACAGACTTCTGCAACCAGTTATGCTCCAGTGCATTGAAAACAAAAAAATAGATTGAAAATCTCCTACCATTCCTTCTTCAACTTCTCTGCAGACCTGTTCTCCATGGTTACAGACTACAAACAAACCCTACTTGCAGTCAGATCTGAAGGCCACCGGGGCTAAAGCTGGCCATACACATTAGATGGCTTTCGATAACACGATGCTTCAGCCGATCGCTCGGAAGACAGCCATCTCAGCTGACTCGCATACTCAGTAGTGCTGGGCCGAATGAGTGCTCCTGAGTTTTCTATGGCATGTCGGTCTGCGGCTTATCTCAGGGAGGACAATGCGATCAGCAGTCATGTGTGATCGACATCTCTCTCGACTATCAGTCGGCCCATACAAATCAGAACATTGGCTGAACTCGTAGATATTGGAAAGTTCAGCCGACAATTAGTCTAGTGTGTATGGGGGGCCTTAAACTAAAAAGCCTATATTGGTGGGATCGGACGATAGCCCAATGTGTATGGGGCCATGCTGATTTTCCCAAAACAGAAGATGTGAGGTAAACTAAGGATACGACACATCAGATTTTTAATGGTCTTCTAGGAAATAGGCCGTTGCCAGAAGAGTTTTCTAGTAGAGACCACAGGGGATTGGCCAAGTTTTAACGTTCCTTTGTATGGGGGATTCAAGAGCTAGCTGTCGGGCGTATGTTCGTTCAGCCGACAATTGTCGTGTATGGTGGGCTTTACAGGTATGTTCTACTCCACACCTTGTGTCCCTCAGAGACAGTAAAAGAGGGAGAGACATAAAGTAACCATGGAGACACTCAGGTTTTGCATAGGTGTATATCCAAAAAGGTAGCAGGTTTTTAACTAAGACTATGTGTGGGGGCATTGGAGTAATAACACTGGTCAATGCAATTTTTCTGGCAAAAGGTTTTAAAACATATTTTAAGTCAATTTTGGCTTCTGATTATGAATATGAACTCCGTTTTTGGCTTTCACATCAGGATTTCGAGATATTTTCAATTTTTGCTGAAAATTACTCCTAATGTTTTATGATAAAAACACATGATTTTCGGTACTACATTTTGTATATTTTTAATCAAGGAATAACAAAGATTACAAAGTCTATGTACAGCAAATCAAATATACTTACAGAATTAAACTACAAAATATAAAAACACATATATATGGCACACAGATGAATGACAAATGGCAGTTATTGGAACTTTCCTTTCTTGGCTGATCTGTCATGTACAGCTTCTGGGTTGTCTCTCATCAAGCTCCAGCAATAGTCAGCCATCATATGTGAGTCCCACCGGCCTTGAAACCATTCTTCCATTGTTTTAATGTCCTGATGAAAACGCTCCCCTTGTTCCTCGCTCACATCCCCAAGGTTCTCTGGAAAAAAAGTCCAAATGGCTGTGTAAATAGTGAATCTTGATACTCATTCTACATCCAAGATTTCGCAGACTCATTAGTAGCTCTTCCACAATCTCTTCATAGTTGTCTGCTTTCTTATTCCCTAGAAAATTCTGCACCACATTACAAAATGCATTCCGAGCTCTTTCTTCTGTCTCATTCATTGATGTGATAAAATTTGGGTCTCTCATAAGTGTTCTTATTTGAGGTCCATCAAATATTCCAGCCTTTTTCTTCTCTTCACTAAGACCAGGAAAAGTTGAACATATATAGCTAAAGCATTCTCCACTGTGATTGAGAGGTTTGACGAACTGCTTCATCAATCCAAGTTTTATGTGTAAGGGAGGAAAAACAATGTCCTTCCTATCCACTAGAGGATCATGGATGACATTCTTATCGCCAGATGCCAAACTCTGTCGCTGAGGCCATTCAGTTTTCACCCAATGCTCTGCTGTAGCTCTACTGTCCCAGTAGCACAGAAAACAAGGGTGTTATCATAACAAATGGGAATTATGCATGTTCAAAGAAAACAAAGATATTCTCACATTTTTTGGGGGACTAAATGAAAACTAAATTTACCTTAGTGAACCGTATAAACCGGCACTTTTCATAGACTAATTATATTTATCATGGAATTCATGAAAATGGGCTATATACCTATAGCGCAAAAACGTGATGTGATAGAGAAATTATAAGATCAGATTTGAATTCAGCACCCTCAAATTAGTCTAAAACTGTTCTTAAAGTCCATGCCAGAATTTTTTTTTTTTTTTGTAGACCAGTGTAATAAAATGGCTTATAAAGGTCTACACACCATCTAATAAATATCACAAACATGGCAAAATTACATCTACTGGAAATCTTAAATTTGGAAATTCATTTTTCAGTGTTGTAGAAGGGCAGAGGTGATCTTTGCTTTGCAAAGATTTGAATCTTGGAACGATAAAGATTAGAACTGGGGGCACTGTTGCATTGATGGTTATGGAAATTAAGGGGGGGATGACCACTGTGGTGAAAAATGGTACTGCAAGCAAAAGATGTTAGTGTAATAAACTGCATTCAGAATTGAAGTAACTGTCTCCTAAGAATGGCAAATGTTTTATTGTAATCAAAATAAGGGACTCTAAAAATGTAATGATCCTGTATTATAAGGGATTACATTAGATCCTTTAACAATGGAAGAATGCACATGAGATATCAGTGACTACAGGACCTGGACTTGCTGTCTCCTCTATTATAAGATATATCAGTGATTTGACAGGTTACAGGTATCAACAAAGCAAAGAGTTCTCACCAGACATCAAAGCCTTTATCAGGAGCGTCCTGGGCTCACAATGCACCCTAGACTTGTCTGATGGACAGTAAATAACCCGCCATGATTACCCGGATTGTAATGTCATCAGCCGGCTGTCTCTAAATCTAATTACAGAAGCTGGAATTTAATACATTAACATCTCATTAGTGCCCCTTGTTCTCCGGTAATTAACCCTTGTACCTAGAAAGTAGTTATTGTGATAAATTGATAAGTGGTCTCTGGATGATTAGTGGCCAGAAATGCCTGGAAAGCTGCAAAAGATAAAGTGAAGAAGCGTTGTTTAAAAAAAAAAATCTTGTTTCGCCATTATCTTGCCTTTTAAACAGCCTGCCGATCACCTGATCAATGAGCGAAACGCACAGCCCACTTTGGTCTAAGGGCATCTAATCGACTGCCGATCCATAGAAGTTTTCCGACTGGCGGTCGTATCGTGTCGCCGGTCAGTCCATGTAAACATATCTTCATCCTGTTTTTTATAAGAATTTATTAAGTTCTTAAGACGCATATAAAGAACTAAACTGATCATGAACACCCCGAAATGCGTGGGTTGTTTATATGCCATCAATGCCTGAAACGCGCATGAATTCTTTGTAGTTTAGTTGTGTGTGTATATCGACATATTAAAGTGGATCCGTCATCAGCGTTCACAATAAAAACTTCAATCACTGTTCAGTAGAACTTTTAGACCTGCTGAGGCTGGTGTGCTTACTTTAAAAATCCACGTCAGAATGGCTGTATGATCCATTTTGAAAGTTATTTTTTTTGTCCTATATTCAAATTAGAATTTTGAATGCGGTTTAACCGGAGTCATAAAACTGCTCATTTTTATATCAAGATTATTCAGCCAATCTCAAATGGATTTTCATGTGTTCTCTCTGCCTGAAACGCGTATGGCTCCAGTGTAGGACATCTGTTTGCATAGGGATATGTTATGTCCTTTCATCAATTATGCAGTGTTAACAAGCTAAAATGCTGATTAGTGGTCCCTGGATAATTCTAATTGAAGGCCTGAAACGCGTGTAAACTAGTGTATAGGGCTTTATTAAACACTTTTATTAATGAATATGAAGAGCTGACATAATTGTGAGTGCTCTGAAATGCTAGTATGTATGAATGTTAGTGTTATTTGTGCATGACATGGTCTGAAATGCGTATGCATTTTGTTTGGTTAGTTTTTGTATATAGGGAGATAAGTACTTGAAATGCGTATACTGAACTAGCAAGAGTGACCAATAATACCCCTAAATGCATTTAATAAGCTGATTAGTGGTCTCTAGATGATTGAAATATTTGTAAAATGGATTTTAGGCATAGACCTATTTTAAATAATCGAAAATGCTCTGAAACGCGTGTGTATGGATTTTTTTTAATATTCATGCTATGATTTTCTAAAACGCATATGGCTCATGTGTGGGTTAGTTGTACGTATAGGGATATATTGCCCATGAGAACCTCAAAACACTTGTAATTAGCTGATTACCAGACCCTAGATTATTATTGGAGGCCTAAAAAGCATGTAGGTTTTAATAAATACTGTATATCAAAGTTGACATTCATAATCATGAATGCCCCAAATGTTGAAAATTCAAAAAATGTAGTGTCCGAAATGTTGAGCATGGATTTTTTGTTGTTGTGCTTTAGTGTGTAGGTTATGAATGCCTGAAACGCGTTTGTTTCCATCTAGTTCTGCGTATGATATTTGTGGTCTTTTACAGAGCTATTTCAACATGTACACGCCGTTTCATGGTTGATTATGAATAGTTGATTGGCATGTGTGTACTATATAGTGTAGTCCTACATATAGGGATTTCAATATTTACACACAATGATCATTAATTCCCAAAACGCATTTGGATTTGGTGTACTGCTTCCTCCTTATGTGGATTTACCAGTTTATAATAATGTCATGAAGACTCCAAAATGCATATGGTTCCTACCTAGTGTGCGGATGTGATATGTGTAGTTTAATGGAGTAATTTAAATCACTATGCGCCATTTACCTGACCAAAACGCGTTAAACGGGATTTACTGTTATTTTTCAAAGAGAATGAGTCATTTTCAGAGACGATGGATACTTAAAATTAGATGACTAGCACTTTGTAGTGAAGTGTGTGCAGGAATTATGGAGTGTTTTACAACAAGGGTGCATTGTTCGCATGGACAATCACTAATGTGTACATACTTATGTTACTAAGCTCTTTAAACGAATGATCGTTGTGTGTCTACAACCGATTTGGCCAATATTTAGGATTTTGGCAGATTATTGTCACCTGATAAAGTTAATTAAATCCCCAAAAACTATGCAAACTAATTAAAACTTTCCTTCTCCATCAGTGATGGCTATATTATTTAAAGGCATCTGTCCTAGTAATTGGCGCTCTGTTTTAGTAACTTAAGGAATGTATAAGTAAAGGGTCAATTCTTCTTGTGCGCTCATCAGTTAACTTTATTTATATAGTGGTGAACCCCTTTAAGGGAATTGGCTTGTTCGTAGTAATTTTTTTCACCTTGGGGCAATGAAGTAGAGAGTCGGGAGCAGGAGCCAGGGTGCATAGGGGTGGAGCCGCATATTCATCACTGTAATGGGCGGCACCACGTGACGGCTCATACAGGAGAAGCTGCGGCGAGGAGATGACGCTTCGAGGGAGCCGGGTGAGTATTTTCTTTCCAGCGGTCGGGCGCACAGGGGGTGGGAGGGGGGTGGAGACAAAGATATTTACTGTATTTCTACCGCAAAAGAACACAAAATACAATGATTTTTCATTTCTTCTCTCCAGCGAACGCTGCTGGAGAGAACAAATGAATGGCGGCTTCAGCACCATGCTGGGGGGACAGCGCTTACTGTAGCTCTGTCTCCTGCACGGCACACAGACGGCACACGGACAGCATCCGTGTGCGGTACGTGTTTTACACGGACCCATTGACTTTAATGGGTCTGTGTGATCCGTGCGCTCCCACGAACACTGACATGTCTCCGTGTTTTTCAAACAGACACACGGTCCGTGAAAACACGCTGACATCTGCAGAGACACATTGATTTTAATGTGTCTACGTGTGTCAGTGGCTCCGGTACGTGAGAAAACTGTCACCACACGTACCGGAATCACTGACGTGTGAAACCGGCCTTAGGCTGCCAGAGATCGACTGCTGCATTTAGTACAGCCACAAGGGGCAGGAGCGAGCAGGTTCTATGAAGTCCAGGTGACTCTGACTAAATTATAGCTTTGTAGTTCCCAAAAATGGCTGCTGTGATCAGATGCCCTTGGGAAGAAAGGATAGATAATTTCTCAGCTTATCGAGATCAGACGATGCAAAAATTAAAAGGAATGGTAAAGTTATGGGGGTTATCCAGGATTATTCCGTCACAGTCGTATACGGGTACGGTACTTGCTCTTGCCACCCTCCATGTTTGCCCTTGTTGCCATACACCCGCTCTATTTCTATGAATCATCTTAAATATGCCTGTAAATTATAAATACTCCAGCGAGGCGGCGGCTTTCCATCATCTGCAAGTTCTGGCCCCCACCTATATATAGTGGAGTAAGGGGTCCGAAATAGAGGCCGGCCTCATCTATATATGACCAGGAACGCACCGCGCGGATTATCACAGACCAGGTGCCATATATTCCTACCCCTCCATGACACCGTCAGCTATTCATGAGGCTATGAAGGTGTATCTAAGTGTATCCTGGGTGACACTGTCCAGTCAGGAGGAGTATCCATCCCAGGTCATCATGTGTAATTCTGTCTGCTGAGCTGCTGTATCTAAGCCATTAATGTGTATTACTGTCTGCTCAAAGTATCCAAGCTCATCCTGTACGACACTGTCTGTTTAGTTGCTGTATCTAAATCTTAATGTGTGATGTAGTCTTCTGACCAGCTCTATCCAAATCTGTCTATTGAGCTGTTGCATCTAAACCTATTGTGTGATACTATCTGCTGAGCTATCTAAGCCATTGTGTGCTTATTTCTGCACAGCTCATGTATCCAAGCTATTAATGTGTCTACAACATTAATGTGTGATACTGTCTGCTCAGCTGCTGTATCTAAGCCATAAATATTAGATAGACCTATGCAGACAGTATCAAAGCCATTAATGTGTCGTACTGTCTGTTTAGCTGCTGTATCTAAGCCATTTATCTGTAATACTGTCCAGTTGCTGTATCTAAGCCTTTAATGTGTGATACTGTCTGCATAGGTGTTGCAGCTAAGCCAGTGTATCATACTGTCTGCTCAGCTGTTGTATCTAAGCCATTAATCTGTGATAATGTCTGCTCAGCTGCTGTATCTAAGCCACTAATGTGTGATACTGGCCGCTGAGCTAATGTAGCTAAGCCTATCTAGGCCCATTTATAAGCACAAGACCTGGGCTGATCCCAGACTGGGGGGACATTTGGTCGCTCCCTCGGGTGGGGGCTGTGAAGGGTAACCTGCAGGTTACTTGTCTGAGAGGTGATGATGATCATTTACTTCAAAGACAAACAACTTGTCAGGGGTGAAATATAACAAATGGCCACAAGGACAGGCCCGACCCTCTCCTTCCTCTGTGGCCTCAAGGACAGATTTAGTCTCCCTCACATTACTCCTGCAGCTCGGGATTCTGGGAAGATGAGGGGTGAAGCCGACCACAGGCAAGAAGAGTTGCCCCTAAAATTCTGCAGCATCCATATTTATAAAGGGTCACACGATCCACCACACTGGCTGACTAGAAAGGTCGTTACCCTAATAACCGGGGTAACGGTCTTCACAATGCCCCCAAATGTCATCATTAAGGGGGACCTGTTATTTGGAATAATTATGTAATATTTTACCTGGTGTAAATGCCGCTATTCTCCTGAATCCGGTGTTACTTTTCTTCTTCCTGTGCCTCTCTGTTCCTGAGATATGGCCCACTCTTCCCTGTATGTAAACCTAATATTGTTATTCAAGTGTGTGTGTCCCTCAAAAAAACACTCACAGGAGAGTTGAGAACCACACCCACTTGGCTATCGAGACTAGATTTATATACAGGGAAACGGGGGGCCATATCTCAGGAACGGAGAGGCGCTGGAAGAAAAGAGAAATAAGGCCGGATTCAGGAGAATGTAAAAGGTGACAGGTCCACTTTACCAGTGATTCAGCAGGGATGTGCCTATACACCGTCATTCTGTCACTATTGTATGCACACTAATATGAATGGTACTATTGTATGTACACAGGAATTGATCGTGCCATTACATGGTTAAAGCAACAGCACTTTTATAGAGTTACTAATATAATTGGTACTATTATATGGTGACTAACATGGTGAATACTGCTACATGGGCACTGCTATGTATAGTCCTATTATATAAATGTTAGTATGGAGGCACTATGATATGGCAATGATAAAAGCAGTGTAATAAAATATACACGGCTAGGAATGGTCCTACAACATAGCCACTGATATGACCGGTACTTTTTACATCGACACTGCTAGGCCTGACACTGTTCTTGGATACTAATATGGTAGGTTCTAATCAGAGGCGTAGCTAGGGTTTTGGTTCTGGGGGGCGAAGCTTCTGAGTGGGCCCCTAACCAGGTAACCTTCATTACAATTGGGTGATGCACCCTTATACTGGAGGAGAACCTCAGCAGATGACCGCGCTGTTACTGAAGATAATCTCTATATAAAGACCAACATAGATATTACCGCCATATGGTCAGTGGAAGATAGCCGTAGGCACTACTATAAATTGTGGTGCACAAGTAGGTGCCCAAACCATACTTATGTTGTGGATAAACTTGGCACACACGTGGTCAAATGAAAGTGAGATTTAATTGAAAGAGACTACATACAATATTGATACCAATACTGAGCCTCTGCTGCGTATGTGTCCCTATTACTGCACCTGATACCCCAATACTGAGCCGCTGCTGCCGTATGTGTCCCTATTACTGCACCTGATACCCCAATACTGAGCCGCTGCTGCCGTATGTGTCCCTATTACTGCACCTGATACCCCAATACTGTACCACTGCTGCCGTATGTGTCCCTATTACTGCACCTGATACCCCAATACTGAGCCTCTGCTGCCGTATGTGTCCCTATTACTGCACCTGATACCCCAATACTGAGCCGCTGCTGCCGTATGTGTCTCTATTACTGCACCTGATATCCCAATACTGAGCCTCTGCTGCCGTATGTGTCCCTATTACTGCACCTGATACCCCAATACTGAGCCGCTGCTGCCGTATGTGTCCCTATTACTGCACCTGATACCCCAATACTGAGCCGCTGCTGCCGTATGTGTCCCTATTACTGCACCTGATACCCCAATACTGAGCCTCTGCTGCCGTATGTGTCCCTATTACTGCACCTGATACCCCAATACTGAGCCGCTGCTGCCATATGTGTCCCTATTACTGCACCTGATACCCCAATACTGAGCCTCTGCTGCCGTATGTGTCCCTATTACTGCACCTGATACCCCAATACTGAGCCGCTGCTGCCATATGTGTCCCTATTACTGCACCTGATACCCCAATACTGAGCCTCTGCTGCGTATGTGCCCCAATTACTGCACCTGATACCCCAATACTGAGCCGCTGCTGCCGTATGTGTCCCTATTACTGCACCTGATACCCCAATACTGAGCCTCTGCTGCTGTATGTGTCCCTATTACTGCACCTGACACCCCAATACTGAGCCTCTGCTGCGTATGTGCCCCAATTACTGCACCTGATACCCCAATACTGAGCCGCTGCTGCCGTATGTGTCCCTATTACTGCACCTGATACCCCAATACTGAGCCTCTGCTGCTGTATGTGTCCCTATTACTGCACCTGATACCCCAATACTGAGCCTCTGCTGCGTATGTGCCCCAATTACTGCACCTGATACCCCAATACTGAGCCGCTGCTGCCGTATGTGTCCCTATTACTGCACCTGATACCCCAATACTGAGCCTCTGCTGCTGTATGTGTCCCTATTACTGCACCTGATACCCCAATACTGAGCCGCTGCTGCCATATGTGTCCCTATTACTGCACCTGATACCCCAATACTGAGCCGCTGCTGCCGTATGTATCCCTATTACTGCACCTCATACCCCAATACTGAGCCTCTGCTGCGTATGTGTCCCTATTACTGCACCTGATACCCCAATACTGAGCCGCTGCTGCCGTATGTGTCCCTATTACTGCACCTGATACCCCAATACTGAGCCTCTGCTGCTGTATGTGTCCCTATTACTGCACCTGACACCCCAATACTGAGCCTCTGCTGCGTATGTGCCCCAATTACTGCACCTGATACCCCAATACTGAGCCTCTGCTGCGTATGTGCCCCAATTACTGCACCTGATACCCCAATACTGAGCCGCTGCTGCCGTATGTGTCCCTATTACTGCACCTGATACCCCAATACTGAGCCTCTGCTGCTGTATGTGTCCCTATTACTGCACCTGATACCCCAATACTGAGCCGCTGCTGCCATATGTGTCCCTATTACTGCACCTGATACCCCAATACTGAGCCGCTGCTGCCGTATGTGTCCCTATTACTGCACCTGATACCCCAATACTGTACCACTGCTGCCGTATGAGTCCCTATTTCTCCACTTGCTTCTGCTCATCGGCTCATGCTACACTCACTACTCTGCTCCGGCTGCTGCTGCACTCACTGCTCTACTCCGGCTGCTGCTGCACTCACTGCTCTGCTCCAACGGCTGCTGCACTCTGCTACGGCTGCTGCTGCACTCACTGCTTTGTTCCGGCTGCTGCACTCACTGCTCGGCTGCTGCTGCACTCACTGCTCGGCTGCTGCACTCACTGCTCTGCCCAGGCTGCTGCTGCACTCACAGCATTGTTCTGGCTGCAGCACTCACTGCTCGGCTGCAGCTGCTGCACTCACTGCTCTTCCCAGGCTGCTGCACTCACTGCTCTGCTGCACTCACTGCTCTGTTTCGGCTGCTGCACTCACTGCTCTGCTGCACTCACTGCTCTACTGCACTCACTGCTCTTTCTGGCTGCTGCCCTCACTGCTCTGCTGCACTCACTGCTCTTCCTGGCTGCTGCCCTCACTGCTCTGCTGCACTCACTGCTCTGCTGCACTCACTGCTCTTCCTGGCTGCTGCCCTCACTGCTCTGCTGCACTCACTGCTCTGTTCCGGCTGCTGCCCTCACTGCTCTGCTGCCCTCACTGCTCTGCTGCCCTCACTGCTCTGCTGCCCTCACTGCTCTGCTGCCCTCACTGCTCTGCTCGGCTGCTTCAATGCAATCTTCAGACAGTGCAGACTCCGCCCACTCCCCTGAGCCTCCTGCAGGGCAGAGCAGCAGACTGCTGTCTCCAGGATGAAGAAGCCTTGTCTCTGCTGCCCACAGGTTTGTTCTTAGAGCAGGATGGGGTATATGCGAATCCCCCTGCCCCCTATTCAGCACTATTGCTTCTCACCAACCACACATCCTGCCTTTCCAGCACATCTAGTAGTCGGCAAACACCAGGAGGGGGAGGGGAGCAGTGTGCTGTGCACAGAGCTGTACATGCTCCCGAGTCCCCCCCATTGCTTGAGACTGAGGCTATGTGCACACGTATTTGTGAGGGCTGCGGAATTTTCCGCAGCAGATTTGATAAATCCGCAGGGCAAAAACACTGCATTTTTCCTGCGGATTTATTGCGGATTTACTGCGGTTTTTGTGCGGATTCCACTGCGGTTTTTCACCTGCGGTTTTCTATTATGGAGCAGGTGTAAAACTGCTGCGGAATCCGCACAAAGAATTGACATGCTGCGGAATGTAAACCGCTGCGTTTCCGCGCGTTTTTTTCCGCAGCATGTGTACAGAGTTTTCGGTTTTCATGGTACTGTAAACTCATGGGAAACTGCTGCGGACCCGCAGCAATTTCCGCAAGTGTGCACATAGCCATAGGGTGCATGATAGGTGCCCAGTCCTCTGCACAGTGTACATGTGTATAATATATGCACAGTACATGTAATGTGTATGTGTTATAACTGTGCCCTGTACTGCATGTTTGTGGCTGTGTATTTGTGCACTGCAATTCCTATATGTGTGTATTTGTGTGTATATATGGCATATAGCTGAACTTGTGTGTATGAAATAGGCTGTATGTGGGTATGTGCACACATTGAGCATTTGCTGCAGACATTTCCACATCAAAACGTGTCTTGTGGCAGGAAAAACGCAATATGACATGCATACGGCTTTACCTCATTTTCTACTTGCATTTTTTATGCGTTTTTTATTTGCTTTTCTTTCCCCCATTGCATTGGATAAGGTGAAAAACACTGAATGAATTGATATGCTGCAGATTGGAAACTGCTTCATATCTGCAAGGCAAAACTAAGCAACGTGTGCATGAGACGTCAGGAATCTCATTAACTTAGATGGTACTAAGAAATGCTGCAGTTTTTGCTGCAAAAAACACAGAGAATAATTAAAGAACCACTCCAGTGTTTTGTTTTGTATGTCAGTGCTGGAGTGGTGCTTTAAATCCAAGTCTCCTGTCTGATTTTCACCTTGTGGCATCTTCATGTAGTATCACCGCTGCTCCGGTCTGTCTCCAGCTGTTTGTGGCCTGTGGTCTTTGTCCTCTCTGTGTGGTGTTAATCAGTTGCTATGCGGTGGTACTATGTGGTCTGGTGATGGTATGGCAGTATTTTTCCTTGTATGTGGTATTACTTGGTCATTATGTTGTAATATTTGGTCTGGTCATGGTGTGGTATCCCTTGTATGTGGTATTATTTGATTACTATGTGGTGATAATATGTGGTCTGGTCATAGTGTGACAGTATTTATCCACTATGTGTGGTATTATTCGGTCACTGTGTGGTGATAATATGTAGTCTGGTCATGGTGTGGTGGTATTTATCCCCTATATGTGTGGTATTATTCGGTCACTGTGTAGTGATAATATGTGGTCTGGTCATGGTGTGACAGTATTTGTTCCCTGTATGTGGTATTACTTGGTCATTATGTTGTAATATGTGGTCTGGTCATGGTGTGGTATCCCTTGTATGTGGTATTATTTGATCACTGTGTGGTGATAATATGTGGTCTGGTCATAGTGTGACAGTATTTATCCACTATGTGTGGTATTATTCGGTCACTGTGTGGTGATAATATGTAGTCTGGTCATGGTGTGACAGTATTTGTACCTTGTATGTGGTATTAATTGGTCTTGGTATAGTGGATTATGTTATGTATGGAGATCACTTGTTCTCTCAGATTTCAGTAAGGGGAAGATAGTTATTTACATTAGAGATTAATTACTTGGACGTTTAACCCCTACTTGTCCTGTGATCGATGCGCAGTAGCAAATATGCACTTACAGCTGTTCTACGTTGTAAACAAGTAATTACCTATCCCAAAGACATATTCACACGTTTAGTATTTGGTCAGTATTTTACCTCAGTTTTTGTAAGCCAAAACCAGCAGTGGGTGATAAATGCAGAAGTGGTGACATGTTTCTATTATAGTTTTCCTCTGATTTTTCCGCTCCTGATTTTGGCTTACAAATAAATTATGTAAAATACTGAACAAGTGATCGTGGCCTGAGGGTGGGAACTTGTTGTTTAGTGGGGGTCTGACAGACATCCCACCTGCCGTTGCATTTTAAAATCGGGATAAAAGTTCCCCATTCTTCAGATCGTTGCAGTTTCCAATGGTTGGATTTTTCCAAGAGTTGGCAGTGGGTCTGTGGAAGGTTTGAAGGGTGGAGGCGGGGCTGGGGTGGAGCCTGGGCAGAATCTCAAGGGGGCACGAAAAGTTTGCCAGTATGGGGCCCTGAAATTCCCGGTGACAGCCCTGCTAATATGGATGGTACTATTTATATGGACGCCAATCAGAATAATAGTATTGTATGTACACTAGAATAAATGAAACCATTACATGAGAAATTCAATATACAGTGGCACGTAAAAGTTTGAATATCCCTGGTCAAAATTACTGTTATTGTGAACAGTTAATAAAGATGAAGATGAAATGATCTCTAAAAGGTCTAAAGTTAAAGATGATACATTACCTTTGTATTTAAGGCAACAAAAAAGTCATTTTTTTACATTTTAAAAATTAAAAAAAGGAAAGTGGGCCAATGTAAATGTTTGGGCACCCTTAGAGATTTGTGTGAACATATGATAATTTTGACCAAGGTTTCAGACATTAATTGGCCTATCAGGGTTATGGCTTGTTCATTATCATTGTTAGGAAAAGATAGGTGATGTAAATTTCCATCTTTATAAAAATCCAGCCTCGTCTAACCTTGTGCCAAAAAACAGCAGCCATGGGTTCTTCATAGCAGCTGCCTAGCATTCTGAAAATGAAAATGGTGGAGGCCCACAAAGCAGGAGGTTATAAGAAGAGAAAAGCGTTTTCAAGTTGCCCTTTCCTCAGTTCTAAATGTAATTAAGAAATGGCAGTTAACAGAAACAGTGGAGATCAAGATAAGGTCTGGAAGACCAAGCAAAATTTCAGTGAGGGCTGCTCATAGGATTGCTGGAGAGGCAAATCAGAACCCCCCCACTTGAATGCAAAACACCTTAAGAAAGATTTAGCGGACTCTAGAAGTTGTGGTACATTGTTCTACTGTTCACTCCTGCACAAATATGGCCTTCAAAGAAGAGTCATCAGAAGAAAACCTCTCCTGAGTCCTAACCATAAAATTCATCATCAGAAGTATGCAAAAGAGCATCTAAACAAGCCTGATGCATTTCTGAAACAAGACCTGTAGACCAATGAGGTTAAAAGAGAACTCTTTGGCCACAATTATCAAAGGTATGTGTGGAGAAAAAAGGGCACAGAATTTCAATCGTGCTTTGGGGTTGTGTTGCAGCCAATGGCACAGGGAACATGTCACAGGTAGAAGGAAAAATGTATTCGATTAAATTTCAACAAATTCTTGATGCAAAGATAACATAATCTGTAAAAAGCTGAAGATGAAAAGAGGATGGCTTCTACAAATGGATTTTGATCCTAAACACACGTCAAAATCCGCAACTACCTCAAAAGGTGCATGGTTTTACAATGGCCCTCTCAGTCCCCTTACCTGATCATCATTGAAAATCTGTGGCTAGACCTCAAAATAGCAGTGCATGTGTAAGGCTTCTTTTACACTTCCGTCTTCCAAATCTGCACAGGATCCGTCAAGACGTTGAAATGACGGATCCTGTCCAGATTGTGGAAAACGTGTGCACTGGGCCCGTCTTTCTGACGGACCCGTCAAGCCTATGTGCACCTGTTGTGTATGCGTCTTCGCAGCGGTTTTCCACCTCGAAAACGCATACACAACACAAACCAGGTTAAAAAAATAAAAACTTGCAGTATTCTCACCTACCGGCGTTCCCGCGCAGCGATGCTCCCGGCAGCTAGCGGCGTTCCCGGGAGCATCGGTAACGCTGCCCGGGAACCCCGGAATGTGAGAATATTGCGATTTTTTTATTTTTAACATGATATCTTGTTAAAAGAAAAAGAGAGCGAGAGAGAATTTCCCTGACGGGAAATTCTTCCACGCATGCTCTCTTTGAAAAGGGGGGACCCGTTGCTGGATTCCTGCTTTTCACAGGCAGCGACGCATCCTGCGCCCATAGGCTGCCATTGTAGCCAGTGACGGGCAGCGCAGGATGCCATCCGTCACAATCCGTCGCTAATACAAGTCTTTGAGAAAATGCAGGATCCTGCATTCTCAAAAAACTACGGATTGTGACGGGAGCTGAAAGACGGAAGTTTGAAAGAGGTCTAAGGCAGCCAGGGGGGTGGTAGTGTTCCCACACACTGGTGCCCCACAGATTAAACACAATGTCTCTTCTGCTGCATGTGCAGCAGTACACTCACGTTTACTGTCAGAGTCCCCTCGGCTTCTGTCACTCCGGCTCCCAATCCACTAACTCCACAAACCACTTCAGAGCAAAATATCCTTTTTCAACAGTTTAACTTTACTGGGCAGTAGAGTATCCATCATACATGCAGCATAATCTATGCAGAGTGACATTTCCTCAGCTTTCCTTGTTTCTCCTGCAGTCTCTTTCTCCTTCCAGCAATCCCTGCCTTGTTTTGAGACAATCTCTGTCCCACTCCTGGACAATCCCTGTCCTGCTTCTGAACAATCCCTGTTCCGTCCGTGCTCCAGGCCACCAGCATGCTACCATTCCCTGGTCTGGCTTCAATAGGAAAAGGTGTCAGGTTCACCATCTCAGCTTCACCTGCCCTGGTCGTATACCTCGGATCCTTTTCGAGTTGATCTCTGTTCTAGCTGGTGACCGCCAGCACATTCCTCAGCCTGGGGCCCCTTCCTGCCACAGCAGCTTTATGTCAATGGATGGAAGACTGTCCTTTCCCACTGTTCACTGCTGCATCCTGACTGCACTGAGCACTAGGAAGGGCCTGCCTATAGCCTCTCGTTTCATGCTGCACTGCTCTATAGCCTCTCCCTACTTGAAAACCCTTATGCCAACTAAACCTAAGATAATATTCCTATTCCTTATCTCTAATGTGCCCTACTAATCTAACCCCACTATTTTCCTGTGCTAACCTCTATACTATTCCTACTACATATATCAAATGCATCACAATACAGTGCACAAACAAGACAGTACATTACATCAACATTAGCAAAACGACATGGTGCAGCACGGAATACATGTGCATAGTGTCCTCGGGTGGGGAAGACACCTGACGGACTCCTTACACCTTGTCACCTCCTTACATATGCAAGACGAACTAGGAATCTCACAGAGGGGGGGGAATTTTCCAGGGAAGAATGGATGAAAATCCCTTAGGGTATGTGCACACATCCGGATTTCTTGCAGAAATTTCCTGAAGAAAACCGGAAATTTTCTGCAAGAAATCCGCATTTTTTTTTTTGCGTTTTTTTTCCAGTTTTTTCGCTGTTTTTTTTAGCATTTTGCAAGCGTAATTAGCTTGCAGAATGCTAAAGTTTTCCAAACGATCTGTAGCATCGCTTGGAAAACTGACTGACAAGTTGGTCACACTTGTCAAACATACTGTTTGACAAGTGTGACCAACTTTTTACTATAGATGCTGCTTATGCAGCATCTATAGTAAAAGATAGAATGTTTAAAAATAATAATAATAAAAAAAAAATAGTTATACTCACCCTCTGCAGACAGCCGATCTCAGCGGCGTCCGTTCCTATAGATGCCGGTGTGGTTCAGGACCTTCGATGACGTCGTGGCTTGTGATTGGTCGCGTGAGTCACATGAGCGGTCACGCGACCAATCACAAGACAGCGATGTCACCACAGGTCCTGAACCACACCATCTATAGGAACGGAAGAGAGAGCATGCACCGGAGAGGCGGGAACACTTCGGGGGCCATCAGAGGGTGAGTATAGGACTATTTTTTATTTTAATTCTTTTTTTTTTTACCAATTATATGGTGCCCAGTCTGTGGAGGAGAGTCTCCTCTCCTCCACCCTGGGTACCAACCGCGCATAATCTGCTTACTTCCCGCATGGTGTGCATAGCCCCGTGCGGGAAGTAAGCAGATCAATGCACTCCTAGGTGTGCGGAATCCCCGCAATTCCGCATTTTTAATGAACATGTTGCTTTTTTTTCCGCGATGCGATTTTTTCGCGGAAAAAAATGCAACATTTGCACAAAAAATGCGGAATACCCTGTAAATAATAGGAGGCATATGTTAGCGGTTTTTTCGCGTTTTTATCACGTTTTTATAGCGAAAAAACACGAAAAAAACGCAAAAAATCCTGAACGTGTGCACATGGCCTTAAAGAAGAATTGAATGACTCTTGGCTGGCTACAAAAAGTGTTTACTAGCTGCAATACATACAAATGGGGGTGCTACTAGGTACTAACCATGCATGGTGCCCAAAATTTAGCATGTTCCTTTTTGTAATTTATAAAATGTAACAAATGACAATAAAATGTGTTATCTTTAACTTTAGGCCTTTTAGGGTACCGTCTCACAGTGGCACTTTTGTCGCTACGACGGTACGATCCGTGACGTTCCAGCGATATCCATACGATATCGCTGTGTCTGACACGCAGCAGCGATCAGGGACCCTGCTGAGAATCGTACATCGTAGCAGATCGTTTGGAACTTTATTTCGTCGCTGGATCTCCCGCTGTCATCGCTGGATCGGTGTGTGTGACACCGATCCAGCGATGCGTTCGCTTGTAACCAGGGTAAACATCGGGTTACTAAGCGCAGGGCCGCGCTTAGTAACCCGATGTTTACCCTGGTTACCATCGTAAATGTAAAAAAAAAAAACCGTACATACTCACATTCCGGTGTCCGTCAGGTCCCTAGCCGTCTGCTTCCCACACTGACTGACTGCCGGCCGGAAAGTAAAAGCACAGCACAGCGGTGACGTCACCGCTGTGCTCTGCTTTCACTTTACGGCCGGCACTCAGTCAGTGCGGGAAGCAGACAGCTAGGGACCTGACGGACACCGGAATGTGAGTATGTACGGTTTGTTTTTTTTACATTTACGATGGTAACCAGGGTAAACATCGGGTTACTAAGCGCGGCCCTGCGCATAGTAACCCGATGTTTACCCTGGTTACCCGGGGGCTTCGGCATCGTTGGTCGCTGGAGAGCGGTCTGTGTGACAGCTCCCCAGCGACCACACAACGACTTACCAACGATCACGGCCAGGTCGTATCGCTGGTCGTGATCGTTGGTAAATCGTTTTGTGTAATGGTACCCTTAGAGATCATTTAATCTTCTACTTGCTTACCTGTTCACAATAGCAGTAATTTTGATCAGGGGTGCCCAAAGTTTTACATGGCTCTGTATATTGATACTACCATAACAATACTGTTATATGAAATAGACTTTTATATATGGTGGTAGATTATATAGCCAATGATATTGTTCATGCTATACCTGTGTGAATGATGCTATTATATGGACATTGATATGATGGTACTATTATGGTACTATTGGGTAGTACACAATCCGTCCTGAATGTAGCATTCAGGATCATATTCCTCACCAACCTCTACACCAATTATTCTACCCTGTGCCAGTCGTTGCACTGGTTGTCCACTTGATATAGAGTTCAATATTAACTGATCACTCACCCAGAAAGTGCTCCACGCTTCTGCAACACCCTATATCTCCTCCCTCGTCTCAGTCTGCCACCCTACCTGTGCTCTCCGTTCTGCTACTGACCTAAGAAAACCGAAAACAAATGGACACTAGAGCTAATTAGACATAATATGAACTTTAACCCCTTTACCCCCAAAGGTGGTTTGCACGTTAATGACCAGGCCAATTTTTACAATTCTGACCACTGTCCCTTTATGAGGTTATAACTCTGGAACGCTTCAATGGATCCTGGTGATTCTGACACTGTTTTCTCGTGACATATTGTACTTCATGATAGTGGTAACATTTCTTTCATATTACCTGCGTTTATTTGTGAAAAAAACGAAATTTGGCGAAAATTTTGAAAATTTCGCAATTTTCCAACTTTGAATTTTTATGCAATTAAATCACAGAGATATGTCACACAAAATACTTAATAAGTAACATTTCCCACATGTCTACTTTACATCAGCACAATTTTGGAACCAAAATTTTTTCTTGTTACGGAGTTATAAGGGTTAAAAGTTGACCAGCAATTTCTCATTTTACAACACCATTTCTTTTTTAGGGACCACATCTCATTTGAAGTCATTTTGGGGGATCTATATGATAGAAAATAACCAAGTGTGACACCATTCTAAAAACTGCACCCCTCAAGGTGCTCAAAACCACATTCAAGAAGTTTATTAACCCTTCAGGTGTTTCACAGGAATTTTTGTAATGTTTAAATAAAAATGGACATTTAACTTTTTTTCACAAAAAATTTACTTCAGCTCCAATTTGTTTTATTTTACCAAGGGTAACAGGATAAAATGGACCCCAAAAGTTGTTGTACAATTTGTCCTGAGTATGCCGATACCCCATATGTGGGGGTAAACCACTGTTTGGGCGCATGGCAGAGCTCGGAAGCAAAGGAGCGCCATTTGACTTTTCAATGCAAAATTGACTGGAATTGAGATGGGACGCCATGTTGCGTTTGGACAGCCCCTGATGTGCCTAAACATTGAAACCCAACCACAAGTTACACCATTTTGGAAAGTAGACCCCCTAAGGAACTTATCTAGATGTGTGGTGAGCACTTTGACCCATTAAGTGATTCACAGAAGTTTATAATGCAGAGCCGTAAAAATAAAAAAATCATATTTTTTCAAAAAAATGATCTTTTCGCCCCCAATTTTTTATTTTCCCAAGGGTAAGAGAAGAAATTGGACCCCAAAATGTGTTGTACAATTTGTCCTGAGTATGCTGATACCCTATATGTGGGGGTAAACCACTGTTTGGGCGCATGGCAGAGCTCGGAAGGGAAGGAGCGCTGTTTGACTTTTCAATGCAAAATTGACAGGAATTGAGATGGGACGCCATGTTGCGTTTGGTGAGCCACTGATGTGCCTAAACATTGAAACGCCCCACAAGTGACACTATTTTGGAAAGTAGACCCCCTAAGGAACTCATCTAGATGTGTTGTGAGAGCTTTGAACCCCCAAGTTATTTTTTAGCCCCCAGTTTTGTATTTTTCCAAGGGTAACAGTTGAAATTGGACCCCAAAAGTTGTTGTCCAATTTGTCCTGAGTACGCTGATACCCCATATGTGGGGGGGGGAACCACCGTTTGAGCGCATGGCAGAGCTCGGAAGGGAAGGAGCGTCATTTGGAATGCAGACTTAGGTGGATTGGTCTGCAGGCGTCACATTGCGTTTGCAGAGCCCCTAATGTACCTAAACAGTAGAAACCCCCCACAAGTGACACCATATTGGAAACTAAACCCCCCAAGGAACTTATCTAGATGTGTTGTGAGAACTTTGAACCCCCAAGTGTTTCACTACAGTTTATAACGCAGAGCCGTGAAAATAAAAAATCTTTTTGTTTCCACAAAAATTATTTTTTAGCCCCCAGTTTTGTATTTTCCCAAGGGTAACAGAAATTGGACCCCAAAAGTTGTTGTCCAATATGTCCTGAGTACGCTGACACCCCATATGTTGGGGTAAACCCCTGTTTGGGCGCACGGGAGAGCTCAGAAGGGAAGGAGCACTGTTTTACTTTTTCAACGCAGAATTGGCTGGAATTGAGATTGGACGCCATGTCGCGTTTGGAGAGCCCCTGATGTGCCTAAACAGTGGAAACTCCCCAATTATAACTGAAGCCCTAATCCAAACACAACCCTAACCCTAATCCCAATGGTAACCCTAACCACACCCCTAACCCTAATCCCAACCCTATACCCAACCGTAAATGTAATCCAAACCCTAACCCTAACTTTAGCCCCAACCCTAACCCTAACTTTAGCCCCAACCCTTACTGAAGCCTTAACCCTAGCCCCAACCCTAACCCTAGCCCTAACCCTAACTTTAGCCCCAACCCTAACCCTAATGGGAAAATGGAAATAAATACATTTTTTTAATTTTTCCCTAACTAAGGGGGTGATGAAGGGGGGATTGATTTTCTTTTATAGCTTTTTTTTGGCGGATTTTTATGATTGGCAGCCATCACACACTGAAAGACGCTTTTTATTGCAAAAAATAGTTTTTGCGTCTCCACATTTTGAGAGCTATAATTTTTCCATATTTTGGTCCACAGAGTCATGTGAGGTCTTGTTTTTTGCGGGACGAGTTGACGTTTTTATTGGTAACATTTTCGGGCATGTGACATTTTTTGATCGCTTTTTATTCCGATTTTTGTGAGGCAGAATGGCCAAAAACCAGCTATTCATGAATTTCTTTTGGGGGAGGCGTTTATACCGTTCAGCGTTTGGTAAAATGGATAAAGCAGTTTTATTTTTCGGGTCAGTACGATTACAGCGATACCTCATTTATATCATTTTTTTTTATATTTTGGCGCTTTTATGCAATAAAAAAAACTATTTTATATAAAAAATAATTATTTTTGCATCGCTTTATTCTGAGGACTATAATTTTTATTTTTTCTTTGATGACGCTGCTCGTTTTTTGCGGGACAAGATGACGTTTTCAGTGGTACCATGGTTATTCATATGTCTTTTTGATCGCGTGTTATTCCACTTTTTGTTTGGCGGTATGATAATAAAGCGTTGCTTTTTGCCTCGTTTTTTTTTTTTTTTTTTTTTACGGTGTTCACTGAAGGGGTTAACTAGTGGGACAGTTTTATAGGTCGGGTCGTTACGGACGCGGCGATACTAAATTGGTGTACGTTTATTGTTTTTTTTTAATTTAGATAGAGAAATGTATTTGTAGGAGCCCCCTCCCTGCGCGATGCTTCCCTATACCGCCAGAACACTGCGAACATGTTTGATCGCAGTGTGCCGGGGGTTAATGTGGCGGGGGCGGTCCGTGACCGCTCCTGGTACATAGTGCCGGATGTCTGCTGCGATCGCATATGACGTACTATCCCGTCGGTGGTCATACGAGCCCACCCCAGTACTGCAACGACCAGGAATCTGGGGCGTTGCATATAGACTGTGTCATGAGTGAACACTGATATGTTGGTAATATTACATGGCACTGATATACCTGGCATGGTTAGATGGACTCTTATGGTAGGTATGGACTCGGGTAGCAATGGTACCGTAATACAGATAATTGTTTAGTTGTATCATTTGTATGCACCAAAAATGATTACATTGGCACTGCAATGACTGGCACTGTTATATGGATCCTTACTGTACATAGATGGCACTATTACACATGTGTATACCACTGAGACATGAGCCGGTAGTAACCCGAGATACTGTTAGGACTGGCACTTATATATAGATATTAATATGTGTTTGTGCCCACAATTAATATATGGGCAATAATATGTAACTGTAAATAGTTCCTGTATTGGGTACTACTATTGCTTGCGTAGCTTTATGATGGGGTCTTCCGGATGGACAAGAGCCTGAGCCGGCCATACATAGTAGATGACTTTGGGCCTAACGAAGCTTCAGCAGCCATCTCGGCCGTCTCTCCCACACACAGGAGCGCTCGCTTGGCTGAGAAAGCTGACAACTGTCTCTGCCGGAACAAAACGATTGTAGTTCTGAAACAGGACGTGCCGGATCGACATCTTCCCCAATGATCGTTTGGCTGGTGCCCTCATACATATTAGAGTGTCAGCCCAACCCGCCGATATTGGTGGGTTCATCCAAATTTAATATGTGTCTGGGGGGCTTAGGAATATCCTTTCTTCCATTCAATTCTGGCAAAACAGTCGTGTTTTCAATGGGGAGAGGGGAGCAGGCCGTTTCAGCTGATTATGTTCCATGAAAACAAAAGGATCTGCTGTTGAAATTCCATTTGCCCAATCCTTCCCCACCCCCCACATAATCTACCAAAGACTAGTCAGGGAGCCCCCCATACACATCAAATGGTCATCCAGTATGTCTTGACTGCATGGCTACCTTCAATCAGTGGCCCCTCACATGGTAGGAGCATGGAGGAGAACAGAGCAGCACTCTACCAGGCCTAACAATCAGTAGTGCATGGAGGGCTACCACCGCAGGGTGGTACCCAGAGTAAGGACCGCTAGGACTCACCCTTAAAGACAGCCAGTGGCAGTAGCCTTCACTTACATGGCATCAGGGTCGATGCACTCGGGAAACATGTCAGCTACCTGTTAGACTACTATACCGTCCTTAAAGAGAATCTGTCACCAGGTTTTTGCTTCCTTATCTGAGCACAGCATAATGTAGGAAAATAGACCCCGATTCCAACAATATATTACTTAGTTTACTGGGTACAGCAGTTGTGACACAGTGTTCTTAGATCTAGCATAAAGCAGGGCTCAAAAGCCACGCCAGGCTCTTTATGCACTTTGTCTATTGACAATAAGCTGCTTATCAGAGGAGGGGGCGTGGTTGAGCACTTGGAGCTGGGGAGCAAATCTGGCCAGTGATGATCTCCTGGTCATAAAACCTTCATTGTAAGTAAAACAATAGCACACAGCCTAATAAATGACACATCTCTGAAAACAGTGTCTCAGCCTCTACTTTATACTGTATTCATATTACATAGAAAAAGCCTGCTGACAGATTCCCTTTAAAGGGAAACACTTCAATAAATCTTGTACATAAATTATAAAAATTACATCAGTGTCACTTGCCCGATATAAAACATGGCAACATTATAATTATATGTTCTGCAAATGACAAACAAGACAGAAGGCACAAGACGGCTTCCATTCCTTACAAAGTATTGATGTCCATACAAACCCAACATGACACCTTTTATACAGTGCCGCCTCTTTATTTGGTGCCCAGTTTCCCACTGTAGAACATGAATAAATGATTAGATAAATCAGCTTTGGAAGAAATTTTTTTATCTTTCCTTGTACACAACAGCCTCAGCTTTATTATTAGCCTCTGTAACTTCCTGTGTGAGTCTGCATCCAACAGCAGCGGGCAACCGAGCGAATATCTCCAGGGTGCAAGCAAAAAACAGAACGTTCTGTGGGTGTCCACATACCCAAGGAAGGAAAAGATCTGATGAGCTACAGTAAGAAACACATTATGAGTATTTAGTCTGATATAGCAGTTATATTCTTGTACATAGGGGGCAGTATTATAATAGTTATATTCTTGTACATAGGGGGCAGTATTATAGTGGTTATATTCTTGTACATAGGGGGCAGTATTATAATAGTTATATTCTTGTACATAGGAGGCAGTATTATAGTGGTTATATTCTTGTACATTAGGGGCAGTATTATAGTGGTTATATTCTTGTACATAGGGGGCAGTATTATAGTAGTTATATTCTTGTACATAGGGACAGTATTATAGTAGTTATATTCTGGTACATAGGGGGCAGTATTATAGTAGTTATATTCTTGTACATAGGGAGCAGTATTATAGTAGTTATATTCTTGTACATAGGGGGCAGTATTATAATAGTTATATTCTTGTACATTAGGGGCAGTATTATAGTGGTTATATTCTTGTACATAGGGGGCAGTATTATAATAGTTATATTCTTGTACATAGGGACAGTATTATAGTAGTTATATTCTGGTACATAGGGGGCAGTATTATAGTAGTTATATTCTTGTACATAGGGAGCAGTATTATAGTAGTTATATTCTTTTACATAGGGGGCAGTATTATAATAGTTATATTCTTGTACATAGGGTGCAGTATTATAGTAGTTATATTCTTGTACATAGGGGCAGTATTATAGTAGTTATATTCTTGTACATAGGGGCAGTATTATAGTAGTTATATTCTTGTACATAGGGGCAGCACAGTGGCTCAGTGGATAGCATTGCAGCGCTGGAGTCCTGGGTTCTAATCCCACCTTGGACAACATCTGCAAGGAGTTTGTATGTTCTCCCCGTGTTTGCGTGGGTTTCCTCAGGGTTCTCCGGTTTCCTCCCACATTCCAAAGACATACTGATAGGGAATTTAGATTGTGAGCCCCATCAGGGACAGTGATGATAATGTGTGCAAAACTGTAAAGTGCTGTGGAATATGTTAGTGCTATATAAAAATAAAGATTATTATTATTATTATTATAGGGGCAGTACTATAGTAGTTATATTCTTGTATGCAGGGAGCAATATAATAGTAGTTATATTCTTGTACAAAGGGGCAATACTATAGTAGTTATATTCTTGTACATAGGGGGAGTATTATAGTAGTTATATTCTTGTACATAGAGGCAGTGTTATAGTAGTTATATTCTTGTATATAAGAGCAGTATTATAGTAGTTATATTCTTGTATATAGGGGCAGTATTATAGTAGTTATATTCTTGTACATAGGGGCAGTATTATAGTAGTTATATTCTTGTGCATAGGGACAGTATTATAGTAGTTATATTCTTGTATATAGGAGCAGTATTATAGTAGTTATATTCTTGTATATAGGGGCAGTATTATAGTAGTTATATGCTTGTACATAGGGACAGTATTATAGTAGTTATATTCTTGTACATAGGGACAGTATTATAGTAGTTATATTCTTGTATATAGGAGCAGTAATATAGTAGGTATATTCTTGTACATAGGGGGAGTATTATAGTAGTTATATTCTTGTACATAGAGGCAGTATTATAGTAGTTATATTCTTGTACATAGGGACAGTATTATAGTGGTTATATCCTTGCATATAGGAGCAGTATTATAGTAGTTATATTCTTGTATATAGGGGCAGTATTATAGTGATTATATTCTTGTACATATGGGACAGTATTATAGTATTATATTCTTGTACAGATGAGGCAGTATTATAGTAGTTATATTCTTGTACATAGGAGCAGTATTATAGTAGTTATATTCTTGTACATAGGAGCAGTACTATAGTAGTTGTATTATCTTACATTGGAGCAGTATTATAGTAGTTATATTCTTGTACATATGGGTAGTATTATAGTAGTTATATTCTTTTACATTGGAGCAGTATTATAGTAGTTTTATTCTTGTACAGATGAGTCAGTATTATAGTAGTTATATTCTTGTACATAGGAGTAGTATTATAGTAGTTATATTCTTGTACATAGGGGCAGTATTATAGTAGTTATATTCTTGTACATAGGAGCAGTATTATAGTAGTTATATTCTCTTACATTGGAGCAGTATTACAGTAGTTATATTCTTGTACATAGGGGTAGTATTATAGTAGTTATATTCTTGTACATAGGAGCAGTATTATTGTAGTTATATTCTCTTACATTGGAGCAGTATTATAGTATTTATATTCTTGTACATAGGGGAAGTATTATAGTAGTTATATTCTTGTACATAGGAGCAGTATTATAGTAGTTATATTCTTGTACATAGGGGCAGTATTATAGTAGTTATATTCTTGTACATTGGGGCAGTATTATAGTAGTTATATTCTTGTACATAGGGGCAGTATTATAGTAGTTATATTCTTGTACATAGGAACAGTATTATAATAGTAATACTCTTCTACATTGGGGCATTATTGTAGTAGTTATATTTTTGTTCATGGGGCAGTATTACAGTACTTATACTCTCTTACACAACAGGCAGTGTTAGTTATATTTTTTCTACACAGTGGCAATGTTATCGAAGCTACATTGTTGTGCACAGGTGGTATTATTTATGGATGGTTTGAAGAATATTAGATTGAAGGTTTACTTTTATTCAGTATGACAACCATTTCTGGGAGGTAGAAAAATACTCAGAGTTGTCACTTTCTCCGCTCTGCTTTGGATCATACACAGCATATTGCTTATCAGGGGTTGACGCTGGACAATGAAATATGCGCATCCTCTGGAGGCACGATGGCAGGAACAATTAGAAACCCCTGCAAAGAAAACACTAGGAACTAGTTCTTATTATACTTTCCTTTTAGATATTTATTTTTTTTACCTCTTCTGAGTTTCTTCATCCCCCAGTTGTACTCTCCTACGTGGGTTTTGGGTGATGGAGTAGCCTACTGGTTGGAGTTTTGTGTCAGGGGACATTCCTGGAAGTGAGACCCTCCATTACCTCGGCTTAGCTTCCCCTCACTGCCAGGAATGCCTGTAACCTGTCAATCTGCAGCCATGTGTTTGTGCTTAGCTGGGAATTAGTGACCTGTGAGGAAGTTATATGATTACTCTGGTGATATTGTGAACACAAATACTGGTGCTTGGAAACCAGCAAACAATCCACGATCACACAATCAGCCTGTAATTTATTATTTAGATTTTATTATCACAGGTGACGTGTTATCTAATGTCATTTTTGTGGGGCTGCAATGATTACGGGGAGCAGGCACACTTGGTAATTTCTGTTGGGTCCGTTCGGTCCGAGGGCTTCTTGCACGTGTGCTGTTTTCGGCTGCATCTTGTATTTTGTATCAACTTTATTTAGACCTTAACAATGCCACTGTGAGAACAAAATGGTGGACTCCAGTCATTGCGCCTCCCGCTACTCTCTACTGTATATCTGATAATCACTCATTGTGTACAGTATATATACTTCTTTGACAGACCATATGCTCACATTACCCCTGAGGAAGCCACAAAGGGTGGTGGCGAAACGCGTGGGGTCCTCTAGTCTTCCATCACCTATTTGTTTGCCTGCGTGATCTCTCTTCAATTCCCTTGCGGCACATCTTTTTGGGATGGTAACTTTTTTAGATGGCAGTTATAGGCTCTGGATTAGGCCGGCGTCACACTAGGCGTATGAAAATACGGTCCGTTTTTTACGGCCGTAATACGCAGTAATTGTCCCAAAACAGTGTTCCGTATTCAATTGTGAGGATGCGATTTTTACGCACAAATTTATCCGTGTGTCATCCGTATGGCTTCCGTACGGCGATTTTTCCTCGCAGGCTTGCAAAATGGACATATCATGGATCCATCGGCTCAAATATTCTTAAAAACATATATACAGTCTATATATATATATATATATATATATATATATATATATATGTCAGTGAGACACATATATATATTTATATTTAATTCAGCGCTAGTTAACAGAAAAGCCGGTAATTCAATTGCCGGCTTTTCCTATCTCCTTCACAAACCCAACAGGATATGAGACATGGGTTACATACAGTAAACCATCTCATATCCCTTCTTTTATTACATATTCCTCTTTACTAATGTAACAAGTGTCTCTGAGTAAAATTTGGGGTCTCTAGCTATTAAATTAAAGGGTTAAATCCCGGAAAAAATTGGCGTGGGCTCCCGCGCAATTTTCTCCGCCAGAGTGGGAAAGCCAGTGACTGAGGGCAGATATTAATAGCCTACAGAGGGACCATGGTTATAGCACCCCCCCTGGCTAAAAACATCTGACCCCCAGCCACCCCAGAAAAGGCACATCTGTAATATGTGCCTATTCTGGCACTTAGCCTCTCTCTTCCCACTCCCCTGTAGCAGTGGGATATGGGGTAATGAAGGGTTAATGTCACCTTGCTATTGTAAGGTGACATTAAGCCAGGTTAATAATGGAGAGGCGTCAATTATGACACCTATCCATTATTAATCCAATAGTACGAAATGGTTAATAAAACACACACATTATTAAAAAGTATTTTAATGAAATAGACACATGGTGTTTTAATATTTTATTATACTCTTAATCCACCTGAAGACCCTTGTCACCTGAAATAAAGTTAAAAAAAAAAAACAACAATATTCCATACCTTCCGTCGTTCAGTCTTGTCCCATGCTGTAAATCCATCTGAAGGGGTTAAATCATTTTACACCCATGAGCTCTGCTAATGCAGCTGTGCTCCTGACTGTAAAACTTGGTGAATGAATGGAATGCAGGGGAATGTACTGTAGTTACCTCGAGTTGCGGTGATGCGCCCTCTACTGGCTGAACTCATATGAACTCGAGCCTGAGAAAATATTCTGAAAAGTTCCCAGGCTCGAGTTCATGAGTTCATCCAGTACTATTGGATTAATAATGGATAGGTGACATAATTGACGCCTCTCCATTATTAACCTGGCTTAATGTCACCTTACAATAGCAAGGTGGCATTAACCCTTTATTACCCCATATCCCACCGCTACACGGGAGTGGGAAGAGAGAGGCTAAGTGCCAGAATAGGCTCATCTTACAGATGTGCCTTTTCTGGGGTGGCTGGGGGGCAGATGTTTTTAGCCAGGGGGGCCTATAACCATGGTCCCTCTCTAGGCTATTAATATCTGCCCTCAGTCACTGGCTTTACCACTCTGGTGGAGAAAATTGCGCGGGAGCCCACGCCAATTTTTTCCGGGATTTAACCCTTTAATTTAATAGCTAGAGACCCCAAATTTTACACAGAGACACTTGTTACATTAATAAAGAGGAATATGTAATAAAATAAGGGATATGAGATGGTTTACTGCATGTAAACCATGTCTCATATCCTGTCGGGTTTGAGAAGGAGATAGGAAAAGCCGGCAATTGAATTACCAGCTTTTCTGCTATCTAGCGCTGAATTAAATATATATATGTGTCTCACTGACATATATATATATATATATATATATATATACATACATATATACACATACTATGCGTAGACATTTATTCTATCTATTCTATTCTGTCAGTGTGATTTTACTGTACACCGCACTGAATTGCCGACTTTTCGATAGAACTCCGGTGCGTATTTCTCGCAAGTCACACGCATGGTCCATGTGTAATCCGTAATTTTCTCTCCCCCGTAGACTTTCATTGGCGGATTTTCTGCGCAATACGCTGACAAACGCATCGCAGCATGCATGCTGCGATTTTCTACGCCCGTAACATACCGTATATTACAGATTTTCTGCGCTCATATGTCCATAAAACTCGCTAGTGTGAAGGCGGCCTTAGGATCTGTATTTTACTTACTTGTGCGCAGGAATTTACTTACTTACCTGATGCTCATTACCATTACCCTGTTGAGCCTAGCACCATCTCTTTACATCTTTAGCATTTTTTGCCTGTGCCACAAATGTATTTCACCTTGCCATTCCATTGATAAAGATCCGCATTGCATTGTGCATTTGATTGTCATATAAATAGTTGATGTTTATTATTAACTAGATGGTGGCCCGATTCTAATGCATCGGGTATTCTAGAATATGTATGTATGTATATAGCAGTCACATAGTATATAGCACAGGCCACATAGTATATAGGAGCCATGTAGTATATAGCAGACAAATACTACATGGCCTGTGCTATATACTATGTGGCTGCTATATACATACATACATATTTATTCTAGAATACCCGATGCGTTAATACAGGCCACGCAGTATATAGCACAGCCCAAACAGTATATAACACAGCCCACGCAGTATATAGCAGCCACGCAGTGTATAACACAGGCGACGTAGTATATAACACAGGCCACGCAGTATATAACACAGGGCACATAGTATATAGCACAGCCCATGCAGTATATAACACTGTCCATGTAGTATATAGCACAGCCCACGCAGTATATCACACAGCCCACGCAGTATATCACACAGCCCACGCAGTATATCACACTGCCTATGTAGTATATAGCACAGCCCCCGCAGTATATCACGCAGCCCACGCAGTATATCACACTGCCCATGTAGTATATAGCACAGCCCACGCAGTATATCACACAGCCCACGTAGTATATAGCAGTGTGGGTACCATATCCCTGTTAAAAAAAAATAATTAAAATAAAAAATAGTTATATACTCACCCGGCGGGATCCACTGAAGCTCTGGCGATGCGCTCGCGGCTGCCGCCATCTTCCGTTCCCAGGATGCATTGCAAAATTACCCAGAAGACTTAGCAGTCTCGCGAGACCGCTAAGTCTTCTGGGTAATTTCGCAATGCATCTCTGAGAACGGAAGATGGCGGCAGGCGCGAGCGCATCGTCGGACTACGGAGGGTGAGAATAGCAGGTTTTTTGTTTTTTATTATTTTTAACATTACATCTTTTTACTATTGATGCTGCATTAGGCAGCATCAATAGTAAAAAGTTGGGGACACACAGGGTTAATAGCAGCGGTAACGGAGTGCGTTACCCGCGGCATAACGCGGTCCGTTATCGCTGGCATTAACCCTGTGTGAGCGGTGACTGGAGGGGATTATGCGGGCGCCGGGCACTGACTGCAGGGGAGTAGGGAAGGAGTAATCGGACTGTGCCCGTCGCTGATTGGTCGCAGCAGCCATGACAGGCAGCTGGCGAGACCAATCAGCGACGCGGGATTTCCGTGACGGAAGTTGCGGACAGAAAGACGGAAGTACCCCTTAGACAATTATATATATAGATTGGCACCTTGCATTTTTAATACCACAATATGGGGGTCAATTTTGGACATTGTGCCTAGAATCAGAGACACATGTCTATGTGATTTATTCATTTTTGCATGGCTTGATTATCAGACTTTATCATATGACGGCTCTTATGTGTACCATTTAAAGGGAACCTGTCACCAGGTTTGGCTGATATGAGATAAGACCATCACTTTTCAGGCCTGATATACAGCATTCTATAATGCTGTATATAAGCCCCAACCCGACCTGCAAGGCAAGAAAAAGAGCTTTTATTATACTCACCTGCGGGGTCCGATCAGAGGGGTGTCGCAGGTCTTGGTCCGGCGCCTCCCTCCTTCTTGCGATGCCGTCCTCTGCCTTGCTTCGTGTGGATGACGCGTCCACACAGTCCCCCCGACATCGCGCTCCTGCTTAGGCGGGCTTCTCTAACCTGACTAGGGCAGAGTGAAGCACAGAGTACGGCAAAGCACATCTCACACATCAGACCTTCTCTTCCATATTAGGGCAGGTTCACACTTGGCAGATTTTGCTGCGGATTTTTCCGCAGCAGATTTTGAAAAACCGCATTGCAAAAACCGCTGCGGTTTTCACTGCGGATTTTCCTGCGTTTTCATCTGCGGATTCCTCTGCGGGTTTTCAACAGCACTTTCCTATTGGTGCATGTTGAAAACCACTGCGGAATCCGCAGAAAGAAGTGACATGCTCCTTCTTTTTTTCCGCAGCAATTCCGCACGGTTTTTAAAGGGATTTTCCACAATGTGGGCACAGCGGTTTTTGTTTTCCATAGGGTAACATTGTACTGTACCCTGCATGGAAAACTGCTGCGGATCCGCAGCAAAAAACGCAAAGTGTGAACATAGCCTTACTGGCAGGCGACAATCCTCTATCTATAGTAACGCACCCCGGAACGGAGGGGGTGACAACTTTATTATTGCACACCTGTATATGGTAGTCACCACTCACCTTTATGTTTGTTTATTCGGGATAATTATAAGGGTCTGACATCTCCCCTGGCCCTGTGCATGGGGTAGTAGCAAACAGTGGTGGAAGTTCTTGTGTAGTGGGCAGGTTGTTCTAAAATGTTCGCCCCGCAGCTACACTTTTTGGTCTGGGGGGAAGGTGTCAAGTCTTTTTGTCAAACCTAATTGCATTATTAGAAGAAACCGTAAACATGGAGGACACAGGAAATACTGTTTTTCATGGCTTTAAGCCCCCTCCTCCATAGGCACTTAGCTTTCTAGAGTTCTGATTGGCCCGCTGATTAGGTACACAGTTAGATAAATGCCATAAAAACCACTGCAGACGGTGCCACAGTCAGTCCGCTGCTTGACCACACATCTATCTTCAGTCTTGAATCTTCTTTGGATCGGTCATGATGGTTGGTTATCAGCTTTCCCCAATACATATAAAATATATTAATAGGATTTCTATGGGAGTGTGATTATTTTTGCAATCGAACCCCTGCAGTACATAGAAGTTCTTATTGGAGGAGAAGAGCAATAATGCAGTATAAAGAACATGGATCCAAATTGTCCAATGCGGAACAGATATGGGCTGAGGATGACAGAAGATGGAGCAAGGTGCTGACTGTGTGGGGTGATTAGGTATATGTCCCCCTATGTGTAGCTCATACACTAGGTGCACAGAAATATTGGGAGGCTCCTCTTACTCATTGAATTCGGGTATTTCGCTCAGTCCTATTGCCCCCCGCTATATCACATCCAGCCCCTCACCATGTCGTCTGTCTTTACTGACATGGCTGGTGGTACAGAGCTCCCTGATACCAGCCCGGTCCTGTACTATGTGTAACACGTCAGCTCATGACATTTCTTCCCTCCTAAATATTCCCCCATCACCTGTGAGTGATATTACTGAGAAGTGGAAGGAACCGCAGCAACTTGGCCACAAAGTGGAGAACACGTAACATTACAGAGCAGGGTCACCGAGTGCTGAGGAGCAGGGAAGTCACCAATGCCCTGCTGACTCCATAACTGTCCAAACTTCTACTGGTATCAACATCAGCACAAAAACTGCCCCGCTTCATGACGGAGCAGTTATGTGCAATCACCAAGCACAATGCCAAGCATCATATGAAATGAATCTTAGTGATGAGCGAGTATACTCGTTACTAGAGATTGAGTATTTTTTAGTGCTCGGAGATTTAGTTTTCATCACTGCAGCTGAATGATTTACAGCTGTTAGCCAGCTTGATTACATGTGGGGATTCCCTAGCAACCAGGCAACCCTCACATGTACTTATGCTGGCTAACAGCTGTAAATCATTCAGCTGCGGCAAGAAAAACTAAAACTCCGAGCACTAAAAAATACTCGGAGGACCCCTGAGCGTGATCAGGAAATCTGGAGTAACGAGTATATTCGCTCATCACTAGAAATGATATAAAGCTGTCACCGGACTGTGGGGCAGTGGGAACACATTCTGTTCAGTGACGGATCTCACTTCTCTATCTGGCATCTGATGGACGATTCTGGGTTTGACGAGTACCAGGAGAATCTTACCTGACTGCATTCTGTCAGCTAAATAGTTTGGTGGAGGAGAGCTAATGATATGGATTGGTTTTTCAAGGCCTCTTAGTTTCAGTGAAGGGGAATGTTAATGCTTATAAGGCAAGTGAAGCTTCCAACTTTAAGGGAACAGTTTGGGAAGGCCCTTTTCTGCTCCCCATGACTGTGCCACCCACAGTGAGAAAGCAAAGTCCATAAAGACATGGTTGGGTGAAGTTTGGTGGGAAGAACATGAGAGTTTGACCCAATCCAACACCTGTTGAAAAGACCTATAATCGAGATTGTGAGCCCGGCCTCTCATCCAACATCAGGGTCTGATCGCACAAATATTCTTCTGGATGAAAGGGCAAAAATATAAAAATCTTCTACAAATCCTTCCCAGAAGAGAGGAAGCTGTTATACCTGCAAAGGGACCAACTCCGTATTAATGGCTGTGGATATAGAATGGGAGGCCTTAAAGCTCCGGTACGTGTAATGTGGAGGGGGCTCAATACATTTGTCCTTATAGTGTACATTGGTAAAGAATAATCATGTTGGAAAATCTGTAATTCAGTTTTCTCTCCTGACTCCCAAATACATGCATTATTTGCCTGCATGCATGTGTTTTCAATGGGGAGAGACACCTTTGGCGGGCGCCAACACATGCACAGCCCATACACATCAGTTGACCAGTCTTCACCGAAAATGGCTGGTGCAACCAACTTTAACTTTTCCACTAAGTTTGGAAGCCTTTACTTACAGGCACTGGTTATTTTTTCCTAACAGTCATTCTTGAACCCTTAGGCCACGTTCCCACGATGAGCTTCTGGTGAGTTTTTGATGTTGCAGAATTTCTTCTGGTTACTTGCATTTTTTATTTTGCTTTTTTACATGCGTTTTTATCGCGTTTTTGATGCTGTGTTTTTTTGTCTCTCATGTTTTAAATAAAGCTGCGTCGTTTTTGATACTTCCTGTTATTTGGTTTTGATAAAACTTTATTCATACAGTCATGTGCGGATTACATGCATTTTTACACGGCGGAAACGCTCTACAAATGCATGTGTGGTTTTTTTTACCTGCAGATTTTCTGCAAGCCTATTGGAAAATCTGCACAGAAAGCTCAGCGTACCCACAAGGGAAATTGTCAGGTTACGGATTTGAAACGCACGTCGCAGGTCAGTTTACACTTAGTTAAAAAAATAAATATCACAGTGGGCAGAAGATTTCCAGAAATCCCATCCACTTTGCTATAACTGCAGTACACTGCATTTCTGGAACAGCGATAATACGGAGCATCAAAAAGTTATCGTGGGCGAACAGCCTCACTGTTGGAGCTTGCAATCTAATATAGTCCTGTTGCTATAATTGTGTACATTAATCAGACAGTCCTAAGATGGAAATATGTTAGATTTACTGGGTTATGAGATGGCGGATTGAAGGAATTGAAATATGTCATGGCAACAAATCAAGCATGACAGCACATCCGATATGCACAGTAGCGTAGCTACCGGGGGGGGGGGGGGGGGCAGAGGGGGCCATCGCCTCGGGCCCGGTGCTCAGAGGGGGTCCACCTGGAGCTACGCTACTGTAACTGAATCGATCTCCCTGCTCTGCCGCCCGCTATGGGGCCCCTGAGCAGTAGTGCCAGTAGTGGGCCCCCGCCCATCACCGCACTGATGAGGGAAGGAGCGCTGCGCTGCGCTCCTTCTCCCATCATCCCCCTGTCAGCGTCACCGACGCCGACAGTGGGCGCGATGACGTCACCACCCGGCGCCCGCTGTCAGAAGATAAGCGGGAGGTCGGAGCACTGCTGGCACAAGGAGGAAGAGAGGTGAGTATTGTTTTTTTTCTGGGGGCTGCCTTATACTTCAGGATCTGCCTATAGGGGGGCTGCCTTATACTTTAGGATCTGCCTATAAGGGTGCTGCCTTAAACTTCAGGATCTGCCTACGGGGGGCTGCCTTATACTTCAGGATCTGCCTATAGCGGGGCTGCCTTATACTTCAGGATCTGCCTATAGGGGGCTGCCTTATACTTCAGGATCTGCCTACGGGGGGCTGCCTTATACTTCAGGATCTGCCTATAGCGGGGCTGCCTTATACTTCAGGATCTGCCTATAGGGGGCTGCCTTATACTTCAGGATCTGCCTATGGGGGGCTGCCTTATACTTCAGGATCTGCCTATATGGGTGCTGCCTTATACTTCAGAATCTGCCTATGGGGGTACTGCCTTTTACTACAGGGTCTGCCTATGGGGTGTTGCCTTTTACTAGAGTTTGCCTATGGGGTGCTGCCTTATACTTACAGGGTCTGCCTATGGGGTGCTGCCTTTTACTTCAGAATCTGCCTATGGGGTGCTGCCTTATACTACAGGGTCTGCCTATGGGGTGCTGTCTTATACTACAGGGTCTACCTATTGGGGTGCTGTCTTATACTACAGGGTCTGCCTATGGGGATGCTGTCTTGTGCTATAGAGTCTGCCTATGGGTGCTGCCTTGTGCTATAGAGTAGGCCTATGGGGAGTGCATTATACTATATGGAGTCCTATGGGGAGTGCATTATACTATATGGAGTCCTATGGGGAGTGCATTATACTATATGGAGGCTTATGGGGAGTGCATTATACTATATGGAGACCTATGGGGAGTGCATTATACTATATTTAGGATGATCTGGTGCATTATACTATATGGATGCCTGTTGTGAATTCTGTTTTTGGGCTCCCTCTGGTGGCTGCAGATGGTACTGGGTGACTTGCGTTCCCTACGGTCTCTGGCATCCACCTGTTCCATCAGGAAGTGGGAGTTCCTATTTAACCTGGCTTCTCTGTCATTCCCTCGCCGGCTATCAATGTATCAGTGTGTCTCTGTTACCTTTGCTACCTGCTCCTAAAGCCTACAGGACAAGCTAAGTCTGGATTTCCCTGTTTCATGTTTGCTTTCATGTTTTTAGTCCAGCTTGCAGATATGTAAATCTCTGCTGCTGGTTGCTCTAGTGGGCTGAAATTACCACTCATGTACCATGAGTTGGCAAATGAGTTCAAGTAATTTCAGGATGGTATTTTGAAGGGTTTTAAGCTGACCGCGCAGTTCACCTTTTGTATCCTCTGCTATCTAGCTTTAGCGGGCCTCATTTTGCTGAATCTGTTTTCATAACTACGTTTGTGCCTTCCTCTCATTTCACCGTCATTACATGTGGGGGGCTGCTATTTCTGTGGGAATATTTCTCTGGAGGCAAGAGAGGTCTGTGATTCTTCTGATAGGGGAAGCTAGATCTCCGGCTGGCGCGAGACGTCTAGAGCCCCCCCAGGAACGTTCCCCGGCTGCTGCTAGTTGTGTGTTGAGGTTCAGGATCGCGGTCAGCTCAGGTTCCATCACCCTAGAGCTCGTCCTGTTTTTGCCCGTGTTCTTTTGTTAATTCCCTGCCATTGGGAACATGACAGATGCCATCTAGTGGGCCATCATACAGTGTGGAGATTACAGTGAAGGGGCCATCATAGAGTGTTGGAGCCATCAAACAGCTTGGGGGCTACTAAGGGGTCAGTATACTGTATGGATGGTACTATGCAGTGAGGGGGCATTATACTGTATAGGGGAGCTGTACAGGGGGGAGACTCGGGACATTATTGAATGTAAAGTGGGCACTTCTTGTTATAGGGGATCTCAGGTTACTGTGACTATCAAAGGGGCACACAGGACAATATTACTTTCTAGGGAGCAATATGTGGACACTGTTTTGTAGGGCACTTGCACCCGGCATTACTATATTATAGAGGGGTGCTTTAGAATTTAGAAGGCACAGAGAACCACACAGCAGGTGCAGTAATAGGGACACATACGGCAGCAGAGGCTCAGTATTGGGGGTATCAGCAGGATGAGGAGTTTGTGCAGGTTGGGAATAGATGGTGATGGGGCTGGAATATGAGAAGTGAAATGTGTCTTTGTTGTATTCTCTGCAGATGAGTCCTGGCTGGAAGAAGTTGTCATGTCGTTCTGCGCCAGATGGAAAAGACGTGAAAAGTGAACGATTCCATCAGAGAACATCAGCGGTAAGTCATTATCTGTAACTGTGCTGTAATCTATGTTCTGTAGGACTGGTATCTACCACTGACCATATGGCGGTAATATCAATAGTGGTCTTTATATAGAGATTATCTTCAGTAATAGCGCTGTCATCTGCTGAGGTTTTTCTCTACTATTAGGGCGCATCACCGAATTGTAATGAAGATTACCTGGTTAGGGGCCCACTCAGAAGCTTCGCCCCCCCCCCCCCCCCCCGAACCAAAACCCTAGCTACGCCTCTGGACATGCAGTTTATTCTCAGCGCGTTTCGACATTCTCAGACTTATTCAGGAGAACCATAAGGATTGAAGGAATTCATTCTTACATAATATTCTAGATCAGTTTTCCCCAACCAACTTGTGGCCCTTCAGCTCAGAGGTAGACATATCATTGGTGCAACCTGTAGCACAGGGGCCCAAGAGGTAAGGGGGCCACATCCATCTCCAAAGCAGGTGGGATTGTGCATTATGATGAGCTATTGGATTGCAAAGGGCCCATGTATTGTTCTTGCACATGGGCCTCTTATGTTTGTGTCCACCATTGCTTCCACCGTTATATTCTGGGAGTTGTAGTTGGCCACGTTTAGCAGTCATAGGCTACCTAGGATTGCAATGCTGTGCAGCTATATATATATGGCATTGTGTGTCCACAGGCAGGGCCTTTCATCTACATTATAAAGCAGGGTCCTGGGCCAATCGCTGGCGGTGGGAGGGGGGATGCTGGAACTCTATCCCATTCATCTCTGAGTGAGTCTCAGTCAGGACAAAGCTGCAGCTCCAAACACTTCCCACAACCTCACACTGGATACTATTACCTCCCCTGGCATGGACTACTAAACCCCTGGGCAGAAGATGAAGGTTACAGTAAGTGCTGAACTTTCTGATTCATAGCGACATCAATGATTAATATCCTGGGGCCGCTAGAAAAAAAGGAACAAACAATAATCAGGATGGGGGTCTAATAGTTTGGGAGAATTTTTCCTTTAAGGCGGCAGAATTGCATGCAAAGAAAGTTTATTTTATTGACTTTTGTGCATTGTAACATTATTTTTATATATATTTTTTGCAAATATTTACATTTGTACTTTAAATATTGTTTTTAGAAGTTTTTACTTAAGTAATTTTTTTATGATGATGGCTTTTTTTACATTTACGTGACTCTTATTATTTATATATCTTATTTATTGTATTTATTATTATTTGGACTTTTGAAGCAATATCCATGTTGATTTATTTTCTTCCTCTATAGTCTATATTTCCAAGTATATCCTGACAGTCAGAGCATCCTGAGAGTTGTAGTTGCCTAACGGCCAGAGTCGCAGGTTACAGATTGATGATATATCAGTATCAGGTTGAAATGATATGAACCCGAGCATTGATACACGAATGTTGCATTGTGTATTCAGTACGGTCACTATAGTAAGACCAGACCAGAAGGTTTGGTATAGGTTTTTTGGGAAAATTAGAACAACGGAAAAATTGGCACCAAGAATTAAGAAACAAATTTCCACTGGTTGCAATAATTATATTGTCACTATAGTGCAACTTTGTATCATCCACTTCAGTCTATTGCTACAAGGTGACTTGTAATGGCAAAGGGGTCCCTAAGGTACTTTGCCCCTATAACAGGGTAGCAGTACTATAAAAAGTATGTAAAATTTGGATGTGAATTTACATAGGGATCAAGTTTTCCTTATGCTTCTTTTTTTTTTTTTTTTTGTATATTTGCATTGCATGGTGCTGGCAAAGAAGGGTTAAAACAGATGGACTCGATCCCAAGTTCAATTTTCCTGCGAGAGAAATGTGCTTTTTTTTTTTCTTTCTTTTCGGTTGCACAATGTTTGAAAATGAAGATTTCAGATTTTTGTAAAAAAAATAAAATAAAAGGGAAAAGGTCATTTCAATACTTTATTTATGCAAGTGAAGCAGAAAGATCTTTATATTTAGAGGGGAGGAATGAGAGCGGTGACACATGCAGCTAGTTCCTGGAGGAACTGCCACATACCTGACTGGTGAGTACAAAGGCTGACTCAGTGGAGGGTGACGGTGCCACTGGGCACACTGAATAAATGTCACCGGCCAGCATAATGCATTTTTATATCCTCTGAGCAGTCGGGCTCGCAATCAAAAACTAATGCGTGGCAGTGACGTGTTCTGGTATATCTATGAATAATACCTGTAGGATAATCGTCACCCTCTATGCGTTTCTAAATGAGTTCTTCATTGTGTTTTGGAGAAGATGGTACAGTGGCCCTTTAAATGGTCACATGTTTTGTGTCAGGCGTACTCTATAACAAAACATGTGTCACCCATGTACAGCTGTCATATTTAAAGGGCCGTGGTTTAGATCAGATGATCTCACTCTCCTTGTGTCCAACCAGGTGGACGTGCAAAGTCTGCACAACAGGAAACCATTACTAGATGATTAGATGAAGAAATTTCCTTTTTTTTCCCCATGTTGTCCGAGTGCGGGTTGCAATATGAGTTCAAGGCATGACTGAGGATGGCAGGACCTTCATAAGGTGGAGTGATTTTTGTATGACTGATATCACCATAAGGGTTAATTCACATGATCTACCGTATATTAGTCCTATTACGGCCACAATTTTCGACCCGATCACAGGTTCGTTGACCTGAATTCTCATGATCATATCCACTCATGGTCTGGTCAGTAGACCAAAATGAGATCCATCTGCTCAGAATGGCTGCCAAAGAGGTTTATGGGAGCAGAATAGTAAGGCTTTGGACTTTATTGACCTGGCAGTGGGGATGTTGTGTTGGGGGGCTTCACAGGTTTGACAACTGGCAATGGAGTATTGTTGGGACAAGGGCTGACAACCAGTTTAGTACATGATTAGAGCATTAATATGGTAATGGCATCTATGCACTATGTATAGATTGGAAATGATCTGCACTTTGGGTGCTCCAGGAGGTCCATGCATGGTGACTTCTTGGAAGAAGTAGTCACAATCACTACGGTATATGGAGCGCAGAATGAGGTACAAGCGTTGCAGCCCTGAGGAACTGGCAATAAGTGTCTGTGTATAATGATTTTAAGGGGTTGGCAATGGGACTGCAATGTCAATACATGGTGCTATGGAGCTGATACTGGATTGTAAGAGGAGGCCAATAATGTTTTTGTACATTGTGGCCAGATGAAAACGCTTTTGTGTGTCCTAGGCCAATATGATAATATTAGGAATTCACAAATAACCTAATTGAGGCAGGAGCACTTGATGGCCTCATACTTCTGTTCGCGGCTCTTCATACTTAATGATCATCGGTTCTCATTTTCTCAATACTTTTAGCTCTGTTTTCCGGCACTTAATAGTGAAGTCCCTTCCCAAAGTATGAGGAAACCTCCACAATCCTTTCAATTGATCTCTGTGATCTTTAGGAGGGCTTCCTGGTCACCCCTGGGGCACCATAAATTGGGGCAGAAAGCTATTGTTTCTGACAGAAGCACGAGTCGTCCGCCTGCATAAAGTTTTAAGAACATAGTTCCTATAAAGGAAAATCGAGTGACAACCCACATATCCTCACTGACTGATCCTACAGATGCATTTCAGCTTTCCTACTGTCCTGGAAGGACAAAACATGGTTTGGTGGCAGTTTAGATTTTAGGAAATGTTCTTATGGCTCCTAGTACTTAAAATTGTGATAAAAACTGATACTGCATTTCTTGGTTTTTGTTTTTTTTCCCCTTATATAAATGGGTTTGGCCATCTAATTTCTATGGGGGCCCAAGACAATTCTCTATCCGACATGTCCAATTTCGGACAGTTGATGTTTTGTGCTCTACAGCTGAGCTGCCACCAGAGATGTTTCACAGAAGCTATCTCAAAGTGAGCACTCCTGGGTATGGGAGATTCGGATGTGAGCTTATGTGCCAACCAAATGAACGGTCTGTGGAACCCATTCTTTGGCTGATACCCATCTGAAGTGTATGGGGGGCTTTAGTCATCACACTGCAGAGATAAAGGTGACACCAGAGCTGTTAATGGCTACTCTGGTTGAGTGATGTTCCAATCTGTCCTGTGATGACCTCAGGTGACCAAGACTAGTTGCCACCAGCTTCTACAAGGGATTTGGGGGAAGGGAAAGGGTGAAGTGACTTCTGAAACAAAATGCCTTTATGACCTAAATGAGCTAATACTCTGTACAATGCATCTCCAAACATCCGGATATAAAAGCAATGAGGGCACATTGCAACAATTTTGGTAGGATCAGTCAACAATCTAATATCTATGAGGCCTATGGGACAGATCAGGAATCTAATATCTATGAGGCCTATGGGACAGATCAGGGATGCATCGATCTCAGAACCCGGAATTTTCCCCAAAAGACCAGTTTCAAAAGTCACGATAATTCATAGTCTAATAAGTATGAACTATAATGTCCAGACCAGAGGTGGGTTTCAACACCCTCATAGGCATATATACTGAACAAAAATATCAACGCAACACTATTGTTTTTGCTCCCATTTTTCGCGAGCTGAACTCAAAAGATCTAAGACTTTTTCTCTGTACACAAAAGGCCTTTTTCTCTCAAACGTTGTTCACAAATGTGTCTAAATCAGTGTTAGTGAGCTCTTCTCCTTTGCTGAGATAATCCATCCACCTCCCAGGCGTGGCATATCCAGATTCTGAGTAGACAGCATGACTATTGCTCAGGTGTGCCTTAGGGTGGCCACAATAAAAGGCCACTCAAAAAATGTGTAATTTACAGTATTGGGAAGGTGTGGGAGTAAGAGGGGGTCAGAAAACCAGCCAGTATCTGGGGTGACCACCATTTGCCTCACACATCTCCTTCACATACAGTTGATCAGGTTGTTGATGGCGGCCTCTGCAATGTTGGTCCACTCCCCGTCAATGGCTGTGTGAAGTTGCTTGATAACGGCAGGAACTTGAACACACAGTCCTATAAAGCGATCTAGAGCATCCCAAACATGCTTCCAATGCTAGACTTCGCACAGCCATTGAAGAGGAGTGGACCATACCAGCACACATAGCTGGTTGCTATGGTTTACACCTGGTCAAAATTAATGGTTCTCTGGTTGCTGTGGGCTACAAATTGTGTTAGTTGCTATTGGTAAGTGATCACTAATGACTGGTTGCTATGTATTACAGAACCTGGATACTGATATATTACTATGGACATCTGCCTCCCATTAATCAGTGTTACCAATGTTATGCAGCAGGATGCGGCACATTTGTTAATATGGAGGCCTCCTCCTCTTCCTTATTAACTTTGCATTGGTGGCTGCAGCACTCAGGGCTTGGGGTCATGGAGAGATGGCCACATTCATATGCAGATGGCCACTCTTGTAGATAGGGAATCTTCTATTGTTCCCCTCCATGTGGGGGCTGACTGGTGGTGATGGTGCTGATTACCATCTCAAACACAGATGTTCTACTTCCTCTCCCAGGACTCCATAAAAAAGTATAAAAATCTTTTTTTTCAGGAGAAAGCTGAATGACAACCAATATGGCTGCCACATTCAAATGTATGGACATGAGGGCAAAAAAATCTGGGAGAAATTTACTGCTTCAGATGTAATGGCTGCCATATTCTGGATCCAAAAGTAGTTTGTTGTTGTTGTTTATGTAATAGGGCTAGTTTGACCCCAATATATATTAGACAAACGTCGGCCGAACCCACCAATATTCACTGACAGGACACAGGAGCACTTGGCAGAGTCCGTGCCCCTCTCTCCATGGGAGAATCGGATGAGATAGCTGCCAGCCAATCGATTGTTTGCCCAACAGCCATCTATTATGTGTGGAGGCCGACTGCTACCACTCCCAATTTCTCCATACACAGGAAGGCTTGGCCAAGCACACCTGTGGTCTCTGAGGTAGTACACAGCATTACCTGATAATGTAGTAGGTATTATACAAGTATTTCAGAAGATTACAGAATCTACCTACACAGATTACACTGTATGCCGAGGTAGGACTCCCATCTTTAATGCACCCCCCACTCTTACTAAATACGACATTTTAATGCTCCTAATGTAAATACAGATGTAGTACTCTTTTAGCTTTTCAAATGGTACTACTTTATTAACTTAGAACGTAATCTGACAACATATAGATTGCTATATTAGTACATGATCAAAAACAATATTAGTACATGAATATAGCAGCAGAACCATCATTAGTATATGAATACATCACCAAAACAATCATCAGTACATTAATACAGCACCAGAACCATTATCAGTACAGGGATTCATCACTGTAACAATAATCAGTACATTGGTACAGCACCAGAACTACCATTAGTACAGGACTACAGAAACAAGCTTTGTACAGTGATTAATTTTAATTTCTGGTCATATGTCCTTAAGGCCAGTCTCACACGTCCAGATAATTCCGGTACCGGAGTTATCCGTGTCCGTGTGCTCACGTAGGCCATCCATGTGGGATCCGTGTGATGTCCGTGAGTATGTTTTTAAGGTCCATGTGCTGTCCGTGTATTGCAACAATTTTTACAATTTTAACCCTATGACAGGAAAAACGCACATGGACAGCACACGGATGGCACACGGACAGCATCCGTGTGCGGTACGTGTTTTACACGGACCCATTGACTTTAATGGGTCCGTGTGATCCGTGCGCTCCCACGAACACGGACATGTCTCCGTGTTTTGCAAACGGACACACGGTCCGCAAAAAATCACTGACATCTGCAGAGACACATTGATTTTAATGTGTCTACGTGTGTCAGTGTCTCCGGTACGTGAGAAAACTGTCACCACACGTACCAGAGCCACTGACGTGTGAAACAGGCCTAAAGGTGATGCTGAAAGTTGTTGTTACCGGCTATCCTCAGACTGAGGAGAACCACAATACTGTTTAGATTCAGTCAGTATCGCAAATAAATATTTACATCCAGGTTGACCTCTGATTTGGAGTCATTCTTATCCCTTTCTTTTCTATCTTGACCAGATGCCATAAAGAATTTTCAAATCCACTGCTTGTCTTTGCAGACTTTCCTCTTCACCAACCTTATTTTGCACATGACAACATGGTCCCCTTAAATATGTTGTCATTATTGTGCCCCCTGAATTAAAATATCGGCCCATGCTGTGCCCTTAAATAAACAATTGCACCTCACTGTGCTCCCTGCAGAAAGTATGCCTCCACACAATCTATCCTATATATTATTTTCAGCACACTTTCCCCCCTTGTGAATTACAACCGCCATTCTGTCCCTTCTTATGAGCTACACCCGCCACCCTTTATGAACTATAACAGCCATGCTTTGCCTCTATTTTTAACTATAACCACCACACTGTCCACCTTTATAAGCTATAGCTGCCATGCTGTCTCCCTTTATGAACTATAACTACCACTATCTTCTCCTATAAAATATTGCCTCAAGACTGTCCTCCCTTATTAACTACAACCGCCATACTGTTTGTGCTACTGAACTATAACAGCAGCACCGTTTGCTCTCATGAACTATATCGGCTACTCTGTACGCCCTTATGAACGCAGATACCCATCGTACTATACCCAGTTATGATCTACACTACACCACCCTCTCCTATAAATTTGCCTCAACACCATGTTCCCTTATGAACTGTTTTCTCTACTTTCTTCCCACTTCAAATTGTCTTTTCTCCAGTTTCCCCTCATACTATCGCTATCTCCATGTTGCCCCTCCTCAACACTGCCCATCTTCAGTGTCGTCCCATATTGCCCCTTCTTCATACTTTGCCCTCAAACAGCCCCCCATGCTGCTGTTTCTCCATACTGTGACCCCCAGTTCACAATGCCCCTGCTCTATATTGTTCATCCTCTTCACAATTTCTCCCCCCCCATACTCTCCTTCCATACTGTGCCTTAACAATAATAAAAGTCCCTTGAATCTTCGACTCCATATGGATAATTTATCATTGCCATTGTTTTTGCTGCAGTACTGTAGCAATGTCAGCAGTGTGATGATGTGACAGCATCATGGCGCGGCATATAGGATAGGGAGATTACTACGCTCCTCTACTCCTGCGGTGTCGAGGCTCATACCTACTATTGAATTCGCATCTTACATACACAGATAATACTGAATGCAGAAATCAGTTAAGCAGGGTAGGCAAACAGTTCGGAACCTGCCAACCCCCCCAACCTTGAGTTTGTCAAACTTTGGTCTAATGTATAAGGGGGGGGGGACTTTTACATTTTAGCAAGCTAGCACCCTCCAAATGCTACCTTCCCCTGTAATGATACTGTAGGACTACAAATACACCACCATATACCCAAATAGAATACATATGGCTTGTCAAAAACAGATCTTCCCTTTACATTTTCGTGCCTGTATCTTACAAGTCTTCTCTCGTCCAATCAGGCTGCAGCTTTTATAACTCGTTAGGTTTTAATTTAGCAAATTGCGGGCAGATTAAGTCATTTTACAGATGTAAATCTTTGTAGGGAGAGTAGTGACTGTGCATGACAATGAGATTAAATGATAATTAATGAGAACAAATGCTCAGTAATGAGGCAGGGTGTAGGGACCGGGCCTGGGGTAGTCACCAGCACAAAGTCACTGATTGTTACATTTCATCAGGCCCGGAGGGCTGTGTGACCTGCTGAGTCCTAGGTGTTCATTATGCCGCGGACACATGTTTTCCACAAAGAGAATGTAATTACAGCTAATCGTGCCGTTCTATTAATCAGCTCAGATTCATGGCTAACTATATGGATACCAGTGGAGGAAATGGAATTTTGTGAGTTCCAAAGCAAAATCTCCAACAGGTCCCCCAACGATCACAGCCTGGTCTTTAATGGTATTGGTCTTTTTCAAATGAGTCAAAGTGACCTCTTGGGACCTCAAATCCGGCACCCGCTATAGTTACAGCCCTGCTGGCTACACATGGAATAAATGTGGAGAAAACGGTGATCTCTCCCCTGGCATGGGCACCCCGGGCATTTTTAGGGTCTGAAAACCCGCTCTGACCCAAGACTGCTCACAGCTGAGGGTTTGGTACAGCTAGATTCTAGACAAAGCTCTGAGATACTGTGACAATCTTGAACTCCAGCCTGATACATATAAGGCCGGCGTGACACTCAGCGTAAGACAATACGGTCCGTTTTTTACGGCCGTAATACGGAGAAATGTTCCCAAAGAGTGATCCGTAGGCAGGGTGTGTCAGCGTATTTTGCGCATGGCATCCTCCGTATGTAATCCGTATGGCATCCGTACTGCGATATTTTCTCGCAGGCTTGCAAAACCGACATCTAATGGATTTATGTGCTCAAATGTTCGGGAAAACATATATACAGTGTATATATATATATATATATATATATATATATATATATATATATATATATATATATATATATATATATATATGTCATTAAGACACATATATATATTCTGTATTTATATTTAATTCAGCGCGATATCTGTGAAAAGCCGGTAATTCAATTGCCGGCTTTTAATTTCTCCTTCACAAACCCGACATGATATGAGACATGGTTTACATGCAGTAAACCATCTCATATCCCCCTTTTTTTTGCATATTCCACACTACTAATGTTAGTAGTGTGTATGTGCAAAATTTGGGCACTGTAGCTTGTAAAATAAAGGGTTAAATGGCGGAAAAAATTGGCGTGGGCTCCCGCGCAATTTTCTCCACCAGAGTGGTAAAGCCAGTGATTGAGGGCAGATATTAATAGCCAGGAGAGGGTCCATGGTTATTGCCCCCCCCTGGCTACAAACATCTGCCCCCAGCCACCCCAGAAAAGGCACATCTGGAAGATGCGCCTATTCTGGCACTTGGCCACTCTCTTCCCACTCCCGTGTAGCGGTGGGATATGGGGTAATGAAGGGTTAATGCCACCTTGCTATTGTAAGATGACATTAAGCCAGATTAATAATGGAGAGGCGTCAATTATGACACCTATCCATTATTAATCCAATTGTCTGAAAGGGTTAAAAAAACACACACACATTATTAAAAAGTATTTTAATGAAATAAACACACAGGTTGTTTTAGTATTTTATTGCTCTCTCAATCCAGCTGAAGACCCTCGCTTGACAAAATAATAAACCCACAATATACATACCTTCTGATTAACTGTCACGTCCCACGAGGTAATCCATCTGAAGGGGTTAAAATATTTTACAAGCAGGAGCCCTGCTAATACAGCTGTGCTCGTGCTTGTAAGCCCCGGCGAATGAAGGAAATGTAGGTCAATGACCTATAGTTACCTTCAGTCGCGGTGAGGCGCCCTCTGCTGGATGTCCTCATGAACTGCAGCCTGGGAACTTTTTCCCACGCTCGAGCTCATATGAGGACAACCTGCAGGGGGCGCCTCACCACGACTGAAGGTAACTATAGGTCATTGACCTACATTTCCTTCATTCGCCGGGGCTTACAAGCACGAGCACAGCTGTATTAGCAGGGCTCCTGCTTGTAAAATATTTTAACCCCTTCAGATGGATTACCTCGTGGAACGTGACGGTTCATCAGAGGGTATGTATATTGTGGGTTTATTATTTTCCCAAGCGAGGGTCTTCAGCTGGATTGAGAGAGCAATAAAATACTAAAACAACCTGTGTGTTTATTTCATTAAAATACTTTGCAATATTGTGTGTGTGTTTTTTAACCCTTTCAGACAATTGGATTAATAATGGATAGGTGTCATAATTGACGCCTCTCCATTATTAATCTGGCTTAATGTCACCTTACAATAGCAAGGTGGCATTAACCCTTCATTACCCCATATCCCACCGCTACACGGGAGTGGGAAGAGAGTGGCCAAGTGCCAGAATAGGCGCATCTTCCAGATGTGCCTTTTCTGGGGTGGCTGGGGGCAGATGTTTGTAGCCAGGGGGGGGGGCCAATAACCATGGACCCTCTCCTGGCTATTAATATCTGCCCTCAGTCACTGGCTTTACCACTCTGGCGGTGAAAATTGCGCGGGAGCCCACGCCAATTTTTTCCGCCATTTAACCCTTTATTTTACAAGCTACAGCGCCCAAATTTTGCACATACACACTACTAACATTAGTAGTGTGGAATATGCACAAAAAAGGGGGATATGAGATGGTTTACTGTATGTAAACCATGTCTCATATCATGTCGGGTTTGGGAAGGAGAAATGAAAAGCCGGCAATTGAATTACCGGCTTTTCACTAACACCGCTGCGTATTTCTCGCAAGTCACACTGCTGGTCCGCGTGTAATCCGTATTTTTCTCGCCCCCATAGACTTTCATTGGCGTTTTTTTGCGCAATACGCTGACAAACGCAGCATGCTGCGATTTTGTACGGCCGTAGAAAGCCGTATAATACTGAACCGTAATATACGGCTGATAGGAGCAGACCCATTGAGAATAATTGTGCCGTTTGTTTGGCGAGTTTTACGGACGTATTTTCTGCGCTCTTACGTCCGTAAAACTCGCTAGTGTGACTCCAGCCTAAATCGCACTGATACAATGTAACAAACGATCAGGACCGGAAAGAGACTCTGCTGCTGACCTGTTTAGCTCCAAGAGGATTGTATAACCTGGATGCAAACGTAACAAACTGATTTCAACTAGATCTGTTTTTTTTAACTTTGAAGTCTATGGAAAACGGATCCATTCATTAGCCATCCATTTTATTTTTTCATTTGAAATGGATCCATTTTTTCCTCTTACTGGATCAGTTTCAAATGGAAGAAAACTGATGGCAAATTAATGAATCCGTTTTTCCATAGACTTCAATGCTAAAAAAAAACAGATCTAGTTGAAATCAGTTTTTTTTTTTTAGCTGGACAAAAAGGTTGCGTCTGCTGTTCTGATGGATGATTACTGGACATGTGAACATAGCCTCAGACCGTTGATGGGTTCGTCCGACCTTAATCCAGTGTGTATGGTCAGGTGAACAGTGGCTATCCTCTGCCCAGGAGTGGTGGACAAATCCCCCCCTTTTATTTCATACCATAGACACGTTTTCAGTTTCTGGTTATGACACGTTTTGCAGCTGTGGGGCGCAGAGTCAGGATCTGTGGGACGCTCTGACTGTGGGATTCTCAGGCTGAGCGGAGTTCCACACAAGACCCCGGGAACTTAATATTTGTGGTAAGAGGACACAGGAAGTAGCCGGAATTCTTCCCAGCCTCGGATTCCTGTGAGAGCCGGGATATTTACACAAACACATGTTTTACCACTCGCCATCTGATGATCCCCCCCAGCAGAAGCAAGAATTTTAATTTTTTATATATTTTTGGTAGTGGAGAATGCTTTTTTTTTTTTTTTTTTAGGAAAAGGAGAATTGCACATAAATAAGGTATATGGGAAAGTATATGGGAAGGAAAACAAAACAAAACACATAATCAGGTTCCTTGCATCGTGTTCTCATACACTTTATGCAGTTAATAGCCCTCTGTGTCTGTACTGCTACATACTTAGGCAGTTAACTGGTTCATGCAGCTTTACATGAACACCCGAGCCTTACACTATGGCTGGTCCAAATAACTAAAGCAATTGTTACCATCCACCTCTCGTGTCTCCCCTTTTCCTCATAGTTTGTAAGCTTGCGAGCAGGGCCCTCATTCCTCCTGGTATCTATTTTGAACTGTGATTTCTGTTATGCTGTAATGTCTATTGTCTGTACAAGTCCCCTCTATAATGTAAAGCGCTGCGGAATATGTTGGCGCTATATAAATAAAAATTATTATTATTATTATATTAAGGATCAAAAACAATATGGTGATAAACGTATGATCGCTGGCAGTGGTCACGCATGCACAATACTGCTCCATTCACTGACTATAGGACAGGCAGAGATCTGAGCACTGTGGTTGGCCAGCTCCACCAGTCCCAGAGTCAGTACTTCACCCGCACAACCACCGCTCCGCTCGAATAAAGGACACAGCCTCCCACACTTGTATTGATGGGGCATCAACAATCAGACATTTACAATCCATGAACTTCGGAGAATCCCCAAAGCCTTTGAGGAAGTCATGGTGACCAAAAAACAAGAACCATATTAAAGGATTTTGAGTATTTGACCTAGATTTATGGCATCTTGGTCCCCAAAATTAGGTCACAGTCGTCCTCCAATGTGTTCTTAAAAGTGAATAAATTATTAAAGGGCATCTGTCAGTAGGATCAGCCCTACTAAGACGTTTACATGAACTTGTAGGTCATAGGAAGCTGAATAAAATGACACCTTGATATCTGCGATCTGTTGTCTTATTCCAGAGAAATTAACAAAAATGTGGATATGTAAATTAGCTGTCCTGCCCATAGATCTTAACAGCTATTTTACATATTAAGAAAAATGTGGATTTTTCGTCAATAATACATCAGATTGCAGATATCAAGGTATAATATTACTCAACTTTTTATGACCTACATGTCCATTTAGGTGGCTTAGGAGTGTTGATCCTACTGACAGGTTCCCTTTAAAAGTGGAGTTGCCCTTTTAAATCATTCTGGCGATAAACTGATACTTGACAGTCTATGGCTCCTCTGCTGACAGTGCTGGTAACATAACCAGATCCCTTCTTGACATTTCCACTATGTCCCGGGGTGACCATTTCCATGGCCGGCACATGGGTTGTCACTTATACGAAATGGATATAACTCGGTATCTCTAGACTTAAAGGGCCGATGTCTCAGAACCTATTTTTATTATTGATTTCTTTTAGCACATCCATTTTTTTTTCTTTACGGAAACCAAACGGGGAAAGTCTTATTATTGGTGGAGTTACCGTTTAAGGAGGAGGCTGAGGTAAAAATCCCAGTGTTGTGTTATGTCAGGCTACACTTACAGTTTATGTATAAGACTAAACCATTTCTCTGACACGTCCAGAAGAATGTGACCCCGGGCCACAACAAGCAGGGGATGTTTAGATTGCAGAGGATTCTGGGATGGGACAGCCCCCCTGCTTACCCTCTTTGTGGGTACAGGCAGAGGGTCTCTCCCCACCATACTTGTGCCTAGCTCCCTCTTTGTAGTCCTGTCCTTTTATGTTTTCTTCAGCACAGTTTTCTATGGCGGCAGGCCATTGTATTCCTGCTCTGTTTACTGGAGGACAGGCGGAAAGTTTCCAAACTTTCCTTATATTTCTTGGATCTGTGAAGTCTTAAGGCGGACTGGAGGAATTCAGAGAAAACCATCTGCCCGAGCGGAAAGAGATATGGAGAAATTATTAATGGCTGCCTGACAACTACTGTAGGCAACATCAAAGCCCCAGCAGGTTGTCAGTCAGGTTTATTGGACAGACTGATCATGTAGGACTTGAGTATGCCAGCTCTGCAGACAGTATCACACATGATGGGCTTAGATACACAGCTCTGTGGACTATCACACATGATGGGCTTAGATACACAGCTCTGCAGACAGTATCACACATGATGGGCTTAGATACACAGCTCTGTGGGCTATCACACATGATGGGCTTAGATACACAGCTCTGTGGACTATCACACATGATGGGCTTAGATACACAGCTCTGCAGACAGTATCACACATGATGGGCTTAGATACACAGCTCTGTAGACTATCACACATGATAGGCTTAGGTACACAGCTCTGCATACAGTATCACACATGATGGGCTTAGATACACAGCTCTGCAGACAGTATCACACATAATGGGCTTAGATACACAGCTCTGCAGACAGTATCACACATAATAGGCTTAGATACACAGCTCTGCAGACAGTATCACACATGATGGGCTTAGAAAAACATCTTCAGACAGTATCACACATAATAGGCTTAGACACACAGCTCTGCAGACAGTATCACACATGATGGGCTTAAGGTACCTTCACACTAAACGACTTTCCAACGATAACGACAACGATCCGTGACGTTGCAGCGTCCTGGATAGCGATATCGTTTAGTTTGACACGCAGCAGCGATCTGGATCCTGCTGTGATATCGCTGGTCGTTGAACAAAGTTCAGAACTTTATTTGGTCGTCCGATCGGCGTGTATCGTCGTGTTTGACAGCAAAAGCAACGATGCCAGCAATGTTTTACAATGGTAACCAGGGTAAATATCGGGTTACTAAGCGCGGTGCCGCGCTTAGTAACCCGATATTTACCCTGGTTACCATTGTAAATGTAAAAAAACAAACACTACATACTCACCTTCTGATGTCTGTCACGTCCCCCGGCGTCCGCGCTGCTGCTCAGAGCTTCCTGCACCGTGTGTGTCAGTGCCGGCTGGAAAGCAAAGCACAGCGGTGACGTCACCGCTCTGCTTTAGGGCCGGCGCTTACACAGTGCAGGGAAGCGGACGCCGGGGGACGCGAATGTAAGTATGTAGTGTTTGTTTTTTTACATTTACACTGGTAACCAGGGTAAACATCGGGTTACTAAGCGCGGCCCTGCGCTTAGCAACCCAATGTTTACCCTGGTTACCCGGGGACTTCGGCATCGTTGGTCGCTGGAGAGCGGTCTGTGTGACAGCTCTCCAGCGATCAAACAGCGACGCTGCAGCGATCGGCATCGTTGTCGATATCGCTGCAGTGTCGCTTAGTGTGAAGGTACCTTTAGATACACAGCTCTGCAGACAGTATCACACATAATGGGCTTAGATACACAGCTCTGCAGACAGTATCACATATAATAGGCTTAGACACACAGTTCTGCTGACAGTATCGCACATGATGGGCTTAGATACACAGCTCTGCAGACAGTATCACACATAATTGGCTTAGATACACAGCTCTGCAGACAGTATCACATATAATAGGCTTAGGTACACAGTTCTGCTGACAGTATCACACATGATGGGCTTAGATACATGGCTCTGCAGACTATCACACACGGCTCTGCAGACTCACACATGATGGGCTTAGATACACGGCTCTGCAGACTGTATCACATAATAGGCTTAGGTACACAGCTCTGCAGACAGTATCACACATGATGGGCTTAGATACACGTCTCTGTAGACTATCACAAATGATAGGCTTAGATACACAGCTCTGCAGACAGTATCACATATAATAGGCTTAGATACACAGCTCTGCGGACAGTATTACACGCTAGGCTTAGATACACAGCTCTGCAGACAGTATCACACATGATAGGCTAAGATACACAGCTCTGCGGACAGTATCATACATAATAGGCTTAGATACATAGCTCTGCAGACAGTATCATACATAATAGGCTTAGATACATAGCTCTGCAGACAGTATCATGCATAATAGGCTTAGATACACAGCTCTTGAGACAGTATTACACATGATAGGCTTAGATACCCAGCTCTGTGAACAATATTACACATGATGGACTTCGATACACAGCTTTGCAAACAGAACTACACATGATTGGACTTAGCTACACAGCTTGCACACAGTATTAGACATAACAGGCTTAGATACACAGCTCTGCAGACCGTATTACACATGATAGGTTTAGATACGCCTGCTTGGCAGATATTAGTTTGCGTGATAAGCTTAGATAAGCAGCTCCGCAGGCAATATTACACTTGATAGACTTAGATATACAGCTTTGCAGATAGTTTAACATATTAGCAGATTATTCATTCCGTTTGGCAAGCAGTATTTGGCTTAGATACACTGGAAAAGCGAATAATCACACATTCTTTTTGAAATATAGTGGTTTACCAAGAAGTCGATGACATAACAGTAGCACACATGAGAGGCTTGGATACAGCAGTCCAGGTGATAGTATCCCTCAAGATAGGGTTAGATGCGCTGCTGAGACTGTATCACACATTATAAGCTTAGATACACAGGCCAGGCACCCCTTAATCCTGGATAATATTTTCTGATGACATTGAGTAACATTACATGCTGGGGGTTGTAGTTGTCAGTTCTTATAGTGTGGGTGTCAGGGCAGTGCCCAGCACAGCGAGGGTCCTGCCAGTCATCACATCGGTGGCACTGTTGCTGTATGTGACAGCTGCGGCTATGGGACCTGTGCTGGCCCTGTGGCCTCTATGAAAGGCTCATTGTTCTCCCTGGGATGCACACACCATGTTATCAGCTGAGCTGACATGTCCATGTCCCTTTAAACCAGCTGCTCCTTCCAGCAAATGCTCAGGATATAAATACTCAGGCTCCAGTTACCTTCCGCGTGTCCGAAAACAACTTTCATTTTATTTTTGCTTTTGGTGACAGGAAGACGTCAACTGCCCAAATAGGAATTTATCAGCGGACTTTTATTAATGGCAGAGGAACAGTTTGCAGCAAGTCCAAAACTTTTTCCCAGCCGAATCCTGATAACGGGGAACAACAGATTGCAATTACCAATACTATAAAATTGAGAGGAGAATGTAGGGGTACTGTCCCTTTAATTAGCCCCTTTAATAAATGCAAAGTGCCCCCATTAAATGGAACACCCCAAACTGTCAACAAAAAGAAATGGGGGCTGTCAAAACAGCAGAATTATGGGACAAAAGATCTAATATTCTGTGAAGGATGTGCAGGATGTTATAGGATTCTTACCATTTCTACAGACAATTTTTCCAAAAATATAATTACAGAATTGCTGCAGAGATCATATTCTAATAAAATTGCTCTTTCCCTTGGTATAAAAGCTAGATAAGTCACTCTACTACAGTGGTAGCATCTTTCTATCATTAATCCACTTCTTTTACTAATTATAAGATAATATGGTAAGTCTTTCACAGCAGGCTGTAAAACGACATGGTCAGACTTTACTACTATACTGACCCCTAGTGGACAATATGAAAAATGCCAAATGTAATCACTATTTAATCTGCATATCATTTGTATTATCTCCCAGCTGCACTGTACTAAAGAGAGGAAAAGTCCAACCAACATCTAGTAATTAATATTTCTAGTATTTATCCCAGCACAGGGCCCTCTAGGGGCTTGTGGTTGTCACTGCAGGTGAGTGAGATTTGAAGATGACAATTCTTGCGTAACCTTTGAGATGGGATTGCTTTCCTCCCCATCTGTTAATAATTATTCATCTCTTCAGTGCATGAGACTGGTTTCAGTAGGATGCTCACGTGTGTCCACGCATTGTATGTCTGCTTTCATTTATCTTACCCTTTGGTCATGGAATTCATGGTTGGGGTCTTCCTATATTAATAACATAAGGCCATATCTTTGTTATATTCTTATTCCTGCAGTGAGCTGTAACATATTCCTCTAGCGGTTATGTCAATGATTCTAGAAGTGAGTTTACCAAGAAAGAGGTGGGGGAAGGGGTTCGGGTTATAGCAGGGATTCAGGTTTTTTTTTTTTTAATTCTCAGCACTATCTTTGCATTCTGAGACATCCATGATGAAAGGATAAAGTCAGATTACGCTAAAAGTCTATTCTGTGCACAAAGTGAGCAACTCCACGTACAACTGTTAATCAGCAATAAGGATTCATTTCATTTTTGTAATAGGTCTTTATCAAATTCTTTAATTTTATATTAAATGTACCTGCCTTTTCCTAAGCTAATTGTCACTCCCTCTAAGCAATGTATTTTATATGTGCTGCTACTTTAAGAGCAGGAATATAATTACGGTACTGTAATACTGCTCCCTATGTACAAGAATATAATTACTATAATACTGCTCCTATGTACAGGAATATAACTACTATAATACTGCTCCTATGTACAAGAACATCACTACTATAATACTGCCCCCTATGTACAAGAATATAATTACTATAATACTGCCCCCTATGTACAAGAATATAATTACTATAATACTGCTCCTATGTACAGGAATATAACTACTATAATACTGCTCCTATGTGCAAGAATATAACTACTATAATACTGCTCCTATGTACAAAAATATAACTACTATAATACTGCTCTTATGTACAAAAATATAACTACTATAATACTGCCCCTATGTACAAGAATATAACTACGCTAATACTGCTCCTATGTACAAGAATATAACTACTATAATACTGCCCCCTATGTACAAGAATATAACTACTATAATGCTGCCCCATGTACAAGAATATAACTACTATAATACTGCCCCCTATGTGCAGGAATATAAATATTATAATACTGTCCACTATGTACAATATAACTACTATAATACTGCCCGTATGTACAAGAACATAACTACTATAATACAGCCCCTATGTACAAGAATATAACTACTATAATACTGCCCCTATGTACAAGTATATAACTACTATAATACTGCCTCCTATGTACAAGAATATAACTACTATAATACTGCCTCCTATGTACAAGAATATAACTACTATAATACTGCCTCTTATGTACAAGAATATAACTACTATAATACTGCCCCTATGTACAAGTATATAACTACTATAATACTGCCCCTATGTACCAGAATATAACTACTATAATACTGCTCCTATGTACAAGTATATAACTACTATAATACTGCCCGTGCCCGTATGTACAAGTGTATAACTACTTTAATATTGCCTCTTTTATATATACAAATATCTACTATAATACTGCTATCTAGTGATATAAATGTGAATATAAATTATGGTTGTTAAAGGGGAAAACCATGATGGAAAAACAATAAAAGAAGGCATACTCTCTATTAGGGCTGTCCCACACGTCCAGATAATTCCGGTACCGGACAAAATCGGTACCGGAGTTATCCGTGTCCGTGTGCCCGTGAGCTCACGTAGGCCATACGTGCGGCACACGTGTGCCGCCCATGTGGCGAGTGGGTACCACACGGAGCGTGCAGGAGACAGCGCTAAAGTTTAGCGCTGTCCCCTGCATCGTGCTGAAGCCGCGATTCATATCTTCTGTGCAGCAGCGTTTGCTGCATAGAAGATGTGAATAATAGTGTTTAAATGAAAGATCTATCTGTCCGCCGCCCTCCCACCCCCTGTGCGCCCCCCGCTGTTCTGAAAATACTCACCCGCGTCCCTCGTTGGCTGTCGCTCCTTCCTGGTCTGGCCGCGGCTTCCACTGTATGCGGTCACGTGGGGCCGCTCATTTACAGTCATGAATAGGCGGCTCCACCTCCCATAGGGACGGAGCCGACTATTCATGATTGTAAATGAGCGGCCCCACGTGACCGCATACAGTAGAAGCCGCGGCCAGACCAGGAAGCAGCGACAGCCAACGTGGGAGCGGGTGAGTATTTTCTGAACAGCGGGGGGGCGCACAGGGGGTGGGGGGGGGCGCACAGGGGGTGGGGGGGCGGCGGACAGATAGATCTTTCATTTAAACACTATTATTCATATCTTCTATGCAGCAAACGCTGCTGCACAGATGATATGAATAGCGGCTTCAGCACCAGTGGGGGGGACAGCGCTTACTGTAGCGCTGTCTCCTGCACGCCACAGGGACCGCACACGGAGAACGTCCGTGTGAGGTCCGTGTTTTACACGGACCCATTGACTTTAATGGGTCCGTGTAATACGTGCGCTCCCACGAACACTGACATGTCTCCGTGTTTGGCACACGGAGACACGGTCCGCAAAAAATCAATGACATCTGCACAGATGCATTGATTTTAATGGGTCTACGTGTGTCAGTGGCTCCGGTACGTGAGGAAACTGTCACCTCACGTACCAGAGACACTGACGTGTGAAACCGGCCTTAGACTCCACTACCTGCTCTAGCAGCAACGATGTCACTGACCACAAGTGATCTGAATGCCGTGATTGCTAATTGGCAGCAGTGGTCAGGTAACTAGTGGTCAGTGAAGTCATCGCTTTTGGTTCAGTAGGCAGCGGAGTCCAGGGGTGAGTATGCCTTCTTTTATTATTTTATCATCAAGACTTGATGCTGTTAAATTTAAAAACAGAGCAAAGAACTATATTATAATAAGTTTGGGACTAAATATTTTCTGGTCCACTGTGGTTTACAGTCACACATGCAGGACGAGCAATAGTAGGCTCAAAAGACTGCTGACCTTTTGTACTACCTTATAATAAGATATGTCCTAATCTTCATGTCTTCTTTGCTTTTAGAACATGTTGGCCAAAGCACTGTATGACAACAAGGCAGAATGCCCGGATGAGCTGGCCTTCCGAAAGGGTGACATCCTGACCGTGCTAGATCAGAATATCTTGGGTAGCGAGGGCTGGTGGAGGTGCTACCTACATGGACGACAAGGTCTTGCTCCGGCCAACCGGTTACAACTGTTGACCATACCCCAGAATGAGTCCCCAGTAGCACAGTTAAACTATAACTCCCTGGGCAGGCAACAATCTTCTCAGAACATCTACCAAGTGCCTACCGCACCCAAGACTGAGGTGGCATCCATGTACGAGAGGATGGAAAACCTATACATCACTCCGGAGACACAGAAGCCTATATCTGGGGACATCTATCAGACTCCTACTTGTTCTCCTGCTCAAGTCTTCTATGAAAGGACGAACAGCTCCTCCAGCCAGGTAAATAATCATCAAGAACATGAGGATTCCCAGTCACTAGAAGTTAGTTACCCCTATTCTGTTCAGTCTCAGTATCGTTTTTTTTTTCTTTTAAATTTGGCCAACTGATATAACCACCCTGGAAATTTGCATTCACAGATTTTTCTATTTTTACCATTTCAGTTTGTGAAGGTTCTTTCTCAGAACCCTCCCCTCCCCCCATAAAAGTATGTAGGAATTGTGCAATTTCCTACAAATGTATAGAGCAGGGACTGGAGATATGTTTGAAGTTGTATGTAAGTGTGTTCTCTTCTCCCCAACATTTTAAAAACAGTGAGAGAACCCTTAATAAATCAACAGAGCAGTATCGGTAATCAGACGGTCATGCTGTTGACATGCTTTAAAATTGTGATGATCATTATAAAGAGTTCTTTTCAACAACTGTATGGAGAATTTCACAGAAGTCATTATCTTAAAGGGAATCTGTCAGTAAGATCAAGCCTCCTAAGCCGTCTATTTGGGCATGCAGGTTATAGAAAGTTGAATAAAATGATACCTTGCTATCTGTGATCCAATGTTTTATTCCAAAGAAATCCACATTTTTATAAATATGTAAATGAGCTGTTAAGATCAACGGGCAGGACACAGATTTCCCTGAGAATCTGCCTCCAGATATTATTTTAAATGAAAAGGAGTGCTACCAGCTCGAGACACGTAGATCAGGAGAACAGACTGTCAGTCACTACATGTCTCACACTGGTAATGCCGCCTTTTATTTAAAATAAGCTCTGGAGGCAGATTCTCACTTGCAGTTAATCAAGGCTGTTAGACAGGGCAGGAGACAGATAAGACATTCAAAGAAACCTATTCCCAGTACATTTGTATTGCTTCAAATATTCACCATATGCATGTGTATAATTTATATCCTAGCTGCTGCATTCACTCACATCCACCGTTCTTGCACTAACTCTTTACACTCCATCTTTGTCAGCCTCTCAGTCCTCTCCTCTCCTATATATAGCACTCACGCGCTTTTCACATTGCTAAACTGCACAGATCCATTCAGTCCCACCATCCAACACAAGAAACGCTCTCACAAATCACTTAACCATCTGCCCACTCTTTCTATCCTCCTTCTCCTAGTCGCAGGAGATATCTCTACCAATCCTGGCCCCTCAAGTTATAGTAAGTTGAACCCCTCAACTACTACACTCAGAAACCCCTCAAATTCCATTAATATTCCCTGCATGCCTTATGTCTCTTTTAATTGTGTCCTCTGGAATTCTCTCTCAGTGTGTAATAAACTCTCCTTCATCCATGACTTCTTCCTTTCTGATTCTCTTACCCTTCTGGTCTTTACTGAAACTTGGATTCAGGAGTCAGACACCACAGCTGCTGCTGCTCTTTCATATGGTGGACTACACTTCTCTCATAACCCAATATCGGACAACACACCAGGTGGAGGCGTTGGTCTGCTCCTATCACCCAAATGTACCTTTCAGGTTATCCCCCAAGTACCCTCACTTATCTTCCCTTCTTTTGAGGTCCATGCTGTCAGACTCTACATCCCCTTCTCCATGCGAGTGGAGGTTTTGTATCGTCCTCCGGGCCCCTCCTGTCAGTTCCTGCATCACTTTGCCACCTGGCTTCTCCTTTTTTCTCCTGTGACATCCTCACCCTCATCATCGGAGACTTTAACATCCCCATTGCTTTTCCCCTCTCCCTGTCTGCCACTCACCTTTTAGCTCTAACCTCTTCCTTCATCCTTTCGCAGCTTACTAACTCTCTTACGCATGAAGATGGAAAATCCCTCGACTTTGTCTTCTCCTGGTTTTGCTCAGTGTATGATTTTTACCAACTCCTCTCTCCCGTGCTCTCCTCCCTTCATTCTCTGTCAAGAACTGTTATCCTGCTGAGGACACCCCCACTTTCCACACTTATAGAAATATACGGGCCATTAACACCTAGAAACTTATGAAGAATTTACAGCCTTCATTGGCCCCAATCTCCTCCCTCTCATGTCCTGACTCTGCACTGAAACATTATAATGAACACCTGCAAAGTGCCCTATGATGAAGCTGCACCTCCTATACATAGAACAACTTAGCACAGATGGCAACAACCCTGGCACATGCTGCAAACACATTTTTACAGCGGTTCTCCAGGTGCGCTGAACGTTTGTGGAGAAAATCCAATCTGCCCGAAGATTTCATCCCATTATTAGTTTATGCTTAAAACATACAAGTCTGCCCTTCACCTCTCCAAACAAACCTATTTCAACACCCTCATCACCTCACTATCCAATAATCCTAAACATCTCTTTGACACTTTTCATTCCCTACTCAACCCAAGGCCCCAACCACGGATCTCCGCGCTGACGATCTGGCCAATTATTTCAAAGAAAAAATTTACCATATCCGACAGGAAATTTTCTCCCAATCCCCTCACATCATGCACTGTCCTCCCTCCCCACTCTATGTAGTTCACTCTCTGTCTTTGAACTAGTCACAGAAGAAGAAGTAATCAGGCTCCTTGCATCTTCTCGCCCTACTACTTGCACCAGTGACCCTATTCTGTCACATCTACTCCAGTCACTTTCCCCTGCTGTCACCTCTCACCTAACAAAAATATTCAACTTCTTTCCCCCGGTATCTATCCCTCTTGATTTAAGCATGCCATCATACATCCATTACTTAAAAAACCCTCCCTCGACCAAAACTGTGCTGCTAACTATAGACCTGTCTCTAATCTTCCCTTCACCTCTAAACTGGAATGCTTGGTCCACTCCTGTCTAATCCGATAACTCTCTTTTTGACCTTTTTAATTCCGGTTTCCGCTCTTTACACTACTGAAACTGCCCTCATTAAAGTCTCTAATGATCTACAAACAGATAATTCTAATGGTCACTATTCCATGCTAATTCTCCTGGATCTCTCTGCAGCATTCGACACTATGGATCAGCAGCTCCTCCTCACTATGCTCCGCTCCATTGACCTCAAGGACACCATTCTCTCCTAGTTCTGCTCCTACCTCTCTGACCGCTCCATCACTGTATCTTTTGCTGGTTCCTCCTCCTCTCATCTTCCCCCTTACTCTTGGGGTTCCTCAAGGATCAGTTCTAGGCCCCCTCCTCTTCTCCTTGTATATTGTATGCCCCTATTGGACAAACAATCAGTAGATTTGGTTTCCAGTACCATCTCTATGCTGATGACACCCAATTATACACTTCTGCTCCTGATATCACACCTGCATTATTACAAACCACCAGTGATTGTCTGACCGCTGTCTCCAACAACATTTCCTCCCTCTATCTGAAACTGAACCTGTCAAAAACTGAACTCCTTGTGTTTCCTCCCTCTACTAACCTACCGACATTGCCATTTCCGTGTGCGGTTCTACCATTACTCCCCAGCAACATGCCCGCTGTCTTGGGGTCATACTTGATTCAGAGCTTTCATTCACGCCTCCACAGCAGATCACTGGCTCATTCTTGTTATATGCACCTCAAAAACATTTCTAGAATTTGACCTTTTCTTACTTTTGACTCTGCAAAAACTCTTACTTGTTGCTCTTATTCATTCTTGTCTGGACTATTGTTACTCTTTTTTAATAGGTCTCCCTCTTACCAAACTCTCCCCTCTCCAATCTGTCTTGAATGCTGCAGCCAGGATCATATTCCTCACCAACTGTTACACCGATGCCTCTACCGTGCGCCAGTCATTGCACTGGTTACCCATTCACTCCAGAATTCAATATAAACTTATCACTCTCACCCACAAAGCACTCCATGGCTCAGCACCACCCTACATCTCATCCCTCGTCTCAGTCTACCACCCTACCCATGCCCTCCATTCTGCTGATGACCTGAGGTTAGCATCATCAATAATCAGAACCTCCCACTCCCGTCTCCAAGCCTTCTTGCATAGTATGCCAATTCTTTGGAATGCACTACCCAGGATAATTAGATTAATCCCCAATACCCACAGTTTTAAGTGTTCTTCAGACTGGCCTACCATCTCAACCTATTTATTAAACTATCCCCGTGTTGCCCATTCAAAATTTTCACAATAACCTCGTATCATGTTCTCACACGCTTAATGCATTTAATAGCCCTCTGTGTCTGTACTTTTACACATTCTGGCTGATAACCGGTTCATGCAGCATTACATGAACACCCGATTTCTTACTTTATGGCTTGTTAGAACAATGAAAGCAATTGTTACCATCCATCTTTCCTGTCTCCTTTTTTTCCTCATAGATTGTAAGCTTGCGAGCAGCAGGGCCCTCATTCCTCTTGGTATCTGTTGGTTTATGTGATTATTGTTATGCTGTAATGTCTATTATTGTATGTACAAGTCCCATCTAAAATGTAAAGTGCTGTGGAATATGTTGGCGCTATAGAAATAAAATTATTATTATTATTTCCGGCCCATAGATCTTAACAGCTCATTTACATAGTAAGAAAAAGGTGGATTTCTCATAAACCACTCAACTTATCGTAGATGTCAGTATATCATTTTATTCAACTTTCTGTGACCTACATGCCCATATAGATGGCGTAGGGCAATTGATCCTACTGACATATTTCCTTTAAAGGTAATATATGTCAGTATAATCATTTTCCCCCTCCCTCCCACAAATCACATATATGGGCACTTAGGTCTTTGAAATGTAAGTCCAGCGACAACTTTTATATTTTCTAGCTGTTGCTACATTCCTGATAAATTAATATTTAAATTCATATGCAAATGAGGCACAAAGTGCTTTGGGCGTAACAGAACAGTTCGACAAGCATCAGCTTCTTTAGGTTATTTCCTAGCCTAGGATCAGTCTCTTTAGCATGATTGATAGATCACTGTCTGATTTCCTTGCCTTTCGCTTAATGTCACACAGACAGCTAAGGCCTCTTTCACACTTCCGTTTTTTGCCATCCGTCGCAATCCGTCGTTTTTGTAAAAAAAACGGATCCTGCAAATGTGCCCACAGGATGCGTTTTTTTGCCATAGACTTTTATTGACAACGGATTGCGACGGATGGCCACACGTTGCATCCGTCGTGCAACGGATGCGTCGTGTTTTTGCGGACCGTCGTGATGAAAAAGCGTTCAAGGGAATGTTTTTTCGTCCATCGGATCCGCCATTTCCGACCGCGCATGCGCGGCCGGAACTCCGCCCCCTCCTCCCTGGACTTCAGAATGGGCAGCGGATGCGTCGGAAAACTGCATCCGCTGCCCACGTTGTGCACAATTTTGCACAACGTACGTCGGGTCGACGGTTTGCGACGGCCCCGTACCGACGGAAATGTGAAAGAGGCCTAATCTTGGAGGTGCTGGATGAGGAACAAACTCTGGAGGCAGTGGCATGTTAAGTGCTTTGTCACGCCCAGAAAACTTAATGCATCATTTGCATATGATTAAAAAAGCGAATTCCTAGGGAATGCAGCAACAGATAGAAGAAATAAAGTTGTTAATAGATTTACACTTCAAAAACCTGCATGCCCATTTATGCAGTGTGGTGTGGGGGAGGTTAATCCTACCGACAGATTCCCTTTAAGAAGCCTGGTGAAAGGACAACTTCAAAAAGAAAAAAAAAAATAGAGCCTTATTTTTGATAACTACATCCTGAAAAATGACAAGATGCCTGAAGTAGAATTATTTATTTTAGTTGAAAAGGGATTTAATAAAAGAACATTCAGCCTTTGCGCAGATTAAAAATTTTGGACCGCACTATGAAAGTGCTCTTATGGAGCCTATTGCCCACGTTCAGTATTTGGTCAGTATTTTACATTAGTATTTGTAAGCCAAAACCAGGAGTGGGTGATAAATGCAGAAGTGGTGACGTGTCTCTATTCTACTTTTCCTCTGGTCCACTTTTGATTTTTGCTTGCAAATACTGATGTAAAATACCGGTACTCACCGAATACTGAACGTGTGACTGTGGCCTTATGCTGACCTTGGGTTCCAGTGTCTGAATCGTGAAAATTCAGAATTATCCGTTTCTCCAGGTTAAAATGATTAGGATCTTTCGAGGGATGTTGGATAAAAAAGGTTTCAAACAAGAAGGTGCTGCATTAAATGAACCTGTCAGCAGGATTGTGCACAGTAACCTACAGACAGTGTCAGGTCGGCGCCGTTATACTGATTAAAATGATACCTTGGTTGATGAAATCCGTCTTGTGGTTGTTGTATAATCTTTATTTTCAGTTTTGAGTTAATGATATTCTCGTGCTCCGGGGCGGCCTTTGGGGGGTCTGCATGTGGTGCTCTGATTAGGTATTCATGTGTATGGCTCCTGACAGGTCACTAATCCCTCAATGACCTGCCCCCTAGTTAACATAATGAATATTATATATACAAAGTAAAAAATATAAAATCCGTTCTGCAGGCAGGCAGGCAGGTGCTGGCCGTGGCACCTGCGCTGCAGCATAATCACACGTGTAATGTGCATATAATTAATATGTTTGAGGTTATCCTAATAGTTAAAAAAAATAATCCATTTGAATATAGCGCCCGCCGCACCTGCGCAGTAGCAGCTATCAGTATATATAGAGAATTCAATAGGTGTCATCTTGCTAGGGAAGAAAAAAAAATCCTCCAAGATGGCGCTGAAGGCGCATGACCAGTAGCAGATATCGCCGATAGCTGCTACTGCGCAGGCTCGGTGGCGCCATCTTGGAGGAGGAATTTTTTTCTTCGCTAGCAAAATTGCACTTCTGAATACACAAATAGCTGGCGCAGCCGCCCCGGAGCATGAGCATATCATTAACTCAAAACTGAAAATAAAGATTAAACAACAACCACAAGACGGATTTCATCACCAGGTATCATTGTAATCAGTATAACGGCGCAGACCTGACACTGTCTGTAGTTACTGTGCACAATCCTGCTGACAGGTTGTACTGCATTCTGTATTTACACCAGTAATGCAATGTTCTGCAGATTCAGAAAATGAAACAAAAGACACAGCGCTAGGCTGTAAATACTGATCTCTGATGAGTTCTCTTCCTTTTATTTACCCTTTGGGATATTGTACAACACAAATGTTTAAACTCTCTACATAGTCAGCTGTTACCAGCAGCTGGTTGATGTCCCCGGCAGAGCGAAACAGGGGACAGTAGGCAGAGCGCTTTGCTTCATAGGTTCCATGTCCAGCTTGCATTCCAAGGACTGTCATGTTTTCTGTCAGTCAGCAAAATGTGGTATTTATAGATGTCTCGTGCATTTTTTTCTTACGTAAAAACTAAAAGATCAGAAAAGAGAAGCTTTGTGTTATGTAGAAAATTACTGCAGTCCCTCAAAAAAACCCTGGTTACTTAAAGGGGAATTCCATTACAATTCTCCTCCAAACTCCAGAATGGATGATCACTTTAGAAGTCCAAGCCAACAAGATGAAGATGCTTGAGTACCTCCTTGCTCTTAGTTAGTAGTTATTCTTGTTCACTTCCATTAGTGGCCCAATCTTATTGCCTAAGATGACTTCTTGGCCTACAGTTAGGTCATGTAGTTCAGACAGTAAGACTAAGTCACATAATTTTACATCAAACCTGAAACTGGCTATTTTAAATAGAAGACATAATATCTATGTCATTTGTCCTACAGCATCTCTTGACTCTCCCAAGAGCGTCACGTGCTTCGAACGTCACCAACATATCCCAACCAGAAGTCTACGACGTACCACCTTCTAAGCTGAATGTTTCAGTTGTCTCCCAAGTGAGTACCTTCTAGATAATTCATCTTGACCTTACATTTTCCTTTCCGTTTTGTTGCTGATCGTACACCTTAACGTCCAGTTATTTTTATATTAACTTTTTTCGCATGTGTACGATTTTTAGCGGGGTACCACACCATCTCCAGTCAATGGACGTTCTCCATATCTCACCCCGTCTGAACAGCAAATTTATGACATCCCATCTAGTCCAGACACTCCAGGAAGAAGCAACGTCAAGACTCCTAAAGGTTCAAATGTACGTATGGTACCTTTAAACTATACAAAATATCCCATCTTCTAAGGGTCTATGTATCCATAATATCATCTGTGTGACTTTGCTGACCACTTTGTACCTATTACAGGTATATGACATACCGCCAATGGGTACATTGGCTCACCAAAAGAACAGAAGTGAAACTCCACCTGCTAGTCCTCATTACAACACTCTACCAAACCCCCGGAAGTCAGACTGGATCTACGACTACCCACTATCCCCAGAGAGAAATCATTTAAAAGATGGATGTAGAAAAATATCCATAGACAGAGGTATGGTGTACGATGTGCCTCCAACACGGTATGGACCAGTTCATTCCCATTGTGCATCAGGTCAAATATATGATGTCCCACCACAGCAAAGTAAACCATCATTGGCTAATCAAACTCTCTACGATGTTCCTGCATGCAGAGATATTTCTGTTCCACATCAAAATGGAAGCTTAAGGAAAGTCTCATCCACTTTAGGAATGCAAGGGTTGAATCACGAAGATTCCAAGGAAAATGTTTACGACATCCCAAGAGGATCATCTGCTGGGTCTCCCCCAAAGTTTGAGATGAGTAGTATATCATACAATGAGAGGGTATATGATGTACCTCCACCACTTCCAAGGAATCCTAAACCTACTCTACACAGACTTGACAAAGATAGGTTATCTGTCTCCAGCTCAGAAAGTCGAACCAGCACCTTGTCTACTTCATCCAGTGGTTCTAGTGACTCCTTTACGCTGTCTCTTCCAGATGAAAGCACCGCCAAGGTGACTCTAGAACCAGAAGTGGCAATTAAGAGGATTACTGAGCTTCAAGAACGGGTGTCGAGTTCTATAGCAAGCCTTATGATCTTTGTGAGCAGCAAATGGAGGCTTCAGGAAAACATGGAGGCCAATCTGGAGGACATTCACAGAGCTGTAGACAGTATTATTCTCTCGTTAAAACAGTTCATAGACTTTTCCCAGAGCATCAAGATCAATGCTTCTCACTTGACAGATACAAACATCCAAACGAGGATTAATACCCAGCTACAAACCCTTACAGACTCCTTCCAGACCCTCTCTCAAAATCAGGAAGCTATAAATCTGTGCAAATGGTCGCTTCAGGCTTTGGTCATTATTAACAAACCTCATACGACACCTGATGATCTTGACCAGTTTGTCATGGTGGCCAGGACAATTCCAGATGACATCAAGCGCTTTGTGTCTATTATTATAGCCAATGGAAAACTTTTGTTTAAAAAAACAGAGAATGAGAAGAAGCTGAAACCTGTGAAAGAACATGTGGTGAGCCGAAAGCCACAGGTTCTCCTCCGCAAAGGAACCAAAGTTCTTCAGGAGTCATGTGCCAATAAAACCATTGAAAAACACAAGGATGAAAAACAGCAGATCTTCAGGCAGAAAGCTATGGAAGATAATGGATATGTCTACCTTCAGGTAAATTTCTATAGTTAAGATCTTTACATTTTATAACTCCATAAGGTAACTAGTTCCTATTGAAGAACTTGAATGTATTGTGTAAGAAGATTTAAAGGGTTTCAGTGTTAAAAGGGATGTACACAGGAAAAGAAAACAAGGTTGTTGTTTTTTTCTTCCCATAAACAGGTTGTTTGTGCTATTGCATCATAGCTCTAGTCATTTCAATAGGGCTTAGGTGCAATATTAGATATAACCTATAACAGGTATGGCAGCCCTGTTTTTCTCCTCCTGTCCATTCATTTTTCTAAATATTGTTGCTGCAGCAATCAGTTGATCACAATGGATCCAGCTTCTCTGACCCATGAGGACAAGCTGTAGTTATTGCGCAAAGTGTCCGCTAGCCGCACAATGTAAATCTAGCATTATATGACACAAATAAGTCCTGAATGGGGATCTCCGTCTATGACCTGCACATGCCCTACCAGGCGATATGGACATGGGCTATGGTTAGCTGACACTGAAATTGTTCTCCCAACATTTACAGTAATAGGATTATCTTTAGGGATCAAATGACTGATTATAGCATATTAGAACTTATATTAAAGGAGTTTTCCACTTTGGGAAAACTGGACCCCAAACTCCTTTAGAAACATAGCGTAAGAAGCAAACCAGATAATCACCCTCCCCAGGTCCAGTGCTGACTGTCTACTGCTGTTCTACTTTCATTTATTTTGGTTGCAACGGTGACATCTAAACGACAGCTCACGTCCCCGCTGCAGCCAATCAGTGAGCTCAGTAGCTTAGCTGGTGTAGCGGCACAATGTCGCTGAGCTTAATGATTGGCTGCAGTGCTAATGTGAGCAGTCGACATGACATGACCACTGAAGCAAAAACACGCTTTATTTGTTATGTATATTAAAGTGTTTGGAGTCCACTCTTCTTAAAGGGAAAACTTATTTAATGTAATATTTCCCTTCTTCTACAGAAAAAAGAGGATTTTGAGAAAATGCAGCACTTATCTCCAATTCAACAGCTGGAAAATAAGACAAGTCCTGAAGAAAAGGTAAAGACCAGTTTCAGCTTGTAGTTATTATATTCAAAATGAAGGGTCTTTCTTCACAGTGAAATCAAGCTTACTTCCACCACTAAGTAATTTATTTTGCAAATCTTTGTAATTAAGGCTGCAGTACCACTAATATCCAGTTGGTGGTGATGTGTCCTTACATTAGCGTTATTTTGAGTCATGTGACATGTGACCACAATTGTACAGATATGGTGTTACAACTCCACTGTCGGGTGACCCGGGACCAGGGGCTCCTTCCCTGTCCCTAACACTGGGGGGCGCCCTAGCTTGCCCTATTCCCCGGGATACTTTCTGAAGGTAAAGATGCCAAGGCCGCCACCCTTGCCTTATCTCCTGATTCAGCCCTCCGTCTGTTCCCTTCCCCCACCCACAGAAAAGGGGAGCTGCCGAGCACCGCAGTACACCAACCTGATGAACAAGGCAACATGAACAAATGTACACTGAAATACGAAGCATACAAATATTCACTCACATATAACAGAGGAATGCACCCTGGAGGACCCTGAAAGATGGGGAAAATATCTAAATAAGAGGAGGGAAGGGATTTATCACACTTACAAACCCACACAACAGTCACAGATAACTCCTTCTCATATAAACACCCAAAACACCTCTCCTCCAAGCCATGCAGCATAAGCTAGCTCTGACATGTGTTAGAGTCAAGACCCAGGTTATATAGGGGATAGGAGTGGCTAACCGAGCTCAGCTGAGAGCTCAGAGTCCCAGAGCTTCCGACATGGCCGATTAACCCTTGTTCTGCCAAAAGAAGAAAACATTTAAAAAGAAGGTGAAGTGCTTCCTTTCAGTGCAGGAGTTAGGAGTAATCAGATGCTGCAGCCTACTGGCTCCTCCCTGTTGCGGTAACCCCGTGACATATGGCTTATGTCAGCGATTCCCAGAAAAAAACTAAATCATTTTATATAAATTTTAATAAAACAGCTGCCACTGGAGTATAATATAATGTAAAAATAGGATACAATTCACATATAACTATTTTTGTCAGTTTTTTAATGGAATAATTGATCTTGACAATGTTCTATTTTATTTTAGAGGAAAGGATGGCTGAAACCTGAATCCAGGATATATTCATGCAGTGACCCTGGCACAGGCCTCTTAAAAGTAAGTGTGGTTTGCATAAGATCAGACAATATTCACTGAACAGCTAGTGGGAGATAGGATGGTGGCCAGTGTGAGCATTCAATGACCGTGATTTTCCCTGGACTACCCCATTAAGATGTTTAGTGGGCATACTGTTTCTATAGTGTAAATAAGGGGCTTACAAGCAACTTCTGTGAAACAAATCTAGTTTTGGTTAGAACCATCAACATTTTCATGTCTATGTGCTCATCCTGAAGATCCTCATTCTTCAGGAGGACAGCATTTCTCTAATGTAGTCATGATACAAACAGAATATTGATTCCTTCTATTTATTTCCTTTAGGAGCCCACAGTCCTAACGAAACCAGAAGCCCCTAGATCAACAGAACCAGTCAAGAAGATTGCACTGTCAGAGAGCTGCTACCTTTACTTTGGCGCTCTCCAGAAGGCAATCCGTGTTTTTGAAGACAGCCTCAACAAAAATGAGACACCAGAAGTCTTCATCACTCACGGAAAACTGATCATTATGGTCGGACAGAAACTGGTGGACCTTCTCTGCCAAGACGTCAAGACCAACGAAGCTCGCAATGACATTTTATTCAAGAGCAGTGAGCTTTGTAGTCTACTCAAAAACTTGGCTATAGCAACCAAGACGGCTGCCATTCAGTACCCAAACATGGCCACCATGCAGGAGCTTCAATGTAGGACAAATGAGCTGTCCAACTACACACAATTATTTCGGGCAATGATGGAATGAGAGTGGAAATGGTCAAAGAAATACAAAATGGATTGTCATATACTGTGAATAAAAATGACCCACGGTCAAAGACAAGGATACCAGTGAAGCCAAAGAAGTTGGAGAATGTATTGCTACCGTTGATTAAGTGTCTCTTTGGCATCCTCTTATCTTCCTCTTCCAATACCCAGTGCTGGAGAGAACATCTTGGTATCCCTTATTTTGCTTTGTACTGGTGTGTCGCTTTTAAAGAAAAGAGTACACATAGGGTAGATACCTTATTGCAGCATTCAAGATGATATTCTTCCTTTTGGAGGACTGCTCATTTACGTACCTTTTTTCACAGGAAGTATTGTCTCATTTGTATAAATTACCAAGCTAGTCGGCGATCGACAAAAAAACCATTAACAAAATAGAACATGTTTCCACTATTAATGGGGTTTACTGTCGACAACCTCCAAGTCGAAAGGAACCTCATTTGCATGAAACTGTCAGTCTTTGGGCAAACGACTATCAATATACACAAGGGATCCACAGTATATGTTCTGCCTTCTCATTTTAGGCTGAACACAATGAGAACATCCTTATACTGTAAATGTATTTCCAAATGGACATTTGTACAGACTTGCTAGTCTTTTTTATGTGTAATTTGACAGAATTTGTATTTAATACAAAAGAATATTTAAATGACACTTTATTCTTCGTCCCTGGTTTCCTTTGATTTCTCATCGAGTGTCAACATATTCTAAAATACTGTTGTCATGATTTTCATCCGTCCCTTGTCCCCAAAGGAGCTCGCTATTTAATTTCCCTAGAAGGGCCATTTAACCAGTATGTTTTTGAAGAGCAGGAGAAAATCCTAGTGGACAAGAGAACATACAAACTGCATGCAGATGATGTCCTTGGTCAGATCCAAACCCAGTATACCATGGCTGAAGGACATCTACAATAAATAGAACATTCTATAGACTAGTCTACAATAATGCGAGCATTCTATAATCTACAATAAGGAGAGAATTCTATAATCTACAATAAGGAGAGAATTCTATAGACCAATCGACAATAATGAAAGCATTCCATAGACTAATCTACAGTAAGGAGAGCATTCTATAATCTACAATAATAAGTGCATTCTATAGACTAGTCTACAATAAGGAGAACATTCTATGATCTACAATAAGGAGAGCATTCTATGATCTACAACAAGGAGAGCATGCTATAGACCAATCTACAATAAGGAGAGCATTTCATAGACTAATCTGCAATAAGGAGAACATTCTATGATGAAAAATAATGAGCATTCTATAGACTAATCTCCAATAAGGAGAGCATTCTATAATCAACAATAATGCGAGCATTCTATAGACTAATCTGCAATTAGGAGAACATTCTATGATGAAAAATAGTGAGCATTCTATAGACTAATCTCCAATAAGGAGAGCATTCTATAATCAACAATAATGCGAGCATTCTATAGACTAATCTGCAATAAGGAGAACATTCTATGATGAAAAATAATGAGCATTCTATAGACTAATCTCCAATAAGGAGAGCATTCTATAATCAACAATAATGCGAGCATTCTATAGACTAATCTGCAATAAGGAGAACATTCTATGATGAAAAATAATGAGCATTCTATAGACTAATCTCCAATAAGGAGAGCATTCTATAATCAACAATAATGCGAGCATTTCATAGGCTAACCTTACAATAAGGGGAGCATTCTATAGACCAATCTACAATAATAAGAGCATTCTATAGACTAATCTACAATAAGGAGAACCTTCTATAGACAAGTCTACAATAATGAGAGCATTCCATAGACTGATCTCCAAAAGGTGAGAAATATATAGACTAATCTTCAATAAGGAAAGCATTATATAAATTTATATACAATAAGGACAGCATTCTATAGACTAATATACAGTACAATAAGGGTAGCATTCTATAGACTTGTATACAATAATAAGAGCTTTATATAGACTAATCTATGATAAGGAGAGCATTCTATAGACCAATGTACAATGAGAATAGCAGTCTGTACTCTAACCTACAATAAGGAGAGCATTCTATAGATCAATCTAAAATAAGGAGAGAAATAGACTAATCTACAAAAAGGAGAGCATTATATAAATGTATCTACAATAAGGAGAGCATTCTATAGACCATAAGGAGAGCATTCTACATATATAAACGTCTAAGGGGCACTTCCGTCTGTTTGTCTGTCTGTCACGGAAATCCCAAGTCGCTGATTGGTCGAGGCCAGATGGCTGCGACCAATCAGCGACAGGCACAGTCCGGCTGCTAAATGGCCGCTCCCTACTCCCCTGCAGTCAGTGCCCCCTCCATACTCCAACCCCCCCCCCCCCCAGTCACACCCGCCGCCCACATAGCGTTTTAGCAGTCCGTTAAACCGACTGCGTTACACCGTGGCATAACGCGGTGTAACGCAGTCTGTTAATGCTGCTATTAACACTGTGACAAACTTTTTACTATTGATGCTGCCTATGCAGCATCAATAGTAAAAAGATGTTAAAAATAATAAAAAGTAAATAAAAAATGGTGCTATTCTCACCTTCCGCCGTCCACCGATGCGCACGAGCGGCGAGGCTGCTGCCAGCTTCCGTTCCCAGAGATGCATTGCAAAATTACCCAAATGACATAGCGGTCTCGCTCTTGCGCATCGGTGAATGCCGGAGGGTGAGTATATAACTATTTTTTATTTTAATTCTTTTTTTTAACAGCGATATGGTGCCCACACTGCTGATATATACTACGTAGGCAGTGAAAAAACAAAGAGAAAAGCGAAGGTCATATAAACGGGGATCACCACACGAATGGACTTTGGCTAAAGTGAACACAGCTTTTTATTCATGTGCAATAACAAATCAGAACATGTAATAGAAAAAACACACATATTTTAAAAACAATTAAAAAAAGGAAACATATTTGTCCCTTATATACACAGCCCACAATATGGGTAACACCTGCGCAGGTTAACTAGGACCCATAACCCTGAATAGGGTGCCTATATGGACAACACTGTGATTAACCCCTTCATGACCTTGGGATTTTCCGTTTTTCCGTGTTCGTTTTTCGCTCCCCTCCTTCCCAGAGCCATAACTTTTTTATTTTTCCGTCAATATGGCCATGTGAGGGCTTATTTTTTGCGGGATGAGTTGTACTTTTGAACGAAATTATTGGTTTTACCATGTCGTGTACTAGAATATGGGAAAAAAATTCCAAGTGCTGTGAAATTGCAAAAAAAGTGCAGTCCCACACTTGTTTTTTTTTTGGCTTTTTTGCTAGGTTCACTAAATGCTAAAACTAACCTACCATTATGATTCTCCAGATCAGTACGAGTTCATAGACACCTAACATGACTAGGTTATTTTTTATCTAAGTGGTGAAAAAAAATTCCAAACTTTGCTAAAAAAAATTCTTTTTAAAATTGCGCCATTTTCCGATCCCCGTAGCGTCTCCATTTTTCATGATCTGGGGTCGGTTGAGGGCTTATTTTTTGCATCTGATGTTCGCTGCTATGTAGCAGAAATGCAGGTGTGCTGTGAGCGCCCACCACAGGGTGCCGCTCACAGCTGCCGGGGATCAGTAACCATAGAGGTCTCAAGGACCTCTATGGTTACTCTTCTGAAGCATTGCCGATCTCCGATCATGTGACGGGGGTCGGCGATGCGATCATTTCCGGCCGCCCGGCCGGAAGCGCCGGTTAAATGCCGCTGTGTGCGTTTGACAGCGGCATTTAACTAGTTAATAGCGGCGGGTGAATCGCGATTTGACCCGCCGCTATTGCGGGCACATGTCAGCTGTTCAAAACAGCTGACATGTCCCGGCTTTGATGCGGGCTCACCGCAGAGCCCTGCATCAAAGCAGGGGATCTGACCTCGGACGTACTATACCGTCCGAGGTCAGAAAGGGGTTAAATTACATACAATAGAGCAAAGCCCATTAATAAGTCCTAAAGATGGAATAGCAACTAAATAGATTATTATCTCCCTGCCATGGTACAATTTGGACACTCATAGGGACGAAGATATCATGTAGAAATAGGCTTAGCAGTATCCCACCAGTGAACAATGCCAATATGCTATAGATACGAAAACACAATGCTGTTAAATATATAACAAATACCGCTACCACTAATAGAGGAAATCTCTCTAGTAGGCTTACACATGAGTAATAATCCTAGCTCACGTCAACTGCTATAGCTGACTGTGAACAAAAAGTGCAGCGGACCCCATTTGGAGCCTGGTCACATACAATACCATGAGCCAGCTACAGGGGTGACCCCTGGCGAAGCCACGTTGGTGTGGCGACACGCGTCGGGTCTCCGCTTCACCTGCGCTTTGGTATATTAGACTGTTTACCGCCTGTAGCTGGCTCATGGTATTGTATGTGACCAGGCTCCACATGGGGTCCGCAGCACTTTTTGTTCACAGTCAGCTATAGCAGTTGACGTGAGCTAGGATTATTACTCATGTGTAAGCCTACTAGAGAGATTTCCTCTATTAGTGGTAGCGGTATTTGTTATATATTTAACAGCATTGTGTTTTCGTATCTATAGCATATTGGCATTGTTCACTGGTGGGATACTGCTAAGCCTATTTCTACATGATGTCTTCGTCCCTATGAGTGTCCAAATTGTACCATGGCAGAGAGATAATCTATTTAGTTGCTATTCCATCTTTAGGACTTATTAATGGGCTTTGCTCTATTGTATGTCATTTAATCACAGTGTTGTCCATATAGGCACCCTATTCAGGGTTATGGGTCCTAGTCAGGGCCGGACTGGGACTAAAATTCAGCCCTGGCATTTGAAGTTACACAGGCCCACTTGTCACATGATGACTGTATAATATCTTTGTACACTTGTAGGCAGGGCCGGTTTTAGGCAAAGTGGGGCCCTAGGCAAAGTTTAAAATGGGTCCCCAAATGCTAACATATTGCACATCACACAGAAGCCTTTCTGTTGTATTTACGTGCGCTGAGTTCAGGCCGCTAAACGAGTTTGATCGACAATACTGAAGTTGTTCAACGCTTGTTTCCTGGCCTCTTTCCACCAGCTGAGGAATAATGATGAGACAGAACGATCACTAATAGATCACCATACAGTATCATGTTTTCAGCAGCACATCTACAGTTTACACTGGCAATGTGCTGCTGACAACAAGGCTTTTTGTTCCAGCAAAAACAATCCGAATATGCAGCATTTTACTTGTTTAGTAAAATACACCCCATAGTCCTCCATATATTATAATGTGCTCCATAGTCCTCCATATAGTATAATACACTCCCTATAGTCCTCCATATATTAAAATACACTGCTCAGTCCTCCACATAGTATAATACACTCCTCATAGTCCTCCATATAGCATAATACAATCCTCATAGTCCTCCATATAGCATAATACAATCCTCATAGTGCTCCATATAGTATAATGCACCGCCACAGTCATCCATGTAGTACAATTCACTTCCCATAGTATAATGCACCCCATAGTTCTTCATATAGTATAACGTATTCCCCATAGTCCTCGATACAGTATAATGCAGCCCACATATAGTATAATGCAGCCACCCCAGAGTATAATGCAGCCACCCCAGAGTATAATGCAGCCACCCCAGAGTATGTAACCCCCATAGAATATAATACAGCCCACCTCCCCATAATATATAATGTAGCCCCCCATAGAATATAATGCAGCCCCCCATAGTATATAACGCAGCCTCCCCCATAGAATATAATATACTCCCCATAGTATATAGCAAAGCCCGCATATTATATAGCACAAACCGCATAGTATACAGCACAGCCTGCATACTATAGCACAGCTCGCGTAGTAGATAACACAGCCCACACAGCAGTATTCAGCACAGACCACACAGTAGTATACAGCACAGACCACACAGTAGTATACAGCACAGACCACACAGTAGTATACAGCACAGCCCACGTAGAAGTATACAGCACAGTCCACACAGTAGTATACAGCACAGCCCACAGAGTAATATATACAGCACAGCCCACAAAGTAATATATACAGCACAGCCCACAAAGTAATATATACAGCACAGCCCACAGAGAACTATATACAGCACAGCCCACAGAGAACTATATACAGCACAGCCCACAGAGAACTATATAAAGCACAGCCCAGAGTACTATATACAGCACAACCCAGAGTACTATATAAAGCACAGCCCAGAGAGTACTATATACAGCACAGCCCAGAGAGTACTATATACAGCACAGCCCAGAGAGTACTATATACAGCACAGCCCACAGAGTACTATATACAGCACAGCCCACAGAGTACTATACACAGCACAGCCCACAGAGTACTATATACAGCACAGCCCACAGAGTACTATATACAGCACAGCCCACAGAGTACTATATACAGCACAGCCCAGAGAACTATATACAGCACACAGTAGTATACAGCACAGAGCACAGCCCACAGATAACTATATACAGCCCACAGTAGTATACAGCACAGAGCACAGCCCACAGAGAACTATATACAGCCCACAGTAGTATACAGCACAGAGCACAGCCCACAGAGAACTATATACAGCCCACAGCAGTATACAGCACAGAGCACAGCCCACAGAGAACTATATATAGCACAGAGCACACAGTAGTATACAGCACAGAGCACAGCCCACAGAGAACTATATACAGCCCACAGTAGTATACAGCACAGAGCACAGCCCACAGAGAACTATATATAGCCCACAGTAGTATACAGCACAGAGCACAGCCCACAGAGAACTATATACAGCCCACAGCAGTATACAGCACAGAGCACAGCCCACAGAGAACTATATACAGCCCACAGTAGTATACAGCACAGAGCACAGCCCACAGAGAACTATATACAGCCCACAGTAGTATACAGCACAGAGCACAGCCCACAGAGAACTATATACAGCCCACAGCAGTATACAGCACAGAGCACAGCCCACAGAGAACTATATACAGCCCACAGCAGTATACAGCACAGAGCACAGCCCACAGAGAACTATATACAGCCCACAGTAGTATACAGCACAGAGCACAGCCCACAGAGAACTATATACAGCCCACAGCAGTATACAGCACAGAGCACAGCCCACAGAGAACTATATACAGCCCACATCTCTTCTCTTCCTCCCCTCACCTCCTCCGAGAATGGCCCCACAGTCCAGAAAAAAAAAAAACTCTCCTCACCTCTCCTCGTGCCCAGCGTTGCTTCCTGGTTCCTGCTCCTGTCTCAGCAGCTGCAGTCTGCCCGGGACACAGCAGGTGCACGATGATATGACATCATCGCGCACCCGCAGTGTCAGAGGCAGAGCGGGGAATGATGGGAGAGGAGCGTCTGTAGACGCTCTCTCCTCCATCATTGCATTCAACTGTACCGGCGTCGCCGGTATAGTTGAATGCGACGGCGGGGGCGGCGGATTGAGCGGCCCACCACTGGCACCGGCCCTTCTGGCATTTGCCAGAAGTGCCCTATGGCCAGTCCGGCCCTGGTCCTAGTTAACCTGCGCAGGTGTTAGCCATATTGTGGGCTGTGTATATAAGGGACAAATATGTTTCCTTTTTTTAATCGTTTTTAAAATGTGTTTTTTTTCTATTGCATGTTCTGATTTGTTATTGCACATGAATAAAAAGTTGTGTTCACTTTAGCCAAAGTCCATTCGTGTGGTGATCCCCATTTATATGACCTTTGCTTTTCTCTTTGTTTTTTTATGGTATACAATGTGGTTGGTCAGGTAGTAGATCCCACCTCTTTGACTGTGGTGCCCCCTAAATGTTTAACACTACGTGGGCAGTGTTATACACTGCATGGGCTGTGTTATATACTACGTGGCTGTGCTATATACTACGTGGCTGTGCTATATACTACGTGGCTGTGCTATATACTACGTGGCTGTGCTATATACTACGTGGCTGTGCTATATACTACGTGGCTGTGCTATATACTACGTGGCTGTGCAATATACTACGTGGCTCTGCTATATACTACGTGGCTGTCTGTTATATAGTATGTGGGCTGTGTTATATACTACGTGGCTGTGCTATATACTACGTGGCTGTGCTATATGCTACGTGGGCTGTGTTATATACTACGTGGCTGCTATATACCACGTGGCTGTGCTATATACGATGTGGCTGCTATATACTATGTGGCTGCTACATACTACGTGGCTGTGCTATATACTATGTGGCTGTGCTATATACTACGTGGCTCTGCTATATACTACGTGGCTGTGCTATATACTACATGGCTGTGCTATATACTGCTTGGCTGTCTGTGTTATATAGTACGTGGGCTGTTATACTACGTGGCTGTGCTATATACTACGTAGCTGTGCTATATACTACGTGGCTGTGCTATATACTACGTGGCTGTGCTATATACTACGTGGCTGTGCTATATACTACGTGGCTGTGCTATATACTATGTGGCTGCTATATACTCTGGCTGCTATATACTCTGTGGCTGCTATATACTATGTGCCTGCTATATACTATGTGGCTGCTGTATACTATGTGGCTGTGCTATATACTATGTGGCTGCTATATACTCTGGCTGCTATATACTCTGTGGCTGCTATATACTATGTGCCTGCTATATACTATGTGGCTGCTGTATACTATGTGGCTGTGCTATATACTACGTGGCTGTGTTATATACTACGTGGCTGTGTTATATACTACGTGGCTGCTATATACTAAGTGGCTGTGCTATATACTACGTGGCTGTGCTATATACTACGTGGCTGCTATATACTACATGGCTGTGCTATATACTATGTGGCTGTATTATATACTACATACTACGTGGCTGTGCTATATACTACGTGGCTGTACTATATCCTGCACCCAAACCCCTGACATCCAGCGACCAATCAGGGACAGACGCAGTTCAGACGCGAATTGGCGCCAGATTTGAACCACGCTTCGCTGATCGGCCAGCCGCACGCGACCAGTGATATTGGCACGGAATTTAAACCCCACTCACAGCGCGATATACATACATACATACATACATACATATTCTAGAATACCCGATGCTTTAGAATCGGGCCACCATCTAGTCTACAATAAGAATATGTTGACCAATCTACAAAGAGGATAGCAGTCTGTAGTTTAATCTACAATTTGAGCATTCTATAGACACATCTAAAGGGCTCTATCATGCCAGCAAAAAAAGAACACGATGCTGCAAATTAAGGCCTATCCCCGATTATCTTGCTCTCGGCTCAAAAAACAACCTTAATATACTGTAAAAAGGAAAATATCCAAGAACTAGACATTATATTTAACCATATACCTTTTTGATGACACATTTTAGGTGTCAGTGGAGACTTCCTTTAGTCTTTTATGTATGGACCATGACCGCACTATAGTCCTTCTACTGGTGTGTACTGCCCTCTAGTGTACACATAAATACAGTCAACATGTCATTTGTTACACTGAGCAGTTCATACTGCTTACCCCTTTTGCTGTTACGTGGTCGGGCTCAGTTTGTCGGTGGCTGGAGTGTCGCATGGCTACAATTTAACTGAAATAAAAGGACGTTGCGAATCAGAAACATCCACTCACCTGTGATATTCATCCACCTGAGGTGCATAGTGGCAGCTATGGGTAGAAACTGATGTGGATGGTGACCAGGATAACGTCTCTATAACAGTACTGCAAACAATCAAGAAGAAACATACTCAGGCTCTGGGCCTTTACATTTCCGTATAGAATAATTTGAAAAAATATTTGACATCCATCTTGTCATTGGTGCTCAACGCTAGTTTTGGGGATTTATAATCTCGGATGTGTTGATTTTACACCAGACTTCTGGTGTGAGGAAACCATCTACTCCCTACATTGTAGTGGCTCAGTTACACTGCTAGGGGTGACTGCCCGCAAGCTTGCTGACTGTTTCAATAAACAATACACAAAATAATAAGTTAGCTATGGAGTATACAGTAATACAGGATGTACAGTGGGTATGGAAAGTATTCAGACCCCTTTAAATTTCTCACTCTTTGTTTCATTGCTGCCATTTAGTACATTCAAAAAAGTTCATTTTTTCTCATTAATGTACACTCTGTACCCCATCTTGACTGAAAAAAAATCAGAAATGTAGACATTTTTGCAAATTTATTAAAAAAGAAAAACTGAAATATCACATGGTCATAAGTATTCAGATCCTTTGCTCAGTATTGAGTAGAAGCACCTTTTGAGCTAGTACAGCCATGAGTCTTCTTGGGAATGATGAAGTTTTTCACACCTGGATTTGGGGATCCTCTGCCATTCTTCCTTGCAGATCTTCTCCAGTTCCGTCAGGTTGGATGGTGAACGTTGGTGGACAGCCATTTTCAGGTCTCTCCAGAGATGCTCAATTGGGTTTAGGTCAGAGCTCTGGCCGGGCCAGTCAAGAATGGTCACAGAGTTGTTCTGAAGCCACTCCTTTGTTACTTTAGCTGTGTGCTTAGGGTCATTGTCTTGTTGGAAGGTGAACCTTTGGCCAAGTCTGAGGTCCAGAACACTCTGGAAGAGGGTTTTCATCCAGGATATCTCTGTATTTGGCTGCATTCATGTTACCTTCAATGACAACCAGTCGTCCTGTCCCTGCAACTGATAATCACCCCCATAGCATGATGCTGCCACCACGTTTCACTGTAGGGATTGTATTGGGCAGGTGATGAGCAGTGCCTGGTTTTCTCCACACATACCGCTTAGAATTATCACCAAAGAGGTCTATCTTCCTCTCATCAGACCAGAGAATCCTTTTTCTCATAGTCTGGGAGTCCTTAGCAAACTCTATACAGGCTTTCATATGTCTTGCACTGAGGAGAGGCTTCCGTCGGGCCACTCTGCCATAAAGGCCCCACTGGTTGAGGACTACAGTGATAGTTGACTTTGTAGGAACTTTCTCCCATCTCCCTACTGCATCTCTGGAGCTCAGCCACAGTAATCTTGGGGTTCACCTTTACCTCTCTCATCAAGGTTCTTCTCCCACGATTGCTCAGTTTGGCTGGACGGCCAGGTCTAGGAAGACTTCTGGTGGTCCGAAACTTCTTCCATTTAAGGATTATGGAGGCCACAGTGCTCTTAGGAACCTTGAGTACTGCAGAAATTCTGTTGTAACCTTGGCACCTGTTGTGCCTTGCCACAATTCTGTCTCTGAGCTCCTTGACCAGTTCCTTTGACCTCATGATTCTCATTTGGTCCGACATGTACTGTGAGCTGTGAGGTCTTATATAGACAGGTGTGTGACTCTCCAAATCAAGTCCTATCAGTTTAATTAAACACTGCTGGCCTCCAATGAAGGACTAGAACCATTAATGAGGATTGCAAGGAAATGGACAGCATGTGACTTAAATATGAGTGTCTGAGCAAAGGGTCTGAATACTTATGACCGTGATATTTCAGTTTTTCTTTTTTATTAAATTTGCAAACAATTCTACATTTCTGTTTTTTTCCAGTCAAGATGGGGTGCAGTGTGTACATTAATGTGACAAAAAAAATTAACTTTTTGGAATTTACCAAATGGCTACAATGAAATAGAGTGACAATTTTAAAGGGTTCTGAATACTTGCCATACCCACTGTAGTACAGGATAAGTAATGTAATGTATGTACACAGTGACTCCACCAGCAGAATAGTGAGTGCAGCTCTGGGTATAATACAGGATGCAACTCAGGATCAGTACAGGATAAGTAATGTAATGTATGTACACAGTGACTGCACCAGCAGAACAGTGAGTACAGCTCTGGAGTATAATACAGGATGTAACTCAGGATCAGTACAGGATAAGTAATGTAATGTATGTACACAGTAACTGCACTAGCAGAATAGTGAGTGCAGCTCTGGAATATAATACAGGATGTAACTCAGGATCAGTACAGGATAAGTAATGTAATGTATGTACACAGTGACTGCACCAGCAGAATAGTGAGTGCAGCTCTGGAATATAATACAGGATGTAACTCAGGATCAGTACAGGATAAGTAATGTAATGTGTGTACACAGTGACTGCACCAGCAGAATAGTGAGTGCAGCTCTGGGTATAATACAGGATGCAACTCAGGATCAGTATAGGATAAGTAATGTAATGTATGTACACAGTGACTCCACCAGCAGAATAGTGAGTGCAGCTCTGGAATATAATACAGGATGTAACTCAGGATCAGTACAGGATAAGTAATGTAATGTGTGTACACAGTGACTGCACCAGCAGAATAGTGAGTGCAGCTCTGGAGTATAATACAGGATGTAACTCAGGATCAGTACAGGATAAGTAATGTAATGTATGTACACAGTGACTCCACCAGCAGAATAGTGAGTGCAGCTCTGGAGTATAATACAGGATGTAACTCAGGATCAGTACAGGATAAGTAATGTAATGTGTGTACACAGTGACTGCACCAGCAGAATAGTGAGTGCAGCACTGGGGTATAATACAGGATGTAACTCAGGATTAGTACAGGATAATTAATGTATGTAATGTATGTACACAGTGACTGCACCAGCAGAACAGTGAGTTCAGCTTTGGAATATACTAAAGGATATAATTCAGGATTAGTACAGGATAAGCCATTGTTGTACATGTTTGTTTAGATCAGAGGTGCACAACATTTTTGGTTCAAGGGCCACATTGCCATATCAAACCAATCCCAAGGGCTGCAAAAAAAAAATACGTAGAGGTACTTACATTAATACATCACTATACCCTCCATCAGTATGTTAGTACATCACCAGAGTCAAATTCTGAGTATTTGAGGAGGATTTAGAGAGTTTCTGCTTCCAAAAAATCAGTGTGAACAGACATTAACTTAATCTAAGTTTTTGGAGCAGAAACTCGACAAATCCTTCTTAAATCTAATGTTAAATCTCAAATTTAAGTTTTAACATAGCCCTGAATGTTATGGATTGCTTCATGTGTACAAGATCAAAACCACTCTCAGCGTATGAGTGAGCGCCAGAACCACTATTAATACATGAATGCAGGACCAGAAACCCTGTCAGTACATAAATACAGCATCAGAACCACCATCAGTACATTAATGTGTAACGCTGCTGCAGGCGCCCCTGCATCGTGTCCGCTTCCCTCTCCATGCAGGGATGTTGGTATACTCACTAGCCCAGCACTGCGGCATGGTCCCTAGCGTTCTGCTTTCCTCTCACTTCTATGTGTGTCGCGCCTATTACCTGCATGACTGCACTTCCCCTTTTTTAAAGGTGCAGTGCGTGCGTTATGGTAAATGCTCTCAGCCTGTTGCTGAGAGGTATCTTGTATAAAAGACTTTCTCTACCCTAGGGAGTCGCCAAGCAGCATATTGAATTATTAGTTAATAAGGTGTTTGAGTTGTGAGGTCCCCTGGTCCCAGTGTGACCAGTGTCCTGAACCTGTATACCCTGGTCCCGGTGCGGCCAGTGCATGAGCAATATTCCCAGGTCCATTAGAGGCCAAACCCTGATCCAATATCCTAGAAAAGTGTGTCTGAACGAAGTCCTAAAACAGTGTCAATGTTCCTGTCCCCTTTGGTCAGCAGCTATAGTACCGTGTTCTTCACAGGAATGGTACCTGATGGCTGCCTGGTGTACAAGCCTGCCCTTACCATTAAAGACTCCAGGAAGCACCAAGGTAGCAGCTCACTTACGCCCCTTCCTGGATAGGTGCGGCCCTGTGGCATATTGGATCCACAAATCTACATGTGCCATGGTTGGGCGTAACAGAATGCAGCATCAGAACCACATTCAGTACATGAATACATCACCAGAACCACAGTCAGTGCATGAATGCAGGACCAGAATCACAGCCAGTACATGAATGTAGCACAAGAGCAAGCTTAGTACAGCGATCAATTTTAATGTCAGGTCAGCCCCATATACAATTTTATCGCATGAACCTACAACTCCTAGTAAGTCCATAACAATGATAAGGAGATATAAGAGTTGTTGTTACTAGCCATAATCAGACTGCGGACCATACAGGAACTACACCACCGATGAGACGCAAGCAGTATTACAAATAAACATTTACACCCAGGTGACTTAAAGATGACATGTCTGATTAGTCTTTTGTCTCCATATAATACAGATGCCATGATGAGATTTCAAGGCTAGAACTGATTTCTGCAGATTTTCCTCTTACCAGTCTTCAGAAGCACTTCTCAACAAAGTGCCCATAAAAAATAGTATTCTGCCCCATAAACAAAAATATCTCCCATGCACACGGTCAGACTGGGGTGTTTGTGGCCCACAGGGGAATGGACTCTAAGGGCCCAAACTACAGCTACATGCAAATACCTGTTAGCCGTTATCCCCAATATAGTGGAGCATGAACTGTAAAACACAGGGGGCTCCTGCACATCTACTGTGCCCACATTATAACTGGGATGTACAATTACAGTAGCTTGCATTAAAGAGTTCTTTGATGAAAACAAGTTATCATGGATCCACAGGTTAGGCAGGTGATAACTTATTGATTGGAGGAATCCGACCATTGGAAACCGCACTGATCAGAAGAATTGGGAACTTTTATACCAGACAGGGAGCTTTTATTCCCATTTTAAAATGGAGCCACAGGTGGGATGTCTGACCTCAGCCCCATTCATCCTCTTTAGGGCTTACAGAAAAAGCCAAGTGCAGCATTTGGCAGCCACTTAGAGAATGAATGGAAGGATCAGTGGTCGAGTCGAACATGAGCTCCATTCTAATGGGGATAAAAGTTCCACATTCTGCCAATCAGCCGGGTCCCAGCAGTCGGACCCCCACAAATCAATCTCTGTATTACCTGTACACTGACACTATCTACACAACTCATGTGTATAATGTCACCAGTGATCATTGTACTAGCTGTACACTAACTATACACTAAATACAGAGCTCCATTGTATATAATTTACAGGTAATACAGTGATCATCGGTAACATTATACATAGGAGCTCTGTATATAGTGCCAGTGTACAGGTAATACAGTGATCACCAGTGACATTATACACAGGAGCTCTGTATATAGTGTCAGTGTTCAGATAATACACTGATCACCAGTCACATTATACACAGGAGCTCTGTATATAGTGTCAGTGTACAGGTAAGGCCTGTTTCACACGTCAATGGCTCCGGTACGTGTGGTGACAGTTTTCTCACGTACCGGAGACACTGACTCACGTAGACACATTAAAATCAATGTGTCTCTGCACATGTCAGCATGTTTTCACTGACCGTGTGTCCGTTTGAAAAACACGGAGACATGTCAGTGTTTGTGGGAGCGCACGGATCACACGGACCCATTAAAGTCAGGAGACAGCGCTACAGTAAGCGCTGTCCCCCCAGCTTGTGGTGCTGAAGCCACCATTCATTTCTTCTCTCCAGCAGCGTTCGCTGGAGAGAAGGAATGAAAAATCAATGTTTTTTTAATTATTTTTGTCTTTAAAATCAAGTTCCTTGTCACCTCCCCCCTCCCACCCCCTGTGCGCCCGCACGCTGGCATTAAAATACTCACCCAGCTCCACCTCCCATAGGGGTGGAGCCGCATATTCATCACTGTAATGAGCGGTACCACGTGACCGCTCATACAGGACAAGCTGGAAGCATCGAGGGAGCTGGGTGAGTATTTTAATGCCAGCGGGCGGGCGCACAGGGGGTGGGAGGGGGGAGGTGACAAGGAACTTGATTTTAAAGACAAAAATAATTTAAAAAAACATTGATTTTTCATTCCTTCTCTCCAGCGAACGCTGCTGGAGAGAAGGGATGAATGGTGGCTTCAGCACCACGCTGGGGACAGCGCTTACTGTAGAGCTGTCTCCTGCACGGTCCGTGTGGTACTCAGTCGGCACACGGGCGACACACGGCTGCCGCATGTGTGCCACACTGATGTGCCACGTGAGCTCACGGACACGGATAACTCCGGTACCGATTTTTCCGGTACCGGAATTATCTGGATGTGTGAGACTGGCCTAATACACTGATCACCAGTGACAATATACACAGGAGCTCTGTATACAGTGTCAGTGTACAGATAATACGGTGATCACCAGTCACATTATACACAGGAGCTCTGTATATAGTGTCAGTGTACAGGTAATACAGTGATCACCAGTGACATTATACACGAGATCCGTATATAATGTACAGGAAATACAGTGATCACAAGTTACATTATACACAGAATATCTGTATATAGTGTGTAGTGTACAGGTAATACAGTGATCACCAGTGACTTTATACACAGGAGCTCTGTATATAGTAACACAGTAACATAGTTATTAAGGTTGAAGGAAGACTTTAAGTCCATCTAGTTCAACCCATAGCCTAACGTAACATGCCCTAACACGTTGATCCAGAGGAAGGCAAAAAAAACCCATGTGGCAAACAGTAAACTTCAAATTGGGGAAAAAAATTCAGGTAATACAGTGATCGCCAGTGACATTATACACAGCAGCTCTGTATATAATGTCAGTGTACAGATAATACAGGGATCACCAGTGACATTATACACAGGAGCTGTGTAGATAGTATAGAGTGTGTAATGTACAGGTAATACAGTGACTCACCAGTGACATCTCTAGTTGACGTAATCCATCTTCGTTTTTCTTCTTCATTTAGCGTAGACCTCTATCACTACTTCCAGCCCAGACTCAATTCTGCAGAAAGTAACACACATCATCTATAGGTCATCACTTGTAGTGCACTTTCTCCATCCCCCCCCCCCCCCTCGGCTACTACACTGCAACAAATGAAAAAAAAGCTACCTGGCCCCCATACAATTATGTAATCAATCCTGGCTCCCATTATTTAATAATGTCACCCATCCTATGACCCTCTATTTACTAATATTTCTAATGCCCCCCATCCTGGGCCATTTAATAAGCTCCCCCATCTTGGGCCCCTTTATTTGATAATGCTCCCCATCCTGGCCCTGTTTAATAATGTCCCACATCCTGGGCCCCTTTATTTAATAATACCCCCCATCCTTGCCCTGTTTAATAATGTCCCACATCCTGGGCCCCTTTATTTAATAATGCCCCCCCATCCTGGCCCTGTTTAATAATGTCCCACATCCTGGGCCCCTTTATTTAATAATGCCCCCCATCCTGGCCCTGTTTAATAATGTCCCCCATCTTGGGCCCCTTTATTTAATAATGTCCCCCATCCTTGCCCACTTTGTTCAATAATGTCCGCCATCCTGGGCCCTTATGTAGCCCCATCCTTGGCTCCTATGTTTCCCAATCTTGGTGCACTATGTTGCCGCATCTTGGGCCCTATGTTGCCCTATCTTGGGCCTTATGTTACCCCATCCTAGGCCACTATGTTGCCCCATATTGAGCCTGATGTCGCCCCATCCTGGGACATTATGTTGCCCCATCTTAAGCCGTATGTTGCCCCATCTTGGGCCTTATGTCGCCCCATCCTGGGACACTATGTTGCCCCATCTTAAGCCGTATGTTGCCTCATCCTGGGTCCCTATTTCCTCTGTCCTGTGCCCCTATTTTCACTATCCTGCGGCATCCACAGAAGCAAAAATATATATTCTTCTTCCTGCGCTCCCCTGGCGCCATCTTGCTGCTTCATATCCGGAGCGGAAGCTAAAATGGCCGCCGGCCTATAAGAGGTCGCATGCTGTCATCAGCATGTGCCGCAAGATAGTGATGTCACTGCCATATGCCTGTTCCGTGCGCTGATGTCAGCTGCTAGTCTCTTATAAGCCGGTGGACATTTTTACTAGTGCAGTACTGGCGGGTCCCCTTTGCGACCTGCTCAGGGGTCCACCAAGGACCTGGGGCTCACCGGAGCTTCATCCGGTATTTCACCTGGGCCAATCCGACCCTCCCCATGCTGCTGTGTGATGAAAAAGTATTTGTCCCTCGTTGTACTTCCTGCACAATATATGCCGCCCACACTGCACATCTCAACAATATTTTCCAAACACTGTCCCTCTTCATAAATTCCCCCACACTGCCCCTCTCCATAATATCCCCCCCACGCTGCCTCATAAAAGGGTGGTCTGGGACCATGATACTGATGACCCTTATGCGGGGTTTACACTGCACAATTAGCAGCATTAAGTGACCACTGATCGGCTGTAAATTAGCTTATCAGTGGTCATGTAAAAGCGAACAGGCTGACCGCATTTAATATGCCCACAGAACGATCAGGGATAGATTGTTTAGTGTACACAGACTGTCACTGTTGTCGGCAGCACAGGTGGACAATGTGCTGCCGAGAATGATGATTTTTAAAGTCTGCTTTAAAATCATTTCACCCGACGAACGAGAGTTTTGCTGGTGACTGGCAGCCTGTTTACAGCGCACGATTATTGAGAAACAAATGTTGCTATTAAGGCTCTCGCCCCCACCAACCACAAAAAACATTTTTGATATATAAAAATTGGTTCATAAGAAGGGACCTTCTTCCTCACCTACTGTATTCTCACCCATCCCTTGTAGATTGTGAGCCTTCGCGGGCAGGGTCCTCACTCCTCCTGTACCAGTTATGACTTGTATTGTTCAAGATTATTGTACTTGTTTTTATTATGTATACCCCTCCTCACATGTAAAGCGCCATGGAATAAATGGCGCTATAACAATAAATAATAATAATAAGGGACAAAGTAAAAATATATTTTTGGTCATAAAATATGTAAAAAGCTGATGGACAGGTATGTTTAAGGCTACTTTCACACTAGCGTCGGGCCGAGGTTCCCGACGCTAGCGTTCTCTCCGCCGCACAACGGGGGCAGCGGATGCATTTTTCCAGCGCATCCGCTGCCCCATTGTGAGGTGCGGGGAAGTGCGGGGAGGTGGGGCGGAGTTCCAGCCGCGCATGTGCGGTCGGAAAAAGCGGACCGTAGTGAGCAAAAAATGTTACATGTAGCATTTTTTGGTCCCGACGGTCCGCCATAGCACGGCGCAACCGTCGCACGACGGTTGCGACGTGTGTCAATCCGTCGCAATACGTCGCTTAATGTAAGTCTATGGGGAAAAAACGCATCCTGCAAACACTTTTGCAGGATGCGTTTTTTCGGCAAAACGACGCATTGTGGCGGATTGCAGTTAACGCTAGTGTGAAAGTAGCCTAAGTCACAAGCTTGGCTGCCACTTGTTTCTTTTGAGGATGTTTTCACCTCAGGAAACCTCACCAGCACCATCTCCTCTAAGAAACCCAACCTCAGCATCTCTAGTTCGGGTACTTGAAATTGAGCAGAAGCGAAACTACAGTTCCCATCATGCCTTGCCACATTCACGCTGTATAGGAGTCATAGCATGGGGCAAGGAATGCCGGGATGTGTAGTTCACAGTAGCAGCTGCGCAGATAAGACAACTAATTTAATCTGTTTTTGTTACCAGACTTTGGATATTTTTGTAATGTCACAGTCACAAAATTCCCGCTTTTTTCACTATATCAAGATAATCATTCTAAGATATTCACTTCACAAACGTCATACGTAAGGTGCAGCAAGATGGCCGATCCGGGAGGCACAGAATGAACGGGAAGTGACGTCACGTAACGCCGGAAGCGGAAGTAGTTCAGTTTTCGGTCAGAGTTTGTTGTGGTCGCTGAGAGACTGAGTCGTGAGATGGGTTGTGACGGAGGAACCATCCCCAAGCGCCATGAACTGGTGAAAGGGCCGAAGAAGGTGGAGAAGGTGAGGACGGGGTGAAGGGCCTGGCTCCTGAGCTGTGGTGGCTCCAGGTCACACTGGAGGGTGTACAATACATATGGCGATTAGTGGCCCCTGCTTTGTTCCATATATTTTGTGTCTTACCTCACTTGCTGTCCTCTGTTTGTGCCTCATCAGTCCCCCTGGCTGGTGGCCCCTCTGTGCCGTGCGTCCCCCCCACTGGTGGCCCCTCTGCGCCGTGCGTCCCTCCCACTGGTGGCCCCTCTGCGCCGTGCGTCCCTCCCACTGGTGGCCCCTCTGCGCCGTGCATCCCTCCCACTGGTGGCCCCTCTGCGCCGTGCATCCCTCCCACTGGTGGCCCCTCTGCGCCGTGCGTCCCTCCCACTGGTGGCCCCTCTGCGCCGTGCGTCCCTCCCAGTGGGGGCCCCTCTGCGCCGTGCGTCCCTCCCAGTGGGGGCCCCTCTGCGCCGTGCGTCCCCCCCCACTGGTGGCCCCTCTGCGCCGTGCATCCCTCCCACTGGTGGCCCCTCTGCGCCGTGCGTCCCTCCCAGTGGGGGCCCCTCTGCGCCGTGCGTCCCCCCCCACTGGTGGCCCCTCTGCGCCGTGCGTCCCCCCCACTGGTGGCCCCTCTGCGCTGTGCGTCCCCCCCACTGGTGGCCCCTCTGCGCCGTGCATCCCTCCCACTGGTGGCCCCTCTGCGCCGTGCATCCCTCCCACTGGTGGCCCCTCTGCGCCGTGCGTCCCTCCCACTGGTGGCCCCTCTGCGCCGTGCGTCCCCCCCCCACTGGTGGCCCCTCTGCGCCGTGCGTCCCTCCCACTGGTGGCCCCTCTGCGCCGTGCGTCCCTCCCACTGGTGGCCCCTCTGCGCCGTGCGTCCCTCCCACTGGTGGCCCCTCTGCGCCGTGCGTCCCTCCCACTGGTGGCCCCTCTGCGCCGTGCGTCCCTCCCACTGGTGGCCCCTCTGCGCCGTGCGTCCCTCCCACTGGTGGGCCCTCTGCGCCGTGCGTCCCTCCCACTGGTGGGCCCTCTGCGCCGTGCGTCCCTCCCACTGGTGGGCCCTCTGCGCCGTGCGTCCCTCCCACTGGTGGGCCCTCTGCGCCGTGCGTCCCCCCCACTGGTGGCCCCTCTGCGCCGTGCGTCCCCCCCACTGGTGGCCCCTCTGCGCCGTGCGTCCCCCCCACTGGTGGCCCCTCTGCGCCGTGCGTCCCCCCCACTGGTGGCCCCTCTGCGCCGTGCGTCCCTCCCACTGGTGGCCCCTCTGCGCCGTGCGTCCCTCCCACTGGTGGCCCCTCTGCGCCGTGCATCCCTCCCACTGGTGGCCCCTCTGCGCCGTGCGTCCCTCCCAGTGGGGGCCCCTCTGCGCCGTGCGTCCCTCCCACCGGTGGCCCCTCTGCGCCGTGCGTCCCCCCCCACCGGTGGCCCCTCTGCGCCGTGCTTCCCCCTCACTGGTGGCCCCTCTGCGCCGTGCGTCCCTCCCACTGGTGGCCCCTCTGCGCCGTGCGTCCCTCCCACTGGTGGCCCCTCTGCGCCGTGCATCCCTCCCACTGGTGGCCCCTCTGCGCCGTGCGTCCCTCCCACTGGTGGCCCCTCTGCGCCGTGCATCCCTCCCACTGGTGGCCCCTCTGCGCCGTGCATCCCTCCCACTGGTGGCCCCTCTGCGCCGTGCGTCCCTCCCAGTGGGGGCCCCTCTGCGCCGTGCGTCCCTCCCACCGGTGGCCCCTCTGCGCCGTGCGTCCCCCCCCACCGGTGGCCCCTCTGCGCCGTGCTTCCCCCTCACTGGTGGCCCCTCTGCGCCGTGCGTCCCTCCCACTGGTGGCCCCTCTGCGCCGTGCGTCCCTCCCACTGGTGGCCCCTCTGCGCCGTGCGTCCCTCCCACTGGTGGCCCCTCTGCGCCGTGCGTCCCTCCCACTGGTGGCCCCTCTGCGCCGTGCGTCCCTCCCACTGGTGGCCCCTCTGCGCCGTGCGTCCCTCCCACTGGTGGCCCCTCTGCGCCGTGCGTCCCTCCCACTGGTGGCCCCTCTGCGCCGTGCGTCCCTCCCACTGGTGGCCCCTCTGCGCCGTGCGTCCCTCCCACTGGTGGCCCCTCTGCGCCGTGCGTCCCTCCCACTGGTGGCCCCTCTGCGCCGTGCGTCCCTCCCACTGGTGGCCCCTCTGCGCCGTGCGTCCCTCCCACTGGTGGCCCCTCTGCGCCGTGCGTCCCTCCCACTGGTGGCCCCTCTGCGCCGTGCGTCCCTCCCACTGGTGGCCCCTCTGCGCCGTGCGTCCTTCCCACTGGTGGCCCCTCTGCGCTGTTCGTTTCCCCCCCGCTGGTGGGCCCTCCTCAACGTGCTCTTAACCGCTTGTTGCCCCTCCGCGCCGTGCTTCTCCCTTTGGACTGCTGAATTGCTCACCTGCCGAGTTGTGCCGCTATATGTGAGCGCTGGGGGCGCTTTCCTTTTGTGCAGTGCAGGATTGCTTGTTGAGCACTTCATTATACAGCACATGTAGTAGTGGACATGTCAGTTCTCGGGACCTGAAGTAACTCAAACAGCTTAATGAATGTTTTAATCTGTTCAGATCTGATGTCCCTTCTTGTCTCTTGCAGATTGATAAGAACGCAGAGCTGGTCGCCCGCTGGTATTACTGCACCCTGAGCCAGGAGAAGCTGAAGAGGCCCATCGTGACCTGTGAGCTGGGAAGGTGCGGACCACCAAGGCCTAACCCTTACATATTCGATCTTTTTGTTTCCATTTATTACTAGATCTCTGCTTTTCTGTTATTACTGGTCCCCACATAAGATAAAAACCAACCATAAAGATTGACCGTAGTCTTCCTCCAGAGCCTTAGAAACCCATCCTGCCCTAAGTGCTGCTAGTTTGTCTCATACAATCACCTTCACCAGACCGTCTGGAAGATGGAGAGATTTTTTGTCTTTCATTTTAGATACATTAATGCTAATTCTCATCTGTGCTGCTAAATGTCTGGTCATCCTTTAGAATAGGGCCAGGCTCCGTAATGCCATAAGGAGTCGTGTTAGTGTATGTCCCGTCACTATGGTAAACGGCTCAACAACGGGCACTCTATCTCCTTATCTCTCTTCAGGTTGTATAATAAAGACGCTGTAATTGAATTCTTACTGGACAAATCCACGGACAAACCGCACACGGATTCTGCTGCTCACATCAAAAGCATCAAGGTACCACACCTGCTATTTATTGTACAGGCTCTGGTTACATGCATTGTGGGAGATGTTGGCTACCATCTTGTGCTATTGCTGCACACTTCTTCTTTGTTCTCCTGATTTTGTCACACTGATTTTGTAACCTGCGACGGAGGCTCTCAGGCTTTGTTCACCCCACTGCTTTGCAGCCTCCGTCGCAGGTTACAAAATCAGTGTGACAAGATCAGAACAAAGAATCCCTGCACAGCATCTGACATGAGCTCTGCACCTCCTGCAATGCCAATCAGATCAGTGCTATTATATTACGGGGGAACGTTTAGGCTTTAGCTCATGTAATAATATGTTGTTTCCTGACAGAACGTGATTGAGCTCAATCTCAGTGACAACCCAGCTTGGACAGGCGACAAAGGCAATACGAAAGGTGACAAATATGACGATCAGCGAGCACAGTTCATCTGCCCTGTTGTGGGTCTGGAAATGAACGGCAAACACCGGTAGGTGATCTATGAAAACCATTGTGAAATATTGGTTTTATAATGCATAAAGCTGGATCCCGGTACAGTGATGCGTTCTGTAACCTTTTATACCGTGCATCCCAAAATAATCTAAAAAAAAAATTAAATTGGCGCGAGGTACAACCATCTAGCCACTAGTGGTTGCAGGGCATATCAGGGCCCATAGGGATAGTCATCGTTGAGCGGGGGCGCCACAGCGTTCCCCCCCCTAGGGCGTCTACCTCCGCAGCTAGGTAGGGGCAGATATAGGTGCCTCAGCTAGGGTGGCGTAGTATTTCCCCATTAGGTTTATACCGTGCATCCCAAATACTCATTATTGTCATTTCTGTTTACATCAATTGGCTAATATCCTATCCTGATCGAATATCTCTCCTTGATAAGGGTTTTCTTGTGTAAAGGGAGTGTGTCTACATTGTTTGCTATGGTTGATTTGGAGAAATATCAGCAGAACGGCACCACACAGAGGACTAAGGAAAGATATTCCAGAATTATTTAATTAGGAATGCAAGTGTTTTACTTAACCCCTTTCCGACATCCACTATACATGTTACAAGCTAAAAACCCGACACAAGGCCCCCCCCTCCTTTTTTTTTTTTTTTTCTTTTTATAAAAAAATCTTGTTTTTTCCATCATACATGACGGCACCACGAGAGAGGGGATCCGCCCATCAAGGACAGGAAACCTTCAAGATAAAAGGGGCGGCTCCTCTCTCCACATCAGTTGGTTTCCTGTCCTTGACGGGGAACCCTCAAGATGGAAGACGTCTGATGAAGATGGATGACGTCTGAAGATTGAAGAGGATGCCGGGATCTGGGTCGGGTGAAATTTGGGCAGGCGCTGTCTGCTGCACCCGTCACCAGGTACCCGTAGTCGCCTCGGGGGTCAATGTATACCATGCCCCCCCTGAGCGAAGCATGGCCACAGCCCGCGAGGCGAACGCCCGGGTGAAGATCCTCCACGGGGACCGCAGGGCGCCCCCCCCCTGTCGAGTAGAAATCCTGCTGTCCACGGGGGTCACCCTTTGGTGCCCCCCCTGTTGACCAAAGGTGGCCATGCAGCCCGTGAGGCACATCGGTGCCCGGGCTAGGTAAGCTCCTCGGTGGGTTTTGGGGCCCTCCCTGTCGAGCGTGAAGAAGCAGGTCTCCACCCTTGCCTCCTTCCCCCTTTCTGGCGGTACCTGATACATGGAGTGCGGCATGGAGCGATGTCCGGCTAAGAGGACATCTGACGCTGGAGGTGTGTGCGGCACTGCCTTCTGGAGTCCCGGCCGGCGTCGGGTGCCGAAAACGGTGGGTACGCGCATGCGCACGACATCCGGCCGCAGCACTCGGAACTTTTCTCAGGGGCTAAGGGACAGGGGGACCGAAAAAGGCGGCGCACACCGGAAGTGATGCGCGCGCCTGGAGCACAATTCAGCAACGCGCACCGGAAGTAAGTCCGGGAGCGCGCACAGAGCTCTGGCAGAGGCAGGATCAACCAGGTGAATCGTGAATTACAAAGCGCGCACCGGAAGTGGTTGCCGGGTGCGCGCTGGCACGGTTATTCAGCGCAGGCATTGCGCTAGCGCGGCAGGATCAACCAGGTGATTGATTGCACATAGAAGCACCGGAAGTGGTGCAGGCACGATCAACCAGGTATTTATTCAGGACAGGTGCGATTATACACCTGATCACTGAAGCAGCCAGTAAGGCAGGATCAACCAGGTGATTCATTAAAAAAAAAAAAAAGTGAATCTATTTAAACAAGCCAGAAACGCTGCCCTGTGTCACTAAAACCAGGCCAGGTTGAAGGTGACTACTCTTGCTAAGTGTTAACGTGTATGATGCAGAGTCTTTCACCAGAGCATTTGATGCCACAGCAAGAGATGCAGGAGAGGCGGTCTCGCTCAAGCGAAAAGAGCCAGTCCCGCCATGGCAGCAGCAGAAGCCGCTCGGACAGCGTACGGACGGATCGCCGTGCCAAGGAAGGGTCCCTAGTCTCAGTAGGAGACATGGAGAAATCCAGCCAACCTCCGGATCCGGTACCCGTACTTTGAAAGCGTCCGAGTGGTGAGTGATCTGCGAGAAAGTCCAGCACGCTAATGTCTGTTCTTTTCTCTTCTCTTATCTCCGTCTCTCCCCTCTTTTCTTACATACATTGCGGGGTGGAGTATAGGAGGTCCCCAAAAAGCGTCAGGGGAAAACTAAAAATAAGGAGTGCCCCTTATGTAAAAAACCCTTAAAGACATCTTGGGGTAAAAGACTGTGTCAGGAATGTATCAACCAGACTGTTGCGGAGGAAACACCCTCCTTTACGGACAGCCTAAGGTCCCTGATTCAGACCGAAGTCTCTAGGTCCGTAAACGCATTACAGACAGCTGACACAGATGCCAGATCTAGGCACAGATCCAGCCCTTCAGTAGGATCCCAAAGAGATTCCTCGGGGTCAGAGCAGGATTCCGATACAGCCCGCTGCTCTGATAGTAGCTCAGAGGAAGAAGACATCTTTCCAGCAGAGGCTACGGATAGGCTTATTAAAGCTGTTCGCTCTACCATGGGGCTGGTAGATGAGAAGGCCAAAAAGACAGCCCAGGAACTCATGTTCATTGGCCTACAAAAGAAAAAACGGAGGTCATTCCCTGTTAATGAGCAGCTACAAGAACTAATTAAAAGAGAATGGCAAAAGCCAGAAAAAAGGTCCCAGTTAACTACCTCCCTAAAAAGAAGGTACCCTTTTGAAGAGGAGGCGTCCTCATCTTGGGACAGAGCCCCAAAAATTGATGTGGCGGTCTCCAAAGTTGCCAGGAAATCCTCCCTGCCATTCGAGGACCTAGGTTCTCTAAAAGAACCTCTGGATAGGAAGGTGGACAGTTCCCTGAAGACAGCTTGGGAAGCCTCAGCAGGAGCACTAAGGCCAGCCATCGCGGCCACTTGTGTAGCCAGATCCCTTAAAATCTGGATAGACAACCTGGAGGAACAGGTAGAGAAAAAAGTTCCCAGGGAAACTATCCTGGAGGCAATACTAACTATGAAAGCAGCGGCGGTGTTTCTAGCTGAAGCATCAGCGGACTCGGCTAGGCTGGCAGCAAAATCAGCAGCGTTAGCCAACACAGGACGCCGTGCCGTATGGCTTAAATGCTGGCCAGGAGATACTCAGGCGAAGATGAAGCTCTGCTCTTTGCCTTGTGAGGGGAACTTCCTCTTCGGACCGGCTTTAGACGAGGTGTTGGAGAAAGCCGGGGATAAAAAGAAGAACTTCCCGAAACAGCCGTTTCAGCCCTTTCGTCGCTCCTTTCGGAGAGGTCAAAAATTCCGGAGACAGCAGTACAGAGACCGAGACAGGAGCAACCTGGACAAGCGACCCAGGGGAGGAAAGGGCTTCTATTTCGGCAAGTCCCCCAGAGACACCAAAAAACCCTCCCAGTGACGGTCCTTCTCAGGTGGGAGGGAGGCTCTCTCACTTCCTTCCAGCCTGGGAGAGGATCTCATCCAGCATATGGATCCGGCAGATCGTAGGATCAGGCCTAAAACTAAAGTTTCACCACTGGCCTCCAAGAAGGTATATGCAGACCCCAGTACAATCCTCTCAGGAGAAACAAGACAGTCTGGAAGGAGAAGTAACATCACTCCTAGACAAACACGTCTTGGAGGAAGTTCCTATAGAGGAAAGAAGGGAAGGATTTTATTCCCCTCTTTTTCTCATAAAGAAACCAGACAACTCCTGGAGGACAATAATAAACCTAAAAGGCCTCAACAAATTTCTTGTAATACCATCATTCAAGATGGAGACCATAAAATCAGCGGTGAAACTTCTCTATCCCCAGTGTTACATGTCCGTCCTCGACCTCAAGGACGCTTATTATCACGTCCCAATCAGGCAACAAGATCGTCGGTTTCTCAGAGTGGCAGTCCAGATGGGGTCCCAGCTGCGTCACTTCCAGTACAAGGCTCTGCCCTTTGGGATAGCAACAGCCCCACGGGTATTCACAAAGCTGATAGCAGAGGTCACAGCTCATCTCAGAGAAAAAGACACTCTGATAATACCCTACCTGGACGACTTCCTGATAGTGGGGAAGAACTTTTCTCACTGTCAGGAACAGGTCAGGATAGTGATGGACACTCTTCAGACACTGGGATGGCAACTAAATCTCAAGAAGTCCAAGCTGGAGCCAGCTATGGTCCAGAATTTCCTGGGGATAACGGTAGACTCCGTGGCACAGGAGTGTCGCCTCCCAGAAGGAAAAGAGGAAAAAATCAAACAAATGATTATGACCACTTTAAAAAAACCGGAAATGACTTTAAGAAGGGCCATGTCGGTGTTAGGATCCCTAACCTCCTGCATACCGGCAGTAAAATGGGCCCAGTTCCATGCAAGAGAACTGCAATGGTGTGTGCTGCAGAACGACCAGGAACTTCAGGGGCAGTTAGAGCAGAAGCTCACTCTCCCACTCTCTGTGCTCCAATCTCTCAGATGGTGGTTACAGATAGAGTCATCCCCGAGAGGAGTTCCCTGGACATTCACAGCCTCCAAGGTGATCACAACAGACGCCAGTCCGTGGGGGTGGGGAGCCCACTCAGACACACTATGGGTCCAAGACCCCTGGGCTCAAGAGGAGAAAGATCTATCCTCAAACGAGTGGGAGCTCCTAGCAATAGAAAAAGCGCTAGAGAGATTACTTCCTCACTTGGCAGGGCATCATGTGAGAGTCCTATCGGACAACCGAACAGCGGTCGCATACGTGAACCACCAGGGAGGCACCCGCTCTCGGGCTCTGATGCACGTAACCACAAGACTCATGTCTCTAGCCGAAAGGCACCTCCTGTCATTATCGGCCCTGCATATCCGAGGCGTGGACAACATAAAGGCAGACTTTTTAAGCAGGAACCACTTGAGGCAAGGAGAATGGTCCCTAAAAAAGTCCGTTTTTCAACGGATAGTGCACATGTGGGGAAAACCCAAGATAGACCTCTTTGCCTCAAAAGTCAACAAGAAAGTCCAAAAGTTCTGCTCCCTGAACCCAGCAGACAGGCCGTTGGCAGTAGACGCCTTCAGCATAGAATGGACGTCAGGACTCCTGTATGCCTTCCCACCGATATGTCTAATCCCAGTGGTTCTGAGGAAGATCAGGGAGGACAAGGCCAGGGTAATTGTCATAGCTCCCTTCTGGCCGAAAAGACCGTGGTTTTACTGGCTGAGAGTGATGTCAGTGACGGACCCATGGGTTCTCCCGGAAGACCAGGACCTTCTAACGCAGGGTCCCTTCAACCACCCGCAGAACTCCGGGCTTCATTTGACAGCCTGGCATTTGAGCGGTCGTTACTAGAGAAAGAAGGGTTCTCGGCTGGGCTAATATCCACCTTGCTCAGCAGCAGAAAGCCAGTAACGACCAAGATCTATGGGAGAATATGGAAGAAATTCCTCTCCAGCTCAGGGCCAATACGGGAAGGGGAGGTCCCAATAGTGGCAATACTGGAGTTCCTGCAGAAGGGCTTAGATCTGGGGTTAGCTGTTAGTACCCTCAAAGTACACATTTCAGCCTTAGCAGCCCTATTTAACTGTGACCTGGCAAGTAATAGGTGGGTGGTGAGGTTTGTCCGAGCCTGTAGTAGAGCTGACTCTGTTCCATCTCCTACTCCTCCACCATGGGATCTAAATCTAGTGTTAACAGCCCTGACGGAAAGCCCCTTTGAGCCATTAAATACAACTTCTGATAAAATACTAACATTAAAAACAGCTTTGTTAGTGGCCCTTACATCAGCCCGTAGGGTGGGGGATTTACACGCGTTGTCAGCTGACCCCCCTTACACACAAATCATGGACGATAGGGTTGTATTAAAATTAGATCCGGCATATCTCCCCAAAGTGGTATCGAGATTTCATAGGGCTCAGGACATAACCCTACCCTCTTTCTGTCCCAATCCCAGTAACCAAAAAGAGGAGAGACTCCATTGCCTAGACGTTAGGAGATGTATCCTACAGTATCTAGAGGTGACAAAATCCTGGAGGAAGCATAGGGCTTTATTTGTTTCGTTCCAGGGGTCAAGGAAGGGCCTTAAAGCCTCAAAACAGACTATAGCTAGATGGGTGAGAGAGGCCATTATTCTAGCGTATAGTAGTGCAGGCAAGGTTGTTCCACAGGGTCTGAAAGCCCACTCCACGAGGGCCATGGCGACGTCGTGGGCGGAGAGAGCAGATGCTACCATCGACCAGATTTGTAAGGCGGCCACTTGGTCCTCTCCGTCTACGTTCTTTAAACATTATAGGCTAGACCTATCTGCTACCTCTGATCTCACATTTGGGAGAAGAGTGTTACAAGCAGTGATCCCTCCCTAAAGAGAATACAATCTCTGTAACTCTCTCGTGGTGCCGTCATGTATGATGGAAAAACACGGGTATTACATACCTGGTAATGTGTTTTTTCATGAGACATGACGGCACCCTTATATTCCCACCCTTTTGATCACGTCATTAGTTGGGTGCATTATTAGCATTATTTGTATTATACACTCCCTGGGGTATCGGTGAATAGAACCGTATAGGATGTATTATTTATGTGTACACTAACCAGCGGAGTTCCTCTCGTACTCTGTAAACAACTGATGTGGAGAGAGGAGCCGCCCCTTTTATCTTGAAGGTTTCCTGTCCTTGATGGGCGGATCCCCTCTCTCGTGGTGCCGTCATGTCTCATGAAAAAACACATTACCAGGTATGTAATACCCGTGTTTTTTCCCACCACTAATATAAATAAAAACTGGACATGTTTGTTATCACTGTAATCGTACTAATGGGCAGGATCATATTGCAAGGTCATTTTTACCACAAAATGTAAACTGTAAAAACAATGTCAGAATTGTTTTTTTTTTATGTATTTATTTTTTTTTTTTAATTTTCACAATTTTACCACACTTGGAATTTTTCCCATTTTCCAGTACAGTATGTGATAAAAAGACTGGTGTCATTCAAAAGTACAACTTGTTCAGTAAAAAACAAGCTCTCTCATGTCCATGTGGTCAGAAAAAAAAAAAAAAAGTTATGGCTTTGGGAAGAAGGGGAGGAAAACATGAAAATGCAAAAAATGGAAATTGGCCGTGTCGGAAAGGGGTTACACATATCTGGAGAACTGACAGATCCTCTCTGGGTACAATTGTAGCAAAGTTGGTTTTGGGAAGTGTGTCCCTCTGAATGGAAGCATGGATATTCTCATTCACTTTTATCCTTATTATAGTGGAGTCGCCGTGCACACTGCGGTAATAGCTGGATGCCGCACTCTGGCCATAGGTAATTAATGCACTGATAATCCATTCTGACAGGGATAAAGGTCCCCAGCAGATGGACCCCCACCGATCTAGCCGTTATCATTTATCATGTGAAGAGGTGATACATTTTTTTTAACCAGAATACCTCGAAGATTTGTATTATCACGGATAGCATAGTATATTAGAAAATGACCTACTGTTCCATTTCTCTTTTACCATGGTTACCAGTGTGGGTGTAAATTGATTTGCAGGACCCAGTTGAGTAATCTATGGCCGCTGCACAGGAGCCCTGGGATCGTCCGGCCTGGCATAACGTCAACGTTGCAGCGTGACGCACATGTGACTTTGTGCCAGGTCGGCTCATGAAAAGAGAAACCACGGATGAAAGGAAGTTGGACCTGGTTTAAAGGGCTCACGTCCAGCAGCCACGGATCAGTGACCCGGCCGCCGAACTGGGTCCTGTGAATCGATTCAGACCAACTCTGATTGTTCCCTTTGGATAGGGTCATGTATGTGGTGGTGGAGAAATGCGCATGAATGCAGCAGGACAGAAGCTTTTCTATTGCTGCCCTGTCCATAGATAAAACCTAACTGGATGGCAGATGCCTCTTGCTGCACCCTAAGGCTGCGGTCAGACAGCCGTGTGTTCTGTCATGGGAGAAAATCAGTCCAATTATGCTGAAGACACTCAGATGAAACTCTGCTAGAGATTGAGCAGTGTCATCTCAGTGTGATCCAATTCTCTCATGCGAGCACAGGTGTAGAGAAGATGGAGAAATTAATTTCTCCATTGTCTGAGTCCGATGATTTCCACGCACCCACAAACTTGTATGGGTGCGCATCCTCCGATTTAAGGATGCACTCGCGATATGCTGCAACTTTTTTTTTTTGGTGCCGACTCCTGCGCTCTTTGCCACGTTAGTATAACATTGGTTTGAGTGCTATCTGATAAAATGTTGCATTGTACTCGACTCGGCCGTGTTATACACTCCTGTGACTGAGCCCTAAAATGGATTCTGGTTGCCAGCTGTGGTTGGCTTTCATAGAGAAACATCGGTGGACAAGAGCACAGCATCAGTGACATCTACAGGTCATAATGTGTAATTACAGGCAATCACAGATTTGCATTTTTCTGATAAACCAGCAGTATAAATTGTGGCAAGCCTGTTCCTTACACACTTAGTAACGCTCAGCTCTGTTTCAGCCACGTCTTATCTACATTAGAGGGTGAAGAAAATATTATGCAAGGCATGAGACATATTGCTTTGCGTTAGTGTCCATCCCCCTACACTAGTGGGGTAACAGCATTACTCTCCGCACCGTCTAACAGCTCATACATGGCATATTTGTTGCAGTAATCTCTGACTGTTAATTCCATCTGGATGGTGTTTGTATAGATACGTGCACCTGATACAAACCTATTCACGTATATTGGATGGATTTTCAGCCTGAGGAAGATGTACAGTGAATATAACCTAGTGGAGCTCCAGAGCCTTATCAGGCCTGGCTGGTCACGTTTTCCTTAGGTGTAAGTATTTCTGTAATGTGTCCTCTGTCTCCCAGGTTCTGCGTGCTGAGACGATGCGGCTGCGTATTCTCTGAGAGAGCGTTAAAAGAGATCAAGACGGACATATGCCATAAGGTGGGCATCTTATTGTAATGACAGAAATGTGGTGCACATCAGTAGGTGTCAGCATGCTGTACTGTAGCAGCACAGAGTATTTCAGGGGATTAGTGCACTGCTCTAGCAGGCAGTTGCAGGATAGTGATTGTAGCAGGGCACTGCGGCATTGCTTCTATGTCCCCCCATTGTTCAGCGGTGTCCTCTTCCTTTACAGCCCTGTCACTTTGTACTAAGGTGCGATCATTATAGTAACACAAAGTGGTTTAGCCGCCGTGTAAACTGTGGGACGTTCCCCTGGGGCCGTCGCTAAGGTTTCTTGTTACTAATCCTTTATTTGTGTTCTGTAAGATCATTAGCTATTTCTCCTCTGGGATCGCTCCCTGGTGGCGGAGGCATCATAGCCCTGCGCTGTTATTAGTCCAGGAGATTCTCTGATACCATTCACTTACGTTACTATAAGGGTATGTGCACATGTCCGGATTTCTTTCAGAAATTTCCTGAAGAAAACCGGAAATTTTCTGCAAGAAATCCGCATTTTTTTTTTCGCGTTTTTTTTTTAGCATTCTGCAAGCGTAATTAGCTTGCAGAATGCTAAAGTTTTCCAAGCGATCTGTAGCATCGCTTGGAAAACTGACTGACAGGTTGGTCACACTTGTCAAACATACTGTTTGACAAGTGTGACCAACTTTTTACTATAGATGCAGCCTATGCAGCATCTATAGTAAAAGAGAGAATGTTTAAAAATAAAAAAAATGCTTATACTCACCTGCAGACCTCAGCGGCGTCCGTTCCGTATAGATGGTGTGTGCGCGCAGGACCTTCCATGACGTCGCGGTCAATCACAAGACAGTGACGTCATCACAGGTCCTTCACCGCACACCAGCTACAGAAACCGAAGTGGCAGCATGCAGCTGAGAGGCGGGAAGACATCGAGGGTGAGTATATGACTATTTTTTATTTTAATTCTTATTTTTTGACCACTTATATGGTGCCCAGTGCGTGGAGGAGAGTCTCCTCTCCTCCACCCTGGGTACCAACCGCACATAATCTGCTTACTTCCCGCATGGTGTGCACAGCCCCGTGCGGGAAGTAAGCAGATCAATGGACTCCTAGGTGTGCGGAATCCCTGCAATTCCGCATTTTAATGAACATGTTGCTTTTTTTTCCGTGATGTAGCCTTTTTTTTCCGCGAAAAAAATCGCATTTGCACAAAAAATGCGGAATACATGGGAGGCATATGTTAGCGTTTTTATCACGTTTTTATAGCGAAAAAACGCGAAAAATACTGAACGTGTGCACATGGCCTTAGGTGCACGCCGTCAGCAGGCACAGATTTACCCCCCAGTCTGTAAATGTGGAATTAATGTTTACACTGAATGCACAATCATGGCTAAAAGTTCTAATTCTAATACAAGCAATATTGTATGGCAGCACCAAGTAATAGAAGGCCCGTATGTTACATGAACCAGCTATATAATAACCATGAACAGTGGAGCCACTGTGTGCGTACATCATCATATTACTGATCCTGAGTTACATCCTGTATTATACTCCAGAGCTGCACTCACTATTCTGCTGGTGCAGTCACTGTGTACATACATTACATTACTTATCCTGTACTGATCCTGAGTTACATCCTGTATTGCAGAGGTCCCCAACCTTTTTTGCACCAGGGACCGGCTTTAAGCAAGACCAGTTTTCCATGGCCCGGTGGGGGTGGGGCAGGGGCGGGGCTTTGGTCATATGGGGGTGGGGTTATGGAGGGATGGAGCTTAGTGCATACTTATCATATAATTATGACATTTATAATGAGAATGTGATTCAACTTACCATAGGTTCAGAATGAGTGGGAGCACCATGCTTGTTTCCCTGGTGCTTTGCACCATTATTGCCCCATAGCTGTGCCATATAGTGCTCTGCACCATTATTGCCCCATAGCTGTGCCATACAGTGCTCTGCACCGTTTATTATTGCCCCATAGCTGTGCCATACAGTGCTCTGCACCGTTCATAATTGCCCCATAGCTGTGCCATATAGTGCTCTGCACCGTTCATAATTGCCCCATAGCTGTGCCATATAGTGCTCTGCACCGTTCATAATTGCCCCATAGCTGTGCCATATAGTGCTCTGCACCATTGCCCCATAGCTGTGCCATACAGTGCTCTGCACCATTATTGCCCCATAGCTGTGCCATACAGTGCTCTGCACCATTATTGCCCCATAGCTGTGCCATATAGTGCTCTGCACCATTGCCCCATAGCTGTGCCATATAGTGCTCTGCACCATTATTGCCCCATAGCTGTGCCATATAGTGCTCTGCACCATTATTGCCCCATAGCTGTGCCATATAGTGCTCTGCACCATTATTGCCCCATAGCTGTGCCATATAGTGCTCTGCACCATTATTGCCCCATAGCTGTGCCATATAGTGCTCTGCACCATTATTGCCCCATAGCTGTGCCATATAGTGCTCTGCACCATTATTGCCCCATAGCTGTGCCATACAGTGCTCTGCACCATTGCCCCATAGCTGTGCCATATAGTGCTCTGCACCATTATTGCCCCATAGCTGTGCCATATAGTGCTCTGCACCATTATTGCCCCATAGCTGTGCCATATAGTGCTCTGCACCGTCCATTATTGCCCCATAGCTGTGCCATATAGTGCTCTGCACCGTCCATTATTGCCCCATAGCTGTGCCATATAGTGCTCTGCACCGTCCATTATTGCCCCATAGCTGTGCCATATAGTGCTCTGCACCGTCCATTATTGCCCCATAGCTGTGCCATATAGTGCTCTGCACCGTCCATTATTGCCCCATAGCTGTGCCATATAGTGCTCTGCACCGTCCATTATTGCCCCATAGCTGTGCCATATAGTGCTCTGCACCGTCCATTATTGCCCCATAGCTGTGCTGCTGCTGCTGCAATAAAAATAATAAAACACATACTCACCTGTCTTGCTTGCAGCTCCTCGGCGCCATCTTCCCGGCGTCTCCCTGCACTGACTTATCAGGCAGAGGGCAGCGCGCACACTATATGCGTCATCGCGCCCTCTGCCTGCAGTCAGTGCGGAGAGACGCCGGGAAGATGGAGACAGCGCCCGGCGTGTGGAACGAGGACAGGTAAATATGATATACTTACCTGCTCCCGGCGTCCTGCTCCTTCCCCCGGACAGCTGGTCTTCGGTGCCGCAGCCTCTTCCTCTGTTCAGCGGTCACCGGCACCGCTGATTAGAGAAATGAATTATGCGGCTCCGCCCCTATGGGAGGTGGAGCCGCCTATTCATTTCTCTAATGAGCGGTCCCACGTGACCGCTGAACAGGGGCGCCGCGGACCGGCTGAAAAACCCCAACGGCCCGGTCCTGGTCCGCGGACCGGCGGTTGGGGACCTCTGCTGTATTATACCCCAGAGCTGCACTCACTATTCTGCTGGTGCAGTCAATGTGTACATACATTACATTACTTATCCTGTACTGATCCTGAGTTACATCCATCCTCTATAATACTACAGAGCTGCACTCACTATTCTGCTGGTGCAGTCACTGTGTACATACATTACGTATCCTGCACTGATCCTGAGTTACATCCTGTATTATACTCCAGAGCTGCACTCACTATTCTGCTGGTGGAGTCACCGTGTACATACATTACATCACTTATCCTGCACTGATCCTGAGTTACATCCTGTATTATACTCCAGAGCTGCACTCACTATTCTGCTGGTGGAGTCACTGTGTACATACATTACATTACTTATCCTGTACTGATCCTGAGTTACATCCATCCTGTATTATACTCCAGAGCTGCACTCACTATTCTGCTGGGGCAGTCACTGTGTACATACATTACTTTGTTGTTGGTGCGACATAGAAAGGGCATTTAACATTTACAATATTTTTGTGCTGTAAAGACGCACTCAAGTTTGGACAACAGAAAATAGAGAAAAATATTAACACTATTGTGATGTAAAGATGTGGAGCTGGTGGTCTATGGTTGGTCTCATTTCTTGGTTCTCTAGGGTAAAAACGTTGGTACTGGTCTATTCCGAAGGGGTATGAGTGGAGGAGGGTTGTTCCAAACAAAGGGCATTATGTACTGTCCCCAACAGGGACCTAACAAGGGGCCAATGCCTTTTATTTTTCTTGTTGTTTTGTACCAAGGGCCATAAAGGGCACAATGGTGTCTTACACATGTGTAATGTTTTCTTTTTTAAAAAACCTACAAAAATGTGTTTTAGAGATTTAGGCAGCAATGAAAACATCTAAGTAAGTGCTTTGTTTGAAGACAAATGTTCACCCCACAATTAAATATCCAGGACCTCTTTTGGGTGGTGCATACACAGGAGATGTTCATATAGTTCACAAACAAGAGGCCAAGAAATGGAGCACTCACCTGGTCCTTGCTGTCAAATTTTTCTTTAAATCCATATTGCGATAACATCCACATCTTGATAAAGTGCGGTGTGCTGGTGGCAGGGGAGTAGGCAGGTGAGAGGAACTCCTTTCTCCTGCCTAATCACCTGCACTTCATCAAGATGTGGATGTTATCGTAATATGGATTAAAAGAAAATTTGACAGCAAGGACCAGGTAAGTGATCCATTTCTTGGCCTCTGGTTTGTGAACTATAAGGCTGTGTGCACACGTTGCTGATTTTTCGCGTTTTTTTCGCTATAAAAACGCTATAAAAGCGCAAAAAAACTGCATACAATATGCATCCCATCATTTAGAATGAATTCCGCAATTTTTGTGCACATGATGCGGGTTTTTTTTCCGCGAAAAAAACGCATTGCGGTAAAAAATGCAGCATGTTCATTAATTTTGCGGGTTTTTTTGCGGATTTCCCACTATAAAATGCATTGGGAAATGTCTGGAAAAAAATGCGGCAAAAACGCATGCAGATTTCTTGCAGAAAATTTCAGGTTTTTCTCAGGAATTTTCTGCAAGAAATCCTGAACGTGTGTACATAGCACTAAATGTGTTGAGATAAACACTGACAATGGATAAAAGACAAATGTTTAAAATAGGGGGAACACTAGAGGGTGACAAACACAGCAGGAGGAAATGGTGAATGGGAGTAAGTAGACTCCAATTTGGATATACGAACAAAAAATAACAATAATATTAAATGAATGAAAAATGGAAAAGATGTCAACTGACCAGTATGATAAAACATAAATGAGTAGTCTGAAATCAAGGCTGAATAACCAGTCATATGCAGTAAAGTAAAGAAATAAGACTGAGGTCAGTAAATGGAGCCTCATATATAATATATAAATAAATGTCAAAATTCATCTGTACCCATGTGTTCCTCCTATTAAAATTACGCCAGCCCCTACACGTGTTTCGGTGCGAGCCTACGTCTGTGTCACACATTGACGCTGGATCGCATGTTGTGCTATTCACCTCTCCGTCTTCGCGTTCTGGGCACAGCGACTGTTTGAAAAATACCCGGGAAGGATCGAAACGTCAAAAACATTTCCTGTCGCTTTCTGTCCCCCTAACCAGCACCGCGGTGACTTATTCTGCATCAATGAAAATCAGCATAATTTAAAATTCCAAGGTCTCCGTGTGAGTGTGGTTGATTTTTCAAAGGGCTATGAGACACACACACAATTTTAGCAAGTTGTAAACTTGCTTAAAAATGCTTCTTAGTCAGAAAAATATGGTAAATGTATTATTTACATTTCCACTTACTCATTTTGCATATATGATCATTGAAATCCCAAGTAAATAAATTATGGTTTATTGGAATAAATAAGTGATGGTTTACTACAGGGGTGCACAAGCTTTTTTCGTTTTATGGACCACATCATCATACTGAACCAATATGGGGACAGCACTAAAAATGAAAGGGATATTCACATCTATGACCTTTGTGGCATACAGCATAACTGTCTGATCAGTACATATTCAAGTTACAGGAATCTTCCATCCAAAAATCAGCACTTTAATGGTAGGTTCTCACTGAGTTTTTTGTCAAGCATTTAGAAATAGATTCTGCTCCTAAATCCACATCAAAAAATGCCCAAATACTCTTATAATAAGTTTCTGGCTGATTTTAATAGGAAAAGCTTGTTTTGTGTACACAGTACTGAATTTTTTCACGTTATTTTGAACATTTTTTACATATTCCTTTCTGTAGTGCTAAGCGAGTTACGGGACCCCATTCTCCTGATGTATGAGGCATCCAGAGATGTCTACACCGTGCACCATTAGTACTTTCCAGGCCCTGCTCTTCAGCTGCCACCACTATTTTTTTGAGTGTGTGTGTGGCTACCCCCTTATAGTTAACCTGTCAGTCAGGCATTTTTCTGTCCATATGGATGGGCGAGCCTCATAGAATGGCATCTTGGGCCTCATGTGGCCCACCCCTGGTTTAAGAATGTGTATTTTCCTTGATTTTTGTGAGTCAAATTGCTGATTGGAATATGAGACTCCTGTCCCCTCCCTGGGTATACTATTCAGCGAATACAACCCTTGGCACTCCTGTGCCAGCACCTGCGTCTTCTCTGAAGGGTCTTGCCAGTTGGCAATCCTGACGAGAAGGGTCTTAGAACTGAGTCTTTGCTAAAAAATGATTGACACCCGTTGACTGTGTAGTCTTGCATAGTAAATATCAAGCAGGAGCTCTGTTGCCGGACTTTGGTCTGAACTTGCCCGTTGTATTTTTGTCCGATGTGATTGGCTTTTTCAGGATGTTGGACCCTTCGTTACTCCTGACTCATTCTGTGTTTTCATCCTGTATGGCTGATCCTTCGATAATTCCCCTGTCCATTCTGCTGTTTATAACAGATAACCCATCCAGGGATAATAAAGTTGAGGATTTACAAGAACCCGGGACCAGAGTGGTAGGTTTGGTTTGCATGTATTCAAAGGACATATCTCGTTTCACCTCTTGGAAACACTAGCCATCACTTTAAGGCCTTTGTCGAATACTCATCTTGCAAATACCAGCTCTGCTCCACCGGGACATCCGCCCCATCCAGGACACGCCGTCTATAATGTGTTTCTAGGCAGTCTGTGACCAGACCGTAGCGACTCGGATCAAACTTGTTTGCAAATAAGTGTGGAGAGTTGATCAACCAGCGCAGATCTCCGAGGCCGTACACGCAGATATCCCGGACATAGTGCCCTGAGAGAGGAATGGGACAAGTAGGTTACTATTGTATCCCGTCCTCTGAGCTAAATGTTACAATGTGTCAGTGCATGTAAAATGTATTAGGGTATGTGCCCACGCTGCAGATCTTGGTGTGGCTCCGCAGCGGTTTTGACGCTGTGGATTTGCAGCTGTTTTTCATGAGCTTACAGTACCATATAAACCTATGGAAAACAAAATCCGCAGTGCATATGCCGTGGAAAAAAACGTGCGGAAAAGCTGCATTGTTTATTCCACAGCATGTCAATTCTTTGTGCGGATTCCGCTGCGGTTTACACGTGCTCCGTAATAGGAATCTGCAGGTGTAAAACCGCAAGTGGAATCTGCACAAAAACCGCGGTAAATCCGCAGGTAATCCACAGTGCGGATTACCTACGGATTTACAAAAACAGGTGCGGGAAAATCCACAGGAGTTCCATCTACGTGTGCACATACTCTAAGAGTATGTTTCCACGGGCCAGATTACATCTGGATTAGCTGCGGATTGGATGCTGTGTACAACCGCAGCGTTCAATCCGCAGCGTCCAGATTTACAGCATAGTGGAGGGGATTTTATGAAATCCTGTCTTCACTATGCGTGTTAACACGCATCCGGTGGCCCTGCGTTTACGGACATGCAGGCTTCTTTTTAGACCACAGCATGTCTGTTTACCTTGCGGCGATGCTCCGTCCCTGCAAGGTAAATAACACAGTCCTATGAATAGGGTGCGGCGATTCCAGATGTGTACAATCAACACATCTGGAATCACCGTGCGTACAGAAGGGGTTGACGTTTGGCGGAGCAGGGTTTCCGCTCCGTCCAAGGCGCCAACTATACGGCCCGTGGAAACGTACCCTTAAGGGTTGTCCAAACTGGATAAGACTGACAAAACCCTCAGCTAGGAACAGTATTGGATCCGGAGAGGTGGGGCGTAAATAATCATGGCTCCCACTCACCAGAAACAAGCAGAGTTCTTAAAAATTGGGAAGAACTGAAGCACAAAGGGTATTGTGTGTTAAATTTTTTTTTTTGTAATCTTCTAGTTTTTGTTGATGTTTGTTGTGCCAAATTTTTCAAAATGGCTTACGCGGTTAGTTAATTTTGATCAAAATCTAAAAGGCTCATAAAAATTGAAAAACAAAAACAAAGCCAGCCAAACGCATATAAAGTAGACTTTAAATAAGATGCAAATGAAAACAAGCGAAAGGGTAAAACTAGATAAAAAAGAAGATGCTAATGATGATTCAGTGAATCTCCATTTGTCACCCTATATGCTCATCCAGAGCAAAATGACCAGAGTTGCACAAGAAAAATGAAGAATAAATTACAATTTTATTGAAAAATTCCATGACAAGCATACAAAAATAAAAGCAAATACCTCAATAGTGAGGAACGTGATTGGCTGGGGACACCCAAAGAATATCAAGAAGGTTATGCATAGACTAATTGATATAACCTGGTATTCAACAATCAATTAATCTGCTACATTTCCATTATAATAGGGCAGTTTCTGTAGCAATTACGTTCAATACATATGGAATGTCCTTGCCAGCATACCTTAACCTCGACGCGCGTTTTGTCCTCACTTCATCGTCCTGATGAAGTTAGTCTAGCACATAAGTCTATGCATAACCTTCTTGATATTCTTTAGGTGTCCCCAGCCAATCACGTTCCTCGCTATTGAGGCATTTGTTTTTATTTTATTTTTGTACGTTTGTCTTGGAATTTTCAATAAAATTGTAATGTATTCTTCATTTTTCTTGTGCAACTCTAGTCATTTTGCTCTAGACGAGCATATAGGGTGATAGATGGGGATTTGTTGTTAAGTTTTAAGCATGGGATACTTTATGGATCAAAAAATTGTTTACGGTATTTAAATCAACGATTCAGGCCTTAAGCGTACTAGAAAATTGCAGAAAGACTACAGGTTGGGCTGAGTTCGATGAAACGTGACAGAATAAGTTGTAGTGAGGCGCGTGTTATAGCAACACTCAAAGGGAGACCGCTGCCCTGTGCTGTACCCGCTCCAGGTACACGTGGATTCTCTTTGCCAGGCCTTGTACTAGGCACAGCACAGGATGTCTTTCCTTTAAACCAACCGTATGGCAGTCTAGCCTGGCCCTGACCTAAATATCGGTTTCCCCCCTTTTGTGGTCCAAGGCCAAAAGATAATGAAGTTACCGCTGCAGCCAGAGTGTGAGATGCCCTCTTGGTCCCTCCATTTCACAGCTCGGATGTTCCCCTCCCAGCCAGCGTGAGGGGTCGATCCCGGAAAATCTGAAAAAAATAAATGCAGAACACAGTTTAAGGGGCCAGTAACCTGTCTGGGGATTCTGTTTGAGTTACCTCTTGCCTGCAAGTTAAATGCATATACAGTAGATGGTGAGATATTCAAAGAGGGTTTTTTATTTTTCTTATAAAGATTTATGGTTGCTTTCTTCCATATACACTGTGTTCCAAATTATTATGCAAATAATATTTCCTCATATTTCCTCTAAATTACCTATCTGAATTGCAGTCATTGTTATTTTCCAGTCATCTACTATTCTAGTATAATTGCAATGTTTTGGAACAAACTGCCTATGAAAACAGTATCTTTTAAAAAAAATAAATAAACACTCAAAATGCATGTTCCAAATTATTATGCACAGCAGAGTTTTCAACCTTTTTTTTTTTTTTTACTTTGAACAAAAAAATGGTCAATTGTGAGGTTATAAGCATTATCAGCTTATTACAAAATGAAATCAAACAGTTTTCAAGTGAAAACTTTATTCTAGGTGATGATACATTTGCACATAGGACCCCTTGTTCGAAAGAAGCTTCTGAACTCTCTCGTCCATTGAATTTGTCAGTTTTTGGATGGTTTCTGCTTCAATTGTTTTGCATGTGGACAGAATACCCTCCCAGAGCTGTTGCTTAGATGTGAACTGCCTCCCGCCATCATAGACACTCCTTTTGATGATGCTCTAGAGGTTCTCAATGGGGTTGAGGTCAGGGGAAGATGGTGGCCACACCATAAGTTTGTCCTCTTTTATGCCCATAGCAGCCAGAGATGCAGATGTGTTTTTTGCAGCATGAGACGGTGCATTATCATGCATGAAAATGATCTTGCTGCGGAAAGCACAGTTCTTCCTCTTGAACCATGGCAGGAAGTGTTGTTTTAGAAACTCCACATAGATTATGGAGTTCATCTTTACCCCTTCAGGGATCATAAAGGGGCCGACAATCTCTCTCCCCATGATTCCAGCCCAAAACATTACTCCACCTCCTCCTTGTTGGCGCCTTAGCCGTGTTTTCATGGGGTGTCCATCAACCAGCCATCCTCCACTCCATCCATCTGGACCATCGAGCGTTGCACGGCACTCATCGGTGAACAAAACAGTTTGGAAGTCAGTCTTCATGTATCGTTTGGCCCACTGGAGCCGTTTCTGCTTGTGTGCAGTGGATAGAGGTGGTCGACAGGATGGCTTACGCACAGCTGCAAACCTCTGAAGGACCCTGCATCTTGTTGTTCTGGGGACGTTGGAGGCACCAGCAGCTTCAAAAACTTGTCTGCTGCTATGACAAGGCATTTTTGCATCTGCTCTTTTAACCTTACGCAATTGCCTATTGGAAAGAGTCCTCAGTTTTTCCTTATCAGCACGCACACGTGTGTGCTGGGAATCAGCTACATACTTCTTGATTGTGCAATGATCACGATGAAGTGTCTTGGCAATGTTGATTGTAGTCATGCCTTGACCTAAATACTCCACAATTTGTTGCTTCTCAGCAGCCGACACATCCGTTTTTTTCCCATTTTGGCAAAAAATGTAGGCTGCTTAATAATGTGGAACAGCCTTCTTAAGTAGTCTTGCCTTTATTTGGACACACCTGCCAAACTAATTTGCACAGGTATCTGCAATTGCTTTCAGTGATATAAAGAGCCCTGACACACATCACCATCAATGAGTTTAAATGACAAACAAAAAAATTCTAACCTTATCACTCCTAAACTCTTTGTGCATAATAATTTGGAACACAGTGTATAGCACTTCATTAGATTTCTAATCAACCCATGGACAGGAGAGGAGCCAATTTTGGAAGAATGCAGACACGGTTTTGTACTCCACGGCAGCTCCTTCATTGATGTTTTGTATTTGTATTCATTACTGTTTTCAAGCGCTCTGTCAGTGGATGTAAACAGAGGCTTGCTTGTGCCGACCTGATGCTTCTTATAGCTGAGGGTGTATCCAGTTTTATATAATCTTCCGTAAACTTAATACATCATCATGTGTGCTGCAATGTGTCAGTGCAGGTAAAGTATCAATCTGGAGTCCTGGCCATTTATGTTACAGATTGAATACAATATAACAAACCCTCAGCTGTGAGAAGTCTTGGGTAGGGACAAGATTTGATCCCTACTGAGCATGGACACCTCTGGTCCTGGTAATAAAGGGGGGGCACGATTAGATCAGGAGATCGTTTTATGGCTGATGTGGAAAATCTCACCTTCGATCCTGTTGAGGGTCACCCAGTAGTGCTCGTCCGGACTATACGTGTCCTTTGACCACTCCAGGAGATCCTTCGCCCTTTGGTCCGTCAACACAAATTCTACAAAGTTCCTGGTGAGGGCGTAGTAGGCCGTCCCAAAGTAGAGGGTGATGTTGTGTGGTGGGCCAACCTTCTCCTCTTTGGTGGGGTAGACGTAAGACTTCCCCATATGGACAAACTCCTTGTAAGTGGCTTGTGTGCGGTACCTCATGTGCGGCGGCTGGATCACTCCCGGCGTTAGATTCTTCCCGTTCCACCTGGACTTGAGGTACTGGACTATCTCCCTGTTGGTTTTCATGGGAAAGTCCTGGCCACATAGGTTGATGACATGTCTCCATGGTAGGGCAGAGCGGACCAGGTCTTCCATGCAGTTAATGTCGGCGCGCAGCCTTGAAAACCCCGCGTAGACCACAGTCTCCTGTTGGGATGATAAGAACACATTGTGGAAGCAGTTAGCAAGTCTCTGCACCGCCTGACTGTATGTCTTGGAAGACTTTTGGTCGACGTGGATGCAGTACACGTTCTGTGGGGCATAAATGGCGGCAAGCAACTTGATGAACATGTCCAGCTGTTTGTGTATAGTCACGATGTACGCCAAGGGATAGTCTGCCTCCTCCAGCGACAGTGGGGTTGTTATAAAGTGCAGCTCGGTTATCAGGTTGGTGCAGTTGGACTGCAGGGTGATCGGGACTTCTTCTCTGGATAGGGGAAGGGCTTCTTGACATATATTTCCCACCACCAGGGCGGCAGGCTTTCCATCGAATAACGCTTTACACAGTTCTCCCGGATAGAAGCCGCATTCCTTGATCTCCTCCTCGATGCTTTGTCCGTCCTCCACTTGGTTAATGTTGTTAATGGCCAAAAGAATGATGGAAAGGCCGAGACATAACACGAATCCTGACTTGGTGCACCCAAGGAGGCTCATTGTTTGCTCTGCCAGTGTCTTATCATTAGCATCATTGGGGCATTCCCTTCGTGAACCTACAGAAAAAGAAAAATCATTCTACCAATATGGAAACATTCGTTTTCTGTTAATACAAAATATCTAACTCTCTATTCAAATCCAGAGCTGCATTCACAATCCTCACTGGCTGTCACAGCCAGAGCTGTATTCACAATCCTCACTGGCTGTCACAGCCACAGCTGCATTCACAATCCTCACTGGCTGTCACAGCCAGAGCTGCATTCACAATCCTCACTGGCTGTCACAGCCAGAGCTGCATTCACAATCCTCACTGGCTGTCACAGCCAGAGCTGCATTCACAATCCTCACTGGCTGTCACAGCCAGAGCTGCATTCACAGTCCTCACTGGCTGTCACAGCCAGAGCTGCATTCACAATCCTCACTGGCTGTCACAGCCAGAGCTGCATTCACAATCCTCACTGGCTGTCACAGCCAGAGCTGCATTCACAATTCTCATTGGCTGTCACAGCCAGAGCTGCATTCACAATCCTCATTGGCTGTCACAGCCAGAGCTGCATTCACAATTCTCATTGATCTCTGCAAACAGATTACATTTGTCTACATCATGTATTTTTTTCTCCAGTCCTATCTGTAGTTGCATAAACCTTCTATTGGCTTCACTAGGAAACCGTGAGTCCTGAACAACAGACTACAGCGTCTCTATACAGATACATAATGTTCAATGTGAAGTAGAGTGCAGATAATGGATGTTAGGAATTGGTGTGGACATTGAATTACTTCTTTAAACATAGATACATATTTTATCATCATCCCATACAGGATATGGACAAAAATATTGTATTTTCTACATCCACAGTCAAGAATACGGAGTCTGTCCATTTGCAGCTATACCAGCTCCCACTCTTCTGGGAAGGATTTCTATAACATTTTGGAGGTGTCTGTTTTTTCCCCTTTCATCCAGAAGAGCACACACTGATGTTGGAGGAGAGGCCAGGCTCACAATCTCCATTCTAGTTAATCTCAAAGGTGCTGGAGGAGGTTGAGGCTGGTCATGTTCTTCCCACCAAACTCCCCCAACCATGTCTTCATGGACCTTAATTCATATCTATTATTGTCCAAAGTATCTTATATGCTGAAATGTTAAAGGGAACCTGTCACGTCCCCAAACACTATTCACCTGCAGATATGGGGTTAATCTGCAGGATGAAAGCGTCCTAAAGCTCTGCGGCACTGAAAGCGCGGCTACAACGAGAAAATGAATTTTATTCCTTTGGGCAGCCTCTGACTTTCAGTCATAGGGGCTCCGCCAGTGCAGCTTCAGTCATTGTTCAGTATATAGTGAGTGGTGGCTGTATGCACACCCCGGCATGGGGACGTCACATAGAAAAGTGAGATCCATCACTGCACAGAACACATCTCCACAGTATGGTGATGGCGACTTTACACCACTCATTCTGATGCTGGCATTGTGCTTGGTGATGTAATGCTGCATGCAGTTGCTCGGCCATGATGTTCCCTTTGCACAGTTTTTATGGTGATGATAATACAAGCCGAGGATTGAACTATGGAATTGGCAGAGCGTTGGTGACTTCTATGTCTTCTGCTCCTCCGCACTCTGTAACTTGACGTCATCTAGTTGCTGTAGTCCCATCCTGGCAGTCTCCATGGTGGACCACATTTCCCTGCATGTCTGAACATAATGAACGCTGCCAGGGCCGAGGCCAGTCAGTGCCCAGCATCAGTTTCACTCCATTAGAATTTAAGAGGAGGAGAGGGATTCTAACACACACCCTGATGTAGCGCTCATGGGAGAACACTGTGTGAACCAAGTCTTAAGTTGTCTTTTATTATCTCTATTTATCTCCACACTCTCAGCCATTAATTAATGGTAAATGAGTTTCCCCCGAATCATTATTTCTGTTGTATTCTCTGCCTGGTGCACACAGGATTGTTCTCAGCCATGGATGATGTGGACAGATGCACATTACTGATGACATCCCTCCCCGTGGTGTATATCCGTGACCCCACTAGGCTATGGTGACCGGAGCTCTCAGGGCCTCACTTACCCGCTCAGATTTCCTCGCCTCCAGAGTCTTCTTTGCCGCAGACGCTTCTGACGAGCAATGGTAGTTGTCAGGTATCAGAGGCTGAGATGGCGTTTCCAAGCGAGCTTTACATTTCCTCTCTGCCGGCTCCTGGGGCCCCTGGGACCACACCTGCGTCCTTTTGGGTTTCATTAAATGGAAAGTAATGCCACCGCAATCTTCAGATCTCAAGATGCTGCACATTAATGAGCATTTACTCTACTGAATCCTCTGAATTACTTATATCCATATTTTCTGTGCAGCAACCGCTTACCCCCATGTACTGAGCTTCCACTTTCATGAGTAGAATGCCAGTATTACAGTAAAGACTGACGCTTGAAGAACATATGTATATCATTTGCCAAACTATGCAACTATGGCTTCAGTAGCGATAGCAAGAGGATGGTGAGACTCAAGTCACCCACATAGGAGACAAACTGATTACAAAAGTTAAATGTGACATTTAATAGTGGGTCATTCCGTGTCAAGTGAACCAATGATTTTTACCTCTATATTTTTAATTCTTTTGAGATTTTGTTATTTGGTAATAGTGTGTCAGAGAATGCAAAATGTGAAGAAAAAAAATTCTAGATATTTTTTTTATTTTTTTTTATTGATTTTCAAAGTTCGGAAAAAGTGCGAATTTCGGTGTTGCCTGCCTTTACATTTCTCCTCATAACTCAGGCTAGAAAAAAGATAGAGAAACAAAATAAACACCATTCAGCTCAGATCTGTACAGGCTTTCACCAGATATGTCACAAGAGTATCTTTGTTAATATTTTACCCATGCGAACAGAAACGCAAAATTTTAAAACGCATTTCTGAAAAAAAACGTTTAATTTCAAAATGTTAAAAACTGCACATGTACCTGCTATGTTCCTAGCAATATCTGTACCAAAACACAAGTTGGGATTGTGATGGGATCATATTTTAAAAAATAAAACTATTACAGTGTCAGTTCAAAAATCTGAAATTTAGATCTGTTCAGCCTGTGGTGTAAAAGTGTGGGGTCCATATTTACCAAATCTATGATTTTTAGATATTACTGTATTATTTTATTATGTTACAGCTTAGGAGCAGGAGAGGGCAGAGGAGAAGCTTTGTTAGGGCTGAGGATGAGCAGGGGTAGACGGTGACTGCAGAGCAGATGACAGGCCGGCAGCTCGGGTCTCCAGAGGCCGTATTCACACCAAATCTGAACACCCAGGAAACTCCTCAAATGGAGGGAGAAAAATATTCTTAACACCCAGTTCATGTATTGTACAAACCAGGACTATGAAGAGGAGGAGAGTTTGTTATAACATCGGTTACAGGAAGCAGAACCCATCACAGGGACTCAGTAATACCAGACTGCCATTCCATGTAGTGAAACAGAAATAAAAAACACGGATTTCATCATTCAGCAAAGAGAGTGAAGTCCATGAAGTGGTAGAAGGCGGCACAAGATCGGCAATGGATGACACAACTGGTGATGTGACCTGTGAATATGATTGGCGCTGGCGGCTACTGGACTCTCCAAAGATTGAGAAAATGAAGACGTAGAAGTGACTTTTCTGCACCTTCTGGTCCAGCGCCGTCCTTTGTGTTACCAAGAAAACCAGACATTGTATTAGTGAGCAAAAATCAGATATTAACTCAGGTGGAGCCGAGCACCATGACAGCCGCACATACTCTGACACAAAAGGAAACGGCCATTGCTAGTAAGTGCTTATAGACAAGATGACATTTCACCCACTAGAAGGGACACATTGATGATAGAAGGCCAGTGTAAAAACCTACTATTAATTGTTTGATTAGTTCATATTTTATAAAACGAGGATTTAACTACTGGACTATTCTTCTTAAACACTTCATAAATGACATGTTTAGTGATAGAAAAAAAAATTGTTACATGTATAAATAGGTGGTAAAAATATTGGTTCTTTTAATCTGGTTTTTAACATATACGGTAATTAGGATCAGACTGTATTTAGAGAATCACACTTGAGGATGTGATCACCTTTTTTCTTTTGGCTTGCTCAGCATTTTTAACGTGAATGCATTGAACAAGTTGTGTTATGATGATTAAGATGCATTTATTCTGGCACTTCGGTATTTGTTTTTCTTGTGTTTCTTTATTGTTGCATATAAATGTTGAATGCAATAAGTTGTAATTTGAGAAGAAAAAAGGAAGAAACTCACACAAACATAAAATCAGATGATTCACGGCTTAAAAAAAAAATTCAAATTTGATAGGTCCCAAGTTGAATCCCTGTACAAATATAAACAAGAACACAAGTAACACACATGCATGTTTTCACAATTTTAAAACATACGTTTTTTTCACAATTGCACATCAAAATTTTGAATTTGATTTCTCTAAAACAAAATATAAAGAAACATAGTCTTGTGACATATCAAATGAAAGCTGGTACCGTTCTGAGAAAAATGATGCCTCTCCCACCTCTTTATCTTAATTGTAGCCCGAGATATGATAAAAAATGTAAAGCCATACCAGGCCAAAATCCGCACTTTTTCAAAACTTTAGAAATCTGTAGAAAATTAACTGATGAAGAAAAAAATTCAAAACTTTTAATTTGTAATTAACTAAAGTTGTACTTCATAAAAACAAAAAATAAAAAAAAATCTAAAGACGTCAGGTAAAAAAAAAATCATATTTGGATCACTTGATATGGAATGACCCTCGTTAAATGTCACATAGGAGGACCATTTAAGAAGTTTTCTAGCATTTTGGGCTAGATAGCAGTGTCTTACCCTGTATGTATGTGCTGCTGTCGTCCTCCGCACTGGTATCTCTTACCTGCTCCGTGGTTGCAGGTGTTTTTAATAGGGTTTTGAATATTTTACCTATGCAAAACTGTCCAGCTTCACAAATGTAAAATCATCTGCACAAATCCTCTGTGCTGCTTGTTCAGCATGACATCATGAAGGGTGGACCTGGGCAATGACAGATCGCAAATAAAAATGCAAAAAAAAATTATGCAAAGAATGTCTAAACGTTACTTGCCTGCAATCGAGATATTTCCACAGTTCCAGCTCACATCCCAGAACAAAGGATTATCCATGATAATGAAACTCCATACATTCCTGCCCTCATCTGTAATCCACAGCCTGTCCCCTCCATACATCCCTACCCTAATCTGCAATCCACAGCCTGTCCCCTCCATACATACCTAATCTGCAATCCACAGCCTGTCCCCTCCATATATCCCTACCCTAATCTGCAATCCACAGCCTGTCCCCTCCATACATCCCTACCCTAAAGGTACCTTCACACTAAGCGACTTTGCAGCGAGAACGACGACGATCCGTGACGTTGCAGCGTCCTGGATAGCGATCTCGTTGTGTTTGACACGCAGCAGCGATCTGGATCCCGCTGTGATATCGTTGGTCGGAGCTAGAAGTCCAGAACTTTATTTCGTCGCTGATCACCCGCTGCCATCGCTGAATCGGTGTGTGTGACACCGATCCAGCGATGTGTTCACTTGTAACCAGGGTAAATATCGGGTTACTAAGCGCAGGGCCGCGCTTAGTAACCCGATATTTACCCTGGTTACCATTGTAAAAGTAAAAATAAAACACTACATACTCACCTTGTGATGTCTGTCACGTCCCCCGCCGGCGGCTAACCTGTACTGAATGTGTCAGCGCCGGCCGGCCGTAAAGCAGAGCACAGCGGTGACATCACCGCTGTGCTGTGCTTTACGGCCGGCACTGACACCGTCAGTGCGGGAAGCTGACGGCGAGGGACGTGACAGACACCGGAATGTAAGTATGTACTGGTTTTTTTTTTTGTTTTTTTTTACATTTACAATGGTAACCAGGGTAAACATCGGGTTACTAAGCGCGGCCCTGCGCTTAGTAACCCGATGTTTACCCTGGTTACCCGGGGACTTCGGCATCGTTGGTAGCTGGAGAGCTGTCTGTGTGACAGCTCTCCAGCGACCACACAACGACTTACCAACGATCACGGCCAGGTCGTATCGCTGGTCGTGATCGTTGGTAAATCGTTTAGTGTAACGGTACCTTAATCTGCAATCCACAGCCTGTCCCCTCCATACATACATAATCTGCAATCCACAGCCTGTCCCCTCCATATATCCCTACCCTGATCTGCAATCCACTGCCTGTCCCCTCCATACATACATAATCTGCAATCCACAGCCTGTCCCCTCCATATATCCCTACCCTAATCTGCAATCCACAGCCTGTCCCCTCCATACATACCTAATCTGCAATCCACAGCCTGTCCCCTCCATACATCCCTACCCTAATCTGCAATCCACAGCCTGTCCCCTCCATACATACATAATCTGCAATCCACAGCCTGTCCCCTCCATATATCCCTACCCTAATCTGCAATCCACAGCCTGTCGCCTCCATACATACATAATCTGCAATCCACAGCCTGTCCCCTCCATACATCCCTACCCTAATCTGCAATCCACAGCCTGTCCCCTCCATATATCCCTACCCTAATCGGCAATCCACAGCCTGTCCCTCCATACATCCCTACCCTAATCTGCAATCCACAGCCTGTCCCCTCCATACATACGTAATCTGCAATCCACAGCCTGTCCCTTCCATATATCCCTACCCTAATCTGCAATTCACAGCCTGTCCCCTCCATACATACATACATAATCTGCAATCCACAGCTTGTCCCCTCCATATATCCCTACCCTAATCTGCAATCCACAGCCAGTCCCCTCCATACATCCCTACCCTAATCTGCAATCCACAGCCTGTCCCCTCCATACATACATAATCTGCAATCCACAGCCTGTCCCCTCCATATATCCCTACCCTAATCTGCAATCCACAGCCTGTCGCCTCCATACATACATAATCTGCAATCCACAGCCTGTCCCCTCCATACATCCCTACCCTAATCTGCAATCCACAGCCTGTCCCCTCCATATATCCCTACCCTAATCGGCAATCCACAGCCTGTCCCTCCATACATCCCTACCCTAATCTGCAATCCACAGCCTGTCCCCTCCATACATACGTAATCTGCAATCCACAGCCTGTCCCTTCCATATATCCCTACCCTAATCTGCAATTCACAGCCTGTCCCCTCCATACATACATACATAATCTGCAATCCACAGCTTGTCCCCTCCATATATCCCTACCCTAATCTGCAATCCACAGCCAGTCCCCTCCATACATCCCTACCCTAATCTGCAATCCACAGCCAGTCCCCTCCATACATCCCTACCCTAATCAGCAATCCACAGCCTGTCCCCTCCTTTCATCCCTACCCTAAAATGCAATCCACAGCCTGTCCCCTCCATACATCCCTACCCTAATCAGCAATCCACAGCCTGTCCCCTCCATGCATCCCTACCCTAATCTGCAATCCACAGCCTGTCCCCTCCATACATCCCTACCCTAATCTGCAATCCACAGCCTGTCCCCTCCATACATCCCTACCCTAATCTGCAATCCACAGCCTGTCCCCTCCATACATCCCTACCCTAATCTGCAATCCACAGCCTGTCCCCTCCATACATCCGTACCCTAATCTGCAATCCACAGCCTGTCCCCTCCATACATACATAATCTGCAATCCACAGCCTGTCCCCTCCATATATCCCTACCCTAATCTGCAATCCACATTCTGTCCCCTCCATACATACCTAATCTGCAATCCACAGCCTGTCCCCTCCATATATCCCTACCCTAATCTGCAATCCACAGCCTGTCCCCTCCGTACATACCTAATCTGCAATCCACAGCTTGTCCCCTCCATACATCCCTACCCTAATCTGCAATCCACACCCTTTCCTCTCCATACATACCTAATCTGCAATCTACAGCCTGTCCCCTCCATATATCCCTACCCTAATCTGCAATCCACAGCCTGTCCCCTCCATACATCCCTACCCTAATCAGCAATCCACAGCCTGTCCCCTCCATACATACCTAATCTGCAATCGACAACCTGTCCCCTCCATACATCCCTACCCTAATCTGCAATCCACAGCCTTTCCCCTCCATACCTAATCTGCAATCCACAGCCTGTCCCCTCCATATATCCCTACCCTAATCTGCAATCCACAGCATGTCCCCTCCATACATCCCTACCCTAATCTGCAATCCACAGCCTGTCCCCTCCATACATACATAATCTGCAATCCACAGCCTGTCCCCTCCATATATCCCTACCCTAATCTGCAATCCACAGCCTGTCCCCTCCATATATCCCTACCCTAATCTGCAATCCACAGCCTGTCCCCTCCATACATACATAATCTGCAATCCACAGCCTGTCCCCTCCATACATACATAATCTGCAATCCACAGCCTGTCCCCTCCATACATACATAATCTGCAATCCACAGCCTGTCCCCTCCATATATCCGTACCCTAATCTGCAATCCACAGCCTCTCCCCTCCATACATCCCTACCCTAATCTGCAATCCACAGCCTTTCCCCTCCATACATACCTAATCTGCAATCTACAGCCTGTCCCCTCCATATATCCCTACCCTAATCTGCAATCCACAGCCTGTCCCCTCCATACATCCCTACCCTAATCAGCAATCCACAGCCTGTCCCCTCCATACATACCTAATCTGCAATCCACAACCTGTCCCCTCCATACATCCTTACCCTAATCTGCAATCCACAGCCTTTCCCCTCCATACATACCTAATCTGCAATCCACAGCCTGTCCCCTCCATATATCCCTACCCTAATCTGCAATCCACAGCATGCCCCTCCATACATCCCTACCCTAATCTGCAATCCACAGCCTGTCCCCTCCATACATACATAATCTGCAATCCACAGCCTGTCCCCTCCATATATCCCTACCCTAATCTGCAATCCACAGCCTGTCCCCTCCATACATCCCTACCCTAATCTGCAATCCACAGCCTGTCCCCTCCATACATACATAATCTGCAATCCACAGCCTGTCCCCTCCATACATCCCTACCCTAATCTGCAATCCACAGCCTGTCCCCTCCATATATCCCTACCCTAATCTGCAATCCACAGCCTGTCCCTTCCATACATCCCTACCCTAATCTGCAATCCACAGCCTGTCCCCTCCATACATACCTAATCTGCAATCCACAGCCTGTCCCTTCCATATATCCCTACCCTAATCTGCAATTCACAGCCTGTCCCCTCCATACATACATACATAATCTGCAATCCACAGCCTGTCCCCTCCATATATCCCTACCCTAACCTGCAATCCACAGCCAGTCCCCTCCATACATCCGTACCCTAATCTGCAATCCACATCCTGTCCCCTCCATACATACCTAATCTGCAATCCACAGCCTGTCCCCTCCATATATCCCTACCCTAATCTGAAATCCACAGCCTGTCCCCTCCGTACATACCTAATCTGCAATCCACAGCCTGTCCCCTCCATATATCCCTACCCTAATCTGCAATCCACAGCCTGTCCCCTCCATACATCCCTACCCTAATCAGCAATCCACAGCCTGTCCCCTCCATACATCCCTACCCTAATCAGCAATCCGCAGCCTGTCCCCTCCATACATCCCTACCCTAATCAGCAATCCACAGCCTGTCCCCTCCATACATACCTAATCTGCAATCCACAACCTGTCCCCTCCATACATCCCTACCCTAATCTGCAATCCACAGCCTGTCCCCTCCATATATCCCTACCCTAATCTGCAATCCACAGCATGTCCCCTCCATACATCCCTACCCTAATCAGCAATCCACAGCCTGTCCCCTCCATACATCCCTACCCTAATAAGCAATCCACAGCCTGTCCCCTCCATACATCCCTACCCTAATCTGCAATCCACAGCCTGTCCCCTCCATACATCCCTACCCTAATCTGCAATCCACAGCCTGTCCCCTCCATACATACATAATCTGCAATCCACAGCCTGTCCCCTCCATACATCCCTACCCTAATCTGCAATCCACAGCCTTTCCCCTCCATACATACCTAATCTGCAATCTACAGCCTGTCCCCTCCATATATCCCTACCCTAATCTGCAATCCACAGCCTGTCCCCTCCATACATCCCTACCCTAATCAGCAATCCACAGCCTGTCCCCTCCATACATACCTAATCTGCAATCCACAACCTGTCCCCTCCATACATCGCTACCCTAATCTGCATTCCACAGCCTTTCCCCTCCATACATACCTAATCTGCAATCCACAGCCTGTCCCCTCCATATATCCCTACCCTAATCTGCAATCCACAGCATTTCCCCTCCATACATCCCTACCCTAATCTGCAATCCACAGCCTGTCCCCTCCATACATACATAATCTGCAATCCACAGCCTGTCCCCTCCATATATCCCTACCCTAATCTGCAATCCACAGCCTGTCCCCTCCATACATACCTAATCTGCAATCCACAGCCTGTCCCCTCCATACATCCCTACCCTAATCTGCAATCCACAGCCTTTCCCCTCCATACATACCTAATCTGCAATCTACAGCCTGTCCCCTCCATATATCCCTACCCTAATCTGCAATCCACAGCCTGTCCCCTCCATACATCCCTACCCTAATCAGCAATCCACAGCCTGTCCCCTCCATATATCCCTACCCTAATCTGCAATTCACAGCCTGTCCCCTCCATACATACATACCTAATCTGCAATCCACAGCCTGTCCCCTCCATATATCCCTACCCTAATCTGCAATTCACAGCCTGTCCCCTCCATACATACATACATAATCTGCAATCCACAGCCTGTCCCCTCCATATATCCCTACCCTAATCTGCAATCCACAGCCAGTCCCCTCCATACATCCGTACCCTAATCTGCAATCCACAGCCTGTCCCCACCATACATACATAATCTGCAATCCACAGCCTGTCCTCTCCATATATCCCTACCCTAATCTGCAATCCACATCCTGTCCCCTCCATACATACCTAATCTGCAATCCACAGCCTGTCCCCTCCATATATCCCTACCCTAATCTGAAATCCACAGCCTGTCCCCTCCGTACATAGCTAATCTGCAATCCACAGCCTGTCCCCTCCATACATCCCTACCCTAATCTGCAATGCACAGCCTTTCCTTTCCATACATACCTAATCTGCAATCTACAGCCTGTCCCCTCCTTATATCCCTACCCTAATCTGCAATCCACAGCCTGTCCCCTCCATACATCCTTACCCTAATCAGTAGTCCACAGCCTGTCCCCTCCATACATCCCTACCCTAATCAGCAATCCACAGCCTGTCCCCTCCATACATCCCTACCCTACTCAGCAATCCACAGCCTGTCCCCTCCATACATACCTAATCTGCAATCCACAACCTGTCCCCTCCATACATCCCTACCCTAATCTGCAAACCACAGCCTGTCCCCTCCATATATCCCTACCCTAATCTGCAATCCACAGCATGTCCCCTCCATACATCCCTACCCTAATCAGCAATCCACAGCCTGTCCCCTCCATACATCCCTACCCTAATAAGCAATCCACAGCCTGTCCCCTCCATACATCCCTACCCTAATCTGCAATCCACAGCCTGTCCCCTCCATACATCCCTACCCTAATCTGCAATCCACAGCCTGTCCCCTCCATACATCCCTACCCTAATCTGCAATCCACAGCCTGTCCCCTCCATACATCCCTACCCTAATCTGCAATCCACAGCCTGTCCCCTCCATACATACATAATCTGCAATCCACAGCCTGTCCCCTCCATATATCCCTACCCTAATCTGCAATCCACAGCCTGTCCCCTCCATATATCCCTACCCTAATCTGCAATCCACAGCCTGTCCCCTCCATACATCCCTACCCTAATCTGCAATCCACAGCCTGTCCCCTCCATATATCCCTACCCTAATCTGCAATCCACAGCCTGTCCCCTCCATATATCCCTACCCTAATCTGCAATCCACAGCCTGTCCCCTCCATATATCCCTACCCTAATCTGCAATCCACAGCCTGTCCCCTCCATACATACATAATCTGAAATCCACAGCCTGTCCCCTCCATACATCCCTACCCTAATCCGCAATCCACAGCCTGTCCCCTCCATACATAACTAATCTGCAATCCACAACCTGTCCCCTCCATACATCCCTACCCTAATCTGCAATCCACAGCCTGCCCCTCCACACATCCCTACCCTAATCTGCAATCCACAGCTGTCCCCTCCATACATCCCTACCCTAATCTGCAATCCACAGCCTGTCCCCTCCATACATCCCTACCCTAATCAATCCACAGCCTGTCCCCTCCTTACATCCCTACCCTAATCTGCAATCCACAGCCTTTCCCCTCCATACATACCTAATCTGCAATCTACAGCCTGTCCCATCCATATATCCCTACCCTAATTTGCAATCCACAGCCTATCCCCTCCATACATCCCTACCCTAATCTGCAATCCACAACCTGTCCCCTCCATACATCCCTACCCTAATCAGCAATCCACAGCCTGTCCCCTCCATACATCCCTACCCTAATCAGCAATCCACAGCCTGTCCCCTCCATACATCCCTACCCTAATCAGCAATCCACAGTCTGTCCCCTCTATACATACCTAATCTGCAATCCACAACCTGTCCCCTCCATACATCTCTACCCTAATCTGCAATCCACAGCCTGTCCCCTCCATACATCTCTACCCTAATCTGCAATCCACAGCCTGTCCCCTCCATACATCCCTACCCTAATCTGCAATCCACAGCCTGTCCCCTCCATACATCCCTACCCTAATCTGCAATCCACAGCCTGTCCCCTCCATACATACATAATCTGCAATCCACAGCCTGTCCCCTCCGTACATAATCTGCAATCCACAGCCTGTCCCCTCCATATATCCCTACCCTAATCTGCAATCCACAGCCTGTCCCCTCCATACATACATAATCTGCAATCCACAGCCTGTCCCCTCCATACATCCCTACCCTAATCTGCAATCCACAGCCTGCCCCTCGACACATACCTAATCTGCAATCCACAGCCTGTCCCCTCCATACATCCCTACCCTAATCTGCAATCCACAGCCTGTCCCCTCCATACATCCCTACCCTAATCTGCAATCCACAGCCTGTCCCCTCCATACATCCCTACCCTAATCTGCAATCCACAGCCTGTCCCCTCCATACATCCCTACCCTAATCTGCAATCCACAGCCTGTCCCCTCCATACATCCCTACCCTAATCAGCAATCCACAGCCTGTCCCCTGCATACATCCTTACCCTAATCTGCAATCCACAGCCTGTCTCCTCCATACATCCCTACCCTAATCTGCAATCTACAGCCTGTCCCCTCCATATATCCCTACCCTAATCTGCAATCCACAGCCTGTCACCTCCATACATCCTTACCATAATCTGCAATCCACAGCCTGTCCCTTCCATACATCCCTACTGTCATCTGCAATCCATAGCCTGTCCCCTCCATACATCCCTACCCTAATCTGCAATCCACAGCCTGTCACCTCCATACATCCCTACCCTAATCTGCAATCCACAGCCTGTCCCTTCCATACATCCCTACTGTCATCTGCAATCCATAGCCTGTCCCCTCCATACATACATAATCTGCAATCTACAGCCTGTCCCCTCCATATATCCCTACCCTAATCTGCAATCCACAGCCTGTCACCTACATACATCCCTACCCTAATCTGCAATCCACAGCCTGTCCCTTCCATACATCCCTACTGTCATCTGCAATCCATAGCCTGTCCCCTCCATACATACCTAATCTGTGTAACGACCGTTATGCCGGTCGCTGCTCGAGAACAGAATACGGTGCTGCTATGAATGACTCAGGGCACAATATGATATTAAACCAACTTTTCTTTATAACTTATGCAAAAAATAACAGAATTTTCTCTCCCAACACAATATGGGCCACAACAGCCACAACTCACAGAATACAAGTTATACAGCCTGAGAGACCCCAAGTGCCAGCTTCACAGACAGGAATCCGACTACCCCACAACTATACCACTCCCTCCCGTAACTGTAATGGGCCTACACGGGGTTACACTGTGCCTGTGACACGTGGTCCTCTCAGGAATACAATATTACACCCGCCTAATTTACAATAAATCACGGGTACCCGGTTTTTCCCAATATAAATATATATATATATATATATATATATATATATATATATATATATATATATATATATATATATATATATATATATATACCGTATATACTCGAGTATAAGCCGACCCGAGTATAAGCCGACCCCCCTAATTTTGGCACAAAAAACTGGGGAAACTTATTGACTCGAGTATAAGCCTAGGGTGGAAAATGCAGCAGGTACCGGTGAATTTCAAAATTAAAAATAGATACTCCATACCGTTCATTATGGCCCCATAGATGCTCCACATAAAGCTGTGCCATATATACAATGCTCTGCACCATTGCCCCATAGATACTCCACATAAAGCTGTGCCATATATACAATGCTCTGCACCGTTGCCCCATAGCTGTGCCATATATATAATGATCTGCACCGTTGCCCCATAGCTGTGCCATATATATAATGCTCTGCACCGTTGCCCCATAGCTGTGCCATATAGTGCTCTGCACCGTTGCCCCATAGCTGTGCCATATATATAATGCTCTGCACCGTTGCCCCATAGCTGTGCCATATAGTGCTCTGCACCATTGCTCCATAGCTGTGCCATATAGTGCTCTGCACCGTTGCCCCACAGCTGTGCCATATAGTGCTCTGCACCGTTGCCCCATAGCTGTGCCATATATATAATGCTCTGCACCGTTGCCCCATAGCTGTGCCATATAGTGCTCTGCACCGTTGCCCCGTAGCTGTGCCATATATATAATGCTCTGCACCGTTGCCCCATGGCTGTGCCATATAGTGCTCTGCACCATTGCCCCATAGCTGTGCCATATAGTGCTCTGCACCGTTGCCCCATAGCTGTGCCATATAGTGCTTTGCACCGTTGCCCCATAGCTGTGCCATATATATAGTGCTCTGCACCGTTGCCCCATAGCTGTGCCATATATAATGCTCTGCACCATTGCCCCATAGCTGTGCCATATATATATATAGTGCTCTGCACCATTGCCCCATAGCTGTGCCATATATATAATGCTCTGCACCATTGCCCCATAGCTGTGCCATATATATAGTGCTCTGCACCGTTGCCCCATAGCTGTGCCATATAGTGCTCTGCACCGTTGCCCCATAGCTGTGCCATATAGTGTTCTGCACCATTGCCCCATAGCTGTGCCATATAGTGCTCTGCACCGTTGCCCCATAGCTGTGCCATATAGTGCTCTGCACCGTTGCCCCATAGCTGTGCCATATATACAATGCTCTGCACCGTTGCCCCATAGCTGTGCCATATAGTGCTCTGCACCGTTGCCCCATAGCTGTGCCATATAGTGCTTTGCACCGTTGCCCCATAGCTGTGCCATATATATAGTGCTCTGCACCGTTGCCCCATAGCTGTGCCATATATATAATGCTCTGCACCATTGCCCCATAGCTGTGCCATATATATTATGCTCTGCACCATTGCCCCATAGCTGTGCCATATATATAATGCTCTGCACCGTTGCCCCATAGCTGTGCCATATATATAATGCTCTGCACCATTGCCCCATAGCTGTGCCATATATATAATGCTCTGCACCATTGCCCCATAGCTGTGCCATATATATAATGCTCTGCACCGTTGCCCCATAGCTGTGCCATATAGTGCTCTGCACCGTTGCCCCATAGCTGTGCCATATAGTGCTCTGCACCGTTGCCCCATAGCTGTGCCATATATATAATGCTCTGCACCGTTGCCCCATAGCTGTGCCATATAGTGCTCTGCACCGTTGCCCCGTAGCTGTGCCATATATATAATGCTCTGCACCGTTGCCCCATGGCTGTGCCATATAGTGCTCTGCACCATTGCCCCATAGCTGTGCCATATAGTGCTCTGCACCGTTGCCCCATAGCTGTGCCATATAGTGCTTTGCACCGTTGCCCCATAGCTGTGCCATATATATAGTGCTCTGCACCGTTGCCCCATAGCTGTGCCATATATAATGCTCTGCACCATTGCCCCATAGCTGTGCCATATATATATATAGTGCTCTGCACCATTGCCCCATAGCTGTGCCATATATATAATGCTCTGCACCATTGCCCCATAGCTGTGCCATATATATAGTGCTCTGCACCGTTGCCCCATAGCTGTGCCATATAGTGCTCTGCACCGTTGCCCCATAGCTGTGCCATATAGTGTTCTGCACCATTGCCCCATAGCTGTGCCATATAGTGCTCTGCACCGTTGCCCCATAGCTGTGCCATATAGTGCTCTGCACCGTTGCCCCATAGCTGTGCCATATATACAATGCTCTGCACCGTTGCCCCATAGCTGTGCCATATAGTGCTCTGCACCGTTGCCCCATAGCTGTGCCATATAGTGCTTTGCACCGTTGCCCCATAGCTGTGCCATATATATAGTGCTCTGCACCGTTGCCCCATAGCTGTGCCATATATATAATGCTCTGCACCATTGCCCCATAGCTGTGCCATATATATAATGCTCTGCACCATTGCCCCATAGCTGTGCCATATATATAATGCTCTGCACCGTTGCCCCATAGCTGTGCCATATATATAATGCTCTGCACCATTGCCCCATAGCTGTGCCATATATATAATGCTCTGCACCATTGCCCCATAGCTGTGCCATATATATAATGCTCTGCACCGTTGCCCCATAGCTGTGCCATATAGTGCTCTGCACCGTTGCCCCATAGCTGTGCCATATAGTGCTCTGCACCGTTGCCCCATAGCTGTGCCATATAGTGCTCTGCACCGTTGCCCCATAGCTGTGCCATATAGTGCTCTGCACCATTGCCCCATAGCTGTGCCATATAGTGCTTTGCACCGTTGCCCCATAGCTGTGCCATATATATAGTGCTCTGCACCGTTGCCCCATAGCTGTGCCATATATATAATGCTCTGCACCATTGCCCCATAGCTGTGCCATATATATAGTGCTCTGCACCGTTGCCCCATAGCTGTGCCATATATATAATGCTCTGCACCGTTGCCCCATAGCTGTGCCATATATATAGTGCTCTGCACCGTTGCCCCATAGCTGTGCCATATATATAATGCTCTGCACCGTTGCCCCATAGCTGTGCCATATATATAATGCTCTGCACCATTGCCCCATAGCTGTGCCATATATATAATGCTCTGCACCGTTGCCCCATAGCTGTGCCATATAGTGTTCTGCACCATTGCCCCATAGCTGTGCCATATAGTGCTCTGCACCGTTGCCCCATAGCTGTGCCATATAGTGCTCTGCACCGTTGCCCCATAGCTGTGCCATATATACAATGCTCTGCACCGTTGCCCCATAGCTGTGCCATATAGTGCTCTGCACCGTTGCCCCATAGCTGTGCCATATAGTGCTTTGCACCGTTGCCCCATAGCTGTGCCATATATATAGTGCTCTGCACCGTTGCCCCATAGCTGTGCCATATATATAATGCTCTGCACCATTGCCCCATAGCTGTGCCATATATATAATGCTCTGCACCATTGCCCCATAGCTGTGCCATATATATAATGCTCTGCACCGTTGCCCCATAGCTGTGCCATATATATAATGCTCTGCACCATTGCCCCATAGCTGTGCCATATATATAATGCTCTGCACCATTGCCCCATAGCTGTGCCATATATATAATGCTCTGCACCGTTGCCCCATAGCTGTGCCATATAGTGCTCTGCACCGTTGCCCCATAGCTGTGCCATATAGTGCTCTGCACCGTTGCCCATAGCTGTGCCATATAGTGCTCTGCACCGTTGCCCCATAGCTGTGCCATATAGTGCTCTGCACCATTGCCCCATAGCTGTGCCATATAGTGCTTTGCACTGTTGCCCCATAGCTGTGCCATATATATAGTGCTCTGCACCGTTGCCCCATAGCTGTGCCATATATATAATGCTCTGCACCATTGCCCCATAGCTGTGCCATATATATAGTGCTCTGCACCGTTGCCCCATAGCTGTGCCATATATATAATGCTCTGCACCGTTGCCCCATAGCTGTGCCATATATATAGTGCTCTGCACCGTTGCCCCATAGCTGTGCCATATATATAATGCTCTGCACCATTGCCCCATAGCTGTGCCATATAGTGCTCTGCACCATTGCCCCATAGCTGTGCCATATAGTGCTCTGCACCGTCCATTATTGCCCCATAGCTGCTGCTGCTGCTGCAATAAAAAAAAAAAAAAAACACATACTCACCTGTCTTGCTCTCATCTCCTCAGCGTCCCGTCCCGGCGGCTCTCTGCACTGACTGATCAGGCAGAGGGCGGCGCGCACACTATATGCGTCATCGCGCCCTCTGACCTGCACAGTCAGTGCGGAGAGAGAGACGCTGGGAAGACAGTGTGGAACGAGGACAGGTGAATATGATATACTTACCTGCTCCCGGCGTCCCGCTCCTTCCCCCAGACAGCTGTTCTTCGGTGCCGCAGCCTCTTCCTCTGTCAGCGGTCACCGGCACCGCTGATTAGAGAAATGAATTATGCGGCTCCGCCCCTATGGGAGGTGGAGCAGCCTATTCATTTCTCTAATGAGCGGTCCCACGTGACAGCTCAGGGGAAGAGGCTGCGGCACCGAAGACAGTGACAGGCAGGGGGAGCGACAGGAACGCCAAAAACAGGAATGCCTCAAGATCTGGATTCCCCAATCTCCATCACCGCGCTGCTTCTTCTTAAACGCCCAGAAACTCTCTCTCAGGTAACTGTCCTGTTTCCAGAATCTTCTTGTCTTTAACTCATGAGTGACCTCCGGTGGCTGAACAAAATTACTGCAACAACATTGTAATTATCCTGTCTATTACTCAATGTGACCTCCGGTGGCTGAACACAGTTACTGTATCAACACTGTTTATGATAGAAAAAGACATCACCATTTTACATCTGCAATCCACAGCCTGTCCCCTCCATACATCCCTACCCTATTCTGTAATCCACAGCCTGTTCCCTCCATACATCCCTACCCTATTCTGTAATCCACAGCCTGTTCCCTCCATACATCCCTACCCTAATCTGCAATCCACAGCCTGTTCCCTCCATACATCCCTACCCTAACCTGCAATCCACAGCCTGTCCCCTCCATACATCCCTACCCTAATCTGCAATCCACAGCCTGTCCCCTTATACATTTCTACCCTAACCTTCAATCCACAGCCTGTCCCCTCCATACATCCCTACCGTAATCTGCAATCCACAGCCTGTCCCCTCCATACATCCCTACCGTAATCTGCAATCCATAGCCTGTCCCCTCCATACATCCCTACCCTAATCTGCAATCCACAGCCTGTCCCCTCCATACATCCCTACCCTAATCTGCAATCCACAGCCTGTCCCCTTATACATTTCTACCCTAATCTTCAATCCACAGCCTGTCCCCTTATACATTTCTACCCTAACCTTCAATCCACAGCCTGTCCCCTCCATACATCCCTACCGTAATCTGCAATCCACAGCCTGTCCCCTTATATATTTCTACCCTAACCTTCAATCCACAGCCTGTCCCCTCCATACATCCCTACCGTAATCTGCAATCCACAGCCTGTCCCCTCCATACATCCCTTATCTAATCTGCAATCCACAGCCTGTCCACTCCACACATCCCTACCCTAATCTGCAATCCACAGCCTGTCCCCTCCATACATCCCTGACCTCATCTATCAACAGCTTGTCCGCTGCATATACTGCTTCCCCAAACTTTAATCCTCATCCTGTTCCTGCCATTTATAGTTGACCTAATCTCAGACCTGGACAAAGTGTGACCCTTTGGCTATTCCAGTCCACCCCGTAGACTGAGGCAGCCTGAAAACACTGACCTGATTCTACTCCTTTCGACCTCCTGATTCCACCGCTATGTGTCTCCTTCCACCATTCAGTGTGTGCCACTGAGACAGCAGATGCGATGATCACTGACCTGTCATTAGCCATACAGATGAATATGTAAGCAGAGCACCACATGAAGACCCCCCACAGGCCCCCCAGGAGCATGAGAATCTCATTACCCGAAAACTACGAAGAAAGTAGTGTTCTGATTAGTGTTGAGCGATACTTTCCGATATCGGAAAGTATCGGTATCGGAAAGTATCGGCCGATACCGTCAAAATATCGGATCTAATCCGATACCGATACCCGATCCCAATGCAAGTCAATGGGACGAAAATATCGGAATTAAAATAAACCCTTTATAAACTTGTAGGTTCATTCTACATGAAGGAAAACAACTAAGAATAATGTAGGATGTATTGGGGGACGTGGTGGAGACATTAAAGGCACAGAGGTTTAGCCCAATGTAATAGAATAGCAGGTTTTTGTTTTTTTTTTATGACGTTCGGCGGTAGAAAGATTTTGACTATGTTAATTTTTTTTTATTTTGTCAGATATTGATGTTTCACTACTTCCACGCCCTTCACCTTCTTTTTTACTTCTCCCACACTTTCTTCTTCATTATCCTCATCATCAGCTTCTTTGACATCAACTTCTTCACCTTATTCATCTTCTTCTTCATCTTCTACCTATTATTTTTTTTCTTACATTGTTCATATTCTTTTTATTTTACTATTATCTTCATCATATTCTACTTCTTCATCATATTCTTATTTGTGACAGGCATTCCCGTAGTTGTTATCTATAAAAGTTTGAAGATTACACCTTCCGTTCTGCCTGTCACAAAAGAGTTACATTTGTCCGCGTTCAGTTTGGCCTGCAGCATCAGGCTTTATCCAGGGGCACCACGAGGAGGAACGGACTCACCCCCATACACTGCTTAGTCTTCTTCTGCTTATAATTTAGATAATATTTTTTGCTCTGATATTTAGTGTTATGCTTAATGTTCTTCTGCTCTTTGTTCTGCAGCCTCTTGTTCTTCTGCTTCTCGGTCTTCCAGGTCGTCGTCGTCTCCAGGGTCGTCGTCTCCGGGGTCGTCGTCATCGGGGTGGTCTTCAGGGTCGTCGTCTCCGGGGTCGTCGTCATCGGGGTGGTCTTCGGGGTCATCGTCTCCAGGGTCGTCGTCATCACGGTGGTTGTCGTCTCTGGTGTCGTCGTCATCTTAGGGGTGGTCTTCCGGGTCATCGTGTTTAGTCTCTTGAACTTGGAAATGTAGCAGAAGGTACAAGAAGGCTGAGAAAATGCCGAGAACCAGCTGATGGAACTGGAACTCGGATGGCTACCCGAAGGTCCAAGAGCCAATGGAACTACCGAGGACCAGCTGACGTTACTGGAACCCGGTTACTAAGCAGGAGGTACCCGTGCCTGAAAGCACTACCAAGGACCACCTGACGTTGGTGGAACTCGGATACCCAGAGGGAGGCACCTAAGCCAAAGGCTCTGCCCGGAACCAGCTGACGGTACTGGAACCAGGATGGGGAGCAGAAGGTACAAGAGCAAAAGACACTGCCGAGAACCAGCTGACGGTGCTGGAACCCGGATGGGTAGCCGAAGGTCCAAGAGCCAATGGAACTACCGAAGACCAGCTGACGTTACTGGAAACCGGTTACTAAGCAGGAGGTACCCGTGCCTGAAAGCACTACCAAGGACCACCTGACGTTGGTGGAACTCGGATACCCAGAGGGAGGCACCTAAGCCAAAGGCTCTTCCCGGAACCAGCTGACGGTACTGGAACCAGGATGGAGAGCAGAAGGTACAAGAGCAAGTGTCTGCGTGGCTTTTGCAGGACACGATGCCGGCTGCACAGCAGGGGAACAGCTGGCGGTGCTGAACCCCACTGACACATTGGCTGGTGTTTTTCTCTGTGCAGCTAGCAGTACCGGGCCCCAACTGGCGGTGTTAGAGCCCGGGGTCAGCAGGAGGAGGAGATGGAGCAGAGTGTAGGCCGAAGCCTGCACTGGCGGCAGCTTTGGGTCTGTTGTGCCTGCGTGGCTGTTGCAGGACACGTTGCCGGCTGCACAGCAGGGGAACAGCTGGCGGTGCTGAACCCCACTGACACATTGGCTGGTGTTTGGCTCTGTGCAGCTAGCAGTACCGGGCCCCAACTGGCGGTGTTGGAGCCCGGGCTCTGCAGGGGGAGCAGAGTGTAGGCCGAAGCCTACTTGAACCAATTTCAAAGGTAACCTTTAACCCCCCCTCAGGGGTTACAAAGTAGAAGAGCCACAGCTTATGCAGCAGTAGTGCTGCACAAGTCAAAGGTTGCTCTTTTAATTTTGCTCCTTGCACACGCTGAATGAAACACGTATAACATTTAGCCCTTTATACAGTCAAACTGTGTTGGAGGCGCGAGTTCCCTTTGTAATGAGACGCAGCACAGATGTCAAGAATCCCACCTTGGTGCTGGGTGCAGCCTCCTGAGCGTTGTTATTTGCTGTACAGGAGTCTGCGCTGTCGTGTTATCCCCTGGCCTAGCGCTGTTAGCGCTGCCCATCTTCTGACCTCATTTAATGTCGGCCGCTGCGGTTCGCGATGACCATGAATCCCAGCCCCGCGGTGTCTTAACATTGTTAAAACACTGCGGGGCTGAGATTCATGGCCTGGCGCAGCACATATGTTCGCCTCTCGCACTCGGGTCCTTACACCTGCTGCAGACTGTGCGGCGTCAGCTGATCCCTTATCGCATGCCACGGCCATGAAGCCGCACAGTCTGAAGAAGGCGGAAGGAGATGAGGGACAGGCGAACTGATGCACTGCTCATGCCCATCAATCACACCCTCGCAGTCCCAAGAAGTAAGACACCGAGGGGCGTTGTGTGGGTCAGGGCGGCCGCAGAGGGCGCAGGCAGCCAAACAATGATGCCAGAAGACGGGCAGCGCTACCAAGGGGGTTGCAGCGTGTCATTACAAAGGAAAGTCACACCCCCGGGACGGTTAAATGGTCACACAGAGGACACATTTCAGACGTGTTTTCAGTTCCACATGTGCGAGGAGAATACGTTTATGAGCCACCTTGCACACATGCAGCATTACCGCTGTACAAGGTGGCCTTAAAAACGTACAAACGCCTGGGGGAGGGGGGACAGGTTCCCTTCAATTTCAGTTCTTGTGTCTGCGTGGCTTTTGCAGGACACGATGCCGGCTGCACAGCAGGGGAACAGCTGGCGGTGCTGAACCCCACTGACACATTGGCTGGTGTTTTTCTCTGTGCAGCTAGCAGTACCGGGCCCCAACTGGCGGTGTTAGAGCCCGGGGTCAGCAGGAGGAGGAGATGGAGCAGAGTGTAGGCCGAAGCCTGCACTGGCGGCAGCTTTGGGTCTGTTGTGCCTGCGTGGCTGTTGCAGGACACGTTGCCGGCTGCACAGCAGGGGAACAGCTGGCGGTGCTGAACCCCACTGACACATTGGCTGGTGTTTGGCTCTGTGCAGCTAGCACATCTGGGCCCCAACTGGCGGTGTTAGAGCCCAGGGTCAGCAGGAGGAGGAGAGGGAGCAGAGTGTAGGCCGAAGCCTGCACTGGAGCAAGTTGAAAGGGAAACTTTAACCCCCCCCCAGGCGTTTGTAGCTGAAAGAGCCATCGTGTACAGCACTAATGCTGGAAAAGGTAAACTTAGCTCTTTTAATTATGGTCCTTGCACATGCTGAACCTAACACTTATAAAAAGTGTCCCCTCCTACCGTGATACCGTCCGGTAGGTGGAACTTTCCTTTGTGATGTGACGCAGCACAGCCGTCATTCTTACCCCCTTGGCGCCGTGCGCCGCCTCCTCAGCGTTGTTTGAATCAGTCCCGGAGCCTGCGCTGTTAGGTTAGCCCTTGGCCATGCACACATTTTGCGCTGCCCGTCTTCTGACATCATTTGGTGTCAGGCTGGCTGCGCCTGTGCGGCCGCGCTGGCAGAGAGCCCGCCTCGTACTGTCTTCTGATTAAATCCCACTGGGGGCCTGAGATCCATGGACATGCGCAGTGCATATCTGAACCTCCACCTCTCACTCATCTCCCTACGGCTTCTTCTGACTGTGCGGTGTCACGGCCGTGGCATGCTATTAGGGACCAGCTGACACCGCACAGTTTGAAGAAGCCGTAGGGAGATGAGTGAGAGGTGGAGGTTCAGATATGCACTGCGCATGTCCATGGATCTCAGGCCCCCAGTGGGATTTAATCAGAAGACAGTACGAGGCGGGCTCTCTGCCAGCGCGGCCGCACAGGCGCAGCCAGCCTGACACCAAATGATGTCAGAAGACAGGCAGCGCAAAATGTGTGCATGGCCAAGGGCTAACCTAACAGCGCAGGCTCCGGGACTGATTCAAACAACGCTGAGGAGGCGGCGCACGGCGCCAAGGGGGTAAGAATGACGGCTGTGCTGCGTCACATCACAAAGGAAAGTTCCACCAACCGGACGGTATCACGGTAGGAGGGGACACTTTTCATAAGTGTTAGGATCAGCATGTGCAAGGAGCACCACGAAAAGAGGCACTTTTTCCCTTTGCATCATTACTGCTGCACAAGGTGGCTCCTTCAGTAACAAACGCCTGGGGGGGGGGGGGGACAGGTTCCCTTAAATTTAACTTGTTGTGCCTGCGTGGCGGTCGCAGTACACGTTGCCGGCTGCACAGCAGGGGAACAGCTGGCGGTGCTGAACCCGACTAACACATTGGCGAGGTGTTTTGCTCTGTGCGGACAGCACTTCTGGACGGCAACTAGCGTTGTTGGAGCCCAGGGACAGGTGGAGGAGGTGGAGGAGGTAGGAGGGATTGCCACACACACAGCTGGGGAACAGCTGACGTTACTGAACCCCAATAACAGAGGAGGGACTGTTGACTGTGCGTACAGCACTTCTGGACGGCAACTGGCGGTGTTGGAGCCCAGGGACAGGTGGAGGAGGTAGGAGGGATTGCCACACACACAGCTGGGGAACAGCTGACGTTACTGAACCCCAATAACAGAGGAGGGACTGTTGACTGTGCGTACAGCACTTCTGGACGGCAACTGGCGGTGTTGGAGCCCAGGGACAGGTGGGGGAGGTGGAGGAGGTAGGAGGGATTGCCACACACACAGCTGGGGAACAGCTGACGTTACTGAACCCCAATAACAGAGGAGGGACTGTTGACTGTGCGTACAGCACTTCTGGACGGCAACTGGCGGTGTTGGAGCCCAGGGACAGGAGGGGGAGGTGGAGGAGGTAGGAGGGATTGCCACACACACAGCTGGGGAACAGCTGACGTTACTGAACCCCAATAACAGAGGAGGGACTGTTGACTGTGCGTACAGCACTTCTGGACGGCAACTGGCGGTGTTGGAGCCCAGGGACAGGAGGGGGAGGTGGAGGAGGTAGGAGGGATTGCCACACACACAGCTGGGGAACAGCTGACGTTACTGAACCCCAATAACAGAGGAGGGACTGTTGACTGTGCGTACAGCACTTCTGGACGGCAACTGGCGGTGTTGGAGCCCAGGGACAGGAGGGGGAGGTGGAGGAGGTAGGAGGGATTGCCACACACACAGCTGGGGAACAGCTGACGTTACTGAACCCCAATAACAGAGGAGGGACTGTTGACTGTGCGTACAGCACTTCTGGACGGCAACTGGCGGTGTTGGAGCCCAGGGACAGGAGGGGGAGGTGGAGGAGGTAGGAGGGATTGCCACACACACAGCTGGGGAACAGCTGACGTTACTGAACCCCAATAACAGAGGAGGGACTGTTGGGACTGTGCGGACAGCACTTCTGGACGGCAACTGGCGGTGTTGGAGCCCAGGGACAGGTGGAGGAGAAGGAGGTGGAGGAGGTAGGAGGGATTGCCACACACACAGCTGGGGAACAGCTGACGTTACTGAACCCCAATAACAGAGGAGGGACTGTTGGGACTGTGCGGACAGCACTTCTGGACGGCAACTGGCGGTGTTGGAGCCCAGGGACAGGAGGGGGAGGTGGAGGAGGTAGGAGGGATTGCCACACACACAGCTGGGGAACAGCTGACGTTACTGAACCCCAATAACAGAGGAGGGACTGTTGGGACTGTGCGGACAGCACTTCTGGACGGCAACTGGCGGTGTTGGAGCCCAGGGACAGGTGGAGGAGGAGGAGGTAGGAGGAGGTAGGAGGGATTGCCACACACACAGCTGGGGAACAGCTGACGTTACTGAACCCCAATAACAGAGGAGGGACTGTTGACTGTGCGTACAGCACTTCTGGACGGCAACTGGCGGTGTTGGAGCCCAGGGACAGGTGGAAAAGCAGAGGAACACAATGTAGGCCGAAGCCTGAGAAAGTCGAATGGGAACCTTTAACCCCCCCCCCCCAAGGCGTTTGTAGCTGAAAGAGCCAGCTTGTGCAGCACAAAAGATGCAAAAGGAAAAGGTGGCTCTTTTCATCACGCTCCTTGCAAACACAGAACTAAACACTTATAAAATGTGTCCCCTGAAACCGTGAAACCGTCCCGGAGGTGGGACTTTCCTTCGTAATATGACGCAGCACAGCCGTCATTCCTACCCCCCCGGCGCCGTGCCCCGGCTCCTCAGCGTTGTTTGATTCCGTCCCGGAGCCTGCGCTGTTAAGTTATCCCTTGGCCAGGCACACTTAGCGCTGCCCATCTTCTGACATCATTTGGTGTCAGGCTGGCTGCGCCTGTGCGGCCGCGCTGGACGAGAGCCCGCCTCGCAGTGTCTTCTGATTTTATCCCACTGGGGGCCTGGGATCCATGGCCATGCGCAGTGCATATCCTCGCCTCTCACTCCCCTCCCTACGGCTTCTTAAGACTGTGCGGTGTCACGACCGTGGCATGCTATTAGGGACCAGCTGACACCGAACAGTCTGAAGAAGCCATAGGGAGATGAGTGAGAGGTGGAGGTTCAGATATGCAATGCGCATGTCCATGGATCCCAGGCCCCCAGTGGGATTAAATCAGAAGACACTGCGAGGCGGGCTCTCGGCCAGCGCGGCCGCACAGGCGCAGCCATCCTGACACCAAATGATGCCAGAAGACGGGCAGCGCTAAGTGTGCCTGGCCACGGGATAACATAACAGCGCAGGCTCCTGGACGGAATCAAACAACGCTGAGGAGCCGGGGCGCAGCGCCGGGGGGGTAGGAATGACGGCTGTGCTGCGTCATATTACGAAGGAAAGTCCCACCTCCGGGACGGTTTTACGGTATCAGTGGACACATTTTATAAGTGTTAAGTTCTGCGTGTGCAAGGAGCTAAACCAAAATAGCTACCTTTTCCTTGTGCAGCATTACTGCTGCACAAGGTGGCTCTTTCAGTAACAAACGCCTTGGGGGGGGGGACAGATTCCCTTACATTTCAGTTGTTGTGTCAGCGTGGCAGTCGCATGACACATTGCCGGCTACACAGCTGGGGATCAGCTGACGTTACTGAAACCCAATAACACTGGGTCGTATGTTTTGACTGTGCAGACGGCACTTCTGAGCCTCAACTGGCGGTGTTGGAGCCCAGGAATTTAAGTTCAGGTGGTAGAAAGATGAACACAACAGGAGACCTGGATAACGTATACAGTGACCTAATTATTTAATCAGGAGGAGGAGTGGCAAATTCCTGCGAGATCCAGGCCTTGTTCATTTTCAGGAAAGTAAGCCGGTCAACGTTATCGGAGGATAGTCGCATGCGACGGTCAGTTAGTACACCACCTGCAGCACTAAAGACACGTTCCGATAATACACTGGCCGCAGGGCAAGACAGCACCTCCAATGCATACTGGCTTAGCTCTGGCCATATATCCAGCTTTGAGACCCAAAACTTGAAAGGGGAAGAGCCGTCTGGGAGTACAGCAAGAGGGCAAGACATGTAGTCTGTCACCATCTGACGGAACCGTTGCCTCCTGCTGACTGGAGCCGTCTGTGATGGTGTAGACTTTTGTGGGGGGCACAGAAAACTGTGGCACAGTTGGGCCATACTGGTCTTGCCTTGGGCAGAGGCACTGCTTCTGCTCCCTCTTTGTGCAGAGCCTCCACCACTGCCTGGACGCACTGAGCTGCTTTGGAATGCACTAGCAGCACTTCTCTCAGTTGGAATGGAGAAGATGATGGAATTGACCAGTGTGTCTTGGTACTCCCGCATTTTCGCTCCCGGTTCAACGGTGTGATGAGGCTTTCTACGTTGTCCCGGTAGCGAGGATCGAGGAGGGTGAACACCCAATAATCAGACATGTTGAGAATGTGGGCGATGCGGCGGTCGTTTCTCAGGCACTGCAGCATGTAATCCACCATGTGCTGCAGACTGCCAACTGCCCAAGAAACGCTGTCCCCTGCTGGAGGCGTGGTCTCTGCCCGCTCGTCATCACCCCACCCTCGCTGTACACACTGAGTACTGGACAATTCGGTAACTCCCTCCTCTGGACGGATGTCTTCCTCCTCCATTGACTCCTCCTCATCCTCCTCACAAACTGTCCCCTGCCTACGCGTTTGTGAGGAACCACGTGGCGCTGACTGTCCAGAAGATGATGGAAATGGTGAATCCTCATCCTCCACCTCTTCCACAACATCATCCCTTAGCGCTTGCAGTGATTTTTCAAGCAGGCAGATAAGGGGGACAGTCATGCTGACTAGTGCATCATCTGCACTCGCCATCCGCGTGGAATAATCAAAGGGACGCAAAACCTGGCAGACGTCATTCATAGTGGCCCACTCTGTGGTTGTGAAGTCTGTACGGCGCTGACTGCGACTTTTTTGCGCCTGAAGCAGCTGGTACTCCATTACAGCTTGCTGCTGCTCACACAACCGCTCCAACATATGTAACGTGGAATTCCACCTGGTAGGTAGGTCACATATGATGCGATGTTCCGGCAGGCGGTGTCGGCGCTGCAGAGCCGCAATGCGCGCTTTTGCCGTGCTGGAACGCCGCAAGTGAGCACACTCTAGGCGGACCTTGTGCAGCAGTGCATCAAGATCCGGATAGTCCCTCAAAAAGCTCTGCACGACCAAATTGAGCACATGTGCCAGACATGGGATGTGAGTGAGGTTGCCGAGGCCCAGAGCTGCCACCAGATTTCGGCCATTATCACACACTACCATGCCTGGCTGGAGATTCGCTGGCACAAACCACACATCGCTCTCCTGCTTGATGGCATTCCAGAGCTCCTGCGCTGTGTGGCTACGATTCCCCAAAAAAATTAATTTCAACACGGCCTGTTGACGTTTGGCCACGGCTGTGCTCATGTCGGTCGTAACAGGTACACGTTCATCACGGGTCCATGTGGAGGTGGACTGTGACGGCTCCTGCAGCGATGATTCTGAGGAACTGGTGTAAGAGGAGGAGTCAATGCGTACAGAATGGATTCCTGCAATCCTTGGAGTGGGCAGGACACGTCCTGCGCCACTCGCACGGTCTGTACCCGGCTCAACGACATTAACCCAATGGGCAGTGAGGGAAAGGTATCGCCCCTGTCCATGTTGACTGGTCCACGCATCGGTGGTGAGGTGGACCTTGCTACTGACGGCGTTCAGTAGCGCGTGTTTTATGTGTCCCTCCACATGCTTGTGCAGGGCAGGGACGGCTTGCCTGCTGAAGTAAAAGCGGCTGGGCACATTGTACTGTGGGACTGCCAATGACATCAAGTCACGGAAGCTGTCAGTCTCCACCAGCCTGAATGACAGCATTTCCAGTGACAGAAGTTTGGCAATGCCTGCAGTCAGAGCCTGTGCTCGTGGGTGGTTTGACGAGAAAGGCCGCCTTTTCTCCCATGCCTGTACTACCGATGGCTGTAGAGTGGGCTGGGAGTGTGTGGATGACTGGGAAAGTGGTGCTGCGGGTGGAATTACAGCGGGTCTCTGGACAACAGGGCCAGAGGTTCTTCCACGGCGATCCTGGGAGGAAGCCGAACCAGCTGCGTGTGAGCTAGAGGAAGAGGCAACACGAGCTGAAGAGGTGGTAGCTGCCGCTGTTGGTTGGCCTAGCTCTTCAGTGTGTTTTTCTAACTCCGCCGGGTGCCTGTTGCGCACATGTTTCCACATGTTGGAGGTATTGAGGTTGCTGACATTTTTCCCTCTTTTGACTTTTTGATGACACACCTTGCATCTGACATAGCAAATGTCATCTGCAACTGTGTCAAAAAAGGACCAGGCACTGCAAGTCTTGGGAGCGCCCTTTTTGGCTTTTGGAAGAGACATGCTCCTAACGGGTGCCAAAGCGGAGGCTGCAGGATCCGCAGTCTTCCCCCTCCCTCTCCCTCTTTGGGCCGTACGGGGAATCTCTTCCTCAGAGCTGCTCCCACCACCTTCCTGTCCCTCACGCCAAGATGGGTCAAGGACCTCATCATCTACACTACCCTCTGCCCCCAACTGCTCCTCCTGGGTAGTCTCAGCAGCAGAGCACGCACCAGTAAGTGGCACCTGAGTGTCATCATCAGCTGATGCGGCCTGCGATGTGGTGACCAGAGCCACTGGCCCACCCGCCTCTTCAGAGGAAGAGAGAAAAAGCTGTTGGGCATCACTGCACCCTGCCTCCTCTTCCATTTCTCCAATGCTGCTTGGCTGGCCCCCTGTTTCCAAGCCAAGAGATTCAGAGAACAGAAGTAGAGACGGCTCCTGTCCTGGGCTCTCTGTCTGCCTGGGCAATTTGGCAGGTGGTGAAGAGACAGATGGCTGCTCTCCAGTGCTCTGTGTCTGAGAGGATGTGGCACTAATTGAAGTTGATGCATTAGCTGCCATCCATCCGACAACGGCTTCAATTTGTTCTTCACGCAGCAGCGGTGTACGGCGCTCTGACACAAAGCTGCGCATGAACGACTGTTGCCTGGTGAATGTGGGTGCTGATGAGTCACCGGTGCCCGCAGCAGGCACAGAATCCCCACGTCCCCTCCCTGCTCCGCGCCCACGCCCACGTGCCTTACTCACTGCCTTCTTCATCTTGGTTGACTGATAAAGATAAGCAGAAAAGTACTAACGGCTTTGTGTGCTTATTCCTGAGCAACTCCTCCTAACAGGTATAAGAAACACTAATTTTCTAAAGTGTGGACTAGACTTTAATATGAGCTAATGTGGCCTACACAAATGTAAAGTGGTGTAACTGGTGTGTTTGGTGAACTTTATTATTTATTTATTTTTTGGGGGCTGAACTGACAACGGATAGAGCTGCAGTCACACGGAGACCGTGCAGACAGACGTAAACGGCGCTACAAGGCCCAAAAACCCTCCTCTACTTTATCCTATGTAGTGTTTTTCCACAAGTTAGCTGGAGACGGGTGGAAAGACACTAATAGGAATTTTTTGAAAAAATGTGCAGCAGCCTGCACTACTTAAAACAAAATGAAAATTGATTTGGCGGTATGACGCAGTGAACAACCCTGAGCTGGAGACAACCAGGCTACGGCTGCTCACAGACTACAGGGCGAGCTGCAGTCACACGGAGACCGTGCAGACAGCCGTAAACGGCGCTGCAAGGCCCAAAAACCCTCCTCTACGTTATCCCATGTAGTGTTTTTCCACAAATTAGCTGGAGACGGGTGGAAAGACACTAATAGGATTTTTTTGAATAAATTAGCAGCAGACTACACTACTTGAAAAAAAAAAAAAAAAAAAAGAACAGTATGAGGCAATGAACCACCCTCCCTGAACTGAATACAACCAGCTATGGATGGCCTATGTGGCTGCACTCAGACTAGAGAGTGGGCTGCACTCACACACACACACACACACACACACACACACACACAGACCTTGCAGATCGCTGTGAAAACAGCGCTACAAGGCAAAAGCAAGGTGAATAGTAGGTGAACACAGCGGTTGCTAAATTAGCCTTTGGAAAGCACAAAGAAGCAAATCGCTATCTCTAAACTGTCCCTCAGTCAGCAAACAGCGTCCTGTCACTAACTGAATTCACAGCAGAGTGATCGCAAAATGGCGCCAGCGACTTTTAAACTGCATCATGACATCATTTCAGCAGCCAATCACAGCCATGCCAGTAGTTTCATGCCCTCCATGCTGAACAGGATGTGCCCACACTTGGAATCATTCTCATTGGCTGAATTTCTGCATTTTGAATCTTGGAACTTCCGATTCCGGTATCCGATACGCGGCAAGTATCGGAATCCCGGTATCGGAATTCCGATACCGCAAGTATCGGCCGATACCCGATACTTGCGGTATCGGAATGCTCAACACTAGTTCTGATGCTTCTTGATCCCCTTTGGCCTACGTTTAATGACTTAGTACTCAGAAAATAGCTGAAAATCCTCACTAGTGGCTGAGGCTGCTTAGTGATTGTTTGTGCAGGCATTTCCATCCATGTCAGCTGTATTGGGGACCCGTAAATTTTGTACCCCTTAATGTGCTTACTAAAGTCTAGAGCCCGATGTTAGCAGGAAGCAGCTGAAGTCTGAATGCTGCTCTTGGTATAAGAGCAGTATGAGACTCAGTAATGCTAATACAGTATTTGCAAGGTTGCACAGGTGATGGAGCTGCAGATGTTGGTCCATCTTTATCGGGGAATGAGGGAGCATGTACATTGATTAATTTTTTTCTATCTCCTCGTCTTTAGTGTGGAGCGAACTTCACGGACGACGATGTCATTCTGTTAAATGGAGATAAAGACGAAGTAGAATTACTGAGGAGGAAGATGGAAGAACGACGGCTAAGAGCCAAGATGGAGAAGGTGAGGAGGTGCAGGATGACTCTCTGGGCTGTGCCCACTAAAGACTGTTCTTCACAGCTTCTTTAAAATTTGAGAGAAGTGCTCAATTTAGAAAGCTAAAATTTTACAATAGCCATACTTCTCTAACATCGTTCTGTGCTCTTCATTCTGGGATGAGTAGCTATGTTTTGGCCATAAAGTGACATAACGAAGATCGTTATAGGATGTTGATAACAGAAAAGGATGTAACAATATATAATCAACCAATTATACCAATGGGGAGAAAATGATCATCATTTTCAGATGTAGATTGAAACTGTCATTAACTGTACCAGAAACAGCTGTGTAGGAGACTTAAGACTGGGTGAGGAACAGACAAACTCAGCTGCAAAGGTGAGGATGTGGAAGACCGTTTCATGTCACAGGTCAAACACCATGAGAAAACTGAGCACAGCAACAAGGTAGTTACACTGCATCAGCAAGGCCTTTCCCAAACCTAGAATTCAAATCAGACTGGGGTCTGAACATGTGCTGTACAAGTTCTTTTGAAGAATCAAATGGCCAAGGAAATTTACCACAGCAGAAGAAAGACACGATACTTACTTCACATGATGCCATGCCTTCATCATAGAAGGGAGCACAAGTGACTCAGCTATACATAAAAACATAGAATCTGAGGTGAAGACAAATGGCAGCAGCTCTAAATGTATTCTGCAGCAGAACTACAACCCCAAACATACAGCCAATGTCATTAAGAACAATGAGTCCTGGAAGTGATGATACGGCCCCACAGAGCCCTGACCTCACATCATCCAGTCTGTCTGGGATCACATGAGGAGACACAAGGATTTACACAAGCGACATCCGCAGAAGATCTGTGGTTACTTCTCCAAGATGTTTGGAACAACCTCCCTGCTGAGTTCATGAAAAACATTTTGTGCAAGTCACAAGTGTATCTCGAACAGCTAAAAGCAAAGAGCAGTCACACCAAATATTGATGTGATTTTAGATTTCTCTTTTGTGCATTCACTTTGCATATTAACACTTTTTTTTTATTTTTTTTAGGTTGTGGTACTTTTTCCTAACCTGCTTAAAACCTTTGCATAGTTGTGTGTGTGTGTGTGTTTATTATATCATATTTATATTATATATTTTTTTCATTTGTATATAATGCTGAAATACTCTGTACTTCTAGAAATCCAAGAAGACCAAACCCGCTGAGAACACAAGTGTGCATGGACAAATGGAAGGAGGTAAGATGCCATGGGCATGCTACCGTAGCCAATATTAAAGACTGAACCATGAGACAGCTGTGATCATAATCATCCAGGGAGTCCTAAGAGCTGTGAAGGACCGATGTTAATGGAAGATATTAACGGGTTCATCCTCTACATTGTTATTGACGACCTAATTATTGGATAGGTAACTCCTTTGTAATGTAAACTGTATGGAGCAGAACAGCATGGCTCCATCTACTGTGTAGTGGCCGCTCCCCAGTGCTGCAGCTCTACTACTATACGACTCAAGAGATGCCGTTCTGTAGGAACAGCCACTACATAGTAGACGGATTTGTGCTGTTCTCTTGAGATATACTCCAGATACGCTATAAGTAGTGGACAACCCACTTAAAGGGATTTTTCATTTTTGTTCGTTTATAAAAGCAGGAAATGGTTCTTTGCAGCTGCACCAAAGGGGAAATTAAGCACAGTACAGTTTGTCAGTACACAGACTCCCGGGGTGCCTAACATTACAATCCTGGATGCAGCTCTCCAGTGGTTAACCTCCTCTAAGTTCTTTTATTTTTCTTTTTTCCCGGTAGCTGCAGGACCCTCAGGGATAACAAATGGAAGCAAAATCAACTCAAGGGACAAAATCAGTTTTGTGTCCAGTACTGAATCCACCGGTAAGTGTTAAAACTAAACTAGTTTCATTACCCAGAATTTCTGATACGCCACCACCTAAAGTTGTCAGACTAACTAGGCTGAATTCTTCCGGTGATCGCTGCTTGTTCAGGGTTTTGTAGAAACTACACTAGCATCCCAAATTAAGAAGGGTTCCAATAATTCCACAAGACTAAGTAACAGCAAAAAATGGGAACTAAAACTTAACGTTAATATTATTAAAATTATATATTAAAACTCAATGTATATGTAGTGGCAGCATAGGAACATAAAGCATAAGCATCTGCTGCTTATTTGCTCTATGGTGATTAACCTTGACATTATTATATCTATCTAGCAGCCTGTTGCAGCCTTGAATGTGGTTACAGACTGACTGCATTTATTCTCTTCTTGCAGATTTCTATTGATTTCCTTATGATATTGTGACCGACATTGAGATAACTGCATTTATTTAGCAATCTGTTATGTTTTGATTGCACATTTACACAGATTAATGAACAGCTTGTGATTGTTTTCATTGTATGATCTACCCTTTTTGAATGAATTCACACTCTTTGGTTCTAATATACTCTGTCTTGTTTATATGTTTCACCAGGCGACCACTTTTTAATCATGTATATTAAATGTTAAGTTTCAGTTCCCATTCGTTGCTGTTACTTTGTTCAGGGTTTGCTATTCTCATTTGTATTCTATAGATCAGGTATTCCTACATCAGTCATCTGTTATAGAAAAAACTATCTGCCTCCCCCCCCACCCCCCGCCCCGCAGCATTATTGTAGCATAGCTAAGATGTGAGTGAGTGTCTGGCTTCAAACTTGCTGACTTTCAGCCAGCAGAATAGTGAGTACAGCTCTGGAGTATAAGGGTACGTGCACACTTTAAGTTCTTCCTTATTTTTCAAGACTTCTGCCCTTCTCCCTGGCAGCTAGATATCGGCTACTGGGCACAATCCTGAGTGATGACCACCCATTCTTGTGTCATCGGTGCTTGGAGTTTATCACAATTTTTGTGTTATGTTTGTCATCAAACTTTTTTAGGTTTGATCACCGGTTCTCAATGAGATTAAGATCTGGGAAGTTTCCTGCTCATGGACACAAGTTCAATGTTTTGATCACCGAGACACTTAAAGTTATCACTTTTGCCTGGTGAGAAGGTCTCCATCTTGCTGGAAGAGAAGCTGCTCTTTCAGGATGTTAGATCCCATTCTTTATTCATGGCCGTGTTCTAAAGCAAAACTGAGATTGAGCCCCCTCCGTGGATGAAAAGCCCCCACACATCAATGGTCTCAGGATGCTTTACTGTTGGCATGGCTCTGGACTCATGGTAGCGCTCACCTTTTCTTCTGTGGTCAATTATTCTTCCAGATGTCCCAAACAGTCTGAAAGGGGCTTCATGAGGGAAAATAACCTTTACCCCAGTCCTGTGCAGTCCAATTTCTGTACTGTTTGCAAACTTATTTTCTCTGATGAGTTTTTCTCACGGTGCTAGCAGGGATCTCACCGAGGTCACAGCAGTTCGGCTCTGTTGGGAACGCAGCCTCAGTGACCGGAGGTAACCTCAATGACGTCACCGCCGGTCACTGACGCCATGCTCGCAGCAGTTCAGTCAGCAGTGGTTCTCAGCCTGGATGGTCGCATCTTGGCACCGTCCAGGTTGAAAACTGTTTTTCTCCTTCGCCTCATTGGAGGACACAGACCGTGGGTGTTATGCTGCTGCTGCCACTAGGAGGCTGACAGTAAGTTAAAACAAAAAGAGTTAGCTCTTCCTCTTCTGGCTCCCAGAGAACCAGTTCTTGCTTAGTGTCCGTAGGAGGCACACGGACGGGTCTGCTCTTCAGTACCAAAAACTCTTTATTATTTTACTTTTCAATTTTGACTTGTTACGTTTTTGATTTTTATTTTTTCCACGGACGAATGGGGCGACGCATCCTTTCAAGGTTCCAATCTCCCCGAACCATCAATAGGCGAGCACGGAGTGTCGCCTCCCGTATCCTCTCCTGCGACGTGGGATGCCACGCCTGAGCTGATTCTTAGGGGCGACGGGACCCTTCAAGGGCACCGATCTCCCCACACCTTCAACGGACGAGCACATGGAGTGTCGCCTCCATATACCCTCTTCCGCAGCTAGGCCTATTGCTGGACATTCAGCCCTGTCCCATCCTAGGTGATTAACCCTTTGGATGTACAGAGGCCCACCTCGTGGTGTCTGAGCAGCCCCCACTGCACCACCACTGTTAAAGCGGATGGTACAAGGAGGCGGACGGTCCCTCTCCACCTCCCTATTAAAGGGATGGTGGATTGAGGGTGATCCCTTTATCCCTGCACCGTCCAAGACCAGCAGCGGCAGCAAGTGGACTTCAGCACCTGCCGCATGCTGTGTTACCTGCCACCTGGCAGCTTCTCCGGGTAAGTGCCGGGGCTGGAGGGCTCTGGACAGGCGGTCTGGGGCAACGCTGACGAGGGGGCTCGTTCTGGCAGCGAGGGCACACTTCTGTATCCCTTTTTCCATCGGCGCTGGGCGGCTAGAAAAAATTTTGCCCCCGGCTTTGGCCGATGTGTAGGCCGCATCCCGGAAGCACTATGGCGCACTAAGGAGGCTCCGTCCACTTTTCTGGCGCTTCTCGCTTGGGATAAGAGCACTCGCTTTTCTCGCCATAATCCCCCCCCCCCCCCCCCCCAACGCCCCTTCACTCAACCCCTGGTAAGGCTCCCGCCGGCTGCAGAAATTTAGGTCCCGGCTTGGGCCTATTCATGGACGTCACGAGGCTCCGCCCACTAAATGACATTGTGGCTGTGGCTCCGCCCCGTATTGGCACCTCTCGCTTTATGGGAGACTTTACCACCTCTGCAATTCCCGGTGGCCATCTTGGTCCACCCGGACGGGTCACACAGGGGCGACGGCTTTGCATTACAGGAGCACAACCACTCCGCACAGGACCTGGCAGGCAACTCTTAGCGCAAAAACATTGCGATAATCCAATGCGGACTCCAGGAACATCAGTACCCAGGTAAGGAAGCAGTGCTCTCTCCCCCTGCAGTTTCCCCCTGTAGTATTTCCCGGTCTTAAAGGCGCCATGACACCTTGTCACGGTCCAAGCTCCCATAGGGTCTAATAAGACTAGAAGTCTTATTTAATTTGCAAAGCCTGCGACCTCAAATGTGTTCAGGAGCCCTCCGCCGCCCCAATCCCAGTGTACCTAGTTCCCCTAAGTGGGCTGCGTCACTGTAGCAATCCATGGCTTTTCTGGCCAAAGAGATTGAATCCCTCCATGATTCCTCTGTGGATCGGAGCGTGAGCAGGTCTGATATAAATGGATCCTCTCCTACATGGGAGTCATCGGCTAGCAGTGGCCTCAAGTATTCTAGAAACGTACAGGCGTCTAGAAATCAGATTTGTGGTACGAATACCCGAGCAATCTTGGTCCTTGGTATACATGAGCTCTGTTTCTCTCTCTCCCTCACCAGAGATTTGCAGAACAAGACTGAGTTTGAATTGGATGTTTTCCCGGATCTGCACTCGCCAGAGTTCCAGAAAATGGGGGACTCTCTTATTGAGACCGTCAATCAGACTCTTAAGGTTGACGAGGATTCCGGTTCAGTCCCCGAACACACAGTCCCTTCAAGAGGACTAATCACCCTCATACAGCGTTTACCATTCACCTGGTGGTCCGGGTTATACTTAACCGGCGCTGAGAGTGACCTGATAAACGCCTCACAGGTCAGAAGCTTCTCGTGCGAGGTACCCCCTGTTTCAGCTGATCTGCGGAAAGATTGAGCTGAATCTCCTGCTGTGAACCCGACAGTATTTTGTCTGGTATTCAGAATGCTTCTATCCTAGCCGGATGGATCTTCACCACGGACTCTTCAGAGAATCTGACTCGCTCTGTCTTTGAGGCCTCGGGTTCAGCACTATCTATTGTTTGCCGCGGTGGGTGTAGCTAAAGCCATGGTCTCCTGGACGCCTCTTTGGATGCGGCTAGCTGTGCTCCACTATCAGCAGCCAAGGCCATCACGTTCAGAAGGACATTATGGCTCAGTGAATAGAAAACGGACTCTGTGTGCAAAAAGTCTCTGGCATCTCTTCCTTACTAGAGTGGCCGTTTATTTAGAGTGAAGCTTGTCTCTGATGCTACGCGAGGAAAGAGCAAATTTTTTCCGCAGCAAGGCTTAGATGTCTTTTTTTTTTTGGCGTCAACAACAAATCCTACTTCGGACACCACAGATTCACGAAAAGCTCAAAGGGTTTCTACTCGAACCTGTTTGAAGTTCGGTTATTACTTTGGCTGCATGTGGTCTTGGGATCAAAATCCCACCATAGTTTCTCGGATCTGCAGCACCCTTGGACAACAGTCCTGGGAAAGTGCTCTGACCCTGAGGCACCATTGGTTTCCCTGCAAAGGATGCATTGGATTAATGTGTCATGGGGTATTCTGTGGTACAGCCTCATTTTGCTGGGGCTGGGACCCCCGGACTGGTTTTCGTCACTGTCACAGGCCATGGCGTCACTAGTGACAGCGATACAGTCCCTTCATGATCTTTCCTCTATCAGTCAGGGTCTTCGCCAGCCTGACTCGGATGATTCCTCCATCTCTAACGCAGGGGAAATCCTTTCTCAGCACGTTGATTCAGTGGTTAGTACTACAGCTTTGCGGCGCTGGAATCTCGGGATCAGCTCCTACCAAGGATCATGCAAACTCGTCAGTAAAAGAGAAGCGTTTCTAGCATCCATCGACAACGGGATGCTTTCCTCCATATTCCGAATTTGCCCTCTCTAGACATTCCTGTTCTTCACCATTCCCGAACAGCATTTTCAGTTCACATAGTGCTCTCGAAAGTCATGACGGCCATCTCGTCCATCTTGCACTCTCGGGTCGTGATTGTGCTGCCCTACTCAGACGACCTCATTAGGGGCCGTCCTTCCAGGACTGCGCGAAGTGCCTTCGCATCACTGGCGATACTCTTCCTCACCGGAGCTCACTGATAAACGTATACAGGTCTTCCCTCGTTCCAGCCCAGTGGATATCCTTTTTAGGAATGACCCTGGATACCTCCGTGGGTTAGTGATTCTCCCTCAGGACAAGGTCCGAGCCCTTCAACAGGGAGCCCGCGCACTTAGCCACTCATCCCATCATTCTATCTGGTTTGCTGTGAAGGCACTGGGGAAAAATGGTGGCAGCAATTAAAGCGGTCTGTTTTCGTTCAGCTGCATCTCCGTCCCCTGCAGCTTGAACCCGTTCTCCCTCGATCGCCGGTGCCGCTTGCCCCGGCGGGTCAGGAAACCTCTCAAGTGGTGGACATTGAGGTCTTCTCTCTTCCAGGGAAAATTCTTTCTCACGGTTTAATGGCTAGTGGTGACTACCGATGCCAGTCTCCTTGGCTGGGGAGTAGTCTTCGTCACCTCATGGCTCAGGGGCGCTGGTCAACTCAGGAGTCGAGCCTTCCAATTAATGTCTGGGAAATCCGAGCAATCAGGATAGCTCTGCACCAGTTCCATTATCTCCTGGCGGGTCACCCCATCCGAATTCAATTGGACAAAGCCATGGCTGTCGCATGTATCAATCATTAAAGGGGGTAACCCGCAGCAGGGTGGCCATGCACGAGGTAGCCCATATTCTCTGATGGGCAGAGAGGAACCACTTGATATTTTCAGCAGTCCATATCCAAGGCATAAAAAAAAAAAAAAACTGGGCTTTTGACAGATATGTATTTGTTTAAGGACTTCGGACGTGGATCTGATGGCTTCAAGATTGAACGCCAAGATACTCCACTTCAGAGCTCGGTCTCGGGATCTCTAGACTTCAAGGTGCATGCACGGATCTCTCCGTGGCTTCAGTTTCGATTTCCATACGTGTTTTTTCTCCACTTTCTTTACTTCCGAGGGTCATCAGGAAAATCTAAGCGGAGGGGACTCCAGTAATCCTTGTCGCCCAGGCTTCGCCACGCTGGGTGTGATATGCAGATCTAGTGCAGAAAGTCGCCGATGTCCCGTGGCGACTGCCGGATCATCTAGATCTGCTCTGCCATTGTCCTTTTTTGAGAAATCGGGGACCCTGTGTTTAATAGCTTGACGGTTGAAGCCTACGAGCGATTTCAAGCTGGGTTCTGTCATCAGGGGTTTCCCACCATGATTAGCGTGGGAAGCCTGCATCAGCTAGCATCTATCAGCACACCTGATAACCTTTTTCCCCATGGTGCAGGCACCGCGGACGTCCTCATGTCTTCTCTGTTCCTTCAATTTTGGGAATTTCTCCAGACTGGTCTGGAATCAGGTTTGGCTCTCAGCTCTTTATCTGTTTTATTCCAGCGCAGGATTACTTCCATCCTGTAAGTGAGCATTTTCTTTCAGGGAGGCTCCCATGTGGTATTCCCCTATATAATGCCGTTAGAGGCCTGGGACCTTATATTGGTCCCGGGTGCTCTTTAGCAGACGCCTTTCGAACCGTTGCAGGAAGTCTCTGAAAGTCGTTTTTTCTTGTCGCAGTGATGTCTATCAGACAAGTCTCAGAGCTAGCCACTCTGTCCGGTTGAGTGCCTTTCCTGATTTTCTCCCAGGACAAGGTGGCCATCGAATCATCTACGTTCTCTGTTTTCCAAGGTGTTCGTGTCTTTCCACCTTTAACGAGGACTTTGTCCTTCTCTCTTTTTGTCCAGCAGCGGTACTTCGGGTGGAATGAGCTCCTCGCACCCTGGACGTAGTAAGGGCTCTCAGAAGGTGCATCTCAAAGACTGTGCCCTTCAGTAAGTCGGGCGCCCTATTTGTGCTTCCTGAGGGTCTCAGGTAGGGTTTAGCCGCTACAGGACCACAATACCAAATGGATTCACTTGGTTTTTCAGAAGTCCTACTGCATCAGAGACCAGCTTATCCCAGTGGGGATTAAGGCACACTCTAATCAGTCGGTGGATGTTCTTTTTGTGACATTCGGCATCAGGCGTCAGCAGAACAGGTCTGCAAGGCTGCAAATTGATACAGCCTACACTGTCAGACTTCTGCACATGCGGCCCCTTGCAGACGTATTCTGCAAGCGGCGGTAGCGCAACTTTGGTCAGTTGGTACATGGGGTTCGATCTGTGATGTGATTCCCCACCCAGGGACTGCTTTTGGATGTCCCACGGTCTGTGTCCCCCCCAATGAAACGAAGGAGAAATAGGGATTTTTGTGTACTCAACGTAAAATCCTTTTCTCCGAGCCAATCATTGGGGGACACAGCACCCACCCTGTTAATCTTTTGGCTTGCGTTTGTTTTTTCTTTAATTTGATGTGTTGTACTCTGATATGATGTTAATGATCTCCTACTGCTTTTGCACTGAACTGGTTCTCTGGGAGCCAGCAGGAGGGTGTATACTGCAGAGGAGGAGCTAACTTTTTGTTTCAACTTAGTGTCAGCCTCCTAGTGGCAGCAGCATAACACCCACGGTCTGTGTCCCCCAATGATTGGCTCGGAGAAAAGGATTTTACGGTGAGTACACAAAAATCCCTATTTCCCCCAGACATGGATTACGGCGTGGGTCAGAACGACAGACAGGTGAGGGAAATTGTAGTTTTTTGCTTTATTACAGAAGATGAGAGCTTCGGTGGATTAGGCGTTTGGTGAGTATCTGTGTTCTGTTATTTTTAAATAAAAAAGTTGTGTTTTTTTATTTCTAATAAAATATTTTATTTTGGCTGTGTCTTTATTTACAATTCAACTATAGGATTAGTAATGGATGGTTAGGTGTCTTGTAGACACCTCTCCATTACTGATCCGTGGGCTTTATGTCACCTGACAATACAAAGGTGACAGCAACCCCACTATTATGGACCCCACTTGCCATCACTACAGGGCAAGTTGGAAGAGCTGAATAAAGCGCTAGAATTTTTGCACCTAATAGATGTTCCTTTTCTGGGCAGCAGCGGGCTGCTATTTTTAGGCTGGGGGATTGCAATATCCTTGGCCCTTACAAGCTTGAGAATACCAGCCCCCAGATGTCTTCTTTAGCAAGGCTGGTTGTCAAAAATGAGAGGGACCCCACGCCGTTTTTTAAAATTATTTAAATTTAAAAAATATGGCATGGGGACCCCACTATTCTTGATAATCAGCCTTGTTGAAGCTGACAGCTGAGGGTTGTAGCCCCCAGCTGTGAGTTTTGCCTGGCTGGTTATCAAAAATACAGGGGAACCCACGCCGGGTTTTTTGAAATTATTTATTTACAGCACAAGAGCCGGCTAATGAATGCACCCATCAGCCACCCCTGTTCTCGCTCTTATTAGCGGCAGCAGGTGTTGGATGATGAGAGCTGTAGTCCCATCCACTGACACCAGTGACCGGAGGTAAACTTTATACGTCCGATCACAGCTGAGCGCTCATGCTGTCTTTTGACAGCGTGGGAACCGCGGCTCTCTGACCGGCGGGGATGATTTCACTGCCGATCAGAAGCTGTTTGCTGCACTGTCATGCACATGACAGCGCGACAAACACCCGGTGTTCGGGCAGCCAAACTCGAACAGTAACACGGACTTCCTCATGAAGTGCGTGTTCTGTGTCCATGCCCGAACAGTAGGTGTTTGGTACGGACACCAAACTTTACTGTTAGGGTTCTCCCATCTCTATTTATGATAATTAAGTGGAGCAATGAAAAAAACTTTGAATTTTGGGTCTATGGCCAGGAAACTGGGCAGATTTCAATCCCATTGACTGAAGCCACAGAAATTGTGATAAGCTCCAAGCACGGATCGGACAACATCAGTCAGGATTTGGCCCGGAAGCTGATATCCTTCCAGGAGGGAAGGGCAGAAAAATAAGGGACAACACTAAATATTGAGTCTTTACTTGATGATGAATTCATCATTAAAAATGTGAAAAATTTGTGAAATAATCATACTTAAGTAACCAGAGAAACTTCCGACTAAAACAGCTAAAACACTGAAGCAGCAAAGTGTGAAAACCAAAATTTGGATCAATTTCAAACCTTTTGGCCACAACTGTTCAGTGACTCCACCAGCAGAATAGTGAGTGCAGCTCTGGAGTACAATACAGGATGTAACTCAGGAACAGTACAGGATAAGTAATGTATGTACACAGTGACTCCACCAGCAGAATAGTGAGTGCAGCTCTGGAGTATAATACAGGGTGTAACTCAATATCAGTACAGGATAAGTAATGTAATATGTACACAGTGACTGCACCAGCAGAATAGAGAGTGCAGCTCTGGGGTATAATACAGGATGTAATTCAGGATCAGTACAGGATAAGTAATGTATGTACACAGTGACTGCACCAGCAGAATAGAGAGTGCAGCTCTGGGGTATAATACAGGATGTAACTCAGGATCAGTACAGGGTAAGTAATGTAATGTATGTACACAGTGACTGCACCAGCAGAATAGAGAGTGCAGCTCTGGGGTATAATACAGGATGTAACTCAGGATCAGTACAGGATAAGTAATGTATGTACACAGTGACTGCACCAGCAGAATAGTGAGTGCAGCTCTGGAGTATAATACAGGATGTAACTCAGGATCAGTACAGGATAAGTAATGTATGTACACAGTGACTGCACCAGCAGAATAGTGAGTGCAGCTCTGGGGTATAATACAGGATGTAACTCAGGATCAGTACAGGGTAAGTAATGTAATGTATGTACACAGTGACTGCACCAGCAGAATAGAGAGTGCAGCTCTGGGGTATAATACAGGATGTAATTCAGGATCAGTACAGGATAAGTAATGTATGTACACAGTGACTGCACCAGCAGAATAGTGAGTGCAGCTCTGGGGTATAATACAGGATGTAACTCAGGATCAGTACAGGGTAAGTAATATTACATTACTAATTATGTGTACAGTGAATTCATCAGCAGAATAGTGGTTTTATCTCTGGAGGATAATGCAGGATCAGTAATTACATGTATCCTTATGGTCGGTGATCGAGTATTCTTTATGATGTCTATAACTGCTTTGCTTCTTTCAGCAGAGTCCGGATCATCGGAGAAGGCTGTATCATCATCCTCTTCTGCCGCTAAGAGACCATTTTCCAGCACAGATAAGAAATCTGAAGCTTATAAATCCATCTTCACATCTCACAGCTCTGCCAAACGCACCAAGGATCAATCCTCCAACTGGGTCACCCACACGGCATATTACTTCTAACGAATCTTACACAACCTCGCCTCTACCACCCTGAGAATGGACATGTGTGTAAAGTGTGGGACCGTTATTGTGCTTTTCTTCTTATAGAACTCCCATTATTAAAGGGGCGATGGCCTCATGGCCACTTCTAATCTCTCGTACCTAATCAGTTCTTTTTCCACACCACTGTCTGCCATACACAGATATGGAAATGCCTACATGGCTTCTGGATGATTCACTAGCCAGGTTTTTAAAGGGGTAATCCACATTTTAACATAAGGGAAGGCATATGGGCTGGATCATATACTAGCAGCCAGAACAGGGCTCAGCTCTAAAGAGTCCACATACCTTCAGCTCTAGGCATCGTAGGACCAGTGCAGGAGATGGTTTTTTTATTTATTTTTTTTATGGCACAATCAAAACTGCACCTTAAAATTGCACATGGCATTATCACAAATTTCTGTGATTTTGCTTTGTTTTTGTTTTGTTTTTTTGTGAAAAGAGTTTATTTTATGACTTTCACCTGTAAACCTGTATGGCCAAGAAAAGCATTGCAAAAGTGCTGCAAAACCGCACAGAATTTCCTGATGTGATTTTTGACTCCGTGGGTAAAACCATAATTTCAATGACAATTTGACCCATGCCTAAGATTTTGTTACACTGAACGCTGCTGCCTCTTTACTAGATTCATAGGTCGCCTTGCCTCATAAATTCTAGGGATCTATGCTGGTTGAAGATGGAAAGTGGAGTTCCCCTTTAAAAGAATATAATTAAAGATGTGGCTCCTGTAATCTCATTACCTGGTTCTGTTGTCTGTTATTACTGAGAAACACAAGATATGGTAAAGGCCCCGTCTCACATAGCGAGATCGCTAGCGAGATCGCTGCTGAGTCACAAGTTTTGTGACGCAACAGCGACCTCCATAGCGATCTCGCTATGTGTGACACGTACCAGCGATCAGGCCCCTGCTGCGAGATCGCTGGTCGTGTCGGAATGGCCTGGACCTTTTTTTGGTCGCTGAGGTCCCGCTGACATCGCTGAATCGGTGTGTGTGACACCGATCCAGCGATGTCTTCACTGGTAACCAGGGTAAACATCGGGTTACTAAGCGCAGGGCCGCGCTTAGTAACCCGATGTTTACCCTGGTTACCAGCGTAAATGTAAAAAAAAACAAACAGTACATACTCGCCTTTCGGTGTCCAGGTCCCTTGCCGTCCGCTTCCTGCTCTCACTGACTGCCGGCCGTACAGTGAGAAGTGAGAGCACAGCAGTGACGTCACCGCTGCGCTCTGCTCTCAGTGTACGGCCGGATCTCAGTCAGAGCAGGAAGCAGACGGCAAGGGACCTGGACACCGAAAGGCGAGTATGTACTGTTTGTTTTTTTTTACATTTACGCTGGTAACCAGGGTAAACATCGGGTTACTAAGCGCGGCCCTGCGCTTAGTAACCCGATGTTTACCCTGGTTACCCGGGTGCTGCAGGGGGACTTCGGCATCGTTGAAGACAGTTTCAACGATGCCGAAGTCGTTCCCCTGATCGTTGGTCGCTGGAGAGAGCTGTCTGTGTGACAGCTCCCCAGCGACCACACAGCGACTTACCAACGATCACGGCCAGGTCGTATCGCTGGTCGTGATCGTTGGTAAATCGCTTAGTGAGACGGGGCCTTTAGATACACCGCTCAGCAGACACCTCCATGTACACGGTATCACACGATAGGCTTAGTTACAGCGGTTAAGGGGGCAATATCGCATGATGGTCTCTCATGATTAGAATATTGTGTTAGATCAAATGCCAGAGAAGTCACGCTCTGTTGCTTTGTTGTAGTACATCATTGTGGACACTAGGTGGGGCAGTGATATTTACTTATATACAGCTTTCTTTTATATCCGGGTCTGCATTGGTAATTACCAGGTCTCCCGCTGTTGCAGAGCTACACCTCCCAGCATGCTCTAACAGAAGCAGGTTGTGACTGCATGCCAGGACTTATAGTTTTGTAAAAGCTAAACCCCATTACTTTATTCTTATTGAAAAATGACCAAGTATGGGATTGACAAGGCTACGCTTAAGTGGATTCATAATTGGCTCACTGATCGTACTCCGAGTGGTTGCACATCCAATTGGAAGAGTGTTGCAAGTGGGTACCACAAGGCTCTGTCCTGGCCCCAGTGTTTAACAGTTTTATAAATGATACAAGATAAGGGATATGACGGTAAACTAACCAAATTTGCAGATGATGCAAAGCTAGGAAGGATAGCTAATAGAGAAGTCAGAAAAAGGATTCAGAAGGATCTAGATAAGCTTGAACAATGGGCAGCGACTAATAGAATGGTTTTTAACGGAGAAATGCAAGTTTCTACATCTGGGTAAGAAAAACAATAACATTACATCTACAGAATGGGAGGAATAGAACTAAGCAACAGCACATGTGAGAAAGACTCGTGTATACTAATAGATCACAGACTGCACATGAGTCTACAGTGTAATGCAGCAGAAAAAAAGGCAAATACAGTTCTAAGATGTATAAAGAGAAGCATACAGTCTACTCTACACCTCCTTGGTCAGGCCTCATCTGGTATAATGTGTCCAGTTCTGGACAACACATTTTAAAAAAAGACATAGAAAAACTGGAGCAAGTTCAGAGAAGAGCGACCAGGATGGTGAGTGGACTGCAAACTACGTCCTATGAGGACCGATCAAAGGATCTGGGAATGTTTAGCTTGAAAAAAAAGAAGGCTAAGAGACTTATTAGCTATCTACAAATATCTGAAGGGCTGTCACAATGGAGAAGGATCATCCTTATTCTCATTTGCACAAGGAAAGACTAGAAGCAGTGGGATGAAACTGAAAGGGAAAAGATACAGATTAGATAGAAAAAACTTTTTGACAGGGTGAGTGGAACAGGCTGCCACGAGAGGTGTGGTGAGTTCTCCTTCCAATGGAAGTCTTCAAACAGAGGCTGCACAAACATCTGTCTGAGATGGTTTTGATCAGGGGTCTCAAACTGCATTCCTCAAGGGCCACAAACAGGTCATGTTTTCCGGATTTCCTTGTATTTCACAGATGATAATTTAATCACCTGCACAGATAATGATTCCAGCACCTTGTGCAGTGCTAAGGAAATCTTGAAGACACGCGTGGTTTGCGGCCCTCGAGTAATACAGTTTGAGACCCCTGGTTTAGATGATCCTTCGCTGTATTGAGCAGGGGGTTAGATATGATGACCCAACTTTTAACATTCTATGATCCATGCACTGATACCATTCATGATGGGGATAGAAAGTCGTGTGTTCTTTGATGGTCACACACTAATATTCAAGTTGATAAAAAAAAAAAATTGTGCACACCCCTAATTGTAGAATCTAACACACTGGTACTCCTATTGAAAATCTACAACTCCTAGAATGTCTTGCAAGCTGCAATGAGCTGTGAGTCCGCACTTCCTCCTATAACCACCGGATGGCAGCATAATGCTATATATTGCTATCCGCTCTGTGCCCTCATTATCTGGCACTTATGGGGAACGCTGCTTTCCAGTTTTTGGTTTATTTTTTCCCTGATATGACCTTATTGCATCGCTGACAACACAAACACCCGCCATATGCGTTATTTATTTCTACATTACTTCCCATTATCGGCTGTGGATGATTCATCCAATGACTGGAATCATTATTGACACAACACGCAGGAACTGTCTCCAGAAGCCACTGACTCAAGGAGACGTCTGAGCAGCGGCCATTCCTTCCGCCGTCTAACGAGGTATTACTCAGGGCTTTATGCAACAAGGTGCAGACGACTGACTCACTCTCGCAGGTGATCTGGGTCAGGACATTGCTGAAGAAAATGAGGCCTCAAGAAGTACTGCAGCAGCTGTAGTTGTAGGGCTCAGACTACAGGTTGACGATATTTTCATAGTATGTTAATATATATATTTATGACCTTGTGTCTCTATAGCTGGCAGCCTCCATATAGGACTACAATCACGGATGTGACCTGGGATTATGGCTTTTACCCTGAACTTCCAAGATTGGGCCTGAGCTGCTGCTATATAGACTTAGATACACCGACGTAGACAGTATCACAAGCTAAGCTTAGATACACAGCTCAGCAGAAAGTGATGACTACATGCTGCGTATCAGGAGGTGTGTGCCCGACGCTAGAGGCCCATTGTAAAAAATAAAAAAAAATCTGCAGAACTTTTAATTTAATTATTCCGAGAAGTCATTAATGATTACAGCAATACATACAATTTATTATTAATTTTAGTAACTTCTTGGGAAAAAAATAAATCATGCACTTTAAAAAAAAAAAAAAAGTACGAGAGTCTCTGTGCCGCATAACCAATGTGTTACCCTAATACTAAGGCGCATTATGATTATAGCGATACCATTTTTGTGTGTCTTACTGCTTTCTATCCCCATCTTCATCATTACTTGTGTTGATTTGGGGGAATATACAATTTTTTGTTTACTTTTTATTAATTTTTTTGAGTGGGAGGAATTCTCTCCCTCTCTCTAACCGCATAGATGGTGCACTTGCAACTGACTGCAGCATCTAAGGCATTAAATGGCCAGAATCAGAGGTTTCCCCATGGATCCTGGATGTTACAGTAGGAGTCAATTGCCACCGGGATCCCAAGGTGACCAGAAGCTGTGCCTTGTGCAATCACCATGATGGACAGTTGTGCTTTGCTTGTCTTAAAGGGTTAAGCCCATCTTCATAGATGAATATTGTTGTAAAAAGCCAAGCAATTTTGTAATTGACTGCTTATTAAAATTCGCAGCCTTTCTTGAGATATTAACACACTTGTTTGCTGCTAGTTGCCTGGGAGACCGACCACTGTTGCTGTCAAGCTTTTAAGCACTGTGCTGAAACTGGCCAGGACTGAGAGGTATCTGCATGCTCCAGAGATCTTTACCAGCTTCAAAACAGTGCTTACAAGCTCAAAAGAAAAGAGCTTGTAAGCGCTGTGCATGTTCCACTCTAGCAACAGTGGTTGGTTTCCAAGGCAACAAGCCGTAAACAAAAGAGAAAAATTTTAATATCTCAAGAACGGCTGCAAATTTTAATAAGCAGTAAATTGTAAAATTGCTCGCATTTACAAGTACTATGCGACAATATTCATTTATGATGGAGGTAAATAATCGGTATGAAATGTATACTGACCAGATGGAGGGTCAAAGTACACCATTTAGGCCTCTGCCGAATGGGGGCCTTTAGGAACGTTAATGTATATGCCAGGAGCTTTTCCCAGCATGCATGTACTGCTAAATACAAAAACACAGTGAGCACTTAGTCTTAGATACATCAGGTCAGCAGACAGTATCACTTGTTAATGACTTGGATACATGAGCTCAGAGGACAGTATCAAATATTAGGATTAAAGACACTGGGTCAGAAGAGAGGATCTCGCATAATAGGTTTAGATACACTATATGAGAAAAAGGGTTGCACAGAATAAGCTTAGATACATAGATCCCCAGAAGGTATGACACAGGACAGGCTTAGATACATGGATCAGCAGTAACTATGACACAGGATAGGCTTAGATACATGGATCCGCAGAAGGTATGACACAGGATAGGCTTAGATACATGGATCAGCAAAAGGTATGACACAGGATAGGCTTAGATACTGTACATGGATCCACAAAGTATGACACAGGATAGGGTAAATACTGTACATGGATCTGCAGAAAGTATGACACAGGATAGGCTTAGATACATGCATCTGCAAAAGGTATGACACAGGATAGGCTTAGATACATGGATCAGCAGACAGTATGACAGGATATGCTTAGATACATTGTTCAGCAGTAAGTATGGCAGGATAGGCTTAGATGCATGGATCCGCAAAAGGCATGACACTGGATAGGCTTAGATGCATGGATCCGCCGAAGGTATGACCCAGACTAGGCTTAGATATATGGATCAGCAGGAAGTATGACACAGGATAGGCTTAGATGTATGGATCAACAGTAAGTATGACCGGATAGGCTTAGATACATGGATCACCAGTAAGTATGACCGGATAGGCTTAGATGCAAGGATCAGCAGACAGTATCACAGTGGACAGGCTTAGATACAGCAGCACTGTAGACTTCTATGGATCTTTTGCACTACTGGCAGCAGTGTGCTCCCGGCTCGGTGCTGGTGTTGGCTGCGGCCATTGTTTGGGAGCAGCGCGTCCTCTGTTCCTTTCTGTGGAGCTCTTCTCCCATCATCACCTCGGATGGTGGCGTTGTCGGCCCCGGGGCGCTCCATTGTCAGCAGCCGTGTTTATCTTCACAGTAACACTTAAACTTGTTTGTGTAACTCATTATTATCATTTTATGTTCAGTTTTTTTTCTCCGCCTTCTCAATGTAACCTGCAATTATAAAAATAACTACGCTCCTTTCAAGGAAGGCACAAGCTACTCGAGTCTGCACTGAAAGAAATATTTGGAAAATAGTTTATTAAAGTTTTTTTTATACATGTGACCCTCATTTATCTTTAACCCATTCACACCTTAGCCAAATTTAGTTTTCCCCATTGGGTTTTTTCCTTCCCTTTTTCCAAAACCCATAAGAATTTTTGGGACAAAATGTACGGTAGTTTAGAATGACACCATTTTTTTATTACCATGTGATGTGCTGGACAAAAGGGAGGAAAATTCCAAGTTGGTTAAAAGAAAAACAGCAATTCTGCAATTGTTTTTTACTTTTGTCTTTACACTGTTCAATGAAAATGAGCTGGTAACATGATTGTCCCCTGGGAAGTAAGATTACTTTACTTGTAAAGTTTTTTCTTATTTAATAGAAATTGAACATTTAAAAATTCCTATTGGAGGACTAATGTTTTCATTTATGCCATTTTAGGGAAAATATATTTTGAATGTCACTTTTTTTGGTGGGTGGAGCAAAAACTCAAAAATGGCAATGTTGTTTTTGTTTTTGCTTGATCGCTTTTACCGTATATGTCAAATGAGTTTCCTTATTTATAGATTTTATTTTTATAGACTCTCCAATTTTTTTTGTATGTATTTTCAACTATGCAATTATGGAAAAGGGGGTGATTCAAATGTTTTTTTTAGATTAATATATATATATATATATATATATATATATATATATATATATCATTTGCATTAAATGTAACTCAACTTAATAGCAAACATTGGAGATTTTAACCCATATTCAAAATAGCCAAATTTAGATGTAGGGGGTACCAGCAGACAGTAAATAATCCTATAACTACAGACAAATATCATATAATATAGTTTTAAAAAATGAAGCTGCACGTGAAACGCGCGTCGAGGTAAGGGGCAGTGTTGCCCTTTCTGCATGATGTGTAGCGTTGGGGCCATATATATTTAGGGTCTGGTTACATCATTACTCATTATAGGTGCTGTATAGTTTCCTTGTTCCTATAAATAGTGCAAACTATAGTTCTATGCCTTCATTATTTTGTTATGGGCGATTTTTTGTATATTTTCATGCTATTAAATATCAAAGCACACTGCCCGTTTTCCTTCTATTTGGGTTTTTTGTTTGTTTGTTTTTTAAACTTTTTTTGCCTTTCGTACTTGTGTTTAAAAAATTTTTTTATGAATAAAGTTTTCATATTATTTGTAAAAGAATCTTATTATACTTTATTATATGTGATATGGTGGTAGTTATAGGGTAACCATGAGGAACTTTTTTTATTCTGCCATACCTCAGTTTGGCAGTTTATAGGGAACCTGACTGTCTCCTATGACACCCGGCCTGTGACTTGGCTCTACAGTAGCACCAACATGGCAGTCCTGTCAATCCATCGGCCAAGGGTATTCGGGCAGGATCACTTGCCTTAAATGCCACTGTCAGAGATTGTCAGCAGCACTTAAGGGGTTAAACACTACAGATCAGAAAAAACTCTGGTTGCTGCTGTTATCCAGCATCTGCCTAGTGTGCTGCAGACTCATCTCCTGAGCCTGCTGCATTCACGTACAATTTGAGTACATCTTGCATCGGGAAGGTGGTCATGTACTTTTATAAGAATGAGGGTGCCCCAATATACACCATGTTCCAAATTATTATGCAAATTATATTTTTCTCGGATTTTCCTAAATGGGCGGTGCAAATGACAGTCAGTCTAATAAAAGTCATCACCCGTTTGATTATATATCAGATTTTTTTGAAAAAAACTCCCAATGATAACAGTATAATCTCCAAAATGAATAAAAACTCAAAATGCACTGTTCCAAATTATTAGGCACAGTAGAATTTCTAAACATTTGATATGTTTTAAAGAACTGAAAATGCTCATTTGTGGAATTTGCAGCATTAGGAGGTCACATTCACTGAACAAAAAAGCTATTTAACGCCAAAACATCCCAACAGGCCAAGTTACATGTTAACATAGGAACCCTTCTTTGATATCACCTTCACAATTCCTGCATCCATTGAGTTTCTGCCTGTATTTCTTTGCATGAAGTTAGAATAGCCTCCCAGAGCTGCTGTTTTGATGTGAACTGCCTCCCACCCTCATAGATCTTTTGCTTGATGATACTCCAAAGGTTCTCTATAGGGTTGAGGTCAGGGGAAGATGGTGGCCACACCATGAGTTTATCTCCTTTTATGCCCATAGCATCCAATGACTCAGAGGTATTCTTTGCAGCATGAGATGGTGCAATGTCAGCATGAAGATGATTTTGCTCCTGAAGGCACGTTTCTGCTTTTTATACCATGGAAGGAAGTTGTCAGTCAGAAACTCTATATACTTTGCAGTGGTAATTTTCACACCTTCAGGAACCTTAAAGGGCCCTACCAGCTGTTTCCCCATGATTCCGACCCAAAACATGACTCCTCCACCTCCTTGCTGACATCGCAGCCTTGTTAGGACATGGTGGCTATCCACCAACCATCCACTACTCCATCCATCTGGACCATCCAGGGTTGTTCGACACTCATCAGTAAACAAGACTGTATGAAAATTAGCCTTCATGTATGTCTGGGCCCACTGCAACCATTTCTGCTTGAGAACACTGTTTAGGAGTGGCCGAATAGTAGGTTTATGCACCACAGCAAGCCTTTGAAGGATCCTACACCTTGAGGTTCAAGAGACTCCAGAGGCACCAGCAGCTTCAAATATCTGTTTGCTGCTTTCTAATGGTATTTTGGCAGCTGCTCTCTTTTCCTTTTCAATGATCTTTTTATTGAAAGTATTATAGGTACAGAAACAAGAAAAACAATAGAATGCAACAGTTTATAATTACCTTACAAGCAGCAAATATCCCACCCTGTTTTAATCCGAGCACAGCCGCACAAGGTTGTACTACAGAATGGAGTAATAAACAGTATTTTAACTAACTCCACAAGTAAGTAGCATTAATATGCAACAGTTTCATGTAGGAGTATGAAGACTTGAATTGCTGCTACTTTTAATCCAATGAATTTATCTGGCAGACACCTTCCTCATTATGCCTTTATCTGCATGAACTCTATCTGTGCTTTGTTTCAGTCACAAATCTCTTCACAGTATGATGATCACTCTTAAGTTTTCATGAAATCTCTAATGTTTTCATACCATGTCCAAGGCATTGCACTATTTAACGCTTTTCAGCAGCAGAGAGATCCTTATTTCCCATATTGCTTGAAACCTGTGGGCTGCTTAATAATGTGGAACATCATTTTTAAGTAGTTTTCCTTTTATTAGAATCACCTGGAAAACTAATTATCTCATGTGTTTAAGATTGATTTCAGTGATTCGTTGAGCCCTGACACAATACCATCCATGATTTTATTTGAAAAACAAAACAATTTATTCTTTATGACACTTTAATCCATTTTGCATAATAATTTGGAACACGGTGTAGAGCTCTAATACCCCCTGTACATTGCACACAGCCAATTCTGTAAATAGACAGAGTCCTATGGCTTCCATTGAAAACAAAGGGAGTCACAGTAGTCTGCATTCACTAGATCACTGGCGGACCAAGACAGAAAAGGGCCCATGTGCAAGAACAATATATGGGCCCTTTAAAAATAAGTCTGAATTTAAGGTAATACTTGTACCTTGAATGGTACTATTGACTTTGCACCTCATATTTTTAAGGGTTTTTTTGTAATATGTTTCATTGTGTATTGTCTTCATTTTTTAAGCAATATTTACAGAAGAAAACAATGTTAAAGGAAAATTCAATACACTTGCAATGTTTTCCTATTTTTTATTTTTTTACTTTTGTCAATTTATTTCCTTGAAGTATCAAATTATTATACATTTTAGAAATTACAGATTTTTATACTTTTTTTTTTTTTTACCTCGGTTGCCTTAAATAAGACTGAAAACATGAACGTGAGACAGCAGAAAACAGTGACACACACAGAGATCTATGAGTGTATCTGTCTCCCTTCTTATTAATATTATTTTTACATATTTCTATCCTTCAAAGAATTTTTTAAAGAAAAGAAAAATGGTGGAGAAATAAAATGGGTGCACCCCGCAGCCATGAATTACAGTGCGGGGACTTCAAAGACAAAACTTTATATTAAACATTATTCATTGTTCTTGGCTCCATCAATAACTCGTTGTTAGTGACGGCTTAATTTAATATTAGCTGTAGGCTGAAAACACACATGCAGGTTTTGATGCAGTTTTTTGAGCCAAAGCCAAAAAGAAGATCCAAAAGGAAGGAGATTTTTTTTAAATTCCCATTCCTTATAAATCAACCTCTGATTATGGCCCCAAAAAAGTATATAAAAGCTGCCATAAAAAAATAAAATATTTCAGCCCATAGAACCAGTAATGCTCCTATCAATAAGTTATATATGGTATCAAAACAATCAGATTTGACAAATGCGGATTTATCCAGTTGAATACAAAATTTAGCAAAACAACTGAGAATTTTTTTAAAAGGTTTGATGTAGGTAATATTTTTTTTGTCTATGGCCTATTTTCATTAAGACTCGTCCACATCGTAACATTGCTAACATTTTCCCTGGAATCTGCTAGAAGTTTTCATTTTTATTAATAAATAAATAAGGTGTATATATATATATATATATATATATATATATATATATATATATATATATATATATATATATATATTAAAATATAAATAAAAATTAATGTCAGAATTACAGGTTGAAAGCAGCGATAATTTGTTTGCAATAATGTAATTAAAGATATATGTAGATTAAGTATTCCATAGTAAAGTTGCCATCAGGTGGCGCTGTTTTAATGCTCTCTGTGACTGCAATGGCATTTTTGCAAGGAAATTCAAACCCTAAAACGATTCTTTAGTTTGAAAAATATTAAAAAAAAACAACCCTGTTTTTTATTTCATACATTTTACCACTTTATGTGTTGTTTAGTCTTAGTTAATTCATCCTACTGTCTGGATGCGGATTTAAAGACTAACTGTGTTGCACATTTACAGTAATAGTAGTATTAGTAGTAGTGTATTTTATGTTAATATATATTTTTTGCAATTGCAGAAGTTTATTTTCTACAAATTCTTGGAAACATTTGAACCGTTCGATATCTTGGGGGCCATGAAGTCCTTGCTGTAAAGTAACAAAGTTGAGAAGTTTGTCTGGGTGTCTTAATGGCAGCTGTGGGTGGGGTAGATTAGATAACATTAATAACGCTGCTTTACAGATCACTGGATAAACCTTGCCTGGAGCAGAGCTGCTAAATATATCAGTAGCTTCTAAAATTCCACATTTTATGTAAAAATCTATTCCATTAGTAATTACAGTATTCTGTTACATTTACTTTACTTTCACTGCTCAGTAGTGAACTTTATCCCTGGCAGATTGCATTTATATGGAAATCCTAAATTTATTAATTTCTCAGATTTTTTTTTTGCCTAGATTTTTCTCCAAATGGCGACCTCACAATATTTGATGGAACTGTTTTAATGGGAAACTGTCATTCAGGAGTTACCCTTATGACCCTTTGTGTCTGGTCAAGATCTTTGTAAAGGTTTAACCAGTAGTCAGTTATAGTACCACATACTGCATAAAAAGTTCTTTGAAAGAGAGCTTAATTTGTGCTGTATGCAACTGAAAGATCAGGGTGGGCCTAGACTTTTAAGGGCCCCATGCACAATAAATAGGTGTCAGACGTTAGATGGTTTGACCAATCCTTCGACTGGCGGCTATCTTCCCACAACCACTCCTGAGTTTCTCCCCCATCTATTACTGTATTCCTCCCCCAACTACTCCCGTGTTATTCCCCCAACTACTTCTGTGTTTCTCCCCAACTACCTCCTGTGTTTCTCCCCCAACTATTCCTGTATTCCTCCCCGACTACTCCTGTATTCCCCCCAACTACTACTGTATTCCTCACCCAACTAGTCCTGTGTTCTTCACCCAACTACTCCTGTGTTCCTCCCCCATCTACTCCTGTGTTCTTCCCCATCTACTCCTGGGTTCCTCCCCAATTACTTCTGTGTTCTCACCCAATTACCTCCTGTGTTCCTCCCCCAACTACACCTGTATTCCCCCCTTAATTACTACTGTATTCCTCACCCAACTAGTCCTGTGTTCCTCACCCAACTACTCCTGTTTTCCTCCCCATCTACTCATGTGTTCCTCCCCAATTACTCCTGTGTTCTCACCCAACTACCTCCTGTGTTTCTCCCCCAACTACCTCCTGTGTTTCTCCCCGAACTACCTCCTGTGTTTCTCCCCAACTACTCCTGTATTCCTCCCCAACTACTCCTGTATTTTCCCCCTCAGCTACTACTGTATTCTTCACCAAATTACTCCTGTGTTTCTCCCCCATCTACTCCTCTGGTGGCTATTTATCTCATTTTGAACAAAAGGAACAGCCATCCGAAAAATGGACTTGCTAGATCCTTCTGTTCTCTGACATAATCTGTCACAGGAGAGTCAGGAGACTTCATACACATTAGGCCGGTTTCACACGTCAGTGATTCCGGTACGTGAGGTGACAGTTTCCTCACGTACCGGAGACACTGACACACGTAGACCCATAAAAATCAATGCATCTGTGCAGATGTCATTGATTTTTTGCGGACCGTGTCTCCGTGTGCCAAACACGGAGACATGTCAGTGTTCGTGGGAGCGCACGTTTTACACGGACCCAATAGAGTCAATGGGTCCGCGTAAAACACGGACCTCACACGGACATTCTCCGTCTGGGGTCCGTGTGCGTGCAGAAGACAGCGCTACAGTAAGCGCTGTCCCCCCCACATGGTGCTGAAGCCGGTATTCATATCTTCCCTGTAGCAGCGTTTGCTATAGAGAAAATATGAAGAATAGTGTTAAAAATAAAGATCCATGTGTCCGCCGCCCCCCCACCCCCTGTGCGCCCCCCCGCTGGTCAGAAAATACTTACCCGCTCCCTCGCTCCTTCCTGGTCTGGCCGCGCCTCCTACTGTATGCGGTCACGTGGGGCCGATCATTTACAATCATGAATAGTCGGCTCCGCCCCTATGGGAGGTGGAGCCACATATTCATGACTGTAAATGATCGGCCCCACGTGACCGCATGCAGGAGAAGCCGCGGCCAGACCAGGACGCAGCGAGGGAGGCGGGTAAGTATTTTCTGACCAGCGGGGGGGCGCACAGGGGGTGGGGGGGCGGCGGACACATAGATCTTTATTTTAAACACTATTCTTCATATTTTCTCTACAGCAAACGTTGCTGCAGGGAAGATATGAATCGCAGCTTCAGCACCATGCAGAGTGGGTACCATACGCTTCGTGTGGTACCCACTCGCCATACGGGCGGCACACGTGTGCCGCACGTATGGCCTCCGTGAGTTCCCAGGCACACGGACACGGATAACTCTGGTACCGATTTATTCCGGTACCGGAATTATCTGGACGTGTGGGACAGCCCTTAAGCTGTTAACTGAGCCCGTCGATATCGTGGATTCAGCCAACATTAGTCTAGTGTGTTTGAGGGTCTTAAAAGTCCCAATTATCTATGGTCACACTCACCACCACTGGTATATTGATTAATGTGGATGGCGTCTACAATGTTTTGCACAGGCTGCAGGAAGATTGAGGCTTGTATGGTAAAGCTAAAAAAATAGTACACACTCTTTTTGGTCTGTACATGCCTTAGCCCTGATAACCCATAGGCGAACTGAGTACTGGTGCATGCGCAGAACAAGATTGATTGCTCTGTCTACACAAGATGTGACTACCTTGACTCTTAGGGTATGTGCACACGTTGCGGATTTCTTGCAGAAATTTCCTGAAGAAAACCGGAAATTTTCTGCAAGAAATCCGCATTTTTTTTTTTGCGTTTTTTTTTCCGGTTTTTTTCGCGTTTTTTTAGCATTCTGCAAGCGTAATTAGCTTGCAGAATGCTAAAGTTTTCCAAGCGATCTGTAGCATCGCTTGGAAAACTGACTGACAGGTTGGTCACACTTGTCAAACATAGCGTTTGACAAGTGTGACCAACTTTTTACTATAGATGCAGCTTATGCAGCATCTATAGTAAAAGATAGAATGTTTAAAAATAATAAAAAAAATAAAAAAATGCTTATACTCACCCAGACATCTCACCGGCGTCCGTTCCGTATAGCTGGTGTGTGCGCACAGGACCTTCCGTGACGTCACGGTCACGTGAGCGGTCACATGACCGCTCACGACCAATCACAGGACAGTGACGTCATCGGCAAGGTCTTTCACCGCACACCAGCTACAGGAACCGAAGCGGCAGCATGCAGTGGAGGCGGGAAGACATCGAGGGTGAGTATAGGACTGTTTTTTATTTTAATTCTTATTTTTTTACCAATTATATGGTGCCCAGTCCGTGGAGGAGAGTCTCCTCTCCTCCACCCTGGGTACCAACCGCACATAATCTGCTTACTTCCCGCATGGTGTGCACAGCCCCGTGCGGGAAGTAAGCAGATCAATGGACCCCTAGGTGTGCGGAATCCCCTGCAATTCCGCATTTTAATGAACATGTTGCTTTTTTTTCCGCGATGCGATTTTTTTCACGGAAAAAAAGGCTACATTTGCACAAAAAATGCAGAATACACTTAAAATAATAGGAGGCATATGTAAGCGGTTTTTTTGCGTTTTTATCACGTTTTTATAGCGAAAAAACGCTAAAAAAACGCGAAAAATACTTAACGTGTGCACATGGCCTTAGGGTCCGGCGGCACTAAACAAACACTGCTTGGTAAACTTTAACATATTGACGGTGGTATAATAATCTGCTTACCTGGCCAGACTGAAGTAAATGATGTGCACTGAAAGATCTGTAATAGTTTCGATGAGAAAATCCATGGAAAGGTTATATAACTTTTTCTAAACTGCATTTCACCCTGTAAGGTAATTTATTTGACATTTTGCATACTAATGTATTTTACGGATATCTTAAAATTAATGAATTTAGGTCATCACTATTCTTGGGATCGCCTTTGATCTTAGGTATACATGGCACCCACCAAATATTTTAATTTTTTTAACAAAATTTAGGTAACAGACTCTTTGGTATAATGCTGCTGTGGTGGTCAAACAAGGTCAGATTCTATTTCCTTGAGATTGAAGCCAAATGTTAGTCCTTTATTTTGAGCAATGGTCTTTAATTACATTTTGTTGAATTGGGCTAGAGATGGAAAATATATGCCAACTAAGTCATAGATGTCTGTTCTAATAGTAGAGTTTAATATTTCTTTTGGCCCACATGGGAATTTGTCAGTCATTTTTTGTGTTGACATCATAGAGGGTATGATTGCAAAAATTTCTCCATCCAGTGGAACAAATTTCCATCAGATGGCCACAAGAGACAGAACGTAAGGCTCCTGGACCTTGAAAGGAAAATCTGTCCCAAGGAAACACATGCAATGTTCCACTTATAATGCTGGGCTCTTGGGTAGAAGAGGGACATTTGGGCTTTGTGGAAATACTTCTAATATCCTAGCCCTAGTAGTTTTGGTATCTGTGATCCACATAGCATCAGCTCTGAAGAAATGTCTACAAGATGTTCCTTACATGTACATCTAGGGTAGCAACAAGATATTTTAAACATGTCTCCACCAAAAATGTAAGGTAATATTTTTGATGACATCTGAGGTTGTACAAGAACCAAGCAGCTACTGAGGACACGACAAAACGATGGGTTCAGGCTCAGTAAATGTGCATTTAGCTCCCTTTCTCCATTATCAGTTGGGGACACCAAACTTCTGGGATGGTGATCATGATGACATGACTCCATGATGGTTTTGCTAAGGGACTTCCTATCTTGGGATCGCTATGAGGTCTTTTATGACTGATACCTGCCCATCACTTCAAATTTTCAGTAATAAACCTGCAGTGGGCAGTGGATAATTATACCCGCTGAGGAACTCTATGGTCAATCCACATCTCAACCCACATTCAACTGACATGGCCAATAACAGGGAGTGATGACTATTATTCATGCACATAGATAGAATACATTGCATTGGTTTTGGCACTAAACAGGGGCTGCCATCCTTTGGGCCATGATAGATGCAACCCAACTTAATTTTTTTTATTTATTCATTTTTTTAGATGTTTTTTTTTCTTCTTTTTACACACAGGACTGTGAGAGCCATTGGCATGAACATAGCATGAATATATCACAGAAGTCCCGCGGGCAGACATATTTCTACTTTATATCTCTCCGGAGTCAGGAATGTAACCCGTCCTGCAGGCCAGCTCCTGTGTTTTGCTTGAAGTTTACATACAGTTACTCAGGTGACATAACTTTTGATAATTTGTAGCACCTGGCTGTCAGCAAAAAAAAAAACCCCAAAGAAAGAAAACAAATTACCATTATTAGCAGCAATGGCATACTACAGAAATTAGGAAGAAAAAAAAGATTGTAGAAAAATGCAGCAATTATGTTTGCTTGAGGGCTGATTTGGAAGAAGCAAAATATTTCTTTATTTTTTTATTATTTTACCAAGCAGAACAAAATATAAAAGACTCAGGATGTTTTTTTACATAAGAACAATTACAATATTTTGACAGTAAAGCTCTATTTACACGTTCGGATTTTGCCTTATTTTGAATGTGATATTTGACATAATTTCCTGTCAATTTGACCAAATTTGCATTAGATATAAAACTGTCTACCTACATAAAAAAAAAGTCTAAATGCTGAAAAAACAACATAAAAATACAACAGAAACTCAAAAACTAATCATACTGCTGTAACCTAATACCAAGGCAGAGTCTCATGCTGGAATCCCTACCATAGGACCCTACACCCTCTTCGCATCCCTGATGTAGCCTCCACTAACAGCTATGGTGCTGAGTAATGCAGCATCAGTTATGTAGAAAAGCTTTTTTTCATGAATGCATGATGCGAAAAAAAACCAAAGATGGATGAAAGAGAAGAAGGAAGGAAGGAAGAAAGAAAGAAAAAAAGAAAGACAGAAAATAAATTAAAAAAAGAAAGAAGAGGGAATAAGAGAAGAAAAAGAAAGTAAGAAAGAAAGAAAAAAGATAGAAAAGTAAGAAAAAGGAAGAAAGAAGAAAAGAAAAAAGAAAAAGACAGAAAGAAAGAGAGAAAGACAGAAAGAAGATGGAATAAAAGAAGAAAAAAAGAGAAAAATGTAAGAAAGAAAGAAAAAAGGAAAGCGAAAAGAAAGGAAGAAAAAAGGAAGACAGAAAAAAAAGTTAAAAAAAAAGAAAGAGGGAGAAAGAGAGAAAGAAAGAAAGAAAGAAAGAAAAGCAGCACCCTTCCATCACCAAACCCAGTTGTGTACAAATCCAAAAACCAAAGCCTCAGTCCAAAATTAGATGATGAGAAATACATATTTATACATGTGTATACTAGGAGGGAGATAGACTCTGATGTTAATTGTACCGGAAATAAAAGAAAAAGATAAGTTAAGAGAAAAATATAAAGAAAAAGGAAGTCAAAAAATGAATGTAGAATAAATTAGCAAAAAAAATCTGAAACAATTCACAGAATTTAAATTCATGTGAGAGCGGTATAATTAGCTGCCAGTAAGTAGATCATTTTACCTGTAATTTTTTTCGCAGAAATTCCTTGTGGGCAGGGTAATAAATGTGTCATCCTGCTTGCAAAGGCAAGATAAATTGGCAACTGTAAAAACGTTACCTTACATAGTTTTCATTTTTTTTTTTATTTATTGTGAGAACTTTATCCCACCCTCCTTGTCCTCACCTCTTTCACCTGGACTCATATTTAGAAAAAAGATTTTATTTCAAGCACATTATCGGTTTCTTATGGTAAAAAAAAAATATCGCAATCCAAATCTAATTATATGTATAGTGAAGATTATTAAAATGAACCAATGTTATTAAGAAAAATAGGAAAGCAAATTAAAGTATATAATACATTGATATTACATCACTAACAGCAATGGTATGAATAATAGAAATATTGGGAATGTTAAAAATTAATATCTATCTATATATATATATATATATATATATATATATATATGTATACATTTATACAGTATGTATATATTTATAAATACATATATACTTATATCTAAAATACGTATATATATATATATATATATATATATATATATATATATAATGTGTGTGTGTATATATATATATATATATATATATATATATGCAAATAGTATATGAAATATATAGTCTAACAGTGCATAAAAATACTTCATAAAAAGTTAAATAATGAAATAGGATAAACAATAATAATAATAAACAGCATCCCCATCGTCTATACAATGATCAGAAAGTTCTTCTGCAAAGAATAAAAGGAGAGGATTACAAGACTATAGATAGACTTTGCTGGAAGCCAGGAAAACCTTTCCTCCAGGTATTACTTAGAGCTTTGAACGTTGATTGTTTGTCATCTATGAGGTTTGAATTAATAAAAAAAAAAGCAGTGGTATTTCACGAAAGTAGAAAACAAGAAGATCCACGCCTGCTTTATTTCAGAGTTCAACCAGAGGCTGCAATTTCTCGGCTTCACACCTTTCCAGTATTATGGCTCTAGGTGAAAAACTCACAAGCTTAAAAGTTTGGTTTGCTTAAAACTTGTAAATTTTTTTTTTCACTTGTACTTGGCCTTTAGCTAGAGATGAATGAATGCAATGCAACTGAAAGCCAATTTTCTTTTCACTTTCATAATTATGTCTATTGTTTACGCTATATGTTTACGCTGTCATATTTGTAATTTATATTTTTAGGCATTTTTGTAATATATATTTTTGCATATTATTCCAAAACATTCTTGTCTGATTCTTTTAATATAAACTGTTAGTTTTCATTTGTGTTTAATTGCATAAGTTAGGGTTAGTGTTTTTGTAGGATTTATTTTATATTTTTCAACAACATATATTTATAGTTTTATAATATACTTTATTGGATTGTATTTGTGTTTAAATGTATAAATTAGGGTTAGTGTTTATTTTTTAGGATTTTTTATAGTTTTCAACTGCATAATTTTATATTTTTATGATTTATTTATTTTATTAGTTTTTAATTGTGTTGAAATGTATAGATTAGGGTTAGTGGGTACTTTTAGGATTTTGTTTATATCGTTCAGCTACATGTTTTTATATTTATATGTCATACTCTTTTTATTTGTATATTTACAATTCCAGAAGAATTATTTTTTGCCATTCCACAGATTAGATGTTAAAGCCATCCAACCATGCTAATTCCCAGATTAATATAAATTATAATCTATGGTGGGGGATGGGGGTGTACATGTTGACATGAAATCCCTAAATGCTACCCTGTAATCTCATAAAAATAACTTTATTACCATTTCTCATGTTGGCATATTTCCATGTTTCCAATCATTTAATTTAATAGACTTGCGGCTGGGTGTAACCTTGATGAGCGGAGATTGGGTAACGAGTCTGTTTGTCAACAATGGTATCAGTGCAGGTAGCCACACGTTGGTGAATGTTTGAGACGTTTGGAGTCACTGGGACATCTCAAGACTTCCCTTGCTGTCAGGGAAATACAGCCTTATGTGGTGACTAGGGGCCAGAAATGACTCAACCGTCCCCCAAGCAATGCCTAACAAACAGATCTCAGAGCATACCCACCGCCATTCTCTATTGTCACAGCACAAATCATAACCAAAGGTAAAGTTCTTCACTCCAAGAACAATCAGGGGCCCTGACTCATAGTAATTCAACTTCTAACAGGACAAGACACTTGGTAACTGTTTTCATGTCTCGAATACAGTATTTGTAAGTCTTCCACCCCCCCAAAAAAATGAATAGAAGGAATAAGGTGAAGATTAGGACCAACAACCTGATGGCTTTACACTATCAAGATAACGGTGGAGAAGATGCAGATGGACCTATCTAGGCTTGTACAAGGTCGATTTTCCTACAGAACGTTCATCCACCAATTCACGATGTCTCAAGATTAAGCTGAAGACCGTTACAAAGAAAATTAAAAAGTACAATTTTTCGGAAAACAATTAGCTGCATCCAATTATTGTCGACTATTTTCTAGGTTGCTGTAAGGCTATCCTCACACGGAATTAGGGTTTACATAGACACTGTTTGCATGATAAGTTTTGGTGATGTAAAAAAAAAACAACAAAACAAAACACAACACCATCATTCGTTTAATTAGATTCACTTTTTTTTTTACCCAATGCCCATTGGTCTTTGCCTCCTGGAACCAGTTGTTGACACACTGAAAACAGCCACTCCACCAATCTCTGCCTTTGTTCTATAGGGATTGTTCTACAGGAATAGTAGCATGTAAAGCCTTGTAGGTTGCAAGTGAGCCTGCCCCGTACCTGAAAGATATTGGCAGCGTTACACAGCTGGCACCTGCCTGTGACAGCAGCGCTCAGTTAGCTCTGATCACTGCTGTTTAATCATTTAAATGCCGCTGTCAATGAATGACTGTGGCATTTAAATGGCCATAGGTTGTTATGGCAGCAAGGAGTCTCCTGAAGACCTTCAAAACTGCACAGATGGTCCTCCATTGAAGCCCAGTTATGGCTGGGCTTCATAAGAGTATATTATTTTGACTATATAGTGGAATACATTAACATTGTCGTATGTAGGCCAAGCAATCAAATGATAACCGGTGTAATTACCCTAAGGGGACTAAAAAGGAAACTAAAGAATTAAAAAAAAAAGAAAAACAAACAATTCTCTTAAAAAGTTAAACGTGTAAAAATGTTATTCTCCTTTCTGTTCCCAGTTTAAAAAATAAAAGTAAACATATTTGATATCGCTGCGTCCGCAACAGTCTGATCTATCAAGATAGAAAATTTACCCGTGCAGTCAACACTGTAAAGAAAAAAAAAAAGAGATGCCAGAATTACAGTTTTTGAAAAAAAAGGAAATCAAAACATTGCATGTAGCCAAAAATTATATCATTAAAAACGTCATTCGCCACACAAAAAAACAAGCCTTCACATAGCTTAATTGGTAGAAAAAATAAATAAATAAAAGTTACGGCTCTCAGAAGATGGCAACACAAACCCAATTTGTATTGTTAAAAATGTCAAAAATTTAAAATCACCACTTAAATAATAATAAAAAAGCTAATACAAGTTTGGTGTCGCCGTAATCGCGTTCAAGTGGGGAAATCGTATTGCAGTGTGACATTTTGACTGCACAATGAACACCATAAAAGTCCAAAAAAAACAAAAACGGAATTGGGTTTCTGTCACAATTTCACATCTCTTGGATTTTTTTTCCCATTTTCAAATATATTATAGTAAGGTGTCATAAAACTAAGGCTCGACCAGCAAAAAAAAAAAAAATACAAGGCCTCCTTTGGCTATGTTGCTGGAATAAAATAAAAAGTTATGGCTTTTGCATGGAGGTAAAAAAAAATTGGCCGTTGCGGGGTTAAAATAGCCCTACATTAGTAATCACTAAATGCGTTTGGTTTGTGCAAATCCCTAAAAGAGACATTTTTTAGTGCAATTCTGCACAAGTGTTTTTTAATCTTTTGAAAAGTTGCCAAAATTTTGAAACTGAATCCCTTGAAATCCCAGTTTGGCCGAAAAATCCCACCAAGAAGTCAGACCTGCTACACTATGTTTTTTTTTTTTCTTTAAAAGAACAGGTAGAGAAAACAAAACCCCAACATTTCTATGTTAATGAAGGTTTTCTTTTGAGGTGGACGGTCATTTACATGCCAATATCCAGAGCTCTTTTATGTGATTAATCTGTTGATAAGTGTCTAAACTAAAATTACTTAGGACAACAAAGGAAAAACCATTGTTTGTGTACAAAGATGCAGCGTGACATCACTTTGTGATGGACAGTCCAGGTGAATTAGCCCCCAAGTTAGATGACAGAATGGAATGTGCGCTTTCAACACCCAGCGTCCAGTTTGGGAGGTTAACTGTAAAAAACAATCCTGTTAGTAACCAATAATTTCTCTAATAGGTTTTTGTAGCTTTTATAGGATGGGCCAGCAAGTCACATTTTGGGATGACTCAATTACATTAAACATCAGGAAAAAAAATATTAAAAAAAAAGAATGAAAGAAAGAAGGAAAGAAAGAAGAGAAATAAAGAGGGAAGAAAAGAAAGATAGAAATAAAGAAATACAGGAAGAAAAAAAGAAGGAAAGAAGAGAAAGAAAAAAGAAAGAAAGAAAAAGGAAGAAGGAAAGAAGAGAAAGGAAGAAGAAAAGAAAGAAAGAAAGAAAGAAAGAGAAAAAGAAAGAAAGAAAAGAATGACAGACGGAAAGAAAAAAAAGAAGGAAAGAAAAGAATGACAGACGGAAAGAAAAAAAAGAAGGAAAGAAGAGAAAGAAGAGAAAGAATGAAAGAAAGAAAGCAATATGTACTGGTAAAAAAAACCTAAGTAAAGTGACTAAAATTCTGAAAGAAATAATATATATTGTTTTGTCACGGAATGGTTCACTATTAATAGTTATCACATTTTGTACATAAAATTACATTTAAATAAAAAGAACGCTAAATAATGATAAAAGAAAAATATTGACAGCTAAAAAGAAAAAGTAAAAAGTAAACAAAATGAATGCTAAAACATCTGTTTGTTCTTGTTTTGTTTTGTGTTTGCAGAAAGTAACCTACAAGAACAAGAACAAACTGAAATAACTCAGCTGAACTGGATGTGACCAGGGATGACTTGCAATCACAATAAGCCAGGAGCTATAGTCACTTTCCCAGGGGCAACCGGTCTTTTTTTTATATATCTGAAAACCACGTGGCTATCTCCCAACTGGACATTGGTGTGCTGCCCATCTAAATAGGTATCCATGATATTCCCAACTTAGAACTCACTTGTGTCTCTATATTGGAAGGGGAAGGGCTCGGCCACATGTCCCGTTTTCTCAGAAAAGTGCTACCTGTGGACACCACTCATACCTATGATTTTGTATGGACCAAAGGTTCCCAGGAAAATATCGGAGACATGTCCAATTTTGATCTGGGCGCCAGATCAAAATCAGCAATTCAAGTCTATGGGTCTGGGCAAAAAAATATCGGACTGCACTCAGATGACATCCAAGTGCAGTCATGGACTGTCAGAAAGGAGAATTTGGAGCAACTGATGACAATCGGACCCCACCAAACGCTGACCAAAGTCTGATCAGAATAATCAGTCAATTTTTATCATAGGTGGAAAACACTGACGTCTGATTGAGCTAAAAACAAAATAAGCAGCAAAACTTGGAAGTCAAAAATCCCAAACACCCTACCACAGATATTAATATATTAACAATTGTTCAGTTCGGGGCAAAAATGTTTCATATTGGAACAATATCAATTCTTGTAAAAGAAAAGGAAACAAACAAAACAAGTGATTTTAACTTCTTACTGGCTCCACTTTCAGTTCTTTACCATGGACAATTTGCCAATCTAAAAAAAAAAAATCCTCAAACCCGAAATCTTCAAATGTTGATACAAGCGATAATTTGTCATTTTGAAATTTCAGAACATTTGTAATTAGAAATGATTTATTGTATAACGGTTAAAATTAATAAAGTGGAAAATGCAAAAATCTATGTGCTATATGGAGTCATTGTCTAAACCTGTGCACCCATGGAAAATGATCATGTGATTTATGGCTTGTGTTTTATAGTTTCGGAGTGAGGGTTTTTAAAAAGTGCTTTTGATATCTGACCTCTGAGAACCCGAAGTCTTCTTGGCCGATGACACTCTGGGGTTAATCTGTTAAACTGGAGAGGTCAGGGGGAAGGGATCAGAGGTCAACAGTACAAACCTTTGCCCCAGGTGATTGCATCATAACTTATCATACACATCTTGTCTTTACAGGTGTTCATTCTCTTTATCTCTTACCTTCTTTTTTTTTTTTACTCTAGAACTCCGAGTCTCGTCTCCATTAACATGGCCATAGACACGGCGATGCCTGGCTTATGTCTCGGTCTGTCCATGACTAATGATCAAAAAAAAAGTTTTAAGACTGTCCATGAATATCAAAGACAAGTGGGTATGTCAAAAACCCCAAATTTTTTTTTTTTAAAGTGACTTTTTTTGATTGATTATCTGCTAGAAACCAAAAATTATTTTAGTTGGAGATTAATCAGAGGATTTGTATAGAAATGAAAAAAAAAATACATTAATGGCTAACTTGTCAACTTTTGGAAAAAAAAGTCAAATAAAAAGATTGATTTGTGAAAACTGGATATCAGGGTGAGTCAACCATAGGAGTGATTGTCCAGTATATGGGCTGCAAAGTAAAAAAAAAAATAGATTAATACTAAAATAAAACATTTATAAAAAATATAATATATTATATATTAAAACATAAAAACTAGATTAAAAGTAAAAATATATTCTTAAATAAACCAATAGTACATAAGCAACTTTGTAACACATCTTATTCAAGAAATCTGCTTCTTTCTCCTCCGGGACTAATTTTTCATTTTCAATTCATGGATAAAATCTGTATTCAGTGAAACATATTTTCCCATTACTGAGATAGGAGATGATCATTGGGGCTTTTCAAATTCTATGGAGGAAGGAAGAGCTTGACAGATATCCTTATAAAAGTAGACAACATAGAATATGTTCATGGAGGTGCAAGATGTCCAACTATTCATGGTAGACTTTATTTTGAGCTGTAGATAGGGTTTCCTTCACTAGGGACAAACAGTTTGCTGCCATAACCCATCGTCTAAATACCCAGGCCATGGCAGAGTGGCTTGCTAGTGCCCCAACCACTGACTTCAGGTGCCCATACAAAGGAATCTGCTGTAGAATGGATACTTGTTCGGCCAACAGTGATCTCTCCCATCTCCCGCAGACAAATGCTTGGCTTGATCAAGTGTTTTTTTTCTTTAATAGGGAGAGGGGAGAAAGTCACTGTTTGACATATTTGGCAGTGGCTCATTTTCCGGAGAAAAGAAATTGATTGATTTGGTCAATTTGAACCCCTTAATGCTCCATGATGTACTATTATTTAATGGAGCATGTCAATGGTCAATGTGTTTAGAGCGGCGGTCTCCAGAGCTGATCCTGCTCCAACTCAGGGCAGATGCTGGTTATATTGCATGGCTGGCATCTGCCTTTAACAGCATCAATCAACTCTACTGCCAATCACTGCTGTCAACCACTTACATGCTGCTGTGAATTACTGACAATGGCATTTAAGCACCACAGTCTGACTTGGCAATTCATTTGGGCACTCATCAACCCCTGATTGTGGGGAACTGATGAGTTCACATGGCCACGGGCCTACTAAATGCCCCCATGCCTGTCATGTTGTTTCTCCTATGATATCCAGCTACAGGCTGAGCATCAAAGGAGATTTATTTTTACTGTATCCATCAATAAACCAAAACCTTAAAAAAAATTGAGCCGGAGCACATGTTGGTATAAGAGCAATTTATAGGTGTGTTGTCACACTGTGGCCATTTAACAAGCAGAACCTTAGATAAAAACAAAATGATCACATACCTAGTAATAGTGCATGTGAATAATAGTGTATTTAATAAACATTGTTTTGCTCAAAGAAAAGTAAAAGCCATCCCACCGCGACAAGGTGTATCCGGTCTGGACAGTACCTAACTCTTGTAGTTCGCCTCACTATGTGTCACCAGACCTCAACATAATAAGGGCAGATCAGGACCAGATCCCTTCTGTTAACTCTCTACCCCATGTTATTTACATGCACTATTACTATTTATTTACTTACTAGAGGGTGTTTGCTCATTTTATGAGGTTCTGAAATATTGCAGTGTATTGCACAAGCGATCAGACTATCGCAACTGCAACTGAAACAAAGAAGTGAAAAGTTTTACAAAATATTACAAACTTTTTTTTTTCTAGTTAGAAATAAGAAATGTACAAAACAAAGTAAAAAACTATCGTATATACTCGAGTATAAGCCTAGATTTTCAGCCCATTTTTTTAGGCTGAAAGTGCCCCTCTCGGCTTATACTCGAGTCACCCCCACCGCAATCTCCGCCTGCCGTACGGCTACCGCTTGCCTTCACGACTAGGGTTGAGCGACTTTTGCTTTTTTAGGATCGAGTTGGGTTTTGTGAAACCCGACCTTCTCGAAAGTCGGATCGCGTGAAATCGGCCGATTCTACTGTGAGGTCGGGTTCCGGACCGGAACACGAAACCCAATGCAAGTCAATGTGGATTCTTTTTCTCTTTTTTTTTTTTTTTCTCTCTCTCTCTCTCTCTCTCTCTCCTGCTGTGTAGAAGTGGGTAAGAAACACCCCAGTGGGAGACTCGCGGACTGATGGGGAGAGGGGAGACTTGCGGACCCAGTAGCTGCTGCATCTCATCCCTCGGCGTATACTCGAGTCAATAAGTTTTCCCAATTTTTGAGGAAAATTTAGGTACCTCGGCTTAAACTCGAGTCGGCTTATACTCGAGTATATACGGTATTTGGTATTGCAGTGTCTGTAAAAGTGTCTAGAAAAACGTTTAACCCTTATTGTAAATTTCATAGAGAAAAATAAATGAAATTGACAAATTTGCTGTTACTTTGTCTATGTACCTCCTATAAAAAATACAATAAAAATCTACCAAAACATAGCATGTACCCTAATTGAGATAAATGATAACACCAGTTTGCCACGAGAAAAATAATTCCTTTAAGGGCTGTCCCACACGTCCAGATAATTCCGGTACCGGAATAAATCGGTACCGGAGTTATCCATGTCCGTGTGCCTGGGAACTCACGTAGGCCATACGTGCGGCACACGTGTGCCGCCCGTATGGCGAGTGGGTACCACACGGAGCGTGTGGTACCCTGCATCGTGCTGAAGCCGCGATTCATATGTTCCCTGCAGCAGCGTTTGCTGCAGAGAAAATATGAATAATAGTGTTTAAAAGAAAGATCTATGTGTTACCCGCCCTCCCACCCCCTGTGCGCCCCCCCCGCTGTTCAGAAAATACTCACCCGCTCCCACGTTGGCTGTCACAGCTTCCTGGTCTGACCGCGCCTTCTACTGTATGCGGTCACGTGGGGCCGCTCATTTACAGTCATGAATATGTGGCTCCACCTCCCATAGGGGCGGAGCCGTCTATTCATGATTGTAAATGAGCGGCCCCACATGACCGCATACAGTAGAAGGCGCGGGGCAGAGAGGAAGGAGTGACAGCCAACGTGGGAGCGGGTGAGTATTTTCTGAACAGCGGGGGGGCGCACAGGGGGTGGGAGGGCGGCTGACACATAGATCTTTATTTTAAACACTATTATTCATATTTTCTCTGCAGCAAACGCTGCTGCAGGGAACATATGAATCGCGGCTTCAGCACCATGTGGGGGGGACAGCGCTTACTGTAGCGCTGTCTCCTGCACGCACACGGACCCCAGACGGAGAACGTCCGAGTGAGGTCCGTGTTTTACACGGACCCATTGACTTTAATGGGTCCGTGTAATACGTGCGCTCCCACGAACACTGACATGTCTCCGTGTTTGGCACACGGAGACACGGTCCGCAAAAAATCAATAAAATCTGAACAGATGCATTGATTTTTATGGGTCTACGTGTCAGTGTCTCCGGTACGTGAGGAAACTGTCACCTCACGTACCGGAGCCACTGACGTGTGAAACCGGCCTAATGGAACATTAAAATTGGGGGTCTTTTAAAATGGTGGCACAAACCCAATTTTTTTTTCAAGTTCCAATTTTTTTTAAAGCATTATAGTAGTAAAAAAAAAATAAATATTCAAGGTTGGAATCGCAATGCTGCCGAGGAGAATCATAAGGTCAAATTATTTTAACTGCAAAATTAATGCGGTAAAAATAAAACCTAAAAACTAAGGTGGAATTACATTTATTTTTAACCATTTGAAAGCACTTGGAATTTTGTTTGCTATTTTTCCTTACACTGTATGGCAAAATGAACGGCAGCATTCAAAACTATAACTCGTCTTGCAAAAAATAAGCCTTATAAGTCTATGTTGGCAGAAAAATAAAAAAAAAGGGAGTGAATGTAATGTATATTTGTTCCTTTACCTTTTTGACCCTTATAATAATGAGTGCACAACTGATTGGCACCCAAATTGATTTTTCACGTCTATCATTTTATCGTTACTAATCTATTTTTTTTTTTTATTATTGGCTTTTCTGAGATAAAAAATTAGTAAACATTTTTCCCTTAAGTTTACAAAAAGCCCATTGTCATTGTCATGGATCCATGGCTTGGTGTCATGGATCTTGTGCAGCTATTGGTTTCATGGAAATTTTGGTAAAATATTTTGGGCAAAAATTAGCATCTTTTCCCTATGATACAGCTTTTGATGACATGTAAAAAGGTTAATTTAAGAAAATAAAATCCTTTCTTCATGATCCATGGCTTTGTGTCATAGATCTTGGACAGCTATTGGTTTCATGGAAATTTTGGTAAAATGTTTTGGCAAAAATTAACTTTCTCTGCCTATCGTACAGCGTTTGTTGACATGTAAAAAGGTTGATTTAAGAAATTAAAATCCTTTCTTCATGGTCCAAGATAAATTTGCCTCCTGGACCAGGAAGCAAATTCTGCAAAGTATCAAAGTAAAGAATCTCACTTCAAAGTTACATGTGAGAAAGGGAGTGACAACCCTCCTGGGCATCACAAATTGGCACCCAGGGCAGATTTCACTTTTTTTTAGCCCATTGGGTGGTGACTTACACTAATGTAGGAAAAGTATAGCCCTAGAGAACCTAATGACAGATATCCTAGAAATGAGCTCAGGATTTGACCTACTTTAGTTACATTTCCCAGAATCCTTTGCACCAGTTTTTTTTGCAGTTATGATAAAAGTGATTTTTTTCGCCCATGAGGTTACAAGCCGCCTCCGTAGGATTTACATGCATCCATAAATACCACACTTGAGCATGCGTTTTACTCATAGCTTCCCCTAGACAGAAAAGATTAGGAAGAGACGCAGCGATAACATGGAAAATACTTTTAACTGTAAATTGTGATTTATTTATTTTTTTAAATTTAGCCTCAAGAAGTTCTTCATAATTTATTATCAGTGACGGTCCAGGTGTTCGTGGTCGGAAGACAGAGACCTGTGGAGTCCAATCCCCATCAGATGGGGGGATGAGAATGCCGTCCTGTATTTTTGGGTTAGATTCGAGAGAAAGTGGTCATTTATTCTCTGCTGGGTTAAATATGGTAACATTTTATTTTGAGAATAGGAGGAGTCAATTTTTATTTAATTGTACAGAAATGAATAATTACTGATTATTACTTTAAACTTTTGTGACTACTTTGATGTTCTGTATTTCTTTCTTTCATTCCATTGAATAAATGATTAAAAAAAATACAAAAGACTGACTATAAAAGGGCATGCCTTTAAATAAAAAAAGAAAGTAAAAAAACAAACAGTATAATAAAAATAGCCACCAAAGTATGAAAAAATAATTAACTTTAATAATTCCTGGTCTTTAATTTCGGGGATCAATTCTCACTGCTCTGGTTTTCCTGTTCCTATGACGTCCTAATGGGTCTGTTATCTATTTTTTTTTCTTTTTATTCATATTATTTTATTATTTATTCTTGTAAAATCAATTAACCCCTTAGTGACAGAGTCAATTTGGTACTTAATGATCAAGCCAATTATTACAATTCTGACCAGTTTTTGCAAATTTGCAATTTTGCAATTTTCAAACTTTTAATTTTTGCACCCTTAACTGCCGCCGTTAAAAGGCATATCGGCAGTCATTGAGGGGTTAAAATACAGTGACTTAGAGGAGAGCTACTTTCAAAACTGGATTTTTTCTTTGAGTTTTTAACCCCTTAAAGACAAGGGCTATATGTACAAGCGCTATATGTTTAAGGCTGGGGTCACACATGCGTGTTTTACGTACGTAAGAGCGCAAAAACTACGTACGTAAAACTCGCATTACATACGGCACAATGCTTCTCAATGGGGCTGCTCCTATTAGCCGTATATTACGGTTCAGTATTATACGGCGTTCTACGGCCGTACAAAATCGCAGCATGCTGCGTTTGTCAGCGTATTGCGCAAATAATACGCCAATGAAAGTCTATGGGGGCGAGAAAAATACGGATTCCACACGGACCAGCAGTGTGACTTGCGAGAAATACGCAGCGCTGTTAGTGAAAAGTCGGTAATTCAATTGCCGGCTTTTCATTTCTCCTGCACAAACCCGACAGGATATGAGACGTGGTTTACATATAGTAAACCATCTCATATCCCCTTTTTTTTTGCATATTCCACACTACTAATGTTAGTAGTGTGTATGTGCAAAATTTCAGCGCTGTAGCTGCTGAAATAAAGGGTTAAATGGCGGAAAAAATTGGCGTGGGCTCCCGCGCAATTTTCTCCGCCAGAGTGGTAAAGCCAGTGACTGAGGGCAGATATTAATAGCCAGGAGAGGGTCCATGGTTATTGGCCCCCCCGTGGCTAAAAACATCTGCCCCCAGCCACCCCAGAAAAGGCACATCTGGAAGATGCGCCTATTCTGGCACTTGGCCACTCTCTTCCCACTCCCTGTAGCGGTGGGATATGGGGTAATGAAGGGTTAATGCCACCTTGCTATTGGAAGGTGACATTAAGCCAGATTAATGATGGAGAGGCGTCAATTATGACACCTATCCATTATTAATCCAATTGTAGGAAAGGGTTAAAAAACACACACACACATGATTGAAAAGTATTTTAATGAAATAAACACAGCGGTTGTTGTAATAATTTATTGTTCTCTCAAATCCATTTGCAGTCCCTCGCTTGGCAACATAATAAACGCACAAGATACATACCTTCTGATGTACTGTCAGGTCCAACGATGTAATCCATCTGAAGGGGTTAACTAATATTACAGGCAGGAGCCCTGCTAATGCAGCTGTGCTCCGTGCCTGTAATCCCCGGCGAATGAATGAAATGTAGGTCATTGACCTACATTTCATTCATTCGCGGTGATGCGCCCCCTGGTGGATGTCCTCATATGACCTGGAGCGTGGGAAAAAGTTCCCAGGCTGCAGTTCATGAGAACATCCACCAGAGGGCGCCTCACCGCGAATGAATGAAATGTAGGTCAATGACCTACATTTCATTCATTCGCCGGGGATTACAGGCACGGAGCACAGCTGCATTAGCAGGGCTCCTGCCTGTAATATTAGTTAACCCCTTCAGATGGATTACATCGTTGGACCTGACAGTACATCAGAAGGTATGTATCTTGTGCGTTTATTATGTTGCCAAGCGAGGGACTGCAAATGGATTTGAGAGAACAATAAATTATTACAACAACCGCTGTGTTTATTTCATTAAAATACTTTTCAATCATGTGTGTGTGTTTTTTAACCCTTTCCTACAATTGGATTAATAATGGAGAGGTGTCATAATTGACGCCTCTCCATTATTAATCTGGCTTAATGTCACCTTTCAATAGCAAGGTGGCATTAACCCTTCATTACCCCATATCCCACCGCTACAGGGAGTGGGAAGAGAGTGGCCAAGTGCCAGAATAGGCGCATCTTCCAGCTGTGCCTTTTCTGGGGTGGCTGGGGGCAGATGGTTTTAGCCACGGGGGGGCCAATAACCATGGACCCTCTCCTGGCTATTAATATCTGCCCTCAGTCACTGGCTTTACCGCTCTGGCGGAGAAAATTGAGCGGGAGCCCACGCCAATTTTTTCCGCCATTTAACCCTTTATTTTAGCAGCTACAGCGCAGAAATTTTGCACATACACACTACTAACATTAGTAGTGTGGAATATGCAAAAAAAAGGGGGATATGAGATGGTTTACTGTATGTAAACCATGTCTCATATCCTGTCGGGTTTGTGCAGGAGAAATGAAAAGCCGGCAATTGAATTACCGGCTGTTCACAGATATCGCGCTGATTGAAATCTAAATACAGAATATATATATATGTGTCACAATGACATATATATATATATATATACTGTATATATGTTTTCCCGAACATTTGAGCACATAAATCCATTAGATGTCGGTTTTGCAAGCCTGCGCGAAAATCTCGCAGTACGGATGCCATACGGATTACATACGGAGGATGCCATGCGCAAAATACGCTGACACACCCTGACTACGGATCACTATTTTGGGAACATTTCTCCGTATTACGGCCGTAGTACGGACGTATAATACGTGGCGTATTGTCTTACGCCATGTGTGACCCCAGCCTAACACTCATCGGAAGTGGGTTTATGAAGCGGGCTCAGAAGCTGAGCAATAAGAAAGGATCAAAATGTTGTGTCTGCCCCAAAATGATATCAATAAAAGTGTTAGGTCACCACAAACATCCCCTCACCTCCATTAACTGGAAAACGTAAAGGATGGAAAATAGTGACACAAGCATTTTTTTTTTTAAATGTCCTATTTTTTTCATTATCTTAAATAAAAAAAAATAGCAAGTTTGGTATCACCGTAATCGTACTGACCTGGAGAATTATATTGCTTGGGGGGATTTTTACTGCGTAACGAATGCCATGAAAAAAAAAAAAAAAAACAATTACAGAGATGCATTTTTTTTTAAAAAAAATGTACATTTTCTTTGCATTTGGATTTTTTTCCCCATTTTCCATAACATGGCATGGTAAAATGGATGGTGTAATTCAAAAGTAATAATAATTTCTAAAGCGTCAACATATTTCGCAGCACTTTCCATTTTAAAGGTACAAATTATAAAATAAAAGTTGTACAGTAATGTCAGCAAAAATGTTTTTAAAAAGTTATGGCTCTTGGAAAAAAAAGGGGAAGGAAAAGAAAAACAAAAAAAAATGAAAAATTACCTGATCCTTAAGGGGTTAAGGTAAATTATACTAAATGTTACTCCTTGAAATGATACTTATAAATCCATCAAGGCAAGGTAAGTAAGTGATTGAGGCCCTTAAAATAAGGCCGGGGTCACACTTGCCTGTGCAACTCACTCGGGACAGGAGCGTTCAGCTGCATAGAAATACATGCAGCCGCACACTCCGGTCCCGAGTGCCGGCGGCAGTGCCAGGTATTGAGGCGAGAGACTCGTGCGAGTTTCTCGCATTGCACACACCAGTGTGACCCCGGCCTAAGTGTGGACATAAGCTTTGGTTTCGGTCTTCTTCAGGCCTATTTCCATCTCATAGTTGATTGTTCTTGCTGAATCGGTGCATGTATATTTTTAGGGCCTACACCTCATTTTCTTGATATATACTGTACATATCTATATATATACAGTATCATTGGCCCTAGCTTTTTTTCTCTTTTTTAGGAACACGGTGTTATAAAACCCAGACCTTCCCCCTTTGAGTGCTGATGTCAGCTCGTACAGCTTGTGTGGTTAATTATAGCTGACAATAAAAATAACTTTGCCTGGAGCCAGATGATTTGAGCACACACCTGGGAGGACAGAATTACCCTAAAATTCATGTCCTGTCATTGAACGCCATTACAATCTTGGGATGTACTATTTCTCCGTGTTATATGGGGTGGGTGGGTGCTAGGAGGAGGGAGGAAGTTCTAAAAAATCCAACTCTATGGTAATCATATGATTACCGCGCTGGTGTCAATCTCGTGATTGGGCCATTAGGAAGGATCTAACTACATACAAATAAAATACCTCCAAATGTTTTACTAAAGGTATTTAATCTATAGGATATAAGAAAAAAGTTCATCACCCTTGAATTGTCCGCAGCAGGTGCAGTTATCCACGAAGGGGCATGGAATAGCGTCCAAGCCTGCATGCAAACTGAATCCATGATACTCCAGCACGTCTTCTTGATAATGAACTTTTAACTTTATTCAGACCTCTTAAAAACATTGTTGGAGATCAGAATGGGGGCTGCCTGGTTGTAGGGAATCCCCACATGTACTTATGCTGGCTAACAGATGTAAATCATTCAGCTGCGGCAAGAAAAACTAAATTTCCGAACACTAAAAAATACTCGGAGGACCCCCGAGCATGCTCGAGAAATCTCGAGTAACGAGTATATTCGCTCAACACTAGATCTAATTAATGATGTCAATAATAAAAAATAAAACTTGTCTTACAAAAAATAAATCCCATTGTCGACGGAAAATTAAAAAGTTATGGTTCTTGGATGGCAGGGAAGAAGAAGAAAAAAAAAAAAAGTTTCTACCAATACCGGCTGCAGTGCCCGGGGGTTAATGACAAATCATTTTGAACTGTTGCAAAATTTGTATAATAAAGTAGCAATCAGGATGATCAAAAAAAAGATATAATGGATACAACACATCTAGGTGCAGATGAAAGGCCCATGGGTTCATAGACACAGGCTGTCAAGTCAGTAATTATTGTTTTATGGTGACAATACACATTGTCTGGGGGAACGGAGGGCTTTTACCCCAAATAAAGCCATTTACAATGACAGAGGTGCCCCGCTGTGCTGTGTGTTTACTGTACACAGGAATCCAGGACATTAGCCAAGGTGCAGACCTTTATAGAAGGTGCCAGCATACAGGGGTCGCCATTACTATCCCAATAAAAACCCTTTATGGGGCAGCGCCGCCTGCTGGGATACTGCTGCTTGTGTGCCCTCCTTGTATATTTCAGCAGGTAATAATGTGTACTGTTGTGCAAGAAACATTCTATCCACAATCTTAAAGGGCTCCTATAAAATGCTGCTGTCGCCACCACTAAATCGTCAAGTAATTTTTATTTTCCCCTTAAAAATGACCAGCAGGAAATAAATGTCCTGGAGTTCAGGACTATTAGGCAGTGTATCTAGAAGACAATATGGCAGTTGGTTTTGGCAAGGATGGCGTACTCTGTTCTGTTATGCCATGATGTGTAATAGATCTACACTTGGTGGTAAGACATTAAGGCTTGGTGTATGGTGGAGATTCCGATGTCCTCTGTATGTCACTAGCACCATGCGTTGACCAATTTGAAAGCCCAAGGTAAAGAAGGCCCCCAGGGATTTGGTGATCCTCAACTTTGGCTCCCCACTACCCAACACTAACACTAACCTTAGGGTCTTGTTCACATGAATATTGCAAGGATAGGACCAGAGGTCTGTACGTTTTTATATGTCATATAGCACAATCCAATCTGACTCTCTTGGTCTGAGTGGAAAAGTTCTCACGTGAATTGTGTCCTTGACTATTACAGGGCCAGTGTACAGTCCATGTGCAGATAGGACTACACGTGAAACCTAAAAAAAACTGTTTTATGAATAAGCTCAAGCTGTTATTGGAGAGCTGACTGAAGGACCACAATCTAATGTGTATGGAGCCTTCTGACTTTCTCCCGATAGTTGATGTTGGAGAAGAAAGGATCTAGCCTTTTGACTTTCAACAACCAAACCATTTGTTTAGTGGAGAGATCAGCTGTTGCCAGAGGAATCTTGCACCGGTTCTCTCAGAGAACATAGGAGCACTCATCCAAACCAAGTTTTTCTGTGTATGGGGGAGACGGGAGAGATAGCTGTCTTGGCCGACAGCTATCTACAACGTATGAAAAGGCTATTGACTTCAGAACAAGGTGTACCCCAATCAGCATGGGCAGAGGAAGACCAGGTCCCAACTGTTCAAAAAACACCTGCCCATGGAAAGCTACATACAAAGTGAACAGCCCAAAAATGGAGAGCCACGCTGCAGTTTCTACAAAGTGCAAAAAACTAAAGCAAAACCTAAAACAAAAAAATTGAGCTGGTTCATATGCTGGTTTAAGTGCAATGCATTGGTGCATATTCACACTGTGGCAGTTTAACAGACATAATCTAAGATGTAAATAAAGTGAGAAAATACCCTGTAAAAAATAAACAAATAACATAGGTTACTTAGTTAACTTGTATTGATCAAAGCATAAAAATCATCCCACCCCTATGGGAGTCTTCTTTCTTTTGGCCTAATACTTGTGGACTTTTTCTGTGCCACATCCATGTCTATTTTGCACTAAGGTGAGAAAGGAAAAAAGTTGCAGCCAAGTGACTCTTGAATGACATCTGCCCCATTATGGAGCAATAAATAAGCAGGCAGATCTGTGAATCACGAGCCTGAGAAAGTAGGGAGACGTTCTAAGCTCTGATACCCTGGTCATGTGCACACGTTGCGTTTTTGCAGTGGTTTTTAAATGCAAATTGAAAGTTGTGTTTTACAGTACCAGCAAAAGCTATGAGGTTTCACAAATTTCCTGCACACACTGTTTTTTTCCTGGCTGAATTGGAAAACTGCTTTGTTTTTTGATAACCGCAACATTCTTCAATTCTTTCAGCATTTTTAACTATGAAAAGCAATGAGAAAGTGCAAAAAACGCAGAACGTGAATGAAGCTAGTTTTATTAAACATTTAGTGTAGGCAAATAACACATATAATCTGCATCCAAAGCAGAGTAAAAAAAAAATGAAAAAATGCAGTAAAAACGCACGCAAAAAAAAAGCGCAGCAAAACCTGCTTTTTGTAAGCAGCATTTTTACTGTCAAGGGACCAGTTTTGGATGCAGAAGAAATAACACAGCAAAAAGTAACGTGTGAACACAGCCTAACGCGGTTTTAAATTTTACGATGTGAAAGAAGAATTCCTTTATTTATTGAGAGCAAGCAGAAAATTGGGAGGAATTTAAACACAAAGGATGTTGGAGGGTTGTCCCATGTTGTTGCCCTTTGGGCCATTCTGGCATTGGTGTCTGGGTCTATCTGCAATGTCTGCACCCCCATAGCTAAACCACTGCCCCAAGCCCTGGATTTTAGCACTTCCTACCCTGAGCAAGTAGTTTTGTAGTACTTTGTACTGACTTAACCCCTTCAGCACTAGAGGGCTAAACACTCCCCCCCTACACACTTGTCTCTACTTATCCTTTAAGACATGGGAACTAGCCATTGTAGGACCATTAGGAGGACAAGTCCACTTCTAGCTCTCCACCTTGGGTCATTATGTCACATTGTCAGGACAGTCCGGTCAAACCACACCAGCATGTCTGTCAGCTGAAGCCAACAGTCCCGGGGGTTTACTTAGAACCTGCCGCACAGTTCTGACGTCATCTGAGAGATATGGAATGATAGGAACCTCTGCCGTTGCCTCAGGTCACACAATGCATTGCTGAGCAATATGGTTGCCTCAGCCCGGGGCAGATAGTAGAAGCTCATCAGCTTAGGCGTCCCATTTTTTTCAGGAGGTGAAGGAGGGGTGAAATTGAAATATTTTTAAAATTGTGTTTCAGTCAGTTTTCATTAGTTTGGACACCCCATCCAGCCTAGGAAACAATTAGGATGGTAATTAAAGGGGATCGTCCACTATAAAGGCTCCAAAGCTCCTTAGCTATACTCTAATGCAGCAGACATAACCTGTGGCGGAGTCTCTCTCCTGGGGGTACCTGGTGGTGTTGACCTGTCTTGGACTTCATGTGCTGTGTATGGCCAGGAGGTATGGAAGTCACTGGAGAATTTAAAGCGTTAGTAACCCTGTAGGGGCCAATGATATGGATGTAAACAACACTTTTTTATATATTACCAGCACAATTTGCATAAAAATGGGCATGATAAATCACAAATTTCCTGAATTGCCTATCAAATTAAAGTTTCTGTTTGCAAATACGAAAAGTAATAATTTTATCCCATACGTGCCTGGAGTGAAATTGCGCCAAATTTACGCAAATATAAATGTCACACTGTTAAAATCATACAACACATATAATTCAAGAATAAATAAGATGGAAATCTCTAACAAAAAAGGAGCAGAAAGCGACAAAACTGGGGGGAAAGACAACGACTACGTCCCTCCATTGTTTTTAAAATGACTCAGAAACTAATACCAAGTGTTTGTGCTGTCAGAACTGATCAATGATACAAAGCTTTACTACCATGATAACAATGCTCGCCTTTTCCTGCACCACACTGACCCAAATATCCAAATACAATCTTTTTCATAGAAAGAAGGGTGCGGCGTCCAATACTACAAGAGTTGCTAGAGAGTTCACAGCACTACTTGTTTTGGCTGAATTACTGATATCGGGCTGACAAAATTAATGAATACTTACAGCTCTGGAGAATGAGCAGTATTATACTACAGAGCTGAACTCACTATTCTGCTGGTGCAGTCACTGTATACATACATTATATTACTTATCCTGTACTGATCCTGAGTTACATCCTGTATTATACTCCAGAGCTGCACTCACTATTCTGCTGGTGGAGTCACTGAGTACATACATTACATTACTTATCCTGCACTGATCCTGAGTTACATCCTGTATTATACTCCAGAGCTGTGCTCACTATTCTGCTGGTGCAGTCACTGTGTACATACATTACATATCCTGTACTGACCCTGAGTTACATCCTGTATTATACCCCAGAGCTGCACTCACTATTCTGCTGGTGCAGTCACTGTGTACATACATTACATTACTTATCCTGTACTGATCCTGAGTTACATCCTGTATTATACTCCAGAGCTGCACTCACTATTCTGCTGGTGCAGTCACTGTGTACATACATTACATTACTTATCCTGCACTGATCCTGAGTTACATCCTGTATTATACTCCAGAGCTGTGCTCACTATTCTGCTGGTGGAGTCACTGTGTACATACATTACATTACTTATCCTGAACTGATCCTGAGTTACATCCTGCATTATACTCCAGAGCTGTGCTCACTATTCTGCTGGTGGAGTCACTGAGTACATACATTACATTACTTATCCTGAACTGATCCTGAGTTACATCCTGTATTATACTCCAGAGCTGCACTCACTATTCTGCTGGTGGAGTCACTGTGTACGTGCATTACATTTCTTATCCTGTACTGATCCTGAGTTACATCCTGTATTATACTCCAGAGCTGTGCTCACTCAGAATTGTATTGCAGCGAGCGTGAAGGAAGTCGAAGCAAAGGAGAGGATACCAGAAGGGGACCAGCCCCACTCAAGCTGTCTCCTTCTGAGGCGCAGAACACCGGTAGCCAGAACACAGAGGGAGTAAGGACCTCTACGCCTTATTTCAGAGACCGGCAGGACAGCTAATTGCAGGTTACCTGTCCGCATATACACGCAGGAGGCACGGTGACACCCCACAGAGCTGGGTTATCTAAGAGACCCTATAAACAGGCTCAAGTCACCAGTCATACGGGTTTTGTCCTATCCAATACGGGGGACAGAGAGAGAGAGAAACACCACATCTGTGAGACCCTTATGTGAAGCCATAGGCAGTAAGGGGCTACACCACTGCAGTGCAAGGGAAGGCTACTGATTTCCACCTGGACAAGGGGACTCTGGACTTGCCTCCAAACTGGCTGCACTCTGCCTGCCCTGTGATCTGGTGCTCTGGACTGTGGATGCTGAAGTCTTCAGTAAAAGGTAAAGAGACTGCAACCTTGTGTCCTCGTTCTTCACTGCGCCTCTAACCATTCTACCATCTACACACTGTGAAGCCCTGGGGATACACTTCACCTGTCGGAAGGTATACCATCTAGCTGCCATAACATCACCCCAGTGGACCCCTTAAAGCAGCGTCGGTCACCCTGACCGAATACCACAGGTGGCGTCATGAACATAAACTTTATCCCTTTAAAGACCTTTCCCACTTATACGGACGTCCCAGGGCCACGGACCGGGTCAGCCACCGTGACATTCCCCTTCGAGCCGACCGGACCCGGTACTGAGTACCCCACGGCCCCTGGGGGCGCTGCATACATACATTATATTACTTATCCTGCACTGATCCTGAGTTACATCCTATATTAATACTCAAGAGCTGCACTCACTATTCTGCTGGTGCAGTCACTGTGTTACATACTGTATATTACAATACTTATCCTTTACTGATCCTGAGTTACATCCTGTATTATACTCCAGAGCCGCACTTACTATTCTGCTGGTGGAGTCACTGTGTACATATGTAATGGGCTCTACGGACTGGTGATCGCCCCTACCCCTTTAAGAATCGATTCTCCTCAAAATATGTGGATATTTTATATCATTATAATTGCTGTTGTGTTCCGGTATATTGCTATGTATATCCACTGTGTCGTTATGTATGATAGGGTCAGTGTAGAATTGAAGTTTGGCCACTAGATAGGGTCTCTTAAAACTATATATAGTTAACTATGGGAGGACCTATCTGTGAGTAAAGCAGGAGCATTTCCTGATTCTAGTTCAGGGAAGACAGGGAGCTGGTACAGCTCAGAGGGTCCAGGGAGCCCCAGGCATCCCAAACGGCTTAAGAGCCCGGGACAATGCAGCAGCACCGCAACATTTCGAGAAGAGGGCTCAGCCGTCCAGTGCCAGTGGGTCAGATAGTTACAGCCTAAGAATTGCAGCAGGATAAAGACGCAGGTCGCTCCAAAATGTGGCAGCTTTTTACGTGGGCAGATGCCCTTCTGTCTGGGGCAAAACAGAGGAATTCCTAAGAGTAGTCATGCTGGACAGGGAAGACGCTGCAGTACCGAATGGTTTGGTATGACCTGGGGAACCCCTGGAATGAATAAGTGAAGACACAGGAAAAGTAACAGATGCGAATGATGCCATGCTTTGTGTTGATGTTGTAACTGATGTGGATGTGCTGCGATTGAAATGGACTCTGTCTATTTGTGCTCAACAACACCAGCAGCCGAACTTCAGCAGCCCCGATAGGACCCTGAAGGTGCAAAGGGTGCAGCAGAAGGTATGTGGAGCGCCCCCACGCGTAAGGGCAATGGGGTACTCGGCACCGGGTCCTTCGGTTCGGGGGATGTCACGGTGGCCCGACCCGGTCCGTGGCCCTTTGAGGGGCGCCCAATAAAAGGGATAGTTTGTACGGTGTTCGTGACGCCACCTGTGGTATTCGGTCAGAGTGACCGACGCTGCTTAGGGGTCCGCTGGGGTGATGGTATGGCAGCTAGATGGTATACCTTCCCACAGGTGAAGTGTATCCCCAGGGCTTCCCAGAAGTGTAGGTGGTGATGGTGGACGATATAAGGCGCGGTGAATAACGAGGACACAAGGTTGCAGTCTCTTTACCTTTTACTGGAAGCTGCAGCATCCACAGTCCAGGGTACAGACCACAGGGTAGGTAGAGTCTGGTCAGAAGGCAAATCCAGAGTCCCCTTATCCAGGTGGAATTCAGTAGCATTCCTACTAGCGCCTGTGTGTTGTAGTACCTCCCTGCTGAGCAACTCGGTAAGGTCCTCACAACTCTCGTGGATGTTCTAGATGTTGTTTCTTCCTCTCTGTCCCCCAGATGGTGTGGATAGGACAAACCCGTATGACTGGTATGGCCTGAGACTTGTTTATAGGGACCCTAGAGACGCCCCGACCCCCACAATTTGCCACCGTGTCTTCTTAGGAATTAAGGTCGGGCAGCCAACTTGGAATTGACTGTCCTGCCGGGCTCTGAAGTAATGTGTAGAGTCAATTACTCCCTCGGTGTTCCGGCCACTGGCTACGCGCCTCAGAAGGAGGCTGCCTGTCTCGGGGCAGAACTCCTCCCGGTGTTTTCTCCTAGTGCCGTGATCTCGTTTCTCACTCTTTACAACACAGTTCTCTTCGTGTCCTTTCTTAGGATGCTGCTGCACGTGGGGCAGGTGCAGCTCCGTAGCTTTCTATCCTGCTAGGCCTCTGTCAGGATCCCACCCCTGACAGGGACCCTCTGTCTGCAGCTCAAATGTTCCTCCTTCTCCCCCTGTCTGCCTGACAGGCATTGTCTGGGCAAAGCCCAGCCAGCGTCTCTCTAACTTCCTATCCAAACCACCAGTTTTACCCTTCTGTGAAGAGTGCCCTACTAGATAGGAGCATGGCTCCCCCTAGTGGATTGGAGTGTGAAGTGTGGTGTATGTTTGGTGATACCTGGAAGGATGGACTCCTTTCTTACCTTCGGACGTAATATCACTCCCCCTGGTGGGAGAATGACATTACTGCAACGACCAGGACTCTGGGGCGCTGCACTTCCCCCCTCCGTTAAGTCCAGCACTCCCGGGCTGGGAAAAGAAAACAACAATACATCAGCAAAAAGACATACAAAATTTTTGGAATGCTGTAAACAAGTAAATATAACAATGCTTCCCTTTATGGGAGGTGAGAACACTTGAACGTTGCAAAAAAAAACATTTACTTTGTGCGTATGACTTTAAATAACAATTATTAACTAGCTATGAACAACCATTACCCATACAGGTATGTTATCTACTAAGTGCAAGTATAAAACAGTATTTCTCTTTCTTTAAGTGCAAGTACCCTCTAAGGGTATACTATTAAACTTCAAAGTATAAATTAACATTTTTCCTTTTTCTCAATTCTTCTACATGCAGGACTATCTATCTATCCCTACGGGCTAACTGCATTTTTCTTCAGTTTACTTCAATTTTTATTTATTAACATTTCCTATTCCTAGCTACATACTATCAGCTATGTATAAACATTATTACTATTTAACTATTCAAAGCAAAGTGCAACAAATAAACATTCCCTTTAAGGGGAAACCCAAGTCTTTTCGAGGTAGTGCAAAATAATCACACCAGCAATATGCAAGTTTACTTAAAGGCAACATGACGTGATTGGAGATGAGGGACCCGTTACGAACCCCCAAACGTTGGGCTTGGGTGGGCTACAAGACATGTAATCCTGACCCGGAATTCTGCCGCACCAACGGGTTTTCTTCAGGTCTGTAAGGCAAAGCAGTTAGTTTCACAGCATAATGAACAGCAGTTTCTGTTAAGAGGCAGTCTCTGTAAAAGCCTCTTATGTAAAACCAGTAGAGAGCACCTTTAAGAAGGTGCAAACTATTTACAGCAACAGTTTGTGAACCATTCACCGTCCATGATTCCAATGTTCTTTAAAACAATGATGAACTTCTGTAAAACTTGAAACATTAGAGATCCCGGGTAAACAAAGGGATCCCTTTAAGAAGTTACCCTAGACAGGTTTAAGCAGCAAAGAGGAACAGTTTAACTATTTGCAATTTCAGGTTTCCGAGGTTTATTCTCATAGTAGATTGCAAGACATCAGTCGGTAATGAACACTTCCTGACCGGGGAAGCTTCGGTTCCGTGTTCTCACCTGATGCGGTGTCAATGTCGTTGGTTCGTCTCTCAGGTGCGGTCAAGTCACTAGGAGTCTGGATTTGAATGTCAGTTTTAGTGACAGGCTCAGTAGTAGAAATGATGCACACAGTGGTGGCAGTGTTAGAATTTGTCAGTTCAGAATTAGTCTTAGTCAGGACAGCAGGTGGCGCTACTGTAGGCTCGCATCGCTTAACATTCTTAGCATACCAACCTTGCTCACTCCAATGGCGGGTGTAGGTCACATGATCTCCTCTATTCAAGTTTCGTTTATGGTGTCCGTCGCAGAACTGGGCCTCCACGTTGTAGCTGGTAACAAAGACTTCGGTCGGTAGTCCCGGCTCCTGTATAAAGCCCCAACCCCTTTTCGGGTGAAAGGCTACTACCGTTCCTTGTTTCGCCGAGTTCTTATTACCGCGTTTGGTCTTAGGCATCTGTACTTTAGGTTGGTCATTTTGTTCTGGTTCCTTTTCGGTGTTTCCAGTGTGAAATTAGGCATTGTTTATACTGCTCCCAGGTGAGCACAGCAATATAGGTCCCCTCCTGTTTGGATCCGTCCAACTTGGTTCTTGGGGCATCCCACTTGAAGATCACCCCTTCTGAGCTCACTTCCAGTGGTTTACCCAGGGACGTCGGTAACGGGGGCAGTATCCCTTCCATTGTGCCGAGAGCGGTCAAGACTAGCTCCGCAGCGGGTGACTGGTCACAAGCGGGGCGGGAAGCGGCCACTGGAGCAGGATCGGTCGGTGGGGCAGGGGCGCTTTCAATACCTGCGTCTGATGTGATTTCACCGGTGTCGATCTGCTCCGCTGACGAGGACACCGGAATCGGCGGAGGCTCGGACCACAGTTCTTCCAACGCGATTTTCTTGCACAGCTCTGACTTCCATTTCTTCGTTGCGGTCGGCTCCGCATTCGGGAGTTGGGGATTCAGCTCCTCCTCCGACGGATCCCAGGGGTCCGACTCCTCCAGCAGCGATAAGTTCGGATTAGTCTCCGGTCGGCTGAGATGGTCCTGGGTCACTTCGTCTTTCAGGTACCCGCTGGTCGCCATCCCTGCTCCTAGGTCTACGATAGCACACACACGCTGCTCCTCCATTTTCTGGGGGTGGAGCTCCTTCTTGGCTCCCGGGCACGTCATCATCTCGCAGAAGTAGTTGGAGGGGGCGGTCGTCACTTTCGGTTCCGCTGTGGTGGTCTCCTCCCATGGCACGCCCTTCTTCTTCTCCTGCGCTCCTCGTGGCGCTGTAATGGCGGCGGTTTTGGCGGGAATTTTGGCGGTCTTTTGCAATACACAGTCCTTAAGCAAATCACAATTCCAATACAGTTTGGCACAGTTCTTAGGCACACATGACCCGATTTTTCAGGCTTAAGTAGATCCTGTTAGTGACGCCAAAGTTGGAGCGCCCCCACGCGCAAGGGCAATGGGGTACTCGGCACCGGGTCCTTCGGTTCGGGGGATGTCACGGTGGCCCGACCCGGTTCGTGGCCCTTTGAGGGGCGCCCAATAAAAGGGATAGTTTGTACGGTGTTCGTGACGCCACCTGTGGTATTCGGTCAGAGTGACCGACGCTGCTTAGGGGTCCGCTGGGGTGATGGTATGGCAGCTAGATGGTATACCTTCCCACAGGTGAAGTGTATCCCCAGGGCTTCCCAGAAGTGTAGGTGGTGATGGTGGACAATATAAGGTGTGGCGAATAGCGAGGACAAAAGGTTGCAGTCTCTTTACCTTTTACTGGAAGCTTCAGCATCCACAGTCCAGGGTACAGACCACAGGGTAGGTAGAGTCCGGCCGGTCCGAAGGCAAATCCAGAGTCCCCTTATCCAGGTGGAAATCAGTAGCCTTCCTACTAGCGCCTGTGTGTTGTAGTACCTCCCTGCTGAGCAACTCGGTAAGGTCCTCACAACTCTCGTGGATGTTCTAGATGTTGTTTCTTCCTCTCTGTCCCCCAGATGGTGTGGATAGGACAAACCCGTATGACTGGGATGGTCTGAGGCTTGTTTATAGGGACCCTAGAGACACCCCGACCCCCACAATATGCCACCGTGTCTTCTTAGGTATTAAGGTCGGGCAGCCAACTTGGAATTGACTGTCCTGCCGGTCTCTGAAGTAATGCGTAGTCAATTACTCCCTCGGTGTTCCGGCCACCGGCTACGCGCCTCAGAAAGAGGCTGCCTGTCTCAGGGCAGAACTCTTCCCGGTGTTTTCTCCTAGTGCCATGATCTCGTTTCTCACTCTTTACAACACAGTTCTTTTCATGTCCTTTCTTAGGATGCTGCCGCACGTGGGGCAGGCGCAGCTCCGTAGCTTTCTATCCTGCTAGGCCTCTGTCAGGATCCCACCCCTGACAGGGACCCTCTGTCTGCAGCTCAGATGTTTCTCCTTCTCCCCCTGTCTGCCTGACAGGTGTTGTCTGGGCAAAGCCCAGCCAGCGTCTCTCTAACTTCCTATCCAAACCACCAGTTTTACTCTACTGTGAGGAGTGCCCTACTAGATAGGAGCATGGCTCCCCCTAGTGGACTGGAGTGTGAAGTGTGGTGTATGTTTGGTGATACCTGGAAGGATGGACTCCTTTATTACCTTCGGACGTAATATCACTCCCACTGGTGGGAGAATGACATTACTGCAACGACCAGGACTCTGGGGCGCTGCACATGCAAGCAAAAGGACATTGTTTATATGTGACAGGAGGCCAGGGCGCGATTAACCAGATATGCTCTGCCACGACTACGGCCCTGGCTCTGCCCCTCACACTTGGCGTAGTCGGCAGGATGTCGCAGCCTTGCAAAGCAGGGATGCGGTGAAAAATGAAGAAATGGATATTCTGGATGCCATAAGAAATGAAGAAATTGATGTTCTGGATGTTTATAAGAAACATGAAGAAACTGTTGATGTGACTAATGTACTGGACGTGATTGACTCTGTGATGACCAAGATGGCGACCCCAAAGATGGTGGAAAATGGTGCCAAAATGGAGAACAACCACTTTGATCCCACCCCTTCTGGGCATTCTGACTTGGAAGTGGCACGAAAGATTGCCTGGCAGAGTCGGCAGACTAAGCATGGTGTCTGTCCCTGGTAGGTGTGTCTGAAAAAGAGAAGACCTGGCCCCTTACCACTGATTGCAAAGAAATGGGTGGAGCGGCCGGAAGCGACCCCACCTTGGAACGGGTGAAGCCTAGAAGAAAATCTCATGTGCAACTGGGTACACCATCACGTACCACAGGAGTGGTGCCGATGGTTGCGGGAACCCGAGCAACATAACCTGGAACAGGAGAAAGCCAGTGAATCAGAAAAAGTTGCCCTGGAGAAGCCCATGCCGGAAAAGTAGTCTGAGCCAGAGTGCGCAGCTGCCGTGGCAGAGGGATCTGGTGGTTGCGGAGCAGTCGTGGCCGGGATGGTGGAGCGACAGGAGCCGGACAATGGGCAGATGGTAGTGAGTGAACCTCGGTCGAAAGTCCCAGAATGCCGGTCAGTGTTCAGCAACGCCCTGCCCCAGCCCATCACGTTGTCACCTGAAGTTATATGTGGGCCTGGAACAGGTGCAATTGGACCCCTGTTCCCTGGTCAATAAACGACCAAGTTATGCCCCTCTCATGTCATTGCGGCGGCAGGAGGACACGACACCTGCAGTACAGGGTCGTTTACTGGAGTACGGGCACAAAGCCTGATGTGGAGTAGAGCAGCACAGGATAAGTGCCGCTGATAAGTGGATGTCGTTTAAAAGATATCACTCCCTTGCTAATAGTTGTGCTTATTGTACTATCCATTTGCACGGGACTGTTTCACGTCCCAGTGGGCATAGGAGCCCTGAAGCACCCCCCAGAATTGGGTGTAATGAGGCCACTACTGCCAGGAGTGAACTTTTTCCTTGTTAATGTTTTGTTGCGCCTTTTCTGCTGGGAAGCAGGAATTTGCTCTGGAACTGTGTCATGGACTGTGTGTGGCTGCAGCAACAGACTGTACTCCGGTTACAGGCAGTGCACATGTAAAGAAAGGGCAGTGCCATGGACAAAGGAAGGGGGTAAACCTCCTCCAAGGACCTGACGGACAGGTCATGTAAAACAATGAATGGTGTAAACAACTGTAGGACTGTGTGCCGCGCCCCTATATTTTATTAAAGGCAAAACAGACTTTGTTGAGGAAAAGAGACTTGGCAGGAAGACATAGCATGTAGCAGGGGAATTTAGGTGCTTCGTCCTCTGAGCACCATAACAGCGCAGGACCGCGCTACATTGTCTCAGCGGCTCCCTAAAATGATTATTATAGGAGAACCATTTTCCACTCGTTGGCCCCTACTGCTCAAGTAACTCCATGTTTCGGGCCACCGTATAACACGCACATGCTGCCTAAAAGAAACCAAGTGACTTATTGAGAACTTTACCCTTACTCACCCGCTAACGTCTGCCAGGTTCTGTCCAGCCCCGGTGATGCCATGGGCTTCACTTCTCTCTGCTACTTATCCACCACGGACTGATATTATGGAACCTTTGTTGTACCTTCTGCCTCATTACCCCCCTCTCAGTACATTGAAAGTGTTTAATACTACCTTGTTTAACCGTTTACCTCCCTGCGTGGAGTATTATATGTAAAAAATAAAATTTTCATGTGACATGGTTGGGGACGACCATCTCAAAGGGAAAGGGGAATGTAAGGGGCTCTAAGGACTGGTGTTCACCCCTACTCCTTTAAGAACTGAACCGGTTCTCCTTATAATATGTGGACATTTTAAATCATTGTAATTGCTGTTGTGTTCCGCTATATTGCTATGTATATTCACTGTGTGTGTCTTGTTATGTATGATGGGGACAGTGTAGTATTGAAGTTTGGCCACTAGATAGGGTCTCTTAAAACAACATAGTTAACTATGGGAGGAGCTAGCTGTGGGTAAAGCAGGAGCATTTCCTGATTCTAGTTCAGGGAAGACAGGGAGCTGATACAGCTCAAAGGGACCAGAGAGCCCCAGGCACCCCAAAGGGCTTATGAGCCCAGATCAGTGCAGCAGGACCGCAACATTTGGAGAAGAGGGCCCAGCAATCCAGTGCCAGTGGGTCAGATAGTTACTGCCTAAGAATTGCAGCAGGATAAAAAAACACAGGTCGCTCCAAAATGTGGCAGCTTTCTTCGTGGGCAGATGCCCTTCTGTCTGGGGCAAAACAGATGAGGGAATTCCTAAGAGTAGTCATGCTAGACATGGAGGATGCTGCAGTACCGAATGGTTTGGTATGACCCGGGGAACCCCTGAAAGGAATAAGTGAAGACACAGGGAAAGTTACAGATGTGAATGATTCCGTACTCTGTGTTGATGCACTAATTGATATGGATGTGCTGTGATTAAAACCAGGTAAAGTTCTTCATTTACAGTTTGAAATGGACTCTGTCTCTTTGTGCTCAACAACACCAGCAGCCGAACTTCAGCAGCCCCGATGGGACCCTGACATTGCAGAGGGTGCAGCAGAAGGTATGCAAGCAAAGGGACATTGTATAAATGTGACAGGAGGCCAGGGCGCGCTTAACCAGATATACTCTGCCATGAATATGGCCCTGGCTCTGCCCCTCACACATACATTACATTAATTATCCTGTACCTGTATTAATACTCCAGAGCTGCACTCACTAGTCTGCTGGTGGAGTCACTGTGCACATACATTACAATATCTATCATGTACTGATCCTGAGTTACACCCTGTATTATACTCCAGAGCTGCACTCACTATTCTGCTGGTGGAGTCACTGTGTACATACATTACATTACTGATCCTGAGTTACATCCTGAATTATACTCCAGAGCTGCACTCACTATCCTGCTGGTGGAGTCACTGTGTACATACTGTACATTACTTATGCTGTACTGATCCCGAGTTACATCCTGTATTATACTCCAGAGCTGCACTCACTATTCTTCTGGTGCAGACACTGTGTACATACCCCAGCAATTCTGTCAAATAATACTCAGTTTCTTCCTGAAAATGATTGCAAACACAAATTATTTGTTATTATTATCTTCATTTAATTTGTCTTAAATGAAAAAACACAAAAAGAATTGTCCTAAAGCAGGGCCGGACTGGGACTAAAATTCAGCCCTGGCATTTGAAGTCACACAGACCCACTTGTCACACAGCCCCCATAGAATGTAATGCAGCACAGCCCCCCCCCAATAGCCCCACAATCCAGTTATCAGTATCACTCATTGATATGTAATAATAAAAAAAAACAACACTCTACTCACCTTTCCACTTGCCCCGCGCTGCTCCTGGCTCTGGTCTCAGCAGCTGCAGTCTGCCCGCCCGGTCACACAGCAGGTGCGCGATGATATGACGTTATCGCGCACCCGCAGTGTCAGCGGCAGGCAGAGCGGGGAATGATGGGAGAGGGAGCGTCAGCAGACGCTCTCTCCTCCATCATTGCATTCAACTGTACCGGTGTCTATGACGCCGGTATAGTTGAATGCGGGGCCGGGAGTGTGCCGACAACGGGGGGAGTGTGCCGACAACGGGGGGGAGTGTGCCGACAGAGGCACACTCGAGTGGCCCACTACTGCCACCAGCCCTTCTGGCATTTGCCAGAACTGCCCGATGGCCAGTCCGGCCCTGTCCTAAAGCCAAATTGGATATAATTCCACACCAAACATAAAAAAGGGGGTGGACAAAAGTATTGGCACAATTAACAGCACCTGTAACTTACCTGTGGCACCTAACAGGTGTTGGCAATAACTAAATCACACTTGCAGCCAGTTGACATGGATTAAAGTTGACTCAACCTCTGTCCTGTGTCCTTGTGTGTACCACATTGAGCATGGAGAAAAGAAAGAAAACCAAAGAACTGTCTGAGGACTTGAGAAACCAAATTGTGAAGAAGCATGAGCAATCTCAAGGCTACAAGTCCATCTCCAAAGACCTGAATGTTCCTGTGTCTACCGTGCGCAGTGTCATCAAGAAGTTTAAAGCCCATGGCACTGTGGCTAACCTCCCTAGATGTGGACGGAAAAGAAAAATTGACAAGAGATTTCAACGCAAGATTGTGCGGATGTCGGATAAAGAACCTCGACTAACATCCAAACAAGTTCAAGCTGCCCTGCAGTCCGAGGGTACAACAGTGTCAACCCGTACTATCCGTCGGCGTCTGAATGAAAAGGGACTGTATGGTAGAAGACCCCACTTCTTACCCTGAGACATAAAAAAGCCAGGCTGGAGTTTGCCAAAACTTACCTGAAAAAGCCTAAAACGTTTTGGAAGTATGTTCTCTGGTCAGATGAGACAAAAGTAGAGCTTTTTGGGCAAAGGCATCAACATAGATTTTACAGGAGAAAAAAAAGAGGCATTCAAAGAAAAGAACACGGTCCCTACAGTCAAACATGGCGGAGGTTCCCTGATGTTTTGGGGTTGCTTTGCTGCCTCTAGCACTGGACTGCTTGACCGTGTGCATGGCATTATGAAGTCTGAAGACTACCAACAAATTTTGCAGCATAATGTAGGGCCCAGCGTGAGAAAACTGGGTCTCCCTCAGAGGTCATGGGTCTTCCAGCAGGACAATGACCCAAAACACACTTCAAAAAGCACTAGAAAATGGTTTGAGAGAAAGCACTGGAGACTTCGAAGGTGGCCAGCAATGAGTCCAGACCTGAATCCCATAGAACACCTGTGGGGAGATCTAAAAATGGCAGTTTGGAGAAGGCACCCTTCAAATATCAGGGACCTGGAGCAGTTTGCCAAAGAAGAATGGTCTAAAATTCCAGCAGAGCATTGTAAGAAACTCATTGATGGTTACCGGAAGCGGTTGGTCGCAGTTATTTTGGCTAAAGGATGTGCAACCAAGTATTAGGCTGAGGGTGCCAATACTTTTGTCTGGCCCATTTGTGGAGTTTGGTGTGAAATGATCAATGTTTTGCTTTTTTCTTCATTCTCTTTTGTGTTTTTCATTTAAGACAAATTAAATGATAATAATACCAAAGAATTTGTGATTGCAATCATTTTCAGGAAGAAACGGAGTATTATCTGACAGAATTGCAGGGGTGTCAATACTTTTGGCCACAACTGTACATCCAGTATTATACTCCAGAGCTGCACTCACTATTCTGCTGGTGGAGTCACTGTGTACATACATTACATTACTTATCCTGCACTGGTCCTAACTGACATATTTCTGCCTATACATCAGTAATCCATAATAAGTAATTTAGGGGGACGTTTCCAGGCAGAACACAATATATAATACATATGACATATGCATCAGCAGCAGCTTGCTGACAGTTTCCAGGTGAATTCATTGCTCTACATACAACAATACTTTAAAAAAAATGTAAAGTGCACAAAATACAGATATTTTTCTCTTGTACATTTCATATTAGAAATTTCAGGACTTTGTCTCATCTTGAGCTGTCAGAACTCGGATAATTCTTTTTTTCCAGGTAGATCACATAACACGGCCCTCATACTTATTTCTTGCTACTGCAGGTGTCTGGTTTCAAAGCTCCTCGGATCGATACATCATAGTGTGAAGGGTAACCTCAGATTTGATGGAAGGACGACAGCTCGGTTTTGTTCTCACACTTTTAAGAATTCTTTGTGGCTTTTGCAGAAAAGGTTAAGAAGAAGAAAATTTAAGATATGATCTGATATTTGCAGATATCGCTCCTCGTAAATTACAAGCACAGATATTGCAGCTGGCAATAAATTCAACTTCAGTTCTGTTCATCCAGGGCTCTCTTGTTCATGAACAGAATTTCAGAACTGCAGTAATGACTGACACACTGGCACAGACTGGAAACATTCCAATAAATGATCATGGAATATGGAAGCTGATAGAAAGGCCAAAACTAATAACATTTGATAATCCAGCAATCTTCTCTAATTAAAGGAATATTACTGATGAATGTAAAGCGTATGACTATCCTTCTGGTTTGGATGCTATCCATGTGATGGGGGCAACAATATCAATCAGCCACAGAGAAGCACGATAGGGCCGGAGACGTAAGATTTGTGTGAAGGGTCGGCCCACTGAGAGATAAATGAGTTCTTGCAGGCCTCGGGCATGGGACTGGTTTAGGGCTAATCTAATATATAGCCGAGCTGCCATAATCCATTCAAACAGCTTCATCATCGCCCCGAGGGCCCTATGATAATGAGCTGCCCGGGCTGAATGATGACCACTGCAGAGGGTTGTGCAAGACATGGTCAGATCGCAAAAGGGGCCAGAGACATTCACTAAAAGGCCTTTAAGCTGACATCTTGGCCAACTACCCCATTCACAGAGGACCAGTCACCTGCCATAAATATATATATTTTCACGTGGCATACATGCCACTGTTTTCCTGAATCTGGCGCTGTTTTTCTTTTTTATCTGCCCCTCTCCAATCTTGAGATATGGCCCCTTCTTCCCTGTACGTAAATCAAGTCTTTTAGCCAAGTGGGTGTCAAATCTTCTCAAAGACCACACCCACTTGGCTAAAATTATTAGATGAATATGGAAGGAATAGGGGGCCATTTCGCAAGAAACAATAGAAAGACAATGTCAGATTCAGGAGAACAGCGGCATTTATAGCAGTTAAAATATTACATACGGGGCAAGACGGTAGTGGGCGTATGGAGCAGGCTCACAGGTTAGTATGCCCCATACCCAGCAGGTAATGGCTGTGTGCTACAGCACTGCCGGCGATTATTAACCTGTTAAATGCCCCCATGCAGCATTAACAGTGTTTCCGCATGGGGGGCATCATTCTATGTACCCATCAGGGCACCCGTGATGTGTTTGCGGGTCCCTGATAGGTTGCTATAACACCTGGGTGTCTATGTAAACCTCCTTGACTGTCATTATGGAGCTCCCTTGAGGACCTGCCAGTGGCCGGGCTCCAAAGGAGACCGTGATTTTTACAATATGCAGAAATACTGTGGTATTGCTGTATGTAGAACAAGCGATCAGACCATCACAGGTTCATAGTCCCCGAAGGGGACTAATAAATACAGTGAAAAGTAAAAAAAGAGTATTTAAAAAAAATTGGAAATAAATTAAAAAAAACAATAAATTCAAATCACGGCCATTTTCCCCCATTAAATATAAAGATAATAAAAAATAAAATAAAATACACATACAGTATGTGGGATTAATGTGTTCAGAAAAGTTCGACCTATAAAATATAAAAATTATTAACTTGATTCGTAAGCAAAGAAAAATTCAAGAACGCCAAAATTACGTTTTTTTAGTCACTGCAACAACCACAAAAAAAATGCTGTAACAAGCGATCAAAATGACATGTATCCCAAAATGGTATCAATAAAAACTTGGTCTCGTCCTGCAAAAAGTAAGCCCTCAGCCAGCTTCATCGACCAGAAAAATGAAAAAGTTACGGGACTCGAATAATGGCTACAAAACCTCCCAATTTTTTTTTCAAACTGCTGATTTTTTTTTTCACCACTAAATTGATAGAAAGACTGGACATGTTTGGTATCACCGTAATCGTACTGATGAGGACAATCATATTTCCAGGTCATTTTTACCACACAATGCGTGCCATAAAAACAATTGCGAAAAAACAAGGCTTTTTTTTTCACAATTTCACTGCACTTGGACTTTTTTTTTTCCAGTTTACACTACACTATGAGGTAAGATGAATGGTATTCTTCAAAAGCAGCCTAAAAGGTTATTCCGATCTTCATCGATGGATAATGTCAGATAGTGATTGTAAAAACAAGCACATTTGCAATTTACTGCCTATTAAAACTGTCAGATATTCTTGAGATACTTTTCTCTTTTTGTTTTCATCTCGTTGCCTAGGAGACCAACCACCGCTGCTGTGTACCTTTTTTAACTGGCCGGGATTAGGAGGTAAGAGTGTGCTCTAGGAATCCTGGCCAGCTTCAAAACAGTGCTTACAAGCGCAATAGAAAAGAGCTTGTAACCACTGCATATGTTCTACTGGCTAGCAGCGGTGATCGGTCTTCAAAGCAACAAGCTGTAAACAAAAGAAAAGTGGAAATATCTCAAGGACGACTGAAAATTTTAATAAGTTGTAAATTGCTAAATTCTTTGTATTTAGGAATGAGCTGACCCGTGGAAGGTTGAGTTCGACTGAGCTTTAATCCAAAGTTTGGTTCGGGTGCCAGGACTGTACAAAAACTTGAACATGAACCCGAACCCCATAGAAATGAATGCGGACCCAAACTTTCTTTCTCTCCCTCTCTCTCTCCCTTTCTCTCTCTCTCCCTTTTTCTCTTTTTTTCCTTTCTCTTTCACTCTCCCCCTCTCTTTCTTTCCTTCTCTCTCTTTCTCCTTCCTTCTCTCTTTCCTTTTCTCTCTTTCTTCCTTTCTCTCCCTTTCGTTCTCTCGCTTTCTTTCTTTCTTGTTCTTCGTTTCTTGTTCTCCCTTTATCTCTCTCTCCTTTTGCGCTCTCCCTTTCTCTCTCTTTCTTTCCCTCTCTCTCTTTCCTCCTGTAATGTTCCTATTCATTGGTAGGAAGCAGAGTTCTTGACAATGGCGAAAAAATATTAACACAAAGGAGCCAGTTTATTTACAAGCAAGCACTATCTGACAATACCGATTTATGAAGATGGGAATAACCCTCTAAATCTGTGGGTGGTAGAAAGCTATGGTGGATACTCGGAGAACTCCTATGACCATAGATTTCACACATATGCTAGACCCCCCACCTAGAAGGGTCTTCTCAGTATCATGCAAGTAAAGCTGAAGCCCTGGATAGTGAAATGTTTTCCAGCTTTCTAGGAGACTCATGATACGGTGTAAAATAAAAAAAAAACAGTTTTTCTTGCGCATAGCAACCAATCACAACACAGCTTTCATTTTGTATTCTGCTCTTGACAAATAAAAGCTGGTCTGTGATTGGTTGCTAAGGGCAACACAGACCGTATCACAAATTTGCCCCAATGTGTTTCCATTGCCCACTGTCTCTGCTTTATGTCAGTGAATTGGAACATTGTTGCTTACTACCATAGACTGTAAACCTGCACAGACCTAATACTTCTCACAGTTTGGGAGTTTGCAACAACTGTATCCAGTGTAGAATATGGCCTTGTTGGCTAAAGCCACCAGCAGCACAAATCTGTACCCTTGATTTGCCCGCCAGGGCCGTGGGGTACTCGGTACCGGGTCCGGTACTCACAGGGGGATGTCACGGTGGCTGCGACCCGGTCCGTGGCCCTGGGCGCCCAAATAAAGGGAAATGTCTTTTAAGGGTTTAATAAAGTTTGTGTTCGTGACGCCACCTGTGGTGTTTGGTCAGTGCGGGCCGATGCTGCTTAAAGGGGTCCTCTGAGTGATGTTATGGCAGCTAGATGGTATAACTTCCCACAGGTGAAATAGTTCCCCATGGCTCCCGGTGTAGATGAAGATGGTGTGTGGTGCAGTAAAGAACGGAGGACACAGGTTCGCAGTCTCTTTACCTGGTTTACTGGAGACTTCATGTATCCACATTCCAGGGCACCAGATCACAGGTACAGGCAGGGTCCGGCCGGCTTGGAAGTAAGTTCAGAGTCCCCTCTACCAGGTGGAGATGAAAGCCTTCCTCATAGCGTGGTAGTGTTGTAGTCCCTTACTGCCTATGGCTTCTGGCGAGGTCCTCACAGTCCTCTCTGTCCTTCATAAAGGTGGGACACAAACCCGTATGACAGGTGGCTCGAGCCTTTTTACAGGGTCTCTATCACGACCCATGCTCTATGTGCACTGTGCCTCCTGGGTGTTAGGGCCGACAGGTGATGTGTAATCCAGCTATCCTGCCGGTTTCTGCTGTGCCTCTTAGAGTCCGGCACAACCTCGGTCTTCCGGCTACCGGTGTCTGCACTCTGCCAGGGAGGTAGCCCAGTCGCAGCTGTCCTCCCCAGATGTCACTCTCCTGAGCTTTGCTCTCCTGCTCGCTCTCTACAAACTGTTCTTTCCTTCTGTATGTCACTATCCAGGAGCTGCAGCACCTCTGGCTGCACGGCCCCTCACATGTCTTCCTGCCTCAGACTGCTCCAGTCTGCTGTCTGGCACTTAGGCTGCGTGTCCACGTTCAGGATGGCCGGCGGTATCGCCGGAGCGGCGAAGCCGCTCGGCGCTAAGCCCCGCCCCCTTCTGGGACGCGATGATGCCGGATGTGTTAACTGTACACATCCGGGATCATCGCCCCCCTCCCATAGGGCCCTGTGTTATGCCTTGCGGGGACGCTGCGTCCCCGCAAGGTGTACGGACATGCTGCGATCTGAAAAGACGCGCAGCATGTCCGGAGTCGCAGGCCCGCCGCGTGCGGGTTTCCACGCATAGTGGACACGGGATTTCATAAAATCCCCTCCACTATGCTGGAACATCTGGACGCTGCGTGTTTGACGCTGCAGCTCTGCGCAGCGTCAAACAAGCAGCGTTTACTGACCGTGGACACACACCCTAACTGTCTGACTTTCCCTCCAGACCAGAATTTATATATAGGGGAGCCACCCATAAGCAGGATCGGAGCTCCCCCTTCTGGCCTGAAGTGTGAACTGTTGCATGTTTGTGATTACCTGATAGAAGAGGTCTTCCCTCGCTTCCAAGCGTGACATCACTCTCCCCGTGAGGAAAGCAATGCCACTGTAATAACCAGGACCCTGAGTTGTTACACCCTCTCCTGATTAGATACCCACAAACAGTCCTGATTTTACCGAAACAACCATGTGACCGGGCCCGAAAAATGAGGGCAGGGAATATGTAATTACCCCCTTCCTCCAACCCGCCATCTAAAAAATAAAAATAAGTATGTGTGACAGGGTCACAGAGGATTATCTAGTCCAGATACAGCAGTAACAAACCCTCAGCTGTGAGACGTACCATACAATCCAATTGTCACAGTTTGGATGAGGTTATTGGCCTTGTGGATTTTACAGGCAAAAGCACCTAATTTACTTACCTCATTGCAAAACCGTGTCCCTGAAAAATCATCTCAAGTAAATGTTCTCTTTACGTTCACACATAGGTTTTACTTCTGATTAAAGTTCTACATTGAAAAACTGCTTCTTTAAAAAACAAAACAAAAATTGTGATTTTTGGCACACTTTTGTAAGAACACCCCTGTTTTGATGCAGTTTTTGATGTTATTTCCTTGCTGTTTTTGATGATTTTTTAAAGGTTGAAGAAATAGGATTTGTTTCCACTGCAAAAACCTCAGCAGAAATGCATACAAAAAATATGATATATAACGTGTTTTTATCTCGTTTTTGAAAACTATGAAACTCTTCCTATTCATTTCAATGGGAAAGCCACATTGCTGTTGAACCTTTTTCGTAATTTCCACACACAAAAAAAAAAAAAATCAGGGCTCGATTGATTATTCCATTTGCGCCTGTTTTTTGTTGAGTTTTTACTGTTTTGTGCCTTTTTTAACACATTAATCTTTCTATTTGCTCCTCTTTTAAAGTCCTGTTATGTGTTTGCCTGGTTTTTTTTTAGTTTTTAGTTCACCACTGTTAGGGTTTCCAGATATTTTTGCCGGATTGATCATTTTCAACTTTCACAAAGTCCCAAAATTTGTCATACACACTCCAGTCACTCACCTCCCCCAGGAGCGATCTTACGTACTCCCAATATTTTGGTCCATTTTTTAGCGCCATTTTGCAAAATGTGTAACAAAAAAGTTAAAGACCAAAATAAAGACAAAATTGCGCAAAATTTGTGCGCCCTGTGCGCCGTTTCAAAGAATTTGCTGCCAAGAACGAAAATGAATATCACAAGGCATAAAAAAGTGACTTAAAAAAAAATAAATCAGGTCCTCTGTGTGAACACAGCATAAACATCCTAAGAAAAGAACAGTTTACAATTTGATAAAACAGGATGACAGCTGGAAAATCTATTTAACAAACTTTTTTTTTTAATTTCTGGAGACATACTGCAAATGTAAGTTATGATTTTTTTTTCACGCCGATTGTGAATTTACAGATTTGTAATAAAGTTTTTCCTGTTGATGTTGGTCTAGGCCAGTGTGGAGAATCCCTTCCTGTGGGTGGTTTTATAACCCTGCACTCCGGGAGCCATTACTTTTATAACGTGTCGACAGGTGTGGAGTTTGTTAAACATGTATGAGCCCATTGTGATATGAGGTAGCAGCTAATGCAAACTATTAAACAAGCCAGCAATCATATTAGCACCATCTGTGTAGTCCCTGCGCAGCGGAACCATTTCTCTGTCACTTTTCTTCCAAGACTTAAAGTTTGTACACTTTGGAATCAATGGGCATCCATGTAATGCAAAGATACATATAGTCCTCCAAAGTGCACTTGCATTTTGCTGAAGTGGGTCTCGAATGTAGGATTTAAAAAAAATAAAAAATATTTTTTTTAATAAAAAGTTATCAAAGCCACGCCCCTTAAACAAAAAGGACAGCTCCACTTTGGTGTTTTATTGCAGAAATGTGTAGTAATCCACTGCAATAAACAATCGAGAAAGTCTGTCTTCCTTCATATGGTGTGAGCCCTCACAAAGCCTCCTTATATAAAGTATGAGCCACAAATAGCCCCATATATACAATGTGAGCCCCAACATAGCTCCCTATATACAGTATGACCCCACACAGTCTCCCTATACAGTATGACCCCCATAGTCTCCCTATATACAGTACAGTGTGAGCTCCCATATATACAGTGTGAGCCCCATATATACAATGTGAGCCTCCACACAGTCTCCCTAAATACAGTATGACCCCCACAGTCTCCCTATATACAGTGTGCCCTACAAAGCCTCCTTATATAAAGTATGAGCCCACAAATAGCCCCCCCTATATACACCCTCAGATCTGGCAATCCCACCATGTGAAACAAGTAGTAGAAAGACAGAAGTGGTAGTCTGAGCTGCTGGTGTTATAATAAAAAAAATCCAGAAGACGTTATACAGGATTGACCATGTTGGACCAACTTTTTCATTAGGAAAACCAGAGTATACTGGTGCTCCACACAGCAGAGGTAAAATAGTGACATTATCGTGTCTGCTGTCTCTGTCATACGTGCTGACTGGTGGAAGAAGGAGCCGTCAGCTCTGTCTTCCACCATTGTATTCCCCGCTATCGTGAGGATGCAGATATCGGTGGAATCGGGATGCGAAATGGGGGACAGTGAAAGCATGGAGCAGCCCAGGGGCAACTGTTTTTGGCCCTTTGGCTGTCTCGGTTGTCAACCGGACTAGAACAGCCATAGGGCTGGTCTGCAATGTATGGTGATGCTATGTCTCAGCATAAAGCAGGTGAATGAGGGCACATTGTAACCCACAAGGAACTGCAAAATGAAAGTTGCAAAAAAGTCCAACTGGTTCCATTTTATTGCACCTTCCTAGCAGTGGTCATGGGCCATCATTCAGCATAAGTATAATGTCCTTGTGCTGTCCATGGAAAAAAACAACAACACATGGATAGAAAAAATGAGTGAATAAGGCTGAACCCCAACCCACATTTAGACCATGGGCAGGACTATGTTCTGCAAATAAGCAAGAGTAACGATCACAAGAGCAGTGTCACCGACATCAGCCATACGTGTGGTCATGCCATGCCCATGATTGGCCATAAAGTGGATGATTTACTGAGGAAGATGGGTAACAGCTAGTGATGATCAAGGACTGAAATGTTTGAGTGCTCGGTACTCGAATTGAGCACTTTGGGCACTCGGACGTGCTCAAATCGAGTAGCGAGCATAGTGGAAGTGAATGTGAAACTCAAGCATTTTTCGGGAGGACCGAAGATCTCTCTCTGTCCCCGAAGTTCTACAGCTCACAAAGAGTCCAGCTGGCAGAGGAGTCCCAGCAGGGGAATAATCCACTTCAGTGTGGCGGGCGGCTCAAATGATACAAATGAGCTTCTTACGGAGGAGACCAGAGCACTCGAGCACCGTGTGATTCTCAGCACTGCTCGATACTTGATCAAGCCCCCTATTTCATAATCGAGTATCGAGCAGTGTCGGGGGTGCCCGACCATCACTAGTAACAACCAATATACCGATCATAAAGTTGTCGTCAAGATTTCCCAGACTTCTGTATGGCAAATCTGCCTAGGGCACTTGACAAGATTTTTTGCTGTTTTTTGTTCAATGTTAATGTGGCTAAACCACAGTTGTCTCCTCGCTGTTCTCTAGTCCGTGTGAAATCTCGATGTGATAGCGACCATACTGCCAACTATCTTGCCCAGAAAAGGAGTAAATGGTGACACAAGCAGTTGAATATCTAACGTGACTGATCCAGTGAGTCTGGTGCCAGCCCTAGAAGAGAAGTCCGATATCACAAAGGGCTGAGGGAAGCACAAGCTTTAAACTCAGCAGGACACAGAGAAACCACTGACAGCCCATGTCCCTGAGGGCTAATTCTCTGTCCCCAATGATGCTGGGAATTGCAGGGGATAAATGAGATTAACACCCTGACATGGCTTCATTATGAGCCATAGAAAATAGGGGGCACGGTATGAATCCCCTCTGGGGGGTCATGCAAGGTGGCACCTATTTACTTAACATTTGCAAATGAACACCTTTAGGGGTTAATGATGATCTGGTTTATCTTAGCCTGCCACTCCTGAGCGAGGACATTCACACATCGTTCACGCTGCTAATTAACCACACACCGGCTAATGCCCCCCATTATCCTACAAACAAGTGTTTACATAGATATCAGAACACTCAGAACATTGTCCCTCTAAAATTGAAAACTACAGTCAACAGGGTCATCCGCTTCTATCAAGTCAAGGAAAATCGGTTCCTGGAAAATATGTGTGACAACCAATATGGCCGCCATTACAGTTCCCATAGAGTTGGGCCTGTGTAAAATTATACCTGTCCTCTTATTTCGGAGAAGGGTATTTTGCATCATTGGGTAATAATTGCCTCCACAACCTCATGAGGTTTTCTTACACCACGCCGAGATTATTCACCCCTAACCTTATTATATGGCTGCACCAATCCCGGGTCCTCTGTTAGTCTACGTTCACATTTGCGGTCTGCGCCGCAGCGTCGGGCGCCGCAGCGTCGCCGCATGCGTCATGCGCCCCTATATTTAACATGGGGGCGCATGGACATGCGTTGCACTTGCGTTTTGCGACGCATGCGTCACTGCGGCGCACGCGTCCGGGCGCAGAGGACGCAGCAAGTTGCATTTTTGCTGCGTCCAAAATCAACCAAAAAAAGGACGCATGCGTCGCAAAACGCAGCGTTGTGCATGCGTTTTGCTGCGTTTTTGTTTGCGTTGTGCGTTGTGTCGCCGACGCTGCGGTGCACAACGCAAATGTGAACGTAGCCTTACTACATTCCTAGCAGAATTATCATTCAGGAGTAGTGATGAGCGAATATACTCATTACTCGAGATTTCCTGAGCATGCTCGGGTGGCCTCCGAGTATTTTTTAGTGCTCGGAGATTTAGTTTTTCTTGCCGCAGCTCAATGATTTACATCTGTTAGCCAGCATAAGTACATGTGGGGATTCCCTAGCAACCAGGCAACCCCCACATGTACTTATGCTGGCTAATAGATATAAATCATTCAGCTGCGGCAAGAAAAACTAAATTACCGAGCACTAAAAAATACTCGGAGGACACCCGAGCGTGCTCGAGAAATCTCGAGTAAGGCCGGCGTCACACTGGCATATTGCATCGGATGCGATTTGCTAATAACACTCGGCTCCTGCTCGCAGCAGAGCAGGAGCCGAGTGTCATGCGTCTGTGCTCCGATTCTCTCGCACAGGGAGGATTGGAGCACAGCTGCAGAGGAGGCGGAGAAATGAATTTCTCCATCTCCTCCATTGCTGGGGTCCGCTTATAACGCACAGCACTCGGATGATATCCGAGTGGTGTGCGCTGTCTCACTCGCACCCATAGGCTTATATGGGTGCGAGTGAGCCGAGATTTTTCCTCGGTCCGAGACAATCGCAGCATGCTGCGATTGTCGCGGACCGAGGAAAACGGCCGACAAAAAGTCGGCTGCTGGGAGCTGCCCCATAGCCTAACATTGGTCCGAGTGCAATGCGATTTTTTATCGCATTGCACTCGGCCGTTTAAAACGCCAGTGTGACGCCGGCCTAACGAGTATATTCGCTCATCACTATTCAGGAATCAACCACAGATTGGAAACAGAAATATGGCCTCCATTAATGCTCAAATTGAGGAATAGGAAAATTTTCAATGATCGTCATCATAACCTGTCCACTAATGGGGCATTTTACCCACATAGGTAGGACGTAGATGTGATTCCTGTTGTAGATTTCAGCTTTCAGCAGAATCATCAGCACTCCGATACTATGGGATAATAATCTATTTTACTTGGGATAATGCAGCAATAATTATCTTTCTGTTTACAACATGAAAAATAATAGGGAGAAAAGACATACGAAACAGAGAGTTCATACAATACAGTCTATAGAGGAACATGCTGTAACACCACACCATCCTTATTGCTTAATACAGTCCCCCCCCCCAAAAAAAAAGCCTACAGCTGTTGTATAATACCATTCACAAAAATGATAAAGAGGGGAGCATTCAACTCACCTGATGAAAAAACTTTTAACTCTCAAGATGTGCACGGACATTGGATCCTGGTTGGAAGAATAATGCAAATACATATGGAAAAACGGTAATCTTGTCAGGCACACAATCTCCAAATTTCTATATTAAAAAGAGCTTTATTAATCCAGTAAACAGATAATGTAGGAAAAACACACATTTAAAAACAGCACATACTGAGATAAATATCCTGGATTTTTTCTCAGGATGTCCTGTCTTTAAACTTGTGTTTTTTTTGTCCATTAACTTTTTAATGGATTAATAATGCTCTTTTATATCTGGAAATTTGGAGATTGAGTGCTGGACAAGATTAGCGTTTTTCCATATACTCCAACAATTACAATTTCTACACTCCATAGACCTGTAATACCGCACAAAGGTTTTTGCTCTCCTTCTTCACTAGAAACTCCTACAATTTTCTGCAAAAAAAGTTTCCATATGCTGTACCTTTAATTTGCATGCTATGTCTTTGACTCACCAAGACTGGCGTTTTGCAATTGTCTTGATGAACAATATGTTGGAGAAATATATGTCAAATTCATTAAGAGTCTTTTTTGCCGCTTAATCAGAGAAAAGCATAAAGTAGAGACAGAGACCATGATTCCAGTGATGTATCAATTACCACGCTACTTAGTATGGTTATGATACAATCACGGTTTTACCAGCAGGAGATTATCACCAGAGGACTAGTAAACCTGCTGCCAGGTAGTCCTCTATATTCATGAGCTCTGTATAACTCCGCCCCAACCACTGATTGGCAGCTGTGTACACTGTGCAAAGGCAGAAAGCTGCCCATCAGTGGTTTGGGCGGAGTTACACAGAGCTCAACATTCAGAGAACTGCTAGAGCAGATAAAACTATTATTTTATCAAAATGACAGCAAGCAGCTCAGTAAGTGACATATCACTGGAATCAGGGTCGCTACTCCTGATGGGGTAGCAAACAAAACCTGGTGACAGATTCCCTTTAATGAATTTGGTGCATTTTTATGCTTGTATGCGCCACTGCAAAGGCTATACTAAAGAAATAAATTGCAGTAGATTTCTGTGCTGTCCGGGTCTGGTGTGAAAATGCCAAGAGTTGCTGACTTTTTGGACAACCACGAGTTGCACCCCCCAACATTTTTAGGCCAGAATTGTGTCAAAACTCCAGATGACCACGGGGTTGTTAAACAGGAAAAAAATCTGATGATCAAGTTATAAAACGCTGTATAGTATTTTAGGACATTAAGAGTGTACTTTGTACATGGCAAACAATTCCCATCACTGAAAGAGTCAAAAATGATATCAAATAAAGTCAAAGATAAAGGTCAACTTTCCCAAAATGTATTCTGTGTTACAAAGTGATAAAACTAAAAAAAGGAACCGTGACCCAAAATAGTCACCTGCTATCACAAAATCATATTATACGGCACAAAATAGTCATTGGCTGCGGAAAGAGTAACAAAAAGAGGACAGTGCCTCATCCAATACAGATTACCAACTTTAGAGGAAAACGCGGAAACAAGCCTGTCAAGTGGGTGCTCACTTTATATAAAGGTGACCCTATTTCTGGGTGGATCCCTTCTCCAGGAGAGTACGGGTCTGTGCTCGCCAATGGAAGAAGTTAGTGTATGAAGAATATGACGCCTGTAATGGCGCTGAGGAAAAGTATAATAGAAACATTTGCACCACTTCTGCATTTATCATCCACTCCTGGTTTTGGCTTACAGATACTGATGTAAAATACTGACCAAATACTGCTGGTGTGACGGCAGCCTAAGAGAGGACAAATCTGGGGTGACCCAGGTCCTCCACGACTAAGGATGTTTTCACAGTGCGTTTTGCCACCTGTTCCTTGTTCCCATCGGAGCTTACTGTATGTCTGAACCCCCTGCAAAATGGGATTTGTTCATATGTGCCAATGGGGCCATAGACTATAATGGAGGCGAACACTTAGGCCGGGATCACACATACACGAGATACGGCCGAGTCTAGTAGGTGAAAACCGAGCTCTGGCGCCGGCACTCCGGAGCGGAGCGTGCAGCCGCACAGCAATACATGGAGCTGCACGCTCCGCTCCGGAGTGCCGGCGCCAGAGCTGGGTTTTCACCTGCGAGACTTGGCCGTATCTCACGTATGTGTGATCCCGGCCTTAGACACAGTTTACTACACACATGTTCACCCTGTTGGCTCTATTATAGTCTATGGCCCATCGGCACATACGCCCGAATCCCGTTTTGTGGGGGCTTCGGACGTAGGCCCCGTTAGGGCCAACAAACAGGTATAAAATGCAATGTGAAAGCACCCTAAGAAGAAATTATGGCTCTACACCACGTTAGAACAGCTTTGATGCATGGTGGCCAGAGGGGATGTGCACGTCTTTTTCAGTGATGCCATTGCAATATACCCACGTCAATCCATGCCCAGCAGAGTTAGGAGAGGTTTCCTTATATTTAGCACCCCAGGATCATTTTATAATTAGTTATAATTAGGCTTTATCACCAGTTTTACAGCAAAGTTGGTGCGCCACATCAAAAAGATGTAGCACCTACTGATCCGACACTATGAAGAGTCCTACGCAACATCTGATGCTCCGGACAAATGTGAACAATCCCATAACAAACTAAAGGATCCATTCTTGCATCAGTTCCTCTCTGGCATTTCAGTAGATGGGAAAAAAAGCCAGATGGCCATGTAATGCCCAACTCTTCCCAGATATGTATTGCTTCTCATATAACATGGTGATGCCTCATTGGTGCCAGCAGGCCATGATGATTGCCATACAGCGGCTCAGCCTCAACGGGTCAAAAGAAGCAAAAGTTGTGCTAGGAAGGCAACATTGTACACTGAAAATAGCCAGAACTTGAAAAGCCGGTGTAGGTACCCTATGTATAATGCAACGCACCCTTCTGTGGTGACACAGTCGAAGCCACTCCGTCTGCTTCATATATGGCATTCACTTCTGAAGGACATTGTTTGCCATATGATGCCGCCATAGTAAAGTCGAATTTGTCACAATCTGCCGATTCTTCCTCTGGCATATGATGTTGGTGGAAAGCAGGATTAGGCAGGATACGTTTCAATATCTGATTAGGTGCAAAAGAAACCTCAAATAACTGGGTCTGACTTTTGAGACTTGTTTGCACCCTAGGACTTGCACCTGTATTATGCTGCGATTTGGCAGCTGGACAGACCCATCGTTGTCTGTGCGACATGTACCATGACCAAAGTCTTCAGCCACGTTCACACACTCAGTATTTGGTGAGTTTTTTACCTCAGTATTTGTCAGCCAATACCAGGAGTGGAACAATCGGAGGAAAAGTACAATAGAAACACGTCACCACTTCTGTATTTATCACCCACTCGTGGCTTTGGCTTATAAATTCTGAGGTAAAATACTGACCAAATACTGAACGTGTGAACGTGGCCTTATGGGAACACTCTGGTTTTCTGTATACTGTAGCCATTGTGAAGCATTAGACGCCAGATCTCTGTATTTACATAGGATAACTAATGGTGAAATGTGCCAGCGACAGATCACGAGACAATCACAAGAGATTAACCCCACAGCTATACAACTGCCAGCAGGGTGGCATACATCACCCACACAGATAGTTATATAATAATATGTTAGTGCCCTATCTCTGAGCAATGACTGCAAAACTGCAAGGTTTTTGTGAAACTGGAGCAAAACTTCTGAATTTTTACGCAACTTTGCATTTCGTCCCTCAATATACCCCAAAGCTACAGACATGTGGGTCAGATACGCTATGGATAGTCCTCACCAGCAAAACCTGCACCGATTGTACGACTTTCATTGCAGTAATGAGCACATTTCATTCTCTACATGGTCGACGGTAAAATCCACAGTGAAAATTTGCAGCATATATTGACATTCCCAGATTTAAAATCATTAATGGAGGTTCATTTCCACTGTGGATTTTCTCCGTAATGTGCGGATTTTGTAAAGTCTCATCCACAATTCTGTTCTGCTATAATACACTGTGTATATATTTTCCTCCCGGAAAATCCACAGCGTATTTAATCTGTGATTACACATTATGAACATTCCCACCAGTCTGCATCTTGGAGGGAAAAATGTTGGTTATTTTAATACATTCATATGTTGAGAAGAAAATCATACTGCATATTTAAAATCAAAGCATGACAATGTATTTGGTGGATTTTCACTGCACATTTTAACCTTTGGGTTATGTTCACATAGAACATTTTTACTGCGGACCACCGGCATCACAGGTCCCTGAATGATATTTGCAGTGGCATGTACTGATGCAGATTTCATCTTTTACAGGGCAAAGTGTGAAACTTGCAAAAGTTGGCATGCATGCAGGTATCATGGTGGCTCAGTGGTTAATGCTATTTGTTTGCAGCACTGGGGTCCTGGGTTCAAATCCCACCAAGGACAACATTTGCAAATTATTTGTATGTTCTCCCTATGTCTTCTGATGGGTAATATAATATATGAGCCCCAATGGGGACAGAGCTAATAATGTCTGTACAGGGCTATATAAATCGGCTGTGTTTTTGCTCCATATGAACTTAGCTTTGCAATGCAGAGTGTTCACGCGGTGAGGATTTTACACAGATTTCTAAACTGAAATCCACAGCTTTTTTATGCCTCTAAAATCCATGCATAACTTCAGCACTTATTCATATGTACTGTGTTTGCTTTTGTTGCTGAAAAGTAACAAAAAAAAAAAACCCACACAAAAACAAAACCAGATCAGCTTTTAAGCTTGCACATTTAGATTGCTTACTGGAATGAATGGGTAAGATCCACACACACACACTAAAAGGTGTGTTTCTGCAACCGAAATTCACATCCCCCAGATTTAAATAACAAAAGCCTATTCACGTAGATTTCATCAGCAAGAGAAAAAACCCCACAAAAAATGGAGCATATGGATGACATAAAAGCCATGTTCACATGATCAGTATTTGGTCAGTATTTTACATCAGTATCTATAAGCCAAAATCAGGAGAGGAAAAGTATAATAGAAACACATCACCACTCCAGTATTTATCACCAGCTCCTGGTTTTGGCTGCAATTACTGATAGTGTGATCATGGCCTTAAGGCCAGGATCACAGATTCGCGAGATATGGCCGAGTCTCGCAGGTGAAAACCCAGCTCTGGCGCCGGCACTCCGGAACGGAACGTGCAGCTCCATGTATTGCTGTGCGGCCGCACGCTCCGCACCGGAGTGCCGGCACCAGACCTGCGAGACTCGGACGTATCTCGCGTATGTGTGATCCCGGCCTTAAGTTAAAACTTGTTTACTCTGTTGGATCCGTACTGCAAAAACGGAACCAAATACTCTATATGTGAAACCAGCTTCACAGAAATGGTTCTTCAGTGAATAGGCTCCAGCAAACATGGAGACATTACCATGATAGAGATGAGCTGTGTATCTAAGCCTCTGTATCACACATTAGATATAACAGCAATCAGTAGATACTGTTAGCATCAGTATCAGGTAAAATATGATTAGATAGAGCAGCTCAGCAGGCAGTACGTCCCATGAAAGACTTAGGGCAACTCACAGGGTGGCTCAGTGGTTAGCACTATGGCTTTACAGCACTGGGGTCCTGGGTTCATAATCCCACCAGGGACAAAATCTGCAAGAAGTTTGTAAGTCCTCTGATAACAGTGATGCATGTCTGTAAAGTGCTGCAGAATATGAATGTGCTGCAGAAATGAAGCAGTCTACAAAAAGGCTTAGTTCTATCTATATATGGAAGGATCCAAGACTTTTGGGTATTTTTTTAACCCGACATTTTTGGAATCCATTTCCACAACAACTGATACCTAGATTCAAAGCTGAGACTAAAAAGTCTTATTATTGCTGAAGATAATAATGATATAAATGTCCTCAGCTCTCTGTAATAAGTGCTCACAGACACATTACCTGCACATAAGGGATAAAAGGAGGAGGAGGTGCAGCGTGAGGGGCTGGAAGATGCGCAGTAAGGTGAGTGTTTTTAGATTTTTTTTCTTTTTGGCTGGGTGGCAGCATGCAGTGCGCATGCGTAGCAGAGACATAGTGTCTAGGTACTGGATGACTACAGGTAACATTCAAGTTTGCAACTGTTACTGCTTTAATATCCCCAAATCCCAGGAGTGATGTCTCTGCTGGGGAGGCCAGAATGGCAGGTAAGCGGCACCTTTCTCTGCACTGCACCTTACCTGCTCACTACACAGGTATGGAGCTCACACCCTGACACCCGAGCAAGCGGCGACTGCTGTCTCCTTGGGGAGTTTGGCAGCAAGATCTCAAGTCTCCAGGGGGGAAGACGCCTTATTACCTGGTGCGCCGTCCCTGGAGTGAGACTTCTGCAGGATACCTCCTGTGCATCAGAACATAGAGCCAAGTACCCCCCATGCCAAATATTGTTACCCCCCCCCCATTAATATTGAGGTTGGGGGGCTGAATCAAAGCAGGGGCATCAGTGGACTAATCTGCATTAATATCCCTTCACCTAACAAAGCCCTCCAGTTACACAATGACAAAGAGATTTTCTTTCAAATATTATTGCAATTTAGGAAATATATTACAATGAATTTATAGTTTGCTATTCGGCAATTAATTAAGCATTTTTACTATTTGTAATAAAAAAAAAAAAAAAAAAAAAAAAAAAACACTTGAAAACAATAAGTTTTATATGCCCTCACCACTGGGGGAAAAAAAAAATCACCTTGCAGAATAGGTGATGACAATACTAAGTGTTAAATGTATGATTTTAATCCTGTCTGGATATATGAGGAGTAAGAATCACAATGAGAAACATTTTTGCAGTAATCTTCCCTCGCAGCTGCTATTTCTTCCTCTGATCCTCAGATTAAACTTTCCTTCCCACAACTAATGACATCTATAATACGAAATATAATAAAATAGTCCCAGGAACACAACACACAACACATGCTGCTCCTAATTGATCCCATATAGCGAATAAAGTGAATGTCGCAGTGAAGTGGTGGTAACATTACCAGGCTTGCGAAACACTCGTGTAAATTATAGACAAGTATGTGTGTATAACCTATATTAGCTCCTGCATCCTACTTTTGGTGTTACAATTGTGCGACATTATGCTGTATAGTTGTACATGCAGGTTTTTTTTTATTTGGGGGGAAGGGGGTTGTATCAAGAATCAGTGGTTTGTGAGCTGCATATGAAAAATTGATGTAACCGATCCTGCAAATCGTGTGTGTAAAATATATATATATATATATATATATATATATATATATATATATATATATATATATATATATATTATTATTCTAAATCACTAGTATAAAATCTAGTTTATTAAACTATGACACGGACACATCACATATCTGGGCATTGATTACTCTCTAAAGTTTAGAAAGCACACATATCTACAGAAAATAAATACAAACATTATATATCTCTTCCCCTGAAGAAAGGAGTAGCAATCCCTTCCACTTAGTATATTCTTTCCAAAATGAGACATCCCACTTAACTTTCCCTAACATCTATATTTTTTACAGAAGATGAGTAGTAGTACACCTCTCATTGCTTTAGGCTTCCACTTACTATATTGCTCCCCCTTTTGAGAGATCCCACAACTTCCCTTGAAAATCTTTTACAGAAAATGAGTACTACTCCACTTCTCATCACTTGGGGTACAGCAGAGCACCTCAGCCTCCACCTGCTGCCTCTGAGCCCCTACATATTCCTGGACATTGGATGGCGCCGGGCACTTGCTGTTACTTGCAGTGCAAACCTGCATTTCAAAGGCTCTTTCTATGGGACAACAAGGGAATTAACACTCATCATCCTCCCGAGCCCGGGCCCCAACCAGAAATGCTAATGAAGATTAAGTATTGATTACAAGATGCCTTCTCAGTGCGATAATAATATATATATATATATATATATATATATATATATATATATATATATATATATATATATATATATATATATATATATATATATATATATATATATATATATTTATTTCTCTTCAGAGATGTCACTGCTCCACATATAATTAAATAATTAAATATACAGTCCCACTCCACATGTCGGTTCTATAAGTAAAACTTTTCAAGACTATAGGAATAACTTGGAAGTATAATTGCATCTGTAAACCAATACAAAATGCTATATATATTGTGGAAAAAAAACAACTGCTCACTATATTTTCCTGCTCCTGATGGCAAATAATAAGGCGAATAATACTTTAAGTGGCTTAATAAAGCAGATGTGCTACAAATGGCACGTTCTCTCTATATGGGCTGGGTAGCTGCGCCTTTTGCACTGTCTTGGCGCACTGTGTGAAAGTCGCACTGCACTGGTGAGTCTGGCTACTGTCGCTGTCAGTGCCATGCTTTGGTTTCACACTTATTTCTAATGTGCCATCAGTATTCTGAGTTTAGGAATATAAGTCTGTACACCCCTCCCAAATGATATTAAAATCTAATCCACAATGACAGCAATGTTTCGTGAATTCGGATACTTGCCCCCATTACTTTCTCCTCTCTACCTTAGGGCTTTTGTGCCCACCGCCCCCTGCCTGCCTGGCACTGCCCACATGTAAAAAGCCTGGCAGAGAATAAGATCTGATCATCACATTCTCCCCAAGGCAAGAGATATAATGGGAGCTTGTCAAGTATTTATTTAAATGGACACTTTAAGTATTTTTGTTTCCCTTCTCCTGCTTATTATCTGTGCCAATCCCAAACCTTCTACTAAAAAAACTGCTGGAGGCAGAAGAATCAAGAAACCAGACATGATACAAGCTCTGCGCCCTGCAAGAACTAGAAAACAACCGGCTGGCAGCTATTGGCCATGAAATGACTACATAATGTTCTACTTTTTTTTTTTTGCAATCGCCATACAGAAGATATAAAGTTATAGTATGCATTAAAATATAATTAAATTTATAGAAATCTTTATTTTTATTCTGTATGCTCCATACTCTTATGATCGATAGAAATTACTGCAGAGAAAAAAAAAAAAAAAAAAAAAAAAATATATATATATATATATATATATATATATATATATATATATATATATATATATATATATATATATATATATATATTTTTTTTTTTTTTTTTTTCTTGTCTACACCCATTGTAATATAGTATGTGTATTTGTTTTTTCTATGATTCTATAGTGTAGGTATATTATTGTCTACACATTATATTGTAGTATTTGATATATTTTTCTTCTTATATAGTGTAGGTACAGTGTTGTCTACACTCATACTTACTGTGTGTGCTTTTTATTTATTTTTTATATAGTGTGTACACAGTACTATACCTACCCACTATAAAACATAAAAAAAATAATGAAATAACAAAGACAAAATTACAATGTGTGTAGTCACAATCTTATACCCACTCACTATAAGAACACAGAAATGAAATCCCAAATACACATATTACAATGTGTGCAGACACCTACCCACTACACAATTATGATATAGAATGCATATTTACTCATTTTTGTTACAATGATTTCTTAGTGGGAAGGTGTCTACACACATTGTAATATGTTTGTTATTCATTTTTTTTCTAGGTTATATAGTGGGTAGGTATAGTGTAATCTATACTCGCACACTATTAGAATGTGTGTAGACAATATTGTACCTACAAACTATTAAACCAGAAAAAATATGTAACAAATACATCTACTGCAGTATAATGTGTGTAGACAATACTGTACCTCCACACTATAAAATCACAGTAAATTGAAATAACAAATACACCCTAAATTACAATGGGAGTAGACCCAATCCTATAAAAACACAGAAAAATGAAATGCACCTATTACAAACAATATATAACAAATACACATATTACAATGTGTAGACCCCCCCCCACCCACTATAAAATCATGGTTATAGAGAAAAAAAATACATATTATAATGACTTTATAGTGGTAATTGTAATATGTGTATTTATTTAAAGTCACTGTGTTTACAGTGGATAGGTATAGTATTATCTACACTTGCACTACTATACTTGCACACTAATAAGCCATAAAAAATACCACAAAAATAAAAATCTGTAACAAATATTATGGTATAATGGGCAAACCATACTATACCTACAAATACACCCTAAAGTACAATGTGTGTAGACCCAATCCTATACCCACTCACTATAAAAACACCAAAAAATTAAATGACCAATACATATCTAACCATGTGTGTAGACTCCTATCTGCTATACAATTATACACATGTTTTAATAGTGGGTAGGTGTCTATACACTGTATTTTTTTTTTTTGTAGTTTTCTGTGTTTATAGCAGCGGGCAAGTCTAGTATTGACTATACACACACTACTATACCTGCACAATATTAAGCCAAAAAATAATACAAAGAAGAAACCCTACTATAGTATAATAAGACAACACTTTACCTACATACTATAAATTCACAGAAAAATGCAATAATAAATTACAGTGTGTGTATATTACACAATCCTATAACCACTTACTATGTCTTCCCACTATTAAATCCCTATGTATTTATTCTTTTTTTTTTTCTGTTTTTATAATGTAGATAGTCTTGTCTGTATAAAACATAATACAAAAAAATATATAGCAAATACACCTGTTATATTGTACATATAATGCTATACTACACACCATACAAAACACTTGTATAAAAATCACGATTTGCATGAGAAATATTAAACTATGACCTGCCAAAAAAACAACAACAACAAAAAACCCCAGAATATTATGATTCTGGGATTTTTCATGTTCTACCCTTTTTTAATAGAAAATCTCCTTATTAGTATTTTTTTTTTTTCTTGTAATTGTTAATGTTTTTGTGTGTTTTTCCTGCTGGGCTCAATCATCACAGCCTGTAAATGTTTAGATAAGAAAGTGTGAAGGAAAACATTGAGGCTGATGGTTGGAGATTGTAACATTTCCTCTGCAGATAAAGTATCACTGACAATATTGTGATTAGCAAGCCACTGAGCAGTGTCTGAGGCTGGGCAGCACAGTAATCCCCATGTGGGCGTGGCCTGGCTGGTCAGAGCCTGGGATTGGTGCAGCTTGCCCCCCTCTATAATGAAGGCTCGGCCCCCTCCCTGGGGAGGAGTTCCCATAATAGGAGCATTAAGGGAGGACAGGGAGATAGAGGGAAATAGTCAGTTGTGAAAGAGCTTCCATGCCTGCTACCTAACTGCTGACACCTGGGAATACACTTCTGAGCCTGGGATATTATATACCCTGACTGGGCACGACCATGCTGTGGAAACTAGCAGATAATGTCAAGTATGAGGAGGAGTGTGAGGTGAGCACTCGGCTCTGCTACATATGTGCATGTTTGGCATAGGATGCATTAGATTTGCAGCCTCTAAATTATATAAATGGGTTTAGCGCATCGCATATGGCGTTGTTTTTTTTTGTTTTTGTTTTTTTTTTGTTTTTCATGGTCTTCAAAACTGTCTCATTGAATTATCTCTAAACTGCATGCTCAATGTATGGTGTATGTTGTGATTCATGGGTGAAGAAATTACCCCTGATTTATGCCTTATATTTTTGTCCCCCCTTATACGGAGAATATTTTTGCTATTTTAGTTCTATTATGAGTGTAAAGTGCAGTCTTGGGGCTGGACAGTAGTGGGCGCCAGAGACAAGGGTATTGTATGTATACAGGGGTTTGGGTCAGGAGTTCCTTTGAGCAGCGATGTTAAAGAATTCTGCCAATTGCTTCATGTCTTGTCTGTCCAGAACTTCGTTGCCGTTTATTATGGAGATATATTTTTGTCCCTTTTGTTGTACTATTCACATAATGCATGCTAGACGTTTACTTACGATTTGGTGATTGATCTTGGCGTCATGAGTTGACTCGCTCTTTGGCATTTTTTTTTTTTTTTTTTCGATGCTTTCCCTTTGGTCACAGTCATTCATTTTTCCCCATTGGTCACGGTCTGTAGGCTGCGGTTGTTTTGGCTCCTGTTGATTAGATTCAGTCATTTGAAATCAATAGGAGGTATTTAGCAGGGAGGATGGGTCACAGCGGAGTCTGTTGGGGCTCCTTTCTCTACTGATTAGCTCACCCTGTTATTTTAATAAGCGTGAAGTTGTAATCTGCTAAAAACCGCAGATCAACCTACTTATCAACATTTTTTTTTTTTTTTTTTTAAGAGTAGAATCCTAATGGACAGTTGTCTCCTGCGACCAGAAAATAAGGGGCACTCACTTAAAACTGTATAATTTAAGCAGGTCAGATTATATATATTTTTTTAAGTAAGCAAAAATAAAATGCAGAAAAATATTGTGTTGAGGATGACTGAGATTATAGATACAACTATCTGTCGCCCTCCACGCTATATTTTATATACACATGTGAAGCTTGATCACAAAAATCTGGGTGATAATTGATTGATTCTAACTGGAGTTCTTAATATCTGAACTTATAAATAAAATGCATGCAGAATCAGAAGGGGGAAACAGTTTCAGATATTTGTGCTCTTGAAGACTATTTTAGTATTTAATTTTTTTTTTTCTACATTTGTTTCCTATACAGGACAGACATGATGGAGGCAGCAATGGTAATCCAAGGTTACCCCATCTGTCATCAGTCAGCCAGCACTTGTACAGTCCAGCTCCCCCACTTTCTCATTCAGGGTCCTCTGACTTCCAGCCACCATATTTTCCACCTCCATACCAGCCTTTGCCGTATTCCCAGTCTGACCCTTATTCCCACCTTGGAGACCCATTCTCCCTCAACTCGATCCACACTTCTCACCCTCCTCCAAGTCAACAGCAGGCATGGCCGAGCCGTCAAAGCCAAGAACACAGTGGAATTTCCCATCACGGCAGACCGGGGTTGGTTCATCACATCCCATCTCTGGATCCTACCTCGGGAAGGTTGGGAAGAGACTTCCAAAGAAGGCCTGATATTCTTCTGCAGCATGGACATGGTCATGGACATGGTCTAGATTCCGCAAGCCTTGCAGAAAATCTTGGTCTACCAGACATTGGCCAGCAGATGGAGGATGTTGCGGTAATGTTCCCTATAAAATTCATATTATGTCAAGGATAAGGTTTCTTTTGGAGAGCCTTCCTGGCTTAAGAGTGTGGGGAAAAATTTGCTGGTCAGGGCTGGATTCACTATTTTATAATAAGTTTTCCAAGCTTTATTGGCAAAGAGCCCTTGGCTGCAATTTTAACATAATTAAAAAAATAAAAATAAAAGGGCCAGTATGTAGCATGTTGATGTTGTCTTGGCTTACTTTCGATTGCCCATCTTTAATTTTTGAACTCTAAAACCTATTGCTCCAAGAATGTCATTTACAAGTGTACATCCACTAACTTTTATCTTCTCCATACATTGAGGAAAATGTGAGAATTCTAACCATACAGTATGTTACTGACAAGATTCTTTATTTTTGTTTGAAAAATTAAAATTAACAACATTCCTAATAAATGTACAAAAAAGTCAATATTGGACTTAAAATTGAAAAAAGCTAACATTTACGTACAATTATATTTATACTTTTTTTTTTTTTTTTTACTCCTTCCATACAGAGTTTAGAAGACCAGGGTTTAATCATGCATGACCAGACGGTCATAAAAAAAGGTTTGTTCAACTTTCTCTATGTAAATGTGGTACAAATCATGATGTTCTGCAAACTAATCTCATTGTTTGTCTTCTGTTAGTTCATAAGACTATTTCCAATTTTTGATGTATTTTAATTCTGGTGTGAATCGAAAGAATTTGCTGTGAAACTTTTTTTTTTTCTGTACTTGTTTGTTAAACAACAACATTTTTTTATTTTTTTCCCTCCCTCAATCGTAGTGCATCCAATGTTCATTAACCCTTGCAAATTGAGTGAAAACAGAACATTTTATTCTATAAACGATCTTGATTACAAAGATTGTGTCATGTTAAAAATATTTAGTTGATTTTTTTTTTTTTTGTGTGTGTGGTGGTACAGTTTTGATATCACAAACATTGCTTTGCTCTCATCTATCTTTTTTTTTTTTTAATTAAAGATTTTTTTTCCTTTTTTTTAGTAATTTTGTGAGTTCTACGTGTATATTTTTGGCACTGTCTTCTAGATCACTTTATTAAATGGAGTCTATTAGGAATGCTTGAACTGCTGTGCAGATTGATCTGTCATGGAGAACCTAAACATTATAGCAGACACTTGACAGCGTTGGCATTATACCTCGCTTGTTCTCTGTTCATGCTTGCTTTTGGAGGGAGTTAATTACTAGAGTATTCTTGCAGGTTGGGCATAGTTGAAGTCTGCATTGTGAAATCTTTCTATTTTGTTCCCTTGTTGCTCAGATTGTACACAAAGACACTTTCTATATATTTTTTTTTCCAGACAAAAATGATGATAAAAAAAGAAATCATTTGTCTGGTAAATGAAGTTTTATATTCATGTTCAATCTGTCAGAGTGAAAATGGTTAAAATGTAAAAAGCTATTACGGTAAATTTTGAGTGTGCATTAAACTTTTGTCAAGAACTTCATATAAGTTTTCTTTAGCTACTCCCAAACCGTCTCTATCCAAACGAATTCTCCATGACATCCCTTTTCTACACTTCTCTCCAGTTTGGAGATGCATGTCATATACAGTGCTCCATATTTACTTAAGTCTTTTGTGTTACTAATGCTCATGTAAACCTCTCCGTGCTCTTCAGTTTTTAAAAGCGGATTCCAGAAGTGTACAAATATTCTAAATGGCCTGAGCTTTGAAAACACGTGCTCTTGTGTTCCTCCACACCCTTGTATATATGTCAATACATATATACATTCATTAAGGTGGGGACGTAAAAAGGTTCTGGCCCAGCTTCCTCAAATAGCTTCTTGCTGGACTCTTTTTTTTTTTTTTTTTTTTTTTTTACCCCTAAGTTTGGCTTAATGGAAAGAAATTAAGATTCAGGTGGTGATGGTTCCGTCCTGTCATTGGGTAAGATAGATTAAGCACTTTATTAATGAAGGCATATACTAGGGCCAATTCTATAAATGCCTAGTTGACTTCTTTATATTTTCAAAGTGGCGTAAACCAGACACCAAGAAATTCTCGAAAACATGGGTAGAACTTACAAAGTCTGAGATGATGTTTTAGTATGGTTCAAAGCCCTAGAGTTGATATTGCTTTGTATTGGAGGAAGCCCCCCATGATTAGACACAAATGTTTGACCACTAAAGTCCATTAGCTTGTAGGAAACCTTACCTTTTGAATGATTAAATATTGTCTTCTCCACAGGCAAAAACACCCTTAACATGTCCTACCAGAAAGACTCTCTGATGGGAATAGTTATCAATCCAAATGAGGTCTTCTGCTCTGTCCCAGGAAGATTATCACTTTTGAGTTCCACCTCGAAGTACAAAGTTACTGTAGCAGAAGTCCAGAGGCGGCTCTCTCCCCCTGAATGCTTGAACGCGTCCTTACTTGGAGGTGTACTAAGAAGGTAAATGTTCTGACTCCCTCTATATCGCTATTAGAATTGTGTGTACTCGTTGACATGAAAAGCTGAACAAATTTAGAAAAACATCTAGCAAAAATTTGGGTCTCCTTAATTGGACAATAAGAATGTGGACAGTGCAAATGAAACTGTTTCTGAGTTTTGATCAAATCTTTGAAAAGCGATGGTAAGCAGGTGTGTTGAGTCTTTGATCTGGGAGCCATTGGTGGACATCCATTAATAACAAGTTAAAATTCACCATTTCCCACCTGTATGGAGGGAAAACTCCACATGATCCATAAAAAAACATCTTGAGGTTTAATAATGTGAACTTTGAGACAATGCAAGAATGCATACTTCTAAGCAATCTGTCCCCCCTAGCTTTTGAGTTAATGTCCCTTTTTAAAAGCCACACCCCAAAACATTGTATCAGCGGTAAGTCGTCTTATCTATATCCAGCTGTATAAATGGAGTCTTGTCATCTTTCTTCCAATCCTGATACAATAGTAACCGATCTCATAATTGTCTTCAGGGCCTGTTGGGATTTGTTGTTTTGCAGCAGATGGTAAACGACTGGGTGCTTAAGTGGTCTCTAAATAGTTAATGTGTATAATGTCCCCCGGCCATTGAAACTCGCCCAACTGCTTTTTATTTAATGATGGAGGACAGGAGGTGTTCACAATCGGCAACACTTGTAGTGAAACACAACTTTCCTTCCACGGTTTCCGATGTGGCTGCAACTATAACAATGGCAAGCATTGTTCTAAAGCCTTCATAAACGGAGCCATGTAGGATCCATTGCACGAGATGAGCGAGAAATCGTTAGACCACATCTTCCACCCACCGCCTGACAGTTCTGCTAATTTGAATATGAACCAATTGCAACAATAAATGTAAGAAAGAAACTTGTTCCGGTCCTTGGATTCTGGTTAACAAGACAGCTAATACATTTAACGATATGTTCAGTTTTTGGCGTGGATTTCATGCTATATCCTCGTTAAAGAGAAAAAAAAAACCTTCAAAACTGCTTTCAGCAAGCTAGAAAAATATTTAGAATGGAGTCCTCACTCAGTGGTTGATGCCTTTTTAATGGCTAACTGAAAAGATGGTAACAAATTGCAAGCAATTCAGCAAGCTACACAAATGAGAACATGCCTATAGTGTAAAAACAAAAACAAAAAAAAAACCCTTTTGCAAATACATGGTGTATAGACAGAAAACATGAAAATATCGACATGCAGTTTTGCTCCAGAAACTCACTAAAAACCACTTGTCTCTTAGATGTGGATTTTTCAGCTAAACCAAAACTCCACGTGAATATCCACTAAGACTTCATTCATACATCAGTATTTCTGGTCCGGGTTTCATCAGTATTTTAAAGTCCAAACCAGGACTGGCTCAAAAAATACAAAATTGTTCCATTTCACTTTTAGTTTTTTTTTTTTTTTTCGAATGGCAGAAATCAGGGGTGGAACCTAACATACACTGAGGGAATGAGGCCTAAGGATGCGTGCACACGTTGCGGAAAGTGGGGTGGATTTTTCCGGACTGATTTTGGTAAATCCGCAGGTAACCAGCACTGCGGATTACCTGCAGATTTACCCCGTTTTTTTTTTTTTTTTTTTGTGGATTCCACCTGCGGTTTTACACCTGCGTATTCCTATAATGGAGCAGGTGTAATCTGCTGCGGAATCCGCACAAAGAATTGACATGCTGCGGAATAAACAATGCTACTTTCCGCGCAGTTTTTCCCGCAGCATGTGCACTGCGGATTTTGTTTTCCATAGGTTTACATGGTACTGTACAACGCATGGAAAACAGCTGAGAATCTGCAGCAAAATCCGCAACGTGTGCACATACCCTAAGCCTGTGTGGCTACAATAAGTGTTTGGTGAGTTTTTTAACTCTGCGTATTTTCGCTGCTTCAAAAATGGCGTCTTGCTGTTCCAGCAAAGTCGATGGGATTTATAGAAATCTCATGCCCATTGTACTATTAATATATAATGTATATGCTGTGTAAACTGACCTGCATTGCGAGTTTTAAATCTGCAACATGTCGACTTCTCTTGCGTCTAGGTTTTTCCCATAGATGCAGAAAATTCGCAAGTAAAGGAAGGAAAAACAAAAAATGTACATGCATTTTTAGTGTGGCAGAAATGCTTCAAAAAGTGTGTAATCGGCACATAACACTGTTAGTTTTTTTTTTTTTTCAAAGCCGAATACCAGGAAGTGTCAAAAACTAAGGAGTGTTGTTTAAAATGTAACCCACCAACAAGAGACAAAAGTGCTAAAAATGCAAGTGACCTCATTTGCTTAATGGGTGCAACAAAAAAATTCAACATCAAAAGCTCCTTGTGGGAATGTAGCCTTAGGGTTAACAAAAATCCATACTCTGTTAAAAAAAATGTAAGCAATATATTTTTTCTGAAGGGGAAAAATATATATTTTTCTTCTGCATGTGGCCTCACTCATGTAATCTGGATCCTTTTGGTGATGCAGTGTTGCTGTAGAAATGTGTAGATGAAGAAGCTGGGGTTAGGAGTGTGACATTAACATATGGCTAATTTCCATCTATAAATAGCGGGAATTAATGAGCGCATGGGGTTAGCAACTTAAAACTGCAAAAAACATCTTTTCCTGTAGCTGATGTTACACAAATAACTGAATCTCGATTGTATGTAGAAGGTGGAATGGGAAGAACTGGTGGGTGGATGGAAATACTGTATACTTGCGTTGAATTGCCGGAGTATCTGTATGGATGGGAATTCCCATACAGATGTCTCTAGGGAGCCTCGTTCTTCTGAAATTCAATCGCTTTAATCCATTGTGTGATACAGTTTAGTCATTGTGAGGGAATCCTTCCCCGTGACATCACTGGTTTCTTGTGAAGTCTTGTTCTCTGGATTGACGCCCTCGTCTGAGCTGTTCTGTTGGGCTAAACGCCTTGATGGCTGCATTGAAATACTAAATACGTGTCCTGTCTCTTTCATCAGGGCAAAATCTAAAAATGGAGGGAGGTCGTTGCGAGAAAAACTTGAAAAAATTGGTCTGAACCTGCCGGCCGGAAGGAGGAAGGCAGCCAATGTGACGCTGCTGACGTCACTGGTGGAAGGTTGGTGTCATAGCATGTTAACCATGGTTAAAGCCCTTTATGGTGGAAACCTGTTGGCTTGAGCTGTAGCCAAGAAGAACTTGACTCATGTTACAAATGGTTAGAAGTGTTGCACAATGAAAAGATTGGGCAAAGATTTCCAATTGTACATTTTTTCTGGAATTTGCTAATTATTATTTGGATCAAACACTGGGAGGGCATCCCAGGTTGGCATGTGGGACAGAACGATCCTTTTTACCAGAATTGGAGCATAGTTTTAAAAAATAAATAAATTTGAAAGCAACAGCTTGCCATTTTTATCTGACACTTTAAAGGGAACCTATATTTATTTATTTATTTTTTTTCTTTGCAGGTGAAGCCGTACACCTCGCTCGTGACTTTGGTTATGTGTGTGAAACCGAATTTCCCTCAAAAGCAGTGGCAGAATACTTGAGCCGGCCGCACATGGAACGCAATGAGATGGCAAATCGCAAAAACATGCTGCTAGCAGCAAAGTAAGTTACCAGATAAGGGTTTACTTGAGTAACATTCTGTTAGGTTGGCATCTCGGGGGTAATGTTTCTCCTTGTGAAGCATGACAAGCCAGGCCTTGCATGTCAAAGTGAGGAGACTTAAATGCCATGCATGCTCCTCTGGGAGAATAAATATGCAAAATTGCTCTCTGAAGGGGCAGTTTGCATATCTATTAGTTTGGCACCCTATTGCTGACCGTTTGGACATTTTGAATTTCACAGTCTGAAGGTCAATCAAAAAGCAACTCTGCATAACCTTATTCAATCAGTTCATGTTTTTTTTTTTTTCTTTTTTCTTTCCCTCCATGCAAAAATGAGTTTAAAAAAAATAAATAAATAAAAAAAATCTAGCCCCCCCACCCCATGCCTAACTAAAAAGTTTAGATTTCATATGAACTTTGAGAGTGCATTCCAACTTGACCCATTAGCAGGATCTGTGTTTTATATAAGGGCAGTATGGCACAGGGGAAAAAAAGTCAAAACACAGTTGTAATGCTGACCATAAGGGGTGTAGGACATTTAGATCTTATCAATAGGTCACCTAAATTAGATTCAATAAATTAACTTTTTTTTGGCAGAGGGGTTTCATATATTATGGCAATTGTTAAGCCTTCTGGTTGGCTAGACTGCATAGTGCTCCCCCAAAAAATGACTTTTTTGGGGTTTGTGAGCAGTCGTAGGTCTCCTGACCTCAAATCTGCCACCTTTTTATAGGCATTTGATTCTGGCCTGCAAAGCTTGGTTGTGAGAAGGTCCTAACTAACCAGCCTAACTAACCAGGAGTTGGTATCCTTAGCTAAACTCTTTTGATTGCATTGCATAAAAAAAAATAACCTTTATAACGCGACACACAAATGTCATGTGAGGATGATGGAAGGTTTCAATGTGGAAGTGTGTGTGTGGGGGGGAAAAATACAATCCACGCCCTGCACCCCCCCACAAAAAATTAAAAAAGTTATTTACGAATACTCTAATTGTTGCGTGCTTTAATTCAAGTTCTCCAACCCCTGGATTATGTTCTTCAAAAGTTGTCCTACAGCATTTTGAAAAAAAAAAATAAAAAATTCTCAAACTTCCGTCTAGAAAACCTTCTTCATCCTCACAAGACACTTTTGAGTGTTGAGTTATAAATGTTCTTTTACTGAAGCCTGCTGCGTCCGGCATGTTACATGAGGCTTCATGATGGGTACAAATCTCAACAAGAACTCTTTAAGTGTTTTGTGGATCCCTGCTAATACTTTGCAGGTGTTTCTAAAACTGTTCTGTGCTGACTAAGAGACTGCTCATTTTATAGAGAAATCTTACAGGAAGCTATATAGACTTCTGATGAAAGAGATGAGGTAGGAACATATGTCCCAATTTGCTTTGCAATGAAACACTGGGAGATATATATGATATATTAGGATTTAAATTATTCTGGGGACTCCTAAATGTTGAAATGTGGGTCCCCTTTCTTTAGTTTTAAAAGTGCCTTTTTTGGCAGTAATATTCTAGGAGAAAGCTCACACCAAAAAATGCCCCAGTTTCAATTTGATCTGTTTAAAGGCTTTGCGCTTTCATTTGGTAATGGAATATCTGAGAGGGCAATATATTATATTTCCAACATCATGCTATTCTGTAATTACCGGGGCTTTAATATTTTTACATATTTTTATGCAATTGTTCTTTTTGAAAATTTACTTTCTTACTGGAACCAAAGGATTTTCAAAGAGAAGTTGCTGTCTAGCCAGATAAATCATGTATTGACCGTAAATGTGAGATGTCTTCTCAGGAACTCTTAAATTACTGTACTAAACTTCCATATTGTATGTACTACCAAGAAAAGATTTCAATTTCTGTGTTTTTTTTTTTTTTTTTTTTTTTTTAAATATACTCAAAAATCTAAAAATAAATGAAGTTGTCAGTATCAAAATCTTGAATGGAGAGGAATAACTAAAAATCTATTACATAGTACTGACTTGTACTAAACCTCTTGAGTTTACAGAAGTCAATCCCGAAAATGATTTATTTTCTTCTGCTTTTAGACAAATCTGCAAAGAATTCACAGACCTTCTCACACAGGACAGGACGCCATTGGGTAACGCAAGGCCAAATCCCATCTTGGAACCTGGAATCCAAAGTTGTTTAGCTCACTTCAGCCTCATCACGCATGGTTTTGGGAGCGCTGCAATTTGTGCTGCTATGACCTCTGTACAAAACTACCTAAACGAGGCGTTAAAAATTGCAGACAAAATGTACATGAATGCAGGAGACCAGAGCCCTGGCGAAAGCAACAAAGGCTTGGACAAGATGGACAAACACCGAAAATGAGGATGTAACATGGACAACTTTCAATGTTTGACTGGAGGAACATATGAGGCTGGGACCTATCTTTCCTATTGAACTCTATTTTGTGAGGATCCGTGACCGATCGGGTGGACGGGAGACCGTATGGAATATTATGGGACGGTGCTACTTTCTGATCCGCTGCCCAATTTCTTGGCTGAGAGGGAACTTTTACAAGCACCAGAATTTTCTTCCAGAAAATCCTTTTGCACTCGACTTCCAGCCTCTTTACCTCCCATGCATTTCAGTAGGACCACAAAAATCTTGCAGGGATTATTTGTTTTATACCCACCTCCCCCATCCTCTTCTTAATATGAAATAAATGTTTACCAGAGGTTGCAGACTTCAGCAAAAATTTGGACTTGTGAAATGGCCTGTATGCATGTATTTTAGAGGTGTGACTGCAGCCATAGTAGCATATTTCCTTTTAATTGAGCTCCAACGCGCTATTTTTAAATTTGTTTTAATTTTTTTTTTACATTCATTTTAAATTGAGTTCTGTTGCCTGTTTTTATTTTCACTCCATTTTTTTTTAACAATTTTTCCATATTGTTTTAAAGGATGAGGTCCAGATTCTCCTAATACTAGGGACTTATTTTTATTTAATTTTTTTAAATGTATCAATCGAACCTCCTTGCCAATTGCTTTGAGTTTACCAGTCACTTTTTCTTTTTCTTCTTTCCTCCTAACTACTGTCTACAATACACTTGTAATTCTCAGTCCTACTTAATGGTTCCCCCCCTCCCCCTTATTTTTATTTTTATATTTTTTTTTTATTTTTTTCTTTGTCCCATTAGTTAAAAGAAAATCATACCCTTTTTAACAGTGGTACAAAATGACCCACTGATAAAAATTAGTAGCTTAAATCTAAATAGACCATTAAGGTCTGAATATTAGGTTCTGTTGGGGTGGCAATAAGTTGCCCAGAGGTGGGCATTGTAGCTCGATGATTGAGTTAATTTTTTTTGCTACTGTACATATTTATTTATATGTAATTTAAGGGTCTTTGTACATAATGGTGAAACTTTATACAACTTGAGGTTGAGGGAAAGTTGATACAATTATTATTATTATTTTTTTTAATGTCTTTGTAAACTGGTCAAATTTAGAATATTTAACAAAAAAAAAAAAATAAATAAAAAAGGGTGGCACTAAGTGCCTCGCTAGAGCAATATGTGTGAAATTGTGTGGGAAGGGAAGTGACTTTTTTTTTTTACAAGAAGTGAGTGTGCCCTGTTGCGTTTTGTGCGTCCAACAGCTTTTACATATTTGTAAATCTTACAATATTAAACTGTTGTATATTATAAGCCTATAATAAAAAAAAAATCCAGAATAATTAGGTTCTGTTCTATTTACCTTAAAGATAGTCTATGGTTTTATCTATATGCCTTAATTTTTTTTTTTGTTTTTTTTTCTTTTGTAATTCTGCATTTTTTTTTTTCCACCCAGTCTAAAAAAAATCATAAAAACATAAAATCCTATAATTAGGATGGGAAAAGTGAAAATACTGTCCATACCATTGCACGTTTAACATACCTAATGGAGTAAATATAAAAAATATATATATATATATAATATATATATATATATATATATATATATATATATATATATATATATATAATTTTTTTTGTATGGCATATACAATTTACTGAAGATTGTGTTCTACAAAGCTAAAAATGAACTAAAGAAATAGCAAAAAAAGAGGAAATATTTTACCTGTTACTAGGGGTGGGGAAAACTGCTAAAAAACCAAAGGGGCCCTATAAGGGCACCATAAATGCCAACCAAGCTGTGGCGCAGTGTCCCTGCCTTGTCACATCTTGTCAAAGACTACCAAACTTTTGCATCCTGGTAGGTACCGCCAATTGTATAGTTAACGCAATGGATCCTATAAAATTGTTGGTGTTTAGGCCAAATTTACGCTGTCAGGTTTTTTCCATCTGTGTGTTTTTTGGTTTTTTTTCTCTCTTTTTTTTTTTTTTTTTCTTTTGTATGGTGGGGTTAAGTGGAAGACTCAATCTTCTCCCAGGAATAGACATGCTATATTAATAAAATATTTTATTTTTGAGATGGATGGAGGAGGCAAAGCTCTCTTAAGTGAAATCATGACTGGAATTTTACATGTAAAGTTGTTTTTTTTTTTTTACAGTGCCTCCAGCAGAATAGTGAGTGCAGCTCTGGAGTATAATACAGGATGTAACTCAGGATCAGTACAGGATAAGTAATGTAATGTATGTACACAGTGACTGCACCAGCAGAATAGCGATTGCAGCAGGTTTCTCATTCTGGGAAAATTCCCATTACATCTTTCAATAGAAAGACAATAGATCTTCAACTCGTACACGATCTGTGTACATCCCCGGGCTTGTGTCTTGTTGAAATCTGTTCCTGGAATGACAGGATACCATATGTTAATATTTTAGTCTGTGGATTTGCAGCTACACATGGCTGAGGCTGTTGTATATTTTTATACCAAATCCTCCACAGTGCGAGTGTTTGATCATCCGCCCATCAAGCCTCTATGATTGCCCCTCTAATTTGTACTGTGTCAGCTTTCAAACACAAGGGCCAGATGAGGCTGATGGGTGGTAGGAAGCTGCACAACAATACCACATCTTGAAGTAGTGTGTACAATAGAAAATGGAAATCTGTACTTCCCCAAAACTTCTAATTATAAAGGATGTGGTTACTGTGCCAGTGCCAAACGGGACACCAATACCCACAGTACTCAGATCAGACATGTATTGCCCCATGGTTGAAAGCTGTGAGATGTGGTGCCCCTAAGGATGAAGAACCCAGATATGACCTGCTTCACAATAGCTTCAATATATTCTGAATAATGTAGGGTGAAATTTAATAGTGACGTTGCACTTTAACAAAACATGGAGAATTATAAGAGCACCACCTGATACTTGGGGTGAAGGATAATGATAGAATAACATCTAAACGACCATGGAACATGAACATTTCCAAGCCAAGAATTGGTCTAGTGTGTGTGTGTGTGTGTGTGTGTATATATGTATGTATATGTATATGTGTGTGTATATGTGTATATGTATATATATATATATATATATATATATATATATATATATATATATATATATATATATATATATATATTAAAAAAAATATATATATATATATATATATATATTAAAAATTAAAATATATATATATATATATATATATATATATATATATATATATATATATATTTTTTTTTTTTTTTAATTTTTAATATATATATATATATATATATATATATATATATATATATATATATATATTAAAAATTAAAAAAAAAAAAATATATATATATATATATATATATATATATATATATATATATATATATATATATATATATATATATATATATATCCACACACAGCAAGCTTATTCATAACCACTCTACTAATGACTTACTAGCTGACGGACAAATGTATTTTTAGATGACAGCAAAGTGCCAGCTATGAAGATGACATAGTGATCAAAGACCTTTCCCTTTCCTGAATCGCCTCATACTTTGCTAACATTTAGCATCTCCCATACGATCTTCTCATCCCGCTCTCTCGGTGTCTCATAATAATCTGTCCTGGGATCCCTACTCTTCTCCAACTATACCTTTTGGCCTGAGACCATCTATAAAGTCCCATGGCTTCCACAGTTTTCGCTATACACTTGTAAGCAGGATGCAGTGACAAACAGAAGGCAGAGCAAGGGTTAACAGTTTTAATTTTAGCAAGGGGTTAACTCCTCGCAGGGAGATGAAGGGTTAAACAGGGGAATAGCAGTCCAATTTGGGGAATATGCAAGGTAAATAAACAAAGTGACTGACAAGTTCGGTGATGCACTTATTGTGTCAGAAGTTCTTCAGAATGCAGGTATCACTTGGGGGTTGGAAGCTCCGTCAACGGCTGGCGCGGTGTTGGTCCAAGGAAATTCAGCTGGTAATGGTGGTCTGTCTTCTGGCAGCAGCGGTCCGTCTCCGGTACCTTCCACGGAGCCACTAGTCCATGAACATATGCTGCCGGAGCAAACAAGGCCACAGCACGATCAAGGCCCACTGTAGGCGGGAAGGCGTCTGACGTTAAGGTGGGCCGCAAATGTCTGTCGAAGAGCAGCCGGTTCTCTCTTTGCGGCACGGGCGCTGTACTCATGGTCATGAATCGAACGGCACCTCGCTCTGTCAGTTACCGGGCACATTGCACGTCTCTATCTGCAGTACCCCCTGGTCATGGTGGGAGTACACAAATGCCGGCCCAGTGCAGCCTAGGTGCTCAAGGGCTGGAGCGCTTCTCTCTCTGTGCTGTGCAATGTCTGTTCCCACCAAGACTGACTGCTTCCTTGTGCGCTGTGGCTCTTACCACTTAGCCACACCCCCTATTTCTGAGGGCAAAGGTCTGTCTGGTCTCTTAGGGTATGTTTCCATGTTCAGGAAACGCTGCGTGTTTGACGCTGCGTAGAGCTGCAGCGTCCAGATGTTACAGCATAGTGAAGGGGATTTTATGAAATCCCATCTCCACTATGCGTGGGAACACGCATCCGGCGGCCCTGCGATTCCGGACATGTGGTGCGTCTTTTTAGATCGCAGCATGTCCGTTTACCTTGCGGCGATGCTGCGCCGCCGCAAGGTAAAACACAGGGCCCTATGTGTGGGGTGCGATGATGTCGGATGTATGCAATGAACACATCCGGCATCATCGCGTCTACAAAAGGGGCAGAGTGGGTTTGCCGCTCCTTCCAAACCGCCGGCCATCCTGAACGTGGACACGTATCCTTACTCTTTCACCCAGAACAACAAAGGAGACAGCCCCGACAGTTCCGGACCCGGCATAGGACAGGTACCCGTGTCCTGGTTCTCCTTCTTACTAACTAACGACACTCAGATCTACCTCTCTGCTGTCCAAAATCCCAGAGTGTCTATCGGCCATATCTGCCTTCTTCTCATCATGCTTCATAAAACTCAACGTGGAGAACACCAAACTCATCATCTTTCTAACATTTTGCTCAACCCCCCTTCCTCTACTTATTCTATCTATCACAGTAAAAGACATCACCATAGATAGATTGTTTTCCCAGCAGGGAGCCTTCCTTGTGCTGCTTTGCCGATGATACAGAATGATGCAGCGCAGTTGCCGGGGAGCTCCTGTCACCTCTGCCAGTGCGATGACATCATAGCACTAGCATGTATGTGCTGGTCAGTAGAAGTGGAGCCTCGGGGACCAGAGCATAGTAAGGTGAGTATGTCTGTATGTTTTTTTTTTCATTAATATGTGTAAGGGATATGAGGACTCACAATAGATACAAAAGGTTATGTTCAAGCTCATACTGTATATGAGAGACTATATGGGAGCTCACACTGTATAAAGGAGGCTATGTGCGGGCTCATACTGTATATAGGAGGCTATGTGCGGGCTCATACTGAATATAGGAGGCTGTATGGGGGCTCACACTGTGTACATGAGGTTATGTGTGGGCGCATACTGAATATAGGAGGCTGTATGGAAGCTCATACTGTGTACAGGAAGTTATGTGTGAGCTCATACTGTATATGGGGTGCTATGTGGTAGCTCAAACTATAGGAAGCTATGTGGTGGCTCATACTGTAAATTGGAGGCTATGTAGGGGATTGAGCTGTATATAGGAGGCTATGTGCAGGCTCATAATATACAGGAGGCTGCATAGGGGCTCATGCTGTGTATAGGAGGATACATAGGGCTCATACTGTATGCAGGAGGCTATGCACAGGCTCATACTGTATATGAGGCTATATGGGGATCATACTGTATATAGGGAGCTACTGTATATGGGGCTTATACTGTATATAAGGAGTTATGACAGGGCTCATACTGTATGTAGCTATATGTAGGCTCATACTGTATATAGGGAGCAATGTGGAGGTTATACTGTAGATAGGTAGCTATGTGGGGGTTAAACTATATATAGGTAGCTATGTGGGGTCTCATACAGTATGTAAGGGGCTGTGTGTGGATTCATACTGTATGCATGGGTATTTGTGGAGGCTCATCTTGTATGTAGGGGGCTATGTGAGGCATATTACCTGGGCCTGTGAGCTGTTATCCTCATTGCAGTATGGCTTATGGTCTTCTTTTCTTGTCCTGATTGAAGGAATTCCCTGATGAACCCTTGAATGGCCAAAAGAGGGGGGAAATGCATTGGAAGACGATGCCATTAAGCCAAGTGCACAAGTGTTCATGCTACACAGGGTCTATATATATTTATTTATAAGATATTCTATGTCCATAGAAACTTTACTATGAGGTACAGTATATGGATGATTTGTAGTTTTAATAGCTCTGGCACTTGACTGCCATTTATGATCTGAAGGGCTAATCTTTGTTGTAAAAGCACATCATGTATGTTTCTTCTTGGACTTTGTTAGGTCTTTTTTTCTGGTTAGATTGATGGAAAATGTTGATGATATACAGGTGCTTCTCACAAAATTAGAATATCATCAAAAAGTTAATTTATTTCAGTTCTTCAATACAAAAAGTGAAACTCATATATTATATAGAGTCATTACAAACAAAGAGATCTATTTCAAGTGTTTATTTCTGTTAATGTTGATGATTATGGCTTACAGTCAATGAAAACTCAAAAGTCATTATCTCAGTAAATTAGAATAATTAACAAAAAACATCTGCAAAGGCTTCCTAAGCGTTTAAAAAGGTCCCTTAGTTTTAGTAGGCTCCACAATCATGGGGAAGACTGCTGACTTGACAGATGTCCAGAAGGCAGTCATTTACACACTCCACAAGAAGGGTTAAGGTACCGTTACACTTAGCGACTTACCAACGATCACGACCAGTGATCGTGATCGTTGGTAAGTCGTTGTGTGGTCGCTGGGGAGCTGTCACACAGACAGCTCTCTCCAGCGACCAACGATCAGGGGAAAGACTTCGGCATCGTTGAAACTGTCTTCAACGATGCCGAAGTCCCCTGCAGCACCCGGGTAACCAGGGTAAACATCGGGTTACTAAGTGCAGGGCCGCGCTTAGTAACCCGATATATTTACCCTGGTTACTATTGTAAAAGTAAAAAAAAACGCTACATACTCACCTTCTGATGTCTGTCACGTCCCCCGGCGTCCACGCGCTGCTGCAGAGAGCTTTCCCTGCACTGAATGTGTCAGCGGCGCCGGCAGTAACAGCGGTGACATCACCGCTGTGCTCTGCTTTACGGCTGGCGCTGACAGTCAGTGCAGGGAAAGGTCTCGGCAGCAGCGCGTGGACGCCGGGGGACGTGACAGACATCAGAAGGTGAGTATGTACTGTTTTTTTTGTACTTTTACAATGGTAACCAGGGTAAATATTGGGTTACTAAGCGCGGCCCTGCACTTAGTAACCCGATATTTACCCTGGTTACAAGTGAACACATCGCTGGATCGGTGTCACACACACCGATTCAGCGATGACAGCGGGTGATCAGCGACGAAATAAAGGTCTGGACTTCTAGCTCCGACCAGCGACATCACAGCGGGATCCAGATCGCTGCTGCGTGTCAAACACAACGAGATCGCTATCCAGGACGCTGCAACGTCACTGCAATGTCACGGATCGTTGTCGTTCTCGTTGTAAAGTTGCTCAGTGTGAAGGTACCCTAAGCCACAAAAGGTCATTGATAAAGAAGCTGGCTTTTCACAGAGTGCTGTGTCCAAGCATATTAATGGAAAGTTGAGTGGAAGGAAAAAGTGTGGCAGAAAAAGGTGCACAAAAAACTGGGATAACAGCAGCCTTGAACGGATTCACAAGGAGTGGACTGCTGCTGGAGTCATTGCTTCAAGAGCCACCACACAGACGTATCCAGGACATGGGCTGCAAGTGTTGCATTCCTTGTGTCAAACCACTCATGACCAATAGACAACGCCAGAAGCGTCTTACCAGAGCCAAGGAGAAAAAGAAATGTTACTCAGTGGTTCAAGGTGTTGTTTTCAGATGAATGTAAATTTTGCATTTCATTTGGAAATCAGGGTCCCAGAGTCTGGAGGAAGAGTGGAGAGGCCACAATCCAAGCTTCTTGAGGTCTGGTGTGAAGTTTCCACAATCAGTGATGGTTTGGGGAGTCATGTCATCTGCTGTTGTAAGTCCACTGTGTTTTATCAAGACCAAAGTCAGCGCAGTCGTCTACTAGAAAATTTTAGAACACTTCATGCTTCCCTCTGCCAGAAAATCTTTTTGGAGATGGAAATGTCATTCTCCAACAGGACTTGGCACCTGTCCACACTGCCAAAAGTATCAATACCTGGTTTAAAAATAAACAGTATCACTGTGCTTGATTGGCCAGCAAACTCGCCTGACCTTAATCCCATAGATATGGGATATTGTCAAGGGGAAGATGAGACACATCAGACCCAACGATGCAGACGAGCTGAAGGCTGCTATCTATGCAACTTTGGCTTCCATGACACCTCAGCAGTGCCACAGGCTTATCGCCTCCATGCAACGCCGAATTGATGCAGTAATTGATGCAAAAGGAGCCCCGACCAAGTATTGAGCACATTTACTGAACATACATTTCAGTAGGCCAACATTTTGGATTTTAAAATAATTTTTCAAGCTGGTGTTATAAAGTATTCTAATTTACTGAGATAATGACTTTTGGGTTTTCATTGACTGTAAGCCATAATCATCAACATTAACAGAAACACTTGAAATAGATCACTCTGTTTGTAATGACTCTATATAATATATGCGTTTCTTTTTTTTATTGAAGAACTGAAATAAATTAACTTTTTGGTGATATTCTAATTTTGTGAGAAGCACTTGTATATACAGCTCTGGCAAAAATTAAGAGACCAGAACGGCTAAGGCACTGCCAAACAGTGTCCATATACCCCAACTACTCAGCTGAGGTTCTTGGTGAGCTGTATACATGTGAAGGAGGAAAGATGGATGGTGTTGTTATAAAGAAGCTTTTTGTTCCTGCGTTCTAGTTATTATGGACAATAGAGGGACTGTAGATGATAGCCTTCATAAGCAGAGGAGAAATAGAGGGATTGAAAGTAATTCACGGTTTTGGGATAACGTTTGTAAGTTTGCTAGGCATAGAGTTACCCACTCTCTGGTTTAGAGGGGAGAAACACATTGGGAGTCTTTGATAATACTTTGCTCTGTTCATCAACAGTGGGGGGGAAGGGGGAGGCCCTTCACGCTATGGGTTGGATCTAGGGGTTCTTCGGAGAAGTATTGTCCTCTACAGGTTTGGGAAGGTATACATATAGGGAAATATGGTGGGTGATAAGATTAAAATTCTTAATTGGAATGTGAGTGGATTGTCTGATGAAACACGAAGAGCGGCGATTATGGACTATATTAGGAAGCAGGGACTGGATGTGATATGTCTTCAAGAGACACATTTGATCGCAGCGTTCTGGCGGCATAGGGAAGCATCGCACAGGGAGGGGGCTTCCTGCATGCTTCCCTGAGACTCTCGGAACAACACGATGTGATCGCATTGTTCAGAGGGTCTCCTACGTCCTCCTCCCTGCAGGCCCCGGATCCAAAATGGCCGAGGGGCTCCTACCGGGTCCTGCAGGGAGGTGGCTTGCAAGCGCCTGCTCAGAGCAGGCGCCAGCAAGCCTCCCTGCAGTGCCTGTCAGATCACTGATCTGACACAATGCACTGCAAAGTGTCAGATCAGTGATCTGATAATGTATAGTGATGTCCCCCCCCCCGGGGCAATGTTATAAAGTAAAAAAAAAATATCTACATGTGTAAAAGAAAAATAAATAAATTTCTACATAAAGAAAAAAAAATATTGTTCCAATGAATACATTTCTTTATCTAAATAAAAAAAAAACAATAAAAGTACACATTTAGTATCGTCGCGTCCGTAACGACCCGACCTATTAAACTGTCCCACTAGTTAACCCCTTCAGTGAACACAGTAAAAAATAAAAAAAGACAAAAAACAACGCTTTGTTATCATACCGCCAAACAAAAAGTGGAATAACACGCCATCAAAAAGATGGATATAAATAACCATGGTACCGCTGAAAACGTCATCTTGTCCCGCAAAAAATGACATACAGCATCATCAGCGAAAAAATAAAAGTTATAGTCCTCAGAATAAAGCGATGCAAAAGTAATAATTTTTTATATAAAATAGTTTTTATCGTCTAAAAGCACCAAAACATAAAAAAAGGATATAAATGAGGTATCGCTGTAATCATACTGGCCCGAAGAATAAAACTGCTTTATCAATTTTACCAAACGTGGAATGGTATAAATGCCCCCCACAAAGAAATTCATGAATAGCTGTTTTTTAGTCATTCTGCCTCACAAAAATCGGAATACAAAGCGATCAAAAAATGTCACGTGCCCGAGGGGTGGCACCCACGATCGGCCAGGGCATGATAGAGTCCCTGTAAAAAGCCTCAAGCCACCGGTCATACGGGTTTGTCCTATCCATCTAGGGGACAGAGAGATAGATAACATCGATAGCATCTACAACATCTGTGAGGACCTTATGAGAGGCTTAGCAGTAAGGTACTACAACACCAAGGCACTAGAGGAAGGCTACTGATTTCAATCTGGATAAAGGGACTCTGGATTTGCCTCCAAACTGGCCGGACTCTGCCTGCCCTGTGATCTGGTGCTCTGGACTGTTGATTCTGAAGCCTTCAGTAAAAGGTAAAGAGACTGAAACCTTGTGTCCTCGTTCTTCACTGCGCCTCACACCATCCACCATCTTCACACTGGGAAGCCCTTGGGACACATTTCACCTGTGGGAAGGTATACCATCTAGCTGCCATAACATCACCCCAGCGGACCCCAAAAAGCAGCGTCGGTCACCCTGACCGAATACCACAGGTGGCGTCATGAACATTTCCCCTTTAAAGACCTTTCCCTTTAACCACGGACGTCCTGAGGGCCACGGACCAGGTCAGCCACCGTGACATCCCCTTTGAGAACCGCAGGACCTGGTACCGAGTACCCCTAGCCCTTGGGGACGCTCCCCATGTGTCTGCACAAACGGTTAGAAACCGACTCCATGAGAATGGTCTGAGTGCCCAACATCCACAGATGGGGGTTGTGCTCACAGCCCAACACCGTGCAGGACGATTGGCATTTGCCACAAAACACCAGGATTGGCAAATTCGCCACTGGTGCCCTGTGCTCCTCACAGATGAAAGCAGGTTTACACTGAGCACATGTGACAGAAGTGACAGAGTCTGGAGACACCGTGGAGAGCGATCTGCTGCCTGCAACATCCTTTAGCATGACCGGTTTTGCAGTGGATCAGTAATGGTGTGGGGTGGCATTTCTTTGGAGGGCCGAACAGCCCTCCATGTGCTCACCAGAGGTAGTCTGACTGCCATTAGGTACTGAGATGAGATCCTCAGACCCCTTGTGAGACCGTATGCTGGTGCGGTTGGCCCTGGGTTCCACATAATGCAGGACATTGCCAGAACTCATGTGGCTGGAGTGTGTCAGCAGTTCCTGCAAGATGAAGGTATTGAAGCTATGGACTGGCCTGCCCGTTCCCCAGACCTGAATCAGATTGAACACATCTGGGACATCATGTCTCGCACCATCCACCAACGTCACGTTGCACCACAGACTGTCCAGGAGTTGGCGGATGCTTTAGTCCAGGTCTGGGAGGAGATCCCTCAGGAGACCATCTGCTGCCTCATCAGGAGCATGCCCAGTCATTGTAGGGACGTCATACAGGCACATGGAGGCAACACACACACACACACACACAATTGAACATCATTTCCTTGTCTTGAGGCATTTCCACTGAAGTTGGATCAGCCTGTAATTTGATTTTCCACTTTGATTTTGAGTATCATTCCAAATCTAGACCTCTATGGGATATTGATTTTGATTTTCATTGATTTTTTTTATGTTTTATTGTTCTCAACACATTCCACTGTGTAATGAATAAATATTTGCAACTGAAATATTTCATTCAGTGATATCTAGGATGTGGTATTTTAGTGTTCCCTTTATTTTTTTGAGCAGTGTATATATATATATATATATATATATATATATATATATATATATATATGCCACTATTTTGCTGTGAACTGCCATAGCAAACATCAGGACCACACAATCATGATCTCAGGGTGCCGATGGGGTTAAAGAGGAAGCCCCCACACTCTTTAACTATTTATATGATATAGTAATTATTGACAGCAGCATCTGAGGGGTTAAACAGATATGAACAGTGTCAATGTGGTGCCCCTGAGGGTCCAGTCACCACAGAGGTACTGCACCTCAACGAGAGGTGTTGTACTCCGCTCTCGGATAAGGAGGGGGCACTACCCGGGACTCGCACATGTACTTTCAACACTACACTGCTCCAGACTAGGGGGGAGGGGGCCCAGCTCTGGCAGGGAGTGGTGTGACAGTTGGAGGGAAAGTTGTCAGTTGGTGGGAGGAGTTGATGGGAGCAGACGTGAAGAAGGGAGCTCCTGAGAGAGAGAAGGGGTCCTAGGGGCCAGGGAAGTGAGGAATCCACCCGTGGTGCCCGAATTCACCCCGACCGTAGTCTGGTGGAAGGACCAGGTCGCAGTGGCGGACCAGCCCTAGACTAGTGGAGGAACTGCAAGTCTCAGCTAGCAAACCAGACGCTGTGGTATCTGTATGTGCCACAGCCAAATCCACACATATTCGCTAAAAAGGCAGCCATATAGGATCATGGGGACCAGGAGAGCGTCGCCCGACAGGACCCGAGGCTGCTGGCTTGAGACACTGTGTGTGAGGCGCAGGGCAGGAGGGCGAAGCCAGAGAAGAGAGACGGTCTAGAAAGGTACACAAGAAGGGAGTCTCAGAAAAGTGCATCCAAGTTACCTGAGAGCTGGCTGGACCACAGACCCGGAGGACACAGCACCTGGCTGGAGATTGTAACCAACCGACTGAGTAAAATGTGAAAACTGCACCCTGCTGTGTCCTCCGAATTATTATTGCCTCACCTGCCCTGCACTACAACAGTTCATCATTGACTTTAACTGCCCTGGGGCTTAGCTCTATCCGTGGAGAGCTGCACCACCTTTGCTGTGTCACCATCGACCCCAGTGGATCTGAACCGCAGCGTCGGCCATTTTCTTATTGCCGAACACCACAGGTGGCGTCACAAACTAATCCCTTGTACACTTTATTTCCCTTCCTTTAATTTTTATTGGATGCCTAGGGCCACGGATCAGGTCACTGCTGCCGTGACAACCCCCGAAGAACCGTCGGGCCTCGCCCGAGTACCCCACAGCCCTAGCAAGAGCTCCACCAACACTGATTGTGGCTGATGCAGAAAGTTGTCAGCTATAGTGTACAGCTGACAGCTGCTGGATTGTCACCTGTATGGGGATGCTAGTCTCTTCTATCTCAGGTCAGTTAAAAGACATATTGGTGGTCATTAAGGGGTTAAACTAACTAAAGATTTTTTAAAGTTTTTTATTATGGCTTGTATAAGGGCTCCATAGGTTGATCTCTTTGGTTGTTGATTGAGGGGGCTGTGCGGGGGCTTATATTTTATGTAGGGGCTATGTGGTGGGTCATATGGTATATAGGGGGATCTCAGCATCCTTAATTCTGCTCAATATTAAGTCACACAATAGTCACGGTCTGTCATGTGGCCCCTTGGGAAAATTAATCTCTCATCCCTGCTCGATTTTGTATAGGGCTATGTTATGTATAGTGCCATACATAAGGGAAAAATTTGCTGTTATATTTGTCTCTTTCCATGTACAGATGGGCCCCACAGCACCTGTGTGTTACTCACATGACCTACCACTAGTGTTGAGCATTCCGATACCGCAAGTATCGGGTATCGGCCGATATTTGCTGTATCGGAATTCCGATACCGAGATCCGATATTTTTGTGGTGATTTTTGTCGCGTCGCGACCAATCACAAAGCCGGAACGTAATTTTAAAATCCTGAAGGACCTGAAATTACGTCACGGCTTGCTGTGATTGGTCGCGTCGCGGCCACATGGGCGGCACGCGACCAATCACAAGCCGGGACTTCACGTAAGGAAGGAAACGCGCAAATTTTAAGCAAACAACGCTGCCGGTTCCCTCGGTAAGCTCCAGGCTGCGTCGGAGAGGTGAGTATAGCAATATTTTTTATTTTAATTCTTTCTTTTACACATTAATATGGATCCCAGGGCCTGAAGGAGAGTTTCCTCTCCTTCAGACCCTGGGAACCATCAGGAATACCGTCCGATACTTGAGTCCCATTGACTTGTATTGGTATCGGGTATCGGTATCGGATTGGATCCGATACTTTGCCGGTATCGGCCGATACTTTCCGATACCGATATTTTCAAGTATCGGACGGTATCGCTCAACACTACCTACCACATAATCTATCACGTCACATGATGCATCAGGTGGCTGGGGGGGTTCCATGCCTTCTAAACTGCTCAGGGCCCTGGCTACTCTTGATCCCCCCTGCACATCACGCTTTCCACTCTCTCACAAATTTGCTGATTTGATGTAGCCCTTGAGTTTTCCCTGGTCTCCAAAGTACATATCTGAGCCCTTACCACCTCCTACCGCCTCCAACTCAAAAATATTTCCAGAATTTGTCCTTCCTTCACCTCAAATTTACTAAAATGTTAGTGTATGTCCTCATCATCTCCTGCCTTGACTACTGCAAAATCCTCCTCTGTGGCCTCCCAATGATTAATGAACACTTTTGAACCTCTCTAGTCTGTCCTTAACTCTGCTGCCCAATTAATTTACCTCTCCCTTCGGCACTACCCCGCCTCTCCCCTCTGCCAATCCAGTCACAGTCTTCCAATTTCCCAGCAAACCCAGTTTATACTACTAGTCATGACTTATAAGGTCATAATCTACCTGCTGTATACTGTATATCGCCAAACTAATTTCCTGATAATAATGTAATCTAGGCAGGGCCAACTGTAGGGTTGTGCAAACTAGGTATTTGTCTGAGGCCCCACTCCCACAGTTGCCCCCAGCTAGTGGCGAGCCACTAATAGCAGCAGACCACAAAAGCAAAAGATGGAGGAGGGAGCATTTGACACTCCCTCTTCCATCATCTCCCCTCTGCATCTGATGTCTCATCCAGTGGGCGCGATTACATAATTTCACCACGCCACGCTGTGCCCGGCAGTGGAACTACTGAGGAGACATGCTGCATAGACAGGAGCCTCGGGGGAATGGGGAGAGGTGAGTATTGCATATATTTTTTTTTTAAGAAATTGAGTATGTGGTGGCCATAATACTGGATGACTAATGGGGCTGCATTATACCACATGGGGTTGTTTTATATGAAGTGCTGGCCATAATACTGGAGGACTATAGGGGCTGCATAATGCCATGTGGTAACCATATTACTGGAGGACTATGCAGGCTGCATTATACCATATGGGGGGCTGCATTATACCATGTGGTGGCCATTCTACTGGAGGACTATGGGGTGTGTGTTATGCCATATGTGGGCTACTTTATACCATGTGGTGGCCATAATACTGGAGGACTATGGGGGCTGCATTATACCATGTGATGGCCATAATAATGGAGGACTATGGGGTGTGCATTATGCCACATGGGGGTGCATTATACCATGTGGTGGCCAAAATACTGGAGGATTATGGGTGCTCCATTATAGCATATGGAGGGCTGTATTATACCATATGGGTGCTGCATTATGTTATATGAGGGCTGAATTACACTCTATGAAGGACTGCATGCTGTGTATTATACTTTATTGGGAGTGCATTATACTCTATCAAGCATTAGGGGGAGTGCATTATACTATATGTATAGTACGGAAAGTATTCACACCCCTTAAAATTTTTCACTCTTTGTTTCATTGCAGCCATTTGGCAAATTCAAAAAAGTTCATTTTTTCACCTTAATGTTCACTCTGCACCCCATCTTGACTGAAAAAAAAAACAGAAATGTAGACATTTTTGCAACTTTATTAAAAAAGAAAAACTGAAATATCACATGGTCATAAGTATTCAGACCCTTTGCTCAGTATTGAGTAGATACTATATGGATGACTATGGGATGTGCATTATACTATATGGAGGACTATGGGATGCATTATACTATGTGGAACACTATGGGGTGCATTATAGAAAACAAGCAAAATTCTGCCTATTCATCGAGTGATTGGATTGTTTATTCCATTACAAAAATCATTGTTCTCAGCAGCACATTGCCCTGTGAAAACTGCAGATATGCTGCTGATAAACATGATACTGTATGGGGACAGATGGATCTACAGTACTAGTGATCGTTCTGGGTCCATCATTCTTCCTCAGCCGGTGTAAATAGGCCGGGAAGCAAGTGTCGAAGGACTTCAATATTGTTGATCATGCTCGTTTAACGGCCTGAACTCAGCACATGTAAATACAACGAAATGTTTTTTTGTGTGATGGTGCAATATGTTAACATTAGGATGCCCCATTTTGTTTAAAACCGACCCTGAATCTAGGAACACAGTGACTCCTCCAGCAGAGTAGTGAGTGCAGCTCTGGAGTATAATACAGGATGTAACTCAGCATTATTATAGGAATGTAATGAATGTGCACACTGCATGTTAGGGTATGTGTCCACGTTCAGGATTGCATCAGGACTTGGTCAGGATTTTACTTTGCGACAAAGAGAGTGCCCGGTGGGAGTTCCAAGGCATCAGAAAGCAGAGAAGCAAAGTAAATGCTACAGTGACAAGCTAACTCCCCTATGAAAAAAAGACACAGTTTGAATTATATGTGTTGACAGTGGATTAATCTCTGTACTGTCCAGCCATTGAACAGTGAATAATTTATTTATTCAGTAATAAAGATAACAGCTTACAACTGTTATATCTTATAGCTTAGGATCTTAGTTTGCAAAGTGAAAGTGAAGTGTGCTCCGACTATACAGGCAGTAAGTGAACATGTTCTTCCTGTTTTTTTTTTTTTTTAACAGTGAATTATTACCAATATAATACTACTAGATGGTGGCCCGATTCTAACGCATCGGGTATTCTAGAATATGTATGTATGTATGTACGTCGCACTTAGCACAGTCACGTAGTATATAGCACAGCCACGCAGTATATAACACAGCCACGTAGTATATAACACAGCCACATAGTATATAACACAGACAGCCACGTAGTATATAACACAGATAGCCACGTAGTATATAACACAGCCACGTAGTATATAATACAGACAGCCACGTAGTATATAGCACAGCCATGTAGTATATAACACAGACAGCCACATAGTATATAACACAGCCACATAGTATATAACACAGCCACGTAGTATATAACACAGACAGCCACGTAGTATATAACACAGCCACATAGTATTTAGCACAGCCACGTAACACAGACAGCCACGTAGTATATAGCACAGCCACGTAGTATATAGCAGCCACGTAGTATATAGCAGCCACATAGTATATAACACAGCCCACGTAATATATAGCACAGCCCACATAATATATAGCACAGCCCACACAGTATATAAAACAGGCCACGTAGTATATAACACTGCCCATGTAGTATATAGCAGCCAGGCAGTATATAACACAGACCACGTAATATATAGCACAGTCCACGTAGTATATAACACAGCCCACGTAGTATATAACACAGCCCACGTCGTATATAACACAGGCCACGCAGTATATAACACAGCCCATGTAGTATATAACACAGCCCACTTAGTATATAACATAGACCACACAGTATATAACACAGCCCACGTAGTATATAACAGTGTGGGCACCATATCCCTGTTAAAAAAATATATATATTTACTCACCCTCCGGTGTCCACCGAAGCTGTTCCGATGCGCTCAATGCTGCCGCCAGCTTCCATTCCCAGTGATGCATTGCGAAATTACCCAGATGACTTAGAGGTCTTGCGAGACCACTACGTCATCTGGGTAATTTCGCAATGCATCACTGGGAACAAAAGCTGGTGGTAGCATGGCGCGCATCGGTGGACGTCGGAAGGTGAGAATAGCACGATTTTTTATTTTTTTAAATTATTTTTAACATTATACCTTTTTACTATTGATGCTGCATAGGCATAGTAAAAAGTTGGTCCGGGATGGGGTGACACACTGGCACTGACTGGAGGAGAGTAGGGAGGGGCCAATTCGCGGCCTGCCACGACCAATCAGCGATGCGGGATTTCAGTTACGGAAGTTAGTTACAGACAGACAGACAGACGGAAGTACCCCTTAGACAATTATATAGATAGATTGCTGGAGACAGAAACTCCATTAAGCCCCATTAGTAGACAATAGTAGTTAATTCAAAATATACAGTAATAAGCATTATTCCAACAATATGACTTTCACTTACTTGACTATAGTACTGAGCTGGGCTCTAAGAGGTAGAGAGACTGTTTGTGAAGATGCTCCAAATTGTAAACGAAACATACATGAAGTTATGATCCCGCTGCTACGCACGTGGTTGTGTAACGAGTATGCCACTGAATGTGGGGAGCCTGAAAGGGTGTAACTAAGCGACCACATGGTTTTTCATTACTGCCCCTGATGGTCTGTTTAGAATTGTGCCCAGATGGATGCCAGATACCACTCCAGGACAGACCCTGAAGCCGCAGCAACAGAACCCCTAAAGGACATGTCCACCAGGATGAGGGACATACAAACCAGGATGTAGGGAGTATGTTTCACTGAGGTTAATAGTAGGGATGAGAGAGCGTGCTCAGGGATACTTGCATATCACTCGAGTATCTGGATACTCGGATGTGCTCGTTACTTGGCAAGCATTAGCTGGTGCTCGATTTCAAGATTGAATCACCACCTCGCATATTTGGCGCCTGTTACACAGCCAATAAGCATGTAGGGATTGTCTGCCAGCCACTGTAATGCCATGACCATCTTGGTAGTGGCATTACGGTGATTGACTGGGTGTATAACATCGTCGGGGATTATAAAAGGACAGTCACTGCCATACTTGGCACACTGGTGCCATTGCACAGCTCTGTGACGGTTGTTATTGGAGGGAGAGGGTGCTTTTCCTGGTGTGGGTGTGCATAGTATAACGAATCAAAGTCCTTTAGCTTTGATACTGGTGCTGAAGCTGAACCATCATACTAAGAGCCCTTGTAAGGGCTAATGCTTTACTTTGCTGTTTGTATCACATACATTCTGCATTTAGTCTAGGGAGAGAGAGAGTTACAGGAGCAGGGAGAATGGCTGAATACAGTCTGTAGGCAGGGATTAGAGCTTTGCAGTGCATTGCTAAATAGCTGCAGCAGTTGCTTTTTTTGTGTGTAAAAAATGTAATATATTGTGATCCATAGAATATTCCATACTTTGTGGTACATTTCGGTGTTATCTAACACTCCAAAAAAGTGTGGAAAAAATTTTCTGGATTAAATTACTCACCCATAGATTATTCCGTGCTCTGGGGTACATTTCTGTGATATAAAACACTTCAAAAAAGCTTTAGAATTTTTTGCTGGATTAAATTACTTGCCCATACAGTATTCTGTTCTCTGGGGTACATTTCGGAGGTATATAATCCTCCAAAAAAATGTAAAATTTATTTGAATTCAATCACTCATCCATAGAGTATTATGTCCTCTGGAGTACATTTTGGTTGCATATAAGTTTAAAAAAAATTGTTCAGAAATTTTTCTGTATTATATTACTCATCCAAAGAGTATTACGTGCTCCTTGATATCACAGGTTGACACAAAATGCAGTTTTTAAATGAAGGTCTTTATTATTTAAGGCAAAAGAATTACATACCTGCATGGCCCTGTGTGAAAAAGTGATTGCCCCTAAACCTAATAACTGGTTGGGCCACTTTTAGCAGCAACAACTGCAATCTAACATTTGCAGTAACTGTCAATGAGTCTTCTGCAACGTTCTGGAGGAATTTTGGCCAACACATCCTTACAAAATTGTTGTAATTCAGCCACATTGGAGAGTTTCCGAGCATGAACTGGCTTTTTAATGTCATGTCACAGCATTTCAATCTGATTAAGGTCAGGACTTTGACTAGGCCACTCCAAAGTCTTAATTTTGTTTTTCTTTTCCAGCCTGGATGCGTTGCTGCAGAAAGCATGGTTGTGGTGTGCTCAACATTGGCCACAGCGACGAGCCCCGGTGCAGTATGTCCTTTTGCACTGCATGGGCCAACACAATACATACGTGGTGCAAATTATGCTTGTGAAGGCGGCACAGATGAAGGACTTCTGCACGGTTTCAAAATGGCTACTAAGATGGTTAGGGCTGATGATGCCATCATTAGCATCACTATTCTGGTCATCTACATGCTGGAGCACCATTTTAATAGTCTGTGGGAAGAAGTTGTGGTCCCAGAGGAAGAGGTAGAACCAGAGGGAATAAAAATATCTCTAAGTTCTGGACTGTCGTTGCACAGGCGGGTGCCATGGGAGGGTGGATTACAGTGATTGAGGTTGGCTCATTTGTACCAGACAAACTGTTAGTGAAGGTGCAGGAGCCGAGGAACTAATGGAGGAGGACGAGGAGGAAGAGGTGATAGGAGCGCAACAGTCAGGAGATGAAGAGGAAAATGTTCCCCTCTCCGTTGTCTGTGGTTTGCGGGAGGGGATGAGGAAGCAACCTTGAGTGTTACGCCGCTGCCAACACACCATGGACTTTGACCTCATGGAAGCACCTGACACATGAGCGCCTTTCTTGCTGCAACATAATGCTGGTATTCTTAGGGTTAGAAATAGCGCTGACTACTGGGTTGCCACTCTGTTAGATCCATGGTACAAGAGTCAATCTAGCCAGATGCTTCACCCCCTAGAAAGAGACATCAAAATATGCTTGTAGACAATCTTAAGAGTGGTTTTCCCGAAGACAGCAGTGAGGCACACAGTGTGCATTGTAGTTATAGACCTCCAACCATGGGAACGTTGAGTCATCAACTCAAAAACATTAGCAGCAGCAGTGTAAGTGGCAGAAGCAATTTCTGTGAGTCACACATTTTTTAGACCATCCCGTGCACCAGCAGATCAGAGTACAAGTTTGACACATTGCGAACAACTGGAGAGGATGGTGCAGGAGATTCTCGAGCTAAATATCAAGGGGGGTTTGAACCCTTTGACATTTTGGTCTTCAAAAATGGAAGAGTGGCCTGAGCTCGCCTTGGAAGTTTTGCCATGCCTGGCAGCCAGCGTTCTCTCAGAATGTATCTTCAGCGCTGCTGGTGGTGTTCTGATGGATAAGTGCATCCGGCTGTCCTCTGAAAGTGTAGACAAACCTAACTTTCATCAAGATGAACAAGTCATGAATCTCCAGTGACTCTTGCACCCCAGTCACAGACTGGGCAGACTAGGCAATGATGTAGTTTTTAGTGTGCTGCACTGATGTCGCTTTATTGCAGTCTGTGACACCTTTGTTATGGCTTCTGTGTCTGCTGTTGCTATTGCTGCTGATGTTACAAACAATTTTTTGAAATGTGGAAACTCCAAGTTGATTCTCCATCAGGTGGGTTGCCTGTAGTGGAAGTGGTGTCTGAGCCCCATTATACTATTTTTACTCTGGGGAAACCGTTGCCGCTTTAGTGGTGTGTGACATTAATTTTTTTAAAAGTGGAGAATGCAAGTTGGGTCTCTTTCATGTGTGTTGCCTTTAGCAGTAGTGCTCCTAGACCGACAGGCCTGATTTTACTTTCAGTCAACTACTTGTGTTACTATCCTTAAATTTTTCTAACATTAGCGGACTACCAAGCTAATATTTGTGGCACCTGAGTGTGGCCAAGCAAAAAAGTAGTTTGAGCTGTTGCATGAGGTATCAGGGCTCCCAGCACAGCAGGCCTACCCCAGTCCTTCACTCACCTCATAATTTAAACTTAAATTCAAAGCTAGAAATGCTGGTCCAAGCCATGTCCCAGGCCCTATCCCATGCATTCATGCCGCACAATTATACTATTTGTACTCTGGGTTAATTCATGCCACTTTTCCTGGTGTCTGCTCTTAATTTTAGCTGTTTTGGCAGCTTTTTGCCCCCCCCCCTGAAGGTGTTGTCTTTTGGTTTTGCCTCCCATTGAATTCAATGAGGTTTGATGCTAACTGTTCAATGCAAAAGAAAATCCTCCCAGTGGACAATGTAATTAGGATAATAGTTTGTCAGCTACTGAAGGTATGTTCTCTGAAGTATGAGAAACTGGGGACAAGAAGAGCTGCGCTTCTTTGTAGGGGCTTTTCTTTTAGTGTGCCCTGGTCAAGCTACAGTATCTTATTTGCTAGTGCTGGGCTGCAGCTGACATTGTCCATTTTTGGTTTGTCATAATCAGTATATAGTGATGTAGGGCTGTAGGCGCTGAACTTGGGTTTGTTGGTTATGTTTATTGTTTTAGGTTTGCATTTTATAATTTCTTTTATGTTGTGTATGTTTGTGTATATACTATATATAGCTTGTAGATATAGTCGTGCGAAAAAGTGTTTGCCCCCTTCCTGATATCCTATTCTTTTGCATGTTTGTCACACTTACATGTTTTAGATCACCAAACAAATTTAAATATTAGACAAAGGTAACAGAAGTAAACACAAATGCATTTTTTAAATAAAACTCTTTATTATTAAGGGAAAAAGAAATCCAAACCTTCAGGGTCCTGTGTGAAAAAGTGATTGACCCCTAAACCTAATAACTGGTTGGGCCAGCCTTAGCAGCAACAACTGCAATCAAGCATTTGCGATAACTAACAATGAGTCTTTTACACCGCTCTGGAGGAATTTTGTCCCACTCATCTTTGCAGAATTATTGTAATTCAGGCACACTGGAAGTTTTCCGAGCATGAATGGCATACCACACCATCTCAATTGTATTAAGGTTAGTACTTTGACTAGGCCACTTCAAAGTCTTAATTTAGTTTTCTTTAGCCATTCAGATGTGGACTTGCTGGTGTGTTTGCTATCATTGTCCTGCCCTGCTGCATAACCCAAGTGCACTATTAACTAAAAATTCAAAATGCACATTCTCAATTTATAGGGTGAGGAACAAATCAATATAATAGTGTTGCCACATTTAAAGAATATGAACACTAAAATATAGTGGAGTACTCCTGAATAATTGCAAATAGAAACAGAGCAGTTATTTGGATGTCATTGTGACCTTTTGGATGAGTTGTCGCTGAGCTCTTGGGGTAATTTTGGCCAGCTGTCCACTCCTGGCAAGGTTCACCACTGTTCCATGTTTTCACCTTTTGTAGATAATGGCTGTCACTGTGGTTCACTGGAGTCCCAAAGATTGAGTAACAAAACGGTTTTATAACCTTTTCCAGACTGATAGATCTAAATTACTTTGTTTCCCATTTTTTCTAGAATTTCTTTGGTCCACATGAATTCTTTTGGTCCAATTCACTTTGTCAGACAGGTCCTATTTAAGTAATTTCTTGTGTGAGAACATGTGTGGCAGTAATCAGGCCTGGGTGTGGCTAGGGAATTTGAGCCACGCTTCCCAAAGATGAGATAAACTACACATAATTTATGTTTTAAAGGGTGGGGGGTGGCAAACACTTTTTCACACAAGGCCCTACCTGTAGGTTTGGATTTATTTTTCCCTTAATAATAAAAACCTTCATTTAAAAACGGCATTTTGTGTTTACTTATGTTATCTTTGTCTAATAATGAAATATTTTCTGGTGATCTGAAACATTTAAGTGTGACAAACATGCAAAAGAAAAGGAAATCAGGAAAGGGGCAAACACTTTTTCACACAACTATTTCTGTGGACATGGATGTAGGTGTTAGGCGGGGTGGAGGGAATAAAGAGCTGGGTTCTTCCCATGGAATTTTGAGATACTGGGGTGTTTGGTTAAAAAACTGGGTGTTGGTCTGGCCTATGACCATTACAGGATTGAGATGTAAAACACAGGACCAGTCCTCAGGCCCGTGTGTGTGTTGAGGATTGTGGGCTCATGTATGCAGTTTAAAGTTAACAATTTTTTTTAAGGGCTTGTGCACACGCTGCGGATTCCATTGTGGAATTTTCCGCAGGGGATTTGATAAATCCGCAGTGCAAAACCGCTGCCGTTTTTCCTGCGGATTTATTGCGGTTTCTATTGCAGTTTCCGCTGCGGTTTTACACCTGCAGTTTCCTATTGGAGCAGGTGTAAAACCGCTGCGGATTCCGCACAAAGAATTGACATGCTGTGGAATGTAAACCGCTGCGTTTCTGCACGTTTTTTTCCGCAGCATGTGCACTGCGGATTTCATTTCCCATAGCTTTACATGGTACTGTAAATGCATGGGAAACCGCTGCGGATCCGCATCTGCGGAAACACTGCGGATCCGCAGGAAAATCTGCAGCGTGTGCACATACCCTAAAGAGATGTGTTTATTCATATGTTTAAATGCATATTAAAGGGAACCTGTAACCCCCCCCCCAGTCGTTTCAAACTAAAAGAGCCACCCTGTGCAGCAGTAATGCTGCATTCTGATAACGTGGCTCTTTTAGTTCTGGGTGCTGTAACTTGAGAAATAATCAGTTTTATAATTTGTCTGAAATACCTGCTCCTCAGTCAAGTAGGCCGGCGTTTCCCTCCTGCTTCAGACAGCACACAGCTGTCACTCACATCTTCTTGGCGCCGGGCGCTGCCTCCTCCTCACCGCTGTTTTCAAAAGTAGCCGGCGCCTGCGCTCTTATCCCCTACCTGGGGATAAGAGGATAGCTGGACTGCATATGAGGAAAGACGGCCAGCGCTCACTGCGCCTGCGCGGCCGCCCTGCTTGTGAATCCCAGCCCCGCAAAGTGAATAAATCATAAGTCACTGCCGGGCTGAGATTCACAAGCAGGGCGGCCGCGCATATGCAGCTGGGCTGCATTTGAGGAAAGATGGCCAACGCTCACTGCGCCTGCACCAGGCAGGGGATAAGAGCGCAGGTGCCGGCTACTTTTGAAAATAGCAGTGAGGAGGAGGCGGCGCCCAGCGCCAAGAAGATGTGAATGACAGCTGTGTGCTGTCTGAAGCAGGGGGGAAACGCCGGCCCACTTGACTGAGGAGCAGGTATTTCAGACAAATTATAAAACTGATTATTTCTCAAGTTACAGCACCCAGAACTAAAAGAGCCACCTTGTCAGAATGCAGCATTACTGCTGCACAAGCTGGCTCTTTTAGTTTGAAACGACTGGGGGGGGTGACAGGTTCCCTTTAAAGGTAGATTGATCGATTCAAATCAAATTCATGTTGTAGTTTAGGAAATTGGCTTGTTCAGGTGATTTCAATCAATTTGTGATTCGATTTCTGCAAATTATAAAAAACAAAAGACTGCCGACACTTTACAGATTGCAAAAGATCAGCCAGAGAAGGTTCACATGATCTCAGATATGCTAATGCTGGCTTTTCCATAATACTTTACAGCTATCACATCACAAGTTATGGTGCAGCCAATCAAGAGGGACTGTCATAGCCTGTATAAAAGCTAGGGCAGGGAATTGGGTTAGTGAGAGGACATTGGAGTTCATCAATAGAGAAAGCCCGAAAACATAAGACAAGTACTCCAGAAAGTAATGTGTTGTATAAATGCATCACTGAAGAAGATGAGTGTAGTAGTCTGAGAATAAAACAGAGATTCAGCTGTGTAATTGAGCTTGCAGATGCAAAAACAGACATCCTTATAACTGTGGATGTCTATTTTTGCCTAAATGTTTTGCTAGTTCAATTTGAAACAAATACACAACATCCCAATACTGTGGCCTATTGCCACATTTGGCTTTCTTGACAACGGGTATCCGTGACTCCTGTGAGCTCTAATATAACCTTTTACCTTACCTTACGACACCCCCGGGATAGCCACCTCCCCCTTTTCTTGCGGCCAAAGAACACCCCCTATTAAAACACACGACAAATAGGTTGGATTAATTATTAACATTTAACATACAAAATGATATAACAATAAACCCTGGAAGTGGATGATCCTCGAAGCCCGAAACCTGTATTAAATATTTTTGCCAACCGTCCCACCTATTTTGGCCTTATATCCGCCTTACCCCCAGCCGCTATGCACCAGCTCGGAGGCAAACTCCACCCGCCAGGCCAAAACCGCACACCTGTTTGTGGGTCCCCTAATAATCCCCTCCACGGGATTATCGATACCACTTTTCCGATTTCAAAGCACCCCGGGGAGTCCAGGACCTATTGAGATCCCCCCCCCCCATCAATCCACGATTTTCCACCTCCACCAACCTCGAGGACCACCACCCCCTGCCATGCTGCTGCGACATAATATCTTCCATACGAAAACGTACATAAGTACATTCATAATGTTAAGAAACCTAGCTCTAACTTCGCAATAACAATCACTGATTATAACTCTAAAACCGTAAACTACAAAGGGAGGGTGGGTGGGAGCTTCTCTTCACTGGCTGGTGAGTACCCAAATGGTTGCCCCCTTCACGTGGCCACTGCCTTTTATAAAGTCCCTCCCCCTTGCCCTGTGTCCGAACCCTCCTCCTCTTCAAATTCAAAAAACTCCGTCCCTCCCCTCAGCCACTGTTAACCCTATGGCCCCCCAACTTTCCTATGAGCTCCTTATTGTCCCACGTCACCCTGTCATGGCGGCCTCCCCTGAGGGCCAGAGGCCCAGTACGGCCTTTCTTGACAACGGGTATCCGTGACTCCTGTGAGCTCTAATATAACCTTTTACCTTACCTTACGACACCCCCGGGATAGCCACCTCCCCCTTTTCTTGCGGCCAAAGAACACCCCCTATTAAAACACACGACAAATAGGTTGGATTAATTGGCCACAGCAGCCATTTATTAACATTTAACATACAAAATGATATAACAATAAACCCTGGAAGTGGATGATCCTCGAAGCCCGAAACCTGTATTAAATATTTTTGCCAACCGTCCCACCTATTTTGGCCTTATATCCGCCTTACCCCCAGCCGCTATGCACCAGCTCGGAGGCAAACTCCACCCGCCAGGCCAAAACCGCACACCTGTTTGTGGGTCCCCTAATAATCCCCTCCACGGGATTATCGATACCACTTTTCCGATTTCAAAGCACCCCGGGGAGTCCAGGACCTATTGAGATCCCCCCCATCAATCCGCCATTTTCCACCTCCACCAACTTCAAGGACCACCACCCCCTGCCACAAACATAAATGCACTAACCCCTTAGCCATTTATGTCCCTCCACACCCTCAAAGCTGTTTCGATGCCCTCCTGGATCGCCAAACACCACATATCGGTACCCACTGCATTTAAATGCACCCCATCCAACCTCCAATAACCTCCAGTGCCGGATTCTAGATTTATGTGCCGCACCACTACCGCTCCGTTCCTTGCCATGAACCGCGAAACAGCTTTGTTCACCTTGATCCTCGCCTTGTTTACCCCTTCTGGTGATCTAGCTCCCCGCCAAACCTTCCGCGGGACGATGTCCAACCAGACCGCCAAGACCCTTGGAAACATTGCCCACAACCTCAACATGTCGAACTTAATGTCCTTTATAAGTTCCCTGCACGGCCTCTTCCCCAAGTCATTACCCCCCAGGTGAATAACTACAATTTGTGGGACCTGATCCCAACGCACAAAACGATGAAACTCAGGCAAAAATTGACTCCAAGTCATCCCCCTTTTTCCGATCCATCTCAGTGACGTGACGTCCCGTGAAAACCCCAATTGCTGGCCATCTGGACGAACCGCTGCCCGCTCCGCCGCCCAGAACACAAATGAGTGTCCCATTATCCACACCAGCAATTTTCCGTGTTCTGTAAGAGAATAAACAATAACACCGATCAAGACGAGAAAAATTCTACCGAATGCATGCCCCCACGAAATTAGACCAGATCCGGGCGAACATAAGACCGGAATCTTTCTGATTCCCACCGCCCAATTCTTTTTACCACTTCCTCCCCCAAACCTCTCCTGGCTGCTTCAGTTGCAGCCCCTATCCGAAATGAGTGGCCACTGTATTTTGCGGGCGAAATTCCCCCGGTCACCAAACACTTCCGAAACACAGAAACAAATTGAAAGCGCGACAAGAAAGAACCATCTGCATGAACCAACAGTGGATCGGATAGTACACCCCCCCTACTCATCAATCTATCCACGCAGGTTACCGGGCACAAAGAACAATTTGGAACCTGAAATAACACTAATTTGCAACCTTTTCCAAACACGTCTGTTTTTGATGACCTAATAAACACCACCACCTTGTCAAACGTAACATCCACGTCCTCTCTCCTCAAACCCCCTCCCTTATATCTTGAAGGGCTAACCAGCTCCCCCAAGCGAAATGCTCCAAAAAACGCCAATGAAAAGGCTGCTTGAAATAAAATTACCTCCCAATCCGAAAAACAAACAACCCGTAATTGCCTTTCAATTGTTAACAGCACCTCAAAGGAGACCGGTCGTCTGCCGTCGAACGACTTCTGCCCTTTTTTCAAGCCCTTTACCACTTTCATCACCATAAACGACTTCGTCTCATCCTGTAAACCTCTAGCCTTAAAACCGAACGCTAATCCAGCTAGAAACTTACTCACTTTAGACACCGACCAACCCGATTCCCACACATGACCTACTAGCAACAACAATCTACCCTCGTCATCTATGCCGGACCCGTAAGACACCTTCCAATCTTCCCATGTCCTCCATGCCTGCTCATACTGCAGCCAAGACCTGTCTGATAGCGATCTAGCAAATAGATCCCTCACGGCCCTAAAGGCAGGTTCCACAGCTCCACTGGACACTCCTGGCACGCTGAGTCGAAGTAAGGCTTCGGCCCCTGAAATTGATCCCACTGTGAATGGAAAAGGACATCATCAGCATTAGTAGGCCCAGTTGACTTATAATCCGCTACAATCCACAAATTAAGCCTTAGGCCCAAGAAAACCAGGTGCTGCAGTACCCTAACAACTTCTGAAGACGCCGCAGATAAGGTATTGATGGCTTCCACGACATTCGCATGCTCGCAAGAAAAACAGATCTTTTTATTCCTCACCGTCTCGCCCCACACTGACAACGCCACCACTCGAGGAAATAACTGTAGTAGCACCCGATTTTGTAACAAACCTCGTTCACGCCAATTGAGTGGCCACTCCGCCACCACTGTCTGACCGCGATACTGCAGATTGAAACCACGCTTTTCAATCACGGTAATAAAAAGACCTAGATCAACTGCATTTTCAACTGACTGAATCCAAATGGATTTGCCATTGTATTCCTCTAAGAAAAGAGCCCACACCTTCAAATCCTGTTTCAACTCCTTAGTCAATCTGATAAAATGCAGGGGGGACTTTACTCCCACCGTCGCCAAGGACAAACGCTGGCAAAATGCGCGGCCCATAGGCATAATTCTGCAAGCAAAGTTCAGCTTGCCCAATAAAGATTGCAAATCGTGCAACGTTATCTTGCGCCGTGTAATTGCCTTTCCAACTTCTTCCCGAAAAGCAACCAACTTATCATCAGGCAGTCTACATTCCATTGCCATGGAATACAGTCAACAAGTCCTTTCTGCATTGCGACCGAGTGTCCTGACTGTCCTGAACTCCCGGCGCCCCCCTGAAATGGCTGAGATCCCTGATTCGCTCTAACCGGTGCCGTAAGTCTCATCCATAACGCTATGTCCTTATGTTCCCAACGCATGCTCGGTCGTACCGCTTTACGCTGCCTGAACTGCTCATCGTACCTTAACCATCCTAAACCGCCATATACCCTGTAAGCCTCCCCTATTGCGTCCATATAACAAAAAAGCCCCGAACAATTCTCGGGCGCCTTCTCGCCTATTACACTCGCCAATATAGCAAACGCCTGCAACCAATTAGCAAATGTACGAGGGATCAGGCGGTACCTCCTCCTCTCCTCGTCATCTTTTTTGGAATCATCTCTCCTTAATCTATCCAGATTAAATCTTTCCAATGGCAATAACGAAAAAATATCAACGTAATCCCCCTTCCAGATCTTTTCTTTCACCTCTTCCTTCAAATGTGACCCCAGTGGCCCCTCAAAACAAACATATACCTCGGTCCTAGCGGAATCATCCAAACGCACCGTCTCCTCATTTTCTTTATCTTTGTTAGCCCCTTCACTACGGTCTCCCGCGCCGACTGACCCTGACCCCCTTTCTGCTTCACTGCTGCCCCCCCCCCCTGATGCAGCTGGGACCACTGTACCTTGGCCCCCACACTGCGACCCTACCTCAGACCTTGTTAACCCCCCAATCCCCGCTGGCCCTTCCGTGCTTCCTAGCCACGCCGCCGCAGGTGACCCCCCACCTTGAGGGCCCCCATACCATATTCTAGCTAAATCCCTAAGGCCATGTAGTATCAAACCCATCCTCCCGCTAGCCCCCCCCATAAATGACTCCCGTTCCCTACTATCACTGGGAGCTACAAAGGGGTTAAAATTAGTAAAATGCTGGCTCTCATCTGGCTGCCTGGGCGCTGTGAACCCAGCAGCCGAAGGTCCTGAGTCCTGGTGCAGGCGTGTCGATCCCAGGCTGGTTCCGTCTGCTGGCGGCTCCGCAGCTCCCGGGTCAACCTGCCTCACCGGCTGCCCACCGCCAGAAGCAGGCGAACCGGCAAGAATTGCAGGGCCAGTCGGAGCTGCCGCCGTGATCTGTAGGGCGCCGCCATCTTGGGGAGGTCCCCACAGCGTGCCGCCATCTTGGGGAAGTCCCGGGTGCTGGTGCACAGGCGCCGGGCCCCATAATCCGGCGCCATCTTGCCGTAGTCCTTCTCCACGAGGTGCCGCACTTCCTGTAGCGGCGCCATCTTGGATGAAGTCCCGGGTGAGTGGCGACGCTGCAGTGGAGCCGACCAAGGCAGCCGATCGCTGCCCGCTGCCCACCGGAGCTGCCCCCACTGCTCCCTGGGCCGAGGATCCACGGCGCACCGCTCCATCTGGTGCGTTAGAAGACAGGCCGGCCTGCTGCCGGCCGCTGGGACGTCGCCGCACAGGGGCCCGCCCCCTGGCTCCTCGCGCTCCTCCACGACGAGCGGTGCCAGCAGGGACGCTGACACCCGCCGCTCCTGGTCCCGGATCCCGCCGTCTCTGTGCCGCGGGGGGGGAGGAACCCGGCCCCTGTTGAAGGTCCCGCCTGACAGGTGGATTCCTCCCAGCCTGAGGGCGGGGAGCAGGGGGGACGCATCAACCGGCCCTAGCTGGAGGGTCCCTGGAGGGGCTCCGTATGCGGCGCCGGACCTGGGGGGTAGCCTCAGGACTAAGGCGCGCCGGAGGCCGGGACCTCCGCGGCCGGGGTCCTGTTGGAGGGGCGATGGAGGCTCCGGCTACCGACCCCTGAAGCAGGCTGTTAACCGAAGCCTGCAACCAATCAGTTCCTTGCGTGGCTGCTTCTCTCCGGAGCTGCTGTAGCAAGGCCTCAACATCCATCGCTTGGGCACTACGGAGCTTCTCTTCACTGGCTGGTGAGTACCCAAATGGTTGCCCCCTTCACGTGGCCACTGCCTTTTATAAAGTCCCTCCCCCTTGCCCTGTGTCCGAACCCTCCTCCTCTTCAAATTCAAAAAACTCCGTCCCTCCCCTCAGCCACTGTTAACCCTATGGCCCCCCAACTTTCCTATGAGCTCCTTATTGTCCCACGTCACCCTGTCATGGCGGCCTCCCCTGAGGGCCAGAGGCCCAGTACGGCCTTTCTGGACAGCTACCTACCTAGCATTTTTGGCAGAGGTTTAGTAATGGAATTTAAAATATTAAGTTAATTTTAGTGTTGTAAAAATGTATAGTAAAAGAAAAAGTGGAAATAGCAATTGATGGGGTAGTGAATAAGAAAAAGCTCCCATATTACTGGTATGAATGTGAAAGTCAAAAAAAGCAGCAGAAGCACCACCATCAGTGGCATCAGCTGTCCCAGCAGTAGTTGTACCAAACACAGGTCTTAATTGGCCTCCTTTCCCTCCAGCAAGCATAACAGTGGGAAGGAAACAAAGGGTATTATTGAATGTATGGTATATCACTTGTTATCAGGGCAGGATGATGTTACCTCTGACACTGACACCATCAGTCAGAGCTAGTGTTTGCACAGTCGTTCTTCTCTTCCACCTTAATAGTTAATCTTTTACATTATGGAGAAGAGGGGGAGCAGTAGGTGGTTGTATGACAGACCATTGAGTTATTCCATGCACTGAGAGGATGAGGCTCACAGTGAGAGTGAAACTGATGATGATTACAGCAGTGAGGCTAGCCATGGCAACCAAATGCAGAGTGCACAATGTGAGCCAATGTTGTCCTCGGTCATGCTAGTGTAGCGCCCCCACTGCCGCAGGGCCGAGGGGTACCCGGTACCGGGCCTCTGAGTATCTGCTCTGGGGTTGTCACGGTGGCTAGACCCGGTCCGTGACCCTGCTGAGGGGGGCGTACAGTAATAGATGTGGATAGTGGTGGTGGTGCGGTGCAGTAAATAACGAGGACACCAGGTTGCAGTCTCTTTACCTCTTTACTGAAGGTCTCTGGGTCCTCAGTCCGGTAAACGGTTCACCAGGCTGCGCAAGTCCGGCCGGTCCGATGGCACCTCCAGAGTTCCCTTTGCAGGTGGAAATCTGTGCCTTCCTGCTAGCGCTATGTGTTGTGGTCCTCCCCTGGTGTGCTTACGGGATAGTCCCCACAACTGTTGTGTCTGTTTCTCGTGTTCCCTCACAACAACTCGATTAGATGATGTTCTGCTAATCCTCCGTCCCTCCCGGTGTTATGGTTGGGACGCACCCGTATGACGGGTAGGCTCCGAGCTCTTCCGGGACCCTAGAGTCGCCCCTCGCCACAGGTTGCCCCCTATGTCTGCATAGGTGATTTAGGTGAGACAGCCCGCCTGTGACTGACTGTCCTGCCGTTGGTTTGAAGTATTGCTTGGAGCTAGATATATGAATACTTCCTCGGCGTTCCGGCCGCCGGTTGTGCGCCTCAGTGGGATGTTGCCTCGGTCTTATAGCACGACTCATACTGGTATTCTCCTTCTTGCTTTGATCTCGTTTCTCACTCAGCACAATATATCTCGCTTCTGATCCTTTCTTAGGGCACCACCGCTATGCTGAGCAGGCACGGTCCCGTGACGTTCTTTCTTGTTGCCAGGCCTCTGTCAGGGTCCCAAACCTGACAGGGACCCTACCGAATCTTCCCCCACAACACCCTCTGCCACCAGGTGTTGCCTGGTTCCAACCCAGTCAGCTTTCTGTCTAACTTCCTGCCTGACCACCCAGTTTACCCACACGGTGAGGAGTGGCCTAATAAATAGCACCCTTAGCTCCCCCTGGAGGCCCGGCTGTGAAATGTATTGGTGTATGTGATACCTGGTCGGATGAACTCCTTCAGTGCCATCAGACGTACCATAGCCCCCCTTAGCGGCGGAGCCACAGTACTGCAACGACCAGGACTCTGGGGCGCTGCACTAGCAATCATGGTTAGCTGTATGTGGAGCGCCCCCACTTGTAGGGCAATGGGGTACTCGGTTTCGGGTCTTTCTCTCTGGGTTCTGGGGATGTCACGGTGGCCCGACCCGGTCCGTGGCCCTTCTGAGGGGCGTCCAATTAAAGGTGTAGTTTGTCTGGTGTTCGTGAGTCGTGACGCCACCTGTGGTATTCGGTCAGGGTGACCGACGCTGCTAGGGGTTCGCTGGGGTGATGGAATGGCAGCTAGATGGTATACCTTCCCACATGTGAAGTATGTCCCCAGGGCTTCCCAGATGTGTAGGTGGTGATGGTGGTCATAGTAAGGCGCAATGAATAACGAGGACACAAAGGTTGCAGTCTCTTTCCTTTTTACTGAAGACTTCAGCGTCCACAGCCCAGAGTACCATTCACAGGGCAGGCAGAGTCCGGCCAGTCCGAAGGCACATCCAGAGTTCCCTTATCCAGGTGGAAATCAGTAGCCTTCCTACTAGAACCTGTGTGTTGTAGTACCTCCCTGCTGAGCACCACAGGATAGTCCTCACAACTTTCACAAATGTTTCTGATGTTCTCTCTCTCTCTGTCCCCCAGATGGTATGGATAGGACAACCCGTATGACGGGGTAGGCCTGGAGCTTATTTATAGGGACCCTAGAGATGCCCCTCTCCCACAATTTGCCTCCGTGTCTTCTTAGGTATTAAGGTCGGGCAGCCAACTTGGAATTGACTGTCCTGCCGGTCTCTGAAGTAATGCGTAGAGCCAATTACTCCCTCGGTGTTCCGGCCACCAGCTACGCGCCTCGGAAGGAGGCTGCCGATCTCGGGGCAGGACTCCTCCCGGTATTATCTCCTTGTGCTGTGACTTCGTTGCTCACTCTCCACAATATACTTCGCTTTGTGTCCTTTCTTAGGATGCTGCCGCAATGGAGTGCAGGCGCAGCTCCGTAACGTTCTATCTCGTGCTTGACCTCTGTCTGCAGCTCAGATGTTCCTCCTCCTTTCCCTGTCTGCCTGACAGGTTCCCTCTGGGTGTAACCCAGGTAGCGCCCGATTCGATGTTATCGGGTCGAAGCCCAGTCCGCTTCTTTCTGACTTCCTATCCAACCCACCAGTTTTACCCATGTGTGAGGAGTGCCCTAATAGATAGAAGCAAGGCTCCCCCTGGTGGACTGGAGTGTGAAGTGTAGTGTGTGACTGTGATATCTGGCAAGGTGAACTCCTTTAGTACCATCAGACGTAATATCACTCCCCCTGGTGGAAGAGCGACATTACTGCAACGACCAGGACTCTGGGGCGCTGCATATGCTTGAGGCATATCATTAGCATGAATCAAAGACTCTCTCAATAAAGGCAAAATGGGAAATTTTTTTGCAGCTTCTCAAAGGAAGTCAAAATTGGGTCATTACCCAGATAAGCTTTGTTCCCTGCTTGGCAAAGCCTTTGCCGAGCAGGCATCTGCCAACTGCACGTCTGACCATGAGCCAATGCAATGCTTGTGCCAGCGCTAGGGTTAAAACAGGGAGCAGATGAAGCAGCAAATGGAACTTTAATATACAGTATATGACATGACGTAAGGGGTGCACATGACTCATGACCGCCTTTACTGACTTAAATGCCTAACCTTAATTACTTACTGCATCGGATCTCTCGTAAACTGCCTTATCGTAAGATCCCCTCCTGAATAACGACATTACACCAGATTTGGATTAAATGACCACAGCAGCCTTTTATTAAACATAAATACAACATGTAAACAATATCCCCCCAGGGAGTGGTGGTCCTCAAAGCCTCAAAAATAACCTTGCAGAAATTCAAATTGTGTACCTTGGCCTCCAGGCTTAGTCTTGCCTCCAGCCGCTAAGCACCAGCTCGGAGGCAGATAATGACCAACCCGGCCAAACCAACCGATTACCAAATCCTTTAATCAGCCCCTCCATGGGCTGATCTACCACATCCACTCGCAATCCACTCCGGGGGAGTCCAGGACCACTAGAGGTCCCCCCTAGAATCCGCCATTCCCCTCTTTCCACCAACTTCAAGGACCTCCCTCCTCCGCCACCAACATAAATGTTTTGACACCTCAAACATTTGTGTCCCTCCAAACCTTCAAACCCGTCTCAATTCCTTCCTGAACAGTGAGACACCACATGTCAACCCCGATTGCATTTAAATGCACGCCATCTGCCCTCCAATATTCGCCCTTTCCGGATTCCAAATTTACATGACGCACTACCAATGCCCCATTCCGCATCATGAACCGCGATACCGCCCTATTTACTTTTATTCTGGCCTTATTTATCCCCTCAATTGAGCGAGCACCTCGCCACACCTTCCTCGGGATAATATCCGACCAGACAACTAACAACTTCGGAAACGCCGCCCAAAGTCTTAACCCCTTCATGGCCTTGGGATTTTTCATTTTTACGTGTTCGTTTTTCACTCCCCTCCTTCCCAGAGCCATAACTTTTTTATTTTTCCGTCAATTTGGCCATTTGAGGGCTTATTTTTTGCGGGACGAGTTGTACTTTTGAACGACATCATTGGTTTTACCATGTTGTGTACTAGAAAGCGGGAAAAAAATTCCAAGTGCGGTGAAATTGCAAAAAAAGTGCAATCCCACACTTGTTTTTTGCTTGGCTTTTTTGCTAGGTTCACTAAATGCTAAAACTGACCTGCCATTATGATTTTCCAGGTCACTACGAGTTCATAGACACCTAACATGACTAGGTTTTTTTTTACCTAAGTGGTGAAAAAAAATTCCAAACTTTGCTAAAAAAAAATAAAAAATTGCGCCATTTTCCGATACTCGTAGCGTCTCCATTTTTCATGATCTGGGGTCGGTTGAGGGCTTATTATTTGCGTGCCGAGCTGGTGTTTTTAATGATTCCAATTTGGTGCAGATACGTTCTTTTGATCGCCCGTTATTGCATTTTAATGCAATGTCGCGGCGACCAAAAAAACGTAATTCTGGCGTTTCGATTTTTTTTCTCGTTACGCCATTTAGCGATCAGGTTAATGCTTTTTTTTATTGATAGATCTGGCGATTCTGAACGTGGCGATACCAAATATGTGTAGGTTTGATTTTTTTTAATTGATTTATTTTGATTGGGGCGAAAGGGGGGTGATTTAAACTTTTATATTTTTTCTATTTTTTTCACATTTTTTTAAAACTTTTTTTTAAACTTTTGCCATGCTTCAATAGCCTCCATGGGAGGCTAGAAGCAGGCACAGCACGATCGCCTCTGCTACATAGCAGCGATCTGCTGTTCGCTGCTATGTAGTAGAAAATCAGGTGTGCTGTTGCAGCGCCCCAGAGTCCTGGTCATTGCAGTACTGTGGCTCCGCCACTAAGGGGAGCTATGGTACGTCTGATGGCACTGAAGGAGTTCATCTGATCAGGTATCACAGACACCAATACATTTCACAGTCGGGCCTCCGGGGGGAGCTAAGGGTTCTATTCACTAGGCCACTCCCCACCATAGTGGGTAAACTGGGGGTCAGGCAGGAAGTTAGATCAGAAAGCTGACTGGGTTGGAACCAGGCAACACCTTGTGGCAGAGGGTGTTGTGGGGGAAGATACAGTAGGGTCTCTGTCAGGGGTGGGATCCTGACAGAGGCTTGGCAACTTGAGAGAACGTAACGGGACCGTGCCTGCTCAGGATAGCGGCGGTGCCCAAGGAAGGATTAGAAGCGAGATAGATTGTGCTGAGTGAGAAACGAGATCACGCAAAAGGAGAAATACCAGTAGGAGTCGTGCTGTAAGACCGAAGCAACATCCTACTGAGGCGCACTACCGGTGGCCGGAACGCCGAGGGAGTATCATAACATTCAGCTTCAAGCAATACTCCAAACAGCGGCAGGGCAGTCAGTCTAAGGCGGGCTGTCTAACTTAAATCACCTATGCAGTCTTGGGGGGCAACTGTGAGAGGGGCGACTCTAGGGTCCCGGAAGAGCTCCGAGCCTACCCATCAAACGGGTGCCGTCCCAACCAGAACACCAGGGAGGGACGGAGGATTAGCAGAACATCATCTAATCGAGTTGTGAGGGAACTTAAGAAACAGACACAACAGTTGTGGGGACTTTCTGTAAGCACAGCAGGGAAGGACCGCAACACATAGCGCTAGAAGGAAGGCACAGATTTCCACCTGCTAAGAGAACTCTGGAGGTGCCATTGGACCGACCGGACTTGCGCAGCCTGGTTATCCGGATTCCGGACTGAGGACCCAGAGATCTTCAGTAAAGAGGTAAAGAGACTGCAACCTGGTGTCCTCGTTATTTACCGCGACCTGCACCCCACAACTGCACCATTATCATCACTCATCCACACCATTTCTATCGGTTACTGTGCGCCCCACGGCAGGGTCACTGTTGTGAATTAGACTTTTTGGCTCCCTCTTGTGGTTACTAGTGATATGACTCTGGGATTGTCTTTCCTCAGTTTGACACCCACCTGGGTCGTTAGTCCAGGGGTGTTGCTATATAAACTTCCTGGATCCTTAGTCCAGTGCCTGGCATCGTTGTAATCAGATCCTTTCTGTTTGCTCCTGTCTGCTGGTCCTGGTTCGTGCAAAATTAAGCTAAGTCCTGCTTCTTTGTTTTTTGGTTATTTGCTTTGCTCTTATTTTTGTCCAGCTTGTACTAAATGTGATTCCTGATTTTGCTGGAAGCTCTAGGGGGCTGGTGTTCTCCCCCCGGGCCGTTAGACGGTTCGGGGGTTCTTGAATATCCAGCGTGGATATTTTGATAGGGTTTTTGCTGACCATATAAGTCATCTTACTATATTCTGCTATTAGCTAGTGGGCCTCTCTTTGCTAAATACCTAGCTCATTCTTATGTTTGTCTTTTCCTCTTACCTCACCGTTATTATTTGTTGGGGGCTTGTATCCAACTTTTGGGGTCTTTTCTCTGGAGGCAAGAAAGGTCTTTCTTTTCCCTTCTAGGGTTAGTTAGTTCTCCGGCTGGCGCGAGACGTCTAGAACCAACGTAGGCACGTTCCCCGGCTGCTGCTATTTGTGGTGCTAGGATTAGATATATGGTCAGCTCAGTTACCACTGCCCTATGAGCTGGTTTTTTGTGTTTGCAGACTTAGTAATTATCTCTGAGACCCTCTGCCATTGGGGTCATAACAGTATGCCAGGCCCACATTGAATGTTTAATGCATTGCAGAAGTGGGATAATAAGAAAGGAAATTCTGAGTTTTTTTTTTTTTTTTTCCTCTCTTCCTCCCCTTTTCCTCTGAGTGGCTTGTGCTTGCTGCAGACATGAATGTCCAGACCTTGATTACAAGTGTGGACCGGCTTGCTGCTCGTGTGCAGGGCATACAAGATTTTGTTACCAGTAGTCCAATGTCTGAACCTAAAATACCTATTCCTGAACTGTTTTCTGGAGACCGATTTAAGTTTAGGAATTTCAGGAATAATTGTAAATTGTTTCTTTCTCTGAGACCCCGTTCATCTGGAGATTCAGCTCAGCAAGTTAAAATTGTTATCTCTTTTTTACGGGGCGACCCTCAGGATTGGGCTTTCTCGCTAGCGCCAGGAGATCCGGCATTGGCAAATATTGATGCGTTTTTTCTGGCGCTCGGATTGCTTTACGAGGAACCCAATCTTGAAGTTCAGGCAGAAAAAGCCTTGCTGGCTATTTCTCAGGGCCAGGATGAAGCTGAAGTGTATTGCCAAAAATTTCGGAAATGGTCCGTGCTTACTCAGTGGAATGAGTGTGCTCTGGCCGCAAATTTCAGAAAGGGCCTTTCTGAAGCCATTAAGAATGTGATGGTGGGTTTCCCCATTCCTACAAGTCTGAATGACTCCATGGCGCTGGCTATTCAAATTGACCGGCGTTTGCGGGAGCGCAAAACCGCTAATCCTCTGGTGGTGTTGTCTGAACAAACACCTGATTTAATGCAATGTGATAGAATTCAGACTAGAAATGAGCGGAAAAATCATAGACGTCAGAATGGGTTGTGTTTTTACTGTGGTGATTCTACACATGTTATATCAGCATGCTCTAAACGCCTAACAAGGGTTGTTAGTCCTGTCGCCATTGGTAATTTGCAACCTAAATTTATTTTGTCTGTGACTTTAATTTGCTCATTGTCTTCTTACCCTGTTATGGCGTTTGTGGATTCAGGTGCTGCCCTGAGTCTTATGGATCTGTCATTTGCCAAGCGCTGTGGTTTTGTTCTTGAACCGTTGGTAAATCCTATTCCTCTTAGAGGTATTGATGCTACGCCATTGGCGGAAAATAAACCGCAGTTTTGGACGCAGGTAACCATGTGCATGACTCCTGAACATCGGGAGGTGATTCGTTTTCTTGTTCTGCATAAAATGCATGATTTGGTCGTTTTGGGTCTGCCATGGTTACAGACCCACAATCCAGTCTTGGATTGGAAGGCAATGTCTGTGTCAAGTTGGGGCTGTCGGGGAATTCATGCTGATTCCCCGCCGGTGTCTATTGCTTCCTCTACTCCTTCGGAAGTTCCTGAGTATTTGTCTGATTATCAGGATGTATTCAGCGAGTCCAGGTCCAGTGCTCTGCCTCCTCATAGGGACTGTGACTGCGCCATAGATTTGATTCCAGGTAGTAAATTTCCTAAGGGAAGACTATTTAATCTGTCTGTACCTGAGCATGCCGCAATGCGTTCGTATATCAAGGAGTCTCTGGAGAAGGGGCATATCCGTCCATCCTCTTCCCCTCTTGGTGCGGGATTCTTTTTTGTGGCCAAGAAGGACGGATCTTTGAGACCTTGTATTGACTATCGGCTTCTGAATAAAATCACTGTTAAATTTCAGTATCCTTTGCCTCTGTTGTCGGACTTGTTTGCCCGGATTAAAGGTGCCAAGTGGTTCACCAAGATAGATCTTCGTGGTGCGTACAACCTTGTGCGCATTAAGCAAGGAGATGAATGGAAGACAGCATTTAATACGCCCGAAGGTCATTTTGAGTACTTGGTGATGCCTTTTGGGCTCTCTAATGCTCCCTCAGTGTTTCAGTCCTTTATGCATGATATTTTCCGGAAGTATCTGGATAAATTTATGATTGTTTATCTGGATGATATTCTGGTTTTCTCTGAAGATTGGGACTCACATGTGGAGCAGGTCAGGATGGTGTTTCAGGTTTTGCGTGAGAATGCTTTGTTTGTTAAGGGCTCAAAGTGTCTCTTTGGAGTACAGAAGGTTCCCTTTTTGGGGTTTATTTTTTCCCCTTCTGCTGTGGAGATGGACCCAGTCAAGGTCCGAGCTATTCATGATTGGACTCAACCTACGTCAGTTAAGAGTCTTCAGAAGTTCTTGGGTTTTGCTAACTTCTACCGTCGTTTTATCGCTAATTTTTCTAGCGTTGTTAAACCTTTGACGGATATGACCAAGAAAGGTTCTGATGTTGCTAACTGGGCTCCTGCAGCCGTGGAGGCGCTCCAAGAGTTGAAGCGCCGGTTTACTTCGGCGCCTGTTTTGTGCCAGCCTGATGTCTCACTTCCCTTTCAGGTCGAAGTGGATGCTTCTGAGATTGGGGCAGGGGCCGTTTTGTCGCAGAGAGGCCCTGGTTGCTCGGTAATGAGACCATGTGCTTTCTTCTCTAGGAAGTTTTCGCCTGCTGAGCGGAATTATGATGTTGGCAATCGGAGTTGCTGGCCATGAAGTGGGCATTTGAGGAGTGGCGTCATTGGCTCGAGGGTGCTAAGCATCGTGTGGTGGTCTTGACTGATCACAAAAATTTGATGTATCTCGAGTCTGCTAAACGCCTGAATCCTAGACAGGCCCGCTGGTCATTGTTTTTCTCCCGTTTTGACTTTGTGGTCTCGTATTTACCAGGTTCAAAGAATGTGAAGGCTGATGCTCTTTCAAGGAGCTTTGTGCCTGACTCTCCTGGAGTCGCAGAACCAGTTGGTATTCTTAAAGAGGGAGTTATCTTGTCGGCCATTTCTCCTGATTTGCGACGTGTGTTGCAGAGATTTCAGGCTGGTAGACCTGACTCTTGTCCACCTGACAGACTGTTTGTTCCTGATAAGTGGACCAGCAGAGTCATTTCCGAGGTTCATTCCTCGGTGTTGGCAGGGCATCTGGGAATTTTTGGCACCAGAGATCTGGTGGCCAGGTCCTTTTGGTGGCCTTCCTTGTCACGGGATGTGCGGTCATTTGTGCAGTCCTGTGGGACTTGTGCTCGAGCTAAGCCTTGCTGTTCTCGTGCCAGCGGGTTGCTCTTGCCCTTGCCTGTCCCGAAGAGGCCTTGGACACACATTTCCATGGATTTCATTTCAGATCTCCCGGTGTCTCAAGGCCCCGTCTCACTAAGCGATTTACCAACGATCACGACCAGCGATACGACCTGGCCGTGATCGTTGGTAAGTCGCTGTGTGGTCGCTGGGGAGCTGTCACACAGACAGCTCTCTCCAGCGACCAACGATCAGGGGAACGACTTCGGCATCGTTGAAACTGTCTTCAACGATGCCGAAGTCCCCCTGCAGCACCCGGGTAACCAGGGTAAACATCGGGTTACTAAGCGCAGGGCCGCGCTTAGTAACCCGATGTTTACCCTGGTTACCAAAAAAAACAAACAGTACATACTCGCCTTTCAGTGTCCAGGTCCCTTGCCGTCTGCTTCCTGCTCTGACTGAGATCCGGCCGTACACTGAGAGCAGAGCGCAGCGGTGACGTCACTGCTGTGCTCTCACTTCTCACTGTACGGCCGGCAGTCAGTGAGAGCAGGAAGCAGACGGCAAGGGACCTGACGGACATCAGAAGGCGAGTATGTATTGTTTTTTTTTTTTTACATTTACGCTGGTAACCAGGGTAAACATCGGGTTACTAAGCGCGGCCCTGCGCTTAGTAACCCGATGTTTACCCTGGTTACCAGTGAAGACATCGCTGGATCGGTGTCACACACACCGATTCAGCGATGTCAGCGGGGCCTCAACGACCAAAAAAAGGTCCAGGCCATTCCGACACGACCAGCGATCTCGCAGCAGGGGCCTGATCGCTGGTACGTGTCACACATAGCGAGATCGCTATGGAGGTCGCAGTTGCGTCACAAAACTTGTGACTCAGCAGCGATCTCGCTAGCGATCTCGCTATGTGAGACGGGGCCTTCAGGGCATGTCTGTCATCTGGGTGGTATGTGATCGCTTTTCTAAAATGGTCCATTTGGTGCCTTTGCCTAAGCTGCCTTCCTCTTCCGATCTGGTTCCTGTGTTCTTTCAGAATGTGGTTCGTTTACACGGCATTCCTGAGAATATTGTGTCTGACAGAGGATCCCAGTTTGTTTCCAGGTTCTGGCGATCCTTTTGTGCTAGGATGGGCATTGATTTGTCGTTTTCGTCTGCCTTTCATCCTCAGACTAATGGACAAACGGAGCGAACTAATCAGACTCTGGAGGCTTATTTGAGGTGTTTTGTTTCGGCAGATCAGGATGATTGGGTGACCTTCTTGCCGTTGGCTGAGTTTGCCCTTAATAATCGGGCTAGTTCCGCTACTTTGGTTTCGCCATTTTTCTGCAACTCTGGTTTCCATCCTCGTTTTTCCTCGGGACATGTGGAGCCTTCTGACTGTCCTGGGGTAGATTCTGTGGTGGATAGGTTGCAGCAGATCTGGAATCATGTGGTGGACAACTTAAAGTTGTCACAGGAGAAGGCTCAGCGTTTTGCCAACCGCCGCCGCGGTGTGGGTCCCCGACTTCGTGTTGGGGATTTGGTATGGCTGTCTTCTCGATTTGTTCCTATGAAGGTCTCCTCTCCTAAATTTAAGCCTCGCTTCATCGGTCCTTACAAGATATTGGAAATCCTTAATCCTGTGTCCTTTCGCTTGGATCTTCCGGTGTCGTTTGCCATTCACAACGTGTTCCATAGGTCTTTGTTGCGGCGGTACGTTGTACCTGTGGTTCCTTCTGTTGAGCCTCCTGCTCCGGTGTTGGTTGAGGGCGAGTTGGAGTACGTGGTGGAGAAGATCTTGGATTCTCGTCTCTCCAGACGGAGGCTTCAGTACCTGGTCAAGTGGAAGGGCTATGGTCAGGAGGATAATTCCTGGGTGGTTGCTTCTGATGTGCATGCGGCCGATTTAGTTCGTGCCTTTCACGCTGCTCATCCTGATCGCCCTGGTGGTCTTGGTGAGGGTTCGGTGACCCCTCCTTAAGGGGGGGGGTACTGTTGTGAATTAGACTTTTTGGCTCCCTCTTGTGGTTACTAGTGATATGACTCTGGGATTGTCTTTCCTCAGTTTGGCACCCACCTGGGTCATTAGTCCAGGGGTGTTGCTATATAAACTTCCTGGATCCTTAGTCCAGTGCCTGGCATCGTTGTAATCAGATCCTTTCTGTTTGCTCCTGTCTGCTGGTCCTGGTTCGTGCAAAATTTCCAGAACTGCCGCAATCATGAACAGTGCATGATACAAACTTTTTGTACATAGTTTGCACCTTATTAAAGGTGCTCCCTACTGGTTTTACTTAAAGAAGGACTCTTTGTGAAGATACCACACTGGAACCTTTGCTGAGTAAGGACTGGTAGCTTGAGAAGACGTGCTACCTCATAGAGACTTGGTCCCCTCTTAAAGGGGATGTTCATTTGTGGCACTTAAACGGTGATATTGCTTTAAGACAGGTAGCAATAATGTTTTGATGAAAGAAAGTGATGATAATGTTTACATGAGAAAGTTATATGTATCCAACTAGTTAATTGTGAAGAAATGCTGATGATGTGCCCTGAAAACAAGTGAAAGATGGAAGAAAGTTTAATGTTCTATAGGAAATGCTTGATAATGTTGATAGACAATGGGGATAGAAGGTGAACCCTGAGTCCTCCTAGGAGCCATATAGAAATGGCTCAGTGCTCTTAAACTGAAAGTGTTATGCTCTATACTGTGTATAGTAGTTGAAAAGGCAGTAGGCCCGGGCTGAACGGGGCGTTCCTGTAACAGAAAGGAGAGGCAGTAGGTCTGGTGCCGTTAGGACAGGCGGTCCTGCAGATTTAAAGTAGGAGGATGAAAAAGTAAAATTGCCTTATAATGTGATTATAAGAAGGTCTTTAGTGGATTCAGAGTGTATGTCCTTAAAGGCAATGTTAAATTATTGTTCAACAGTTTTGCACTTAGTAGAATACCCGGTTGGGTGGAAGCAAGTTATTTATAGCATGTTGCTATGATATTTAACCATGTTTTGTAACGTTCAAGTGTCCTTACCTCCCATAAAGGGAAGCCTGTTTAAATATGCTTACTGTTATTGCACTCACAAAAATTCTATGTCTTTTTGCTAACCTGTATTGTTGTTTTCTTCTCAGTCCCGGAGTACTGTGTTTAACCAGGGGGGAGTGCAGCGCCCCAGAGTCCTGGTCGTTGCAGTACTGTGGCTCCGCCACTAAGGGGAGCTATGGTACGTCTGATGGCACTGAAGGAGTTCATCTGATCAGGTATCACAGACACCAATACATTTCACAGTCGGGCCTCCGGGGGGAGCTAAGGGTTCTATTCACTAGGCCACTCCCCACCATAGTGGGTAAACTGGGGGTCAGGCAGGAAGTTAGATCAGAAAGCTGACTGGGTTGGAACCAGGCAACACCTTGTGGCAGAGGGTGTTGTGGGGGAAGATACAGTAGGGTCTCTGTCAGGGGTGGGATCCTGACAGAGGCTTGGCAACTTGAGAGAACGTAACGGGACCGTGCCTGCTCAGGATAGCGGCGGTGCCCAAGGAAGGATTAGAAGCGAGATAGATTGTGCTGAGTGAGAAACGAGATCACGCAAAAGGAGAAATACCAGTAGGAGTCGTGCTGTAAGACCGAAGTAACATCCTACTGAGGCGCACTACCGGTGGCCGGAACGCCGAGGGAGTATCATAACATTCAGCTTCAAGCAATACTCCAAACAGCGGCAGGGCAGTCAGTCTAAGGCAGGCTGTCTAACTTAAATCACCTATGCAGTCTTGGGGGGCAACTTGTGGAGAGGGGCGACTCTAGGGTCCCGGAAGAGCTCCGAGCCTACCCGTCAAACGGGTGCCGTCCCAACCAGAACACCAGGGAGGGACGGAGGATTAGCAGAACATCATCTAATCGAGTTGTGAGGGAACTTAAGAAACAGACACAACAGTTGTGGGGACTTCCTGTAAGCACAGCAGGGAAGGACCGCAACACATAGCGCTAGAAGGAAGGCACAGATTTCCACCTGCTAAGAGAACTCTGGAGGTGCCATTGGACCGACCGGACTTGCGCAGCCTGGTTATCCTGATTCCGGACTGAGGACCCAGAGATCTTCAGTAAAGAGGTAAAGAGACTGCAACCTGGTGTCCTCGTTATTTTCCGCGACCTGCACCCCACAACTGCACCATTATCATCACTCATCCACACCATTTCTATCGGTTACTGTGTGCCCCACGGCAGGGTCACGGACCGGGGCCTAGCCACCGTGACAACCCCAGCGCAGAGACTCAGAGGCCCGGTACCGGGTATCCCCCTCGGCCCTGCGGCGGTGGGGGCACTACACTGTGAGCGCCGACCACAGGGTGGCGCTCACAGCTACCGGCGATCAGTAACCATAGAGGTCTCAAGGACCTCTATGGTTACAATGGAGAAGCATCGCCGACCTCCGATCATGTGACGGGGGTCGGCGATGCGCTCATATCCGGCCGCCCGGCCGGATGCGGTGGTTAAATGCCGCTGTCTGCGTTTGACAGCGGCATTTAACTAGCTATTAGCGGCGGGTGAATCGCGATTTCACCCGCCGCTATTGCGGGCACATGTCAGCTGTTCAAAAAAGCTGACATGTCCCGGCTTTGATGCGGGCTCACCGCGGAGCCCTGCATCAAAGCAGGGGAGCTGACCTCGGACATACTATCCCGTCTGAGGTCAGTAAGGGGTTAAAATGTCGAACTTTATGTCCTTTATCAATTCCCTACAGGGCTTTTTGCCCAAGTCATTCCTGCCCAAATGAATTACTACCACATCCGGAGCTCGATCCAAACGAACAAACTGGTAGAACTATGGCAAAAGCTGGCTCCGTATCATTCCGCGTTTCCCGATCCACCGCAGAATCGCTGTCTCTCTTGAGAACCCCAGTTGCCACCAGTCCGGCCGAATTGCGGCCCGCAAAGCCGCCCAAAAAACGAAAGAGTGGCCCATGATCCACCCCAGCCGATGCTCGCGGCCTGAAATAGATAACACAACAATAAGAAAAAAACAATTCAACTATTAAACTATTAAACCAAGTTCGGGCGGATATAGGAAATGAATCTCCTCGACTCCCACCGACCGATCTTTTTTACCACCTCCTCGCCCAGGCCCCTCCTGGCAGCTTCCGTCGCTGCGCCAATCCTAAATGAGTGCCCACTGTAATCCCCCGGTGAAATTTCCCCTGCGATCAAACATTTCTTAAAAACCACTAAGAACTGAAATCGAGATAAAAAGGAACCATCCTCATGGACAAAAGGGGGTTGGACAATCCTCCGCCCATCCCCATGAAAGCATTGACACACAGGACCGGGCATAACGGGGAACCGGCCACCTTAAATAACCACCATTTTACAGCCTTTACCTTGACTGTCTGTCTTAGAAAATCGAAGCCGAATGACTACCCTATCATTATACATGTCCACGTCTTCCCTCAACAAACCACCTTTGGTTCTTTTAGAGGGGCTGACCAACTCCCCTAACCGAAAGGCTCCAAAGAACGCTAATGCGAAGGCCGCCTTAAAAATAATTATTTCCCATTGCGATGAACAAACCGAAGCTAACTGATTGCCCAAAATTAACAATACCTCGTATGATACCGGGCATCTTTTATCGCTCACCGCCCAACCTTTTCTCCATCCCTTTAACGTCTGAACTACCAAAAAAGACTTCATGACATCCTTAAGGCCCCGAGCCTTGAAACCGAATGCAATGCCCGCCAACAACTTGTTCAGTCTAGACACGGACCAACCTGACTCTTTAAAATGCCCGATCAACAACAATAATCTGCTCTCATCCTGTAATCCCGCCCCTAAAGAAACACCCCACTCTTCCCAAGTACCCCATGCCTGCTGATACTGACTCCAAGACCTAGCCGATAAAGAATTCTGAAACAGATAATCTACTGCCCGCCAGGAAGCTTCCATAACTCCGCTGGGCACTCCCGGCCTGTCGACTCCGCCTGAGGTACCAATTCTCGAAAACGATCTCCCTGCAAGTGAGAAAGAGCAACAGAGACAGGGTTAGGAGCCATCGACCTGACCTCCGCCATAATCCACAAATTCAAAGATAAGCCCAAAAACACCAAACGCTGCAAAATTTTTACTACCGCCGGTGAATCAGCCGACAGTGAATTTATCGCCACGGCAACCGCATCGGACCCACATGGAAAACGAATCTTCCTGTCTCGCACACTGTTACCCCATAATGACAACGCAACAACGATAGGGAACAAATGAGGAAGAACCCGATTTTATAGCCAACCTTGCTCTCGCCAGAAACCAGGCCATTCAGCCAACAACCAACTGCCTTGAAAAAACAAACCAAAACCACGATCATCCACCACGGCAATGATGAAACCCAAATCATCTGAATTCACAACCGGTTTTATCCAGATAGACTTTCCGTTGTAATTCTCCAAAAAATTTGCCCATACTGCCAAATCTTCACGCAATTCCTTCTTTAGTCTGATAAAATGAACCGGAGATCGAACGCCCCTGGTCGCCAACGACAACCTGCGGCAGAATGCCCTTCCCATCGGCATAATACGGCAAGCGAAGTTCAATTTGCCAAGCAAAGATTGTACCTCCCTCAGCTTCAATTTTTTAGCACTACATGCCCTAGACACCTCTTCGCTCAGAGCGCTAACCTTATCCCCAGGCAGTCTGCACACCATTTCTAAGGTATCGATTTCTATACCCAGAAAACTCAGAACAGTGACTGGACCCACAGTTTTGTCCGGAGCTAAAGGAACCCCGAAAATCTTGCACACTCTCTCCATAGTGTGCAATAGCACCGAGCAATCAGTACTTTGAGCCGGGCCTATAAACAGGAAGTCATCCAGATAGTGAATGCAGGATTTCAAGCCCTACACGTCTTTCACCACCCACTCCAAAAAGGTGCTAAAAGTTTCGAAGTACGCTCAGGAAGAGGAACAACCCATGGGGAGACAGCGATTGACGTAAAAACCTCCATCCCAATAGCAACCCAGGGGATGCATACTCTCCTGGTGAACCGGTAGTAGCCTGAAAGCCGCTTCGATATCCGTTTTCGCCAACAGTGCGCCACCCCCACATACCCGCACCCAATCCATAGCCGCATCAAATGAAGTGTAAATCACCGAACATAACTGAGGGTCAATTCCGTCATTTACTGATGACCCTTTCGGAAAGGACAGATGCTGAATCAATCTGAATTTATTGGGTTCCTTTTTTGATACCACGCCCAACGGGGAAACCCTCAGATTGCGAATAGGCGCCACTGGAAAAGGGCCGGCCATCCTACCCAATTTAACTTCGCTTTCCAGCTTTTTAGCAACCACGACAGGAAATTGCAGAGCCGATTTCAAATTTGTTTGTGGAAAATTTATGTTCCGCATCCACGAATGGAATACGGAAACCATCCCGAAAACCTCCTTCTAACAAAGCTGCAGCTGGTGAATCAGGGTACCTATTTAGAAATGGCACCATCACGTTCAGACGAATTGGTGTCATTCCTTTTTTCAGAACCGTCTCCGCTTCTCTGTCTGTCACCCTTAAAACATTTGGATGACCCATGCGGTCCCCCCGCAAGTTGCACATTCATGCTTGAATTTGCATTTTCCCCCAAATTTACATGACCCTTCATTGAATGCAAAGCACAGTCCTCTCTGCATTGCTGCTGAGTGTCCCGACTGCCCTGGACCCCCAGCGCTTCCAGGAAACGACTGGCTGCCTGACCCGAACCGTGACGGGACCATGACCTTCATCCACAAAGCTATATCTTTGTGATCCCACCGAATACTGGGACTAATGGCCTTCCGTTGCCGGAATTGCTCATCGTATCTGGGCCAACCTTGGCCCCCGTAAGTCCGATAAGCTTCCCCAATCGCATCCATGTAACAAAAAAGCAACGAGCAGTTCTCGGGGGACCTCTCACCAATCACACTCGCCAAAATGGCGAATGCCTGTAACCAAATTGAAAACGTCCTAGGAATCAGCCTAAAACTCCTTTTTTCCTCCTCCTCTTTTTTAAATCATCTTTGCGCAGCCTGTCCAATTGAAAACGCTCTAGTGGTAATAAGGAGAATATTTCCACGTATTCCCCTTTACAAATGTTTTTTTTTTTTTCAGTTTCACTTTTTAAGTGTGCCCCCAATGGTCCCTCAAAACAAACGTATACCTCCCCACGGGCCGCGTCATCCAAACGCTCTGAGGTATCTTTTTCCGCTTCCCCTGCCTGACTGGCAACAGACACTCTAACCGAAGGTACGGCGGCACTCGTCGCCGCAGCATCATTCCCCACGTTATCTGACGACATACTCCTAGAACTCATATCAGTGAACCCCCCCAGAGAACCCCTCAAACACGAAACTTCCCCTGGATTCCCAAGCCATGCCGCAGAAGGAGAAGACCCCAGGCTTGAACCCCCGATCCCCATAGCGCCGCCAGATCTCTAAGCCCGTGCATGATAACACCTAACCCCCCCGACTCCCCCCATAAATACATCCCTACTAACACTGACAGAGGGAGCTAACGCAGGGGTACATGAAAGAAAAGGATTGTCCTCACCTAGCTGCCCAAGCGCTGTGGACCCGGCAGCCGAAGATCCTGAAGCCAGACGTACGTGCTCATCTCCTGAGCTCTCCATCCATTGGTCCCCAGGTAAGTCAGACGGCCGGCTGCCGTCCTGTGACACCCCATCAGAAGGTGCAGGGTCCCTTGCTGCTGACGCCGCCGCTGTGAAGATGCCTGAGCCAGCGTAACGCTGCCCGTGCTGGGAAGTGCTCCTATCTGCAGCTGTGACATTGCCAGCCCCCCTGGATGGACTCAGCCCCAGCCTGCGCTGGCTAGAGGAAGTCAGCCCTCCAGCTCCCTGCCCCATCCCAGGCAGAGCGCTGCTGACAGGGCCGGCAGAACACCGCCCGTTAGATGCCACACGCCGAGAGGCCTGGGAAAAAGGCCCCCGCCTCCTGGAAGCGCCCGCTCCTCCGCACCGAGCAGGCTCACCTGACCTGGTGCAGCCTGCCGCTCCTGGTCCCGACACCTGGTGAGTCACATGCGCCGAGGAGGAGGCCGACACCCCCCCTGCTGCAGGCCCCGCCATGCTGCCAGATTCCTGCGGGCCGCTGCTGCACCGCCACTCGCGTCTCCTGCCGGAGGGTCCCTAGAGGGGCTCCTGATATGGCACCGGGCCCGAGGGGTGACGTCGGGCTCAAGCCCACCGGAGGCCTGGACCTCCGCAGCCGGCGTCCCTCTGCAGGTACCTGGGCTGATCACGTCACCGCTCCGTCCAGAAGGCTGCTGACGGACTGCTGCAGCCATTCGGTGCCCTGTGTGCTGGCCTGTTCACGCAGTCTCTGCAATAAGGCCTCCACGTCCATCACTGGGGATTTCAGCCACCGCCGGACCAGCAGGTGAGCGTGGCAGTTGCTGAGGTGAAATTGGCAGTTTCTTATCCAAATCACCCCCTCAGAAAGCTCCCTGTTGTGAATTCCGTCTGGGCTCCCTCTGGTGGCCTTTAGCGATACTGCGGGTCTGGAGCTGGGCTCAGCTGCCTCATTTCCTGCTATGCTGGTTCCTATTTAACTCCACCTGGACCTTTACTTGTTGCCTGCTGTCGTTGTATTCAGTACTGGTTCTGTCCTCTCCTGGATTTTCCTGGTGACCTGTCTATTTCTGAGAAGCTAAGTCTTGCTAGTTCTTTTTGCTCATTGTTTCCTTGAAAATGTTTCTCAGTATATGATGTGTTCAGTCCAGCTTGCTTATATGTGATTTTTCGCTTGCTGGAAGCTCTGGGGAGCAGAGTGCGCCCCTCACATCGTGAGTCGGTGTGGGGGTTCTTGTACTTTCTGCGTGGATAGTTTTTGATAGCTTTTGTACCGACCGCACAGATCCCTGCTATCTTCTGTCTATTTAGTGTTAGCGGGCCTCATTTGCTTAAACCTGTTTTTCATTCCTACGTTTGTATTTTCCCCTTAACTCACCGTTATTATTTGTGGGAGGCTGCCTAAACTTTGGGGTTATTTCTCTGAGGCAAGTGAGGCTTGCTTTCTCTCTAGGGGTAGCCAGTTTCTCAGGCTGTGAAGAGGCGTCTAGGTTTTTAGGTAACGCTCCACGACTGTCTTTAGTGTGTGTGGATAGGATCAGGATTGCGGTCGGTATAGTTCCCACATCCCCGGAGCTTGTCCTATTATTCAGGTTTACCTATCAGGTCAGTTTGGTGATCCTACCACCGGATCATAACAGTACAGCAGGCCAATAAAGAGTTAATGCATCGCAAAAGAGGTATAAGAGAAATCCTGAGTTCATTTTTTTTTTCTCTGCAGTGTGTCTAGCCTCTCTCCTCCCCTTAATCTCTGGGTGGTTCAGAATTCAGCTGCAGCTATGGACCTTCAGAGTCTGTCTTCTAGTGTGGATCATCTCACTGCTAGGGTACAAGGCATTCAGGATTATGTAGTCCGCGGTCCTATGTCAGAGCCTAAGATACCTATTCCTGAGCTGTTCTCCGGAGACAGATCTAGGTTTTTGAACTTTAAAAATAATTATTCCTTTCTCTGAGACCTCGTTCCTCTGGTGATCCGGTTCAGCAAGTTAAAATTATTATTTCTTTGTTGCGTGGTGACCCTCAAGATTGGGCATTCTCTCTGGCCCCAGGAGATCCTGCATTGCAAAATGTGGATGCGTTTTTTCTGGCGCTTGGAGTGCTTTATGAGGAACCTAATCTGGTAGACCAAGCAGAAAAGGTTTTGCTGGCTCTCTCCCAGGGTCAGGATGAAGCAGAGATTTTCTGTCAGAAGTTTAGGAAATGGTCTGTGCTCACTCAATGGAATGAGTGTGCCCTGGCAGCGATTTTCAGAAAGGGTCTTTCTGAAGCCATTAAGGATGTTATGGTGGGGTTCCCCACGCCTGCGGGTCTGAATGAGTCAATGTCTTTGGCCATTCAGATTGATCGGCGCTTACGGGAGCGCAAACCAGTGCACCATCTGGCAGTATTTTCTGAGCAGAAGCCTGAGTCTATGCAATGTGACAGGATTCTGACCAGAATTGAACGGCAAAATCACCGACGTCAGAATGGGTTGTGCTTTTACTGTGGTGATTCTGCTCATGTTATCTCAGATTGTTCTAAGCGCATAAAAAACTTTGCTAAGTCTGTCACCATTGGTACTGTACAGCCTAAATTCATTTTGTCTGTTACTTTGATTTTCTCTCTGTCATCCTACTCAGTTATGGCTTTTGTGGATTCGGGTGCTGCCCTGAATTTGATGGATTTGTCTTTTGCCAGGCGCTGTGGTTTTATCTTGGAGCCTTTGCAATTCCCTATTCCATTAAAGGGAATTGATGCCACGCCATTGGCCAAGAATAAACCTCAGTACTGGGCTCAAGTGACCATGTGCATGACTCCTGCACATCAGGAGGTGATTCGCTTTCTTGTGTTACATAATTTGCATGATGTTGTCGTGTTAGGTCTGCCATGGCTGCAGGCTCATAATCCAGTCCTGGATTGGAAAGCAATGTCTGTGTCAAGTTGGGGTTGCCAGGGGATTCATGGCGATGCTCCTTTGGTGTCTATTGCTTCTTCTACTCCTTCTGAAGTCCCTGAATTTTTGTCGCACTACCAGGATGTATTTGATGAGCCCAAGTCCAGTGCCCTACCTCCTCATAGGGATTGTGATTGCGCCATAAATTTGATTCCTGGTAGTAAGTTCCCTAAGGGACGACTTTTTAATTTGTCTGTACCAGAACATGCCGCTATGCGGAGTTATATCAAGGAGTCTTTGGAGAAGGGGCATATTCGCCCGTCCTCATCCCCTTTGGGTGCGGGGTTCTTTTTTGTGGCCAAGAAGGATGGTTCTCTAAGACCCTGTATAGATTATCGCCTTCTAAATAACATCACGGTCAAATTTCAGTATCCTTTGCCACTGTTGTCCGATCTGTTTGCTTGGATTAGGGGGGCCAGTTGGTTAACCAAGATAGATCTTCGTGGAGCGTATAATCTTGTGCGTATAAAGCAGGGCGATGAATGGAAAACAGCATTCAATACGCCCGAAGGCCATTTTGAGTACTTGGTGATGCCTTTTGGGCTTTCTAATGCCCCTTCTGTGTTCCAGTCCTTCATGCACGATATCGTCCGAGAATATCTGGATAGATTTATGATTGTGTACCTAGACGATATTTTGGTCTTTTCTGATGATTGGGAGTCTCATGTGAAGCAGGTCAGGATGGTATTTCAGGTCCTGCGAGCCAATGCCTTGTTTGTGAAGGGCTCTAAATGTCTCTTCGGAGTCCAGAAGGTTTCCTTTTTGGGCTTTATTTTTTCTCCTTCTACCATTGAGATGGATCCAGTCAAGGTCCAGGCTATTTATGACTGGACTCAACCTACATCGGTAAAGAGTCTTCAGAAATTCTTGGGTTTTGCTAATTTTTACCGTCGCTTCATCACTAATTTTTCCAGTGTGGTTAAGCCTTTGACGGATTTGACCAAGAAGGGTTCTGATGTGACGAATTGGTCTCCTGCGGACGTGGAGGCCTTTCAGGAGCTCAAACGTCGGTTCTCTTCGGCTCCTGTCTTGCGTCAGCCGGATGTCTCTCTGCCCTTCCAGGTCAAGGTTGATGCTTCTGAGATTGGAGCTGGGGCTGTCTTGTCTCAGAGAAGCTCTGATGGCTCTGTGATGAGGCCATATGCTTTCTTTTCAAGAAAGTTTTCGCCTGCCGAGCGGAATTATGATGTTGGTAATCGGGAGTTGTTGGCAATGAAGTGGGCATTTGAGGAGTGGCGACATTGGCTCGAGGGAGCCAAACATCGTGTGGTGGTCTTAACGGATCACAAGAATTTGACTTATCTCGAGTCTGCTATATGGCTAAATCCTAGACAGGCTCGGTGGTCGCTGTTTTTCTCCCGTTTCGATTTTGTGGTTTCATACCTTCCGGGTTCGAAGAACGTGAAGGCTGATGCTCTTTCTAGGAGCTTTGTGCCTGACTCTCCGGGAGTTTCTGAACCGGCTGGTGTCCTCAGAGAGGGGGTGATTTTGTCTGCCATCTCCCCTGATTTACGACGGGTACTGCAGGAATTTCAGGCCAATAGACCTGACCGTTGTCCACCGGAGAGACTGTTTGTCCCGGATAGATGGACCAGTAGAGTCATTTCCAAGGTTCATTCTTCGGTGTTGGCAGGTCATCCTGGGATTTTTGGTACCCGGGATTTGGTGGCTAGGTCCTTTTGGTGGCCTTTCTTGTCGCGGGATGTGCGTTCCTTTGTGCAGTCCTGTGGGATTTGTGCTCGGGCCAAGCCTTGCTGTTCTCGTGCCAGTGGATTGCTTTTGCCTTTGCCTGTCCCGAAGAGGCCCTGGACGCATATTTCCATGGATTTTATTTCGGATCTTCCAGTCTCTCAGAAGATGTCTGTTATCTGGGTGGTTTGTGATCGTTTTTCTAAAATGGTCCATTTGGTTCCACTGTTTTTTCAGAATGTGGTTCGTTTGCATGGTATTCCTGAGAATATTGTGTCTGACAGAGGATCCCAGTTTGTGTCCAGATTTTGGCAGTCCTTTTGTGCTAAGATGGGCATTGAATTATCTTTTTCATCGGCTTTCCATCCTCAGACGAATGGCCAAACCGAACGAACTAATCAGACCTTGGAGACTTATCTGAGATGTTTTGTTTCTGCGGATCAGGATGATTGGGTGACTTTTTTGCCATTGGCTGAGTTCGCCCTCAATAATTGGGCTAGTTCTGCTACTTTGGTTTCGCCTTTTTATTGCAATTCTGGTTTTCATCCTCGTTTTTCCTCAGGTCAGGTTGAGCCTTCTGACTGTCCTGGGGTGGATTCTGTGGTGGATAGGTTGCAGCAGATTTGGAACCACGTGGTGGACAATTTGACGTTGTCACAAGAGAAGGCTCAGTGCTTTGCTAACCGCCGTCGCTGTGTGGGTCCCCGACTTCGTGTGGGGGATTTGGTATGGTTGTCTTCTCGTTATGTTCCGATGAAGGTTTCCTCTCCTAAGTTCAAGCCTCGTTTCATCGGTCCTTATAAGATTTTGGAAATCCTCAACCCTGTGTCTTTTCGTTTGGACCTCCCAGCATCATTTGCCATTCACAATGTGTTCCATAGGTCATTGTTGCGGAGATATGTGGTGCCTGTGGTTCCTTCTGTTGACCCTCCTGCTCCGGTCTTGGTCGAGGGAGAATTAGAGTATGTGGTGGAGAAGATCTTGGATTCTCGTGTTTCGAGACGGAAGCTTCAGTACTTAGTTAAATGGAAGGGCTATGGTCAGGAGGATAATTCCTGGGTTGTCACCTCTGATGTCCATGCGGCCGATTTGGTTCGTGCCTTTCATTCGACTCGTCCTGATCGGCCTGGGGGCTCTGGTGAGGGTTCAGTGACCCCTCCTCAAGGGGGGGGTACTGTTGTGAATTCCGTCTGGGCTCCCTCTGGTGGCCTTTAGCGATACTGCGGGTCTGGAGCTGGGCTCAGCTGCCTCATTTCCTGCTATGCTGGTTCCTATTTAACTCCACCTGGACCTTTACTTGTTGCCTGCTGTCGTTGTATTCAGTACTGGTTCTGTCCTCTCCTGGATTTTCCTGGTGACCTGTCTATTTCTGAGAAGCTAAGTCTTGCTAGTTCTTTTTGCTCATTGTTTCCTTGAAAATGTTTCTCAGTATATGATGTGTTCAGTCCAGCTTGCTTATATGTGATTTTTCGCTTGCTGGAAGCTCTGGGGAGCAGAGTGCGCCCCTCACATCGTGAGTCGGTGTGGGGGTTCTTGTACTTTCTGCGTGGATAGTTTTTGATAGCTTTTGTACCGACCGCACAGATCCCTGCTATCTTCTGTCTATTTAGTGTTAGCGGGCCTCATTTGCTTAAACCTGTTTTTTATTCCTACGTTTGTATTTTCCCCTTAACTCACCGTTATTATTTGTGGGGGGCTGCCTAAACTTTGGGGTTATTTCTCTGAGGCAAGTGAGGCTTGCTTTCTCTCTAGGGGTAGCCAGTTTCTCAGGCTGTGAAGAGGCGTCTAGGTTTTTAGGTAACGCTCCACGGCTGCCTTTAGTGTGTGTGGATAGGATCAGGATTGCGGTTGGTATAGTTCCCACATCCCCAGAGCTTGTCCTATTATTCAGGTTTACCTATCAGGTCAGTTTGGTGATCCTACCACCGGATCATAACAGCTCCCCCTGCTTGCTCCTCCCTGCCTCATCCAAACCCCGCCCCCCCTCTGTCCAAATTCAAAAGTACACAGCCCAAGAAAACTATTTAACCCCGACTTGCCCTTGCCCACCCTGAGGCTCTGCCATTCCCCGTGACCCCGTCATGCTGGCCTCCCTTGAGGGCCAGGGGCCCAGTACGGCCTTTCCTTGATGGTCCAATGTTTTATCTGCTGCTGTGCCTATCTGTCGATGCAACAACCTAATGCTCTTTGTTACATGGAATGTGTCAATTCTCTGGCAGATTGGCCGAGGAACAGGCCCTGTTTGGCATGAGTGTCATGTCTTGTCCAGCCTCCAGTGTACTGTCAGAGACGTAATTCAGCATGATCTCTGGCTTTGTCTCATCCGTTCTGACCAGATTCTCCTCTGCATTTGTCAAAATGAGGAAAGGATTATTATTTTTGTTGCCAAAGAATAGATCAGTCATAGCATTTGCCTGCCTGTCCATTGTGATCTACACTGTTCTGCTGCTATGATGCCATGGCTGCCAGTGCTGGCCCCACATAGCATTGCCTGGCCCATCATATTCCATACTGTGCAGTTGCGGCTGCCGCTTCAACTGTAACAGCAAATAGACAAACACACACTTCTCCGGTTTGCTCATTACGGTCTACAGCTGTACTGTACTGCTCCCAGGAAGCTTACCCTGTACAGGGCACATAAACCTAAAAACTTTTTTCATAAGTTTTTGGCAAAGCTTGATAAAAAAACCCTTTGTAACTTAATTTTCCAAACAGGAAAATTGTTGATCTCAAAAAGGGATAATTTTTGAATGGTTTGTTAACCCCTTCACGACAGGTGCCGTACATGTACTGTGCATGTCGTGCCCCTCCCTTTGATGTGGGCTTTGGCGCTGAGCTCACATCTTTCCCAGCACATGTCAGCTGTTTTGAACAGCTGACATGTGCCCCTAACAGCCGTGGGTAAATTAGCAAACCACTCGGATCTGTTAACCTGTTAAATGCCGCTGTTGCATATAATGTGGACGCACTTCCATTGGTGTCCGTGTCACATGGCCGTGGGTTGGCGATGGGTTGGCATGACAACCCGGGGTCTGCAGGAGGCCCCCGTGATTGTCATTGGCGGATTGCTATGAGCGTCGTCCAGCGGTCAGTGCTCATAGAAAGTGAGCATTTCTGCTACACACAGGCAATCTGATCATCGCCTGGGTGTAGCAGAGGCAATCGGACAACTGCAGCTTCTAGTCTCAGATGGAGACTATTGAAGCATGCAAAAAGTAAAAAAATGTTTTTAAAAATATTAAAAAAGTTAAAAAATATAAAAGTTCAAATCACCCCCATTTGCCCCATTCAAAATAAAACAATAAAAAAATACACATATTTAGTATCACCGCGTTAAGAATAGCCCAATCTGTCAAGCTATAAAAATAATCCAATCTATAAACGGTGAAGAAAAAAAGTCAAAACGCCAGAATTACTGTTTTTGGTTACCTTACCACAACATTGCATTAAAATGCAATAACAGGCGATCAAAAGATTGTATCAAAATCAAAATACTATCATTAAAAATGTCAGCTCGGCACACAAAAAATAAGCCCTCACCCAGCCCCAGATCACAAAAAAGGAGACGCTACGGGTCTCAGAAAATGACGCAAGTTTTTTTTTTTAACAAACTTTTAATTTTTTTCACCATTTAAATATAAACAACCCCATACATGTTTGGAAACTACAAACTCATAATGATCTGTAGAATCATAATGGAAGGTCAGTTTTAGCATTTGGTGAACATGGATAAAAAAAATCCAAAAAACAGTTATAGAATTGCACTTTTTTTGCAATTTCATCGCTCTTTGAATTTTTTTCTCGTTTAACGATCGGATTAACTTGTTTTATAAGTTGATAGATCGGGTGATTCTGAACGCAGTGATACCAAATATGTGTAATTTTTGTTTTATTAAATTATTTTATTTTGAATGGGGCAAAAGGGTGATTTAAACGTTTCGTATTTTTTAAAAATGTTTAAAACTTTTTTTAAAAACTTTTTACTGGCTTCAATAGTCTTCATGGGAGACTAGAAGCTGCGATCATCCGATCGCCTGTGCTACATATAGCAGGGCTTCATCCCTGCTATACGTAGCCAAAATGCTCATATGCTATGAGTGCTGGCCACAGGGCGGCGCTTATAGCTATCTAGCAATGACAACCACAGGGGTTTCCTGCAGACCTAGGGTTGTCATGCCAATGCATCGGCGACCCACAGTCATGTGACACGGGCGCCAATGGGCAGAGCAAATGACACGCTTCCAGAGCGATCATCTTAAAGGGAACCTTTCACCGGAATTTGGCAGGACCGGTTTTCGGTCATATGGGCGTTGTTTTCGGGTGTTTGGTTCACCCTTTCCTTACCCGCACTAATGCTTTTTGGCTTTGCCTGCAGTTGGGCAAAGAATATTGCGCGTGCGCAAGGCAAGATTGCCTTGCGCAGGCGTGTACTACGGAGGACAGAGAATGAACTTCAATCCAATATTGCGGCCAGCATGCAGCCAGCGGGTAAGGAAAGGGTGAATCAAACACCCGAAAACCCCACCCATATGACCGAAAACCGGTCCCGCCAAATTCCAGTGACAGGTTCCCTTTAAATGCCAGAGATTGACAGCAGCATTTACCATGCTAGTCTTTGTGGATTCTACCCGCGGCTGTTAGCGGCACATGTCAGCTGATAAAATCAGCTGACACGTGCCAGAAGGTTATGGAGGGGGGCCACCAATGACGCTGATGAGTGGAAAGTGGTGATTTTAACTTTTAAGTGTCTATTTGAAAATGTTGTAATGCTTTTTGGGTTTAGCAATGCGCCAGCAGTATTTTAATACTATATGAATGACATTTTTTCTGATTGCATAGGAAGGTTTATTGTGGTTTCTTTAGATGATATTCAAATTTTTTCACCCCACCTGGTTTCACACTATGAACTTGTCCTCTTTGTATTATAAAAGCTGAGAGAGAATTCTTTGTTTGCTAAATTAGAGACATGTACTTTTTCTGTTCAAGAAATTTCCTTCTTAGGGTTCATTGTATCTGCTGAAGGGTTTAAAATGATTCCAGGGAAGGTGCAGGAGTTTTTCTCACGGTGCTAGCGGGGATCTCACTGAGGTCATGGCAGTTCAGCCCAGCAGGGAATGCAGCCTCAGTGACCGGAAGTAACCTCGATGATGTCACCGCCAGTCACTGACGCTGCGCTCACAGCATTTCAGTCACCAGTGTTTCTCAGCCTGGACGGTCGCAACCGTGTACCGTCCAGGTTAAAAACTGTTTTTCCCCCCAGACATGGATTACAGCGTGGCACAGAATGACGGTCAGGTGAGGGATATGGTTGTTTTTTTACTTTTGTTTTATTACAGGAGAGCGAGCGCTTCGGTGGAATAGGCGTTTGGTGAGTATAACTGTTTTTGTTATTTTTAAATAAAAAAGGAAAACCGTGTTTTGTTTTATTTCTAATAAAAGACTTTATTCTGGCTGTGTGTTTATTTACCATATAGCTACAGGATTAGTAATGGATATGTGTCTTATAGACGCTTCTCCATTACTAAGCCATGGGCTTGATGTCACCTGACAACACAAAGGTGACATGAACCCCACAAATATTAACTCCACTTGCCACCGATACAGGGTAAGTGGGAAGAGCCGGGCAAAGCGCCAAAATTTGGAGCATCTAATAGATGTGCCGTTGCTGGGCAGCTATTTTTAGGCTGGGGGGCCAATATCCATGGATCTTTACCAGCCTGAGAATACCAGCCCCCAGCTGTGAGCTTTAGCAAGGCTGGTTGTCAAAATGGAGGGGTACCCCACGCCGCTTTTTAAAATTACTTATTTAAATAATTTATAAAAACAGCATAAGGACCCCTCTATTCTTGATAATCAGCATTGATGAAGCTGATAGCTGAGGGTTGCAGCCCCCAGCTGTAAGTTTTGCCTGGCTGGTTATTAAAAATACAGGGAAACCCACACCATTTTCTTTCTTTAATTATTTTTTTACAGCGCAGGAGTCGGCTAATGAATACACCCATCAGCTGCTCCTGCTCTCGCTGTTATTAGCGGCAGCAGATGTCGGATCATCGGAGCTGTAGTGCCATCAGCTGACACGAGTGACCGGAGGTAAACTTTATACCTCCGATCACAGCTGAGTGCTCACACTGTCTTTTGACAGTGTGGGAACCACAGCTCTCTGACCGCCCTCCTGCTTGCTTCATCGCTCCCAGGCATCGCGTTCCTGTGCAGGCGTACTTATCTGCCCTGTTGAGGGCAGACCAAAGTACTGCAGTGCGCAGGCACTGGGAAAGGTCAGAGAGGCCCAGCACCTGTGCACTGCCGGAAAGCGATGAAGCAAGCAGGAGGGCAGCATCACAAGAAGATGGGAGGCGCCGGACCCGAATCTGCGACACCCATTGGACCGGACTGCACCGGACCGCCCCCTCCAGGTGAGTATAATAAATAAAACTTATTTTTCTTATCTTGCAGGTCGGATCGGGGGCTTATCTACAGCATTGTAGAATGCTGTGGATAAGCCCTGAAAGGCAGTAATCGTATCTTATATCGGCCAAAACTGCTGACAGGTTCCCTTCAACTCAGGATCAGTACAGGACATGTCATGTACACAGTGACTCCACCTGCAGAATAGTGAGTGCAGCTCTGGAGTATAATACAGGGTGTAACTCAGGATCAGTACAGGATAAGTATTGTAATGTATGCACACAGTGACTGTACCAGCAGAATTGTGAGTGCAGCTCTGGAGTATAATACAGGATGTAAGGCCTCTTTCACACGTCAGTGTCTCCGGTACATGTACTGACAGTTTTCTCACGTACCGGAGACACTGACACACATAGACCCATTCAAATGAATGGGTCCATGTGCGGCGCCCCAGAGTCCTGGTCATTGCAGTACTGATGCTCCGCCGCTAAGGGGGGCTATGGTACATCTGATGGCACTGAAGGAGTTCTTCTGACTAGGTATCACAGTCACCAATACACTTCACAGTCTGGCCTCCAGGGGGAGCTAAGGGTTCTATGTTTTAGGCCACTCCTCACAATCTGGTAAAACTGGGGGTTAGGCAGAAAGTTAGATCAGAAAGCTGACTGGGTTGGAACCAGGCAACACCTTGTGGCAGAGGGTGTTGTAGGGGGAAGATTCAGAGGGGTCCCTGTCAGGGGTGGGATCCTGGCAGAGGCCTAGCAAACAGAGAAGAATGTTACGGGACCGCGCCTGCACGATATAGCGGCGGTACCCCAAGAAAGGATAAGAAGCGAGGTTCATTGTGCTGAGTGAGAAACGAGATCAACGCAACAAGGAGAATACCAGTAGGAGTCGTGCTGTAAGACGAGGCAACATCCTATTGAGGCGCATAACCGGTGGCCGGAACGCCGAGGAAGTATAGAGCTCCAGGCCAAACTTCAAACCTACGGCAGGACAGTCAGTTATAGGCGGGCTGTCTCATCCAATTGACCCAGAAAGACACAGGGGGGTAACAACAGGAGTGGGGCGATGCTAGAGTCCCGGAAGAGCTCCGAGCCTCCCCGTCATACGGGTGCGTCCTAACCATAAGATCTGGGGGACGTGGAAGAACATCAGAATCGAGTTGTGAGGGAACACGAGAAACAGACACAACAGTTGTGAGGACTATCCCGTGGTGCTTAGCAGGGAAGGACTACAACACACAAGCGCTAGAAGGTAGGCACAGATTTCCACCTGCAAAGGGAACTCTGGAGGTGCCATCGGACTGGCCAGGCTTGCGCAGCCCGGTTAACCGTATTCCGGATTGAGGATCCTGAAGCCTTCAGTAAAGAGGTAAAGAGACTGCAACCTGGTGTCCTCGTTATTTACTGCGACCTGCACCGCACCCCCATAACATCATCACCATTCCCTCCACCTTTATTGTACGCCCCTCAGCAGGGTCACGGACCGGGTCTAGCCACCGTGACAACCCCAGAACAGAGACTCAGAGGCCCGGTACCGGGTACCCCTCAGCCCTGCGGCAGTGGGGGCGCTACACATGCACATGTCTCCGTGTTTTCACGGACCGTGTGTCTGTGTTGAAAACACGGAGACATGTCCGTTTTTCTCCAGCAGCATGTACAGCAATACGTCCTGCACACGTGCACACGGAGAACAGTGTGCACTCTCCTCCGTGTGCACGTACCACCCGCAGGAGAGACAGCGCTAGAGTAAGCGGAGGACACAGGTTTGCAGTCTCTTTACCTGGTTTTCTGGAGACTTCAGGCATCCACAGTCCAGAGCACCAGATCACAGGTACAGGCAGGATCCGGCCAGCTTGGAAGCAAGTTCAGAGTCCCCTTTACCAGGTGGCGTTAGAAGCCTTCGTACCAGTGCTTTGATGTAGTCCCTTGCTGCCTGTGGCTTCTATCAAGGTCCTCACAGTTTGCTCTGTCCTCCTTAAAGGTGGGACACAAACCCGTATGACAGGTGACTCGAGCCTTTTCACAGGGTCTCTATCACGACCCGGGCTCTATGTGCCACTGCGTTTCTGGGTGTTAAGGTGGACAGGTTACATGTAGTCCAGCTGTCTTGCCAGTTTCTGCTGTGCCTTCTAGAGTCCGACACAACCTCGGTCTTCCGGCTACCAGGAATCTGCACTCTGCAGGGAGGTAGCCCAAATACTGCTGTCCTCCCTTGGTGTCACTCTCCTGCTCTTCGCTCTCCTGCACGCTCACTACACGCTGTTCTTCCTTATCAGTTTCTCTGTCCAGGAGATGCAGCACCCTCTTGGCTGCATGGCCCCTTCAGTGTTTCTGACTGCTCTCTTCTTTCCTCTATTGTGTGCTTTGTGGTTACCTGATAGAAGACATCTTCCCTTGCTTCCAAGCATGACATGACTCTCCTTGTGAGGAAAGCAATGCCACTGTAACAACCCTGGGGTGTTACAACTGCATCAGCAAAATAGTGAGTGCAGCTCTGGAGTATAATACACATGTAACTCAGGATCACTACATGATAAGTAATGTAATTATTTACACAGTGACTGCACCAGCAGACTAGTGAGTGCAGCTCTGCTCAGCTGCTACTGATCCTGCTGTGTGCTCCTGAGCTCCAGAGAACCACCACCTCTCCACCCAGGGACCTGCTCTCTCTCTTACCCAGGGAGGGAGTGAGTTTCCTGGGATGAGTGAAGGAGCCAAGTTCCAGGCTTCTGCTTCCCAGACTAGGCTGGCAGGGGGCAGAAGAAACCAGCAACCAGCCTGCACATCAGAGGACTTGGGGGTGAGACGCTCCACCAGGAGTCGCAGCAATGTGGCTCCTACTCCCCCAAGTCTGCAGAGACCCAGAGAAGCCGCAAGCCTTCCAACATGGAGGAGAAGCCTGCTAGCGCGCAAGATGGCGGTCCCAGAGGAAAGCTGAGTGCTCACGGAGGTGAGGCCGAACTCACTGAGGAGGGTTGGGCGCTACAGAGATGCTGGGAGTCTGTGTCCACCTATGCCTCCCGGGTCATGAGCCACCTCCGTGAGCATGAAGAGGCAAGTAAGACCCTGAGGAGGCTTCGGGAGGAGCTGCGCTGCACAAGCGCTAAAGCTGCAGGCGCCTCCAAACCCAGGAAGACGCAGTTCCAGGTGGAGGTAAAGAGGCTGAAGCTTGAAATGAATGATCTGGAGGTAAGTAAAGTGTTTATTCAAGAAAAAAGTGGACCATTTAAAGAAAAATTGCAGAATGAAGACCGATTCAGAGAAATGGCTGATAACAGAGAGCAAAGGCAGATGGGGCTGCAGCCTCAGAGCCAGGTGGATGATGATGAGGAGGAGGAGGATGACCAGCAGAAAACCCCACCTGACAGCCTGCAAAGTCACCCGCAGGCAGCGTCGGACTGGAGCCCCTTGGGCCCACCAGAGAAAATCATTCTTGGGGCCCACTGTGTAGCTACATAGAAATAGATACAAGACCACCAATTGTGCAGTAAAAAGCGCTAATATCAGGGTATAATATAAGGTAGTTCACGTCTTAATTATGTAGCAAGGGTTGGGGTAGCCCCCTCACAGAATATAATGTAGCCCCCTCATAAAATATAATGCGGTCCCCTCTCATAGAATATAATGCAGCACTCCACAAAATATAACGCAACCCCCTCAGGTATGACACAGTCCCCACCATAGAATATAATGGAGCACCCCCATAGGGTATAATGCAGCCCCCCTCATATAGTATAATGCAACCCACCACAGAATATAATGTAGTCCCCTGAGAGAATGCAGTTCCACCACAGAATATAATGCAGCCCCCCCATAGAGTATACTGTAGCCCCCTCATATAGTATGATGTAGCCCCCATAATATAATGTAGTCCCCTGAGAGAATAATGCAGCCCCACCACAGAATATAATGCAGTCCCCCATAGAGTATACTGTAACCCCTCATATAGTATGATGTAGCCCCCCATAATATAATGTAGTACCCTGAGTATAATGCAGTCCCCCCACAGAATATAATGTAGCCCCCCAGGGCCGTATTTAGAGTTTCTGCTGCCCTAGGCACTTTTAGTGCTGCCTCCCCCTTTGGTGAGTATGACACTATTGGCAGTGACTTTGGCAAGAATCGCTGATGTGAAAGTCGCTTTTTGCAGCAGATCCGGCAGTTTTTCTGCATCTGCCGCGTAACGGATCACTTACAGCAACACTGCGTTCGGCCTCATTCATTCCCTATGGGATTTGAGGCACTTGCCGTGATCTGGCAAATGTGGTACCATACCTCCCAACGTTTGAAGAAGGGAAGGAGGTATAAAGTTTGCGGCGCGCGTAGTGCCGCGGCAAATTTTAGGCCACGCCTCTGACCACACCCATTTCACAACTAGTCACACCCATATTCACGTCCCAACCACAGCCATTTAGCACTGCTGATCACACTGTTTTATATACAATAATTATAAACGAAAAAAAATATGGCCACACAGTGCTCCATACTGTATAATGGCCACACATGATACTCAATACTGTATAACGGCCACCACACATGATGCTCCATACTGTATAATGGCCACACACAGTTCTCCATACTGTATAATGGCCACATATGATGCTCAATACTGTATAATGGCCACACATGATGCTCCATAGTGTATAATGGCCACACAGTGCTCCATACTGTATAATGGCCACACAGTGCTCCATACTGTATACTGGCCACACAGTGCTCCATACTGTATAATGGCCACACATGATGCTCCATACTGTATAATGGCCACACACAGTTCTCCATACTGTATAATGATCCCACATGATGCTCAATACTGTATAATGGCCACAAATGATGCTCCATACTGTATAACGGCCACACATGATGCTCCATACTGTATAATGTCCATTGGCCACACATGATGCTCCATACTGTATAATGTCCATTGGCCACACATGATGCTCCATACTGTATAACGGCCACACATGATGCTCTATACTGTATAATGGCCACACACAGTTCTCCATACTGTATAATGATCCCACATGATGCTCAATACTGTATAATGGCCACAAATGATGCTCCATACTGTATAACAGCCACACATGATGCTCCATACTGTATAATGTCCATTGGCCACATATGATGCTCCATACTGTATAACGGCCACACATGATGCTTGGCTCATATTCCCCCCTGTATGCATGGATCATATCCCCCCCCTGTATACATGGCTCATATTCCCCCCTGTATGCATGGCTCATATTCCCCCACCCCGTATGCATGGCTCATATTCCCCCTCTCCTGTATGCATGGCTCATATCCCCCCGTATGCATGGCTCATATCCCCCCGTATGCATGGCTCATATTCCCCCCCTCTTGTATGCATGGCTCATATCCCCCCTGTATGCATGGCTCATATTCCCCCCTGCATGCATGGCTCATATTCCCCCCTGTATGCATGGCTCATATTCCCCCCCCCTGTATTCATGGCTCATATTCCCCCCCTGTATGCATGGCTCATATTCCCCCTCCTGTATGCATGGCTCATATTCCCCCCCTCCTGTATGCATGGCTCATATCCCCCCCTGTATGCATGGCTCATATTCCCCCACCTGTATGCATGGCTTATCTCTCCACCCCCCCGCTCCCGCTCCTGCTCCTGCTCCCATCTTGCATGGCGCGCCGGCTTATGTCCTCCTTCATCCCCCCGTCCCTCATACTCACCTGTCCCACAGCGCGCGGCCGTGCCGACATCCCTCTGGCTCTGTCCCGACTCCTGGCGCAGCACCTTCTTCCTGCGTGAGCGGTCATGCGATACCGCTCATTAAGGTCATGAATATGCGTATATTCGTGACCTTAATGAGCAGTACCACGTGACCACTCATTCAGGACGAGCTGCAGATGCCGAGACCAGCTATCGCTGGAGCAGGGTGAGTATCGTCTTCAAGGAGGGTGGGTGGGAGGCGGGCGTGTGGCCGGGGGGGCCCCTGGAGCAGTGGGGGCCCTAAGTAGCTGCTGGCCAGTATGCCAGCAGGTGTCAGTGCCTGGGCCCACCGGAGAATCCTCCGGTTCTCCGGTGGGCCAGTCCGAGCCTGCCCGCAGGCCATGTGCGGTGAGCTTCCTGCAGGGCAGGCGACATTGACATCTCATCGCAGTTCTGCTAGCTTTGGGGAGGACAGTGACAACAGTGGCCAGGTAGGGGCACTAATGGCAGAGATCAAGCTGCTGGAGTCCCCAGTGTGCCTTCAGAACTTCCATCTTGGTGATGATTTACTAGAGGAGGCACCTGGGGGCCAGAAGAAAAAGGCAAAAAAAACAACAAGCCAAAGCTGCAGGAAGCGGTAAGCTACTTGTATGCCCCCTCCCTGTACCCCCTGAGTCAGCTGCAGGGTCAGCTCGCTGTATAAGCCCCGTTGCCCAGCCCAGCACGGGTTCTGCTGTGGATCCGGTGCAAAGGCGCGGGGAGATTACAAGGCAACGCAATGAGGCGCAGAGCTCCGTCTCTGCTTGTAGTAGCGGGGACGTAGCAGCAGGTGCATCAGCCGAGAGGCTGGACAGTGAGGGCAGCCCGGCGGCAGGCATACGGTCAGGCCACGATGCTGTGGTGCGCTCCTCAGTGGGAAGGGGGAGCGGCCCGGTGTCGGGGGCAGCTTCGGTAGCCTCGGTGCCCCTGAATGCTGTTGCCGCTGATCACTTAGCTGAGAAGTGGCGGCAGTGTGAGAGGGTTGCCGGGGCTGTGAGTTCCGGTCCTCCCAAAGTCCTATTTTGTGTTGGTGCTGCTGGTCAATGGTATCCTGATACCTCACAACAGCTGAGGATCAACGGCGCCTGGTAGCAACCATGAAGCAGCGGAAAATATCAACTGATGATGCGGAGGGCACACGTAAGACCAGGGGTGAGGTCGCCTCCAGTTCTGTGGAGGAGACTCAGCCCCTTGTGCCTGATGATGCGGAGGTCAAAATGTCACCCCCTGTTGTCACTGGTCCAGCAGTAGTGAATGTGGCGGTGGGTATGGATGAGGAAAACTCTTTGTCTAGTGGTGTAGTTGTTGGTTTTGTGGAGGGTGAGGGGGTTATGGAGGTGGGTAATTGTGATACCATTGATGTGGATGTGGTCACCGGTCCGGTTGCCCCCCCGGTGGTGGCAGCACCTGTCAGGAGTTTTGCCGCTGTCACCTCTGGGGGAAATAGGGTGTCCTCCTCTTCTCCGGGATCTGGGGATGGCATGTTGCAACGGCGTCTCCTGGAGGCTTTAAAGAAGGGAGAGAGATCACTAATGGTAGAGGGTCGAGAGGTTGATCTATCCTTATGGATAGAGCGACATGGCCTTGGGGCCTTCCGAGAGCAAAGAGGGGGGATACAGTGTGGTCCCTCCCAACAGCTGGGCCAGGTAGTGTGCATAGGAATGTTGTCCATCTTTGGTGGAGGGGCAGTGATGCATGTCCTCCAAGGTCGAAGGTTGTGGAGCTCCTGCTGAGGATGGGCTTCAAGGCAATTGACATCTACGTCTTGATACATCCCTATTCCACGCCTGAGTTTGATGTCAGCTTTGTTCGGCTGGAGGGGCTTGAGCTCTTCTGGTCGAACTATAAGTTGGCAAAAAATGAGGCCGGCTGGCGAGACTTTGCCGTTCAGGTGGTGTCTCGCCAAAACCAAGTCAAGAAAGTGACCGTGATGATCTGTAACGAGTCGCTTTCTTGTTATGACATCATGACGTGGCTTGGCCGGTATGGGGAGGTGGTGGAGATGCCAAAGAAAAACCATGATGAGTTTGGTATCTGGTCAGTGGCCTGGACTTTTATGGTAAAATTAAGCGTTCAGGTGGTACGGTTGCCCACATACCATCATCTGGCTTCCTGGGTAGGGATCGTACCCTGGTCTTCTACCAGGGGCAACCGAAGCTCTGTCACAGGTGCGGCGACCCCACACACTTCAGTGCAAACTGCACTGTACAAAAATGTGCATTGTGTGGGGATATCGGCCATCTTGCTGCATCTTGTGTGGAGATTAGGTGCCACCTGTGTGGTGAATTAGGTCACCCATTCAGCCGTTGTCCTCGCTCCTTTGTTAATGCAGTCGTGACCCCGGTGGGAGAAAGCTGTGAGGCTGATTCTGCTGGGGAAGGGACTAGCAGAGGTGAGGGAGCTGAGGGGCCAAAGAGGAAAAGCAATAAAAAGATGCCTGCCCAGCTGAGGCGTCTAGACAGGCGCAGACAGGATAGGGAGCTGGGCGAGCCCCAGGCTACTGGGGCGGCCCCTGTCCTGGACGCCAGTCTTGCTGCTGAGGCCCCGAGGGATGATGAGTTGGATGAGGAGGTCAGGAGGATCCACAGGGAGGAAAGTGCCACTGCCTCTGAATCCTCCCATTATGAAAGTATGGATGAGGATAATAGTCAGTGGCTACAGGACAAGCATAAGCTCTGCACCAAAAAGAAGAGAAAGCAGGGAGATAAAACATCTTCTCCTGCTCTGACCAAGGTACCTAAGGAAGGAAAAACTGACTCCCCGCTGGTTGGTCTTTCTAACCAGTTCCAAGCCCTTGAGAACATCTCTTCCTCTGAGGAGGAAGCTGAGGGTGAGGTTCTGGCTTCGGTGGGGCTTACAGGGGGCGGCGAGTCTCCTTCTTCTGGGAATGTAAAGTCCTTGGAGGGAGGGACTGGCCCAGAGTCCGGAGACGAGAACGATAAAAAGAAAAACAAGTGGAAATGGATACCTTTATGTCCTTAAAGAGGGGGAAGGATTCCTCCTCTGAGGCAGAGGATAAGGGGAGTGGGAAGGAGAAAGCCATCTAACTCAATCACCAATGATGGCGGTACCCACTCCGTTAATGTCGCCAGCATAAAGTCAAATACAGCTAGATTTGCGGCCTTTGATTTTTTCAGCCGGGTTGAAGCTGACATTTTCTTTTTGCAAGAGACCAGGCTGCCAAACATGGCAGACATGTTTAAAGCTAAGAGGGAGTAAAGACTCGAGCCCTCCTATTGGTCTCTTGTGGCCGAGCCGTATAGCGGAGTGGCGGTCCTTTTTACCGCATCGGTGGAATGCCGACGGGTTATTGAGTTAGAAATGGGGAGGTGCCTGATCTTAGATGTCCTCATGAAGGGACAAGAGCTCTGGCTCATTAACATCTATGGTCCCCAATCTAAGTGGAACCGGAAGTGTCTCTTTATGAAGATCAAGCCCTACCTTTTTACAAGTCGGCAGGCTGTCTTTGGAGAGGACTTCAATGCTGTCACGAGGCCCCAAGTTACAGGAGGTTCCAGAGACAAACTGACTTATGATAGCGTCACCCTTAATAGTATAGCTAGTGAGGCTCACCTGGTGGATGTCCACATTCGGCACACCCCAGGCCATGAGGGGTTCACCTATCACAGAGGTAACTGTAGGTCTAGGATAGATAGATTTTATTTAAAGGAGGAAGCTGTCTCTTCAGCAGTGTCTGTTGTTCAGGTGGAGTTCTCCGACCACTGTTTCATTTTGTTTTCTCTGAATGTTACAAAGACCCTCCAGATGGGAAGAGGCTTTTGGAGGCTCAATTCGTCTCTCTTGGAAGAAGCGGAGATAAGACAGTCCTTTGAGGATTTTCTTCAGAGCCAGGTACCCTTACTGGATCTTTGTAGTAGTAAGTCAGAGTGGTGGGAGATGTTCAAGGAAAGGGTGGCGAGATTCTTCTGCCAGCTCTCGAGCCTCAGGAGTCTGAGCAGGTACCGCCTGTATTAGGGTCTGAGGAGGAAACTCGAGCATCTTGTCTCAACTGGAGGTAGCCATGAGGAGATCTCCAGAGTGAAATCTTTGCTTATGAGGTGTCAGTACGATAGACACGCATCTTTGGTTTTTGAGAGGGATTACGGGAAGTGCTGCTCACCCGACCCTTACAGAAACTGCAAGATGTCAGTGAATAGTAAAGTAGTTACAGGACTGGTCGACACTACAGGGTCCCTGAGGCGATCCAGATCAGGGATCCTGGAGGTTGTCAGATCCTTCTACTCGCACCTCTTGGAGAAGAGGGATCTTGATTGGGATGAGATGTCGGGTTTCCTGGCTGAAGCCGTCCCCGAACCAGGGGTAGACCCCTCTCTTGATGTTTTGACAGAAATGATCAGGCAAGAGGAAGTTAAGTTGGCGATTGAAGGACTTGCTAAAAAAAAAAAAATCGCCAGGTCCAGATGGCTTAACATCTGAATTCTATAAGACCTTGCCGCAGCACATTTAGTGCTGTGCTCTGTGTCCGAGAGGCAGTGGAGCAGGGTAGGCTGGTCACTGGAAGGGGTACATGCTGTCACTGGACCAGGCAAAAGCGTTTGATCGGTTTAATCACGAGTACCTCTGGTCCGTCCTTCTGAGATATGGCCTGCCGGGGGAGTTTGTTGATTGACTTAAGACCTTGTATAGTGGGGCAAAGAGTTTCCCGCTTGTGAACGGTTGGATTGGCAGCTCTTTTGAGGTTGTGTCTGGTGTTCACCAGGGTTGTCCCTTGAGCCCGCTGCTGTACGTGTTTGCGATTGACCCACTTCTTAGGAGGGTGGATCGTGGACGGTTGGCCAGGATCGGGATGGCCTGGGCAGCACCGGAGGCAGCTCTGAGGGTGGTGGCATATGCCGATGATGTCACTGTTTTTGTTTCCTCTCACAAGGAGGCAGGGTGGCTGATGTCAGAGGTAGATCACTACACGGAGGCATCCGGGTTCAAGATCAACCGGGATAAGTGTGATAGTCTCTGGCTGGGAGGAGGAGATCTGTCATGATTTTCCCAATGGCAGGGAAATCAAAAATAACAAACGGACTAGCTCTCGGGTGATGGAAACTAAAGTGACCGTGACCTGAACCTGACACCACACTGGAAGTAGCCGGGGAGTGTTTCCTACGATGCCCTAGACACCACGCGCCAGCCGGAGATCTAACTACCCCTATCAGAGGAATATACAGGCCTGCCTTACCTCCAGAGATGAACCCCAAAAGGAGATAGCAGCCCCCCACAAATATTGACGGTGAGTCAAGAGGAAAAGACATACGTAGGATGAACAGCAGATTTAGCACAGTGAGGTCCGCTCACTAGATAGCAGAAGTACAGGAAAGAGTTACTTCACGGTCAACTTCAAAACACTACTCAAAAACACCATCCTGAAATTACTTTAAAACTCCAGTGACAACTCATGCCACTGGAGTGGCAATTTCAGTCCACGAGAGCTTCCAGCTACAGAGAGTCACATTGCAGATAGCTGGACAAAAATAGCATTAACTAGAAACAAAATTCAACTTAGCTGAACAGGAACTTGAGGCAGGAGAATGCAACAGAATGCTACTGATACATTGTTGGCCGGCATAGGACCAGCAGCCAAGCAGCCTTAAATAGGAAACTCCCCTAATGGGTGTCAACAGGTGATCAAGGATAGAAGAAGGCAAATAAGTGGCACTACCATAAAACACCACCGGGGGAGCCCACAAACAGAATTCACAACAGTACCCCCCCCTTAAGGAGGGGGCACCGAACCCTCACCAGAACCACCAGGACGATCTGGATGAGCACTATGAAATGCACGAACCAAATCAGGAGCATGAACATCAGATGCTGTCACCCAAGAGTTATCCTCCTGACCATAGCCTTTCCACTTAACCAGATACTGAAGTCTCCGTCTGGAAACACGGGAGTCCAAGATCTTTTCCACCACATACTCCAACTCACCCTCAACCAGCACAGGAGCAGGAGGATCAGCAGACGGAACAACCGGCACCTCATACCTCCGCAATAATGACCGATGAAAAACATTATGAATAGTAAAAGATGCTGGGAGGTCCAAACGAAAGGACACAGGATTGAGAACCTCCAGAATCCTATAAGGGCCGATAAACCGAGGCTTAAACTTAGGAGACGAGACCTTCATAGGAACAAATCAAGAAGACAACCAAACCAGGTCCCCAACACAAAGACGAGGACCGACACGCCGATGACGATTAGAGAACTGTTGAGTCTTCTCCTGGGACAACTTCAGATTGTCCACAACCTGTCCCCAAATCTGATGCATTCTATCAACCACAGCATCTACTCCAGGACAATCCGAAGACTCCAATTGACCGGACGAAAAGCGAGGGTGAAACCCTGAATTACAAAAAAATGGAGAAACCAAAGTGGCAGAACTGGCCCGATTGTTAAGGGCAAACTCTGCCAATGGCAAAAAATCAAGCCAATCGTCCTGATCAGCGGACACAAAACACCTCAAGTAAGTCTCCAAGGTCTGATTAGTACGCTCAGTCTGGCCATTAGTCTGAGGATGGAATGCAGACGAAAAAGACAAATCAATGCCCATCCTGGCACAGAACGCCCGCCAAAATCTAGACACAAACTGAGTACCCCTGTCAGACACTATATTCTCAGGAATACCATGCAAACGCACAACATTCTGAAAAAATAGGGGGACCAGCTCAGAGGAGGAGGGCAATTTGGGCAAAGGTACCAAGTGAACCATCTTGGAAAAACGGTCACACACCACCCAGATGACAGACATCCTACGAGAAACAGGAAGGTCAGAAATAAAGTCCATAGAGATGTGCGTCCAAGGCCTCTTAGGAATAGGCAAGGGCAACAACAACCCGCTGGCCCGGGAACAGCAGGGCTTAGCCCGAGCACAAACATCACAAGACTGCACAAAAATCCGTACATCTCGAGACAAGGAAGGCCACCAGAAGGACCTAGACACCAGATCCCTGGTGCCAAAAATTCCAGGATGACCTGCCAACGCGGAAGAGTGAACCTCCGAAATAACTCTACTGGTTCAGTCATCAGGGACAAACAGTCTACCAGGCGGACAGCGATCAGGCCTATCCACCTGAAACTCCTGCAAAGAGCACCGCAGGTCTGGGGAGACAGCTGACAATATCACCCCATCCTTCAGGATGCCAGTAGGTTCGGAATCACCAGGCGAGTCAGGCTCAAAACTCCTAGAGAGGGCATCCGCCCTCACATTCTTAGACCCAGGCAGATATGAAACCACAAAGTTAAATCGAGAGAAAAACAACGACCAGCGCGCCTGTCTAGGATTCAGACGCCTGGCTGACTCAAGATAAATTAGATTTTTGTGGTCAGTCAAGACCACCACCTGGTGTCTAGCACCCTCAAGCCAATGACGCCACTCCTCAAATGCCCACTTCATGGCCAAGAGCTCCCGATTTCCAACATCATAATTTCGCTCAGCGGGCGAAAACTTTCGAGAGAAAAACGCACATGGTCTCATTACTGAGCAGTCAGGACCTTTCTGCGACAAAACTGCACCTGCTCCGATCTCGGAAGCATCTACTTCAACCTGGAACGGGAGCGAAACATCAGGCTGGCGCAACACAGGAGCAGAAGAAAAGCGGCGCTTAAGCTCCCGAAAGGCCTCCACAGCCGCAGAGGACCAATTAGCAACATCAGCACCCTTCTTGGTCAAATCAGTCAAAGGTTTAGCAATGGCAGAAAAACCCGCTATGAATCGGCGATAGAAATTAGCAAATCCCAAGAATTTCTGAAGACTCTTTAGAGAAGTAGGTTGTATCCAATCACAAATAGCCTGAACCTTAACAGGGTCCATCTCCATAGATGAAGGGGAAAAAATATATCCCAGAAAGGAAATTCTCTGAACCCCAAAAATACACTTTGAGCCCTTCACAAATAGAGAATTAGCTCGTAAAACCTGAAAAACTCTCCTGACCTGTTGAACATGAGATTCCCAGTCCTCCGAAAAAATCAAAATATCATCCAAATACACAATCATAAATTTATCCAGATATTCACGGAAAATATCGTGCATGAAGGACTGAAAAACGGAAGGGGCATTCGCGAGACCGAAAGGCATTACCAAATACTCAAAATGGCCTTCAGGCGTATTAAATGCGGTCTTCCACTCATCCCCCTGCTTAATCCGCACCAAATTATACGCACCACGTAGATCGATCTTAGTGAACCACTTCACCCCCTTTATGCGAGCAAAAAGATCAGTCAGTAAAGGTAACGGGTACTGGTATTTAACTGTAATCTTATTCAGAAGTCGATAGTCGATACAAGGTCTCAATGAACCATCCTTTTCACCCACAAAGAAAAACCCTGCCCCCAGTGGAGACAAAGAGGGGCGAATATGACCCTTTTCCAAAGATTCTCTGATATACTCCCGCATAGCAGTATGTTCAGGTACAGACAAATTAAACAAGCGACCCTTAGGAAATTTACTACCGGGAATCAACTCAATAGCGCAGTCACACTCTCTGTGAGGGGGGAGAGAATCAGTTTTAGGCTCCTGAAAGACATCATAAAAATCTGACAGAAATGCTGGGATCTCAGAGGGAGTAGATGAAGAAATGGGAACCAAAGGTGCATCCCCATGAATCCCCCGACATCCCCAGCTCAGCACAGACATTGATCTCCAGTCCAAGACTGGATTATGAATTTGTAACCATGGTAATCCAAGTACTAATACGTCATGTAGATTATATAACACAAGGAAACGAATAATCTCCTGATGGTCTGGGGTAAGATGCATAGTCACTTGTGTCCAATATTGTGGTTTATTGCTAGCCAAAGGTGTAGAATCAATACCCTTTAAGGGAATAGAAACCTCCAGAGGCTCTAAATCAAACCCACAACGCTTGGCAAAGGACCAATCCATGAGACTCAGAGCGGCGCCAGAATCCACATAAGCATCCACAGTAACAGATGATAAAGTACAAATCATTGTCACGGACAAAAGAAATTTAGACTGCAAGGTACCCATAGAAAAAGATTTATCAACCTTTTTATCAACCTTCTTTATGCGTTTAGAGCATGCTGATATAACATGAGCTGGATCCCCACAATAGAAGCACAACCCATTTTTGCGCCTGTAATTCTGTCGTTCGCCTCTAGACAAAACACTATCGCATTGCATATGCTCTGGTGCCTTTTCAGAGGTCACCGCCAAATGATGCACAGGTTTTTGATCAAAAGATACCGCCATATGGTGCACAGATTTTTGCTCAGAAGATACCGCCATATGGTGCACAGATTTGCGCTCCCGTAAACGCTGATCAATCTGGATAGCCAATTTCATGGCATCATTCAGACCTGTAGGCACAGGGAACCCCACCATGACATCCTTCACGGCATCAGAGAGACCTTCTCTGAAATTAGCTGCTAGAGCGCACTCATTCCATTTAGTAAGCACCGACCATTTACGAAATTTTTGGCAGTATATCTCAGCTTCATCTTGCCCTTGGGAAAGAGCTATCAAGGCTTTCTCAGCCAAAATCTCTAAATTAGGTTCTTCATAAAGCAACCCTAAAGCCAGAAAAAACGCATCTACATTTAATAACGCAGGATCCCCTGGCGACAATGCAAATGCCCAACTTTGTGGGTCACCCCGCAATAGAGAAATAACGATTTTAACCTGTTGAGCAGGATCACCAGCAGAGTGAGATTTCAGAGACAAAAACAATTTACAATTCTCTCTGAAATTCAAAAAACGGGATCTGTCTCCGGTAAAAAATTCAGGCATAGGGATCTTAGGTTCAGACATTGGAGCACGTATAACAAAATCTTGTAAGTTCTGGACCTTTGAAGCCAGGTTATTCAGACCTGCAACCAAACTCTGTGGATCCATGATTCAAACAGGTGTAACCAAAGCCATTCAGAGATTAAGAGGAGAGAAAAAAAAAAAAAAAAAGGCTGAAGACTGCAGTTTAAGCAAGGAGTACAAATAAGCACTAAGGTGCACTTTCCAAACACAGAAGGAAAAAAAACCTTTTCATATCCTTTCCTGCTTTAGTGCATAGTTTTAACACATGTGGGCCGGCCAAACTGTGATGATTTTCCCAATGGCAGGGAAATCAAAAATAACAAACGGACTAGCTCTCGGGTGATGGAAACTAAAGTGACCGTGACCTGAACCTGACACCACACTGGAAGTAGCCGGGGAGTGTTTCCTACGATGCCCTAGACACCACGCGCCAGCCGGAGATCTAACTACCCCTATCAGAGGAATATACAGGCCTGCCTTACCTCCAGAGATGAACCCCAAAAGGAGATAGCAGCCCCCCACAAATATTGACGGTGAGTCAAGAGGAAAAGACATACGTAGGATGAACAGCAGATTTAGCACAGTGAGGTCCGCTCACTAGATAGCAGAAGTACAGGAAAGAGTTACTTCACGGTCAACTTCAAAACACTACTCAAAAACACCATCCTGAAATTACTTTAAAACTCCAGTGACAACTCATGCCACTGGAGTGGCAATTTCAGTCCACGAGAGCTTCCAGCTACAGAGAGTCACATTGCAGATAGCTGGACAAAAATAGCATTAACTAGAAACAAAATTCAACTTAGCTGAACAGGAACTTGAGGCAGGAGAATGCAACAGAATGCTACTGATACATTGTTGGCCGGCATAGGACCAGCAGCCAAGCAGCCTTAAATAGGAAACTCCCCTAATGGGTGTCAACAGGTGATCAAGGATAGAAGAAGGCAAATAAGTGGCACTACCATAAAACACCACCGGGGGAGCCCACAAACAGAATTCACAACAGAGATCCTGCTTTTGATCTCCCGGACACCCTTCCAGGACCCAAAGTCTCTGCAAAAGTCCTTGGCATCGAATTTGGCCAGGGGGATTACCCCAAACAAAATTGGGACAGCAGGCTAGAGATCGCCACTCAGAAGGTGAACCAATTGAAGGGTTGGTCTTTGACCCTAAGGGAAAGGGTGAACCTGATCAAAGCTTACCTGCTCCCTTTACTGATTTATTTGGGCAGTGTGTGCATCTTGCCAGAGTCTCTATTGACTCGGGTCTACAGTTTGTTCTTCCAACTGTTATGGGGGAATAGACTGAACCTGGTCAAGAGGGAGGTTACTTACCGTACGAGGAGGCTAGGAGGGTTTGGGTATAGTCAACCCTGTGGTATTCCTTGTGGATACCTTCATTAAGATCAATATTGCAAACCTCTGGAAAGAGAGGGCTCCTCCGTGGGTATTCTCCTGTAGGGGATGGTTTCAGCCTTTCTTCCAGGAATGGGAGACAGGAGGGCAAGTGAAGGATCTTCACACACCGCATGGACATCTTCCGGCTTACGCTACCTTGGTTCTGAAGGTAATTCTTCGGTGGGGTCTGGAAATGTGGGAGATCAGGACTCTGCCAAGGAAACTCCTTGACAATAGGGTTCTGTTTACCCATTTCCAGAGGCCTCTGGCGCTTAGGGATTGCCCAAGTCGGGATCTTGGGGTGGGTTTGCATCTTTTAAATTCTATCAGGATCCCCTCAAAGTTTTGGGACTTGGTGTTACGCCATCCTATACTTACCTTTCCGGCCGGCGCGCTCCCGACGCTCCTCCTCGCTCCTCTGTCTCTGTTTTCCGGGGTGCTCGTCCCTTTGCTGGTCCGCGCATGTGCAGACGGGCTTCTCGTACCGCTGGGGCTTCTGGGAGTTTGTGACCCGTTGGCTCCACCCCCAATATGGCGGCGCCCATCGGGTATTTCACTCCTGCACTTGCCCTGGTTAGACGCCTTTGCGTCTATCGTGTTTGTCGCCTCCTTGCTGGCATCCCTTTAGTTTCCTTGGCTCCACCAGCGTTTACTCTGTTTTGGTCCTTGTCTCATTGTTGCCTTCCTTGTCAGTCCTGTGTTCCTGCCTCCGTGCCAGTCCTGTGTTCCTGCCTCCGTGCCAGTCCTGTGTTTCTGCCTCCGTGCCAGTCCTGTGTTCCTGCCTCTGTGCCAGTCCTGTGTTCCAGCCTCCATGCCAGTCCTGTCTTCCTGCCTCCGTGCCAGTCCTGCGTTCCTGCCTCCGTGCCAGTCCTGCGTTCCTGCTTCCGTGCCAGTCCTGCGTTCCTGCCTCCATGCCAGTCCTGTGTTCCAGCCTTCCTAGCCGGTCCTGTGTTTCTGACGTTCCCCATCTATCGTGTGTCTCCTTCATACCGGTCAGAACTTTTTCCTTACATACTCTGCTCGTGACTCTTCTGATCTGTTTGCCTCGGTGACACCACCTCTCCCTTATCCTCTGATCCATCTCTGGTTCTTATATCAGTCGTTCCTTTGGCTCCGGCAGTCGCGGCTTCACCCTCCTCGGGCCTGTCCCAAACACTCCCTGTATAGGGGGTGGTTTCATCTGGTCCGCTCGCCTTCGGGGGCTCTGTAGCCGTGACCCAGAGGGTCCACTTCTCGGGTCGTAATACTTGGCTTGGTGCTGCTTCTATGGGAAACTGTGTGTGAGGGACAATATGAAGTGCAGGAGCTCTGAGGACAGGAACTGTCCCCGGGAGCATTGTGGTACTGTGTTGGAAAGCATGGACCACTTCCTGCTTCATTGTCCCTTCAACACAGAGGTGTACAACAGGGTGGGCACCTCCATTGGCTGGTCTCGGCTGGTCGGTCTCCCTTATGCGGAATGGGCCTATGGAGCATTCGGAGACCTTGGCGGTCGGGTCCGCTGCACCTTATTTCTAGTTAGCGCAGTGGTTAGGTATCACACATGGAACACACGATGCTTAGTATCCACGCAACGGAAAATCCTCCCAGTGGATGATGTGTTTAGGACCATACTCTGTGACCTGGTGAAGGTGCGCTCTCTGGAATATGGGAGACTGGGCACACGAAGGGCTGGTCTCCTCGGGAGGGGCTTTTCTTTTAGTGTGCCCTAGTCTGGTCATCTCCTTTCCTGGTGGTGGGCTGCTGCTGACACTGTAGATTTTTGTTTTGTTTGATTATTATACAGTGATGTAGGGCTGCAGGCGCCGAACTTGGGCATTGTGATTTATGGTTATTGTAGTGTGCGCTGCTGTATATATTGTATATAGGGATATAGATTTGGGTGTAGGTGTTAGGTTGGGCGTTGGGAAAAGGGGGGAAGTGGGTTTATCTTGAGGGACTATGGGACACTGGTTTGTTTTGGGGAAAACTGGCACTGCCTGATCTGGCCCATGGACGTTGGACATGGACTGATGCATGAGACGCAGGACCAGCTCTCAGGTCAGTGCGGGGGATGGGAATGGAGGATAGCTTTGTACTGTATATATTTGTTTAGTTTGTGGTTATTTTAATTAAAATTTAAAAAAAAATGTTAAAAAAAAAGAGTTTATGTATATAGTTTTTGTTTGCCATTGTTTATTTTATTTGTTTGGTATTATTATTTTGTTTGGCGACCGGACCAGAAGGTGAAATCAGTTATTATTAGTTATTATTCTGTATATACTGTATGTATAATATGTGTGAGAGGAGAGAATGAGCAGCTGGACCAGTGTTCATTATACTGATTGTTTTCTTGCTGATATTTCTGTTTTGTTTCTGTTATTATTATTGTTATGCTTTTCATTTTTATAATAAAAGATCTACAGGATGTAACTCAGGATCAGTACAGGCAGGGCCGGCGGCAGCACCCGGCCTACCAGGGCAAGTGCCGGGGCCCTGAGGAGACAGGGGGGCCTACTCACACAGTCATAGAGCCATCTGGCTGCTTTAACCCTTTCTACCCTTTCAATTTGCGCTGGCACAAGCATCTTCTCACTGTCAGTGCAGGGCCAGGCACACATAGGGGTTAACTGGACACAGCCAGCGTGACATTGTGGGCGGAGAGTTCTCCTGCTCTGAATTTCCTGGCTGTGTGCACTGCTGAACTTATGGAGGAGATGGAGCTCCTACCAGCACCTGAGTGAGTGCAATGCTATATCGCTGTATGTTCTGACAGTCTGGGACTGGGTGACCTGGGGCGGCCATGGGCTGGGCGGCTGCAGCTGATATATATATATATATATATATATAGATACTACAGCAGCCGCCCAGCACAGCCTGTATAGATACAGTGTATATAATATATATACAGGACAGGTGCTGGGGGCCTGGGCTGGGCGGCTGTTGAAGTATATACACTGCACAGTACCACTCCTCCTGTATATATACACTGTACAGTACCACTCCTCCTGTATATATACACTGTACAGTACCACTCCTCCTGTATATATACACTGCACCTGCACAGTACCTCTCCTCCTGTCCTGTATATATACACTGCACAGTACCACTCCTCCTGTATATATACACTGTACAGTACCACTCCTCCTGTATATATACACTGTACAGTACCACTCCTCCTGTATATATACACTGTACAGTACCACTCCTCCTGTATATATACACTGTACAGTACCACTCCTCCTGTATATATACACTGCACAGTACCACTCCTCCTGTGTATATACACTGCACAGTACCACTCCTCCTGTATATATACACTGCACAGTACCACTCCTCCTGTATATATACACTGCACAGTACCACTCCTCCTGTATATATACACTGTACAGTACCACTCCTCCTGTATATATACACTGCACAGTACCACTCCTCCTGTCCTGTATATATACACTGTACAGTACCACTCCTCCTGTATATATACACTGCACAGTACCGCTCCTCCTGTCCTGTATATACCGTATACACTGCACAGTACCACTCCTCCTGTATATATACACTGCACAGTACCTCTCCCCTGTATATATACACTGCACAGTACCTCTCCCCTGTATATATACTGTACAGTACCACTCCTCCTGTATATATACACTGTACAGTACCACTCCTCCTGTATATATAAACTGTACAGTACCACTCCTCCTGTATATATACACTGCACAGTACCACTCCTCCTGTATATTTACACTGCACAGTACCGCTCCTCCTGTATATATACACTGCACAGTACCACTCCTCCTGTATATATACACTGCACAGTACCATCACTCCCCTGTATATATACACTGTACAGTACCACTCCTCCTGTCCTGTATATATACACTGCACAGTACCACTCCTCCTGTTCTGTATATATACACTGCACAGTACCACTTCTCCTGTATATATACACTGCACAGTACCACTCCTGTCCTGTATATATACACTGCACAGTACCACTCCTCCTGTCCTGTATATATACACTGCACAGTACCACTTCTCCTGTCCTGTATATATACACTGCACGGTACCACTCCTCCTGTATATATACACTGCACAGTACCATCACTCCCCTGTATATATACACTGTACAGTACCACTCCTCCTGTCCTGTATATATACACTGCACAGTACCACTCCTCCTGTTCTGTATATATACACTGCACAGTACCACTTATCCTGTATATATACACTGCACAGTACCACTTCTCCTGTCCTGTATATATACACTGCACAGTACCACTCCTCCTGTCCTGTATATATACACTGCACAGTACCACTCCTCCTGTCCTGTATATATACACTGCACAGTACCACTTCTCCTGTATATATACACTGCACAGTACCACTTCTCCTGTCCTGTATATATACACTGCACAGTACCACTCCTCCTGTCCTGTATATATACACTGCACAGTACCACTCCTCCTGTTCTGTATATATACACTGCACAGTACCACTTCTCCTGTATATATACACTGCACAGTACCACTTCTCCTGTCCTGTATATATACACTGCACAGTACCACTTCTCCTGTCCTGTATATATACACTGCACAGTACCACTCCTCCTGTCCTGTATATATACACTACACAGTACCACTCCTCCTGTCCTGTATATACACTGCACAGTACACTCCTCCTGTCCTGTATATATACACTGCACAGTACCACTTCTCCTGTCCTGTATATATACAGTGCACAGTACCACTTCTCCTGTCCTGTATATATACACTGCACAGTACCACTTCTCCTGTCCTGTATATATACACTGCACAGTACCACTCCTCCTGTCCTGTATATATACACTGCACAGTACCACTTCTCCTGTCCTGTATATATACACTGCACAGTACCACTTCTCCTGTCCTGTATATATACACTGCACAGTACCACTCCTCCTGTCCTGTATATATACACTGCACAGTACCACTCCTCCTGTTCTGTATATATACACTGCACAGTACCACTTCTCCTGTATATATACACTGCACAGTACCACTCCTCCTGTATATATACACTGCACAGTACCACTCCTCCTGTTCTGTATATATACACTGCAGAATTTACAATAGCTTTCACTCATGTAAGAAGTGAAATTGGCATTGTACTATACCTATATTTCTCTGCTGTATCTGGGCATCATGAATCGTGGTATGTGTTAAAGGGGGGGGGGGGCCCACTGAGACTCTTTCGCCCGGGGCCCTCAAAAACCTGGAGCCGGCCCTGAGTACAGGATAAGTAATGTAGTGTATGTACACAGTGACTCCACCAGCAGAATAGTGAGTGCAGCTCTGGAGTACAATACAGATGTAACTCAGGATCACTACATGATAAGTAATGTAATTATTTACACAGTGACTGCATCAGCTGAATAGTAAGTGCAGCTCTGGAGTATAAATACAGACAAAATAAATTAATATTTCCTGTAGTTCGACGGTTGATCTATTTTATGTGTTTTTTAATACATTTGGTTCTGTCATCAAAAGTTATTAATATAAAATATCAACAAGTGTAAACTTGCAAAAAAATATTAATTATAAGTGGATTGCATCGCTCAATCTCTCTCTCTCTACATGAGGATGAGTAGAACATTAAGCATTTATTACCTCTTGGCCATAATACACATATACTATCCGGGGTTCTGCTTTCTCCCCAACAGGATCTCACAAAAACGATGGAAGACCAGTTCACCAGCAACCTACATTTGCTCTTTTTTATGATTTTCGAGATCTTTTTTAGTTTTGATGTATCTTCTCATAATGTTAAGTAACTTTGTAAATAATTTGCATTACGTTGTCATATTGATCTTGTGTTGCATTGTTGTATCTAGTAAAAAATGGTTTTGGAACCTAAGCCAGATAAAAAGAGATTGAAACTGAAAGCAAAGAATATTGTTGCCTCTAGTCACCCCCAAAGCTGCACATACAATCCTACTACTTGGCCTTGGAGACTTTGTGTCGTTCCTCTCGATTTTTCTGCCAGACATGTGACTTTATGCTGGCGTCATCTACCTTCCCACAATATAGAGTATTCTGGTATCAGTAAGCTAGCTGGATAGTAATGCAGATCTTGATGTAACAGGAGTATAAGAAATGTGCACAGAACTGAAGCTTTAATGGTGATCTGGGATCCCGCAACAGTCAGGTATAGGAAATTAGCAGAATTTTGAATGCAGCTCTTGATATGATTAAACATATTCATTATTCTTAAGTGAAGCTTTTTGTACTATCCAGCAGTTAAGGGGTTACCTCCAACATTTTTCTCCTTTCAGGAACAGTTTGTTGTGTCATATGTTTATTGTGGGGATGAACATATTTATTTCTGGGAGATGGCTGCGGAGGATGCAGATGACATGGCACATCCAATCAATGTTCTGTTTTGTGTCTCGAGTTCAGCGCCACATGCATAATTAGAGGACAATAGCGTTCTGCTGAGAAAATTGAGAGCAGCTGAAAGTAAGTGTACCCCAAAACCTACAGTCATCCAGTTATTTTCTGTACACATACAGGCACCACATTTTCTTCTATACCCCCATAACTGCAACAGTCACAAATCCAACCCTCATATGTAATAACCATAATGCACCCATAATATAATCACCTCATTTTTAAAGCGAAAGCCTCACTGCACCCCACAATAGTGACATCCACAGTGTTCCCATAGCAGGGTCAGCCACACTACCCCATAATACAGAAAGCTACAGTGCACCCCATAACAGGGCCAGCATCAGTGTCCTCATATTAGTAGTGACAGCCACCGTGCTCCCATAACAGTGACAGTCACAGCACCCCCATAACAGTGACAGCTATAGTACTCTCATAACAGTGACAGTAACAGTACTCCCATAACAATGACAGCCACCATGCTCCTATAACAGCGACAGTCAGAGTACTCCCATAACAGTGACAGCCACAGTACTCTCATAACAGTGACAACCACAGTACTCTCAAAACAGTGACAGTCACAATGCTCCCATAACAGTGACAGCCACAGTACTCTCATAACAGTGAAAGCCACAGTACTCCCATGGCAGTGACAGCCACAGTACTCCCATGACAGTGACAGCCACAGTACTTGCATTACAGTGACAGCCACAGTACTCCCATAACAGTGACAGTAACAGTGCTCCCATAACAGTGACAGCCACAGCACCTCCATAACAGTGACACCACAGCACCTCCATAACCGTGAGAGGCACAGCACTCCCATAACAGTGACAGCAACAGTGCTCCCATAACAGTGCAATACTCTCATAACAGTGACAGTCACAGTGCTCTCATAACAGTGACAGTCACAACACCTCCATAACCGTGAGAGGCACAGCCCTCCCATAACAGTGACAGCAACAGTGCTCCCATATCAGTGACAGCCACAGCACCTCCATAACAGTAACAGCCACAGTACTCCCATAACAGTGACAGCCACAGCACCTCCATAACAGTAACAGCCACAGTACTCCCATAACAGTGACAGCCACAGTACTCCCATAATAGTGACAGCCACAGTACTCCCATAACAGTTACAGTCACAGCACCTCCATATCTGTGAGAGGCACAGCACTCCCATAACTGTGACAGCCGCAGTACTCTCAGAACAGTGACAGCAACAGTGCTCCATGACAGTGACAGCCACAATACTCCCATAATAGTGACAGCAACAGTGCTCTCATAACAGTGACAGCCACAGCACCTCCATAACAGTAACAGCCACAGTACTCCCATAACAGTGACAGTCACAGTACTCCCATAACAGTTACAGTCACAGCACCTCCATATCTGTGAGAGGCACAGCACTCCCATAACTGTGACAGCCGCAGTACTCTCAGAACAGTGACAGCAACAGTGCTCCATGACAGTGACAGCCACAATACTCCCATAATAGTGACAGCAACAGTGCTCTCATAACAGTGACAGCCACAGCACCTCCATAACAGTAACAGCCACAGTACTCCCATAACAGTGACAGTCACAGTGTTCTCATAACAGTGACAGCCACAATACTCCCATAACAGTGACAGCCACAGTAATCTCATAACAGTGACAGCCACAGCACCTCCATAACCGTGACAGGCACAGCACCTCCATAACCATGAGAGGCACAGCACTCCCATAACAGTGAAAGCCGCTGTACTCTCATAGCAGTGACAGTCACAGTACTCCCATAACAGTGACAGCCACAGTACATTCATAGCAGTGACAGTCACAGCACACCCATAACTGTGAGGCACAGCACTCCCATAACAGTGACAGCAATAGTGCTCCCATAACAGTGACAGTCACCATGCTCTCATAACAGTGACAGCCACAGTACTCCCATAACAGTAACAGCCACATTACACCCATAACAGTGACAGCCACAGTACTTCCATAACAGTGACTGCAAAAGTGCTCCCATAACAGTGACAGCCACTGAGCTCTCATAACAGCGACAGCCACACTACTCCCATTACAGTGACAGCCACAGTACTCCCATGACAGTGACAACCACTGCACCTCCATAACAGTGATAGCCACACTACTCCCATAACAGTGACAGCCACAGCACCTCCATAACCGTGAGAGGGACAGCACTCCCATAACAGTGACAGCCACGGTACTCTCATAACAGTGACAGTCACAGCACCTCCATAACTGTGAGAAGCACAGCACTCCCATAACAGTGACAGCCGCAGTACTCTCAGAACAGTGACAGCCACAGTACTCCCATGACAGTGACAGCCACAGTACTCCCATAACAGTGACAGCCACAGTACTCCCATAACAGTGACTGCAACAGTGCTCCCATAACAGTGACAGCCACCGTGCTCTCATAACAGTGACAGCCACACTACTCCCATGACAGTGACAACCACTGCACCTCCATAACAGTGATAGCCACGCTACTCCCATAACAGTGACAGCCAAGGTACTCCCATAACAGTGACAGCCACAGCACCTCCATAACAGTGATAGCCACAGCACCCCCATAACCGCAAACGCAACGGTGCCCTCATAATTTTAACTAGTAAATATTTTCACGATAGCGCCTCTTTAACAGCACCACTCACATCGCCCCCATAACAGTTACAACTGCAGTTCCCCTATAAACCGCACTAAACCAATGGTCCATAATAAGGATAGCTGTGGTAGTGCCCACCTAACAATGACAGCTGTAGAATGATTCTCAGGTGCAGATTCCGGGGCCCCTGCACGGACTACATTAATATATACTAGAGCCTTTTCAGGATTAATTTCAACTCAGGCTCAGGAGCTTCCTTGGGGTCCTGAACGTCATATCTGCCCAGCTATGAAGAAATGTTGGACCAGGGGATGTCTACACTTCATAATGAATCAGATATTTAGGTCTTGAAATGCTGAAAACAGTATGACATCTTTATTTTAACTCTTTCATTGCCAGCGGGAAGTGAGGTTCCCACCTGACACAGTAAGAGTCAATAGCAACGAGAGTACATGTGTGTGCTGGGCTGTAGCGCCAATATTTGGACATCACACCAATGAACAGATGGGGGGAAAGACTGTTCTTTATTTGAAAATCCACATCATGGGCCAAGTTGGTTCCTCTTGGACTGGGACTGAATTGGCAGACGCGGCACGGTGGAACTTCTGTCTTTGGAGAAAACGAGGACATAGAGATGACAACTGGCAGACGAGCCATGCGGGCGAGTAGAGCAGTGACATTCATGGCTCCTGACTTTGATTTTAGGAGAATATGTAACCTCGGAGTAGGAAACATTTCACTGCTGCTTAATGCAAAAGCTCTATGAACCCGAAGTTTCAGGTTCTTTTCTTCTAGGACGACAATCATGCAACAGCAAAAGAAGAGCTGGTTGATAACTAATATGGGTGTACCCACAGAACACAGTGCTAGTTCTAGAGGAGCAGCGGATTTATCAGGGCATAATCAGTCTGGAGAGACCCCAAAGCATAATAAGCATAGTATGTAAAAAAATAAAGAAATCTTTATACTCGAATCACCAGCCTCTTCATCTCTCAAAGTCCACCGGCCGGTCCTCGTTGCATCTTCTGATCCCCGCTGCTTACACTTAAATTCCTGGGCTCTCACACTGATCTGGGACTTCTAGCTCCGATGAGGTGTGCCATGACCTTGTGTACGCATGCGCAGAACCGTCCCAAAGTTCAGCATTGCGAGAAGGGCCTAGAAAGGAAACGGTAAGGTGAGTTTAAGGCTTTCATTTTTTCAACCTTTTGCTGGTCTCCTATAATCGAGAAAAATGGCTTCTTAGGGTGCTCCTGCGTGTGCAACCTTACATCATTAAGCACCTTGCCAAGTGTCGGATGGAGTGGTGTTAAGCAGCCACCACCAGACACTGGAGCAGTAGAAATGTATTCTGTGCAGTGACGGATCATACTTCTCTATCTGGCATCTGATGGACGAGTCTGAGTTTGGTGAAAACTAGGAGCCTTACCTGCCCGACTGCATTGTGCCAGCTGTAGTTTGGCGGAGGATGGATGACGCTATTGGGGTGTTTTTCAGTGATCGGCATCTGCCTCTTAGTTTCACTGAAGGGAAATCCTAATGCTTCACCATACAGGCATTTAAGACAATTGTAGCTTCCTCATCTACACTCACCGGCCACTTTATTAGGTACACCATGCTAGTAACGGGTTGGACCCCTTTTGCCTTCAGAACTGCCTCAATTCTTCGTGGCATAGATTCAACAAGGTGCTGGAAGCATTCCTCAGAGATTTTGGTCCATATTGACATGATGGCATCACACAGTTGCCGCAGATTTGTCGGCTGCACATCCCAAAGATGCTCCATACAAGGCAGGATGGATCCATGCTTTCATGTTGTTTACGCCAAATTCTGACCCTACCATCCGAATGTCGCAGCAGAAATCGAGACTCATCAGACCAAGCAACGTTTTTCCAATCTTCTACTGTCCAATTTCGATGAGCTTGTACAAATTGTAGCCTCAGCTTCCTGTTCTTAGCTGAAAAGAGTGGTACCCGGTGTGGTCTTCTGCTGCTGTAGCCCATCTGCCTCAAAGTTCGACACACTGTGCATTCAGAGATGCTCTTAGGCCTACCTTGGTTGTAACGGGTGGCGATTTGAGTCACTGTTGCCTTTCTATCAGCTCGAACCAGTCTGCCCATTCTCCTCTGACCTCTGGCATCAACAAGGCATTTCCGCCCACAGAACTGCCGCTCACTGGATTTTTTTTCTTTTTCGGACCATTCTCTGTAAACCCTAGAGATGGTTGTGCGTGAAAATCCCAGTAGATCAGCAGTTTCTGAAATACACAGACCAGCCCTTCTGGCACCAACAACCATGCCACGTTCAAAGGCACTCAAATCACCTTTCTTCCCCATACTGATGCTCGGTTTGAACTGCAGGAGATTGTCTTGACCATGTCTACATGCCTAAATGCACTGAGTTGCCGCCATGTGATTGGCTGATTAGAAATTAAGTGTTAACAAGAAGTTGGACAGGTGTACCTAATAAAGTGGCCAGTGAGTGTATATATATATATATAATCGTCTAAGGTCCACTTCCGTCTGTTTATTTGTCTGTCTGTCTGTTTGTCTGTCACAGAAATCCCGAGTCGCTGATTGGTTGCGGCCGGCTGGGCTCGACAAATCAGCGACAGGCACAGTCCGGCCGTGAATTGGCCCCTCCCTACTCCCCTCCAGTCAGTGCCCCCTCCATAGTCCCCTCCAGTCAGCGCCCACATAGCGTTTTAGCAGTCCGTTAAACGGACTGCGTTACACCGCGGCATAACGCGGTTTAATGCAGTCCATTAACGCTGCCATTAACCCTGTAAGTGTGACCAACTTTTTACTATTGATGCTGCCTATGCAGCATCAATAGTAAAAACATATAATGTTAAAAATAATAATAATAAAAAAACCCCATTATATTCTCACCTTTCGGCATCCGCGGCAACCTTTCCTGCTAATCGCGATGCTCCGGTCCCAAGAATGCATTGCGGCAATGACCCGGGATGACGTAGCGGTCCCGCGAGACCACTACATCATCACAGGTTATTGCCGCAAGGCTTTACTGGGAACGGAGCATCGCTAAAAGCCTGGGCTGGATCTGGGGGCCACCGGAAGGTGAGTATATAACTATTTTTTATTTTAATTCTTTTTTTAACAGGCATATGGTGCTCACATTGCTATATACTACGTGGGCTGTGTTATATACTTCGTGGGCTGTGTTCTATACTTCGTGGGCTGTGTTATATACTTCATGGGCTGTGTTATATACTGCGTGGGCTGTGTTATAAACTACGTCGCTGTGCTATATACTACGTGGCTGTGCAATATACTACGTGGCTGTGCTATATACTACGTGGCTGTTATATACTACGTGGGCTGTGCTATATACTATGTGGCTGTGTTATATACTGTGTGGGCTGTGTTATATACTACGTGGGCTATGCTATACACTACGTGGCTGTGCTGTATACTACGTGGCTGTGCTATATACTACGTGGCTGTGCAATATACTACGTGGCTGTGCAATATACTACGTGGCTGTGCTATATACTACGTGGCTGTGCTATATACTATGTGGCTGTGTTATATACTACGTGGCTGTGCTATATACTACGTGGCTGTGCTATATACTACGTGGGCTGTGCTATATGCTATGTGGCCCAGGGCCCTCAAAAACCTGTAGCTGGCCCTGGCTTCACTGATTGTTTGAGGCCGGCCGGGCATGACCAATCAGCGACAGACGCAGTCTGGCTGTGAATTGGCACGGGATTTGAACCACGCTTCGCTAATTGGTTGCACCCGGCCGGCCGAATCCTGTGTTCATTGCATTATTCTGAAATCTTCATAAATAAACTACATACATATTCTAGAATACCCGATGCGTTAGAATCGGGCCACCATCTAGTTTGTTATAAAAGTTTCGGGAAGACCCTTTTCTGCTCTCCAGGAATGTCCCTAGTATTCAAAGTCCATAAAGACATGAAAGAAACACAGATTTTGCCAGCTCACCTGCCGCTGTTCAACAGAGTGGAGCACGGATATGCATCCTGACCAGACGTTTGACAGACTCTTGAAAAGAGGAAAGAAATCCTGCTCCAATAAAAATTTGTCATTTGTTCATATCAAAAAATTAAAAGTTGATGATTTCATGTAGCAAAATTCCATCAGAAGGGAGAAGGGGTACAGAGGAAAAAATCCATTAGATAAGGGACATCAAGTAATGTGTTTCGAAAGCAACTTGGGCGTTCATTGTCAAAGCATGATGTCCCTTATCTTATGGAATTTTTCCTCTGTATCCCTTCTCCCTTCTGATGGATTTTTGCTACATGAAATCATCAACTTTTTATTTTTGGATATGTATATCCAAATACATATATGGATATGGATATGTATAAATTTCAAGTTTTTATTGGAGCTGGATTTCTTCCTTCTTTTCAAGAATCCACAAAGACATGGTTTGGGGAAGTTTGGTGTGAAAGATCATGACAGGCCATATAGAGCCCAGACCTAAACCTCATACAACACCTTTGAGATGAACTAGAAGAGAGATTGTGAGCCCGGCCATCTCCTCCAACATCTGCGCCACAAGTTCTTTTCTGGATGAATGGGTAAAAATGAAATCCAAAATCTTGTAGGACGACTTCCCCTGAAAGCTGAGGTCATTATTATAGTACAGGGGAAACCAAATGCCCTGAATTTATATTAATCACTATGTGATCTCATGCAATAATAATAATAATAATAACAACAATAATAATAATAATATATAGCGTCAACATATTTTGCAGCATTTTACAATTAAGTGGGGACATGTACAGACAATAAAGACATTACTAAGTAGCACATAGTTCAACGGTTATAGGAGGAGAGAGGGTCCTGAGGAAAATGTGTAGGTGTTAGGGTTCCTTCTCACTTGCAAGAAATACGTCCGAGTCTCGCAGGGTAAAACCCTGCTCTGGCACCGGCACTCCAGAGAGGAGGGTGCAGCTCCATGTATTGCTGTGCGGCCGCACGCTCCGCTCTGGAGTGCCGGCACCAGAGCAGGGTTTTAACCTGCGAGACTCGGACGTATTTCTTGCAAGTGAGAAGGAGCCCTTAGTGTGAGCGATCGTGGTCAGATATAAGGTGTTATCTGAGCATGCTCAGTGCTAACCGAGTGTCTTCGGCGTGCTCGAATACTACCATATGTTCTAGTCCCGGCAGTTGCATGTCTCACGGCTGTTTGTCTGCTGCAACACATGCAGGAATTGCCTGTTTGTTAGGTAATCCCTGCATGTGTTGTGGCTGTCGAAAGCTGCGAGACATGCAGCTACGGGGACTTTAACATGTTATTCGAGCACACCGAAGATACTCGGTTAGCACTGAGCATGCGCATGCTCAGATAACGCCTTAACCCAGCACACTTGCTCATAACTAGTAGGTGTCCCAATAGGGATAGATATATATATATATATATATATATATATATATATATATATATATATATATATATAGTGTGGCTCTGAAGAGCCCAATTGAACTTATGAACTTATGAGACTCAAAGGAACAAGTAAAGAAAGTACCACAATGAAAAAAAAAGAAACTCTAAAAAGATGAAGAGGGAGAAAGAGTAAGAAAGAAGGACAAAGAAACAATAAAAAAAACAAATTTATCTCAATGCCCCTAAAGTAAAAAAAAAAAGAAAAAGTCAGCAGAGGAAGCTGATAAAGAGGAGGCAATAAGTAGTAATGAGATTCCTTCTAATCTGCTGCTAATGAAAGTGAGAACTGGTTCATGTCAGTGATGAATTCACCCCTGTTTTGATTTGTCTCTTATGCAAAACAAACAGCCATATGTCATCAGCCTAAAGAAAGTACCCCCCTCCCCGCTGTGTAAGGGACCACGCCATGGTCCCCAGGTGCCAGCTTCTCACTGAAAAGGCTGTTCTGAGAGGTATGTTGTGTGGGGTGGGGGTGGTGTAGGCAACTTTAAGATTTATCCTTCTAACAAACTGTTTGTTACTGATGAATTAAATACTAGAGGAATATTGATATAAAACACAATTTTTTTCCATTAAATAATACATAAAACACAAAAATAATCAAAAGTTCAATAAAAGAAATCCATCAATCAACCCAAAAATAACCAGAACCCAAGATAAGTAATGAATAAATGGATTAACAAAATAAAGCATTAACTCTTAAAATGGCCAATTAATAAAAACATATTTAGTGAATTATAATAAAGAAAATAATAAATCATAGATTAATTATAAAAACAAATAAATGGACATGATGGAATAAAGAAGAAAAACCATAATAACTGTAATTAATAAACTCATAGGCTGGATTTCTGTTCCTAATTTTGCATGATATTGTTGTGTCTGACGTTCATTTGTTGCCTTCTGATTTCTCGCCTCAAAAACAAATGATCAAAACATTTGAGATTTTTAGCCACTAACAACGTTCCGCGTTGCGAGTCACTTTCCAAAATAGACAATTTATTCAGCGTCTGGAAAGTTTTGAGCTTCCTTAATACTAGGTACAATGTATTCATGTGAATCTGTTAATTAGCTCATTGCACATCCCCCTTCTTCCTCTTCAGCTCCTCATTAACCTCCATCCCCCCCACCTTCATTCCTTGTTTTACTTGGTTATTGACTGGGAACTTACAAAAGTTGTTTGTGATGAAGGTACAGGATGTGGTAGTATGTTTAAAAAGAGGTTCTGCAGAAGCTGGGGTGACCTAAAACTAGAAATATGCACTGTTTCCAAAAGTGTTCCAATAACAGTGTTATTAGTACATTGCCATTTGCAGTTTCTCCCTAACAATTCTATCATTAGTGTTATCCACATTGTCCCCATCACTGTACCCTAAATAATGTTCCCAGTAAGAGTCATTCCCAGTGTTCCCATTGCAATGCCATCCACAGTTCTTTCCAGATTTTTCCCATAACAGTACCTTACAAAGTGTTTTTCTGTTGTCCCCATAACAGTACATTCATATTGTCCCCATAACAGTGCCAACCACAATGTTCCCAGTAAGAGCCTGTAGTGCAGCGGGGTTGGTGCAGTGTGTCCGCTAGGCAGTGACCACTGGAAAAGTTCAAAAACAAAGTCTCTTTAATATCCAACCTACTCACAAACAGAAAAACAAATGGTATCCTCCGGTTCACAGCCGGGAATCAAGACAGTCCGAATCCGAGACTGGTTGCCATGGGTGACTGCACCACCTTACTACGCTGATGGGTGCCAGGTCTTTTGGCTTCGCTTGGCTCCATGTTACTTCACACAGGCTGAGCTTTGCAGAGCCACCTGCTCTGCAAGTTTGCAAACAAAGACGGACATACACAATCCTTTGCTGCAGGGTTTTTAAATGAAATCTGTGGCCATGGGCCACTTGTAAGACCCGGCCTGGAGAGAGCGAACTGCCCCACTACCATCCTGTAGTTAGCTCCAAAAATAAAAGCCCATGCCGGGTTTTCTTAAATCTGCCTTGGGCAAATAGCTTGACCAAGACCAAGCTTACTTTTATTTTGTGCACCAAAAAAGAGCATGAACCGCACCTCCAAAAATCATACATTAATCTAATGCTGCCAGGCAAAAATATATATAACTGAACATGAGGTTCTTAGTTTAACATTCTGATCAGACTGTATGAAGCCCATTGCCACGTCACAGCAAACCACTTAGTCAGTCCCTATTACCCTAACGGAGTGGATCCATGCGCCGACCACAGCCACAGAGACAATGCACCAGCAGGGCAGATGGCCTGATGCCCCACAGCGCCCATGCTCCAAGGCAGAGTCCCCATGACTCCAGACCGCGCCTCGCCACCAGCACAAAGCCACAGCAACAATGGCCGTCCCACAGCACCCACACCAAATGTAAGAAGCAATGAAACTCACCTTTCTCAAGCTCTCTAGTGAGAGCAAAAATAGTGCGATATTTTTGCCTAGCGGCATTAGATTAATGCATGATTTTTGAAGGTGCGGTACATACTCTTTTTTTGGTGTACAGCATGTTAACTTTATTTTGCATTGCAGCCATAATTATGCCTGTGACTGCAAATGTACTCCAACGGTCTTAATACGCTTCTATGCGCATCCTGGGGGACACATATAACACCTGTCACTGCCTCACAAGCCATGCCCAGTGTTCCTATTACAGTGCCATCAACAGTGCTATCCAGATTGCCCCCATAAAAAGTATCATCCACAGTCTTCACATTGCCCATGTAACAGTACCACTCACAGTGTTCCAAGTAACAAGGCCATCCTCAGTTTCCCTAAAACAATATCATCCACTGTGCTACTCACATTGTGCCTATAACACTGCCATCTATCATACTCCCAGCTAGTGTCATCATCAGTTAAGCCATTGCAATGCGATCCACCGTGCTTCTAAATTGTCCGCATAACAATGCTGCATACAGTGTCCCCAATCACGGTGTCATCCTCAGTGTTCCCAATACCATACCATCCATAGTGCTATCCAGATTGTCCCCACCCAAAGTGTCCTTAGTAACAATGCCATCCATAGTGCTAACCAGATTCCAGATTACCCCCATAACAGTGTCACCCAACAGTGTTCCCAGTAAAAATGCCATTCCTAGTTTCTCCATATATATGCCATCCACAAAGCTGTAAGTGTACATCCAATCAAGAGTGTTCCTTGTAATGCTGCCAACACCATCTTGGCTTACTACAACACTGGCATCTGCAGTACCCTCCATACTTCTGCCTGTTGCGGAGAAGCTAGAGTTTCTTCATAGAAGTGTAATCCAGTATACCTCTGCTATCGTTCTTCCCAGTGGCCCAAATTACTCCTAGTCCCTGGGTTCCTCAGTAATGAAAGTCTCGATCCCTACTTCACTCCCTCCCAGCTCTGTCTTCTAGAAGTTACCTAGAAGTGTCCAGCCAGGGTTGCTGAAATATAACATTCATATGGGGAGCAAGGTGGCCTTGCAGCACTGGAGTCCTGGGTTCCAATCCCACCAAGGACAACATCTGTAGGGATTTTGTATGTTCGCCCCGTGTTTGTGTGGCACCCCAGGAATCCGGTTGCCACAGGGAGTGATGTCATGCCTGGAAGCAAGGAGGGGTCCCCTTACCAGGTAACATCAGCATGCAACACAGTTTCCTACTCCAGACCAGAAGGGGGAGCTCTAACACCTGATTTCAGGGGAGCTTCCCTATAAGTTTGGCCTGGAGGCGGAGTTAGTCAGTTGGAGTCTGAGAGAGGAAAGGAGAGGAGTGAAGTTTAGGAGAGCATGGGGAGTGGAGCTGTGGCCAAGCTCACCCCAGAGCTGAGCACCCAGAAACCGGAGTCTGTGGTTGCTCGGGTACAGAAGTCCCGGTAGCTAAATCCAGAGGGCATGGAACTGCAATTCTCCTGGCCCATCTAATACCCAGCGGAACAGCAGCATATCAGAACTCAGAGCCGCCACTAAGGAGCGACACCTGGAATAGGCTCAAGCAGCCTGCCATGCCGGTGACATTTTACACAAACTATTAGACAGTGAGAGGAACTTGTGCAGAGCTTCAGGCAGCAAGGACCTAAGAGAATAGCGCAGAAGGAAGGCCTCCGAACACACCTGGCTAGGTGGATCCTAGTTTGCTTCCAGGCTGCCCGGACCCCCATCATCACCTGTTACCTGTGCCCCAGACTGCACTTCTACCACCAAGTAAAGGTAAAGAAAACTACCATCCTTGTGTCCTCCAGTCACTTCCCGCACCCTCAGTCCTGCACCCAAACATTCACGATCCCTTACAAACTGTATCGGTAGCCCTGGGGCCCCGCTCCGCCTGTGGGGAGCAGAACCATCCCAGCTGCATCACCATCGGTCCCAGCGGTCCCCTTAAGCAGTGTCAGCCACTCATTGCCGAGCACCAGAGGTAGCGTCAGGTTAAATCCCCTACCAACTGTCCCTCATCATTTTTATTGGACGCTCAGGGCCATGGACCGGGTCACTGCTGCCATGACAACTCTCTAAAGAACTGTCCGACCCGGCCCGAATACCCCACGGCCCTGGCGGACGCTCCATTTGCATGGGGTTCTTCTTGTTCTCCAATTTCTTCCCATACTCCAAAAACATTTTGATAGGAAATGAAGATTGTGAGCCACAATGGGGACAGTGCTGATAATGTCTGTAAAATACTGCTGAATATGATGGCACTATACAACCAAAGCATAGTAAATATATTATAAAACGATTTTATATTTCTTGTATTATACTGTATATTTTTATATAGTATTGTGGTGATTGTTTCATACTATCTTGTACCATTGTATCATTTTATATTGTATTATTATATTGTGCTACATAATAGTGTATTATGTCCTGCCATGACACCAGTTTGTATTATCATAGATTTGGAGCACAATTATGATTATTACATAATCATATAACAACCCAAACCTGCCATAACACCCTTATGTCTATTTGTAGCATCCCGACTATAACCTCCGTCTATTATCCTGGGAAATGTTAACCAAGATGGACGTCCCAGCAGATGTCTTTGCATCAAGTCAGTTTCATGAATGTCGCTGAGCAGAAATTAGGTCACCTATTGTCACAGGGAGCCAAATTTTCCCTCTGCTTAAAACGTCCTCATATCTGCAGAGAATTCAGTGCAGACCCTCGATGTTGAAGAAATGACTGTGTGGTACCTTTCAATGAATCAATGGCAGCAACATCTCAGAGGCTGAAGTCTAAGAGGAATTAAATTGGCGGAGTTTTTGCTTTTTTATTAAATCTTTTCTTATGGGTTTAAATTTTACGTTTTCCATAAAATGAATGAATTCTGGATAAATAAAGGTGCTTTCAATCCCGGAAGATTCAAATCATGCCATGTTTTTCTTTAAAATGAGGAATAGCCCCCCTGGCCTCCAACTTATGGGTCATATCCAGATCACATGGATTTTGGCATTTATTCCATACCAAAATCTGCAAGAAAAACAGCCACAAAGTAGTTTACACGGATCCCAGCAGAAGCTGTGGTGGGTAGCCACATACAGGTTTGCCCTTTTGGACCCATGACAGGACATACCACAAATCTGGGAAGAAATCTATAGGATTCGGGTGTTTATACATAGGATTGATCCATATAGAAAATTGTACATGGGAAATCTGTAGTGTTTCCGGCCTTTGTAACATAATACCCTTAGAGCCATAGCATGCACCCTCTAAGTTTAGTACTTAGGCTCTAGAACACAGTATGTCCATATCAATGGTTCATCTCTAAGGCATACAGTAACCATAGACTTCTCTGGTGACCCTAGTGTTAAAAAAAATCTACCTCCCACAAGAAGTTGCATTAGGGAGCGTCCTGAGGTCGAGACCCATCACTCTAATTCCTGAGGTCGAGACTGATCATTGAGTTCTTCTTCCAAAGATTAGGGAGTTGGAGCAATATTAATTTTAGCTTATCATAGTTGTTAAATGTCAAAACCATTGCTTTGAACTATACTTATGGAATGTCAAGGAGAGACATACCATTGGTGCAAGCTGTGCAGCAAGTCAGAGGCCCAAGAGGTAAGAGGATCCATTTATGTCTCCAAAGAAGGTGGAATTCTGCATTATGATGAGCTATTGGACTGCAAAGGGGCCCATATTCTGTTCTTGCACATGGGGGGCCCATTTCTGTATGTGGCACATGATGAGTAGACTAGGACAATCCTAAGCAAAACACTGCCATTTGGCTTGACTCCATTTCCTTCACCAACACGTTTTTTTATGTTCATGATCAGGTATGGTTTCCACTGACTGAGCATGAGTCTTCACCAGGGTATGTCATTTGGGTCACTGGTTTTATAGGGTTTGACATTACTGCTGTCTATCTTCCTCTATCCTGAGTTGAAATTTTGCAATGTTGAAGTTTGTTTTTGAACCCCCTTGTGTTGAAAAGACAACGAGGCATACCAGAACACAGGCTTGGACTGGCCCACTGAGAAGCAGGTAAATCCCCCCGTGGGACCCTTACTCTTTATTTACTATACATCTCTGGAAAAAATTAAGAGACCACCACATCAAAACCCTGTGATGGGCAGCCCAATCTCCAGACCTGAACCCCATTGAAAACCTCTGGAATGTAATCAAGAGGATGATGGATAGTCACAAGCCATCAAACTAAGAAGAACCGCTTACATTTCTGCATCAGGAGCAGTGTGAAAGACTGGAGGAAAGCATGCCAAGACACATGAAAGCTGTGATTAAAAATCATGGTTATTCCACAAAATATTGATTTCTGATCTCTTCCTGAGTTAAAACATTAGTGTTGTTGTTTCTAAATGATTATTAACTTGTTTTCTTTGCATTATGTGAGATTTGAAAGAACTGTTTTTTTGGGGGGGGGTTTAACCATTTTTCTTTGTCAGAAAAAAATAAAAAAATGTATTGCTTGGAAATTCGGAGACATGTTGTCAGAAGTTTATAGAATAAAAGAACAATTTACATTTTATTCCAAAATATACCTATAAAGAGAAAAATCAAACAAACTGAACATTTTGCAATGGTCTCTTAATTTTGTATGTAGCTGAACGGTGGACCCCCTTAGTGAATGTTAATGGTAGTTTCTTGGCAACACATCCCGACACTGCTGACATATGTTCAGCCAAATGTATGCCACCTGGACATTCATCTGACCAGTAGAAACATAGGAGCATGTCAAATGTATAAATTAAACGCAGAACGCTAATCTAATGTGAACGCGGCCTAAACAAAGCAAAAAACATAAATAAAATGAAAGCATAACAGAACATGTCACAAAATACTGTAATTGCCCAGGAATTTTAAAACAAAATTAATCTAAACAGAATAATTTATAAAATAATAAGAAATTAAAAATATTAATGCTTAAAAATAATAAATAATTTATCATCTGCATTATGATAAATAGATATAATAATAATGACAAATAGTACAAGTGTTAATAAATGATAATAAAATTAATAACTATTATCGTTGATGTGTGATGGATGTATAATCGATTGCATGGGGCGCTTCGCTCCTGGATCTGCTGATTAGCAGTGGGAGTATCAGACGTTGAGGGTTGTGTTCTCTGGCCATCAAAGTGAGTTTTTCTTGCTTTTTCTCCCTGCTTCACTGCCCATTACTCGTAATGACTGAGCACTGAAAGACTCTCACAGAGAATTGCTCTCTCATAATGGCTTTGCAGCAGTGGAAAATCCAATGTTGTTCAGTGCGCTTGCTATGAGATGTGCTATCCACCAAGACATCTGCCTGAAGGCTTAAACCACACAGCTACAGGCAAAGGCCCTCTGGGCCCAGAGATTGGGCATTTATGCAGAACTAAATAGGGGAACAGCTGAGCAGCAAGAATGGTACGCACGCCCCACAGCACAGGAAAGAACTTCTCCGAGGTGAGAGCCTTGATTCAAGCTGACATCTTGTATGTCAAGTTCAGAGCATCCTCGTTCTGCACATCCCAGAACCGCGATTCCTGTCCCAATAACTATGGCCTTAACTAACTTATTAGTATGATTATTCTGCTCCTGAAGATTTATCCGCCTCTGGAGAACAAGTCTTCACGCCTCTTTAACCTGTGAAACTCTTCAGATGAGGTGTAGGATAGAAGAGCTGACTATGGCTGCATCTCCCATGTGCACCTTTCAGGGCCATTCTAGGACAGAAGGACCATAAGATGTGAATACTCAATATCATGACGGTGAGACGTTATATCAGGGAGATTACAAAAAATAATCTATGTGACGGCCCAAGCAGTTTGGCGGGTCTGTATTGATTAGGAGTCTGGTCCTGGTTTCTATTAGTTTAGAGGGTCTTTTCTGCATTGGTTTGGGGTCTGTTCTGTATTTAGGCGGTCTGGGCAGAATTTTTTTAAACATATTCCTGCCAATTCATATAGGGCACATCCCCAGCCTGAGGCATTTCTAATATATAATTGCCTAGAATACTACTTCCTGCAATTTGTGCCAACTTCCGTGGCTTTGTCCGGAGCTAATGTCCGGAGCTAATGTCCGGAGCTAAGTGACGTCACCAGTGTCCTACACCCAGGCAGAGCACAGAGGCCCCAGGCAGCATATGGGGCCCCAGGCAAAGCACAGTGGCCCCAGGCAGAGCACAGGGGCCCCAGGCAGCATATGGGGCCCCAGGCAGAGCACAGTGGTCCCAGGCAGAGCACAGGGGCCCCAGGCAGCCTATGGGGCCCCAGGCAGAGCACAGTGGCCCCAGGCAGAGCACAGGGGTCCCAGGCAGCATATGGGGCCCCAGGCAGAGCACAGGGGCCCCAGGCAGCATATGGGGCCCCAGGCAGAGCACAGTGGCCCCAGGCAGAGCACAGGGGCCCCAGGCAGCATATGGGGCCCCAGGCAGAGCACAGTGGTCCCAGGCAGAGCACAGGGGCCCCAGGCAGCTTATGGGGCCCCAGGCAGAGCACAGTGGCCCCAGGCAGAACATGGGGCCCCAGGCAGAGCACAGGGGCCCCAGGCAGCCTATGGGGCCCCAGGCAGAGCACAGTGGCCCCAGGCAGAACATGGGGCCCCAGGCAGAGCACAGGGGCCCCAGGCAGAGCACAGGGGCCCCAGGCAGCATATGGGGCCCCAGGCAGCATATGGGGCCCCAGGCAGAGCACAGTGGTCCCAGGTAGAGCACAGGGGCCCCAGGCAGCCTATGGGGCCCCAGGCAGAGCACAGGGGCCCCAGGCAGCATATGGGGCCCCAGGCAGAGCACAGGGGCCCCAGGCAGCATATGGGGCCCCAGGCAGAGCACAGTGGTCCCAGGCAGAGCACAGGGGCCCCAGGCAGCTTATGGGGCCCCAGGCAGAGCACAGTGGCCCCAGGCAGAACATGGGGCCCCAGGCAGAGCACAGTGGCCCCAGGCAGAGCACAGGGGCCCCAGGCAGAACATGGGGCTCCAGGCAGAGCACAGGGGCCCCAGGCAGAGCACAGGGGCCCCAGGCAGCATATGGGGCCCCAGGCAGAGCACAGGGGCCCCAGGCAGCATATGGGGCCCCAGGCAGAGCACAGTGGCCCCAGGCAGAGCACAGGGGCCCCAGGCAGCATATGGGGCCCCAGGCAGAGCACAGTGGTCCCAGGCAGAGCACAGGGGCCCCAGGCAGCCTATGGGGCCCCAGGCAGAGCACAGTGGCCCCAGGCAGAACATGGGGCCCCAGGCAGAGCACAGGGGCCCCAGGCAGAGCACAGGGGCCCCAGGCAGCATATGGGGCCCCAGGCAGAGCACAGTGGTCCCAGGTAGAGCACAGGGGCCCCAGGCAGCCTATGGGGCCCCAGGCAGAGCACAGGGGCCCCAGGCAGCATATGGGGCCCCAGGCAGAGCACAGGGGCCCCAGGCAGCATATGGGGCCCCAGGCAGAGCACAGTGGCCCCAGGCAGAGCACAGGGGCCCCAGGCAGAACATGGGGCCCCAGGCAGAGCACAGGGGCCCCAGGCAGAGCACTGGGGCCCCAGGCAGCATATGGGGCCCCAGGCAGAGCACAGGGGCCCCAGGCAGCATATGGGGCCCCAGGCAGAGCACAGCGATATTTTGGACCACTGTGCGGTGTTTCAGACCCCCTGTGTGATGTCTGGGGCCCTGTTCTTAAGTATATTAAAGATTAAAGTAACGTATATTAAAGTATATTATAGATCAAATTTGACACGTTTATGAGCACCATTGAGTGATATACTCAAGAATGACATAATTTTTCAACATTTTATGGTTTCAAACTGTAAACACTCAGAGTTTTTTTTACTTCAACCAGAAAACCTTAACGGTTCATAAAAAACTTGACTGTTCAGGATATGATAAAAGTCATAGTATTCTGAATCTTTAACTTATAAAGATACCTTTACATGGGGTGATTATTGGTTCCAGAGAGGCTTTCGGCCGATAATCGTACACATGGCTGGTGACAGGACAATACAATATAAACGTTCAAAGGTAAACACTGATAACTTTAAAATCTAATATATAATTGCCTAGAATACTACTTCCGGCAATTTGTGCCAACTTCCGTGGCTTTGTCCGGAGATAATGTCCGGAGATAAGTGACGTCACCAGCGTCCTACACCCGCTCAGGGTGGACAAAGATATATGCCTTCGTGGTGCGCGGCACTTTTCTGATTGGTTGCCGCCTGCCGCGAGCGACCAATCAGAAATGTGCCGTACTGTCAAGAATTGTCAAGAGCTGGTGAGTGCAGCCATTTTTTGTTCTTTCTTACTATTATTTATTAATTGTATTATTCTTACATTTGAATAAATAAAGTATATATGGATTCTAGACTCCCGATTCTTTAGAATCGGGCTGCCATCTAGTGTATCATAAATAGTGAAAATGACCCCAAAAATATTCACATCCCAGATCAGATCACCTAAACTAATGGAACAGGAACAGAAGCACAACAGAAGAACACACCAGTGTTCTTTTATTGCTGCACTGTAGTGGTGTTTCTAATTTTACGGTCCCTGCCTCCCAGTCGTACACTTACCCGCCATCTTTTATAGCCGCTGATCCCGCTGGTCTTCCGCTGGATCGCTCCAGTGTTGGCAGGAACGAGACGGAGGTCACTTTCCAATGCAAGTCTATAAGAGCCTTTTTCTTCTTGCTTTCATAGAGCTCTCATTGAGAGCTTGTGACCATTTTGTCTGACTTATGGTCAGTCAGAAGTTGCAATCACAAGATGGTGCTGCAGGACCGGAGCGGCGCCGAAAAAAGGTGAATGGGTAAGCATCAGACCAGGATCAGGGATCTTTCATTAGTAGCACCACTCCGGTGCTGAACAAAACCCCAAAATGCTGGAGTGGTGCTTTAAGTGAGCGCTATGGAATAAATGGCACTATAATAATAAATAATAATAATGTGACGAGTTGACTGTATGATACCAATGTTTGACCTAGGTGGTAATATTTAGGAGACATTTATGTTAATTTGCCTTATACATGGCAATATATGTGGCTGAATTTTGGTGAAAAGTGGAATTGAAACCAACTTTTACTGAAATTTGTCATTGTAAGATTCAGGTCAATCATATAGATGTCATGCTCCGTTTTCCTGGACATATTGTAGGCTTTGAGAAAAAAGCCATCCGGTGCTTTGCTCTGGGAGGACACCAATGCTGCGCGGCCAGCCTGGTGTGTGGGAACAGATCAGGGTTTCTAGGTCTGGGAAGTGTTGGTGTATCTAAAGGTACCTTCACACGAAGCGACGCTACAGCGATAGCGACAACGATGTCGATCGCTGCAGCGTCGCTGTTTGGTCGCTGGAGAGCTGTCACACAGACCGCTCTCCAGCGATCAACTATGCCGAGGTCCCCTGGTAACCAGGGTAAACATCGGGTAACTAAGCGCAGGGCCGCGCTTAGTGACCCGATGTTTACCCTGGTTACCAGCGTAAAATCTAAAAAAAACAAACAGCACATACTTACATTCACGTCCCCCTGCGTCCACTTCCTGACTGACTGAGCGCCGTACAGTGAGAGCAGAGCGGTGACGTCACCGCTGTGCTGCTTTCACTTTCACTTAGCGGCGCTGAGTCAGAGGAGGAAGCAGACTGCAGGGGACGCAATGTGAGTATGTGCTGTTTGTTTTTTTTACATTTTACGCTAGTAACCAGGGTAAACATCGGGTAACTAAGCGCGGCCCTGCGCTTAGTAACCCGATGTTTACCCTGGTTACCAGTGTAAAATATCGCTGGTATCGTTGCTTTTGCTTTCAAACACAACGATACACAGCGATCGGACGACCAAATAAAGTTCTGGACTTTATTCAGCGACCAGCGACATCACAGCAGGATCCTGATCGCTGCTGCGTGTCAAACGAAACGATATCGCTAGCGAGGACGCTGCAACGTCACGGATTGCTAGCGATATCGTTATAATGTCGTTTCGTGTGAAGGTACCTTAAGTCCAGCCCATATGCTGCTTCTCATGGTAATAATTAGCGTGTGAATCTGTGTGATGAATCCAGGTCACTTTGCATCGTGTTACACACTCCTGTATGAAGCCTGAGTAATGGGCAGAAGAGGAGGGAATGTCGTGGTCAGCCAGATGTCACAGTGATGCGTCCTCATTATCAGGAGATGCTGTAATCTGTATGGACTTCCGTATGTATCTACAATACCGTGTAACCCTATTAGGTTACTATCACAATGATCCTCAAATATTTGGTTAGAGGGCAACATAAATGAAGGTGAGTGATACATTATATCTTCAGGAATAAAGTTCTAGAAATGTAGAATTTTTTTAATTTTCCATGTTTGAAAATCACTTTAATATAAAGTACATAATTCATATTCTTTTTTTTTCTCTTTTGTTTTCTCATGTGATCATTGTAATCCCTGCTGACCGCTACTGTGAGCTGCATGTACCAAATACAATAATACTGCCTCTGTCTCTAAGAAAAAAGCTAGTATATTACTGCTTCTTATATAAAATGAAGTACTATGATATTGTCCCATAAGCAAATAAATATGGCTACTATAATGCTGCTCATATATACAAAAACATAACTACTATAATACTGTCCCCTATGTACAAGAATATGACTTCTATAATACTGCCTCCTATGTACAAGAATATAACCACTATAATACTGTCCCCACTGTACAAGAATATAACTACTATAATACTGCCCTTATGTACAAGAATATAACTACTATAATACTGCCCCCTATTTACAAGAATATAACTACTATAATACTGCCTCCTATGTACAAGAATATAACTACTATAATACTACCCCTATGTACAAGAATATAACTACTATAATACTGCCCCCTATGTACAAGAATATAACTACTATAATACTGCCCCTATGTACAAGAATATAACTACTATAATACTGCCCCTATGTACAAGAATATAACTGCTATAATACTGCCCCCTATGTATAAGAATATATCTACTATAATACTGCCCCTATGTACAAGAATATAACTACTATAATACTGCTCCTATGTACAAGAATATAATTACTATAATACTACCCCTATGTACAAGAATATAACAACTATAATACTGCTCCTATGTACAAGAATATAATTACTATAATACTGCCCCTATGTACAGGAATATAACTACTATGATACTGCTCCTAAGTACAAGAATATAACCACTATAATACTGCCCCTATGTACAAGAATATAACTACTATAATACTGCCCCTATGTACAAGAATTTAACTACTATAATACTGCCCCTATGTACAAGAATATAACTGCTATAATACTGCCCCCTATGTACAAGAATATAACTACTATAATACTGCCCCTGTTATGACCCCAATGGCAGAGGGTCTCAGGAATAAATACCAAGTCTGCAAACACAAAAAACCAGCTCATAGGGCAGTGGTAACTGGGCTGACCATATATCTAATCCTAGCACCACAAATAGAAGTAGCCGGGGAACGTGCCTACGTTGGTTCTAGATGTCTCGCGCCAGCCGGAGAACTAACTAACCCTAGAAGGGAAAAGAAAGACCTTTCTTGCCTACAGAGAAAAGACCCCAAAAGTTGGATACAAGCCCCCAACAAATAATAACGGTGAGGTAAGAGGAAAAGACAAACATAAGAATGAGCTAGGTATTTAGCAAAGAGAGGCCCACTAGCTAATAGCAGAATATAGTAAGATGACTTATATGGTCAGCAAAAACCCTATTAAAATATCCACGCTGGATATTCAAGAACCCCCGAACCGTCTAACGGCCGGGGGGAGAACACCAGCCCCCTAGAGCTTCCAGCAAGGTCAGAAATCACATTTAGTACAAGCTGGACAAAAATAGTAGCAAAGCAAGTAACTCAAAAAACAAAGAAGCAAGACTTAGCTTAATTTTGCAAGAGCCAGGACCAGCAGACAGGAGCAACAGAAGGATCTGATTACAACGATGCCAGGCACTGGACTAAGGATCCAGGAAGTTAATATAGCGACACCCTTGGACTAACGAACCAGGTGAGTGCCAAACAGAAAAAAGACAATCCCAGAGTCATACCACTAGTGACCACAAGAGGGAGCCAAAAAGTCTAATTCACAACAGTACCCCCCCTTTAAGGAGGGGTCACCGAACCCTCACCAAGACCACCAGGGCGATCAGGATGAGCAGCGTGAAAGGCACGAACTAAATCGGCCGCATGCACATCAGAGGCAACCACCCAGGAATTATCCTCCTGACCATAGCCCTTCCACTTGACCAGATACTGAAGCCTCCGCCTGGAGAGACGAGAATCCAAGATCTTCTCCACCACGTACTCCAACTCGCCCTCAACCAACACCGGAGCAGGAGGCTCAACAGAAGGAACCACAGGTACAACGTACCGCCGCAACAAAGACCTATGGAACACATTGTGAATGGCAAACGACACAGGAAGATCCAAGCGAAAGGACACAGGATTAAGGATTTCCAATATCTTGTAAGGACCGATGAAGCGAGGCTTAAATTTAGGAGAGGAGACCTTCATAGGAACAAATCGAGAAGACAGCCATACCAAATCCCCAACACGAAGTCGGGGACCCACACCGCGGCGGCGGTTGGCAAAACGCTGAGCCTTCTCTTGTGACAACTTTAAGTTGTCCACCACATGATTCCAGATCTGCTGCAACCTATCCACCACAGAATCTACCCCAGGACAGTCAGAAGGCTCCACATGTCCCGAGGAAAAACGAGGATGGAAACCAGAGTTGCAGAAAAATGGCGAAACCAATGTAGCGGAACTAGCCCGATTATTAAGGGCAAACTCAGCCAACGGCAAGAAGGTCACCCAATCATCCTGATCCGCAGAAACAAAACACCTCAAATAAGCCTCCAGAGTCTGATTAGTTCGCTCCGTTTGTCCATTAGTCTGAGGATGAAAGGCAGACGAAAACGACAACTCAATGCCCATCCTAGCACAAAAGGATCGCCAGAACCTGGAAACAAACTGGGATCCTCTGTCAGACACAATATTCTCAGGAATGCCGTGTAAACGAACCACATTCTGAAAGAACACAGGAACCAGATCGGAAGAGGAAGGCAGCTTAGGCAAAGGTACCAAATGGACCATCTTAGAAAAGCGATCACATACCACCCAGATGACAGACATGCCCTGAGACACCGGGAGATCTGAAATGAAATCCATGGAAATGTGTGTCCAAGGCCTCTTCGGGACAGGCAAGGGCAAGAGCAACCCGCTGGCACGCGAACAGCAAGGCTTAGCTCGAGCACAAGTCCCACAGGACTGCACAAACGACCGCACATCCCGTGACAAGGAAGGCCACCAAAAGGACCTAGCCACCAGATCTCTGGTGCCAAAAATTCCCGGATGCCCTGCCAACACCGAGGAATGAACCTCGGAAATGACTCTGCTGGTCCACTTATCAGGAACAAACAGTCTGTCAGGTGGACAAGAGTCAGGTCTACCAGCCTGAAATCTCTGCAACACACGTCGCAAATCCGGAGAAATGGCTGACAAGATAACTCCCTCTTTAAGAATACCAACTGGTTCTGCGACTCCCGGAGAGTCAGGCACAAAGCTCCTTGAAAGAGCATCAGCCTTCACATTCTTTGAACCTGGTAAATATGAGACCACAAAGTCAAAACGGGAGAAAAACAATGACCAGCGGGCCTGTCTAGGATTCAGGCGTTTAGCAGACTCGAGATACATCAAATTTTTGTGATCAGTCAAGACCACCACACGATGCTTAGCACCCTCGAGCCAATGACGCCACTCCTCAAATGCCCACTTCATGCCCACAACTCCCGATTGCCAACATCATAATTCCGCTCAGCAGGCAAAAACTTCCTAGAGAAAAAGGCACAAGGTCTCATCACAGAGCAACCAGGGCCTCTCTGCGACAAAACGGCCCCTGCCCCAATCTCAGAAGCATCCACTTCAACCTGAAAGGGAAGTGAGACATCAGGCTGGCACAAAACAGGCGCCGAAGTAAACCGGCGCTTCAACTCCTGGAACGCCTCCACGGCTGCAGGAGCCCAGTTAGCAACATCAGAACCTTTCTTGGTCATATCCGTCAAAGGTTTAGCAATGCTAGAAAAATTAGCAATAAAACGACGGTAGAAGTTAGCAAAACCCAAGAACTTCTGAAAACTCTTAACTGACGTGGGTTGAGTCCAATCATGAATAGCACGGACCTTGACTGGGTCCATCTCCACCGTAGAAGGGGAAAAAATAAACCCCAAAAAGGGAACCTTCTGTACTCCAAAGAGACACTTTGAGCCCTTAACAAATAAAGCATTCTCACGCAAAACCTGAAACACCATCCTGACCTGCTCTACATGCAAGTCCCAGTCATCAGAAAAAAACAGAATATCATCCAGATAAACGATCATAAATTTATCCAGATACTTCCGGAAAATATCATGCATAAAGGACTGAAACACTGAAGGAGCATTAGAGAGCCCAAAAGGCATCACCAAGTACTCAAAATGACCTTCGGGCGTATTAAACGCGGTTTTCCATTCATCTCCTCGCTTAATGCGCACAAGATTGTACGCACCACGAAGATCTATCTTGGTGAACCACTTGGCACCTTTAATTCGGGCAAACAAGTCTGACAACAGAGGCAAAGGATACTGAAATTTAACAGTGATTTTATTCAAAAGCCGATAGTCAATACAAGGTCTCAAAGATCCATCCTTCTTGGCCACAAAAAAAGAATCCCGCACCAAGAGGGGAAGAGGAAGGACGGATATGCCCCTTCTCCAGAGATTCCTTGATATACGAACGCATTGCGGTATGCTCAGGTACAGACAGATTAAATAGTCTTCCCTTAGGAAATTTGCTACCTGGAATCAAATCTATGGCACAGTCACAGTCCCTATGAGGAGGCAGAACACTGGACCTGGACTCGCTGAACACATCCTGATAATCAGACAAATACTCAGGAACTTCCGAAGGAGTAGAGGAAGCAATAGACACCGGCGGGGAATCACCATGAATACCCTGACAGCCCCAACTTGACACAGACATTGCCTTCCAATCCAAGACTGGATTATGAGTCTGTAACCATGGCAACCCCAAAACGACCAAATCATGCATTTTATGCAGAACAAGAAAACAAATCACCTCCCGATGTTCCGGAGTCATGCACATGGTTACCTGTGCCCAAAACTGTGGTTTATTTTCCGCCAATGGCGTAGCATCAATACCCCTCAGAGGGATAGGATTAACCAACGGCTCAAGAACAAAACCACAGCGCTTGGCAAATGACAGATCCATAAGACTCAGGGCAGCACCTGAATCCACAAACGCCATAACAGGGTAGGAGGACAATGAGCAAATTAAAGTCACAGACAAAATAAATTTAGGTTGCAAATTACCAATGGCGACAGGACTAACAACCCTTGTTAGGCGTTTAGAGCATGCTGATATAACATGTGTAGAATCACCACAGTAAAAACACAACCCATTCTGACGTCTATGATTTTTCCGCTCATTTCTGGTCTGAATTCTATCACATTGCATCAAATCAGGTGTTTGTTTAGACAACACCACCAGAGGATTAGCGGTTTTGCGCTCCCGCAAACGCCGGTCAATTTGAATAGCCAGCGCCATGGAATCATTCAGACTTGTAGGAATGGAGAAACCCACCATCACATTCTTAATGGCTTCAGAAAGGCCATTTCTGAAGTTTGCGGCCAGAGCACACTCATTCCACTGAGTAAGCACGGATCATTTCCGAAATTTTTGGCAATACACTTCAGCTTCATCCTGGCCCTGAGAAATAGCCAGCAAGGCTTTTTCTGCCTGAACCTCAAGATTGGGTTCCTCGTAAAGCAATCCGAGCGCCAGAAAAAACGCATCAATATTTGCCAATGCCGGATCTCCTGGCGCTAGCGAGAAGGCCCAATCCTGAGGGTCGCCCCGTAAAAAAGAGATAACAATTTTAACTTGCTGAACTGAGTCTCCAGATGAACGGGGTCTCAGGGATAGAAACAATTTACAATTATCCCTGAAATTCCTAAACTTAAATCGGTCTCCAGAAAACAGTTCAGGAATAGGTATTTTAGGTTCAGACATAGGACTACTGGTAACAAAATCTTGTATGCTTTGCACACGAGCAGCAAGCTGGTCCACACTTGTAATCAAGGTCTGGACATTCATGTCTGCAGCAAGCTCAAGCCACTCAGAAGTAAAGGGGAGGAAGAAAGGAAAAAAAAAAATTTCAGAATTTCCTTTCTTATATCCCACTTCTGCAATGCATTAAACATTCAATGTAGGCCTGGCATACTGTTATGACCCCAATGGCAGAGGGTCTCAGGAATAAATACCAAGTCTGCAAACACAAAAAACCAGCTCATAGGGCAGTGGTAACTGGGCTGACCATATATCTAATCCTAGCACCACAAATAGAAGTAGCCGGGGAACGTGCCTACGTTGGTTCTAGATGTCTCGCGCCAGCCGGAGAACTAACTAACCCTAGAAGGGAAAAGAAAGACCTTTCTTGCCTCCAGAGAAAAGACCCCAAAAGTTGGATACAAGCCCCCAACAAATAATAACGGTGAGGTAAGAGGAAAAGACAAACATAAGAATGAGCTAGGTATTTAGCAAAGAGAGGCCCACTAGCTAATAGCAGAATATAGTAAGATGACTTATATGGTCAGCAAAAACCCTATTAAAATATCCACGCTGGATATTCAAGAACCCCCGAACCATCTAACGGCCGGGGGGAGAACACCAGCCCCCTAGAGCTTCCAGCAAGGTCAGAAATCACATTTAGTACAAGCTGGACAAAAATAGTAGCAAAGCAAGTAACTCAAAAAACAAAGAAGCAAGACTTAGCTTAATTTTGCAAGAGCCAGGACCAGCAGACAGGAGCAACAGAAGGATCTGATTACAACGATGCCAGGCACTGGACTAAGGATCCAGGAAGTTAATATAGCGACACCCCTGGACTAACAACCCAGGTGAGTGCCAAACAGAAAAAAGACAATCCCAGAGTCATACCACTAGTGACCACAAGAGGGAGCCAAAAAGTCTAATTCACAACATGCCCCTATGTACAAGAATATAACTACTATAATACTGCCCCTATGTACAAGAATATAACTGCTATAATACTGCCCCCTATGTATAAGAATATATCTACTATAATACTGCCCCTATGTACAAGAATATAACTACTATAATACTGCTCCTATGTACAAGAATATAATTACTATAATACTACACCTATGTACAAGAATATAACAACTATAATACTGCTCCTATGTACAAGAATATAATTACTATAATACTGCCCCTATGTACAGGAATATAACTACTATGATACTGCTCCTAAGTACAAGAATATAACCACTATAATACTGCCCCTATGTACAAGAATATAACTAGTATAATACTGCCCCCTATGTATAAGAATATAACTACTATAATACTGCCCCTATGCACAAGAATATAAGTACTATAATACTACCCCTATGTACAAGAATATAACTGCTATACTACTGCCCCCTATGTAAAAGAATATAGCTACTATAATACTGCTTATATACACAAGAACATACCTTCTATAATGCTGCCCCTATGTACAAGAATATAACTACTATAATACTGCCCCTATGTACAAGAATATAAGTACTATAATACTACTCATATGTACAAGGATATAACTGCTATAATACTTCCCCCTATGTATAAGAATATAACTACTATAATACTGCTTATATATACAAGAACATACCTTCTATAATACTGCCCCTATGTACAAGAATATAAGTACTATAATACTGCCCCCTATCTACAAGAACATAATTAGTATAATACTGCCCCTATGTACAGGAATATAACTACTATTATGCTGCTCCTATGTACAAGAATATAACTACTATAATACTGCCCCTATGTACAAGAATATAACTACTATAATACTGCCCCTATGTACAAGAATATAACTACTATAATACTGCCCCTATGTACAAGAATATAACTACTATAATACTGCCCCTATGTACAAGAATATAAGTACTATAATACTGCCCCTATGTACAAGAATATAAGTACTATAATACTGCCCCAATGTACAAGAATATAACTGCTATAATACTGCCCCTATGTATAAGAATATAACTACTATAATACTGCTCATATATACAAGAACATACTTTCTATAATGCTGCCCCTATGTACAAGAATATAAGTACTATAATACTGCCTCTATGTACAAGAATATAACTACTATAATACTGCTCCTATGTGCAAGAATATAATTACTATAATACTGCCCCTATGTACAGGAATTTAACTTCTATGATACTGCTCCTATGTACAAGAATATAACTACTATAATACTGCCCCTACGTACAAGAATATAACTACAATAATACTGCCCCTATGTACAAGAATATAACTACTATAATACTGCCCCTATGTACAAGAATATAACTGCTATAATACTGCCCCCTATGTATAAGAATATAACTACTATAATACTGCCCCTATGTACAATAATATAACTACTATAATACTACCCCTATGTACAAGAATATAACTGCTATAATACTGCCCCTATGTATAAGAATATAACTACTATAATACTGCTTATATATACAAGAACATACCTTCTATAATGCTGTCCCTATGTATAAGAATATAACTACTATAATACTGCCCCTATGTACAAGAATATAAGTACTATAATACTGCCCCTATTTACAAGAATATAACTGCTATAATACTGCCCCCTATGTATAAGAATATAACTACTATAATACTGCTCATATATACAAGAACATACTTTCTATAATGCTGCCCCTATGTACAAGAATATAAGTACTACTAGATGGCAGCCCGATTCTAAAGAATTGGGAGTCTAGAATCCATATATACTTTATTTATTCAAATGTAAGAATAATACAATTAATAAATAATAGTAAGAAAGAACAAAAAATGGCTGCACTCACCAGCTCTTGACAATTCTTGTTATTTAAGGTACAGTTACACAGGATCCATGAACATGCTTATGAGGGGAGTGATAAAAGACATCAGACAACAACTTTGCGTGTTGTGGCAAATGCCACAACAACGGTTCTTTGCTTAAGAACAATAATGTAAATAATAAATAATATGTATCAATAACTATGTATATTGGTATGTTCTTTCTTGGCACAAATTGCAGAAAGTAGTATTCTAGGCAATTATATATTAGATGGGCATTTCCTGAAGGAAATACATGGTGCTTGAACAGCGCTACCAGCTTTACAGCAGCACTTTTCACACACGGGACTGGGGGGCGCGCTTACTTTTGCACCCGGGGCCGGGGGCGCGCTTACTTTTGCACCCGGGGGCGCACTTACTTTTGCACCCGGAGGCGCACTTACTTTTGCACCCGGGGGCGCACTTACTTTTGCACCCGGGGGCGCACTTACTTTTGCACCCGGGGGCGCACTTACTTTTGCACCCGGGGGCGCACTTACTTTTGCACCCAGGGGCGCACTTACTTTTGCACCCGGGGGCGCACTTACTTTTGCAACCGGGGGCGCACTTACTTTTGCACCCGGGGGCGGGGACCCTCGGCCTCCTATTTGGTGGGTGGGGACCCTCGGCCTCCGATTTGGTGGGCGGGGACCCTCGGCCTCCAATTTGGTGGGCGGGGACCCTCGGCCTCCGATTTGGTGGGCGGGGACCCTCGGCCTCCGATTTGGTGGGCGGGGACCCTCGGCCTCCGATTTGGTAGGCGGGGCCCCTCGGCCTCCGATTTGGTGGGCGGGGACCCTCGGCCTCCAATTTGGTGGGCGGGGACCCTCGGCCTCCGATTTGGTGGGCGGGGACCCTCGGCCTCCGATTTGGTGGGCGGGGCCCCTCGGCCTCCGATTTGGTGGGTGGGGCCCCTCGGCCTCCGATGTGGTGGTCGGGGCCCCTCGGCCTCCGCTTTGGTGGGCGGGGCCGGGCCCCTCGGCCTCCGCTTTGGTGGGCGGGGCCGCTCGGCCTTCGATTTGTTGGGCGGGGCTCCTCGGCCTCCGATTTGGTTGGCGGGGCCCCTCGGCCTCCGATTTGGTGGGCGGGGCCCCTCGGCCTCCGATTTGGTGGGCGGGGACCCTCGGCCTCCGATTTGGTGGGCGGGGACCCTCGGCCTACAATTTGGTGGGCGGGGACCCTCAGCCTCCGATTTGGTGGGCGGGGACCCTCGGCCTCCGATTTGGTGGGCGGGGACCCTCGGCCTCCTATTTGGTGGGTGGGGACCCTCGGCCTCCGATTTGGTGGGCGGGGACCCTCGGCCTCCAATTTGGTGGGCGGGGACCCTCGGCCTCCGATTTGGTGGGCGGGGACCCTCGGCCTCCGATTTGGTGGGCGGGGACCCTCGGCCTCCGATTTGGTAGGCGGGGCCCCTCGGCCTCCGATTTGGTGGGCGGGGACCCTCGGCCTCCAATTTGGTGGGCGGGGACCCTCGGCCTCCGATTTGGTGGGCGGGGACCCTCGGCCTCCGATTTGGTGGGCGGGGCCCCTCGGCCTCCGATTTGGTGGGTGGGGCCCCTCGGCCTCCGATGTGGTGGTCGGGGCCCCTCGGCCTCCGCTTTGGTGGGCGGGGCCGGGCCCCTCGGCCTCCGCTTTGGTGGGCGGGGCCGCTCGGCCTTCGAATTGTTGGGCGGGGCTCCTCGGCCTCCGATTTGGTTGGCGGGGCCCCTCGGCCTCCGATTTGGTGGGCGGGGCCCCTCGGCCTCCGATTTGGTGGGCGGGGACCCTCGGCCTCCAATTTGGTGGGCGGGGACCCTCAGCCTCCGATTTGGTGGGCGGGGACCCTCGGCCTCCGATTTGGTGGGCGGGGCCCCTCGGCCTCCGATATGGTGGTCGGGGCCCCTCGGCCTTCGCTTTGGTGGGCGGGGCCGCTCGGCCTTCAATTTGTTGGGCGGGGCCCCTCGGCCTCCGATTTGGTTGGCGGGGCCCCTCGTCCTCCGATTTGGTTGGCGGGGCCCCTTATCCTCCGATTTGGTGGGCGGGGACTCTCGGCCTCCGATTTGGTGGGCGGGGCCCCTCGGCCTCCGATTTGGTGGGCGGGGCCCCTCGGCCTCTGATTTGGTTGGCGGGGCCCCTCGGCCTCCGATTTGGTGGGCCGGGACCCTCGGCCTCCGATTTGGTGGGCGGGGCCCCTCGGCCTCCGATTTGGTTGGTGGGGCCCCTCGGATTCCGATTTGGTGGGCGGGGACCCTCGGCCTCCGATTTGGTGGGCGGGGACCCTCGGCCTCCAATTTGGTGGGCGGGGACCCTCGGCCTCCGATTTGGTGGGCGGGGACCCTCATCCTCCGATTTGGTGGGCGGGGCCCCTCGGCCTCCGATTTGGTGGGCGGGGCCCCTCGGCCTCCGATGTGGTGGGCGGGGCCCCTCGGCCTCCGCTTTGGTGGGCGGGGCCCCTCGGCCTCCGATTTGGAGGGCGGGGACCCCCGGCCTCTGATTTGGTGGGCGGGGCCCCTCGGCCTCCGATTTGGTGGGCGGGGACCCTCGGCCTCCGATTTGGTGGGCGGGGACCCTCGGCCTCCGATTTGGTAGGCGGGGCCCCTCGGCCATCGATTTGGTGGGCGGGGACCCTCGGCCTCCGATTTGCTGGGCGGGGCCCCTCGGCCTCCGCTTTGGTGGGCGGGGCCGGGCCCCTCGGCCTCCGCTTAGGTGGGCAGGGCCGCTCGGCCTTCGATTTGGTGGGCGGGGCTCCTCGGCCTCCGATTTGGTTGGCGGGGCCCCTCGGCCTCCGATTTGGTTGGCGGGGCCCCTCGGCCTCCGATTTGGTGTGTGCTCTGCCTGTGGCCACTGTGCTCTGCCTGGGGCCCCATATGCTGCCTGGGGCCCCTATGCTCTGTGAGCTTTGACAAAGATCTGCACAGATCGAAACGCGTAGCTCATGTCCTACCGTGCCATGGAGAGTTATTCAGCCCATGTTTTTAATATGGATCAATAAAGAATCGGAATTTTACTATTTGGAGCTGGAACAAATTTTCTCTTCCTTTCCCCTGTGCTCTGCCTGGGGCCCCTGTGCTCTGCCTGGGGCCCCATATGCTGCCTGGGGCCCCTGTGCTCTGCGTGGGGCCCCTGTGCTCTGCCTGGGGCCCCATGTTCTGCCTGGGGCCCCTGTGCTCTGCCTGGGGCCACTGTGCTCTGCCTGGGGCCCCATGTTCTGCCTGGGGCCACTGTGCTCTGCCTGGGGCCCCATAAGCTGCCTGGGGCCCCTGTGCTCTGCCTGGGGCCACTGTGCTCTGCCTGGGGCCCCATATGCTGCCTGGGGCCACTGTGCTCTGCCTGGGGCCCCATATGCTGCCTGGGGTCCCTGTGCTCTGCCTGGGGCCCCTGTGCTCTGCCTGGGGCCCCATATTCTGCCTGGGGCCCCTGTGCTCTGCCTGGGGCCACTGTGCTCTGCCTGGGGCCCCATATGCTGCCTGGGGCCACTGTGCTCTGCCTGGGGCCCCATATGCAGCCTGGGGCCCCTGTGCTCTGCCTGGGGCCCCATATGCTGCCTGGGGCCCCTGTGCTCTGCCTGGGGCCCCTGTGCTCTGCCTGGGGCCCCATGTTCTGCCTGGGGCCCCTGTGCTCTGCCTGGGGCCACTGTGCTCTGCCTAGGGCCCCATATGCTGCCTGGGGCCCCTGTGCTCTGCCTGGGGCCCCTGTGCTCTGCCTGGGGCCCCATATGCTGCCTGGGGCCCCTGTGCTCTGCCTGGGGCCCCTGTGCTCTGCCTGGGGCCCCATGTTCTGCCTGGGGCCCCTGTGCTCTGCCTGGGGCCACTGTGCTCTGCCTGGGGCCCCATATGCTGCCTGGGGCCCCTGTGCTCTGCCTGGGGCCCCATATGCTGCCTGGGGCCCCTGTGCTCTGCCTGGGGCCACTGTGCTCTGCCTGGGGCCCCATAGGCTGCCTGGGGCCCCTGTGCTCTGCCTGGGACCACTGTGCTCTGCCTGGGGCCGCATATGCTGCCTGGGGCCCCTGTGCTCTGCCTGGGGCCCCATATGCTGCCTGGGGCCCCTGTGCTCTGCCTAGGGCCCCATATGCTGCCTGGGGCCCCTGTGCTCTACCTGTGCCCCATATGCTGCCTGGGGCCCCTGTGCTCTGCCTGGGGCCCCATATGCTGCCTGGGGCCCCTGTGCTCTGCCTGGGGCCCCTGTGCTCTGCCTGGGGCCCCATGTTCTGCCTGGGGCCCCTGTGCTCTGCCTGGGGCCACTGTGCTCTGCCTGGGGCCCCATATGCTGCCTGGGGCTCCTGTGCTCTGCCTGGGGCCCCATATGCTGCCTGGGGCCCCTGTGCTCTGCCTGGGGCCCCTGTGCTCTGCCTGGGGCCCCATGTTCTGCCTGGGGCCCCTGTGCTCTGCCTGGGGCCACTGTGCTCTGCCTGGGGCCCCATATGCTGCCTGGGGCCCCTGTGCTCTGCCTGGGGCCCCATATGCTGCCTGGGGCCCCTGTGCTCTGCCTGGGGCCACTGTGCTCTGCCTGGGGCCCCATAGGCTGCCTGGGGCCCCTGTGCTCTGCCTGGGACCACTGTGCTCTGCCTGGGGCCCCATATGCTGCCTGGGGCCCCTGTGCTCTGCCTGGGGCCACTGTGCTCTGCCTGGGGCCCCATATGCTGCCTGGGGCCCCTGTGCTCTGCCTGGGTTTAGGACACTGGTGACGTCACTTATCTCCGGACATTAGCTCCGGACATTAGCTCCGGACATTAGCTCCGGACATTAGCTCCGGACAAAGCCACGGAAGTTGGCACAAATTGCAGGAAGTAGCATTCTAGGCAATTATATATTAGATGGGCATTTCCTGAAGGAAATACATGGTGCTTGAACAGCGCTACCAGCTTTACAGCAGCACTTTTCACACACGGGACTGGGGGGCGCGCTTACTTTTGCACCGGGGGCGCGCTTACTTTTGCACCCGGGGGCGCACTTACTTTTGCACCCGGAGGCGCACTTACTTTTGCACCCGGGGGCGCACTTACTTTTGCACCCGGGGGCGCACTTACTTTTGCACCCGAGGGCGCACTTACTTTTGCACCCGGGGGCGCACTTACTTTTGCACCCGGGGGCGCACTTACTTTTGCACCCGGGGGCGCACTTACTTTTGCACCCGGGGGCGCACTTACTTTTGGGGCCGCACTTACTTTTGGTGGGCGGGGCTCCTTGGCCTCCGATTTGGTTGGTGGGGCCCCTCGTCCTCCGATTTGGTGGGTGGGGACCCTCGGCCTCCGATTTGGTGGGCGGGGACCGGCCTCCAATTTGGTGGGCGGGGACTCTCGGCCTCCGATTTGGTGGGCGGGGACCCTCGACCTCCGATTTGGTGGGCGGGGACCATCGGCCTCCGCTTTGGTGGGCGGGACCCCTCGGCCTCCGATTTGGTGGGCGGGGTCCCTCTGCCTCCGATTTGGTGGGCGGGGACCCTCGGCCTCTGCTTTGGTGGGCGGGGTCCCTCTGCCTCCGATTTGGTTGGCGGGGCCCCTCGGCCTCTGATTTGGTGTGTGCTCTGCCTGGGGCCACTGTGCTCTGCCTGGGGCCCCTTATGCTGCCTGGGGCCCCTGTGCTCTGCCTGGGGCCCCATATGCTGCCTGGGGCCCCTGTGCTCTGCCTGGGGCCCCTGTGCTCTGCCTGGGGCCCCATATGCTGCCTGGGGCCCCTGTGCTCTGCCTGGGGCCCCTGTGCTCTGCCTGGGGCCCCATGTTCTGCCTGGGGCCCCTGTGCTCTGCCTGGGGCCACTGTGCTCTGCCTGGGGCCCCATGTTCTGCCTGGGGCCACTGTGCTCTGCCTGGGGCCCCATATGCTGCCTGGGGCCCCTGTGCTCTGCCTGGGACCACTGTGCTCTGCCTGGGGCCCCATATGCTGCCTGGGGCCCTGTGCTCTGCCTGGGGCCACTGTGCTCTGCCTGGGGCCCCATATGCTGCCTGGGGCCACTGTGCTCTGCCTGGGGCCCCATATGCTGCCTGGGGCCCCTGTGCTCTGCCTGGGGCCCCATATGCTGCCTGGGGCCCCTGTGCTCTGCCTGGGGCCCCTGTGCTCTGCCTGGGGCCCCATGTTCTGCCTGGGGCCCCTGTGCTCTGCCTGGGGCCACTGTGCTCTGCCTAGGGCCCCATATGCTGCCTGGGGCCCCTGTGCTCTGCCTGGGGCCCCTGTGCTCTGCCTGGGGCCCCATATGCTGCCTGGGGCCCCTGTGCTCTGCCTGGGGCCCCATGTTCTGCCTGGGGCCCCTGTGCTCTGCCTGGGGCCACTGTGCTCTGCCTGGGGCCCCATATGCTGCCTGGGGCCCCTGTGCTCTGCCTGGGGCCCCATATGCTGCCTGGGGCCCCTGTGCTCTGCCTGGGGCCACTGTGCTCTGCCTGGGGCCCCATAGGCTGCCTGGGGCCCCTGTGCTCTGCCTGGGACCACTGTGCTCTGCCTGGGGCCGCATATGCTGCCTGGGGCCCCTGTGCTCTGCCTGGGGCCCCATATGCTGCCTGGGGCCCCTGTGCTCTGCCTAGGGCCCCATATGCTGCCTGGGGCCCCTGTGCTCTACCTGGGGCCCCATATGCTGCCTGGGGCCCCTGTGCTCTGCCTGGGGCCCCATATGCTGCCTGGGGCCCCTGTGCTCTGCCTGGGGCCCCTGTGCTCTGCCTGGGGCCCCATGTTCTGCCTGGGGCCCCTGTGCTCTGCCTGGGGCCACTGTGCTCTGCCTGGGGCCCCATATGCTGCCTGGGGCCCCTGTGCTCTGCCTGGGGCCCCTGTGCTCTGCCTGGGGCCCCATGTTCTGCCTGGGGCCCCTGTGCTCTGCCTGGGGCCACTGTGCTCTGCCTGGGGCCCCATATGCTGCCTGGGGCCCCTGTGCTCTGCCTGGGGCCCCATATGCTGCCTGGGGCCCCTGTGCTCTGCCTGGGGCCACTGTGCTCTGCCTGGGGCCCCATAGGCTGCCTGGGGCCCCTGTGCTCTGCCTGGGACCACTGTGCTCTGCCTGGGGCCCCATATGCTGCCTGGGGCCCCTGTGCTCTGCCTGGGGCCACTGTGCTCTGCCTGGGGCCCCATATGCTGCCTGGGGCCCCTGTGCTCTGCCTGGGTGTAGGACACTGGTGACGTCACTTATCTCCGGACATTAGCTCCGGACATTAGCTCCGGACATTAGCTCCGGACATTAGCTCCGGACAAAGCCACGGAAGTTGGCACAAATTGTAGGAAGTAGTATTCTAGGCAATTATATATTAGATGGGCATTTCCTGAAGGAAATACATGGTGCTTGAACAGTGCTACCAGCTTTACAGCAGCACTTTTCACACACGGGACTGGGGGGCGCGCTTACTTTTGCACCCGGGGCCGGGGGCGCGCTTACTTTTGCACCCGGGGGCGCACTTACTTTTGCACCCGGAGGCGCACTTACTTTTGCACCCGGGGGCGCACTTACTTTTGCACCCGGGGGCGCACTTACTTTTGCACCCGGGGGCGCACTTACTTTTGCACCCGGGGGCGCACTTACTTTTGCACCCGGGGGCGCACTTACTTTTGGGGCCGCACTTACTTTTGGTGGGCGGGGCTCTTTGGCCTCCGATTTGGTGGGTGGGGACCCTCGGCCTCCGATTTGGTGGGCGGGGACCGGCCTCCAATTTGGTGGGCGGGGACTCTCGGCCTCCGATTTGGTGGGCGGGGACCCTCGACCTCCGATTTGGTGGGCGGGGACCATCGGCCTCCGCTTTGGTGGGCGGGACCCCTCGGCCTCCGATTTGGTGGGCGGGGTCCCTCTGCCTCCGATTTGGTGGGCGGGGACCCTCGGCCTCCGCTTTGGTGGGCGGGGCCCCACGGCCTCCGATTTGGTTGGCGGGGTCCCTCTGCCTCCGCTTTGGTGGGCGGGGCCCCTCGGCCTCCGATTTGGTGGGCGGGGTCCCTCTGCCTCCGATTTGGTGGGCGGGGACCCTCGGCCTCCGCTTTGGTGGGCGGGGCCCCACGGCCTCCGATTTGGTGGGCGGGGTCCCTCTACCTCCGCTTTGGTGGGCTGGGCCGCTCGGCCTTCGATTTGGTGGGCGGGGCTCCTCGGCCTCCGATTTGGTTGGTGGGGCCCCTCGGTCTCCGATTTGGTGGGCGGGGCCCCTTATCCTTCGATTTGGTGGGCGGGGACCCTCGGCCTCCGATTTGGTGGGCGGGGCCCCTCGGCCTCCGATTTGGTGGGCGGGGCCCCTCGGCCTCCGATTTGGTTGGCGTGGCCCTTCGGCCTCCGATTTGGTGGGCAGGGACCCTCGGCCTCTGATTTGGTGGGCGGGGCCCCTCGGCCTCCGATTTGGTTGGTGGGGCCCCTCGGCCTCCGATTTGGTGGGTGGGGACCCTCGGCCTCCAATTTGGTGGGCGGGGACCCTCGGCCTCCGATTTGGTTGGCGGGGCCCCTCGGCCTCCGATTTGGTTGGCGGGGCCCCTCGGCCTCCGATTTTGTGGGCGGGGACTCTCGGCCTCCGATTTGGTGGGCGGGGACCCTCGGCCTCCGCTTTGGTGGGCGAGGCCCCTCGGCCTCCGATTTGGTGGGCGGGGCCCCTCGGCCTCCGATTTGGTGGGCGGGGACCCTCGGCCTCCGATTTGGTTGGCGAGGCCCCTCGGCCTCCGATTTGGTTGGCGGGGCCCCTCGGCCTCCGATTTGGTGGGCGGGGACTCTCGGCCTCCGATTTGGTGGGCGGGGACCCTCGGCCTCCAATTTGGTGGGCGGGGACCCTCGGCCTCCGATTTGGTGGGCGGGGACCCTCGGCCTCCGATTTGGTGGGCGGGGCCTCTCGGCCTCCGATTTGGTGGTCGGGGCCCCTCGGCCTCCGATGTGGTGGTCGGGGCCCCTCGGCCTCCGCTTTGGTGGGCGGGGCCGGGCCCCTCGGCCCCCGCTTTGGTGGGCGGGGCCACTCGGCCTTCGATTTGTTGGGTGGGGCTCCTCGGCCTCCGATTTGGTTGGCGGGACCCCTCGGCCTCCGATTTGGTTGGCGGGGCCCCTTATCCTCTGATTTGGTGGGCGGGGACTCTCGGCCTCCGATTTGGTGGGCGGGGACCCTCGGCCTCCGATTTGGTGGGCGGGGCCCCTCGGCCTCCGATTTGGTTGGCGGGGCCCCTCGGCCTCCGATTTGGTGGGCGGGGACCCTCGGCCTCCGATTTGGTGGGCGGGGCCCCTCGGCCTCCGATTTGGTGGGCGGGGCCCCTCGGCCTCCGATGTGGTGGGCGGGGCCCCTCGGCCTCCGCTTTGTTGGGCGGGGCCGCTCGGCCTTCGATTTGGTGGGCGGGGCTCCTCGGCCTCCGATTTGGTTGGGGGGACCCCTCGGCCTCCGATTTGGTTGGCGGGGCCCCTTATCCTCTGATTTGGTGGGTGGGGACTCTCGGCCTCCGATTTGGTGGGCGGGGACCCTCGGCCTCCGATTTGGTGGGCGGGGCCCCTCGGCCTCCGATTTGGTTGGCGGGGCCCCTCGGCCTCCGATTTGGTGGGCGGGGACCCTCGGCCTCCGATTTGGTGGGCGGGGCCCCTCGGCCTCCGATTTGGTGGGCGGGGCCCCTCGGCCTCCGATGTGGTGGTCGGGGCCCCTCGGCCTCCGCTTTTGTGGGCGGGGCCGCTCGGCCTTCGATTTGGTGGGCGGGGCTCCTCGGCCTCCGATTTGGTTGGCGGGGCCCCTCGGCCTCCGATTTGGTTGGCGGGGACCCTCGGCCTCCGATTTGGAGGGCGGGGACCCTCGGCCTCCGATTTGGTGGGCGGGGACCCTCGGCCTCCGATTTGGTGGTCGGGGACCCTCAACCTCCGCTTTGGTGGGCGGGGCCCCTCGGCCTCCGATTTTGTGGGCGGGGTCCCTCTGCCTTCGATTTGGTGTGCGGGGACCCTCGGCCTCCGCTTTGGTGGGCGGGGCCCCTCGGCCTTCGATTTGGTGAGCGGGGCCCCTCGGCCTCTGATTTGGTTGGTGTGGACCCTTGGCCTCCGATTTGGTGGGCGGGGACCCTCGGCCTCCGCTTTGGTGGGCGGGGCCCCTTGGCCTTCAATTTGGTGAGCGGGGCCCCTCGGCCTCCGATTTGGTTGGTGTGGACCCTCGGCCTCCGATTTGGTGGGCGGGGACCCTCGGCCTCCGATTTGGTGGGCGGGGCCCATCGGCCTTTGATGTGGTGGGCGGGGCCCATCGGCCTCCGATGTGGTGGGCGGGGCCCCTCGGCCTCCGATGTGGTGGTCGGGGCCCCTCGGCCTCCGCTTTGGTGGGCGGGGCCCCTCGGCCTCCGATTTGGTGGGCGGGGCCCCTCGGCCTCCGATTTGGTGGGTGGGGACCCTAGGCCTCCGATTTGGTTGGCGAGGCCCCTCGGCCTCCGATTTGGTTGGCGGGGCCCCTCGGCCTCCGATTTGGTGGGCGGGGACTCTCGGCCTCCGATTTGGTGGGCGGGGACCCTCGGCCTCCGATTTGGTGGGCGGGGACCCTCGGCCTCCGATTTGGTGGGCGGGGACCCTCGGCCTCCGATTTGGTGGGCGGGGCCTCTCGGCCTCCGATTTGGTGGGCGGGGCCCCTCGGCCTCCGATGTGGTGGTCGGGGCCCCTCGGCCTCCGCTTTGGTGGGCGGGGCCGGGCCCCTCGGCCTCCGCTTTGGTGGGCGGGGCCACTCGGCCTTCGATTTGTTGGGCGGGGCCCCTCGGCCTCCGATTTGGTTGGCGGGGCCCCTTATCCTCTGATTTGGTGGGCGGGGACTCTCGGCCTCCGATTTGGTGGGCGGGGACCCTCGGCCTCCGATTTGGTGGGCGGGGCCCCTCGGCCTCCGATTTGGTTGGCGGGGCCCCTCGGCCTCCGATTTGGTGGGTGGGGACCCTCGGCCTCCGATTTGGTGGGCGGGGACCCTCGGCCTCCGATTTGGTTGGTGGGGCCCCTCGGCCTCCGATTTGGTGGGCGGGGACCCTCGGCCTCCGATTTGGTGGGCGGGGACCCTCGGCCTCCAATTTGGTGGGCGGGGACCCTCGGCCTCCGATTTGGTGGGCGGGGACCCTCGGCCTCCGATTTGGTGGGCGGGGACCCTCGGCCTCCGATTTGGTGGGTGGGGCCCCTCGGCCTCCGATGTGGTGGGCGGGTCCCCTCGGCCTCCGCTTTGGTGGGCGGGGCCAGGCCCCTCGGCCTCCGCTTTGGTGGGCGGGGCCGCTCGGCCTTCGATTTGGTGGGCGGGGCTCCTCGGCCTCCGATTTGGTTGGCGAAGCCCCTCAGCCTCCGATTTGGTTGGCGGGGCCCCTCGGCCTCCGATTTGGTGGGCGGGGACTCTCGGCCTCCGATCTGGTGGGCGGGGACCCTCGGCCTCCGATTTGGTGGGCGGGGACCCTCGGCCTCCGATTTGGTGGTCGGGGACCCTCGGCCTCCGCTTTGGTGGGCGGGGCCCCTCGGCCTCCGATTTGGTGGGCGGGGTCCCTCTGCCTCTGATTTGGTGTGCGGGGACCCTCGGCCTCCGCTTTCGTGGGCGGGGCCCCTCGACCTTCGATTTGGTGGGTGGGGCTCCTCGGCCTCCGATTTGGTTGGTGGGGCCCCTCGGCCTCCAATTTGGTGGGCGGGGACCCTCGGCCTCCGATTTGGTGGGCGGGGACCCTCGGCCTCCGATTTGGTGGGCGGGGACCCTCGGCCTCCGCTTTGGTGGCTGGGGCCCGTCGGCCTCCGATTTGGTGGGCGGGGCCCCTCGGCCTCCGATTTGGATGGTGTGGACCCTCGGCCTCCGATTTGGTGGGCGGGGACCCTCGGCCTCCGATTTGGTGGGCGGGGACCCTCGGCCTCCGATTTGGTGGGTGGGGCCCCTCGGCCTCCGATTTGGTGGGTGGGGCCCCTCGGCCTCCGATGTGGTGGGCGGGGCCCCTCGGCCTCCGATTTGGAGGGCGGGGACCCCCGGCCTCCGATTTGGTGGGCGGGGTCCCTCGGCCTCCAATTTGGTGGGCGTGGACCCTCGGCCTCCGCTTTGGTGGGTGGGGCCCGTCGGCCTCCGATTTGGTGGGTGGGGACCCTCGGCCTCCGCTTTGGTGGGCGGGGCCTCTCGGCCTCCGATGTGGTGGTCGGGGCCCCTCAGCCTCCGCTTTGGTGGGCGGGGCCGGGCCCCTCGGCCTCCGCTTTGGTGGGCGGGGCCGCTCGGCCTTCGATTTGGTGGGCGGGGCTCCTCGGCCTCCGATTTGGTTGGCGGGGCCCCTCGGCCTCCGATTTGGTTGGCGGGGCCCCTCGGCCTCTGATTTGGTGTGTGCTCTGCCTGGGGCCACTGTGCTCTGCCTGGGGCCCCATATGCTGCCTGGGGCCCGTGTGCTCTGCCTGGGGCCCCATATGCTGCCTGGGGCCCCTGTGCTCTGCCTGGGGCCCCTGTGCTCTGCCTGGGGCCCCATGTTCTGCCTGGGGCCCCTGTGCTCTGCCTGGGGCCACTGCGCTCTGCCTGGGGCCCCATGTTCTGCCTGGGCCACTGTGCTCTGCCTGGGGCCCCATAAGCTGCCTGGGGCCCCTATGCTCTGCCTGGGACCACTGTGCTCTGACTGGGGCCCCATATGCTGCCTGGGGCCCTGTGCTCTGCCTGGGGCCACTGTGCTCTGCCTGGGGCCCCATATGCTGCCTGGGGCCACTGTGCTCTGCCTGGGGCCCCATATGCTGCCTGGGGCCCCTGTGTTCTGCCTGGGGCCCCATATGCTGCGTGGGGCCCCTGTGCTCTGCCTGGGGCCCCTGTGCTCTGCCTGGGGCCCCATGTTCTGCCTGGGGCCCCTGTGCTCTGCCTGGGGCCACTGTGCTCTGCCTGGGGCCCCATATGCTGCCTGGGGCCCCTGTGCTCTGCCTTGGGCCCCATATGCTGCCTGGGGCCCCTGTGCTCTGCCTGGGGCCCCTGTGCTCTGCCTGGGGCCCCATATGCTGCCTGGGGCCCCTGTGCTCTGCCTGGGGCCCCTGTTCTCTGCCTGGGGCCCGATGTTCTGCCTGGGGCCCCTGTGCTCTGCCTGGGGCCCCTGTGCTCTGCCTGGGGCCCCATATGCTGCCTGGGGCCCCTGTGCTCTGCCTGGGGCCACTGTGCTCTGCCTGGGGCCGCATATGCTGCCTGGGGCCCCTGTGCTCTGCCTGGGGCCCCATATGCTGCCTGGGGCCCCTGTGCTCTGCCTAGGGCCCCATATGCTGCCTGGGGCCCCTGTGCTCTGCCTAGGGCCCCATATGCTGCCTGGGGCCCCTGTGCTCTACCTGTTGCCCCATATGCTGCCTGGGGCCCCTGTGCTCTGCCTGGGGCCCCATATGCTGCCTGGGGCCCCTGTGCTCTGCCTGGGGCCCCTGTGCTCTGCCTAGGGCCCCATGTTCTGCCTGGGGCCCCTGTGCTCTGCCTGGGGCCACTGTGCTCTGCCTGGGGCCCCATATGCTGCCTGGGGCCCCTGTGCTCTGCCTGGGGCCCCATATGCTGCCTGGGGCCCCTGTGCTCTGCCTGGGGCCCCTGTGCACTGCCTGGGGCCCCATATGCTGCCTGGGGCCCCTGTGCTCTGCCTGGGGCCCCTGTGCTCTGCCTGGGGCTCCATGTTCTGCCTGGGGCCCCTGTGCTCTGCCTGGGGCCACTGTGCTCTGCCTGGGGCCCCATATGCTGCCTGGGGCCCCTGTGCTCTGCCTGGGGCCCCATATGCTGCCTGGGTCCCCTGTGCTCTGCCTGGGGCCACTGTGCTCTGCCTGGGGCCCCATAGGCTGCCTGGGGCCCCTGTGCTCTGCCTGGGACCACTGTGCTCTGACTGGGGCCCCATATGCTGCCTGGGGCCCCTGTGCTCTGCCTGGGGCCACTGTGCTCTGCCTGGGGCCCCATATGCTGCCTGGGGCCCCTGTGCTCTGCCTGGGTGTAGGACACTGGTGACGTCACTTATCTCCGGACATTAGCTCCGGACATTAGCTCCGGACATTAGCTCCGGACAAAGCCACGGAAGTTGGCACAAATTGCAGGAAGTAGTATTCTAGGCAATTATATATTAGATGGGCATTTCCTGAAGGAAATACATGGTGCTTGAACAGCGCTACCAGCTTTACAGCAGCACTTTTCACACACGGGACTGGGGGGCGCGCTTACTTTTGCACCGGGGGCGCGCTTACTTTTGCACCCGGGGGCGCACTTACTTTTGCACCCGGAGGCGCACTTACTTTTGCACCCGGGGGCGCACCTACTTTTGCACCCGGGGGCGCACTTACTTTTGCACCCGAGGGCGCACTTATTTTGCACCCGGGGGCGCACTTACTTTTGCACCCGGGGGCGCACTTACTTTTGCACCCGGGGGCGCACTTACTTTTGCACCCGGGGGCGCACTTACTTTTGCACCCGGGGGTGCACTTACTTTTGGGGCCGCACTTACTTTTGGTGGGCGGGGTTCCTTGGCCTCCGATTTGGTGGGTGGGGACCCTCGGCCTCCGAGTTGGTGGGCGGGGACCGGCCTCCGATTTGGTGGGCGGGGACTCTCAGCCTCCGATTTGGTGGGCGGGGACCGGCCTCCGATTTGGTGGGCGGGGACCATCGGCCTCCGCTTTGGTGGGCGGGGACCCTCGGCCTCCGATTTGGTGGGTGGGGCACCTCGGCCTCCGATGTGGTGGGCGGGTCCCCTCGGCCTCCGATTTGGTGGGCGGGGCCAGGCCCCTCGGCCTACGCTTTGGTGGGCGGGGCCGCTCGGCCTTCGATTTGGTGGGCGGGGCTCCTCGGCCTCCGATTTGGTTGGCGAAGCCCCTCGGCCTCCGATTTGGTTGGCGGGGCCCCTCGGCCTCCGATTTGGTGGGCGGGGACCCTCGGCCTCCGATTTGGCGGGCGGGGACCCTCGGCCTCCGATTTGGTGGGCGGGGTCCCTCTGCCTCCGATTTGGTGTGCGGGGACCCTCGGCCTCCGCTTTCGTGGGCGGGGCCCCTCGACCTTCGATTTGGTGGGCGGGGCTCCTCGGCCTCCGATTTGATTGGTGGGGCCCCTCGGCCTCCAATTTGGTGGGCGGGGACCCTCGGCCTCCGATTTGGTGGGCGGGGACCCTCGGCCTCCGATTTGGTGGGCGGGGACCCTCGGCCTCCGCTTTGGTGGGTGGGGCCCGTCGGCCTCCGATTAGGTGGGCGGGGCCCCTCGGCCTCCGATTTGGATGGTGTGGACCCTCGGCCTCCGATTTGGTGGGCGGGGACCTTCGGCCTCCGATTTGGTGGGCGGGGACCCTCGGCCTCCGATTTGGTGGGCGGGGCCCCTCGGCCTCCGATGTGGTGGGCGGGGCCCCTTGGCCTCCGATTTGGAGGGCGGGGACCCCCGGCCTCCGATTTGGTGGGCGGGGACCCTCGGCCTCCAATTTGGTGGGCGGGGACCCTCGGCCTCCGCTTTGGTGGGTGGGGCCCGTCGGCCTCCGATTTGGTGGGCGGGGACCCTCGGCCTCCAATTTGGTGGGCGGGGCCTCTCGGCCTCCGATGTGGTGGTTGGGGCCCCTCGGCCTTCGCTTTGGTGGGCGGGGCCGGGCCCCTCCGCCTCCGCTTTGGTGGGCGGGGCCGCTCGGCCTTCGATTTGGTGGGCGGGGCTCCTCGGCCTCCGATTTGGTTGGCGGGGCCCCTCGGCCTCCGATTTGGTTGGCGGGGCCCCTCGGCCTCTGATTTGGTGTGTGCTCTGCCTGGGGCCACTGTGCTCTGCCTGGGGCCCCATATGCTGCCTGGGGCCCCTGTGCTCTGCCTGGGGCCCCATATGCTGCCTGGGGCCCCTGTGCTCTGCCTGGGGCCCCTGTGCTCTGCCTGGGGCCCCTGTGCTCTGCCTGGGGCCCCTGTGCTCTGCCTGGGGCCCCATGTTCTGCCTGGGGCCCCTGTGCTCTGCCTGGGGCCACTGTGCGCTGCCTGGGGCCCCATGTTCTGCCTGGGGCCACTGTGCTCTGCCTGGGGCCCCATAAGCTGCCTGGGGCCCCTGTGCTTTGCCTGGGACCACTGTGCTCTGCCTGGGGCCCCATATGCTGCCTGGGGCCCTGTGCTCTGCCTGGGACCACTGTGCTCTGCCTGGGGCCCCATATGCTGCCTGGGGCCACTGTGCTCTGCCTGGGGCCCCATATGCTGCCTGGGGCCCCTGTGCTCTGCCTGGGGCCCCATATGCTGCCTGGGGCCCCTGTGCTCTGCCTGGGGCCCCTGTGCTCTGCCTGGGGCCCCATGTTCTGCCTGGGGCCCCTGTGCTCTGCCTGGGGCCACTGTGCTCTGCCTGGGGCCCCATATGCTGCCTGGGGCCCCTGTGCTCTGCCTTGGGCCCCATATGCTGCCTGGGGCCACTGTGCTCTGCCTGGGGCCCCTGTGCTCTGCCTGGGGCCCCATATGCTGCCTGGGGCCCATGTGCTCTGCCTGGGGCCCCTGTGCTCTGCCTGGGGCCCCATGTTCTGCCTGGGGCCCCTGTGCTCTGCCTGGGGCCACTGTGCTCTGCCTGGGGCCCCATATGCTGCCTGGGGCCCCTGTGCTCTGCCTGGGGCCCCATATTCTGCCTGGGGCCCCTGTGCTCTGCCTGGGGCCACTGTGCTCTGCCTGGGGCCCCATAGGCTGCCTGGGGCCCCTGTGCTCTGCCTGGGACCACTGTGCTCTGCCTGGGGCTGCATATGCTGCCTGGGGCCCCTGTGCTCTGCCTGGGGCCCCATATGCTGCCTGGGGCCCCTGTGCTCTGCCTAGGGCCCCATATGCTGCCTGGGGCCCCTGTGCGCTACCTGGGGCCCCATATGCTGCCTGGGGCCCCTGTGCTCTGCCTGGGGCCCCATATGCTGCCTGGGGCCCCTGTGCTCTGCCTGGGGCCCCTGTGCTCTGCCTGGGGCCCCATGTTCTGCCTGGGGCCCCTGTGCTCTGCCTGGGGCCACTGTGCTCTACCTGGGGCCCCATATGCTGCCTGGGGCCCCTGTGCTCTGCCTGGGGCCCCATATGCTGCCTGGGGCCCCTGTGCTCTGCCTGGGGCCCCTGTGCTCTGCCTGTGGCCCCATATGCTGCCTGGGGCCCCTGTGCTCTGCCTGGGGCCCCTGTGCTCTGCCTGGGGCCCCATGTTCTGCCTGGGGCCCCTGTGCTCTGCCTGGGGCCCCTGTGCTCTGCCTGGGGCCCCATATGCTGCCTGGGGCCCCTGTGCTCTGCCTGGGGCCCCATATGCTGCCTGGGGCCCCTGTGCTCTGCCTGCGGCCACTGTGCTCTGCCTGGGGCCCCATAGGCTGCCTGGGGCCCCTGTGCTCTGCCTGGGTCCACTGTGCTCTGCCTCGGGCCCCATATGCTGCCTGGGGCCCCTGTGCTCTGCCTGGGGCCACTGTGCTCTGCCTGGGGCCCCATATGCTGCCTGGGGCCCCTGTGCTCTGCCTGGGTGTAGGACACTGGTGACGTCACTTATCTCCGGACATTAGCTCCGGACATTAGCTCCGGACATTAGCTCCGGACATTAGCTCCGGACAAAGCCACGGAAGTTGGCACAAAATGCAGGAAGTAGTATTCTAGGCAATTATATATTAGATAATACTGCCCCTATGTACAAGAATATAACTACTATAATACTGCTCCTATGTGCAAGAATATAATTACTATAATACTGCCCCTATGTACAGGAATTTAACTTCTATGATACTGCTCCTATGTACAAGAATATAAGTACTATAATACTGCCCCTATGTACAAGAATATAACTACTATAATACTGCCCCTATGTACAAGAATATAACTACTATAATACTGCCCCTATGTACAAGAATATAACTACTATAATACTGCCCCTATGTACAAGAATATAACTGCTATAATACTGTCCCCTATGTATAAGAATATAACTACTATAATACTGCCCCTATGTACAATAATATAACTACTATAATGCTACCCCTATGTACAAGAATATAACTGCTATAATACTGCCCCCTATGTATAAGAATATAACTACTATAATACTGCTTATATATACAAGAACATACCTTCTATAATGCTGCCCCTATGTACAAGAATATAACTACTATAATACTGCCCCTATGTACAAGAATATAAGTACTATAATACTGCCCCTATGTACAAGAATATAACTACTATAATACTGCCCCTATGTACAAGAATATAACTACTATAATACTACCCCTACGTACAAGAATGTAACTGCTATAATACTGCCCCCTATGTATAAGAATATAAGTACTATAATACTGCCCCCTATCTACAAGAATATAATTAGTATAATACTGCCCCTATGTACAGGAATATAACTACTATTATACTGCTCCTATGTACAAGAATATGACTACTATAATACTTCCCCCTATGTATAAGAATATAACTACTATAATACTGCCCCCTGTATACAAGAATATAGCTACTATAATACTGCTCCCTATGTACAAGAATATAACAACTATAATACTGCCCCTGTGTACAATAATACAATTTCTATAATATTTTCTATGGGTTGGTAGATCCCTGGACTCCAGTTCATGACAGCAATGCTACCCACTGAGCCACCACTTATGCATTATGTCTCCCTGCTGGCAATGTGCTCACATCCTTCATATGTGGCCTGGCAGGAGGTAAGTGCGGATTCCTCGCTGGATGGTAAAAATTAATGTTAATTAGGCAACAGGATGTTAATAAGAGGATCTTTAAGCAGGACTCGGATCATGTTGGCCCATGTGACTAATCCGGTGGGAATGTTTAGGTCTCCTGCAACCACTTCAAGGCAGGGGACAATATGGGCGCAAAGGCAGGAGGATCTGTTGCTATAATAGTGTCATGGTTAACCCCTTCAACACTACAACCTGGGAATAGATTATGTCATCCAAAACAGGACATAAACTTCTGCAATTGGGAAGCATTAACCCCTCTACTACCAGACTGCATAATGTGAAAGGCTGGAGAACTCATTGCTCTAATTTTAATCCTTTACTAGTAAGAAAAGGGAAATCATGATGCTTGCAACTTACACAGGCAAAACAGAAGAAAATGGGGAGTAACCTGTATGTAGATCATCAAATTAAAGATGTAGCCACAGTAGCTACTTAAAGGCAAAACTTATACAATATTGTATGTCTTGCACAGGCCCTGAGATTGTGGATCTTAGCACAGGGATTCTATCTTTGGTGCTTTTTTAATTCCTTTGTCATGGCTTTTCCCTGTCAAACATAGTGCCAGATATAATATAGTGTATCATGTTTTTGGCTGGATTGATTCTTTGAAAAACTTTCCTAATTAGCCCACGCTATTTTAGATAAAAACATACTTACCTACTCTTGGCTTCCCCTTCTGGCAGGGGGTGTCATGTGACAACTACAACCAATCAGCTGCTCCAGATTGGCTGCAGTCAAGAGATTCCACCAGATCCGAATGTGCAAATGTCCTCTTCAGAGGGGAAGACGACTAGAACTCCAGTGCCATCTATTTAGGTAGCAAAACTAAAAGTCCATATCGACCCTTTAACGAGACTTGCCACATTGCTTACTATAGAAAGCCAAATCAGTAACTCCATGCACAGACACATGTTTCAGGGTGTTTGCCCCTGACCATTGCAAAGCTTGAGATCTGATTTGGCTAGATGACAGAACTCTCACAGTGGATATATGGGGCAACATGTCTTGTTGTGGAGACTGATAAGCTTGTGTAAGGATACATATAGGCCATGCAATGCTCCTTTTCATTAATGAAGAGGACTAGAACTTTAGAGGCAGCTATTGGATGTCCCAAACATCAATACTGAACCTTTATTGAGTCATGCCACATGACTTAGGATAAAAAAACAAACCAGACACTCCATTTTTAGACATGTTTTGTTGTGCTTGCCCCTCATGAGTGCAAAGCAAGAAATCTGATTAGTTGCGTGAGAAGCCCCTCAGAAGAGGTCTAAGGGGGAATATATACCTTTTGTAGAGTACCAAGTTACATGTCTGCAATTGGAGTGTTTGTTTTTTTTTTATCTTAACTCATCTGGTAAGATGAGTTAAAGACTTGATATTGACTTTAAGCATTGCTACTTCCCAATAAGTGGCACTAGAAGTCCAGTCTTCTTCCTCTCTGCAGAAGCTATTTGCATATTTATATTCCCAGGGGAGCATCACTTTTCCCACAAATCTATGCCAGCTTGGCTATCTTCATAAAGAAATGTTTTTTATTCCTAACACCTTTGTGAGTGGCCCTTCACCTAGTCAAATTAGACCTCTTTCTTTGCACTAATTAGAGGTGTGACGACAGAACATTTAATCTTAATTATCCAGATGTAAATTCAGTAGGCCAGGAAACATACGTTATTATCGTTATGTTGACTTTATGTGTTTTTCTTTGGTTGGTGAAGAAACATAGACTATTGTTCGTACTAGCCTGAATGTGACTCTGGAGTTGCTGTTTGCTGCAAACTCATTGACTTCTATCTTTGAGGAATAGAGACATAGGGTAATTGAACAATAGATGTTTGCCAATATGTTGATTACCCATTGTATAAGTCAAGCCAGTTTGTTGACCTGCCCCATGTGAAAGAATACAGATTTGCTCCATTGACCATCACTGAACCCATGGATGTGTTTGGGGAAGCCAAGATTTGGACCCACCGGACACCTGAGCTCCATGGATACTTTTGGGGAAGCCAGGATTGTGACCCACAGGTCACCTGGCTCCATGGAGATGTTAGGAAAAGCCAAGCTGCGACCCTCAGGTCACCTGGCCATGTACCTCAAAAGACTGTCATTACCTCCTCTCTGTGTGTGCCACAGGTGGAGATAGTCAGTCCTGGAAACTCCGAAGTCACAACTGCTCTATTCCTGGCGAGTCAGCGGAAGGGTGAGACTCTGTAAGTTTGCACCATCTTGGGTATTTTGCTGGCACTGTTCTATATGTTACTGCCTGTTTTGTAGTTCAATAAAGTATTGCCATGCTGTTTTACCCTTACCATGTGTGGTCTGAGTAGTATTATGCCCACAGGAAAAGGAGAGCAGGCGTTCAGAGGGATGAGCCCTGGTCCACGCGGTTTCGAGCCAGCAGACTAGAGCACCTACTGACCCTATGTGTCTCCACAACAGGCAAACGCATAAAGCATGTGTTTGGAATTCAGTGTCTGGTTTGGCTTTTGGATTTTTATCCTTAATCTAGTGGCAAAGCTTGTTAAAGGTCCAATATTGACTTTTAGGATTCCTACTACCCAAAAAGTGGCACTAGAGGTCCAGCCCTATTCCTTTCCGCAAAGCTATTCGCATATTTAAATTCCCAGAATAGCATCACTTGGCCCAAAAGTCTCCTTACGACATCTTGGCAATCTCCATAAGGGTTCCCCCTTACACCTCTATCAGACCTGCTGCTTCGCACTGTAAAGCATGTGTTTGCAAATGGAGTGTCTGGTTTGGAATTTTATCTTAAATCAAGTGGCAAGGCTCCTTAAAGGGTCATTATTCACTTTTAGGGTTCCCCCAATATGTGGCACTAAAGGCCAATTCCTCATTCTTTACACAGAGGATATTTGAATATTTTAATTCCCAGAGGGGCAATGCATGGCCTAGAAGTCTCCATATTTTTAAGTTGTGAAATGGATCACATGTTCAAGTCACCTTGGGTGTAAAAAAATAAAAATAACAAAAAAGTTTTAACTAGGAAAAAAACAAATATAATAAAAAAAGACATTTATTATTGCTGTGTCCATAACAACCCGTTGCTATAAAACTATTTCAATATTTATCCTGTATGGTGTATGCTGGAAAAAAATATGCTAAACAATGCCAGAATTGCTGTTTGTGTTTATCCTGCCTCACAAAAACATTGAAATAAAAAATGAATAAAAAGTCATATGTGTTCCAAAATAAAAACTACAGTTCATTAAAACAGTCAGAGCCCTCACACAGCTCTGCAAACAGAAAAAATGAAAAAGTTATCAAATGTTTGCAAAAAATTGTAAAATACACATAAAAAAAATCTAGTTGAGAAACAACAGAATTGTATTGACTTGCAAAACATATTTAACTCAAACATCGCTGGAATCAGGGTCTCTGTCCCTGCATCATGCTTCTCTAGGATTACATACTAAAACCTGCTAACAGATTACTGACTTTTATTTTGATCAGATGAATACAATTAATATACCAATTATACTGACTGGGGAACAATGTTCCAAAAAATATCCCAAATTGCTGTTGTTTTGTTCATTGCACTTCCCAAAAAGTAATATAAAAAGTTATTAAAATGTCATATGTGGCACAATGTGGTATTAATGAAAACTACTGATTGTCATGCAAAAAATTAAGCTCTCAAACAGCCCCGTTGTTAATTTTTTTTAAAACTTATGTCTCTTCGAATATGGTGACACAAAACAATAATATTTTTTCAAGGTTTATTTTTTGTACAAAAGATACCATAGATAAAACTATATACTGTACATTTCGTATTGCTGTAATCATACTTGTAAAGTCGATGCTTTATTTCTACAGCACGAGAATGAATTAAAAAAAACTGAGTCCATTAAAGTGAACTGAAAATCCGTGGCAGAAATCCCAAAAATCAGCCTCAGACGTCTGACACAGAATTAGGCTGATTTCACATGTTTAAGTTTCGCGATCTGTGCCGCAGCAATCAAGTTCAGCTGTAGAGTGCCTACAGAAAGTAACAGTGCTATACAATGCTATATAAAATAAATACCGCCACACAGTGCTCCAATACTTCCACACAGTCACCATTATAAAGTAATCTGATAACAGACTATTTTATACAATGTCTAAATAATTATTCTAAATTTTAAAATACACAATGGTAACTAGCCTCAGGTGCCAGGACCTGCATCCTGGAGGAAGAGTGCCTAATGTTATTTATGGAACTGTATTGGCTGTATAAACCTAAGGCCAGTCCCACATTCATACCTCCACCGTTTCCCATATCACTCCCTGTAATAGGCGCAATCACAGCCGTTTTGGTTTTTGGTTATCACTCAGCTATCACAATGAAGTCCCCTAAATAACTTATCCAACAGTCTAATGTTTATTGGGGCCTTCCGAATCTATCCCAACACAGGATATAGTTGTAGAGCCTGTTGTATATCCCATTGGGGTAGAGCCTGTTGTATATCCTGTTGGGGTAGAGACTGTTGTATATCCTGTCAGAGTAGAGCGTGTTGCAAAGCCTGTTGGGGTAGAGCCTGTTGTATATCCTGTCAGGGTAGAGCGTGTTGTATATCCTGTTTGGGTAGAGCCTGTTGTATATCCCGTCGGGTAGAGCCTGTTGTTTATCACATCGGGGTAGAGCCTGTTGTTTATCCTGTCAGGGTAGAGACTGTTGTAGAGCCTGTTGTATATCCCATTGGGGTAGAGCCTGTTGTATATCCTGTTGGGGTAGAGACTGTTGTATATCCTGTCAGAGTAGAGCGTGTTGCAAAGCCTGTTGGGGTAGAGCCTGTTGTATATCCTGTCAGGGTAGAGCGTGTTGTATATCCTGTTTGGGTAGAGCCTGTTGTATATCCCGTCGGGTAGAGCCTGTTGTTTATCACATCGGGGTAGAGCCTGTTGTTTATCCTGTCAGGGTAGAGACTGTTGTAGAGTCTGTTGCATATCCCGTCACGATAGAGCATGTTGTGTATCCTGTTGGGGTAGAGACTGTTGTATATCCTGTCAGAGAAGAGCATGTTGTAAAGCCTGTTGGGGTAGAGCCTGTTGTATATCCTGTCAGGGTAGAGCGTGTTGTATATCACATCGGGGTAGAGCCTGTTGTTTATTCTGTCAGGGTAGAGCGTGTTGTGTATCCTGTTAGAGCCTGTTGTATATTCCGTTGGGGTAGAGCCTGTTGTATATCCAATGGCTGATTTTTTTCTCTCTGGAGATCAGTCACTGCCAAGGAAGTCTGGCTAGCGCTCGGTCATAGAGAAAACAAAATGGCGCAGTCGGGCCATGTGTGGGGGATTTGGGGGGATACCTGTCAGATGAACGTTCATTTGGATTATAGCAATCTAATGTGTGAGGACCCTAAGACGTAAAACTATGAAAATGGCTAACAAAGATATTGCATGTTAATTCAATGCTCTTCTTTACACATTTGTTTTCCAGAGAAGCCCCTCCGCCCCCCATTATGGTTTGCACAAGTGCAGCTGCAGTTATTGTAAAGCAAGATCAAGGACGGGTAACGACACAACACTTGTGATCATATGTCGTACAACACACGTGGTGACAATACTGCGCTCAGCAGGAGATCCCATAATTATCTTGTAGGGAGCCAAGAACAGATAGGACACAGCTCCGAGGATGAGGAGTGTTGTTAACACACAGAAAACAATGTGATGGTTCTATTGCCATGACCACTACTCCTCATTTTCGTGTCTATTTTCAATTCTCATCCTTCCTGTTTTCCTGCGATCAAAGGCCACATCTCAAGGATCGGTCTAAAGCAGGCAGCACATCTGGTCACCATGTCCTCCGACCAGTTCTCATGGATGAAGATAGATGATGCCTGGTGCGTCCTTGGAGGTTGCTCAATGTTTCTGCTCACATCTACCCTAAATGTCAAGGCGTTAAGCATTTGTGGCACGTTTAGCACTTGGCATGTCTATAAACCGTCATGTCAGATCTTGTTTTAGGGTTTAATTAAGGTTTAGGTTCATAAAAGGCGAGGAGTGAGGAGGATGATCTGGTTTATACATGTGTTGTGAAGAGAGGGTGCTATTACTTGTGCAATGGGGCCTGATATAAAGGATCAAGCTCAGGTGAGTGGTAACTATAATAGCTATACTAAGTTCCATTGTCCTTGACATTGTAGAGCCCCATTTCACACCTCTTAAAGGGGCTCTTCATCTTTGGCCACTTTTGCCCATTTGAAAGAAGGTGAACTATCTGGTCCTTATTGTGTAAATCACTGGATGGGGTATGTTAACGCTTAGGGTACACACAATGCCCCCCAAAATGTGAATGTAATTTTTATCCTGTAAGACCCTTTTAGATTTAGAGTGCCGTTTTTGACGTAGCTCAACAAGATGCTTGCCAGTGAAATCCCTATTTAAAGCATGCCAACTCATCCACTGACATCGAGTGAGCGTTCTCTGTTTTCACAACCAGCAGCCACAGCGGAAATTTATCTTTTGAAGGGTTTCAATGTTTGCTTCAGACTTAATCTCCAAACATAAAATCCAACCGGAGGGAGGATAAAAACTCAAGGCGTCTTACAAGAACCAGGAGAATGTAGAGCATGTTTGTGATGAGAGGGCTTAGGAGATTCTCAGGTGCCAATACAACCGCGCACGCTTTCCATTCTTACAAGACATGAGTAAAGAGACGTCGAAGGCCGCGCCGCTGAGTGACGACGCTTTTCATTTGACGCCATTGGATTTGTGCCCATCTTTGGCCTGTCTGTTTATTATACTATTTCTAAGAGGTGCTTAAGTTATTCCTAGTTTGGCCTAAACAAGAAATCACATTGCAGCTATGACTACACATCCCTTACACTGAGTCACCATCGTGGTGTTAGGAGATCTGCTCACTAATACCTGGTCACAATGACTGAGACATTACTATGCCAATTTTGACACGTAGCATGGCAAGACAGCAATTTTACTTGGAAGGTATAGGCCATATACAAAGGGGTAAAGCCAAATCTATATATATAATTGCCTAAGGGGTACTTCCGTCTGTCTGTCCTCAACTTCCGTAATGGTTATTCATTCGCTGATTGGTCTCGCCAGCTGCCTGTCATGGCTGCAGCGACCAATCAGCGACGGGCACAGTCCAATTAGTCCCTCCCTACTCCCCTGCAGTCAGTGCCGGGCGCCCGCTCCATACTCCCCGCAGACACGGCTCACACAGGGTTAATGCCAGCGGTAACAGACTGCGTTATGCCGCGGGTAACTCACTCCGTTACCACCGCTATTAACCCTGTGTGACCAAGTTTTTACTATTGAGGCTGCCTATGCAGCGTCAATAGTAAAAGGATCTAATGTTAAAAATAATTAAAAAAATAAAAAATCATTATATACTCACCTTCCGCCGCCTTTCCCGTTCCTCGCCACCCTCCGGTAACCGCTGTGTGCAAGCGGCAGGTTCCGGTATCAAGGATCGTATGGCAGAAGGACCTGCCATGACGTCACAGTCATGTGACCGCGACGTCATCACACCTTGGGACCGGAAGCTGCCGCCTGTACCGCGCACAGGCGACAGAACTACAAGTATGGTGAGTATGTTAGAACTACAAGGGGCCCTCGGATCGGAAGGTGAGTATGTTTATTTTTTATTTTTTAACCTGTGACATACGTAGCTGGGCAATCTACTACGTAGCTGGGCAAAATATACTACGTGGCTGGGCAATATACTACGTGGCTCTGTGCTGTATACTACATCGCTGTGCAATATACTACGTGGCTCTGTGCTGTATACTACGTCACTGGGCAATATACTACGTGGCTCTGTGCTGTATACTACGTCACTGTGCAATATAGTACGTGGCTCTGTGCTGTATACTACGTCACTGGGCAATATACTACGTGGCTGGCCAATATAGTACGTGGCTGAGCAATATACTACGTGGCTCTGTGCTGTATACTACGTTGCTGTGCAATATACTACGTCACTGGGCAATATACTACGTGGCTGGGCAATATACTACGTCGCTGTGCAATATACTACGTGGCTCTGTGCTGTATACTACGTCACTGTGCAATATACTACATGGCTCTGTGCTGTATACTACGTCACTGGGCAATATACTACGTGGCTGGGCAATATAGTACGTGGCTGAGCAATATACTACGTGGCTCTGTGCTGTATACTATGTCGCTGTGCAATATACTACGTCACTAGGCAATATACTACGTCACTGGGCAATATACTACGTGGCTGGACTATAGACTACGTGGCTGGGCAATATACTACGTCGCTGGGCAATATACTACGTGGGCTGTGCAATATACTACGTGGGCTGGGCAATATACTACGTGGCTGGGCAATATACTACGTGGGCTGTGCAATATACTACGTGGACATGCATATTCTAGAATACCCGATGCGTTAGAATCGGGCCACCATCTAGTTAATGTAAAATAATCCAATCTGAAACTGGGTACTGATTATCTGCTTTGCACCCCTTTTTTAGATTAGTGGAATTCCAGTGTCACATAAACCAAACAGTGCTGCGGATCCTCTGAAAAATTGCCATGGGGCACAATTATGTTGTTAAATTCAGGATTTTTGTTTAAATGGTTTTTTTTTTATTATTATTTTTGCTCTCATAGCACAATCTGAATTAAAAATGAGAAGTCTTGCAATTTTCACACTAACCACCGGGGCTATTTAAGGCTCTAACTTTCTGTTGTTTCAGGACATTCACACTTACATTAGCAGCAATAGGCTGACTCCTACCCAATGTTTTGTATTGAAGCATTTAATGAGTGTGTGCAAATGTCATTATTAGAGGAGAGGGGGCAGGGTCAGCTATGATATTTTTTTTCTCTTGACTGTCTTTACTATATATTATTTATCTATAAGACATTTATTCAAATGTATGTGGTTCACTTGATTCCTTTTCCTGAGGCACTATACACTGTCTAACTGTTGTGAGCTAGGTAACAACTTTTCACCTGCTGTTATGCATAATTAACAGATATTTCTGTATCTATATTACCCGGCCTTCTTCCCATTTTACGTTATCCCGATGCATGTTTTTGTTTTTGAAATGCTTTGGCTCCTTCTATGTTACTTTTTGGACCACAAAGACCATTTCATATAAATTTTTAATGTTTTTAAACCGTATCGAACTGGAATCTTTTTGGAATTTAGCACTAATCTGGACTCTTTGTCAATGAAAATCTTATGGACCAAAGAATTATCATCACATTACTGGAAGTGAGCTAGTTGCTTTTGTTTTGTTTGAACTACATCACCTTTTGTGATTTTGGATCCTGTGTTATTATTTGTGTATAAAGTTGTTACCTGTTATTGCAATTCTGCCTCTGAAGATATGGAAACTGCCGCAAACTCTTTCTGAAATATGAGTCTAAGGGCTGTCCCACACGTCCAGATAATTCCGGTACCGGAATAAATCGGTACCGGAGTTATCCGTGTCCGTGTGCCTGGGAACTCACGGAGGCCATACCTGCGGCACACGTGTGCCGCCCGTATGGCGAGTGGGTACCACACGGAGCGTGTGGTACCCACTCTGCATGGTGCTGAAGCTGCTGAAGCTGCGATTCATATCCTCTCTGCAGTAACGTTTGCTGCAGAGAAAATATGAAGAATAGTGTTAAAAATAAAGATTTAGGTGTCCGCCGCCCCCCCACCCCCTGTGCGCCCCCCCCGCTGGTCAGAAAATACTTACCCGGGTCCCCCGTCGGCTGTCGCTCCTTCTTGGTCTTGCCGCGGCTTCTCCTGCATGCGGTCACGTGGGCCCGATCATTTACAGTCATGAATATGTGGCTCCACCTCCATAGGGGCGGAGCCGACTATTCATGATTGTAATTGATCGGCCCCACGTGACCGCATACAGTAGGAGGCGCGGCCAGACCAGGAAGGAGCGAGTAAGTATTTTCTGACCAGCGGGGGGGGCGCACAGGGGGTGGGGGGGCGGCGGACACCTAAATCTTTATTTTTAACACTATTCTTCATATTTTCTCTATAGCAAACGCTGCTACAGGGAAGATATGAATACCGGCTTCAGCACCATGTGGGGGGGACAGCGCTTACTGTAGCGCTGTCTCCGGCACGCACACGGACCCCAGACGGAGAATGTCCGTGTGAGGTCCGTGTTTTACGCGGACCCATTGACTCTATTGGGTCCGTGTAAAACGTGCGCTCCCACGAACACTGACATGTCTCCGTGTTTGGCACACGGAGACACGGTCCGCAAAAAATCAATGACATCTGAACAGATGCATTGATTTTTATGGGTCTACGTGTGTCAGTGTCTCCGGTACGTGAGGAAACTGTCACCTCACGTACCGGAGCCACTGACGTGTGAAACCGGCCTAAAATAGCCCCACTCGCTGAAAACTGGAAGATTACTAATTTTGTTCTTTAATATGCCCCTCCCCCAGAAAAAGTAATTATATGTGTGTGTGTGTGTGTGTGTATATATATATATATATATATATATATATATATATATATATATATATTTTTTTTTTTTTTTTTAAATTTTTTTTTTAAAGAAAAATATAGCAGCACCTTTAAGAAATGAGGGTCCAATGCCTACCTGGTTTCACCAAATGATCCAAATGAAAATATGAACTGGAGGCAGCACACCAAAAGAGTGTACAAAATATGTGAAAACGGTTCATAAAGTCACCACAATGGGCTTATAAATAAATGATCAGTTTTTCATATACACTGATGAGCAAAAGTGTAAACTAAAACAACTTTTAACTTACTGCTCAGTAAATGCTAATTAGGAAGGACATAATTTTCAATATCGTGCTGCATAGCAATTTGTCAGAGGATCAGCAGCACTGTTGCGTCTATGAAACCTTTAAGAATCACCCAAAGAACATTTCTATAATACATGGAAGTAGGATTTAAAATTGGTAGAAGTATATCTCAGTATGACAAAGCACCACTTTATGTCAGTTTTAGCAATTAGAAAAGATTCTGATGAATTGTAGTTTATGTATTTTATTATACGGCCTGAATATAACCTGATTACAGGTGCTATAACACATGGTATTAAGAATTAAAACTTGGGAGAGGGTTCGCTCATTGGAAGTCAGCCCTATATCACAGAAACCTTGGTATTAGGGAACTAGCCTTAAGATTTTCAGACCTATAGTAGAAAAACAGAGGGATTATTTGAGACTGGGCTTTGGCTTAATGCCATTGTTGTTCCAACAGTGCATGGAATCAGATACAGGATTTTGAGACAGGGATAGCTCAGTGGCAGGAAGCCTTAGGGTACCGTCTCACAGTGGCACTTTTGTCGCTACGACGGTACGATCCGTGACGTTCCAGCGATATCCATATGATATCGCTGTGTCTGACACGCAGCAGCGATCAGGGACCCTGCTGAGGATCGTACGTCGTAGCAGATCGTTTGGAACTTTCTTTCGTCGCTGGATCTCCCGCTGTCATCGCTGGATCGTTGTGTGTGACAGCGATCCAGCGATGCGTTCGCTTGTAACCAGGGTAAACATCGGGTTACTAAGCGCAGGGCCGCGCTTAGTAACCCGATGTTTACCCTGGTTACCATCGTAAATGTAAAAAAACCCAAACAGTACATACTCACATTCCGGTGTCCGTCAGGTCCCTTGCCGTCTGCTTCCCGCACTGACTGACTGCCGGCCGTAAAGTGAAAGCAGAGCACAGCGGTGACGTCACCGCTGTGCTCTGTACTGCCTTAAGGCCGGGAGTCAGTCAGTGTGGGAAGCAGACGGCAAGGGACCTGACGGACACCGGAATGTGAGTATGTACTGGGTTCTGCGCTTAGTAACCAGATGTTTACCCTGGTTACCCGGGGACTTCGGCATCTTTGGTCGCTGGAGAGCTGTGTGTGTGACAGCTCTCCAGCGACCACACAACGACTTACCAACGATCACGGCCAGGTCGTATCGCTGGTCGTGATCGTTGGTAAATCGTTTTGTGTAACGGTACCCTTACTTTATAGATCCCATGGCATTATAGAATTGTACTGAAGCCTAGTGCCTCTGCCTTTGAGATCTTCAGCGCTACAGTATAGTGTGACATATGCAATATTAGAGACAGGACTACTGTTTAACCAAAATTGCGGTTCCTATACTACTTGGCATTAGAAATTTAAACTTGGAGGAGAAAATTAGCCTTGTTTTACTGAACTCCTGGTAATAAGGAATCTATACACATGAAGAAGATATGGTAGAGGGTAATTAAAGGCAAGGCTTTGGTACAAGCCCTCATGATTCCTATTATTTCCCTTCTGCCATATGCAAGTGAGGAGATCAAACACATTTATACCAGATTTAAAAAAAATGTTAGTTGGGTTATTTTCCAATTTATGACATGACCACTGGCAGTAAGGTAGAAAAGAGAACAAAAGTAGTGGAGTAACTCTGCGAAAGAATAGTGATTTATGTGTTATTTAATGTTTTGTGGAATGCTCAGTGAACAGCGATGATGATGTCTGTAAAGCGCTGTGGAATTAATGGTGCTGTAAAAGTGAGTAAAAAATAAATATATAAAATACTAGAGACACTGGTACAACGCTCATTAAATATCAGAACTATTTAAATAGTACATTTATATTTGATTTTTTTGCATTTTTTTCCATGTATCTTACTCTTGAACGCTCCATACTTGCGAATAGCTCTGCTGTGGCACTGAGATGATAACTCAAGAGAATTGATTTGTGCAGACACCTCGAAATCAGACTTTAGCAACTTATTCATGAAACACAAAGTTGTGACTTTTATTGGGGCCCCAGGTATATGAGGTTTCACTAAGCAGAGCTGACAGGTCCCACTGCCCAGGAAGGAACTAAAAAAAGACACCACAGAAGAGGGCATCAAGAAGAACGTCATGGCGTGCTGGCAGAGTGCTGAGCTATGACAGCCCATGACATAACGAAGCTTTGAGAGGATGAAGATTTACTCTGGCTGTCAATCATTCTTCATGTGACACATCCAATCCATAAATGATGATGGGTGCAGCTCATGCCTGGTGGCATCTGATACACAGCTGTCATTAGCATTGAACTGGAAGCAGCGAGGGCCTCGTACATCGAATGTCTTATCCTTGGGAATTGGGAGGTGTCAAAAGAAATCGGACATCAAGGGTCACTCCATAGACATCATCGTTGAGGAGATAACAAGCATTTCATACCAGAGAAGTGGTACTGTGCAATGTCCATACTTTTGTACAAGAAGGTATAGTTAACAAGAAAAGATTTTATCCTAGATATGGAAGAAGAGAAGTTGTGCTGAGCATTGTCCATAGAATGCAAACAAGAAGCTCTTGGGATTTTTTTAAAGCTATGGAACAGGGTTTAAAAGGTACAGAATTTAGTCAGTATTTTGCATCAGCGTTTGTTCCACTCCTGGTTTTGGCATAAAAACACTGATGAAATACTGATCAAAAATACTGATGTGTGAATAAAGCCAACAAAGTACAAGAGAAGATCTACTACGCCTTGTATTAAAGGGAACAAACACGTCATTAGATTCAGGCTGCCCAAATTACATGCTGAGTGAGTCAGAGTATGGCTGTGCGATTGCATAGTTTTAAAAGTTGCCTGGGGACTAAAGGGATAGACCTGACTAGTCCACTGACACCCCCGGCCGGCTTCTCCCCTTCCCATTGCAGTTGATTGACAGGTCTCTATTTACAAACATATGAGACATATCAATCAGCTTGAATGGGGCCGGGTGAAGCAAGCTACGGGCTGCACCGGACTAGTCAGGTTTGTACCTGTAGCCCTGGATGATTACTCAAACTATGCTTTTTCTGAAATGTGCAGTGTTTCAGGGTAAAACATACCTGGCTGCAATCACACATCTCACAGCTAGGCTCTGATTCATGTTCAGGCAGAATTAATCTAAAGGTTCCTTCAATATATTACAGATGCAAATACATAGAATCACTACTATTTTGCATAGGAAAAAATAGTACTAAATAGTGTACTGTATATACAGTATAGATTGAATAAGAGAAATTGTACTATACAGTGACCAAACATACAGAAAAAGGGCAGATATTGAAAATCACCAAGCATAAAAAAATATGAAAAATACCAATGTGCAATGCAAAGAAGGACAATAGATATTGTGAAGTAAACCCATCATGCATGAGAGTGTGGTACTATGCTGTGTCCATACAAACAGAATACAGACATTACACTCAGCATACAAAGGAAATGGTATCATTTTAGGTCAATTAGGATTACCATAATTATTAATATTTGCCAAATGCCAGAATAATGAGAGAGAGATAATTTTTAAGGCATTTTTATTACTTACTGCAAAGTCTAAAGTTCACATACACTACGATTACTATGCCTTTAAACAATTCTGGACTGCCCATATGATGATTTCATGTGGTTGGCAGATTCTGATAGTTTTTTGGCAACATCTGAATTAATTAGAGACACACCTTTGGATTTATTTTAATGCACACCTGAAACACACTGCTTCTTTGTGTAGAATCATGGGAAAGTCTCAAGAAATCAGCCAAGTTATCAGGAAGTGGATTGTGGACTTGCACAAGTCTGGTTCATACTCGTGTATAATTTGAAGATACCTGAAGGTGCCTTGTTCATCTATACAAACAATTGTACGCAACAACAAACAACATGGGAATGTCCAGCCATCATACCGCTCAGGAAGAAGACGAGTTCTGTGTCCCAGAGATGAATATGCTTTGGTCCGACATGTGCATATCAACTCAAGGACAAAAGCAAAAGACTTTGTGAAGATGATGACAGAAGCTGGTAAGATTGTGTCAATATCCACAGTGAAACGAGTACTGTATCAACATGGGCTAAAAGGCCACTCTGCCAGGAAGAAACCATTACTCCAAAAGAAACATAAAAAAAGCCAGATTAATGTTTGAAAATGCACACAGGAAGAAAGAACATAATTTTTGGAGACATCCTGTAGTCGGATGAAACCAAAATGTAACTTTTTGGGCACAATGACCATCGTTATGTTTTGAGGAAAAAGGGAGAAGGTTGGAAGCCTAAGAACACCATCCCAATCCCAATTGTGAAACGCAGGGGTGGCAGCATCATGTTGTGGGGGTGTTTTGCTGCAGGAGGGACTGGGGCACTTCACAAAATAGATGGCATCATGAGAAAAGAAGATTATGTGGCAATACTGAAGCAACATCTCAAGGCATCAACCAGAAAGTTAAAGCTTGGGCGGAAATGAGTCTTCCAAATGGACAATGACCCATACTGCCAAAATGGTAACAAAGTGGCTTAAGGATAACAAAGTCAATGTTTTGGCGTGGCCATCACAAAGCCCTGATCTCAATCCTATTGAAAATGTATGAGCAAAGCTGAAAAGGCAGGTGCGAGCAAGGCGACCTACAAACCTGGACCAGTTACACCAGTTTTGTCAGGAGGAATGGGCCCAAATTCCAACCAACTATTTTGAGAAGCTTGTGGAAGGATATCATAGAGAATGAAAATAGTCAATGAGGATTAAACAAATCAAACATGAGAAAAGAGGTACTGTGCAGCTCCCACACACCTAAAAACAAGAGCAGATATTAAAAAACTACGGCTAGGACCCTGCACAGTGCAAATACAGATTGAAGAAAGATTCTGCTAATGAAATCACGTGCAATAGAAGCAGCACTGTGCACTGCCTGACATACCGTAACCACCCTACCCACTTGACCCTTGTATACTACACGTATTAGTGCCAGAATAGGGTTACCACATGTTTTCTTTGTAAAGGATACATAATTTTTATTTTCATCCTATGATCTAATAGTGATTCTCATATTGCAGGTCGATTCTTATAATTACACATGATGTAATGCCAGATATCACATGGAGCCTTGCAAATTCACTCTTATCATTACATGTTGTACAGATGTAGGATGTGGACTCCAGCCATCTTCATAAAGATTCTCTACTTTTCTACTTTCTGGCCATTTTGAGAACAATCCTTGCTCCAAACTGATCATGTATGAATTTTTCCAATAGACTAGTATTCAATACCGTTTTCAAGATCTCCGCTTGCCATCAATGATAGCAAATAATAAATGTTTACATCCAAGGGTTTTTCAGGACCAATGGACACGATGGACACAGATCCAGCAGGACATAATCTGGGGCAGAGGTGTCAAACTGCATTCCTCGAGGGCCGCCAACAGGTCATGTTTTCAGGATTTCCTAAGCATTCCACAAGGTGCTGGAATCATTCTGTGCAGGTGATTAAATTATTACCTGTGCAATACAAGGAAATCCTGAAAACATGACCTGTTGGCGGCCCACGAGGAATGCAGTTTGACACCTCTGATCTAGGGCATTAGAAATGTTGACTGCTGATTTCGGATCACAAAATTCTGCAGAAGACTATTGTAGATGAAGCATTGGAATGAGGGACTCATGATGGGTGCATCCATGCAGATCATCTCCAAACATCTCCTTCTCAACCAGACTTTGTGGTTGGCATTGCATATCTGAGCAGAGAGTGTTATCCTGATATTTGCCAGACCCAGATTCCTCCATCAGATGGCCAAATAGTGAAAAGTTCCTAAAAATAAACCTTTTCTCATGGTGCAAATACCAGTACCTGAGGCTTTACACCACATTCCCCATTACCTGGCATTGAGCAATCCATGAAACTCCACTGTTCTCAGCAGTTGAGATGATATTCAGACATTACCTGAATGTAGTCAGTGTGAAGATAGTTAACCTGCATAGCTAGTGGCCATTTTTATATATTGCATGCTAGTTCAATCTTTGCATCCATTGAGATTAGATATAACTTGCTGTATTATTGTTGGGCAGAACGGAAGAACAGGTGCAATATATTTAGCTGGGTGCGGGAATGTGTCATCCGCATTCAATGACTTTCCTGTGCTATGTGAACTGAGCCTTTATGGTGTGAATATTTTCTGCAAATGTTGCTATTTCTACTGATATTTTCTAGGATAAATGTTACGCAGACGAATTCAGCAGAATCATTAATTAGGTTGTGTGATATTTGGGTTATTTAAGATGCACACCCTCCGGACATGCTGATCAGAGAGGTGCTACAAAAAAGAAGACGGAGAAATTCACAAGATGGAAATATAGGTACAAAAGCAAATGATAATACCCTGTTCAACTCAAGTTTCTAATTTTCTCTATAGGAGGTTGTGTTCTACTATATTCTTGTATATAAAGGGAATTATAATAGTAGTTATATTCTTTTACATATGAGCAGTATTATAGTAGTTATATTCTTGTACATAGGGGCAGTATTATAGTAGTTATATTCTTGTACATAGGGACAGTATTATAGTAGTTATATTCTTGTACATAGGGGGCAGTATTATAGTAGTTATATTCTTGTACATAGGGGCAGTATTATAGTAGTTATATTCTTGTACATAGGGACAGTATTATAGTAGTTATATTCTTGTACATAGGGGGCAGTATTATAGTAGTTATATTCGTGTACATGGGGCAGGCAGTATTATAGTAGTCATATTCTTGTACATAGGGGGCAGTATTATAGTAGTTATATTCGTGTACATAGGGGCAGTATTATAGTAGTTATTTTGTACATAGGAGCAGTATTATAGTAGTTATATTCTTGTACATAGGGACAGTATTACAGTAGTTATATTCTTGTACATGGGAGGCAGTATTATAGTAGTTATATTCTTGTACATAGGAGGCAGTATTATAGTAGTTATATTCCTGTACATAGGGGGCAGTATTGTAGTTATATTCTTGTACATAGGAGCAGTATTATAGCAGTTATATTCTTGTACATAGGGGGCAGCATTATAGTACGGTAGTTATATTCTTGTACATAGGGGGTAGTATTATAGTAGTTATATTGTACATAATGTCAGTATTATAGTATTTATATTATTGTACATATGAGGCAGTATTGTAGTACTCATATTCTTGTACATAGGAGCAGTATTATAGTAGTTATATTCTTGTACATAGGAGGCAGTATTATAGTAGTTATATTCTTGTACATAGGGGCAGTATTATAGTAGTTATATTCTTGTACATAGGAGCAGTATTATAGTAGTTATATTCTTGTACATAGCGGGCAGTATTATAGTAGCTATATTCTTGTATATAGGAGCAGTATTATAATAGTTATATTCTTGTACATAGGGGCAGCATTATAGTAGTTATATTCTTGTATATGCAGCGCCCCAGAGTCCTGGTCATTGCAGTAATGTCACTCTTCCACCAGGGGGAGTGATACTACGTCTGATGGTACTAAAGGAGTTCACACACTACACTTCACACTCCAGTCCACCAGGGGGAGCAAAGGTTCTATTTACTAGGCCACTCCTCACACACGGGTAAAACTGGTGGGTTGGATAGGAAGTTATTGAGAAGCTACCTGGGTTTGACCCAGAGAGGACCTGTCAGGCAGACAGGGGGAGAAGGAGGAACATCTGAGCTGCAGACAGAGGTCCCTGTCAGGGGTGGGATCCTGACAGAGGCCAAGCACGAGATAGAACGTTACGGAGCTGCGCCTGCACTTCATTGCGGCAGCATCCTAAGAAAGGACATGAAGCGAAGTATATTGTGGAGAGTGAGAAACGAAGTCACAGCACAAGGAGATAATACCGGGAGGAGTCCTGCCCCAAGATCGGCAGCCTCCTTCTGAGGCGCGTAGCCGGTGGCCGGAACACCGAGGGAGTAATTGGCTCTACGCATTACTTCAGAGACTGGCAGGACAGTCAATTCCAAGTTGGTTGCCCGACCTTAATACCTATGAAGACACGGAGGCAAATTGTGGGAGAGGGGCGTCTCTAGGGTCCCTATAAAATAGCTCCAGGCCTACCCCGTCATACGGGTTGTCCTATCCATATCATCTGGGGGACAGAGAGAGAGAGAACATCAGAAACATCCAAGAGAGTTGTGAGGACTATCCCGTGGTGCTCAGCAGGGAGGTACTACAACACACAGGCGCTAGTAGGAAGGCTACTGATTTCCACCTGCACAAGGGAGCCCTGGATGTGCCTTCGGACCGGCCGGACTCTGCCAGCCCTGTGATCAGTGCTCTGGACTGTGGACGCTGAAGTCTTCAGTAAAAGGTAAAGAGACATCAACCTTGTGTCCTCGTTATTCATTGCACCTTACAACATCCACCATCACCACCTACACATCTGGGAAGCCCTGGGGACATACTTCACCTGTGGGAAGGTATACCATCTAGCTGCCATTCCATCACCCCAGCGGACCCCTAAGCAGCGTCGGTCACCCTGACCCAATACCACAGGTGGCGTCACGAATACCATACAAACAACTACTCCTTTAATTGGACGCCCCTCAGAAGGGCCACGGACCAGGTCGGGCCACCGTGACATCCCCAGAACCGAGACAGAGGGACTTGGTACCGAGTACCCCATTGCCCTTAACGTGGGGGCGCTCCATATACAGGGAGCAGTATTATAGTAGTTATATTCTTGTAGATAGAGGGCAGTATTATATAGTTATTTTCTTACACATAGGGGGATAGTATTATAGTAGTTATATTCTTGTACATAGGAGGCAGTATTATAGTAGTTATATGCTTGTATATAGGAGACAGTATTATAGTAGTTATATTCTTGTACATAGAGGACAGTATTATAGTAGTTATATTGTTGTATATGGGGGCAGTATTATAGTAGTTATATTCTTGTACATAGGAGACAGTATTATAGTAGTTATATTCTTGTACATAGGGGGCAGTATTATAGTAGTTATATGCTTGTATATAGGAGACAGTATTATAGTAGTTATATTCTTGTACATAGAGGACAGTATTATAGTAGTTATATTGTTGTATATGGGGGCAGTATTATAGTAGTTATATTCTTGTACATAGGAGACAGTATTATAGTAGTTATATTCTTGTACATAGGGGCAGTATTATAGTAGTTATATTCTTGTACATAGGGGGCAGTATTATAGTAGTTATATTCTTGTACATAGGGGCAGTATTATAGTGATTATATTCTTGTACATAGGAGACAGTATTATAGTAGTTATATTCTTGTACATAGGGGCAGTATTATAGTGGTTATATTCTTGTACAAAGGGGGAAGTATTATAGTAGTTATTTTCTTGTATATATGGGACAGTATTTTCCAATAGTCATAATATATGGTCTGAAGTTGTTATTATTGATGGCTCAGCCTAACCTTTATAACACTTTTTCCTTTATTATACTATTAGTATTAGCTTACAGGCTTTGATCAATCGGCTTGCTGGCAGCTGTGGTTCTACAGTACGCGAAGATGTACAAGTTGCATGGTTCATTATAATGTGAGTTTCACCAATGACTTCCTGATGACTGCATAATCGAAGCCAAGAACACTAGAAGCTATAAACGGGTTAAGCGCTGTGTTTACTCTGGGTCCACCCTTTGCAATCAAACTTTCCAGGTTTATTTATGAATGCATTCAACTGCGTGTGTGGCAGAGTGCTGCGTACTGCAGTCCGGGCGCCGTCCTGTGCTCATGTTTACTGCAGTGCAGTCTTCCACCACAGACACGGCTGATGCCAATTAAATCCATGTGGAGAGATGTTGGCCTTTACTGGCTTCCTATATACAGGACATGTTCCAATACCTCCGCCACTTTGGGTCTAAGTCCAAATCTGACAGTGTTGTTCTTCCTACATGCGTCCTTGTGCACCTGAGCACAAATATATTACCAAATATGCTTTATGCTGATACTAGAGAAGAATGAATATTTGGGAGGCTCAGGGTCAGGCTGGTCCACCGGAGGATCCTCTCGCCAGCTCTTTCTCCAAACCAAAAAAGATGTTGGGTAAATACAAAGTTTTGATTGCTATTTATTGCATTTTTTTTTAGATATTTTCACATTGGTAAAAGTCTGTTCAAAATATAAAATTAATTAATTTGCATCAGTTAATTTTTACCATTGAATTATACTTTTTTTTACCACTTCACCGCACTTAGAGTTATAAAAGTTATTAGGAGCTTTAGAAAAAATGCAGCAAAAATTAAAATGCAAAAATTTAAATTAACTGCATCAGTAAGGGGTTAAATAAACCCTATTGTAGAATTACAGTATATTCCCTCTACTCTCTCCATAGTGATGTCATTGCCGTTTTTCCCTATCGTCAGATGCCCGGGTCATGGCCGCTGTCAACTCTTCATCTATAGGACATAGGTGTGTGGAAGGCATGTGACTCATTCACTAAGTCAAATTGAGTGTGACGAAATGTGCTCCAACACCCTAACCTAACAAAAGCATCGTAATTGTAAAGAGCGGATACAAAACAAGCAGCTTTATGTATTTGGGATCAGATTTTTCTAGTATTTAGGTACTTTTTTTTTTTACATTCTTGTTTACATATTTTTAAAAGGTAGCTAAACTTTAAGGAAATTTTAAAACATATATTTTAGGCCCTTTAACCCCTTAACAACCGCCGATACGCCTTTTAACAGCGGCAGTTAAGGGTACTTAAACCACAGCGCCGTTAATTAACGGCGCTGTGGAAAAAGTGTATAGCACCCCCCAGAGTCGGATTTTCTCTGGTGTCTCAGTTGCCGGGGGTAGCCAAGACCCCAGAGAACATGATTCAAGTCGGTTTTTACCGACCCCCGGGTTGCGATCGCCGGTAATTAACCGCTTACTGGCGGCAGCAAAATAAGTAATTTCCCATTTAATCTCTGTGTCCTCCGATGTGATCGTACATCAGAGGACAGAGAAATAGGGTCCCCGATCGCCCCCGATACTCACCCGTCTCCCCCAATGCTCCTCGTGGCTCCCGGTGGGCGCCGCCATCTTTTTCCGGGAAAAAAGTGGTGGGGGCATGCACAGTGTGCCCACCCGCCAGCACCCGGCAGATCTTTGGGGTCTCGGCTGCCCCAAAAAACATGATCAGGGTTGGTTTTCACCCCTGTTTTGCGATCGCCGGTAATTAACCACAAAAAAAAGCTGTGTGTCATTCTCTGTCCTCTGATGTGATCGCACATCAGAGGACAGAGAAATAGGGGGATCGGGGACCCTGTTATACTTACCGGTTTCCTTGGGTCCTCCTGCGTTCCCCTCCTGGCCGCTGGCTTCTTCCTCCAGGAAGAAAATGGGCGCAAGCGCAGTGCGCCCGCCGTGAGAAGATTCTTCCTCTTATTTTATTTTAGTCACTGTGAGATCCTATCACAATGATCAAAATAGAAAAAATAATAAATACCGACCCTTTATCACCCCCTTAGTTAGGAAAAAAGAATAAGATAAAAAAGTATGTATTTCCATTTTCAAATTAGGGTTAGGGCTAGGGTTAGGGTTGGGGCTAAAGTTAGGGTTAGAGCTAGGGTTAGGGTTGGGACTAAAGTTATGGTTAGGGTTGGGGCTAAAGTTAGGGTTAGGGTTGGGGCTAAAGTTAGGGTTAGGGTTGGGGCTAAAGTTAGGGTTGGGATTAGGGTTTGGATTAGGGTTAGGGTTGGTAATAGGGTTAGGGTTGGCATTAGGGTTATGATTGGGATTAGGGTTAGGTTTGGGATTAGGGTTAAGGTTAGGGTTGGGATTAGGGTTAGGGGTGTATTGGGATTAGGGTTGGGATTAGAGTTAGGTTTTAGGTTAGGGTTGAGATTATGATTAGGTGTGTGTTGGGCTTAGGGATTTGATTAGGGTTAGGGTTGGGATTAGGGTTAGGGGTGTTTTGGCGTTAGGGTTGTGATTAGGGTTATGGTTAGGGTTGGGATTAGGGTTAGGGGTGTTTTGGTGTTAGGGTTTTGATTAGGGTTATGGATTGGGTTGGGATTAGGGTTAGGGGTGTGTTGGGGTTAGGGTTGGAGTTAGAATTGGGGGGTTTCCACTGTTTAGGTACAGGGGTTAGGGGGTCTCCAAACGCGACAGACAATTTTGCGCTCAAAAAGTCAAATGGTGCTCCCTCCCTTCTGAGCTCTGCCATGCGCCCAAACAGTGGTTTACCCCCACATATGGGGTATCAGCGTACTCAGGACTAATTGGACAACAATTTTTGGGGTCCAGTTTCTCCTGTTACCCTTGCAAAAATTAAAAAATTGGGGGCTAAAAAATCATTTTTGTGGAAAAAAATGATTTTTTATTTTCACGGCTCTGCGTCAAACTTCTGTGAAGCACTTGGGCGTTCAAAATGCTCACCACATATCTAGATAAGTTCCTTGAGGGGTCTAATTTCCAAAATAGGGTCACTTGTGGGGGGTTTCTACTGTTTAGGTACATCAGGGGCTCTGAAAATGCAACATGACCTGATCGTCCTCACCCTGCCATTCCTGGTATGTCCCCTGGCTTCACCCCAAATCCCATCACCATCACCCAACTCTCCTGATCTTCCTCTCCCTGCTATTTCTGGTATGTCTGCTGGCTGCACCCCAAATCCCATCACCCAACTCTCCTGATCTTCCTCACCCTGCTATTCCTGGTATGTCCGCTGGCTGCACCCCAAATCCCATCACCATCACCCAACTCTCCTGATCTTCCTCACCCTGCTATTCCTGGTATGTCCGCTGGCTGCACCCCAAATCCCATCACCATCACCCAACTCTCCTGATCTTCCTCACCCTGCTATTCCTGGTATGTCCGCTGGCTGCTACTACTGTTTTCTTTTTTTTTTTCTTCCCTGCATGTTTTCTCCTTTTAATTCCTTGATGCCAATACACAGTTGGCTTTATCTTTCCATTTGCATTTTCCCTTCTGATTTCTAATTAATCCCCTCCTGTGTCTGTGACCAGTCTCCCTGCTGCCCCTCCCTCCTGATCACTCCTGGCCTATTTCATGAGCACTTAGCCTGTTATAAATTCAGAGACACAGGTCTGTCTGGACCGTGGTCTGTCTCTAAATGGATAACAGCAAATATGACAGCAGAAATATGCCAGAAATGAGCAAGAAGTGTACAGAAGGTAAGACTAACCACTGTTAATAAATGTACTAAATTTCTTTCCCTTTCCACAACACTTACTCTCATCATGCTGACATACGCTCTAACAGTTTTGACTCCATTACTCCTCAGCCTCCTTTGCTATCCCCAAACCCCAGCACCCCCTAACCAAGTAATAATCTCTCCTTCCCTTTTGCCTCCCCACCTGTCCTCCTCTGCTGAGCTCCTCCTCAGCCTCAGATCTCTCCTAATAAAACACAAAACAAGCCACCCTCTCTCATTATCCCAGCTGCTCTGTCTATCTCTGCTTCTCCTCACTGCTGGAGACATATCTCCCAATCCTGGACCCCCACAGCTCATACCTCCCATTACTACCCCCTCCTAACGCTCCCAATCCACTATAAACACCCGAAATCTTGCCCACCTCAAATAAATGCCTATGACGCCCACCGCCCTGCACCCTCTCTCTGGATCACTATGGAATGCCTGCTCCATCTGCAATAAACTCCATGTGATTCACGACCTCTTTACCTCTCGTAATCTTTTCTTTTTGGCCATCACCGAAACATGGCTGACACCCTCTGACACAGCCTCCCCCGCTGCACTATGTTACGGTGGCCTCCACTTCACCCACACTCCTCGCCCTGGAAATAAACATGGTGGAGGAGTGGGCCTTCTCCTTTCTTCCAAATGTACCTTTTACCCAATCCCACCTCTACCCTCCCTTATCTTCCCTTCTTTTGAAGTCCACACTGTCCACATCTACTCCCCCTACAACCTCCAAATGGCCGTCATATACCGACCTCCAGGCCCGACCACTGCCTTTATTGACCAATTCTCCACCTGGCTCCTTCACTTTCTCTCTGCTGACATTACCACCATCATCATGAGTTATTTCAACATCCCCATTGACACCAACCAGTCAGCAGCCTCCAAACTCCTGTCCCTTACTTCATCCTTTGGACTTACTCAGTGGTCCTCCTCAGCCACCCACACAGATGGACACACATTAGACCTTGTCTTCACCCGTTTCTGCTCCCTATCTAACTTCACAACCTCCCCTCTCCCTCTATCTGACCACCATCTACTCACTATCTCATCCCTGTCCCCCTCACCTATCACCCATGTCCAGCAACATGCTCACCCACGCAGGAACCTCACACACCTAGACACCCACACACTCTCTGACTCTATCCTACCACTAGCATCCATATCCTCACTCCACGGCACAGACACTGCCTACTGCTTTGTACAATGCTACTCTTGAATCAGCTATTGACATGGTCACCCCTGTCATGCATAGCAGAGTGCGACGAACCAATAGACAACCCTGGCACAATAACATCACTAAAAAACTTCGGCAAGCATGCAGAATTGCAGAACGGTGTTGGAAGAAAACACATTCGCAAGATGATTTCACTGCACTCAAACAAGCAATACTCGCATTCAAATCAGCTCTCACCTCTGCTAAACAGGCCTACTTCACAACCCTCGTATCTTCCTTATCCCACAACCCCAAACAGTTGTTCAACACTAAAAATAAGATCGACCAAACAAGGCAAATCTTCATCGTCAAACCACCACAACCCCTTTGTACACCAGACCAATGCCCAAACCCCATAACTCCCCTCTCCAAAATCACTGAAGGGGAGCTTGCTCATCTTCTTTCCAAATCACATCTCACCACTTGTGCACTTGACCCCATCCCACCTCCTCCCCAACCTCACCACCACACTAATCCCATCCCTTACCCATCTCTTCAACCTATCATTAACTTCTGGTACCTTCCCCACTGCTTTCAAACATGCCACAATCACACCTATCCTCAAAAAGCCATCTCTTGACCCAAGCACTATGTCCAGCTATCGCCCCATATCTTTGCTCCCATTTGCATCCAAACTCCTTGAGCAGCACGTCCATGCTGAACTTTCCTCTCACTTTGCATCTAACTCTCTCTTCGACAACCTGCAATCTGGCTTCCGTCCCCACCATTCCACTGAGACTGCCCTGACCAAAATTACTAACGACTTACTTACAGCCAAAGCTAACAGACAATTCTCTATACTCCTCCTTCTAGACCTGTCCTCTGCCTTCGACACAGTTGACCACTGCCTCCTACTACAGATCCTCTCTTCCTTTGGGGTTAAAGACCTCGCCCTATCTTGGATCTCCTCATACCTTACCAACCGCACATTTAGCATTTCCTACTCCCATTCTACCTCTTCATCTCGCCCTCTCTCTGTTGGTGTCCCTCAAGGCTCTGTCCTTGGGCCCTTATTCTCAATCTATGCACTCGGCCTGGGACAACTCATAAGGTCCTATGGCTTCCAGTACCATCTATATGCTGATGATACTCAGATCTACCTCTCTTTCCTAGATGTCACCTCTCTGCTCTCCAGAATCCCGGAGTGTCTATCAGCCATTTCCTCCTTCTTCTCCTCTCGCTTCCTCAAGCTCAATGTGGACAAATCTGAACTAATTATCTTTCCTCCATCTCACATATCTTCCCTACCTGATCTGACAAAATAAATGAAACCACACTTTCCCCAAAATCCGCTGCCTCGGAGTAACCCTGGACTCTGCTCTGTCCTTCAAACCGCACATCCAAGCTCTCGCCACCTCCTGTCGCCTCCAGCTCTAAAATATTTTCCGAATCCGTCCTTTCCTCAACCCTCACTCTACCAAAATGCTTGTGCATGCCCTAATCATCTCCCACCTCGACTACTGCAACATCCTCCTCTGTGGCCTACCTTCTAACACTCTCGCACCCCTTCTGTCCATCCTTAACTCTGCTGCCCGACTAATATCTCTCCCCTCGCTACACTCCTGCTTCCCCTCTTTGCAAATCCCTTCACTGGCTCCCAATTTCCCAGCGTATCCAGTTTAAACTACTAACACTGACCTACAAAGCCATCCATAACCTTTCTCCTCTGTATAATTTCCGGTCCTTCCAAGACCTCCTTCTCTCCTCCACGCTTATTCGCTCCTCACCCAATCACCTCCAAGACTTCTCCTGAATATCCCCCATCCTCTAGAATTCTGTACCCCAACACATCCGGTTTTCCACCACATTTGGATCCTTCAAAAGAAACCTGAAAACCCACCTCTTCAAAGAAGCTTACAGCCTGTAATGACCACACGGCCACCTCAACACCATTGGAGCTACTGCAACCCTTGACCTACTGTCTCCTTCCCCATAATCCTGTAGAATGTAAGTGGAGTGCCCTCACTGCCGCAGGGCCGAGGGGCACCCGGTACCGGGCCTCTGTGTCTCGGTTCTGGGGTTGTCACGGTGGCTGGGCCCGGTCCATGACCCTGCTGAGGGGCGTCCAGTGAAAGTTGAGAATGTGATGAGGTTGTGGTGCGGTGCAGGTCGCAGTAAATAACGAGGACACCAGATTGCAGTCTCTTTACCTCTTTACTGAAGGTTTCAGAATCCTCAGTCCGGAATGCGGTTAACCGGGCTGCGTGAGTCCGGCCGGTCCGATGGCACCTCCAGAGTTCCCTTTGCAGGTGGAAATCTGTGCCTACCTTCTAGCGCTTGTGTGTTGTGGTCCTCCCCTGCTGTGCTTACGGGTAGTCCCCACAACTGTTGTGTCTGTTTCTGAAGTTCCCTCACAACTCGATTATGATGTTCTTCTTCGTCCCCCCAGATGATATGGCTAGGACGCACCCGTATGACGGGTAGGCTCGGAGCTCTTCCGGGACCCTAGTGTCGCCCCTCTCCAACTGTTGCCCCCTATGTCTTCTTAGGTGATTTGAGTGAGACAGCCCGCCTATAACTGACTGTCCTGCCGTAGGTTTGAAGTAAGGCCTGGAGCTCAATACTTCCTCGGCGTTTCCAGCCACCGGCTACGCGCCTCAGTAGGATGTTGCCTCGTCTTACAGCACGACTCCTACTGGTGTTTCTCCTTGTTGCGTTGATCTCGTTTCTCACTCAGCACAATAAACCTCGCTTCTTGTCCTTTCTTGGGGTACCTCCGCGATGAAGTGCAGGCGCGGTCCCATAACGTTCTTTCCTGTTTGCTAGGCCTCTGTCAGGATCCCACCCCTGACAGGGACCCCCCTGAATCTTCCCCTGCAACACCCTCTGCCACAGGATGTTGCCTGGTTCCAACCCAGTCAGCTTCTCACTAACTTCCTATCTAACCCCCAGTTTTACCAGATTGTGAGGAGTGGCCTAATACATAGCACCCTTAGCTCCCCCTGGAGGCCAGACTGTGAAGTGTATTGGTGTCTGTGATACCTGGTCAGGTGAACTCCTTCAGTGCCATCAGACGTACCATAGCCCCCCTTAGCGGCGGAGCATCAGTACTGCAACGACCAGGACTCTGGGGCGCTGCATAAGCCCGCAAGGGCAGGGTCCTCTTCCCTCTGTATCAGTCTGTCATTGTTAGTTTTGTTCACTGTAGCACTTGGGCGTTCAAAGTGCTCAGCACCCATCTAGATAAGTTCCTCGGGGGGGTCTAGTTTCCAAAATGCGGTCACTTGTTGGGGGTTTCTACTGTTTAGGTACATCAGGGGCTCTGCAAACACAACATAACGCCCGCAGACCATTCTATCAAGTCTGGAAGTCTGCATTCCAAAACGGCGCTCCTTTCCTTCCGAGCTCTGCCATGCGCCCAAACAGTGGTCCCCCCACATATGGGGTATCAGCATACTCAGGATAAATTGCACAATAAATTTTGAGGTCCAATTTCTCCTGCTACCCTTGTGAAAGTAAAGATTTGGGGGTGAAAAGATCATTTTTGTGGAAAAAATATAATTTTTTATTTTCATGGCTCTGCATTATAAAGTTCTGTGAAGCACTTGGGCGCTCAAAGTGCTCACCACACATCTAGATAAGTTCCGTAATGGGTCTAGTTTCCAAAATGGGGTCACTTGTGGGGGGTTTCTACTGTTTAGGCACATCAGGGGCTCTCCAAACGCAACATGGCGTCCAATCTCAATTCCAGCCAATTCTGCATTGAAAAAGTCAAATGGTGCTCCTTCCCTTCCAGCTCTGCGGTGCGCCCAAAAAGTGGTTTACCCCCACATATGGGGTATCGGCGTATTCAGGAGAAATTGCACAACAAATTTTGTGGTTCATTTTCTTGTTTTACACTTGTAAAAATAAAAAAAATTGGTTATGAAGTAAAATGTTTGCAAAAAAAAGTTAAATGTTCATTTTTTCCTTCCATATTGTTTCAGTTCCTGTGAAGCACGTAAAGGGTTAATAAACTTCTTGAATATGGTTTTGAGCACCTTGAGGGGAGTAGTTTTTAGAATGGTGTCAAGTTTGGGTATTTTCTGTCATGTACCTCCTTCAAAGTGACTTTAATTGTGAGATCATCCTTAAAAAAAAATGGTTTTGTAAATTTTGTTGTAAAAATGAGAAATCGCTGGTCAACTTTTAACCCTTATAACTTCGTAACAAAAAAAAAATTTTGTTTCCAAAATTGTGCTGATGTAAAGTAGACATGTGGGAAATGTTATTTATTAACTATTTTGTGTCACATATCTCTCTGATTTAAGGGCATAAAAATTCAAAGTTTGAAAATTGCAAAATTTAAATTTTTTTTGCTATATTTCCGTTTTTTTCATAAATAATTGCAAGAAATATTGAAGAAATCTTACCACTAAAGCCGGGATCACACACAGCGAGATAGGGCCGAGTCTCGCAGGTTAAAAACAACCTGTAGCATCGGCACTCCGGAGCGGAGTGTGCGGCCGCATAGCAATACATGGAGCCGCATGCTTCGCTCCGGAGTGCTGGTGCCAGAGCTTGTTTTTAAGGCTACTTTCACACTAGCGTCGGTACGAGGCCGTCGCGCTGCGTCGGCCCGACGTACCGACGCATACTGTGCAAGCGCCGCACAACGGGGGCAGCGGATGCTGTTTTTCCGCGCATCCGCTGCCCCATTGTGAGGTGCGGGGAGGTGGGGGCGGAGTTCCGGCCGCGCATGCACGGTTGGAAATGGCGGACCATCGGCACAAAAAAAGTTACATGTAACGTTTTTTGCTGCCGGCGGTCCGCCACAACACGACGCAACCGTCGCACGACGGTTGCGACGTGTGTCAATACGTCGCAATGCGTCGCTAATGTTAGTCTATGGGGAAAAAACGCATCCTGCAGATGACTTTGCAGGATGCGTTTTTTCGCCAAAACGATGCATTGCGATGTATGCAAAAAAACGCTAGTGTGAAAGTAGCCTGACCTGCGAGACTCAGCCGTATCTCGCTGTAGTGTGACACTGGCCTAACATGAAGTACAATATGTCATGAAAAAACATTGTCAGAATCAGAGGGATCCATTAAAGCGTTCCAGAGTTATAACCTCATAAAGTGACAGTGGTCAGAATTGTAAAAATTGGCTCGGTCATTAAAGGGCCACTGTCACCCCCTCCAGCTGTTATAAACTAAAAGAGCCATCTTGTGCAGCAGTAATGCTGCATTCTAACAAGGTGGCTCTTTTAGTTTTTGGTGCAAGTATTCCCAAAATAAAGCGTTTTGAAACTTAGCCAAATTACCTGTCTCTAGCCAGGGAGGCGGGTCCTCACTCACTCTAGTCAGGGAGGCGGGTCCTCACTCACTCTAGCCAGGGAGGACCCGCCTCCCTAGCTAGAGACAGGTAATTTGGCTAAGTTTCAAAACGCTTTATTTTGGGAATACTTGCACCAAAAACTAACAGAGCCACCTTGTTAGAATGCAGCATTACTGCTGCACAAGATGGCTCTTTTAGTTTATAACGGCTGGAGGGGGGTGACAGTGGCCCTTTAAGTACCAAATTGGCTCTGTCACTAAGGGGTTAATTCTGGTCCAATCAGTGGGAATCCGGGTCCTAAGATCCCCAATAATTGCTGAAATGACATTTTATAAGTGTACTCAGCTCCTGAGCTGCACTCTTCTAAGAGGTCTTTTACGCGATCGGTAGAGATATCAGGACCCAGACCTCCACCGATCTGCTTAGAATTGAAAGGCCCAAAAATATATAAATATCTAAAAAATGTCCCAAAAGTTTTGTTATTGTTTAATTAAATAAATCTTTAGTAGTGGGGCAAATGCTCTTATGGTACTAGACAATCTTTATCTGTCCCAGGCAATGAATTCTAAATACTACAAAATAGAGCCCTCTGCTGAGCTTCATTTTGAGGACCGGTGGTTTCCAGAGGTCAACGATAGGTGAGTTTCAATTCCGAATCTTGGTATTACCCCTTTATTATCATGTGTATGACCATACTTTAGTACTCCTCATAATTCCTAAATAAATTCTAACAATGTACCAGTGTAGACATACCATGTGTGCAACTGCACATGGGCCCATTGGGTAAGGGCACCCACAGCCTAACTAGAATGTAAATAGTCAATTTTCTATGTCATGCAACAAATAAGAAACGATCTTAAAAGTTGTCAGGAATTAAAAATTGTAGAATGCTGGTTTTGCCACCTAATCTGAGAGAAGCATATTGTAGAGACAGAGACCTTGATTCTAGTAATGTGCCACTTTCTGGGCTACTTGCTGTAGTTTTGATAAAATCACATTTACCAGCAGGAGATTATCATTAGAGAACTAGTAAACCTGCTGCCAGGCAGTTAAGCATATTCTTAAACTCTGTATAGCTCCTCCCTCACCTCTGATTGGCAGCTTTCTGTGCATAGGCAGAAAGCTTCCTATCAGATGTGTGGGTGTGGTTATACAGAGCTCAGCATTCAGAGAATTGGTAGATCTGCTGCAGATAAAACAGGGATTTTATAAAAATGACAGCAAGCAGCTCAGTAAGTGATACATCGTTGTAATCAGGGTCTCTTCGCCCAACATCATGGTGCTCTCAGATTGGGTAGCAAAAAACCTGGTGAAGGATTCCCTTTAAAGGGAACCTGTCATGTTTTCCAAAAAGAAGTCATTGTGCTGCTTATGTACTTTCCCCAACTTCATCAGAATAAAGCCTGCTTCATTGCACATGCAGACAGGAAGGTGAGCACATGTGCAAGAGTTTGGATGCTCCAAAAATAATGTAACTTGTGGGGAGGACTAGTCTGAGTGAAATGTCACCTGCCGGGTTAGTCTCGACTATTTAGTATGCTAGTCGATTAGGGTTAAAAGTTGATTTTTCAGGGAAAAGACAGGAAGGCGAATAGTTCTGTGCTGCTATGAGAATCAAAGAATGCCAAAGTCTGAGGTGTTCAGATGGTAAGCGGTTTATTCTCTTCTCATTTTGAGGATGCACCACAATAGCAAGCATAACTCGGTAGATTGATAGTTTAAATAGCCATTAAATGGCCTCAGTGGATCTAAAACACTTGTATAAAGTATTTTTTTAACCATATCAATAAAGATTAGCAGATAATGAAGAATAAAGTAGAAAAAAAAGAAGGAAAAAACAGAAAAAAGGAAAGAGGAGAAAAATCCGAAGAACAGAAAATGAAGAGTTAGTAAGTGGAAAAAGAAAGAAGAGAGAGGTGAGAAAAGAAGAGAAAAAGAGAAGAAAAAAGTAAACTGAATTAAGGAAAAACAATAATAACATGTTATGTTGGAGTTAATACTAAAGTTGATTTTTAGAAGATATAATCTTCTGTGTAGGACATCAAGTTGTAGTGTAAGAATAGGCTTCTGTGGCATGGTGGTGGTTTGGGAAGCATCGGGGACCTGACAGTGCCCCTTTAATACTGTTTAGCCCTTTCTCACGAAGTGTTATTGAGAAATAAGAGGTGACAGCTCGTGTGACCGGCATCTTGATGTCCTTCACCAGCAGCCTCTCTAGTAAGGTCCATCATGTTGTCAGTGACTTGTGCGGTATTTCCAGTGTTTCTAGTAAATTACGTTCCTTTTGAAGTTTGCTTGCTGATTTTAAGTGATGAGCAGCCGAACCCCATACATGAAGTGTTTATATATCAACACGGAGACAAAAACAACTTCTACATCGTGGCACAGGCTCATAGTGAAAAAAAAACATGAGGCTAGATTATTATAGAGCGATTGCAATGAAATCTGCTACCAATTTTTCATCTTTGGTTAAAATACAAACATGTTGGCGGAATGGCTGATATGTGTGAAAATTTGGGAATCCACCAAAGTTTGAGTCAAATAGACAGCCCAAAATTATTGTAAAAAAATTGTCACTTCTTACTCCATCGGGCTGCTGGAGAAGATGGGCAAATGATGCCTTAGTAGGTTCCCTAATGTTTATGGGACAAGAAAGGCAGTCTGGGTCAGTCCAAAGATTTTCTGGAATAACATGTGTGCATCAAATTTAGTGATAAACAAGGAAGCAATTTAAATTTTAGGAGGATGGTTTGGCTAACCAATATTCAAAAGGTTTGGAATAGCCTTGGAATTGCAAATATCATATGTGCCAACTCTACCGGATTGTCCAGGAGGTTACCAGAAAACAGGGTAGGCTTCATGGGAAGAGGTGCCCTAAAGCCTCCTGAAAAACAAAGCTTCTGAAACTTTTATTGTGCCTTGGCATCAAATTGCATTTTCAGGGAACATTGGAGCAGTGTAAAGGGGTGGCTTAAAGGGAACCTGTCAGTTGATTTATGCTTCCCAAACCAGGAGCAAAATGAATCAGATCTTGGCTACATGATTAAAAACAGGTTTGTTTTTCTTGGAAATGCTCTATTGTATCAGTGATAACATAGTTTAAAGATTTGGCTGGGGATCATGGTCAGCTTTTCCTAGTAACGCTCTAGTTGACTGACAGGTCTCTCCCATGTGTGTACATTGAGAGATACCTGTCAATCAACTAGAGCGGTGCAGTGAGAAGTCAACCGGTGGAGGACAACTCAGGTCTCTTCCTATAGTCACCAGTTTGATATTTCCAAAGTTTAAAAGATAAACATATCTGGGTGTAATCGTACAGATAGCCTCTGATTCATGCTGTCCATGGTTTGGTCACCTTGAATCAAACAACACATTCCCTTTTGGACCAGAAGCCCCATTAAACTAGACTCATATCTTTGTGGGTACTACTCACAAGACTAGATTTGTCGACAATCTTACATCAATGATGACAGTCCAACTAAGAAACTAACATGGTGAATTCGTTGTTGTTTTAGGGGTCGCTCCTACCATGTGCCATGCTTTTTATATGGTAGAAGAGCACCTCTGACCCCAGAACCTGGATGTGACTGCAATCTCTGCATACCTTATAGTTACATCTTGGTTTGTTCAAACATAGTTGGTACCAGAGGTTTGTGGCAGTCACATATCTCCCTCCTTCCGTGCACCTCACCTCAAAATAAATGCCACAGAAGTGGTGACCCATCCATGGGAACTAAATAATATTTAGGCATAAGAAGACATGTCATTTAGGTTTGACATTTAACTAAGATGTAGATTGAAAGGGGGAAAAATGCTCCAATTTGTACAGTGTGATTCACATGAAGGAGTTAATTCTCATAGCATTTGTTGCCTTGGTTAAGTCCAAAACATCGGAGAGATCTTCCCTTGTTCTCAGCTCTCACAGGTTTCTTATTTTTCTCTGCTTTTGTAGCGTTTGTTTGTTTTCTGGGGACCGGCATAGTCTTTCAATACCAGTTGACTGACATTTGGTGTCTTTAGGGTTTCCACAGAAAATTTTCAGGCCAAACCTACAAGGCACAAAAATGTAGAATATCTGGAAAGTCAGGATACACGCTGAGTAGGGGATGCCACGAGCTCGATCGGAGGCCTAGAGTAAGCATAGACACACGGTGTACTGTATGTAGCCTCGGGTTGAATATATTAAGTCAAGGCCTTTCCTTACCAGCACCATTAGATATCTCATAGATTTGGTATTTGTGGTGGCACCATTACTGGCCTCCATGTAGGATGCTTAGACATCCCTCCAGGACCTTTCATTATCGCAATTGGTGGGAGTCCCGGTCATTGGTAGAGCAACCATTTATGCTCCTTTTTCTGTAGACTTTCTCCACTCTGGCTTCTGTAGAGTTGCCCCAAGGGTGACTCCTTCTATGACACCCATGTACTCTAAAAGAGCATTTGAAAAGGTTGATTAAACAAATCAGTGTAAATCACCAGGAGAAGGAAAGGGCGGCCGCCTCTGATAGTAAGGCGGGTTTCCCAACAGTACTATAATATCCAAGTCTCAGAGAAGACTTCAGCTACTGGCAACTGAGCCTCAATGATCCCTTTATGGCTGAAGTCACTAATTAATAGTATTACAGATAATCCTTCAGTCTTACAATGGGAAAATAACCCTTAAGGCAATAAAAAAAACCACATCACTTATACACCGGATCATTGTTTTATTGAAAGCTGAAGTTTAAAATGACATTCTCTGCTCCCCAAGATAAAGGGAACCTGACCCTCAGGATACGTCCCTGTACATTGGAGAATTCTACAGAAAACTACAGGATACTATTTTACAAATCGAAAAACCTTCATGGGGAAAAGTTTCTTCTTCTAAGGCCTCTTTCACACGTCAGTGTCTCCGGTACGTGTACTGACAGTTTTCTCACGTACCGGAGACACTGACACACGTAGACCCATTCACATGAATGGGTCTATGCACATGTCTCCGTGTTTTCATTAACCGTGTGTCCGTGTTGAAAACACGGAGACATTTCCGTTTTTCTCCGGCAGCACGTACAGAAATACATCCTGCACACGGAAAACAGTGTGCACTCTCCTCCGTGTGCACGTACCGCCCGCAGGAGAGACAGCGCTACAGTAAGCGCTGTCCCCCCCACTGTGGTGCTGAAGGCGGCATTCATCTCTTCTCCCCGCAGGAGAGAAGAGAGGAAAGATCAAGTTTTTTTTTATTTTTTGTTAAAAATAAAGTTGCTGGGACCTCCCGCCTCCCATCCCCAGTGCGCCGCCCGGCCCCTTGCAGAAGAAATACTCACCCAGCTCCCGCGATGTCTCCACTCTCCTCTCAGCGCTGGCAGCCTGTCCTGTGTGAGCGGTCACGTGGGACCGCTCATTACAGTGAGGAATATGCGCCGGGTGAGTATTTCAATGCAAGGGGCCGGGCGGTGCACTGGGGATGGCAGGCGGGGGTCACATGCAAACTTTATTTTTCACAAAAAATAACAAAAACTTGATCTTTCATCTCTTCTCTCCTGCGGGGGAGAAGAGATGAATGCCGCCTTCAGCACCACAGCGGGGGGACAGCGCTTAGTGTAGCGCTGTCTCTCCTGCACGGTCCGTGTGGTCCTCGGGCGGCACACGGGCGGCACATGGATGCCGCACGTGTGCCACACTGATGTACCACGTGAGCACACGGACACACGGACACACGGACACGGATAACTCCGGTACCGATTTTTCTGTGCCTTAGAGCTGAAATATCCCAGGGTAATGTTGTCTTGTCAGAAGACCCTGTAATTTTTCTTTCTATGTTATGCTGCTATTGAAACTCAAAATCTGTCATGATTAGCTATGAAAAAGAGATTTTTCCCAGACTTATGAGTAGCGACGTTTTAAAAAAATCACTAAGAAATCACAAATTCACTCCAGTTAGGAGGTAAGTAATGTAATGTATGTACACAGTGACTCCACCAGCAGAATAGTGAGTGCAGCTCTGGAGTATAATACAGGATGTAACTCAGGATCAGTGCAGGATAAGTAATGTAATGTACGTACACAGTGACTCCACCAGCAGAATAGTGAGTGCAGCTCTGGAGTATAATACAGGATGTAACTCAGGATCAGTACAGGATAAGTAATGTAATGTACGTACACAGTGACTCCACCAGCAGAATAGTGAGTGCAGCTCTGGAGTATAATACAGGATGTAACTCAGGATCAGTGCAGGATAAGTAATGTAATGTACTGTATGTACACAGTGACTCCTCCAGCAGAATAGTGAGTGCAGCTCTGGAGTATAATACAGGATGTAACTCAGGATCTGTACAGGATAAGTAATGTAATGTATGTACACAGTGACTCCACCAGCAGAATAGTGAGTGCAGCTCTGGGGTATATAATACAGGATGTAACTCAGGATCAGTACAGGATAAGTAATGTAATCTATGTACACAGTGACTGCACCAGCAGAACAATGAGTGCAGCTCTGGAGTATAGGGCAGATTGTAACTCAGGATCAATACTAATAAGTAGCTCCTTTTCTGCAATATTAAATTTTTTTTCTCCTTTTACATGTGCTAATCAACGGCAGTGTGCAGACATTATGGGCATGATCCCTCATTTGCATTATTGTTGGTGTATAACTGCACATCCCAGTTTGTAGGATGGAATATGATGCCGATAGTAATTTTTATGCCCCCATAAAAGATGCGCTCACTGGCATTTCTGCATGTGCAATGAATGGAAATGAGTGTTTGCATGAATGTTTGTCCTGCTGATTGCTGGTCCGTTTTGATGGAGCCTTAATGTAATGCAGTGTCTCCATTGTCTATATAGATGACATTTTCATTGGTTACCAGAGATGGACATACCGTTTGTGAGGAGTTACGGTGCTTAAAGGATTCAGTCAGTCCAAAAAGGTGAAAACCCAAGTTTATATTGTCTTCTCCTTCCTGAGAGCGAGCAGGATTAGGACATGTTATAGCATGAAATGACATACAGTACATATTACGAGACAGGATTTACTGTTGACTTACATTTTTTGAATGGGTGTATGCCGTACTATCAGTTTTCTGAGGATTTATGTATCACTTCAATTGTCTTACATCCTGCGCCAACTCCCTCCAGATGACAGCGTGCCAAAAGCCTCCATTATTACTTAGCGCCCGGGATCAGGGTTGGAGGAGCAGAAAGCCAGCTCTGGATCTTAAAGACAATATGTTCAGCTATGTGAGAATCCTCAGTAAATATACCTTTTTTCTTCTATCCAGCAGTTTCTCAGTTATCTTGGAAATCTGGGTGACAATCTATATAAAAGTTATTGCAAATTCCTCACGAGTTATTTCATTTTTTTCTCAGATTACTGTAAAGAATATCTTATAACTACTTTGTTATGTTGCGTTATAGGGGTGATGGGCAAAATTATTAATTATCAGGGATTTGCCATTCAGAACCATGGGCATGCTGAGTGGTAACCATTTGGGGTACAGTAACAACTCCTTTAAGCAGACTATGAATGACACGAGTTTTCTTCTGAAAGTTAGTACCAAGCACTGAAATTAAGCTCCGCCCCTGAGGAGCAAACCTGTCTAGCAACAATTAATGATCACTGTAGATGAATTCTAGCTCAGAGGTAATGTAAAAGAGTTATTAGAAATCTTAGCACAATCTTTTTGTGTCTATCACTGTTAGTTTTCTCACTCTGCTCCCTCACTCCTCTTCCCCTTCTCAAAAGAGTATAGTATGAGTTTTAACATTACACTTTGCAGTGTTTAAAGCCTTTTCTGTAAGACATGACAGATTTTAGTTGTTATTCAGAGTGGATGACGAGCTCAGGGGAAGACTGAAAGTACAGTCTCCTTTTAGGCTTCAAAGTATATTACCAAGTCATTAAAACTTCAGGAACACTAATTAGAGATGACCATATGTTTTGTATTTCAAATTTTCCTAGTTTGACTATTATTATTTTTTTATTTAATTCACAGTGAATCGACTCATTGTGGATCTCAAAACTTTTAAAATTCTAATTGTCTTGAAAAGGCGTGTGTAACACTCCAAGGTCCCTAGCATTGTATCGAACCCCTTTTCAACTCTTTATTACAAAGACAACCTTAGTAATGTCCAAGTTGTCTCAATATATGTGGCTATGGGTAAATAGATGTTGACCAGAAGCCTATCTAATGACACACTGGACAGACAAACTTTTCAAGCTTTTCGAAATTGAAAACTGTCCAAAAATTATCACTCGAGGCCCCAATTCATTAAGCCTGGTGTTTCAGACTCCAGTCTAAATTATATGTCTGCAGTAATAACATGCACCTAATTCATTAATCTTAACAGTCTGGGGACACTAACGTCATCTCGACTACTTAAAGCCCTAATTTGCTTTTCATAAATGAACTTTAGAAATACTTTTTATTTTTCTAAAGATCTGTTTATGTGTGTAATATAACACAGGGACTGTTAGACAGTGTGTCTACATATGCAGATGCAACTGCTGGTGGTTCTGGGGACATGGAGGACCTGACAGGATCCTTTTAATAGAATACCCATGAATTTTTGTTTGCTACTGTATAATACAACAATTTTTCAATTAGTGCCCTGTCCAGCACAGATGCCCAATCCTGGCGGAATCCTACCAGGCAAATCCATCACAGCTGGTGTACCCAAAAAAACATTTATTTTATTAATTAAGGTAAGGGTTAAAGAAAGAAGCCGAGGTCTAAATAAAATTGGGAGTTATGGAAACCCATCAATTTTTTTTCCCAATAACTTTTGGCCTTTTTTGTTCATCTCTGCACAGGAGATAAATCCTGTGCAGGGTCTTCCCCGTGGAATACAATTCAAGTCTGCTCTCAAAAAAAATTATTTCTCGAAAAACTAGAAGAATTCTGAGATGTACCAAAAAATGTGACTGACGAAAGATGAATAATTTTGTTTTATTTTTCTTTTTGCATTCTGTGCCCATACCTGACAGGGGCTCAATCCTGCTCATGGTCCTACCTAGGAATTCATTAGAGGTGCTGCCCCCTAAAGACGCAGGAAAACGAAACATACAGAAAATTTGAGTCAGAAAATTTGTTTTTGTACGTCATTCCAGGTGACAGTCATAATTTAGTGACGTTTACCCCAAGCAAGGATGAAGTTAGAAAATAGCAGCCATTAAAGCACATTCAGTTTGGTTTGAATAAAGGAGGAGAATTACTGTAAATGCAACAATCACAATATAAATTGCTGTATGAAATTCAGGCAGATCGGATGCCTCTATTATATCACTTCTTTATTTTGATTTTCAGGGTGGATTAGAATCGATTTAGGTTTCCATTAACCATTAATAAAAAATTATACAATTTATATCAGTTAAGATTTTCAACTTGATTCTCTCGATGATTTCGATCCAATGTGTGATTTATGTGTTTCCTTAATTTACTTGAGCATTGTAGATCTAATACATTTTATAGCTGAGGGTTTGTTACAGTGGTATTGAGTCTAACCTTTCCTCTATAAGCTAAATAACCTTAACTCTAAACTAATACATTTTTCTTGCACTAATACATTGTAACCAATACACAAGAGAGATGCACGCTGCTGATATATTTAGGTAAGGAAAGAGTCATATAACCCAGACGGGGATCGCAATGCAATGCTCGGACTGGTTGTTGGCTCTCCCGACCCGAGATCATCTGCATAGAAATACATGCTGTCACGTTTAGGTCGGGAGAGCCGCCGGCCCGTCCAAGCATTGTGCTACGATCCTCGTCTGAGTTATACAGCCGTCTGACTCTTCCCTAATAGCGGATACTAATATAATTATAACAAACCCTCAGCTGTGAGAAGTATTACAGTGTACTCTGGAATATATATAAAATGCTTAGAAATTGATACACTATTCATCATTTGCATCCTTTTTTTAAGTCACTTTTTGTCCACTGGTATTTACTGCCATTTTTTTTCTGCCACATTTTTTAAAATTATCTAATTGGTTCATAAATTTTGTGCAAAGTCAACAATCATCTTTATTCTTGTATTTAACCTTTTTTTTTGCCAAAAAGTCGCATGGTTTGCAAATAGAGCACATAAATGAAGCCAAAAAATTCTGACGTACAAAAATCACTTCCTTTGAAGAGGGGCAAAAGAAAAGATGAATGTGTCAGAAAGAAAAAACAGGCGCAAAACACACAATACTAAACAAAAAAAAATGGCACAAAAGCAATGATGAACTGAACCCAGAGTAAATGAGAAAGTTACAGAACTTTTTGTTGTACAATGATTCGGTATTTTTTACATGGCACTGGACCCGGACTTTAAGCTATGCGTCCGAGCACAGCCCACGCAGGTCACTTCTTCTTTGGTATTATATTGCTCTATTTTATCGCTTTCTTTTGATTTATTACTGAAACATCCATATAAAGCTGCTCTAATCCCCCTAAATCCTATTATTAGCAGCGTCCATTGTACCTGGGAACTGTGTGTACAATATCCGTTTGTACAATGCGCTCGTGAGTAAAACGCGCAATGACGACATGTCACTTCTCTTAATGTTCACGCCTGCAGCTATGTTTGCTTCACTTTAAATATTATTCGCCCTTTGATGACAGTGTCGTTGCTGAGAAGCAGATAGAGTGTGATGTATATATGTTAACCCAGGATGTTCCAAAAGACAATCAGAAGACAAGTTGCCAAGGAAACTACAACTCCCAGCAAGCTCCGCTAGGCAGTTATTTTAGGTGTTAATTTCTAAGGAAACCACAACTCCCTGCAAGTCTCAAAAGACAATCATTCTAGGGGTTGCTTGACAAAAACGTGGACGTGTTGGACATTCTAGTCTCACAATAACTAGAGAGCCATAGGCAGAATATCTTTGGATTGGTGTAGAATTATCCAAATTTTATTATTATTATTTATTATTAAAGCGCCATTTATTCCATGGCGCTTTACATGTGAGGAGGGGTATACATAATAAAAACAAGTACAATAATCTTAAACAATACAGGTCACAATTGGTACAGTAGGAGAGAGCACCCTGCCCGCGAGGGCTCACAATCTACAAGGGATGGGTGAGAATACAGTAGGTGAGGATAGAGCTGGTCGTGCAGCAGTTTGGTGGATCGGTGGTTACTGCAGGTTGTAGGCTTGTCAGAAGAGGTGGGTCTTCAGGTTCTTTTAGAAGGTTTCGATGGTAGGCGAAAGTCTGATATGTTGTGGTAAAGAGTTCCAAAGTAGAAGTGATGCGCGAGAGAAATCTTGTATGCGATTGTGAAACGAGGAGATAAGAGGGGAGTAGAGAAGGAGATCTTGTGAGGATCGGAGGTTGCGTGCAGGAAAGTACTGGGAGACGAGGTCACAGATGTATGGAGGAGACAGGTTGTGGATGTCTTTGTATGTCATGGTTAGGGTTTTGTACTGGAGTCTCTGGGTAATGGGGAGCCAGTGAAGGGATTGACAGAGGGCAGAGGCCGGGGAATAGCGGGGGGACAGGTGGATTAGTCGGGCAGCAAGCAGAGTTTAGAATAGATTGGAGGGGTGTGAGAGTGTTAGAGGAGAGGCCACAGAGCAGGAGGTTACAATAGTCGAGGCGGGAGATGATGAGGGCATGGACTAGAGTTTTTGCAGATTCTTGGTTTAGGAATGTACGGATCCATTAAATATTTTTCAGTTGAAGGTGGCAGGAAGTGGAAAGGACTTGGATATGTGGTTTGAAGGAGAGATCAGTGTCAAGGATTACCCCGAGACAGCGAGCTTGTGGGACTGGGGAGAGTGGGCAGCCGTTTACTGTAATGGATAGGTTTGTTGGGAGGGTCACGTGAGATGGGGGAAAGACGATGAATTCTGTTTTGTCCATGTTAAGTTTTAGAAATCTAGCGGAGAAGAAGGATGAAATAGCGGACAGACATTGAGGGATTCTGGTTAGTAGGGTGGTGATATCTGGTCCAGAGATGTAGATCTGTGTGTCGTCAGCATAGAGATGATACTAAAAACTGTGAGATTCTATGAGCTGTCCCAGGCCAAAGGTGTAAATGGAGAAGAGCAGGGGCCCTAGAACTGGGATAGGGTCAAGTGCACAGGTGGTGAGATGCGATCTTGAGAGTAGAGTGGAGAGTCGATCTTCTGTAATGGTGGAGAAGTTGGTTTTGAAGGCGGAGGGCTGGGCAGTTGAGACGAAGGGCTCTGGGGGTTGTCGACTAAAACTATCTATGATGTTATCAATCTTCTGCTTGAAAAATGAGGCAAAGTCTTCAGCTGAGATAAGTGGGGAGGGAGGAGGTGCTGGGGATGGATGAGAGAATTGAAAGTGTTGAATAACTGTTTAGGGTTGTGAGACAGGGAGGATATGAGAGATGAGAAGTAGGTTTGTTTAGCTGTGGCGAGTGTGGTCTTGAAAGTAGTGAGGGACTGTTTGAATGCGATGAAGTGCTCATTGGAGTGGGATCTTTTCCATTTCTGCTTAGCAGCCCTGGAAGCTCACCTTAGTTCTTTGATCAGGATGGTGTGCCAGGGCTGTCTGTTGATTTTGCGAGCTTTGGTATGTGTGAGAGGGGTAAGAGATTCCAAAGTTACAGCTATTGTGGTGTTACATAGAGCGGCAGCATCATCCGCATTGGGTAGGGAACTTATGTCTGTGAGAGGGAGGAGGGATTCAGAGAGTGAGTGTTGATCAAGGTGTTTAAGATTTCTGAGAGGGTGTGCAAGTTTTTGGAGTGGTGATTGTTGACAAGGAGTGAAGAGGGAAGAGAATGTGAGTAGATTGTGGTCAGAAAGAGGAAGAGGTGAGTTAGAGAGCTTAGATAGGGAGCAGAGGTGGGTGAAGATGACGTCCAGTGTGTGACCATCTTTGTGAGTGGCTGTGGAAGACCATTGAGTGAGGCCGAAGGAGGAAGTGAGAGATAGAAGTTTAGTGGCAGCTGAGAGGGAAGTGTAAATGGGGATGTTGAAGTCGCCCACGATGATAGTGGGGATGTCCGCAGAAAGGAAATGAAGTAGCCAGTTGGTAAAGTGGTCAAAGAAGGTGGTAGCTGGCCCTGGGGGGCGGTAAATGACAGCCAGTTGGAGGCTGGAGGGGGAGTAGATGCGCACAGAGTGCACCTCAAAGGAATGGAGGGTAACAGAGGGTGGCAGTGGGATTGGGGTGAAGGAGCAGTTATCTGACAGGAGAAAACTAACTCCTCCGCCATGCTTGCTACTGGGGCAGGGTGTGTGAGAAAGGTGGAAGCCACCATACGAAAGTGCAGCGGGAGAGGCTGTGTCAGAGGGGGTGAGCCAGGTTTCGGTGATGGCGAGGAAGGAAAGTTTGATAGTAACAAAAAGATCGTGGATGTAGGAAAGCTTGTTGTGGACAGAGCAAGTGTTCCACAGAGCTCCTGTAAGTGGGACTGGGGAAGCAGGGGCTGGGTGGACGGGTATAAGGTTAGAGAGGTTACGGAAGTTTGTGATGGAGCGTGAATGGGAGGTAGAACTTACTGTGGGGATGTGGTGAGGAGGACCAGGATTTGGAGAGGTATCACCAGCAGTGAGAAGGAGCAGAGAAAGTGTTAGCAGGTGGGAGCAGGAGACGGCATGAGGTGGCTGTCTGTGCTTGCAGACAGAGGATGGTATGTTGAGGAACAATTCTGAGGAGGAGGTGAGATGGATAGGGAGGATTGAAGAAGAGATGAACAGTTCCTTACTAGGAGTAGGGATTAGGGGAGTTTGCAGAAAGTGAAGGATTATAGGGGTGAAAGTGAAAACAAACAGAAACATTGTTTACTGTGACTATGTCCAGTTACCTTCAGTTCCCTTCTGGTTCAATTCGGGTTTTAATTCTACATTAATCTTTACACTTCTAGGATACACACAGCAGACTAAAGTCTTTGCAGACTTGAGCTATGCAATATATGTGCTACAAAGTGCATTCAGGTGTGAAGCAGATGAGTGGTCTCTGTTCATCTTGGTCAGAGAATTAAGAGTGGACCAAATGTATATAATCAAGCCAGAGTAAACAATGTCATAAATAACACTGGGGTAAAGCTGGGGTTAGTTGAAAGACATACCATGTGAATGCAAGGAGCAGAGGAAAGTCTGTGTGGAAAGTTGGATGATGTACTATATGCACTTCATAGACAGACAAGGCAGGAGAGCTGGGTGGATGAACATACCATGTGAGAGCTAGGAGCAGAGGTAAGAGTCTGTGTGCAAAGTTGGATGATGTACCATATGCACTTCATAGACAGACAAGGCAGGAGAGCTGGGTGGATGAACATACCATGTGAGAGCTAGGAGCAGAGGTAAGAGTCTGTGTGCAAAGTTGGATGATGTACCATATGCACTTCATAGAAAGACAAGGCAGGAGAGCTGGGTGGATGAAAATACCTGTAGGAAGAATAGACAATTTCTACAGTTAGGGGTGTACAAAGAAATCATAGGCCTCCATAGCAGAAATCCTAACTGCCCCCTCCCCCCAAAAAAGAAAATTCTACCGCATCACAGAAGAGTATATCTCACAACTTCTCAGACCGCGCAAGGTAATTTATGGTATTCAAGGTATGATGCCCCCCACACAGCCCTTCATACAGTACAATGGCGCTTTAGACTTTATAATGGCTCTACACCACTCCACATAGTATTATGGCCTCAATACAAAATGCCATACGATGGACCCCAACGCAACCCTCCACACAGTATTTTGGACCCACACAATATAATTCCCCACATACAATATTATGGCCCCCACTAGCACTCCAAACAGTATACTGGCACCCCATATAGCCCTGCAAACAGTATAATGCCCCCCCAATGTAAGTCTCCAAACAGTGTAATGGCCCACACATAGCCCTTCAAACAATAGAATTGGCCTCCACATTGCCCTGCATACAGTATAATGTACTCATTGATTAAAAAGAATAAAAGCAAAATATTCACTTTTCCTTGTTCCCCTGCTACTCCAGTCTCTGTAGCGTGTGTTCTGAAGCTCAGCACAGCTTTGCAGAGTGGACACAATATTGTGACATGCAAGGAGAAAAGAACAGGTAGTACACTATTGTAGGTGTTTACTATAGGCCACTTGAACAGACTGAAGATATAGATGCACTGTTTTTACATCAGATGTCTCTGTTCTCAAAAAAGTAAGACTTAGTGATCATCTGAGATTTAAACTAACCAGATATTTATTGGGAATCTCAGGCAAAAGTACTGGATCCAGAGAATTCTTCTCTTTTCTTGCTGACAACTTTATCTTTCAAAAGGCAGAAGAGAGAACAAGTGGATCTGCAATCTTGGACCAAATTCTTACCAGCACGGAGGAAATGCTTGAGGAAGTAAAGATGGCTGGGAATGTATGAGGCAGCATTCATGATATCCTCGAGCTTCGGATTACAAGAGGAGAAAGACTTCAGGAAGGCAATTTTAATGGACTCAGAAAGAGGGTAGGAAAGGTCCAAGGATGGATGTTCTAAAGGACAGAAATGTCCGAAAAGGACGGAAGATTTTGCTAAATGAAATTCTCACTGCACAATCGGTAACAATCCCAAAAAGAAGGAAAAATTAGAATCATTTAAAGAGACCAAGATGGTTGAACAAAGAACTTAGTCACTTGCTAAAAAAGGAAAAAGAAATGTGTATCAAAAGGAAAGAGGGGTATATCTAAAGAGGAATGCAATGCTGTCCACAGGAAATGCAGGGTAAGCATTAGACGAAATAAAGTCAGTAATGAAGTGAGGCGTGCTTGAGACCAAAAGCAGTAAAAAAATATTTTGGGGGTATGCCAAAAGCAAAAGAAAATTCACAGATGCTATAGGATTTTTACAGGATGGAAAGGGTGACGTGGTAAAAAATGAGGTTGAGAAGGACAATGACCCCAAACACACCTCCAGGCTGTGTAAGGGCTATTTGACCAAGAAGGAGAGTGATGGTGTGCTACGCCAGATGACCTGGCCTCCACAGTCACCAGACCTGAACCCAATCGAGATGGTTTGGGGTGAGCTGAACCGCAGAGTGAAGGCAAAAGAGCCAACAAGTGCTAAGCATATCTGGGAACTCCTTCAAGATTGTTGGAAGACCATTCCCGGTGACTATCTCTTGAAGCTCATCAAGAGAATACCAAGAGTGTGCAAAGCAGTCATCAAAGCAAAAAGTGGCTACTTTGAAGAACCTAGAATATAAGACATATTTTCAGTTGTTTCACACTTTTTTGTTAAGTATATAATTCCACATGTGATAACTCATAATTTTCATGCCTTCAGTGTGAATGTACAATTTTCATAGTCATGAAAATACAGAAAAATCTTTAAATGAGAAGGTGTGTCCAAACTTTTGGTCTGTACTGTATGTAAGTACTTTGATATGAATACAGTAATTAACCAAACCCAACATGGGTTTGTAGCAAACAAGTCATGCCATACTAATATAATTTCCTTCTATGATGGAATCACTGACTGGGTTGATCAGGGAAATGAGATAAATATAGTATATATTGACTTCAGCAAAACATTTGATAAAGTATCTCATACTATCCTTATTGAATGACCAAGTATGAGATTGACAAGAGTACGGTAATTTCATAACTGGCTCAGTGATCGTACTCAAAGAGTGTTAATAAATGGTTGCACATCCAATTGGAAGAGTGTTTCAAGTTGGTACCACAATGCTCTGTCCTGGCCCCAGTGTTGGTCAACATTTTTATAAATGATCTAGATAAGGGTACTGAAGGTACACTAATCACATTTGCAGATGATACAGCGACCTCCATAGCGATCTCGCTATGTGTGACACGTACCAGCGATCAGGCCCCTGCTGCGAGATCGCTGGTCGTGTCGGAATGGCCTGGACCTTTTTTTGGTCGTTGAGGCCCCGCTGACATTGCTGAATCGGTGTGTGTGACACCGATCCAGCGATGTCTTCACTGGTAACCAGGGTAAACATCGGGTTACTAAGCGCAGGGCCGCGCTTAGTAACCCGATGTTTACCCTGGTTACCAGCGTAAATGTAAAAAAAAAACAAACAATACATACTCGCCTTCTGATGTCCGTCAGGTCCCTTGCCGTCTGCTTCCTGCTCTCACTGACTGCCGGCCGTACAGTGAGAAGTGAGAGCACAGCAGTGACGTCACCGCTGCGCTCTGCTCTCAGTGTACGGCGGCTCAGTCAGTCAGAGCAGGAAGCAGACGGCAAGGGACCTGGACACCGAAAGGCGAGTATGTACTGTTTGTTTTTTTTGGTAACCAGGGTAAACATCGGGTTACTAAGCGCGGCCCTGCGCTTAGTAACCCGATGTTTACCCTGGTTACCCGGGTGCTGCAGGGGGACTTCGGCATCGTTGAAGACAGTTTCAACGATGCCGAACTCGTTCCCCTGATCGTTGGTCGCTGGGGAGAGCGGTCTGTGTGACAGCTCCCCAGCGACCACACAGCGACTTACCAACGATCACGGCCAGGTCATATCGCTGGTCGTGATCGTTGGTAAATCGCTAAGTGAGACGGGGCGCTAAGGATTCAGAAGGATCTAGATAAGCGTAAACAATGGGCAGCAACTAGTAGAATGAGTGGAACAGGCTGCCACAAGAGGTGGTGAGTTCTCCTTCCATGGAGGTTTTCAAAAAGAGACTGGACAGACATCTGTCTGGGATGATTTAGTGAATCTTGCTTTGAGCAGGGGGTTGGACCAGATAACCCAGGAGGTCCCTTCCAACTCTACCATTCTATGATTCTATGGTATTTATCAGGGAGAAATGCAAGATTCTAGATCTGGGTAAGAAAAATGAAAATGACATCTACAGAAAAGACTTGTGTATACTAATAGATCACAGACTGCACATGAGTCTACAGTGTGATGCAGCAGCAAAAAAAGGCAAACACAGTTCTAGGATGTATTAAGAGAACCATAGACTCTAGATCACGTGAAGTAATTATCCCCCTCTATTCCTCCTTGGTCAGGCCTCGTCTGGAATATTGTGTCTTGGCACCACATTTTAAAAAAGACATTGAAAAACTGGAGCAAGTTCAGAGAAGAGCTATCAGAATGATGAGTGGACCGCAATGTATGTAATACGAGGAACGGTTAAAGGATCTGGGAATGTTTAGCTTGCAAAAAAGAAGGCTAAGAAGAGACTTAATAGCTGTCTACAAATACCTGAAGGGCTGTCACATTGTAGAAGGATCATCCTTATTCTCATTTGCACCTGGAAACCCAAGAAGCAAGGGATTGAAACTGAACGGGAGAAGATACAGATTAGATATTAGAAAATACTTTTTGACAGTGAGAGTGATCAATGAGTGAAACAGGCTGCCACAAGAGGTGGTGAGTTCTCCTTCAATGGAAGTTTTCAAACTATGGGCAGTACGGTGGCTTAGTGGTTAGCACTGCAGCGCTGTAGTCCTGGGTTCAAATCCCACCAAGGACAACATCTGCAAAGACTTTGTATGTTCTCTCCGTGTTTGCGTGGGTTTCCTCCGGGTACTCTGGTTTCCCTCCACATTCCAAAGACATACTGATAAGGAATTTAGATTGTGAGCCCCACTGGGGACAGTGATGATACTGTCTGTAAAGTGCTGCGGAATATGTTAGCGCTATATAAAAATAAAGATTATTATTATTATTTAAACAGAGGCCGGGCAGACACCTGTCTGAGATGGTTTAGTGAATCCTGCATTGAGCAGGGGGTTGGACACGATCACCCTGGGGGTCCCTTCCAGCTCTAACATTCTATGAGTCTATACGACTCTGTCTACAGTGAATTAGAGAAAATACAGTGAATTAGTGAAATGTCTGTGACTATTTGGAAATTGTTGACAAGCAGATTCCATTTTGACGATGGATCCCTACAAAACAATATGGCTGTGACATAGCTTGCTGTGTCTGCATTATAGCATAGTACAAGTGATTGGGGTCACATTGTGTCGTGAAATGTACCAAGTCACAAAAACTCCAGCTGGTTCCTACTTTTTGCACCTTGCTTGTCGCAGTTCCTTATGGGTCATGATGCGACCCTTACTGCGACGTAGAAGTGGCATACAGAGATCTTTGGCCATGTGACTTGCCAAAGTCGTTGCGTAGCCCCTGCCTTAAAAAAAAAAAAAACCCTCCAGCATTAGTTTGGGATAGATTTTCAGTTTCTGGATGTAAATAATGAATGTTCCTATTCTCTTAAAGCAAGCAGACCTTTGGAAAAACAAAGCATAATCTCGCCAGTAGAAAAAATTATTTTCTTACATGATTTATTACCCTAAATCCAGCCATAGTCTCAGGACCAAATGATTGTGGGAAGGCTCAGTGAACCTCTCCTTAAGGATAAGCTCTGAACCTTCCAAAAAAAATCTACAACAAAAAAAGAAAGCTCTGTCAGCAAATTTTAATGCATCCACTTAATGTACATCTCCAATAAATCTACCTGTGCGCAGCGCACCTGGGCTGATCATTAAGATCTTCCTTTATGTCTTTCCAAAAGCTTCATCATCAGACATGTCAGGCACTTCCTGCAAGGGCGGATGATAATAACAATATTACATATAGCGTGTTTAACCCCTTCCTTACCTGCACGCTGAAATCCTATTTTGCAACGATTTATGGCGCAGGTTATTTTTGCGTGGGTTTTCCGGGAACATTGTGTGCTTCAGCTTTGCTGTGGTTTGGGTTTGTTTCTCTTGTTGACAATCTAAAATAATAATAAAAAAAACATTTTCACAGGTTTTGCGTATAGTACTGCTATGGAAATATTGATTCAACACTGTTTCTTTAAAAAATAGCAATGGCTGCCTTTGTCAAGGTAATGAAAACACCTGAGTCGGGAGCAAGAGGATCCGATGATTTCAGGAGCCGTCTAAACGTAAAGGGCACCTCTCTTAATAAATCCAGCATGTCTGAAAAGTGTTGTGCACCTCCATGTGAACCTTTCCACAAATCTAACTCCAGTCAGTGACTGGGGTAAGGTTTGTGGCTTAAAGTCTGCCACCGCTCGTCATGAAGTTGGTGTAACGGTGCTGCCATGCCAATGTCACGCCCCAGCTCCAAACACTCTGTCAGAGCTGGGCAAAAATAGCGTGAGACAACTAAAAATCGCAGCCTCAACTTTTCAATGCTTTTTACTCCTGAATTCCGGTGAAATTGCGTTGATGAACTGGGGCCAATGTTACCTCTTGAAACCACGGGACTCTCCAGTGATCCCTCCTGCTCCAATCGTAACTTAGCTTTCATTTCTTTAACTGCTTTGGAAAAACGAAAGCTAAGCTCTGATTGGTTGACAACACACGCCTTCTTACTGTAAGACAATTTTGATAAATAAGGCCAATAATATTGAGACATTTTGGAAAAAAAAACTTTAGAAATTTTGAAAGACCTCTTATCCGATAATACAGCTATTTCAATGGAATCTGTTAATATTGTAGCTGCCATCAGTTCCAAATTTTCCAGAATTGCCCTGAATTTTTGCAAACAATCCTGACAAATTCGTGCATATCCCAGACCTAAAGATGATGGGGTTTACATACAGCCTTCCCAAAGTGAGTGTCTCCTCCCAGTTTGGGTCATTATTCCTGGAAGTGGCACAAAACATTTTCATTCTCCATCTAAAATGTTGGTTTATGCAAAATCATACCTACCTGTCATATCCCAACCCAGACTGTTTCAGCAACATCTGCCTATATCCCCAGGCACCATTGTTTTCATTCTGAGGGTGGTACCACCATAGAGAAGTCATAGCCAGTACCTATGGGAGACACAGTTGTTGACCAAGAGATACTGGTGTGGCTAGGACCTATGGTTCCACCCAACCGGGAGGAACCTGCTCGCTGCTCTACCAATGGGGCAGCACCACACTCTATTTAAAGGGAACCTGTCACCTCGTTTTGCCACTATAAGATGTGGTCACTGCCTTTCGCGGCTTATCTACAGCATTCTATAATGCTGTAGATAAGCCTCCGGTCCGACCTGCAAGTGAAGAAAAATACGTTTTATTACACTCACCCGGGGGTGGTCCGGTCCGATGGGTGTCACAGGTTCCGGGTCCGGCACCTCCCATGTTGAGGGCAGAGAAAAGTACTGCAGTGCGCAGGCTCAACAGGGCCTCAACGTTATATGCTCTAGATCAGGGGTGTCAAACTGCATTCCTCAAGGGCTGCAAACAGGTCATGTTTTCAGGATTTCCTTGTATTGCACAGGTGATCATTTAATCACCTGCACAGAATGATTCCAGCACCTTGTGCAATGAGAAGGAAATCTTGAAAACACGCATGGTTTGAGGCCCTCGAGGAATGCAGTTTGACACCCCTGCTCTAGATAAGCCCCGAAAGGCAGTGGCCATATCTTATAGCGGAAAAACGAGGTGACAGGTTCCCTTTAAACTACCAGCAGTCTACTGGGAGTTGCCAGATATGGTACTCAGTTTTAATTCGACATCTCTAAGGTGTTTGCTACCTGATCTCAGGGCAGCATCATGTAGATAAAGAGATCCTTATTCTAGCAATGTTTCACTCACTAGGTGCAGCAGCTGTGAAGAAATAAGAGTTTCCTATTATGCAGATGTAGCAGTACATTGAAAGCATACCTCCTTACGACACCACTGATTAGCAGCTTTTTATGTACATTGTATATTGACAGTAAGCTGCAAGTCAGTGCTGGAGGTATGGTTGGAGCAGAAGGCACGTGGGTAGCTAGTTAAGTCAGGTAGTGACAATCTCCTTCTGATAAAACATTGATGGTTTTGAAACAACAGCACACAACCTAATACGTGACACACTTTCAGCCCCTCTCTAGGGAATCCTCTTCATATCAACTAGGAAATTCTGTAATGTTTCTGTCCAAAATAGGATTATATACTTAACAGCCTTTGGCTTGAAGTTCATAAGTAGTGACTTGATGAATGAACTATCTGCAGGACGCTCGATCTTACATAAGCCTAGATACAGTGGGTACGGAAAGTATTCAGACCCCTTTAAATTTTTTCATCCTTTGTTTCATTGCAGCCGTTTGGTAAATTCCAAAAAGTTCATTTTTTCACATTAATGTACACTCTGCACTCTATCTTGACTGAAAAAAACAAATGTAGAAATTTTTGCAAATTTAATAAAAAAGAAAAACTGAAATATCACACGGTCATAAGTATTTAGACCCTTTGCTCAGACACTCATATTTAAGTCACATGCTGTCCATTTCCTTGTGACCCTCCTTGAGATGGTTCTACTCCTTCATTGGAGTCCAGCTGTGTTTAATTAAGGCTACTTTCACACTAGCGTTGTTTGCTGTATGTCGGAATGCATCGTTTTTGAGAAAAAACGCATCCTGCAAAGTTGCCCGCAGGATGCGTTTTTTCTCCATAGGCTTGCATTACTGACGCATTGCGATGTATGGTCACACGTCACATCCGTCGTGCGACGGATGCGTCGTGTTTTGGCGGACCGTCGGCACAAAAAATGTTACATGTAACTTTTTTTGTGCGTCGTGTCCGCCATTTCCGACCGCGCATGCGCGGCCAGAACTCTGCCCCCTCCTCCCCGGACATTACAATGGGGCAGCGGATGCGTTGAAAAACTGCATCCGCTGCCCCTGTTGTGCTACTTAACAGACTGTCCGTCGGTACGTCGGGCCTACGGTTTGCGACGGCCCGTACCGACGGACTAGTGTGAAAGTAGCCTAAACTGATAAGACTTGATTTGGAAAGGCACGCACCTGTCTATATAAGATCTCACAGCTCACAGTGCATGTCAGACCAAATGAGAATCATGAGGTCAAAGGAACTGGCCATGGAGCTCAGAGCAAGGCACAGATCTGGCCAAGGTTACAGCAGAATTTCTGCAGTACTCAAGGTTCCTAAGAGCACAGTGGCCTCCATAATCTTTAAATGGAAGAAGTTTGGGACCACCAGAAGTCTTCATAGACTTGGCTGTCCAGTCATACTGAGCAATTGTGGGAGAAGAGCCTTTGTGAGAGATTTAAAGAAGAACCCCAAGATCACTGTGGCTGAGCTCCAGAGATGCAGTAGGGAGATGGGAGAAAGTTCCACAAAGTCAATTATCACTGCACCCCTACACCAGCCAGGCCTTTATGGCAGAGTGGCCCGATGGAAGCCTCTCCTCAATGCAAGACATATGAAAGCCTGCATAGAGTTTGCTAAAAAACACATGAAGGACTCCCAGACTATGAGAAATAAGATTATCTTGTCTGATGAGACGAAGATAGACCTTTTTGGTGATAATTTTAAGTGGTATGTGTATAGAAAACCAGGCACTGCTCATCATCTGCCCAATACAATCCCCACAGTGAAACATGGTGGTGGCAGCATCATGCTATGGGCATGTTTTTCAGCTGCAGGGACAGGACAACTGGTTGTCATTGAAGGAAGCATGAATGTGGTCAAGTACAGAGATATCCTGGATGAAAACTTCTTCCAGAGTGCTCTGGACTTCAGACTTTGCCAAAGGTTCACCTTTCCGACAAGACAATGACCCTAAGCATACAGCTAAAATAACAAAGGACTGGCTTCAGGAGAACTCTGTGACCATTCTTGATTGGCTCAGCCAGAGTCCTGACCTAAACCCAATTGAGCATCTCTGGAGAGACCTGAAAATGGCTGTCCACCAGCGTTCACCATCCAACCGTTACCTGACGGAACCGGAGAGGATCTGCAAGGAAGAATGGCAGAGGATCCCCAAATCCTGGTGTGAAAAACTTGTTGCATCATTCCCAAAAAGACTCATGGCTGTACTAGCTCAAAAGGTAGCTTCTACTCAATACTGAGCAAAGGGTCTGAATACGTATGACCATGTGATAGTTCAGTTTTTCTTTTTTAATAAATTTGCCAAAAATACAACATTTCTGTTTTTTTCAGTCAAGATGGGGTGCAGAGTGTACATTAATGAGAAAAAAATTAATGAGTGAAAAATTTAAAGGGGTCTGAATACTTTCCGTACCCACTGTAGGTTAATCAGGTTCGTTATTTTTATTGTATCTAGCTATCAGGTTGTTGGTCTTCCTCTTCACCTTGATCCTTCTAACCAAGATGTCCTTCGCCAGTGATTGCTCTTTTCATATGATGTGTCTGAAGTAGGCAAGTTGTAGCTCGGTGATCCTTCCTTCCAGTAACATATTTGACTTAATTTGTTCCAAAACTGATTTCTTTGTTCTTCTTGCTATCCATGGTATTGATAACATAATTCTCCAGCACCACATTTTGAATGTGTCAATTCTTCTTCTGTCTTGCTTCTTTATTGACCAGGTTTCACATCTGTTTGTTACTACAGAAAAGACCAGACTATGGACGAGCCATGTCTTCATTGCTAGTGAAATGTTCCTTGATTTGCCCATAGTTATTCTCCTATTGACTTCTGTGTCATCGGTGCATCTTGAGTGATCATCGATCCGAGTAGTGTGAAGTCCCGTACAGCTTTCGTCTACGTCCATCTCAAATTAGTCCCTGTCATACCAGGCAGTAGTCAATATCTTTGTGTTCTTTGTATTGAATAGCAATCCCATGTTTGAACTTTTCATCTTCACATTCCGTAATAAGTCCTTCATTCCATCTATGCTTGTTGCTATAGGATAGGGTAAATAAATATGTTTAGGGTTAAACTTGGATGTTTCCTGCCAGGTAGAGGCATTTCATGGTGGTCTTTGGAGGCTGGGTATAAACATTCCTGTTTTTCCAACCAAAATGTTGGAAAGAATTTTATTAGTGACGAGCGAATATACTCGGTACTCGAGATTTCCTGAGCACGCTCGGGTGTCCTCCGAGTATTTGTAAGTACTTGGAGAATTAGTTTTTCTTGCCGCAGCTGAATGGTTTACCTCTGTTAGCCACCATAAGTACATGTGGGGGTTGCCTGGTTGCTAGGGAATCCCCACATGTACTTATGCTGGCTAACAGATGTAAATCATTCAGCTGCGGCACTGAAAGCTAATTCTCCGAGTACTTACAAATACTCAGAGGACACCCGAGCGTGCTCGGGAAATCTCGAGTACCGAGTATATTCGCTCATCACTAAATTTTATGCTATACTTAACATGTAAAACTCAAAATTCAGGAGATTTAAACGGGTTGTTCCCTTCCAACTACATTTATTCCCTGGCTTCGGTTTGCTTTAACAAAAACATGTCTGCCATTGACTACGGTGCTGACGTCATGTTGAAAGCGCAGCACTCAATCAATGAGCTCAGTGCCACTGTGCTTTCCATCTACAAGGAAACGTCGCACTAGAGCCACTGAGCTCACTGATTGTCTTAAGGCCCCGTCTCACATAGCGAGATCGCTAGCGAGATCGCTGCTGAGTCACAAGTTTTGTGACGCAACAGCGACCTCAGTAGCGATCTCGCTATGTGTGACACGTACCAGCGATCAGGCCCCTGCTGCGAGATCGCTGGTCGTGTCGGAACGGCCTGGGCCGTTTTTTGATCGTTGAGGTCCCGCTGACATCGCTGAATCGGTGTGTGTGACACCGATCCAGCGATGTCTTCACTGGTAACCAGGGTAAACATCGGGTTACTAAGCGCAGGGCCGCGCTTAGTAACCCGATGTTTACCCTGGTTACCAGCGTAAATGTAAAAAAAACCAAACAGTACATACTCACCATCTGATGTCCGTCAGGTCCCTTGCCGTCTGCTTCCCACACTGACTGAGCACCGCAAAGTGAAAGTGAAAGTACAGCACAGCGGTGACGTCACCGCTGCGCTCTGCTCTCACTGTACGGCGGCACTCAGTCAGAGCAGGAAGCAGATGGCGAGGGACCTGACGGACATCAGATGGTGAGTATGTACTGTTTGTTTTTTTTGGTAACCAGGGTAAACATCGGGTTACTAAGCGCGGCCCTGCACTTAGTAACCCGATGTTTACCCTGGTTACCCGGGTGCTGCAGGGGGACTTTGGCATCGTTGAAGACAGTTTCAACGATGCCGAAGTCGTTCCCCTGATCGTTGGTCGCTGGAGAGAGCTGTCTGTGTGACAGCTCCCCAGCGACCACACAGCGACAAAACAGCGACGCTGCAGCGATCAGCATCGTTGTCTGTATCGCTGCAGCGTCGCTGTGTGTGACGGGGCCTTTATGCACACTCTCAAGGTGTCATCAGCACCGCATTCAATGCCAAACACTGGAAACCGAGGCGGAGACTCCCTGATGGACCCAGGGAAGGTGAGTACAATAATGTTTGTTTGTACTTAATTGAAAAGGTAATCTCCTTTAAGCCGCACCACTTTGATTGCCCTTCACACGCACACATGGGTTGCCAAGCCCCACTGCCCCAGCAAAATTTGGATTGTTGGCAAGTATGCAATACTTTACTGACAGAGACATCCCTAAAAGTTAGACATTGGACTTTAATGGGATTGCTTGTGGGCGATTAAAATGCAAATGCATAGTTCTGCATAGGAGCTCTATAATCAAAACAGCAAATAATTTTTAAGCAAGACTGCTTCAGTTAGCATTTTTGATGCATCAGAACCATAAATTGGTTGTGAAAGTGGACATAATTCTGAAGGAGTACTCTAACCTACAAGGCGGCTAGTGTCACCTGGTAGGTTAGAGTAGTCCTAGTAAAACCTGACATAAGTGCTCCACCTCCTATAGTATACCACAGTAGAGCATACATTTCCCAAGAACTGACTCAAAGTCATAGCTCAAACACCTAGGGCAAATGTTCAGTTTGCTTGCCCCAAACTCGCTGATTGGTACACCCCTGGCAGTCAGCACAGGGCTCAGTTGCTCACCCCTAGCTATACTCCTGCGGTAATCAAACAATGAAGAGCATAGTGACATGATCTTGGAAGCTAACAAGAAGCCAACAGAAGTTTGAATGCAGCTTTGGATGTGACTTGAGCATACGAGCATTCTTTGTAGCAGAACAACCTAAGAAATGTAAGATTTTAAAGGGCCGTTTACTGTTGAATTACGCTGCAAGTTGAGGAATGGCACGGCAGATGCTGCTCTTGTCTCGACAGGTCTGCATTCTATATAAATGCAGTTTTATTATTTGATGACCGCTCAGGTAGCAGTTTGCTCAGAATAGGAGCGCAAACAGCATTGTGTGCATATGCCAACCGATGCTCCGTCCTCAAACAGCGAGGCAAAGGCACGAACCACTGTTGTTATAGGAAAATAAACAAATGGACTCCTGTAAAGGGTGTGTGTGGGGGGCTAGCAGCAAGTAACCCCCCCACCCCTAAGTTATAATCTCTGGGAAAATATTTGATGTTATATTAGGTGGATCAGATAAATGTGATGTCTGAGGGAAAAGTTTATTCACTTTGTTGATTTAGAAAGGATTTTTTTTTCTCGCAAAAAAGACAGAAACAAAACAAAGATTTCGGTAAAAAGGCAGAAAAATTTTACGGGAACATTGTGGGATCAAAGCGGGATTTCCTGTAAATGTTAAAAACACATAAAGAAAAAAGAACATCCTATACCCATTGTCTCTACAGCTCGTACTAGACAGCTTCTTTCAGGTCCAGGTGGTTAGTGGCGTGTATAGTACTCAGTCCCTGATAATCAGTGGTATATACAGTACCCAGTCCCTGGTAATCAGTGGCATGTACAGTACCCAGTCCCTGGTATCAGTGGCATGTACAGTACTCAGTCCTTGGTAATCAGTGGTATATACAGTACCCAGTCCCTGGTAATCAGTGGCATGTACAGTACCCAGTCCCTGCTATCAGTGGCATGTACAGTACTCAGTCCCTGGTAATCAGTGGCATGTACAGTACTCAGTCCTTGGTAATCAGTGGTATAAACAGTACCCAGTCCCTGGTAATCAGTGGCATGTACAGTACCCAGTCCCTGGTATCAGTGGCATGTACAGTACTCAGTCCTTGGTAATCAGTGGTATATACAGTACCCAGTCCCTGGTAATCAGTGGCATGTACAGTACCCAGTCCCTGCTATCAGTGGCATGTACAGTACTCAGTCCTTGGTAATCAGTGGTATATACAGTACCCAGTCCCTGGTAATCAGTGGCATGTACAGTACCCAGGCCCTGGTATCAGTGGCATGTACAGTACTCAGTCCTTGGTAATCAGTGGTATATACAGTACCCAGTCCCTGGTAATCAGTGGCATGTACAGTACCCAGTCCCTGCTATCAGTGGCATGTACAGTACTCAGTCCTTGGTAATCAGTGGTATATACAGTACCCAGTCCCTGGTATCAGTGGCATGTACAGTACTCAGTCCTTGGTAATCAGTGGTATATACAGTACCCAGTCCCTGGTAATCAGTGGCATGTACAGTACCCAGTCCCTGCTATCAGTGGCATGTACAGTACTCAGTCCTTGGTAATCAGTGGTATATACAGTACCCAGTCCCTGGTAATCAGTGGCATGTACAGTACCCAGTCCCTGGTAATCAGTGGCATGTACAGTACCCAGTCCCTGCTATCAGGGGCATGTACAGTACTCAGTCCCTGGTAATCAGTGGCATGTACAGTACTCAGTCCTTGGTAATCAGTGGTATATACAGTACCCAGTCCCTGGTAATCAGTGGCATGTACAGTACCCAGTTCCTAGTAATCAGTGGCATGGCATGTACAGTACCCAGTCCCTGGTAATCAGTGGTGTGTACAGTACTTAGTCCCTGGTAATCAGTGGCATGTACAGTACTCAGTCCCTGGTAATCAGTGGCATATACAGTATCCAGTCCCTGGTATCAGTGGCATGTAAAGTACTCAGTCCTTGGTAATCAGTGGTATATACAGTACCCAGTCCCTGGTAATCAGTGGCATGTACAGTACCCAGTCCCTGGTATCAGTGGCATGTACAGTACTCAGTCCTTGGTAATCAGTGGTATATACAGTACCCAGTCCCTGGTAATCAGTGGCATGTACAGTACCCAGTCCCTGGTATCAGTGGCATGTACAGTACTCAGTCCTTGGTAATCAGTGGTATATACAGTACCCAGTCCCTGGTAATCAGTGGCATGTACAGTACCCAGTCCCTGGTATCATTGGCATGTACAGTACCCAGTCCCTGGTAATCAGTGGTGTGTACAGTACTTAGTCCCTGGTAATCAGTGGCGTGTACAGTACTCAGTCCCTGGTAATCAGTGGCATGTACAGTACCCAGTCCCTGGTATCAGTGGCATGTACAGTACTCAGTCCTTGGTAATCAGTGGTACATATCTCCCAACCGTCCCTCATTGTGCGGGACTGTCCCGGTTTTGATGCTTTGCCCCGCAGTCCAGCACGGGACGCTCTGATCCCGCAGACAGCAGAAGAAGCAACCGACACGCCCCCTTGTGTTAAGCCACGCCCCCTGCAGTCTGTTTATCTTCCAGTGTGCGCGGTACAGCTCAGAGGGAGAGAGAGGGGACATTTTTGAGGTACGTGTCAAGCCCCCTTGTGTTAGGCCACGCCTCTTCCCCTTTGGGTATGTTCCTGAGTGAGTCTCCAGTGTGCATGCGGTTCAGAACTTCAGAGAGGGAGACACTGAGAGGGGACACTTCTGTTCTTTGAGGTACATAAGATAAGTTACAACACAGTCAGTCATCACCTCCAGGGCTTATCTGCCGAACACAGCCCTGGGTGCCGCAATAAGCAGCAGACCAGTGGACTGCTGAGCTAATCATGCCTGGCTAGTAGTGTTGAGCGATACCTTCCGATACTTGAAAGTATCGGTATCGGATAGTATCAGCTGATACCCGAAAAATATCGGATATCGCCGATACCGATACCCGATACCAATACAAGTCAATGGGACTCAAGTATCAGAAGGTATCCTGGATGGTTCCCAGGGTCTGAAGGAGAGGAAACTCTCCTTCAGGCCCTGGGATCCATATTCATGTAAAAAATAAAGAATTAAAATAAAAAATATGGATATACTCACCCGTCCGGGGGCCCCTGGACCTTACCGATTGTAACCGGCAGCCTCCGTTCCTAAGAATGAGCAGTTTAAGACCTTTGATGACGTCGCAGCTTGTGATTGGTCACGTGCCGCTCATGTGACCGCTCACGCGACCAATCACAGGCCGCGACGTCATCGCAGGCCCTAAACTCCTCAATGAGGAGTTTAGGACCTGCGATGACGTAGCGGCCTGTGATTGGTCGCATGAACGGTCACATGAGCGGCACGCGACCAATCAGAAGCCGCAACGTCATCGAAGGCCCTTCACGCGCTCATTCTTAGGAACGGAGGCTGCCGGTTACAGCGGTAAGGTCCAGGGGCCGCCGGAGAGGTGAGTATATCAATATTTTTTATTTTAATTCTTTATTTTTTACATGAATATGGATCCGATTCCGATTTCCGATATCACAAAAGTATCGGAACTCAGGATCGGAATTCCGATACTGCAAGTATCGGACGATACCCGATACTTGCGGTTTCGGAATGCTCAACACTACTGGCTAGTAAACTAATCGTGCGTGGAATGAGTGGAGCTGAGCAAGGTGGGATGGACACACTCACAGCCTCCTCTGTTACTGGCCTCTGCTGCTGTGATTGCAGATCGACGTATCAGGTATGGAGAAGCCTGTGCAGTTAGCCGTGTGTGTACGAGGTGTACGGAGCGGAGCTGTGTGTGTACGAGGTGTACGGAGCAGAGCCGTGTGTGTACGAGGTGTACGGAGCGGAGCCGTGTGTGTATGAGGTGTACGGAGCGGAGCCGTATGTGTACGAGGTGTACGGAGCGGAGCCGTGTGTGTACGAGGTGTACGGATTGGAGCCGTGTGTGTACGAGGTGTACGGAGCGGAGCTGTGTGTGTATGAGGTGTACGGAGCAGAACTGAATGTGTACGAGGTGTATGGAGCGGAGCCGTGTGTGTATGAGGTGTATGGAGCGGAGCTGAATGTGTACGAGGTGTACGGAGAGGAGCCGTGTGTGTATGAGGTGTATGGAGCGGATCGGTTTTTTCACCATCCATTCAAGTCAATGGGTGGAAAAACCCTGGAAAAATGCTGAAAGAAGTGACATGCCCTTTGTCAAAAAAACGCTGCAAAGCACAAAACACTTTTTAAACAAAAATCCAATGTGTGTGCATGAGATTTCTGAAATCTCATAGGCTTTGCTGGTACTGTAAAAAGCAGCTGAAAATTATCATAAAAAAAACGCAGCAAAAAAACACAGCAAAAATGCCCTTGAAATAATTAAACACACAGGTTTTAACATCTTTATTGTACTCTCAATCCAAGCAAAGCCCTCACTCTCCTGTAAAAAATTCCAAAATAAAAAAGCAACAATATTCCATACCTGTCCGCCTTACAGTCAAGTCCCATGCTGTAAATCCATCTCAAGGGGTTAAATACTTTACATTCTGGAGCGGTGCTAATGCTACCGGCCGGGCTGTAAGCCAGGGAGGAATGAATGAAAAGCTGCCTGCGCAGCCTCCCCGCCTGACTTGACATGAACTCTGTAGAGTGGGAAAGTTTCTGAACATTTTCCCATGCTATCAGTTCACTGCGGTCAGATGGGGAGTCTGCGCAGCCTCAGTGACGTCATTAAAGGGAATCTGTTACCGCATTTTAGGCCTATAAGCTAAAGCCACCGCCATCAGGGGCTTATCTACAGCATTCTATAATGATGTAGATAAGCCCCCAATGTAACCTGAAAGATAAGAAAAACAAGTTTATACTCACCCAGGGGCGGTCCAGCTGCGGTCCGGTCCGATCGGCGTCACGGTCTAGGTCCGGCGCCTCCCATCTTCATACGATGTCGTCCTCTTCTTTGCTTCCTGTCATGGTGGAGCGCCCCCACACCGCCGCAGGGCCGAGGGGTACCCGGAGCCGGGCCTCTGAGTCTCAGTTCTGGGGTTGTCACGGTGGCTAGACCCGGTCCATGGCCCTGTCTGTCAGTGGGGGACGTCCGGTGCAATAAGGGGTGTTGTAACGGTGCAGTTGTGGGGTGCAGGTCGCGGTAAATAATGAGGACACCAGGTTGCAGTCTCTTTACCTCTTTACTGAAGATCTCTGGGTCCTCAATCCAGAATACGGCTCACCAGGCTGCGCAAGTCCGGCCGGTCCAATGACACTTCCAGAGTTCTCTTCACAGGAGGAAATCTGTGCCTTCCCCTAGCGCTATGTGTTGTAGTCCTTCCCTGCTGTGCTTACGGAAAGTACCCCACAACTGTTGTGTCTGTTTCTGATGTTCCCTCACAACTCGACTAGATGATGTTCTGCTAATCCTCCGTCCCTCCCTGAGGTTCGGGTAGGAACGGCACCCGTTTGACGGGTAGGCCTGGAGTTCTTCCGGGACCCTAGAGACGCCCCTCTCCCACAATTGCCTCCCAAGACTTCATAGGTGATTTGAGTTAGACAGCCCGCCTGAGACTGACTGTCCTGCCGCTGTTTGGAGTATTGCTTGAAGCTGAATGTTATTCTACTCCCTCGGCGTTCCGGCCACCGGTAGTGCGCCTCAGTAGGATGTTGCTTCGGTCTTACAGCATGACTCCTACTGGTATTTCTCCTTTGCGTGATCCCGTTTCTCACTCAGCACAATCTATCTCTCTTCTAATCCTTTCTTGGGCACCGCCGCTACCCGGAGCAGGCACGGTCCCGTTACGTTCGTTCTCGTTGCCAAGCCTCTGTCAGGATCCCACCCCTGACAGAGACCCTACTGTATCTTCCCCTACAACACCCTCTGCCACAAGGTGTTGCCTGGTTCCAACCCAGTCAGCTTTCTGATCTAACTTCCTGCCTGACCCCCAGTTTACCCACTATGGTGGGGAGTGGCCTAATGAATAGCACCCTTAGCTCCCCCCGGAGGCCCGGCTGTGAAATGTATTGGTGTCTGTGATACCTGATCAGATGAACTCCTTCAGTGCCATCGGACGCACCATAGCTCCCCATAGTGGCGGAGCCACAGTACTGCAACGACCAGGACTCTGGGGCGCTGCACTCCCCCCTGGTTAAACACAGTACTCCGGGACTGAGAAGAAAACAACAATACAAGTTTAGCAAAAAGACATACAGTTTTTGTTGAGTGCAAATAACAATACGTATACTTGAACAAGCTTCCCTTTATGGGAGGTGAGAATACTTGAACGTTACAAAACATGGTTAAACATTAAACATTATAAATTACAGGCTATAAATAACTCCTGTTACCCAACCGGGTATTCTACTAAGTGCAAAAATTGCTGAACAATACTTTAACATTGCCTTTAAGGACATACACTCTGTATCCACCAAAGACCTTCCTATAATCACATTATAAGGTAAATTAACTTTTTTCATTCTCCTTCTTTGAATCTGCAGGACCGCCTGTCCTATCGGCACCAGACCTACTGCCTCTCCTTTCTGTTACAGGACCGCCCCGTTCAGCCAGGGCCTACTGCCTTTTCAACTTCTATACACAGTATAGATCATAACATTACTTTCAGTTTTAGAAGCACTGAGCCGTCTACGTATGGCTCCTAGGAGGACTCACTACCCAACCCCAAACGGGTTCACTTTCTGTCTTCTGTAACACATTATTAACTCTTTCTTTACAATAACTAACTTACTATGGAGGACTCAGGGTTTACCTTCTATCCCTAGTTTCTTATCAACATTCTCAACTATCCCCTTATAACATCAATCTTCATTACTATTTTCTTTCTGGAAACATCATCTGCATTTCTCTACATTTAACCAATCAAATACATATAACTTTTACATGTAAGAATTATCATCACTTTCGCTCATCAAGACATTATTGCTATCCATCAATCTTAAAGCAATACGATTCTTCAAATATACACGTGGATGTCCCCTTTAAGAAGGGACCAAATCTTCAGGAGGTAGCATTTGTTCTCTAGCTACCAGTCCATACTCAGCAAAGGCTCCGGTGCGGTATCTTCGCAAAGAGTCTCTTTCTAAGTAAAACCAGTAGGAAACACCCTTAAGAAGGTGTGAACTATGTACAAGAAGTTTGTATCATGCACTGTTCATGATTGCGGCAGTTTTTAAGACTTGTGCAAAAACTTAGAAAAAATAAACAAAACAACAAGGATTCCGGGTCAACAAAGGGATCCATAAGGAATTAACCCTGAACGGGTTTAGCAGCAACAGTAAACAGTAACTATATACATACTCATGGTATCGAGGTTTATTCTTATAGTAGGTTGCAAGGCATCAGTTGGTAGTGAACACTTCCTGGCCTGGGAAGATCTGTGTTCAACTTCTCATCCGTTGCGGTATCAATGTCACTAATCGGTCTTTCAGGTATAATCTGGGTTCGAATGTCAATTTTGGTGGTAAGTTCAGTGGTAGAGATAATGCACTCTGTAGTAGTAGTGCTGGGATTCGTCGGTTCAGAGGTAGTCTTAGTCAGGGCAGCAGGTAGCGCTGCTGCAAGATCAGTCACTGGAACGGAGTCAGCAGCTGTGGCACTAGCAGTCACTGGAGTGGTGTCGGTCGTCAGGGCAGGGTCGTCCTTCACACCTGCTTCAGATGCGGTTCCTCCGGTGCTGGTCTGCTCCGTCTCCGCTGGGGTCTGGAACGCTGGTTGCGGGGCCTTGCGCTGCGACGTTGTCATCTCCGTTTGCAGCATCTCGCTTTCCGGCAGGGCCCTGCTTTCTGGCTTCGGAGCGCTGGAACTTCTTTCTTGCTCCGGACCAGACGAGGCTGCCGACAGACGTCTGGCGAGGCTCCCGATGATGGTCTTCTTCCACCCGGCCTCAGTGCTCAGCTGCATCCGCCGGGGTTGGTGAATCAGTTCGTCCGCTCCGGTCTGCAGGAGGTCAGCGTCAACTGTGGAGGTCTGGCTGCGGTGCCTCTCCGGATAGCTGGGGGAGTCCTCGGCTCCGACCCCACGCTCCGGCTCCGGGCGGCTGGCCATGGCGTCCTCCATGTTGCTTGCTTCTTCTTCCTGGTCCTTTTCTCGCTCTCTTCTTCGTGGGCGGTTTCGTTTTCGTTGTCTCTGCCCACCATTAAGGATCAGTAGGCGGATCTCGGCTGCTGACGGACACATCCTCAAGGGGCCGAGATATTTAGACTGGGCGGCCATTGTCTTTCGCGCTCTTCAGCTTGTTCACGCCCACTTCCACGCCCTTCTTCTTCTCCTGTGCTCTCCTTAGCGCTGTAATGGCGGCGGTTTTGGCGGGAAGTGGCGCAGCACACAGTCTTTGCAATAAAGTACAGTCCAAGCACAGTAAATCACAGTTCCAAGGCACACATGACCTGATTCTTCAGGCTTAAGTAGATCCTGTTCGTGACGCCAAGTTGGAGCGCCCCCACACCGCCGCAGGGCCGAGGGGTACCCGGAGCCGGGCCTCTGAGTCTCAGTTCTGGGGTTGTCACGGTGGCTAGACCCGGTCCGTGGCCCTGTCTGTCAGTGGGGGACGTCCGGTGCAATAAGGGGTGTTGTAACGGTGCAGTTGTGGGGTGCAGGTCGCGGTAAATAATGAGGACACCAGGTTGCAGTCTCTTTACCTCTTTACTGAAGATCTCTGGGTCCTCAATCCAGAATACGGCTCACCAGGCTGCGCAAGTCTGGCCGGTCCAATGACACTTCCAGAGTTCTCTTCACAGGAGGAAATCTGTGCCTTCCCCTAGCGCTATGTGTTGTAGTCCTTCCCTGCTGTGCTTACGGAAAGTACCCCACAACTGTTGTGTCTGTTTCTGATGTTCCCTCACAACTCGACTAGATGATGTTCTGCTAATCCTCCGTCCCTCCCTGAGGTTCGGGTAGGAACGGCACCCGTTTGACGGGTAGGCCTGGAGTTCTTCCGGGACCCTAGAGACGCCCCTCTCCCACAATTGCCTCCCAAGACTTCATAGGTGATTTGAGTTAGACAGCCCGCCTGAGACTGACTGTCCTGCCGCTGTTTGGAGTATTGCTTGAAGCTGAATGTTATTCTACTCCCTCGGCGTTCCGGCCACCGGTAGTGCGCCTCAGTAGGATGTTGCTTCGGTCTTACAGCACGACTCCTACTGGTATTTCTCCTTTGCGTGATCCCGTTTCTCACTCAGCACAATCTATCTCTCTTCTAATCCTTTCTTGGGCACCGCCGCTACCCGGAGCAGGCACGGTCCCGTTACGTTCGTTCTCGTTGCCAAACCTCTGTCAGGATCCCACCCCTGACAGAGACCCTACTGTATCTTCCCCTACAACACCCTCTGCCACAAGGTGTTGCCTGGTTCCAACCCAGTCAGCTTTCTGATCTAACTTCCTGCCTGACCCCCAGTTTACCCACTATGGTGGGGAGTGGCCTAATGAATAGCACCCTTAGCTCCCCCCGGAGGCCCGGCTGTGAAATGTATTGGTGTCTGTGATACCTGATCAGATGAACTCCTTCAGTGCCATCGGACGCACCATAGCTCCCCATAGTGGCGGAGCCACAGTACTGCAACGACCAGGACTCTGGGGCGCTGCAGTGGCTCTTGCGCAGGCGCACTTTGTCTGCCCTCTTTCAGGTTACATTGGCAGCTTATATACAGCACTACAGAATGCCATAGATAAGTCCCTGATGGCGGTGGCCTTAGCTTATAGGCCTAAAATGGGGTGACAGATTCCCTTTAAAAGACTTTATTCTTAATGTGTGTGTGTATTTTTAACCCTTTCATACTATTGGATTAATAATGGATAGGTGTCTTATTGACACCTCTCCATTATTAACCAGGCTTAATGTCACCTTATAATAGCAATGTGACATTAACCCCTTATTAACCCATATGCCAATGCTACAGGGCCGTGAGACGAGAGAGGCTAAGTGCCAGAATAGGCGCATCTTTACAGATGTGCCTTTTCTGGGATGGCTGGGGGCAGATGTTTTTAGCCTGGGGGGGGCAATAACCATGGTCTCCCTCTCCAGGCTATTAATATCTGCCCTCAGTCACTGGCTTTCCCTCTCTGGCGGAGAGCCCACTCCATTTTTTTCTGTGAATTAATCCTTTAAACACTTAATCCCATATGACGTACTATCCCGTTGAGGTGGGGTGGGCCTTAATTCCCACCGACGGGATAGTACATCATATGCGATCGGCCGCGCTCACGGGGGGAGCGCGGCCGATCGCGGCTGGGTGTCAGCTATCGCAGCTGACATCCAGCACTATCTGCCAGGAGGGGTCACAGACCGCCCCTGGCACATTAACCCCCGACACTCCGCGATCAAACATGATCGCAGTGTTCCGGCGGTATAGGGAAGCATCGCGCAGGGAGGGGGCTCCCTGCGTGCTTCCCTGAGACCCTTGGAGCAACGCGATGTGATCGCATTGCTCTGAGCGTCTCTTACCTCCTCTCCCTGCAGTCCCCGGATCCAAAATGGCCGCAGGGCTGCATCCAGGTCCTGCAGGGAGGTGGCTTACCAAGCGCCTGCTCAGTGTAGGCGCTGGTAAGCCTGCAGCGCTGGAAGTCAGATCGCTGATCTGACAGAGTGCTGTGCAAACTGTCAGATCAGCGATCTGTGATGTCCCCCCGTGGGACAAAGTAGAAAAGTAAAAAAAAAAATTTCCACATGTGTAAAAAAAAAATAAAAAATAAAAAATTCCTAAATAAAGAAAAAAAAAAATTATTCCCATAAATACATTTCTTTATCTAAATAAAAAAACAAACAATAAAAGTACACATATTTAGTATCGCCGCGTCCGTAACGACACAACCTATAAAACTGTCTGTCCCACTAGTTAACCCCTTCAGTGAACACCGTAAAAAAAAAAAAAAAAAAAAAAAACGAGGCAGAAAACAACGCTTTATTATCATACTGCCGAACAAAAAGTGGAATAACACGCGATCAAAAAGACATATATAAATAACCATGGTACTGCTGAAAACGTCATCTTGTCCCGCAAAAAACAAGCCGCAATACAGCATCATCAGCAAAAAAATAAAAAAGGTTTAGTTTTCACAATAAAGAGATGCTAAAATAATTATTTTTTCTATAAAATAGTTTTTATCGTATAAAAGCGCCAAAACATAAAAAAATGATATAAATGAGGTATCGCTGTAATCGTACTGACCTGAAGAATAAAACTGCTTTATCAATTTTACCAAACGCGGAATGGCATAAACGCCCCCCCAAAAGAAATTCATGAATAGCTGGTTTTTGGTCATTCTGCCTTACAAAAATCGGAATAAAAAGCGATCAAAAAATGTCACGTGCCCGAAAATGTTACCAACAAAAACGCCAACTCTTCCCGCAAAAAACAAGACCTCACATGACTCTGTGGACCAAAATATGGAAAAATTATAGGTCTCAAAATGTGGAGAAGCAAAAACTTTTTTTGCTATAAAAAGCGTCTTTTAGTGTGTGACAGCTGCCAATCATAAAAATCCGCTATAAAAAAGCACTATAAAAGTAAATCAACCCCCCCTTCATCACCCCCTTAGTTAGGGAAAAATAATAAAATTAAAAAAATGTATTTATTTCCATTTTCCCGGGCTAGGGTTAGGGTTAGGGCTAGGGTTAGGGCTAGAGCTAGGGTTAGGGCTAGGGTTGGGGCTAGGGTTAGGGCTAGGGTTAGGGTTGGGGCTAGGGCTGAAGCTAAAGTTAGGGTTGGGGCTAAAGTTAGGGATAGGGCTAAAGTTAGGGATAGGGTTGGGGCTAAAGTTAGGTTAGGGTTTGGATTACATTTACGGTGGGGATTAGGGTTGGGATTAGAGTTAGGGGTGTCGTCAGGGTTACCGTTGGGATTAGGGTTAGGAGTGTGTTTGGATTAGGGTTTCAGTTAGAATTGGGGAGTTTCCACTGTTTAGGCACATCAGGGGCTCTCCAAACGCGACATGGCGTCCGATCTCAATTCCAGCCAATTCTGCGTTGAAAAAGTAAAACAGTGCTCCTTCCCTTCTGAGCTCTCCCGTGCGCCCAAACAGGGGTTTACCCCAACATATGGGGTATCAGCGTACTTGGGACAAATTGGACAACAACTTTTGGGGTCCAAGTTCTCTTGTTACCTTTGGGAAAATAAAAATTGGGGGGCTAAAAATCATTTTTGTGGGGAAAAAAATATTTTTTATTTTCACGGCTCTGCGTTATAAACTGTAGTGAAACACTTGGGGGTTCAAAGTTCTCGCAACAGATCTAGATAAGTTCCTTGGAACGTCTAGTTTCCAATATGGGGTCACTTTTGGGGGGTTTCTACTGTTTGGGAACATCAGGGGCTCTGCAAATGCAACGTGACGCCTGCAGAGCAATCCATCTAAGTCTGCATTCCAAATGGCGCTCCTTCCATTCTGAGCTCTGCCATGCGCCCAAACAGTGGTTTACCCCCACATATGGGGAATCAGCGTACTCAGGACAAATTGTACAACAACTTTTGGGGTCCATTTTCTCCTGTTACCCTTGGTAAAATAAAACACATTGGAGCTGAAATAAATTTTGTGTGAAAAAAAGTTAAATGTTCATTTTTATTTAAACATTCCAAAAATTCCTGTGAAACACCTGAAGGGTTAATAAACTTCTTGAATGTGGTTTTGAGCACCTTGAGGGGTGCAGTTTTTAGAATGGTGTCAGACTTGGGTATTTTCTATCATATAGACCCCTCAAAATGACTTCAAATGAGATGTGGTCCCTAAAAAAAAATGGTGTTGTAAAAATGAGAAATTGCTGGTCAACTTTTAACCCTTATAACTCCCTAACAAAAAAAAATTTTGGTTCCAAAATTGTGCTGATGTAAAGTAGACATGTGGGAAATGTTACCTATTAAGTATTTTATGTGATATATCTCTGTGATTTAAGGGCATAAAAATTCAAAGTTGGAAAATTGCGAAATTTTCGCCAAATTTCTGTTTTTTTCACAAATAAACACAAGTTATATCGAAGAAATTTTACCACTATCATGAAGTACAGCATGTAACGAGAAAACAGTGTCAGAATCGCCAAGATCCGTTGAAGCGTTCCAGAGTTATAACCTCATAAAGGGACAGTGGTCAGAATTGTAAAAATCGGCCCGGTCATTAACGTGCAAACCACCCTCGGGGCTTAAGGGGTTAATTTAACACCTACAGCTCCCAAATTTTACACACACACTACTAACATTATTAGTGAGGGACATATAAAAATCTAACTAATCTGCAATGGTTTACTGTAGGTAAATCATGTCTCATATCCTGTCGGGCTCGGTAATGATTTTACAGAATCCGACAATTGAATTATCGGCTATTCTGCTATCTCTCTTATGAAATATAAAGATATATATGTGTGTCAATGACATCTATCTATCTATCTATCTATCTATCTATCTATCTATCTATCTATCTACATACTGTATATATACAGTACAGACCAAAAGTTTGGACACATTCTCATTTAAAGATTTTTCTGTATTTTCATGACTATGAAAATTGTCATTCATACTGAAGGCATCAAGAATTAACACATGTGGAATTATATACTTAACAAAAAAGTGTGAAACAACTGAAAATATGTCTTATATTCTAGGTTCTTCAAAGTAGCCACCTTTTGCTTTGATGACTGCTTTGCACACTCTTGGCATTCTCTTGATGAGCTTCAAGAGGTAGTCACCGGGAATGGTCTTCCAACAATCTTGAAAAGGAGTTCCCAGAGATGTTTAGCACTTGTTGGCCCTTTTGCCTTCACTCTGCGGTCCAGCTCACACAAAACCATCTCGATTGGGTTCAGGTCTGGTGACTGTGGAGGCCAGGTTATCTGACGTAGCACCCCATCACTCTCCTTCTTGGTCAAATAGCCCTTACACAGCCTGGAGGTGTGTTTGGGGTCATTGTCCTGTTGAAAAATAAATGATGGTCCAACTAAACGCAAACCGGATGGAATAGCATGCCGCTGCAAGATGCTGTGGTAGCCATGCTGGTTCAGTATGCCTTCAATTTTGAATAAATCCCCAACAGTGTCACCAGCAAAGCACCCCCACACCATCACACCTCCTCCTCCATGCTTCATGGTGGGAACCAGGCATGTAGAGTCCATCCGTTGACCTTTCCTGCGTCGCACAAAGACATGGTGGTTGGAACCAAAGATCTCAAATTTGGACTCATCAGACCAAAGCACAGATTTCCACTGGTCTAATGTCCATTCCTTGTGTTCTTTAGCCTCAACAAGTCTCTTCTGCTTGTTGCCTGTCCTTAGTAGTGGTTTCCTAGCAGCTATTTTACCATGAAGGCCTGCTGCACAAAGTCTCCTCTTAAGGCCGGCGTCACACTGGCGTTTTAAACGGCCGAGTGCAATGCGATAAAAAATCGCATTGCACTCGGACCAATGTTCACCTATGGGGCAGCTCCCACCAGCCGACTTTTTGTCGGCCGTTTTCCTTGGTCTGAGACAATCGCAGCATGCTGCGATTGTCTCGGACCGAGGAAAACTCTCGGCTCACTCGCACCCATATAAGCCTATGGGTGCGAGTGAGACAGCGCACACCACTCGGATATCTTCCGAGTGCTGTGCATTATAAGCGGACCCCAGCAATGGAGGAGATGGAGAAATTCATTTCTCCGCCTCCTCCGTAGCTGTGCTCCGATCCTCCCTGTGCAAGAGAATCGGAGCACAGATGCATGACACTCGGCTCCTGCTCTGGGGCGGTCCTCATGTTAGCCAGTTTCTTTGTAGCACTTGATGGTTTTTCCCACTGCACTTGGGGACACTTTCAAAGCTTTTCCAATTTTTCGGACTGACTGACCTTCATTTCTTAACCCCTTCATGACCTTGGGATTTTCCATTTTTCCGTGTTCGTTTTTCGCTCCCCTCCTTCCCAGAGCCATAACTTTTTTTATTTGGCCATGTAAGGGTTTATTTTTTGCGAAACAAGTTGTACTTTTGAACGACATCATTGGTTTTAGCATGTCGTGTACTAGAAAACGGGAAAAAAATTCCAAGTGCGGTGAAATTGCAAAAAAAGTGCAGTCCCACACTTGTTTTTTGTTTGGCTTTTTTGCTAGGTTCACTAAATGCTAAAACTGACCTGCCATTATGATTCTCCAGGTCAGTATGAGTTCATAGACACCTAACATGACTAGGTTATTTTTTATCTAAGTGGTGAAAAAAAATTCCAAACTTTGCTAAAAGAAAAAAAAAATTGCGCCATTTTCCGATTCTCGTAGCGTCTCCATTTTTCATGATCTGGGGTCGGATGAGGGCTTATTTTTTGCATGCCGAACTGGCGTTTTTAATGATAACATTTCGGTGCAGATAAGTTCTTTTGATCGCCCGTTATTGCATTTTAATGCAATGTCGCGGCGACCAAAAAAACGTAATTCTGGCGTTTCGAATTTTTTTCTCGCTACGCCTTTTAGCGATCAGGCTAATGCTTTTTTTTATTGATAGATCGGGCGATTCTGAATGCGGCGATACCAAATATGTGTAGGTTTGATTTTTTTTATTGATTTCTTTTGAATGGGGCGAAAGGGGGGTGATTTAAACTGTTAGGGTTGGCGGAACGCACCGAATATATTTATTAGACGGGATTGGTGCGTTCGCAACCCGGGATCCACCGTGCAGGAAAGAACCTGCTGCTAAGTAATTGGCGGCACTATATGGCGGTATGAACCAGCTCTGTTAGCTTCACAGAGCGGCCGAGAAAGCAAAGCTCTGTGCCCTGTTAGACTTTCACAGAGGCACAGGCTAACTACCCAAATGAGAGCAGTCAGTGGTCATGCATGCACACAAAACTCCTTGCCGGAGGTGCCAGCATTCTAGGGGCTTATTTCAGCCAGGTCCCTGAATACACACAAACACAATCTCCTCGCCGGAGGTGCCAGCATTCTAGGGGCTTATTTCAGCCGGGTCCCTGAACACATACAAACACATGACCACACTGGCGCAAAGCACATAACTTAGGAAGATACTAGCGCATGGCCATGCAGCCATGCGAGCCTTAAATAGCTGCAGCACGTACAGGACCTTCCTAGAAGGACCAATGAGAGGCTGCTACAGAGCCTGCGCACCTACAGGACCTTCCTAGAAGGACCAATAGATTTGGCTGCAGTACCTGAGCATGTGACCCTTGATCTCCACTGAGAGATCTTACCATGGGCATGCTCAGTATGTGCAAAGTAGGACTTAGTCCCAGAAAAGCCTGCTCGCCGCAGATCAGTGCAGGGTACAATAGCAGAGCCTGGAGAGGCAGCAGTAACCCTTTGCACAGTATCAGTCTTAGTGAGACTCTGGGACCGACGGCTCCGCCGAGCAGGCTCCACTGCGGCCGATGCAGAATGGGAGACCGCAGCAGACACAGATCGAGATTCCCCCTGTGCAGCAGAGGAAACTCAACTCCTAACATTACCCCCCCCTAGGGCCGCCCCCCCCCCTTGAGCCTCGCTACGCTCAAAAGCTGCAATGAGCAACGGAGCCCGAATGTGCTCCATAGGCTCCCAAGTTCTATCCTCTGGACCGTGACCCTTCCAGTCCACCAGATAAAATTTCTTGCCATGTACCACCTTGCACCCCACGATAGCATTCACCTCAAACTCATCCGTGGATGAACCCGATGTCCCGGCAGATGACTCAGAAAACCGGGACAAATGAACTGGCTTTAAGAGGGAAACGTGAAAAGTATCGGTGATACCAAGGCGTGGAGGAATAGCCAAACGGTAGACCACAGGGTTGACCTGTTCCAGAACCTTAAACGGGCCAATGTAGCGAGGCGCAAACTTAGTGGACTCAACTCGCAACCTGATGTTACGGGCGGAGAGCCACACTAAGTCGCCAGGAGCAAAGGTCGGAGCGGGGTGCCGGTGTGTATCAGCCGAAACCCTCATTCTCTCCTTTGAGGCCCGGATGGCATCCTGTGTGCGGTCCCAGATGTCACGTGCCTCCACCGCCCAGTCTGCCACCCTAGAATCGGTGGATGACACAGGCATGGGCACAGGGACACGCGGATGCTGGCTGTAATTAAGGAGAAAAGGAGTCTGACCAGTGGAATCGGCTACGGCGTTGTTCAAGGCAAATTCCGCCCAAGGTAGCAAAGATGCCCAGTTATCCTGCCTAGCAGAGACAAAATTATGTCACCAGAGTCTGGTTGGTTCTCTCTACCAACCCATTCGTCTCGGGATGATATGCAGAGGAGAGATTCAGCTCTATTCTGAGTAAACGGCAGAGCTCTCTCCAAAACCGAGATGCAAACTGGGGACCCCGGTCGCTGACAATTTTATCAGGCATTCTATGTAAGCGGAAAATATGTTTTATGAACAACGCCGCCAAGGCCCGTGCAGAAGGTAACCGTGGAAGCGGCACCAAATGCACCATCTTAGAAAAATGATCGGTCACTACCCAGATAACGGTGCAGCTACGAGACTTGGGTAAGCCCACCACGAAGTCCATCCCGACCATCTCCCAGGGCCTTTCTGCCACCGGCATGGGGTAAAGTAACCCAGCAGGCCATTGCCGAGGAGACCGATTCTGGGCACAGGAGACACACGCCCGAATATAGTCCCCAAAGTCACGGGCCATATGCGGCCACCAGTACGTCCTCGCCAAAAGCTCAGGTGTCCTCTTGGTCACAAAATGTCCACCCACTCTGGACGAGTGAGCCCTAGAGAGAACCTCCGGTCGCAAATTCGCTGGTACAAAAGTCTTGCCCGGGGGCACGGACTCTAGCGAATCCGGAGCCACAGTTCTCCGGCTCTCAGAAGGGACAATAAGCCGAGGCTCCTCCTCCTCCTCAGATGACACTACGGAGTGGGAGAGAGCGTCGGCATGAATGTTCTTCTCCCCAGAGAGAAAATGGAGAGTAAAATGGAACCGGGAGAAGAACAGGGACCATCTAGCCTGGCGAGAATTCAGCCGCTGGGCCGTCTGTATGTATATATACCAAGTTCTTGTGGTCTGTGAACACTTGGAAGGGAAAGCGAGCTCCCTCCAAGAGGTGTCTCCACTCTGAAAAAGCCAACTTCATAGCTAGCAACTCCCTGTCCCCGATGGAATAATGCCTCTACGCTGGTGTGAAGGTCTTGGTGAAGAAGAAGCAAGGATGCTTCCGACCTTGAGCATCCTTTTGGAAAAGGACTGCTCCAGCACCAACGGATGAGGCATCCACCTCCATGATAAATGGCTTATCTACATCGGGGCGATGTAGGATGGGAGCGCTAGCGAAGTGTGACTTAATCGAAAGAAAGGCCTTGGAGACCTCCTCTGACCACAACTTGGGATTTGCTCCCTTCTTGGTGAGGGCAACCAAGGGAGCTACCAAAGTTGGGAAGTGTGGAATGAACTGGCGATAGTAATTAATGAACCCCATAAAGCGCTGCACCGCTTTAAGAGAATGGGGTTCCTGCCAGTCCATCACAGCCTGTAGCTTGGCAGGATCCATAGCCAAACCCTGGGCAGAGATGATATAACCAAGGAAAGGCAAGGACTCCTGCTAAAACACACACTTCTCCAACTTGGCGTAGAGGGAGTTTGCCCGTAAGAGGTCGAAGACTTTGCGAACATCTCTCCAATGGGAGTCAATATCTGGAGAGTAGATGAGAATATCATCCAGATAGACTACGACCGAGGTGGTGAGCATATCCCAGAAAATGTCGTTCACAAAGTCTTGGAAAACGGCTGGAGCATTACAGAGCCCGAAGGGCATCACCAGGTATTCATAGTGCCCATCCCTGGTGTTAAAAGCCGTCTTCCATTCGTCCCCCTCACGGATGCGAATCAGGTTATAGGCACCCCGCAGATCTAATTTTGTAAATACCCTTGCTCCCCGTAGCCTATCAAAAAGCTCAGATATCAGGGGTAATGGGTACTTGTTCTTAACGGTGATGGCGTTAAGACCCCTGTAGTCTATGCATGGACGTAAGTCTCCAGTCTTCTTCTGTACGAAGAAGAACCCAGCCCCTGCAGGTGACACTGACTTCCTAATGAATCCTCTTGCCAGATTCTCTTGGATGTACTGAGACATTGCCTCCGTCTCTGGGAGAGATAACGGATAGACTCGACCCCGGGGAGGCTCAGCACCAGGCAAGAGGTCAATAGGACAGTCATAGGGGCGGTGAGGCGGAAGGGTCTCTGCAGCCCTTTTGGAGAACACGTCTGCATAGGGCCAATAGTGCTTGGGGAGAGAGGAAAGATCTGCGGGTACCTGTGTTGTAGCAACCTGAACGCACTCCCTCTGACATCTACCCTCGCAGGATTTACTCCATCCCAAAATTCTCCCTGAGGACCACTCTATATGAGGAGAATGATAGCGTAGCCATGGTATCCCCAACAGGACCTCATCAATTCCCTCAGGAATGACTAATAGGGAGATAATCTCCTGATGTGATGGAGACACAGAAAGCGTGATAGGAATGGTTTGGTGGGTAATCTGTGAGGGTAGTGTCGACCCATTTACCACTCGAACGGTTACTGGTTTGGCGAGCATAACCAGGGGTATTGCGTGACGCTGGGCGAAAGCGGATGACATAAAATTACCCTCCGCCCCAGAGTCCACTCATAGCTCTACCATAAGAGTGGATGGGCCTAAGGTAATTGTCCCCTTGAAGGACAACTTTGAGGCAAACGTCGCCGTGTCTAGTGTACCTCCTCCAACAGCCACTAGACGCTGACATTTCCCCGACCGCTGAGGACACTTGGAGGCAAGATGTCCTGACTGCTGGCAAACATGACAGACCTTATGTGCACGAGCGGACTGGGACTTGGATCCCGCTCGTGTCACCTCTATGGCCTCATGTGACTCGGACGCCTGGACTGGAGATTCCAGAGGTCTGGCGAAGGTGGGAGCCAGCCAAAACCTCTGCCCACACTGGGCTCGCTCCAATCTTCGCTCGTGAAAACGAAGGTCTATGCGAGTTGATACAGCTATGAGCTCCTCCAGTGTGGCGGGAATCTCCCTAGTAGCCAAAGCGTCCTTCACATGGTCAGCCAGCCCCCTCCAAAATATGGGAATGAGTGTTTTATCTGGCCATTCCAACTCAGACGCTAATGTCTGGGAGAGAACCGCAAAATGGCTGACCATGGTTGAACCCTGAGTCAAAGCCAGCAGTTGGAGCGCTGTATCATGAGTGACTTGAGGTCCTACAAAGACCTGTTTCAGAGTGTCAAGAAACCGAGGAACACTCCGCACCACATGATCGTTGCGCTCCCACAGTGGCGTAGCCCACTCCAACGCCCTGTCCGACAAGAGAGAGATTATGAATCCCACCTTTGCCCGCTCTGTGGGAAAACATGCAGCAAGGAGCTCGAGGTGTATACCACACTGACTCACGAAACCCCTACAGGACTTACTGTCCCCAGAGTATCTCTCAGGCAATGGGAGGGGAGATAAGGTCGGAACAGAGGTGGCAGGGGGTAAAGCTGCTGCAGCCACGCTAGCAGCCTGAACAGCTATTGCGGTAACATCCACCGCCGAGGTTGCATGCTCAAGAGATGCCAACCGGCCCTCCAGCAGCTGGATGTACCCCTGCAATCGCTGTTCATCCGCCATTACTTAGCCAGATCCTGGCGCTAGTATACTGTTAGGGTTGGCGGAACGCACCGAATATATTTATTAGACGGGATTGGTGCGTTCGCAACCCGGGATCCACCGTGCAGGAAAGAACCTGCTGCTAAGTAATTGGCGGCACTATATGGCGGTATGAACCAGCTCTGTTAGCTTCACAGAGCGGCCGAGAAAGCAAAGCTCTGTGCCCTGTTAGACTTTCACAGAGGCACAGGCTAATTACCCAAATGAGAGCAGTCAGTGGTCATGCATGCACACAAAACTCCTCGCCGGAGGTGCCAGCATTTTAGGGGCTTATTTCAGCCGGGTCCCTGAACACATACAAACACATGACCACACTGGCGCAAAGCACATAACTTAGGAAGATACTAGCGCATGGCCGTGCGGCCATGCGAGCCTTAAATAGCTGCAGCACGTACAGGACCTTCCTAGAAGGACCAATGAGAGGCTGCTACAGAGCCTGCGCACCTACAGGACCTTCCTAGAAGGACCAATAGATTTGACTGCAGTACCTGAGCATGTGACCCTTGATCTCCACTGAGAGATCTTACCCTGGGCATGCTCAGTGTGTGCAAAGTAGGACTTAGTCCCAGAAAAGCCTGCTCGCCGCAGATCAGTGCAGGGTACAATAGCAGAGCCTGGAGAGGCAGCAGTAACCCTTTGCACAGTCTTAAGGCTCATTTCCACTTGCGAGAAACACGTCCGTATCTCGCATGTGGAAACCAAGCTGTGGAGCCGGCACTCCAGAGCGGAGCGTGCGGCCGCATAGGAACACATGGAGCTGCACAGCTCCGCTCCAAAGTGCCGGCGCCAGAGCTTGGTTTCCACATGCGAGATACGGACGTGTTTCTCGCAAATGGAAACAAGCCCTTAGTGAGACTCTGGGACTGACGTCTCCGCTGAGCAGGCTCCACTGCGGCTGATGCAGAATGGGAGACTGCAGCAGACACGGATCGAGATTCCCCCTGTGCAGCAGAGGAAACTCGACTCCTAACATAAACTTTTATATTTTTTTTATTTTTTTCACATTTTTTTTTACTTTTTTTTTTTTTTTACTTTTGCCAGGCTTCAATACCCTCCATGGGAGGCTAGAAACTGGCACAACGCGATTGGCACTGCTACACAGCAGCGATCATCAGATCGCTGCTATGCAGCAGAAATGCAGGTGTGCTATGAGCGCCGACCACAGGGTGGCGCTCACAGCTACCGGTGATCAGTAACCATAGAGGTCTCAAGGACCTCTATGGTTACTCTGCAGAAGCATCGCCGACCCCCGATCATGTGACAGGGGTCGGCGATGCGCTCATTTCCGGCCGCCCGGCCAGAAGCGCCGGTTAAATGCCGCTGTCTGCGTTTGACAGTGGCATTTAACTAGTTCACCCGCCGCGATTTCACCCACCGCTATTGCGGGCACATGTCAGCTGTTCAAAACAGCTGACATGTCCTAGCTTTGATGCGGGCTCACCGCCGGAGCCCTGCATCAAAGCGGGGGTTCTGACCACGGACGTACTATCCAGTCCGAGGTCAGAAAGGGGTTAAAGTAATGATGGCCACTCGTTTTTCTTTACTTAGCTGCTTTTTTCTTGCCATAATACAAATTCTAACAGTCTATTCAGTAGGACTATCAGCTGTGTATCCACCAGACTTCTGCACAACGCAACTGATGGTCCCAACCCCATTTATAAGGCAAGAAATCCCACTTATTAAACCTGACAGGGCACACCTGTGAAGTGAAAACCATTTCCAGTGACTACCTCTTGAAGCTCATCAAGAGAATGCCAAGAGTGTGCAAAGCAGTCATCAAAGCAAAAGGTGGCTACTTTGAAGAACCTAGAATATAAGACATATTTTCAGTTGTTTCACACTTTTTTGTTAAGTATATAATTCCACATGTGTTAATTCATAGTTTTGATGCCTTCAGTGTGAATGCACAATTTTCATAGTCATGAAAATACAGAAAAATCTTTAAATGAGAAGGTGTCCAAACTTTTGGTCTGTAATGTATATACACCTATACTATGTGTAGACATTTAGTTTTTCTATTGAATTGTAACCTGTCAGTGTGATTTTACTGTACACCGCACTGAATTGCCGGCTTTTCTAGAGAACACCGCTGCGTATTTCTTGCAAATCACACTGATGATCCGTGTGGTGTGCAAGTTTTTCTCGCACCCATAGACTTTCATTGGCGATTTCTCTCGCACTTATAATACGGCCGGGAAAACGACGGATGATAGGAGCTGCCCCATAGATTAATATTAGTCTGAGTGCTATGCGATTGCACTCGTCTGTATTACGGTCTAGTGTGACTCCGGCCTACCAGAAAGTCTTTTTACTGTGCAGATTGTATGGCCCTAGGGTAAAATATTTCACCAATCCAACCAAAACAGCTTCTTTTGGGAAGTAAATAGAAGCAGAATTACTAGAGCAAAAATCTTCTAGATTAATGCCTTTAATCAATTCTTTACCATCAGGCAGTTGTATACAGGCCACTGAGACTCCGAAAAATGTGTCTTCTAGCAGTGTGCTGACTGATGACTGAGTCACCGAGGAGTGACAGTCAATGTAAGCATAGTAAATCAGACAAAAAGGAAGCTAGGGTGGGGTCACTTACTTTACAGTAGTAGCATAATTGCCACTGGAGCCTATCACAGCAGCCAAATCAGGGTAAGTAATAAGTGCAATGATTGTGCAATGATGAGACCTTGGGGGCAAATAAAAAAATAGCCCAGAGGATTTATCTCAATGCCATTAAGTAATTCCCCCAAGCATTGACTTTTATTTCCAACATCTTTTCATATTTAAAATTCATTTGCATGTATAGGGAACAATTAAATATTGAGAGTCTTCATAAATTTTCAAACAGTTTTATCAAGTCCTCCATACAACAAAATATATTTTTTCCTAATGGTCATGGGTGTTTCACCAAATGGTGTTTAAATAATAATACAATTTGTAATTCTATTACAGAAATATCCTTCTCTCTTGACTTATGAACCACTTATTCCGTTCCTCTCAGGGGCATAACCATCGTGGTCACATAGGGTGTGATCGTGACCGGGCCCGTGCAAGAACGGGGACATCTGACGCTAGCACATATTTCAGCTGAAATGCATTGTGATGCAGAGATCCGCTGGGTCCCTGCATCTGAATACATACCGCTGGTCAATCAGAGGCTGGCATCTGATGTCGGCATGCAAGTCACTGGCTGCGCATGGCACTGCCCGCTGATTTCACGCTGAAGTCAGCTGCCGACTCCTGTGCTGACTTCAGAAGAGGACGACGTGAGGCATGGGAGCCGAGGAAGGTGAGCAGAATTGTTCATTTTATCTCTGTGTTAAAGAACAGAGCATGAAAATGGGACATACATACAGTATATACCAGGATGGAAGACATATATACTAGGATGAGCCCAGGATGGGAGACATATATACCAAGATGAGGGATAAACAATGGGAAAAATAAGAATTTGATACAGTGTCGATTTTGCAATTTTTTCCACCTACAAAGGATCTAAAGAATCTAAAAATAAAAATCAGAAAATCACATTGTATGATTTTTATATAATTAATTCGGATTTTATTGCATGAAATAAGTATTTGATACAATAGAAAAACAGAACTTAATATTTGGTAAAGAATTGTTTGTTTGCAATTACAGAGGTCAGACGTTTCCTGTAGTTCTTGACCAAGTTTGCACACACACTGCAGCATGGATTTTGGCCCACTCCTCCATACAGATTGTCTCCAGATCTTTCAGGTTTCATGGCTGTCGCTGGGCAACATTGAGTTTCAGCTACTTCCAAAGAATTTATATTGGGTTCAGGTCTGGAGACTGGCTAGGCCACTCCAGGACCTTGAAATGCTTTTTACAGAGCCACTCCTTGGTTGCCTTGGCTGTATGTTTCTGGTCATTGTTATACTGGAAGACCCATTCACGACCCATCTTCAATGCTCTTACTGAGGGAAGGAAGTTACTGGCTAAAATCTCACAATACATAACCCCATCCATTCTACCTTCAATACGGCGCAGTTCTCCTGTCCCCTTTGCAGAAAAGCACCCCCAAAGTATGATGTTTCCCCAACCATGCTTCACGGTTGGGATGGTGTTCTTGGGGTTGTATTCATCCTTCTTCCTCCAAACACAGCGAGTGGAGTTGATACCAAAAAGTTCTATTTTGGTCTTATCTGACAACATGGCCTTCTCACATGCCTCTGTAAAGGGCAAATGGCGGTAGTCACGGGCGTGGGGCTGCTGTTCTCCCACGCCCTGGGTCCTACTATAAACAATGCCCTGTCTGGTTTGCGTGTAGTGTATAACACTCACTTTTTTCATTTGTAGTCTTTGCTGGTTCCGCGATCCCGAATCCAGATGCCACCACACACTCAACGAAAGACTGTGTTCATTTTCAACAGCTCAGCTTTACGGAACAAGTTTAGTTCAGTGTTAGACATAGATTCCACACAGTAGGTTATTAAGGTAACAGTTGCTTCCACCTGTGCTGTCCCTTCCTCTGATGGCACTCCTTGCCCCTGTGATGTACCGTCCGGTACCACAGCTTCCCAGAATCCTGGCCTGATACTTGTTTGTGACCCTGTGTGTCATGTCTGGCATCTGTTTTCTGTTTTCTCCTTTGGGGGCGAAAGCAAGGCTGGCTACTCCATACCTATTTCAGGCCATTGGGCTTGGATATTTCAGGATGAGCCACTGAACTTGGTCGCAGTCATTCTCATGCTGCTCCCTTTTTCTCTTTACGTTTTCCCTTGTTTCCATGTGACTTTCAGCCCTATGGACCTGAACTAATGTTCCTACAAACTCTTATCTATGCAATCTTTCTTATCTTCAACTCTTCAACCATCTGCCCTAAACCAGGAAGCATCACTCTTATATTTACTCCTACCCCTCCCAACTGGGGAAATTCCCTAACTGTGTTAACTAGTTCTGTACTGATCCTATCTAACTTCCTGAACTACAGTACCCTTCACTCCACTTCCCATTCCTATCCATATCCATATTAACTATCCTTATTACTCCATCTTATCCTTATATATAGCGACAACGATGCCGATCGCTGCAGCGTCGCTGTTTGATCGCTGGGGAGCTGTCACACAGACCGCTCTCCAGCGACCAACGATGCCGAGGCCCCCGGGTAACCAGGGTAAACATCGGGTTGCTAAGCGCAGGGCCGCGCTTAGTAACCCGATGTTTACCCTGGTTACCAGCGTAAAAGTAAAAAAAACAAACAGTACATGCTCACCTGCGCGTCCCCCAGCCTCTGCTTCCTGACACTGACTGAGCTCCGGCCCTAACAGCAGAGCGGTGACGTCACCGCTGTGCTTTCACTTTCAGTTTAGAGCCGGCGCTCAGTCAGTGTCAGGAAGCAGAGGCTGGGGGACGCGCAGGTGAGTATGTACTGTTTGTTTTTTTTACTTTTACGCTGGTAACCAGGGTAAACATCGGGTTACTAAGCGCGGCCCTGCGCTTGGTAACCCGATGTTTACCCTGGTTACCAGTGTAAAACATCGCTGGTATCGTTGCTTTTGCTTTCAAACACAACGATACACGGCGATCGGACGACTAAATAAAGTTCTGGACTTTATTCAGCGACCAGCGACATCACAGCAGGATCCTGATCGCTGCTGCGTGTCAAACGAAACGATATCGCTAGCGAGGACGCTGCAACGTCACGGATCGCTAGCGATGTCGTTTCGTGTGAAGGTACCTTACCCTAATACTTGTAATCTTATTACAATATCACAAAACACATATGAGTAATAAACATGAGTCATCCACATATAAAATAGTCATAAACATCCTATAGCACAATTCACATTTAAACTAAAGTGTACCTGTTTTATTAGGGAGGGATGAAGAGCATGATTGAAGCCGACATACTCTTACTCCTCCACTAGATAATCCAGATGGTCATTGGCAAACTTCAAAAGGGCCTGGACATGTGCAGGGGGGCCTTGCATGCCCTACAGACTTTTAATCCATGATGGTGCAGCGCCCCAGAGTCCTGGTCGTTGCAGTACTGTCGCTCCGCCACTAAGGGGAGTGATGGTACGTCTGATGGCACTAAAGGAGTTCACCTGACCAGGTATCACAGTCACACATTACACTTCACACTCCGGCCACCAGGGGGAGCAAAGGGTTCTATGTATTAGGCCACTCCTCACACTCTGGTAAAACTGGGGGTTGGATAGGAAGTTAGAGAGAAGCTGACTGGGTTTTGCCCAGGTAACACCTAGTGAGAGAAGAGCGTTGCTTGGGAAGATCCAGGGGGGTCCCTGTCAGGGGTGGGATCCTGACGGAGGCCTAGTGAAAGGACAGATCGTTACGGAACCGCGCCTGCACTTCATTGCGGCGGCATCTTAAGAAAGGACACGAAGCGAAGTATATTGTGGAGAAGTGAGAAACGAGATCACAGCACAAAGGCGACAGAACCAGTAGGAGTCGTGCTCCGAGATCGGCAACATCCTACTGAGGCGCGTAGCCGGTGGCCGGAATGCCGAGGAAGTATTGGGCTCTACGCATTACTTCAAACCAACAGCAGGGCAGTTAATTTTAGGTTGGCTGCCTCACCTTAATCACCTAATGAAGACAACGGAGGCAATTGTGGGAGAGGGGCGTCTCTCTAGGGTCCCTATAAAATAACTCCAGGCCTACTCCGTCATACGGGTGCGTCCTATCCATATCATCTGGGGGACGGAGAGAAAGAACAGAAACATACACGACAGTTGTGAGGACTATCCCATGGTGCTCAGCAGGGAAGTACTACAACACCCAGGCGCTAGTAGGTAGGCACTGATTTTCACCTGCAAAGGGAACTCTGGATGTGCCTTTGGACCGGCCGGTCTCAGCCAGCCCTGTTAGCAGTGCTCTGGATTGCGGATGCCGAAGTCTTCAGTAAAGAGGTAAAGAGACTGCAACCCTGAGTCCTCGTTATTTACTGCGACCTACACCACCACCTACACCTTTTATTGGGCGCCCCTTAGCAGGACCACAGACCGGGTCGGGCCACCGTGACATCCTCAGAACCGAGAGACCAGGATCCGAGTACCCCGCTGTCCTGCGTCTGGGGGCCGCTCCAATGGCATAGTGTGTTACTAACGCTAATGTTTGAGATTGTGGTCCCAGCTGTCTTCAGGTCATTAACCAGGTTCTCCTGTGTACTTCTAGGCTGATTCCTGAGGTTTCTCAGACTCATCCTTACCCCACAAGGTGAGATCTTGCATGGAGCCCCAGACCGAGGAAGAGTGACAGTCTTCTTGTGTTTCTTCCATTTAGAAATTGCCTTCTCACCAAGCTGCTTGCCTATTGTCCTATAGCCCATCCCAGCCTTGTGCAAGTCTACAAATTTGTCCCTGGTGTCCTTAGACAGCTCTTTGGTCTTGGCCATGGTGGAGAGGCTGGAGTGTGATTGATTGTGTAGACAAGTGTCTTTTGTAACAGTAGTGAGTGCAATTAATACAGGTAATGAGTGCAGAGTAGGAGGGCTTCATAAAGAAAAACTAACAGGTCTGTGAGAGCCAGAATTCTTGCTGGCTTGTAGGTGATCAAATACTTATTTTATGCAATAAAATGCAATTTAATTATTTAAAAATCATACAATGTGATTTTCTTTTGTTTATTTTTAGATTCTGTCTCTCACAGTTGAAGTGTACCTGTGATAAAAATTACAGATCTCCTGATTCTTTGTAGGTGGGAAAACTTGCAAAATCAGCAGTGTATCAAATACTTATTTTCCTCACTAAATATACCAGGAAATAGCCCAGGATGGAGGACATTTTACCATGAAGGGGCCCAGGAGGGGTGGACAATAATACCACAATGGGGGACGTATATTCCAGGAAGGGTACAAGGATCCCCCATTTATACCTGGAAGTGACCCAGGATGGGGGACATTTGTACAGGAAGAGGGTCATTACTACATAATGGAAGAGGGGGTTCAACATGTCTTTATAAGATTTAGAAAGCTACAAGGGCTCATATAACTGACCAACATGCGTGGGATGAAGGGGGATAGTCTAGCATTTGCATCACGGCCCATCAGACTCTTGTTATGCCACTATTGTTGCCTATAGATGTCTATGAAGATGGGATGAGCAGAGTGAGAGGCACAAAACACCCAGATGGTGCTGCTTTCTACTAAGTGTTTATTCTTACCTCAGAGCTGGATTAACATCTACACTGCTCAGTACTTTTGTGTAATGGCCTCCATGCTGTTATCACTTATGAACATGTGCTAAACATAGATAAGACATCACAGCAGCTAGTATCCATTCGCCAGTTCAGAGACAACTGAAAATTAGTGATAGAGTCTGCAATGGGGGGCACTGGTAAAAAATGCAGGCTATAAGTCATTTAAGGGCACAGTCAGGCTGTATAACATGGACAATGATTGCATTGCAATGATGGGACAGGCCGGCGGCTCTCCTCACCCAAGAGTGACAGCATGTTTTTCTGTGCAACTGTCTCGCTTGGTCAGGAGCACTGCTTATCAGTCCATGCACTGTGATCGATTGTCGTCCAAGTTATACAGCCATCTGACTGCACTTTAATAGTCAAAAATAGTGCTAATCCTCATGTACTCACATATGACAGCTTATTCTAAAACAAAACTCACCTGAAACAATGGATATACTTTAAGAACTGACTATAGTAGAGTGGGTCTAAAAAAAGTATGTCTGTCATGTTTTCTGATTACAGAGATAAGGAGGAGTCATCTTCCTCTTTTTGATGGTTCACACCACAACACCCTTCACATTTTAAGGTAAGAAGGACTACACTGAACTCCTTCAATAAGAAATTGTGGTTGGATGACCCTTGGTTGTATTCATCGTCTCTTCACCCACTACCCACTGGGAAACAGAAAGGGCCGGCGTAAGCGTCTCTTCAACCATTACTCAAGTTGAAGAAGATAGACCTGGTGTAAGCTTGCCCTCCTTTAGATTGAGCTTGTAAATGCCACAATCAGGGTTTCCTTGTGTTTCTGACAACATGATTGAGGGTATCTGAACTTGACAACTTTTTCAGACTGACAAAAACATACATTTTTCAAGCAGATGTCATTTTAGGAAACTCTCCCTTTCTCTAGGGTTTTGTAAACCTGTGTATTTTGGCATTTTTTGTTGTTTCCTGAAAGCTTCTTTGATGTTTTTGACCAACAGTGCTTTTTTAAGTGCTTTTTAAACATTTTTAGAATGTCATTTGTACTTCTCCTTTCCAGGTTTTTTTTTTACTTCATTCAACAACTGGCAAAACACGCAATAAAATGCCCAGGTGTCTTCCAAGTATCCTTTGAGCCTTGAGATTGACTTGTATTGTAACGTATAGACAGTCTTCAAAGTGGAATATACCTGAAGAACAGTCAAGACCCTTCTTTTGACGATTTGTCACCTTTGGAAACCTTATGAGGTTAAAAGATGCTTGAAGGACTGAACATATGACCAGCAAGCTGTTTTTATTTTGAGATGCTTATGTCGAGATGAATGTGGGCTGGCCAGGGCCGGCGTCAGTACCCGGCGCACCCGGGCAAGTGCTGGGCCCCTGAGCAGGCGGGTATCCACTCACCGTCGGGGACACAAGCGTGCTATGAGGGCCCAGTGCCAGTGCCTGCACTTGCTCCAGGACCCGGGACTTGCGATACTTACCTCTCCCCGCTCCAACGCTGCGGCGTCTTTTTTGTCCTCTGACTGTGACGTTCAGGTCAGAGGGTGCAATGACGTCACTAGTGTGAGCCCTCTGCCTGAACAGTCACAGTGCAGAGAGCTGGAAGGCACCGATGCTTAGGAGTATGGAGAAGAGCAGCGGCCAGCGAGGAGCCGTGACGTGAGTATTTCATTTATTTATTTTTTAAAAATATTTGGCGCATCTTATGGGGTCAATTACATATGGAGCATTATATGGGGCCCATTCTGTATGGAGCAATATATGGGGCCCATCATATACTGTATGGAGCATTATATGGGGCTCATTGTACTGTATGGAGCAATATATGCTGTTCATTATACTGTATGGAGTATTATATGAGGTCCATTATTCTGTATGGAGCAATATATGGTGCGGGATTTGGATGTTTCGCCCCCAGCAGTTCGCCCCCAGATGTTTGTACCCTTGTGGTTCATGAATTCCCGTCCGTCATCATGTGTGGGGGCGAAGTGTACACGGGGGCAAACTGCTGGAGCCGAAGTATCCTATAACCAAATGGAGCACATTATTCTGTATAGAGCACTATGTGGTGCCCATAATACTGTATAGATCAATTTATGGGGCTCATTATTTTGTTTGGAGCACTATATGGTGCCCATAATACTGTATGGAGCAATATATGGGGCTTATTATATTGTACTAGATGGTGGCCCAATTCTAACGCATCGGGCATTCTAGAATATGCATGTCCACGTAGTATATTGCCCAGTCACGTAGTATATTGCCCAGTCACTTAGTATTTTGCCCAGTCACGTAGTATAATGCTCCATGCAGTTATGGTCCCATAGATGCCCCATATAATGCTCCATGCAGTTATGGCCCCATAGATGCCCCATATAATGCTCCATGCAGTTATGGCCCCATAGATGTCTCATATAATGCTCCATGCAGTTATGGCCCCATAGATGTCCCATATAATGCTCCATGCAGTTATGGCCCCATAGATGCCCCATGTAATGCTCCATGCAGTTATGGCCCCATAGATGCCCCATATAGTGCTCCATGCAGTTCTTTATGGCCCCATAGACGCTCCATACAGCATTGTGCCACATGTAATGCTGCTGCAATAAAAAATAAATAAATCACATACTCACCTCCCATCGCTGCTCCTCAGCGTCCTGTCTCTCCGCACTGACTGTTCAGGCAGAGGGCGGCGCGCACACTAATACGTCATCGCGCCCTCTGACCTGCGCAGTCACTGCAAGAGGACGGGAAGATGGAGCGGCGCCCGGCGGATGGAACTCAGACAGGTGAATATGAAATACTCACCTGATCCTGGCGCTCCTGACGCTGTCCCTGCCTGTCCCATGGTACCGCAGCTTCTTCGCGCTTGCGCAAAAAGGACCTGCCATGACGTCATGGTCACATGACCGTGACGTCATGGCGGGTCCTTCTTGCGGAGGCGCGCAGGGCCTGTGATGACGTCGCGGTCACATGACCGTGACGTCATGGCAGGTCCTTCGCGCATACCATCCTTGCCACCGAAACCTGCCGGCGGAAGGTGAGTATGTAATGATTTTTTTTTTTTTTTATTATTTTTAAACATTAGATGTTTTTACTATTGACGCTGCATAGGCAGCATCAATAGTAAAAACTTGGTCACACAGGGTTAATAGCGGCGGTAACGGAGTGAGTTACTCGTGGCATAACGCGGTCCGTTACCGCCGGCATTAACCCTGTGTGAGCGGTGACTGGAGGGGAGTATGGAGCGGGCGCCGGACACTGACTGAAGGGGAGTAGGGAGGGACTAATTGGACTGTGGCCGTCACTGATTAGTCGCAGCAGCCATGACAGGCAGCTGGCGAGACCAATCAGCGACTTGGATTCCATGACAGACAGAGGCCGCGACCAATGAATATCCGTAACAGACAGAAGGACAGACAGACAGAAAGACGGAAGTGACCCTTAGACAATTATATAGTAGATGGAGCGCTATATGGTGCCCATAGTACTGTATGGAAGACTATATTGCCCGGTTTACCAGTTTCCGATCTATAGATATCACTCATGTAATGTAAAAAGTAAGTGAAATCTTTGGCTTTGTACTATACCTATATTTCTCTGCTTTATCTGTGCATCATGAATCGTGGTAGGTGTTAAAGGGGCCCACTGAGACTCTTTTGCCCGGACCCACGAAACATGGAGCCGGCCCTGTGGCTGGCAGCTTATCTTCAGGAGAACAATGCAATTGGCAGTCCAAAATTGGACACGTGTGATTGACATTTCTCTCAAACATCATTCGGGAGACTATACTGTTGGCCAAACCCGTCTGTCTCGGTGGTTCAGCCAACATTGTTCTAATGTATTTGGGGACCTTTATGGTAGAGTCCTGGAGACCTTTTACATTAGATGTGCAGTGCTGTACATTTTACTTGTATTTACAGGATTCCTACCTACATTTTATTCTCCATCTGCATGACATTTAAAGCACCATCTCTCTATCTAAGAGGACTTACAAAAATTTCCATAACTCCAACTTTCTGGCGTATTCAGTCCAGCCTCCTTTTAAGCTAATTTTGTGGGATAATCCTGCGATAAATCAGATCAACAGTTCTTGATGAAGTCACTATTATGCACAACACTTATTTTTATGTGGTGGTCAGTGGTATATACAGTTCATGGTCCCTGGTGGTCAGTGGTATATACAGTTCATGGTTCCTGGTTGTCAGTGGTATATACAGTTCATGGTTCCTGGTTGTCAGTGGTATATACAGTTCATGGTCCCTGGCTGTCAGTGGTATATACAATTCATTATCCATGGTGATCAGTGGCACATACAGTTCCACCCTCTTGTGGGTCACGAGAATCCATTTTTCAGTGGTATATACAGTATTTTCTTGTTTAGAAGCTCTTCTTGATAAGATCAGGAATTGCTGCTCTTTGACATGTACCGTCACACTAAACGATATCGCTAGCGATCCGTGACGTTGCAGCGTCCTGGCTAGCGATATCGTTTAGTTTGACACGCAGCAGCGATCAGGATCCTGCTGTGATGTCGCTGGTCGCTGAATAAAGTCCAGAACTTTATTTGGTCGTCCGATCGCCGTGTATCGTTGTGTTTGACACCAAAAGCAACGATACCAGCGATGTTTTACACTGGTAACCAGGGTAAACATCGGGTTACCAAGCGCAGGGCCGCGCTTAGTAACCCGATGTTTACCCTGGTTACCAGCGTAAAAGTAAAAAAAACAAACAGTACATACTCACCCAGCGTCAACCAGCTTCTGCTTCCTGACACTGACTGAGCGCCGGCCCTCAAGTGAAAGTGAAAGCCGCTGTGCTGTTAGGGCCGGAGCTCAGTCAGTGTCAGGAAGCAGAAGCTGGTTGACGCTGGGTGAGTATGTACTGTTTGTTTTTTTTACTTTTACGCTGGTAACCAGGGTAAACATCGGGTTACTAAGCGCGGCCCTGCGCTTAGCAACCCGATGTTTACCCTGGTTACCCGGGGACCTCGGCATAGTTGGTCGCTGGAGAGCGGTCTGTGTGACAGCTCTCCAGCGATCAAACAATCGGCATCGTTGTCGCTATCGCTGCAGCGTCGCTTAATGTGACGGTACCTTTACCCCAAGAGTCTGTCCATTGTAATGTAAAAAAATCCAGAACACATTTTTAAGCAAATAATTTTCATGAGAAATACGGCAGAAAACAAGACGATAAATCAGAGGTGACTGAAAGTCATTTAGTCACAGATAAGTCACAATAGGAAGGGAGATTCGAACCTGTCCATGGAGAGGACATTCTCAACTTTCTCTGTGCAGCCCCTCCCAGTACAGCGTGAGTCACAGCATAATACCTGAACAGTCACCACCGGCCCGCCCCAGATTTAACCCAAACGCTTCTTCTCTGGAAGACGGTTATATAATGTCATTTATCTGTGTCACATCCTCCAAGTTGGTTGCTAACAACCGGATACAATTTTAGGGCAGTTGCAGATTGCCGTAGATTCTCCCATCTGAGAGAATAGGGTCGATTATGCAAATGATACTCTGATAAAACTTGGATCAGTGTCTTATTCTCTTGGATGAGGAGATGGAGAAAAAAAATTTCTACTTTTCCATTCTATGAGAGCGCAGAAATCGGATTGTACTCATGTGTCATCCGAGTGCAGTCTGATGTTTTCCAAGCACTCACTGTGATCTGAATATCAGATCAAACTCAGGCACCCGGTAATTATTTCCTCACCAGGCTTTGTCTGAGGAAGAAATTGGATATGTGCATGGCGCCAAAGATTAATATTGATCCAACAAAAGATCGGATCGTGCTTGGAGAGCAAATGTGCTCATCTGCACCTTAGAATCCAAATCATAGTGAAACATCAAAAATTCCAAACATTTCCTACATTTTGAGCGGATAGAACCCCTTCAAAACTTTTGTGAAAAAATTGTGTAGTAACTCCAATTAGATTGGAGTTAGCAGAAGCTATAGTTTTCGGCCGGTCTGGCTAAGGCTTGGTTCACATTTATATGATGCCTTCAACTGGACGTAAACGCCCGAATTGCAAAGAAATATATTTAGATGTACAGTACATGGCAGCGTTTCCATAGACTAAAATGTTGTTGGGGGATTTTCGGGTCATTTACACTGGCTGAATCGGGTAACAAGTGTTTCTAAGTATACTCGCTCGCCGATTATTTTCACATCTTAATGTATCATACTGTAATGTTGGGGCTCTCATAGAGTTTGTGCCCACAATACGGAATTGCTGCAGGTTTGATGTTGCGTAATGGCGCAGCATCCAACCCACAGTGGACATATGTTACAGCATATCGGAAGGGATTTCAAGACATACCATGCCCACTATGTGTCCACAGATGCCCACGGCTCACCCGCAGAGACAGACATGCGGCGTGTCTCTCCAGACGTTAGTCTCCACAAGAGAAATTTCACCCATAGAATGTGTTACCTCCCCTCTTCTTCCAGGTCCTGCGCTTGAGACCGCCGGCTCCGGGTCTGCTGCCGTTCTCTCCGCGTCTTCCCCGCTCCACTCTCCTGTCAGCACTCCCCACCGGGACTCTGCGTTGGTGTCCCGGCGCGCTCCTTTCCGGCCGTCGGTCGCGCGCTCCTGTGGGTTGCGCAGGCGCGTTAGGTCCTGACCGGGCGCGCGCTCCTTCCAGCCTTCTCTTCCTGCTTGACCTGACCCGGCAGAGTATCCTGTCTAGGGTTGAGCGACTTTTATTTTTATAGGATCAGGTCGGGTTTCACGAAACCCGACTTTCTCAAAAGTCGGGTCGAGTGAAATCGGCCGATCCTATAAAAAAGTCGGGGTCGGCCGAAACACGAAACCCAATGCAGTCCAATGGGATACTATGGTTCCGAGGGTCTGAAGGAGAGGAAACTCTCCTTCAGGCCCTGGGATCCATATTAATGTGTAAAATAAAGAATTAAAATAAAAAAATATTGATATACTCACCTCTCCGAAGCAGCCTGGACCTTACCGCTGGTAACCGGCAGCCTTCTTTGCTTAAAATGAGCGCGTTCAGGGCCTTCCATGACGTCACGGCTTCTGATTGGTCGCGGCCGCCCATGTGACCGCCACGCGACCAATCACAAGCCGTTACGTAATTCTCAGGTCCTAAATTCCTAATTCTAGGAATTTAGGACCTGAGAATTACGTCACGGCTTGTGATTGGTCGCGTGGCGGTCACATGGGCGGCCGCGACCAATCAGAAGCCGTGACGTCATGGAAGGCCCTGAACGCGCTCATTTTAAGCAAACAAGGCTGCCGGTTACCAGCGGCGATGTCCAGGGGCCTCCGGAGAGGTGAGTATATCAATATTTTTTATTTTAATTCTTTATTTTACACTTAAATGTGGATTCCGATACCGATTTCCGATATCGCAAACATATCGGAACTCAGTATCGGAATTCCGATACCAGATTCAGAAGATCGCCGACCTCATGGCCGACCCCACACAGGGGTCGGGTCGGGTTTCATGAAACCCGACTTTGCCAAAAGTCGGCGACTTCTGAAAATGGCCGACCCGTTTCGCTCAACCCTAATCCTGTCCAATAGAGGACAGGATTCATGTATTTCAGGCCATCCTCCCTCAGTGGAGTCGCCTGATTATCGTGTTTCCTTGCTGTAGTTAGGCCGCCTTATTGTCTCGTCCTTTCGCCAGCCTTGTTTGTTGTATTAACCCCTTGTTGTTCTTCCTCTCTTCCAGTACCTGCTCCTGCCCTGTGTTCCTCGGTCCCAGTCATCATCTTTCTTCAGTCCGGTTCTCGTCTCCTCATCTGGTTCTTCCCTCAATTACTGGCTTCCGTCTTCCTTGTCTTCAGCTTTATTATTTCTCCTCCTGTTCCCTCCGTCTCTTATCCTCCTGGTTCCTTGCCCTGCTCCTTCCCGTTTCCTTCCTCTGAGTTTTCTCTCCGTGTCTCTCTTTTGTTTTTTTCCTTGAGCCAATCCCAGGTCCTGGCATCCGTGGTTCAAGAGATCCCTGAGCTTGCTTCCTAACTGTTCCTGTATAGGGGTTGGTCTATTCTGGTGTGCTCGCTCGGGGGAGGGTCGGTTTCACGGTCCAGTGGGTCCACTCTTGTTCTCATCTCCTTCGGTGTAACAGAATGTATTGAATGCGGTAAATCTGCACGATTCAGTGAACACATGTGGATTCCCCTGCGTTCAATACAGGGCAGCGCTTTTGACATAGCGAACATGCACTGCGTCCAAAGTGTTGCTACTTCCGGATCATGTGCCCCCGGCCTTAGACTTAAATTGAGTAAGCAACTTCCGGTCAACAAGTAAGACACTATGGAAGCCAGCTACTCTGAATTAGGCCGGGGTCACACTAGACCGTAATACGGACGAGTGCTATGCGATAAAAAATCGCATAGCACTCGGCCCAATGTTAATCTGTGGTTCAGCTCCCATCATCCGATATTTTCTCCACCGTATTTCGGATCCGAGGGAACTCGCAGCAGGCTGCGATTGTCGCCGAGACTCGCCAATGCAAGTCTATGGGTGCGAGAAAAAATCGGATTACACACGGACCATGCGTGTGCATTGCGAGAAATACGCAGCGGTGTTCTATAGAAAAGCCGGTAATTCAATTGCCGGCTTTGCATTTCTCCTTCACAAACCCGACAGGATATGAGACATGGTTTACATACAGTAAACCATCTCATATCCCCCTTTTTTTTGCATATTCCACACTTCTAATGTTAGTAGTGTGTATGTGCAAAATTTGGCCGCTGTAGCTGCTAAAATAAAGGGTTAAATGGCGGAAAAAATTGGCGTGGGCTCCCGCGCAATTTTCTCCGCCAGAGTGGTAAAGCCAGTGACTGAGGGCAGATATTAATAGCCAGGAGAGGGTCCATGGTTATTGGCCCCCCCGTGGCTAAAAACATCTGCCCCCAGCCACCCCAGAAAAGGCACATGTGGAAGATGCGCCTATTCTGGCACTTGGCCACTCTCTTCCCACTCCCGTGTAGCGGTGGGATATGGGGTAATGAAGGGTTAATGCCACCTTGCTATTGTAAGGTGACATTAAGCCAGATTAATAATGGGGAGGCGTCAATTATGACACCTATCCATTATTAATCCAATTGTTGGAAAGGGTTAAAAAACACACACACACATGATTTAAAAGTAGTTTAATGAAATAAACACAGCGGTTGTTGTAATAATTTATTGTTCTCTCAATCCATCAGGAACACCCTCGCTTGGAAAAATAATAAACGCACAAGATACATACCTTCTGGTGAACCGTCTCGCCCCACGAAGTAAATCCATCTGAAGGGGTTAACTAATATTACAGGCACGAGCTGCGATAAACCACTCGCTCGTACCTGTAATCCCCGGGTGCTGAAAGGAAAGCAGGATCTGTACTTACATTGAGTCGCGGTGAGGCGCCCTCTGGTGGATGTTCTCATGAACTGCAGCCTGGGAACTTTTTCCCACGCTCCAGGTCATATGAGGACATCCACCAGGGGGCGCATCACCGCGACTGAAGGAAATGTAGGTCAATGACCTACATTTCATTCATTCGCCGGGGAATTACAAGCAGGAGCACACCACTGCATTTAGCAGGGCTCCTGCCTGTAATATTAGTTAACCACTTCAGATGGATTACTTCGTGGGACGTGACGGTTCACCAGAAGGTATGTATCTTGTGCGTTTATTATTTTTCCAAGCGAGGGTGTTCCTGATGGATTGAGAGAACAATAAATTATTACAACAACCGCTGTGTTTATTTCATTAAACTACTATTAAATCATGTGTGTGTGTGTTTTTTAACCCTTTCCAACAATTGGATTAATAATGGATAGGTGTCATAATTGATGCCTCTCCATTATTAATCTGGCTTAATGTCACCTCACAATAGCAAGGTGGCATTAACCCTTCATTACCCCATAGCCCACCGCTAGGGTTGAGCGAAACGGGTCGTTCATTTTCAAAAGTCGCCGACTTTTGGCAAAGTCGGCGTCTCATGAATCCGAGCCGATCCCAGCGTTGCATCGGCCATGCGGTACGCGACTTTCGCGCCAAAGTCGCGTTTCAATGACGCTAAAAGCGCCATTTCTCAGCCAATGAAGGTGGACGCAGAGTGTGGGCAGCGTGATGACATAGGTCCTGGTCCCCACCATCTTAGAGAAGGGCATTGCAGTGATTGGCTTGCTGTCTGCGGCGTCACAGGGGCTATAAAGGGGCGTTCCCGCCGACCGCCATCTCACTGCTGCTGATCTGAGCTTAGGGAGAGGTTGCTGCTGCCGCTTCATCAGAAGCAGGGATAGCGTTAGGCAGGGTCCATAAACCACCAAACCGCTTGTGCTGTAGCGATTTCCACTGTCCAACACCACCTTCGGTGTGCAGGGACAGTGGAAGCTACATTTTTTTATTTTTTCTCTCAGCGCTGTAGCTCATTGGGCTGCACTAGAAGGCTCCCTGATAGCTGTATTGCTGTGTGTACGCCACTGTGGAAACCAACTGCTTTTTTCAAAGCACATATCCTCTTGTTCCTTCCTTTCTGCACAGCTATCTTTTTTGTTTGTCCACACTTTTTATTTAATTTGTGCATCAGTCCACTCCTATTGCTGCCTGCCATACCTGGCTGAGATTACTGCAGGGAGATAGTAATTGTAGGACAGTCCCTGTTTTTTTTTTTTTTTTTTTTTTTGTGGGAGATTAAGATTGGCATTTCTCCTAGAGTGCCATCCCTGTGTGTGCCATCTCTCACTGAGTGGGCCATAGAAAGCCTATTTATTTTTTTCCTTGATTTAGGTTCTAAAATCTACCTTAACAAAAAAACACTACATCAATCAGTGGGAGAAAAATATTGGCCTCAGTCAGGGCTTGTGTGCCACTCCTGTGTGTGCCATCTCTCATTCAGTGGGCCATAGAAAGCCTTTTTTTTATTTTATTTTATTATTCGGTTTCTAAAGTCTCCCTGAAAAAAAAAAAAAAAACAGTGGGAGATTAATATTGCCCTTTCAGCTTGTGTGCCAGTCTTGACTCCTGGGTGTGCCACCTCTCTCTCTCAAATTGTGGGCCATAGAAAGCCTATTTATTTTTTTCCTTGATTTGGGTTCGAAAATCTACCTTAAAAAAAAAATCTCCATCAATCAGTGGGAGAAAAATATTGGCCTCAGTCAGGGCTTGTGTGCCACTCCTGTGTGTGCCATCTCTCACTCAGTGGGCCATAGAAAGCCTATTTATTTTTTTGCTTGATTTGGGTTCTAAAATCTACCTTAAAAAAAAACACTACATCAATCAGTGGGAGAAAAATATTGGCCTCAGTCAGGGCTTGTGTGCCACTCCTGTGTGTGCCATCTCTCATTCAGTGGGCCATAGAAAGCCTTTTTTTTAATTATTATTATTATTATTTGGTTTCTAAAGTCTCCCTGAAAAAAAAATAAATAAAAAAAAAACAGTGGGAGATTAATATTGCCCTTTCAGCTTGTGTGCCAGTCTTGACTCCTGGGTGTGCCACCTCTCTCTCTCAAATTGTGGGCCATAGAAAGCCTATTTATTTTTTTCCTTGATTTGGGTTCTAAAATCTACCTTAAAAAAAAACACTACATCAATCAGTGGGAGAAAAATATTGGCCTCAGTCAGGGCTTGTGTGCCACTCCTGTGTGTGCCATCTCTCACTCAGTGGGCCATAGAAAGCCTATTTATTTTTTTGCTTGATTTGGGTTCGAAAATCTACCTTAAAAAAAAACACTACATCAATCAGTGGGAGAAAAATATTGGCCTCAGTCAGGGCTTGTGTGCCACTCCTGTGTGTGCCATCTCTCACTGAGTGGGCCATAGAAAGCCTATTTATTTTTTTCCTTGATTTGGGTTCTAAAATCTACCTTAACAAAAAAACACTACATCAATCAGTGGGAGAAAAATATTGGCCTCAGTCAGGGCTTGTGTGCCACTCCTGTGTGTGCCATCTCTCATTCAGTGGGCCATAGAAAGCCTTTTTTTTATTTTATTTTATTATTTGGTTTCCAAAGTCTCCCTGAAAAAAAAAAATAAAAAAAAAAACAGTGGGAGATTAATATTGCCCTTTCAGCTTGTGTGCCAGTCTTGACTCCTGGGTGTGCCACCTCTCTCTCTTAAATTGTGGGCCATAGAAAGCCTATTTATTTTTTTCCTTGATTTGGGTTCGAAAATCTACCTTAAAAAAAAACACTACATCAATCAGTGGGAGAAAAATATTGGCCTCAGTCAGGGCTTGTGTGCCACTCCTGTGTGTGCCATCTCTCACTCAGTGGGCCATAGAAAGCCTATTTATTTTTTTGATTGATTTTGGTTCTAAAATCTACCTTAAAAAAAAACACTACATCAATCAGTGGGAGAAAAATATTGGCCTCAGTCAGGGCTTGTGTGCCACTCCTGTGTGTGCCATCTCTCATTCAGTGGGCCATAGAAAGCCTTTTTTTTTTTTTTAATTATTATTATTTGGTTTCTAAAGTCTCCCTGAAAAAAAACTAAATAAAAAAAAAACAGTGGGAGATTAATATTGCCCTTTCAGCTTGTGTGCCAGTCTTGACTCCTGGGTGTGCCACCTCTCTCTCTCAAATTGTGGGCCATAGAAAGCCTATTTATTTTTTTCCTTGATTTGGGTTCTAAAATCTACCTTAAAAAAAAACACTACATCAATCAGTGGGAGAAAAATATTGGCCTCAGTCAGGGCTTGTGTGCCACTCCTGTGTGTGCCATCTCTCACTCAGTGGGCCATAGAAAGCCTATTTATTTTTTTGCTTGATTTGGGTTCGAAAATCTACCTTAAAAAAAACACTACATCAATCAGTGGGAGAAAAATATTGGCCTCAGTCAGGGCTTGTGTGCCACTCCTGTGTGTGCCATCTCTCACTCAGTGGGCCATAGAAAGCCTATTTATTTTTTTGCTTGATTTGGGTTCTAAAATCTACCTTAAAAAAAAACACTACATCAATCAGTGGGAGAAAAATATTGGCCTCAGTCAGGGCTTGTGTGCCACTCCTGTGTGTGCCATCTCTCATTCAGTGGGCCATAGAAAGCCTTTTTTTTTTTTTTTTTATTATTTGGTTTCTAAAGTCTCCCTGAAAAAAAAATAAATAAAAAAAAAAAACAGTGGGAGATTAATATTGTCCTTTCAGCTTGTGTGCCAGTCTTGACTCCTGGGTGTGCCACCTCTCTCTCTCAAATTGTGGGCCATAGAAAGCCTATTTATTTTTTTCCTTGATTTGGGTTCGAAAATCTACCTTAAAAAAAAAAACTCCATCAATCAGTGGGAGAAAAATATTGGCCTCAGTCAGGGCTTGTGTGCCACTCCTGTGTGTGCCATCTCTCACTCAGTGGGCCATAGAAAGCCTATTTATTTTTTTGCTTGATTTGGGTTCTAAAATCTACCTTAAAAAAAAACACTACATCAATCAGTGGGAGAAAAATATTGGCCTCAGTCAGGGCTTGTGTGCCACTCCTGTGTGTGCCATCTCTCACTCAGTGGGCCATAGAAAGCCTATTTATTTTTTTGCTTGATTTGGGTTCGAAAATCTACCTTAAAAAAAAACACTACATCAATCAGTGGGAGAAAAATATTGGCCTCAGTCAGGGCTTGTGTGCCACTCCTGTGTGTGCCATCTCTCACTCAGTGGGCCATAGAAAGCCTATTTATTTTTTTGCTTGATTTGGGTTCTAAAATCTACCTTAAAAAAAAACACTACATCAATCAGTGGGAGAAAAATATTGGCCTCAGTCAGGGCTTGTGTGCCACTCCTGTGTGTGCCATCTCTCATTCAGTGGGCCATAGAAAGCCTTTTTTTTTTTTTATTATTATTTGGTTTCTAAAGTCTTCCTGAAAAAAAATAAATAAAAAAAAAGTGGGAGATTAATATTGCCCTTTCAGCTTGTGTGCCAGTCTTGACTCCTGGGTGTGCCACCTCTCTCTCTCAAATTGTGGGCCATAGAAAGCCTATTTATTTTTTTCCTTGATTTGGGTTCGAAAATCTACCTTAAAAAAAACAACTCCATCAATCAGTGGGAGAAAAATATTGGCCTCAGTCAGGGCTTGTGTGCCACTCCTGTGTGTGCCATCTCTCACTCAGTGGGCCATAGAAAGCCTATTTATTTTTTTGCTTGATTTGGGTTCGAAAATCTACCTTAAAAAAACACTACATCAATCAGTGGGAGAACAATATTGGCCTCAGTCAGGGCTTGTGTGCCACTCCTGTGTGTGCCATCTCTCACTCAGTGGGCCATAGAAAGCCTATTTATTTTTTTCCTTGATTTGGGTTCGAAAATCTACCTTAAAAAAAAAAACTCCATCAATCAGTGGGAGAAAAATATTGGCCTCAGTCAGGGCTTGTGTGCCACTCCTGTGTGTGCCATCTCTCACTCAGTGGGCCATAGAAAGCCTATTGATTTTTTTGCTTGATTTGGGTTCTAAAATCTACCTTAAAAAAAACACTACATCAATCAGTGGGAGAAAAATATTGGCCTCAGTCAGGGCTTGTGTGCCACTCCTGTGTGTGCCATCTCTCACTCAGTGGGCCATAGAAAGCCTTTTTTTTTTTTTTTTTTTATTATTTGGTTTCTAAAGTCTCCCTGAGAAAAAAAATAAATAAAAAAATAGGTGGGAGATTAATATTGACATTTGTGCTTGAGTGACAGTCCTGCGTGTGTGTCATCTCTGTGATTTGGTGCCACAGAAAACAGAGTGTGTAACATTGTGCCTGATTTTCCTTGTGGTCTCACCAACCTGTTAAGGGATATTGAAATCATACTGAAGTTATAGCTCACCGTGTAAGTTGTTTGACAGCAACAAATAAAGTTAATTTGGTTAAGTTTTTCAAACAATGAGGAAGTCTGGTGCAAGAGGTCGTGGCCGTGGGCGTTCATTGTCAGCTGGTAATGATGGTAGTGGTAGTGGAGCATCAGGTGGTCGTGGGGATAAAAATATTCCACCTAAGTCTGGAGCTGTGGAGCCTGTTTCGTCGTCTGGCTACACAAGGCCTCGAAAGCTTTCTTTTCTGGGAGTAGGAAAACCGCTTTTAAAGCCGGAGCAGCAACAGCAAGTTTTGGCTAACATTGCAGACTCAGCCTCTAGCTCTTTTGCCCCCTCTTCTGAAACTGGTAAATGTAAAAGCAGCGCGTCGCTTGTGGATGTTCACGGTCAGGGACAAGTCGCTTCCTTGTCCTCCTCAGCAAAAACAACAACAAGAGAGAAGGATGCAGCAGGCGACACAACGGGTTACTCCATGGAGCTCTTTACACATACCGTCCCTGGCTTAGAAAGTGAAACACTTAACAGGCCATGCCCATTACAAGTAGATTCTGACATGGAGTGCACTGATGCACAGCCACAGCCAGAGTACTATGCTGCTCCTTTGACTGAGACCACAACATTGCCCTCTCAGGGTACTGATCCGCAATCAGACCCTGATGAGACTATGTTGCCCCGCCACGAACGCTATACCACCGACCGACACAGTGACACAGACAAAGTTGCAGGCGAGCTCGAAGAGGAGGTAATAGATGACCCAGTTGTTGACCCCGATTGGCAGCCATTGGGGGAACAGGGTGCAGGCGGCAGTAGTTCAGAAGCGGAGGTGGAGGAGGGGCCGCAGCAGGCATCAACATCGCAACAGGTTCCATCTGCCGGGCCCGTATCTGGCCCAAAACGCGTGTCAAAGCCAAAACCTGTTGGAGGACAGCGTGGCCATCCGGTTAAAGCTCAGTCTGCAATCCCTGAAAAGGGATCCGATGCTAGGAAGAGTGCAGTCTGGCATTTTTTTAAACAACATCCAATTGATCAGCGCAAAGTCATCTGTCAAAAATGTTTAACTAGCTTAAGCAGAGGTCAGAATCTGAAAAGTCTCAATACTAGTTGCATGCATAGACACTTAACCACCATGCATTTTCAAGCCTGGACTAACTACCAAACGTCCCTTAAGGTTGTAGCACCCTCGGCCAATGAAGCTAGTCAGCAACGCAACATCCCTTCCGTCACTGTAAGGCCACCATTTTCCGCACCACCGGCAGTATCTGTGCAGGTTTCTTTGACAGCCAAAAGCAGTCAGGGTCAGGGAATCACCAGTTTTGTAGGAGGAAATATTGCATCTAGGGCACCGGCGGAAACAATACCGTCTCCAACCGTCTCTCAGTCTGCCATGTCCACCGGCACACCCGCAAGTTCCACGATCTCCATCTCTCCAGTTCAGCTCACACTACATGAGACTCTGGTTAGAAAAAGGAAGTACTTATCCTCGCATCCGCGTACACAGGGTTTTAACGCCCACATAGCTAGACTAATCTCGTTAGAGATGATGCCCTACCGGTTAGTTGAAAGCGAAGCTTTCAAAGCCGTGATGGAGTACGCTGAACCACAATACGAGCTACCCAGTCGACACTTTTTTTCAAGAAAAGCCATCCCAGCCCTGCACCAGCATGTTAAACAGCGCATCGTCCATGCACTCAGGCAATCTGTGAGTACAAAGGTGCACCTGACTACAGATGCATGGACCAGTAGGCATGGCCAGGGACGTTATGTGTCCATCACGGCACACTGGGTGAATGTGGTGGATGCAGGGTCCACAGGGGACATCAATTTCGGGACAGTTGTGCCTAGCCCACGGTCTAGGAAACAGTTGGCTGTAGGCGTTCGCACCCCCTCCTCCTCCTCCTCCTCGTCCTCCTGCAGAAGCTACAGCTCTTCCACAGACCGCAGTCGGCCAACCACTCCATCGGCAGATGACACTGTTGCACACCAGTTGTCCCATTATGGGCCAGCTACTGGCAAGCGTCAGCAGGCTGTATTGGCTATGAAGTGTTTGGGCGACAACAGACACACCGCGGAAGTTCTGTCCGAGTTCTTGCAACAAGAAACGCAGTCGTGGCTGGGCACAGTAGATCTTGGGGCAGGCAAGGTAGTGAGTGATAACGGAAGGAATTTCATGGCTGCCATCTCCCTTTCCCAACTGAAACACATTCCTTGCCTGGCTCACACCTTAAACCTGGTGGTGCAGTGCTTATCGAAAACTTATCCTGGGTTCTCCGACCTGCTCCTCAAAGTGCGTGGACTTTGCTCACATATCCGACGTTCGCCTGTACACGCCAGCCATATGCAGACCTATCAGCGGTCTTTGAACCTTCCCCAGCATCGCCTAATCATAGACGTTGCAACAAGGTGGAACTCAACACTGCACATGCTTCAGAGACTGTGCCAACAGAGGCGGGCTGTTATGTTTTTGTGGGAGGATACACATACACGGGCAGGCAGTAGGATGGCAGACATGGAGTTGTCAGGTGTACAGTGGTCCAAGATACAAGACATGTGTCAAGTCCTTCAGTGTTTTGAGGAATGCACACGGCTGGTTAGTGCAGACAACGCCGTAATAAGCATGAGCATCCCCCTAATGCATCTGCTGATGCAAAGTTTGACGCACATAAAGGAGCAGGCGTCTGCACCAGAGGAAGAGGAAAGCCTTGATGACAGTCAGCCATTGTCTGGTCAGGGCAGTGTACAGGACGAGGTAGCGGGCGAAGAGGAGGTGGAGGACGAGGAGGATGATGGGGATGAGTATATTTTTAATGCGGAAGCTTTCCCGGGGGCACTGGAAATTGGTTGCGTGGCAAGGCCGGGTTCTGGTTTTTTGAGGGACACAAGTGACGTAGATTTGCCTGAAACTGCCCCTCAACCAATCACAACAGGAGATTTGACAACTGGAACTTTGGCCCACATGGCGGATTATGCCTTACGTATCCTAAAAAGGGACACACGCATTACGAAAATGATGAACGATGACGATTACTGGTTGGCCTGCCTCCTTGATCCACGCTATAAAGGCAAATTGCAAAATATTATGCCACATGAGAACTTGGAACTAATATTAGCAACCAAACAATCAACTCTTGTTGACCGTTTGCTTCAGGCATTCCCAGCACACAGCGCACGTGATCGTTCTCACATGAGCTCCAGGGGGCAGCAGACTAGGAGTGTTAGGGGTGCACACATCAGAAGTGGCGTTGGACAGAGGGGTTTTCTGACCAGGTTGTGGAGTGATTTTGCTATGACCACAGACAGGACAGGTACTGCTGCATCAATTGAAAGTGACAGGAGACATTTGTCCAGTATGGTTACTAACTATTTTTCATCCCTTATCGATGTTCTCCCTCAACCGTCATTCCCATTTGATTACTGGGCATCAAAATTAGACACCTGGCCAGAATTGGCCGAATATGCATTGCAGGAACTTGCTTGCCCGGCAGCAAGTGTCCTATCAGAAAGAGTATTCAGTGCTGCAGGTTCAATATTAACCGAAAAAAGGACTCGTCTGGCTACCCAAAATGTTGACGATCTAACATTCATTAAAATGAACCACAACTGGATTTCGAAATCTTTTGCCCCACCTTGCCCGGCCGACACCTAGCTTTCCTATGAAAAGCTCTTGCCTGTGGACTACTGTGAATTACTTTTCTAATGTATAATTTGCTGCAGCTGATTGTCCAGCATACGACATGTTTACACCTCCCTAAATGGCCAAACTCCCCACACGGGGCCGTGGTATCGCGACTTGGCGCAAGCACCCGTGAGACTGCTGTTTGTCTGAAGAGGTGGGTGTGCCCGCTTTTGGTCGACGGCACTGCCACTGGGTCCCTCATAGTACAATGTAGTGTCTCTGGCGGTGGCGGTGCGCACCCAACGTCAGACACACCGTTGTAACATGAGGGGCCCTGGGGCGGTCCCGCCGGTCTCAAGAGAGTTCCCCCCTCCCCCAGCTCAAACTGTGCTCTACCACGTGCAAAATTATGTCGCACAGCTCCACCAATCTTTAGTCTATTCGCTGACATCATTCAATGTCTGACTGGCACTGACAATACAAATTTGTAGACATCTATGATGCAACTTAAAGTAGTCTGTGTCTGTGTCCTATATTGGCACCATTAAATAGTTACTGCCAAATTACTATGTCAGAAACTCAGCAGATGAGCCCACCCCTGTACCTAAGTATGCCACCTTTTTTTTTTTTTTTTTTGGTTGTTTTGCGAGACATTAACATCTATTTATATTTTGGGAGTACTGGGACAGACACTCCTTGCAATACTCCTCCACTGACCACCAAGCTGCCTGCCTGTGTATCCATGTAACCGATGTAAAACTGCCATGAGCCTATTGTTTGTTATTTTAGGCCTTTGATAGCCTGTCTGCGGTCCCTACTTTAAATACTCCTCCACTGACCACCAAGCTGCCTGCCTGTGTATCCATGTAACCAATGTAAAACTGCCTTGAGCCTATTGTTTGTTATTTTAGGCCTTTGATAGCCTGTCTGCGGTCCCTACTTTAAATACTCCTCCACTGACCACCAAGCTGCCTGTGTATCCATGTAACCGATGTAAAACTGCCATGAGCCTATTGTTTGTTATTTTAGGCCTTTGATAGCCTGTCTGCGGTCCCTACTTTAAATATTCCCCCGCTGACAACAATGCTGCCTGTGTATCCATGTAACCGATGTAAAACTGCCGTGAGCCTATTGTTTGTTATTTTAGGCCTTTGATAGCCTGTCTGCGGTCCCTACTTTAACCCCTTCACCCCCAAGGGTGGTTTGCACGTTAATGACCGGGCCAATTTTTACAATTCTGACCACTGTCCCTTTATGAGGCTATAACTCTGGAACGCTTTGACGGATCTTGGCGATTCTGACATTGTTTTCTCGTGACATATTGTACTTCATGTTAGTGGTAAAATTTATTCGATATAACTTGCGTTTATTTGTGAAAAAAATGGAAATTTGGCGAAAATTTTGAAAATTTTGCAATTTTCCAACTTTGAATTTTTATGCCCTTAAATCACAGACATATGTCACGCAAAATACTTAATAAGTAACATTTCCCACATGTCTACTTTACATCAGTACAATTTTGGAACCAAAATTTTTTTTTGTGACGGAGTTATAAGGGTTAAAAGTTGACCAGCAATTTCTCATTTTTACAACACCATTTTTTTTTAGGGACCACATCTCATTTGAAGTCATTTTGAGGGGTCTATATGATAGAAAATACTCAAGTGTGACACCATTCTAAAAACTGCACCCCTCAAGGTGCTCAAAACCACATTCAAGAAGTTTATTAACCCTTCAGGTGTTTCACAGGAATTTTTGGAATGTTTAAATAAAAATGAACATTTAACTTTTTTTCACACAAAATTTATTTCAGCTCCAATTTTTTTTATTTTACCAAGGGTAACAGGAGAAAATGGACCCCCAAAGTTGTTGTACAATTTGTCCTGAGTACGCTGATACCCCATATGTGGGGGTAAACCACTGTTTGGGCGTATGGCAGAGCTCGGAAGGAAAGGAGCGCCATTTGACTTTTCAATGCAAAATTGACTGGAATTGAGATGGGACGCCATGTTGCGTTTGGAGAGCCCCTGATGTGCCTAAACACTGAAACCCCCTACAAGTGACACCATTTTGGAAAGTAGACCCCCTAAGGAACTTATCTTGATGTGTGGTGAGCACTTTGACCCACCAAGTGCTTCACAGAAGTTTATAATGCAGAGCCGTAAAAATAAAAAATCATATTTTTTCACAAAAATGATCTTTTCGCCCCAAATTTTTTATTTTCCCAAGGGTAAGAGAAGAAATTGGACCCCAAAAAATGTTGTGCAATTTGTCCTGAGTACGATGATACCCCATATGTGGGTGTAAACCATTGTTTGGGCGCATGGCAGAGCTTGGAAGGGAAGGAGCGCCATTTGACTTTTCAATGCAAAATTGACTGGAATTGAGATGGGACGCCATGTTGCGTTTGGAGAGCCCCTGATGTGCCTAAACATTGAAACTCCCTACAAGTGACACCATTTTGGAAAGTAGACCCCCTAAGGAACTTATCTAGATGTGTGGTGAGCACTTTGACCCACCAAGTGCTTCACAGAAGTTTATAATGTAGAGCCGTAAAAATAAAAAATCATATTTTTTCACAAAAATGATCTTTTCGCCCCCAATTTTTTATTTTCCCAAGGGTAAGAGAAGAAATTGGACCCCAAAAAATGTTGGCCAATTTGTCCTGAGTACGCTGATACCCCATATGTGGGTGTAAACCATTGTTTGGGCGCATGGCAGAGCTTGGAAGGGAAGGAGCGCCATTTGACTTTTCAATGCAAAATTGACTGGAATTGAGATGGGACGCCATGTTGCGTTTGGAGAGCCCCTGATGTGCCTAAACATTGAAACTCCCTACAAGTGACACCATTTTGGAAAGTAGACCCCCTAAGGAACTTATCTAGATGTGTGGTGAGCACTTTGACTCACCAAGTGCTTCACAGAAGTTTATAATGCAGAGCCGTAAAAATAAAAAATCATATTTTTTCACAAAAATGATCTTTTTGCCCCCAATTTTTTATTTTCCCAAGGGTAAGAGAAGAAATTGGACCCCAAAAAATGTTGGCCAATTTGTCCTGAGTACGCTGATACCCCATATGTGGGTGTAAACCATTGTTTGGGCGCATGGCAGAGCTTGGAAGGGAAGGAGCGCCATTTGACTTTTCAATGCAAAATTGACTGGAATTGAGATGGGACGCCATGTTGCGTTTGGAGAGCCCCTGATGTGCCTAAACATTGAAACTCCCTACAAGTGACACCATTTTGGAAAGTAGACCCCCTAAGGTTCTTATCTAGATGTGTTTTGAGAGCTTTGAACCCCCAAGTGTTTCACTACAGATTATAACGCAGAGCCGTGAAAATAATTTTTATTTTTTTTCTCAAAAATGATTTTTTAGCACCCAGCTTTGTATTTTTACAAGGGTAACAGAATAAATTGGACCCCAAAATTTGTTTTCCAATTTGTCCTGAGTACGCTGATACCCCATATGTGGGGGGGAACCACTGTTTGGGCGCATGACAGAGCTCGGAAGGGAAGGAGCGCCATTTGGAATGCAGCCTTAAATGGATTGGTCTGCAGGCGTCACGTTGCATTTGCAGAGCCCCTGATGTACCCAAACAGTACAAACCCCCCACAAGTGACCCCATATTGGAAACTAGACCTCCCAAGGAACTTATCTAGATGTGTTGTGAGAACTTTGAACCCCCAAGTGTTTCACTACAGTTTATAACGCAGAGCCGTGAAAATAAAACATCTTTTTTTTCCCACAAAAATGATTTTTAGCCCCCCAAATTTTTATTTTCCTAAGGATAACAAGAGAACTTGGACCCCAGAAGTTGTTGTTCAATTTGTCCCGAGTACGCTGATAACACATATGTTGGGGTAAACCCCTTTTTGGGCGCACGGGAGAGCTCGGAAGGGAAGGAGCACTGTTTTACTTTTTCAACGCAGAATTGGCTGGAATTGAGATTGGACGCCATGTCGCGCTTGGAGAGCCCCTGATCCCAACGGTAACCCTAACCACACCCCTAACCCTAACCACACCCCTAGCCCTGACACACCCATAATTCTAATCCCAACCCTAATCCAAACGTAAATGTAATCCAAACCCTAACCCTAACTTTACCTCCAACCCTAGCCCTAACCCTAACCCTACCCCTAACCCTAAACGTGACTGAAATACGTGTCATTAAAATACGTGTCACTGAAATACGTGGCACTGAAATACGTGGCACTGAAATACGTGGCACTGAAATACGTGGCACTGAAATACGTGGCACTGAAATACGTGGCACTTAAATACGTGGCACTTAAATACGTGGCACTGAAATATGTGATACGTGGCACTTAAATACGTGGCACTTAAATACGTGGCACTGAAATATGTGGCACTGAAATACGTGGCACTTAAATACGTGGCACTGAAATACGTGGCACTGAAATACGTGGCACTGAAATACGTGGCACTGAAATACGTGGCACTTAAATACGTGGCACTGAAATACGTGGCACTGAAATATGTGATACGTGGCACTTAAATACGTGGCACTGAAATACGTGGCACTGAAACACGTGGCACTGAAATACGTGGCACTTAAATACGTGGCACTGAAATACGTGGCACTTAAATACGTGGCACTTAAATACGTGGCACTGAAATATGTGATACGTGGCACTTAAATACGTGGCACTGAAATACGTGGCACTGAAATACGTGGCACTGAAATACGTGGCACTGAAATACGTGGCACTTAAATACGTGGCACTTAAATACGTGGCACTGAAATATGTGATACGTGGCACTTAAATACGTGGCACTGAAACACGTGGCACTGAAATACGTGGCACTGAAATACGTGGCACTGAAATACGTGGCACTGAAATACGTGGCACTGAAATACGTGGCACTGAAATACGTGGCACTGAAATACGTGGTACTAAAATACGTGGCACTGAAATACGTGATACGTGGCACTGAAATACGTGGCACTGAAATACGTGATACGTGGCACTGAAATACGTGGCACTGAAATACGTGGCACTGAAATACGTGGCACTGAAATACGTGGCCCTATGACTGTCAGAAAATGTTCATTAAACGGTTAGGGATGAGTTTAGGGGTAGGGTTAGGGTTTGGATCCCTTTATCACCTTGATGGTGGTGGGTGGCTTTTCAGTGTGTTTTCTGTTTTTTTTCGATAAAAATGCATGCGTTTTTAACGCAAACAAACGCATGTGCTTAAAAACGCAAGAAAATACTGCAGGTTGTATTTCTGAAAATGAACGCATGCAGAAAAAAACCGCATGCGTTTGAAAACGCGACCAAACGCGTACAAAAAAACCGCATGCGTTTTCAATGTCAAATATAGGGAAAAAACGCATGCGTTTTTTTGTGCAAAAAACGCTGCAGACAAAAACGCAAGTGTGAAACCAGCGACGCTTTTTATAGCAAAAAAGTTTTTGCGTCTCCACATTTTGAGACCTATAATTTTTCCACATTTTGCTCCACAGAGTCATGTGAGGTCTTGTTTTTTGCGGGACGAGTTGACGTTTTTATTGGTAACATTTTCGGACACGTGACCATTTTTGATCGCTTTTTATTCCGATTTTTGTGAGGCAGAATGACCAAAAACCTGCTATTCATGAATTTCTTTTGGGAGAGACGTTTATACCGTTCCGCGTTTGGTAAAATTGATAAAGCAGTTTTATTCGTCGGGTCAGTACGATTACAGCGATATCTCATTTATATCATTTTTTTATGTTTTGGCGCTTTTATACGATAAAAACTAAAATATAGAAAAAATAATTATTTTGGTATCGCTTTATTCTCAGGACTATAACTTTTTTATTTTTTTGCTGATGATGCTGTATGGTGGCTTGTTTTTTGCGGGACAAGATGACGTTTTCAGCGGTACCATGGATATTTATATCAGTCTTTTTGATCGTGTGTTATTCCACTTTTTGTTCGGCGGTATGGTAATAAAGCGTTGTTTTTTGCCTCGTTTTTTTTTTTTTTTTTCTTACGGTGTTTACTGAAGGGGTTAACTAGTGGGGCAGTTTTATAGGTTGGGTCGTTACGGACGCGGCGATACTAAATATGTGTACTTTTATTGTTTTTTTTTTTTTATTTAGATAAAGAAATGTATTTATGGGAATAATATATATTTTTTTATTATTATTTATTTAGGAATTTTTTTTTTTTTTTTTTTACACATGTGGAAAAATTTTTTTTTTACTTTTTTACTTTGTCCCAGGGGGGGACATCACAGATCATTGATCTGGCAGTGTGCACAGCACTCTGCCAGATCGACGATCTGCTGTGCAGGGCTGCAGGCTTACCAAGCGTCTGCTCTGAGCAGACACTCGGTAAGCCACCTCCTTCCCTGCAGGACCCGGATGCCGCGGCCATCTTGGATCCGGGACCTGCGGCGAGGAGGGAGGTAGGAGACCCTCAGAGCAACGCGATCACATCGCGTTGCTCCGGGGGTCTCAGGGAAGCCCGCAGGGAGCCCCCTCCCTGCGCGATGCTTCCCTATACCGCCGGTACACTGCGATCATGTTTGATCGCGGTGTGCCGGGGGTTAATGTGCCGGGGGCGGTCCGTGACCGCTCCTGGCACATAGTGCCGGATGTCAGCTGCGATATGCAGCTGACACCCGGCCGCGATCGGCCGCGCTCCCCCCGTGAGCGCCTCTGATCGGTGATGACGTACTATCCCGTCGGCGGTCATACGGGCCCACCCCACCTCGACGGGATAGTACGTCTGATGTCAGGAAGGGGTTAAATACTCCCCCGCTGACAACAATGCTGCCTGTGTATCCATGTAACCGATGTAAAACTGCCATGAGCCTATTTTTAGGTATTTTAGGTATTTTAGGCCTTTGATAGCCTGTCTGCGGTCCCTACTTTAAATACTCCACTGACCACCAAGCTGCCTGTGTATCCATGTAACCGATGTAAAACTGCCATGAGCCTATTGTTTGTTATTTTAGGCCTTTGATAGCCTGTCTGCGGTCCCTACTTTAAATACTCCCCCGCTGACAACAATGCTGCCTGTGTATCCATGTAACCGATGTAAAACTGCCATGAGCCTATTGTTTGTTATTTTAGGCCTTTGATAGCCTGTCTGCGGTCCCTACTTTAAATACTCCCCCGCTGACAACAATGCTGCCTGTGTATCCATGTAACCGATGTAAAACTGCCATGAGCCTATTGTTTGTTATTTTAGGCCTTTGATAGCCTGTCTGCGGTCCCTACTTTAAATACTCCTCCACTGACCACCAAGCTGCCTGTGTATCCATGTAACCGATGTAAAACTGCCTTGAGCCTATTTTTAGGTATTTTAGGCCTTTGATAGCCTGTCTGCGGTCCCTACATTAAATACTCCTCCACTGACCACCAAGCTGCCTGTGTATCCATGTAACCGATGTAAAACTGCCATGAGCCTATTGTTTGTTATTTTAGGCCTTTGATAGCCTGTCTGCGGTCCCTACTTTAAATACTCCTCCACTCACCACCAAGTTGCCTGTGTATCCATGTAACCGATGTAAAACTGCCATGAGCCTATTGTTTGTTATTTTAGGCCTTTGATAGCCTGTCTGCGGTCCCTACTTTAAATACTCCTCCACTGACCACCAAGCTGCCTGTGTATCCATGTAACCGATGTAAAACTGCCATGAGCCTATTGTTTGTTATTTTAGGCCTTTGATAGCCTGTCTGCGGTCCCTACTTTAAATACTCCCCCGCTGACAACAATGCTGCCTGTGTATCCATGTAACCGATGTAAAACTGCCATGAGCCTATTGTTTGTTATTTTAGGCCTTTGATAGCCTGTCTGCGGTCCCTACTTTAAATACTCCCCCGCTGACAACAATGCTGCCTGTGTATCCATGTAACCGATGTAAAACTGCCATGAGCCTATTTTTAGGTATTTTAGGCCTTTGATAGCCTGTCTGCGGTCCCTACTTTAAATACTCCTCCACTGACCACCAAGCTGCCTGTGTATCCATGTAACCGATGTAAAACTGCCATGAGCCTATTGTTTGTTATTTTAGGCCTTTGATAGCCTGTCTGCGGTCCCTAGTTTAAATACTCCCCCGCTGACAACAATGCTGCCTGTGTATCCATGTAACCAATGTAAAACTGCCATGAGCCTATTGTTTGTTATTTTAGGCCTTTGATAGCCTGTCTGCGGTCCCTACTTTAAATACTCCCCCGCTGACAACAATGCTGCCTGTGTATCCATGTAACCGATGTAAAACTGCCATGAGCCTATTGTTTGTTATTTTAGGCCTTTGATAGCCTGTCTGCGGTCCCTACTTTAAATACTCCTCCACTGACCACCAAGCTGCCTGTGTATCCATGTAACCGATGTAAAACTGCCTTGAGCCTATTTTTAGGTATTTTAGGCCTTTGATAGCCTGTCTGCGGTCCCTACTTTAAATACTCCTCCACTGACCACCAAGCTGCCTGTGTATCCATGTAACCGATGTAAAACTGCCATGAGCCTATTGTTTGTTATTTTAGGCCTTTGATAGCCTGTCTGCAGTCCCTACTTTAAATACTCCTCCACTCACCACCAAGCTGCCTGCCCGTGTATCCATGTAACCGCTGTAAAACTGCCATGAGCCTATTGTTTGTTATTTTAGGCCTTTGATAGCCTGTCTGCGGTCCCTACTTTAAATACTCCTCCACTGACCACCAAGCTGCCTGTGTATCCATGTAACCGATGTAAAACTGCCATGAGCCTATTGTTTGTTATTTTAGGCCTTTGATAGCCTGTCTGCGGTCCCTACTTTAAATACTCCCCCGCTGACAACAATGCTGCCTGTGTATCCATGTAACCGATGTAAAACTGCAGTATTTTGCTTATAAAAAAGAAAATACTGGAGAGATATCAAATGCAGACATTTTAACATTAAAAACAAAAACACATACAACAAAAAACTGGTACAGTACAAAAATTGGCCACCAGCTACAAAAACTTTCTCCTGCAAGTAGTTAACTGAAAGGTTTTTTTCCATTGAAAACACAGATATGGCATCCACCGAGTGTTGTCCTGTCGCGTCTTCCTTATATTATTGCCAAGAAGCTGCAACTGAATAAAGCTGAGCTTCTACCTTCTGCCTCGTATTAACTGCTGTTTTTTTAAAAAATTGGCTGTTCCGGCCTACTAAAGGTGTCTGCCCCTGCCTGGTGTTGTCCTCAACTGAATAAAGCTGAGCTTCTACCTTCTGCCTCTTATTAACTGCTGTTTTTTTAAAAATGAAATTGGCTGTTCCGGCCTACTAAAGGTGTCTGCCCCTGCCTGGTGTTGTCCTCAACTGAATAAAGCTGTGCTTCAACCTTCTGTTCCAAATTACGATTTTTAAAAATGAAATTGGCTGTTTCGGCCTACTAAAGGTGTCTGCCCCTGCCTGGTGTTGTCCTCAACTGAATAAAGCTGAGCTTCTACCTTCTGCCTCTTATTAACTGCTGTATTTTTAAAAAATTGGCTGTTCCGGCCTTTCTGCCTCTTATTAACTGCTGTTTTTTTAAAAAATTGGCTGTTCCGGCCTACTAAAGGTGTCTGCCCCTGCCTGGTGTTGTCCTCAACTGAATAAAGCTGTGCTTCAACCTTCTGTTCCAAATTACGATTTTTAAAAATGAAATTGGCTGTTTCGGCCTACTAAAGGTGTCTGCCCCTGCCTGGTGTTGTCCTCAACTGAATAAAGCTGAGCTTCTACCTTCTGCCTCTTATTAACTGCTGTATTTTTAAAAAATTGGCTGTTCCGGCCTACTAAAGGTGTCTGCCCCTGCCTGGTGTTGTCCTCAACTGAATAAAGCTGAGCTTCTACCTTCTGCCTCTTATTAACTGCTGTTTTTTTAAAAAATTGGCTGTTCCGGCCTACTAAAGGTGTCTGCCCCTGCCTGGTGTTGTCCTCAACTGAATAAAGCTGAGCTTCAACCTTCTGTTCCAAATTACGATTTTTAAAAATGAAATTGGCTGTTCCGGCCTACTAAAGGTGTCTGCCCCTGCCTGGTGTTGTCCTCAACTGAATAAAGCTGAGCTTCTACCTTCTGCCTCTTATTAACTGCTGTATTTTTAAAAAATTGGCTGTTCCGGCCTACTAAAGGTGTCTGCCCCTGCCTGGTGTTGTCCTCAACTGAATAAAGCTGAGCTTCTACCTTCTGCCTCTTATTAACTGCTGTATTTTTAAAAAATTGGCTGTTCCGGCCTACTAAAGGTGTCTGCCCCTGCCTGGTGTTGTCCTCAACTGAATAAAGCTGAGCTTCTACCTTCTGCCTCTTATTAACTGCTGTTTTTTTAAAAATGAAATTGGCTGTTCCGGTCTACTAAAGGTGTCTGCCCCTGCCTGGTGTTGTCCTCAACTGAATAAAGCTGTGCTTCAACCTTCTGTTCCAAATTACGATTTTTAAAAATGAAATTGGCTGTTTCGGCCTACTAAAGGTGTCTGCCCCTGCCTGGTGTTGTCCTCAACTGAATAAAGCTGAGCTTCTACCTTCTGCCTCTTATTAACTGCTGTTTTTTTAAAAAATTGGCTGTTCCGGCCTACTAAAGGTGTCTGCCCCTGCCTGGTGTTGTCCTCAACTGAACAAAGCTGAGCTTCCACATTCTGGCTTTCGGCCTATACTATCAGATATTAAACTGCATTTGGCCTACTAGTGTGGTTAGGCCCTTGAAACAGTGTCTGCTGCTCTTTGGGTTTGCTACTCCACTGAACAAAGCAATGCCGCCTGTTTAGTCCTGTTACCAATTTTGATCTGCATTTAGCCTACTTTATTCTTTGGCCCTATATCTGTTTCCTCCTCATCCTACCCATTGCCCAGCCACTGCTAGATGAGTCTGCTGGTACATTGACCTAGACCACTACATTCCCCTTGTACTCTACACAGCCAGAATCTGACCCTGCTGAAAGTAAGGTTCACCTTCCTGCATGTTATACCACCTTACACAGGGACAAAGAGGAAGGTGCAGATGAAAGTGCAGGTTCCTTCATCAGGTGCGGGGGGCATACTCGTTGGCGACGTCACTGCCACAGGGCCCCTCAGAGTACGCAAAAGTGTCGCTGCTGGTGGGAGGCGCCCCCGCCATGCAAACACACCGCCGTACTTTGAGGGGCCCGGTGCCAGTGCCAATGCGAACGAGTGGGCCCCCCCTGCTTGCTCAGGATCACAGCACTTGCAACATTGAAATACTTACCTCTCCCTGCAACACCGCCGTGACGTAGTCCGCATTTCCTGGGCCCACGAAAAACTTGAGCCAGCCCTACTCCCCCCACAACTTTTGCCAAATGACCCCCAATTTCCTATGCCCAACTATTATTATAACGTTAATTAAGATTGACAAGCTTCAGAAACAAGAATGGATGTTTTTGGCATTAAAATAGGCACTGTAGGTGTTTTCCTGGCCTCCACTCACTGCCGACTATGCTTCCCCATTGACTTGCATTGGGTTTCGTGTTTCGGTCGATCCCCGACTTTTAGCGACAATCGGCCGACTGCACTCGACTCGACTCTGGACAAAATCGGGTTTCCCAAAACCCTACTCGATCTTAAAAAAATGAAAGTCGCTCAACCCTACCCACCGCTACAGGGAGTGGGAAGAGAGTGGCCAAGTGCCAGAATAGGCGCATCTTCCAGATGTGCCTTTTCTGGGGTGGCTGGGGGCAGATGTTTTTAGCCATGGGGGGGCCAATAACCATGGACCCTCTCCTGGCTATTAATATCTGCCCTCAGTCACTGGCTTTACCACTCTGGCGGAGAAAATTGCTCGGGAGCCCACGCCAATTTTTTCCACGATTTAACCCTTTATTTTAGCAGCTACAGCGCCGAAATTTTGCACATACACACTACTAACATTAGTAGTGTGGAATATGCAAAAAAAAGGGGATATGAGATGGTTTACTGTATGTAAACCATGTCTCATATCCTGTCGGGTTTGTGAAGGAGAAATGCAAAGCCGGCAATTGAATTACCGGCTCTTCACAGATGTCGCGCTGAATGAAATATATATACAGAATATATATATATGTGTCTCAATGACACATATATATATATATATATATATATATATATATATATATATACTGTATATATGTTTTCCCGAACATTTGAGCACATAAATCCATTAGATGTCGGTTTTGCAAGCTTGAGAGAAAATCTCGGCATACGGATGCCATACGGATGTCACACGGATGTCACACGGATCATTTGATGCGAGGAAATCGCATCCTCGCACTGCACACGGATCACTGTTTTTGAAACATTTGTGCGATTCTCGGCCGTGAAAAACGGACCGTTTTTTTATACGTTAAGTGTGTCCCCGGCCTTAGGGTAAGGTCACACAACCGTTTTCCCTACATCTGAAAAAAACGGTCTTATTACTAAGATTAAGTTTTTCTACCTTCTTAATTGCGTCCGTGAAAATCATCGAGTATGGCCCAATTTTTGTCATGGATCCATAGACTTGTATTGCTGATTTTGACCCTTGATTCAAAATAGAACATTTCATAGATTTTTTTTTTCACAGACCACTTGGTCCGAAGAAAAAATTGAACATGTGCACAGCACCATAGAATAGGTACGAGTGTTATCTTTAAAAAGCATGGATAGCACATGTATGAGAAAATCTGCCATGTGCACATGCCCTTACTGTCATACAGTTCAGAAGAAGATCAGAATACCACTGGGAAGTACGCATCCACATTACACTACATAAACACCACGTTCCAAATTATTATGCAAATGCTTTTTTTTTTTCTAAATGGTCGATACAAATGATTCAGTATAATGTTCACATCATCAACTGTTAGAGGATAAATCACGTTATTGGACCAACCAAAAGTAAAAAAACTCAAAATGCACTATTCATTTTTTATTATGGACATAAGAGTTTCCTAACATTTTATAGGTTGTCAATAACTGAAAATGGTCATTTATTGAAGTTGCAGCATTAACCCTTTCAATACATTAGGATTTTCCATTTTTGCATTTTCGTTTTTCGCTCCCCTTCTTCCCAGAGCCATAACTTTTTTTATTTTTCCATCAATATGGCCATGTGAGGGCTTGATTTTTGCAGGACTAGTTGTTCATTTAAACAATCCCATTGATTTTACCATATAGTGTACTGGAAAATAGTAAAAAAAAATTCCAAGTGTTTTGAAATTGCAAAAAAAGTGCAATTCCACAAATGTTTTTTTTTTTTACCATGTTCACTAAATGCTAAAACTGACATGCAATTATGATTCTCCAGGTCATTACGAGTTCGTAGACACCAAACACGTCTATGTTATTTTTTACTTAGGTGGTGAAAAAAAATAAAAGTTTGTAAAAAAAAGGCTGTAGCATCTCCATTTTTCGGGACCTGGGACTGAGTGAGGGCCTATTTTTTGCACTCTGAGCTTACGTTTCTATTGATACCATTTTGGGGTAGATACAATGTTTTGAATGCCTGTTATTGCATTTTATTACAATGTTGTGGTGACCTAAAAAATGTAATTCTGGAGTTTTGATTTTTTTCTCGTTGCACCGTTTACTGATTGGAGATTTCTGAATGCAGTGATACCAAATATATGTTTTTATATTTTGAATGGGGCAAAAAAAATTACCTTTTTTATATTTTATAATTTTAATTTTTTTTTTTAAGCTTTTTAAAAACTTTTTTTTACATTTCTTACTCAATAGACTACTTAGGAGACTTGAAGCTGCAATGTCCTGATCGCTTTGATACACATAGCAGGGCTATGAATGAACAGGTTTAATGCTAACCCATCGGGGCCTGGTAATTATGTGACAGATCAGCTGTCATGTGCAGGGCCGGACTGGCCATCTGGCAATTCTGGCAAATGCCAGACGGGCCTGTCTGGTCGTGGGCTGCCTTGCCTGCTACGTAGTTCAAAGAATTGGTGTTCTCAAGATACCCATACTGTTAAGAGTTGTGATGGCGCACAAAGTTGCTGACTCCGTCACTTACCCCAGCAGCCACGGGTATCATTAGAAATATTGGTCTTGTGGTAAATCTTCCTTTCCTCCATCCAGGGTAATATTAGTAATATATCCCATCTGGTTCATGGGGACGGGGACAACATGGGCCTGTGTGATTTCAAATGCCAGGACTGAATTTCAGCCCCAGTCCGTACCTGGTCATGTGCCTGAAAAGACATACCGCCAGTTCAGCTGGTGCACCGAGACCTGAAGGTGGAGGGGGGCCCCTGTGGGCAGCTAATAATGAGGAAAATCTGGCTTGTTTCTCCAGCCTCCAGGCTCCGGGGAACCCATGGCCCGATTGCCCTCATGTGCGGTGGGCAGGGAGCAGAGGGAAGCTGCAGGGAACCATCCTCTGCTTCCTATCTGGCAGCTTTCTATCTATCACAGTCACATGGCTTTATGATGTCAGCACTCAGCACGTGCCAGTGTCAGAGAGAGACAAAGCTGCCTGCGACAATGATGCTGCGGGGGAACGTGTGGACAGGTGAGTGATATGTTTGTTTTTAAACAATACATTGGGGGTAGGTGGAGGAGAACAATGATGGAGGTGGTGGAAAGGGCAATAATAGAGGTGGTGGGGGTGAACAATGACTGTGGGGGTGGAAAGAGCAATGATGGAGGTGGTGGAGAGGGCAATGATGGAGGTGTTGGAGAGGGCAATGATGGAGGTGGTAGAAAGAGCAATGATGGGGATGGTGAGGACAACAATGATTGAGGTGGTGGAGAGGGCAATGATTGAGGTAGTGGAGAGGGAAATGATGGAGGTGTTGGAAAAGACAATGATGGAGGTAGAGGAGAGGGCAGTGATGGAGGTGGTCGAGAGAGCAATGCTGGGAGTGGTGGGGACAACAATGATTGAGGTGGTGGAGAGGGCATTGATTGAGGTGGTGGAGAAGGTAATGATGGAGGTAGTGGAGAGGGAAATGATGGAGGTGTTGGAAAAGACAATGATGGGGTGGTGGAGAGGGCAGTGATGGAAGTGGTGGAGAGAGCAATGATGGGAGCGGTGGGGGAGAATAATGATTGAATTGGGGGAGAGGGCAATGATGGAGGTGGTGGAGAAGGCAATGATTGAGGTGGTGGAGAAGGCAATGATGGGTGTGGTAGAGAGGGCAATAATGGAGGTGGGGAGAGGACAATGATGGAGGTGGGGAGAGGACAATGATGGAAGTGGTGGAGAAGGCAATGATGGAGGTGGTCAAGGCAATAACAGGGTAGTGGAGAAGGCAGTGATGGGGTGGTGGAGAGGGCAATAATGGGGGTTGGCGGAGAGAGCAATAATGAGGGTGGTGGGAAGAACAATGATTGAGGTGGTGGAGAGAGCAATAATGGAAGTGGTCTAGAAGGCAATAATGGGGTGGTGGATGGAACAATGACTGTGGAGGTGGAGAGAGCAATGATGGAGGTGGCAGAACGGGCAATGATGAAGGTGATGAAGAGAGCAATGGTGGGGGCAATAATGATTGAGGTGGTGGAGAAGGCATTGATGGAGGTGGTGGAGAAGGCAATGATTGAGGTGATGGAGAGGGCAATGATGGAGGTGTTGATAAAGACAATGATGGGTGTGGTGGAGAGGGCAGTGATGGAGGTGGTGGAGAGCAATGATGGGAGTGGTGGGAGAACAATAATTGAGGTGGGAAAAGGGCACTAATGGAGGTGGTGGAGAGGGTAATGATGGAGGTGGTGGAGAAGGCAGTGATAAGTGTGGTAGAGAGGGCAATAATGGAGGTAGTGAAGAGGGCAGTGATGAAGGTGGTGGAGAGGGCAATGATGGAGGTCATGGAGAAGGCATGGATGAGGTGGTGGAAAAGGCAATGATGTGGGTGGTGGAGAGAGCAATGATGAGGGTGGTGGGGAGAACAATGAGGTGGTGGAGATGGCAATGATGGAGGTGGCGGAGAGACCAATGATGGTGGTGGTGGAGAAGGCAATGATATGTGTGGTGGAGAGGGCAATAATGGAAGTAGGGGATAGGACAAACCCTTTATAATGAACTGAAAGGTGGGAGAAGACGCTGTCAGGGACTTGTAATGAATTGGGAGGTGGTGGAAGATGCTCAGTACCTGATAGCATCTTCTCCCACCCCCAAATTCATTATGATACTATCAAGGACTTATAACGGAAGGGACATAGGACAGTGGCTAAGGCTATATGCACACGTTCAGGATTTGTAGGAGAAAATTCTGCTGCATATCCTAATTTGTTGGCAGGAAGGACGCTGCGTAAAACATGTTTATTTTTTGGCAACGCTTTTACATTATTTTGCTATGTATTTTCCCTCATTAGTACAGGTAAAATAAGTTGCAAGAGTTTACATTGTGCAGATTTTAATCTGCTGTAAATCTGCAGGGAAAAAATAAGCAACGTGAGAAGGAGACTTCAGGGATCTCATTTACTTTGCTTGTACTGTAAAACCTTGCATATTTTCCGTGTGCACATAGCCTTACAGGTAATTGGGGAGAGTCACAGAGACTAAATTTATATTATTGGGTGGTGGAAATTATAGTTAATGGAGGGAACAGTGCTGTCCCTTAGTATATTAGTATATAGTGTACTCACTTTTTATGTATAGTGCGGTCCTTAGGTACATAGTTTCCGCTTCCTCTCTAGTTATATATGGAGCCATCCCTTTGTCGCCATAAAAGAGGGGGGCAGACACATTTCTTGCACAGAGGCTAAAAGCTGTCAGTGTCCGCTTAAATTAAAAGCTTTTTCAATCAAAAACATCATAACGGGCAGAGTTACATGTAATATAGGACCCCTTCTTTGACATCACCTTCAGAATTCTTGCATTCATTGAACTTGAGTTTTGGATAGTTTCTGCTTGAATTCCTTTGCAGGATGCCAGAACAGTCTCCCAGAGCTACTATTTTTAAGTGAATAGCCTCTAACCCTTGTAGATCTTTTGCTTGAGGTTACTCCAAAGGTTCTCAAAAGTGTTGAGGTCAGGGGAGGGTGGAGGCCACACCATGAGTTTCTCTCCATGTATACCCCTAGCAGCCAATGACTAGGAGGTATTTTTTGCAGCATGAGATGGTTCATTGTCAGAATCATACTGCATGTCATCCGTATGTCCGTTTTTGACATCCATATGACAGCTGTCTTTAAACATTTAAGAAACAATGAAAAGCCAAATGCAGTGCTCTATGCTAATAATTGCAATGGCTTAGTAAAAAAATGAATGTCGTATGCATGGTGTCCCTAAGGCATCTGTTTTATAACACACCCATTGAGTTTAAATGGCTGACTGATTCAAAATTCAGATCACAGTAGTGTATGTCGCGATTTGTTTTTTACACCCAGACCATCAGCCGTGTGTAAAACCACTTCTATGAACTACCCCATTGGCTTCCATTGGTCCGTGTGCCATCCGTCATCCAATCCGTTCTGCATACGGATTTCACGCAGACCTAAAATTCACTCATCTGAACGAGCCCTAAGAGTTCTTTAGCCCCCTCTATCACATTGACAGGGGGCGTCAGCAGGTTGTGGAGGTGGTATACATCATTCATATTCTCCTCAGCACTGGATGGCAATGTCTACATTATCACTGAATTATTTGTCTTCTTTCTCCTCACCTAGAAAACACCTCAGTATGAGCGCTGCAACTCCTGATCACCAAGGTGATAAAATGAATGGTGATATCTGCAAAACACAGCTCTAAATATACCAGATATCTCCAGAGACAGTGTATCTAAGCTCGTCATGTGTGATACTGTCTGCAGAGCCACTGTATCTAAGCTTATCATTTGGGATACTGTTGCTGAGCTGTTGTATCTAAACCTATCATGTGCAATACTATTTGCTGTGCCATTGTATCTAAGCTTGCCGTGTCTAATACTGTCCACTGATCCTTTGTATCTTAGGCTACTTTCATACTAGCGTCGGGCTCGGCCCGTCGCGGTGCGTCGGGCCGAGGTTCCCGACGCTAGCGTTGTCTCCGCCGCACAACGGGGGCAGTGGATGCATTTTTTCAGCGCATCTGCTGCCCCATTGTGAGGTGCGGGGAAGTGCAGGTAGGTGGGGGCGGAGTTCCAGCCGCGCATGCGCGGTCGGAAAAAGCGGACCGTCGGGAGCAAAAAAGTTACATGTAGCGTTTTTTGGTCCCGACGGTCCGCCACAACACGGCGCAACCGTCGCACGACGGTTGCGACGTGTGTCAATCCGTCGCAATACGTCGCTTAATGTAAGTCTATGGGGAAAAAACGCATCCTGCAAGCACTTTTGCAGGATGCGTTTTTTCGGCAAAACGACGCATTGTGGCGGATTGCAGTTAACGCCAGTGTGAAAGTAGCCTTAGCTTGTCATGTGTGAAACTATTTGCTGTGCCATTGTATCTAAGCTTGCCATGTCTAATACTGTCCACTGATCCTTTGTATCTAAGCTTGTCATGTGTGAAACTATTTGCTGAACCACTGCATCTAAGCCTATTATATGTGATACTGTCTGCAGAGCTGTGAGTCTAAGGCTATGTGCACACGTTGCGGATTTCCTGCAGACCCACAGCGTTTTTTACCGTGAAGAAACGCTGCAGATCCGCAAGTGATTTACAGTACAATGTAAATCAATGAGAAAAAAAAAACGCTGTGCTAATGCTGCGGAAAATTCAGTGCAGAACCGCTGCGGATTAAAAGAAGTAGCATGTCACTTCTTTTTTGTGGATCTGCAGCGTTTTTGTACCCATTCCATTATAGAAATCCACAGGGGTAAAAAACGCAGTAAATCAGCAGCAAATCAGCACAAAATCCGCACAAAAAACGCGTCAAATCCGCACCTGCGTTTTCTGCCAGGAGATGCAGAATCCGCACCAAAAATTCCTAAACCTAATCCGCAACGTGTGCACATAGCCTAAGCCTCTCACTTGTGATATTGTCTGCTGAGTCGCTGTACCTAAGCCTATCATGTGTGATACTGTTAGTTCGACCTGATGTGCTCTATGAGGTATGTCATTGCTCTTTATTATCAGCAGCCCTGTAACACCTGGCTCATACCATTCCTGCCGGTGAGAGGTGCTGTCAATAAAGGCATTAATTAAACCAATGGCTACGTGCATTCACTGCTGATATACTCAAGAGCTGACACTCGATCCCTGGATCACTGCTCACTCCTGGCAGCTCTCCACTAAGACCACATGATCCTTTATGTAATATCTATATACTTATAGCTGAAACTTTATGTTGGACGGTCACATTGTGAGACAAGGGCATAGAGGTTGAGGCGTAACCAGAGTCCAATGGGTCCTGGTACAGAATTTGAACCTAGCGACCCATCTGCATGCTGGTGAGATGTATGGGTTCTTGTAGCATTCTAGATCCTATAAAGATGTATCTTCTCCCACCATTTAATAATGTCCCCCATTTCTGTAATAATCTCCCCCATGCTGGCCTCTTCCTGTAGTAATGTCCCCATCCTGGGCCCCTTCCAGAAATAATATCCCCCAACCTGGATCATTCCTGTAATAATCTCCCCCATTCTGGCTTCTTCCTGTAATAATTTTCCCCATCCTGGGCCCCTTCTAGTAATAATATCCTTCATCCTGGGCCCATCCTTTTCCCCCATCTTCTTGGTATAATGCCTCCTATCCAGGGCCCGTTCCTGGTATAATGTCCCTCATCCTGGGCACTTCCAGTGATAATATCCTTCATCCTGGGCCCATCCTTTCCTCCCATCTTCCTGATATAATGCCTCCTATCCTGGGCCTGTGCCTGGTATAATGTCCCTCATCCTGGGCCCCTTTCAGTAATAATGTCCCCTGTCCTGGACCCTTCCGGTAATAATATCCTTCATACTGCGCCCATCCTTTTCCCCCACCTTCCAGGTATAATGCCTCCTATCCTGGTCCCGTGCCTGGTATAATGTCCCCCATCCTGGGCCCTTTCCAGTAATAATGTCCTTTGTCTTATCCACCTATGCGGCGTCATGGAATGATCGCATCCCTGCAGATCGGGTGAAAGGGTTAATTCCTATTTTACCCGATCTGCAGGGAGAGGGGGAGTTGTACTTCAGCCTAGGGGGGGTGGCTTTGCCCCCACGTGGCTACGATCGCTCTGATTGGCTGTTGAAAGTGCAACAGCCAATCAGAGCAATTTGCAATATTTCACCTATGAAAATGGTGAAATATTGCAATCCAGCCATGGCCGATGCTGCAATAGCATCTGCCATGGCTGGAAATCATGTTCTGGCCCCCCCCACCGCCCCCGATCTCCTCCCCAGTCCTCCGTTCTCTCCGGTACCCCCCTCCGTCCCCCTGTTCGCTCCCCCGTGCTCCTGTCCGCTCCCCCGTGCTCCTGTCCGCTCCCCCCGTCCTCCGATCCCCCCCCCTGTGCTCCGATCCACCCCCCCACCACCCCCGCATACTTACCGAGCCTCCCGAAGTCGGCCGGTCTTCTCCCTGGGCGCCGCCATCTTCCAAAATGGCGGGCGCATGCTCAGTGCGCCCGCCGAATCTGCAGGCTGGCAGATTCATTACAAAGTACATTTTGATCGCTGTGGTAGGTTCTACCACAGCGATCAAAATAAAAAAATAATAAATAAACCCCCCCCTTTATCACCCCCATAGGTAGGGACAGTAATAAAATAAAGAAAATATTTATTTTTCTTTTTCCACTAGGGTTAGGGTTAGAACTAGGGTTAGAACTAGGGGTAGGGTTAGGGGTAGGGTTAGGGTTAGGGTTACGGGTAGGGTTAGGGGTAGGGTTATGGCATGTGCACACAGAGCGGATCGGCAGCGGATCGGCAGCGGATCGGCAGCGGATCGGCAGCGGATCGGCAGCGGATCGGCCGCGGATCGGCCGCGGATCCGCAGCGGATCGGCCGCGGATCCGCAGCGGATCGGCAGCGGATCGGCAGCGGATCGGCAGCGGATTGGCCGTGGATCCGCAGCGGATAGGCCGCGGATCCGCAGCGGATCGGCCGCGGATCCGCAGCGGATTGGCAGCGGATTGGCCGCGGATCCGCAGCGGATTGGCCACTGTGAATTCGAAGCAGTTTTCCATCAGGTTTACAGTACCATGTACACCTAAGGAAAACCAAATCCGCTGTGCCCATGGTGCGGAAAATTCCGTGCAGAAACGCTGCATTGTATTTTCCGCAGCATGTCAATTCTTTGTGCAGATTCCGCAGCGTTTTACACCTGTTCCTCAATAGGAATCCGCAGGTGAAATCCGCACAAAAAAACACTGGAAATCTGCTGTAAATCCGCAGGCAAAACGCAGTGCCTTTTACCTGCAGATTTTTCAAAAATCGTGCGGAAAAATCTCACACGAATCCGCAACGTGGGCACATAGCCTTAGGGTTAGGGTTGGAATTAGAGTTAGGGTTGGAATTAGGGCTAGGGTTTGAAATAGGGTTAAGATTAGGCTTGTGGTTAGGGTTACGGATAGGGTTAGGGGTGTGTTGGGGTTACAGTTGTGGTTAGGGTTGGGATTAGGGTTACGGTTGGGATTAGGGTTAGGATTAGGGTTGGAATTAGGGTTACGGTTGTGTTGCGGTTAGGGTTGTGGTTAGGGGTGTGTTGGGGTTAGGGTTGTGATTAGGGTTATGGCTACAGTTGGGATTAGGATTAGGGGTGTGTTGGGGTTAGTGTTGAAGTTAGAATTGAGGGGTTTCCACTGTTTAGGCACATCAGGGGTCTCCAAACGCAACATGGCGCCACCATTGATTCCAGCCAATCTTGCGTTCAAAAAGTCAAATGGTGCTCCCACCCTTCCAAGCCCCGACGTGCGCCCAAACAGTGGTTTACCCCCACATTTGGGGTACCAGCGTACTCAGGACAAACTGGGCAACAACTGTTGGGGTCCAATTTCTCCTGTTACCCTTGTAAAAATAAAAAATTACTTGCTAAAACATAATTTTTGAGGAAAGAACAATTATTTTTAATTTTCACGGCTCTGCGTTATAAACTTCTGTGAAGCACTTGGGGGTTGAAAGTGCTCACCACACATCTAGATAAGTTCCTTCGGGGGTCTAGTTTCCAAAATGGGGTCATTTGTGGGGTGTTTCTACTGTTTAGGCACATCAGGGGCTCTGCAAATGCAATGTGACGCCCGCAGACCATTCCATCAAAGTCTGCATTTCAAATGTCACTACTTCCCTTCCGAGCCCTGACGTGTGCCCAAACAGTGGTTTACCCCCACATATGGGGTATCAGCGTACTCACAACAAACTGGGCAACAAATATTGGGGTCCAAATTCTCCTGTTACCCTTGTGAAAATAAAAAATTGCTTGCTAAAACATCTTTTTTGAGGAAAGAAAAATGATTTTTTATTTTCACGGCTCTGCGTTGTAAACTTCTGTGAAGCACTTGGGGGTTGAACGTGCTCACCACACATCTAGATAAGTTCCTTGGGGGGTCTAGTTTCCAAAATGGGGTCACTTGTGGGGGGTTTCTACTGTTTAGGCATATCAGGGGCTCTGCAAACGTAACATGATGCCCGCAGACCATTCCATCAAAGTCTGCATTCCAAAACGTCACTACTTCCCTTCCGAGCCCCGGCATGTACCTAAACAGTGGTTTACCCCCACATATGGGGTATCAGCGTACTCAGGAGAAACTGGACAACAATTTTTGGGGTCCAATTTCTCCTGTTACTCTTGCAAAAATAAAAAATTCTGGGCTAAAAAAATATTTTTGAGGAAAGGAAACACATTTATTATTTTCACGGCTCTGCGTTATAAACTTCTGTGAAGCACTTGGGGGTTCAAAGTGCTCACCACACATCTAGATAAGTTCCCTTGGGGGTCTAGTTTCCAAAATGGAGTCACTTGTGGGGAGTTCCTACTGTTTAGGCACATCAGGGGCTCTGCAAACGCAACCTGATGCCCGCAGAGCATTCCATCAAAGTCTGCATTTCAAAACGTCACTACTTCCCTTCCGAACCCCGACGTGTGCCAAAACAGTGGTTTACCCCCACATATGGGGTATCAGCGTACTCAGGAGAAACTGGAAAACAACTTTTGGGGTCCAATTTCTCCTATTACCCTTGGGAAAATAAAAAATTGTGGGCTAAAAAATCATTTTTGAGAAAAGAAAAATTATTTTTTATTTTCATGGCTCTGCGTTATAAACTTCTGTGAAGCACTTGGGGGTTCAAAGTGCTCACCACACATCTAGAATAGTTCCTTGGGAGGTCTAGTTTCCAAAATGGGGTCACTTGTGCGGGAGCTCCAATGTTTAGGCACACAGGGGCTCTCCAAACGCGACATGGTGTCCGCTAATGATTGGAGCTAATTTTCCATTCAAAAAGCCAAATGGCGTGCCTTCCCTTCCGAGCCCTGCCGTGCGCCCAAACAGTGGTTTACCCCCACATATGGGGTATCATCGTACTCAGGACAAACTGGACAACAACATTTGGGGTCCAATTTCTCCTATTACCCTTGGGAAAATAAAAAATTCTGGGCTAAAAATCATTTTTGAGGAAAGAAAAATTATTTTTTTATTTTCACGGCTCTGCGTTATAAACTTCTGTGAAGCACCTGGGGGTTATAAGTGCTCACTATGCATCTAGATAAGTTCCTTGGGGGGTCTAGCTTCCAAAATGGGGTCACTTGTAGGGGAGCTCCAATGTTTAGGCACACAGGGGCTCTCCAAACGCGACATGGTGTCCGCTAACGATTGGAGCTAATTTTCCATTCAAAAAGTCAAATGGCACGCCTCCCCTTCCGAGCCTTGCCGTGCACCCAAACAGTGGTTTACCCCCACATATGAGGTATCGGCATACTCAAGAGAAATTGCCCAACAAATTTTAGGATCCATTTTATCCTGTTGCCCATGTGAAAATGAAAGAATTGAGGCTAAAATAAATTTTGTGTGAAAAAAAAGTACTTTTTCATTTTTGCGGATCAATTTGTGAAGCACCTGGGGGTTTAAAGTGCTCACTATGCCTCTAGATGAGTTCCTTGGGGGGTCTAGTTTCCAAAATGGGGTCACTTGTGGAGGAGCTCCAATGTTTAGGCACACAGGGGCTTTCCAAACGCGACATGGTGTCCGCTAACGATGGAGATAATTTTTCATTCAAAAAGTCAAATGGCGCTCCTTCCCTTCCGAGCCTTACCATGTGCCCAAACAGTGGTTTACCCCCACATGTGAGGTATTGGTGTACTCAGGAGAAATTGCCCAACAAAATTTAGGATCCATTTTATCCTGTTGCTTATGTGAAAATGAAAAAATTGAGGCTAAAATAATTTTTTTGTGAAAAAAAAGTACTTTTTCATTTTTACGGATCAATTTGTGAAGCACCTGGGGGCTTAAAGTGCTCACTATGCTTCTAGATAAGTTCCTTGGGGGGTCTAGTTTCCAAAATGGGGTCACTTGTGGGGGAGCTCCAATGTTTAGGCACACGGGGGCTCTCCAAACGCGACATGGTGTCCGCTAAAGATTGGAGCCAATTTTTCATTGAAAAAGTCAAATGGCGCTCCTTCCCTTCCGAGCCCTGCCGTGCGCCCAAACAGTGGTTTACCCCCACATATGAGGTATCAGCGTACTCAGGACAAATTGGACAACAACGTCCGTGGTCCAGTTTCTCCTTTTACCCTTGGGAAAATAAAAAAATTGTTGCTAAAAGATCATTTTTGTGACTAAAAAGTTAAATGTTCATTTTTTACTTCCATGTTGCTTCTGCTGCTGTGAAACACCTGAAGGGTTAATAAACTTCTTGAATGTGGTTTTGAGCACCTTGAGGGGTGCAGATTTTAGAATGGTGTCACTTTTGGGTATTTTCAGCCATATAGAACCCTCAAACTGACTTCAAATGTGAGGTGGTCCCTAAAAAAAATGGTTTTGTAAATTTTGTTGTAAAAATGAGAAATCACTGGTCAAATTTTAACCCTTATAACTTCCTAGCAAAAAAAAAATTTGTTTCCAAAATTGTGCTGATGTAAAGTAGACATGTGGGAAATGTTATTTATTAACTATTTTGTGTCACATAACTCTCTGGTTTAACAGAATAAAAATTCAAAATGTGAAAATTGCGAAATTTTCAAAATTTTTGCCAAATTTCCGTTTTTTTCACAAATAAACTCAGAAATTATCGACCTAAATTTACCACTAACATGAAGCCCAATATGTCACGAAAAAACAATCTCAGAATCACTAGGATCCGTTGAAGCGTTCCTGAGTTATTACCTCATAAAGGGACACTGGTCAGAATTGCAAAAAACGGCAAGGTCATGAAGGGGTTAAAAAAAACAACACTTCTTCTTACGTTCCACTGCCTCCGCAACTTGTGTCGTCCTCAATTTTTTGTCACAGAAGCTAGCAACTGACTTTGGCGTTTCAGCACGTGCAGCACATGATGTTATTGCCATGTGCCACCCATCACTGGCAAGTGGATGTCTGCAGATCATCTTTTTTGGTTTCAGCATCATCCAAAACATCTGCAGATTCCCGCTTCTCAACTCTCCACTTTTTATTGGTCTAGTTCGTTTTTCCCTTGGAAAGAGAAGCAGTTTGTGCTTCAGAGCTGTAATTCCCTGGACAGAGAGGGTCAGTTGGAAAATATAGAGCACATCTGCAAGGAGTTTGTATGTTCTGCCTGTATTTGTGTCAGTTTCCTCTGGGGTCTCCGCTTTCCTCCTACATTACAAAGACATACTGATAGGGGATCTCGATTGTGAGCCCCACTGAGTGATGATAATGTTTGTAAAGTGCTGTGGAACTAATGGTGCTATATAAGTGAGCAAAATAAATAAATAATTTAAAATTGTCTTTGGTCACCCTGTCACTCAGCTAAATGTATCTATGCACAAACACTTTTCTGCTTTCTCCGTTCTCTGTGCTTGTCAATCTTCTGTGTTATAATCCGACAGCCTTTCCCCTTTCCCCAATGGATTAGTTAAGGTGAGAATGTCCACATGAGAGCCCACATATACCCTAATAAATATCAGTCCCAACTGCTTCTCAGCCCAGAAGGGAACAGCATTATATGGCAGGACATGCAGTCTGTGACCAAGTCACTGAAAATAAGAAACCCTATTAGAATAAATGGTTATGTCATTGGACAGAGCAAGGATTTCATTCAGTGAATGCTGCAGGCGACAGGCTGGTGACACCTGGATGTGTACATTTTCTTTTTCCACTAATTGAATGTCAATGCCCATAGAGGTGGCACAAACCGATGCTTGTCCTGACTATACTCATAGTACAAACACAAAAGCCAAATATCAGATGCCTGAGAAATTGCAAAAACTGCATCGGGCACCTATAAGTAATACTGTATATCCTAATGGACCCAAGACCTGCCTGGGATGATATGGACACACTGGATTGCTAACAAAGTTGATGTTGGCAAAGCCGGACAGTTGAGTGGTGTGTTCTTCACCCTCAGAGAGACTTTCCAGTAACATAATTGTTTTAGGAAATGCCAGCAATATTATGTTTGTGGTGAGTTGACTCTTGCACCTCCGTCCATTAACTACTTAGTAGTGGCCGTGCTGTGTACTGCAGATCGGTGGCTGTGGAGATGATGTGCAGGGTCCAGCTCTTGCCCCTTCAAACAGCTTATCGGCATGGATGCTGAGTCAGACACCCTCCTAATTCTGAGTTGATATTGATAGATTGCCCTAATGACAGGCCATCAATTCTCTAATGTCAGCAACGGGGGAATCCCGTATACCCCTGCAAAGAGGTGCAGACTGTACATCAAATTCCCATGTCACTACCTTCTCACCCCTCAGAAGTAGTAGTGTGCACTCTGTTAATGTTAAAGGGCTGGAGTCTTTAAATCAAAGGTAGAGAATGTAGTTAGACTGGCTGGTGTCAAGACAGGAATAATTCTTTCATAATTTTAGCTTGGCAGAAAGTTAGAGAATGCTGCAGATGGTCAGATGTGGTCAAGAAAAAAAGGTATGGTCAATGGCAATAGTTACAGAACAAACACAGTTTGCACGGAATGAGGTGAGCACTCAGGGTGCCAGAAGATTGGAAGATGACAAAGACAGTTGGAGCTACTAGCCATTGAAGGGACCAGAAATATTACAGGCACATGGGAACTGCAGAGGCCGAGTGCCTATGTACCAATGGAGACTCAGAAGGTGAAATCAGTTTTTAAAGAAAGCAAACTGAGGGCGTTTGGTGTAGTCCCTTTTTGATGTGGCATTGATGTTCTCCATTTGTTCCCAAGATTTCTACTCAGGGCTAAAACATTTCCAATCATCCATTTTTGCTCTGGATCTCTAGAAATCCAAAATCTTCTTAACCTGGAATTCAGCATTCTGGACCAGACGGAGTCATGATTTCTTGATAAAGCAATTGGGTAAGAAAGGCTGAAGGAGAAAGCCAGGGAAGGAAATTGTTTGCCTGTAAACTAGAGAAGTAAATATAATATGCTTCCTAAGGGAAGAGATTCAAGGAGGAAAGAAAGAGACTCAGGTAGAGTAGTTGGCATGCTCCTTTTAAGCGTAATTGGTGCCAAAATCAAAGTAGTGGAAATAAAGCTGTCAGTAGTGGTGACAAGCCAAGGAAACTTATGAAGGACCAGTGTCGGAGCTCCCTGGTCACTGCTAAACTTTTCTGAAGATTTCTTCCACCAAACAGGGCAGACATTGTGTTGAGGGGGATCCTGAAGATGTGATACAGTGAAATTCCTGCAGAGAAGCCGCACAGAGGGCACGTGATGTACCAACAGCAATATGTGATATCCCACAAAGTGGCCATTTCTATGGGATACCGGATATACAGTATAGTGTGTTTTCATATAAATGCTGTGAATTTTCTATGTGGACTGTGCATTTTAAACACATTGTGAGACCGCTGATAGGCAGCACAAAAAGGGTTAATCTTCTCACAGGCTTGATACGGTGACCCAGCTCTGTATTAATATGCAGAAGGTTCTGGCAAAACGCCTCAGGACAGTCAGCCAATGACTGCAGCTCTACAGTCACATAGAAGGGGGAGGAGCCAAGTCCTGTGGGATAGTTTTAATTTGAAGTGGCAGTTGCTGGTCAGACATCTTGAGAAGAGGAAGCCATTTTGTAGGTGAAGGAATTGCCTACCTTCTCCCTGCCTGCTTTGCTTAAAAAGGGGACTGACACGATAAGGGGAGTTAATAGTCTTCATATGAGGAAGACTACCATTGCACCTCTAGGAGAAAGAATTATATCTCAGGGCAGAAACAGAACACAGTGCTGAAGAAGAAATATTCAGACTTAATAAAACCAGAGGTTACGAAGATCTGCCTGTCTGCAGGTACCCAGCATCATCAACCGAGAGTGTAATCCTGTACATCAGTTTCCTGTTGCTTGTAAATAATAATTTTCCTCATTACCTTCAGTAAAAAGACTTCTGTTTTAAATTCTTATGGCTGCTTCATGACAGGAGCTCAAATGCACCAACTACTACCACCATCATCATCTTCTGCCTAGAGGCAGTTACTGTGCAAACATTGTATCGTGGAGTTTTCTGTGTGTGTGTGTGTAAGGGTACCGTCACACAGTGGCATTTTCATCGCTACGACGGCACGATTCGTGACGTTGCAGCGTCTTATGATTATCGCTCCAGCGTCGTAGACTGCGGTCACACGTTGCAATACACGGCGCTGGAGCGATAATTTCATGACGTATTTGCAATGTAGAAGCCGTTGGTTACTGTGCGCACATCGTATACAACCTGTGTCACACGATGCAATCATGCCGCCACAGCGGGACACTAGACGACGAAAGAAAGTTTCAAACGATCCGCTACGACGTACGATTCTCAGCGGGGTTCCGGATCGCAGTAGCGTGTCAGACACAGCGATATCGTAACTATATCGCTAGAACGTCACGAATCGTGCCGTCGTAGCGATGAAAATGCCACTGTGTGACGGTACCCTAAGTTGAGAAGAAAAGACTCTTCTGATACATCATACCCAGTCAGGAGTACAACCCTCAGCCATACACCACGTGAGAATGTCGCTGTACCTACAAATTGGGACTTGAGTACCCAAAAGCACATTGTATTATTGAGACAATCCCTTTGCTATATACAGTATATTCAAATTAATACCTTTGTTGTCCTAGAAGACTACACTAAGAATGATATTTTTTCTGGGATTTCAATTCTGGTCTCCAGGGTGTCAGAATGAAAGATAGGAATCGGGCAATTTAAATTGAAAAGTTACTCTTTAATTAGAGAAACTTTGGCCTAATGAGTAGAAGTAAATCACAATGTTAAAAGGAAATCTGTTATGTAAAATAATGCTAATAACCTTCAGATATGGGTTTAATTTGCAGGTTAATAGTGTTCTGGCACCCACACTGAGAGCCCCACTGCCAGAAGAAAATTAACTTTATTCCCACTGGCAGGCTCCACTTTCAGTCATAGGGGTGTTGCTGGCACAGATTCAGTTACCCCTCTGTGTATAGAGAGTGGCGGTTCTAACCGTGCCCCAGCACTGACTGACAGCCGATCTTAATGCTGAGCTCTAATGCTGATCCTGACTGACTGTCAGTCAGTGTAGGGGGAACAGCCACAGCCACTGTGCTTTATACACAGAACGGTAAGTGAAACCTTTGCGGCGCTACCCCTATGACTGAAAGAGCGAGCCTGCCCAGGATGAATAAAGTTTATTTCCTCCTGGCAGCGGAGCTCTCAGTGCCGGCACCAGGCAAGTTCAGTATGCTGTTGACATGCAGACTAACCTCGTAAATGCAGGTTAATAGCATTATTTTACATGACAAGTTGGAAAGGTTGGAGTATGATGTGATTTGATATCATTTGAGTCATAGACGTACTAATACACCTAGAAGTGCAGCAGAAAAGGAGACGAGGTAAGAGAACGCGCCTGACCACTGCATGAGTGCGCAGCTGCACACATTCACAGCATTCAGATAGTGCTTGCTTCAGGTCACACAAAAGAAGTGGAAGAAGTGTCCCAGGATGCAAATAAGGAGGTGTTTAAAGTTTGAAAGTCCAAGATTTATTCACATCACTAAAAAGTCTGGCAAAGTAGAGAGTGGAACATGTAGCAGATGACGACCGCTTCGTGCCTGTCTGTGCTCCAACGGGTCCAAGGATAGAATCAGGATTTGGAATCAACATCCTGCTTCATCTTGGTTGAGCACGCGGTTATAGCTGATGCATGATCAGTTCAATATTTAGCAGATAATACCACATGGTCCTTGGTGCCGGTCTTTTCTCTGTTATTTGCTTTGAAATTCTTGGTCATGCTAAGGGTGCACTGAAGCCTCATTTCCATATGAATTCAAAGTTATTTCCTCAGGCACTGTACCAGTGGTTGTTACAGGGCCTAATTCCCCCACAACACTGTATAGCTTATTTATAATGAATTTCGGGGATAACAGGCTCCCTTTAATGTCTGACCATACAAGTCCTTTTGGACAAGTTTATGAGAACAGTTTGTTAAAGGCCATTTTCAATTCCAGCATGACTCGGCCCAGTGCACAAAGTCTGGTTCATAAAGACATGGTTGTGGGGGGTTGGTCTAGAAGAACTTGACCAGCCTCACAGAACCCGGACGTCATCCTCATCCAACACCTTTTGGATGACCTAGAATGGACATTACAAGACAAGCCCTCTCATCCAAGATTACTGTCTGACCTCAGAAATTCTCTACTGGATGATTGGGCAACAATTCCCACACTCACACTCCAAAATCTTGTAGGAAACCTTCCCAGATGAGGGGAAGTTGTTAGGCTGGTTTCACATTTGCGGTTGTGTCCGCAGCGTTTGTACCGCATACATCCGCATGCATTTTGTATTCCTATATTTAATATTAGGGACGCATGCGTTTTTGCTTTTTCGCATTTTGCCGCGTTTGACGACGCATGCGTCGTTTCGTCGTTTGCGGCTTGGCGCGGAAATGCAACATGTAGTAATTTTTAGAGGCGTCAATTTGCCGATTGGAAACGCATGCGGTCGATTGCGCAAGGATTGCGACAAAAAACGCATTGCTGTGTATATGAATGCATGCGTTTACAAGCACATGCGTTTGGTTGCGTTCATGAACGCATGTGTAGCGCCCCCACTGCCGCAGGGCCGAGGGGTACCCGGTACGTACCGGGCCTCTAAGTCTCTGCTCTGGGGTTGTCACGGTGGCTAGACCCGGTCCGTGACCCTGCTGAGGGGCGTACAGTGATAGGTGTAGATGGTGATGTTGCGGTGCAGTGTAGGTTGTAGTAAATAACGAGGACACCAGGTTGCAGTCTCTTTACCTCTTTACTGAAAGATCTCTGGGTCTTCAGTCCGGAATCCGGATAACCAGGCTGCGCAAGTCCGGCCGGTCCAATGGCACCTCCAGAGTTCTCTTAACAGGTGGAAATCTGTGCCTTCCTTCTAGCGCTAGGTGTTGCGGTCCTTCCCTGCTGTGCTTACGGAAAGTTCCCACAACTGTTGTGTCTGTTTCTTAAGTTCCCTCACAACTCGATTAGATGATGTTCTGCTAATCCTCCGTCCCTCCCTGATGTTACGGTTAGGACGGCACCCGTATGACGGGTAGGCTCGGAGCTCTTCCGGGACCCTAGAGTCGCCCCTCTCCACAAGTTGCCCCCCAAGACTGCATAGGTGATTTAGGTGAGACAGCCCGCCTTAGACTGACTGTCCTGCCGTTGGTTTAGAGTATTGCCTGAAACTGAATATTGTAATACTCCCTCGGCGTTCCGGCCGCCGGTTGTGCGCCTCAGTAGGATGTTGCCTCGGTCTCACAGCACGACTCCTACTGGTATTCTCCTTCTTGCTTTGATCTCGTTTCTCACTCAGCACAATCTATCTCGCTTCCAATCCCTCCTTGGGCACCGCCGCTATGCTGAGCAGGCACGGTCCCGTTACGTTCGCTCAAGTTGTCAGGCCTCTGTCAGGATCCCACCCCTGACAGGGACCCTACCGAATCTTCTCCCACAACACCCTCTGCCACAAGGTGTTGCCTGGTTCCAACCCAGTCAGCTTTCTGTCCTAACTTCCTGCCTGACCCCCAGTTTTACCAGTATGTGAGGAGTGGCCTAATGAATAGAACCCTTAGCTCCCCCTGGAGGCCCGGCTGTGAAATGTATTGGTGTCTGTGATACCTGGTCAGATGAACTCCTTCAGTGCCATCAGACGTACCATAGCTCCCCTTAGTGGCGGAGCCACAGTACTGCAACGACCAGGACTCTGGGGCGCTGCACTCCCCCCCCGGTTAAATCCAGTACTCCTGGACTGGGAAGAAAACAACAATACAGGTTAGCAAAAAGACATACAGTTTTGAAAATGCAATAACAATAAGTAGGCTTGAACAGAGCTTCCCTTTATGGGAGGTGAGGACACTTGAACGTTACAAACATGGTTAAACATTATAAATTACAGGCTATAAATAACTCCTGTTACCCAACCGGGTATTCTACTCAGTGCAAACTTTTGAATAATAAGTTAACATTGCCTTTAAGGACGTACACTTCCTATCCACTAAAGACTTTACTTATAAAACATTATAATATTAATTAACTCTTTCTCTTTCATTCTCCTTCATTAAATCTGCAGGACCGCCTGTCCTAACTGCTCCAGGCCTACTGCCTCTCCTTTCTTTACAGGACCGCCCCTTTCAGCCCGGGCCTACTGCCTTTTCAACTACTATACACAGTATAGAACATAACATTTACTTTCGGTTTGAAATCACTGAGCCATCCTTACATGGCTCCTAAGAGGACTCACCACTAACCCCTACGGGTTCACTTCCTGTCCTTATTTTTTTAACACATCATCAAACATTTTCTAAATCATTAAACTTCCATCATTACTTTCTTACTGACAAATATGCAGGACGCTATGTCTACCCCTACGGGTCTGCTGCATCTTTCCAATAATTACTTTATTCCAGAGTACATTATCAACATTTCTTATAATTGTCTAACTGACCACATATAACTCACTATATCAAAACATTATCACTTCTTCTTTCAAAACATTATTGCCAGCTAACTGTCTTAAGGCAATACTACTCATAAGTGCAACATATGAACATCCCCTTTAAGAGGGGACCAAGTCTTTATGAGGTAGCGCAGTTTCTCCAGCTACCAGTCCATACACAGTAAGGACTCCGGTGCGGTATCTTCGCAAAGAGTCCTTCTTTTATGTAAAACCAGTAAGGAGCACCTTTAAGAAGGTGCAAACTATTTACAAGAAGTTTGTATCATGCATTGTTCATGATCCAGCAGTTCTTTCAGTGATGAATAAACAGGAAACAAAACAAAAAGCAGAAGAAGGGATCCCGGGTAAACAAAGGGATCCCTTTAAGAATAACCCAGATCGGGTTTAAAGTAGCAAAAAGCAGGGAAACAAACAGTTAACTATATACAGTTTCAGGTTTCCGAGGTTTAGTTGGACGGCTTCCAGGGCTGCACCTGGCACTTAACCCTTCTTGGCCTGGGCAAAGTGAGGTCCAGGGTTACACCCAGTGCTGGACAAACGCCGTTAATCCGTCTTTCATGTACAGTTAAATCATGCGCAGCGATGGAGGTCCGCGCAGCTTGAGTATGGGCATTTGCTGCAGCAGAGGTAGCGGCTGCTGCAAGATCAGTCACTGGAACGGAATCAGCAGCTGTGGCACTAGCAGTCACTGGAGTGGTGTCGGTCGTCAGAGCAGGGTCATCCTTCATACCTGCTTCAGATGCGGTCCCTCCGGTGCCGGTCTGCTCCGTCTCCGCTGGTGTCTGGAACGCTGGTTGCAGGGCCTTGCACTGCGGCGTCGTCATCTCCGTTTGCAGCATCTCGCTTTCCGGTAGGGCCTTGCTTTCCGGTTTCGGAGCGCTGGAACTTCTTTCTTGCTCTGGACCAGATGAGGCTGCCGACAGATGTCTGGTGAGGCTCCCGATGTTGGTCTTCTTCCACCCGGCCTCAGTGCTCAGCTGCGTCTGCAGGGGTTGGTGGATCAGCTCGTCCGCTCCGGTCTGCAGGAGGTCACCGTTAACTGTGGAGGTCTGGCTGCGGTGCCTCTCCGGGTAGCTGGGGGAGTCCTCGGCTCCGACCCCACGCTCCGGCTCCTGGCGGCTGGCCATGGCATCCTCCATGTCGCTCACTTCTTCTTCCTGGTCCTTTTCCCGCTCTCTCCTTCGTGGGCGGTTTCGTTTTCTCTGTCTCTGCCCACCATTGAGGATCAGAAGGCGGATCTCGGCTGCTGACGGACACGTCCTCACGGGGCCGAGATATTTAGACTGGGCGGCCATTGTCTTTCGCGCTCTTCAGCTTGTTCACGCCCACTTCCACGCCCTTCTTCTTCTCCTGCGCTCTCCTTAGCGCTGTAATGGCGGCGGTTTTGGTGCGAACTTTTGGCGGCAAGTGACAATTCACAGTCTTTGCAATAAAGTACAGTCCAAGCACAGTAAATCACAGTTCCAAGGCACACATGACCCGATTCCTCAGGCTTAAGTAGATCCTGTTCGTGACGCCAAGTTGTAGCGCCCCCACTGCCGCAGGGCCGAGGGGTACCCGGTACCGGGCCTCTGAGTCTCTGCTCTGGGGTTGTCACGGTGGCTAGACCTGGTCCGTGACCCTGCTGAGGGGCGTACAGTGATAGGTGTAGATGGTGATGTTGCGGTGCAGTGTAGGTTGTAGTAAATAACGAGGACACCAGGTTGCAGTCTCTTTACCTCTTTACTGAAGATCTCTGGGTCCTCAGTCCGGAATCTGGATAACCAGGCTGCGCAAGTCCGGCCGGTCCAATGGCACCTCCAGAGTTCTCTTAACAGGTGGAAATCTGTGCCTTCCTTCTAGCGCTAGGTGTTGCGGTCCTTCCCTGCTGTGCTTACGGAAAGTCCCCACAACTGCTGTGTCTGTTTCTTAAGTTCCCTCACAACTCGATTAGATGATGTTCTGCTAATCCTCCGTCCCTCCCTGATGTTACGGTTAGGACGGCACCCGTATGATGGGTAGGCTCGGAGCTCTTCCGGGACCCTAGAGTCGCCCCTCTCCACAAGTTGCCCCCCAAGACTGCATAGGTGATTTAGGTGAGACAGCCCGCCTTAGACTGACTGTCCTGCCGTTGGTTTAGAGTATTGCCTGAAGCTGAATATTGTAATACTCCCTCGGCGTTCCGGCCGCCGGTTGTGCGCCTCAGTAGGATGTTGCCTCGGTCTCACAGCACGACTCCTACTGGTATTCTCCTTCTTGCTTTGATCTCGTTTCTCACTCAGCACAATCTATCTCGCTTCCAATCCCTGCTTGGGCACCGCCGCTATGCTGAGCAGGCACGGTCCCGTTACGTTCGCTCAAGTTGCCAGGCCTCTGTCAGGATCCCACCCCTGACAGGGACCCTACCGAATCTTCTCCCACAACACCCTCTGCCACAAGGTGTTGCCTGGTTCCAACCCAGTCAGCTTTCTGTCTTAACTTCCTGCCTGACCCCCAGTTTTACCAGTATGTGAGGAGTGGCCTAATGAATAGAACCCTTAGCTCCCCCTGGAGGCCTGGCTGTGAAATGTATTGGTGTCTGTGATACCTGGTCAGATTAACTCCTTCAGTGCCATCAGACGTACCATAGCTCCCCTTAGTGGCGGAGCCACAGTACTGCAACGACCAGGACTCTGGGGCGCTGCACATGCGTTCCACAAGAGATAAACATGTCTAGACACTGATAAGCCACCCCCCACGTACAAGGTGATAAAGGGAGGGTGTGGACAGTTGCAGGTCACTTCTCAGCAGACAGCCAAGCAGAGCAGACAGACCACAGCACCTTGGAGCAAACAAGCCTCTGAACAATGTGAGTATATCCTAGCCAATGCCTTTATTTTCTAATTTCTTTCTCTACATGTCCTAATTTCTGCCATTTCTTTCTTTCTACATGCATCAGAATGTCTTCTTCTGATTCTTCTCATGAGGAGTTTCTTCCTGGGCCGTCTGAAGTCGAGCATGTCAGTGAGGTGAGTACTTGCCTCGTCAGATTGGTAAGTATTCACTGTCACATCTACACATGTGACAATTTGAATTTTTCTTTTTTTTAGAGCTCTTCTTCTACTGCGGCAGAGACAGGGCAGGAGCAGCGGAGTCAAGGTCCGGTGGAAAGACGGCAGCGGGTACGTATACAAGGCTGACTGTTATCTTGAATCTTCCTTTCTTTCCATTCGTATTTCTTTACTTTTTTCTTCTGGAATCCTTTTGTATGTTGACTTTCCTATTCATGCCATTTCTCACCATCTTTTTTCTTTCTTTTCCTTATGTTAATTGAGCAAACTTTAATGACTTTATTTAATTTTTAGGTTTCACAATGGGAGGATGATCTTATTGAGAATGACCTCCTCATCTCCCTAGTCCAGGAGCGAGTCCCATTGTGGGACACCCGGGATCCACTGCACTCAAACAACATCACGATCTGGCGCTTGGAATAAGGTGGCCAAAGAGATGTGGGATGGCTGGGACAACGCCCCGACACGGGTCCGAAATGCATTTGGTAAGTATTGCACTGCAGTGTGAAGCAGCAGAGACCTTGGCCGTGCTCACTCGACTGTGTGTGATGAAAGAAACTCTCAGGAGTTTCTGTCATCACACACAGTTGTGTGAGCACGGCCAAAAGTCCTTTTTCTGACCACAATTTTTTTTTAACAGTGGCCAAAGTCAAAACACGTTGGCGTTCGATGAAGGACCGCTTCAACAAGGACCTGCGTCAAGAGAGCCATGTTCCCAGTGGTTCAGGAGCAAGGATCAGAAGATACAAATACCTTCGAGTTCTGGCATTTTTAAGACCGGTCCTTGTTCAGAGAACGTAAGTATTTATCATGTGCATTAGGTTGTATTGTATTATAATTTTCTTTTTCCTTTTTTCACAGCACATACAGCACTACTGTTGGCCCAGGTTCTGGAGCGGTCCTTCATCCGACAGCCACGGACCCGTCCCAGCCATCCAGCAGCGCAGCAGCAAGTGGGCCTTCCACACTAACTGGAGACCAGGGAGCTGGTCCATCAGGTCTTCCCCTTTCGCAGTCCTCTTCCACTGCCCCTTTTTTTTTGGGCTCCTCCCGGCAGTGGCAGAGGGCTTCAGACAGGTCACTCATGCCCGAGTTTTTGCACTTGAGCTCAGTTTTACATGAAGCAATCAAGGCTTTGGGTGACCGAATGGGTGTTTCACATAGCCTCTTGAATGCACGTATCCAGGAGGTCAGCAAAAGCCTTGACCAAGTGAAAGCCGACCTCCAGAGGCCAGCACATCATTTTTTTAACAAAATTGAGCAGGGCATGTCGGAACACCTTACTCCCGATCTCCAGCTGAGTGTCATGCAGGCCTGCAATGCTGCTTACGTGCAGGCTATGCAGCAGAGTCGGTATTTCCAGCACACAGTGTCGGCATATCCACCTGTGCCTTCACTGTCACGATTGTCCTCAATGCCGACCTCTGCTGCATACCACTGCACGGCCACCTCAATTTCTTCCACAGCCGGACACCACTACAGCACCACCACCATGCCGAGTGCAGTTGGACCTCCCACCGCCACCACCATAACAACCGCTGTTCCTGCTTGTACCTCCTCCACTGACACCACGATGCAGGAGGACCCTGGCATGGCCTTCCGTACCGCCACCACCACGATGCAGCAGGACCCTGGCATGGCCTTCCGTACCGCCACCACCACGATGCAGCAGGACCCTGGCATGGCCTTCCACTCTACAAGCGCTATGGACTCTGGCATGGCCTTCCACTCTACGAGCGCTATGGACTCTGGCATGGCTGCACACTCTACGAGCACTATGGACTCTGGCATGGCTGCACGCTCTACGAGCACTATGGACTCTGGCATGGCTGCACGACATACGAGCACTATGGACTCTGGCATGGCTGCACGATCTACGAGCACAATGGACTCTGACACATTGCAGCCGGACCCTGACAGGTCACCCACCACCACGCCACACCATATGAGCCCACCAAGACCTCCCACAACCAGGCAAACCAAAAAAAACCACAAAAAAACAAAACAGAGGACTCTTAGCATTCCCCCCCCTTCACCTCCCAATGTGTCTGTAATGTTAGGTTTGTCTCACCCTTCCAGTGCATCTCAAGCCTCTCATGTGTCAAGCCCCATCCCCGAACTACCAGACCCCAGTAGTTTCATTGCCCCTTCTCCTGCCACCTCTGCGTCGTCCACGGTTAGCCAGGCCTCAGTGCTTCACACTCCACGTTTACATCACTCTACCCCAAGCCGGCACAGTTAAATAAAGTTTTTTATTTGTTAAAAAATAAATACAATTTGATTTGCCCAAATTAGGTTTGGTTTATTGTGTCTATCGCTGCCGGCAACACACACCGTGCGCCAACTAAGAAACTTCGCCACACACTTACTTTTTGGGCCACATGATATCTCCAGTAGTTATAAAAAAAAAGACTGCAGCTTTGTGTGTCTTTAGTATACAGATATGAGGTGGGCCCAAAAATATTAGATGTATTATCTCCATAATCTCTTCTTTCTGCTTGGTCTGTGACTAGTGTGGCAATCTGAAGAGAAAATGGTGGAAATACAGTGCAGACCTCTACTGAACAGGTCAGGTGTCGAAAAACTCATTAGTTGGGACTCCTGACCTGGTGAGTATAGAACTGCCTTGTATAACCACCATTTTCTCTTCTTTGTACATAATCTATTAACCACAAATTGAAGGGACAATGGTGGTCACACACTGCATATCTATGCTCACCTGCACAGGTGTCAGAAGTAGTGAATTCATGAAGCTGTTATATGTGCATCATGAATTCATTATTTCTGACACCTGACTTGATGAGTATAGATCTCTTTAGTGTGACAGTCATTGTCTCTTCAATCTGTGTCCAATGGATAAAGCAGAACAGAATCAGGATGCAATGATGTCAACAAGTTTACCAATAAAGCAACATGGCTGCCATAACACTAGCAGTATGTGGCCAGTGTTTTATATCAGTATTTGTAAGCCAAAACAAGGAGTGGAACAATTAGAAGTAAATTATGATATTAATATAATAACTATCACCTCAGCCTTTATCACCCACTCCTGGTTTTGGATTACAAATACTGATATAAAATACAGACCAAATACTGCTAGTTTTAGGACAGCCTTGGTTTGTAGAGGAAATACATAGGAGACACAGTCAACACAACCAAAAATAAAGTTTATTAATGAGAAATATTATTATCATTGCAGAAAATTACTGGTACAGATAGAATTACAACAGGACATTTACACAACATTGTCCTGCCATGACACACGTCCAATATCTGAATCAAAAAAGGCAGCAAATTGGTCCCGCATGTGACCAACTGCTGCAGTTGACCGCAGCGGGTGATGCTGGAAATCGGGCAGTGGGTGTGCAACTGGTTCATCCAGTTCAATGTTGGGTTGCTCCTTAGCCATTATATAATTGTGTAGAACCACACAGGCTTTGACCACCTTGTCGACTGTTTCCACTTTTAGATTTATGGCTGATGCAAGAATGCGCCATTTAGAGACCAGAATGCCAAAGGTACACTCTACTGTTCTTCGGGCCCTGGTCAGTCTGTAGTTAAAGATCCTTCTAGTGTGGTTCAAGTCCCGACTGGAATAGGGCTTCAGTAGGTTTTCACACATCTGAAAGGCCTCATCCCCAACCATAACAAATGGCATCTGTGGACCTTGAGTGTTGGGGAGAGGTTGTGGCGGTGGAAAATTGAAATTTTTGCCATACACATGGCGGCCCATATCCGAGTTCTTGAAAGTCTGGGAATCGTTGCCACGGCCAAAAGCTCCAATGTCCACGGCGATGAAGCGACAGTTCGCATCGGCTATTGCCATGAGCACAACAGAAAAATATTTTTTGTAGTTGAAATACTCCGATCCTGTTCTGGCAGGTTTGATAATGCGGATGTGCTTTCCATCCACCGCTCCTAAACAGTTGGGGAAATCACACACACTCCAGAATTTTTCCGCAATTTCAAGCCACATGTCCAAGGTGGGTAGGGGTATAAACTCATCCCAGAGTACATTCCACAAAGCCCGGCAGGTGTCCGCAACTATTCCGGACAGGGTGGATATTCCAAGCCGGTATTGGAAGTGGAGGGATGATAAACTCCGGTTGCCAGAAATCTGTAAGAAAAACAAACCACAAAAAAATTACAATCTATTCTATTTATGGTGTGGTTACGCTAAAGAAAAGAAAATACCCAAAACATACATGTCAGCAAACACTAAATTTGGACTGTCATTGGTTTAGATTTGGAACGTACCTTAATGTAACCAGCAGATGTTCCTCCGGTGGAATCGCTCTACGGAGCTGGGTGTCCTGTCTCCGTATGGCTCCTTGGACATGAGCAAGCAAATCCCGGAACGAGTCTTGCGACATCCTTGTATATTCATGGAATTTCTCCAGGTTGGCATTAAGCTCGGCATACAGCGTGTGATAGGCTCCACGGCTCTCACGTAGTTCGATAATGGGATGTCTCCAAAAACGCCTACATTGTCTCCTTCTCCATCTTTCGCGATTTCTGTCTTGCTCCCAAGCAAACACACAGGCAAGAAACAGCTTGATGCTTAAATCCAGGTTGACTAAAAGCTCTCCATGCGAAGATCCATTATGACACAGCATACAGGAGCAAAATCTGAACATTTCAGCTGTTCAAGGGTCTATATATAGAGATTCCATAATACACGCACTCTGTAGTCCCATTGGCGGTGTCTGCTTGTCTTAATTTTTCTCTTGTGAAATTTCGCATCATGCGCACCAAAAACGCAAAGGCAGGAAAAAACGCATATAAACGCGTACAAACGCCGTGTTTTTTTAACCACATGCGATACCGCATGCGTCTAAAAAATGCCACGTTTGTACACATTTATATGCGTTTTTTCCACCACTTGCGGATGTGTTTTAAACGCTGCAGATTTAAACGCAAATGTGAAACTAGCTTTATAGCTGCAAATGGGTGAATAACTCAATATTGATGCCTGTGGGTTTATAAAGGGAGGTCATAAAAACTTCTGTTGATGTAATGTGTAGGTGTCCCAACAGTTTTGTCTATATAGTGTATGTTTGGTGTCACTGGAGATTTTTATAAACACCTTGTCCTGTTGTGCAGCATTAACCTCGAGTTTGGCTCTTATTGTACCCCACTACAACCTCACACATGTTTGTTTCTACACAGCATGGTTTCATAGGGAATCACTGCCCATCCAATGCCAATAGTTTCCATCTGTGCACCATTTACAGCCCAGGGAATTTCAAATGTCCCTGGTTTGGGAATACAAGGATTTAAAAAAACAAACAAACTGCCAGCCGGCAGTGGAAGGGTAAATCTCTGGAAAGAGAATCTTCTATTAATTCTGCTGTATACCATTTGGGAAGCTCATAGGCCTCTTATAACGCCTGACTGCATAGTACTGTGTATGTGGCACACACTGGCAGTTGGATGGTGTTTGGTGGTTTCTCTTGCTCGGACGCAGATGAATCTTTCGTGTATACTCTAGCCAAGATCCCAGATGGGAAGAAATGGACAGATGCAGGTCCCAGGTGTCCAGCAAGGGACAGTGAATTCCACTGGGGGCATCTGAATAGGATTGCTGGAGGCATGGCTTTTGGGAGGAGGGTCACTTGGCTAAAGTAAAGTGTAAGGCTTGATCATAGATCTAGTGAATACAAACACAAACTATTGATTCTTTTGCTTGACTTTGGAGTTGTTGTTTTAATGGAAATATTATGTTCCTTAATGAAATATAATGCCTAATATGGGTCATAAGTAACATTGAGATGTTTCTTGATTTCCAAACCCAGAATGGACCGTGACTACATACAAAAATCACAGATACTCAATATTTCACACTGAGCATCTCTGGCTGATTCCTCTCACAGACCCAGCAGATTTAGCAAAGTAAGCAGGAACAAAATACCACAGGGCAACACCACTCTTTTCTATGAACAGAGAGGAAATATTAGGCTTTCCGATCTTTGGGTGGTTTCTTCTCACCTACAAATGTTGGAAACGTAGTGGAAAAAATGGTAGAAAAAAAATTCTAGATTCAAGAAGTTCTGCTCTTTGGTAGTTGAGGTTCTTGCAACCTCCAAACTTCAGGTAATGTCCAAGGCCATACTTCTTTTGCAACCTTTGGTCTCATTCAGACATCTGATTTTGGCATATTGTGGTTTTCACGGAGAGCACTCATACCTGTGATAGTCTATGGGGTCATTCACATGTCTGTGATTTTTCGCAGCCCAAGCAGTGTCATTTGAGTGGGGTCTGATTTTCATGGACAGTCACAACGGAAAAGGTAGAGAAGCTTTTTTATTTTTTTCTATCCATGTACAAGATAAACGGATGACACTTAGACCACTCTCTGATCAAACTCTGATCTTCGGTCAGTTCTTCTCTTACGTGAGAAAAAGGGATGTCTGAATGAGGCTTTACTATGAGTGTGGTTTATGGAAAGATTGTGGTTTGGGCCAGGTTCTGAAATTCTATATGGGCAACTCGTTATTTTTCACAGGTGCTCAGAAGATGAATCCCAATTTCACCCTAAAAGCAGCTCCTAATTAAATAGCACATAAATGTCTGAGCTAATAAAGTTCATGGCTCACAATTATTGGTAAATTGTTAGAAAGATGCTATATGATGAGCTGATGCACTGTTTTTGCATGGAAACCCTCTGGCATCTCGTTCTCACCCATGGTTTGAGTACCTCAGTGCAATGTTATTCAACCACCATAATTGTAATATAGTTCAAGCCAGGTTATCCCTATACCTGTTGAATTGTCAATACACCTATGTTACCAAATAGAGCGTTCCAATCCCCATATGCACATGAACACTCAACTCGCTTGAGAGAGCATGTTCTTTCAATAGGGAGAGGGAAGTGAGCTGCTTCCAAAACCCAAGTCAGCTGCTTATTGTCCTTGATCTCATAGGGTCTGATATGTAAAATCCACTTTGGCCCATCCTTCTTTGCCCTGATATCTGACCCCCAGAATCTTGACACCTCTTTGCACTAAGATGGTTGGGTAGTCCCACCAAAATTGGCGGGTTTGGTTGTCGTTCATCTACTGAATGCGAATATCTTAAACAATGTTTATCTAATCTATCGTATTTCAAAGTTCTTGCACAAATCTGACTTAAGAGCTACAGGTTAATCCTGGCTGTAGGCCTTGCACATATGCCCAAAAAATGGTTTGACTATGCCTTTTGCAACAGACATACAGTACAGCATACCCTTCTGTCCCAGACTGAGAATGTTTGGTAAAAACAAGTGTCGGAGCGTGCGGCATGGCGACTTATCCCCCCTCTCCATTATGTGCATGGCTGCTACCTTGCAGTCCTATAATAAACTATCATGAACCTGGTAGAACATGTCTGTTTGCACCTGGAGATATAAAGTAAATTTACAAGTAACACATCTGCTATTTTATACATATAAATAACACAAACACTAAAATATATATATAAAAATAGACCATACATTTCTAAATCCAGAATCAACATTGAAATTCCCTTCTAATTGGGGAGTAAATATTTAAGAGCTGGTGACATATTTACATAGAAAATAACATTTACAATTGTCCTTATTTACTTTGAATGTTTGACAAATGTGATTTTTGAACCACACAAATAAAATGACTAATTATGTTTCCCCAGGATCTCAGGACGACATGTTCCCGATGCACTGCACCCGAATCCTGACACTAATTGCTCCATCTTTTGGGGTTGCCTTAAGCCGCTGCTGTCCACTTGTGATCATTTACAGAACGGATTTTAGCCTGTCAGACATCAGCAAATATAGCATCATTTTTTTCTATTTTTTTTTTCAGCCCAGCAGCCTTGTTGTTGTCATCGTACTCCCCCCTTTACTTCATGAAATGTAAGATCCATTTTAATTAAATTAGTTAGTCATATATTGAGGATTAAGAGGGGCAGCCCCCAGGTTCCCTGTGACTTGTGAGACCTCTGTTCCTGTCACACAAAGAAAGTTACATAGAAACATCATCCAGTGCCCAATGGGAAGATGACCATGGACCCAGATGGTTATTTCCAGGCCAGTTCCTCTTTAGCTTGGCAACAATCTGAAGAAATTGGCGTTGTCTCAATGACAGATAGAGCAGGTCCAACGAATAAAATATACGAAATCACGAGAATAAAAGAAATAAATACAGAATTATAATAATAAAATGAGTAACTAGATACAAGTAAATCATGATTGTTCAGAAAATAAAATAAAAGAATATTAGAATATCCAAAATAGTAATAAAATATTACAGAAAATTGAATGATTGCATTAAAGTAGCAATTCCAGCAAAAAAAATTACTCCCTAATCCTTTCTAAATATGCATAATTGCTTTAAAGGGTTATTTTCGTCATAATAAACTGGTAAAATTGCAAAGTGATTGTAAAAACAAGTAACTATGCCACGTAGTTGTTATTGTAAAACCTCTCTGTTCTCAAGAATGAAGGATTTCTTATTTTATTGCAGTCTATGAGTGGTGGCCAACTTAGACAAACAGCACAGCACTTACAAGTTTTTCCAATAGAGCTTGTAGGCGCTGCTCTGAGGCTGGCCAGATCGCTGAATCCATGAAATTTCTGACACGATTCCACCCCTCAAGGTGTCTGGGATGCAGTTATTGATAACTCAGCCATCCAATCTGGTGCAGGGGTGTGCTAAAGCTGTCAGTATTTTGATTGACAGCTCAGTCGTCCAGTCTGGTGCAGGGGCGTGCTGAGCTGTCGGTGTTTCAATTGATGGCTTGGCTTGCCAATCTGAGACTGGGAGGTTCTGGATTGCCTTCAGGTGTGCCCTGTCCCAGCCGACTGTCCAGCTACTTAGCTGGGCTGTCAGTTCCAGATCTCTGCCAGACGTACATTCAGCTTTGTGTGGTTTGTCTCTCTGTGCCTTGTGTTCTGCTTGTGAATCTTTTTGCTGCCTGACCTTGGACCTAGTTCTGACCATCTTTTTTCCCTGCTTCCTTTACTCTGATCCGCTTTCCTCCTGGTATCCTGACCTCGGACCATTGCCTGACTATGCCTTTGTCTCTTCCCTCTGTTTAGGATGTACCCTCTTGGCTTTTGACCTCAAACTCCTTGACTTCCCTGACTCTTAGCTTGTCCTCAAAGTTACTTAGCATCACAAAATCATTGTCTCTGTGTTCCTCCAAAGATGTAGAGGTGAAGCTGTCTCTTTGCTGCATAGGATGGAGACTGAACAGTTCAGGCCAGTGGTATGATGATGCCATTGTTCCGAACTGTCAGCAGCTCACCGCACCTGAGCAAGCAGTAAGCCAGGAGGCAGGGGAGTGATGCGCTTATGAAGATTAATCTTGAGACAACCACTTTAAAATGCCTACCAATCACAATCTTAAATTGTTTCCAGCATCTTTCCGATCCTCTTCTGTCAAATCAGACAAATCGGCTCACACGGGGGGCTTATGTGTGCACTGGAGTTCACTTTCACATAGCTTTTGCTATGAGTCTCATAGGCTTAAATTGAGAAAGCAGCACCAACCCAATTAGTACATGCTGAAGAGCGGTCACATGGTCCAGAAAAGGACAGGAGCACCGCTGGAAATCGGACAAGACAGCGATCAGTAACTATTTTAATGCACTTATACTGCACACATATTTACAAAACATTAAGGAAAAAGAAGTTGGGACAGCTACTTTAACATTATTATTATCTTTTGTACCTTTATTGTTTTTATTAGTAGTAGAGGTTTTGTTAGTATAAGTAGTATAGGTATATAATTGGTATATAATTGTTAAAGTAGCTCTCCAGATATTGTAAGTAGAACAATTCTAACTCAGCAAAAATATTTTAGCTGTATTATGTGAAAAGATCACTGGATAAGTACCAGAGGGGAGATATGTATCACTGAGGATGTTAGCTTCAGTGATATGAACCTGGAAAAATGTTCTTGCTCAATAACTGCTGAGAGTGGTTAATCGGCTATGTTAAGGATTGGGTTCTTTTGTGAACAACTGAAGAGTGCGTGGAAGGATGTTCACCATATCTCCACCCCAGGGGGGGGGGTCTAGAAGGTAAATAGAAAGCCTTTTGAATCATTCAGTGTTCGGTGTGCCTGGAGATCTGGGCTCCAGAGCTGTGTTTTTTGGTAAAGAGAGGTGAACTCTGTTGTTCTCCTGAGCAGGCGAATCCCCGCAGCCACATATGTTTTTTGTGTTCTACCATTATGCCATAAAAGGCTGTGTTTATTTTGTTGATCTTTGCACGGTGGTGCGGGGGCTCCACCAACATTTTGTGAAAGCCCAGAGTCCCTGCACTTACATTGCTGTAATGCTGTGGTCTCCAGGAAAATGGCTGCCGGAGGCAGCACATGCACAGAATTAGAGTCCGGGAGACGAGATCTCGGTGCCAAGATCTCATCTCCGGAGAGCTCAATCTACACATGCACCACCTTCGGTCTCCATTTTCCTGGAGACCAACGCATTACAGCAATGGAAGTTCAGGGGCTCCGGGATTTTCATAAAATGTCGGCGGAGCCCCCGCACCACTGAGCATCTGCAAAACTGATGAGACTCCTGGCAAATTCATGTGGACTATAAGATGCACCCCCATTTTCCTCCAAAATTTTTTGGCAAAAAACTGCATCTTATAGTCCAAAAAAATGAAGAATGAAAATCCAAAAGTCATTATCTCAGTAAATTAGAATATCAAACAACACCTGCAAAGGCTTCCTAAGCATTTAAAAAGGTCCCTAAAGGCACATTAATACATCGTAGAACTGTGTTTGCTTTTTTTTGCTGCTGCATCACACTGTAGACTCATGTGCAGTCTGTGATCTATTAGTATACACAAGTCTTTTTCACACGTGCTGTTACTTAGCTCTAGTCCTCCCATTCTGTAGATGCCATTTTCATTTTTCGTACCCAGATCTAGAATCTTGCATTTCTCCCTGATAAATACCATAAAATCATAGAATGGTAGAGTTGGAAGGGACCTCCTGGGTTATCTGGTCCAACCCCCTGCTCAAAGCAGGATTCACTAAATCATCCCAGACAGATGTCTGTCCAGTCTCTTTTTGAAAACTTCCATGGAAGGAGAACTCCCCACCTCTTGTGGCAGCCTGTTCCACTCATTCTACTAGTCGCTGCCCATTTTTTACGCTTATCTAGATCCTTCTGAATCCTTAAGGTACCGTTACACTAAACGACTTACCAACGATCACGACCAGCGATACGACCTCGCCGTGATCGTTGGTAAGTCGTTGTGTGGTCGCTGGGGAGCTGTCACACAGACAGCTCTCTCTCCAGCGACCAACGATCAGGGGAACGACTTCGGCATCATTGAAACTGTCTTCAACGATGCCGAAGTCCCCCTGCAGCACCCGGGTAACCAGGGTAAACATCGGGTTACTAAGTGCAGCGCCGCGCTTAGTAACCCGATATTTACCCTGGTTATCATTGTAAAAGTTAAAAAAAAACCACTACATACTCACATTCTGATGTCTGTCACGTCCCCCGCCGGCGTCCACAGGGTTAAAACTGCTTTCGGCAAGAGCGCTGCTAATATGCACGCGCTGTTGCCGAGAGCTTCCCTGCACTGAATGTGTCAGCACCGAAAGTAACAGCGGTGACATCACCGCTGTGCTCTGCTTTACGGCCGGCGCTGACACAGTCAGTGCAGGGAAGCTCTCGGCAGCAGCGCGTGCATATTAGCATCGCTTTTGCCGAAAGCAGTTTTAACCCTGTGGACGCCGGGGGACGTGACAGACATCAGAATGTGAGTATGTACTGTTTTTTTTTTTAACTTTTACAATGGTAACCAGGGTAAATATCGGGTTACTAAGCGCGGCCCTGCGCTTAGTAACCTGATGTTTACTCTGGTTACAAGTGAACACATCGCTGGATCGGCATCACACATGCCGATCCAGCGATGACAGCGGGTGATCAGCGACCAAAAAAAGGTCCTGATCATTCCCATCGACCAACGATCACCCAGCAGGGTCCTGATCGTTGGTTGCTGTCACACATAACGAGATTGTTAGCGGGATCATTGCTACGTCACCAAAAAGCGTGACGTTGCAACGATATCGTTAACGATATCGTTATGTGTGACTCAGCCTTTAGTCTGTTTCAGTAGGCTCTACAATCATGGAGAAGACTGCTGACTTGACAGATGTCCAGAAGGCAGTCATTGACACACTCCACAAGCAGGGTAAGCCAAAAAAAAGTTATTGCTAAAGAAGCTGGCTTTTCACAAAGTGCTGTATCCAAGCATTTTAATGGAAAGTTGAATGGAAGAAAAAAGTGTGGTAGAAAAAAGGTGCACAAGCAACCGGGATAACCGCAGCCTTGAAAGGATTGTTAAGAAAATGCTGTTCAAAAATTTGGGGGAGCTTCACAAGGAGTGGACTGCTGCTGGAGTCATTGCTTTAGGAGCCAACACACAGACGTATCCAGGACATGGGCTACAACTGTCGCATTCCTTGTGTCTTACCAGAAGTGTCTTACCTGGGCCAAGGAGAAAAAAAACTGGACTGTTGCTCAGCAGTCAAAGGTGTTGTTTTCTTATGAAAGAAAATTTTGAATTTAATTTGGAAAGCAAGGACCCAGAGTCTGGAGGAAGGGTGGAGAGGCACACAATCCAAGCTGATTGACGTCACAATCAGTGATGGTTTGGGGAGCCATGTCATGTCATCTGCTGGTATAGGTCCACTGTGTTTTATCAAGACCAAAGTCAGCGCAGCAGTCTACCAGAACATTTTGGAGCACTTCATGCTTCCCTCTGCTGCCAAGCTTTTTGGAGATGGTAATTTCATTCTCCAACAAGACTCGGCGCCTGTCCACAGCTCCAAAAATACCAATACCTGTGCTTGATTAGCCAGCAAACTCGCCTGACCTTAACCTCATAGAGAATCTATGGAGTTTTGTCAAGAGGAAGATGAGAGACACCAGACCCAACAATGCAGACAAGCTCAAGTCTGCAATCAAAGCAACCTGGGCTTCCATAACACCTCAGCAGTGCCACAGACTGATTGCCTCCATGCCATGCTGCATTGTTGCAGTAATTGATGCAAAACGAGCCCCGACTAAGTATTTAGTGCATTTACTGAACATACAGTAGGTCACTCTTTCTGATTTTAAAATCATTTTTCAAGCTGGTGTTATGAAACATTCTATTTTACTCAGACAATGACTTCTGGGTTTTCATTGGCTGCAAGCCATAATAATTAACATTATCAGAAATAAACACTTGGAATAGATCACTCTATTTGTAATGACTCCATATAATATATGAGTTTCACTTTTTGTATTGAGGAACTGAAGTAAATTAACTTTACGATGATATTCTAATTTTGTGAGAAGCAGCTGTATGTCTGTCCAAGCTCAAAGGGTACACCACTGGGCATATTGACCTCACTCCCAAATGTTTGACCTACTACATCTGGTACAGAAGTGGTTGCAGCTGGAGTCCTTCACCCTGGCACATATGTTATGGTGTGGTGTTATAGACAGATTTACCCACTCTCTCTTCCTAGTCTGGCGCAGACCTAGGATGCCCAGGGAAACCCCCAGCATGCGGATGACCTGGTTTGCCTAGTGAAAAAGTACCAGGTGGTTGAGAAGTCCTTATGAAAACTGTGCATTGTTTTATCTCTGAACTGGGGTACCAAGAAGGGGCCTGACTCTCAGAAGAAGGGTAATAGAGCCACAAATGAAGGGAGTCGAAGAACTAAGTGGTCACTGAGGGGTTGCCAAAGGCCACTGGTAAGGATTTAATTTGTTGGAGATGTCACAGTCTGGGGAACATAGCTGCCTGTTGGCCTATGTCCACAGAACAGATGGACTGCAGCATAAGGAGGCGCTGTTCGTATTATGCCTATCCAGTCTGCAGTGTGGACTATCAGTCTGGTGAGGGGCCACAGACATGTCTTGTGAGAATAAATGGGGTATTAGTGTCCGGACTCTTGGACTCGGGGAATTTGGTGACCATGGAAAGGGCCACACTCTCCCACCAGTTGATCCCTGGAAAACTCATGGGTGTCCACTGTATTAACAGGAATGCCAAGGACTACCCTGTTGCCAGAGTGTCTATAAAAACGAACTGTTACTGAGTCCCATGAGGTCGGAGTAGTTAAAGACATGCTACACCCAGTGATAATATGAAGAGACTTTAACTTGTTTAGGGACTTATAGCGAAAGGCGGGGGTGCCAAGTTACTCAGACAGAAGCAGGTGCAGACATGAAGAATCCCCATCACAGTCAGAGTTGGATGAGTTCCACCTGTGTTCTGTGTGTCCTTGCTGGCGTCGAGGACGAGATAGTGACCCATGAGGCCAAGATTCCTAAGTTGGGGATTTCTGGGGGAATTTTGGGACTGCTCAAATGGAACACCTTATGGTAAAAGGAGCATTGGACAATGTTAATTTGGTGTTGCCCGAGAGCCAGGGGCTGACAGCAGATTTCCATATTTTGCGGTAAATGAGAATTTGCTATATTGGATTGCTAAACTGAGAGGGAAAGCATTAGGCTGCTTTCACACATCAGTTTTTTGTTGTCAGGCTCAATCCAGCGAATTTTGAAAAAAACGGATCCGGCAAATGAAGCTGCCGGATCCGTTTTTTTCTCATAGACTTGTATTAGCAACAGATTGCGACAGATGGCCTCACATTTCATCTGTTGTTTGCCAGATCCGTCGAAAATTGTTCATCCGGCGGCGGGAAAGAACGGACATAGTAACGTTTTTGTCTGCGGAGAAACACCGGACAGCGCCGGATACGGCGTTTGCTAGAATGGAAGCCTATGGGCAACGGAGCGCACCTGAGCCATCACATGATGGAATCCGGCACCGGATTTCATTTTTTTTTAACTGCTTATGCTCAAATACAATTGGCTAGCCCCCAATTAGGAAAGGTGTATATAAAGCCTGCCATGTAGGGCTTCACTCATCCATTTACCAGCCAGCCACCAAGCAAGACACAGACCTACCGCCAGTGCTTAAACCTGCCGCCAGAGCTAAAACCTGCCCCAGGCCAGCCAGCCACAGCATACCAGGCCAGCAGCCAGCCACAGCCTTCCAGGCCAGCAGCCAGCCACAGCCTACCAAGCCAGCAGCCAGGCACAACATGTCTTCTTCTGGGACCTCTCCCCCGATTCATCAGCGCTGTGAGGTAAATATTTTTTTTCTTTTTGGCGATGTTCACATAATATATACAGTATATAATATATATTATTAATATAGAATTTTTGTATAACAGGAAGCTGCAGCATCAGAGGTGCTTCCAGGAGACGGACAGGGTGGAGAAATACCCTGAACGGGCTCGCATTTGGTAAGTTTCTTACATGCATCACAGAACCACATCATCACAGACATCACAGTACACACAACACATAAAAACAGATCATTACAGACATCACAGTACACACAATACATAAGCCTACATACAAGCACATAATGTTTTTTTTTTGTTTTTTTTTAGTCTTCCGATTCTGGGGCTCGATCTAGAGGTCCTCAAAGCGCCTCCCAGGGTCATCGGCTTGAGCGTCAGGGCGGTCGCCATCGAGTAAATACTGTTCCTATTTAGATTTTTTTTTCCACTTCATGTTGATGATTTCAGTGTAATGTTTTTGCTTTTTGTCTTTTTTAACAGGCTTCACAGCGTGCTCCGGACTCGGACGGTGAGGAGGCCGGTCTAGATATCGATCCCCTCATCGATCTAATCCGAGAGCGGGAGCCGCTGTGGAATATGGAGGACCGCCGCCACGCTGATCTTGGTTTGACCCGTTGGCTCTGGGAGGAAGTATGCCACAAAGTAGTGGACCTTTGGAGGACCTTGAGTTTCGGGCCCAGAATCAAGCATGTAAGTATTCACAGTTCAGTTATGTTGCTGGATGTAATGTGTTGTATACTAACCAATTTGTGCTTTCACTTTACAGGGGAAAGAGTTATCAAGTGGTGGCGGTCAATCAGGGATCGCTTCAAGAAGGAGTTCAACAAGGAGATGCAGGCCCCGATTGGATCGTGAGGACGCAGGAGCAAATACAAATATGCTACAGTCCTGTCGTTCCTCCAGTTGACTTTAGTTAGCAGAATGTAAATATTCCCCACCCCATTTACTAAATAAAAATGTTTACATGTGTAACTTTTTTTTATGTTTTTGCCAGGGCCAAGCAATAACAAAACATTAATTACATTTTTTTCTTTGTTCCACAGCACTGTCTGCAGCACTCGGGAACCTGCAGAGTTTAACCTTTCTGAAGAGATCCCACAGGAGTCTGCCACTGGGGGCCACTTCGACAGACCCAACCCATCTGCACCTTCCCAACCTTCCCTCACATCAGGTCCTTCGGTCCCATCCACCAGCACTGGAGCATCGTGGCAGAATTTGTTACATGAAGCTGCTGATGAGGATGTAGCTTTTCCTTCACCCCACCCCTCTGACATTGCTGCCACCTCTAGAACACCTGTGGGTTCTGGGCGGCAGCGCCAGAGGGGTCAGGGAAAGAGCTATGCGCCCGAGTTCTTGCATCTGAATGCATCCTTCCAGAACTCGCTCAAACTGTTGAAGGAGCAAATGACTGCAGGATTTAACCTCCTCAACAACAGTATTCTTGAGTTGCACACGAGTCTGGATAGGATGCATTCAGATGCAAGTAAATCGCCAAATCACTCATTTTTCCAGGCAGTAGTCAAGCGCATAGACAAGTTATCTACTGACCAGAAGATGCATGTAATGCAAGCCTGCCAGTTTGCCCTAGCGATGTTAGCTCCCAAGCCCCTCCACCCCCATGGTAGTTCCTCCCGCACCTACCCCCCTCGTATACAATACCAGCTTCCTGCCCCGTACCAGCTTAATGCCTTATACCAGCTTCCTGCTCCATACCAGTTCCCAACCACATCTGTGCCTCTACTCCCTGCCCAACGTCTACTCCTTGCCCACTACCACCAGTCTCCTTCCACACCCATCATGCCCCAAAGACAAGCCTCTTCTCCACCCACCACCTCTGTCTCCCAATCCCTCCACTCCACCCCTCAAACCTTCCAAATTCCCATCCCTTCTCCCAGCTTTTTGTCCACCCGTTCTCTTTCTTTCTCCACCCCTTCACCTTCTGTTTAACCTTCTGATCCGTCAACATCACAATCCTCTCTGCACACTCCCATTGTCGAAGTGGTCCAATCTGACAGCCCCTCCAGTATTATCTCAACCCCACACTATGTAATCTTATAATTTTTTTTGTATAAAATTTGCAATTAAAAAAATAATTTTTTGGTTTAAAAATTTTTGTCTTTCATTTATTTAATTATAAGGTTAAATACTTTGGGTTAAACAAGGTACAATACTTTGGGTAAAACAGGTATAATTCTTTGGGTAAAACCCAAACCGGTACAATACTTTGGGTAAAACAGGTACAATACTTTGGGTAAAACCCAACCATGTACAATACTTTGGGTAAAACAGGTACAATACTTTTGGTAAAACTAACCAGGTGCAATACTTTGGGTAAAACAAGGTCCAATACTTTGGGTAACAAGGTCCAAGACAAATTTTTCAAACTGTCTCATCCTGCCAGTGTACTCTTCATTGTGGTGAAATAAAGTATTCTGCAAATTTGTCCCTAATTCTGGAAACTGACACAGAACTTCTAAAAGTAATGTCATGATAATCATTCAAGGTGGTTTCTTCGAAGTGGTCATCAATGGCAATCTGTTCCTTGCATATTACGAAATTGTGCAGGACCACACAAGCTTTCACCACCTCATCCACAGTGTCAATCTTCAGGTTTATAGTGGTCAACAGAATCCTAAAAGCACTCCACCATTCTTCCTGCTCGTGTAAGATGGTAATTAAAAACTCTTTTAGTTGGCATCAATCCACTACTTGAGTATGGCTTCAGCAGGTATTCCGAGAGTTGGAATGCTTCAGCTCCAACACATACAAATGGTATTGGTGGCCCAGAGGTTTCAGGCAGCGGTCTTGGTGGTGGAAATTGGAAGGTGTTTCCATAAAGATGACGGCCCAATGCAGACACTTTAAAAACTTGCAAATCATTGGAGTGGCCATAGTCCCCAATATCGACCGCTATAAACTCGTATTCTGTGTCTGCAATGGCTATGAGCACAATGGAGAAATATTTCTTGTAGTTGAAATAGTCTGAGCCAGATGCAGCAGGTTTGACAATGCGGATATGTTTCCCGTCCACTGCACCCAAGCAATTGTGAAACTGACAAATTGGTTGGAATTTTTCTGCAATATCCAGCCAACTCTCCGTTGTGGGATGTGGGACAAATTCTTCATGCAAACAGTCCCACAATGCACGGCAGGTGTGCTTAACAATCCCCGATATGGTGGAAATCCCAAGTTTAAATTGAAAATGGAGTGAGGAAACTGATTCTCCAGTTGCAAGGAATCTGTGAAAAAAGGCAAGGCAATAATTAGTACAAAATACCAGCAACAACATTACAGTTATAAGTGTGCTTTAACAGTAGGAGATGCAATAAAAATGGCTTTCTGAAGAGTCACCATCAGACGCTCTGCGAAATGGAGAAGCAGCAATACCAAACAAGGCAAACCCTAACTGTTCCACGTCCCCAACCACTCCTTATACCAGGCCTCTGCCCTTCCCTAATAACCTCCCTCTCCAACATCACTGAAGGAGAGCTTACTCGCCTCTTCTCCAAATCACACCTCACCACCTGTGCACTTGACCCCATCCCCTCCCACTTGCTCCCCAACCTCACTAACATGCTCATTCCAGCTCTAACCCATCTCTTCAACCTATCGCTATCTTCTGGCACCTTCCCCCTGCCTTCAAACATGCCACCATCACACCCATCCTCAAAAAAGCTAACCTTGACCCAACTGCTATGCCCAGCTACCGCCCCATATCATTGCTCCCGTTTTCTTCAAAACTCCTTGAGCAGCATGTCCATGCTCAAATTTCCTCCCACCTCTCATCTAACTCTCTCCTTGACAACCTCCAATCTGGCTTCCGCCCCAACCACTCCACCAAAACTGCCCTGACAAAAATTACTAATGACTTACTCACAGCCAAAGCTAACAGACAGTTCTCCATCCTCCTCCTTCTTGACCTGTCCTCTGCTTTTGGCACAGTTGATCACTGCCTACTGCTACAGATTCTTCCCTTGACATCAAAGACCTTGCCCTGTCCTGGATTGCCTCATACCTTTCCGACCGCACATTTAGCGTTTCCCACTCCCACACTACCTCCTCATCCCGCCCTCTCTCCGTTGGAGTCCCTCAAGGCTCTGTCCTAGGGCCCCTACTTTTTTCCATCTATACCCTTAGCCTAGGGCAACTCAAAGTCCCATGGCTTCCAGTACCACCTGTATGCGGACGACACTCAGATCTACCTCTCTGGCTCAGATGTCGCCTCTCTTCTGTCCAGAATCCCGGAGTTTCTGTCAGCCATATCCTCATTCACCTCTCGCTTCCTAAAACTCAATGTAGAAAAAACCGAACTCATCATCTTTCCCCCATCTCACGTATCCCCCCTACCTGATCTATCTATTATGGTAAACGGCATCACGTTCTCTCCCGCACCTGAAATCCACTGCCTAGGGGTAACTCTCGACTCTGCCTTGTCCTTCAAACCGCACGTTCAAACTCTTGCCACCTCCTGTCGCATCCAACTCAAAAATATTGCCAGAATCCGTCCCTTCCTCACCCCACAATCTACTAAGACTCTTGTGCATGCCCTTATCATCTCCCGCCTCAACTACTGCAACACCCTCCTCTGTGGCCTCCCCGCTAACTCTCTTGCACCACTCCAGTCTGTCCTCAACTCTGCTGCCCGGCTAATCCACCTCTCTCCTCGCTACTCCCCTGCGTCTCCCCTTTGAAAATCCCTTCACTGGCTCCCAATTCCCCAACGAATCCAGTTCAAACTACTAACACTGATCTACAAAGCCATCCACAACCTGTCCCCTCCCTATATCTCTGAACTAATTTCCCAATACCTTCCCTCACGTAATCTCCGATCCTCCCAAGACCTCCTACTCTCCATCACACTTATTCGGTCCTCACACAACCGCCTCCAAGATTTTTCCCGAATATCCCCCATCCTCTGGAATTCCATGCCTCAACACGTCCGACTATCCACCACCCTCGGATCCTTCAGACGGAACCTGAAAACCCATCTCATCAAGAAAGCCTACAGCCTGCAATAACCATTCTGCCGCCTCGCCATCGCCAGAGCAGCCGCCTCACCACCGCTAGAGTTGCTGCACTTCCGACCTTCTGTCTCTTCCCCACTATCCTATAGAATGTAAGTCCGCAAGGACAGGGTCTTCTCCCCTCTGTACCAGTCTGTCACTGTAAACTTGTTTACTGTAAACGATATTTATAACCCTGTATGTAACCCTTTTCTCATGTACAGCACCATGGAATTAATGGTGCTATATAAATAAATAATAATAATAATAATAATAATAATAATATGTATCACTTCTTCGGATGAGATGTCAAATCCATTCCACCAAAAAAATCGAAGTTTTCAGCTTTCATACGAACGTATGAGAAAAACTTCTCGGGGTTTCCTCTTAACTCCATGTATAATGTTGAATACACCCCACATGTCATTCTCTGTGTTGTGATTGGGTGGATCCAAAAACGTTATCGGCGCAGATACATGATGCGCTGTCTTTCTCACTCCTTCTCCATAACAATTGCTTTCAAACGATTCGCCTCATAAGTGAAATCCACATAAATCTTCAGAATGTTTGCCATCGTGCCTTCCATCTTTGCCACTTGTTCTACAACCTGTCAAAGATGGGCTGTAGAAACACTGTATATATAGGTTTTCAGGAGCCAATAACGTTTGGGAGCCTCCCATGGGCGTTTTTAAAAGACAGATCCATCGTAATCCATCGTAAAACGGATAAAAAACGGAAGAAACAGATGAAAAAACGGATCCATCGCATCAGTTTTTCACAATTTACGACGGATCCGTCAAGCAACCGGATTGAGCCTGATGGCAAAAAACTGATGTGTGAAAGCAGCCTTAGAGCTGCTGTTAGTACTTAGACCCTATAGGCGTAGGGAACTAGACCTGGCCCATTCTCATGTCTGGGTGGGAATTTGGGAGTAGACAAAACCCAAGAGTGGGTACTTCAAAGGTTCAGCTGGCCTGGGTGTCACGGAGAGATTGTTCATTATTGCCGGCCTTGTCCCACATGTCAGCTAACTGTTCCTGTCTCCCACTTCTGCAGTCCCCTAGTGCCATTACCCATTATAAAGTTCCCATTTGACTTGATTGCCATGGACCTTGTCAGGCCACTAGTTAAGTCTGCTAAAGGGCACCAATAAATACTGTTGATCATGGACTACGCAACAAAGTACCCGGAGGCTGTATCACTGAGAAACTCCTCTTCCAGGAGTATAACCCAAGAGCTAGTCCATAGTTTCTCCCTGATGAGACTGCCAAAGGAGATTCTGACAGACTAAGGAACACCATTTATGTCCAAAGTAATGAGAGAGTTATGTAAAGATCTCCAGTAAAACCTTGAAGTCCATGCTTAAGAAGGTCATGGAAAAGGAAGACCAAGACTTGGATTGCCTACTCCGGTACCTGTTGTTCTCTACTAGGGAAGTTCAACAAGACTCTATGGGGTTCTCAATGTTCAAGCCTCTATACTGATAGCGCCCTCGGGAACTTCTGGATATTTAAAAGGAGACCAGGGAAGCAGAGCTTACACCCCACCGGAGCATCATTGAGCTTGTGGCTCAGATGGAGAACAGGAGGAGGGAAACCTCAAAATAGCAGTGCATGCAAGATGACCCAGGAATCTCACAAAACTGGAAGAAGTTTCCAAAGAAGGATGGATGAAAATCAACAAACAAGAATTGAAAGACACTTGGCTGCCCAGTAAAAGCATTTTCAAGCTGTGAAACTTGCAAAAGCAGGTGCTACTAGGCACTAATCATGGAGAGTGCCCAAACTTTTGCATCGCCCATTTTCCTTTTTGTAATTTTTAAAATGTAAAAAATGACTCTATATATACACTGCTCAGAAAAATAAAGGGAACACTAAAATTCCACATCCTAGATATCACTGAATTAAATATTCGAGTTGCAAATCTTCATTCATTACATAGTGGAATGCGTTGAGAAGAATAAAATTTAAAAATGATCAATGTAAATCAAAATTAATATGCCATGGAGGTCTGAATTTGGAATGATACTCAAAATCAAAGTGGAAATTCAAATTACAGGCTGATCCAACTTCAGTGGAAATGCTTCAAGACAAGGAAATGATGCTCAGTAGTGTGTGTGGCCATCAAGTGCCATGACCTCCCTACAATGCCTGGGCATGCTCCTGATGAGGCGACGGATGGTCTCCTGAGGGATCTCCTCCCAGACCTGGACTAAAGCATCCGCCAACTCCTGGACAGTCTGTGGTGCAACGTAATGTTGATGGATGGTGCGAACCTGCTTTCATCTGTGAAGAGCACAGGGCGCCAGTAGTGAATTTGCAAATCTCGGTGTTCTGTGGCAAATGCCAAGCATCCTGCACGGTGTTGGGCTGTGAGCACAACCCCCATCTGTGAACGTCGGGCACTCAGACAGTCCTCATGGAGTCGGTTTCTTATCGTTTGTGTAGACACATGCACATTTGTGGCATGCTGGAGGTCATTTTGCAGGGCTCTGGCAGTGCTCCTCCTGTTCCTCCTTGCACAAAGGCTGAGGTAGCGGTCCTGCTGCTGGGTTTTTGCCCTCCTACGGCCCTCTCCACATCTCCTGGTGCACTGGCCTGTATCCTGGTAGCGCATCCAGCCTCTGGACATCACGCTGACAGACACAGCAAACCTTCTTGCCACAACTCACATTGATGTGCCATCCTGGATGAGCTGCACTACCTGAGTCACTTGTGTGGGTTGTAGAGTCCGTCTCATGCTACCACGAGTGTGAAAGCAGAACCAACATTCAAAAGTGACCAAAACATCAGCCAGAAAGCATTGGTACTGAGATGTGGTCTGTGGTCCCCAGCTGCAGAACCACTCCTTTATTGAGTGTGTCTTGATAATTGCCAATAATTTCCATCTGTTGTCTATTCCATTTGCACAACAGCATGTGAAATTGATTGTCAAACAGTGTTGCTTCCTAAGTGGACAGTTTGATTTCACAGAAGTTTGATTTACTTGGAGTTATATTCTGTTGTTTAAGTGTTCCCTTTATTTTTTTGAGCAGTGTATATTTGCCTAAAATACAAAGGGAATGTGTCATCTTTAACTTTAGCCCTTTTAGAGATCATGCCATCTTAACTGTTCACAATAATAGTAATTTTGACCAGGGGTCCCCAAACTTGTATATGCCACCGTAGGACCTAGGTCAGAACAAATTCAATATGGTGAGATCCTACTACACAGTTATGCAAAACCAGAATAGAAAATGTAGGCTGCATTAGTGGAATCAACCAGGCAGACAACCAAGAAATGACACATCAATGAAAACAGGAGTGCTGTAATAATAATAATAATAATAATAATAATAAATTAACATGTTTTAATTTTGTAATTACCGTATATACCCGAGTATAAGCCGAGATTTTCAGCCCAAATTTTTGGGCTGAAAGTGCCCCTCTCGGCTTATACTCGAGTCATGATCGGTGGTGGGGTCGGCGGGTGAGCACTGTCATATACTTACCTAGTCCCGGCGTTCCTGTCGCTCCCCCTGCCTGTCACACTGTCTTCGGTGCCGCAGCCTCTTCCCCTGAGCGGTCACGTGGGACCGCTCATTAGAGAAATGAATAGGCTGCTCCACCCCCCATAGGGGCGGAGCCGCCTATTCATTTCTCTAATCAGCGGTGCCGGTGACCGCTGACAGAGGAAGAGGCTGCGGCACCGAAGACCAGCTGTCCGGGGGAAGGAGCGGGACGCCGGGAGCAGGTAAGTATCGCATATTCACCTGTCCTCGTTCCACATGCCGGGCGCCGCGCCATCTTCCCGGCGTCTCTCCGCTCTGACTGATCAGGCAGAGGGCGCGATGACGCATATAGTGTGCGCGCCGCCCTCTGCCTGATCAGTCAGAGCGGAGAGACGCCGGGAAGATGGCGCTGAGGAGCTGCAAGCAAGACAGGTGAGTATGTGTTTTATTTTTTTTTATTGCAGCAGCAGCTATGGGGCAATAATGGACGGTGCAGAGCACTATATGGCACAGCTATGGGGCAATAATGAACGGTGCAGAGCACTATATGGCACAGCTATGGGGCAATGGTGCAGAGCACTATATGGCACAGCTATGGGGCAATGGTGCAGAGCACTATATGGCACAGCTATGGGGCAATGGTGCAGAGCACTATATGGCACAGCTATGGGGCAATGGTGCAGAGCACTATATGGCACAGCTATGGGGCAATGGTGCAGAGCACTATATGGCACAGCTATGAGGCAATGGTGCAGAGCACTATATGGCACAGCTATGGGGCAACGGTGTAGAGCACTATATGGCACAGCTATGGGGCAATAACGGTGCAGAGCACTATATGGCACAGCTATGGGGCAACGGTGCAGAGCACTATATGGCACAGCTATGGGGCAACGGTGCAGAGCACTATATGGCACAGCTATGGGGCAACGGTGCAGAGCACTATATGGCACAGCTATGGGGCAACGGTGCAGAGCACTATATGGCACAGCTATGGGGCAATGGTGCAGAGCACTATATGGCACAGCTATGGGGCAACGGTGCAGAGCACTATATGGCACAGCTATGGGGCAACGGTGCAGAGCACTATATGGCACAGCTATGGGGCAACGGTGCAGAGCACTATATGGCACAGCTATGGGGCAATGGTGCAGAGCATTATATATATGGCACAGCTATGGGGCAACGGTGCAGAGCACTATATGGCACAGCTATGGGGCAACGGTGCAGAGCATTATATATGTGGCACAGCTATGGGGCAACGGTGCAGAGCATTGTATATATGGCACAGCTTTATGTGGAGCATCTATGGGGCCATAATGAACGGTGCAGAGCATTATATGTGGCACAGCTTTATGTGGAGCATCTATGGGGCCATAATGAACGGTATGGAGTATCTATTTTTAATTTTGAAATTCACCGGTACCTGCTGCATTTTCCACCCTAGGCTTATACTCGAGTCAATAAGTTTTCCCAGTTTTTTGTGGCAAAATTAGGGGGGTCGGCTTATACTCGGGTCGGCTTATACTCGAGTATATACGGTAATATTTGAATTAAAATTTTTTATTATTCTATTTATCTCTTTAATTTGCACTGTATCTTACATTTCCACCTAAAGTTTCTTGTTAAGTATCATTTATTAAATTTTAAACCTGTTACTTCATGTGACGTTCTCCTTCCATACCTGTGGGTGATCAAATGAGAATCCACTTTCCTTTGAATCACTCGACACTCTGGTACATTCCTCATCTGTTGCTTATTTTGCTTTGCCTGTTTACTCTGAATGGGACAATTCTTTGTTTTATGAAAAATTTACAGACTATCAATCCACTGGCCCAACAACTAAAAAGTCAAGAGGTGACTATGGTGGCGGCTGTATTCCCAACATTGAGTTTATGGATGTACAACTCTGAATAATAGGAAACTTGACAGTGAAAAATTGGGTGATTTTCAGCAATTAGGGATCATTTGTAAAATACTGAAAGCTAATTTAGGCTCTAGCTGTAATGATTGTGACCCATGTTTCACCACTGTGCCATGCCCCAATTGACTCACAGTAAACACAGACCGTGGGAAAATTTGCAGTTGATGAATGCAAATTGCAAATATTTTATTAATTCAAAAACAAAAAATAAATTATGTTTCAATCTAGAATCATCCACTCTCACTGTATCCACTGTGTAGAACAGATGTTCTCTGCGTAAGCATCCATAATACTTCACACTTTTATCCCTGGGTGGTATGTTTTACCGATTTTCAATTTTTTAGAAGAGTAGTAAGGCATGGGATAGTTAAACCTCCTTGTTTACTAATTTTTTAGTGCTCGTCCACTTTTATGGGCCTGAGTCTGGAATTACCAAGTGCTGAGCTTTCTACAAAAACTAATAATTCCAAGGTAAAATGACCTTAGACTTCACACAATTTTAGATTAAAACTCCACGGGATTACAGATTCGAGACTCTGATATGATGGTGTTTTCTGGCAGAAGACTGAATCTGACCAAGTGGGATACCTCAAGGCTCTGTCTTGACCCCCGTGTTGTTCAATATGTTTTTATAAATGGTCTAGATAAGGGAACTGAAGGTAAAATAATCAAATTTGCCAATGATGCAAAGCTAGGAGGGATAGCACTAGAGAAGACAGAGAAAGGACTCAGAAGGATCTAGATAAGCGTGAACAATGGGCAGCGACTAATATAATGGCATTTAACAGGGAAAAGTGCAAAATTCTACATCTGGGCAAGAAAAACTAAAATTACATTTACAAAATGGGAGGAATAGAATTAAGCAATAGCACGTGTGAAAAAGATGGGTATACTAATAGATCACAGACTGTACATGAGTCAACAATGTGATGCAGCAGCAAAAAAGGTAAATACAGTTCTGAGATGTATTAAGAGAAGCATAGAGTATAGATCATGTGAAGTAAGTATCCCCTCCACTCCTCCTTGGTCAGGCCTCATCTGCAACACTGTGTACAGTTCTGGGCACAAATATTTTAAAAAAGAAAAAAATGAAGGAAAGTTCTCCAGCGAAGAAAAAATTATCCCAATGGAGGGATAAAAACAACTTTTTATTTAGACCATTTAAAATTGAGAGCAACCAGTATAGGTAACTGTACAGATGATGCACATATGAAAAACCTACGCGTTTTAGCAATAAGCCTTAGTCATGGTAATATCATATACCATGACTAGGGTTGAGCGACTTTTATTTTTATAGGATCGGGTCGGGTTTCACGAAACCCGACTTTCTCAAAAGTCGGGTCGAGTGAAATCGGCCGATCCTATAAAAAAGTCGGGGTCGGGGTCGGCCGAAACACGAAACCCAATGCAGTGCAATGGGATACTATGGTTCCCAGCAGGGCCGGACTGGGACTTAAATTCAGCCCTGGCATTTGAAGTTACACAGGCCCACTTGTCACATGGTGACTGTATAATATCTTTGTACACTTGTAGACAGGGCCGGTTTTAGGCAAAGTGGGGCCCTAGGCAAAGTTTAAAATGGGTCCCCAAATGCTAACATATTGCACATCACACAGAAGCCTTTCTGTTGTATTTACGTGCGCTGAGTTCAGGCCGCTAAACGAGTTTGATCGACAATACTGAAGTTGTTCAACGCTTGTTTCCCGGCCTCTTTCCACCAGCTGAGGAATAATGATGAGACAGAACGATCACTAATAGATCACCATACAGTATCATGTTTTCAGCAGCACATCTACAGTTTACACTGGCAATGTGCTGCTGACAACAAGGCTTTTTGTTCCAGCAAAAACAATCCGAATATGCAGCATTTTACTTGTTTAGTAAAATACACCCCATAGTCCTCCATATATTATAATGTGCTCCATAGTCCTCCATATAGTATAATACACTCCCTATAGTCCTCCATATATTAAAATACACTGCTCAGTCCTCCACATAGTATAATACACTCCTCATAGTCCTCCATATAGCATAATACAATCCTCATAGTCCTCCATATAGCATAATACAATCCTCATAGTGCTCCATATAGTATAATGCACCGCCACAGTCATCCATGTAGTACAATTCACTTCCCATAGTATAATGCACCCCATAGTTCTTCATATAGTATAACGTATTCCCCATAGTCCTCGATACAGTATAATGCAGCCCACATATAGTATAATGCAGCCACCCCAGAGTATAATGCAGCCACCCCAGAGTATAATGCAGCCACCCCAGAGTATAATGCAGCCACCCCAGAGTATAATGCAGCCACCCCACAGAGTATAATGCAGCCACCCCAGAGTATGTAACCCCCATAGAATATAATACAGCCCACCTCCCCATAATATATAATGTAGCCCCCCATAGAATATAATGCAGCCCCCCATAGTATATAACGCAGCCTCCCCCATAGAATATAATATACCCCCACAATAGTATATAACACAGCCACATAGTACATAACATGGCCTCCCCCATAGAATATAATATACTCCCCATAGTATATAGCAAAGCCCGCATATTATATAGCACAAACCGCATAGTATACAGCACAGCCTGCATACTATAGCACAGCTCGCGTAGTAGATAACACAGCCCACACAGCAGTATTCAGCACAGACCACACAGTAGTATACAGCACAGACCACACAGTAGTATACAGCACAGCCCACGTAGAAGTATACAGCACAGTCCACACAGTAGTATACAGCACAGCCCACAGAGTAATATATACAGCACGGCCCACAAAGTAATATATACAGCACAGCCCACAAAGTAATATATACAGCACAGCCCACAGAGAACTATATACAGCACAGCCCAGAGAACTATATACAGCACAGCCCACAGAGAACTATATAAAGCACAGCCCAGAGTACTATATACAGCACAGCCCAGAGTACTATATAAAGCACAGCCCAGAGAGTACTATATACAGCACAGCCCAGAGAGTACTATATACAGCACAGCCCAGAGAGTACTATATACAGCACAGCCCACAGAGTACTATATACAGCACAGCCCACAGAGTACTATACACAGCACAGCCCACAGAGTACTATATACAGCACAGCCCACAGAGTACTATATACAGCACAGCCCACAGAGTACTATATACAGCACAGCCCACAGAGAACTATATACAGCCCACAGTAGTATACAGCACAGAGCACAGCCCACAGAGAACTATATACAGCCCACAGCAGTATACAGCACAGAGCACAGCCCACAGAGAACTATATATAGCACAGAGCACACAGTAGTATACAGCACAGAGCACAGCCCACAGAGAACTATATACAGCCCACAGCAGTATACAGCACAGAGCACAGCCCACAGAGAACTATATACAGCCCACAGCAGTATACAGCACAGAGCACAGCCCACAGAGAACTATATATAGCACAGAGAACACAGTAGTATACAGCACAGAGCACAGCCCACAGAGAGCTATATACAGCCCACAGCAGTATACAGCACAGAGCACAGCCCACAGAGAACTATATATAGCACAGAGCACACAGTAGTATACAGCACAGAGCACAGCCCACAGAGAGCTATATACAGCCCACAGCAGTATACAGCACAGAGCACAGCCCACAGAGAACTATATACAGCCCACAGTAGTATACAGCACAGAGCACAGCCCACAGAGAGCTATATACAGCCCACAGTAGTATACAGCACAGAGCACAGCCCACAGAGAACTATATACAGCCCACAGCAGTATACAGCACAGAGCACAGCCCACAGAGAACTATATACAGCCCACAGCAGTATACAGCACAGAGCACAGCCCACAGAGAACTATATATAGCACAGAGCACACAGTAGTATACAGCACAGAGCACAGCCCACAGAGAGCTATATACAGCCCACAGCAGTATACAGCACAGAGCACAGCCCACAGAGAACTATATACAGCCCACAGTAGTATACAGCACAGAGCACAGCCCACAGAGAACTATATACAGCCCACAGCAGTATACAGCACAGAGCACAGCCCACAGAGAACTATATACAGCCCACAGCAGTATACAGCACAGAGCACAGCCCACAGAGAACTATATACAGCCTACAGCAGTATACAGCACAGAGCACAGCCCACAGAGAACTATATATAGCACAGAGCACACAGTAGTATACAGCACAGAGCACAGCCCACAGAGAGCTATATACAGCCCACAGCAGTATACAGCACAGAGCACAGCCCACAGAGAACTATATACAGCCCACAGCAGTATACAGCACAGAGCACAGCCCACAGAGAACTATATACAGCCCACAGCAGTATACAGCACAGAGCACAGCCCACAGAGAACTATATACAGCACAGAGCAGTATACAGCACAGAGCACAGCCCACAGAGAACTATATACAGCCCACAGCAGTATACAGCACAGAGCACAGCCCACAGAGAACTATATATAGCCCACAGCAGTATACAGCACAGAGCACAGCCCACAGAGAACTATATATAGCACAGAGCACACAGTAGTATACAGCACAGAGCACAGCCCACAGAGAGCTATATACAGCCCACAGCAGTATACATCACAGAGCACAGCCCACAGAGAACTATATACAGCCCACAGCAGTATACAGCACAGAGCACAGCCCACAGAGAACTATATACAGCCCACAGCAGTATACAGCACAGAGCACAGCCCACAGAGAACTATATATAGCCCACAGCAGTATACAGCACAGAGCACAGCCCACAGAGAACTATATATAGCACAGAGCACACAGCAGTATACAGCACAGAGCACAGCCCACAGAGAACTATATACAGCCCACATCAGTATACAGCACAGAGCACAGCCCACAGAGAACTATATACAGCCCACAGCAGTATACAGCACAGAGCACAGCCCACAGAGAACTATATACAGCCCACAGCAGTATACAGCACAGAGCACAGCCCACAGAGAACTATATACAGCCCACAGCAGTATACAGCACAGAGCACAGCCCACAGAGAACTATATACAGCCCACAGCAGTATACAGCACAGAGCACAGCCCACAGAGAACTATATACAGCCCACAGCAGTATACAGCACAGAGCACAGCCCACAGAGAACTATATATAGCACAGAGCACACAGTAGTATACAGCACAGAGCACAGCCCACAGAGAGCTATATACAGCCCACAGCAGTATACAGCACAGAGCACAGCCCACAGAGAACTATATACAGCCCACAGCAGTATACAGCACAGAGCACAGCCCACAGAGAACTATATACAGCCCACAGCAGTATACAGCATAGAGCACAGCCCACAGAGAACTATATATAGCCCACAGCAGTATACAGCACAGAGCACAGCCCACAGAGAACTATATATAGCACAGAGCACACAGCAGTATACAGCACAGAGCACAGCCCACAGAGAACTATATACAGCCCACAGCAGTATACAGCACAGAGCACAGCCCACAGAGAACTATATACAGCCCACAGCAGTATACAGCACAGAGCACAGCCCACAGAGAACTATATACAGCCCACAGCAGTATACAGCACAGAGCACAGCCCACAGAGAACTATATACAGCCCACAGCAGTATACAGCACAGAGCACAGCCCACAGAGAACTATATACAGCCCACAGCAGTATACAGCACAGAGCACAGCCCACAGAGAACTATATACAGCCCACAGCAGTATACAGCACAGAGCACAGCCCACAGAGAACTATATACAGCCCACAGCAGTATACAGCACAGAGCACAGCCCACAGAGAACTATATATAGCACAGAGCACACAGCAGTATACAGCACAGAGCACAGCCCACAGAGAACTATATACAGCCCACAGCAGTATACAGCACAGAGCACAGCCCACAGAGAACTATATACAGCCCACAGCAGTATACAGCACAGAGCACAGCCCACAGAGAACTATATACAGCCCACAGCAGTATACAGCACAGAGCACAGCCCACAGAGAACTATATACAGCCCACAGCAGTATACAGCACAGAGCACAGCCCACAGAGAACTATATACAGCCCACAGCAGTATACAGCACAGAGCACAGCCCACAGAGAACTATATACAGCCCACAGCAGTATACAGCACAGAGCACAGCCCACAGAGAACTATATACAGCCCACAGCAGTATACAGCACAGAGCACAGCCCACAGAGAACTATATACAGCCCACATCTCTTCTCTTCCTCCCCTCACCTCCTCCGAGAATGGCCCCACAGTCCAGAAAAAAAAAAACTCTCCTCACCTCTCCTCGTGCCCAGCGTTGCTTCCTGGTTCCTGCTCCTGTCTCAGCAGCTGCAGTCTGCCCGGGACACAGCAGGTGCGTGATGATATGACATCATCGCGCACCCGCAGTGTCAGAGGCAGAGCGGGGAATGATGGGAGAGGAGCGTCTGTAGACGCTCTCTCCTCCATCATTGCATTCAACTGTACCGGCGTCTATACGCCGGTATAGTTGAATGCGACGGCGGGGGCGGCGGATTGAGCGGCCCACCACTGGCACCGGCCCTTCTGGCATTTGCCAGAAGTGCCCTATGGCCAGTCCGGCCCTGGTTCCCAGGGTCTGAAGGAGAGGAAACTCTCCTTCAGGCCCTGGGATCCATATTAATGTGTAAAATAAAGAATCAAAATAAAAAATATTGATATACTCACCCTCGGACGCGCCCTGGTACTAACCGGCAGCCTTCCTTCCTAAGAATGAGTGCGTGAATGACCTGCGGTGACGTCGCGGCTTGTGATTGATCGCGAGCGATCACATGGGCGGTCACGCGACCAATCACAAGCCGCGACGTCATCTAAGGTCCTTCACGCGCTCATTCTTAGGAAGGAAGGCTGCCGGAAAGAAGCAGGGCGCGTCCGAGGGTGAGTATATTCCTATTAGGTATATACTCACCCTTGGACGCGCCCTGCTTCTTTCCGGCAGCCTTCCTTCCTAAGAATGAGTGCGTGAAGGACCTTAGATGACGTCGCGGCTTGTGATTGGTCACGTGACCGCCCATGTGACCGCTCGCAACCAATCACAAGCTGCTACGTCACAGCAGGTCATTCACGCGCTCATTCTTAGGAAGAAAGGCTGCCGGTTAGTACCAGGGCGCGTCCGAGGGTGAGTATATCAATATTTTTTATTTTGATTCTTTATTTAACACTTAAATATGGATTCCGATACCGATTCCCGATATCGCAAACATATCGGAACTCGGTATCGGAATTCCGATACCAGATTCAGAAGATCGCAGACCTCATGGCCGACCCCACACAGGGGTCGGGTCGGGTTTCATGAAACCCGACTTTGCCAAAAGTCGGCGACTTCTGAAAATGGCCGACCCGTTTCGCTCAACCCTAACCATGACTAAGGCTTATCGCTGAAACGCTCTCAATTTTAAATGGTCTAAATAAAAATTGTTTTTATCCCTCCATTGGGATAATTTTTTCATCCCTGGAGAACTTTCCTTCATTTTTTTCTTCATTGACTGAGTCTGAGACTGGAACTGCTCCACGCAGATGATATTCATAAACAAGGTGCAAGGCATTTCAGTGAGCTGACTTTCCTTCTTTCCCTTTTCCATTTTTTATATTTTAAAAAAGACATTGAAAAACTGGAGCAAGTTCAGAGAAGAGCTACCAGTATGGTGAGCGGACTGCAAACTATGTCATACGAGGAACAGTTAAAGGATCTGGGAAAGCTTAGCTTGCTTAAAATAAGGCTTAGATGAGACTTAATAGCTGTCTACAAATATCTGAAGTTCTGTCACAGTATAGAGGGATCAACCTTAATTTAATTTGCACATGGAAACACAAAAAGCAATGGAATGAAGGTGAAAGAGAGAAGATACAGATTAGATATAAAAAAAAAAATGTGATAGCGAGGGTGATCAATTAGTAGAACAGGCTACCATGAGATGTAGTGAGTTCTGGGATGGTTTAGTGACCCTGGAGGTCCCTTCCAACTCTAACTTTCTGTGTTTCTATGACTTTAAAGATTTCTTAGCTCTATGATATTTTGGGTTAACGTAATTCTCAAAACACTAGGGTAAATTGAGCCTTTGAAATGCCACGTTAACATGACCCATAGGTTAGACTTAAACACCAGAGACTTAAAGGATCTTCTGGACTCTGACATGATGGTATTTAACTGCAGAGGGCAACCCTTCTGAATAAGACCCATGAGATGGCTTGGTTTATGACATCTTCTGTTCTCAAAAACTGTAAGGTAGCATGACTATTGGCATCTACAGCAGTCCTTGGTTACTAGAGATGAGCAAATCTGTCAAAGCAAATTGAATTTGCCTAGAATTTTACAAAAATTTAAATTCTCCAGCATATTATTTTTTTTTACTAGCTTTACATGAATTCAGCAAAATAGTGGCCCGGCTGCTGTGATTTTGTTGAACTATAGTGAAAAAAATACCTCACAGTTTACTTGTCCTGCTACCACAGCCCACTGTCGAGTGCTCCATTTCTCTTCTTGAGTCTTCATCCTTACTCTTGTGACCCATGTTTCACTTTGTTGGGCATCTGGCATAAAGTAGATCTCAGACATCGCAATGCATATCTTGGCGTCACTAGTGTCATGGGATTATGATTAGAGATGGGCGGACAACTGGATGTTCTGGTTCGGCAGATTCGGGTTTGAGTACCAAAACAGTACCCTGACCTAAACCCAAACCAAGCCCCCATTCACTTGAATGGGGGGCTTGAACATCTAGTGTTTGCTACGCTGTCATGTTCATGACAGCGTGGCAAACACCGCTTCTGATCGGTAGTAAAATCATCACTGCCGGTCAGGCAGCAGCGGTTGCCACGCTGTCAAAAGACAGCGTGAGCGCGCAGCTATGATCGGTGGTATAAAGTTTACTTTACTGTTCGGGTTCGCTCAAGTGACCGCGACGTCACCGCAGGTCCTGCTCGCATAGCAAATCTGAGACCGGACGGCCGCGTGCAGCGCTGAGAGGTGAGTATATCATTATTTTTTATTTTAATTCTTTTTTTTTTTACCACAAATATGGTTCCCAGGGCCTGGAGGAGAGTCTCCTCTCCTCCACCCCGGGTAGCAACCGCACATTATCCGCTTACTTCCCGCAACGTGGGCACAGCCACATGCGGGAAGTAAGCGGATCAATGCATTTCTATGTGTGCAGAATCGCTGCGATTCTGCACAAAGAAGTGACATGCTGCGGGTTGTAAACCGCTGCGTTTCTGCGCGGTTTTTCCCACAGCATGTGCACAGTGGTTTGCGGTTTCCCATTGGTTTACATGTTTACTGTAAACGCAATGGAAACTGCTGCGGACCCGCAGCATCAAAAGCATGCTGCGGTTCCGCGGTAAAAACCACAATGTGTGCACATAGCCTTAGAGTCTGATGGCTGTTATAACTTGTTTAGAAGCTAGCTGCATTTAGGTGGTAAAAATACACATTTTCATTTCTGTCATGCCACTTTGCATTAATTCCTGAAAATCACCTGAAGGGTTAATAAACTACCTGACTGCAGTTTTCAATATGTCTGGGGGTGCTGTTTTTAAAATGGTATCAATTTGGGGGTTTCCCAATATATGGGACCCCCACAGTCACTTCAAACATGGATAGGCCCCCACTAAAAAAAATATTGTAAATTTCCTTTAAATAATGAAAAACTACTGCTATAATTTTAAACCTCCTAAAATACTAACAAAATAAAAGAATATTTTACAAATGGTGCTGATGTAAAGCAGACATGTGGGAAATGTTATTTTTTAATCTTTTGCTGTGGTATGACTATCTAGATTAAAGGGACACTCATTCAAAGTTTGAAAATTGCTAATTTTTAACATTTTTCTCAAAGTTCTGATATTTTTTATAAATAAGCACAAAACATAGCGACCTAAATTTACCATTATCGTAAAGTATAACGTGTCACAAAAAAACAATCTCAAAATCACTGGGATATGTTAAAGTGTTCCAGAGTTATTACCACATAAAGTGACACTGGTCAGATTTCAAAAATTTTGCTCCGTCACTAAGGGGTTAAATATAAGCCCTTTTCCAAAAATAAGCTCTAGTTAAAGTTAGAGCCAGTGTTGGTGAAGGGTAAACTGGGCAATTGCTCATGGCTCCCACACTCTTAGGAACCTCCAACATTTCTATTCTGAGGTTAATACTGCTTAAGGATCTTTGGTGACATCACAGTGATGATGTCACAAAGAGGTCCTTTAACTAGAGGAACTTAACAGACAGGTTGGTATGTACCATATGTGCAGTGTGTGTGTATATACACATACAGTTGAAACTAGAAGTTTACATACACTATATAAAAGGACACATATGCGTGTTTTTCTCAATATCTGACATGAAATCAGAATAAACCTTTCCCGTTTTAGTTTAATTAGGATTACCATCATTATTATTTGCCAAATGCCAGAATAATGAGAGAGAATGTTTTAAGGCATTTTTATTACTTGCTGCAAAGTCAAAAGTATACATACATTTCATTAGTGTTTGGTACCATTGCCCTTAAACTGAATGACTTGGGTCAGACATTTGGTATATCCTTCCACAAGCCTCTCACAATAGTTGGTCGGAATTTGGGCCCATTCCTCCTGAAAATACTGGTGTAACTGATCCAGGTTTGTAGGTCGCCTTGCTCGCACCTGCCTTTTCAGCTTTGTCCATAAATTTTCAATAGGATTGAGATCAGGGCTTTGTGATGGCCACTTCAAAACATTGACTTTGTTATCCTTAAGCCACTTTGTTACTTTTTTAGCAGTATGCTTCTGGTCATTGTCCATTTGGAAGACCCATTTCCGCCCAAGCTTTAACTTTCTGGTTGATGTCTTGAGATGTTGCTTCAGTATTGCCACATAATCGTCTTTTCTCAGGATGCCATCTATTTTGTGAAGTGCACCAGTCCCTCAGCAAAACATCCCCACAACATGATGCTACCACCCACATGTTTCACAGTTGGGATGGTATTCTTAGGCTTCCAAGCTTCTCCCTTTTTCCCTCAAACGTAATGATGATCATTATGCCCAAAAAGTTCAGTTTTAGTCTTATCAGACTACAGTACGTCTCCAAAAATTAAGGTCTTTGTTCCTGTGTGCGTTTGCAAACATCAATCTGGCTTTTTTACGTTTCTTTTGGAGTAATGGCTTCTTCCTGGCAGATTGGCCTTTCAGCCGTCCATGTTGATACAGTACTCGTTTTACTGTGGATATTGACATCATCATCTTCAAAAGATATTTTTCTTTTGTCCTTGGATTGATATTCACATATCGGATCAAAGCAAGTTTATCTCAGGGACACAGAACCCGTCTCCTTCCTGAGCGGTATAATGGCTGGATATTCCCATCTTGTTTGTACTTGCGTATAATTGTTTGTACAGATGAACGAGGCACCTTGAAATTGCACTCAAAGATGAGCCAGACTTGTGCAAGTACACAATTCTCTTACTGATATCTTGGCTGATTTATTTCCCATGATGCTACACAAAGAAGCATTGTGTTTCAGGTGTGCATTAAAATACATCTTCAGGTGTGTCTAAAATTAATGCAAATGTTGCCAAAAAACCATCAGAAGCTTCCAAACACATGACATCATCATATGGGCAGTCCAGAATTGTTTAAAGGCATACTAATCTTAGTGTATGTAAACATTTGAGTTTGTAGTAATTAATGAAAAAGCCTTAAAACATTTTCTCTCTCTCATTTTTCTGGCATTTGGTAAATAATAATTACGATAATCCTAATTGACCTAAAACGGGGAAAGGTTTATTCTGATTTCATGTCAGATATTGAGAAAAACATGCATATGTCTCTTTTTATATAGTGTATGCAAGCTTCTAGTTTCAACAGTATATGCGCAATGCGTGTGAATATACATGTGTATGTGCTATGTGGGTGATTACATGATTATATTTGAATAAATGTTGATTTTATAGGGTTATCTGAGCATGCTTGAGTGTTAATTGAGTAATAGATTTCAGACAGCTGCAACACAAGAGGGGCCTGTTTGTTATATGTAGATTGTTCATATAAAAAATAAGATATCCCCTGAAAATAAGCCTTATCCCATCTTTCAGAGCAAAAATAACATAAGACCGTCTTATTTTCGGGGAAACATGGTATATTCAGATTATTCTGATCCACCAGAGGACCAAAGGATCGAGACTTTCAGAGTCATTACTCAGTCATAGCCACAATATCACAGGCTGAACTTATGAAGTTTATTCTTCCTGCCCCAGAATTTGCCATTAAGAACTAGTACAGGAAGAAAAAGAAGGGAGCGGCTATCAAAGGACAGCAGCTTCACTCCCCAGCACAGTGGTTTAGTTGTGACACACTCAATACTGGACGCAGTAGTTGATAATATTACCATATCTCACAATCCCTCTTTTTTGTCATTTTATGGTCATATGTCATCATTGGACTCCCCACTGTTTGCACAGCATGTGTCCCAATCCCATCTTTCGTCTACGTTATTCACCAAGTAGCAGGTAAAGTTCTGTAGACTCTATACACGAGATGTCAATAGAGCGCAATTTACTTAAGTACAAGCCGCCTCTGACATCTTATGGACTCATAGTAATCCTTGCAATAACTTCATACTTTTAAGGCGCTCAGTTCTGTTTGTTTTATTAGCTAGATGTATGTATGTCATAGATGGATTTATCCCCCGATCCTGTCACCGCTTCCCCCCACTCTAATGTTATATGGCAGAAAATCAAATATTTTATTGTGATTTTAAGGCTAAAGACATTTAGTTGACTCTGGTTGGAGTTTCATTGTGCAATGAAGCATAAGCAAAGCTCATATCAGTGTATCATTAGAAACAATATATACCCTAGTAGTAGGTAAAGGACAATGGGGTCTTAGTTAAGGTAATAATTAATGCAATTTTGCAATTACATTCTATGTACGAAAAGAGGAACTCTTAAGCTGACTTAACTTTGCCTTTATCAGGTATTATGGGAAAGAGGAGAGGCCCTCCATAATTTGACACCGCCCATGAGGAACCATTGCAAGGCCTGTGTTGCCTTTCTGATAGGCAGTTGATTTTTGCTTTTTCCTTGCCATGATTAATGACCTCCAGGTTAGTTGTAAGTCTGAAAATATGCAAAATCTACCGTAATTAGAGACTCAGAAAGCTGCTATACCCCTCCTGTATGCATTACACTGCTGCTTTGTCTGTTCTTATTGGCACAATTTTAGCAAGACGTTGGTGCTTGGATCATTCTTGACTACTGCATTTTCTTTTATGAATCATTGATTGGCTATTGATGATCAAATCTGCCAAGATTCAAATTCATCAAATTGTGTGGATTTTACAGGAAAGTTAGATTTGCAGTGAAGCTAATCTCTGCAAATTATGCTTTGGGGTCTCTTCTGTTAAGACCCCAGAGCACAATAAATGTAGGATAATAAAGAAAAAAAAATACTCACCTCACTGTTCGCCTTTCCCGTTGTCCCCACATCCTGCCTCTTCTTTTTCCCTTCCCCTGTCATGCACATTTTCTTTGACATATTCACTCCTGGTTATGGCTTCCAACTCAACTTGGCCTCTCTGACATCATTTGGACGACATACGTTGTAATATTGTGGCCTAGTCAAGGCAGAAGCTCTAGCCTGGATTGAAGTACCGGAAGAGAATGCTTGCAAAGAGGGAAGGGGAAAAGAAGAGGCGTGGAGGACCAGACAGCTGTGGAGGCAGCCGGACAGGTGAGCGGTGACTTATTATTATCATGTTTGCCTGGCCTTTTGTGGTTCAACAAATTGGTGATGCAGTATATTGTAAAAAATCTGAATTCTGGCAAATTCAATTCCACTTGAACAAATTAGCCCTGTCTACTACTGACCATCAGCCATTCAGTAAAACGTATGTGGGTGCTAATAAAGTGACTTTTAATGTCAATGAATGGACAGGTGATCACGCGGTTCAAAATTAATATTGATGTTACCCAGTTTCTCTATGGTGGCCCTCAGAGGTGTAGCTTTAGGATTCTAGGCCCCTTATGCAAAATCTGTGCGAAGTTCAGATACTGGTCATGTCTTGGAGCCCCTCAAGACATTGCATTGGGGCCAATATAAAACTCCGGAACTCTTTCTTGTTGAGCACCCATGTAAGAATGGTCAGTATGTTTTTGCAGTCTGGAAAGAAACCGGATAACCTACCTGTATGACAAGTTAGAAAGAAAGTAGTTTTTGAATGGCAAGTTGTGAGATATTATGTGACCCCATCCAGCCCTGCTCCTGAAAATGACAGCACCTGGCCTGGCGTGAAGGAGCCGGCGTGATGTATGTATGTGGCAGCTCCCTCAGTAGAACAAATTCTAAGAGGAAAAGATATCAGAGTCGATCAATCCGCTCAATGGCGTACGGACCCTCCTTGTCATGGCCTTCAGGTTGCTTTAAGGTCTACAACTCTGCAAATGTGAATGAAAAACACAAAGAGACAACTGTGTGCAGCTCTGGACAGCAGGAGGGAAGGCAAACAGGATCTGAGGAGAAAATGATGAGATCATGTCAAAGAAATACATGGACAGCCAGAGAGGACATGACCAAATCTATGCGGGCAATTGGACTCTAGCAACTTACACAACAAGGTTGACAGCCCCAGGACTACTATCAGGACTGAACTACCGGATGAAAAAGAATTAAAATTGGGATGCAGGTTTTAACCTGTTCATCATTGGATTTACACAATATTTCATATCCATCTATCTGGACTGGATCTTTTCAAATTTGAATTTGCCGACTGATTTGATTTGCAGTAAATAAATTTGCGCAAATCTTAATACTGGAAATCTTGTAATTGCTTGGAAAATACACGTTGGGAAGAGGAGAGAGAGAGAGAGAAGACCCAGCTGACCATAGGAGCTTACTCTTTACAGGCAAGAGAGATACATCAAGAACCCCACTGACTATAAGAGCTTACACTCTACAGGAGAGAGACAGAGAGAATGAGAAAACCCCGCTGACCATAAGAGCTTACACTCTATAGCAGAGATAGAGGACCCCACGGGCCATAAGAGCTTACACTTTACAGAAGAGAAAAAGAGAGAGAATGAGAATACCTCGCTGACAAAAAGAGCTTACACTCTACAGGAGAGAGACAGAGAGAATGAGAAGACCTCGCTGACCATAAGAGCTTACACTCTATAGCAAAGAGACAGAACCCGGCGGACCATAAGAGCTTACACTCTATAGCAAAGAGAGAGGACCCCGCTGACCATAAGAGCTTACACTCTATAGCAAAGAGAGAGGACCCGGCGGACCATAAGACCTTACACTCTATAGCAGAGAGAGAGGACTCTGCTGACCATAAGAGCTTACACTCTACAGAAGAGAGAGAACAGTGCTGACCATAAGACCTTACACTCTATAGCAGAGAGAGAGGACTCTGCTGACCATAAGAGCTTACACTCTACAGAAAAGAGAGAACCCTGCTGACCATAAGAGCTTACACTCTATAGCAAAGAGAGAGGACCCCGCTGACCATAAGATCTTACACTCTATAGCAAAGAGAGAGGACTCCGCTGACCATAAGAGCTTACACTCTACAGGAGAGAGAGAGGACCCCACTGACCATAAGAGCTTACACTCTATAGCAGAGAGAGAGGACTCCGCTGACCATAAGAGCTTGCACTCTACAGAAGAGAGAGAACCCTACTGACCATAAGAGCTTACACTCTATAGCAGAGAGAGGACTCCGCTGACCATAAGAGCTTACACTCTACAGGAGAGAGAGGACCCTGCTGATCATAATAGCTTACACTCTATAGCAGAGAGAGAGGACCTCTCTGACCATACAAGCTTACACTTTACAGGAGAGAGACATACCCAGTGACTCAGGAGATAGACAACAACTGTTCCCCACTAGGAACCACTGATCTGTGATGTCCCAGGTACTGACCACCACTGTACAAGGTATGATAATCTACACTACAGGTCATAGGTGCAGGGCATTACGAGGAGGCCCGTGTGGCAACACAAGATTACATTAGCTTGCTCTGTGATACTTCAGCAGTGTGGGAAATGGTGCAGGGCCAATTTTTGTTTTTTTGCGAACTGTGTATCGGATCTCAAAATGTTCAAATTCATGTGAAATCGCAAATTTGCGTAGCCACAGCTAGAGAAAAAGAGGGAGTTCAAGGAATGATGTGCACGAGGGATAGAGATTCTGCAAATGAGGGGCAGGGGTAAATCCAGGGTGATGGTAGGTATAGAAGTTAATGGCATATTATGTTCCGTTCAGTTTATGGAAGGCACTCACATATTGTGTCATATTATGTCAACCATGTGTTTGTCTTTTACTCTTTACCCATCAAGATGTAGAATTTCCTTTCCTCCTCCATGGAACTCAAGTCCAGGAGGAGATCACAGCATCTCCTGAACTGAGTGCTCCTCACTGGTGAGTATTTGGTCTTAGGTAGCAGGCCACCAGGTGACAGTTTGAGCACAGTCTGTCCTGCCTGTACGTGTATGTCTGTCTGGTTCGGCAGGATTTAATGGCCAGACCATGGTCACTTAGTCTGTACCAGCTCAGGATATAATGGTGGATCGCCCCCACGTTAAGGGCAATGGGGTACTCGGTACCGGGTCCCTCGGTTCGGTGGTTGGCCGACCCAGGGGCCCGACCCGGCCCGTGGCCCTTTGAGGGGCGTCCAGTAATGACAGGACAAGAGTTTATAGAATGTATGTTCGTGACGCCACCTGTGGTATTCGGTCAGGGTGACCGGCGCTGCTTAGGGGTCCGCTGGGGTGATGTTATGGCAGCTAGATGGTATACCTTCCCACAGGTGAAGTGTATCCCCAGGCAGGGCTTCCCAGAAGTGTAGATGGTGATGGAGAAAGGCACGGTGAATAACGAGGACACAAGGTTGCAGTCTCTTTACCTTTTACTGAAGGCTTCAGTGTCCACAGTCCTGGGCGCCGGATCATGGGGTAGGCAGAGTCCGGCTGGTCTGAAGGCAAATCCAGAGTCTCCTTATCCAGGTGGAATGCAATAGCCTTCCTATGCGCACAGTAATACAGTAGGTCTTCACTTGCTTAAGCTCTAATGAAGTCCTCACTGAAATTACTCTTCTCTCTCTGTTCCCCGTGTTCGGATAGAACAAAACCCGTATGACTGATGGCCTGAGGCTTGTTTATAGGGACCCTAGAGACGCCCCGACCCCCACAAGTTGCCACCTGCCTTCTTAGGTATTTTAGGTCGGGCAGCCAACTTGGAATTGACTGTCCTCATAGTCTCTGAAGCAATGGCATAGAGCACTTTACTCCCTCGGTATCCTGGCTACCGGAATGCGCACCAGAAGGATGCAGCTCCTCACATTTACTATCCTCTCTGGTATCCACTTGTTGCTATGCCTTCGTTTCTCACTCACTAAAACACGCTTCCTTTCAATGTCTCTTCCTTTGGATGCTGCCGCATGGGGTGCAGGCGCAGCTCCGTGTACCCTCGTCCTCCTCAGACCGAAGTCTGGATCTGACTGGACCTCGCTCCAGCCAGCTCGGCCTGGATACCTTTCTCCCTCCGTCTCCAGCCAGGAACTTCCTAACCAACCCACCAGTTTTACCTAACTGTGAGGAGTGGCCTAATAGATAGAACCTTTGCTCCCCCTGGTGGACTGGAGTGTGAAGTGTGTGGTGTGTTTGTGATACCTGGACAGGAGATCTCCTTTATTGCCTCCAGACGTAATATCACTCCCCCTGGTGGAGGAATAATATTACTGCAGCAAGCAGGACTCTGGGGCTCTGCAATGGCCTCTGGGGTTGTGGTGTTTTTCCAGAAATTATCTATCTATCTATCTATCTATCTATCTATCTATCTATCTATCTATCTATCTATCTATCTATCTTTGTCATATCTGCATCTATCTTTATAGATTCTGCACAGATGAAGTTCTTGTGAACCTTACACATTGTTGTGGTGAGACTTGGATATATTGTACCACTTCTGAAGACACATGTTGCATATAATGGATACCAGACTATAAACATTGTCTTTCTTACATGTAATGCTGCATCCTACAGAGCAACAAACTGTTTGCAACAAAGTATTCCTGTTTTTCAGATCGTCCAACAGAAGGGGCCCAGGCTAGGGAAATGCTACAGATTTGTTCTGTTTTATATCTTGTGATTTCTATTTTTCTGTTTCTAGTTGCACAAATGCAGAGAAGCTGCAGGATGTGAACCTGAGGAGCACGAACCCACGGAGTTACCTGGAGTCAGAAGCAATAGAATGAACCATTGCAGTGTAGCAATAGTTAGATAATCGTTACACTATTGTATTATTATTAGTAGGTAAAACAACAGATTTCTCCAAAAGAGGCTGACCCAGCTTGAATAATTCACATTTGCTTTAATATATTTTTAATGTAATAATTTTTATAAAGGAAAACTAAAAAATACAATTATTTACGTACATTAACCCCTTAACCCCTAAGGGCGGTTTGCACGTTAATGACCGGGCCAATTTTTACAATTCTGACCACTGTCCCTTTATGAGGTTATAACTCTGGAACGCTTCGACGGATCCTGATGATTCTGACAATATTTTCTCGTGACATATTGCACTTCATGATAGTGGTAACATTTCTTTGATATTACCTGCGTTATTTGTGAAAAAAATGGAAATTTGGTGAAAGATTTGCAATTTTCCAACTTTTAATTTTTATGCCCTTAAATCACAGAGATATGTCACACAAAATACTTAATAGGTAACATTTCCCACATGTCTACTTTACATCAGCACAATTTTGGAGCCAACATTTTTTTTTTGTTAGGGAGTTATAAGGGTTTAAAGTTGACCAGCAATTTCCCATTTTTACACCATTTTTTTTAGGGACCACATCTCATTTGAAGTCACTTTGAGGGATCTATATGATAGAAAATACCCAAGTGTGACACCATTCTAAAAACTGCACCCCTCAAGGTGCTCAAAACCACATTCAAGAAGTTTATTAACCCTTTAGGTGCTTCACAGGAATTTTTGGAATGTTTAAGAAAAAATGAACATTTAACTTTTTTTCACAAAAAATGTATTTCAGCTCCAATTTGTTTGATTTTACCAAGGGTAACAGGAGAAATTGGACCCCAAAAGTTGTTGTACAATTTGTCCTGAGTTTTGGTGTTATTATTATTATTTATTATTATAGCGACATTTATTCCATGGCGCTTTACATGTGAGGAGGGGTATACATAAAAACAAGTACAATAATCTTAAACAATAGAAGTCACAACTGGTACAGGAGAGAGGACCCTGCCCGCGAGGGCTCACAATCTACAAATCATTCATATTATCTGAAAAAATTGCCAAGAAAGCAAAAATTCTACTGGAGTATGTAAACTTTTGAGCACAACTGTATGTGATACTATCAGATGAATTAATGTATCTAATATTATCTTGTTTGATATTGAGGATCTGTTTTTATTGCATTTTGTTGAAGGTTTGCAGTGGATTTTACCCTATGTAGAGCAAAGGGTAAAATCTATAGTGGAAATCCAAAGAATCGACATGCAGCAAATTTAAAAATCCATGGCACAGGTCATTTTCAGCACAGAAATTATCTGCAGTGTGTGGATTAGATTTCAGAAGTAATCATGGAAGATGGTCTTAGACATTTAACTCATGTAGCATCTCACATCAGGAAACGCTAATTCTGTACACACAGCAATCTATTAAATTTCATCCACACTCTACAAAAAAAATTCAGCACAGAAATTCACATTTGGTGTGGGTTTTAAATCCAAAGCACATCTATACTGTCTACGGATTTTTGCTATAGATTTCACCCTTTGAAATTCATAGGGTAAATCCCCCTCTGTCCCATGTGGACATACCCTAAGGCCGGTTTCAGACGTCAGTGGCTCCGGTACGTGTGGTGACAGTTTTCTCATGTACCGGAGACACTGACTCACGTAGACACATTAAAATCAATGTGTCTCTGCACATGTCAGCGTGTTTTCACGGACCATGTGTCTGTTTGAAAAACACGGAGACATGTCAGTGTTCGTGGGAGCGCACGGATCACACGGACCCATTAAAGTCAATGGATCCATGTAAAACACGTACCGCACACGGATGCTGTCTGTGTGCAGTCCATGTGCCGTGCAGGAGACAGCGCTACAGTAAGCGCTGTCCCCCCAGCTTGTGGTGCTGAAGCCGCCATTCATTTCTTCTCTCCAGCAGCGTTCGCTGGAGAGAAGGAATGAAAAATGAATATGCGGCTCCACCTCCCATAGGGGTGGAGCCTCATATTCATCACTGTAATGAGCGGCACCACGTGACCGCTCATACAGGACAAGCTGTGACGCTGAGAGGAAGCATCGAGGGAGCTGGGTGAGTATTTTATTTCCAGCGGGTGGGCGCACAGGGGGTGGGAAGGGGTTGGTTACCGGGAACTTTATTTCAACCGCAAAGAAAAAAAAAAACAATGATTTTTCATTCCTTCTCTCCAGCGAACGCTGCTGGAGAGAAGAAATGAATGGCGGCTTCAGCACCCAAAGCAGGGGACAGCGCTTACTGTAGCCCTGTCTCCTGCACGGTCCGTGTGGTACCCAGTCGGCACACAGGCGGCACACGGCTGCCGCACGTGTGCCACACTGATGTGCCACGTGAGCACACGGACACACGGACACGGATAACTTCGGTACCGATTTTTTCGGTACCGGAATTATCTGGACGTGTGAGACTGGCCTAAGGCTAAGTTCCCACGATGAGTTTTTTGGCCAGTCTTTGAAGTTGCATATTTTTGCTACGCAAAGAACTCAGCATCATTCAGTTCCAGCAAAATCGATGGGATTTATAGAAATCTCCTGCCCACTGTGTTTTCTTACGATGCGTGAACTGACCTGCGGTGCAAGAGTCAAATTCGCAGCATGTCAATTTCTCTTGCAAGTACGCTGAGTTTTATGTGTGTTTTTCTCAATTGAATGGCATTAGATACAGAAGATCTGCAGTTTAAAAATAAAAAAATTTTGCTGTGCAAACAGATAGCACTTTTATTTAAAACATGCGAAAAAGAGACTAAAACCTCAAAGTCAAAAACTCTGTACGGTAAGGCTATGTTCCCACTATGAGTTTTTGGTGAGTTTTTGACGCCGAGTATATTTGAAAAAATGCAAGTAACTTATTTTACTTAGTGGGTGTAGAAATGGTGCAGAAAATCTGCAACATCAAAAACTCATAGTGAGAACATAACCTTAGGCTATTTGAATATGTTGAGTATTTGCAGAAGCGTTGGCAGGAAAAACGCTGCCTAAAATATTTGACACGTTTTTAATTGCATTTTTGCTTGCTTTTTTAAAAATTCATTTGAATAGGTGAAAAACGCTGCAAAAACACTTAAAGGGTTGTCATGCTACAGATTTTAAAAAACGCATTGATGGTTCAAGTTTGCAAGGAAAAAAAATCAGTGTGTGCAGGAGATTTCAGAAATCTCATTCACTTTGCTAGTTCTGTAACATGCTGCAATTTTTAGAGTGTGAACACACCTTTAGGCCATATTCTGACGTCAGTGATTGTCTCGTACAAGAAAACCGATCCGATTCCTCAGTGATTTGGATCAGAGTTTCATCAGAGTTTGGTCCAAGTTTCATCAGTTTTTTACTGATGAGAAAAAAAGTTTCTTCACCTCCTATCAGTCCATGAAAAACGGACCTACAGACTTGCATTGCCTAATTTGATACGACACTGGATCAATATCGGGCATGTTGCCTCAATTTTGCAAGGACCACTCAGTTCAAGGAAAAAAACAGAAGTGTTAACTACCCCATAGACTATTAAGGTTGTTCTCATGATGAGTTTTTGGTGAATTTTTGATGTTGCAGACCATTAAGTAAAATAGGTGCAGTAAATATTGCAGCGTAGAAAAACTCATGGGTTTATAGGTATAAGGGCTATCTGTGAAAAACACATATAGCACTCGTACCAGAAAAACTGCCGTCTGCATGAGGCCTGTTTTGGACCTCATTCACACATCTGAGTTTAAACACATTCATGAATAAACGGTATTTTGGATCCATCAGTGTTTTGGATCCACGTGCCATCAGTGCATCCGTTTTTACCATCAGCGTCATCAGTGTTTTGGATCCATGTGCCATTAGTGCATCCGTTTTTACCATCAGCTTCATCAGTGTTTTGGAACCATGTGCCATCAGTGCGTCGGTTCTTACCATCAGCGTCATCAGTGTTTTGGATCCATGTGCCATCAGTGCGTCGGTTCTTACCATCAGCATCATCAGTGTTTTGGATCCATGTGCCATCAGTGCGTCGGTTCTTACCATCAGCGTCATCAGTGTTTTGGATCCATGTGCCATCAGTGCATCCATTTTTACCATCAGCGTCATCAGTGTTTTGGATCCACATGCCATCAGTGCATCCGTTTTTACCATCAGCGTCATCAGTGTTTTGGATCCACATGCCATCAGTGCGTCCGTTTTTACCATCAGCATCATCAGTGTTTTGGATCCATGTGCCATCAGTGCATCCGTTTTTACCATCAGCGTCATCAGTGTTTTGGATCCATGTGCCATCAGTGCGTCGGTTCTTACCATCAGCGTCATCAGTGTTTTGGATCCATGTGCCATCAGTGCGTCGGTTCTTACCATCAGCGTCATCAGTGTTTTGGATCCATGTGCCATCAGTGCGTCGGTTCTTACCATCAGCGTCATCAGTGTTTTGGATCCATGTGCCATCAATGCGTCCGTTTTTATCATCAGCATCATCATTGTTTTGGATCCATGTGCCATCAGTGCGTCGTTTTTACTATCAGCGTCATCAGTGTTTTGGATCCATGTGCCATCAGTGCGTCCGTTTTTACCATCAACGTCATCAGTGTTTTGGATCCATGTGCCATCAGTGCCTCCGTTTTTACCATCAGCGTCATCAGTGTTTTGGATCCATGTGCCATCAGTGCGTCTGTTCTTACCATCAGCGTAATCAGTCTTTTGGATCCATGTGCCATCAGTGCATCCTTTTTTACCATCAGAGTCGTCAGTGTTTTGGATCCACGTGCCATCAGTGCGTCGGTTCTTACCATCAGCGTCATCAGTGTTTTGGATCCATGTGCCATCAGTGCGTCCGTTTTTACCATCAGCGTCATCAGTGTTTTTCACAGATGGGTAAAGAAATAAATAAAAATTACAAAGCTTCTCCTATCCTTTGCAATGTTAGATACAGACAGCACACAGGTGCACTGATGCCATCCGTGTGCTGTACATGTTTTTCACGGACCCATAGACTTGTTTTGGCCCTTTTCATCTGTGCAGTCTGAAAAAAGCAGACATGTGAACAGCTCCCTAGGTTATAATGGGTACTTGTTACATCCGTGAAAATAAAGACAGATATGGGCAACACGCACATCTGAATAAGGCCTCATTGTTTCTCTGTCAGACCATTTGCAATAGATTGCAAGGCCACCGAAAACATATTTTTTCTTACCAAGGGCAAATATATCTATGATCTTATTTCTGGGTGTCATAGAGGTGAGCGAATCTAGGGGACAAATTAATGAAGTTAATCTGAAAGAAAATGTCTATGTTGCCCAAAGCAACCAATCACAAAGCAGATTTTATGTTTTTGCAGCGTGATAAGAAATAAAAGCTGTGCTGTCATTGGTTGCTATGGGTAACCTAGACAGATTTCATTCATCTTCTCCTAAATGTTCTGTGGTAGGTGAAGATGAGGTATCGATGAATAAGTTGTGACTCCTAGTATTTGTTTTCACCATTGATCAGGATAATAGAGGTGATGCTGGAGTGGTCACAGGCAGGCTTGGGCAGGCCCACTGGACAACCGGTGAATCCTCCAGTGGGCCTCTATGAAAGCGTAAGCTATCAGCTGCCAACAACATGAACAGTAGTTGGCCAATACATTAATTCACATGTACAGGCAAAAGCAGAATCTCATAATTCATTCAACAAACCACCTAGATTATTTTTATATAGAAGCCGAAGTAAATTTGTAAAAGAGGGTAATCTAATATTTGCATGAAGCTGAACAGTGGACCCCCAAGTCAATGTTACTGGCGGGCCCTTGCCAAGCCAGTCCGACACTGGTCACAGGCCACCCTGATTATTGAACTGTACGGGACCGAAGATTTTCTAATGACTGCCCTAGATACACACAGCACTAAATCCTCAAATATACAGAATTTCCCAGGTTTCCATGCATCCTCAATAACGAATAGTGAGTTCATTTTCCAGGGTCAGTCCCAATGAGAAGAATGTGGGTGTGACATCAGCAGGTGCCGACCTAACAGGAGCCAACATGTCCCAGACCAGGAATCCAGGTGCCTGCACTGATCTAGAGGCCCTGAGCACCAAGGGGAGGATGACAGCTACACAAAGCATAAGGCTGTATTTTGATATTGCAGGAAAAAATGGGTCTCTCAAGTCAATTAGTTATATTTAATTGTGGGAAAGCTGGGTGACAAATGCTTTGGGGACATGCTACAGCGCAGCACCATCCTTCAGCAAGGACACCAGGGAGTTTTGTGAGGAGTCAGCTTCCTGCAGAGCTTTGGTCTATGGAGTTCCTCCTGCTGCTTGCAGAGTCCTCATGATTCACCATATGACTCACCAGATCCAGTCCAACAACAACAAGGTGCTGCTAAAACAAGAGCTCGGCAGGAGCAAGCACTGGATTCTTACTGTCTTACATAACCAGAATAGTATGCTGCTACCAGAAAACTGACTCAGCTCATTCCTGGAAAAGTTCGACCAAGAATGCTCTAAAACACATCTACTAGAGGCAAGAGATCTGAAATTAAAGGCTATATACCTTTATACACCCAGGCAAGTGCCGGGTTACTGGACAAACGGTGTGGAGGGGGCTCACTCGCCATCGGCAGGGGTGTAATTACCATGGTCCCCGCTGTGACTGCCCGGACACGGCAAGTGAGGGGCTTGCCGAAGCCCGCAAATATTTCAATTGGATGTGCGTCCTCCTATGCATATCCAGCTGAACTATACAGTATTATGGCGCACAGACCCATCGGATCCATGCATGGCAGTACATGCTGCTGGCCAATCAGAGGCTAGCGGTAGATAATGAGGTGGATGTGACCGGGGGAAGTGACGTCATGCACTTCCTTCGCTTTCACTCTGAAGTCAGCTGCCGGCTTCACAAGAGGATGCCACGTGGTGCGGGAGCTGATAGGAGGTATTTATTTTTTTAAATCAGTAAGTGGCCATGCTACTATATGGATGACTATGGTCCGTGCATTACACTACATGGATGACTATGAGCTGTGCATTATACTACATGGATAACTAAGGGCTGTGCATTATACTATAAGAAGGACTATGGGCTGTGCATTATACTACATAGAAGGCTATGGGCTGTGCATTATATATGGAGGTGCATTATACTATATGGAGGATTATGGGGGTCATTATATTATATGTATGACTATGAGCTGTGCATTACATATAAAGGAATATGTGCTGTGCATTATACTGTATGAAGGACTATGGGCTATAGATTGTACTATATGGAGGACTATGGGATGCATTATACTATATGTATGATATTGTACAATTTACAATAGATATCACTCATGTAATGTAAGAACTAAGAGAAGTCTTTGGCATTATACTATACCTATATGTCTCTGCCATATCTGTGCAGTATATATATAATTATATACAGGAGATGCCCAGGTTATACCAGCATGCTCCATATCACTGTATACAGAAGATGTATAACTTATACCAGCTGTACATATATAATTATATACAGAAGATGCCCAGGTTATACCAGCATGCTTCATATCACTGTATACAGAAGATGTATAACTTATACCAGCTGTACATATAGAATTATATACAAGAGATGCCCAGGTTATAGCAGCATGCTCCATGTCACTATATACAGAAGATGTATAACTTATCCCAGCTGTACATATGTAATTATATACAGGAGATACCCAGGTTATACCAGCATGCTCCATATCACTATATACAAAATGTACAACTTATACCAGCTGTACATACACTCCCATTTAAAAGTTCAGGGTCCCCCAGACAATTTTGTGTTTTCCATGAAAACTCATACTTTTATTAATCAATTGAATTGCCAAATGAATTTAAAATCAGTCCAGACATTGACAAGGTTCGAAAAAAAGATTTTTATTTGAAATAATAATTTTCTCCTTCAAACTTTTCTTTCGTCAAAGAATGCTCCCTTTGCAGCAATTACAGCATTGCAGACCTTTGGGATTCTAGCAGTTAATTTGCTGAGGTAATCTGGAGAAATGTCACCCCATGCTTCCAGAAGCCCCTGCCACAAGTTGGTTTGGCTTGATGGGCACTTTTTGCGTACCATACGGTCAAGCTGCTCCCACAACAGCTCAATGGGGTTGAGATCTGGTGACTGCGCTGACCACTCCATTACAGATAGAATACCAGCTGCCTGCTTCTTACCTAAATAGTTCTTGCATAATTTGGAGGTGCGCATTTGGTCATTGTCCTGTTGTAGGATGAAATTGGCTCCAATCAAGCGCTGTCCGAATGGCATGGCATTGCAAAATAGAGTGATAGCCTTCCTTACTCAAAATCCCTTTTACCTTGTACAAATCTCTCACTTTACCAGCACCAAAGCAACCCCAGACCATCACATTACCTCCACCATGGTTGACAGATGGCGTCAGGCACTCTTCCAGCATCTTTTCAGTTGTTCTGCGTCTCAATCTTCAATCTTCCTCTGTCCAATGTCTGTGTTCTTTTGCCCATATTAATCTTTTCCTTTTATTAGCCAGTCTCAGACATGGCTTTTTCTTTGCCACTCTGCCATGAAGGCCAGCATCCCGGAGTCACCTCTTCACTGTAGATGTTGACACTGACGTTTTGAGTGTACTATTAAATGACGCAGCCAGTTGAGGATCTGTGAGGCTTTGATTTCTCAAACTACAGACTCTATTGAACTTGTCTTGTTGCTCAGTTGTGCAGCGGGGCCTCCCACTTCTTTTTCTACTCTGGTTAGACCCTGTTTGTGCTCTCCTCTGAAGGTAGTAGTACACACCGTTGTAGGAAATCTTCAGTTTGTTGGCAATTTCTCACATGGAATAACCTTCATTTCTAAGAACAAGAATAGACTGTCGAGATTCACATGAAAGTTTTTTTTTGTGGCCATTTTGAGAGTTTAATGGAAACAACAAATGTAATGCTCCAGATTCTCAACTAGTTCAAAGGAAGCTCAGGTTTATAGGTTCTCTAATCAGCCAAACTGTTTTCAGCTGTGCTAACATGCTTGCACAAGGGTTTTCAAGGGTATTCTAACCATCCATTAGCCTTCTTACACAGTTAGCAAACACAACAAACATAAAGTACCATAAGAACATAAGAACACTCGAGTGATGGTTGTTGGAAATGGGCCTCTATACATCTATGAAGATATTGCATTACAAACCAGACGTTTGTAGCTAGAATAGTTATTTACCACATTAACAATGTATAGAGTGTATTTCTGAATCATTTAATGTTAGCTTTATTGGAAAAAACTGTTCTTTTCTTTCAAAAATAAGGACATTTCTAAGTGACTCTAAACTTTTGAACGGTAGTGTATATAATGATATACAGAATATACCCAGATTATACCAGCATGCTACATATCACTATATACAGAAGATGTATAACTTATACCAGCTGTACATATATAATTATATACAGGAGATGCCCAGGTTATACCAGCATGCTACATATCACTATATACAGAAGATGTATAACTTATACCAGCTGTACATATATAATTATATACAGGAGATACCCAGGTTATACCAGCATGCTACATATCACTATTTACAGAAGATACTGTATATAAGGCTATGTCCCCACGGTGAATATTAGGCAGCGCTTTGGACGCAGCACTGTCCGCTCCATCCAAAGCGCTGCTGGATTTTGAACGCAGGTGATTCCGCATGTGTTCATTCAACCGTGTGGAATCACTGCGCCCAATACATTGGACTGGTGATATTTATCATAAATAATAAATAGTCATGCTGCGGTCTGGAAAAACGTGCCACTTGTCTGTCACCGCAGGGAAGCCGGAGGTGTCTGCACGCATAGTGGAGATGAGATTTCTTGAAATCCTATCCACTATGTTGTAACATCTGGCAGCTGCGGATTAGATGCTGCGGACGTATGCAGCATGCAACCTGCAGCATTTACTGACCGTGGGAACATACCCTAACCTATACCAGCTGTACATATATAATTACAAACAGGAGATGCCCAGGTTATCCCAGCATGCTCCATATCACTATAAACAGAAGATGTATAACTTATACCATCTGTACATATACAATTATATACAGGAGATGCCCAGGTTATCCCAGTATGCTCCATATCACTATAAACAGAAGATGTATAACTTATACCATCTGTACATATACAATTATATACAGGAGATGCCCAGGTTATCCCAGTATGCTCCATATCACTATAAACAGAAGATGTATAACTTATACCATCTGTACATATACAATTATATACAGGAGATGCCCAGGTTATACCAGCATGCTACATATCACTATATACAGAACATGTATAACTTATACCAGCTGTACATATATAATTATATACAGGAGATACCCAGGTTATACCAGAATGCTCCATATCACTATATACAGAAGATATATAACTTATACCAGCTGTAGATAGGTAATTATATACAGGAGATGTCCAGGTTATACCAGCATGCTCCATATCACTATATACAGAAGATGTATAGCTTATAAAAGATATACATACCGTATATACTCGAGTATAAGCCGAACCGAGTATAAACCGAGACCCCTAATTTTGCCACAAAAAACTGGTAAAACTTAATGACTCGAGTATAAGCCTAGGGTGGAAAATGCAGCAGCTACTGGTAAATTTCAAAAATAAAAATAGATACCAATAAATGTAAAATTAATTGAGACATCAGTAGTTTAAGTGTTTTTGAATGCTCCATACAGTTTATGATGGGCCCCATAAGATGCTCCATATTAAAATATGCCCCATATAATGCTGCACAAATGTTGATTATGGCCCCATAAGAAGCTCCATACAGACATTTGCCCCATATAATGCTCCACAAATGCTGATTATGGCCCCATAAGATGCTCCATAGAGATATTTGCCCCATATAATGCTGCACATGGCCCCATAAGATGCTCCATAGAGATATTTGCCCCATAGAATGCTGCACATGGCCCCATAGAGATATTTGCCCATATAATGCTGCACATGGCTCCATAAGATGCTCCAAACAGATATTTGCCTCATATAATGCTGCACATGGCCCCATACAGATATTTGCCCCATATAATGCTGCACATGGCCCCATACAGATATTTGCCCCATATAATGCTGCACATGGCCCCATACAGATATTTGCCCCATATAATGCTGCACATGGCCCCATAAGTTGCTCCATACAGACATTTGCCCCATATGCTGTTGCTGCGATTTTAAAAAAAAAATATATATAACATACTCATCTCTCAGGCCCCCGGCACTTGCTATATTCACCGGTCTGCGTTCTACCGACGGCCGCCGCTTTGTCTTCCCCATCCTCTGCACTGACGTTCAGGCAGAGGGCAGCACCCTCTAACCTGAGCATCACTGCAGAGGACGGGGAAGACGCAGCGCCGGCTGTCGGTGGAACGGGGAACAGGTGAATATCGCACACTGCGTTATACTCACCTGCTCCTGGCGCGGCGCAGCCCCTGGTTCTCCGGCGCCGGCATCTTCTTCCTGTAGTGAGTGGTCACATGGTACCGCTCATTACAGTAATGAATATGCGGCTCCACCCCTATGGGAGTGGAGTTGGGTCCATATTCATTACTGTAATGAGCGGTACCATGTGAACGCTCAATGCAGGAAGAAGCTGCCGGCACCTGGAGAACCAGGGATGTGCAGGGACTGCGCCAGGAGCAGGTGAGTATAATTAGACAGCTGCCGCTCCCCCTCCCCTGCCGACCCCTGGGTATGACTCGAGTATAAGCCGAGAGGGGCAATTTCAGCCTAAAAAGATGGGCTGAAATTCTTGGCTTATACTCGAGAATATACAGTATATAATTATATACAGGAGATACCCAGGTTATACCAGCATGCTGCATATCACTATATACAGGAGATTTATAACATATCAGCTGTACATATATAATTATATACAGAATATACTTAGGTTATACCAACATGCTCCATATCACTTTATACAGAAGTTGTATAACTTATACCAGCTGCACATATATAATTATATACAGGAGATACCCAGGTTATACCAGCATGCTCCATATCACTATATACAGAAGATGCATAACTTATACCAACTGTACATATGTAATTATATACAGGGGATGCCCAGGTTATATCAGCATGCTCCAGATCATTATATACAGAAGATGTATAGCTTATAAAAGATATATATATATATATATATATATATATATATATATATATATATATATATATAATTATATACAGGATATGCCCAGGTTATACCAGCATGCTGCATATCACTATATACAGAAGATGTATAACTTATACCAGCTGTACATATATAATTATATACAGAATATTCCAGGTTATACCAGCATGCTCCATATCACTATATAAAGAAGATTTATAACTTATACCAGCTGTACATATAAAACTATATACAGAATATACCTAGGGTATACCAGCATGCTCCATGTCACTATATACGGAGATGTATAACTTATACCAGCTGTACATATATAATTATATACCGGAGATACCCAGGTTATACCAGCATGCTCCATATCATTATATACAGAAGATGTATAACTTATACCAGCTGTACATATGTAATTATATACAGGGGATGCCCAGGTTATACAAGCATGCTCCATATCACTATTGTGAGGCAGTGACCCCTGTTACAGCTAGGGGGCGCTGTATGTGCTCTCCAGAATGTACATGGAAGCGTAGTGACTAGTGAGGTCATGAGGGCGTACTACAGACACAGGTGTGGCTGTAATTGGAATGGTGAAGCAGTGACTGATTAAAAGCCCTGTAGTAAAGGGGAAGGTGTGTCTGTGTTGGTTTGGAAGCAGAGAGAGAAGTTGTCTGCAGAGCTCTTTGTGTGTGGAGCAACACAGGGGCAAAAGGAACTGACACTCTGCATCCCGGGCTGTCTTGTGTTGCCAGGCTGCAATCCGGAGGATAGCGTGATGTGCACAGCGTGAGTAGAGACTTGGTATCGGCGGGCGGTCACCCCAGAGAAACTAGACAAAGGGAAGTCTGGCCTGTGTGGGACTGCAAAGGTAAAGTCAATTACTGTGTATTTCTGATGGACTGTGTGAAGAAGCCGTGTACTGTATATTTTCCTTTGGCCTGGATGAAGAAGCCGTTTACTATGTATTGCTAAATGACTGTGTGAAGTAACACAATAAAGAAACCTTTTGTTTGAACTTGCTTGGGTCACTGCCGTTTCACTGCGTATGGTCCTACCACTGCGTATGGTCCTACCACTGCGTATGGTCCTACCGCTGCATCACTTATGGTGGAGAATGTGGGCATGTGAACTAAGGCATACCCAGAGAGTGCTGCAGATCGTTGTGCAAGTCTGCTGGAGAAATGGAGGAACTTTTGGAGCAGGTTTTGCTCAATTAGCAAAGGCTTCAGCAAGAGACGCTGCTGTTTCAGCGTTCGCAGCAAGAAGTTCTGCAGCAGCAAGAGCTGCAGTTTCAGCAGCAGATGGCACTGCAGTGGAAGCTAGCGGAGCTTCAGCATGTTAAAAAGGAGACCCCTAAAATGAGGGGTAAACAGCAGAGTCCTGAAGAGACCCCAAAGGTAAAGGGCAATCATTGGGTGTACCAGTGGTCCTATGTCGAGACTCGGTCTGCCAGGTCTCAAGCAAATGACTTATTGCAATTGGTGGAGGAGTAGCTCTAGCCTGAGTTCTGTTCTCCGTATGAAATGATGGAGAGAATCGTGGCTGACCGGTTGGCGAGGGCTCTGCCGGCCACCATGCAGCGTTGGGTCGGGCTTAGAGACCTAGGCCACCTGGAACTGCTGATAGAATTGATTGAGCAGTATAAGGCTACATTCACATTTGCGTTGTGCGCCGCAGCGTCGGCGACGCAACGCACAACACAGGAACAACTCATGCACAACGCATGCACAATGCTGCGTTTTGCGACGCATGCGTCCTTTTTTTGCTTGATTTTGGACGCACCAAAAATGCAACTTGCTGCGTCCTCTGCGCCATGACGCGTGCGCCGCAAAACGCAAGTGCAACGCATGTCCATGCGCCCCCATGTTAAATATAGGGGCGCATGACGCATGCGGCGCCGCTGCGGCGCCCGACGCTGCGGCGCAGAACGCTAATGTGAACGTAGACTAAATCCACTCAGGACGTTGCACGAGAGCCCGGGCATGGGGCTAGTAACTGTTTGGTGACAGCTAAGCCCATGGACTGTAGGAACACTGGTCAGGAGTCTATGTGTGCCCAGCCTGTCTATATCACCACTATGGGCACAGCCAGCACCGAACCAGAATTGTGCCAGGTACTTGTGAATGGGTGCCGAACAGAGGCTGTCCTGGACACGGGGACTAAAGTGACTCTGGTTCATCAGTCCCATGTTGCCGGGGACAACCTCAAAGGAGATGATGGGTACCCATGGGGAAATCCGGGAGTATTTGACCGCAGAGGTTTATTTTTCCACACCATGTGGGGACATTAAGTATGTGGTGGGAGTGGCAAAGACCCTTCCATATGGGGCTGTGTTGGGGAGAGATTTGCTCCTGTTTTGGTCCCTGTGGGAAACCAGGGTCAACCCTCTCACAGAAAGTGTTGTACCGGGTGCAGAACCCAAAGATATTGAGATACCTGCCATAGGGGTCGCCAACCTAGGGACCTAGGGACAGAGTGTAATCCCGGTAGGCTCCCTCTAGAGGTAATGGCAGGAGAAATTAAAGATGTTTTTCAGGCGTAGAACCCGAAGATCCTAAGATGTATGCCACAGGAGTTGCCAATTTAGGGTTAGAGTGTAATCCCGATAGGCTCCCTCTAGAGGTTGTGGCAGTAGAGGTTGTGGGGACCCCATTGAACTCTGAGCTGGAGGTGTTCCCTGGTAAGGTCGGGACAGCTCAGATCCAGGGTCCCACACGGAGACGCAGATATAAAAGACACAGGTATGAGAAGAGCGGGGAGTGTATGGTCGCAGAGGCGACTGGAGACGTGCGCACGAGGAACCCTCTGGCACCGATCAAGGATGGGGCCGGGGTCAGGATAAATTAGATAGAGCGCTCGCTAGACCGCAGTGTCAGGAGGCTCAGGTTCGGGTGCGGCATAGTACAGATATATGCTCGGAGTTGACAGCGTGGTCCACGGCACTTCAGCGTAATATAGTCACTGAGGCACGGGTAAGGGTACAGAGGAAATAGTACCAGGGGCCCGAAAGCAGATACTTAGGTGACAGGATGACCCGTGGGGTCAGTGTGCCCAAAATAAACAAGGTCGAGACCACCCAAAACTGGCCCAAATCTACGGTTAAACAGAGAAGAGGGCTTGGCTTCAATGGAGAATGAGGGGGTGGTCCCGTAATGAAGTGTGGAGGAGAAACACAAAGGGGAGGGATGCATGCGCCGATTGATGGTTCCGGTCCCTACTTTAGTTTCTTAGTGTAGTGTCGAGCAGGGATGTCACAGGGGCATACTGATACCCTGTCTCGCGCCCTTACGGGGTAACAAATGTTCAACCCCACAGGTATGAACAGGGGGGAGGATATATGAGGCAGTGACCCCTGTTACACCTAGGGGGCACTGTATGTGCTATCCAGAATGTGCATGGAAGTGTAGAGAGGTCATGAGGGCGTACTACAGACACAGGTGTGGCTGTAATTAGAATGGTGAAGCAGTGACTGATTAAAAGCCCTGTACTAGAGGGGGAGGTGTGTCAGTGTTGGTTTGGAAGCAGACAGAGAAGTTGTGTGCAGAGCTTTTTGTGTGTGAAGCAACACAGGGGCAAAAGGAACTGACACCCTGCATCCCGGGCTGTCTTGTGTTGCCAGGCTGCAATCCGGAGGATAGCGTGATGTGCAACGGCATGAGTAGAGACTTGGTATTGGCAGGCGGTCGCCCCAGGAAAACTGGACAAAGGGAAGTCTGGCCTGTGTAGGGACTGCAAAGGTAAAGCCAGTTACTGTGTATTTCTGATGGACTGTGTGAAGAAGCCGTGTACTGTATATTTTCCTTTGGCCTGGATGAAGAATCCTTTACTATGTATTACTAAATGACTGCGTGAAGTAACACAATAAAGAAACGTTTTGTTTGAACTTGCTTGGGTCACTGCCGTTTCACTGCGTATGGTCCTACAACTGCATCACACTATGTACAGAAGATATAGAACTTATACCAGCTGTACATATACAATTATATACAGGAGATGCCTAGTTTATACCAGCATGCTCCATATCACTATATACAGAAGATGTATAACTTATACCAGCTGTACATATATAATTATATACAGAATATACCCAGGTTATATCAGCATGCTCCATATCACTATATACAGAAGATGTATAACTTATACCAGCTGTACATATATAATTATATGCAGAAGATATCCAGGTTATACCAGCTGTACATATATAATTATTTCCCAGAAGAGGCACATTTCATTTTGTATGTCTTTCCACTGCTTTTGTGTGTACAAGAATCCATTTAGTTTTCCTCTGTGATATTTTTTCATATCCTAAGCAGTCGTGGAACAGCAATGAGAATTTCTGCTTGTGAGAAGTCACACAGATAAGTATATATGACAGTAATATGCCCACTGGGAGACACGTATGAGCTGTGACAAGTAGGAACATCCTAGCAGAAGGAGACTGGATTGGATGTGACTACAGGGAGATGGCTACTGATGCATACAGTATGCGGAGCCTGAGCGGCAAGTCCTATGCCCTCTGCGCAATGGGCCTGTTCAACCTGCCTTGTATGCTTGCTGCATTCCTCAGGCACTGCCCGGCTCAACCGCTGCATGTCATATGTGTGATCCGACCCCTACCCAGCCAGCTCTGCCTAAGGAGTCTGTATCCTGGCACATGCCGACTAAACTGTGCTACAATGATTTTTATGTGGATTGTAAATATATCTGGAACATCTCAGGATTGATTGTTGCAGGAATACTTAGGAGGGGAAGTCCATTCTAAAAACAGCCCTATCCCCCTGCTGCACTTTGTCAGTTTGTTATGAAAAAGCACACTGACCTTTCCTGACCCTCCCGTGGTCCAGTGCTGAGCTCCTGAGTTGTGTTACTTTCTGAATTCCTGACGTCACGTTGACAGTGTGGCAGCCAATCAGTGAACTCTGTTATAGACTGCACCGTTGTTGACATGACGTCAATACTGCAGATAATAATACACACTGGGAGCAGAGTGGGACCTACCGTATTTCGCGGACTATAAGACGCACCGGACCATAAGACGTACCCCAAATTTGGGGTGAAAATTGCAGAAAAAAAGATTTTTTATAAGATGGCGGTCCGTCTTATTGTCCGAATTTACAGTATCTTACCTGTGGGCTGGTGGTGGCAGAGCAGGGTCACAGAAGGCATGGTGTCGGCAGAGGTGGGGTGAGGCGGTACGGCGTGCACCTGAGCAGGGTCCCTTCCTGCTTAGGTGGGCGACGCCACGGCCTGGTGTCCATGGGAGGGTGGCAGCAGTGGTTACCGGCAGAGGTGTTGGGATGAGGAGGCACAGTGAGAGGTATGGCGTTAGAGGGGTCCCTTTCCCCGGTGAGGTGATGCAGCAGCCCGGTAATGCAGCAGAGCCGGGTGAATCCTGTTGTTACCGTGGTGGCAGAGGTGTGGAGACGAGGAGGCGCAGTGAGCGGGGTCCCTTTCCCTGGTGAGGTGATGCAGCAGCCCCGGTAATGCAGCAGAGCCGGGTGAATCCTGTTGTTACCGTGGTGGCAGAGGTGTGGAGATGAGGAGGCGCAGTGAGCGTGGTCCCTTTCCCCGGTGAGGTGATGCAGCAGCCCCGGTAATGCAGCAGGGCCGGGTGAATCCTGTTGTTATCGGTGCGCGCGGCCATCTTCCTGAGGCCGTGCGTTCGCAGATGGAGCTCTGCTGCCCGGGGCTTCAGGAAAATGGCCGCCGCGATCCCCATCTGCGCACGCGCAGCATCCCGCGGCCATTTTCCTGAAGCCCCGGGCAGCAGAGCTCCATCTGCGAACGCGCGGCCTCAGGAAGATGGCCGCGCGCACCGATAACAACAGGATTCACCCGGCTCTGCTGCATTACCGGGGCTGCTGCATCTCCTCACCGGGGAAAGGGACCCCGCTCACTGCGCCTCCTCATCTCCACACCTCTGCCGCCACACCTCTGCCGCCGCACCTCTGCAGCCACGGTCCACGGTAAGCCTGCATTGCGAATATAAGACGCACCCCCCATTTTCCCCCCTTTTTTTGGGGGGAAAAAGTGCGTCTTATATGCCAAAAAATACGGTAAATAAAATGTAAATCATTTTTTTTCCTAAACAAACTGCAGTCGGTGGCAGAAGTTAAGAATAGATTATTGTAAATAATTTTTCTAATTATTAATATCAAGCTTTATGCATAAGATCATTTACTACTAGGGTGTCCCCTATATAAAAAAAATAGTTTATGTACTAAACCACTGCCCCCCCCAATGTGGAAGAATAAAGTTAGTTAAAAACTGCATCCTAGGTACAAAAAAATAAATTATTAAATAATGCCCTCTGTGAACAAGAATATACAGCTGTGGCAAAAATTAAGAGAACACCACATCAAAACCCTGGGCAGCCCAATCTCCAGACCTGAACCCCATTGCAAACCCCTGCCATGTAATCAAGAGAATGATGGATAGTCACAAGCCATTAAACAAAGAAGAACTGCTTACATTTTTGCGCCAGAAGCAGTATGAAAGACTGGTGGAAAGCATGCCTAATGCATGAAAGCTGTGATTAAAAATCATGGTTATTCCACAAAAAATTGATTTCTGATCTCTTCCTGAGTTAAAACATTAGTATTGTTGTTTCTAAATGATTATGAACTTGTATTCTTTGCATTATTTGAGGTCTAAAAGCATTGGGTTTTTTTGTTTTTTTTATTTGGACCATTTCTACTTTTCAGAAAAAAATGCAAAATGTATTGCTTGGAAATTCGGAAATATGTTGTCAGACGTTTATAAAAAAAATGAACAATTTACATTTTACTCAAAAATATACCTATAAAGAGAAAAATCAGACAAACTGAACATTTTGCAGAGGTCTCTTAATTTTTGCCAGAGCTGTTTTAGATAGATAGATAGATAGATAGATAGATAGATAGATAGATAGATAGATCAAAAGCTGGCAATTCAGCAGCCGTGTAGTGTACATACATGTGTTTAAATAATAAAAGATTATTTTTCTGAAAAAAATGTTGTGGGCTCCCACTTAAGTTTCTTAACCAGCAGAGGGAAAGCCGATGGCTGGGGGCCGATGTTTATAGCCTGGAAAGGGGAGAATGCCCATGGAGCTACCCAGGCTATTAATATCAGCTCACAAATGTATATTTAGCCTTTACTGGCTATTAAAATGGGGGACCCTAAAAAGACTGGCGTAGAGTCCCCCTACACTGGGTACGGAAAGTATTCAGACCCCTTAACATTTTTCAGTCTTTGTTTCATTGCAGCCATTTGGTAAATTTAAAAAAGTTCATTTTTTTCTCATTAATGTACACTCTGCGCCCCATCTTGACTGAAAAAAAACAAATGTAGAAATTTTTGCATATTTGTTAAAAAAGAAAAACTGAAATATCACAGTCATAAGTATTCAGACCCTTTTGCTCAGAAACTCATATTTAAGTCACATGCTGTCCATTTCCTTGTTATCCTCATTGAGGTGGTTCTACTCCTTCATTGGAGTCCAGCTGTATTTAATTAAACTGATAGGACTTGATTTGGAAAGGCACACACCTGTCTATAGACCTCACAGTTCACAGTGCATGTCAGACCAAATGAGAATCATTAGGTCAAAGGAACTGGCCCAAGAGCTCAGAGACAGAAGTGTGGCAAGGCACAGATCTGGCCAAGGTTACACCAGAATTTCTGCAGTACTCAAGGTTCCTAAGAGCACAGTGGCCTCCATAATCCTTAAATGGAAGAAGTTTGGGAGCACCAGAAGTCTTCCTAGACCTGGCCATCCAGCCAAACTGAGCAATCGTGGGAGAAGAGAGTTGGTGAGAGAGGTAAAGAAGAACCCCAAGATAACTGTGGCTGAGCTCCAGAAATGCAGTAGGGAGATGAGAGAAAGTTCCACAAAGTCAACTATCATTGCAACCCTCCACCAGTTGGGCCTTAATGACAGAGTGGCCCGACGGAAGCTTCTCTTCAGCGCAAGACATATGAAAGCCCGCATAGAGTTTGCTAAAAAACACATGAAGGACTCCCAGACTGTGAGAAATAAGATTCTCTGGTCAGATGAGACGAAGATAGACCTTTTTGGTGATAATTCTAAACGGTGTGTGTGTGTAAGGAGGTTGCTTTCCCTGCTCCTTATGCTCCTTACCTGGAACCACTTAGTCAGACAGCTGGGTTGTCGGGGGGAAGACTTTCTGCCCTGGACAGAAGAGACCATGTGACTGCTGGGGGCAGAGAGGAAGAGAGGGGGGTGTGGTCAGAAAGGAGCGGGAGAGCAGAGCGCGCCAGAAGGGGACAGCGCGCCAGAGAGAAAGCAGGCTGCAGCGCCGCGCTCCCCATGAGACAGTGCTCCCCGTGAGGGCACTGAGGCTGAGATACCAGCCGTAGTGAAGGCTGGATGTGAGAGTGTGGACTTGGAAGCCTCCATAATCAGAGAAGACGTACCCCCTTACAGTGACCTGAGCGCGCAGCCCCGGTGACTGCACTGACAAGCCAGGACCCCTGAGTGTGACAAAGTAAACTGCTCAGTGTGTGTGTATTCTTGCTGCAGAGAGAGAGACTGTCAGCCCAATATACAGAGATTGGCAGCAGAGTGGCTTTGTGACTTCCTGCTTTCAGTTTCACTTTGAAAATAGGCTGCAGAGACTTAACCCCGGAGTCTCCAGGAGACAGAGGAGAGACTTCAGGATCTTCAAGCGCTGCTGGTGACTGTACCCACGTTGGAATAAGGACCCTCAAGTCAGGACCTCCCTGGATTGATAAGTTACAAGAACATTCGTTAACCGTTGTGATTCTGCTTAACTGTTTACTGTTTTGCTTTATCTCTATTAACCCCCTGTTTACTCCTTGCGAGGAGAATCTTACTCCTGTTAATAAATTCCCCTCAACAGTTGGTCTGTCTGTTCCGTGGTGACATACTCAACCCTGCACCTTATTACACTTGGCGTAGTCGGCAGGATGTCACATGGTAGCGCAGAAGGGGCAGACCAAGCAGTTGAGGGAGGCCCCAGGTCTAGCATCTCCCTGGGAGCCATGTTAGTTAACTTGCCAAAATTCTCGGGGAGCGATGTCATGTTGTGGAGTTGGATGGAGCGCATCCGAGGGATGATGCGGATGCATCCTATGACACCGGCTCTGGAGAAGGAAATAGCTTTGATGGCCCTAGAGGGGATGCACGGGACTCTGTTATGCTCAGACCCCCCCAGGTGAGAGATACCCAGGACAAAGTATTACGTATACTTGAGGAGACGCATGGGGACCCCACTGACGTAGGGGAGCTGCACATGCGACTGTTCCGCCGGGTACAAAGAGAGTGGGAGACCATGACGCAATATATGAATCCCCTGCAGGAGCTTCATACTGCCATTATATGGAAGGACGGCGTAGGTGTGGGGTCAATTGACGTTTTGCTGCGAGACCAACTGGTGACGGGCTTGCGAGATGTGTTGACGAAACAGGCCCTGCGAGAGCGTATGCGCGTAAAGCCAGATGTGACCTTTTCTGAGGTCGGGAGTGAGGCACGCACGCGCGAGCAAGAGCAAGGGGTGGTAGTGCCAGTGGGAAAGGTATGGAGCGGGGAGGTAACAGCCACTCAATGGGTAGAAGACTTGAAGAAGGAGGTTAAGCGAGTCCGTGAGGAAGTAGCTGAATATAAGAAGACCCCTGCTGCAGAGTGCCGCCCTCCGGTGCGAGAAAGAGAGACCGGCCCCCAAAGTGAGACTAGTGCCGCTCGGCAAAGAAGACTGCCTACATGCTACAACTGCGGAGCACCCAGTCAAAATGAAGAGGCGATGTGGACCCGAGATTCCCAGCTGAAGATAAGAAGAATCTGGGAGGAGATTGAGAGTCTGGGGAAAGCCCTTACTGCCGTTTTGGGGACCAGCGGCTTACCCCGAGGTAATGTGCGGAAGCCATCAGAAAGAGATAGAGAGGTGCGCATCATGAAGAAGGCTTCAGTGGTGGCCCCAGAGAGTAACTCCGTATCTTGGGGTGAAGAGCAACCACAGATGTGAGATGTCCCCCTCCGAGGTCGACGATCCAGACTGAAGCACCCTCCAGACAGACGCAGACGTGAGTGCTGGTCGTGCAGTAGGGTGGGACACATGTCCAGAAATGGCCCTACCCGAGAAGAGCGGTGGCAGAGATCAGCTCACCCCTCTGAGGGTCCTGCTAACTGGAGGGAGCGTCACCCCTGGAGAGATTGGTATGGCAGGAAGAGAAGAGTTCCACCTAAGGCAAGACAGTACCACAATGTCGGACGCCAAGGGGAGGTGGAGAAGGTGTCAAGCATCTCTGGTGGAATGACTGCGCTGTCCCGACGCGTAAAGGCGAGCCTGGTGGATATCCAACCTGGGTCTGAAGGTTTTGTCTGTGAGACTCAGCCCGGAGGAAAGAAAGAGACGTTCACTCGAGAAGACCACCGAAGTGCTTTACTACCTTGCCCAGCACAAGTTCCCGAAGAAGGAGAGAAAGTGCCCAGTGTACCTGTGACGCTCGTTTTCAAGGTCCTCGTTGATGAGGAGGAACCACTAATATCATCCCCTGAGGTGAAGAGTGTGCTGGCTGTCAGCTCACAAGATCCTGATCAGACAGAGGAAATGGACCAGCTGTGTGAGACAGGGCGTGTGGCTGAGAAGCCCTAGGAAGTGATGCCCGCAGAGCCCGGTGCAGATGACAAAGAGTCCGGCCTGCATGGTCTTATTTCATCTGATTCTAGATTCGACGAGAATGTCAAAGAGAGGGGGAGATATGGAGAAGAATTACTTGTACTAAGCCCCCAGACTGAGGAGCCCGGGCAAGAAGTCCCTAAAGTTTACGATAACGAAAAGGAAAAGGACGAGTCGTCTATGCAAGCATCTGCTAGCGGCAAAGCCAAAAAGAAGAAGAAAAGGAAGAAGAGACCAGCAGTTGTCGATGAAGCAGAGGAGGCATATTTCAACCTGACTGATGAACAACTCCTAGACCATTTAGTTTGGCAGTATGTAAAAGAAGAAAGGCAGAAGGAGATGCGAGAATTGCAATTATCTGACTCCCCTCAAAAGAACAAAGAGAAGCACGAAGAGCCCTTGCCCGTGGAATGGCGAGATTCAAGAGAGAGGGAATGTAAGGAGGTTGCTTTCCCTGCTCCTTACCTGGAACCACTTAGTCAGACAGCTGGGTTGTCGGGGGGAAGACTTTCTGCCCTGGACAGAAGGGACCATGTGACTGCTGGGGGCAGAGAGGAAGAGAGGGGGGTGTGGTCAGAAAGGAGCGGGAGAGCAGAGCGCACCAGACAGAGGGGACAGCGCACCAGCGCCGTGCTCCCCATGAGACAGTGCTCCCCGTGAGGGCACTGAGGCTAAGATACCAGCCGTAGTGAAGGCTGGATGTGAGAGTGTGGACTTGGAAGCCTCCATAATCAGAGAAGACGTACCCCCTTACAGTGACCTGAGCGCGCAGCCCCGGTGACCGCACTGACAAGCCAGGACCCCTGAGTGTGACAAAGTAAACTGCTCAGTGTGTGTGTATTCTTGCTGCAGAGAGAGAGACTGTCAGCCCAATATACAGAAACTCTCAGCAGAGTGGCTGTGTGACTTACTGCTTTCAGTTTCACTTTGAGAATAGGCTGCAGAGACTTAACCCCGGAGTCTCCAGGAGACAGAGGAGAGACTTCACGATCTTCAAGCGCTGCTGGTGACTGTACCCACGTTGGAATAAGGACCCTCAAGTCAGGACCTCCCAGGATTGATAAGTTACAGGAACATTCGTTAACCGTTGCGATTCCGCTTAACTGTTTTGCTTTATCTCTATTAACCCCCTGTTTACTCCCTGCGAGGAGAATCTTACTCCTGTTAATAAATTCCCCTCAACAGTTGGTCTGTCTGTTCCGTGGTGACATACGCAACCCTGCACCTTATTACAAGTGGAGAAACCCAGGCACTGCTCATCACCTGCCAAATACAATCCCAACAGTGAAACATGGTGGTTGCAGCATCATGCTATGGGGGTGTTTTTCAGCTGTAGGGACAAGGCGACTGGTTGCCATTGAAAGACACATGAATGTGGCCAAGTACAGAGATATCCTGGATGAAAACATCTTCCAGAGTGCTCTGGACCTCAGATTTGGCCCAAGGTTCACCTTCCAACAAGACAATGACCCTAAGCACACAGCTAAAATAACAAAGGAGTGGCTTCAGAACAACTTTGTGACCATTCTTGACTGGTCCAACCAGAGCCCTGACCTAAACCCAAATGAGCATCTCTGGAGAGACCTGAAAATGGCTATCCACCAACGTTCACCATCCAACCTGACGAAAGTGGAAAGAATCTGCAAGGAAGAATTGCAGAGGATCCTCAAGTTCTGGTGTGAAAAACTTGTTGCATCATTCCCAAGAAGACTCATGGCTGTACTAGCTCAAAAGGGCGTTTCTACTCAATACTGAGCAAAGGGTCTGAATACTTATCATCATGTGATATTTCAGTTTTTCTTTTTTTTAATAAATATGCAAAAATTTCTACATTTCTTTTTTTCAGTCAAGATGGGGTGCACAGTGTACATTAATGAGAACAAAAATTTACTTTTTTGAATTTACCAAATGGCTGTAATGAAACAAAGAGTGAAAAATGTAAAGGGGTCTGAATACTTTCCGTACCCACTGTATATGGGGTGTTCATTAAAGATTTCCACTGACCCACTTCTATTTATCAGAGGACGCTGAAACTGCAGATGTGTAATGATATAAGTCTCTATACTATATATTCATTTTGTTTCTATCTTAGGTTTTGTGTGCTTAGTGGCCAGTCTGAACATGCTCTTACACGTTGCATGTATACCAACTTATACTCCAGTTCATTGCTTTCAGTTTAGCTTTAAGTTCTTGCACAAATACTGATGTAAAATACTGACCAAATACTGCTAGTGTGACGGCAGCCTTATTCTCTTAGCTGTGATGTGAAAATTGCATTAAAAGTCGTTCACTGACAAAATTCACCTCTTCCCTCAGTGCCCCCTCTTTTTCATGACACTGGGTCTCTTTGCCCCACCAAACCTCATAGACTGCTGTGTACACTTTTGTGTTGCGATGATATAATTGCTCATGTCTGGAGGCCAAACGGTATTTTTGGATGTGAATTTGTACATAATTAATGTTTTGCTTCTCAACTATCCTGCTGCCATTTAAAGTGACTTTGTTTGGAGCCGAGTGCATTAAACAGGTGCTAAGAGTCCCTCATCTATAATTTATGTATTACATAGTACAGTTTACCAGCATTGTATAGGGCTTCTGCCACTACACGACTCTTTAATAAGTTTTAACTCTTAAACTTCAATGGAATTATGGGTCAACCATGAAATTCTGTACATTGATTTTACATGATGAAAGTCCGAACTCAGAGTGAGATACAAGAATCTTAAACATGCCACCACAGTTTTACAAAGTAGCATTAAAGGGGATATCCAATACCAGATAACCCCTGCTTAATTAGTCCAGGAGACCAATAAAATATAAACAATTTACGCTTCTGCAGTGGCACCATTCCGCCGATGTTGGTGCCACTATTCCCGGAGAGTAACATAGTTTTAGCTGCAGCTTCAGTCAGAGCGGACATCCGCTGTGACACAAAATACCGTATATACTCGAGTATAAGCCGAGATTTTCAGCCCAAATTTTGGGGTTGAAAGTGCCCCTCTCGGCTTATACTCGAGTCACGGTCGGCGGCAGGGTCGGCGGGTGAGGGGGAGAGAGCGCTGAGGCATACTTACCTGCTTCCGGGGCTCCTGGCGCTGTCCTTGCAGTCCCACGGTCTCCGGGTGCCGCAGCTCTTCCCCTGTTCAGCGGTCACGTGGGACCGCTCATTAGAGAAATGAATATGGACTCCACTCCCATAGGGGTGGAGCCGCATATTCATTTCTCTAATGAGCGGTAACGGTGACCGCTGATAGAGGAAGAGGCTGCGGCACCGAAGACCAGCTCTCCGGGGGAAGGAGCGGGACGCCGGGAGCAGGTAAGTATTACATATTCACCTGTCCGCATTCCACACGCCGGGTGCCGCTCCATCTTCCCGGCGTCTCTCCGCACTGACTGTGCAGGTCAGAGGGCGCGATGACGCATATAGTGTGCGCGCCGCCCTCTGCCTGATCAGTCAGTGCAGAGAGACGCCGGGACGGGACACTGAGGAGCTGCAAGCAAGAGAGGTGAGTATGTCAATTTTTTTTTATTGCTGCAGCAGCAGCAATGGCACAGCTTTCTATGGTACATCTATGGGGCAATAATGAACGGTGCAGAGCACTATATGGCACAGCTATGGGGCAATAATGAACGGTGCAGAGCACTATATGGCACAGCTATGGGGCAATAATGAACGGTGCAGAGCACTATATGGCACAGCTATGGGGCAATAATGAACGATGCAGAGCACTATATGGCACAGCTATGGGGCAATAATGAACGGTGCAGAGCACTATATGGCACAGCTATGGGGCAATAATAAACGGTGCAGAGCACTATATGGCACAGCTATGGGGCAATAATGAACGGTGCAGAGCACTATATGGCACAGCTATGGGGCAATAATGAACGGTGCAGAGCACTATATGGCACAGCTATGGGGCAATAATGAACGGTGCAGAGCACTATATGGCACAGCTATGGGGCAATAATGAACGGTGCAGAGCACTATATGGCACAGCTTTCTATGGTACAGCTATGGGGCAATAATGAACGGTGCAGAGCACTATATGGCACAGCTATGGGGCCATAATGAACGGTATGGAGCATCTATTTTTATTTTTGAAATTCACCGGTAGCTGCTGCATTTTCCACCCTAGGCTTATACTCGAGTCAATAAGTTTTCCCAGTTTTTTGTGGCAAAATTAGGGGGGTCGGCTTATACTCTGGTCGGCTTATACTCGAGTATATACGGTAGTTAAGGCTGCAGCTGTGGCTATTCAATGGCTGCAGCCTGCAAAATGGTGGCAATATTCCTGAAATGGTGCCACTACAGGAGATAAGTACAGGTTTTTTTTTATTTAATTCCTGAAATAATTAAGCAGGGGTAGTGTGTTACGGGGTATGCGACAGAGCAGGAAGAGACACCAGGTCAATAAACAATCCAACAAGATTTATTGGAACAGGAAGCTGGGCAGCACAAATGAGGGTAATGCTACAGGGTCCACAATGATCAAAAGGAGAAGAATTGGAGCAATCAGGTCTAATAAAATAGTAAATTTATTAATAGATCAAAAATCTAATACAAAATAATATAATCCAATAATTATGAAAGAACACAATTGCAGGGAAAAAGACACAAAGTAGATGGGACCAAAACAATTGCACCTGCCCAATTTGTGAGCCTAGTTATATCATATAAGGTGCAAGTGCGGCAATGTGTCACATACTGGTGGCAAGCATGATCGTCCTACAGTACATATAACATCCCTCCACAGACATGTGGACAAAAAATGCTTACCAGCAGGTAGAAATTGAAGGGTCCTGCAACCGGGTGTGGGTGCCCCAGATACCCCAACGCGTGTTTCGCGTGTCTAACAACGCTTTCTCAAGGGGAGTACACAATGAGTTCACACAAAGGGAGCTGACCCAGGGGTGCCACCCGGTAATCTGATGCCAGGGAAATATATATCTTATTTTTCGCACCATAAGACGCACTTTTTCCCAAAAAAATTTGGGAGGAAAATGGGGGGTGCGTCTTATGGTGCGAACACAGGCTTACCGGGGGGTTGCAGCAGTGGAATCGGTGGCGGCGGCACCTGAGCAGGGTCCCTTCCTCAGGATACAGACGGCAGAAATATTTCCACACCACGGCCCGGTGTCCACGCTGCTGTCCGGTGTCTACGCTGCTGTCCGGATGTCCATACCCATTGTCCATGGTGAGCGTATCACTGGTTTCCCTGTGGCCCTCTTTCTGAAGCCATGGGCCGCCGGAGGATTCAGGAAAATTGCAGCTGGAGGCCACACATGCACAGATTGAGATATCGGCGGCACTTGGCTTCAGGAAAATGGCCCCCGAGATCTCAATCCAGTGGCCTCCAGTGGCCATTTTCCTGAACCCTTCAGCGGACCACAGCTTCAGGAAGATGGCTGTATGGAAACCGGTGATGCACTAGCGTGGACACCGGACCGTGGCGTGGACACCGGACAGCAGCATGGACACATTTCTGCCACCGGCATCTTGAAGAATGGACCCTGATCTGGTGCTCTGCCTCTTCGCTGACTCCGGACCCACAGCATCGCACCCCAGGACTGCAGCATTGCTCCACTTCTGCCACCACTGGCTTCCTGAGGAAGGGACCATGCCTCCTGTGACCCCCGCTGTACCACCAATGGCCCTCAAGTAAGATACCTCAAATTCGGACAATAAGACGGACCCCCTTCTCATAAAAATCTTTTTTCTGCTATTTTCCACCCCAAAATTTGGGGTGCGTGTTATGGTCTGGTGCGTCTTATAGTCTGAAAAATATGGTAAATAGTCCTTGGATGAGTTCAATGGATCCAGCAGATAAGGGATACAATGCAGTCCCACGTGGCAGCTTCTAGCAATACTCACGGTCACTGGGATCTCGCCACAGCATAAGATCCCAACCTATTCGCAAGTCACCACACACTGACTCGGCCAAAAACATGAGTCTATTGGCCTGTGTCCTGTCATCAACCCATCGATGGGGAGGTTCACACTAACTTCAACATGTGGCTACATTGAGAAGTTTCCAGAAGATTCCGGCTCTGTTCTGTCTTACAGGTTTGTGTATTGGATGAGTCCCATGCTGAGAAGAACAAAGACAGAATCTCCCACTAGATGTAGTACAAGTTTGGTGGACCTATAACTGATTACATTACAGTCCAGCAACAAAAGCCGGGGAAGGGACATGCTGTTACAGAGTGGAGAGCCTATTTAAATGATAGTTTCCTAATAAACAATGTTGGACTTGGGTGTGTAAGGCTCACTAGCGGAATTGGTTTTTGAAGGCCCATCACCATATCACCATCTATCTGCATTACACAGAAAATAAAACAGCAAATCTGAGATGTCAACCTTGCTCCATCCTGGGTTACACTGATTACACATCCAACCCTAATGTGACGCTTAGTCACTTCTCACGGACAAGCTGTGAGTCGGGATAGTCAAGAAGTCCGAGGTCAAAAGCCAGGTGGGTACATCATAAAGAGAGAGAAGAGACAAAGCCATAGTCAGATAATGATCTGAGGTCAAAATACCAGAACTATAGCGGATCATAACAAAGGTATGAAGAATATTGGAGATATAATTTCATGTCAATCATTTGTATCTTATGTAGCATTGCATTATGAAACCCCTTTCAGAATGCAGCTGTATGAGAACACCAAGCTCAGCAGGGGGGCCAAGCTGGTCAAGGTGTGACAAATCTCACACCTTCACTGGCTCTGAGCAGGACACAGGCTTGCTTGCAATAGCGTCCTGCTGAGGCTGCAGACACCTTCTAGAACATTCCAGAAACATTATTCCATAAGGAGTTATGGAGGTACTATATGCCCTAGCCATACATTGTGTATATTTCAGAGATCCCTAGAACATGGCGAACACTCTCCTGAGTCTCGATCTGTTCTAGCACCCAGAGGTACGGATATACATACAACAGCTAGTAAAAAACAGATAGCAAAGCTGTGCTTGGTCTTTACGCGTTGTAGGGGTCCAGATCTGATGGTGCCAAAACCAACTCCCTAGGTGTCAGGACTCTGAACACTTTTTACCTTTTGTGCATTACTGCCCTTTTCCAAGATGGTGTCTTTGGTCTCATGTGCATTGTGTTTTCCTGCTACAAAACTCCACCCCAGCCTTCAGTCTGTGCTAGAGTATTCTGCCTTGCATCCATGTCATGAATCCCCAATGGCTAGGGATAGCACAGGACAAGCAAAGTACAAATAAATAATGGACGAGCTCTAGGGTGATGGAACCTGGGCTGACCGCTGCCCTACGCCTGACAAACGCAACTAGAGATAGCCAGGGAGCGTGCCTACGTTGGTTCTAGACGCCACGCACCAGCCTAAGAGCTAACTAGTACTGCAGAGAAAATAAAGACCTCACTTGCCTCCAGAGGAATGAACCCCAAAAGATATAGTTGCCCCCTCACATGTATTGACGGTGAAATGAGAGGAAGGCACACACATAGAGATGATATATATAGTTTTAGCAAATTGAGGCCCGCTGTAAACTAGAAAGCAGAACGATACAAAAGGGGACTGAGCGGTCAGCAAAAAACCCTAATCAAAAAAACCATCCTGAGATTACAAGAACCCATGTGCCAACTCATGGCACATGGGGAGAACCTCAGTCCACTAGAGCTACCAGCTAGCATAGAGACATAATAAGCAAGCTGGACAAAAAACCAAACAACTGAAAATCAGCACTTAGCTTATCCTGAAAGATCTGGGAGCAGGTAGGCAGGAACCAAACAGAGCACATCTGAATACATTGATAGCCGGCAAGGGAATGACAGAAAGGCCAGGTAAAATAGGAAACACCCAGCCTCTGATGGACAGGTGGAAACCAAAGGCCGCAACCCACCAAAGTCACCCAGTACCAGCAGTAACCACCAGAGGGAGCCCACAAACAGAATCCACAACAGTACCCCCCCCTTGAGGAGGGGTCACCGAACCCTCACGAGAACCCCCAGGGCGATCAGGGTGAGCTCTATGGAAGGCGCGGACCAAATCAGTCGCATGAACATCGGAGGCGACCACCCAGGAATTATCCTCCTGACCATAACCCTTCCACTTAACCAAATACTGGAGTTTGCGTCTGGAAACACGAGAATCCAAGATCTTCTCAACAACATACTCCAATTCTCCCTCCACCAGCACCGGAGCAGGAGGCTCAACCGAAGGAACAACGGGCACCTCATACCTCCGCAACAACGACCGATGGAACACATTATGAATAGCAAACGATGCTGGGAGATCCAAACAAAAAGATACAGGGTTAAGAATCTCAGAGATCCTATAAGGACCGATGAACCGAGGCTTGAACTTAGGAGAAGAGACCTTCATAGGGACAAAACGAGAAGACAACCACACCAAATCCCCAACAAGAAGTCGGGGACCCACACGGCGACGGCGATTAGCAAACTGCTGAGTCTTCTCCTGAGATAACTTCAAATTGTCCACCACCTGATTCCAAATCTGATGAAGCCTGTCCACCACCACGTCCACTCCAGGACAATCCGAAGACTCCACCTGACCAGAGGAAAAACGAGGATGAAACCCCGAATTACAAAAAAAAGGAGAGACCAACGTGGCAGAACTAGCCCGATTATTAAGAGCAAATTCGGCCAGTGGCAAAAAAGCAACCCAGTCATCTTGATCAGCAGAAACAAAACACCTCAAATAAGTTTCCAAGGTCTGATTAGTTCGCTCCGTCTGGCCATTCGTCTGAGGATGGAATGCAGACGAGAAAGACAAATCAATGCCCATCTTGGCACAAAACGTCCGCCAAAATCTAGACACAAACTGGGATCCCCTGTCAGAAACGATATTCTCCGGAATCCCATGCAAACGAACCACGTTCTGAAAAAATAAAGGGACCAACTCAGAGGAGGAGGGCAACTTAGGCAAGGGCACCAAATGAACCATCTTAGAAAAGTTGTCACACACAACCCAGATAACGGACATTTTCTGTGAAACCGGGAGATCAGAAATAAAATCCATGGAAATGTGCGTCCAAGGCCTCTTCGGGATGGGCAAGGATAACAACAACCCACTGGCCCGAGAACAGCAAGGCTTAGCTCGAGCACACACTTCACAAGACTGCACAAAGGTACGCACATCCCTAGACAAGGAAGGCCACCAAAAAGACCTGGCCACCAAGTCTCTAGTACCAAATATTCCAGGATGACCAGCCAACACAGAAGAATGGACCTCGGAGATGACTCTACTGGTCCAGTCATCCGGGACAAACAGTCTTTCTGGTGGACAACGATCCGGTTTATCCACCTGAAACTCCTGCAATGCACGTCGTAAGTCTGGGGATACGGCGGACAATATTACCCCATCCCTAAGGATACCAGTAGGCCCAGAGTCTCCAGGAGAGTCAGGCACAAAACTCCTGGAAAGAGCATCTGCCTTCACATTCTTTGAACCTGGCAGGTATGAAACCACGAAATTGAAACGAGAAAAAAAACAACGACCAACGAGCCTGTCTAGGATTCAAACGCCTGGCAGACTCAAGGTAAATGAGATTCTTGTGATCAGTCAAGACCACCACACGATGTTTAGCACCCTCAAGCCAATGACGCCACTCCTCAAATGCCCACTTCATGGCCAAAAGCTCCCGATTACCCACATCATAATTGCGCTCGGCGGGCGAGAATTTTCTAGAGAAGAATGCACATGGCTTCATCACCGAGCCATTAGAACTTCTCTGTGACAAAACCGCCCCCGCTCCAATCTCGGAAGCATCAACCTCAACCTGAAAAGGAAGTGAAACATCTGGTTGACACAACACAGGAGCAGAAGAAAACCGGCGCTTAAGTTCCTGAAAGGCCTCCACGGCCGCAGGAGACCAATCAGCAACATCAGCACCCTTTTTAGTCAAATCAGTCAAAGGTTTAACAATACTGGAAAAATTAGCAATGAACCGACGATAAAAATTAGCAAACCCCAAGAACTTCTGAAGGCTCTTAACAGATGTAGGTTGTGTCCAGTCACAAATAGCCTGAACCTTGGCAGGATCCATCTCAATAGTAGAAGGAGAAAAAATGTACCCCAAAAAAGAAATCTTCTGGACTCCGAAGAGACACTTTGAGCCCTTCACAAACAGAGAATTGGCCCGCAGAACCTGAAACACCTTCCTGACCTGTAGAACATGAGACTCCCAGTCATCAGAAAACACCAAAATATCATCCAAATACACAATCATAAACTTATCCAGATATTCACGGAAAATATTGTGCATAAAGGACTGAAAGACTGACGGAGCATTGGAGAGTCCAAAAGGCATTACCAAATACTCAAAATGGCCCTCAGGCGTATTAAATGCGGTTTTCCACTCATCACCCTGTTTTATCCGCACCAGATTATACGCACCGCGAAGATCTATCTTAGTGAACCACCTAGCCCCCTTAATGCGAGCAAACAAATCAGTTAATAATGGCAATGGATACTGATATTTGACTGTAATCTTATTCAGAATGCGATAATCTATACAAGGCCTCAGGGAACCATCTTTTTTTGCCACGAAAAAAAAACCTGCTCCCAGAGGGGACGAAGATGGACGAATATGTCCCTTTTCCAAGGACTCCTTAATATAATTCCGCATAGCAGTATGCTCTGGCAGTGACAGATTAAATAAACGACCCTTAGGGAACTTACTGCCAGGAATCAATTCTATAGCACAGTCACACTCTCTATGAGGAGGGAGCGAATTGAGCTTAGGCTCCTCAAAAACATCCCTATAGTCAGACAAAAACGCAGGGATCTCAGAAGGAGTAGATGAAGCGATTGAAATCGGAGGTGCATCATCATGAACCCCCTGACATCCCCAGCTTAACACAGACATTGTTTTCCAGTCCAGGACAGGATTATGAGTTTGTAACCATGGCAGACCAAGCACTAGTACATCATGTAAATTATACAGTACAAGGAAGCGAATCACCTCCTGATGAACGGGAGTCATGCGCATGGTCACTTGTGTCCAGTACTGCGGTTTATTCATAGCCAATGGTGTAGAGTCAATTCCCTTCAGAGGAATAGGAACTTCCAGAGGCTCCAGACTAAAACCGCAGCGTTTAGCAAATGACCAATCCATAAGACTCAGGGCAGCGCCCGAATCCACATAGGCATCGACGGAAATGGAAGACAGTGAAAAAATCAGAGTCACAGACAAAATGAACTTAGGCTGCAGAGTACCAATGGCAAAAGATTTATCAACCCTTTTTGTGCGTTTAGAGCATGCTGATATAACATGAGCTGAATCACCACAATAAAAACACAATCCATTTTTCCGCCTATAACTTTGCCGTTCACTTCTGGACTGAATTCTATCACATTGCATAGTCTCAGGTGCCTGTTCAGAAGACACCGCCAACTGGTGCACGGGTTTGCGCTCCCGTAAACGCCGATCAATCTGAATGGCCATAGCCATAGACTCATTCAGACCTGTAGGCGTAGGGAACCCCACCATAATATCCTTAATGGCCTCAGAAAGACCATTTCTGAAGTTTGCAGCCAGGGCGCACTCATTCCACTGAGTAAGCACTGACCATTTCCGAAATTTTTGACAATATATTTCCGCTTCATCATGCCCCTGAGAGAGGGCTAATAAAGCCTTTTCAGCCTGAATCTCCAGGTTAGGTTCCTCATAGAGCAATCCCAATGCCAGAAAAAACGCATCCACACTGAGCAATGCAGGATCCCCTGGTGCCAATGCAAATGCCCAATTCTGAGGGTCGCCCCGCAGGAAAGATATTACAATCTTGACCTGTTGAGCAGGGTCTCCAGAGGAGCGAGATTTTAAAGAAAGAAACAATTTACAATTGTTCCTGAAATTCAGGAAGGTAGATCTATCTCCAGAAAAGAACTCTGGAATAGGAATTCTAGGTTCAGACATGGGAGTGTGAACAACAAAATCCTGTATGTTTTGAACTTTTGCCGCGAGATTACTCAGGCTGGAAGCCAAACTCTGGACATCCATGTTAAACAGCTAAGATCAGAGCCATTCAAGGGTTAAGAGGAGGTAAGAAGCAGCTAGACAGCAATTAAGGGCTAGGCAGCAAAACTCTGAAGGGAAAAAAAAAATAAAAATTTCCCTTAAACACTTCTTTTTCTCCTGCTTCAGCCCAAACAATTAACACTTTGTGGGCCGGCTATACTGTCATGAATCCCCAATGGCTAGGGATAGCACAGGACAAGCAAAGTACAAATAAATAATGGACGAGCTCTAGGGTGATGGAACCTGGGCTGACCGCTGCCCTACGCCTGACAAACGCAACTAGAGATAGCCAGGGAGCGTGCCTACGTTGGTTCTAGACGCCACGCACCAGCCTAAGAGCTAACTAGTACTGCAGAGAAAATAAAGACCTCACTTGCCTCCAGAGGAATGAACCCCAAAAGATATAGTTGCCCCCTCACATGTATTGATGGTGAAATGAGAGGAAGGCACACACATAGAGATGATATATATAGTTTTAGCAAATTGAGGCCCGCTGTAAACTAGAAAGCAGAACGATACAAAAGGGGACTGAGCGGTCAGCAAAAAACCCTAATCAAAAAAACCATCCTGAGATTACAAGAACCCATGTGCCAACTCATGGCACATGGGGAGAACCTCAGTCCACTAGAGCTACCAGCTAGCATAGAGACATAATAAGCAAGCTGGACAAAAAACCAAACAACTGAAAATCAGCACTTAGCTTATCCTGAAAGATCTGGGAGCAGGTAGGCAGGAACCAAACAGAGCACATCTGAATACATTGATAGCCGGCAAGGGAATGACAGAAAGGCCAGGTAAAATAGGAAACACCCAGCCTCTGATGGACAGGTGGAAACCAAAGGCCGCAACCCACCAAAGTCACCCAGTACCAGCAGTAACCACCAGAGGGAGCCCACAAACAGAATCCACAACACATCCAGCTCCTGACCTCTGATTACTCCCTGGCTATATACCTGCTCCTGTGAACCTGTGTGGTGATCCTGCTACTCTGCTCTGAGTTCCTGCTGCATACACCAGTTCCAGTAATCCTCCTTCATCTGCTGCTCGTGTTTACTTCCATCTGCATTTGCTGGACATGTAGGCTGTTTCTGCTCTGCAAAAACCTGAGACTATTAACCAGGCCTCCCTGGTTGAGTTAAGATATGATTTGAACTGCCTTATAAGATTATCTATCTGTGTTTGGACTAAGACAAGGATTTATTTGTGTCAAGCATCCTCAAGAATAACTGTGCTTCATAGACTTTCTGCTCGATTGCATTTTCTTCTGAAGTTTCCTATAGACTACTAAGCTGCGTTTAATATTTACACCAAGTGTTGTTGACTTGAGTTTCTCTCTGCACCTGTTTGAATCACCGTGTGATAATATAGACTTTACCACTTATAAAACTGTGTCCTGTAGTTGTCTTGTTCCACGCAAAGAGTCTCCTGAGTTATCCCCTATAATTATTACACTAGGACCATCTATTAAGGATTAATGACCCATTTTAGGCTTTGAAGTTTTAGCTGCAGAGGGGAGGAGAGGGGATTTAGGTTCACCCCAGAGGGCAGGAGGGGAGTGACCCAATGGGGATAAAGGCTAGTGTAACGCCATGTGATCACTTTCTCTGTTATGCATGCGATCCACTTCGACAGTGGGAATCGCATCGAGTAATGTGCTGTGAAGGACCTAGGAGACAGCTGGCAGCCCATGTCCCTTGCGGCCAGGTACATACACACGGAACATCGACCCGGTAGTTGACATATATTCTGCTTATATCTTTTGTCCTACCACTATTTGTATTTGCATATCTGACCATTGTATATGTGTAACCATCGTGTATATAGTGTATTACTTAGTGTGCCCTTAAGGCAATTAAATATATAATTTAATCTTGGGCTACTCTTTTGGCTAATTTCTGGCACAATATAATACCGTTAAGGGATTGGGCTTATATCTAACGATGAACTGGTGGCAGTCCTACTGGGCTGGTAGCGCAATGTTTTACTGGTGCTAATGAAAAGGGTTTGTCAGGGTTGTGAGCGAATGTGGTGTCACATCAGTGACTGTGTGGGACACATCCTCTCAATCTCCATGCCTCACTGGGCTCATGTGGACAGGGGGTGTGTCACATAATGTAACGAATCAACAGGGGGTCGGACAGTGGATAGCACAGCACACACTCAATGGGATGGAAATGGAGAGAGGAAGGCCCTACCGATAGGGAATGATGGACGGGACACCTCCTGAGCTCCAACCTGAGCCTGTCCCTACACTCACCTAATGCCCTAAGCGGGTCCTCCCCCGCCGCCGTCACAAACCTCGTCCCTCGCTGTCACCTCGCACTGCCCTGGCTAGTGCACTGGCCGACAAGGGCGCTAGCTTCACCACTGCAGATGGTACAACACAGGGGGTGATGACAATCATGAGACAGACAAGGTAAAATAATAATAACAATCTTTATTCATATAGCGCCAACATATTCCTCAGCGCTTTACAGTTAAACAGTTTCAAACACAACAGTTATAAGTAGTGTTGAGCGATACCTTCCGATACTCAAAGGTATCGGTATCGGATGGTATCGTCCGATATCCAAAAAATATCGGATATCGCCGATACCGATACCTGATACCAATGCAAGTCAATGGGACACAAGTATCGGAAGGTATCCTGGATGGTTCCCAGGGTCTCTCCACAGGTGTTCTATGGGATTCAGGTCTGGACTCATTGCTGGCCACCTTAGAAGTCTCCAGTGCTTTCTCTCAAACCATTTTCTAGTGCTTTTTGAAGTGTGTTTTGGGTCATTGTCCTGCTGGAAGACCCATGATCTCTGAGGGAGGCCCAGCTTTCTCTCACTGGGCCCTACATTATGCTGCAAAATTTGTTGGTAGTCTTCAGACTTCATAATGCCATGCACTCACTCAAGCAGTCCAGTGCCAGAGGCAGCAAAGCAACCTCAAAACATCATGGAACCTCCGCCGTGTTTGACTGTAGGGACTGTGTTCTTTTCTTTGAATGCCTCTTTTTTTCTCCTGTAAACTCTATGTTGATGCCTTTGCCCAAAAAGCTCTACTTTTGTCTCATCTGACCAGAGAACATTCTTCCAAAACGTTTTAGGCTTTTTCAGGTAAGTTTTGGCAAATTCCAGCCTGGCTTTTTTATGTCTCGGGGTAAGAAGTGGGGTCTGCCTGGGTCTCCTACTATACAGTCCCTTTTCATTCAGACGCCGACAGATAGTACAGGTTGACACTGTTGTACCCTCGGGCTGCAGGGGACCTTGAACTTGTTTGAATGTTAGTCGAGGTTCTTTATCCAATATCCGCACAATCTTGTGTTGAAATCTCTGGTCAATTTTTCTTTTCCGTCCACATCTAGGGAGGTTAGCCACCGTGCCATGGGCTTTAAACTTCTTGATGACACTGTGCACGGTAGGCACAGAAACATTCAGGTCTTTGGAGATGGACTTGTAGCCTTGAGATTGCTCATGCTTCCTCACAATTTGGTTTCTCAAGTCCTCAGACAGTTCTTTGGTCTTCTTTCTTTTCTCCATGCTCAATGTGGTACACACAAGGACACAGGACAGAGGTTGAGTCAACTTTAATCCATGTCAACTGGCTGCAAGTGTGATTTCGTTATTGCCAACACCTGTTAGGTGCCACAGGTAAAGGCCCCGTCTCACTAAGCGATTTACCAACGATCACGACCAGCGATACCACCTGGCCGTGATCGTTGGTAAGTCGCTGTGTGGTCGCTGGGGAGCTGTCACACAGACAGCTCTCTCCAGCGACCAACGATCAGGGGAACGACTTCGGCATCGTTGAAACTGTCTTCAACGATGCCGAAGTCCCCCTGCAGCACCCGGGTAACCAGGGTAAACATCGGGTTACTAAGCGCAGGGCCGCGCTTAGTAACCCGATGTTTACCCTGGTTACCAAAAAAAACAAACAGTACATACTCGCCTTTCGGTGTCCAGGTCCCTTGCCGTCTGCTTCCTGCTCTGACTGAGATCCGGCCGTACAGTGAGAAGTGAGAGCAGCAGTGACGTCACCGCTGTGCTCTCACTTCTCACTGTACGGCAGTCAGTGAGAGCAGGAAGCAGACGGCAAAGGACCTGGACACCGAAAGGCGAGTATGTAGTGTTTGTTTTTTTTGGTAACCAGGGTAAACATCGGGTTACTAAGCGCGGCCCTGCGCTTAGTAACCCGATGTTTACCCTGGTTACCAGTGAAGACATCGCTGGATCGGTGTCACACACACCGATTCAGCGATGTCAGCGGGACCTCAACGACCAAAAAAAGGTCCAGGCCATTCTGACATGACCAGCGATCTCGCAGCAGGGGCCTGATCGCTGGTACGTGTCACACATAGCGAGATCGCTATGGAGGTCGCTGTTGCGTCACAAAACTTGTGACTCAGCAGCGATCTCGCTAGCGATCTCGCTATGTGAGACGGGGCCTTAAGTTACATGTGCTGTTAATTACAAAAATTAGAAAAGCATCACATGATTTTTCGAACAGTGCCAATACTTTTGTCCACCCCCTTTTTATGTTTGGTGTGGAATTATATCCAATTTGGCTTTAGGACAATTCTTTTTGTGTTTTTTCATTTAAGACAAATTAAATGAAGATAATAATAACAAAGAATTTGTGTTTGCAATAATTTTCAGGAAGAAACTGAGTATTATCTGACAGAATTGCAGGGGTGTCAATACTTTTGGCCACAACTGTATTTACAGTGAAGGTGCAGTCATCTTGAGGGGGTGGGGGATAGGTGGAGATAGTGAATGGGCTACACACGCACACTTACACATAAAATGACTTTGATTAGGGAACGTGATAGGCCGTTCCGAACAAATGTGTTTTGAGGGAGCGCCTAAGACTGTGCAAGTTGTGGCTGGTCATAATTTCTTGAGGTAGAGCATTCCAAGGGATTAGCGCAACGTGGGAGAAGTCTTGGAGTCGGGAGTGGGAGGTAAAGATTGGTACAGAGTTAGTAAAAAGTCGTTTGCAGAGCGCAGTGGTCGGTTAGGCCGATAGACAGAAATGAGGGAGGAGATGTAATGGGGTGCTGCACTGTGGTGAGCTTTGTGGATGAGAACAAGTACTTTGAATTGGATCCTATAATGAATGGGCAGCCAGTGTAACGACTGGCGAAGAGCGGACGCGTCCGAGTAACGATTAGCCAGGTGGATGACCCTGGCAGCTGCATTAAGGATGGACTGGAGAGGGAAAAGTCGTGTAAGGGGGAGGCCAATTAATAGAGCGTTACAGTAGTCCAGGCGGTAGTGGATCAGGGCGACAGTGAGGGTTTTTGTTGTTTCCATGGTGAGAAAAGGGCGGATTCTAGAGATGTTCTTTAGGTGTAAGCGGCAAGAGCAGGCCAGAGATTGTATATGGGAGGTGAAGGAGAGATTGGTGCAAAACATAACACCCAGACAGCGTGCCTGCTGTCTGGGCATTATTATGGTGCCACCCACGGAGAGGGAAATGTCAGATTTAGGGAGGTTAGTAGACAGCAGGAGTAGAAGAAGTTTGGTTTTGGAAAGGTTGAGTTTCAGATATAGAGTGGACATGATGTTGGAGACTGCGGACAGTCACTGGCGTTCTGTAGTACAGCGGGGGTAAGGTCAGGGGATGACGTGTATAGTTGTGTGTCATCAGCATAAAGATGGTACTGAAAGCCAAATCTGCTGATGGTCTGTCCACTTGGGGCCGTGTATAGGGAGAAAAGAAGGGGGCCAAGGACAGAGCCCTGAGGTACCCCAACAGTGAGAGGAAGAGGAGATGAAGTGGAGCCAGCGAACAGAACACTGAAGGAGCGGTCAGAAAGATAAGAAGAGAACCAGGAGAGAGCAGTGTCCTTAATGCCTAGTGACTGGAGCCTAGAGAGTAGGAGAGGGTGGTTAACAGTGTTGAAAGCTGCAGAAAGGTCGAGAAGAATGAGCTGAGAGTGTAACCATTACATTTTGTTGTCAGAAGGTCGTTGGTCACTTTGATGAGTGCAGTTTCTGTCGAATGTAGTGGGCAGAAAACGGACTGTGAAGGGTCTAGGAGGGAATGAGTGGAGAGGTAACGGGTAAGGCAGGAGTAGATCAGGGGCTCCAAGAGTTTAGAGATTAAGGGGAGATTGTAGACTGGTCTGTAGTTGTTTGTGCAGGATTGGTCGAGGGTGGGTTTCTTTAGTAATGGAGTAATGATAGAGTGTTTAAAAACACCACATTTAGCTTCCAGGCTCCGCTGCCAAGCTCCACACTGCAGAGCATGCAGAAACAGGACTCCAAACTCCAGGTGTATCTGACACCAGAGAGCTGCAACTGCACGCCAGGTCTCCATGGAATAACTCTATCACCAACAGTCAGCTGATGCATCAAGTAACCATTTAAAGTGACCACCCACATCAGCTGACCTAGAAACTCTGCAGTTGCAGCAGGCTGCCAGCAGGGCAAACTGACATTAACCCCCACTGGCCTGAAAGGAAAAAAAGCTAAATTTAAAACATAGTGGAACCAGAGCTGCCACAAATCCAAAAATGGATCGTGACAGGGTGTCTGTGTAAAACTGTACAAAGGAGACCTTATGTGTCCCTAAGGGGTGCAGAGCGACATGTTGCTGAAAGTGGGGAGAGCGCATTACGAGATTTGTCTGATGTAATAGTGACATCAGGTGGGGTGTCGAGGTGCAGGTTCCTCACATGTGGTGGCAGCGGTGGGATTCTGCGTGATTTCTCTGGTGTCATCCTTCCCAAAAGGGTTTAAACAGACAGATGGTCAGAACGAGGTCCAAGGTCGAATAATGAAAAATAATCAAGTGAACACTAGGCACGGAGAAAACCAACCACACTTAGCTAAAGCTATGTCTGGCAGAGGTCTGGGACTAACAGCTCAGCTAAATAGCCAAGCATTCACCTGGAACAATGAACATCTGGAGACAGCCAGCACCTCCCAGTCTCAGAATGGACAGCTGAGCTGTCAATCAAGACAAAAACAGTTCTAGACTGGACACTGTGCTGTCAATCACAGTCTCGTAGCTAAAGTCCAAATGGACTCCCCCTAAAAATAAAAAAATATTCAGCGTAGGTGGGGTTATGGAACGGAGGCACAGGTACAGAAGGATAGATCCCCAAGCTTTTAAAGACCGGTAGAGTAACTTAAATTGCAATGCTTACACAGTATTTGTACTGAAGCTTCATAGTGTTTTCACCCACTACAACAGCTTTCTCAAGTCATAGAATTTGATGCCCCCAAAATGTCCCCTAACATCTGGCACACATAGTGAGATACCTCGTCATCAGTGAATTCCCCCATAAATTGCCCACAAAGTTTTGAAAACTACAGCTCTCAGCATACACCAAAGATTTTTTTCTGTCAGGATATACTAGATGTTGTAGTTGGGTTGGTGGCAGAATTCTTTTTCTTTCTTTCTTTCTTTCTTTCTTTCTTTCTTTCTTTCTTTCTTTCTTTCTTTCTTTCTTTCTTTTTCTTCCTTTCTTTCTTTCTCTTCTCTTTCTTTCTTTCTTTCTTTCTCTTTCTTTCTTTCTTTCTCTCTTCTCTCTTTCCTCTCTTTCTCTCATTCCTGGACTTGCCCCCAAACTCTGAACATTAATACGGACTTCCAGGAGAAGTTCACGTTCGGAGTTTAGCACCAGACATGAACCACAAACTTTTAAGTTCCTGTTCACTCATAGCTATCCAGCACCGCAAAAAAAAAAATTACATATCTTTATTTAAACAACATGATTAAAAGGAGTAAAAAACATGCATGGAAAAAGCATGTGGATTGTCTTCGGACTACATAGAGTCAGTCCTTAGTCATAGAAATGTTAAGTTCCCATTTCTATGACTAAAGACTCTATGTAGTCAAATAAGTTATGGAGTCTTTCTATAAGATCATGAGGAGCCGCCCAAAAAGAAAGATGTTTAGTTAATAGCATTTTATATTGTCCTAAGAGCAGGGACACAGATTTCTGAAGTATCAGAGCAAAACATTGTCTAAATGATGTCATGATGTCACAAAATTTAAGTGCCATATAGTGCTCAAATAATACTGCCAAGCAGTGTGTAATCCAGCAACCAAATTTTCAGTTTCCTACTTTTGATCTCACTATAAGGCACTGCCTGCAATTAGCTAGAAAAATGGACAGCTGCTGGATTTACCAGATTTGGCACCCCTGTATAAGGATGCTGCCAAAAGGTTGGCACTACTACTGATTGCTGAATCATGATGCCAGTGAATATGGCATGTGAGCAGTTAGGCCACTGTTTGGCTGCTGTGATCAGGTGCTGTGTTAACAAATGCAACTCTCGCTGCTTAGTATTTTTTCTAGAACTGCACTACCTCTAAGATGTAAAAGCTCAACGACTGCAAAGTTCTCAGGACAAAAAAAGTCCTAATTGTTTCTTCTATAATCAGAGCCACATAGTTGGACTAGTGACATCACCACACCTACACCATGAGGTCATGCGACACTCATAATCCATAGAAATCCACTGATGATGACACTTGTCATCTAACAGTTGTGGAAGTGAGGACTGGCAGAAGTGGCTTCAGTCCAGATGGCGGCATTACTACCCCAAGTAGGTCTGTATTAAATGATGGACTTGGACCCTCGGGTTGAGTCCATTGGTTTTGTAAATGGATACCCACTTCATGGCGTTTCTTCTTGGGCCTTATTGTTCTCATGGGCCATGTAAAGCCACTTAGGCACTGCTCCATGACTGCTTCAGGTGAGATACCATTACTTAAGTTCTTAGGGAATCTTCCATGATCCCTCCAATTACCACTCTATCTTGAGTTCTATCCAAATTTTTGGTTTAATGGGTAAAGTTTAGAATAATCAGCAACTGTCTAATTCCTTGGAGAAACTATGACCTGAAGTATTCCTCACATGACAATATAATCTCAGGATGAATGGCAACAGTAAATGGGATAGGACTGACCAGGACTGAACAAGTCACTGAACTAATTGTGGCATTTCCTTTCTTAATTAATCCCAACTGCCCCCCCGCACCGAGCCGAGGGTCCTTCCTGTCCGGGTGGTACAGCACAGTGTCATGTCCTGCTTCTCATTACAGGACACGATCATGGAGTGCCCAGCTGCGTCCTCATGTACGTTCGTCTGTCAGTCGTCCAAGTCTTGTTAACATGCTGAAACAAGAGGAAGTCGGGCTTTTTTCAAGGAATTTACAACTGGTTTTAAACATCAAAGGCCAGGGAGCCTGTATGATGCCATACAACGAAGCGACCATTAAAGCGGGGACAGTCGCCTTTTTGCGTGATGCCACCTACTTATGTTATAAATGCCTACAGATGGAGACGTAGCGTGTTCGCTGTCTGGGATATAAGTGTAATAAAAGTCTACTGTGTCCAAAAAGGGCATTTTCTGGCTACAATAAAGTAAAATCTCTGCGCCCTTCCTAGTTATGGAGAGCTACAGAGTATCGAATTATTGGAAGAGGCATTAAATAGGAAGACGGTTACAATGTATGCCATGAATCCTCTGGCTGTCACCTGCCAGCACTGCTGTATCTGTTGCTCTGGGGCCCCTGGATTGGCTTTTTGTGCTGCTGGTTGGTACAGAACATGACGTAGCATGTCTTGCCATGTTCGCACCGCTCAGCCTCTGACAGCTCAGCGGAGATGCTGCAGTAAAGGTGTCACTGCGGCTGCCGTCCTTTTGTTATTCAGTGCTAATTGGAGCAAACATAAGCAGAATTACAAGCTCCGTAGACGCCTCAGTGCCAGGGAGACAGGGCCTGATGTGTGGTAAATGGGCGCCCGGCACGTGACTCAGGTTCTGCTCATTGTACTTCATACAAGGACTGAGGTTTCTGGAAGATCAGATTTCTCAGTAAGATGCCGGCAAGGAAAAATGTAGGAAAGAAACAGTAACATCAGATAATTCCTGTAAGACTATGTGCACACAGTGTTTTTTTTAGGTGACTACCTTCCAAAATTTGACTCAAAAAGCACATCAAACGAGCTTCAGAAGATTAATATCATGCACAGCAATGTTAAAACGACATTGCTTGTGTATCTATTCTCTGGACGGCTTCTTCTGATAACTGCCCTCGTTCTATACTTCACAGTATGAAGTGAAAGACGCTGGCGGCTGAGCCACCGCAAGAACAACGGGAAAGGCGCCCTTAGGAAAACAACTGCTGGCATTTTCCTGAAGCATCTTCACCAGAGAACAGTGGGAAAACTCGGCGTATACTGTAAATGATGCCGTGAGCACATAGCTTAAGTGCAGCGTCCCAGAGTCCTGGTCGTTGCAGTACTGATGCTCCGCCGCTAAGGGGGGCTATGGTACGTCTGATGGCACTGAAGGAGTTCACATGACCAGGTATCACAGACACCAATACACTTCACAGTCTGGCCTCCAGGGGGAGCTAAGGGTGCTATGTATTAGGCCACTCCTCACAATCTGGTAAAACTGGGGGTTAGATAGGAAGTTAGGGAGAAGCTGACTGGGTTGGAACCAGGCAACATCCTGTGGCAGAGGGTGTCGCAGGGGAAGATTCAGGGGGGTCCGTCAGGGGTGGGATCCTGACAGAGGCCTAGCGAACAGAAAGAATGTTACTGAACCGCGCCTGCACTTCATCGCGGCGGTACCCCAAGAAAGGACAAGAAGCGAGGTTTATTGTGCTGAGTGAGAAACGAGATCAACGCAACAAGGAGAAATACCAGTAGGAGTCGTGCTGTAAGACGAGGCAACATCCTACTGAGGCGCGTAGCCGGTGGCCGGAAACGCCGAGGAAGTATTGAGCTCCAGGCCTTACTTCAAACCTACGGCAGGACAGTCAATTATAGGCGGGCTGTCTCACTCAAATCACCTAAGAAGACATAGGGGGCAACATTTGGAGAGGGGCGACTCTAGGGTCCCGGAAGAGCTCCGAGGCTACCCGTCATACGGGTGCGTCCTAGCCATATCATCTGGGGGGATGAAGAAGAACATCATAATCGAGTTGTGAGGGAACTTCAGAAACAGACACAACAGTTGTGGAGACTCTCCCGTAAGCACAGCAGGGAAGGACCACAACACACAAGCGCTAGAAGGTAGGCACAGATTTCCACCTGCAAAGGGAACTCTTGAGGTGCCATCAGACCGGCCGGACTCAGGTAGCCTGGTTAACCGTATTCCGGACTGAGGATCCTGAAGCCTTCAGTAAAGAGGTAAAGAGACTGCAACCTGGTGTCCTCGTTATTCACCGCGACCTGCACCACACCACAACATCATCAGCCTCTCCACCTTCATTGGATGCCCCTCAGCAGGGTCACGGACCGGGCCTAGCCACTGTGACAACCCCAGAACCGAGACACAGAGGCCCGGTACCGGGTGCCCCTCGGCCCTGCAGCAGTGGGGGCGCTCCATAAGGATATGTTTCCATGGTCAGTAAACGCTGCGGGTTTAACGCTGAGTACAGCCGCAGCGTCAAACCAGCAGCATCCAGATGTTACAGCATAGTAGAGGGGATTTCATGAAATCCCATCTCCACTATGTGTTTGGAGATGCAGGCGGCAGAGCTGCATAACCGGACATGCAGCGCATCTTTATAGGCTGCAGCATGTCTATTTACGATGTGGAGATGCTCCATCACCGCAGCATATATTTCCCATTGGCTATCATTAGATGCCATAAAACCGCATTAAATTATTAGTCACGTGCATAATAACTGTGGAAACACAGCTTACTACGCATGCAAACTAATTTAAATAATGTCTTACCTTGTGACTGCCGGAAGTTTGGGTCCATGGCACACTGCAGTTCTCGCAATGACTGAGCTGACCGCGAGAACTGCCGTGCACGTGACCGCCGGGGTTACCTCCGGTCACAAGGCTGGTTCTCATGGTGAGCTGATCAGCTGACTGTGAGAACTGCAGTGCAGGTGAACGCCAGAGAGTTATCTCTGGTGGTTATCTACAAGCTCTGCTACATCTGGATGTCAGGCATCCAAATGCAGCAGAGCTGGAGATCTTCGTGGGAACCTCGTTATTTAGGACTACATCAGAACAGGGAGTATTTGTGTTGGTTTATTATTTTATGCTTATTACGGGAGATCGAGGGGCATCGCAAGGATTAGCAGTACAGTAAAGATGGGAAACTGTGTAGTGTTTGATTTCATAAAAATACTTTATTCTGGCTGTGTCTTTATTTAACCCCTTAACAACTATAGGATTAGTAATGGATAGGTGTCTTATTAACCCCCAAACTATTACCCCACTTGCCACCGCTACAGGGCAAGTGGGAAGAGCGAGGCTAAGTGCCGGAACTGGCGCATCTTAGAGATGCGCCATTTCTGGGGCGGTCGTGAGCTGGTGTTAGTACCCAGGGGGGCCAATATCCATGGTCCCTTCCTGGGCTATTAATATCAGCCCGCAGCTGTCTGCCTAGCCTTTGCTGGCTATTTATGGGGAACCCAAAGTCATTTTTTGGGAGGCTCCCCTATTTTAATAGCCAGTAAAGGCTATGTATACAGCTGTGAGCTGATATTAATAGCCTGGGAAGCTACATGGGTATTACCCCCTTCCCAGGCTAAAAACATCGGACTCCCAGTCGCTGGCTTTCCCTCTGCTGGTTTGGAAAATTGAGCGGGAGCCCAGGCCATTTTTTTTTTAAATTATTTATTTAGTTAAAAAAAAAGGAAAGGACATTACATATTCCTCTCTCTGCTTTCAGGAACTTCCTGTATGGCCGGTGTTACACTTGCACTCTCGCGAGTCTCTTGCATCAACACCAGGCACTGCCACGGCACACAGGACCGGAGCGTGCGCCAGCATGTATTTTTATGCAGCCGCACACTCCGGTACCGAGTGCTGGTGGCAGCGCCAGGTGTTGAGGCGAGAGACTCCCGTGAGTTTCTCACATCACACTCGCAAGTGTGACCCCGGCCTGTCACGTACTTCCGGATGTGACACAAGATTCAACATATGTAAATTAGTACACGTGTAGTAAGCTGCGTTTCCACAGTTAATACGCATGTGACTAATAATTAGATGCGGTTTTACCTAATGACAGTCTATGGGAAATTTACACCGGGACTGAGCGTCTCCCCATCGTAAATAGACATGCTGCGGTCTGGAAAGACGTGCCACATGTCCGTTTACGCAGGTCTGCCACCTGCATCTTTGAATGCATAGTGGAGATGGGATTTCTTGAAATCCCACCCACTATGCTCTAACATCTGGCCGCTCCGGGTTGGATGCTGCAGATGTACGCAGCATCAAACCCGCAGCGTTTACTGACTCTGTGCACATACCATACCTGCAAACAGGAAATCACTTTTTTCTTTCCCAGAAGCCAACTTTCAATAACCTTTTTTTCAAGTGACAAAAAACCTCATGTAATGAAAAAATGCATCAAAAACGAATGTGGAAAAACGCATCACAAAAAGCATCAAAAACGCATCTAATGAAAAAACGCATCAAAAAGGCATGCGTCAAAAATGCATCAAAAACGCATGTAAAACCACATTAAAAATGCAAGTGACCTACTAGTGACCTCAGATTTCACCTGCGTCAAATCCTGTGCAAATCCTGAGCCAATCCTGACTGTGGAAACATACCCTAAGGGTATGTTTCCACGTTCAGGATTTACTGCGGATTGGACGCTGCGTACAGCCGCAGTGTCCCGATGTTACAGCAAAGTGGAGGGGATTTTATGAAATCCCGTCTCCACTATGCGTGCAGGGCCGCGTCCAGTGGCCCTGCGTAACCGGACATGCGGCACGTCTTTCCAGACCGCAGCATGTCTATTATCTTGCGGAGACGCTCCGTCTCCGCAAGCTAAATAACCCAGTCTATGAAAACGATGCGGTGATTACATACCCTTAGGCTTCTCTATCTGTTAAGTTTCAATTATGTAGAAAAAAAAGGCGGGGAAGTGTTTCTAGGAGAATCTGTTTGTCAAAGCGAAAACATAAGCAAAATTCACAGAGTAAACATAACAGTGACAGCAACATTACCACTATAACAGTGACAACAATATTACTGAGTCACAAAGGAATAGAAACACACCGGCACTCCCAGGGGGGTATACTAGAAAGCCGCAGGTGCCTAGACAGCTACTGTGCTGACTCTGTCATATAGCAAAAAGAATTGTAAGTAGATTAGGACACCGCGCTAACTAGATGAAAAAGCACATACTGGGTGTAAAAAGAACAAGTGAATGTCTAGCTGAACAAGACGTATAGCACAATGAGAGTATAACTGATGTTAGTAAACAACTGACCGATTGTTAAAGCAGAGTGAAAGCCAGCAAAAATGCCTATTATGGCCGCAATAACACATAAAAGAACTTAGGAAGTGTGTGGCAGATGTATATTATAAAGAACGCACACTTACTTAATTATGGTGTGACTGCTATGGGGGTGCTGGCGTTTTCCCAACAAAAGCTGGCGCCGTCATAAGGGATGTAGGAGCGGGATCACCAGCGGCCCGGGTGTCTCGTAATGCAGAGTCCAAAACGGCAGCGTGGGGCGGCAAAAACACCTGGTGGTGTGGGGAGCGTCCTCCCTGGTGAGTGTATGGCCGCCGCACGCCTGGAGCGCCGCTGACCGGCACACGTGGGCCGGAAAGATACCGCTGCAAGGAGTGGTGAGAAAAGGGGGCGTGGTTTGGGTGACGTCACCAAAACAGAGGAACAAGGAGCAAAGGACGGGTGCCGCACGGGACCAAAATTGCCTACGCGTTTCGAAGGTCTCCGGACCTTCTTCGTCAGGGCAGCCATACACTCACCAGGGAGGACGCTCCCCACACCACCAGGTGTTTTTGCCGCCCCACGCTGCCGTTTTGGACTCTGCATTACGAGACACCCGGGCCGCTGGTGATCCCGCTCCTACATCCCTTATGACGGCGCCAGCTTTTGTTGGTAAAACACCAGCACCTCCATAGCAGTCACACCATAATTAAGTAAGTGTGCGTTCTTTATAATATACATCTGCCACACACTTCCTAAGTTCTTTTATGTGTTATTGCGGCCATAATAGGCATTTTTGCTGGCTTTCACTCTGCTTTAACAATCGGTCAGTTGTTTACTAACATCAGTTATACTCTCATTGTGCTATACGTCTTGTTTAGCTAGACATTCACTTGTTCTTTTTATACCCATTATGTGCTTTTTCATCTAGTTAGCGCGATGTCCTAATCTACTTACAATATTACTGAGTCGTCCGCCAGGGCCTGGGGTACTCGGTATCGGGTCCGGTCGCAATTAAAGGGGAGGTCACGGTAGCTGTGACCCGGTCTGTTGGCTGCGACCTGGTCCGTGGCCCTGGGCGCCCAAGAAAAAGGGATAGGTCTTTAAAAGGGGTGTTGAATATAGTTTGTGATCGTGACGCCACCTGTGGTATTCGATCTGTGCAGACCGACGCTGCTTAAAGGGGTCAACTGGAGTGATGTTATGGCAGGTAGATGGTATAACTTCCCACAGGTGAAGTAGGTCCCCAGGGCTCCCGATATATGAGGATGGTGAGTGGTGCAGTAAAGAACGGAGGACACAGGTTCGCAGTCTCTTTACCTGGTTTACTGGAGACTTTAGGTATCCATAGTCCAGGGCACAATATCACAGGTACAGGCAGGGTCTGACCAGCTTAGAAGCAAATTCAGATTCCCCTTTACCAGGTAGATATGAAAACCTTCCTACTAGCGTGGTGGTGTTGTAGTCCCTTACTGCCTATGGCTTCTGGCAAGGTCCTCACAGTTTTTTCTGTCCTTCATAGAAATGGGATACAAACCCATATGACAGGTGGCTCGAGTGTTTTTATAGGGTCTCTATCACGACCCAGGCTCTATACACCACTGTGTCTCCTGGGTGTTATGGCAGACAGGTTATGTGTAGTTTGCTGTCCTGCCAGTTTCTGCTGTGCCACATAGAGTCCGACACAACCTCGGTCTTCCGGCTACCAATATCTGCGCTCTGCCAGGGAGGTAGCCCTGTCACAGATGTCCTCTCCTGTTGTTACTCGCCTGTGCTTCTCTCTCCTGCATGCTCACAAAACGATGTCCTTTCCTTCTGTATATCACTATCCAGGAGCTGCAGCACTTTCTCGTGGCTGCACGGCCCCTCTACTTCCTTCCCCTCTGTCTCTCTGACAGGAACTAATCCACTTTCCCTCCAAACCAGAATGTATCTATAGGGGAGCCACCCATAAACTGGATCAGGGCTCCCCCTTCTGGCCTGGAGTGTGAACATGTTGTGTGCATTGTGGTTACCTGATAAAAGAGATCTTCTTTCGCTTTCAAGTGTGACATCACTCTCCCTGTGAGGAAAGCAATGTCATTGTGACGACCAGGACCCTGGGGCGTCATATTACCGCTATAACAAGGACATCCACACAGTGCCGCAATAACATGGATAGCCACATAGTGCCCCAATAACAGTGCCCACACAGTCACTATAGTACATGAGGCTGCCTTGTGGTGAATGATAAGCCTTTTGTGTTCTAAAATTGTTCTTTATTGTTCCAACGCGTTTAGTTGTCGGACAGACGTTTCTGTCAAGGTAAAAAAAAAAATGTCCGCACAAGTGATGTCACTGGTCTCTGCATGCCGGGTATTTTGACAATGCACTCTCCTACAGTCTGGTTCCTGTTGACCTGAGCCTGCAACAGAGAGAGCACTGTCTTTGTGCACAGAGCACAGCATACATCGTGCAGGGACTAGCCCAGCCCCTGAAACAGTCGTTAATGGTGATGCTTCGTTTGGGGGGGAGTGAGGGAGGGGCAGAGGCAGCGTCAATGACAGCAGCCTCTGCCCCTTAATGACTCTTCATTTGAGTATCCCAGCATGCATTGGGATTCTCAAACAAAGTGTCATCAAAAAGGAAGTAGGGAAAAATATTAAATAGCAGTTTGTGTAGTGAAAGAAGGATAGGGAATTTTTAACGCAAGTATGTTAGAAAATAGTTTAGATTATGGCGCTAAATAAAGATTTAGAATAAAAAATAACTTTGATCTTCAGATTGAATTCACTGCCCCTTACCTTGTAACTTTGTACCTCGGTCAAAGCAGGTTGGTATATTAGTGCTCCACATGACATGGCCCAGCTGACAGCCACCTGAGTAGTTAGAGATGAGTGAATGCATTCAATGGGAATCTAATTCATATCTCATTTTTAGAAATTTGCTGATCCTGGCAAATTTAAAAATGTACAATTTGTTTTGTGTGAATCGCCTAGAATGACAGCTACCATTTTACACTTTGTAGATGATTGCCTCAGCCAATGAAAGATCACATGATCTCAGGCGGGCTTCCCCATAATGGGTTTCAGCTATAACATTACATGGTGTAGCACAGCAGGAACTATTATAGCCTGTATAAAAGCAAAGGCAGGGAATGCAGTAGCCATTTTGTGGTGATTCTGAATAGTAAATAATGTCACAGAGTAGCCGTAGGGAAAGCCATAAAACTGAATTGAAGATCATTAGTGTATGATAAAAGAGAATAGTCTCATACATATATATCTTCAGGGCAGTTGGAGACTGTGGAATAAGTCACAATGCCCACTTACTAACTTAGCTTGGATTGTACCTGCAGACAGTCCATCCCTATCCCTATTGTGGGATAAAGTGTCAGCTCCACTGTCTACCTTTTCCCCCGACAATAGTAGCAATCAATATTTTGTGACACTGTTCCTTATGTCACTCTATATCTTTTCTCACATAATGTTATCATCATTAAGAAATTGCTGGAGTGAGCAACTCCATTTATTACAGGGCAAGAGATGGAGGATCTATGAAGATGATGTATTTATAGAGGAGACAACACTGAATGCTGTTCTACCACACAATGGAAATCGCTTGATCAGGTGCACACATGTGGACTGCATGTATTTTCTCTGTGTGCTGCTAAGGGTATGTTTCCACGGTAAGTAAACGCTGCTTGTTTGACGCTGCAGCGTCAAACAAGCAGCGTCCAGATGTTCCAGCATAGTGGAGGGGATTTTATGAAATCCCGTCTCCACTATGTGTGGAAACCCGCACGCGGCGGCCCTGCGACTCCGGACATGCTGCGCGTCTTTTCAGATCGCAGCATGTCCGTACACCTTGCGGGGACGCAGCGTCCCCGCAAGGCATATCACAGGGCCCTATGGCGAGGGGTGCGATGATCCCGGATGTGTACTGTACACATCCGGCACCATCGCGTCCCAGAAAGGGGGCGGGGCTTAGCGCCGAGCGGCTTCGCCGCTGCGGCGATACCGCCGCCCCTCCGGACCGTGGAGCCATACCCTTACACGCTCATTGTGCTTAATCGAAACCACATTGTCCTAAGATTCCAGATGAAATACTGATGTCATTGGAGATGATGGGACAATCCCGCAAGTGAGGAGATACAAGCTGTACCTACAGCATGATGGCCAGTAAATTAAAAAATCAATTTTTAAGCTATACTGTATATACAAATACGATCACATTTATCCTGTATCGAGCCTGCATTATACTCCAGAGCTGCACTTGCTATTCTGCTGGTGCAGTCACTGAATGCATACATTACATTACTTATCCTGCACTAATCCTGAGTTACATTCTGTACTATACTCCAGAGCTGCACTCACTATTCTGCTGGTGCAACTCTGCACATACATCACTGACCCTGTGCTGATCCTGAGTTAAATCCTGTATTATACTACAGAGCTGCACTCACTATTCTGCTTGTGCAGTCACTGTATACATACATTACATTACTTATCCTGTACTGATCCTGAGTTACATCCTGTATTATATTCCAGAGCTGCACTCACTATTCTGCTGGTGCAGTCACTGGGTACATACATTACATTACTTATATTCTTAATGTACAGGATGTGTATAATAATAAAGGAGTATGAAATGTAGTTGCATAATGTTTAATAACTAAACAAGAAAAAATTTAAACACAAAATCATCTCTTTAACAGAACTATTGCGCCTTTTTATTAATAATGTCAAAAGATAAAAACTGGGGGAGGGCGTGATTATGCAATTGACTGACGAGTGATGGATAAGGTTGCAGCTTCTTCAATTACTAGGCTGGTTATTGGGGAATTCAGAATGAGCCTAGGGTATATGCACTTCCGATTCCAATGCATGTAATATATATATTGTATATACCCCGGTATGGTCACTGCCAACTCCACAACTAAATATACTACTAACTGCCACCACCAATCATTTATACAGGCTGATTGGACACCTATTACAGGTAGTGTATGGCTAGAGGGGTGCGGTTTACAGAGCAAGAGGAACAGAGCAATTATAATTTATATATTTAATCCAAAAAGGTAAGCAGTGTTTATAAAATTTTTTAAAGATGATACAATATGGGAACAAAATAATATGGTATATACAATTACAGAGATGAAAAAAAAACAAAAGAAAATTACTAAAGCTGATGTTAATGGTTCAAAGCTTACCAGAGGGAGGTGCTGCTTAAGAAAATGGACAGAACTACAGCAGTCTGTACCTTTCAGGACTCACAAATGGCCATGCCCAAATTCTGCTTTTTATTAGATCAAGGTTTACGCCCACAAACCTCTCTTTGGTGAGCTCATATGGGGGCTGGTTGTGGGATGTGCTATGTATTTAAGACTTTTATGAGATCCCTAACTTTCAGGATTTCTTTGCCCCTGGAGGTACATGTGCTTCTCACAAAAGTAGAATATCCTAAAAAAGTTATTTTATTTCAGTTCTTCAATCCAAAAAGTGAATCTCATATATTATTTAGAGTCATTACAAACAGAGTGATCTATTTCAAGTGTTTATTGCTGCTAATGTTGATGATTATGGCTTACAACCAATGAAATCTCAAAAGTCATTATCTCAGTAAATTAGAATAATTAACAAAAAAACACCTGCAAAAGCTTCTAAGCATTTAAAAAGGTCCCTTAGTTTGTTTCCATAGGCTCCACAATCATAGGGAAGACTGCTGGCTTGATAAAGGTCCAGAAGGCAGTCATTAACACACTCCACAAGGAGGGTAAACCACAAAAGGTCATTGCTAAAGAAGCTGGCTGTTCACAGAGTGCTGTATCCAAGCATATTAATGGAAAGTTGAGTGGAAGGAAAAAGTGTGGTAGAAAAGGTTGCACAAGCAACCGGGATAACCGCAGCCTTCAAAGGATTGTTAAGAAAAGGTCATTCAAAAATTTGGGGGAGATTCACAATGAGTGGACTGCTACTGGAGTCATTGCTTCAAGAGCCACCACACACAGTATCCAAGACATGAGCTGCAAGTGTTACATTCTTTGTGTCTTACAGAAACGTCTTACCTAGGCCAAGGAGAAAAATAACTGGACTGTTGCTCAGTGGTCCAATGGTGTTGTTTTCAGATGAAAGTAAATTGTGCATTTCATTTGGAAATCAAGGTCCCAGATTCTGGAGGAAGAGTGGAGGGGCCACTGTCCAAGCTGCTTGAGGTCTAGTGTGAAGTTTCCACAATCAGTGAGGAGCCATGGGGAGCTATGTCATCTGCTGGTGTAGGTCCACTGTGTTTTATCAAGACCAAAGTCAGCGCAGTCGTTTACCAGGAAATGCTTCCCTCTGCCGACAAGTTTTTTGGAGATGGAAATTTTATTCTCCAGCAGGACTTGGACCTGTCCACACTGCCAAAAGTATCAATATCTGGTTTAACCCCTTCATGACCCAGCCTATTTTGGCCTTAATGACCTTGCCGTTTTTTGCAATTCTGACCAGTGTCCCTTTATGAGGTAATAACTCAGGAACGCTTCAACGGATCCTAGCGATTCTGAGATTGTTTTTTTAGTGACATATTGGGCTTCATGTTAGTGGTAAATTTAGGTCGATAATTTCTGAGTTTATTTGTGAAAAAAACGGAAATTTGGCAAAAATTGTGAAAATTTTGCAATTTTCACATTTTGAATTTTTATTCTGTTAAACCAGAGAGTTATGTGACACAAAATAGTTAATAAATAACATTTCCCACATGTCTACTTTACATCAGCACAATTTTGGAAACAAATTTTTTTTTTGCTAGGAAGCTATAAGGGTTAAAATTTGACCAGTGATTTCTCATTTTTACAACAAAATTTACAAAACCATTTTTTTTAGGGACCACATCACATTTGAAGTCAGTTTGAGGGTTCTATATGGCTGAAAATACCCAAAAGTGACACCATTCTAAAAACTGCACCCCTCAAGGTGCTCAAAACCACATTCAAGAAGTTTATTAACCCTTCAGGTGTTTCACAGCAGCAGAAGCAACATGGAAGTAAAAAATGAACATTTAACTTTTTAGTCACAAAAATGATCTTTTAGCGAAATTTTTTTTATTTTCCCAAGGGTAAAAGGAGAAACTGGACCACGAACATTGTTGTACAATTTGTCCTGAGTACGCTGATACCTCATATGTGGGGGTAAACCACTGTTTGGGCGCACGGCAGGGCTCGGAAGGGAAGGAGCGCCATTTGACTTTTTCAATGAAAAATTGGCTCCAATCTTTAGCGGACACCATGTCGCGTTTGGAGAGCCCCCGTGTGCCTAAACATTGGAGCTCCCCCACAAGTGACCCCATTTTGGAAACTAGACCCCCCCAAGGAACTTATCTAGAAGCATAGTGAGCACTTTAAACCCCCAGGTGCTTCACAAATTGATCCGTAAAAATGAAACAGTACTTTTTTTTAACAAAAAAATTATTTTAGCCTCAGTTTTTTCATTTTCACATGGGCAACAGGATAAAATGGATCCTAAAATTTGTTGGACAATTTCTCCTGAGTACACTGATACCTCACATGTGGGGGTAAACCACTGTTTGGGCACATGGTAAGGCTCGGAAGGGAAGGAGCGCCATTTGACTTTTTGAATGAAAAATTATCTCCATCGCTAGCAGACACCATGTCACGTGTGGAGAGCCCCTGTGTGCCTAAACATTGGAGCTCCCCCACAAGTGACCCCATTTTGGAAACTAGACCCCCCAAGGAACTTATCTAGAAGCATAGTGAGCACTTTAAACCCCCAGGTGCTTCACAAATTGATCCGTAAAAATGAAAAAGTACTTTTTTTTCACACAAAATTTCTTTTAGCCTCAATTTTTTCATTTTCACATGGGCAACAGGTTAAAATGGATCCTAAAATTTGTTGGGCAATTTCTCCTGAGTATGCCGATACCTCATATGTGGGGGTAAACCACTGTTTGGGTGCACGGCAAGGCTCGGAAGGGGAGGCGTGCCATTTGACTTTTTGAATGGAAAATTAGCTCCAATCGTTAGCGGACACCATGTCGCGTTTGGAGAGCCCCTGTGTGCCTAAACATTGGAGCTCCCCTACAAGTGACCCCATTTTGGAAACTAGACCCCCCAAGGAACTTATCTAGATGCATAGTGAGCACTTATAACCCCCAGGTGCTTCACAGAAGTTTATAACGCAGAGCCGTCAAAATAAAAAATAATTTTTCTTTCCTCAAAAATGATTTTTAGCCCAGAATTTTTTATTTTCCCAAGGGTAATAGGAGAAATTGGACCCCAAATGTTGTTGTCCAGTTTGTCCTGAGTACGATGATACCCCATATGTGGGGGTAAACCACTGTTTGGGCGCACCGCAGGGCTCGGAAGGGAAGGCACGCCATTTGGCTTTTTGAATGGAAAATTAGCTCCAATCATTAGCGGACACCATGTCGCGTTTGGAGAGCCCCTGTGTGCCTAAACATTGGAGCTCCCGCACAAGTGACCCCATTTTGGAAACTAAACCCCCCAAGGAACTTATCTAGAAGCATAGTGAGCACTTTGAACCCCCAAGTGCTTCACAGAAGTTTATAACGCAGAGCCATGAAAATAAAAAATAATTTTTCTTTTCTCAAAAATGATTTTTTAGCCCACAATTTTTTTTTTCCCCAAGGGTAACAGGAGAAATTGGACCCAAAAGTTGTTGTCCAGTTTCTCCTGAGTACGCTGATACCCCATATGTGGGGGTAAACCACTGTTTTGGCACACGTCGGGGTTTGGAAGGGAAGTAGTGACGTTTTGAAATGCAGACTTTGATGGAATGCTCTGCGGGCGTCAGGTTGCGTTTGCAGAGCCCCTGATGTGCCTAAACAGTAGGAATTCCCCACAAGTGACTCCATTTTGGAAACTAGACCCCCAAGGGAACTTATCTAGATGTGTGGTGAGCACTTTGAACCCCCAAGTGCTTCACAGAAGTTTATAACGCAGAGCCGTGAAAATAATAAATGTGTTTCCTTTCCTCAAAAATATTTTTTTAGCCCAGAATTTTTTATTTTTTAAGGGTAACAGGAGAAATTTGACCCCAGAAGTTGTTGTCCAGTTTCTCCTGAGTACGCTGATACCCCATATGTGGGGGTAAACCACTGTTTGGGCACATGCCGGGGCTCGGAAGGGAAGTAGTGACGTTTTGGAATGCAGACTTTGATGGAATGGTCTGCGGGCATCATGTTACGTTTGCAGAGCCCCTGATATGCCTAAACAGTAGAAACCCCCCACAAGTGACCCCATTTTGGAAACTAGGCCCCCCAAGGAACTTATCTAGATGTGTGTTGAGCACGTTCAACCCCCAAGAGCTTCACAGAAGTTTACAACGCAGGGCCGTGAAAATAAAAAATCATTTTTCTTTCCTCAAAAAAGATGTTTTAGCAAGCAATTTTTTATTTTCACAAGGGTAACAGGAGAAATTGGGCCCCAATATTTGTTGCCCAGTTTGTTGTGAGTGTGCTGGTACCCCATATGTGGGGGTAAACCACTGTTTGGGCGCACGTCAGGGCTCGGAAGGGAAGGAGTGACATTTGAAATGCAGACTTTGATGGAATGGTCTGCGGGCATCACGTTGCATTTGCAGAGCCCCTGATGTGCCTAAATAGTAGAAACACCCCACAAGTGACCCCATTTTGGAAACTAGACCCCCGAAGGATCTTATCTAGATGTGTGGTGAGCACTTTCAACCCCCAAGTGCTTCACATAAGTTAATAACGCAGAGCCGTGAAAATAAAAAATAATTGTTCTTTCCTCAAAAATTATGTTTTAGCAAGTAATTTTTTATTTTTGCAAGGGTAACAGGAGAAATTGGACCCCAACAGTTGTTACCCAGTTTGTCCTGAGTACGCTGGTACCCCAAATGTGGGGGTACACCACTGTTTGGGCGCACGTCGGGGCTTGGAAGGGAGGGAGCACCATTTGACTTTTTGAACGCAAGATTGGCTTTAATCAATGGTGGCGCCATGTTGCGTTTGGAGACCCCTGATGTGCCTAAACAGTGGAAACCCCTCAATTCTAACTTCAACACTAACCCCAACACACCCCTAATCCTAATCCCAACTGTAGCCATAACCCTAATCACAACCCTAACCCCAACACACCCCTAACCACAACCCTAACCCCAACACACCCGTAACCCTAATTCCAACCCTAACCCTAATCCTAACTCTAATCCCAACCCTAACCCTAATCCCAACCCTAACCACAACTGTAACCCCAACACACCCCTAACCCTATCCGTAACCCTAACCACAAGCCTAATCTTAACCCTATTTCCAACCCTAGCCCTAATTCCAACCCTAACTCTAATTCCAACCCTAACCCTAAGGCTATTTGCCCACGTTGCGGATTCGTGTGAGATTTTTCCGCACGATTTTTGAAAAATCTGCAGGTAAAAGGCACTGCGTTTTACCTGCGGATTTACAGCAGATTTCCAGTGTTTTTTTGTGCGGATTTCACCTGCGGATTCCTATTGAGGAACAGGTGTAAAACGCTGCGGAATCCTCACAAAGAATTGACATGCTGCGGAAAATACAACGCAGCGTTTCTGCACGGAATTTTCCGCACCATGGGCACAGCGGATTTGGTTTTCCATAGGTGTACATGGTACTGTAAACCTGATGGAAAACTGCTACGAATTCGCAGCGGCCAATCCGCTGCGGATCCGCGGCCAATCCGCTGCGGATCCGCGGCCAATCCGCTGCGGATCCGCGGCCAAATCCACACTGTGTGCACATGCCATAACCCTAACCCTACCCCTAACCCTAACCCTACCCCTAACCCTAACCCTAACCCTAGTTCTAACCCTAGTTCTAACCCTAACCCTAGTGGAAAAAGAAAAAAAAAAAATTTTCTTTATTTTATTATTGTCCCTACCTATGGGGGTGATAAAGGGGGAGTTTATTTATTATTTTTTTATTTTGATCGCTGTGATAGAACCTACCACAGCGATCAAAATGTACTTTGTAATGAATCTGCTGGCCGGCAGATTCGGCGGGCGCACTGCACATGCGCCCGCCATTTTGGAAGATGGCGGCGCCCAGGGAGAAGACGGACCGACTTCGGGAGGCTCGGTAAGCATGAGGGGGTGGTGGGGGGGTGGATCGGAGCACAGGGGGGGAAATCGGAGGACGGGGGGAGCGGACAGGAGCACAGGGGAGCGGACAGGGGGACGGAGGGGGGTACCGGACAGAACAGAGGACTGGGGAGAAGATCGGGGGCGGTGGGGGGGGGCAGAACATGATTTCCAGCCATGGCAGATGCTATTGCAGCATCGGCCATGGCTGGATTGCAATATTTCACCATTTTCATAGGTGAAATATTGCAAATTGCTCTGATTGGCTGTTGCACTTTCAACAGCCAATCAGAGCGATCGTAGCCACCCCCCCTGGGCTGAAGTACAACTCCCCCTGTCCCTGCAGATCAGGTGAAATAGGAGTTAACCCTTTCACCCGATCTGCAGGGACGCGATCATTCCATGACGCCACATAGGCGTCACAGGTCGGATTGGCACCGACTTTCATGACGCCTACGTGGCGTCAAAGGTCGGGAAGGGGTTAAAAACAACAGTATCACTGTGCCTGATTGGCCAGCAAACTCACCTGACCTTAACCCCATAGAGAATCTAAGGGGCGTTGTCAAGAGGAAGATGAGAGACACCAGACCCAACAATGCAGATGAGCTGAAGGCTGCCATCAAAGCAACCTGGGCTTCCATAACACCTCAGCAGTGCCACAGACTGATCGTCTCCATGCTATGCCACATTGATATGGACAGGTTCCACAGACATTAGTCCAATGTGTACTCAGTTTCTAATGTGTATAAAGTTTAATGTTCTTTAGTGGCTAAAAACAAGTAACTTTTCAATCTACTTGTTATTAAAAAATATTTTCAAGTTAAAAGAGTGACTTTTCATTTTATTGTCTAAAGCTTTTTTGCCTAGACTACCAGCCTCTTTAAGTTATAGAGCTTGTACTCACTGCTCTAAAGCCTGGGGGGTCTGCTAGATCCTTCCACCCTCGGTGTGCCTGCACTCTTCCGATTTTGCAAAGGCAAAACTGCATCTGATTGTAGCACCGAAAGCGCATAATCAGGCTTGGACTGGCCCACAGGAGAACAGGAAAATCCTCTGGTGGGCCCCTCTGCTCCTATATGAGCGGTACTTGGCACAATATTCTTGAATCCATGTGTACAAAGGCAACATCTTATTGTTAAATAAATTTGTGATTGAGGATAATGTCACATTTGTATGTGGCCGAAAAGTGGGGCCCGGGAGTTAGTTACTGGTGGGTCCTTGCAGCCCAGTCCAGAGTTCTCACCAGCAGTCGAACATTGCTGCTGGTCCTAACTGCCAATCATCACAACTCCCTGCCAGAAGGTTTGTGCACTCGTATTCAAGAAAATGAGCATATGGAGGCGGGATGGGGGGGTGGTTCATTATGGGGCCCATTGCCAGCACCTTGATCCCACTCCTTCCTGTGACGTGATCAGCATCCTTTGCTTTAACCACCGTTAGGGATGAGCACAATGATCGCCTAATGCAGCATGATATAATGCCATAACAATCCGATATAAGCGAAGCAACCTGGACTGTAGACTGATACATTGTAACAATCAATAGGAGCGAGATTTATCAAAGATATACAATCATAAAGCACCAATTTATAATATACCTGAGAGTATATAACTCTCCCCGGACACCACAAGGGCATCCACTCAAATGGACAACTCCGGATAAATAGAACCACAAAGAAATGGAGTAATAGAGTCCCAAACAACATAATCAATGACATATAACAGCTATTGATGTATATCTGCTGTATGCAGTATATACCAAACAGGAGGGTATGACAGAGGAAACATATCAGTACGCCAGGTTACATGTAGTCAATACTATTCATCTCTGGGGTGTGCACAATAAGAACAAAAAACAAAGGGTCCTATGTTTTCATACTTACGCAAGCAAGACAGCCATATATATAGCACCATTTCCCCATAGTGGCGACCCCAGTACACTTATAAACACACGTGCTTACCCATCAGTGGATCAGAGAGATAGACTGCACTGCACCCGGCGACCCCCAGACGCGCGTTTCGCGGTTAGCTTTCTCATACCTGTTTGGTATATACTGCATACAGCAGATATACATCAATAGCTGTTATATGTCATTGATTAATATAAAAATGTGATGTCTATTTTACAATTATGTTGTTTGGGACTCTATTACTTCATTTCTTTGTGGTTCCAGGAGAGAGATTTATGCTGTTGACATGTTTAAGTGTCTATGTTGGATACAATGTAACAAGCCTTCAGCTATGAAAAGTTTTGGCACGTAAGTGTTTTTTTGTTCCGTTTCTGGTCCATTCACTTACAAGATACAGGGTTCTTGTTACGATGAAGAATCGTAGCAAAAAAACAATTAGAAAGTAGCTGAACTTTTCTATATACTGTATAGTGATGAAGTTTTCCATATATAAGACTGGACATGGACTAGTACTAAAAATGCCACTTAGGTCTATGGAAAGCAGCCAGTATGGGCACTGTAATGGTGGGCACTCACATTTTGTTACCTACTAACCTTGGGTTTGATATTAGCAGGTTTCTCTCAATCTAAAGAGGAAGAGAATTATTGTGGCATCTGGATTGCTTGCTGTAAATCAAGCCTTCAGGTCAGAATCAATCTTAATGTTGATTCACCCTCCTTGCATATTTAGTCAGCTTCTGCCATGTGTATCCTGCATCCCCCTGGGAATTAATAGACCCCAGGTTGGTTCCAACCACTTAAGGACAAATAACCCAGATACACAGCCTGGCAGGGAACTGGCACCTTCCAAATTCATTACACCATAGGTTCATTTATTTATTTATTTTTTACTGTCACCCAGGCCTTAAGGGAAGAGAGAGGTTTGCAAAGCTCTGACTGTGTTTACTAGTATGGATAATTAAAAAAACAAAAAAAAAAACCCTGTATTAAAGTTAAAGACATATGACCACCAGAATAGTTTTATGGCCCCATTTTCCCTTTAAATGCCAGGTTGGGAAGTATTATGGGAATTCTGTAGGTATCTTTACATAAAATAAGAGATTCCTACAGCAAAATGTCTCTATCTTAATAAGAAACTTCTGACATCAGTAAGACATTGGTGGAGCTGCGGCCTCTGGGGATGTAGTGTGACTGCGCGTCATCCCTTTAACATGTTTTACTTTGCAGCGCAACAGCTGAGAAAATCAGAAACATATGTGACAAGTCTCCAGCGTAATCCTCTCTGCTCGGTCTGTTACATTGTAGTGTCGTAATGGATCACATCGCTGCCATAAACGGCCCCAAATCCTGCTTTCCTTATTTATTTCTTAATTCTTCCTTGATTTAGATAAACAGTTAAAATGTAACTCACAATTCCAGGGCCCCAATGTAAAGCGAGGACATTCGGCAGAGTAACTTTTGGGGGTCCCTTTGTCTTCACAACCCCCCGGGCGACTTTTCCTTCTCTTTAGCTGTGATCCCACCTGAGAGGACGGATTACATCACCAAGACATCAGTTACTACAATCTTGCCACTGTTTAGACATGACATCTCATCATGAACTGGGAAGTTTTATTGGTGGTCCTGGAGAAACATTGAAGGCCCCAAAAGTCTAATTATTTCTTTTTTTTATCATAACACACACATTTATGATAAACGTTACATGTATCAACAAGTATCAAACATGTAAACAGGAAATAACCCCGACACCTAAATCGGGGTCCAGTTGAGCTGTTTTCTTACCCCTCGCCCTGTCCAGTAGGTGAAGATGTCCGCCAGCATTAGGACCTTGTGTGTGTCACAGTATACAACCTTCTGAACTGATGAGGCAGGGGGCCAGTGGACCCCTTGGTCTACGGGGTCTGTTCGAAAACTACTTACAAAATTGAACTACTCAACCCAAATACTGAAATTTAGGGCACTAACACAGTGTGTCACCTGCAAGTCAAAGTTCCCACAATGAGTTTTTGATGCTGCGTATTTTTGCTGTGTGAAAAACGCAGCGTCTGACGGCTCCAGCAAAGTGGATGGGATTGATAGAAACCGCCTGCCCACCGAGCTTTTATTTTACTTTTAGCGTAAACTGAGGGAGTTTCAAATCCACAACATGTCAGTCTCTCGTGCGGGCATTCTGAGTTTTCTGTGAGGAATTTCCCCATAGACTTGCATTAGATGGAGAAAAAAAGCTGCTCAGCTAAAAAAATGCACGTGTTTCTAGTGACGAAGCGCATCAAAGATGTATGTAATTCACACCTAAGTATGTCAATAAAGTTTTATCAAAGCCAAATGCTGGGAAGTATAAAAAGCAACGCAGCTGTATCTAAAGAATGACATATCAACAAGAGAGAAGACACAGCATCAAAAGCGCAATAAAAAAAAGCTTGTAACCTAAGGCTGCAGTCACACTATCAGTATTTGGTCAGTATTTTACCTCAGTATGTGTAAGCCAAAACCAGGAGTGGAACAATTAGAGGAAAAGTATAATAGAAACATATGCTCCACTTCTGCATTTATCACCCACTCCTGGTTTTGGCTTACAGATACTGAGGTAAAATACTGACCAAATACTGCTAGTGCAGCCTCAATTAAATAATACGTGCAGAAAATCTGCAGTGTCAAAAACTCACCGAAAGCTCATCGTGGGAACCTGGGCTTAGGCTGCATTCACATTCAGCATTTGCTCAGTATTTGGTCAGTATTTTACCTCAGTATTTGTAGCCAAAACCAGGAATGGGTGAGAAATACAGAAGTGGTGACGTGTTATACTAAACTATGTACTATATTATACTTTTCCTCTGATTGTTCCATTCCTGGCTGTGGCTACAAATACTGAGGTAAAAATCGTAATAGTAAATAGTAAGTGAAGCTTTGGAGTATAATAAAGTTTCTTTTTGTGCTTCTTATTAAAAGTTGAAAAAGGGAATAACTTTTAATAGATAGATAGATAGATAGATAGATAGATAGACATGAGATAGATAGATCAATCTATAGATAGATAGATATGAGATAGAGAGATAAATACCGTATTTTTCCGACCATAAGACGCACTTTTTTTCCTCCAAATTTGGGAGGAAAGTGTGGGTGCGTCTTATGGTACGGATGTAGCATGTGGGGAGGGGGGCAGCAGTGAGTGGGATCGCACTGTTATCCCACTTCAGGATGTCCCGGCTGCCCGGAATCAGCGCTGGGAAAACCATGTGGTCCCGATGATTAAGTGCAGTGAATATTCATTAGCGGCTCCCCGCCCACCGATCAGCTGAGCGGTGAGCAGGGAGCAGCAAATGAATACTGCACTTAAGCAGGGACACACATGGCTTCCTCAGCGCCGATTGCTGCAGCAGCTAGGGAGATTTGTGTGTCCTGGGGAGGAGGCAGCAGCAGCAGCAGGGGCCAGAGCGGAGAGGAGATCGCTGTATACCTGCCTGCCATGCCTGGATGCCAAGTGCTGTGCACAAACAGGACCTGTGTGATGTCAGGAGTGGGCGGGCTGGAGCATCACATGGCAGCTCAGAGCCCTCCCTCTTCTTGACATCATCACAGGTCCTTCAGGCTCCCTACTAAAATCTGCAGGCTTCCTCAAAACCTGTGCTGTGGAGAGGCAACAAGAGGGAGGGCTCTGTGTGCAGTCATGGGATGCTTGTACCTCACCACAGGCTGGCAGGCTGCCACAATTAAGAGGTGAGTCTTTACAAAACACAATAAAGCACTCTGCCACTCCTGTGGTGAACTATAACTCCCAGCATGTCATAGGATCTGCAGGACATGCTGGGAGTTATAGTTCTCCCATGGGATTTTAAAGCAGCACTCCAGTGCTATTTTGCAGTGCTGGAGTGGTGCTTTCAATATCAGCCCTGTGCCCCCATTCTTATACTCACCCTCCAGCATCTTCATATAGTACTTCACAGACACCACACTGGTCCCGCAGCTTCCAACATAATAACATACTATTATATATAATAACACCACATATAATAGTATGTTATTTATGTTATTAAATATTTTACCACATTTTTTTGCTTCAAATATTTTTTTTCCCTATTTTCCACCTCTAAAACCCGGGTGCGCCTTATAGTCCGGTGCGTCTTATAGTCCGAAAAATACGGTAGTTCTCCTTCAGTGGAAGTCTTCAAACAGAGGCTGGACAGACACCTGTCTGGGATGATTTAGTGAATCCTGCTTTGAGCAGGGGGTTGGACCAGATGACCCAGGAGGTCCCTTTCAACTCTAACATTCTATGATTCTAGATATTGTAAAACAATGGGGAGACAAAGAGCGCAATAGCGTCTTATCCACGTTACACAGAGGAGAATATACACCAAATTTGCTCACCTGGTTAGGATGAGATTAGAGCATGTAGATAGCGGCTGCTGCAGATCCACAGGTCTTCACCGACCAGAGAAAATAATGTCTTCAAAGGGAGATTTGTAGTTAAAATTCTGCGCTGCCGCTAAGATGAATTTCAGGAGAGTATAGTTGATTCACAGTGGTTTTATTCAACGCGTTTCAGGTGTCTCATGCCCCCTTCATCAGGAAATACCACCCTAGATATGAGATAGATAGATAGATAGATAGATAGATAGATAGATAGATAGATAGATAGATAGATCTATAGATAGATAGATATGTTATAGATATGATATAGATAGATAGATAGATAGATAGATAGATAGATAGATAGATAGATATGTGGTAGATAGAAAGATAGAAAGATAGATATTAGATAGATATGACAGATATATATGAGATAGATAGATCTATAGATAAATATGAGATAGATAGATATGAGATAGACAGATATTAGATAGATATGGGATAAATATTAGATATATAGATAGATATGGGATAGATAGATAGATATGGGATAGATAGATAGATAGATAGATAGATATGAGATAGATAAATAGATAGATCTATAGATAGATATGGATCGCCCCCATAGGGCAGTGGGGTACTCGGTACAGGGCCCTTCGGTTCTCTAGGGGGATGTCACGGTGGCTGACCCGGTCCGTGGCCCTAGGGACCTCCGTGTAAAATGGGGGAAAGGTCTTTAAAGGGATATGTTCGTGACGCCACCTGTGGTATTCGGTCAGGGTGACCGACGCTGCTTAGGGGTCCGCTGGGGAGATGTTATGGCAGCTAGATGGTATACCTTCCCACAGGTGAAGTATACCCCAGGGCTTCCCAGTGTGTAGATGGTGGATGGTGAGAGGCGCAGTGAAGAACGAGGACACAAGGTTGCAATCTCTTTACCTTTACTGAAGGCTTCAGCGTCCACAGCCCAGAGCACCAGAACACAGGGCAGGCAGAGTCCGGCCAGTCTGAAGGCAAATCCAGAGTCCCTTTATCCAGGTGGAAATCAGTAGCCTTCCTCTAGCGCCTGAGTGTTGTAGTACCTTCCTGCTGAGTGTCTCGGTAAGGTCCTCACAACTGATGTTGGTGTTTTAGATGTTATGTCTCTCTCTCTGTCCCCCTGATGGTAAGGATAGGACAAACCCGTATGACTGATGGCCTGAGGCTTTTTACAGGGACTCTAGCACGCCCCGGCCCCCACAAGTTGCCACCGTCCCTCCTGGGTATAGGTCAGGCAGGTAATATGGAATTAGCTGTCCTGCCGGTCTCTGGAGCAAGGCTTGGAGACGATTACTCCCTCAGTGTTCCGGCTACCGGATCATGCGCCTCAGAAGGGAGGCAGCCTTTTGCAGGGCGGAACTCCTTCTGGTTTCCTCTCCTTTTGCTATGACTTCATTTCTCACACTCTACAATACAATTCGCTGTTCTTGTCTCTTTCTTAGGATGCTGCCGCACGTTGGGCCGACGCAGCTCCGTGGCCTTCTGTCTAGGCCTCTGACAGGATCCCACCCCTGTCAGGGACCAACTACCTGAGCGGAGCTCAGATAGCAGCTTACTGGGAGAAGCCCAGCTCGCTTCTCCTAACTTCCTATCCAGACCACCAGTTTTACCTAATTGTTAAGAGTGCCCTAATAAATAGGAGCATAGCTCCCCCTGGAGGACTGGAGTGTGAAGTGTGGTGTATGGTTTGTGATACCTGGTAAAGAGATCTCCTTTATTGCCTTCAGACATAACATCACTCCCACTGGTGGAAGAATGACATTACTGCAACGACCAGGACCCTGGGGCGCTGCAAATAGATATGAGATAGATTTGAGATAGATAGATAGATATGAGATAGATAGCTCTATAGATAAATATGAGATAGATAGATAGATAGATAGATAGATAGATAGATAGATAGATAGATAGATATGAGATAGACAGATATGAGATAGATAGATAGATATGAGATAGATAGATAGATAGATAGATAGATAGATAGATAGATAGATAGATAGATAGATAGATAGATAGATAGATATGAGATAGATAGATACATTCCCAGTAGAGTAAGTTCCCAGACTGATGAAATTATAATTGTCTCCATACATTTACATGTGAGACGCTTCTCGTCAGCTCAGTAATAGCAGAACACAGGTGACATCACTGAGCATGCACCCTATCCATACACTAGAGATCAGTGGTGACATCACTGAGCATGCAGACTATCCATACACTAGAGATCAGTGGTGACATCACTGAGCACGCAGCCTATCCATACACTAGAGATCAGCGGTGACATCACTGAGCATGCAGCCTATCCATACACTAGAGATCAGCGGTGACATCACTGAGGATGCAGCCTATCCATACACTAGAGATCAGCTGTGGCATCACTGAGCATGCAGCCTATCCATACGCTAGAGATCAGCAGTGACACCACTGAGCACGCAGCCTATCTATACACTAGAGATCAGCGGTGACATCACTGAGCATGCAGCCTATCCATACACTAGATATCAGCAGTGACATCACTGAGCACGCAGCCTATCCATACATTAGAGATCAGCAGATACATCACTGAGCATGCAGCCTATCCATACGCTAGAGATCAGCAGTGACATCACTGAGCATGCAGCCTATCCATAAGATAGAGATCAGCAGCGACATCACTGAGCATGCAGCCTACCCATACACTATAGATCAGCAGTGACATCACATCACTGAGCATGCAGCCTACCCATACACTATAGATCAGCGGTGACATCACTGAGCATGCAGCCTATCCATACGCTAGAGATCAGCAGTGACATCACTGAGCATGCAGCCTATCCATACGCTAGAGATCAGCGACATCACTGAGCATGCAGCCTACCCATACACTATAGATCAGCAGTGACATCACAGAGCATGCAGCCTATCCATACACTAGAAATCAGCAGAGACATCACTGAGCATGCAGCCTATCCATACACTAGAGATCAGCAGAGACATCACTGAGCATGCAGGCTATCCATACGCTAACGATCAGCAGTGACATCACTGAGCATGCAGCCTATCCATACACTAGAGATCAGCAGAGACATCACTGAGCATGCAGCCTATCCATACACTAGAGATCAGCAGAGACATCACTGAGCATGCAGCCTACCCATACACTAGAGATCAGCAGTGACATCACTGAGCATGCAGCCTATCCATACACTAGAGATCAGCAGTGACTTAATTGAGCACGCAGCCTACCCATACACTATACATCAGCAGTGACATCACTGAGCATGCAGCCTATCCATACACTAGAAATCAGCGGTGACATCACTGAGCATGCAGCCTATCCATACACTAGAGATCAGCAGTGACATCATTGAGCACGCAGCCTACCCATACATTATACATCAGCAGTGACATCATTGAGCACGCAGCCTACCCATACACTATACATCAGCAGTGACATCACTGAGAATGCAGCCTATCCATACACTAGAAATCAGCAGTGACATCACTGAGCATGCAGCCTACCCATACACTAGAGATCAGCAGTGACATCACTGAGCATGCAGCCTACCCATACACTAGAGATCAGCAGTGACATCACTGAGCATGCAGCCTACCCATACACTAGAGATCAGCTGTGACATCACTGAGCATGCAGCCTATCCATACACTAGAGATCAGCAGAGACATCACTGACCATGCAGCCTATCCATACACTAGAGATCAGCAGCGACATCACTGAGCATGCAGCCTATCCATACACTATAGATCAGCAGTGACATCATTGAGCACGCAGCCTACCCATACACTATACATCAGCAGTGACATCACTGAGAATGCAGCCTACCCATACACTAGAGATCAGCAGTGACATCACTGAGCATGCAGCCTACCTGGAGCGCCCCCACCGTCGCAGGGCCGAGGGGTACCCGGTACCGGGCCTCTCTGTCTCGGTTCTGGGATTGTCACGGTGGCTAGACCCGGTCCGTGACCCTGCTGAGGGGCGTCCAGTGAAAGTTGAGGGTGATAATGTGTGGTGCAGGGTGCGATGAATAACGAGGACACAGGGTTGCAGTCTCTTTACCTCTTTACTGAAGGTTTCAGGATCCTCAATCCAGAGTACGGTTAACCGGGCTGTCTGAGACCGGCCGGTCCGATGGCACCTCCAGAGTTCCCTTTGCAGGTGGAAATCTGTGCCTTCCTTCTAGCACTTGTGTGTTGTAGTCCTACCCTGCTGAGCACCACGGGATAGTCCTCACAACTGATGTGTCTGTTTCTGATGTTCCCTCACAACTGATTCTGATGTTCTTCTCCGTCCCCCAGATAATATGGCTGGGACGCACCCGTATGACGGGTAGGCCTGGAGTTCTTCCGGGACCCTAGAGTCGCCCCTCTCCTACTGTTGCCCCCTATGTCTGCTTAGGTGATTTAGGTGAGACAGCCCACCTATAACTGACAGTCCTGCCGTTGGTTTGAAGTAGGGCTTGGAGCCAGTACTTCCTCGGCGTTTCCGGCCACCGGCTACGCGCCTCAGTAGGATGTTGCCTCGATCTTACAGCACGACTCCTACTGGTGTTTTCTCCTTGTTGCTTTGATCTTGTTTCTTACTCTTCACAATAAACCTCGCTTCTTGTCCTTTCTTGGGGTACCGCCACAATGAAGTGCAGGCGCGGTCCCGTAACGTTCTTTCTGTTCGCTAGGACTCAGTCAGGATCCCACCCCTGACAGGGACCCCCCTGAATATTCCCCTGCAACACCCTCTGCCACAGGATGTTGCCTGGTTCCAATCCAGTCAGCTTTCTGTCTAACTTCCTATCTAACCCCCAGTTTTACCAGATTGTGAGGAGTGGCCTAATGCATAGTGCCCTTTGCTCCCCCTGGAGGCCAGACTATGAAGTGTATTGGTGTCTGTGATACCTGGTCAGGTGAACTCCTTCAGTGCCATCAGACATACCATAGCCCCCCTTAGTGGCGAGCAACAGTACTGCAATGACCAGGACTCTGGGGCGCTGCACTCCCCCCCCGGTTAAATCCAGTACTCCCGGACTGGGAAGAAAACAACAATACATGTCAGCAAAAAGACATACAATTTTTGAAATGCAATAACAAGTAATAAGTAATAAGAACAGTGCTTCCCTTTATGGGAGGTGAGGACTCTTAAACGTTACAAACATGGTTAAATATTTTAAATAACATACTATAAATAACTTCTATTACCCAGCCGGGTATTCGACTTACTGCAATTTCTGAACAATAATTTAACTTTGCCTCTAAGGACGTATAAGCTGAATCCACTAAAGACTTACTCATAAAACACTACAATGCTAATCAACTTTTCTTCATTTTTCCAACTTTACATTCGCAGGACCGCCTGTCTATCTGCCCCAGGCCTACTGCCTCTCGCTCTTTTGCAGGACCGCCTAGTTCCTCTTCTGGGCCTACTGCCTTTCTTTTTCTATACACAGTATAGGACTTATCAACCTTCTCTCAGCACAAGATCACTGAGCCATCTCTGTATGGCTCCTAGGAGGACTCTCCATTTAACCCCGTACGGGTTCACTTCCCTGTCCTCAGTCTTTAACAACATTATCAAACATTTTCTTACAATTAACTAACTAGCTAACTACATGTTACTTCTACATATAAACATTAATACTACTTCTCTTAAGGCAACATTATACTTTAAGTGCTATTGGTGAACGTTCCCTTTAAGAGGGAACCAAGTCTCTTGGACGTAGCGCAACTTCTCAAGCTGCAAGTTCGTGTAAGGCAGGGACTCCTGTACTGTTTCCAGGAACAGATTCTTCGCAAAGAGTCCTTTTTCTTGTAAAACCAGTAGGGGGCACCTGTAAGAAGGTGCAAACTATTTACAATAAGTTTGTAATCATGCAGTGTTCATGATCCAGTAGTTCTTTTCAACAGTGATAAACAAAAACAAAACAAAAAAAGGCAAAAATATGGATCCTGGGTAAACTAAGGGATCCCTTTAAGAGTTAACCCTTGTCGGGTTGTAGCAGCAGAAACACATGGAGAGACAAACAGTTAACTATATACATTCTGTAAAGCATTTAGGGCTTCATAGTAAGTTGCAAGACATCAGCCGATAGTGGACGTCTCCTGGCCGTGGGGGCTTCAGTCCCTGGTCCCCGGCTGATGCGGTGTCAGTGTCAGTGGTTCGTCTCTCAGGTGCAGTCAGGTCACCCGGTGTCTGGATTCGAAGGCTAACCCTGGTTGCAAGTTCAGTAGCAGCAACAAGGCGCATGTTGGCGATAGTAGCAAGGTCTGTCAAGTCCGGATCGGATATGCTCGGGGCAACAGGTGACACCTCTACAGGCCCACAACGTTGAACGTTCCGAGCGCACCATCCTTGTGCACTCCGGTGGCGAGTGTAGGTCACCTGGTCCCCTCTTTGTAATAATGGGTCACCATATCTGTTGCAAAAGGGAGTCTTCACATTGTAACTGGTAACGAAGATGTCAGTCGGTAGTCCCGGTTCCTGTATGGAGCCCCAACCCCGCTTCGGGTGAAAGGCCAGCACAGCTTTACCACGTCTTTTCTGCCGTGCGCAGGCTTTGGGTATTGCACTGTTGGTGGGTCAATTTGTTCTGTCTCTTTTCGGTTTTTCCAGTGTAGAATTAAGCATTGTTTATATTGTTCCCAAGTGAGCACAGCAAGGGTGAGGCCCTCCTCCTGGGCTCCATCTAGCCCAAGCCGGGGGTGTCCCACTGGAAAATCACCCCCTCTGAGCTCACATCTAAGGGTTCCCCCATCTTGGTCAGTAGCGGAGGCACCAGCTTCTCCATCGTGTCGGGGGTTAGCACCACCAGCTCCGCTGAGAGGAACCGGTCACTGTCGAGGTGAGGAGCGGTCACGGGAGCGGGAGCGGTCGGTGGGGCAGGAACGCTTTTCATACCTGCATCTGATGTGGTTCCACCGGTGCCGATCTGCCCCACTGACGAGGACACTGGAGTCGGCAGCAGCTCGGACCGTGGATCTTCCAAGACGTCCCCCCGACACGGCTCTGCCCTCCATGGCTCCGTGGTCGGGATAGGTGGGCTCGGCTCTTCCACCGGCGGCTCCAAGGAGTTCGGATCCTTCAACTGCAGTGGGTTCGGGTCCGTCTCCGGTCGATGGGGATAATCCAGGATCACTGCGTCGTCGCTCAGGCACTCGCTGGTCACCTTCGCTGCCTCGAAGTCGATAGCTGCACATGCACCTGGCTCCGCCATTTCGTGGGGGTCGGACTTCTTCTTGTCCGAGTTCCCGCGGTTGCACACAAGGGGGTGGTTCTTCTCTGCTTTGGGGTAGATCGTCAATTTGCAGCAATAATCGGAGGGGGCGGTCGCCGTTTCTGGCACTACTCTGGTAGTCTCCTCCCATGGCACGCCTGTTGTGAATTCTGCTCTTGGGCTCCCTCCGGTGGTTGTTGGTGGTAGTGCAGTTGTCTTGGGGTTGTAATCCGGGCAGGTGTTTCTGCTGATTGCAACTCTATTAGGTATTTAGGTGTGCAGGATCCATGAGTCCTCGCCAGTTGTCCATTGTACTTGGAGGGATTGCATCTCTCTCTGGCTCCTCATGCCCTGCTGCCAATTCAGCTAAGATAAGTGTCTGTTTTTTTGTCTCTGTGCACACATGCAGTGTGCTTTGCAATTCAGTGCAATTCATTGTGTTTTTGTCCAGCTTAGACTTTGTTTGGATTTTTCAGTCATGCTGGATTCTCAGGAGATGCAGATATACTTTCTATGTCTTTAGTTAGATGTAGTATATTTGTATTATCTGCTGTGGATATTTTTAGGATTTTAATACTGACCGCTTAGAATTCTGTCCTATCCTTTTCTGTTTAGCTAGATGTGCCTCTTTTGCTAAATCCTGTTTTTCTGCCTGCGTGTGTTTTTCCTCTTATACTCACAGTCAATATTTGTGGGGGGCTGCCTATCCTCTGGGGTTCTGCTCTGAGGCAAGATAGAATTCCCATTTCCATCTATAGGGGTATTTAGTCCTCCGGCTGTGTCGAGGTGTCTAGGACGTGTTAGGTACATCCCACGGCTACTTCTAGTTGCGGTGTTAGTTTAGGGTTTGCGGTCAGTACAGGTACCACCTACTCCTGAGAAAGTCTCTCATGCGGCTCCAAGGTCACCGGATCATAACACACGCCCTTCTTCTTCCCCTGCGCTCCTCTCAGCGCTGCAATGGTGGCAATTTTGGCGGGAACTCTTGGCGGCAGGTGGCAATACACATTCTTTGCAACAAGTCACAGTCCAAGCACAATAAATCACAGTTCCAAGGCACACATGACCTGATTCTTCAGGCTTAAGTAGATCCTGTTCGTGACGCCAAGTTGGAGCGCCCCCACCGTCGCAGGGCCGAGGGGTACCCGGTACCGGGCCTCTCTGTCTCGGTTCTGGGATTGTCACGGTGGCTAGACCCGGTCCGTGACCCTGCTGAGGGGCGTCCAGTGAAAGTTGAGAGTGATACTGTGTGGTGCAGGGTGCGATGAATAACGAGGACACAGGGTTGCAGTCTCTTTACCTCTTTACTGAAGGTTTCAGGATCCTCAATCCAGAGTACGGTTAACCGGGCTGTCTGAGACCGGCCGGTCCGATGGCACCTCCAGAGTTCCCTTTGCAGGTGGAAATCTGTGCCTTCCTTCTAGCGCTTGTGTGTTGTAGTCCTTCCCTGCTGAGCACCACAGGATAGTCCTCACAACTGTTGTGTCTGATGTTCCCTCACAACTGATTCTGATGTTCTTCTCCATCCCCCAGATGATATGGCTGGGACGCACCCGTATGACGGGTAGGCCTGGAGTTCTTCTGGGAACCTAGAGTCGCCCCTCTCCCACTGTTGCCCCCTATGTCTGCTTAGGTGATTTAGGTGAGACAGCCCGCCTATAACTGACTGTCCTGCCATTGGTTTGAAGTAGGGCTTGGAGCCAGTACTTCCTCGGCGTTTCCGGCCACCGGCTACGCGCCTCAGTAGGATGTTGCCTCGATCTTACAGCACGACTCCTACTGGTGTTTTCTCCTTGTTGCTTTGATCTCGTTTCTCACTCTTGACAATAAACCTCGCTTCTTGTCCTTTCTTGGGGTACTGCCGCAATGAAGTGCAGGCGCGGTCCCGTAACGTTCTTTCTGTTCGCTAGGCCTCTGTCAGGATCCCACCCCTGACAGGGACCCCCCTGAATCTTCCCCTGCAACACCCTCTGCCACAGGGTGTTGCCTGGTTCCAATCCAGTCAGCTTTCTGTCTAACTTCCTATCTAACCCCCAGTTTTACCAGATTGTGAGGAGTGGCCTAATGCATAGTGCCCTTTGCTCCCCCTGGAGGCCAGACTATGAAGTGTATTGGTGTCTGTGATACCTGGTCAGGTGAACTCCTTCAGTGCCATCAGACGTACCATAGCCCCCCTTAGTGGCGGAGCAACAGTACTGCAACGACCAGGACTCTGGGGCGCTGCATACCCATACACTAGAGATCAGCGGTGACATCACTGAGCATGCAGCCTATCCATACACTATAGATCAGCAGTGACATCACTGAGCATGCAGCCTATCCATACACTAGAAATCAGCGGTGACATCACTGAGTTCATCACCTTCTCGAAATGTTAAACATTGCTAAATTTTGTATCGCCGTGTCTTCACATATTATGGGAAATATAACCTCAGAGAACAACAAATAACTACAATCCCCATCATCTCATGTTACTACTCTGCAGATCTGATGGCCAGGTCAAAGGTCAAGTTATATTTTGAGAACTCTGGAGTTCACATTCTGAGGGTCATGTGACTAATCATGTGGCCACATGATCATGGAGTCAAGCTGTCTGCCTAGAGCATTCCAATATATAGGAGCTCACAGATGACCTTTTTAGTTTTAGGTCAAGCTGAAAGGTCAGACAAGGTCATCAAGATCCTCTTAACTCTTTGTATGCCATGTTTACAACTAGGCTGCTGGGAATTTCTCTATTGTAAAAATATATTTCTGCGAATTATGATTAATAATATTTTACACCACCGTATTATGTTAATATCTTACAATATATACAATATATCTTCACTGCAGAGCAGAGGAAAACTGCAGCTATGAGAGATTCCTATGAGATAGCACCCCGAGAGGACAAACCTAGACACTACATGCTGGAATACTAGACTGTTGAAACTTTGCATGTTTCTTTGATTGCTCCTGGGACAGAATGAGTTAATGATTTGGGAATTGTGACTCAGGAGATACCAGTTCCTCTAATTAATCTAAAACTAGCTCATATCCGGCAGGGCATACATGAGCTGTGGATCATAAGGGTTGTGCTGCAAACTGCAGAGGATGAGTGGTAATTACACAGCACGAATGGAACACATATGTGAAGGAGGCTGCATTGTAGGATTTTTCCATTTCATTCAACCCCATAGAAAGTTTGTTGCCAATTAACTATTGAAATATTGGAACTGACATGGGACCGCAGTGGTTGCATGAGTAGGTGTAATATGGAGCTCGTCTTCAAAGATATCAGTGTTTAATTTTTTTAATTATTTAATTGGTGTCAATTTTCTTTGTTATAAGATATCTGAATGGTGACAGGGAAAAGATGTTTGATGTACCCCAGCAGCCCCAGTCTTTGCGGCAAGGTATCAATATAAACATTTCCTTAAAGAGGTTGTCCACTATTTTAGGATTGATGACCTATCCCTAGTATAGGGTAATTAATATCTGATCTGTCCGCCGTCCAGAAATCCTCACTTGTGGCGCTGGCCGTCTTCTGCTAGTGGCCGCCACAGGGTACTGCACATCCACTTCCTATTGACTTGAATAGGAGGAGGATGTGCAGTACCAAGCCTCGGCCACTATCAGACGATGGCCAGCTCCGCCAATGAGGATTTCCAGACAGCGCCATCGATAACAGCTGATTGGTGGAAGTGCCAGGTGTCGGACTACGAGCAATCAGACATTAATGAAATATCCTATGGATAAGTCATCAGTGCTAAGGTAGTGAAAAACCTTTTCAATAATCAAACACTGACAATCTCTCTCCTGTCCTGGCTGCACGGCTGACAGCACTTACTTCACCTGATACAGTGAAACAAACTGCAGCTCTGTGAGCAGGACTAAGATGAGACAGGGATTTGTTACCTTTGAATGTAAACATCTTTCAGCAGGTTTTTGCGATGTAATCTGAGAGCAGCATAGTATAGGGGCATATACCCTGATTACAGCGATATATCACTTACTGGACTGCTTGGTGTAGTTTTCTCAGCTGCAGAGAATGCTGAGCTGTATATAACCCCGCCCACATCACTGATTGGTGACTTCCTGTGTAGATTGTCAGCAAGCTGGCAATCAGTGGTAGGGGAGGAGTTACACAGATTAGCTGGACTAGACTGCATGTGAGACCTAGTCAGGCAGTGATGATCTCCTGCTAATAAAATACTGATTGCATTGAAACCACTAAGTGACACATTTTGGAATTGGGGTCTCTGCCCCTACATTATGCTGCTTTCAGATTAAATAGCAAAATCCAGCTTACAGGTTTCCTCTAAGGCCTCATTCAGTTGTCAGTTTTTCTCATATGAGTTCTATCCTTGGGTTTCATGCATAGCACTGGTACCTAGCATAGTCTATGGAACTGTTCACACGTCCGTGTATCTTTGTGGACTGAGTGGTCCTGCAAAAATCACGGAGACATGTCCGATATTTAACTAATTCTGCCAGGAGTAATAAAGAAAATTTCCTTCCTGCAGCAGGGCTTTCAGTTCGGGTGGCGCATGGCTTTAGAGCGCTATTAACCCCATATCTGCAGATTAATAGTGTATTTTGACATGACAGGTTCCCTTTAATGTTCCATTGACATCTATGAGAAGTAATAGGTTTTATAGGTTGTGAACAAATAGTCATTGAAAGCAAGCAGAGATATTGAAAGTAGGGAGAAATTGAGACATACAAATCCCTGATGCATCCTTCTTTCTGTGTCTTTTTTGGGAGTAAAAGTTTTTTTTATGCATTTTATACACTAATTGTCATCCACATCATTATTTGGGCTTTTCTTTTCCAGATGGTTTCATTTAATTCATCATTTGCAACTTTCAAGATGATACAAAAAATTTGGCGCAGTGGTACTCCCATACCATAGCGGAGTGAAAACTAACTGTCGACATTTTAAAGCTTATTAAAAGGATAAAAAAAAGTGGCAACAAAATAAAACAAAAGCATTTTTTCATTTGACCCAAGGTCTTGAAACATCCTGTGCCATTTCAATGACTTTTTTTATGCAAAATAAACCAAGGAAAGGAGAAAAACAGGACAGAAAAAATGACAGTAAAAATATGGAGGTCATGAATCAGGGCCAAAGTTTATAGGAAAGTTGCAGGACTTTCCATTCTGCAAGAATTTCTGCACGCGGCTGCTGGATGTGGCGGTTATATTACAGGCCTGATACAAGTAAATGAGTTATTTTATATTTGGCGGTGACCGGTTATGTCTTTTCCTTTTATTTGACGCCTTTCTGTCCCCCGACGGTCACGCACTCAGCCTTTACTTGACAGTTTGGCATCTGGCTCAAATGTTTCATAGACATTTCAGCAATTATAAAGAAAAGCATTGCCCCCTCATCAAAACACGTTAATTACCCCCTTAAAGATCCGCCGATACATTCTGCTGACCAATTAACATGGATGTCACGCACTCTGCTGCTCTGTTCTCCCACTATTCTCCATCCCTTCCTAAACATCTCTCCCGGTAATGGCTTTCAAATGTCCCCATAATAGGCATCAGGAGGAGAGTCATAAAGACAGATGAGAACCAGATGCTTGCAGTCATTGTGATAGGGCTTCTCCTCCTTCTCATCGTCATATTGTGTGTGCTGCACTGTTAGGAGAGCTTGGGTACCAGCTGCTGAAATACTCTGTGCTGCTGCGGACCTTGCTCTTTCACCTATGTAACACAGATCTGACATAAACGTGCCCTTCAGATGTTTGGTCAGATACAAGCGTGCAAATGTATTCATGTGAACAAAATACAAGAATAGCCGGTCAGATAGTAGAAGCGTGGGCTTTAACTATGTAATCAGATACGAGCATTCATTTTAAACTTGTAATCATCAGATACAGTCATACCCTTCAGTGTGATCAGACCGAAGCTCGTGCAAACTGTGATCAGATACAAGTGTGCACTTTATGTGATCGGATACAATTGTGCGCTTTATGTGATCGGATACAAGTGTGCACTTTATGTGATCAGATACAAGTGTGCACTTTATCTGATCGGATACAATTGTGCGCTTTATGTGATCGGACACAAGTGTGCACTTTATGTGATCAGATACAAGTGTGCACTTTATGTGATCGGATACAAGTGTGCACTTTATGTGATCAGATACAAGTGTGCACTTTATGTGATCGGATACAAGTGTGCACTTTATGTGATCGGATAAAAGTGTGCGCTTTATGTGATCGGATACAAGTCTGCGCTTTATGTGATCGGATACAAGTGTGCACTTTATGTGATCGGATACAAGTGTGCACTTTATGTGATCGGATACAAGTGTGCACGTTATGTGATCTGATACAAGTGTGCACTAATTATTGGATTATTTACAAGCTTCAAGTCATGTGATTTGATACAAGTTTGCTTATCAATCATGATCAGATACAAGTGCACCCTTTAGTCATGTGATCAGATATAGTTTCAGCTTAAATGTCAACTATGTGATCTTATTTTGACATTCTTCATAGTAAAACTTTTCTTTTTGCTCAGTTTGGGAATAAATGACAGGGTAAACTGTTCCTCATCTAATATCTGGCATCCAGCCAGTGCTCAGCGTGAAGAATTAGGGCTCGCTCACACTGGCGAGCAACCAGCTTATCACATGGCTGAGCCGAGTGCTATGCAATGTTTCATCGGATAGCACTTGCTCCAATGTTATACTATAGGGTAGTGACGACTAGTATTTATTTTCTCACGCCGAGTTGAGAAAAAAATCTGTGCATACTGCAATTGGTAGCGTTTATCAGAAGGCGTGCACCCGTACAAGATGATGGGTGTGTGCAAAACATTGGAATGCACTCGGATTTCATTCGAGTGCAGTCCGATATACTCTGACTCACAGAATGGAGAAGATGAGGAAATTGAGTTCTCTATCTCCTCCGTACCTGTGATTCGATTCTTGCATGCGAGAGGATCGGAGCACTGTAAAATGATGCTCAGCTGATGTTAGCAGCAGAATATCACACATGAGAACATCATCGGATACTACTCACCAGTGTGCGGGATCCATTAATTTCACAATTCGTATTAAAATAATTAAAACCTTATGCTCAGGTAGACTCAGGAGGATGTGATCACCACGCTCACCTGGGATTGTTACATAATCAGAACATTTCACAACTCTCCCTGTCTCTTATGCTAATAAGATATTGTCCTTATGAAAAACAGATGGAAAATTATTTCTGCAGATGATCTAATCGTCTATTGTGTCATTATAAAAGCGCAAATGGTAGAAAGAAAGGAGAGCACGACAAAAGGAACTGTGAAGGAAATTGGAGGAGTGCAGCAAAAATAAGACCTGAGGAAAAGAGACAAGATGGGAAAAAGAGCGAAAAAAAAACCTGTGATCTGAAACATAGAAGAACAGGTGTGACTAAAAGAAGAGCGCAAGGATGCAGAAGAAAGAACAGAACAAAAATAAAAGTGCGATAGAAAAAAATGTAAGACATAAGGAAGAGTGCAAAACAATGGAAAAAGAAAGCAATAAAATAATGAGTGGAGAAGAAAGGGTGTGACAAGAGAAGAATGAGATGGAAGGGTGAGACGAAACAGAAGAAAAAGTGCAACAAAAGAGAAAGCTTGAGGAGACAGAAGAAAGACAAAATAAATAGTACTACAGAATGAAAGGAATGAGAAAATGAAGAGCGCAACAAGATAGAGAAAAAAGTGTGACACCAAAATATGTGTGCAATAGATGAGTGTGACAAAACAGAAGAAAAAGTATGAAAAACTAAGAGAACAAGCAGATATTAGAATGATCACGACAAAAGAAAGAAGTGTGAGACAAGACATTGAAAAAGCGTGAAAAGCAAGTTAGAGATAAAAACAGAAGAAAGCTTGACAAAAAGATGGAAAAAAGAACAAGTATGACGTAAGGAAAAGCGCAACAAGACAAAGAAAAGTGAAACAAAATGAAAAGTCTAAGACAGAAAAGTAAGACATAAAGGACAGTGTGACGGAAGTGAGAGAGACAAAACGAAAAAAAGCTCGAGGAGGCAGAAGAAAAAGATGCAACAGAAGGGAGAGTGTGTGGTGGCAGAAGAAATACAACATAAAGACTGCAACAAGAGGAAAAGAATGACAAAAGGAAGAGCTCAACATGACAGAAAAAAGAGTGTGATCAGTTAAAAATGTGATAGAAAATCAGGAGAAAAAGCAAGATGAAAATATGAGCACAAGAAGGCAAAAGAAAAGAATGCAGGAAAAGCAAATATGTGACAGAGTAAATGGTGTGACATAAAGGGAGTATATCAATACAGAAAAAGAGTGCAACAAAATCAGGAGTGCGACAAAACAAAACTGACAAAAAAACAATGCAAAGCAAAGAGCAACAAAACATAAGAAAGAGTGTGATGAAAAGAAAGAACACAAGGAGAGAGAAAAAGAACAAAACAAAAGAAAAAGTACTACAGAAGGAAAATTCTGACATGAGTTCAATAAGGTTGAAAAGAAGTGTACCAAAATGAAGAATGTGGCAAGACGGAAGAGTATGGCAAAAAGTAGAGTGCAATGGAAGAGAGAGACAAAACAAAAGTAAGAGCACAAATTAGAAGAGTGCAACATGATAAAAAAATACAGAGAGTGCAACAAAATGAAGAGTGCGACAAAAGAAAGACCATGGCAAAAAGGAATGGTACAATAGGACTTAAAAACAAGCAGCAAATGAAAGTTATAGTACATTTCTACCAAGTGTCTGATTGTTTACATGTAATATTCATAAAATAATCATATCTCCACCACTGAAAGTGACAATAAATCTTAAGAAATTGATATAAAAATTAGCAATATGATGTTCTGGACTTTTGACTCAATATATAAGTTATTCATTATGAGGGATGTAGGTGACCACCCTGGCTCTTCTGCAATACACCTGCTCCCTGCCCATAAGAAACCATTAATCTCATTATTAAAGGGCACAATGCTGAAAGAGAGGAAAACTGTCACTTGTGTAATTAAGGTTTCTGCTCAGGGTGTGACCTCTATCCACCTGTCCTTTATATCACACAGGAGCTGTGTACGTTCTGTCCACTTAATCTGTAGGATTAGCACAGGACCTGTCTAAAGGTGATAATTACCCATCCCACCCACTTACCACAGGTGAGAAACCACTCGTTATGGTCGCTCAGCTCACACCAGGGACAAAGATCACTTTTGTTTCTGTTCTTAAATTCTGCAACTTGGCCCCAAATTATAGGTTTTCTCTTGGCTTTTGTGCTCACTAAGTGCCACATTCCCATACAAGGCAATACATTACAATCCACAAACCCCTATTATGTTAAATTAGGGTGCAGCTATCACAATAGCATATCTAAAAATTCCTCACTAGGAGTTCCAATGTTATGGGTAATATTGGCAATATACTTGGATGCTACCATTGTTGAGATAAGAAAGATGCCATGGAGGGAGGCATGACAGTGCCCTTGGCTCCATAGGTACAGTGGAGCAATGAAAGTTATCAGCTAGCAAGTGTCTAGATAAAAGAGGACACCAGTTCAGAGTAGCCTCTTTCTTTTATCCCATTGGGCCCATACGAACCCGTAAAGATCCACTACTTTCCAGACAACCCACAAAGGTTGTATCTATACAAGGTGCACAGTTAGAAGTTGTACGAAGGCTATGGTTCCCTACTAGGAGGGGACCCTGTTACAGAGGTTGCATTGGGACTGAGGAGCATCAAGTCACACCTCTGGTAGTAGAACTTGAAGCTCATTGGCCCCTAAATCTCATCAGAGCCAACAGTATTGGTGTTCCCATATGGGCAAAAGTTACCTTTTTTCCCTCTCTAACCCCAAGTGTCAGGACTCTGAACATTTTTTATTACCTTTTGTGCATTACTGCCCTTTTCCAAGATGGCGTCTTTGGTCTCATGTGCACTCTGTCTTCCTGCTATAAAACTCCACACCAGCCTTCAGTCTGTGCTAGAGTATTCTGCCTTGCATCCAGCTCCTGACCTCTGGTGACTCCCTGGCTATATACCTGCTCCTGTGAACCTGTGTGGTGATCCTGCTACTCTGCTCTGAGTTCCTGCTGCATACACCAGTTTCCAGTAATCCTCCTTCATCTGCTGCTCGTGTTTACTTCCATCTGCCTTTGCTGGACATGTAAGCTGTTGCTGCTCTGCAAAAGCCTGAGACTATTACCCAGGCCTCCCTGGTTGTGCTAAGTTATTATTTGAACTGCCTTATAAGCATATCTATCTGTGTTTGGACTAAGACAAGGACTTATTCGTGTCAAGTATCCTCAAGAATAACTGTGCTTCATAGACTTTCTGCGTGTTTGCATTTTCCTCTGAAGTTCCGTATAGACTGCTAAGCTGCGTTTAATATTTACACCAAGTGTTGTGGACTTGAGTTTCTCTCTGCACCTGTTTGAATCACCGTGTGATAATATAGACTTTACCACTTATAAAGCTGTGTCCTGTAGTTGTCTTGTTCCACGCAAAGAGTCTCCTGAGTTATCCCCTATAATTATTACACCAAGAGACTGCAGCAGCGTATTAACAACACAGGATTTTTTTGGTACCCACAAAAACTGGGCACGACTGCTCCTGATTGGACATTTTGCTCTTATGAAGCACTAGATAGTGATCACCGTCTAGATCCACCATAATCTACACAAGTTCATTTTTGACCTTCAGTGATATATCTGGAACTGGCCTGAATTCGCTGATGTGACAGTCGCCTCCAGGGTGTGACTCACTCAAGATTTGGAGATGGTTTTGTGGTGAATCAGAGGCTCCTGAGAACAATTTTATTAGGTTCTGGGAGTAGATCTTATCAGTGCACAGGATTGTCATAGAACATCTGTCCTTTATCATCTTGTTATATTTGGGTTGATAATCCCTTTATGTGTGGTATTCTCTTTTCTTCAACAACTAGATTACATGACACATCAGGCTCCATATACACCTCATACACCCGGCCACTACCCACGGAGATGTCTGTGATCAAGACCACACACTGGTCGAAACATTGGGCAATATCTAATTTTCCATTGGTGCCATATCAAAATACGGTAAATCACATTTCCAGCAAGTCCATCTATGTCTCTCTTTGTTGGTGCTGAAGTTATCATTATATGTCTATAGAATCATTGTCTTTTCCTCAGGCATAACCAATGCTACAGGCAGTGTTGCCGGCTTGACCTTACGTAGATTACATTTTATATCTGTGCTTATCACCACATGATAAAAGTATAATTTTACTCTTGTCAGGTTGTGATTCTCCACGGAAACTCCAAAAAATCCATCACGGTAAATTACCATCAAAGAATTTGCTTGTTTCATCTTAACAAAGAGCTGTGCATTGTGGGAGATCACATGACAGTCACAAGTTTTAACCCCTTAGTGACAGAGCCAATTTGGTGCTTAATGACCAAGCCAATTTTTAAAATTCTGACCACTGTCATTTTATGTGGTTATAACTCTGGAACACTTCAACGGATCCCACTGATTCTGAGAGTTTTTTGTGACATATCGTACTTCATGACAGTGGTAAAATTTCTTCGATATGACTTGCGTTTACTTATGATAAAAACGGAAATATGGCGAAAATTTTGCAATTTTCAAACTTTTAATTTTTATGCCCTTAAATCAGAGAGATATGTCACTCAAAATAGTTAATACATAACATTTTTCACATGTCTACTTTACATCAGCACAATTTTCGAAACAAATTTTTTTTTGTTAGGAAGTTATAAGGGTTAAAAGTTGAGCAGCGATTTTTCATTTTTCCAACAAAATTTACAAAACCATTTTTTAAGGAACAACTCACATTTGAATTGACTTTGGGGGGTCAATATAACAGAAAATACCCAAAAGTTACACTATTCTAAAAACTGCACACCTCAAGGTGCGCAAAACCACTTTCAATAAGTTTATTAAACCTTCAGGTGCTTCACGAGAACTAAAGCAATGTGGAAGGAAAAATTAACATTTTACTTTCTTAACAAAAAATCTATTTTCACAATTTTTTTTATTTTTACAAAGGTATCAGAAGAAAATGGACCACAAAATCTATTGTGCAATTTCTCCTGAGTACTCTGATACCACGTATGTGGGGAAAAGCCACTGTTTGGGTGCATGGCAGGGCTCAGAAGGGAGGGAGCACCATTTGACTTTTTGTACGCAAAATTGTCTGGAATCAATGGTGGCGCCATGTTGTGTTTGGAGACCCCCTGATGTACCTAAACAGTGGAACGCCCCAATTCTAAATCCCTAACCCTAGCCCTAACCCTAACCCTAGCCCTAACCCTAACCTTAGCCCTAACCCTAACACTAGCCCTAACTTTAGCTCAACTCACTTTAGCCCAACTCACTTAAGCTCAACCCTAACCCTAACTTTAGCCCAACTCACTTTAGCCCAACTCTAACCCTAATGGAAAAATGGAAATAGTGTCTATCACAGTGATCAAAATGAACCAATAGGAAACATTTCCTACTGCTGCCGGGTGCCTTCCGGCAGATCTCGGTGGCCAACATTTTCTCCCAGAAGAAGATGCCGGGGACTTCACGGGGGCATCAGGGACACCAGAGGTACCGGGGGGGTGATCAGAGGACCCTATTTCTCTCTCCTCTGATGTGCGATCACATCAGAAGAGAGAGAAATAAAATGGAAAATCAGACTTTTTTTTCGTGGTTGCCATTATACCATTAATAATGGTGATCGCAACATTGGGGTTGGTAAAAACCGACCTGAATCATGTTTTCTGGGGTCTCAGATACCCCCAGTAGCTGAGACCCCGGAGAAATTCTGACTCTGGGGGGCGCTACACCCTTATTCTTCAGGGCTGTTAATTAACGGCGCTGTGGTTTAAGTACACTTAACTGCTGCCGTTAAAAGACGTATCAGCTGTCGTTAAAGGGTTAAAGTTTTCAGGTCACATGACTGAAAGATGGAGTTGAACTTTTTTCTATTTCCATTGTGAATTGTGAAAGCACCTCTGGTTGTGAATGTAGACAGATGCAATGAAACTTTACAAGAACAGTGAAGCAAAGTTAACCCCCTTTACACCTGAGGGTGGTTTGCACGTTAATGACCGGGCCAATTTTTACAATTCTGACCACTGTCCCTTTATGAGGCAATAACTCTGGAATGTTTCAATGGATCCCGGTGATTCTGAGACTGTTTTCTCGAGACATATTGTACTTCATGATAGTGGTAAAATATCCTTCATATGACTTGCATTTATTTGTGAAAAAACATACATTTTGCCCAAATTTTGCAATTTTCCAACTTTGAATTTTCATGCCCTTAAATCACAGAGATACAGTGGGTACGGAAAATACCCCTTTACATTTTTCACTCTTTGTTTCATTGCAGCCATTTGGTAAATTCCAAAAAGTTCATTTTTTCTTATTAATTTACACTCTGCACCCCATCTTGACTGAAAAACAACAGAAATGTAGACATTTTTGCAAATTTATTAAAAAAAGAGCAACTGAAATATCACATGGTCATAAGTATTCAGACCCTTTGCTCAGTATTGAGTAGAAGCACCCTTTTGAGCTAGTACAGCCATGAGTCTTCTTGGGAATGATGCAACAAGTTTTTCACACCTGGATTTGGAGATCCTCTGCCATTCTTCCTTGCAGATCCTCTCCAGTTCCGTCAGGTTGGATGGTGAATGATGATGGACAGCCATTTTCAGGTCTCTCCAGAGATGCTCAATTCGGTTTAGGTCAGGGCTCTGGCTGGGCCAGTCAAGAATGGTCACAGAGTTGTTCCGAAACCACTCGTTTGTTATTTTAGCTGTGTGCTTAGGGTCATTGTCTTGTTGAAAGGTGAACCTTTGGGCCAAGTCTGAGGTCCATAGCACTCTGGAAGAGGTTTTCATCCAGGATATCTCTGTACTTAGCCGCATTCATGTTTCTTTCAATGACAACCAGTCATCCTGTCCCTGCAGCTGAGAAAAACACCTCCATAGCATAATGCTGCCACCACCATGTTTCACTGTTGGGATTGTATTTGGCAGGTGATGAGTAGTGCCTGGTTTACTTCTCACATACTGCTTAGAACTATCACCAAAAAGGTCTATCTTCGTCTCATGAGACCAGAGAATCTTATTTCTCATAGTCTGGGAGTCCTTCATGTGTTTTTTTTAGCAAACTCTATGCGGGCTTTCATATCTCTTCCACTGAGGAGAGGTTTCCATCGGGCCACTCTGCTATAAAGGCCCGACTGGTGGAGGGCTGCAGTGAAAGTTTATTTTGTGGAACTTTCTCTCATCTCCCTACTGCATGACTGGAGCACAACCACAGTGATCTTGGGGTTCTTCTTTACCTCTCTCATCAAGGCTCTTTTCCCATGATTGCTCAGTTTGACTGGACGGCCAGGTCTAAGAAGACTTCTGGTGGTCCCAAACTTCTTCCATTTAAGGATTATGGAAGCCACTGTGCCCTGAGGAACCTTGAGTACTGCAGAAAATCTGTTATAACCTTGGCCAGATCTGTGCTTTGCCACAATTCTGTCTCTGAGCTCCTTGGCCAGTTCTTTTGACCTCATGATTCTCATTTGGTCTGACATGCACTGTGAGCTGTGAGGTCTTATATAGACAGGTGTGTGTGTGAGGGAGTGCCAGGGCCGTAGTCGTGGCTGAAAGTATGTGCTTTAATGCGCCCTGGTCTCCCATCACATGAATATAATGTCCCTTCTGCGGCACACCTTCCGCCTCACCTTCTGTACCGTCAGGGTCCCATCAGGCTGGCTGAAGTTCTGCAGCTGGCGTTGTTGCATATTAATAGACAGAGTCCATTTCAAACTTATGATGTAACACTTTACTTTCCTTGGTTCGCAGCACATACTTTTCGGATACAGCATCAGCATAGAGTTTCTTACAGTCCACATTCCCTACTTTCCATGCACTTCCTTCTACGGTCCTCAGTACGTGCCCAGGTCATACCGCCTCTTGCGGTAATGCAGCGTCCTCCCTGTGCAGACGCACTGCTCTTGATGGTTCCCTCATCCGTTTCACCCTGGATCTGAGGGCATCAGCCCATGCGATGATCTGCCACATGATGAGCGACCTGCATCCCCATACTGTATAGGATCTCTCCTCTTGCTTGTGCTCCACACTGCTGTCACACCCTGTACTTCTGGCCCTCCTGGGCCTTGGAGGGCTGGGCTCCTCTCTTATAACATTACGGAGCTACTGGGTAGCTCGGACTCTAAGGCTCAACCAAGCTGTTCGGGCTCCCTAGCCCCTCACACTCTAACCAGGAAACTGTTCCTGCCTTACCCCAGTAAACACCTCCTATAATAAACTATTTATAGTGTACCCATCTTGTGGCCCAACTAAGGTACTACACTGTCCCTATACGATTATGGAAAAACACTATGCATAATAGTATTTAACATTCATATAAGAGTAGAAGACACCATTTAAATAGTAAAATTAAACTATCAGCAACCGGGACGTACTTAAAGGGGTAGGGCTGTATACCAGTCTTTGTGATCCCCTTACATATGCCTTTCCAAATCAAGTCCTATCAGTCTAATTTAACACAGCTAGACTCCAATGAAGCTGTAGAACCATCTCAAGGAGGATCACAAGGAAATGGACAGCATGTGACTTAAATATGAGTGTCTGAGCAAAGCGTCTGAATACTTATGACCATGCGATATTTCAGTTTTTCTTTTTTATTAAATTTGCTAAAATTTCTACATTTCCATTTTTTTCAGTCAATATGGGGTGCAGAGTGTATATGGCAGAGCTTGGAAGGGAAGGAGCGCCATTTGACTTTTTAAATGCAAAATTGGCTGGAATTGAGATCGAACGCCATGTCGTACTGGGAGAGCCCCACCACAAGTGACACCGTTTTGAAAACTAGACCCCCAAGGAACTTATCTAGATGTGTGGTGAGTGCTTTGAACCCCCAAGTGCTTCACAGAAGTTTATAACGTAGAGCCGTGAACAAAAATATTTTTTCCACAAAAATAATCTTTTCGTCCCCAATTTTTTATTTTACCAAGGGTAACAGGAGAAATTGGACCCCAAAAGCTGTTGTGCAATTTCTCTTGAGTACACCGATGCCCTATATGTAGGGGAATACTACTTTTGAGGTACAGTGCAAAGCTCATAAGGGAAGAGGAGCCATATTGGAGTTCAGATTTTGCTGGAATGGTTTGAGGGTGCCATGTCACATTGGCAGAGAACCCTGAGGTGACAGAACAAAAGAAGCCCCCTAAGTGTGAACTCATTTTACAAACTACACTCCCTAGTGAATTCATCTAGGGGTGGAGTGATCATATTGACACCACATGTGCCTCACAGAATTTTATACCACTGAATGGTGAATGGTGGTGGGACTATTACTCCCATCAGCCTACCCCTGCTGCTGCTAATAACAGTGACAGCAGGAGCGGCTGATGGGGGTATACATCAGCCGCCGCCTGCACTATAAATAAATAGATGAAATGAATGGCGTGGGTTCCCCTGTATTTTCTATAACCAGCCAGGCTAAACTCACAGCTGGGGGTTGCAATCCTAAGCTGCTATCTTCAGCAAGGTTGGCTATCAAGAATAGAGGGGTCCTCATGCTGTTTTATTTAAATTATTTAAATAAATAATTTAGAAAAACGGCATGGGTCCCCCCATTTTTGATAACCAGCCTTGCTAAAGCTCACAGCTGGGGGCTGGTATTCTCAGGCTGGTATGGGGCCATGGATATTGACCCCCCTGCTGAAAAATAGCAGCCTGCAGCTGCCCAGAAAAGGCACATCTATTAGATATGCCAATTCTGGCGCTTTGCCCGACTCTTCCCACTTGCCCTGTAGTGGTGGCAAATGGGGGTTCTTATTTGCGGGGTTGATGTCACCTTTGTGCTGACAGGTGACATCAAGCCCATGGCTTAGTAATGTGGAAGCATTTATAAGACACCTATCCATTACTAATCCTATAGATACATGGTAAATAAATACACAGCCAGAATAAAGTCTTTTATTAGAAATAAAACAAAGCACAGTTTTACTTTTCTATTTAAAAATAACAAACAGTTTTACTCATCTAATGCCTATTCCACCAAAGTCCTCGTTCTCCTGTAATAAAACAAAAATTAAAAAAACCAACAATATCCCTCAACTCTCGGTTGTTCTGTCCCACGTCGTAGTCCATGTCTGGGGGATAACTAGTTTTCAACCTGGATGATGCCAAGATGTGACCATCCAGGCTGAGAACCACTGGTGAATGAGCTGATGCGAGCATGGCGTCAGTGACCGAGGGGTGATGTCATAGAGGTTACCTCCTGTCACTGAGGCTCCGTTCCCAGCCAGGCTGAGCTACGGTGAGATCCCACCTAGCACTGTGAGTGCTCATAAAATAACAGGTTAATGCTAGTTATCCCAGCACAGCTTGATGATATCACCATTGGTGGGTTTTTTAATACTTGCCTACCTCAGACCTTCTTCATTGATATTAACCTTAACTCTAGTCTGCTATCCTACAGTTCGCCCTTCTTGGTTTTGAGCTTTTATGTTCTTAGATTTTTATTCCATACTTGTCCGTCTGGTTGTCTTTTCAGTTCACCAACCTTCTGGTTCCCACTCTTGACTTGACTGGACCACATCTCTGGTAGTTCTTTACCTCTTCTATGGTTGCCAATAGTTATGTTGCCAGCTCTGTTCCTCAAATATAGCCCTGATGGTAATTTCCAGTTTGAACCCACTTTTGTTTCACCTCTAGCAATGGTTTTTCTGGTTCCCACACTTGACTTGTCTTATCTCTGGTTGTTCTTCAGCTCTTCTATGGTTGCCAATAGTTACGATGCCAGCTCTGTTCCGCAAATATAGTCCCGAGGGTGGGTATCCAGTTTTAACTCACTTCTGTTTTGCTTATTGCATTGGTTTTACTTGTTTACTTAATTCTGGCACTTGCCACCAGAGGTGGATTAGGTTTGATATAGAAGCCTGGTTAAAATATTTGGTAGGATTTCCATTCCTTAACATAGAGCTAGACCCTGTTTGATCTGTATCAAATCCACATATCTGTTCATATGAGTGTCCATCTACAACTGAAGTTGCTGGAAACTATGGATACAGCTAGACTAGGGTCTCACAGGATCACACAATGGTCACTTACGTGTGCCTTCATTATATTCCAACTGTGTTTGCTAGCAGTTTGAAACTCCTCTGATGGGTTTTGCTGTGCTTCTTCCGGGCGCCTCACTAAGACTAAAGGCCCTAACAGACATTAAAGTAACATTGACCAAAATCGCCAATATTGGTAGAATCTAGTGTGTATGGGGGCCTCTTGACTGCTATCCACCACCAGATGATGTTAGGAAATGATGTGGCACATCAAATTTCTAACTGCCAATCCTTGTTCTCCAAAAGATAACCAACCACTAGAGAGGTCATAGAGAACACAGGAGCATTTGGCTGTGCCGAGCACTCTTGTGCATAGAGGAATTGGCAGAGATAGCTGTTGACCAAAGGATTGCTTGTCTGATAACTATCTGTTAGGTACGGGGTGGCTTTATGTACTGCAGTTCAGGTAGCCCAGAGGTTCATTCATCTACCACGTCTCAGTATTCATGGGGTTAAAGAGTAGCTTTGTCAATTAACAATCACACTTCTAATGCTGACGAACAAGAGGACATTTTATTTTAACCAAACTGATTAATTAGGCGGAGTCCTTTGCCTCTAATTAGTCTAATTAATGGTGGCCAGGGTGCCGTCTCGAGTTGTTGTGACAAGTGAAATCACGTTGTCACGGAGATGTGGGCAAGGTGAGACTAAATGAGGCTTTTTCAGGTGGCAGGTAAAGCGGAGAAATGCTTCACACAACAGGCAAGGTGAAAATGGCCTTTTTTTAGCATCAGGAAATTAGTTTACTTTTCAAAACTTGTGACGTCTTCTCCAAACATATCGAAAATATGAATACATTTACGTTAATTTTTTTTCCATCCAAAAATTCTGTCATTTTGCTTTTTTATTTTTATTTAAAACAAATTCCCCATGGAAGCTCCTTACTTTTTTTTTTTTCCATTAACATGTATTTCTGGTAATGATCTGGTAATTCACTTGGACCCCTTACCACTGCACTGCTTTTCCATGCTCCGTGACATGTCCCGTCTAATATTCTATTTAAAATTTTACCTTTATTATTTGTAGTTCCCATTTTCACCACTAGTGGCAGCAAAGCATTTCCAAGAACCATAGTGTAATCTGTTACAGACAAAACATAATTCTTTAAACTGCTATAACTTTTTAATAAACATTAACACACTCATAACAGGATAGACTGTTTATTCAGTACAAAGAGCTCTATATGCTAACTACTTAAAAAAAAGTGATTGTGACCCTTTAAATTTTGCCCTATTACATTTCTTGCTTTACTGTCCAAATCTGTAAATTACCAAAAGAACAGAAGTGGTGAAATGACTTAATCAGGAGGTCAAGTGCCCCTATTATTTATTAGTCTCTAGCACGATTTTGCTTGTAATCTTATTTTTTTATTTTTTATTTCTATTGTTATTATTTGTATATTTTTTACATTTGTGTAATTTTAATTATATATAATTATGATTGATTTCTAAGTACTTATTTATATGTATATTTATGAATACACTTTTATTATCATTCTTATTTTTTTTAATTTATCTATATATTCATTATTTTACTTTTATTATCCTAATTTTATTTTGATTTATTTTTCATGTATTTGTATATCATTTTTTATACTTTTATTATCATTATTAATTTACTTTATTATAACCCCCCATTCTTTTATTATAAATTATCATGAGTGTAATTCATCATTTATTCCTGATTATTATTTTATTTACTTTATTTTTTTATTAAGATTTAGTATATTTTTATTATTTACTAGTTCGCATTTATTAATTTGATTACATCAATTTATTTCTATATTTAACTAGCTATTTATTACTATTTTACAAAAATATTCCCGATCCTATAAAAAAGTCCTTCAAAACTAAAAATATACAGTTTATTTTTATACCCGGCTCCCTCTGTGAAGTGATTAGCCGAATATTTCACCGTCTCACTTATTCGATGATCCAGACAATTAAATTCCTGTTATAGGGCCATTATTTTTAGGGACGGGTGAGCTTTTTCATTTTTTTCCCCCTAAGATAACAGGGTGTATTGTGAGACCCTGGCCCACTTTCTAGTCATTTGGCAGATGCTTTGTTAGAGCGGAGTGTATAGCCACAAAACGGGAGACTGGAGTTAAAGACACAGAACAAGAGTTGAGTGTTTGCCAATAAAAATGATCGCAAATCTGCCTGCTGATGTCACAACCCCGCAGGTCAAAGGTCACCGAGGAATAAATGGCTTCTGAAAAGCAGGGCCTGTTTTGTGCACAAAGCTGTTGCTGGCTGGATAGACATCTTCCATGAGTGAATGGCTCATACAAAGGCATCCAGTCTGCCTCATTAACAGCCCAGGACAGGGGGAGAGAGAAGTGTTTGATGAGATCTTAGGATCCCACTGTGACTCTGTGCCATGTAAATGGAATAATTACTATGATCTAATGGTCTCTCCTTCAGCGAACAGCCTTCTTTTCAAAGGAACCACTCTTCATTGTATTCAGGGGCTGCATTATAAACCATGGGGTGCTGATTTGCACTGAGAGACTGACAGACTCATGGCAGGTTGCGTCTTGCCAGCTTTTGGCGCTGGCAGATTGGGAGTCCTGCTTCTACTGGAGCTCCTGGAGCCGCCACATTGACATAGGTTGGGGTCACCAAACTCTTTTGCAAGAGATTTGTGGGCTCAGAGGAGAGTCAATATCTCAAAGAGCAATGCCTTTCATTCTGAGGGTACTTATTTGCCCCTTCTATTAACAGCTACCCCTATTGTGAACACCAATTATCTATAATGTAATACTAGAATATTACTCGTCTTCATGGGTTCTGTAGTACTTGTGCACTATTACTCCCCTCCTCCTTTGGTGGGGGGAAGGATACAGATTGAGGGCGGATTCAGGAGCTAAGGCAAGGTCAGTGGACCCCAGCGTCTTCACCATCAAAAGTAATCCAGGAAACAGGATGATCTGGGGCGCCCCCTAGCGTTAGGGGCAGGGAAGGAGCCCCTGGAGTCGTGACAGTGCAAAAAAAAATTCAATTCTGGCATTTTGATTTTTATTTATCACTTAAGTCATTTTATACATTGATAAATTTGAGAGACCAAATTGTTATGGAAGCACAGTTGCCAAATATGTTTCTTTTTTTAAATTTCTTTATTTTTAATGAGGGAGAACAGGAGCTGATTCGATTTTCTTTTTATATATTGACAAGATTCATAGGAGATCCTTAATGGCAGTGACAGGGGGACTTCAAACACAAAGATTTAATGCTCCTAACATAAATACAGATGTAGTAATCTTTATCTTGTCACAGCACAATACTTTATTTACATGGACATGTAGCACATCATCTAACAAGTTATAGATTGTTGTATGAGTTCAAGATCACAATTAATGTACATTACCAAATCCATCACCAATACATGCATACAGTGCCAGAATCAGTACAAGAATACACAACCAAATGAATTATAAGGAGACATACTGGGTATAAGGAATGTAGAAAAACATATCCTAATAAAAATGTACATCTTCACACTTTAATGTTATACTTACAGGAAACTTACAGGATATACTACTACTTTCAAATAAAACATCAGTTGCCTATAACTTGATTAGTGTCACATATTCAGAGTTTCTTGAGAGTCTATAGACAGACCCTCAAGATTTTGGAGCTGTCTTTGGGAATTTTTGCCAATCATTCCAAAACAGCATTTGTTAGATCAGACAATGATGTTGGACGAAAGGGCTCACAATTTCTGTAGGCTGTGGTTGAGGTCAAGGCTCAGTATGGCCAGTCATGTTCTTCCTACCAAATTCACCCAACCATGTCTTTATGGACCTTGTGCACTAGGGCACAGTAATGGAGAACAGAAAAGGACCTTCATCCAAAGTGTTCCCCCAAAGTTTGAAACTGCAGTAATCCAAAAATGTCTTGTATGCTGAAGCATTAAGATTTCCCTGCACTGGAACTACGTGGCCGAGGATTACCCCTGAAAAACAAGTCCCAAGCCCATAACATTATCCCTTCTCCACCAAGCTTTACAGATGGCACAATGCAGTTAGGCATGTAATGTTCTCCTGGCATTCACCAAACCCAGACTCGTCCATCAGGTGCAAGATACAAAACTGAGATCCGTCACTCCACAGAACACGTTTTCAATGTTTCAGAGTCCAGTGGTGGCTTCTTAGTACCACTCTATCCCATGTTTGGCATTTATATGTGGTGAGGTGATGTAAAACCTGCACGCAGCTGCTCAGCCATGGAATCCCATGCACTACACATTGAACATATGGGATTAATTATAGGTGGGGAAGAAAGAAACTAAATATAGTTGGAGAGAGAGAGAAAGTAATTTTGACTGGGGAAGTGAGAGAGCTGACAATTCAACCTCCATTGAAGTAGGGTCTCCCTGCAATGAACAGGTAATGATCACAGGAGATTTATTCTGGGAAAAAGACACCAAGGCTAAGATTCATTTACATACAGATGGGGCAGTACACTTCTCAGGCATAAGCTTCCTCAGATCAAAACACTGTCTGAGACTATTTGGAGGCAGTGGTTAGTGATGAGTATTGGGGTTTGCATTGATCCAATATTTATGAGAGAATTATTTTCGCTGTCATAGCTAAGGGATGCACATAAAGCCTTCACTCACATCATCGTAAGGCCATTCTAATCCCTCCAACTTAATATCTGCCTGATGGATGGTGCTATCTATGCCATGTTTCATCTCTATACACAGATAAAATCATGATAAGAAACATGACGACAATATCTACCGCCTGGAACCTCCAGGGATGAAGACATCCCGAAAGCTAGGGATCTCAAAAATTTCTAACAGACCTAGCACATCCCACAACCAGCTCCCATATGAGATCCCCAGGTATGAGGGTGTAATCTTGATCTAACTAAAAGCAGACTTTGGGTGTCTGTCATTGGTCATTCTTGAATACATAGTTCGCTGTAAGACTGTTCCATTTTCCCAATCGAAGTGCTTCCCTCCATAAAGATAGGAGTCTTTCCTGCAATATCAAGTTTAGTAATTTTCTTTCGTTATTCCTTTTTATCCTATATAATTGTATATATTGTATTATTTTGTTCTGATTTTGTATCATCTTTGTATATTTTTATATACACTGCCTACCTTTCCAGATTAAATATATAAAATGTAATAGCTCTGCTCCTCTTGCTCTGAAACCGCACCCCTAAAGCCATACACTACCTGTAACAGGTGTCCAATCGGCCTGTATAAACAATTGGTGGTTGCAGCTAGTAGTTACCATATTTTGCAGTTTATAAGACGCACCCCCAAATTTGAGGATAAAAAAAGGAAAAAAAACTTTTTTAATAAAATGGTGATGCTTCTTAGGGTACCGTTACACTAAACGATTTACCAACGATCACGACCAGCGATACGACCTGGCCGTGATCGTTGGTAAGTCGTTGTGTGGTCGCTGGAGAGCTGTCACACAGACAGCTCTCCAGCGACCAACGATGCCGAAGTCCCCGGGTAACCAGGGTAAACATCGGGTTACTAAGCGCAGGGCCACGCTTAGTAACCCGATGTTTACCCTGGTTACCATTGTAAATGTAAAAAAAAAAAACACTACATACTCACATTCCGGTGTCTGTCACGTCCCTCGCCGTCAGCTTCCCGCACTGACTGTGTCAGTGCCGGCCGTAAAGCACAGCACAGCGGTGACGTCACTGCTGTGCTCTGCTTTTACTTTATGGCCGGCGCTCACAGTCAGTGCGGGAAGCTGACGGCGAGGGACGTGACAGACACCGGAATGTGAGTATGTAGTGTTTTGGGTTTTTTTACATTTACAATGGTAACCAGGGTAAACATCGGGTTACTAAGCGCGGCCCTGCGCTTAGTAACCCGATGTTTACCCTGGTTACAAGCGAACACATCGCATCGACAGCGGGTGATCCAGCGACGAAAGAAAGTTTCAAACGATCTGCTATGACGTACGATTCTCAGCGGGGTCCCTAATCGCAGTAGCGTGTCAGACACAGTGAGATCGTAAGTATATCGCTGGAACGTCACGGATCCTGCCGTCGTAGCGACCAAAGTGCCACTGTGAGACGGTACCCTTACAATCCAGGGAGTGGTGGCTGCGGTGAAGCGGAGTCCAGGGTCGCTGCTGGCAGAGGTAGGAGTGGGGCGATGCTGCGGACCCCAGATTGGGAGAAAGGAGTGTTGATGTGCGACGCTACGAGGATCATAAAAGTGTGTCTTATGATCCAAAAAATACGGTATTTTTGTTATTGCACAGCTGGCAGTGACAGTACAGTGGTATATACAGTATATATACCGTATATACTCGTGTATAAGCCGAGTTTTTCAGCACATCTTTTTGTGCTGAAAACGCCTCCCTCTGAGCTTATACACAAGTCACGGTGCAGAGAGCTGGTGGGGGTGTGGGGGCGGCAGAGCAGCGGGTGCCAGGAGTCAGCACACACATCATACTCACCTACCTGCGCACCGTCGGTACTGGCACTGCATCTCGCTCCCTGGCTGCACCTCTTCCTGTGCTCAGCGGTCATGTGGTACCGCTCATTAAGGTGATGAATATGCGCTCCACCCCCTGCAGCTCTTCCTGTCCATGATTATGGACGCATCTCTATTCCCATAGGGGTGGAGCGCATATTCATCACCTTAATGAGCGGTACTACGTGACCGCTGAGCACAGGAAGAGCTGCAGGCAGGCGCAGATGCAGTTCCAGCACAGAGGGTGTGCAAGTATGCGAGTATGATGGGGGTTTTTTCCAATAGGAAACATACACACAGGGATAGGGAATAAGGAGGCATGCATACAGGGACTGAACGGGGAAGACCTGTGCAGCGCCCCAAAGTCCTGGTCGTTGCAGTAATGTCGTTCTTCCACCAGGGGGAGTGATATTACGTCTGAAGGCAATAAAGGAGATCTCTTTACAGGTATCACAAACAACACAACACACCTCACACTCCAGCCCACCAGGGGGAGCTATGCTCCTATCTATTAGGGCACTCCTCACAATTAGGTAAAACTGGTAGTCTGGACAGGAAGTTAGGCAGAAGCGAGCTGGGCTTCACCCAGTAAGCTGCTATCTGAGCTTCTCTCAGGTAGTGGGTCCCTGACAGTGGTGGGATCCAGTCAGAGGCCTAGATGGAAGGCCACGGAGCTGCGCCTGCCCCACGTGCGGCAGCATCCTAAGGAAGAGTCATTAGAAGGGAGTTGTATTGCGGAGGGTGAGAAACGAAGTCATAGCAAAAGGAGAGGAATCCAGAAGGAGTTCTGCCCTACAAAAAGGCTGCCTCCTTTCTGAGGCGCAGGAATCCGGTAGCCGGAACACCGAGGGAGTAAGGATCTCTACACTTTACTTCAGAGACCAGCAGGACAGTTAATTCCACGTTAGCTGCCCGACCTTATACCCAGGAGGCACGGTGGCAACTTGTGGGGGCTGGGGCGTGATAGAGTCCCTGTAAAAAGCCTCAGGCCATCAGTCATATGGGTTTGTCCTATCCTATCCATCAGGGGGACAGAGAGAAAGAGACATAACATCTACAATAGTTGTGAGGACCTTACCGAGAAGCTCAGCAGGGAGGTACTACAACACACAGGCGCTAGAGGAAGGCTACTGATTTCCACCTGGATAAGGGGACTCTGGATTTGCCTTTGGACCGGTTGGACTCTGCCTACCCTGTGGTCTGTACCCTGGACTGTGGACACTGAAGCCTTCAGTAAAGGTAAAGATTCTGCACCCTTGTGTCCTTATTCTTCACTGCGCCTCGCACCATCCACCATCTACACTCTGGGAAGCCCTGGGGATGCACTTCACCTGTGGGAAGGTATACTGTCTAGCTGCCGTAACATCACCCCAGCGAACCCCTCACAGCAGCGTCGGTCACCCTGACCGAATACCACAGGTGGCGTCCCGAACATTATCCCTTTAAAGACCTTTCCCCCATTTACAACGGAAGTCCGTAGGGCCACGGACCGGGTCAGCCACCGTGACATCCCTGCCGAGAACCGACGGGCCCGGTACCGAGTACCCCACTGCCCTACTGGGGGCGCTACACATGCATACAGGGATGGAACGGTGAGGCATGCAGACAGGGGCAGGGATGGGGAGGCACTCATTCCAGGACAGGGAAGAGGAAGGCATGCATACAATGACAGGGACTGGGGAGGTAGGCAGACAGGGACAGGGAGGCATTCATACCAGAACAAGGAAGGGGGAGCCATTCATAGCAGGACAGGGATGAGGGGACAATGCATACCCGGCTTATACTAGAGTCAAAAAGCTTACTCAGTTTTCCGTGGCAATAGTAGGTGCCTCGGCTTATACTCGGGTCGGCTTATATTCAAGTATATACGCTATATATATAAGTAAGCCTTCAATTTTTAAGAAATCCCCAATAGTGTCACCAGCAAAGCACCCCCACACCATCACACCTCCTCCTCCATGCTTCACGGTGGGAACCAGGCATGTAAAGTCCATCCGTTCACCTTTTCTGCGTTACACAAAAAAAAAGAGGGATTAGTATGTTCTAAATATTCACCCTTTAAGGTTTTTCTCTGATTTAAGTAGAGGAAAGCATTTAGAAATATAATTGGTTGTAACACTGATAATTGGAAAGGCAGACACTAATAGAATGACATACTACAATTATAATCAAACATTTTAAAATTCTACTTTTTTTGTGTATCTCTCTCTCTCTCTCTCTCTCTCTCTCTCTATATATATATATATATATATATATATATACAGTACAGACCAAAAGATTGGGCACACCTTTTCATTTTAAGATTTTTCAGTATTTTCATGACTATGAAAATTGTACAATCACACTGAAGGCATCAAAACTATGAATTAACACATGTGGAATTATATACTTAACAAAAAAGTGTGAAACAACTGAAAATATGTCTTATATTTTAGGTTCTTCAAAGCAGCCACCTTTTGCTTTGATGACTGCTTTGCACACTCTTGGCAATCTCTTGATGAGTTTCAAGAGGTAGTCACCGGGAATGGTCTTCCAACAATCTTGAAGGAGTTCCCAGAGATGCTTAGCACTTGTTGGCCCTTTTGCCTTCACTCTGCGGTCCACCTCACCCCAAACCATCTCGATTGGGTTCAGGTCTGGTGACTGTGGAGGCCAGGTCATCTGGCGTAGCACCCCATCACTCTCCTTCTTGGTCAAATAGCCCTTACACAGACTAGACTGGAGGTGTGTTTGGGGTCATTGTCCTGTTGAAAAATAAATGATGGTCCAACTAAACGCAAACTGGATGGAATAGCATGCCGCTGCTAGATGCTGTGGTAGCCATGCTGGTTCAGTATACCTTCAATTTTGAATAAATCCCCAACAGTGTCACCAGCAAAGCACCCCCACACCATCACACCTCCTCCTCCATGCTTCACGGTGGGAACCAGGCATGTAGAGTCCATCCGTTCACCTTTTCTGCGTCGCACAAAGACTCGGTGGTTGGAACCAAAGATCTCAAATTTGGACTCATCAGACCAAAGCACAGATTTCCACTGGTCTAATGTCCATTCCTTGTGATCTTTAGCCCAAACAAGTCTCTTTTGCTTGTTGCCTGTCCTTAGCAGTGGTTTCCTAGCAGCTATTTTACCACGGAGGCCTGCTGCACAAAGTCTCCTCTTAACAGTTGTTGTAGAGATGTGTCTGCTGCTAGAACTCTGTGTGGCATTGACTTGGTCTCTAATCTGAGCTGCTGTTAACCTGCGATTTCTGAGGCTGGTGAATAGGATAAACTTATCCTCAGAAGCAGAGGTGACTCTTGGTCTTCCTTTACTGGGGCCGTCTTCAGGTGAGCTAGTTTCTTTGTAGTGCTTGATGGTTTTTGCAACTGCACTTGGGGACACTTTCAAAGTTTTCCCAATTTTTCAGACTGACTGACATTCATTTCTAAAAGCAATGATGGCCACTTGTTTTTCTTTACTTAGCTGCTTTTTTCTTGCCATAATACAAATTCTAACAGTCTATTCAGTAGGACTATCAGCTGTGTATCCACCAGACTTCTGCTCAACACAACTGATGGTCCTAACACCATTTATAAGGCAAGAAATCCCACTTATTAAACCTGACAGGGCACACCTGTGAAGTGAAAACCATTTCCGGTGACTACCTCTTGAAGCTCATCAAGAGAATGCCAAGAGTGTGCAGCCAAGAGTGTGCAAAGCAGTCATCAAAGCAAAAGGTGGCTACTTTGAAGAACCTAGAATATAAGACATAATTTCAGTTGTTTCACACTTTTTTGTTAAGTACATAGTTCCACATGTGTTAATTCATAGTTTTGATGCCTTCAGTGTGAATTTACAGTTTTCATAGACATGAAAATACAGAAAAATCTTTAAATGAGATGTGTTCAAACTTTTGCTCTGTACTGTATATACATGTACAGGCCAAATTTTACAATTTTTAGCACTGTCACTTATGAAGTGATAACTCTGTAATGCTTCAACAGATCCCAATGATTCTGAGATAGTGTTTTCATGACATATTGTACTTAATGATAGTGGTAAAATATCTTCGATATGGCTTGCATTTATTAGTGAAAAAAAAGCAGAAATGTGGCAACAATTTGGTGAATTATGCAATTTTCAAACTACTAGTTGGCCTGTACGAAATTTTTGCACATTGGTTGTCGGGGGCGCAGGCAATTTCAGGAAAATTAAGCTGGTCAAATGTAAATGTATTTAATGAGATGATGAACACAAAGAGGTATGTGTTACTGACATATATATATATATATATATATATATATATATATATATATATACACTCACCGGCCACTTTATTAGGTACACCATGCTAGTAACGGGTTGGACCCCCTTTTGCCTTCAGAACTGCCTCAATTCTTCGTGGCATAGATTCAACAAGGTGCTGGAAGCATTCCTCAGAGATTTTGGTCCATATTGACATGATGGCATCACACAGTTGCCGCAGATTTGTCGGCTGCACATCCCAAAGATGCTCCATACAAGGCAGGATGGATCCATGCTTTCATGTTGTTTACGCCAAATTCTGACCCTACCATCCGAATGTCGCAGCAGAAATCGAGACTCATCAGACCAAGCAACGTTTTTCCAATCTTCTACTGTCCAATTTCGATGAGCTTGTACAAATTGTAGCCTCAGTTTCCTGTTCTTAGCTGAAAGGAGTGGTACCCGGTGTGGTCTTCTGCTGCTGTAGCCCATCTGCCTCAAAGTTCGACGCACTGTGCGTTCAGAGATGCTCTTAGGCCTACCTTGGTTGTAACGGGTGGCGATTTGAGTCACTGTTGCCTTTCTATCAGCTCGAACCAGTCTGCCCATTCTCCTCTGACCTCTGGCATCAACAAGGCATTTCCGCCCACAGAACTGCCGCTCACTGGATTTTTTTTCTTTTTTGGACCATTCTCTGTAAACCCTAGAGATGGTTGTGCGTGAAAATCCCAGTAGATCAGCAGTTTCTGAAATACTCAGACCAGCCCTTCTGGCACCAACAACCATGCCACGTTCAAAGGCACTCAAATCACCTTTCTTCCCCATACTGATGCTCGGTTTGAACTGCAGGAGATTGTCTTGACCATGTCTACATGCCTAAATGCACTGAGTTGCCGCCATGTGATTGGCTGATTAGAAATTAAGTGTTAACAAGAAGTTGGACAGGTGTACCTAATAAAGTGGCCGGTGAGTGTATATATATATATATGTTTTCTTGAATATTTGAGCCCATGGATCCATTATATGTCCATTTTGCAAGCCGTCGAGAAAATCTCGCCATACGGATGTCACACGGATGCTTACATGCGAGGAAATCGCATCCTCGCACTGCACATGGATGACATACGGATCACTGTTCAGGGAACATTTCTGCGATTCTCGTCCATATAAAATGGACCAATTTTTTTTATATGTTGTGTGTGACTCCAGCCTAAAGGAGATCCCCCAACATTAAACATAATGGTATTTTACTTACTGATGAGAAGGGTTCTGATTGTCAGGACCTTGCAAAAGAACAGGGGCAGCAGCATTTTTTTCACCTCCACAGCAGCACTGCCATCTATCTGCAGTGTAGGGAAGTGCAACACTGCCCTATGTATGTGAACGGTGCAGCTCCCTGTACAGCAGTGCCACTTTGACAGTAAAAATGATGAAGGAGAATTGACCCCATAACTGAGCATATTTACACCATTATATAATCATTGGGAATATCCCTTTAAAAAAAAAAAGTAATATCTGCAGATTATTTAACTTTTTTTTCCTACGGTTGGATTTTTTTTTTCAATTTTTGCAAGGTTGTTTCCACCAATCTCTCCCATAGGGAAACAATGTACAGTCTTTGTTATGTCAACGCTGCAGTTTTTTACTTGGAACCAGAAGTGACTCCAGGTAAGCTGCAACCTTAGAAGGAAGATAGACTTTTCAATGACTGTCCAATAATGCGGTAAATCTGATGGTTCAGAACCTGTTCGGTCCCTTTTAGGCTGCATTCATTTATATCTTCAGTTTTAAAGCTGAAGTCTTAAACAGGTAAAGTAATTTCATTCTACTTCCACATATGTAGCAAATATTTTATATGTTCCTGCATGAAATTAGCTGGGTAAGGAGTTTGGCAAGCTGGAAAGCCCCCAAGGCAAATGTTAGAATTTGTTTCAGCTTTGTATTAGTATGCTTTGGGGTAGTGTGGTGCCACCTGAAGGTCATTTTTCCTTACTACAGGTTTATGAAAATTAATGTTTAAAGTGTATTTTGTGATCACATTGTGGATGTGTGGTGTCTTTGGCTATTTTCTTTTATGGACATACAAAGTGATCACCAAAAAAGAGTGTTTTGAAATAATATAGAAGGATTAATTTTTATGCTCTTAAATCAGAGTTATATTACACAAAATAGTTAATAAATAACATTTCCCACATGTCGACTTTACATCAGCACAACTTTTGAAACATAATTTATTTGTTAGGAAGTTTTAAGAGTTAAAAGTTAACCAGCAATTTCTCATTTTCTCCAACAAAATTTACAAAACCATTTTTTTAGGGACCACATCACATTTAAAGTGACTTTAAGGGGTTTATATGACAACAAATACCCATTCTGAAAAAACTGCACACTTCAGGTGCTTCATAGGAATTTTTTTAATGTGGAAGGAAAGAAGTAACATTTTTTTGTCACAAATATTTTACTTTAGACCTAATTTTTTTTATTTTTACAAGGGTAACAGGAAAAAATGGACCACAAAGTTTGCTCTGCAATTTCTCCTGAGCACGCAGATACATCATATATGGGGGAAAACCACTGTTTGGGCACACTACAGGGTTTCGAAGGGAAAGAGCGCCATTTAACTTTTTGAAGGCAAAATTTGCTGGAATAATTAGCGGATGCCATGTCACGTTTGGAGAGCCCCTGATGTGCCTAAACAGTGGAAACTCCCCACAAGCAACACCATTTTGAAAACTAGACCCCCTCAGGGAACTTATCTAGGTGTGTGGAAAACACCTTTAATCCCCAGGTACTTCACAGAAGTTTATAACATTGAGTCGTGAAAATAAAAAAAATCAAATTTTTTCCAGAAATTTTTTTTAGCCCCCAATTGTTTTTCCACAAGGACAGTGGAGCGCCTGCCAGGACCATGGGGTACTCGGTACCGGGTCTGGTGGTACTTAATGGGGTGGTCACATTGGCAATGACCTGATCTGTGGCCCTGGGCGTCCAGTTAAAGGGGATGTGGATGAAAGTGGAAATAAAGTCTTTAATGGATGATTTGTGACGCCACCTATGGTGTTCGGGCGGGATGGCTGACGCTGCTTCAAGGGACCTCTGGGGCTGATGCTAATGCAGCTTGGATGGTTCTGCTCTCCACAAGTAGAGGGGGCCCCAGGGCTGCTTGGTACAGTTGGTAAGGAATGGTAAACGATGGGATGCAGGACTGAGGGTGCAGGTAATGTTTGAGGAACAAAAGGGTAGCAGTTTCCTTTACCTTTTACTGATGAAATACAAGTACAGTCCAGGGTACAGGTAGCAGGTGGTGTTGGGGTCCGGGCAGCCTTGAATTAGCTTGGGATCCACTTAGCCAGGTGGGTTCGGAGGTCTTCCTTCTGCACTTTGTACTCTGACCCTTGCTGCCTGAAGCTCTGCACAAGTCCTTTCAGTGTCTGTACTCCTAACCCATATGGCTGACAGCCTGAGCCTGTCATGGGCGCTGCCTTCTCACTGGTTGCCTCCGAATGTCAGTTGGGAACAGGAGACATGGAATCTCCTGCCCTCCGGATTCGGTGGCTGGGTATGCAATCCTCTCACCACCACAGACTCCGGTATCTAGTCTCTAAGCCAGTGGCGTAACTTGAAACTCATGGGTCCCGATGCAAAAGCTCAAACGGGCCCCCCAAATATTTTAAATCTTTAATAGCAATAGTCTTTTTCTATAGGCCAAAGGGACTTTTAGGGCCCCCTAGGCTCCAGGGCCAGGGTGCGATTGCAACACCTGCACCTGTTGCAGTTACACCCCTGCTCTAAGTGCTTTAGCTTGGGGTGAGACCAATCACAGCTCCAGACCCCAGTCTCTTTCCTCACGTCCTTCCTTTCCCTTCAGTGTCTCACACTCAACTCTCTAACCCCGCCTCCAGACCAGAACTTACCCTGAAACCAGGTTTAGAGCTCTCCCTTCTGGTGTGGAGTTAGGAAGGGAAGGTGTTGCCTGTTTGTATTACCTGCCAAGTGGATCCCTTCTTACCTCCAGGCAAGACATCACCCCCTGTGAGGAGGGCAATGCCATTGTGCAACCGGATTCCTGGGGTGTACAGTAGCAGGAGAAAATGGACCCCAAAATTTGTTGTGCATATTCTCCTGAGTATGCAGATACTCGATATGTGGGGGTAAACTACTATTTGGGCTGACGGCAAGGCTTAGAAAAGGAGTGACGCTTTGGAATGGTCTGTCGGTCTCATGTCTCGTTTCAAGAGCCTCTGATGTGCCTAAACAATGGAAAACCATTGTGACACCATTTTGGAAGCTAGACCCTTCAAGGAATGTGTCTAAATGTGTGGTGAGCACCTTGAAACCTCAGCTGCTTCACAAAAGTTTAGGACGTAGAGCCGTGAAAAAAAAAAAATTGCCACAAGAATGTTATTTTAGCACCATGTTTTTATTTTCACAGTGATAGCTGGAGAAATGGACTCCAAAATTTGTTGTGAAATTTCTCCCGAGTACACCGATACCCAATAAGTGGTCAAAAACAAATTTTGAGGCACAGTGCAAAGCTCAGAAGGGAAGAAGCACCATATCGTAGTTCACATTTTGATGGACTGGTTTGAGAATGCCATGTCACAATTGCAGAGCCCATGAGGTGCCAGAACATCAGAACCCCCCATAAGAGGCCCCATTTTACAAACTACACCTGTCAATGAACTTATCTAGGGGTGCAGTGATCATATTGACACCACAGGTGGGTCACAGAATTTTATACCATTGGGCAATGAAGAAAAAAATAATTACATTTTTACCACCAAAATTTAGTTTTATCCCCAGATTTTCATACTGGGAAATTGTAAAAATGGTACCAAAATTTGTCCCACAATTTCTGCTGAATAAAACCTAGAAGAAACAAAATGAGCAAAAATTCCTGCTGTAACTACTGTAGATAAATAAAAAGCTAGAGCATTTAAATAACTCAGGGTTCTTAGTAATACTGTTTTTTTTTATCAAAAATAGCATAAAAGCCATCCCATCATCGTCAAAGTGCCCTGATTGGGACGGTCCTACGCTGTCTAATATTAAAAACCATACCATGTGTCAGAGATGACCTGAGTGTGTGAATAGGGACAGACAAAAGGACCGGGTCCCAATCTATAGACACCAGTCTGGGAAAGCTTTTAAATGTAATTACCAGCTCAGAAAAGGGAGGCAACACCCCGGCTTGCACAAAATGCAAAAATACAAAATAAAACAGAAAAATTGAGCTTGGATTAAGTTGGTATACATGTAGCACATAAACGCATGTTCACATGCCACAACGCGCACAAAACCTACAGGAAACAAAATGAGCAAAAAATAAATAAAAAGCAAGTGCATTTAAATAATTCAGGGTTCTTAGTAATACTGTTTTTGATCAAAAATAGCATAAAAGCCATCCCACCATCGTCATTGTGGCCAATGTGAACATGCGTTTTTGTGCTGCATGTATACCAACTTAATCCAAGCTCAATTTTTGTGAATTTCTGCTGAATGTAGAAATACCCCATATGTGACTGTACAGCACTGCTTAGCCATATGGCAAGACTCGCTCCGTACCTCCCGAGAAGTATGGTTATACACGAGACACCCTGGATCGCAGAATTTTCTATAATAGTTTGCGGACACCATATACAGAGCCCCTAAGTGCTAGAAGAGCAGAATTCCTCCTCCCTCAAGTGATCCCATTTTGGAAATTATACCTCATTGGGAATTTATCTACAGGTGTCGTGACAATTTTGACTCCATGGGTGTTTTCCAAAAATAAGCAGCAGTGGATGTTGCTGAGTGAAAATTACAAACTGCCGTTGTAGTGACCAGTATGTTGCAGTGACCAGTACATTGTAGTGCCCATACATTGTGCCCAGCTCATGCACCCATAAATTAGGCGGGCTCGTATCACTATAGAAATGCCAAACATGTGAACACTAAATGTGGTTTAGGCACCCTGGGATCAGAAGAGATGGGGGCAATTGGATTTGAGAGCGCAGAATGTGCTGAATTTCTTTTGGGGAGAGAGGGCCATTTCACTCTTCCAGAGCCTTTGTGCTACTGTAACAAGCTGGGCCCCCTGCCACATACAAACAATGTCCCCACTGCGGCATACCTTTTGCTTCACCCTCTGCACCATCTCTGTCCCATCGTGCTGGCTGAAGTTCCGCCGCTTCCATTGTTTTACAATAAGAGACAGAGTCCTTTTCAAACTTTAAACGAAGGTCTTTACTCTGTGTTTTAATAAAAATAAACTAGGCACTCAACTTAAAGATGAATTTTTTGACTTTTAATATAGTCAAGGCAAATCGTTTCGGCAGCATTTGACCCTCAGGGGTCAAGGGCCAAGGAGCACTCACTGCTGTTGTCTGCAGTGGCCCTCCTGCGATTGGTGGATCCCTCCATGGACACAGCGATGTGCACTCCGGCTCCCGCTGACAAAGTCCCGGCTGGACTATCACCTCCGGTTCAGGCTCCTCCAGGGCTGTCGCCTATCCCGGTCCTCGATGTGGTTGAGGGATAGATTCCATACAAAGTTTTTCCAGCCTCCGCTACTGCCCCAACTTCTGAAGACTAGGCTCCCGCTCTGGAAGACGTTGAGGCTTCGTTTCCTGCTGATGTTCAGGCTCCTCTTGACGTGGCTCGGGCTCTCCTTGACGTGGCTCGGGCTCCTGTGGACGGCGCTCCGGCTGCGGCAGTTTCAGCAGCGTCATCTCTCTGTCGCCCGGGTCGGGCCCTCTCTTCCTCCTGTCGCTATTTCCATTCTATGCGGCCGCAGTGATGAGTGCAGGAGTGGTGCATCGCTGCCAGTTCTGTGTCTCGTAATGACACCGTGCAGCTGCACCCAGGGTCAATTCTGGCCTCTCCACTCATTTCCTAGTAGCGTGTGCCAGAGGGTGAGGCCTTTTCCTCCTGCTACACACCCACCATGGGTGGGACGAGAGACGTGGTAGAACAGATTTTCGTGCCATTTCTGGGGGTTCACGCCTATGAAGGGTGAGGTCATAGTTGTCACTCTCCTTGTTGGCTCCAAACTCTGCTATCATTAGAGCCGCCATATTTGCCATCACCACTTTAGTCACATTTAAGGTTTTAGACATGTCCATAATATCAGTCAAATCCAGCATTTCAGTAACATTTACAATTTCTTCATCTTTACTCTTAACATCTTCCACAGCATTCTCACGCTGCATGGTTGCGGGATCCTGCTGCACTACACCAAGTGTAACAGGCTGGGCCAGGGCCATAGTTGAGGCTAAATACATCTGGTTACTCATGCTATATGAAATATATATATATATATATATATATATATATATATATATGTGTTTTTTAGAATATTTGAGCCGATGGATCCATGATATGTCCATTTTGCAAGCCTGTGTGAAAAAAACGCTGTACGGAAGCCATGCTGATGCCATACGGATGACACACGGATAAATTGAATACGGAACAGTGTTTTGGGACAATTTCTGCGTATTACGGCCGTAAAAAACGGACCGTATTTTCATACGCCTAGTGTGATGCCGGCCTCATTATAGAGAATCTTCTGACGGGGATTCCATCTGAATAACGTATTTCAGAGATGTACACGGAAACCCCAGTATAAGTGCTCAGCGCAGAGCGCAGGATAAATGTGCTCCAAGCCTTATTGCAATCTTTGGGAGGCAGAATTTTAAAAAATCAACAGAAGGTGAAGAATTGGTTCTATTTATTTTTTGTGCCATTCCTCGTGCGGTATAAGTGACTAGGCGACTTTATTCTTCAGGTCGGTGCGATTACAGCAATACCAGATTTATATTGCATTCTATGTTTGGTTGCTGTCACACACTAAAAAATGCTTTTTATTGCAAAAACTAGTTTTTCATCACCATATTTTGAGAGCTATAATTTTTTAAATATTTCTGTTGACAAAGTCAGGTAATGGCTTGTTTTAACAGTATGTAAAATAGGGGGCAGATCACTGAGGGATCCGTGACCTGTCATAAGCCATACAGATGAATATGTAAGCAGAGCAGCACATAAAGCCCCGCCTACAGCCCCACACACAGGCCATCCCGGAGGACGAGCATATCATTAAAGGGAACCTGTCACCCCGTTTTTTCGATATGAGATAAAAATAGGACCTGAGCTTTGCTTTACATCAGTACCTTTCACATCTCCCGATTCCCCACCTTTGCTGAGAAAATACCTTAGTAATCTCTCTGTTTTCGTATGTCAATCACCCTGGTCCTGGTCCGATGGGCGGGGCCTAATCGCCTATTCTCCCCACCTCCGGCTTTGCTCTACCATTCTTCTTTCCTTACTTTGGCGTCAGTTTCTGCGGTTCCGCATTGAATTAGCGTCTCGCGTGTACGCAGTATGCTTTGACCAACTGTGGGCAAAGCATGAAATCATTATTGCGCGTGCGCTGTCTTTTGACCCTATGCTCTGTGCCCCGGAAGCATAGAAAGATTTCCGGGGCACAGAACGTCAAGGAAATGTCGGCGCATACGCAATAATGATTTCATGCGCGAGACACTAATTCAATGCGCAACTGCAGAAACTGACCGCGATCTGTGCTATTCACACATCTAGTTACGTCTGACACACCGAGGAGCAGGGGGGAGACAGCGATTAGGCCCCGCCCATCAGACTGGGGTGATTGACACAAAATGGAGAGATTACTAAGGTATTTTCGCAGCAAAGGTGGGGAATCGGGGGGATATGAAAGATATTGATGTAAAGCTGAGCTCAGGCGCTATTGAACCATATTTTTATCTCATATCGAAAAAACGGGGTGACAGGTTCCCTTTAACTGAAAACTACAAATAAAGATTATAAACAACAATCGCAAGATGGATTTCATGAACCCAGGTATCATTTTAACAGCACCAACCTTACACTATCTGTAGGTTGCTCATCACAATGCTGCTGACAGCTTCACTTTAAATAAGGTTTTTGTGTTACATTTGTCTTATATTTGTGTGTTTTTTTCATATTATGATCTGAAAAAAACAAAATTAGAAATCTTGCAATTTTTACACTGGCCACTGTGGCAATTTCACACTAGTTTGTCTCGTCCTTTCAGGAAAATTTATCATCAGAGGCAGGATTGCAATGACAGGTAACACCTCCACACACAGCTGATGAGACAGAATCCACCAACCGCAATAGGTGATGTCACCGCTCCCCTGCTCTTCACAGTGATCTTTGCACACGCTTATTGGATGCTTTAATACAAGAGATAGGTCAGAGTCTGTTCATTGTGGCTATGTACATATGGATTACCTGAAACTACAGATAGTCAAAGTCTAAAAAGTCTAAAGAGATTGGGATATAGGAAAAAATAAAATTGCCAAAAATTTTGAAAAGCTCGCTCAACGTCACATGCGTGTTCTTACAGCCGCCACTCACAGGCCTGTGAGCAGTAACTGCAGCCGAGCCAGCATCCCTGTATGTTGTGAATTTACCTTTTTGGCTCCCTCTAGTGGTTACTAGTGATTTGACTCTGGGAATGTCTGCCATCCCTTGTATGCTCACCTGGGTCGTTAGGTCAGGGGTGTTGCTATATAAGCTCCCTGGACCTTCAGTTCAATGCCTGGCAACGTTGTAATCAGAGCTAATCTGTTGTGCTCTTGTCTACTGATCCTGGTTCCTGCTAGATTAAGCTAAGTCTGCTTTCTTGCTTTTTGCTATTTGTTTTTGTTTGCATTTTTGTCCAGCTTGTACATAATCTGTATCCTAACCTTGCTGGAAGCTCTAGGGAGGCTGGAGTTCTCCCCCCGGGCCGTTAGACGGTTCGGGGGTTCTTGAATTTCCAGTGTGGATTTTTGATAGGGTTTTTGTTGACCATATAAGTTATCTTACTACATTCTGCTATTAGTAAGTGGGCCTCTCTTTGCTAAACCTAGTTCATCTCTGTGTTTGTCATTTCCTCTTACCTCACCGTTATTATTTGTGGGGGGCTTGTATCCAACTTTTGGGGTCTATTCTCTGGAGGCAAGAGAGGTCTTTGTTTTCCTCTTCTAGGGGTAGTTAGTCCTCCGGCTGGCGCGAGACATCTAGCGACCAACGTAGGCATGTTCCCAGGCTACTTCTAGTGTTGGCGTTAGGAGTAGATATATGGTCAACCCAGTTACCACTGCCCTATGAGCTGGATTTTTGTACTTTGCAGACTTACTTGTTCCTCTGAGACCCTCGCCATTGGGGTCATAACAGTTTGCCAGGCCAGTATTAAATGTTAAATGCATTGCAGAAGCGGGATTATAAGAAAGAAAATTCTGAGTTTTTTTTTTTTCTCTTTCTCATTTTTTTTTCTTTTCCCCTTTACCTCTGAGTGGCTTGTGTTTGCTGCAGACATGAATGTCCAGACCTTGATTACAGGTGTGGACCAGCTTACTGCTCGTGTGCAGGGCATACAAGATTATGTTATCAGAAATCCTATGTCAGAACCTAAGATACCGATTCCTGAACTGTTTTCCGGAGACCGATTTAAATTTAGAAATTTCAGGAATAATTGTAAATTGTTTTTGTCCCTGAGACCCTGTTCATCTGGAGACTCCGCTCAGCAAGTGAAAATTGTTATTTCTTTTTTACGGGGCGACCCTCAGGATTGGGCCTTCTCGCTGGCGCCAGGAGATCCGGCATTGGCTGATATTGATGCGTTTTTTCTGGCGCTCGGTTTGCTTTATGAGGAACCCAATCTTGAGATTCAGGCAGAAAAAGCCTTGCTGGCTATGTCTCAGGGCCAGGACGAGGCTGAAGTGTATTGCCAAAAATTTCGGAAATGGTCCGTGCTGACCCAGTGGAACGAGTGTGCATTGGCTGCAAATTTCAGAAATGGCCTTTCTGAAGCCATTAAGAATGTGATGGTGGGTTTTCCCATTCCCACAGGTCTGAATGATTCCATGGCCCTGGCAATTCAAATCGATCGGCGGTTGCGGGAGCGCAAAACCGCAAATTCCCTCATGGTGTTGTCTGAACAGGCACCTGATTTAATGCAATGTGATAGAATCCTGACTAGAAATGAGCGGAAAATTCATAGACGCCAGAATGGCTTGTGTTACTACTGTGGTGATTCTACACATGTTATCTCAGCATGCTCTAAACGTCTTACTAGGGTTGTTAGTCCTGTCGCCATTGGTAATTTGCAACCTAAATTTATTCTATCTGTAACTTTGATTTGCTCACTGTCATCGTATCCTGTTATGGCGTTTGTAGACTCAGGTGCTGCCCTGAGTCTGATGGATCTGTCATTTGCCAAGCGCTGCGGTTTTGTTCTGGAGCCATTAGAAAATCCTATCCCTCTTAGGGGTATTGATGCTACGCCTTTGGCAAAAAATAAACCGCAGTTTTGGACACAGGTTACCATGTGCATGACTCCCGAACATCGGGAGGTGATACGTTTTCTTGTTCTGCATAAGATGCATGATTTGGTTGTTTTGGGTTTGCCATGGTTACAGACCCATAATCCAGTCTTGGACTGGAAGGCTATGTCGGTGTCAAGTTGGGGCTGCCATGGAATTCATGAAGATTCCCTGCCCTTGTCTATTGCTTCTTCTACGCCTTCGGAAGTTCCGGCGTATTTGTCTGATTATCAGGATGTCTTCAGCGAGTCTAAGTCCAGTGCACTGCCTCCTCATAGGGAATGTGACTGTGCAATAGATTTGATTCCTGGCAGTAAGTTTCCTAAGGGGAGACTGTTTAATTTGTCGGTACCTGAACATACCGCGATGCGTTCATATATCAAGGAGTCTCTTGAGAAGGGGCATATCCGTCCTTCTTCTTCCCCTCTTGGTGCGGGATTCTTTTTTGTGGCCAAAAAGGACGGATCTTTGAGGCCTTGTATTGACTATCGGCTTTTAAACAAGATCACTGTCAAATTTCAGTATCCTTTGCCGCTGTTGTCAGACTTGTTTGCCCGGATTAAAGGTGCCAAGTGGTTCACCAAGATAGACCTTCGTGGTGCGTACAACCTTGTGCGCATTAAGCAAGGCGATGAATGGAAAACCGCATTCAATACGCCCGAAGGTCATTTTGAGTACTTGGTGATGCCATTTGGGCTCTCTAATGCACCTTCAGTTTTTCAGTCCTTCATGCATGACATTTTCCGGAAGTATCTGGATAAATTTTTGATTGTTTATCTGGATGATATTCTGGTTTTTTCTGATGATTGGGACTCGCATGTGGAGCAGGTCAGGATGGTTTTTAAGATTTTGCGTGAAAATTCTTTGTTTGTTAAAGGCTCAAAGTGTCTCTTTGGTGTACAGAGGGTTCCCTTTTTGGGGTTCATTTTTTCCCCTTCTGCTGTGGAGATGGACCCAGTCAAGGTCCGAGCTATTCATGATTGGACTCAACCCTCGTCAGTTAAGAGTCTTCAGAAGTTCTTGGGTTTTGCTAACTTCTACCGTCGTTTTATCGCAAATTTTTCTAGCGTTGTTAAACCATTGACGGATATGACCAAGAAAGGCTCTGATGTAGCTAACTGGGCTCCTGCTGCCGTGGAGGCTTTCCAGGAGTTGAAACGCCGGTTTACTTCGGCGCCTGTTTTGTGCCAACCTGACACCTCACTTCCCTTTCAGGTGGAGGTGGATGCTTCGGAGATTGGGGCATGGGCCGTTTTGTCGCAGAGAGGCCCTGGTTGCTCTACTATGAGACCTTGTGCCTTTTTCTCTAGGAAGTTTTCGCCGGCAGAGCGAAATTATGATGTGGGCAATCGGGAGTTGTTGGCCATGAAGTGGGCATTTGAGGAGTGGCGTCATTGGCTCGAGGGTGCTAAGCATCGTGTGGTGGTCTTGACTGATCACAAAAATCTGATGTATCTCGAGTCTGCTAAACGCCTGAATCCTAGACAGGCCCGCTGGTCATTGTTTTTCTCCCGTTTTGACTTTGTGGTCTCGTATTTACCAGGTTCTAAGAATGTGAAGGCCGATGCTCTGTCTAGGAGCTTTGTGCCTGGAGTCGCTGAACCTGTGGGTATTCTTAAGGAAGGAGTTATCTTGTCAGCTATTTCTCCTGATCTGCGGCGTGTGTTGCAGAGATTTCAGGCTGGTAGGCCTGACTCTTGTCCATCTGACAGATTGTTTGTGCCTGCTAAATGGACCAGCAGAGTCATTTCTGAGGTTCATTCCTCAGTGTTGGCAGGGCACCCGGGAATTTTTGGCACCAGAGATCTGGTGGCCAGGTCCTTTTGGTGGCCTTCCTTGTCAAGGGATGTGCGGTCATTTGTGCAGTCCTGTGGAACTTGTGCTCGAGCTAAGCCTTGCTGTTCTCGTGCCAGCGGGTTGCTCTTGCCCTTGCCTGTCCCGAAGAGACCTTGGACACACATCTCTATGGATTTCATTTCTGATCTTCCGGTGTCTCAGGGCATGTCTGTCATCTGGGTGATATGTGATCGTTTCTCCAAGATGGTCCATTTGGTTCCTTTGCCTAAGCTGCCCTCCTCTTCTGATCTGGTTCCTGTGTTCTTCCAGAACGTGGTTCATTTGCACGGCATTCCTGAGAATATTGTGTCGGACAGAGGATCCCAGTTTGTTTCCAGGTTCTGGCGATCCTTTTGTGGTAGGATGGGCATTGATTTGTCGTTTTCGTCTGCTTTTCATCCCCAGACTAACGGACAAACGGAGCGAACTAATCAGACTCTGGAGGCTTATTTGAGGTGTTTTGTCTCTTCTGATCAGGATGATTGGGTGACCTTCTTGCCGTTGGCAATTCAGAAACAGGAGGAGGGGGGAAGGGAAAGGGTTGGAGCTTGACACGCCGAGACATACATCTAGGAGCCGTTGCAAATGAATATAACTGGTGGGTGCCGTACCTGCTGGTGATTAACAGCTGATGTAGAAGAGAAGAGAAATGGAAATTCCCAGCACGTCCATCCAGTATGAATAAAATAGCCAAAATTTATTAGAACATTTTAAAAAACAATTTTAAAAAAAGAGAGAAAAACCCTCTTTGCCTGACGCGTTTCTGGCGCACTACAGCGCCCTTAGTCATAGCCGTTGGCTGAATTTGCCCTTAATAATCGGGCTAGTTCCGCCACCTTGGTTTCGCCATTTTTCTGCAACTCTGGTTTCCATCCTCGTTTTTCCTCGGGACATGTGGAGCCTTCTGACTGTCCTGGGGTGGATTCTGTGGTGGATAGGTTGCAGCGGATCTGGAGTCATGTGGTGGACAACTTGAAGTTGTCACAGGAGAAGGCTCAGCGTTTTGCCAACCGCCGCTGCGGTGTGGGTCCCCGACTTCGCGTTGGGGATTTGGTATGGCTGTCTTCTCGATTTGTTCCTATGAAGGTCTCCTCTCCCAAATTTAAGCCTCGCTTCATTGGTCCTTACAAGATATTGGAAATCCTTAATCCTGTATCCTTTCGCCTGGATCTTCCGGTGTCGTTTGCCATTCACAACGTATTTCATAGGTCCTTGTTGCGGCGGTACGTTGTGCCTGTGGTCCCTTCTGCTGAGCCTCCTGCTCCGGTGTTGGTTGAGGGCGAGTTGGAGTACGTGGTGGAGAAGATCTTAGATTCTCGTCTCTCCAGGCGGAGGCTTCAGTACCTGGTCAAGTGGAAGGGCTATGGTCAGGAGGATAATTCCTGGGTGGTCGCCTCTGATGTGCATGCGGCCGATTTGGTTCGTGCCTTTCACACCGCTCATCCTGATCGCCCTGGTGGTCTTGGTGAGGGTTCGGTGACCCCTCACTAAGGGGGGGGTACTGTTGTGAATTTACCTTTTTGGCTCCCTCTAGTGGTTACTAGTGATTTGACTCTGGGAATGTCTGCCATCCCTTGTATGCTCACCTGGGTCGTTAGGTCAGGGGTGTTGCTATATAAGCTCCCTGGACCTTCAGTTCAATGCCTGGCAACGTTGTAATCAGAGCTAATCTGTTGTGCTCTTGTCTACTGATCCTGGTTCCTGCTAGATTAAGCTAAGTCTGCTTTCTTGCTTTTTGCTATTTGTTTTTGTTTGCATTTTTGTCCAGCTTGTACATAATCTGTATCCTAACCTTGCTGGAAGCTCTAGGGAGGCTGGAGTTCTCCCCCCGGGCCGTTAGACGGTTCGGGGGTTCTTGAATTTCCAGTGTGGATTTTTGATAGGGTTTTTGTTGACCATATAAGTTATCTTACTACATTCTGCTATTAGTAAGTGGGCCTCTCTTTGCTAAACCTAGTTCATCTCTGTGTTTGTCATTTCCTCTTACCTCACCGTTATTATTTGTGGGGGGCTTGTATCCAACTTTTGGGGTCTATTCTCTGGAGGCAAGAGAGGTCTTTGTTTTCCTCTTCTAGGGGTAGTTAGTCCTCCGGCTGGCGCGAGACATCTAGCGACCAACGTAGGCATGTTCCCCGGCTACTTCTAGTGTTGGCGTTAGGAGTAGATATATGGTCAACCCAGTTACCACTGCCCTATGAGCTGGATTTTTGTACTTTGCAGACTTACTTGTTCCTCTGAGACCCTCGCCATTGGGGTCATAACACTGTATGACTGAAAGCCTGCAGCTCCAAGGAGGGAAAAAGTTTATATTCTTTCGGGAGCCATAGACTTTCAGTACACTGGACGAGCACCTTTCTAAGGCTGGGGTCACACTTGCGAGTGCAATGCGAGAAACTCGCCTCATTACCCGGCACTGCCGCTGGCACTCGAGACTGGAGCATTTAACTGCATAGAAATACATGCAGCTCCAGTCCCAAGTGACGGCAGCAGTGCTGGGTATTGATGCGAGAGACTTGCGCGAGTTTCTCGCAATGCACCTGCAAGTGTCACCCCGGCCTAACACCAAACCTCACAATTTTTGAAAAGAAGGCAAAGAGGGACAAAGGTTGTGGCCGTGGCAAATTTTGGGCCACTCCCCTGACCACATCCATTTCACAACTAGTCACACCCATATCCACGCCCCAACCACACTCATTTAGCACTGCTGATCACACTGTTTCATAAACAATAACAATAAACAGAAAAAAATATGTCCACACAGTGCTCCATACTGTAGAATGGCCCCACATGATGCTGTGTACAGTATAATGGTCATACAGTGCTCCATACTGTATAATAGCCCCACATGATGCCGCATACAGTATAATGGCCACACAGTGCTCCATACTGTATAACGAGCACACAGTGCTCCATACTGTATAATGGCACCACATGATGATGCATACAGTATAATGGTCCCACATGATGCTGCATACATAATAATGGCCCCACGTGATGCTCCATATTGATTAATGTCCCCACATGATGCTCCATATTGTATAATGGCCACACGGTGCTCCATACTGTATAATGGCCCCACATGATGCTGCATACAGTATAATGGCCTCACGTGATGCTCCATACTGTTTAATGTCCCTACATGATGCTGCATACAGAATAATGGTCCCACGTGATGATCCATATTGTTTAATGTCCCCACATGATGCTCCATATTGTATAATTGCCACACGGTGCTCCATACTGTATAATGGCCCCACATGATGCTCCATATTGTATAATGTCCCCACATGATGCTCCATATACTATAATGGACACACGGTGCTCCATACTGTATAATGGCCCCACATGATGCTGCATACAGTATAATGGCCCCGTGTGATGCTCCATACTGTATAATGGCCCCACACGATGCTGCACACTGTATAATGGCCACACAGTGCTCCATACTGTATAATGGCCCTACATGTTGCTGCATACAGTATACTGGCCCCACGTGATGCTGTATAATAACCACACAATGTTCCATACTGTATAATAGCCCACATGATGCTCCATACTGTATAAAAACCACACAATGCTCCATACTGTATAATGACCCCACATGATGCTCCATACTGTATAATGGTCACACAGTGCTCCAGACTGTATAATGGCCACACATGATGTTGTGTACAGTATAATGGCCACACATGAAGCTCCATACTTATAATGGCCACACATGATAATGCGTACAGTATAATGGCCATACATGATTCTTCATACTGTATAATGGCCAGACAGTGCTCCATACTGTATAATGGCCATACAGTGCTCCACACTGTATAATGGCCCCACATGATGCTGCGTACAGTAAAATAGCCACGCATGATGCTCAATACTATATAATGGCCACACATTGCTCCATTCTGTGTAATGGCCCCACATGATGCTGTGTACAGTATAATGGCCAAACATGATGTTCCATACTGTATAATGGCCCCACATGATGCTGCATACAGTATAATGACCACACATGATGCTCCATACTGTATAATGGTCACACAGTGCTCCATACTGTATAATGGCCCCACATGATGATGCGTACAGTATAATGGCCACACATGATGCTCCATACTGTAAAATGGCCCCACATGATGATGCATACAGCATAATGGCCACACATAATGCTCCATACTGTATAATGGCCACAAAGTGCTCCATACTGTATAATTGCTCACATGATGATGCGTACAGTATATTGGCCACACATGATGCTTCATACTGTATATTGGCCACACAGTGCTCCATACTGTATAATGGCCCCACATGATGCTGCGTATAGTATAATGGCCACACATGATGCTCCATACTGTATGATGGCCACACAGTGCTCCATACTGTATAATGGCCCCACATGGTGCTGCGTATAGTATAATGGCCACACATGATGCTCCATACTGTATAATGGCCACACAGTGCTCCATACTGTTTAATGGCCCCACATGATGATGCATACTGTATAATGGCCACACATGATGCTGCATGCTGTATAATGGCCTCACATGATGATTCGTACAGTATAATGGCCCCACATGATGCGTACAGTATAATGGCCCTACATGATGCTGCGTACAGTATAATGGCCTCACATGATGCAGCATACAGTTTAATGGCCCCACATGATGCTGTGTACAGTATAATAGCCCCACATGATGCTGTGTACAGTATAATGGTCCCACATGATGTTCCATACTGTATAATAGCCACACAGTGCTCCTTACTGCATAATGGCCCCACATGATGCTGGGTACAGTAAAATGGCCACACATGATGCTCATTACTGTATAATGGCCACACATTGCTCCGTACTGTACAATGGCCCCACATGATGCTGAGTACAGCATAATGGCCAAACATGATGCTCCATACTGTATAATGGTCACACAGTGCTCCATACTGTATAATGGCCCCACATGTTGATGCGTACAGTATAATGGCCAAACATGATGCTCCATACTGTATAATCGCCCCACATGATGCTGCATACAGTATAATGGCCCTACATGATGCTGCGTACAGTATAATGGCCTTACATGATGTTGTGTACAGTATAATGGCCCCACATGATGCTGCGTACAGTATAATGGCCACACATGATGCTGCGTACTGTATAATGACCCCACATGATGCTGCGTACAGTATAATGGCAACACATGATGCTCCATACTGTATAATGGCTTCACATGATGCTTCGTACAGTATAACGGCCCCACATGATGATGCATACAGTAAAATGGCCACACATGATGCTGCATACAGTATGATGGCCCCACATGATGCTGCGCATAGTATAATGGCCCAACATGATGCTGCGCACTGTTTATGGCCCTACATGATGCTGCATACAGTATAATGGCCCCACATGATGCTGCATACAGTATAATCGCCCCACATGATGCTGCGTACAGTATAATAGCCCCACATGATGCTGCGTACAATATAATGTCCCCACATGATGATGCATACTGTATAATGGCCACACATAGTTACACCAACCCAACATTGCCCTCACACCCTGTCAGGACTCTGAACATTTTTTATTACCTTTTGTGCATTACTGCCCTTTTCCAAGATGGCGTCTTTGGTCTCATGTGCACTGTGTCTTCCTGCTATAAAACTCCACCCCAGCCTTCAGTCTGTGCTAGAGTATTCTGCCATGCATCCAGCTCCTGACCTCTGGTGACTCCCTGGCTATATACCTTCTCCTGTGAACCTGTGTGGTGATCCTGTTACTCTGCTCTGAGTTCCTGCTGCATACACCAGTTCCAGTAATCCTCCTTCGTCTGCTGCTCGTGTTTACTTCCATCTGCATTTGCTAGACATGTAAGCTGCTGCTCTGCAAGAACCTGAGACTATTACCCAGGCCTCCCTGGTTGAGCTAAGATATTATTTGAACTGCCTTATAAGCATATCTATCTGTGTTTTGGACTAAGCAAGGACTTATTCGTGTCAAGTATCCTCAAGAATAATTGTGCTTCATAGACTTTCTGCGTGATTGCATTTTCCTCTGAGGTTTCCTATAGACTGCTAAGCTGCATTTAATATTTACTCCAAGTGTTGTGGACTTGAGTTTCTCTCTGCACCTGTTTGAATCACCGTGTGATAATATAGACTTTACCACTTATAAAACTGTGTCCTGTAGTTGTCTTGTTCCACGCAAAGAGTCTCCTGAGTTATCCCCTATAATTATTACAGGATACTCTAGCCTAAAAAAAAGGAGACTGCTGGAACAATTACTGCAGAAAGCAGACTAGAGCAGGTGTTTTCCATAATTAGATCACTGCAGAAAGATGTGGAAGGTCTGCAAAAGAAGTTTGGAAGCTTTGAACACAATCAACAAGTGTTTGTACAGACTTTGCAGGACTTGAGCAGCCGCATGGCAGCCCAGGAAAACAAACTTGCTGTATCGACGGGCTTTTCAGGACATAAGCAGACAAATAGCTGCACAAGCGACTTTTCCCTCTGGGCAACCGCCACCTGCTAGCCCACCTAAGTTGGCCCCATTCAGATTTAATGGTGATCGCGACAAATTTCGTGGCTTTGTGAATCAATGTATGCTATATTTTGATGTGCATGCTGACCGTTTTCCTAATGATAGATCCGAAGTATTGTGTGTAATAATGCTGCTGACCGCACGAGTGCTCGTCTGGGCGAATCCGATGATTGAGTCTCGTGACCCACGGTTAAATAACTTGGATGATTTCTTGGCCGCTATGGCATTAATGTTTGATGATCCTAATCACCGTGCAACTGCCGAATCTGCTTTATTGTCTTTACGCCAGGCAAAACGTTCTGTTATTGAGTATGCTACTGAATTCAGGAGATTAGCGGTAGATACCAATTGGGACAGTTATGCACAATTGCCTATTTTTAAAAGGGGTCTGTCTAGTATTGTAAAAGATAAAATAGCTCGCTCTGAGTCACCACAAGAGCTAGAGACATTTATACAGCATTGTGTGTGCATTGACATTCGCCTTACTGAGCGTAGGCAGGAGAAGTTTGCTGCATATAACCATATTTCTAACTTTTCCCTTCCTTCCAAAGAGCCTGCAGGTAAAACATCTCGGGAGGTGGAGGACGTGCCCATGCAAATTGATTCCGTTCAAAGGCACGAGATCAATGAGCGCCGGGAGCATCACCTTCATGAAAGTCTATGTTTCTACTGCGGCCAGTCTGACCACTTCTTGATCAATTGTCCTAAGCGTCCTAGACGGCCTAACAAGGTGCTAGCAGCAGTAGGGGAGTATGACTACTGTGATGATGAATCTGACATCTCTGAATGTAGCCTTCCTTTAAACGCTGTATTCCATTCACTTTCTATGACTTCACCCCCCAAGGAGCTTAATGAAAAGAACTCTCACTGTTCTCTCCCTATTAAGATCCTGTGTTCAGGACAGTGGATTTCCAGTGCAGCTATGGTTGACTCTGGTGCAGGTGGCAATTTCATAGATATCGCAGTTGCCAAGGAACATGGTATTGAAATTTAGCAAAGAGCCTCTTCAATTACCATGGAAACAGTGGATGGATCACCTTTAATCTCTGGGCCTGTGGATCAGGAGACCGTACCCCTTGAAATTTTGTTGGAGCCTAATCATCAGGAGCAACTCTCTTTCTTGCTAATTTCTTCTCCTCATTTTCCTGTGATTTTAGGCATTCCTTGGTTGCGTTCTCAGAACCCAATTATCAACTGGGAGACCAAGGAGATTATCTTTCCAACAAGGAGCAACTCAGCGTTAACAGAAGCTGTCCCTGAGTCCACGGCTACGGAACCACATGTACAGGTATTTTCTTACCCTCCAGCATATAAAGAGTTCTCTGACATCTGTGACAAGAAGAATGCAGATCAGCTTCCTCCACACAGGCATTATGACTGTCCCATTGAGTTGCTTCCTGGGCATCTATTCCTTTTGGTAACGTATACCCTTTGGTGGCACCTGAGCTTCAAGCCTTAAAGGAGAATATTGATGAAAATCTGGCCAAAGGCTTCATATGTCCTTCTTCCTCACCAGCAGGGGCACCTATCTTTTTTGTAAAGAAGAAGGATGGGACCCTGAGACCCTGTGTTGACTATCGAGAACTCAATAAGGTAACCGTACGAAACCGTTACCCTTTGCCTCTGATTCCCGAATTACTGGAAAGAGTCCGCCATGCTAAGGTGTTCTCTAAACTGGATCTTCGTGGGGCTTATAATTTGGTGCATATTCGTCCAGGGGATGAGTGGAAGACAGCATTCAGATGCCGGTATGGACACTTTGAATCTCTTGTGATGCCCTTCAGGCTTTGTAACGCCCCGGCAACATTTCAACACCTTGCTAATGACATTTTCAGAGATTTGTTGGACCAGTTTGTAGTGATCTATTTGGACAATATACTAATCTTTTCTGACTCTCTACAGGAACATGAAGAACATGTCAAAACTGTTTTAAGACATCTGAAAGAGAACCATCTGTATATTAAGCCGGAGAAATGCGAGTTCCATCGTTCTGAGATACAGTTCTTAGGTTATATCATCTCTCCCCAGGGGCTGAACGTGGAATCTGGTAAGATTCAGGCTATCCTTGACTGGCCGGTACCCAAGAACGTTAAGGAGGTCCAACGTTTTATTGGTTTTGCAAATTTCTACAGACGCTTCATTCGAAATTTTTCTGATATTGTCTGTCCCATTACTTCCTTGACAAAGAAGGAAAAGCCCTTTAAGTGGTCATCACAGGCTCAAGAAGCTTTTGATCGGCTTACGATCTGTTTCACATTAGCACCGCTGTTGATACACCCAGATCCAACACTTTCTTTCATTGTGGAGGTGGACGCTTCTGATAATGCTTTGGGGGCTATTCTCTCCCAAAGAACTGGAGAGAAGGGTCTGCTACATCCTTGTGCTTTCTTTTCCCATAGACTAACCTCAGCAGAGAAGAATTACGACGTGGGAGACAAGGAATTGCTGGCTATTATTGCGGCTTTCAAAGAATGGAGGCATCATCTGCAAGGAGCTGCACAACAGATCATAGTGCTAACTGACCATCGCAATTTAGAGTTCCTTAGATCCGCTAGATGTCTTTCTCCTCGTCAGGCTCGTTGGAACTTATTTTTAAATCAATTTAACTTTGTTATCTTGTACCGTCCAGGTTCTCGTAATGGGAAGGCTGATGCTTTATCCCGAATCCATGCTGCGGATTCCGTACCTGGAGCCCCGTCCAAGACCATTCTATCTGATGCCAATTTCATTTGAGTTATCCTCGATCAGGACTTGTGGAAGGAGTGCAGGGAGGCCTATGACGGTGATGTATTTCTGGCCAACCCACCTGTGGATATTAATCTTGTCTTTAAGGGTGGCGTGTGGTTCAGAGATCGACGTATCTACGTTCCTGAGGTCGTCCATCTGCAGATCCTCAAGTTGGTACATGACTCCAAGTTGGCTGGTCACAGGAGGGTACAGAAGACGCAAGAGTTCCTGAGCTGATTCTTCTGGTGGCCAACTTGCCTGAAGGATACCAAGGACTATGTTCTCTCTTGCGAGGTATGTGCTCGTTACAAGACTCCTCATGTGGCACCTACGGGTCTTCTACAAAAATTACCTGTTCCGTCCCGCCCTTGGGGGTCTATATCAATGGACTTTATTGTGGAGCTGCCTACATCGGGGGGCATGAATACAATCATGGTGGTAGTTGATCGCCTGACTAAAGCTGCTCATTTTGTTCCGTGCACCGGCCTCCCCTCAGCTAAAGATACAGTGAACTTGGTTATACAGAATGTCTTTCGGTTGCATGGGGTTCCGGATGAGATCATCTCTGACTGTGGAGTGCAGTTCACTTCAAGATTCTGGAAGGGGTTTTGCTCTGCACTCAATATTAATGTCTGTCTCTCTTCCGCTTACCATCCCCAGATAAATGGTCAGACTGAGCGTACCAACCAGACGCTGGAACAATATCTAAGATGCTATGTCAGCCATCTCCAGGACGATTGGTTGGAGTTGCTGCTGTTAGCTGAATTTTCATATAACAATTCTCAGAGCGCCTCCACTAAATTTACACCTTTCTTTGCCAATCTGGTTATCATCCGTGTATCTTACCTACAGTAGGTCTCCAATTAATTCTCCGGTTCCGGCAGTGGAGGAAAGGCTGACTGCGATGAGGCAAATTCTGGAGGTTCTGAAGGAATCCCTGACCACAGCTCAAGAACGTTATAAGAGATCGGCTGATAGATTCCGTAAACCTGCACCCATGTTCAAGGTAGGAGATTCCGTGTGGTTAGCAACTAAGAATCTGAAGTTAAACGTTCCTTCACAAAAACTTGGACAGAAATTCATTGGCCCTTTCAAGATCAACGGTATTGTGAGCTCTGTGGCCTGCCGGCTGAAGCTGCCTAGGACTATGAAGGTACACCCAGTTTTTCATGTATCTTTACTAAAGCCTGTATCTCCTGATACCTTCCAAGGACGTGTTTTGCCACCTCCACAGCCTGTGGTGATTGATGGGCAAGAACAATTTGTGGTGGAGGAAATTGTTGATTCTAGGATTCTCAGGAATCGGCTCCAATATCTGATAAGATGGCAGGGATATCCCCCTGAGGAAGACTCTTGGGAACCTGTGGAAAACATCAATGCCCAACAGAATATTTCTCATTTTCATCAGAGATTCCCTGAGAAACCAGGTCCAGGATCGTCCTGAGGCCGCTTCTAAGGGGGGAGTAATGTCAGGACTCTGAACATTTTTTATTACCTTTTGTGCATTACTGCCCTTTTCCAAGATGGCATCTTTGGTCTCATGTGCACTGTGTCTTCCTGCTATAAAACTCCACCCCAGCCTTCAGTCTGTGCTAGAGTATTCTGCCTTGCATCCAGCTCCTCACCTCTGGTGACTCCCTGGCTATATACCTTCTCTTGTGAACCTGTGTGGTGATCCTGCTACTCTGCTCTGAGTTCCTGCTGCATATGTAGCGCCCCCACTGCCGCAGGGCCGAGGGGTACCCGGTACCGGGCCTCTGGGTCTCTGCTCTGGGGTTGTCACGGTGGCTAGACCCGGTCCATGGCCCTGCTGAGGGGCGCCCAATGAAAGGTGTGGAAGGTGGTGGTAGTGCGGTGCAGTGCTGGTCACAGTAAATAATGAGGACACCAGGTTGCAGTCTCTTTACCTCTTTACTGAAGGCTTCAGGATCCTCAGTCCGGAATACGGTTAACCAGGCTGCGCAAGTCCGGCCGGTCCGATGGCACCTCCAGAGTTCCCTTTGCAGGTGGAAATCTGTGCCTACCTTCTAGCGCTTGTGTGTTGCGGTCCTCCCCTGCTGTGCTCACGGGATAGTCCCCACAACTGTTGTGTCTGTTTCTCGTGTTCCCTCACAACTCGATTCTGATGTTCTTCTTCGTCCCCCAGATGATATGGCTAGGACGCACCCGTATGACGGGTAGGCTCGGAGCTCTTCCTGGACCCTAGTGTCGCCCTTCTCCTGTTGTGCCCCCTGTGTCTTCGTAGGTGATTTGTGTGAGACAGCCCGCCTATAGCTGACTGTCCTGCCGTAGGTTTGAAGTATTGCTTGGAGCCTAGTACTTCCTCGGCGTTCCGGCCACCGGCTACGCGCCTCAGTAGGATGTTGCCTCGTCTTACAGCACGACTCCTACTGGTATTTCTCCTTGTTGCGTTGATCTCGTTTCTCACTCAGCACAATATACCTCGCTTCTTGTCCTTTCTTAGGGCACCGCCACTATCTAGTGCAGGCGCGGTCCCGTAACGTTCTCTCTGTTCGCTAGGTCTCTGCCAGGATCCCACCCCTGACAGGGACCCCCCTGAGTCTCTCCCCACAACACCCTCTGCCACAGGGTGTTGCCTGTTCAATTCCCAGTCAGCTTCTGTCTAACTTCCTATCCAACCCCCAGTTTTACCAGATTGTGAGGAGTGGCCTAATACATAGTACCCTTAGCTCCCCCTGGAGGCCAGACTGTGAAGTGTATTGGTGTCTGTGATACCTGGTCAGGTGAACTCCTTCAGTGCCATCAGACGTACCATAGCCCCCCTTAGCGGCAGAGCATCAGTACTGCAACGACCAGGACTCTGGGGCGCTGCACTCCCCCCGGTTAAATTCAGTACTCCTGGACTGGGAAGAAAACAACAATACATGTCAGCAAAAAGACATACAATTTTGGAAATGCAAAAACAATAAGTAAATTTGAACAGAGCTTCCCTTTATGGGAGGTGAGGACACTTGAACGTTACAAACATGGTTAAATACTTTAAATAACTTACTATAAATAACTTTCCTTACCCAACCGGGTATTCTACTTAGTGCAAATTTCTGAACAATAATTTAACATTGCCTTTAAGGACGTACACGCTGAATCCACTAAAGACCTTCTTATAAAACATTATAAGGCTAATCAACTTTTTCTTCATTTTCCACCTTTACATCTGCAGGACCGCATGTCTATCTGCCCCAGGCCTACTGCCTCTCGTTCCGTTGCAGGACCGCCCCTTTCCGCCCGGGCCTACTGCCTTTCTGCTACTATACACAGTGTAGAACGTGTTGTGAAATTGGATTCTGGGCTCCCCCGGTGGCCACTTGTGGAATTGAACTTGTGTGCATCATCCCCTCTGTTCACCTGCTCCTATCAGGATGTGGGAGTCGCTATATAACCTTGCTCCTCTGTCAGTTTCTTGCCGGTCAACAATGTAATCAGAAGCCTTCTGTGCTTGTTCCTGCTTCTAGACAACTCCCAGCTAAGTTGGACTTTTGTCCTTGTGTGTTTTTGCATTTTGTTCCTGTTCACAGCTGCTGTTTCGTTACTGTGTCTGGAAAGCTCTTGTGATCGGAAATTGCCACTCTGGTGTTATGAGTTAATGCTAGAGTCTTAAAGGAATTTCTGGATGGTGTTTTGATAGGGTTTTCTGCTGACCATGAAAGTGTCCTTTCTGTCTTCCTGCTATCTAGAAAGCGGACCTCGATTTTGCTAAACCTATTTTCATACTACGTTTGTCATTTCGTCTAAAATCACCGCCAATATATGTGGGGGCCTCTGTCTGCCTTTTGGGAAAATTTCTCTAGAGGTGAGCCAGGACTGTCTTTTCCTCTGCTAGGATTAGGTAGTTCTCCGGCTGGCGCTGGGCATCTAGGGTTAAAAAACGTAGGCATGCTACCCGGCCACTTCTAGTTGTGCGGCAGGTTTAGTTCATGGTCAGTATAGTTTCCATCTTCCAAGAGCTAGTTCTCATATATGCTGGGCTATGTTCTCTCGCCATTGAGAATCATGACAGTTTGACCGGCCAAAAAAGGGTTAAATTACTGGCTGAGAAAGGAGAGAAAAAAGAAGTCTGCTACAATTTTTTTTTTTTTTTTTTTTTCCTCTAGTTCTGAGTGTGCTCTTAATTGAATCACTTGCTAGTCTGCCTATACTGCAGCCTTCCTCTCTTTCTCTCCTTCTAATCCTTGAATGGCTCTGTGTTCACCTGTTTCAAATGGATCTTCAGAGTGTAGCTACAGGTTTGAATAATCTCGCCACAAAGGTACAAAATTTGCAAGATTTTGTTGTTCATGCACCTATGTCTGAGCCTAGAATTCCTTTGCCTGAATTCTTCTCGGGGAATAGATCTCACTTTCAAAATTTTAAAAATAATTGCAAATTGTTTTTGTCCCTGAAGTCTCGCTCTGCCGGAGACCCTGCACAGCAGGTCAGGATTGTAATTTCCTTGCTCCGGGGCGACCCTCAAGACTGGGCTTTTGCATTGGCACCAGGGGATCCTGCGTTGCTCAATGTGGATGCGTTTTTTCTGGCCTTGGGGTTGCTTTATGAGGAACCTCATTTAGAGCTTCAGGCGGAAAAGGCCTTGATGTCCTTGTCTCAGGGGCAAGATGAAGCTGAAATATACTGCCAAAAATTCCGCAAATGGTCTGTGCTTACTCAGTGGAATGAGTACGCCCTGGCGGCGATTTTCAGAGAAGGTCTCTCTGATGCCATTAAGGATGTTATGGTGGGGTTCCCTGTGCCTGCGAGTCTGAATGAGTCCATGACGATGGCTATTCAGATCGATAGGCGTCTGCGGGAGCGCAAACCTGTGCACCATTTGGCGGTGTCTACTGAGAAAACGCCAGAAAATATGCAATGTGATAGAATTCTGTCCAGAAGCGAGCGGCAGAATTTTAGACGAAAAAATGGGTTGTGCTTCTATTGTGGTGATTCAACTCATGTTATATCAGCATGCTTTAAGCGTACTAAGAAGCCTGACAAGTCTGTTTCAATTAGCACTTTACAGTCTAAGTTTATTCTATCTGTGACCCTGATTTGTTCTGTGTCATCTATTACCGCGGACGCCTATGTCGACTCTGGCGCTGCTTTGAGTCTTATGGATTGGTCCTTTGCCAAACGCTGTGGGTATGATTTGGAGCCACTGGAGGCTCCGATACCTCTGAAAGGGATTGACTCCACCCCATTGGCTAGTAATAAACCACAATACTGGACACAAGTGACTATGCGTGTTAATCCGGATCACCAGGAGGTTATTCGCTTTCTGGTGCTGTATAATCTACATGATGTTTTGGTGCTGGGATTGCCATGGCTGCAATCTCATAACCCAGTCCTCGACTGGAGAGCTATGTCTGTGTTAAGCTGGGGATGTAAAGGAACTCATGGGGACGTACCTTTGGTTTCCATTTCATCATCTATTCCCTCTGAGATTCCTGAATTCTTGTCTGACTTTCGTGACGTTTTTGAAGAACCCAAGGTTGGTTCACTACCTCCGCACCGGGAGTGCGATTGTGCCATAGACTTGATTCCGGGTAGTAAATACCCTAAGGGTCGTTTATTTAATCTGTCTGTGCCTGAACACGCTGCTATGCGAGAATATATAAAGGAGTCCTTGGAAAAGGGACATATTCGTCCTTCTTCATCTCCCTTAGGAGCCGGTTTTTTCTTTGTGTCTAAGAAAGACGGCTCTTTGAGGCCGTGTATTGATTATCGACTTTTGAATAAAATCACGGTTAAATATCAATATCCGTTACCACTGCTTACTGATTTGTTTGCTCGTATAAAGGGGGCCAAGTGGTTCTCTAAGATTGATCTCCGTGGGGCGTATAATTTGGTGCGAATCAAGCAGGGGGATGAGTGGAAAACCGCATTTAATACGCCCGAGGGCCATTTTGAGTATTTGGTGATGCCTTTTGGTCTTTCAAATGCCCCTTCAGTCTTCCAGTCCTTTATGCATGACATTTTCCACGATTATTTGGATAAATTTATGATTGTGTATCTGGATGATATTCTGATTTTTTCGGATGACTGGGACTCTCATGTCCAGCAGGTCAGGAGGGTTTTTCAGGTTTTGCGGTCTAATTCCTTGTGTGTGAAGGGTTCTAAGTGTGTTTTTGGGGTTCAAAAGATTTCTTTCTTGGGATACATTTTTTCCCCCTCTTCCATCGAGATGGATCCTGTCAAGGTTCAGGCTATTGGTGATTGGACGCAACCCTCTTCTCTTAAGAGTCTTCAGAAATTTTTGGGCTTTGCTAACTTTTATCGTCGATTTATTGCTGGTTTTTCTGATGTTGTAAAACCATTGACTGATTTGACTAAGAAGGGTGCTGATGTTGCTGATTGGTCCCCTGATGCTGTGGAGGCCTTTCGGGAGCTCAAGCGCCGCTTTTCTTCCGCCCCAGTGTTGCGTCAGCCTGATGTTGCTCTTCCTTTTCAGGTTGAGGTCGACGCTTCTGAAATCGGAGCTGGGGCAGTGTTGTCGCAGAGAAGTTCCGACTGCTCCGTGATGAGACCTTGTGCTTTTTTTTCCCGTAAATTTTCGCCCGCCGAGCGGAATTATGATATTGGGAATCGGGAGCTTTTGGCCATGAAGTGGGCTTTTGAGGAGTGGCGTCACTGGCTTGATGGGGCCAGACATCAGGTGGTGGTATTGACTGACCACAAAAATTTAATTTACCTTGAGTCTGCCAGGCGCCTGAATCCTAGACAGGCGCGCTGGTCGTTGTTTTTCTCTCGGTTTAATTTTGTGGTGTCGTACCTACCAGGTTCTAAGAATGTTAAGGCGGATGCCCTTTCTAGGAGTTTTGAGCCTGACTCCCCTGGTAATTCTGAGCCCACAGGTATCCTTAAAGATGGAGTGATATTGTCTGCCGTTTCTCCAGACCTGCGGCGGGCCTTGCAGGAGTTTCAGGCGGATAGACCTGATCGTTGCCCACCTGGTAGACTGTTTGTTCCTGATGATTGGACCAGTAGAGTCATCTCTGAGGTTCATTCTTCTGCGTTGGCAGGTCATCCTGGAATCTTTGGTACCAGGGATTTGGTGGCAAGGTCCTTCTGGTGGCCTTCCCTGTCACGAGATGTGCGAGGCTTTGTGCAGTCTTGTGACGTTTGTGCTCGGGCCAAGCCTTGTTGTTCTCGGGCTAGTGGATTGTTGTTACCCTTGCCTATCCCGAAGAGGCCTTGGACGCACATCTCGATGGATTTTATTTCGGATCTGCCTGTTTCTCAGAAGATGTCTGTCATCTGGGTGGTGTGTGACCGTTTCTCTAAGATGGTCCATCTGGTTCCCTTGCCTAAGTTGCCTTCTTCTTCCGAGTTGGTTCCTCTGTTTTTTCAAAATGTTGTTCGTTTGCATGGTATTCCTGAGAATATCGTTTCTGACAGAGGGACCCAATTCGTGTCTAGATTTTGGCGGGCATTCTGTGCTAGGATGGGCATAGATTTGTCTTTTTCGTCTGCTTTCCATCCTCAGACTAATGGCCAGACCGAGCGGACTAATCAGACCTTGGAGACATATTTGAGGTGTTTTGTGTCTGCGGATCAGGATGATTGGGTTGCTTTTTTGCCTTTGGCGGAGTTCGCCCTCAATAATCGGGCCAGCTCTGCCACCTTGGTGTCCCCGTTTTTCTGTAATTTGGGGTTTCATCCTCGATTTTCCTCCGGTCAAGTGGAATCTTCGGATTGTCCTGGAGTGGATGCTGTGGTGGAGAGGTTGCATCAGATTTGGGGGCAGGTGGTGGACAATTTGAAGTTGTCCCAGGAGAAGACTCAGCTTTTTGCCAACCGCCGTCGTCGTGTTGGTCCTCGGCTTTGTGTTGGGGACTTGGTGTGGTTGTCTTCTCGTTTTGTCCCTATGAGGGTTTCTTCTCCTAAGTTTAAGCCTCGGTTCATCGGCCCGTACAGGATATTGGAGATTCTTAACCCTGTGTCCTTCCGTTTGGACCTCCCTGCATCCTTTTCGATTCATAATGTTTTTCATCGGTCATTGTTGCGCAGGTATGAGGTACCGGTTGTGCCTTCCGTTGAGCCTCCTGCTCCGGTGTTGGTTGAGGGTGAGTTGGAGTACGTTGTGGAAAAGATCTTAGACTCTCGTGTTTCCAGACGGAGACTCCAGTATCTGGTCAAATGGAAGGGATACGGTCAGGAGGATAATTCTTGGGTCACTGCCTCTGATGTTCATGCCTCCGATCTTGTCCGTGCCTTTCATAGGGCTCATCCTGATCGCCCTGGTGGTTCTGGTGAGGGTTCGGTGCCCCCTCCTTGAGGGGGGGGGTACTGTTGTGAAATTGGATTCTGGGCTCCCCCGGTGGCCACTTGTGGAATTGAACTTGTGTGCATCATCCCCTCTGTTCACCTGCTCCTATCAGGATGTGGGAGTCGCTATATAACCTTGCTCCTCTGTCAGTTTCTTGCCGGTCAACAATGTAATCAGAAGCCTTCTGTGCTTGTTCCTGCTTCTAGACAACTCCCAGCTAAGTTGGACTTTTGTCCTTGTGTGTTTTTGCATTTTGTTCCTGTTCACAGCTGCTGTTTCGTTACTGTGTCTGGAAAGCTCTTGTGATCGGAAATTGCCACTCTGGTGTTATGAGTTAATGCTAGAGTCTTAAAGGAATTTCTGGATGGTGTTTTGATAGGGTTTTCTGCTGACCATGAAAGTGTCCTTTCTGTCTTCCTGCTATCTAGAAAGCGGACCTCGATTTTGCTAAACCTATTTTCATACTACGTTTGTCATTTTGTCTAAAATCACCGCCAATATATGTGGGGGCCTCTGTCTGCCTTTTGGGAAAATTTCTCTAGAGGTGAGCCAGGACTGTCTTTTCCTCTGCTAGGATTAGGTAGTTCTCCGGCTGGCGCTGGGCATCTAGGGTTAAAAAACGTAGGCATGCTACCCGGCCACTTCTAGTTGTGCGGCAGGTTTAGTTCATGGTCAGTATAGTTTCCATCTTCCAAGAGCTAGTTCTCATATATGCTGGGCTATGTTCTCTCGCCATTGAGAATCATGACAAGAACGTATCATCCATCTCTCAGTTCAGGATCACCGAGCCATCTCTGTATGGCTCCTAGGAGGACTCACCGATTAACCCCGTATGGGTTCACTTCCTGTCCTCATTCTTCTAGCAACATCATTAAACATTTCTTACTATCAACTGTCTGACTACATATAACTTTACATGTAAGCATTATCACTATTTCTCTTAAGGCATCATTATACTTTAAGTGCTATGGGTGAACGTTCCCTTTAAGAAGGAACCAAGTCTCTATGAGGTAGTGCAACTTCTCAAGCTGCAAGTCCATACGCAGCAAGGACTCCGATGCTGTTTCCAGGAAAGGTTTCTTCGCAAAGAGTCCTTTCTTTTATAAAACCAGTAGAGGGCACCTTTAAGAAGGTGCAAACTATTTACAAGGAGTTTGTAATCATGCAGTGTTCATGATCCAGCAGTTCTTTCAACAATGATAAAACAGGAAACAAAAACAAAAAGCAGAAGAAAGGATCCCGGGTAAACAAAGGGATCCCTTTAAGAGTTACCCTAATCGGGTTGTAGCAGCAAGAAGACAAACAGTTAACTATTTACATATCCATGGCATCGAGGTTTACTCTCGCTCTGGCGGCCGTAGCTCCGCATAGACCTCGCTCGGCAAGGTGATCGGCGAGATCGGGGCCTTTAAGAAGTGCTCCATACCCGTGGCCCGATCCCAGGGTGTAAGGCGCTGGAGTCTATAGGTCCCAGGGAGAGGGGGTACCGCGACGGGGCCTATCAGCAGGTCCTCTGCTGGCGAGGCAGGGTCGTTCTTCATACCTGCTTCAGATGCGGTCCCTCTGGTGCCGATCTGCTCCGTCTCCGCTGGGGTCTGGAACGCTAGTTGCAGGGCCTTGCGCTCCGGCGTTGTCATCTCCGTTTGCAGCACCTCGCTTTCCGGCAGGGCCTTGCTTTCTGGCTTCGGAGCGCTGGAACTTCTTTCCTGCTCCGGACCAGACGAGGCTGCCAACAGACGTCTGATGAGGCTCCTGATGAAGGTCTTCTTCCACCCGGCCTCAGTGCTCAGCTGCGTTCGCCGGAGTTGGTCGCCGAGCTCATCCACTCCGGCCTGCAGGAAGTCAATATCAGCGGTGGAGGCCTGGTTGCGGTGCCCCTCCGGGTAGCTGGGGGAGTCTTCTGCTCCTACCCCACGCTCCGGCTCCGGGTGGCTCGCCATGGCGTCCTCCATGTCGCTCACTTCTTCTTCCTCGTCCTTTTCCCGCTCTCTCCTTCGTGGGCGGTTTCGCTTTTGTTGTCTCCGCCCCCATTGAGGATCAGTAGGCGGATCTCGGCTGCTGACGGACACGTCCTCAAGGGGCAGAAATATTTAGACTGGACGGCCATTGTCTTTCGCGCTCTCCAGCTTGTCTACGCCCACTCCACGCCCCTCTTCTTCTCCTGCGCTCTCCTTAGCGCTGTAATGGCGGCGGTTTTGGCGGGAACTTCTGGCGGCAAGTGGCAATACACAGTCTTTACAATAAATCAAAATTCCAAGGCACACATGACCTGATTCTTCAGGCTTAAGTAGATCCTGTTCGTGACGCCAAGTTGTAGCGCCCCCACTGCCGCAGGGCCGAGGGGTACCCGGTACCGGGCCTCTGGGTCTCTGCTCTGGGGTTGTCACGGTGGCTAGACCCGGTCCGTGGCCCTGCTGAGGGGCGCCCAATGAAAGGTGTGGAAGGTGGTGGTAGTGCGGTGCAGTGCTGGTCACAGTAAATAACGAGGACACCAGGTTGCAGTCTCTTTACCTCTTTACTGAAGGCTTCAGGATCCTCAGTCCGGAATACGGTTAACCAGGCTGCACAAGTCCGGCCGGTCCGATGGCACCTCCAGAGTTCCCTTTGCAGGTGGAAATCTGTGCCTACCTTCTAGCGCTTGTGTGTTGCGGTCCTCCCCTGCTGTGCTCACGGGATAGTCCCCACAACTGTTGTGTCTGTTTCTCGTGTTCCCTCACAACTCGATTCTGATGTTCTTCTTCGTCCCCCAGATGATATGGCTAGGACGCACCCGTATGACGGATAGGCTCGGAGCTCTTCCTGGACCCTAGTGTCGCCCTTCTCCTGTTGTGCCCCCTGTGTCTTCGTAGGTGATTTGTGTGAGACAGCCCGCCTATAGCTGACTGTCCTGCCGTAGGTTTGAAGTATTGCTTGGAGCCTAGTACTTCCTCGGCGTTCCGGCCACCGGCTACGCGCCTCAGTAGGATGTTGCCTCGTCTTACAGCACGACTCCTACTGGTATTTCTCCTTGTTGCGTTGATCTCGTTTCTCACTCAGCACAATATACCTCGCTTCTTGTCCTTTCTTAGGGCACCGCCGCTATCTAGTGCAGGCGCGGTCCCGTAACGTTCTCTCTGTTCGCTAGGTCTCTGCCAGGATCCCACCCCTGACAGGGACCCCCCTGAGTCTCTCCCCACAACACCCTCTGCCACAGGGTGTTGCCTGTTCAATTCCCAGTCAGCTTCTGTCTAACTTCCTATCCAACCCCCAGTTTTACCAGATTGTGAGGAGTGGCCTAATACATAGTACCCTTAGCTCCCCCTGGAGGCCAGACTGTGAAGTGTATTGGTGTCTGTGATACCTGGTCAGGTAAACTCCTTCAGTGCCATCAGACGTACCATAGCCCCCCTTAGCGGCAGAGCATCAGTACTGCAATGACCAGGACTCTGGGGCGCTGCACATACACCAGTTCCATCTGCATTTGCTGGACATGTAAGCTGTTTCTGCTCTGCAAGAACCTGCATTTAATATTTACTCCAAGTATTGTGGACTTGAGTTTCTCTCTGCACCTGTTTGAATCACCGTATGATAATATAGACTTTACCACTTATAAAACTGTGTCCTGTAGTTGTCTTGTTCCACGCAAAGAGTCTCCTGAGTTGTCTCCTATTATTATTACACACCCCTATTATTGCCTTCTCCCCCACCCTATCATTGTCACACACATAGTACCTCAGTCCAGGAGACTGCCATAATGTCTTCTCTCCCTCTCTGAACCACCGCACTGGAAGAAGAAAATACACAAGGGGCGTGGCCTAATAAAATTGGGCATGTCGGCTGCTTCTCCTGCTGTTCGGAAGAAGAAAAGAGTCCGTGCAGGACGGCGGGGTACAGCCTCAAAATTGGGACAGTCCCGCAGTATGAGGGACTGTTGGGAGCTATGCCTAAAGGTACCGTCACACTAAACGATATCGCTAGCGATCCGTGACGTTGCAGCGTCCTGGATAGCGATATCGTTGTGTTTGACACGCAGCAGCGATCAGGATCCTGCTGTGATATCGTTGGTCGTTGATTAAAGTTCAGAACTTTATTTGGTCGTCAGATTGCCGTGTATCGTTGTGTTTGAAGTGAAAGTACATCACAGCGGTGACGTCACCGCTCTGCTGTTAGGGCCGGCACTCAGTCAGTGCAGGAAGCAGACGGCGGGGGATGCGAAGGTGAGTATGTACTGTTTGTTTTTTTTACATTTTACACTGGTAACCAGGGTAAACATCGGGTTACTAAGCGCGGCCCTGCGCTTAGCAACCCGATGTTTACCCTGGTTACCCAGGGACCTCGGCATTGTTGGTCGCTGGAGAGCGGTCTGTGTGACAGCTCTCCAGCGACCAAACAGCGACGCTGCAGCGATCAGCATCGTTGTCTGTATCGCTGCAGCGTCGCTTTTAGTGTGACACTGATATCCTGCAGATTAACTCTATAATTACAGGATAATGGCATTACAACAATAGGTCCTTTTCTGATGACACATTCATTCAACTTAACTAAAAACTGTTAATTGTCCAGTGTATAGCACAATTTCTTGAGCATGGTATAGCAGAATTAACTAAAAATGGATGGTTAATAGTAGAGTATTGTGTGGCAGTTATTTGTATGGCATTGTATGGCCCTTATTTGAGAACTTTTGTTTTTATGGCAGGGGATACCAATAGTATTTGGGAACTGATTAATAATCTTATTTGGCTAGTATGTAGCAACTTTACAGCATTCGTCCATTTGATATTACTAGAGCAGTGTACTATTATTTTCTTACATTTAATTGTTACTATTATTAGGGCACGTGCAGGGCCGGACTGGCCATCGGGCACTTCTGGCAAATGCCAGAAGGGCCGGTGCCAGTAGTGGGCCGCTCGATCCGCCTCCCCCGTCCCCGCCGACTCCCCCCCTCGCCGTCGCATTCAACTATACCGGCGTATAGACGCCGGTACAGTTGAATGCAATGATGGAGCAAAGAGCGTCTACAGACGCTCCCTCTCCCATCATTCCCCGCTCTGCCTCTGACACTGCGGGTGCGCGAGGACGTCATATCATCGTGCACCTGCTGTGTCCCGGGCAGACTGCAGCTGCTGAGACGAGACAGGAGCAGGAACCAGGAAGCAACGCTGGCAAGAGGAGAGGTGAGGAGAGTTTTTTTTTTTTTTACTGGACTGTGGGGCCATTCTCGGGGGGATGGGGGGGTGGAGGAAGAGAAGAGATGCGGGCTGTGCTCTGTGCTGTATACTACTGTGCGGGCTGTGCTATATATAGTACTCTGTGGGCTGTGCTGTATATAGTGCTCTGTGGGCTGTGCTGTATATAGTACTCTGTGGGCTGTGCTGTATATAGTGCTCTGTGGGCTGTGCTGTATATAGTGCTCTGTGGGCTGTGCTGTATATATTGCTCTGTGGGCTGTGCTGTATATATTGCTCTGTGGGCTGTGCTATATATAGTACTCTGGGCTGTGCTGTATATAGTGCTCTGTGGGCTGTGCTGTATATAGTGCTCTGTGGGCTGTGCTGTATATATTGCTCTGTGGGCTGTGCTGTATATATTGCTCTGTGGGCTGTGCTATATATAGTACTCTGTGGGCTGTGCTGTATATATTGCTCTGTGGGCTGTGCTGTATATAGTGCTCTGTGGGCTGTGCTGTATATAGTGCTCTGTGGGCTGTGCTGTATACTACTGTTTGGTCTGTGGGCTGTGCTGTATATATTACTCTGTGGGCTGTGCTGTATATATTACTCTGTGGGCTGTGCTATATATATTGCTCTGTGGGCTGTGCTGTATATATTACTCTGTGGGCTGTGCTGTATATAGTACTCTGTGGGCTGTGCTGTATATAGTACTCTGTGGGCTGTGCTGTATATATTGCTCTGTGGGCTGTGCTGTATATATTACTCTGTGGGCTGTGCTATATATAGTACTCTGTGGGCTGTGCTGTATATATTGCTCTGTGGGCTGTGCTGTATATATTACTCTGTGGGCTGTGCTATATATAGTACTCTGTGGGCTGTGCTATATATAGTGCTCTGTGGGCTGTGCTGTATATTGCTCTGTGGGCTGTGCTGTATATAGTACTCTGGGCTGTGCTGTATATAGTACTCTGGGCTGTGCTGTATATATTGCTCTGTGGGCTGTGCTGTATATAGTACTCTGGGCTGTGCTTTATATATTGCTCTGTGGGCTGTGCTGTATATAGTACTCTGGGCTGTGCTGTATATAGTGCTCTGTGGGTTGTGCTGTATATATTGCTCTGTGGGCTGTGCTGTATATATTGATCTGTGGGCTGTGCTGTATATAGTACTCTGTGGGTTGTGCTGTATATATTGCTCTGTGGGCTGTGCTGTATATAGTACTCTGTGGGCTGTGCTGTATATAGTACTCTGTGGTTTGTGCTGTATATAGTACTCTGTGGGCTGTGCTGTATATATTGCTCTGTGGGCTGTGCTATATATAGTACTCTGTGCTGTATATATTGCTCTGTGGGCTGTGCTGTATATATTGCTCTGTGGGCTGTGCTGTATATAGTACTCTGTGGGCTGTGCTATATATAGTACTCTGGGCTGTGCTGTATATAGTGCTCTGTGGGCTGTGCTGTATATAGTGCTCTGTGGGCTGTGCTGTATATAGTGCTCTGTGGGCTGTGCTGTATATAGTGCTCTGTGGGCTGTGCTGTGTATAGTGCTCTGTGGGCTGTGCTGTATATAGTACTCTGTGGGCTGTGCTGTATATAGTACTCTGTGGGCTGTGCTGTATATAGTACTCTGTGGGCTGTGCTGTATACTACTGTTTGGTCTGTGCTGTATACTTCTACGTGGTCTGTGCTGTATACTATTGCGTGGGCTGTGCTGTATACTGCTGTGTGGGCTGTGTTATCTACTACACGCGCTGTGCTATATTATGCAGGCTATGCTATATACTATACGGTTTGTGCTATATACTATGCGGGCTTTGCTATATACTATGGGGAGTATATTATATTTGTAGCGCCCCCACTGCCGCAGGGCCGAGGGGTACCTGGTACCGGGCCTGTGAGTCTCTGCTCTGGGGTTGTCACGGTGGCTAGGCCCGGTCCGTGACCCTGCTGAGGGGCGTACAGAAATAGATGTGGGTAGATGATGGTGGTGGTGATGCTGTAGTGGTGCGGTGCAGTAAATAACGAGGACACCAAGTTGCAGTCTCTTTACCTCTTTACTGAAGATCTCTGGGTCCTCAGTCCGGAGTCCAGATAGCCAGGCTGCGCAAGTCCGGCCGGTCCAATGGCACCTCTAGAGTTCTCTCAGCAGGTGGAAATCTGTGCCTTCCTTCTAGCGCTATGTGTTGCGGTCCTTCCCTGCTGTGCTTACGGAAAGTCCCCACAACTGTTGTGTCCGTTTCTTAAGTTCCCTCACAACTCGATTAGATGATGTTCTGCTAATTCTCCGTCCCTCCCTGATGTTGCGGTTAGAACGGCACCCGTTTGACGGGTAGGCTCGGAGCTCTTCCGGGACCCTAGAGTCGCCCCTCTCCACTAGTTGCCCCCCAAGACTGCATAGGTGATTTAGGTGAGACAGCCCGCCCTAGACTGACTGTCCTGCCGCTGTTTAGAGTATTGCTTGAAGCTGAATATTGTAATACTCCCTCAGCGTTCCGGCCGCTGGTTGTGCGTCTCAGTAGGATGTTGCCTCGGTCTTACAGCACGACCCCTACTGGTATTCTCCTTCTTGCTTTGATCTCGTTTCTCACTCAGCACAATCTATCTCGCTTCCAATCCCTTCTTGGGCACCGCCGCTATACTGAGCAGGCACGGTCCCGTTACTTTCGCTCAAGTTGCCAAGCCTCTGTCAGGATCCCACCCCTGACAGAGACCCTACCGAATCTTCTCCCGCAACACCCTCTGCCACAAGGTGTTGCCTGGTTCCAACCCAGTCAGCTTTCTGTCTAACTTCCTGCCTGACCCCCAGTTTTACCAGTATGTGGAGAGTGGCCTAATGAATAGAACCCTTAGCTCCCCCTGGAGGCCCGGCGGTGAAATGTCTTGGTGTCTGTGATACCTGATCAGATGAACTCCTTCAGTGCCATCGGACGTACCACAGCTCCCCTTAGTGGCGGAGCCACAGTACTGCAACGACCAGGACTCTGGGGCGCTGCACTCCCCCTCGGTTAAATCCAGTACTCCGGGACTGGGAAGAAAACAACAATACAGTTTAGCAAAAAGACATACAATTTTGTTGAGTGCAATAACAATAAGTATATTTAAACAGAGCTTCCCTTTATGGGAGGTGAGGACACTTGAATGTTACAAACATGGTTAAATATCATAGCAACATGCTATAAGTAACTTTTCTTACCCAACCGGGTATTCTATTTAGTACAAATTCTTGAACAATAATTTAACATTGCCTTTAAGGACGTACACTCTGAATCCGCTAAAGACCTTCTTATAATCACATTATAAGGCAATTTAACTTTTACATTCTCCTTCTTTAAATCTGCAGGACCGCCTGTCCTAACGGCGCCAGACCTACTGCCTCTCCTTTCTTACAGGACCGCTCCTTTCAGCCCGAGCCTTCTGTCTTTTCAACTACTATACACAGTATAGAACATAACATTACTTTCAGTTTAGGATCAATGAGCCATTTCTTCAAGGCCCCTAAGAGGACTCGCTAACTAACCCCGTACGGGTTCACTCTCTGTCCTCATCTTTCTATCAACATTATCAAACATTTTTCACAATTAACTCGTTAAATACACATAACTTTCTCATATAAGCATCATCATCACTTTCTTTCTGTCAAGACATTATTACTATCTTTCAGTCTTAAAGCAATATTATCCTTTAAGTGCAACAAGTGAACATCCCCTTTAAGAGGGGACCAAGTCTTTATGAGGTAGCACATCTTCTCAAGCTACCAGTCCGTACTCAGCAAAGCCTCCGGTGCAGTAACTTCACAAAGAGTCCTTCTTTAAGTAAAACTAGTAGGGAGCACCTTTAAGAAGGTGCAAACTATTTACAAGCAGTTTGTATCATGCATCGTTCATGATTCCAGCAGTTTCTTAGTAACGGAGCAAAAGGTAGAAAAACAACCAAAAAGCAAAAGAAGGGATCCCTGGTAAACAAAGGGATCCCTTTAAGAATAACCCAGGTCGGGTTTAAAGTAGCAAAAAGCAGGGAAACAAACAGTTAACTATGTACAGTTTCAGGTTTCCGAGGTTTAGTTGGACAGCTTCCAGGGCTGCACCTGGCACTTAACCCTTCCTGGCCTGGGAAAAGTGAGGTCCAGGGTTACACCCAGTGCTGGACAAACGCCGTTAATCCGTCTTTCATGTACGGTTAAATCATGCGCAGCGATGGAGGTCTGCGCAGCTTGAGTATGGGCATTTGCTGCAGCAGAGGTAGCGGCTGCTGCAAGATCAGTCACTGGAACGGAGTCAGCAGCTGTGGCACTAGCAGTCACTGGAGTGGTGTCGGTCGTCAGGGCAGGGTCATTCTTCATACCTGCTTCAGATGCGGTTCCTCCGGTGCCGGTCTGCTCTGCCTCCGCTGGGGTCTGGAATGCTGGCTGCAGGGCCTCGTGCTGCGACGTTGTCATCTCTGCTCGCAGCATCTTGCTTTCCGGCAGGGCCTTGCTTTCTGGCTTCGGAGCGCTGGAACTTCTTTCTTGCTCCGGACCAGACGAGGCTGCCGACAGATGTCTGGTGAGGCTCCCGATGATGGTCTTCTTCCACCCGGCCTCAGTGCTCAGCTGCGTCTGCGGGAGTTGGTGGATCAGCTCGTCCGCTCCGGTCTGCAGGAGGTCAGCGTCAACTATGGAGGTCTGGCTGCGGTGCCTCTCCGGGTAGCTGGGGGAGTCCTCGGCTCCGACCCCACGCTCCGGCTCCGGGCGGCTGGCCATGGCGTCCTCCATGTCGCTGAATTCTTCTTCCTGGTCCTTTTCCCGCTCTCTCCTTCGTGGGCGGTTTCGCTTTCGTTGTCTCCGCCCCCCATTGAGGATCAGTAGGCGGATCTCGGCTGCTGACGGACACATCCTCAAGGGGCAGAAATATTTAGACTGGGCGGCCATTGTCTTTCGCGCTCTTCAGCTTGTTTACGCCCACTCCACGCCCTTCTTCTTCTCCTGCGCTCTCCTTAGCGCTGTAATGGCGGCGGTTTTGGCGGGAACTTCTGGCGGCAATTGGCAACACACAGTCTTTGCAATAAAGTACAGTCCAAGCACAATAAATCACAGTTCCAAGGCACACATGACCTGATTCTTCAGGCTTAAGTAGATCCTGTTCGTGACGCCAAGTTGTAGCGCCCCCACTGCCGCAGGGCCGAGGGGTACCCGGTACCGGGCCTGTGAGTCTCTGCTCTGGGGTTGTCACGGTGGCTAGGCCCGGTCCGTGACCCTGCTGAGGGGCGTACAGAAATAGATGTGGGTAGATGATGGTGGTGGTGATGCTGTAGTGGTGCGGTGCAGTAAATAACGAGGACACCAAGTTGCAGTCTCTTTACCTCTTTACTGAAGATCTCTGGGTCCTCAGTCCGGAGTCCAGATAGCCAGGCTGCGCAAGTCCGGCCGGTCCAATGGCACCTCCAGAGTTCTCTTAGCAGGTGGAAATCTGTGCCTTCCTTCTAGCGCTATGTGTTGTGGTCCTTCCCTGCTGTGCTTACGGAAAGTCCCCACAACTGTTGTGTCCGTTTCTTAAGTTCCCTCACAACTCGATTAGATGATGTTCTGCTAATTCTCCGTCCCTCCCTGATGTTGCGGTTAGAACGGCACCCGTTTGACGGGTAGGCTCGGAGCTCTTCCGGGACCCTAGAGTCGCCCCTCTCCACTAGTTGCCCCCCAAGACTGCATAGGTGATTTAGGTGAGACAGCCCGCCTTAGACTGACTGTCCTGCCGCTGTTTAGAGTATTGCTTGAAGCTGAATATTGTAATACTCCCTCGGCGTTCCGGCCGCCGGTTGTGCGCCTCAGTAGGATGTTGCCTCGGTCTTACAGCACGACCCCTACTGGTATTCTCCTTCTTGCTTTGATCTCGTTTCTCACTCAGCACAATCTCTCGCTTCCAATCCCTTCTTGGGCACCGCCGCTATACTGAGCAGGCACGGTCCCGTTACTTTCGCTCAAGTTGCCAAGCCTCTGTCAGGATCCCACCCCTGACAGAGACCCTACCGAATCTTCTCCCGCAACACCCTCTGCCACAAGGTGTTGCCTGGTTCCAACCCAGTCAGCTTTCTGTCTAACTTCCTGCCTGACCCCCAGTTTTACCAGTATGTGGAGAGTGGCCTAATGAATAGAACCCTTAGCTCCCCCTGGAGGCCCGGTGGTGAAATGTCTTGGTGTCTGTGATATTTGATCAGATGAACTCCTTCAGTGCCATCGGACGTACCACAGCTCCCCTTAGTGGCGGAGCCACAGTACTGCAACGACCAGGACTCTGGGGCGCTGCATATTCTATGAGGGAGGCCATGTTATGTACTATGTGGCTGTGTTATATACTATTGTGGGGGTAGATTATATTCTATGGGGGAGGCTGTGTTATATACTATGGGGAGGCTGTGTTATATACTATGGGGGGCTGCATTATATTCTATGGGGGCTACATTATATATTATGGGGAGGTGGGCTGTATTATATTCTATGGGGGGTTACATTATACTCTGTGGGGTGGCTGCATTATACTCTGGGGTGGCTGCATTATACTATATGTGGGCTGCATTATACTGTATCGAGGACTATGGGGAATACGTTATACTATATGAAGAACTATGGGGTGCATTATACTATGGGAAGTGAATTGTAGTACATGGATGACTATCGCGGTGCATTATACTATATGGAGCACTATGAGGAGTGTATTATACTATGTGGAGGACTGAGCAGTGTATTTTAATATATGGAGGACTATAGGAAGTGTATTATACTATATGGAGGACTGTGGAGCACATTATAATATATGGAGGACTATGGGGTGTATTTTACTAAACAAGTAAAATGCTGCATATTCAGATTGTTTTTGCTGGAACAAAAATCAATGTTCTCAGCAGCACATCGCGGGTGTAAACTGTAGATGTGCTGCTTATAACATGATACTGTATGGTGATCTGTTAGTGATCTATTAGTGATCGTTCTGTCCCATCATTATTCCTCAGACGGTGGAAAGAGGCCGGGAAACAAGCGTTGAACAACTTCCGTATTGTCGATCAAACTAATTTAGCGGCCTGAACTCAGCGCACGTAAATACAACAGAAATGCTTTTGTGTGATGTGCAATATGTTAGCATTTGGGGCCCCATTTTAAACTTTACCTAGGGCCCCACTTTGCCTAAAACCGGCCCTGCCTACAAGTGTACAAAGATATTATACAGTCACCATGTGACAAGTGGGCCTGTGTAACTTCAAATGCCAGGGCTGAATTTTAGTCCCAGTCCGGCCCTGGGCACGTGATAAACTTTGTAAAATCATGTGATCACATTACTTAATTGTGAAAACTTGATGCGTTCCGTCCTGATGTTTTATCTGCATGATATGTCCTCAGCTCTGTTCAATTGACCTGTTGATTTTCCTACCACGTCCAAAGATTACCATATAACATTTTTATTCAGTCTGTGATAATATTCATACCAGCACAAAAACACTTAGCATTATTATATAGTTGTTGTTATTATTATATAGTTATTGTAAGGTGGCACTATAGTATAGTATAATGGCGCTGTGATATAGGAAGATACTAGCATTGCATGCTACTAATGTTTGGCATGGTATGATAGCAACATTAATATACAGCATAAGTTCACTATTGTGTAGCCACTTGACACTGTTGTTGTCGATCCTCTATCTGCATTATCGGTCTCTATTATTTCCAGGGCCAGATTGGCCATCGGGCACTTCTAGACAATGCCAGAAGGATCGGTGCCAGGAGTGGGCCACTGCCGCTATCAGCGGTGCCAGGGCCGACTCCTCCCGCCAGCGCCGACTCATCCCCCCAGATCCCGCATACAGTTGAATGCAATGATGGAGGAGAGAGTGTCCGCTGTCGCTCCCTCTCCCATCATTCCCCGCTCTGCCTTGGTCTGACACTGCGGGTGAGCGATGACGTCATATCATCGTGCACCTGCTGTGTGGCCGGGCAGACTGCAGCTGCTGAGACCGGAGCCAGGAGCAGCGCGGGGCATGAGGAGAGGTGAGGAGAGTGGTTTTTTTTTTTAATATATCAGTGAGTGATAACTGGATTGTGGGGCAATTTAGGGGGCTGTATTACATTCTATGGGGGCTGTGCTGTATTACATTCTATGGGGGCTGTGCTGTATTACATTCTATGGAGGGGCTTTATTACATTGTATGGGGGCTGACTGCATTACATTGTATGGGGCTGGCTGCATTACATTCTGTGGGGGCTGGCTGCAATAAATTCTATGGAGGCTGGCTGCATTACATTCTATGGGGGTTGGCTGTATTACATTGCTGTATTACATTCTATTGGGGGGGCTTTATTACATTCTATGGGGGCTGGCTGCATTACATTCTATGGGGGCTGGCTGCATTACATTCTATGGGGGCTGGCTGCATTACATTCTATGGGGCTGGCTGCATTCTATGGGGGCTGGCTGCATTACATTCTATGGGGCTGGCTGCATTACATTGCTGTATTACATTCTATTGGGGGGGCTTTATTACATTCTATTGGGGGGGCTTTATTACATTCTATGGGGGCTGGCTGCATTACATTCTATGGGGGCGGGCTGCATTACATTCTATGGGGGCTGGCTGCATTACATTCTATGGGGCTGGCTGCATTACATTCTATGGGGGCTGGATGCATTACATTCTATGGGGCTGGCTGCATTACATTGCTGTATTACATTCTATTGGGGGGCTTTATTACATTCTATGGGGGGCTGTATTACATTCTATGGGGGCTGGCTGCATTACATTCTATTGGGGGGGCTTTATTACATTCTATGGGGGCTGTGCTGTATTACATTCTATGGGCTGTGCTGTATTACATTCTATGCGGGCTGTGCTGTATTACATTCTATGGGGAAGGGCTGTATTACATTCTATGGGGGGGCTTTATTACATTCTATGGGGGCTGTGCTGCATTACATTCTATGGGGGCTGTGCTGTATTACATTCTACTGAGGGACTTTATTACATTCTATGGGGGCTGGCTGCATTACATTCTATTGGGGGGGCTTTATTACATTCTATGGGGGCTGGCTGCATTACATTCTATGGAGACTGTGCTGTATTACATTCTATGGGCTGTGCTGTATTACATTCTATGGGGGCTGTGCTGTATTACATTCTATGGGGGCTGGCTGTATAACATTCTATGGGGGCTACATTATATTCCATGGGGTGTTGTATTATATTCTGTGGGGAGGTGGGCTGTATTACATTCTATGGGGTGCTGTATTATATTCTATGGGGGGCTGTATTACATTTTATGGGGGGCTGTATTACATTCTCTGGGGGCTACATTATATTCTATGGGGGGCTGTATTATATTCTATGAGGGGTGATTGCATCATACTCTATGTGGGGGCTACATTATATTCTATGGGGAGCTGCATTATACTATATGAGGAGGGCTACCATATATATGCAGGTGCTGCATTATACTATATGATGGGGCTGCATTATATTCTCTGGGGAGTTACATTATACTCAGGGGGCTACAATATATTCTGTGGGGTGGCTGCATTATACTCTGGATTGGCATCATTATACTATATGTGGGCTGCATTATACATTATCGAGGACTATGGGGAATACATTATACTATATGAAGAACTATGGGGTGCATTATACTATTGGAAGTGAATTGTACTACATGGATGACAATGGCAGTGCATTATACTATATGGAGCACTATGAGGAGTGTATTATACTATTTGGAGGACTGTGGCAGTATATTATACTATATGGGGGAGTGAGGAGTGTATATTACTATATAGAGGACTGAGCAGTGTATTTTAATATATGGAGGACTATGAGGAGTATATTATACTATATGGAGGACTGAGGAGTGTATTATGCTATATGGAGAAATGAGGAGTGTATTATACTATATGGAGGACTGAGGAGTGTATTATACTATATGGAGAACTGAGGTGCACATTCTAATATATGGAGGACTATGGGGTGTATTATACTAAACAAGCAAAATGCTGCCTATTCATCGAGTGATTGGATTGTTTATGTAGGAACAGAAATCCTTGTTCTCAGCAGCTCATCACCGGTGTAAGCTGTAGATGTTCTGCTGATAACATGATGCTGTATGGGGACAGAATGACCTAATTGTGATTGGTCTGTCCCCATCATTCTTTCTCAGTTGGTGTAAAGAGGCCGGGAAACAAGCAAACGACTTCAGTATTGTCGATCACACTTGTTTAGTGGCCTGAGATCAGCACATGTAAATACAGCAGAAATGCTTCGCAGGGAGACCAGGCAAGGATGAAGACAGTTGTAGTTAGCACCGGACGCCTGGGAATAGCGCTAAAGGTACCGTCACATTAAGCGACACTGCAGCGATCTAGACAACGATGCCGATCGCTGCAGCGTCGCTGTTTTGTCATTGTGTGGTCGCTGGAGAGCTGTCACACAGACAGCTCTCCAGCGACCAACGATGCCGAAGTCCCCTGGTAACCAGGGTAAACATCGGGTTACTAAGCGCAGGGCCGCGCTTAGTAACCCGATGTTTACCCTGGTTACCATTGTAAATGTAAAAAAAAAAAAACAGTACATACTTACATTCCGGTGTCTGTCCCCCGGCCTCAGCTTCCCTGCACTGTCTCAGCGCCGGCCCTAAAGCAGAGCGGTGACGTCACCGCTGTGCTTTACGGCCGGCCGGCGCTCACAGTCAGTGCGGGAAGCTGACGGCGAGGGGACAGACACCGGAATGTAAGTATGTACTGTTTTTTTTTTTTTACATTTACAATGGTAACCAGGGTAAACATCGGGTTACTAAGCGCGGCCCTGCGCTTAGTAACCTGATGTTTACCCTGGTTACCAGTGAAGACATCGCTGGATCGGTGTCACACACACCGATCCAGCTATGTCAGCGGGTGATCCAGCGACGAAATAAAGTTCTGGCCTTTCTGCTTCGACCAGCGATGTCACAGCAGGATCCTGATCGCTGCTGCGTGTCAAACACAACGATATCGCTATCCAGGACGCTGCAACGTCACGGATCGCTAGCGATATCGTTGTTAAGTCGCTCAGTGTGAAGGTACCTTAACTCTACTGCTTTTCCCAGCCGCCAAAGCATTTAATTCTGGTATTTGTAATGATTTTTAGGGTTGATGTCAGCTGCGTAATGTCAGCTGCTATCAATCCCTGATGTAAGTAATGGAGAGGTGTCTATCAGACATCCCCACTACTAGCCCAGACCTGGCGAGACCCAGCGGCTCTGAAGAGTGGTGACAGTAGTAACAATTCCGCTCTTCACAGTCGCCAAGCTCAGCGCAAGACCCGGAATATATGAAGAGCGGTGACGTTACTGATGTCACCGCTCTTCAGAGTCACCGGGTCTCGTACTGTGCAGCGGAACCAAAAGTGGCTGTAGGCAAAGTATATGGAGCATCAGAATGAGGTTCCATAGCCTTTGGTCGTCTCAATCCCTTCATTATCTACAAGATCCAGTTAAGTAGAGGCTTTTCTTGGTACTGTAACTAAAAGCCATAAATAGGACGGAGCTGTAATACTGGATACAGCTGTGATTATCTATATATATAATTGTCTAAGGCGTACTTCTGCAGCGCCCCAGAGTCCTGGTCCTTGCAGTATTGTCGCTCTGCCGCTAAGGGGAGTGATGGTACGTCTGATGGCACTAAAAGAGTTCACCTGACCAGGTATCACAGTCACACATTACACTTCACACTCTGGCCACCAGGGGGAGCAAAAGGTTCTATGTATTAGGCCACTCCTCACACTCGGGTAAAACTGGGGGTTGGATAGGAAGTTAGAGAGAAGCTGACTGGGTCTTGCCCAGGTAACATCTAGTGAGAGAAGAGCATTACTTGGGAAGATTCAGGGGGGTACCTGTCAGGGGTGGGATCCTGGCAGTGGCCTAGCAAAAGGACAGATCGTTACGGAGCCGTGCCTGCACCTCATTGCGGCGGCATCTTAAGAAAGGACACGAAGCGAAGGATATTGTGGAGAAGAGAGAAATGAGATCACAGCACAAAGGTGATAGAACCAGTAGGAGTCGTGCCCCGAGATCGGCAACATCCTACTGAGGTGCGTAGCCGGCTGCCGGAACGCCGAGGAAGTAATAGACTCCACGCATTACTTTGAGGCTGGGGTCACACATGCGTGTTTTACGTACGTAAGAGCGCAAAAACTACGTACGTAAAACTCGCATTACATACGGCACAATGCTTCTCAATGGGGCTGCTCCTATTAGCCGTATATTACGGTTCAGTATTATACGGCTTTCTACGGCCGTACAAAATCGCAGCATGCTGCGTTTGTCAGCGTATTGCGCAAATAATACGCCAATGAAAGTCTATGGGGGCGAGAAAAATACGGATTCCACACGGACCAGCAGTGTGACTTGCGAGAAATACGCAGCGGTGTTAGTGAAAAGTCGGTAATTCAATTGCCGGCTTTTTCCTTCTCCTTCACAAACCCGACATGATATGAGACATGGTTTACATACAGTAAACCATCTCATATCCCCTTTTTTTTGCATATTCCACACTACTAATGTTAGTAGTGTGTATGTGCAAAATTTCAGCGCTGTAGCTGCTGAAATAAAGGGTTAAATGGCGGAAAAAATTGGCGTGGGCTCCCGCGCAATTTTCTCCGCCAGAGCGGTAAAGCCAGTGACTGACGGCAGATATTAATAGCCAGGAGAGGGTCCACGGTTATTGGCCCCCCCCTGGCTACAAACATCTGCCCCCAGCCACCCCAGAAAAGGCACATCTGGAAGATGCGCCTATTCTGGCACTTGGCCACTCTCTTCCCACTCCCTGTAGCGGTGGGATATGGGGTAATGAAGGGTTAATGCCACCTTGCTATTGTAAGGTGACATTAAGCCAGATTAATAATGGAGAGGCGTCAATTATGTCACCTATCCATTATTAATCCAATTGTATGAAAGGGTTAAAAAACACACACACACATGATTTAAAAGTAGTTTAATGAAATAAACACAGCGGTTGTTGTAATAATTTATTGTTCTCGCAATCCATCAGGAACACCCTCGCTTGGAAAAATAATAAACGCACAAGATACATACCATCTGGTGAACCGTCTCGTCCCACGAAGTAATCCATCTGAAGGGGTTAACTAATATTACAGGCAGGAGCCCTGATAATGCAGCTGTGCTCGTGCCTGTAATCCCCGGCGAATGAATGAAATGTAGGTCATTGACCTACATTTCCTTCAGTCGCGGTGATGCGCCCCCTGGTGGATGTCCTCATATGACCTGGAGCGTGGGAAAAAGTTCCCAGGCTGCAGTTCATGAGAACATCCACCAGAGGGCGCCTCACCGCGACTCAATGTAAGTACAGATCACTGCTTTCCTTTCAGCACCCGGGGATTACAGGCACGAGCGAGTGGTTTATCGCAGCTCTGCCTGTAATATTAGTTAACCCCTTCAGATGGATTACTTCGTGGGACGAGACGGTTCACCAGATGGTATGTATCTTGTGCGTTTATTATTTTTCCAAGCGAGGGTGTTCCTGATGGATTGCGAGAACAATAAATTATTACAACAACCGCTGTGTTTATTTCATTAAACTACTTTTAAATCATGTGTGTGTGTGTGTTTTTTAACCCTTTCATACAATTGGATTAATAATGGATAGGTGTCATAATTGACGCCTCTCCATTATTAATCTGGCTTAATGTCACCTTACAATAGCAAGGTGGCATTAACCCTTCATTACCCCATATCCCACCGCTACAGGGAGTGGGAAGAGAGTGGCCAAGTGCCAGAATAGGCGCATCTTCCAGATGTGCCTTTTCTGGGGTGGCTGGGGGCAGATGTTTGTAGCCAGGGGGGGCCAATAACCATGGACCCTCTCCTGGCTATTAATATCTGCCGTCAGTCACTGGCTTTACCACTCTGGCGGAGAAAATTGCGCGGGAGCCCACGCCAATTTTTTCCGCCATTTAACCCTTTATTTCAGCAGCTACAGCGCTGAAATTTTGCACATACACACTACTAACGTTAGTAGTGTGGAATATGCAAAAAAAAAAGGGGATATGAGATGGTTTACTGTATGTAAACCATGTCTCATATCCTGTCGGGTTTGTGCAGGAGAAATGAAAAGCCGGCAATTGAATTACCGGCTGTTCACAGATATCGCGCTGAATGAAATCTAAATACAGAATATATATATGTGTCTCAATGACATATATATATATATATATATATATATATATATATATATATATATATATATATAACTGTATATATGTTTTCCCTAACATTTGAGCACATAAATCCATTAGATGTCGGTTTTGCAAGCCTGCGCGAAAATCTCGCAGTATGGATGCCATACGGATTACATACGGAGGATGCCATGCGCAAAATACGCTGACACACCCTGACTACGGATCACTATTTTGGGAACATTTCTCCGTATTACGGCCGTAGTACGGACGTATAATACGTGGCGTATTGTCTTACGCCATGTGTGACTCCAGCCTCAACCAATGGCAGGGCAGTTAACTCTAGGTTGGCTGTCTCACCTTTTTCACCTAATGAAGACAACGGAGGCAATTGTGGGAGAGGGGCATCTCTAGGGTCCCTACCCCGTCATACGGGTGCGTCCTATCCATATCATCTGGGGGACGGAGAGAGAAAGAACAGAAACATACACGACAGTTGTGAGGACTATCCCGTGTTGCTCAGCATGGAAGTACTACAACACCCAGGTGCTAGTAGGTAGGCTACTGATTTCCACCTGCAAAGGAAACTCTGGATGTGCCTTCGGACTGGCCGGTCTCAGCCAGCCCTGTTAACAGTGCTCTGGATTGCGGATGCCGAAGCCTTCAGTAAAGAGGTAAAGAGACTGCAACCCTGTGTCCTCGTTATTTACTGCGACCTACACCGTCACCTACATCTTTAATTGGGCGCCCCTTAGCAGGGCCACGGATCGGGTCAGGCCACCGTGACATCCCCAGAACCGAGAGAGACCCGGTACCGAGTACCCCGCTGCCCTGCGCTTGGGGGCCGCTCCAAACTTGGCGTCGCGAACAGGATCTACTTAAGCCTGAAGAATCAGGTCATGTGTGCCTTGGAACTGTGACTGAATTGTGCTTGAATCGTGATTTATTGCAAAGACTGTGTATTGCTATTTGCCGCCAAAAATTCCCGCCAAAACCGCCGCCATCGCGGAGCCCAGAGAAAGAAGAAGGGTGTGCCATGGGAGGAGGCTATCAATGCGGCGCCAAAAGTGACGACCGCCCCCTCTGACTACTGCTGCAGGGTGACGACCTGCCCCGAAGCAGAGGAGAACCGCCCCCTGGTTTGCAACGGCGGGAACCAAGACAAGGAGCTCCACCCTGGGAAGATGGCGGAACCATGTGTGTGCAGCTGCCGACTGCGAAACAGCGAGGGTGACCAGCGAGTACCTGAACGACAACGAAGTGATCCCGGACTATCCCCACCGACCGGAGGCGGATCCGAACCCACCGCAGCTGGAGGATCCCGACCTCTCGGAGCCGCGGGCGGAGGAGCCGAGTCAACCTATCCCGAACTTGGAGCCGGCAGATGTGAAGCAATGGAAGTCGGAGCTGTCTCAGAGGGTCGCATTGGAAGAACCGCAGTCCGAGCCGCTGCCGACTCCAGTGTCCTCATCAATGGAACGGACCAGCATCGATGGAACCACATCAGACGCAGGTATGGAAAGCGCCCCTGCCCCACCGACCGATCCTGCTTCCGTGACCGCTCCCCATCCCGACAATGACCGACTCCTCGCCGCTGAGCTGGTAGTGATAACCCCCGACATTATGGAGAAGCTGGTGCCTCTGTTACCGCCAACTATGGGGGAACCACTAGATGTGAGCTCAGAGGGGGTGACCTTCCAATGGGATACCCCAAGGATTGGGCCAGACGGGGCCAGGCAGGAGGGCCTCAGCATTGCTGTGCTCTCCTGGGAACAATATAAACAATGCTTAATTCTACATTGGAAAAACCGAAAAGAGACAGAACAAAGTGACCCACCGAAAGTACAAAACCCAAAGACTGAACGCGGTAAGAAGAACTTGGTAAAACAGGGGACTGTACTAGCCTTTCACCCGAAACGGGGTTGGGGCTCTATACAAGAACCGGGACTGCCGACTGAAGTCTTCTTTACCAGCTACAATGTGAAGACCCCGTTCCGCAACAGATGTGACAATCCACTATTATGTAAAGGAGACCAGGTGACCTACACTCGGCATCGGAGTGCGCAAGGGTGGTGCTCTCGGAACGTCCAACGATGCGAGCCTGCAGTAGTGCCACCTGCTGCCCTGACTACGACTAACCCGGACCTGACAAATTCTGCTACTATTACCACTGTGTGCATTATTGCTGCTACTGAACTTGCAACCAAAGCTGACATTCGAATCCAGACACCGGGTGACCTGACCGCACCTGAGAGACGAACCACTGATACTGACACCGCATCGGCCGAGAACAGGGAACTGGAGCTTCCCCGGTCAGGAAGTGTTCGCTACCGGCTGGTGTCTTGCAACCTACTATGAGGATAAACCTCGGAACCATGAGTATGTAAATAGTTAACTGTTTGCTTTCTTGCTGTTTTGCTGTGTTAAACCCGACCAGGGTTAGTTCTTAAAGGGATCCCTTCGTTTAACCGGGATCCCTATTGTTTTATGTTTGTTTTTGCACAAGTTGTCTACGTTTATCAAAGACTGCCGAATCATGGACGGTGAATGATTCACAAACTGTTGCTGTATATAGTTGCACCTTCTTAAAGGTGCCCCCTACTGGTTTTACAAAGAAAAGAGCTTTTTGAAGAGACTGTTCCTGGATACAGCGCAGAAGTTCTTGTTTACCGCAGACTTGCAAATTGATAGTTTGCACTACCTCAAAGAGACTTGAAATGTCCCTCTTAAAGGGGATGTTCATTGTTGCAATAAGCCGAAATATAATGTTGTCTTAAGAAAGTTAAATGGTAATAATGTTTTACATAGTAGTAGTATGTAGATAGAAAGATAGTGATAAGGAATAGAAATGTTGATAATGATATGTGAATAAAATTGAAGTTAAAGTGATTATTGGAACTAATGATAGAGAGCTGAGGAAAGATGCAGTAGGCCCGTGGGGGTAGACAAGAGAGTCCTGCATACGAGAAAGAGAGCTCAGGAAAATGTTGATTTGCACTTTTAGTCTTGCAGTATGCATTTAGTGGGTACCTGCCTTACGCCCTTAAAGGAAAAGTTAAATTATTGTTCGAGAAAAGTTTGCACTTAGTAGATAGTAGATAGTATGCCCGGCTGGGTAATGATAGTTATTTATAGTCAGTTATTTAATAAGTGTTATTTAAAATCTTCAACGCAATGTAAATATGTTCCTGTTTGTAACGTTCAAGTGTCCTCACCTCCCATAAAGGGAAGCACTGTTAAAATTTACTTGTTCATAGCATTTTTAAAATTTTGCATGTCTTTTGCTAACATGTATTGTTGTTCTTCTTTTCCCAGTCCGGAAGTACTGGATTTAGCGGGGGGGAGTGCAGCGCCCCAGAGTCCTGGTCGTTGCAGTATTGTCGCTCTGCCGCTAAGATGAGTGATGGTACGTCTGATTGCACTAAAAGAGTTCACCTGACCAGGTATCACAGTCACACATTACACTTCACACTCTGGCCACCAGGGGGAGCAAAAGGTTCTATGTATTAGGCCACTCTTCACACTTTGGTAAAACTGGGGGTTGGATAGGAAGTTAGAGAGAAGCTGACTGGGTTTTGCCCAGGTAACATCTAGTGAGAGAAGAGCGTTGCTTGGGAAGATCCAGGGGGGTCCCTGTCAGGGGTGGGATCCTGGCAGTGACCTAGCAAAAGGACAGATCGTTACGGAGTCGTGCCTGCACCTCATTGCGGCGGCATCTTAAGAAAGGACACGAAGCTAAGGATATTGTGGAGAAGTGAGAAACGAGATCACAGCACAAAGGCGATAGAACCAGTAGGAGTCGTGTCCCGAGATCGGCAACATCCTACTGAGGCGCGTAGCCGGCGGCCGGAACGCCGAGGAAGTAATAGACTCCACGCATTACTTTGAACCAACGGCAGGGCAGTTAACTCTAGGTTGGCTTTCTCACCTTTTTCACCTAATGAAGACAACGGAGGCAATTGTGGGAGAGGGGCGCCTCTAGGGTCCCTATAAAGTAACTCCAGGCCTACCCCGTCATACGGGTGCGTCCTATCCATATCATCTGGGGGACGGAGAGAGAAAGAACAGAAACATACACGACAGTTGTGAGGACTATCCCGTGTTGCTCAGCAGGGAAGTACTACAACACCCAGGCGCTAGTAGGTAGGCACTGATTTCCACCTGCAAAGGGAACTCTGGATGTGCCTTCAGACCGGCCGGTCTCAGCCAGCCCTGTTAGCAGTGCTCTGGATTGCGGATGCTGAAGCCTTCAGTAAAGAGGTAAAGAGACTGCAACCCTGTGTCCTCGTTATTTACTGCGACCTACACCGTCACCTACATCTTTAATTGGGCGCCCCTTAGCAGGGCCACGGATCGGGTCAGGCCACCGTGACATCCCCAGAACCGAGAGAGACCCGGTACCGAGTACCCCGCTGCCCTGCGCTTGGGGGCCGCTCCACTTCCGTCTTTCTGTCTGCAACTTCCGTCACAGAAATCCCGCGTCGCTGATTGGTCTCGCCAGCTGCCTGTCATGGCTTCCGCGACCAATCAGCGACGGGCACAGTCCGATTAGTCCCTCCCTACTCCCCGGCAGTCACTGCCCGGCACCCGCTCCATACTCCCCGCAGTCAGTGCGCGGCGCCCGCTCGATACTCCCCGCAGTCATTGCCCAGCGCCTGCTCCATACTCCCTGCAGGTAGTGCTCGGCGCCCGCTCCATACTCCCCTCACCGCTCACACAGGGTTAATCCCAGCGGTAACGTACCACGCTATGCCACGGGTAACGTTACCGCTGCTATTAACCCTGTGTGTCCCCAACTTTTTACTATTGATGCTGCCTATGCAGCATCAGTAGTAAAAAAATCTATATATACTACATATACTAAATAATAATTTAAAAAAACCTGCTATACTCACCCTCCGTAGTCCGACGATGTGCTCGCGCCTTCCTCCAGCTTCCGGTCCCAGAGATGCATTACGAAATTATCCAGAAGACTTAGCGGTTTCGCGAGACCGCTAAGTCTTCTGGGTAATTTCACAATGCATCCTGGGAACGGAAGATGGCGGCAGCCGCGCGCACATCGCCAGAGCGACGTTGGATCCCAGGGGGTGAGTATATAACTATTTTTTATTTTAATTCTTTTTTTAAACAGGGATATGGTGCCCACACTGCTAAATACTGCGTGGGCTGCGTTATATACCACATGGCTGCTATATACTACGTGGGCAGTACTATATACTACATGGCTGCTATATACTATGTGGACAGTACTATATACAGTACTACATGGCTGCTATATACTACGTGGGCAGTACTATATACTACATGGCTGCTATATACTACGTGGGCAGTACTATATACTACATGGCTGCTATATACTACGTGGACAGTACTATATACAGTACTACATGGCTGCTATATACTACGTGGGCAGTACTATATACTACATGGCTGCTATATACTACGTGGACAGTACTATATACAGTACTACATGGCTGCTATATACTACGTGGGCAGTACTATATACTACATGGCTGCTATATACTACGTGGGCAGTACTATATACTACATGGCTGCTATATACTACGTGGCCAGTGTTACATACTATTGGCCTGTGTTTTGTACAGCGTGGGCTGTGCTATATATTGCATGGCCTGTGTTATATACTGTCGCCTGTGTTATATACTATGTGGCTGCTATATACTGCGTGTCCTGTGTTATATAGTACGTGGGCTGTGTTATATACTGTTTGGGCTGTGTTATACATTGCGTGGCCTGTATTAACGCATCGTGTATTCTACAATATGTATGTATGTATATAGCAGCCACATACTATATAGCACAGGCCACGTACTATTTGTCTGCTATATACTACATGGCTCCTATATACTACGTGGCCTGTGCTATATACTATGTGGCTGCTATATGCATACATATTCTAGAATACCCGATGCGTTAGAATCGGGCCACCATCTAGTATGTTATGTAGTCGTGTTACACTCCCCTCACTTCTTGTAACCTACAAGTGTACAAATATGTTATACAGTTACCATGTGACAAGTGGGCCTGTGCAACTTCAAATGCCAGGGCTGAATTTTAGTCCCAGTCCACCCCTGATTATTTCCCACTCCAAACTCCCATCCTTACAACGATTTTAAAAAATGAAACATAACACAGGAGTTTGGATAATTTGGCCACAAACAGATGATAAAATTCATAAACATTTAATACATAGTAATGGAAGGGTCCTTGCAGCTCCAAAATCTGGTGATTACCAAAAACAGAAACCATAAACAATAATTACTCCCAGACGTTACCTCACTGGCTCCGAAGAACCAAAATCCAAAGGGTTCCATTCCAAATGTAAACTTCCTGGGACCCGACATAAGTCCCCCCAAAATCAGCAGACTGAAGACAAGCTTTTCCAGTTGAGGAATCCATATCCCAATTATTCCATCAGACCAATTCAGAACCAAATTCAAGAACCCCCCAACCGCCAATGGCCACCATGACCCAAAATTGTCTGAAAGAATAACGAATCCCTACTATTAGAACTTTAGGGAGGGTGGGCGGTACTGTGACTGACCCCTGAGAGCCGGATAATGATAAACCCCTCCCCTTTCTGTCTCTATAAACCCTTAATCCCTGGCCCACCAGTTGTCTGATGTTAACCTAACCTCCTTCCAATCGATTGTCATGCTGGCATCCACCCACACAATGAGGGGGATGGTGGATGAGCTCTGGCCTCTCCTATGTGGCGGTATGATGTGGGCATTGAATAACAGTATTATATGTGTGATATGGCAGCAGGAGGTTAGCACTGTCTCGGCATAATGGAAGTGCTGAATAGCAGTGTTATATATGCATTATATGACAATATTACTGAAGCACAGTGGCAGTATTACTGTATTACAAAAGTGCTTATGTGGGCACTATATGCCAGTATTATGTGGCATCAGGGCTGGCGTTACAGGCAAGCAAACTAGGCATTTGCCTAGAGACCTCACTCTCCCAGAGACACCCAGCACATACCATTGTATCGGCATTATAGATGTCGATAAAGTTGAAATAAATAATGGAGGAGAGGGCATCCTGTGATGCTCCCTCTCCCATCATGCCCCTCTGCTTCTGATGCAGTGGACGCAATGATGTCACTTCTTCGCACCACACGCTGTGCAGAGCTGAGAAGATGTGCTGCAGAGACAAGAGCAGTGGGGGAACAGGGAGATGTGAGCATTGTATTTATTTTTAAATCAGTGAGTATATGGTGGACATAATACTGGAGGAATATGAGCTGTGCATCATACTGTATGGAGCTACGATAAACTCTATTGAGCTACGATATACTCTATGGCGCTGTTTTATACTCTAAGGGGCTGTGTTATACTCTATCAAGGACTATGGGAAGTGCATTATTCTATGTGTACTATATGGGGGCTAAATTATACTGTTTGGAGAACTATGGGGAATGCATTATACTGTATGGAAAACTATGGGGTACATTATACTACGAGGGTGCATTGTACTATATGGAGGATTCTGGGGGAGTATTATAGTATATGGAGGACTATAGGAGTGCATTATACGGTATATAGGATTATGGGGTGCATTATACTATATGGGAGACTATTGGGTGCATTACACTGTGTTCCAAATTATTATGCAAATTGGATTTAAGTGTGATTGAGATTTAATTTTTTTGTTTTTTAAATAAACTCATGGATGGTATTGTGTCTCAGGGCTCAATGGATCACTGAAATCAATCTTAAACACATGGGATAATTAGTTTTCCAGGTGATTCTAATTAAAGGAAAACTACTTAAAAATGATGTTCCACATTATTAAGCAGGTCACAGTTTTCAAGTAACATGGGAAAGAAAAAGGATCTCTCTGCTGCTGAAAAGCATCAAATAGTGCAATGCCTTGGTGAAGGGATGAAAACATTAGAAATTTCCCGAAAACGTAAGCGTGATCATCGTACTGTTAAGAGATTTGTGGCTGTATCTGAGCACAGATGTGTTTGTGCTGATAAAGGCATAATGAGGAAGATTTCTGCCAGGCAAGTTCGTCAGATTAAGAGAGCAGCTGCTAAAAAGCCATTACAAAGCAGCAAACAAATATTTGAAGCTGCGGGTGCCTCTGGAGTCCCTCAAACCTCAAGGTGTAGGCTCCATCAAAGGCTTGCTGTGGTGCATAAACCTACTATTCGGCCACCCTTAAACAGTGTTCACAAGCAGAAATGGTTGCATTGGGTCCACACATGCATGAATTTCCAAACATTCTTGTTTACTGATAAGTGTTGAGCAACCCTGGAAGGTCCAAATGGATGGAGTTGTGGATGGTTGGTGTATGGCCACCATGTCCCAACAAGGCTGCAACAACAGCAAGGAGGTGGAGGAGTCATGTTTTGGGCCGGAATCATGGAGAAACAGCTGGTAGGGCCTTTTAAGGTGTGAAAATGACCTCTGCAAAGTATATCAAGATTTAAAAGTTGGTGGCGCAAATTGTCAACGTTATTGTCAATACCTGCTGCGATACCAACAACCCTCCACCTCGGTTTGTAAAAACAAACAATAAATATATATACACACACAAGGTGTGTATGGGTATGCGCTGGTATGAATAACGAAAATACTGATAAAACCTGAAATAATAATACAGAAAACAGAACGTTTAAAACACCTTAAAATAGCACAGATCCCAGAAGAAAGGTCTGACGCCAAAACAGATATAGAGTTTTTGACTGACAACTTTCCTCCATGGTCTAAAAAGCAGAAATGTGCCTTCAGGAGCAAAATCATCTTCATACATGACAATGCATCATCTCATGCTGCAAAGAAAACCTCTGAGTCATTGGCTGCTATGGGCATAAAAGGAGATAAACTCATGGTGTGGCCACCATCTTCCCCTGACCTCAACCCTATAGAGAACCTTTGGAGTATCATCAAGCAAAATATCTATGAGGGTGGGAGGCAGTTCACATCAAAACAGCAGCTCTGGGAGGCTATTCTGACTTCATGCAAAGAAATACAAGCAGAAACTCAATGGATGCAGGAATTGTGAAGGTGATATCAAAGAAGGGTTCCTATGGTAACATGTAACTTGGCCTGTTAGGATGTTTTGGAGTTCAATAGCTTTTTGTTCAGTGAATGTGACCTCCTAATGCTGCAAATTCCACAAATGAGCATTTTCAGCTCTTTAAAACATATCAACTGTTTAGAAATTCTACTGTGCCTAATAATTTGGAACAGTGCATTTTAAGTTTTTATTCATTTTGGAGATTATACTGTTATCATTGGGGGGTTTATTCAATAAAATTCGATGTATAATCTAACAGGTGATTACTGTTTTTAGACTGACTGTCATTTGCACCAACCATTTAGGAAAATCAGAGAAAAATGTCATTTGCATAATAATTTGGAACATAGTGTATACTTTATGGAAGACTTTGTGGAGCGTATTATACTATACAGAGGTCTATAGGGAGTGTATTATACTATGTGGATGACTACGGGGAACATTATGCTATGAAGAGGACTATGGGGCACATTATACTATATGGAGGACTATGGGGAACATTATGCTATGTGGATGGCTATGGGGCATTACTAGTGATCGGTCTGTGTTCATCATTCTTCCTCAGCCAGTGTAATGGTGCTGGGAAACAAGCGTTGAATGACTTCAGTATTGTAGATCACACTCATTCAATGGCCTGAACTCAGTGCATGTAAATACAACCAAAATATTTCCATGTGATGGTTCAATATGTGAGCATTTGGTTCACCATTTTAAAGTTTTGCCCAGGACCCAACTTTGTCTAAAACCAGCCCTGCATGGCATACTCTATTTTCTACAGGTGCTTCACAAACCCTCATCGAGCTTTGAACGGGATTCTTTTTTTGGTTATCTCAGTATATGCCTCAGTCACAACATGTTAACCTCACCTTAAAAATGTAAAAGCCTTCAGATCTGTAGATGTCTAGATTCTGTAGATTTTCGCCACTGACTGCAAAGAATTCTCTTTTCTAATTAGGACTGAAGATAAAGCAAAATTGCCCAAAGCCAAGCAGATTAGAGGAAGGTTATCAGGTCACACTCTGGTCACTCTAGCCAGTTCAGCTAGTTCATGGAGTGAGATTTAGGAACATGAAAGCCACACTGAGGTATTAAAGGCCCCCATCGATATTAGCTGTCAGCTGAAAGCTGTCTGTCAGGACTCTCCCCTACACAGGAACTCTCAGCTCAACTGAGCACTCCTGAGTTCTCTATGAGAGAGCCGCTATTGGACTCTTACTGCTGAACAAAAGAATTGGCACGTGAAATTCCAATCTCTTGGGGATGATTGGTAAGCTCTACGCAAATTAATCCTGCAAGAATCCATGGGTTCATAAGACTTTACTCAAATGTGTATAGGCCCCTCAAATCCCAAAACAGATTAAAAAAAACACTATTTGTGTTATTTTGTAAAAAATAATTTGAAAATGAAAAAAAGTTCCCCCAGTACTCGAATGCTAACAAATCTAAATTACAGGCTACATTTTAAAGCTGCATTAGCTATTCTGCATGAATGCGATACAGAGATATTCTGGATGAAAGCCTCTTCCAGAGTGCTCTGGACCCCAGACTTGGCCGAAGGTGATAATTCTAAGCAGTATGTGTGGAGAAAACCAGGCACTGCTCATCACCTGCCCAATACAATCCCAACAGTGAAACATGGTGGTGGCAGCATTATGCTATGGGGGTGTTTTTCAGCTGCAGGGACAGGACAACTGGTTGTCATTGAAGGAAACATGAATGTGGCCAAGTACAGAGATATCCTGGATGAAAACCTCTTCCAGAGTGGTCTGGACCCCAGACTTGGCCGAAGGTTCACCTTCCAACAAGACAATGACCCTAAGCACACAGCTAAAATAACAAAGGAGTGGCTTCAGAACAACTCTTTGATCATTCTTGACTGGCCCAAGCAGAGCCCTGACCTAAACCCAATTGAGAATCTCTGGAGAGACCTGAAAATGGCTGTCCTCCAACGATCACCATCCAACCTGACAGAACTGGAGAGGATCTGCAAGGAAGAATAGCAGAGGATCCTCAAATCCAGGTGTGAAAAACTTGTTGCATCATTCCCAAGAAGACTCATGGCTGTACTAGCTCAAAAGGGGGCTTCTACTCACTACTGAGCAAAGGGTCTGAATACTTATGACCATGTGATATTTCAGTTTTTCTTTTTTAATAAATTTGCAAACATTTCTGCATTTTTGTTTTTTTTCAGTCAAGATGGGGTGCAGAGTGTATATTAATGAGAAAAATAATTAACTTTTTAGAATTTACCAAATGGCTGCAATGAAACAAAGAGTGAAAAATTTAAAGGGGTATGAATACTTTTCGCACCCACTGTAAATTACATTACTTATCCTGTACTGATCCGGAGTTACATCCTGTTTTATATTCCAGAGCTGCATTCACTATTCTGCTGATGGAGTCACTAATGTACATACATTACATTACTTATCCTGTACTGATCCTGAGTTACATCCTGTTTTATACTCCAGAGCTGCATTCACTATTCTGCTGATGCAGTCACTGTGTACATACATTACGTTATTTATCCTGTACTGATCCTGAGTTACATCCTGTTTTATACTCCAGAGCTGCACTCACTATTCTGCTGGTGCAGTCACTGTGTACATACATTACATTACTTATCCTGTACTGATCCTGAGTTACATCCTGTTTTATACTCCGGAGCTGCACTCACTATTCTGCTGATGGAGTCACTGTGTACATACATTACATTACTTATCCTGTATTGATCCTGATTTACATCCTGTGTTATACTCCAGAGCTGCACTCACTGTTCTGTTGGTACAGTCACTGTGTATATACATTCCATTACTAGTCCGGTACTCATCCTGAGTTACATCCTGTATTATACCCCAGAGCTGCACTCACTATTCTGCTGGTGCAGTCACTGTGTACAAACATTTCTTATCCTGTACTGATCCTGAGTTACATCCAGTATTATACTCCATAGCTGCAGTCACTATTCTGCTGGTGCAGTCACTGTGTACATACATTACATTACTTATCCTGTACTGACCCTGAGTTACATCCTGTATCATACTCCAGAGCTGCACTCACTATTCTGATGGTGCAGTCACTGTGTACATACATTACATTACTTATCCTGTGCTGATCATGAGCTACAATCTGTAATATACCCCAGAGCTGCACTCACTATTCTGCTGGTGCAGTCACTGTGTACATACATTTCTTATCCTGTACTGATCCTGATTTATATCCTGTGTTATACTCTAGAGCTGCACTAACTGTTCTGCTGGTACAGTCACTGTGTAGCTACATTCCATTACTATTCCGGTACTCATCCTGAGTTACATCCTGTACTATACTCCAGAGCTGCACTCACTATTCTGCTGGTGCAGTCACTGTGTACATACATTACATTACTTATCCTGTACTGATTCTGAGTTACATACTGTATTATACCCCAGAGCTGCACTCACTAGTCTGCTGGTGCAGTCACTGTATACATATATTACATTTGTTATCCTGTACTGATCCTGAGTTACATCCTGTATTATACTCCAGAGCTGCACTTGCTATTCTGCTGGTGCAGTCACTGTGTACATACATTACTTATCCTGTATTGATCCTGAATTACATCCTGTATTATACCCCAGAGCTGCACTCACTATTCTGCTGGTGCAGTCACTGTGTACATACATTACATTACTTATCCTGTGCTGATCATGAGTTACATTCTGTATTATACCCCAGAGCTGCACTCACTATTCTGCTGGTGCAGTCACTGTGTACATACATTACATTAATTATCCTGTACTGACCCTGAGTTACATCCTGTATTATACTCCAGAGCTGCCCTCACCATTCTACTGGTGCAGTCACTGTGTATATACATTACTTATCCTGTACTGATCCTGAGTTACATCCTGTATTATACTCCAGAGCTGCACTCACCATTCTGCTGGTGCAGTCACTGTGTACATACATTACATTAATTATCCTGTACTGACCCTGAGAAACATCCTGTATTATACTCCAGAGCTGCACTCACTATTCTGCTGGTGCAGTCACTGTGTACATACATTACATTAATTATCCTGTACTGACCCTGAGTTACATCCTGTATTATACTCCAGAGCTGCACTCATTATTCTGCTGGTGCAGTCACTGTGTAAATACATTCCATTACTAGTCCTGTACTCATCCTTAGAAACATCCTGTATTATACTCCAGAGCTGCACTCACTATTCTGCTGGTGCAGTCACTGTATACATACATTATATTACTTATCCTGTACTGATCCTGAGTTACATCCTGTATTAAACTCAAGAGCTGCACACACTATTCTGCTGGTGGAGTCACTGTGTACATACATTACATTACTTATCCTGTACTGATCCTGAGTTACATCCTGTATTATACACCAGAGCTGCACTCACTACTCTGCTGGTGGAGTCACTGTGTACATACATTACATTACTTATCCTGTACTGATCCTGAGTTACATCCTGTATTATACACCAGAGCTGCACTCACTATTCTGCTGGTGGAGTCACTGTGTACATACATTACATTACTTATCCTGTACTGATCCTGAATTACATCCTGTATTATATACTCCAGAGCTGCACTCACTACTCTGCTGGTGCAGTCACTGTGTACATACATTACATTACTTATCCTGTACTGATCCTGAGTTACATCCTGTTTTATACTCCAGAGCTGCACTCACTATTCTGCTGATGGAGTCACTGTGTACATACATTACATTACTTATCCTGTATTGATCCTGATTTACATCCTGTGTTATACTCCAGAGCTGCACTCACTGTTCTGTTGGTACAGTCACTGTGTATATACATTCCATTACTAGTCCGGTACTCATCCTGAGTTACATCCTGTATTATACCCCAGAGCTGCACTCACTATTCTGCTGGTGCAGTCACTGTGTACATACATTTCTTATCCTGTACTGATCCTGAGTCACATCCAGTATTATACTCCATAGCTGCAGTCACTATTCTGCTGGTGCAGTCACTGTGTACATACATTACATTACTTATCCTGTACTGACCCTGAGTTACATCCTGTATCATACTCCAGAGCTGCACTCACTATTCTGATGGTGCAGTCACTGTGTACATACATTACATTACTTATCCTGTGCTGATCATGAGCTACAATCTGTAATATACCCCAGAGCTGCACTCACTATTCTGCTGGTGCAGTCACTGTGTACATACATTTCTTATCCTGTACTGATCCTGATTTATATCCTGTGTTATACTCTAGAGCTGCACTAACTGTTCTGCTGGTACAGTCACTGTGTAGCTACATTCCATTACTATTCCGGTACTCATCCTGAGTTACATCCTGTACTATACTCCAGAGCTGCACTCACTATTCTGCTGGTGCAGTCACTGTGTACATACATTACATTACTTATCCTGTACTGATTCTGAGTTACATACTGTATTATACCCCAGAGCTGCACTCACTAGTCTGCTGGTGCAGTCACTGTATACATATATTACATTTGTTATCCTGTACTGATCCTGAGTTACATCCTGTATTATACTCCAGAGCTGCACTTGCTATTCTGCTGGTGCAGTCACTGTGTACATACATTACTTATCCTGTATTGATCCTGAATTACATCCTGTATTATACCCCAGAGCTGCACTCACTATTCTGCTGGTGCAGTCACTGTGTACATACATTACATTACTTATCCTGTGCTGATCATGAGTTACATTCTGTATTATACCCCAGAGCTGCACTCACTATTCTGCTGGTGCAGTCACTGTGTACATACATTACATTAATTATCCTGTACTGACCCTGAGTTACATCCTGTATTATACTCCAGAGCTGCCCTCACCATTCTACTGGTGCAGTCACTGTGTATATACATTACTTATCCTGTACTGATCCTGAGTTACATCCTGTATTATACTCCAGAGCTGCACTCACCATTCTGCTGGTGCAGTCACTGTGTACATACATTACATTAATTATCCTGTACTGACCCTGAGAAACATCCTGTATTATACTCCAGAGCTGCACTCACTATTCTGCTGGTGCAGTCACTGTGTACATACATTACATTAATTATCCTGTACTGACCCTGAGTTACATCCTGTATTATACTCCAGAGCTGCACTCATTATTCTGCTGGTGCAGTCACTGTGTAAATACATTCCATTACTAGTCCTGTACTCATCCTTAGAAACATCCTGTATTATACTCCAGAGCTGCACTCACTATTCTGCTGGTGCAGTCACTGTATACATACATTACATTACTTATCCTGTACTGATCCTGAGTTACATCCTGTATTATACACCAGAGCTGCACTCACTACTCTGCTGGTGGAGTCACTGTGTACATACATTACATTACTTATCCTGTACTGATCCTGAGTTACATCCTGTATTATACACCAGAGCTGCACTCACTATTCTGCTGGTGGAGTCACTGTGTACATACATTACATTACTTATCCTGTACTGATCCTGAATTACATCCTGTATTATATACTCCAGAGCTGCACTCACTACTCTGCTGCTGCAGTCACTGTGTACATACATTACATTACTTATCCTGTACTGATCCTGAATTACATCCTGTATTATATACTCCAGAGCTGCACTCACTACTCTGCTGGTGCAGTCACTGTGTACATACATTACTTATCCTGTATTGATCCTGAGTTACATCCTGTATTATACCCCAGAGCTCCACTCACTATTCTGCTGGTGGAGACACTGTGTACATACATTACTTATCCTGTATTGATCCTGAGTTACATCCTGTATTATACCCCAGAGCTGCACTCACTATTCTCCTGGTGCAGTCACTGTGTTCATACATTACATTACTTATCCTGTACTGATCCTGAGTTACATCCTGTATTATACCCCAGAGCTGCACTCACTATTCTGCTGGTGCAGTTACTGTGTTCATACATTACATTATTTATCCTGTACTGATCCTCAGTTATATTCCTTTAGTATACTGTGAGATTGGGTTTACAATATAAGATCTGGTAAATTTTTACTCTCAGTCTGGAGCAGAAGGTAGCTGCACAGATCACACCTAACAGCCACATGTGACTCTGTATATATTTATTTCAGCTGCACCTACCACTGTGTGACTGATCAGTTCCCATGGTGGGAGCTCACGCTGCAGACATCACCTGGAGCCATTCTCTGATCCCATCCTCCTCCTTAACCTGATCCTTCCATCTTTTCCTTTTTAAGGTTTTTATGTCTTAAAGGGACATTTTTGAATTTGCAGTTGACAATGGTGATGCCTTCAAGGAGATTTCAAGCATGAGTTGTCAAAAACAGCAAGTAAAGCAGCACCTTAAGGTCTGTAACTAGAAGGAATCTACAGTCCACAATTAGATACATTAAGGGGGTTCCCCAGAATTATCAAAACATGGCTGATGGCTTCCAGAAACAGAACTGCACATGTTTACAGGTTGTGTGCTCTATTGCAGCTCAGCATCATTGACATTAATAGGCCTAAGCTGCAATACCACACATAACCTGTGGGCATGTGTGGCGCTATTTTGAAATAATGTTTTTCTAATCCAGAGGAAATGTACAGGGTTTGGCTAGAAAGGGGCAAATGATCGCTTTTGTCAAGGGAGCGGGAGACATAGCTCACTCCAAACAAAGAAGGTTCTGTCTGTGCTGTACAGTTGGCACCTGAGTCAAATGCTATAATGCAGTTTTAACTGTCAATTGTGACAGTGCATTTAAGAGGTTGGAAATGGGGCAGCTGGATCTTCCCTCTCTTCCAAACACGATTGCCGAATTGATGGAGAAAGGTTGAACTTCATGGTCCTGAGACTTTTATCAATCTATGTAACAATGTAACCTTTGACCTACATGTAACAAGTAGTGATGAGCGAATATACTCGTTACTCGAGATTTCTCGAACACGCTCGGGTGTCCTTCCAGCTGAATGATTTACATCTGTTAGCCAGCATAAGTACATGTGGGGATTGCCTGGTTGCTAGGGAATCCCCACATGTACTTATGCTGGCTAACAGATGTAAATCATTCAGCTGCGGCAAGAAAAACGAAATCCCCCGAGCACTAAAAAATACCCGGTGGTCACCCGAGCGTGCTTGAGAAATCTCGAGAAACGAGTATACTTGCTCATCACTAGTAACAAGTTACCCAAGCTAGTCACTAAGATTTTCCAGATTTGTTAAAAAAGTTTTCCAAACTTTTTCTAATACATGATAAAAGAAAATTACTTAATTGCTTACAATTGGTCGGGATTTTCTACTACCCTATAAGTTGGTTCTTTGACCATTGATTAAGTGTCTCATCTTTGCCTCCTCCCCAAACTCTATTACGGGCTAAACATTTTTATTTTTCTGGTGTAATGTAATCTTCAATTGCGCTTTTCCATCCCCACCCTGCTCCGTAGATATTATAATGATGTGTGGGGGGCTGGCACGGCTCTGCAGGATTTAATTGCAGGATGTCTTAGAGAGAAACGTCGTCGATATATCCGGGCAGTTCGCTTCAGCCTTTCATTCAGTGTTTGCAGGATGTGGAGTGTGCGCTGTTCTATGCACTATTTGTAAAAGCACAAGTTTAGAAAGTGTCCAAATTAGGAGTAATCAGATTTTTTTTTGCTGTGGAGATCCTGTTGTGGGTGGAGTGTGGAATGCAGAACACAAGAAAAGACCACAGACATTTTTGGGTTGATTATCTATAATTACTTGGAAGGGCTGAGAGCAGCTTGTATTATCCCTCCAGGGGAAATTAACTGACAACAACTCTTCTTTGCAGTCCTTATCCTGTCTCCTTCCATCAAACAAGCCACAAACTAAAACCCAGAGCAGCAGGTAAGAGGTGCTAATGCCTAATTACTGAGCATTGTCTCTGGCTAATGCAGGTGAACTCTTCACATCTAGCCTAGTCATATGCAGGTAGTCGCAGAAATCCCAAGGACAATGAAGAACAGAGTCCTGACAATCACCAAGGCATATTTACTAACATTGCCCTTAATGAAACAATTCTCCCTAACAAACACTGTGGACAATCCTGCTGGACATTGCCTGAAAATCTTGATGTGATAAGATCTTTTATCCAGAATTAAATAACTAATGGTCCTTTTGTGCTTTGTCAGATCTCTAGAGGTCAAGTGGTACAACATTTAGACCTGATGAAAGATCCTGTAGTTTCTAGTTCTTGGTGACACTAGTGATTTTGGGGGTAACTGAGATTGCAGTGACATTTAAGGTGACTTAGTGTTGCCGTGTTCAGTCTCTGGTGACTTATTAGGATAATATGGCATACCTGATGCCTATTATCAGGGTCAGCACCAGATCCTTGTGAAGTTGGGAATATGCCAGGGCTCATGGCGTTTAGATGGCCCACTCTGCTCAGGTTTCCATTTCTGAAAACTCCCATACATGTTCAGCGGATCTAGGCCAGAATAATCCTATTGCTGCATATTGATTAAATGGGAGTATACTCGGGACTACAGAACAGAAAGACTTGGGTATTCTGGTTACAAGTAAGCTGAGCAGCAGTACTCAATGTCAGGCAGCAGCTGCAAAGGCAAACAAGATTTTAGGGTTTATAAAAAAGAGAGAAAATCCAGTGATCCCAACTTATTATCACCCCTTTATAAATCACTGGTGAGGCCACATCTAGAATATGGGATCCAGTTTTAGGCTCCACATTTTAAAAAAGGATATTCAGAAGTTAGAGTCAGTTCAAAGGCGGGCAACTAGATCAGAGACATATCTAGGGGGGGCACCTGGGGCAAGTGCCCCGGGCGCAGCAGGCAGGAGGTGGTGCAGTCGGGGAGGGGCTGCATTCTGCTACCCACCGCACTGGGAGTTGGCAGTTCTTTAAGCTGGCTGCCATTCTGACAGCCGGTACAGAGAAGCTGCAGCCCTCCGGCTCCCAGGGATCAATTCTACTCGCTTCTAACAGAAGCCCGTCTGAAGTTTGCCAATGAACACCTGGGTTCTGTGAGTGATTGGGAGAAGGTGCTGTGGTCAGATGAGACAAATATTGAGGTAGTTAGCATCAACTCAACTCACCATGTTTGGAGGAAGAGAAAAGCTGCCTATGACCCAAAGAACACCATCCCCACTGTCAAGCATGGAGGTAGAGACTGTATGTTTTGGGAGTGTTTCTCTGCTCAAGACACAAGACTACTTCACCGCATCAATGGGAGAATGGGTGGAGCCATGTACCATGAAATTCTGAGTGACAACTCTTTCCCTCTGCCAGGACATTAACCCCTTCAATACCTTTCCCTTTTCCATTTTTGCGTTTTCGTTTTTCGCTCCCCTCCTTCCCAGAGCCATAACTTTTTTATTTTTCCATCAATATGGCCATGTGAGGACTTGTTTTTTGCAGGACAAGTTGTACTTTTGAATGACATCATTGGTTTTAGCATGTTTTGTACTAGAAAATGGGAAAATTCCAAGTGTGATGAAATTGCAAAAGAAGTGCAATCCCACACTTGTTTTTTGTTTGGCTTTTTTGCTAGGTTCACTAAATGCTAAAACTAACCTGGCATTTGGATTCTCCCTATCATTACAAGTTCAAAGACTCCAAACATGTCTACGTTATGTTTTATCTGAGTGGTAAAAAAAATTCCAAACTTTGCTAAAAAAAAACAAAAAAACGCAATTTTCCGATGCCCGTAGCGTCTCCATTTTTCATGATGTGGGGTCGGGTGAGGGCTTATTTTTTGCTTGCTGAGCTGACGTTTTTAATGATATCATTTTGATGCAGATACGTTCTTTTGATTGCCGTTATTGCATTTTAATGCAATTACGTGGCGACCAAAAAAACCTAATTCTGGCGTTTCAAATTTTTTTTCTCGCTACGCCATTTAGCAATCAGGTTAATCCTTTTTTTTTATTGATAGATCAGGCGATTTTCAATGCGGCAATACCAAATATGTGTAGGTTTGATTTTTTTTTAATTGTTTTATTTTGAATGGAACGAAAGGGGGGTGATTTTTTTCATATTTTTTTTAAAACATTTTTTTTTACTTTTGCCATGCTTCAATAGCCTCCATGTGAGGCAAAAGTAAAAAAATGATTAAAAAATATGAAAAAAATAAATAAAAAAAAAAGTTTAAATCACCCCCCTTTCACCCCATTCAAAATAAAACAATAAAAAAAATCAAACGTACATATATTTGGTATTGCCGCATGCATTCAGAATTGCCCGATCTATCAATAAAAAAAAGGATTAACCTGATCGCTAAACGGCATAGTGAGAAAAAAATTCAAAACGCCCAAATTACGATTTTTTGGTGGCCGCAACATTGCATTAAAATACAATAACAGGCAATTAAAAGAGCGTATCCACACCAAAATAGTATAATTGAAAACATCAGCTTGGCTTGCAAGAAATAAGCCCTCACCCAACCCCAGATCTTGAAAAATGGACATGCTGCGGGTATTGGAAAATGGCGCTATTTTTTTTTTTTACAAAGTTTGTTTTTTCACCTCTTAGTTAAAAAGTAACCTAGACATGTTTGGTGTCTGTGAACCCGTAATGACCTGGAGAGTCAAAATGGCAGGTCAGTTTTAGCATTTAGTGATCCTAGCAAAAAAGCCAAACAAAAACCAGTGTGGGATTGCACTTTTTTTGCAATTTCACAGCACTTGGAATTTTTTTTCCCATTTTCTAGTACATGACATGCTAAAACCAATGATGTTGTTCAAAAGTAAAGCTCATCCGGCAAAAAATAAGCCCTCACATGGCCATATTGACGCAAAAATTAAAAAGTTATGGCTGTGGGAAGAAGGGAAGCGAAAAATGAAAACGAAAAAAAGAAAATACCGGGTCATGAAAGGGTTAAAATTATAGACTGTTCATGTCTTTGTCAGTGGACAAACTTACAAAATCAGCAAGGGATTATTTCCCCCACTGTATGTGAATATTTATTCAGTGTGTGTTTATTTTTATTTATTCAGTGTGTGTGTGATTTGTTCAGTGTGTTGGGGGGATTTATTCAGAGTGTGTGTGTGTGTGTCTGGGGTTGGATTTATTCAGTGTGTGTGGGTGTGCTTAGGAATTTATTCAGTGTGTGTGTCTGTGTGGGGGATGGGATTTATTCTGTGTGTGTGGGGGGGGTGATTTATTCAGTGTGTGTGTGGTTAGGGATTTATTCAGTGTGTGTGTGTGTGCGTGTGTGTGTGTGTGTGTGTGTTGGTGTGTGTGTGAATGGGGGACTTATTCAGTGTGTGTGGGGGGTCAGGTATTTATTCAGTGTGTGTGTGTGTGTGTGAGTTGGGGGATTTATTCAGTGTGTGTGCGGAGGGATTTATTCAGTGTGTGTGTGTTGGGGGATTTATTCAGTGTGTGTGTGCGGGGGGGATTTATTCAGTGTGTGTTTGTGTGTGGGGGGATTTATTCAGTGTGTGTGTGAGTGGGGGATTTCTTCAGCGTGTTTGTGTGGGGGAGTTGGGATTTATTCAGAGTGTGTGTATTCAGTGTGTGTGGGGGCATTTGTTCAGTGTGTGCGTGGGATTTATTCAGTGTGTGTTTGGGGGATCGGGAATTTATTCAGTGTGTGTGTGGGGGGTTCGGTATTTATTCAGTGTGTGGGGGAGTCGGGGACTTATTTAGTGTGTGTGAGGCAGGGTGCATTTATTGTGTGAAGGGGGATAATAATAATAATCTTTATTTTTATATAGCGCTAACATATTCCGCAGCGCTTTACAGGTTGCACACATTATCGTCGCTGTCCCCGTTGGGGCTCACAATCTAAATTCCCTATCAGTATGTCTTTGGAATGTGGGAGGAAACCGGAGAACCCGGAGGAAACCCACGCAAACACGGAGAGAACATACAAACTCTTTGCAGATGTTGTCCTTAGTGGGATGGATTTATTTTCTGTGTGGAGGGGGATGGATTTATTCTGTCAGAACGGGAGTGGATTTATTCTGAGTGGGTGAGTGGGGGGATGGGGTGAACACTGAGTAGCGAAGGGAAAAATGTGTGCTTACACAGTATTAGGAGCGAGGGTGATGAGATGTGTGAAGAGTAACTATGGGGACCGATGGTGATGGGATGTGTGCTGTCACAGTATGGGGAGTCGGGGGAATGTGTGAGGAGGAAATATGTAGAGCGAGGAGGTAAATAAGTGAGGAGACAGTATAGTTAGCAGTGGGGACATACATGAGGAGGGAATTAGAAATGAGAGTAGACAGTATGGGGGGAGGAAAGTGTGAGTGGGCACAGAAGAGAGACTGAGTAGTGTGGGGAACAGTGTAAGGGCACAGCCAGGAGAAGACAGTGAAGCAATGGCCGGGGAACCACCACGGTGCAGGGAGACTACCATACACAAGATGAGGTGCAAATAACAAAGGGTAAATTTATTGGAAGGCAAGGAATGAAGTGGATGAGGAAGGTGCAAGCGGGTATGCAATGGCAAAAGATAATTTGCAAGAGTTGTATTCTTTAGCTGGGCCATCAAAAAGCACGGTGCTCCAACTATTACAGACTCAATATACAGTACGTCACACAAGCAAATGCAAACAATAAACAAAGAATGATGCTACTCTATGTATAGCTTCCCTGGCCTCTACTAAGCAGACCACACGGCTGCTGTGTTCTGTCTATTGAAGCCTACACTAGGCCCTGACATGTTGCCCCCAACAGTCTAGTACGGTGGTGCGCACGGCTCTGTGAAACATGGTCTTCTCCTTGCTTCTGGGTCCTGGAGGTGCTACTGGAAGCTGTAAATCCCTTTCTCAGTATCTTCGTGGCTTCTCAAACTAACACAGGACAGCCACCCTTGCTGCACCTGAAGAGTCCATCCAATTTCATGAGTCCCAGGCTGTGGGACCTCTGTCACAGCTACAAGCTTAGCACAGACGTTCTCTGCAGCAGCTTCTGCTCACATACTCCCAAGGCTCAACTCCTCACCTTAGCCCAGGGCAGTTAATTTACACAGTTTATTGCAGGGGGAGCAGAACATTCCATCACACCAGACAAGGGGGTGCTGTCTCTTAAAGTGGCAGTGTGTTCCTTACTGTCCATAACAGCACCACCCCCTACATGCCTCCCTACTTAATGATGGTCGTCCTCAGCCATCACATCATCAAGGTCACAGTGTAATGAAGGAACATGCAATGCGGAAACAGCATGTATAGAGGAGGCAACAAAGTTGGAAAAACAGACAGAGTACACTGTTCTATGTATCGGACTGGTGGAACCCCTGCAGTAGACCTCTGGGACCTCCGGAGCTCTTGGCTGTCAGGCAAGGCTTGACTCTTCCAGAGGAACACTTGCTGCAGGATTCATAGTGGGCTCTTGTCGGGTCTCGTTCTCGCGTGGCGGTGGTGGAACATCCATGGGATTACCATCTCTGTATAGCTGAGGACCCCCTACTGTGTCAAGGACGGTCCACCATTCATCATCGATTTCACCATCAGGCATGACAGATTCAGGAAGTGGAGTAGCTCCTTCAGATGGCAATGGTGCAGAATAGACCTCAGACAAGCAGGGTCGTAGCATATTTCTGTGAAGTACTCTAGGAGCGGATGCCCCACTCTCAATCTGCTCCTTGTAGACCGGGCCGTTAGCATACACTCGCTCGATTACTTTGTAAGGCTGTACTTCCCATCTCTCACTTAGTTTTCCCTTGGGGTGTTTCTCTCGGACTAATACGTCTCCGGGTTGGAGCAGTATCTCTTGAGTCGGTTTACGGCCCGTATGTTCTTTTTCCTGCAGTTGCTAACCCGCCAACCGCCGTATCGTTTGTAATCATTGCCGATGCTCTTTCACCCATGAAGTGACAGTTCGCTCCATCAGCTCCTCTGGCTGTTCCAAATTCAGCTCAATGATCTCTCGTCCAGCTCTTCCAAACAGCAGTAGATAGGGGGTATTACTCGTGGTGGAGTGGACCCGATTGCTGTAGGTCCAAATCAACTCTGGCAGGTAGTATGGCCAACATGCCTTCTTATCCTCCTCCAATGTCCTCAGCATTTGAAGTAGGGTTTGGTTGAAGCGTTCATATGCTCTGTTGCCTTGGGGATGGTAAGGGGTGGTCCGGGACCGCTCGATGCCATACATACGATACAGTTCTTCCATCACCTTGCCTTGGAAACATGCACCTTGGTCAGAGTGGATGCGCTTTGGGCACCCATACACCCAGATGAAGTCTTGACAGATGGCTGGCACCGCCGACTCCGCAGTCTGATGTCTAGTTGGAGTGACTACTGCGAACTTGGAAAAATGATCAGTCATCACCAAACAGTACTGTAGCCCCCGGGCCGAGTGTCCCACGAGGAGATAGTCGATCATCAAGACTTCTAGCGGTTCCTTAGTTTGTATGGTCTGGATGGGTGTCCTCTGTTCAGTAGTCTTAATGAGGATGCATACTCGACATTGCCGGCAAACCTCTTCCACCACAGACTCCAATCGGGGGCAATACACGTACCGCTATAACCATTGGTAGGTCTTTGTGGGTCCGAAGTGAGCTCCAAATTCGTGAGCTTCTTTAGCTACTTCCTGAGCCTTTCTTCCTGGGATGACCACCTGCCACCTTACTGCCATATCTTTTGGCTGTTGTCTCTTACGATACAACACTGATTCTTGCACTTCCAGTCTATCCCACTGGTGTAAGACACTCTTCATTTCAGCGTCCAGATCACCTCTCTCTTGTTTGCCACGCTTCCGCTTTTGAGTTGCCCACCATTTTATCTGTCTCAGCCCTTTGTCTTCATCCTGAACATGTCCCCATTCCTCATTGGTTCTCCCTATGGACCGGGGTAGTGCACAGGCCTCCCTTCTTGACTGGGCCGCAACCACTGGGGGCTTAAACTTATGAAAGTCTGGGGTTTCCTCCTCTTTGAGTTGTTCATTGAGATCTCCCACTGGAGTCTCCAAAGTCACTCTTGACAGTCCGTCAGCATTTGCATTTTTGGTAGCAGAGCGAAAACGGATAGTAAAGTCAAACTTGGCTAGGCGAGCCACCAACCATTGTTCTAATGGCCCCAATTTAGCATTCTCAAAGTGGGCCAGGGGATTCTTGTCTGTTTGAACTTTAATCTTGGTCCCTGTCAGGAAGCCCGCAAACTTCTCTGTCATGGCTCACACCAGGGCCAGGAGCTCTAACTGGAAGGAGCTGTAATTGTGGGGCTTTCTTTCACTGTCTCGCAGGGACCTGCTGGCATACCCAATGACTCTCTCATGTCCATCCTGTATCTGAGAAAGTACAGCACAGAGTCCATGAAGGCTACCATCTGTGTGCAACAGGAACGGTTCATCGAAATCTGTGTAGGCCAACATCGGAGCTGAAGTAAGGGCTTTCTTTATAGCCTGGAAGGCCTCGACTTGTCTCTTAGCCCAAGGGATGTACTGGGTCTTCGGCACTCCGGTGGTCCCTCTCAGCAGCTCATTCAGAGGACCCGCCACCTTAGCGAAGTCTTTGACAAACTGGCGGTAGTACCCGGCGAGCCCCAGAAAGACCTGGAGTTCTCTCACTGTTCGAGGGACTGGCAACTTCTGGATAGCAGCCACTTTTTCTGGTTAGGGTAGAACTCTATCTTGTGACACTATGTGGCCCAGGTACTCGATCTCTCTCTTGAAGAGGTGGCACTTCTTTGGCTTCACCTTCAGGTTATGAGCCCGCAGTCTTCCGAGTACCTCTCCAAGCCGGGCAAGGTGTTCTTCGATTGAGTTCTTCGATCCCCAGTTGGTATCTCATGCGTGATGGCTTCAGTGCAGCCGAAATCCTCGGCGTGACGGGCGAATGTTGGCCTGATTTTCCCACAGCATAGCTTCTATCGCTGGCACACGTTCAGGGCCCAGAGCCTTCACATCCACTTCCATTTGATCAAGGATGACCCGTCCACTCCACTCTGGGGATGGCATCTCTTCGGCTCCCGCAGCAACTGCTAGGGTCCACCGAGCACCTTCTATCAGCAATAAAGACTTCTCCTTCTGACTCACCACTTCACCCTTATGTAGGCACACCAGGGCCAGATCTGTCCCTCGTGGCAAGGTGACCTCCCCGGGGACCACATTCAAAACTCTTATGGGGATGTGTCCTTGCTGGACCACAGCTATTGTACGAGCTATTATGACTTCTTGGTCCGCTCCTCCGCCTACCACAGGCTGAACAATCACTTCCAACCCATAGAGGTTGTGATGAGTACCCACTGGAAGATGTAATATAGTTTCTCGCTTGGGAGGCAGGATTACAGGCTCTTTACCAGGAGCCCTAATGACCCCTACCGTCTGATAAGATGGCACACTCTTCTGCATCTCACAGACGCGGATCAGTCATTGAAGGGCTTCTTGAGTAGCCTTATGTGTAGTAGCCTTCTTCCAATATCCGGGGTCCCCGTTTGGTAAACATGATCTGATTGAGTTTACGTAGGATATTAATTCCAAGTATCACAGGCACATCTTCTTTAATAGGCTCAGGGACTAGCAGGATCCCTTTTCTCCCCACTTCTTGCCCACAGATTCAAATATTCATCCACACTACCCCTGTAATCGGGATCAGTTGTTGGTTGGCAGCAAACAACCAGATCAATGTCTCTTTTTCTGGCTTGGCCAGGGCCTGGAAATGCTGCTTGAAATACATTTCTGGCATCGTCGTCACTTGTGACCTGGTATCTATCCAGCAATCCACTAGAACACCATCGAATTCAGCACGCAGGATGGGACACCCAGCAATCAAGTGTTCTTTATGATACGGAGCGGCCTCTCTCCTCGCCTCCCCCGCAGAGTGCCGCACTACTGTGTGGGGTTGGTAGTTTAACCGCGGCTTCCGCTGGCCTTACGCGTAATTCCGACAGTCTCTGGCAGTGTGCCCCCGACCTCCACATTCCCAGCATTGGATACCTCCTACTCGCCGGGGGACAACTCGAGCCTGTCCTCGTGCTTCCGATGCCTGACAGGAGGTGGCTTTCTCCCACTGATCCTTTATCAGTCGGGCCGAAGAATAGTTACATGAGTACGATGGGTCAGACTGTTGTGGTTCCCCCACTCTTCGCTCCATCTGGGTCAGTTTCTCTTGCACGTTCACAAGGGACCACTGCAAATCTTGCACCACCTGTACCAGCACCTCCTGATGGTTTGGGTCCCCTCTGGTATTGGCGCCCTGGACACGCATCACCCCAGACGTGTAGCTTTCTTCTTTACCTCAGGCCACTGTTTCCACCAGGATTTGACGAAGCGTAAGAGCCGGATCTGCCCAACCCGTTCTGACAGTGCTCGCCTCAAGGATGTGCTGTGCAGTCCCAGAATGTATTGCTCCTGTAGTATCTGGTCTTTAGAGCCCATGCCGCCAAATCCATCCGACTCCTTTCTCTGCACCTCCGCTAACACTTCTTGCAGTGCTGTTGCATACTCAGAAATTCCTTCTTCTTCCCACTGCAGCCTAGAGAAAAATTTGGTGCGAAGGTGTCCCGCGCTATCAGTCTCGCCATATCTCTTCCAGGAACTTCACTAGCTCCTTCAGGGTACTACGGGTGAGTTCTGGCTGTAGGCAGACATTTCTACGGGCTTCTCCCTCTAGGGCAGTTAAAGCGATGTCCGCTTCAAGGTTTGGGCTGATGTTATAAATCTTCAGGGTGCTTTGCAGCTGGGACACCCAGTCGGACAGTGGTATATTATTGCCGTCAAACTTTGGTAGCACACTATTTATGGTTCCCATATGTAGTGTCCTTGCAGGGGTTCCACCAATGCCCACAGCATCACCATAAACGTTAGCATTCCTGCCATTGCTGTCTGCTGCCTCCATCTTGGTGACAGTACCCTGCTCGCAGCCCCACTTGGGAACCACCACGGTGCAGGGAGACTACCATACGCAAGATGAGGGGCAAACAACAAAGGGTAAATTTATTAGAAGGCAAGGAATGAAGTGGATGAGGAAGGTGCAAAAAGGGGTATGGAATGACAAAAGATAATTTACAAGAGTTGTCTTCTTTAGCTGGGCCATCAAACAGCATGGTGCTTCAACTATTACAGACTCAATATACATCACACAAGCAAATGCAAACAATAAACAAAGAATGATGCTACTCTACGTATAGCCTTCCTGGCCTCTACTAAGCAGGCCACAAGGCTGCCATGATCTGTCTATTGAAGCCTACACTAGGCCCTGACATGTGCACAAAATAGGAACAAACTCACGGTGATGTTGGGGACTCAGATCCAGTCCCAGGGGGCCCCCCAACAGTCTAGTATGGTGGTGCGCAGATCTCTGCCAGCTCCGTGAAATGTGGTCTTCTTGCTTCTGGATCCTGGAGGTGCTCCTGGAAAATGTAAATCTCTTTCTCCCCTTTCTTCTTCTTTTCTTTCAAAGACAGGGATCATCGAACGGTGTGCTGCCTACCTGGCGCTCGAGTCCGACACACCGCTGATCGGGTGGACAGATTACTGGGAGGGGCTGGTGAGAACCCAGCGGTTATGGTGCACATTGGCACAAATGACAAAGTTAGAGGTAGGTTGAAGGTCCTTAAAAACAATTTCAGGGAATTAGGCTGCAAGCAAAAAGCAAGGACCTCCAACGTGGTATTTTCCAAAATACTGCCTGTGCCACGTTCCACGCCAGAGAGGCAACAGGAAGTTAGGGAGGTTAATAAGTGGCTCAAGAATTGGTGTAGGAAGGAGGGGTTTGGGTTCCTGCAGAACTGGGCCGACTTCTCAGTTGGCTACAGGTTCTACGCTAGGGACGGGCTGCATCTCAATGGGGAAGGTGCAGCTGTGCTGGGGGAGAAAATGGCTAGAAGGTTGGAGGAGTGTTTAAACTAGGGAATGGGGGGAGGGTATTCATTTTATAGGAGGGGAAGATAGTGCAGATAGAGACCTGGGCACAAATAAGGAAGTTGGGGGTGGTGGTGGCATGGGGGGTGGGGTTAGATCAATTAATAATTTAAGAAAGAATAATGGTGCAGAGAGATACATAAAATGTATGTATACTAATGCCAGAAGCCTTGCCAACAAAATGGACGAATTAGAATTAATGGTGTTGTAGCATAATTATGACATGGTGGGGATATCTGTAACGTGGCTGGATGAGAGCCATGACTGGGCTGTTAACTTGCAGGGTTATAGTCATTTCAGAAATGACCGAACGGATAAGCAAGGGGGAGAGGTGTGTCTATATGTAAAATCATCCTTAAAACCCATCCTGCGTGATAATATAGGTGAATCTAATGAAAATGCAGAGTCCCTGTAGGTGGAGATAAGGGGAGGGGGAAAATAATAAATTACTGATAGGGGTTTGTTATAAGTCTCCAAAAATAATGGAATCTCCAAAAATAATGGAAGCAACGGAGAATATCCTCATAAAGCAAATGAATGAAGCTGCGACTCAAGGAGAAGTCATTATCATGGGGGACTTCAACTACCCTGAAATAGATTTGCTACAGTTCCAGCAAAGGTAATCGGTTTTTGACAACTATGAGAGACAATTACCTTTCACAATTGGTTCAGGACCCAACAAGAAGGGGGGCACTGCTGACCTAATATTAACCAACAGGCCAGACCGCATATCAAACATAAGGGTTGGGGGTCACTTGGGGAATAGTGATCACAAAATAATAAGTTTTCATGTGTCCTTTAATAAGATGTGTAGTAGAGGGGTTACAAGGACACTAAACTTCAGGAGGGCAAATTTCCAACGGATGAGAGATGATCTTAGTGCAATTAACTGGGATGATATCCTGAGACATAAAAATATACAAAGAAAATGGGAGACGTTTATTAGCATCCTGGATAGAACCTGTGCACAGTATATACCGCATGGGAATAAACATACTAGAAATAGGAGGAAACCAATATGGCTAAATAGAGCTGTAAGTAGGGTTGAGCGACTTTCATTTTTTTAAGATCGAGTCTGGTTTTGTGAAACCCGATTTAGTCCAGAGTCGAGTCGAGTGAAGTCGGCCGATTATCGCTAAAAGTCGGGGATCGACCGAAACACGAAACCCAATGCAAGTCAATGGGGAAGCATAGTCGGCAGTGAGTGGAGGCCAGGAAAACACCTACAGTGCACATTTTACTGCCAAAAACATCCATTCTTGTTTTCTGAAGCTTGTCAATCTTAATTAACTTTATAATAATAGTTGGGCACTGGAAATTGGGGGTCATTTGGCAAAAGTTGTGGGGGTAGGGCTGGTTCAAGGTTTTAGTGGGCCCAGGAAACATGGACTACGTCATGGCGGTGGAGCAGGGAGAGGTAAGTATTTCAACGTTGCAAGTGCTGTGATCCTGAGCAAGCAGGGGGGGCCCACTCGTTCGCATTGGCACTGGCACAGGGCCCCTCAAAGTACGGCGGTGTGTTTGCATGGCGGGGGCGCCTCCCACCAGCAGCGACACTTTTGCGTACTCTGAGTGGCCCTGTGCCAGTGACGTCGCCAACGAGTATGCCCCCCCACCTGATGAAGGAACCTGCACTTTCATCTGCACCTTCCTCTTTGTCCCTGTGTAAGGTGGTATAATATGCGGGAAGGGGAACCTTACTTTCAGCAGGGTCAGATTCTGGCTGTGTAGAGTTCAAGGGGAATGTAGTGGTCTAGGTCAATGTACCAGCAGACTCATCTAGCAGTGGCTGGGCAATGGGCAGGATGATGAGGAAACAGATATAGGGCCAAAGAATAAAGTAGGCTAAATGCAGATCAAAATTGGTAACAGGACTAAACAGGCGGCATTGCTTTGTTCAGTGGAGTAGCAAACCCAAGAGCAGCAGACACTGTTTCAAGGGCCTAACCACACTAGTAGGCCAAATGCAGTTTAATATCTGATAGTATAGGCCGAAAGCCAGAATGTGGAAGCTCAGCTTTGTTCAGTTGAGGACAACACCAGGGAGGGGCAGACACCGTTAGTAGGCCCTAACCACCATTTTGTTTTTTAAAAACACTTAATGAGAGCCAGAAGGTTGAAGCTCAGCTTTATTCAGTTGAGGGCAACACCAGGGAGGGGCAGACACCGTTAGTAGGCCCTAAACACCATTTTGTTTTTTAAAAAACACTTAATGAGAGCCAGAAGGTTGAAGCTCAGCTTTATTCAGTTGAGGGCAACACCAGGCAGGGGCAGACACCGTTAGTAGGCCGGAACCACCATTTTGTTTTTTAAAAAACACTTAATGAGAGCCAGAAGGTTGAAGCTCAGCTTTATTCAGTTGAGGGCAACACCAGGCAGGGGCAGACACCGTTAGTAGGCCGGAACCAGCAATGTGTTTAAAAACAGCAGTTAATCAGAGCCGGAAGGTAGAAGCTCAGCTTTATTCAGTTGAGGGCAACACCAGGGAGGGGCAGAAGCCGTTAGTAGGCCCTAACCACCATTTTGTTTTTTAAAAAACACTTAATGAGAGCCAGAAGGTTGAAGCTCAGCTTTATTCAGTTGAGGGCAACACCAGGCAGGGGCAGACACCGTTAGTAGGCCGGAACCAGCAATGTGTTTAAAAACAGCAGTTAATCAGAGCCGGAAGGTAGAAGCTCAGCTTTATTCAGTTGAGGGCAACACCAGGGAGGGACAGAAGCCGTTAGTAGGCCCTAACCACCATTTTGTTTTTTAAAAAACACTTAATGAGAGCCAGAAGGTTGAAGCTCAGCTTTATTCAGTTGAGGGCAACACCAGGCAGGGGCAGACACCGTTAGTAGGCCGGAACCAGCAATGTGTTTAAAAACAGCAGTTAATCAGAGCCGGAAGGTAGAAGCTCAGCTTTATTCAGTTGAGGGCAACACCAGGGAGGGGCAGAAGCCGTTAGTAGGCCCTAACCACCATTTTGTTTTTTAAAAAACACTTAATGAGAGCCAGAAGGTTGAAGCTCAGCTTTATTCAGTTGAGGGCAACACCAGGCAGGGGCAGACACCGTTAGTAGGCCGGAACCACCATTTTGTTTTTTAAAAAACACTTAATGAGAGCCAGAAGGTTGAAGCTCAGCTTTATTCAGTTGAGGGCAACACCAGGCAGGGGCAGACACCGTTAGTAGGCCGGAACCAGCAATGTGTTTAAAAACAGCAGTTAATCAGAGCCGGAAGGTAGAAGCTCAGCTTTATTCAGTTGAGGGCAACACCAGGGAGGGGCAGAAGCCGTTAGTAGGCCCTAACCACCATTTTGTTTTTTAAAAAACACTTAATGAGAGCCAGAAGGTTGAAGCTCAGCTTTATTCAGTTGAGGGCAACACCAGGCAGGGGCAGACACCGTTAGTAGGCCGGAACCAGCAATGTGTTTAAAAACAGCAGTTAATCAGAGCCGGAAGGTAGAAGCTCAGCTTTATTCAGTTGAGGGCAACACCAGGGAGGGGCAGAAGCCGTTAGTAGGCCCTAACCACCATTTTGTTTTTTAAAAAACACTTAATGAGAGCCAGAAGGTTGAAGCTCAGCTTTATTCAGTTGAGGGCAACACCAGGCAGGGGCAGACACCGTTAGTAGGCCGGAACCAGCAATGTGTTTAAAAACAGCAGTTAATCAGAGCCGGAAGGTAGAAGCTCAGCTTTATTCAGTTGAGGGCAACACCAGGGAGGGGCAGAAGCCGTTAGTAGGCCCTAACCACCATTTTGTTTTTTAAAAAACACTTAATGAGAGCCAGAAGGTTGAAGCTCAGCTTTATTCAGTTGAGGGCAACACCAGGCAGGGGCAGACACCGTTAGTAGGCCGGAACCACCATTTTGTTTTTTAAAAAACACTTAATGAGAGCCAGAAGGTTGAAGCTCAGCTTTATTCAGTTGAGGGCAACACCAGGCAGGGGCAGACACCGTTAGTAGGCCGGAACCAGCAATGTGTTTAAAAACAGCAGTTAATCAGAGCCGGAAGGTAGAAGCTCAGCTTTATTCAGTTGAGGGCAACACCAGGGAGGGGCAGAAGCCGTTAGTAGGCCCTAACCACCATTTTGTTTTTTAAAAAACACTTAATGAGAGCCAGAAGGTTGAAGCTCAGCTTTATTCAGTTGAGGGCAACACCAGGCAGGGGCAGACACCGTTAGTAGGCCGGAACCAGCAATGTGTTTAAAAACAGCAGTTAATCAGAGCCGGAAGGTAGAAGCTCAGCTTTATTCAGTTGAGGGCAACACCAGGGAGGGGCAGAAGCCGTTAGTAGGCCCTAACCACCATTTTGTTTTTTAAAAAACACTTAATGAGAGCCAGAAGGTTGAAGCTCAGCTTTATTCAGTTGAGGACAACTTGAATTAGGGACTGCATACAGACTTAGCAGGTTGTCCCCTGTGTGGACCATGCATCCAATACATTAACCCATTGAGCCACAAAGGACACGTAACCTTCCGTGGCCATGCCTACAGGTCCATGTGTCTGTTGTCAGGTGTACCTTTGTCAGTGTAGGCCTATTGGAAGGAGGGACCGCAGACAGGCTTCAAAGGCCTAACACAATAAAATGGGCTGGCTGTAGGCACTTTAAAATTGGTTCCAGGGGTACACGGGCAGCAGTGGTCTGGTCAGTGGAGGCCTAGTGGAAGGAGGGACCGCAGACAGGCTTCGAAGGCCTAACACAATAAAATGGGCTGGCTGTAGGCACTTTAAAATTGGTTCCAGGGGTACACGGGCAGCAGTGGTCTGGTCAGTGGAGGCCTAGTGGAAGGAGGGACCGCAGACAGGCTATCAAAGGCCTAAAATAACAAACAATAGGCTCATGGCAGTTTTACAGCGGTTACATGGATACACGGGCAGGCAGCTGGTGATGAGTGGAGGAGTATTTAAAGTAGGGACCGCAGACAGGCTATCAAAGGCCTAAAATAACAAACAATAGGCTCATGGCAGTTTTACAGCGGTTACATGGATACACAGGCAGCTGGTGATGAGTGGAGGAGTATTTAAAGTAGGGACCGCAGACAGGCTATCAAAGGCCTAAAATAACAAACAATAGGCTCATGGCAGTTTTACAGCGGTTACATGGATACACGGGCAGGCAGCTGGTGATGAGTGGAGGAGTATTTAAAGTAGGGACCGCAGACAGGCTATCAAAGGCCTAAAATAACAAACAATAGGCTCATGGCAGTTTTACAGCGGTTACATGGATACACAGGCAGCTTGGTGGTGAGTGGAGGAGTATTTAAAGTAGGGACCGCAGACAGGCTATCAAAGGCCTAAAATAACAAACAATAGGCTCATGGCAGTTTTACAGCGGTTACATGGATACACGGGCAGGCAGCTGGTGATGAGTGGAGGAGTATTTAAAGTAGGGACCGCAGACAGGCTATCAAAGGCCTAAAATAACAAACAATAGGCTCATGGCAGTTTTACAGCGGTTACATGGATACACGGGCAGGCAGCTGGTGATGAGTGGAGGAGTATTTAAAGTAGGGACCGCAGACAGGCTATCAAAGGCCTAAAATAACAAACAATAGGCTCATGGCAGTTTTACAGCGGTTACATGGATACACGGGCAGGCAGCTGGTGATGAGTGGAGGAGTATTTAAAGTAGGGACCGCAGACAGGCTATCAAAGGCCTAAAATAACAAACAATAGGCTCATGGCAGTTTTACAGCGGTTACATGGATACACAGGCAGCTTGGTGGTGAGTGGAGGAGTATTTAAAGTAGGGACCGCAGACAGGCTATCAAAGGCCTAAAATAACAAACAATAGGCTCATGGCAGTTTTACAGTGGTTACATGGATACACGGGCAGGCAGCTGGTGATGAGTGGAGGAGTATTTAAAGTAGGGACCGCAGACAGGCTATCAAAGGCCTAAAATAACAAACAATAGGCTCATGGCAGTTTTACAGCGGTTACATGGATACACAGGCAGCTGGTGATGAGTGGAGGAGTATTTAAAGTAGGGACCGCAGACAGGCTATCAAAGGCCTAAAATAACAAACAATAGGCTCATGGCAGTTTTACAGCGGTTACATGGATACACAGGCAGCTTGGTGGTGAGTGGAGGAGTATTTAAAGTAGGGACCGCAGACAGGCTATCAAAGGCCTAAAATAACAAACAGTAGGCTCATGGCAGTTTTACAGCGGTTACATGGATACACGGGCAGGCAGCTGGTGATGAGTGGAGGAGTATTTAAAGTAGGGACCGCAGACAGGCTATCAAAGGCCTAAAATTACAAACAATAGGCTCATGGCAGTTTTACAGCGGTTACATGGATACACAGGCAGCTTGGTGGTGAGTGGAGGAGTATTTAAAGTAGGGACTGCAGACAGGCTATCAAAGGCCTAAAATAACAAACAATAGGCTCATGGCAGTTTTACAGCGGTTACATGGATACACGGGCAGGCAGCTGGTGATGAGTGGAGGAGTATTTAAAGTAGGGACCGCAGACAGGCTATCAAAGGCCTAAAATAACAAACAATAGGCTCATGGCAGTTTTACAGCGGTTACATGGATACACAGGCAGCTGGTGATGAGTGGAGGAGTATTTAAAGTAGGGACCGCAGACAGGCTATCAAAGGCCTAAAATAACAAACAATAGGCTCATGGCAGTTTTACAGCGGTTACATGGATACACGGGCAGGCAGCTGGTGATGAGTGGAGGAGTATTTAAAGTAGGGACCGCAGACAGGCTATCAAAGGCCTAAAATAACAAACAATAGGCTCATGGCAGTTTTACAGCGGTTACATGGATACACAGGCAGCTGGTGATGAGTGGAGGAGTATTTAAAGTAGGGACCGCAGACAGGCTATCAAAGGCCTAAAATAACAAACAATAGGCTCATGGCAGTTTTACAGCGGTTACATGGATACACAGGCAGCTTGGTGGTGAGTGGAGGAGTATTTAAAGTAGGGACCGCAGACAGGCTATCAAAGGCCTAAAATAACAAACAATAGGCTCATGGCAGTTTTACAGCGGTTACATGGATACACGGGCAGGCAGCTGGTGATGAGTGGAGGAGTATTTAAAGTAGGGACCGCAGACAGGCTATCAAAGGCCTAAAATAACAAACAATAGGCTCATGGCAGTTTTACAGCGGTTACATGGATACACAGGCAGCTGGTGATGAGTGGAGGAGTATTTAAAGTAGGGACCGCAGACAGGCTATCAAAGGCCTAAAATAACAAACAATAGGCTCATGGCAGTTTTACAGCGGTTACATGGATACACAGGCAGCTTGGTGGTGAGTGGAGGAGTATTTAAAGTAGGGACCGCAGACAGGCTATCAAAGGCCTAAAATAACAAACAATAGGCTCACGGCAGTTTTACAGTGGTTACATGGATACACGGGCAGGCAGCTGGTGATGAGTGGAAGAGTATTTAAAGTAGGGACCGCAGACAGGCTATCAAAGGCCTAAAATAACAAACAATAGGCTCATGGCAGTTTTACAGCGGTTACATGGATACACAGGCAGCTTGGTGGTGAGTGGAGGAGTATTTAAAGTAGGGACCGCAGACAGGCTATCAAAGGCCTAAAATAACAAACAATAGGCTCATGGCAGTTTTACAGCGGTTACATGGATACACGGGCAGGCAGCTGGTGATGAGTGGAGGAGTATTTAAAGTAGGGACCGCAGACAGGCTATCAAAGGCCTAAAATAACAAACAATAGGCTCATGGCAGTTTTACAGCGGTTACATGGATACACAGGCAGCTTGGTGGTGAGTGGAGGAGTATTTAAAGTAGGGACCGCAGACAGGCTATCAAAGGCCTAAAATAACAAACAATAGGCTCACGGCAGTTTTACAGTGGTTACATGGATACACGGGCAGGCAGCTGGTGATGAGTGGAGGAGTATTTAAAGTAGGGACCGCAGACAGGCTATCAAAGGCCTAAAATAACAAACAATAGGCTCATGGCAGTTTTACAGCGGTTACATGGATACACAGGCAGCTTGGTGGTGAGTGGAGGAGTATTTAAAGTAGGGACCGCAGACAGGCTATCAAAGGCCTAAAATAACAAACAATAGGCTCATGGCAGTTTTACAGCGGTTACATGGATACACGGGCAGGCAGCTGGTGATGAGTGGAGGAGTATTTAAAGTAGGGACCGCAGACAGGCTATCAAAGGCCTAAAATAACAAACAATAGGCTCATGGCAGTTTTACAGCGGTTACATGGATACACAGGCAGCTTGGTGGTGAGTGGAGGAGTATTTAAAGTAGGGACCGCAGACAGGCTATCAAAGGCCTAAAATAACAAACAATAGGCTCACGGCAGTTTTACAGTGGTTACATGGATACACGGGCAGGCAGCTGGTGATGAGTGGAGGAGTATTTAAAGTAGGGACCGCAGACAGGCTATCAAAGGCCTAAAATAACAAACAATAGGCTCATGGCAGTTTTACAGCGGTTACATGGATACACAGGCAGCTTGGTGGTGAGTGGAGGAGTATTTAAAGTAGGGACCGCAGACAGGCTATCAAAGGCCTAAAATAACAAACAATAGGCTCACGGCAGTTTTACAGTGGTTACATGGATACACGGGCGGGCAGCTGGTGATGAGTGGAGGAGTATTTAAAGTAGGGACCGCAGACAGGCTATCAAAGGCCTAAAATAACAAACAATAGGCTCATGGCAGTTTTACAGCGGTTACATGGATACACAGGCAGCTTGGTGGTGAGTGGAGGAGTATTTAAAGTAGGGACCGCAGACAGGCTATCAAAGGCCTAAAATAACAAACAATAGGCTCATGGCAGTTTTACAGCGGTTACATGGATACACGGGCAGGCAGCTGGTGATGAGTGGAGGAGTATTTAAAGTAGGGACCGCAGACAGGCTATCAAAGGCCTAAAATAACAAACAATAGGCTCATGGCAGTTTTACAGCGGTTACATGGATACACGGGCAGGCAGCTGGTGATGAGTGGAGGAGTATTTAAAGTAGGGACCGCAGACAGGCTATCAAAGGCCTAAAATAACAAACAATAGGCTCATGGCAGCTTTACAGCGGTTACATGGATACACAGGCAGCTTGGTGGTGAGTGGAGGAGTAGTGCAAGGAGTGTCTGTCCCAGTACTCCCAAAATATAAATAGATGTTAATGTCTCGCAAAACAACCAAAACAAAAAAAAAGGTGGCATACTTAGGTACAGGGGTGGGCTCATCTACTGAGTTTCTGACATAGTAATTTGGCAGTAACTATTTAATGGTGCCAATATAGGACACAGACACAGACTACTTTAAGTTGCATCATAGATGTCTACAAATTTGTATTGTCAGTGCCAGACATTGAATGATGTCAGCGAATAGACTAAAGATTGGTGGAGCTGTGCGACATAATTTTGCACGTGGTAGAGCACATTTTGAGCTGGGGTAGGGGGGAACTCTCTTGAGGCCGGCGGGACCGCCCCAGGGCCCCTCATGTTACAACGGTGTGTCTGACGTTGGGTGCGCACCGCCACCGCCAGAGACACTACATTGTACTATGAGGGACCCAGTAGCAATGCCGTCAACCAAAAGCGAGCACACCCACCTCTTCAGACAAACAGCAGTCTCACGGGTGCTTGCGCCAAGTCGCGATACCACGGCCCCGTGTGGGGAGTTTGGCCATTTAGGGAGGTGTAAACATGTCGTATGCTGTACAATCAGCTGCAGCAAATTAGACATTAGAAAAGTAATTCACAGGCAAGAGCTTTTCATAGGAAAGCTAGGTGTCGGCCGGGCAAGGTGGGGCAAAAGATTTCGAAATCCAGTTGTGGTTCATTTTAATGAATGTTAGATCGTCAACATTTTGGATAGCCAGACGAGTCCTTTTTTCGGTTAATATTGAACCTGCAGCACTGAATACTCTTTCTGATAGGACACTTGCTGCCGGGCAAGCAAGCTCCTGCAATGCATATTCTGCCAATTCTGGCCAGGTGTCTAATTTGGAGGCCCAGTAATCAAATGGGAATGACGGTTGAGGGAGAACATCGATAAGGGATGAAAAATAGTTAGTAACCATACTGGACAAATGTTGTCTCCTGTCACTTTCAATTGATGCAGCAGTACCTGTCCTGTCTGCGGTCATAGCAAAATCACTCCACAACCTGGTCAGAAAACCCCTCTGTCCAATGCCACTTCTGATGTGTGCACCCCTAACACTCCTAGTCTGCTGCCCCCTGGAGCTCGTGTGAGAACGATCACGTGTGCTGTGTGCTGGGAATGCCTGAAGCAAACGGTCAACAAGAGTTGATTGTTTGGTTGCTAATATTAGTTCCAAGTTCTCATGTGGCATAATATTTTGCAATTTGCCTTTATAGCGTGGATCAAGGAGGCAGGCCAACCAGTAATCGTCATCGTTCATCATTTTCGTAATGCGTGTGTCCCTTTTTAGGATACGTAAGGCATAATCCGCCATGTGGGCCAAAGTTCCAGTTGTCAAATCTCCGGTTGTGATTGGTTGAGGGGCAGTTGCAGGCAAATCTACGTCACTTGTGTCCCTCAAAAAACCAGAACCCGGCCGTGACACGCAACCAATTTCCTGTGCCCCCGGGAAAGGTTCGGCATTAAAAATATACTCATCCCCATCATCCTCCTCGTCCTCCACCTCCTCTTCGCCCGCTACCTCGTCCTGTACACTGCCCTGACCAGACAATGGCTGACTGTCATCAAGGCTTTCCTCTTCCTCTGGTGCAGACGCCTGCTCCTTTATGTGCGTCAAACTTTGCATCAGCAGACGCATTAGGGGGATGCTCATGCTTATTACGGCGTTGTCTGCACTAACCAGCCGTGTGCATTCCTCAAAACACTGAAGGACTTGACACATGTCTTGTATCTTAGACCACTGCACACCTGACAACTCCATGTCTGCCATCCTACTGCCTGCCCGTGTATCCTCCCACAAATAAATAACAGCATGCCTCTGTTCGCACAGTCTCTGAAGCATGTGCAGTGTTGAGTTCCACCTTGTTGCAACGTCTATGATGAGGCGATGCTGGGGAAGGTTCAAAGACCGCTGATAGGTCTGCATACGGCTGGCGTGTACAGGCGAACGTCGGATATGTGAGCAAAGTGCACGCACTTTGAGGAGCAGGTCGGAGAACCCAGGATAAGTTTTCAATAAGCACTGCACCACCAGGTTTAAGGTGTGAGCCAGGCAAGGAATGTGTTTCAGTTGGGAAAGGGAGATGGCAGCCATGAAATTCCTTCCGTTATCACTCACTACCTTGCCTGCCTCAAGATCTACTGTGCCCAGCCACGACTGCGTTTCTTGTTGCAAGAACTCGGACAGAACTTCCGCGGTGTGTCTGTTGTCGCCCAAACACTTCATAGCCAATACAGCCTGCTGACGCTTGGCAGTAGCTGGCCCATAATGGGACAACTGGTGTGCAACAGTGTCATCTGCCGATGGAGTGGTTGGCAGACTGCGTTCTGTGGAAGAGCTGTAGCTTCTGCAGGAGGACGAGGAGGAGGAGGAGGAGGAGGGGGTGCGAACGCCTACAGCCAACTGTTTCCTAGACCGTGGGCTAGGCACAACTGTCCCTAAATTGATGTCGCCTGTGGACCCTGCATCCACCACATTCACCCAGTGTGCCGTGATGGACACATAACGTCCCTGGCCATGCCTACTGGTCCATGCATCTGTAGTCAGGTGCACCTTTGTACTCACAGATTGCCTGAGTGCATGGACGATGCGCTGTTTAACATGCTGGTGCAGGGCTGGGATGGCTTTTCTGGAAAAAAAGTGTCGACTGGGTAGCTCGTATCGTGGTTCAGCGTACTCCATCAGGGCTTTGAAAGCTTCGCTTTCAACTAACCGGTAGGGCATCATCTCTAACGAGATTAGTCTAGCTATGTGGGCGTTAAAACCCTGTGTACGCGGATGCGAGGATAAGTACTTCCTTTTTCTAACCAGAGTCTCATGTAGGGTGAGCTGGACTGGAGAGCTGGAGATCGTGGAACTTTCGGGTGTGCCGGTGTACATGGCAGACTGAGAGACGGTTGGAGACGGTATTGTTTCCGCCGGTGCCCTAGATGCAATATTTCCTCCTACAAAACTGGTGGTTCCCTGACCCTGACTGCTTTTGGCTGGCAAAGAAACCTGCACAGATACTGCCGGTGGTGCGGAAAATGGTGGCCTTACAGTGACGGAAGGGATGTTGCGTTGCTGACTAGCTTCATTGGCCGAGGGTGCTACAACCTTAAGGGACGTTTGGTAGTTAGTCCAGGCTTGAAAATGCATGGTGGTTAAGTGTCTATGCATGCAACTAGTATTTAGACTTTTCAGATTCTGACCTCTGCTTAAGCTAGTTGAACATTTTTGACAGATGACTTTGCGCTGATCAGTTGGATGTTGTTTAAAAAAATGCCAGACTGCACTCTTCCTAGACTCGGATCCCTTTTCAGGGATTGCAGACTGAGCTTTAACCGGATGGCCACGCTGTCCTCCAACAGGTTTTGGCTTTGACACGCGTTTTGGGCCAGATACGGGCCCGGCAGATGGAACCTGTTGCGATGTTGATGCCTGCTGCGGCCCCTCCTCCACCTCCGCTTCTGAACTACTGCCGCCTGCACCCTGTTCCCCCAATGGCTGCCAATCGGGGTCAATAACTGGGTCATCTATTACCTCCTCTTCGAGCTCGTGTGCAACTTCGTCTGTGTCACTGTGTCGGTCGGTGGTATAGCGTTCGTGGCGGGGCAACATAGTCTCATCAGGGTCTGATTGTGGATCTGTACCCTGAGAGGGCAATGTGATGGTCTGAGTCAAAGGAGCAGCATAGTACTCTGGCTGTGGCTGTGCATCAGTGCACTCCATGTCAGAATATACTTGTAATGGGCATGGCCTGTTAAATGTTTCACTTTCTAAGCCAGGGACGGTATGTGTAAAGAGCTCCATGGAGTGACCCGTTGTGTCGCCTGCTGCATCCTTCTCTCTTGTTGTAGTTTTTGCTGAGGAGGACAAGGAAGCGACTTGTCCCTGACCGTGAACATCCACAAGCGACGCGCTGCTTTTACATTTACCAGTTTCGGAAGAGGAGGCAAAAGAGCTAGAGGCTGAGTCTGCAATGTAAGCCAAAACTTGCTGTTGCTGCTCCGCCTTTAAAAGCGGTTTTCCTACTCCCAGAAAAGAGAGCGTTCGAGGCCTTGTGTAGCCTGACGACGAAACTGGCTCCACAGCTCCAGACTTAGGTGGAATATTTTTATCCCCACGACCACCTGATGCTCCACTACCACTACCATCATTACCAGCTGACAATGAACGCCCACGACGACCTCTTGCACCAGACTTCCTCATTGTTTTAAAATCTTAACCAAAGTAACTTTATTTGTTGCTGTCAAACAACTTACACGGTGAGCTATAACTTCAGTATGATTTCAATATCCCTTAACAGGTTGGTGAGACCACAAGGAAAATCAGGCACAATGTTACACACTCTGTTTTCTGTGGCACAAAATCACAGAGATGACACACACGCAGGACTGTCACTCAAGCACTAATGTCAATATTAATCTCCCACCTAATTTATTTATTTTTTTTTCTCAGGGAGACTTTAGAAACCAAATAATATTAAAAAAAAAACAAAAAAAAAAACAACAAAAAAAAGGCTTTCTATGGCCCACAATTAGAGAGAGAGAGGTGGCACACCCAGGAGTCAAGACTGGCGCACAAGCTGAAAGGGCAATATTACTCTCCCACTGTTTTTTTAAGTTTTTTTTTTATTATTTTCAGGGAGACTTTAGAAACCAAATAATATTAAAAAAAACAAAAAAATAAATAGCCTTTCTATGGCCCACTGAATGAGAGAGAGAGGTGGCACACCCAGGAGTCAAGACTGGCACACAAGCTGAAAGGGCAATATTACTCTCCCACTGTTTTTTTAAGTTTTTTTTTAATTATTTTCAGGGAGACTTTAGAAACCAAATAATATTAAAAAAACCAAAAAAATAAATAGCCTTTCTATGGCCCACTGAATGAGAGAGAGAGGTGGCACACCCAGGAGTCAAGACTGGCACACAAGCTGAAAGGGCAATATTACTCTCCCACTGTTTTTTTAAGTTTTTTTTTTATTATTTTCAGGGAGACTTTAGAAACCAAATAATATTAAAAAAACCAAAAAAATAAATAGCCTTTCTATGGCCCACTGAATGAGAGAGAGAGGTGGCACACCCAGGAGTCAAGACTGGCACACAAGCTGAAAGGGCAATATTACTCTCCCACTGTTTTTTTAAGTTTTTTTTTTATTATTTTCAGGGAGACTTTAGAAACCAAATAATATTAAAAAAACCAAAAAAATAAATAGCCTTTCTATGGCCCACTGAATGAGAGAGAGAGAGGTGGCACACCCAGGAGTCAAGACTGGCACACAAGCTTAAAGGGCCACATTACTCTCCCACTGTTTTTTTAAGTTTTTTTTTTATTTTCAGGGAGACTTTAGAAACCAAATAATATTAAAAAAAACCAAAAAAATAAATAGCCTTTCTATGGCCCACTGAATGAGAGAGAGAGGTGGCACACCCAGGAGTCAAGACTGGCACACAAGCTGAAAGGGCAATATTACTCTCCCACTGTTTTTTTAAGTTTTTTTTTTATTATTTTCAGGGAGACTTTAGAAACCAAATAATATTAAAAAAACCAAAAAATAAATAGCCTTTCTATGGCCCACTGAATGAGAGAGAGAGGTGGCACACCCAGGAGTCAAGACTGGCACACAAGCTGAAAGGGCAATATTACTCTCCCACTGTTTTTTTATGTATTTTTTGTTTTTTAAGGGAGACTTTAGAAACCCAATAATATTTAAAAAAAAAAAAAAAAAAGGCTTTCTATGGCCCACTGAATGAGAGAGAGAGGTGGCACACCCAGGAGTCAAGACTGGCACACAAGCTGAAAGGGCAATATTACTCTCCCACTGTTTTTTTATGTATTTTTTGTTTTTTAAGGGAGACTTTAGAAACCAAATAATATTAAAAAAAAAACAAAAAAAAAAAGGCTTTCTATGGCCCACAATTAGAGAGAGAGAGGTGGCACACCCAGGAGTCAAGACTGGCGCACAAGCTGAAAGGGCAATATTACTCTCCCACTGTTTTTTTAAGTTTTTTTTTTTTTATTTTCAGGGAGACTTTAGAAACCAAATAATATTAAAAAAACCAAAAAAATAAATAGCCTTTCTATGGCCCACTGAATGAGAGAGAGAGGTGGCACACCCAGGAGTCAAGACTGGCACACAAGCTGAAAGGGCAATATTACTCTCCCACTGTTTTTTTATGTTTTTTTTTTTTTCAGGGAGACTTTAGAAACCAAATAATATTAAAAAAACCAAAAAAATAAATAGCCTTTCTATGGCCCACTGAATGAGAGAGAGAGGTGGCACACCCAGGAGTCAAGACTGGCACACAAGCTGAAAGGGCAATATTACTCTCCCACTATTTTTTTATGTATTTTTTGTTTTTTAAGGGAGACTTTAGAAACCCAATAATATTTAAAAAAAAAAAAAAAAAGGCTTTCTATGGCCCACTGAATGAGAGAGAGAGGTGGCACACCCAGGAGTCAAGACTGGCACACAAGCTGAAAGGGCAATATTACTCTCCCACTGTTTTTTTATGTATTTTTTGTTTTTTAAGGGAGACTTTAGAAACCCAATAATATTTAAAAAAAAAAAAAAGGCTTTCTATGGCCCACAATTAGAGAGAGAGGTGGCACACCCAGGAGTCAAGACTGGCACACAAGCTGAAAGGGCAATATTACTCTCCCACTGTTTTTTTATGTATTTTTTGTTTTTTAAGGGAGACTTTAGAAACCAAATAATATTAAAAAAAAAACAAAAAAAAAAAGGCTTTCTATGGCCCACAATTAGAGAGAGAGAGGTGGCACACCCAGGAGTCAAGACTGGCGCACAAGCTGAAAGGGCAATATTACTCTCCCACTGTTTTTTTAAGTTTTTTTTTTTTTATTTTCAGGGAGACTTTAGAAACCAAATAATATTAAAAAAACCAAAAAAATAAATAGCCTTTCTATGGCCCACTGAATGAGAGAGAGAGGTGGCACACCCAGGAGTCAAGACTGGCACACAAGCTGAAAGGGCAATATTACTCTCCCACTGTTTTTTTATGTTTTTTTTTTTTTCAGGGAGACTTTAGAAACCAAATAATATTAAAAAAACCAAAAAAATAAATAGCCTTTCTATGGCCCACTGAATGAGAGAGAGAGGTGGCACACCCAGGAGTCAAGACTGGCACACAAGCTGAAAGGGCAATATTACTCTCCCACTGTTTTTTTATGTATTTTTTGTTTTTTAAGGGAGACTTTAGAAACCCAATAATATTTAAAAAAAAAAAAAAAAAGGCTTTCTATGGCCCACTGAATGAGAGAGAGAGGTGGCACACCCAGGAGTCAAGACTGGCACACAAGCTGAAAGGGCAATATTACTCTCCCACTGTTTTTTTATGTATTTTTTGTTTTTTAAGGGAGACTTTAGAAACCCAATAATATTTAAAAAAAAAAAAAAAAGGCTTTCTATGGCCCACAATTAGAGAGAGAGGTGGCACACCCAGGAGTCAAGACTGGCACACAAGCTGAAAGGGCAATATTACTCTCCCACTGTTTTTTTATGTATTTTTTTTTTTTCAGGGAGACTTTAGAAACCAAATAATAAGAAAAAAAAAAATAAATAAATAGGCTTTCTATAGCCCACTGAATAAGAGATAGCACACACAGCAGTGGCACACAAGCCCTGACTGAGGCCAATATTTTTCTACCACTGATTGATGTAGTGTTTTTGTGTTGAGGTAGAATTTAGAACACAAATCACGGAAAAAATAAATAGGCTTTCTATGGCCCACTCAGTGAGAGATGGCACACACAGGGATGGCACTGTAGCAGAAATGCCAATCTTAATCTCCCACAAAAAAAAAAAAAAAAAACAGGGACTGTCCTACAATCACTATCTCCCTGCAGTAATCTAAGCCAGGTATGGCAGGCAGCAATAGGAGTGGACTGATGCACAAATTAAATAAAAAGTGTGGACAAACAAAAAAGATAGCTGTGCAGAAAGGAACAAGAGGATATGTGCTTTGAAAAAAGCAGTTGGTTTCCACAGTGGCGTACACACAGCAATACAGCTATCACGGAGCCTTCTAGGGCAGCCCAATGAGCTACAGCGCTGAGGAAAAAAAAAAAAAATAGCTTCCACTGTTCCTGCACACCGAAGGTGGTGTTGGACAGTGGAAATCGCTACAGCACAAGCGGTTTGGTGGTTAGTGGACCCTGCCTAATGCTCTCCCTGCTTCTGACGAAGCGGCAGCAACCTGTCCCTAAGCTCAGATCAGCAGCAGTAAGATGGCGGTCGGCGGGAACGCCCCTTTATAGCCCCTGTGATGCCGCAGACAGCAAGCCAATCACTGCAATGCCCTTCTCTAAGATGGTGGGGACCAGGATCTATGTCATCACGCTGCCCACACTCTGCGTTCACCTTCATTGGCAGAGAAATGGCGCTTTTCGCGTCATTGAAACGCGACTTTGGCGCGAAAGTCGCGTACCGCATGGCCGACAAGCACAGGGGTCGGATCGGGTTTCATGAGACGCCGACTTAGCCAAAAGTCGGCGACTTTTGAAAATGATCGACCCGTTTCGCTCAACCCTAGCTGTAAGGCCATGTGCACACGTTCAGTATTTTTCGTGTTTTTTTCGCATTTTTTCGCTATAAAAACGTGATAAAAACGCGAAAAAAATGCTTACATATGCCTCCCATTATTTTCAGTGTATTCCGCATATCTTGTGCAAATGTTGCATTTTTTTCCGCGAAAAAATCGCATCGCGGAAAAAAAAGCAACATGTTCATTATATTTGTGGAATTGCGGGGATTCCGCACAACTAGGAATGCATTGATCTGCTTACTTTCCGCACGGGGCTATGCTCACCATGCGGGAAGTAAGCAGATCATGTGCGGTTGGTACCCAGGGTGGAGGAGAGGAGACTCTCCTCCACGGACTGGGTACCGTATAATTGGTAAAAAAAAAAGAATTAAAATAAAAAATAGTCATATACTCACCTTCGATGGCCCCCGGAGTCTTCCCGCCTCTCAGGTGCACGCTGCCGCTTCCGTTCCTATAGCTGGTGTGTGAAGGACCTGCGATGACGTCGCGGTCACATGACATCATCGAAGGTCCTGCACACACCATCTATAGGAACGGACGCCGCTGAGGAGATCGGCTGTCTGCAGAAGGTGAGTATAACCATTTTTTAAATTTTTTTTTATTATTTTTAACATTCTATCTTGTACTATTGATGCTGCATAGGCTGCATCTATAGTAAAAAGTTGGTCACACTTGTCAAACACTATGTTTGACAAGTGTGACCAACCTGTCAATCAGTTTTCCAAGCGATGCTGCAGATCGCTTGGAAAACTTTAGCATTCTGCAAGCTAATTACGCTTGCAAAATGCTAAAAAAAACGAGAAAAAAACGGGAAAAAAACGCAAAAAGAAACATGCGGATTTCTTGCAGAAAATTTCCGGTTTTCTTCAGGAAATTTCTGCAAGAAATCCTGACGTGTGCACATACCCTAAGAGGCGCAATCAGTGACAAAAAGAAAGCATTTAGAGAATTAAAGGAAGTAGGTAGTGATGAGGCATTAAATAAATACAGAAAATTAAATAAATTCTGTAAAAAGCAAATCAATGCAGCTAAGATTGAGACAGAGAGACTCATTGCCAGAGAGAGTAAAAATAATCCCAAAATATTCTTTAACTACGTAAATAGTAAGAAAATAAAAAATTATAGTGTTGGCCCCCTTAAAAATAGTCTGGGTGAAATAGTGGATGAGGATGAGGAAAATGCCAATATGCTAAATGACTTTTTTTCATCAGTATTTACACAAGAAAATTCCATGGCAGACAATATTATCAGTGATAGCAAAAATTCCCCATTAAGTGTCACCTGCTTAACCCAGCAGGAAGTACGTCGGTGTCTAAAAATCACTAAAAGTGACAAATCTCCGGGCCCGGATGAGTACTGCAGGAATTAAGTACAGGCGTATAGCAAATGTGGTGCCAATATTAAAAAAGGGGACAAAAACTGAACTTGGAAATTATAGGCCAGTAAGCTTAACCTCTACTGTGGGTAAAATCCTGGAGGGCATTCTAAGGGATGCTATGCTGGAGTATTTGAAGAGGAATAACCTCATGACTAGTGTTGAGCATTCTGATACTGCAATATCGGGTATCGGCCGATATTCGCAGTATCGGAGTTCTGATACTGAGTTCCGATACTTTTAGAATATCGAATACCGGAATCGGAAGTTCCCATAATGCAATGAGCCAGTTTGATTTTATTCAGCCAATGAGGAATCCCAAGAAGTGTGGGCACATCCTGTTATTCATGTTAGGCATGTTAACTAATGGCATGGCTGTGATTGGCTGCTGAAATGATGTCATGATGCACTATAAAAGCCGCCGCCGCCATTTTGGGTTCACTCTGCTGTGAATTCAGTTAGGGACAGGACGCTGCTGTTCTGACTGAGGGACAGTTTGAGATAGCGATTTGCTTCATTGTGCTTTACCCAGGCTACTTTAGCAACCGCTGTGTGAGAAGCTTTTTTTTGCCTTGCAGCGCTGTTCACAGCTGTCTGCAAGGTCTCTGGGTGTGTGTGAGTGCAGATCACGCTGTAGTGTATTCTGCAGCCACATCTGGTTGTAGTCCGCTCAGTGTGCAGCACTGCCTCATACTGTTACATTGCCCTTTTTTGCATTAGTGCTGCTGCACATTTTTCCTGATTTCTCCTATTAGTGTGGTTCCATCCGTATCTAGTTAGATTGCGTGCAAACACTATATAGGAGTAGATAGAGGAGATTTTCTGCAGCCTTGCAGCGCTGTTCATGGCGGTCTGCGAGGTCTCTGTGTGTGAGTGCATCTCACGCTGTAGTGTGTTTTGCAGCCACATCTGGTTGTAGTCTGCTCAGCGTGCGTCACTGCCTCATACTGTTACATTGTCCTTTTTTGCATTAGTGCTGCTGCACATTTTTCCTGATTTCTCCTATTAGTGTGGTTCCATCCGTATCCATCTTGATTGCTTGCAAACACTATATAGGAGTAGATAGAGGAGCCTTTCTGCAGCCTTGTGCCCTGCAGCCCGAGCCAGATAAGTATTAGCCTATTTTTTGGAGCCTCATCTATTGCATTGTAGGCTACCTTCCTGCATTGTAATAGCTACAAAAAGTTTGTGATACTATCAGTTTGACATCTTTGGGCACATCCATTTTTAAAAAAATAAAATAAAAAACTTAAATAAAGTTCACCAAACACTCCACTTTACAGTTGTGTAGGCCACATTAGCTCATATTAAAGTCTAGTCCACAGTTTATAAAATTAGTGTTTCCTATACCTGTTAGCAGCTGTTCAGGAATAAGCACACTAAGCCCTTAGTACTTTTCTGCCTATCTTTATCAGTCTACCAAGATGAAGAAGGCAGGGAGTAAGGCACGTGGTCGTGGGCGTGGAGTTTCTGCAGGGAGAGGACGTGGGGATTCTGTACCTGCTGCGGGCACCAGTGACTCAGCATCCCAAAGTTTTACCAGGGAACAGTCCTTTATGCGCAGCTTTGTAGGAGCTCGCTGTACCCCACTGCTGCGGGAGGAACAAATTGAAGCCATTGTCGGATGGATGGCAGCTAATGCATCAACTTCAATTAGTGCCACATCCTCTCAGGTCCAGAGCACAAAAGAGAACCCATTTGTCTCTTCACCACCTGCCAAATTGCCCAGGCAGTCAGAGAGCCCTGGACAGGAGCCATCTCTACTTCTGTTCTCTGAATCTCTTGGCTTGGAAAGAGGGGACCAGCCAAGCAGCATTCAAGAAATTGAAGAAGAGGCAGTAAGCAGTGATGTGCAACTGCTTTGTCTCTCTGATTCTGAAGAGGCGGAGGGGCCAGTGCCTATGCTCAGCACACCTCAGTACGCATCTGATGATGAGACTCAGGTGCCACTTTCTGGTGCGTACTGTGCTGCCGAGACTACCCAGGAGAAGCAGTCGTTTGAAGAGGGTAGTGTAGATGATGAGGTCCTTGACCCATCATGGCATGAGGTACAGGAAGGTGGTGGGAGCAGCTCTGAGGAAGAGATTCCCCAAACGGCCCAAAAAGGAGGGAGCGGGAGGGGGCAGACTGGGTTGCCTGTAGCCTCCACTTCGGCACCCATTAGGAGCATGCCTCTTCCAAAACCCAAAATGGGCGCTCCCAAGACTTGCAGTGCCTGGTCCATTTTTGACACAGTTGCAGATGACATTTGCTTTGTCAAATGCAAGCTGTGTAATCAGAAAGTGAAAAGAGGGAAAAGTGTCAGCAACCTCAATACCACAAATATGTGGAAACATGTGTGGACCAAGCACGTGGTGGAGTTACAAAGACACACTGAAGACCTAGGGAAACCTACAGCACCACCTATCACTTCTTCAGCTCGTGTTGTAGCCTCTTCCTCCAGCTCACACACAGCTGGTTCGGCTTCCTCACAGGATCGCCATGGAAGAACCTCTGGCACTGTTGTACAGAGACCCAGTGTAATTCCACCCACAGCACCACGTTCCCTGTCATCCTCACACTCCCAGGCCAGTCTACAGCCATCGGTAGCACAAGCATGGGAGAAAAGGCGCCCATACTCGGCAAACCACCCACGAGCACAGGCTCTGTATGCTGGCATTGCAAAACTACTGTCCCTTGAAATGCTCTCATTCAGGCTGGTGGAGACTTGACACCTTCCGTAACTTCATGGCATTGGCAGTGCCACAATACAACGTGCCCAGCCGCTTTTATTTCAGCAGGCAAGCCGTCCCTGCCCTGCAAAAGCATGTGGAGGGAAAAATTAAACATGCGCTACTAAACGCCGTCAGTAGCAAGGTCCACCTGACCACCGATGCGTGGACCAGTAACCATGAACAGGGACGATACCTTTCCCTCACTGCCCATTGGGTAAATGTTGTGGAGCCGGGGACAGATCTTAAGAGTGGCGCTGTACGTGTTCTGCCAACTCCAAGGATTGCAGGAATCCAGTCTGTACACATTGACTCTTCCTCATACTCCAGTTCCTCTGACTCAGCGCTGCAGGAGCCGTCACAGTCATGGACCCGTGAACGTTTACCTGTTACGACCGACATGAGCACAGCCGTGGCCAAACGTCAACAGGCCGTATTGAAATTAATTTCTTTGGGGAATCGAAGCCACACAGTGCAGGAGCTCTGGAATGCCATCAAGCAACACAGCGACGTGTGGTTTGTGCCAGCGAATCTCCAGCCAGACATGGTAGTGTGTGACAATGGCCGAAATCTGGTGGCAGCTCTGGGCCTAGGCAACCTCACTCACATCCCATGTCTGACACATGTGCTCAACTTGGTCATGCAGAGTTTTTTGAGGGACTATCCGGATCTTGATGCACTGCTGCGCAAGGTCTGCCTAGAGGGCGCTCACTTGCGGCGTTTCAGCATGGCAAGATCGCACATTGCAGCTCTGCAGTGCTGATTCCGCCTTCCGGAACATCGCATCATATGTGACCTACCCACCAGGTGGAATTCAACGTTACATATGTTGGAGCGGTTGTGAGAGTAGGAGGCAGCAGTAATGGAGTACCAGCTGCATCAGGCACAAACAAGTCGCACTGCACGCCATTAACACTTCACCATCACTGAGTGGGCCTCTATGAAGGACATCTGCCACGTTTTGCATGCCTTCGATGATTCCACGCAGATGGAGAGTGCAGATGATGCACTAGTCAGCATGACTATCCCCCTTATCTGCCTGCTTGAAAAAACACTGCAAGCGCTAAGGGAGGAGGTTGTGGAAGAGGTAGAGGATGAGGAGTCACAAATGCCATCAGCTTCTGGACAGTCTGTGCAACGTGGTTCCTCACAATGGCCTAGGCAGGGGACACTTTGTGAGGAGGATGAGAAGGAGTCAATGGAGGAGGAAGACATCTGTCCAGGGGAGGGAGGTACACAATGCTCTAATAGTCAGTATGTAGAACGAGGGTGGGGTGATGCAGAGCAGGCAGAGATGACTCCTCAAGCAGGGGACAGCGTTTCTTGGCCAGTTGGCAGTCTGCAGCACATGGTTGATTTCATGCTGCAGTGCCTGAGAAACGACCACCGCATCGCCCACATTCTCAACACGGCTGATTATTGGGTGTACACCCTCCTAGATCCTCGCTACCGGGACAACTTACAAAGCCTCATAACACCGTTGAACCGGGAGCGTAAAATGCGGGAGTACCAAGACACACTGGTGCATTCCATCATGTTCTCCATTCCAACCGAGAGCAGTGCTGCTAGTGCTTTACAAAGCAGCTCAGTGCGTCGAGCCAGTGGAGGAAGCTCTGCACAAAGAGGAAGCAGAAGCAGTGCCTCAGCACAAGGCAAGACCAGTATGGCCCAAATGTGGCAAAGTTTTGTTTTCCCGCCACACATGTCTACACCATCATAGACGGCTCCAGTCAGCAGGAGGCAATGTTTCCGTCAGATGGTGACAGACTACATGTCTTGCCCTCTCAGTGTTCTCCCAGACGGCTCTTCCCCCTTCAAGTTTTGGGTCTCTAAGCTGGATACATGGCCAGAGCTTAGCCAGTATGCATTGGAGGTGCTGGCTTGCCCTGCTGCTAGTGTATTATCGGAATGCGTCTTTAGTGCCGCAGGTGGTGTACTAATAGACTGTCGCATGCGACTATCCTCCGATAACATTGACCGGCTTACTTTTCTGAAAATGAACAAGGCCTGGATCTCACAGGAATTTGCCAGTCCTCTTCCAGATTAAATAATTGGTTGGCAACAGTATACAGGTCTCCTGTTGTGTTCATGTTTCTACTACCTGAACTGTAATCCCTGGGCTCCAACACCGCCAGTTGCTGTTCAGAAGTGCTGACTGCACAGTCAACACATGCTCCAGTGTTATTGGGGTTTAGTAACGTCAGCTAATTTCCTGCTGTGTGTCCGGCAATTTCTCCTGCTCCGTCCACACTCACACTACTACAGATATTAAACTTACTCCAATTAGGCCTCTGGCTGCACTCTGTTTCTCCTGTAATCCCTGGGCTCCAACACCACCAGTTGCTGCTGAGAAGTGCCATCTGCACAGTCAACACATGCTCCAGTGTTATTGGGTTTCAGTAACGTCAGCTGATCCCCTTCTGTGTGTGCGGCAATTTCTTCTGCTCCGTCCACATTCACACTACTACAGATATTAAACTTGCTCCAATTAGGCCTCTGGCTACAATCTGTTTCTCCTGTAATCCCTGGGCTCCAACACCGCCAGTTGCTGCTCAGAAGTGCCGTCTGCACAGTCAACACATGCTCCAGTGTTATTGGGGTTCAGTAACGTCAGCTGATCCCCTGCTGTGTGCCGCAATTTCTCCTGCTCCGTCAACATTCACACTACTACAGATATTAAACTTGCTCCATTTGGGCCTCTGGCTACACTCTGTTTCTAGCATTGACCCTGGGCTCCAACACCGCCAGTTGCTGCTCAGAAGTGCCATCTGCACAGACAACACTTGCTTCTATGTTATTGGGGTTCAGTAACATCAGCTGATCCCGTGCTGTGTGCAGGGCCGCCATCAGGGCATTACAGCCGTGACTGGCGTATGGGGCCCGGTGGGCAGAGGGGCCCGCATCGGGCCCCGTCTCATCTGCCCATCGGGCCCCTACCGGCAGCCGCAGGCTGAACCTGGCCCTTAGCTGCGGCCGGCGCTGCAGCGCTATTGAAGTGCGGGCCCGAGCCCGCACGTCAATAGTTAACAGCCGCCAGCCAATCTGAGGCTGGCAGCTGACGTCAGCCGCAGCGTGCATGTCGCCGGCGTCTGACTTCATTGTCAGTCGCCGGCGAGTGCACGCTGCAGCTGCGTGCAGAGAGCAGGAGCGCGGGACGGGAGGTAAGTAGAACTTTTTTTTTTTTTTTAGTTGAGAGCGGCGATCCGGGGGGGGCCCAGGGCAGAGCGCTGGACACAGGAGGGGGCAGAGCGCTGGACACAGGAGGGGGCAGAACGCTGGACACAGGGGGGGCAGAGCGCTGGACACAGGAGGGGGCAGAACGCTGGACACAGGGGGGGCAGAACGCTGGACACAGGGGGGGCAGAGCGCTGGACACAGGAGGGGGCAGAACGCTGGACACAGGGGGGGGGCAGAACGCTGGACACGGGGGGGCAGAGTGCTGGACACAGGAGGGGGCAGAACGCTGGACACAGGGGGGGGCAGAACGCTGGACACAGGGGGCAGAGCGCTGGACACAGGAGGGGGCAGAACGCTGGACACAGGAGGGGGCAGAACGCTGGACACAGGAGGGGGCAGAGCGCTGGACACAGGAGGGGGCAGAGCGCTGGACACAGGAGGGGGCAGAACGCTGGACACGGGGGGCAGAGCGCTGGACACAGGAGGGGGCAGAACGCTGGACACAGGGGGGGGGCAGAACGCTGGACACAGGGGGGGGGCAGAACGCTGGACACAGGGGGGGGCAGAACGCTGGACACAGGAGGACGCTGGACACGGGCAGAACGCTGGACACGGGGGCAGAAAGGAGAAACAGGGCATGATTGGAGACACTGGGGCATGACTGGAGACACTGGGGCATGACTGGAGACACTGGGGCAGGAATGGAAACAGATGGGGCAGAATTGAGAAATGGGGGCCTGATTGGAGACGGGGCAGAATGGTGATACGGGCATGATTGGAGACACTGGAGGCAGGATTGGAGACAGATGGGGCAGGATGGATACGATGGAGACAGATGGGGCAGGATGGGAAGATCATATGGGGCAGGATGGATACTCATTAGGGCAGGATGGGAGAACATATGGCTGACCCCAGTAATGAGACACACAGGGCCAGGATGGCGAATATTATTACCATAGGGGCTAATTAAGGGATATTATTACTGCAGTGATGTATTTATTTTATTTTTTGAGTACACTGTTTTAAATGGAGGGGCGGTCCTATTACTGTGTAGATTGACACTATGTCGCCTTCTTCATGTGGTGTAATGTAGAAGTTGGGAAAATTAAGTAATGTGTTCTGCAAGTGGAACTCGAGATAACTGTTATTTCCTGCAGAAACGAGTCCTGGCTGCATGAAGTGATGGTGGTCTGTGCGGGATGAAAGATGAAGGACTTCACCTAGAGACGTCACTGGTAAGTCAGTGTGTTACCTATACATTGACACTATACACTGTATACTATATACAGAGGTCCTGTGTATAATATCACCAGTGATCACTGGATTACCTATAGACTATATACAGAGCTCCTGTGTATAATGTCACTGGTGATCACTGTATTACCTGTACACAGACACTGCATACTAAGTACAGATCTCCTGTGTATAATGGCACTTATGGTGATAGTATTGTGTTTTTTTTTTATTATTGATCAGTATTGTAGTATTCAGTCACTATGTGTTGGTAATATGTGGTCTGGTCATGATGTTGTGGTATTTGTTCCTTGTATTTGATATTATTCGATCACTGTGGTGGTAATATGTCATCTGGTCATGGTGTGGCAGTATTTGTGCCTTTTTGATAGTATTATAGGTCACTGTGGTGATAATATGGTGTCTGGTCATGGTGCTGTGGTATTTGTTCCTTGTATGTGGTATTATAGGTCATTTTAAAAATTGAAAAATAAAAATATACCTAAATTGTACTGCATATTTTAACAAATATTTAATAGGTTACAGTAGAGTAGGGCCCGGCCAAAAGTGTCTACCTTGTCATTTTGGTGGCTTAAAAAAATCTATTGGCCAAAACAAAAGCTGCCGGCTACATGTGTGATCTGGTGATGGGAACTGTCAATGTGTGATAGGTGAGAAGTGGAGATTTTCCAAGAGAGAGCGGTGGGACTGTGGACAGTTTGAGGGGTGGAGCGTGGAGGCGGGGCTGGGGTGGAGCCTGGGCGGAGTCTCAAGGGGGCCCCGGAAATTTTGCCAGTATGGGGCCCCCAAATTTCTAGTGGCAGCCCTGGCTGTGTGTCCGGCAATTTCTCCTGCTACGTCCACATTCACACTACTACAGATTTTAAACTTGCTCCAATTAGGCCTCTGGCTACACTCTGTTTCTCCTGTAATCCCTGGGCTCCCACACCGCCAGTTGCTGCTCAAAAGTGCCATCTGCACATTCAACACATGCTCCAGTGTTATTGGGGTTCAGTAACATCAGCTGATCCCCTGCTGTGTGTCCGGCAATTTCGCCTACTCTGTCCACATTCACATTACAACAGATTTTAAAGGGAACCTGTCACCACGTTTTTGGAAGATGGGATAAAAATAGCGTTAAATAGGGGCAGAGGTGGGCATTACATTAGTGTGTTTGTTATGCGTTTATTACCCACCTAAGTTGCCGAAATATCCATCTGCGCACGCGCGGCATCCCGCGGCCATTTTCCTGAAGCCGCGGCCAGCAGAGCGCCGCTTCTGCGCACGCGCGGCCAAAGGAAGATGGCCGCGCCCACCGATCACCAATGAAAACGAACAGCGCGCTCTTTTAAATCCCCTGGCAGAGGATTCGGGACCTTGAGCATGCGCACACCACTACGCCACCAACGGAAAACTACGCAAAATCTGGGGGAAGACAAGACGCCCTTTTGACCAGACCAGCCTGATTGACAGGCGAAAACGGAGACTTTGCAAAGGTATTTCGGCAACTTAGGTGGGTAATAAACGCATAACAAACACACTAATGTAATGCCCACCTCTGCCCCTATTTAACGCTATTTTTATCCCATCTTCCAAAAACGTGGTGACAGGTTCCCTTTAAACTTGCTCCAATTAGGCATCTGCCTCCACTCTGTTTCCAGTATTTACCCTTGGTCCCAGCACCGCAAGCTGTATCCGGTAGTGTGTTTGGCACGGGCACTCCCTCCTACCCAGCCTGGTTCCAGCAAGCCAGCTGTTTCCGGGTAGTGTCAAGGTCACTTTGCCTCCAATACGTTGTCCTGTCAGGTTGCGGTCGGGTTAGTCGACTCTTTGGTGCCTGCAGTTTAGGTGCTTCCTATGTGGGCTGCGGGATCTGGCAATGAAGGCTGGTTCCGTAGTGCCAATAGGACAAGCACCCCCTGTAGGACTGTGGGTTTCGGTAACTGCGGCCGGCTCGCGGCCTTGCAACTTTTTTTTTTCATGTGGACCTTCTGCTGCCTATCTGAGTTCCAGCACCATTACCTGGTTCTTTGGAAGTCAATCTTGAATAGGTTCCCCTGGGTTCCAGTACCATCAGCTGGTTCCAGGCAGAACCTTTGGCTTAGGTGCCTCCTTATTGGTATCCGAGTTCCACCAACATCTGGTGGTCCTTGGTAGTGCTTTCTGGCACGGGTACCTCCTGCTTAGTAACCGGGTTCCAGTACCATCAGCTGGTCCTCGGTAGTTCCATTGGCTCTTGCACCTTCTGCTACCATCCGAGTTCCAGTACCATCAGCTGGTCTTTGGTAGTTCCATTGGCTCTTGTACCTTCTGCTACCCATCCGGGTTCCAGTACCGTCAGCTGGTTCTCGGCAGTTCCTCAGCCTTCTTGTACCTTCTGCTACATTTCCAAGTTCAAGCTTTTTGAAATGGTTTTTGGTAATCATTCTGGATCTCCCTGACGATGACCCTAAAGACAACGACCATGAAGACCACCCCGAAGAAGACAACAACCCCGGAGACGATGACCCTGGAGATGACGACCTTGAAGACCACCCCGAAGAAGACCAAGAAGATGACCCTGAAGAAGATGACCAAAAGGACAAAGAGCAAGAAGACTACCACCAAGATACAGAAGAACAAGAGACAGAAGACGACCAAGAAGCAGAAGAACAAGAAGCTGCAGAACAAAAAGCAGAAGAACATTAAGAATAAGACTAAAAATCAGAGCAAAAGATATTATCTAAATTATAAGCAGAAGAAGACTAAGCAGTGTATGGGGGTGAGTCCGTTCCTCCTCGTGGTGCCCCTGGAAAAAACCTGTTGCTGCAGGCAAAACTGAGCGCGGACAAATCCTGTTGTAAATCTTTTGTGACAGGCAGAACGGAAGGTGTAATCTTCAAACTTTTATAGATAACAACTACAGGAATGCCTGTCACAAATAAGAATATTATCAAGAAGAAGAATATGAAGAAGATGAAGAAGTAGAAGAAGTAGAATATGAAGAAGAATAATAGTTGAATAAGAAGAATATGAAGAATGTAAAAAAAAGAATAATAGGAAGAAGGTGAAGAAGAAGATGATGAAAAAGATGCTGCTGCTGAGGATGATGAAGGAGAAAGTGTGGGAGAAGTAAAAAAGAAGGTGAAGAGCATGGAAGTAGTGAAACATAAATATCTGACAAAATATAAAAAAGCTTAACATAGTCAATATCTTTGTAACTCCGAATGTCTTAAAAAAAAATTAATTCCTGCTATTCCATTTGATTGGGCTAAACCTCTATGCCTTCAATGTCTCCTCCACCTTCCCCAATACATTCTACATTATTCTTAGTTGTTTTCCTTCATGTAGAATTAACCTACAAGGAAAGAAAGGGTTTATTTTCATTCCGATATTTGTGTCCCATTGACTTGCATTGGTTTCCGGTATCGGAATCGATGATATCCGATATTTTTGGGGTATCGGTCCGATCCAATCTGATCCGATATCGGAAGGTATTGCTCAACACTACTCATGACTAGTGTTGAGCGATACCGTCCGATACTTGAAAGTATCGGTATCGGAAAGTATCGGCCGATACCGGCAAAGTATCGGATCCAATCCGATACCGATACCCGATACCAATACAAGTCAATGGGACTCAGGTATCGGACGGTATTCCTGATGGTTCCCAGGGTCTGAAGGAGAGGAAACTCTCCTTCAGGCCCTGGGAACCATATTAATGTGTAAAAGAAAGAATTAAAATAAAAAATATTGCTATACTCACCTGTCCGACACAGCCGGGACCTCAGCGAGGGAACCGGCAGCGTTGTTTGTTTAAAATTCGCGCTTTTACTTGGTTACGTGAGGTCCCGGCTTGTGATTGGTCAGGGCGGCCATGTTGCCGGGACGCGGACCAATCACAGCAAGCCGTGACGAAATTACGTCACGGCTTGCTGTGATTGGTCCGCGTCCCGGCAACATGGCCGCCATTAACCAATCACAAGCCGTGACGTCACGGGAGGCTGGACATGCGCGTATTTTGAAAAGCGCGCGTGTCCAGCCTCCAGTGACGTCCCGGCTTATGATTGGTCACGGCGCCATGTTGCCGGGACGCGGACCAATCACAGCAAGCCGTGACGAAATTACGTCACGGCTTGCTGTGATTGGTCCGCGTCCCGGCAACATGGCCGCCATTAACCAATCACAAGCCGTGACGTCACGGGAGGCTGGACACGCGCGCTTTTCAAAATACGCGCATGTCCAGCCTCCCGTGACGTCACGGCTTGTGATTGGTTAATGGCGGCCATGTTGCCGGGACGTCACTGGAGGCTGGACACGCGCGCTTTTCAAAATACGCGCATGTCCAGCCTCCCGTGACGTCACGGCTTGTGATTGGTTAATGGCGGCCATGTTGCCGGGACGTCACTGGAGGCTGGACATGCGCGCTTTTCAAAATACGCGCATGTCCAGCCTCCCGTGACGTCACGGCTTGTGATTGGTTAATGGCGGCCATGTTGCCGGGACGTCACTGGAGGCTGGACACGCGCGCTTTTCAAAATACGCGCATGTCCAGCCTCCCGTGACGTCACGGCTTGTGATTGGTTAATGGCGGCCATGTTGCCGGGACGTCACTGGAGGCTGGACACGCGCGCTTTTCAAAATACGCGCATGTCCAGCCTCCCGTGATGTCACGGCTTGTGATTGGTTAATGGCGGCCATGTTGCCGGGACGTCACTGGAGGCTGGACACGCGCGCTTTTCAAAATACGCGCATGTCCAGCCTCCCGTGACGTCACGGCTTGTGATTGGTTAATGGCGGCCATGTTGCCGGGACGTCACTGGAGGCTGGACACGCGCGCTTTTCAAAATACGCGCATGTCCAGCCTCCCGTGACGTCACGGCTTGTGATTGGTTAATGGCGGCCATGTTGCCGGGACGTCACTGGAGGCTGGACACGCGCGCTTTTCAAAATACGCGCATGTCCAGCCTCCCGTGACGTCACGGCTTGTGATTGGTTAATGGCGGCCATGTTGCCGGGACGTCACTGGAGGCTGGACACGCGCGCTTTTCAAAATACGCGCATGTCCAGCCTCCCGTGACGTCACGGCTTGTGATTGGTTAATGGCGGCCATGTTGCCGGGACGTCACTGGAGGCTGGACACGCGCGCTTTTCAAAATACGCGCATGTCCAGCCTCCCGTGACGTCACGGCTTGTGATTGGTTAATGGCGGCCATGTTGCCGGGACGCGGACCAATCACAGCAAGCCGTGACGTAATTTGGTCCGCGTCCCGGCAACATGGCCGCCCTGACCAATCACAAGCCGGGACTTCACGTAACCAAGTAAAAGCGCGAAATTTAAACAAACAACGCTGCCGGTTCCCTCGCTGAGGTCCCGGCTGCGTCGGACAGGTGAGTATAGCAATATTTTTTATTTTAATTCTCTTTTTTACACATTATTACATTAATGTTGTTGCGATACCCGATACCCGATACCACAAAAGTATCGGATCTCGGTATCGGAAATTCCGATACAGCAAGTATCGGCCGATACCCGATACTTGCAGTATCGGAATGCTCAACACTACTCATGACCCAATACCAACATGGGTTTACTAGGGACCGTTCCTGTCAGACTAATCTGATCAATTTCTATGAAGAGGTAAGTTCCGGACTGGACCAAGGAAACCCAGTGGACGTAGTGTATATGGACTTTTCAAAAGCTTTTGATACGGTGCTAGACAAAAGGTTGATACATTAAATGAGAATAATGGGGATAGGGGAAAATATGTGTAAGTGGGTTAAGAGCTGGGTCAGGGATAGGAAACAAAGGGTGATTATTAATGGAGCACACTCGGACTGTGTTGCGGTTAGCAGTGGGGTACCACAGGGGTCAGTATTGGGCCCTCTTCTTTTTAACATATTTATTAATGATCTTGTAGGGGGCATACAGAGTGGAATTTCAATATTTGCAGATGACACTAAACTCTGCAGGGTAATCAATACAGAGGAGGACAATTTTATATTACAGGATGATTTATGTAAACCAGATGCTTGGGCTGATAAATGGCAAATGAGCTTTAATGGGGATAAATGTAAGGTCATGCACTTGGGTAGAAGTAATAAGATGTATAACTATGTGCTTAATTCTAAAACTCTGGGCAAAACCGTCAATGAAAAAGACCTGGGAGTATGGGTGGATGACAAACTCACATTTAGTGGCCAGTGTCAGGCAGCTGCTACAAAGGCAAATAAAATAATGGGATGCATTAAAAGAGGCATAGATGCTCATGAGGAGAACATAATTTTACATTTATACAAGTCACTAGTTCGACCACACTTAGAATACTGTGTACAGTTCTGGTCTCGGGTGTATAAGAAAGACATAGCTGAACTGGAGTGAGTGCAGAGAAGAGCGACCAAGGTTATTAGAGGACTGGGGGGTCTGCAATACCAAGATAGGTTATTACACTTGGGGCTAATTAGTTTGGAAAAACGAAGACTAAGGGGTGATCTTATGTTAATGTATAAATATATGAGGGAACAGTACAAAGACCTTTCTGATGATCTTTTTAATCATAGACCTGAGACAGGGACAAGGGGGCATCCTCTACGTCTGGAGGAAAGAAGGTTTAAGCATAATAACAGACGCAGATTCTTTACTGTAAGAGCAGTGAGACTATGGAACTCTCTGCCATACGATATTGTAATGAGTGATTCATTACTAAAATTTAAGAGGGGACTGGATGCCTTTCTTGAAAAGTATAATGTTACAGATTATATATACTAGATTCTTTGTTAGGGTGTTGATCCAGGGAACTAGTCTGATTGCCGTATGTGGAGTCGGGAAGGAATTTTTTTCCCCCAGTGTGAAGCTTACTCTTTGCCACATGGTTTTTTTTTGCCTTTCTCTGGATCAACATGTTAGGGCATGTTAGGTTAGGCTATGGGTTGAACTAGATGGACTTAAAGTCTTCCTTCAACCTTAATAACTATGTTACTATGTTCTCGGTATCTTTGTGGCTTCTCAAACTAGCACAGTACAGCCACCATTGCTGCACCCGAAGAGTCCATCCAATTTCATGAGTCCACTCCGTCCCAGGCTGTGGGACTTCTGTCACAACTACAAGCTTAGCACAGATGTTCTCTGCAGCAGATTCTGCTCACACACTCGAAAGGCTCAACTCCTCCCCTTAGCCCAGGGCAGTTCATTTACACAGTCTATTGCAGGGGGAGCGGAACATTCCATCACACCAGACAAGGGGGTGCTGTCTCTTAAAGTGGCAGTGTGTTCCTTACTGTCCGTAACAGCACCCCCCCCCCCACAACAGTATGCCAAGTAAGAGGAGTGTAATGAAGGGGCACAGTATAGAGACTGGGCTCTTTAGGAGGGACACAGTGTGAGAAGACAGTGTGAAGAGGTGGACCAGTATGTAACAGAGAGAGGACAGTGTGAAGGACATATATCATAAGAGGGTCAGTGTGAGGGTCATATTTTGTGCTGGGAATATAGTGAGAGGCAATAATTTATTTTGGGGCTTAGCTTAGGACAGTTATTCTTATTCAGGAGCATTATAATGGCACTGCTATCTTTAAGGACGTCATGTCAGGAGCTGCTCCAGAAGACTGGAGAAGAAGGAAGTCTGCAGAAAATCGCTCTAGCTGAGAATGAGAAAAGTCATCATGGCATCTGGAGAAGATGAAGATTAAAAGAAAGAGACGACTCCAAAGACAATCATCTATCAGGTACCTGGATGTACATTTTTTTTGTGATACTGACTAATTCTCATATTGTTATTCATGTTAGGAGCATTAAAGGGTTGTCCAAGTTAGTGATGAGTCTGCAATCATTCGATGTAACTGCAGACTTCTGAATTCTCACAGTGCGCACTACACGCTGTCAAGAGTCTCTGGTGTTGACGATTAGTGTTGAGCTATACCTTCCGATATCGGAAAGTATCGGTATCGGATTGGATCGGCCGGTATTCAAAAAATATCGGATATCGCCGATACCAATACCCGATACCAATGCAAGTCAATGGGACCAAAATATCGGAATTAAAATAAACCCTTTCTTTCCTTGTGGGTTCATTCTACATGAAGGAAAACAACTAAGAATAATGTAGGATGTATTGGGGGAGGTAGCGGAGACATTAAAGGCATAGAGGTTTAGCCCAATCAAATAGAATAGCAGGAATTTTAATTTTTTTTTTAAGACGTTCAGAGTTACAAAGATATTGACTATGTTAAGATTTTTTTTTATTTTGTCAGATATTGATGTTTCACTACTTCCATGCCCTTCACCTTCTTTTTTACTTCTCCGACACTTTCTTCTTCATCATCCTCAGCAGCAGCATCTTTGACATAAACTTCTTCTTCACCTTATTCATCTTCTTCTTCATCTTCTACCTATTATTTTTATTTGTTACATTCTTCATATTCTTTTTATTAAACTATTATTCTTCTTCATATTCTACTTCTTCATCATATTCTTATTTGTGACAGGCATTCCTGTAGTTGTTATCTATAACAGTTGAAGATTACACCTTCCATTCTGCCTGTCACAAAAGAGTTACAACAGGATTTGTCCGCGTTCAGTTAGGCCTGCAGCAGCAGGCTTTTTCCAGGGGCACCACGAGGAGGAACGGACTCACCCCCATACACTGCTTAGTCTTCTTCTGCTCATAATTTAGATAATATCTTTTGCTCTGATGTTTAGTCTTGTGATTAATGTTCTTCTGCTCTTTGTTCTGCAGCCTCTTGTTCTTCTGCTTCTCGGTCTTCCGGGTCGTCGTCTTTAGGGTCTTGAACTTGGAAATGTAGCAGAAGGTACAAGAAGGCTGAGAAAATGCCGATAACCAGCTGATGGAACTGGAACTCGGATGGCTACCCGAAGGTCCAAGAGCCAATGGAACTACCGAGGACCAGCTGACATTACTGGAACCCGGTTACTAAGCAGGAGGTACCCGTGCCAGAAAGCACTACCAAGAACCACCTGACGTTGGTGGAACTCAGATACCCAGAAGGAGGCACCTAAGCCAAAGGCTCTGCCCGGAACCAGCTGACGGTACTGGAACCAGGATGGGGAGCAGAAGGTACAAAAGCAAAAGACACTGCCGAGAACCAGCTCACGGTACTGGAACCCGGATGGGTAGCCGAAGGTACAAGAGCCAATGGAACTACTGAGGACCAGCTGACATTACTGGAACCCGGTTACTAAGCAGGAGGTACCCGTGCCAGAAAGCACTACCAAGGACCACCTGATGTTGGTGGAACTCGGATACCCAGAAGGAGGCACCTAAGCCAAAGGCTCTGCCCGGAACCAGCTGACGGTACTGGAACCAGGATGGGGAGCTATTCAAGATTGTCTTCCTAGAGCCCCAACTAGTGGTGTTGGAGCCAAGGGTCAGCAGGGGGAGCAGAGTGTAGGCCGAAGCCTGCACTGGAGGCAGCTTAGTGTATGTTGTGTCTGCGTGGCGTTTGCAGGACACGTTGCCGGTTACACAGCAGGGGAACAGCTGGCGTTGCTGAACCCCACTGACATAGTGGCGGGTGTTTTTCTCTTTGCAGCCAGCACTTCCGGGCACCAACTGGCGGTGTTAGAGCCCAGGGTCAGCAGGAGGAGCAGAGTGTAGGCCGAAGCCTGTACTGGCGGCAGTTTAATATCTGTTGTGTCTGTGTGGCGTTTGCAGGACACGGTGTCGGCTACACAGCAGGGGAACAGCTGGCGTTATTGAACCCCACTGACACAGTGGCGGGTGTTTTTCTCTGTGCAGCCAGCACTTCAGGGCACCAACTGGCGGTGTTAGAGCCCAGGGTCAGCAGGAGGAGCAGAGTGTAGGCCGAAGCCTGCACAGGAGGCAGCTTAGTGTATGTTGTGTCTGCGTGGCGCTTGCAGGACACGTTGCCGGCTACACAGCAGGGGAACAGCTGGCATTGCTGAACCCCACTGACACAGTGGCCGGTGTTTTTCTCTGTGCAGCCAGCACTTCCGAGCACCAACTGGCGGTGTTAGAGCCCAGGGTCAGCAGGAGGAGCAGAGGAGCAGAGTGTAGGCCGAAGCCTGCACAGGGGGTAGCTTAGTGTATGTTGTGAACTCTGTTTTCGGGCTCCCTCTTGTGGTCACAGGTGGTATTGTGTGAGTTTTGTTTTTGGGCTCCCCCTGGTGGCTTTGTTTGTTATCCTGCGGATCTGTGGCTGATCAGCTGCCTCGTTATGCACTAGGGAGTTTCCTATTTAGCTCTGCTTCACCTCCACTTGTTGCCGGCTGTCGATGTATTCAGTGCTATTCTGATCTCCCCTGATTATCTTCGTTTTCAGTCTCTTCTGGAAAAGCTAAGTTTCTGTTTGATTATTTTTTGCTCATCAGTCTGCAATATGATTTCTGTCATGGTTCCCAATGGCAAGGGAACGTAAGAAACATATAAATAACGAACGAGCTCTCGGGTGATGGAAACTCGAGTTGACCGTGAGCTAAATCTACCACACAACTAATAGTAGCCAGGGAGCATACCTACGGCTTCCTAAATGCCATGCGCCAGCCGGAGGACTAACTACGCCTGGTAGAGGAAGAAACAGACCTGGCTTACCTCTAGGGAAATACCCCAAAAGATGATAGCAGCCCCCCACATGTAATAACGGTGAATTAAGAGGAAAAGACATACACAGTAAGAAAGTAGATTTAGCAAAGAGAGGTCCACTTACTAGATAGCAGAAGGATACAAAAGAGGACTTCACGGTCAACTGAAAACCCTTTCAAAAACCATCCTGAAATTACTTTAAGACTCCTGTGTCAACTCATGACACAGGAGTGGCAATTTCAGCCCGCAAGAGCTTCCAGCTACAGAGAATTACAAAACTGCAAACTGGACAAAAGATACAAAACAAAAGGACAAAGTCCACTTAGCTGATCAGCAGACTAGTAGCAGGAACATGCAACCGAAGGCTCTGGTTACAATGATGACCGGCAAGGAAATGACTGGAGAGCAAGGCTAAATAGGAAACTCCCAAACGCTGATGGAAGCAGGTGAACAGAAGCAGCAAAGTGCAAACAAGTCACCAATACCACCAGCAACCACCAGGGGAGCCCAAAAGGCGGATACACAACAGTACCCTCCCCTTAAGGAGGGGGCACCGAACCCTCACAAGAACCGCCAGGGCGATCTGGATGAGCCCTATGAAAGGCACGAACCAAATCCGAGGCATGAACATCAGAGGCAGTTACCCAAGAATTATCTTCCTGACCATAGCCCTTCCATTTAACCAGATATTGAAGTCTCCGTCTGGAAATACGGGAGTCCAAGATCTTTTCTACCACGTATTCCAATTCACCCTCCACCAGCACAGGAGCAGGAGGTTCAGTAGAAGGAACCACCGGTACCTCATATCTCCGCAACAGCGACCGATGGAAGACATTATGGATAGCGAAAGATGCCGGGAGGTCCAAACGAAAGGAGACAGGGTTAAGAATCTCCAAAATCCTATAAGGACCGATGAACCGAGGCTTAAATTTAGGAGAAGAAACCCTCATAGGGACAAAACGGGAAGACAACCACACCAAGTCCCCAACACGAAGGTGGGGGCCAACACGACGACGGCGGTTAGCAAACTGCTGAGTCCTCTCCTGGGACAATTCCAAATTATCCACCACTTGTCCCCAAATCCGATGCAACCGATCCACTACCGCATCCACTCCAGGACAATCCGAAGATTCAACCTGACCAGATGAAAAACGCGGATGAAACCCTGAATTGCAAAAGAAAGGAGAAACCAAAGTGGCAGAACTAGCCCGATTATTAAGAGCAAACTCCGCCAACGGCAGAAAGGCAACCCAATCATCCTGATCCGCAGACACAAAACACCTCAAATAAGTCTCCAAAGTTTGATTAGTTCGTTCCGTCTGGCCATTGGTCTGAGGATGGAATGCAGACGAAAAAGACAAATCAATGCCCAACCTGGCACAGACTGCCCGCCAAAATCTAGACACGAACTGGGTACCCCTGTCAGAAACGATGTTTTCCGGAATACCATGCAAGCGAACCACATTTTGAAAAAACAGAGGGACCAACTCAGATGAGGAAGGCAACTTAGGCAATGGCACCAAATGAACCATTTTAGAAAAACGGTCACACACCACCCAGATGACAGACATCTTCTGAGAAACAGGGAGGTCCGAGATAAAGTCCATAGAGATGTGCGTCCAAGGCCTCTTCGGAATAAGCAAGGGCAACAACAACCCACTAGCCCTAGAACAACAAGGCTTGGCCCGAGCACACACATCACAAGACTGCACAAAAACACGCACATCTCGAGACAGGGAAGGCCACCAGAAGGATCTAGCCACCAAATCTCTGGTGCCAAAAATTCCCGGATGACCTGCCAGAGTAGAAGAATGAACTTCCGAGATGACTCTAGTGGTCCACTCGTCAGGAACAAACAGTCTACCAGACGGACAACGATCAGGTCTATCCGCCTGAAATTCTTGCAAAGCACGTCGCAAATCTGGAGAGACAGCAGACAAAACCACTCCATCCTTAAGGACACCAGCAGGTTCAGAATTCCCAGGAGAGTCAGGCTCAAAACTCCTAGAAAGAGCATCTGCCTTCACATTCCTAGAACCCGGTAAGTACGAGACCACAAAATTAAACCGGGAAAAGAACAACGACCAACGTGCCTGTCTAGGATTCAGGCGCCTGGCAGACTCCAAATAAATTAAATTCTTGTGATCAGTCAAAACTACCACCTGATGTTTGGCACCCTCAAGCCAATGACGCCACTCCTCAAATGCCCACTTCATGGCCAAAAGCTCCCGATTACCAACATCATAGTTTCGCTCGGCGGCCGAAAATTTTCGCGAAAAGAACGCACAAGGTCTCATCACTGAGCAGTCGGAACTTTTCTGCGACAAAACCGCCCCCGCTCCGATCTCGGAAGCATCGACCTCAACCTGAAAGGGAAGAGAAACATCAGGCTGGCGCAACACAGGGGCAGACAAAAAGCGGCGCTTAAGCTCCCGAAAGGCCTCCACGGCAGCAGGGGACCAATTGGCAACATCAGCACCCTTTTTAGTCAAATCCGTCAGAGGTTTAGCAACGCCAGAAAAACCAGCTATAAATCGACGATAAAAATTAGCAAAGCCCAATAATTTCTGGAGACTCTTCAGAGAAGTAGGCTGCGTCCAGTCGTAAATAGCCCGAACCTTGACAGGGTCCATCTCAATAGAAGAAGGGGAAAAATGTACCCCAAAAAGGAAATTTTTTGAACCCCAAAAACACACTTTGAACCCTTTACACACAAAGAATTCTCCCGCAAAACCTGAAAAACCCTCCTGACCTGCTGAACATGAGACTCCCAGTCATCAGAAAAAATCAAAATATCATCCAAGTACACTATCATAAATTTATCCAAATATTCACGGAAAATATCATCCATTAAGGACTGAAAGACAGAAGGTGCATTAGAAAGGCCGAAAGGCATTACCAAATACTCAAAATGGCCCTCAGGCGTATTAAATGCGGTTTTCCACTCATCCCCCTGCTTAATTCGCACCAAATTATACGCCCCACGAAGATCAATCTTAGAGAACCACTTAGCCCCCCTTATGCGAGCAAACAAATCAGTCAGCAAAGGCAACGGATACTGATATTTGACTGTAATTTTATTCAGGAGTCGATAATCAATACAAGGCCTCAGAGAGCCATCCTTTTTAGAGACAAAGAAAAAACCGGCTCCTAAAGGTGATGAAGAAGGACGAATATGTCCCTTTTCCAGGGACTCCTTAATATACTCGCGCATAGCAGCATGTTCAGGTACAGATAGGTTAAACAAACGACCCTTTGGAAATTTACTGCCAGGAATCAGATCTATGGCGCAATCACAATCCCTGTGAGGAGGGAGTAAACCAATTTTAGGCTCTTCAAAAATATCACGATAATCAGACAAAAATGCCGGAATCTCAGATGGAATAGATGACGAAATGGACACCAAAGGAGTGTCCCCATGAGCCCCCCGACATCCCCAGCTTAACACAGACATAGCTTTCCAGTCAAGGACTGGGTTATGAGACTGTAACTATGGTAATCCAAGCAACAAAACATCATGTAAATTGTACAACACAAGGAAGCGAATCACCTCCTGATGGTCTGGAGTCATACGCATAGTCACTTGCGTCCAGAACTGTGGTTTATTACAAGCCAAAGGTGTAGAATCAATACCCTTCAGAGGTATAGGGACTTCCAGAGGCTCTAAATCAAACCCACAGTGCCTGGCAAAGGACCAGTCCATAAGACTCAGAGCGGCGCCAGAGTCCACATAGGCATCCACGGTAATAACTGATAATGAACAAATCAAGGTTACAGACAAAATAAATTTGGACTGTAAAGTGCCAATTGAAATAGACTTGTCAACCTTCCTAGTACGTTTAGAGCATGCCGATATAACATGAGCAGAATCACCACAATAGAAGCATAACCCATTTTTACGCCTATAATTCTGCCGCTCGCTTCTGGACATAATTCTGTCACATTGCATTTTCTCTGGCGTCTCTTCAGAAGATACCGCCAAATGGTGCACGGGTTTGCGCTCCCGCAAACGCCGATCAATCTGAATTGCCATTGTCATGGACTCATTCAGACCTGTAGGCGCAGGGAACCCGACCAAAACATCTTTAACGGCATCAGAAAGGCCCTCTCTGAATTTTGCCGCTAAGGCGCACTCATTCCACTGAGTAAGCACAGACCATTTACGAAATTTTTGGCAGTATATCTCAGCTTCATCTTGCCCTTGAGATAGGGCTATCAAAGCTTTTTCAGCTTGAATCTCCAAATTAGGTTCCTCATAAAGCAACCCTAAAGCCAGGAAAAACGCATCCACATTGAGCAACGCAGGATCCCCTGGTGCCAATGAAAATGCCCAATTTTGAGGGTCACCTCGCAGCAAAGAAATTACAATCTTAACCTGCTGGACAGGATCTCCTGAGGAGTGAGGTCTGAGAGAAAGGAACAATTTACAATTATATTTGAAATTCAGAAACCGAGATCTATCTCCGGAAAACACCTCTGGTGTAGGGATTTTAGGTTCAGAAATAGGAGTATGCATAACAAAATCTTGTAAATTTTGAACCTTCGTAGCAAGATTATTTAAACCTGCAGCCAAACTCTGAGGATCCATCATTAAACAGGTGAGCTCAGAGCCATTCAAGGATTATAAGGAGAGAAAGGCAAAGGCAGTAATTAGAGCTGAAATACAACTGATCCAACTATGGAGCAAGCATAGGGAAAAAGAAAAAAAAATAAAAAATTACAGACTTCTTTTTTCTCTTCTTTCTTCTGCCAATAAGTTTAACACTGGCCGGTCATACTGTCATGGTTCCCAATGGCAAGGGAACGTAAGACACATATAAATAACGAACAAGCTCTCGGGTGATGGAAACTCGAGTTGACCGTGAGCTAAATCTACCACACAACTAATAGTAGCCAGGGAGCATACCTACGGCTTCCTATATGCCACGCGCCAGCCGGAGGACTAACTACGCCTGGTAGAGGAAGAAACAGACCTGGCTTACCTCTAGGGAAATACCCCAAAAGATGATAGCAGCCCCCCACATGTAATAACGGTGAATTAAGAGGAAAAGACATACACAGTAAGAAAGTAGATTTAGCAAAGAGAGGTCCACTTACTAGATAGCAGAAGGATACAAAAGAGGACTTCACGGTCAACTGAAAACCCTTTCAAAAACCATCCTGAAATTACTTTAAGACTCCTGTGTCAACTCATGACACAGGAGTGGCAATTTCAGCCCTCAAGAGCTTCCAGCTACAGAGAATTACAAAAACTGCAAACTGGACAAAAGATACAAAACAAAAGGACAAAGTCCACTTAGCTGATCAGCAGACTAGTAGCAGGAACATGCAACCGAAGGCTCTGGTTACAATGATGACCGGCAAGGAAATGACTGGAGAGCAAGGCTAAATAGGAAACTCCCAAACGCTGATGGAAGCAGGTGAACAGAAGCAGCAAAGTGCAAACAAGTCACCAATACCACCAGCAACCACCAGGGGAGCCCAAAAGGCGGATACACAACAGATTTCTGTGTATGATGAGTTTAGTTCAGCTTGCTAATATGTGAGTTCTTGCTGCTGTAGCTCTGGGGTACGGAGTTGCTTCCCCCGCACCGTTAGTTGGTGCGGGGGCTCGAGCAATCTCTGCGTGGATATTTTGCTTAGGGTTTTCTATTGACCGCACAGCTCCCTTCCTATTTTCTGCTATCTAGTGTTAGCGGGCCTCATTTGCTAAATCTATTTCATCTCTGCGTTTGTGCTTTCCCCTTAACTCACCGTTAATATTTGTGGGGGGCTTTTCTATATCTTTGGGGTCATTTCTCTGAGGCAAGTAAGGACTTTACTTTCCCTCTAGGAATAGGTAGTTTCTCAGGCCGTGAAGAGACGTCTAGGATTTTCAGGTAACGTTCCACGGCTGCCTATAGTTGTTTGCGGATAGGATCAGGTTGCGGTCAATCCAGATACCACTTCCCCAGAGCTGGTCGTCGGTTTAGTTACTTAGCTAGTCAACTTGCGATCCTTGCCACTAGGATCATAACAGTACAGCCGGCCCATAAAGTGTTAATTGCATGGCAGAAGCAGGAGAAGAGAAGCCTTGAGGAATTTTTTTTTTTTTTTTGCTGCCGTGTGTCTAGCTGCTGTGTGTCTAGCTTCTCTCCTCCTCTTAATCTTGGTGTGGCTCTGAGTTCAGCTGCTGACATGGATATCCAGAGTTTGGCCTCCAGTGTAGATCATCTTGCTGCAAGGGTACAAAGTATTCAGGATTTTGTTGTTCACAGTCCTATGTCAGAGCCTAGAATACCTATTCCGGAGTTGTTTTCTGGAGATAGATCTAGGTTCCTGAATTTTAAGAACAATTGCAAATTGTTTCTTTCTTTGAAACCTCGTTCCTCTGGTGATTCCGTTCAGCAAGTTAAGATTATTATTTCTTTCTTGCGCGGCGACCCTCAAGATTGGGCCTTCGCATTGGCGCCAGGGGATCCTGCATTGCTCAGTGTGGATGCGTTTTTTCTGGCCCTTGGATTGCTCTATGAGGAACCTAATCTTGAGAACCAGGCTGAAAAAGCTTTGTTGGCCCTCTCTCAGGGGCAAGATGAAGCAGAGGTGTATTGCCAGAAATTTCGGAAATGGTCGGTGCTTACTCAATGGAATGAGTGTGCCCTGGCTGCAAATTTCAGAAAGGGTCTTTCTGAAGCCGTTAAGAATGTCATGGTGGGGTTCCCTACGCCTGCAGGTCTGAATGAGTCAATGACTCTGGCCATTCAGATTGATCGGCGTTTGCGGGAGCGCAAACCTGCGCACCATTTGGCGGTGTCTTCTGAACAGACACCTGAGTCTATGCAATGTGATAGAATTCTGACCAGAAGTGAACGGCAAAATTATAGACGGCAAAATGGGTTGTGCTTTTACTGTGGTGACTCAGCTCATGTTATCTCAGCATGCTCTAAGCGCACAAAAAAGATTGATAAATCTGTCACCATCGGTACTTTACAGCCTAAGTTCATTTTGTCTGTTACCCTGATTTGTTCCCTGTCATCTTACCCGGTTATGGCTTTTGTAGATTCAGGTGCTGCCCTGAGCCTGATGGATTTGTCATTTGCCCGGCGCTGTGGTTTTGTTTTGGAGCCTTTAAAACTCCCTATTCCACTAAGGGGTATTGATGCTACACCATTGGCTATGAATAAACCTCAGTACTGGACGCAAGTGACCATGTGCATGACTCCTGTTCATCAGGAGGTGATTCGCTTTCTTGTTCTGCATAATTTGCATGATGTTGTCGTGTTGGGTCTGCCATGGTTGCAGACTCATAATCCAGTCCTGGATTGGAAAGCAATGTCTGTGTCAAGTTGGGGTTGCCAGGGAATTCATGGCGACGCTCCTGTGGTGTCAATTGCTTCATCCACTCCTTCTGAAGTCCCTGCTTTTTGTCGGACTACCAGGATGTATTTGATGAGCCCAAACTCAGTTCTCTACCTCCTCATAGGGATTGTGATTGTGCTATAAATTTGATTCCTGGTAGTAAGTTTCCTAAGGGACGACTTTTCAATTTGTCAGTGCCGGAGCATGCTGCTATGCGGAGTTATATAAAGGAGTCTTTGGAGAAAGGACTTATTGGCCCCTCCTCCTCCCCTCTGGGTGCGGGATTCTTTTTTGTGGCTAAGAAGGATGGTTCCCTGAGACCTTGTATTGATTATCGCCTTCTAAATAAAATCACGGTCAAATTTCAGTATCCTTTGCCATTGTTATCTGATCTGTTTGCTCGCATTAGGGGGTCTAGTTGGTTCACCAAGATAGATCTTCGTGGTGCGTATAACCTTGTGCGTATTAAGCAGGGTGATGAATGGAAAACTGCATTTAATACGCCCGAAGGCCATTTCGAGTACTTGGTGATGCCTTTTGGACTTTCTAACGCTCCTTCTGTCTTTCAGTCCTTCATGCACGACATCTTCCGCGAGTATCTGGATAAATTTATGATTGTGTATCTGGATGATATTCTGTTTTTTTCTGATGATTGGGAGTCCCATGTTAGGCAGGTCAGGATGGTGTTTCAGGTCCTGCGTGCCAATGCTTTATTTCTGAAGGGCTCAAAATGTATTTTTGGAGTCCAGAAGGTTTCTTTTCTCTTCGCCACGACAGCACCCACTGAGAGAGGGGATCCGCCCCTAGGAACAGGAAACCCTACGGAGAGATAAAAGGGGCGGTCCCCCTCGCTCCCACAGTTTGGTTTCCTGTTCCTATGGGAATCCACGGAGAAGAGGATGCCTAGCCTGGATGCCGCTTGCGCAGTTTACCTGTGAGGACGGCAAGGGCTCCAGAGCTGGATGCAGCGTCGGGGGTCCTCTTCTCAGCTTCCCCCCTCTGCTGGCAGACACCATGAGGCCAGAACTACAGGGGTTCCTGGCTCATGGAAATCCACTCGGTCAGTCTGCAGGACCTAGCGCCGGAGTGAGGTAAGCGCTGCGCTTTGGCGAGCGCTCATGCGGCGTGGAGCTCCAATACTTCCCCGGGAGTCCAGAAGTTAACTCCGGGATGAGGGAGGAGGTGGACGGCACCCGCGCGGATGCCGGTGGCAGCGCGGGTGCATACAGTATGGCCGCGACCCGGAAGTGATTAGCACTTCCGGGTTCAACCGGAAGAAGATGGCGGCCCCCATGTAAAAGGACGCCGGCACAAGCACCCGGTGTCCACAATGGATTCATCGCAGATCCCTGAGATGCTTTCTGTAGAAGACACCGCATCTACCCCACGTGCACGGGGCAGCAGCAGTCGCTCTAAACAGAGCGGATCCTCGGGAAAAAAGCCGGTTCTCCACCTAAATCTCCTCCTCGTCAATCGGTACCGTAAAAGCTTCACTGGGGTAAGTGTGCATCTACCCTCATAAGCTCACTGGTGTTCCCTTTCCTTCTATACGCCTAGGGAAAGAAAACTGAAAAAACGAAGCACAAGCAGTGTGCGTTATGTCTCCAGCCCCTCCCGGATAGTTACAAAAAGAGACTTTGTAAATCATGTATTGCTTCTACCTTACGGCAGGAAGCCTCGGTCAAATCAGAGGACATCAGACTCATGATAAGACAGGAGTTACAAGCCTTACAGGGTTCTGATAAAGAACCGCGTGCCAAAAGTAAAAGAGGATATGAATCCCCTATATCTGACCCATCTTCGGATAGGGAGAAAGCGGACTCTGACATCTCCCACGAATACGTTTCCTCAGATGAGGACCAGGATATGTGCTTTCCCACTGATAGTATTGACAACCTTGTCAGGTCCGTCTGTAATACTATGGGCATTGAGGATCCTAAAGTCCCTAAGACACAGCAGGATATTATGTTTGCCGGTCTATCAGAAAAGAAAAGGCCCTCTTTTCCGGTGATAGCAGCGATAAAATCGTTAGTCAAAAAAGAGTGGGAAAGCCAGGCCCAAAGAGGATTACCTCCATCCTCAAAAAGACGGTATCCCTTCAATGATGAAGAGTTTTCAACATGGACAAAAGCGCCAAAAGTGGACGCGGCGGTAGCATCCACATCCAAAAAGTCTTTGCTGCCTGTGGAGGATTCAGGCACATTACAGGACCCGTTAGACCGTAAAGCCGACTCACTATTAAAAAGAGCCTGGGAGTCGTGTACGGGAGCATTTAGGCCATCTATCTCTGCTACATGCACCGCTAGGTCCATGTTGGTCTGGCTGAGTGACTTAGAGGAAGGGCTTAAAAGTGGTCTTTCTAGAGACAAACTGTTGTCCTCTATACCCTTAATTAGAGGGGCTACAGCCTTCCTGGCAGATTCATCTGCCGACTCTATACGTCTGGCGGCCAAATCGGCAAGTCTCACAAATGCGGCACGTAGAGCCCTATGGCTTAAGGGCTGGAAAGGCGATCCCCAGACGAAGTCCAAATTATGTGGCCTCCCATGCCAGGGTGAGTACCTGTTTGGTACCAAACTGGACGAAATTTTAACTAAAGCGGGAGAAAGAAAGAAGGGCTTCCCTAATAACAATTACCTTCCATTCTATAGGAAAGCGTTCCGGAAGCCCATATTTAATAAGAGAAAAGATTTTAAAAACCAAGATCGCTGGACCCCTAGAGATGCCAAACAAAGGGGTGCCTTCTTTGGGAAGCGCCCTTTTAAAACTGAAGACAAGCCCCGTTAGGGCAGATCTACCTGTGGGAGGTAGATTATCCTCCTTCTCAGACCAATGGAGAAGAATAACATCGAACGTTTGGGCGAATAGTCTCGTCACCTCTGGCTTAAAGTTAAAATTTGCCCGAGTCCCTTCGGACTCATTTCTATTGACTTCTTTAAAATCACAGTCCCAACAGGAGGCATTACAGCAAGAAGTAATGAATCTTCTATCCAAAGGAGTTTTGGTGGAGGTTCCATTTCTTCAGGAGGGGAAAGGGTTCTATTCCCCGCTATTTCTGATTACAAAACCTGATGGATCATTCAGAACCATCATAAATCTTAAAAAACTGAACACCTTCTTAGAAAATCAAACCTTTAAAATGGAATCTATTCGATCCACCGTAAAACTCCTGTTTCCCCATTGCTTTATGGCAGTTCTGGACTTGAAAGATGCGTATTATCATCTACCAATCTTTAAAGAACATCAGCAGTTTCTCCGCGTAGCGGTTGTATTGAATGGATGTATACGGCACTTTCAGTATACGGCAATGCCCTTCGGACTAGCGATTGCTCCAAGGGTATTCACTAAACTAATGTCAGAGGTCATGTCTTATCTAAGATTAAAAGACACCCTCATAATCCCATACTTAGACGACCTTCTAGTAGTGGGAAAATCCCCCTCACAATGTCAGCAAAGATTATGTCATATGATTTCATCCTTGCAGAACTTGGGATGGTTAATAAATTGGGAAAAATCTAGGCTGATCCCGACTACTCGCCAGGTATTTTTGGGAATCATATTAGATTCCGTAAGTCAAAAATGTTTTCTCCCGGAATCTAAACAATTAACAGTTAGAAATAAAGTCCAGTCTGTACTAGATAAACCTATAATTTCCCTCCGGGAAGGCATGTCCTTACTTGGCTCCTTCACGTCATGTATCCCAGCGGTTCCATGGGCCCAGTTCCACTCAAGGTGCTTACAGTATACAATTTTACATGAGGAGATAAAATTACAAGGGCGATTAGACGGTAAAATTTCCCTTTCTAATGACGTAATCCAATCCCTAACTTGGTGGCTACAACCAGATCATCTAGTTAGTGGGGTTCCCTGGGAGGTTAAACCCTCAAACATAATTTTTACGGATGCCAGCCCTCATGGTTGGGGTGCACACTTGGGGGACCAGGTTGTCCAGGGGCTGTGGTCGGTTACAGAATTAGACGACTCGTCTAATAAAAAAGAACTAAAAGCCATCTATCATGCCCTATGTGAATTCCTCCCACAGTTGCACGGAACACATACCAGGGTACTCTCAGACAACATGACATCAGTGGCTTACGTCAACCATCAAGGCGGAACGAGATCAGGCACTCTCATGTCTATAGCCGAAAACATCTTGACTATAGCCGAAGATCATCTTCTGTCCTTATCAGCACTACATATCCGAGGGATAGACAACGCAAAAGCAGACTTTCTCAGTCGTCATACCCTCCATCAGGGGGAGTGGGTGTTAAATCGTCGGATATTCAAAATGATAACTATAAAATGGGGTATACCCGACATAGATCTCTTCGCCACAAGAGTCAACAGGCAAGTAAAAACATTCGCCTCAATGTTCCGAACCGACAACCCCGATGTTCTCGACGCCCTCCAGATTCCATGGACATTTCGGAAAGCATATGCCTTTCCCCCGATGATTCTTCTTCCAACAGTAATCAGGAAGATAAGAGAGGACAGAGCGAATATAATCTTAATCGCCCCATTCTGGCCAAAAAGACCATGGTTTTCCCTGCTCAGAGCCATGTCCGTCTCGGACCCATGGATTCTCCCAGAGAATCAAGATCTGCTTTTCCAGGGGCCCTTCAACCACCCTCATGTGAAGGGTCTACGGTTGACAGCCTGGGATTTGAGAGGCAGCTGTTGAAACTAAGGGGCTTCTCTGATAAAGTAATTGATACCCTATTGCTGAGTAGGAAAAGATCCACTACATCGATCTATGTAAAAATATGGAAGAAATTTCTAAGCCTCTATCCCTCAGCCCTGTCAAATGAAATTCCAGTTCCTATTATTCTTGAATTTCTCCAAAGAGGACGTGATTTAGGCCTCTCAGTTAACACCTTAAGAGTGCAAGTTTCCGCGCTAGGGGCTTTGTATACTCACAACGTTGCGGGAAATAGATGGATATCCAGATTCATCTCAGCCTGCCAGAGAACAGAACCGGTCCATATTCCCAACTCACCTCCTTGGGATGTTAATCTGGTCCTTGAAGCCTTAACAGATCACCCATTTGAGCCTCTACATTCTGCTCACATTAAACATGTCTCCCTTAAGACTGCTCTTCTTGTCGCCTTAGTGTCGGCAAGAAGGGTAAGTGACATACAGGCACTATCAGTAGATCCTCCGTTCATGTCAATATTGCCAGATAGGATTGTCCTAAAAACAGACCCTTCCTACTTGCCAAAAATGTGTACTAAATTCCATAGATCTCAAGAAATTCTTCTTCCTACCTTCTATGATAACCCTACAAATCAGGAAGAAGAAAAGTACCATACTTTAGATGTGAGAAAGGCCGTAATAACCTATCTAGACAGGACTAGTCCCTGGAGGAAGAGCAGGGCTCTCTTTGTTTCCTTCCAGGGTCAGAGGAAAGGAGCTGGTGTTACAAAAGGCACATTATCCCGATGGATTCGGGAGGCGATATACCTGGCCTCTTCGTCTAGAGGGGAAGATCCACCTGAGACTGTAAAGGCACACTCCACCCGGGCGATAGCATCATCCTGGGCAGAGCGAGGGGAGGTTCCAATAGAACTCATATGTAAGGCCGCAACTTGGTCATCTCCTACTACCTTCTATAGTCACTATAGACTAGATTTATCTGCCTCCACTGACTTGTGTTTCGGTAGATCAGTTCTTAACACGATAATCCCCCCCAAATAACTATCTCTGAAAGTCTCTCAGTGGGTGCTGTCGTGGCGAAGAGAAAACACCGGATTACGTACCGGTAATGCTCTTTTATAGAGCCACGACAGCACCCCTTCACTTCCCTCCCTTATATATATTAGTTTGCATATGAGCACTATTAAGGGTGATTTGGTTCTTGTAAATATACGTAATTTAGTTAAGATAAAATGTTGATATAGAATGACATATTAAAACTGGTGGGCGGTTCCTCGCAATCTCTGTAACCCAAACTGTGGGAGCGAGGGGGACCGCCCCTTTTATCTCTCCGTAGGGTTTCCTGTTCCTAGGGGCGGATCCCCTCTCTCAGTGGGTGCTGTCGTGGCTCTATAAAAGAGCATTACCGGTACGTAATCCGGTGTTTTTTGGGTTTCATTTTTTCCCCTTCTACTATTGAGATGGACCCAGTCAAGGTTCAGGCTATTCATGACTGGACTCAGCCTACATCTGTTAAGAGTCTTCAGAAGTTCTTGGGTTTTGCTAATTTTTACCGTCGCTTCATCGCTAATATTTCTGGTGTTGTTAAGCCTTTGACGGATTTGACCAAGAAGGGTTCTGATGTTACTAATTGGTCTCCTGCGGCTGTGGAGGCCTTTCAGGAGCTGAAGCGCCGGTTTTCCTCGGCTCCGGTCTTATGTCAGCCAGATGTCTCTCTTCCTTTCCAGGTCGAGGTTGATGCTTCTGAGATTGGAGCGGGGGCTGTTTTGTCGCAGAGGAACTCTGATGGCTCTGTGATGAAGCCATGTGCTTTCTTTTCAAGAAAGTTTTCGCCTGCCGAGCGGAATTATGATGTCGGTAATCGGGAGTTGTTGGCTATGAAGTGGGCATTTGAGGAGTGGCGACATTGGCTCGAGGGAGCTAAGCATCGTGTGGTGGTCTTGACTGATCACAAAAATCTGATTTATCTCGAGTCGGCCAAGCGGCTGAATCCTAGACAGGCTCGTTGGTCGTTGTTTTTCTCTCGTTTTGATTTCGTGGTCTCGTACCTGCCTGGTTCGAAGAATGTGAAGGCTGATGCTCTTTCTAGGAGTTTTGTGCCTGACTCTCCTGGAGATTCTGAGCCGGCTGGTATCCTCAGAGAAGGGGTGATTTTGTCTGCCATCTCCCCAGATTTGCGACGAGTGCTGCAGGAGTTTCAGGCGGATAGACCTGACCGTTGTCCACCAGAGAGACTGTTTGTCCCAGAAAGATGGACCAACAGAGTTATTTCCGAGGTTCATTCTTCGGTGTTGGCAGGCCATCCTGGAATATTTGGTACCAGAGATTTGGTGGCCAGGTCCTTTTGGTGGCCTTCCTTGTCGCGGGATGTGCGTTCCTTTGTGCAGTCTTGTGGAATTTGTGCTCGGGCTAAGCCTTGCTGTTCTCGTGCCAGTGGTTTGCTGTTAACCTTTGCCTGTCCCGAAGAGGCCTTGGACGCACATTTCCATGGATTTTATTTCAGATCTCCCTGTCTCTCAGAGAATGTCTGTCATCTGGGTGGTGTGTGATCGTTTTTCTAAGATGGTCCATTTGGTGCCCTTGCCTAAGTTGCCTTCCTCCTCCGAGTTGGTTCCGCTGTTTTTTCAAAATGTGGTTCGTTTGCACGGGATCCCTGAGAATATTGTTTCCGACAGAGGATCCCAGTTTGTGTCTAGATTTTGGCGGACCTTTTGTGCTAAGATGGGCATTGATTTGTCTTTTTCGTCGGCCTTCCATCCTCAGACGAATGGCCAGACCGAGCAAACTAATCAGACCTTGGAAACCTATTTGAGATGTTTTGCTTCTGCTGATCAGGACGACTGGGTGGTTTTTTTGCCATTGGCCGAATTTGCCCTTAATAATCGGGCTAGTTCTGCTACTTTGGTTTCGCCTTTTTTTTGTAATTCGGGGTTTCATCCTCGTTTTTCCTCGGGTCAGGTGGAGCCTTCTGACTGTCCTGGAGTGGATCTTGTGGTGGATAGGTTGCATCAGATTTGGGATCATGTGGTGGACAATTTGAAGCTGTCACAAGAGAAGGCTCAGCGCTTTGCCAACCGCCGTCGCTGTGTGGGTCCCCGACTTAGCGTTGGGGACTTGGTGTGGTTGTCTTCTCGCTTTGTTCCTCTGAAGGTCTCCTCTCCCAAGTTCAAGCCTCGGTTTATCGGTCCTTATAAGATTTTGGAAGTCCTTAACCCTGTGTCATTTCGTTTGGACCTCCCAGCATCGTTTGCTATTCATGTGTTCCATCGGTCGTTGTTGCGGAGGTATGTGGTGCCTGTGGTTCCTTCGGTTGAGCCTCCTGCCCCTGTGCTGGTTGAGGGAGAATTGGAATACGTGGTGGAGAAGATCTTGGATTCTCGTATTTCTCGACGGAGGCTTCAGTATTTGGTTAAGTGGAAGGGCTATGGTCAGGAGGATAATTCCTGGGTTGTCGCCTCTGATGTTCATGCGGCTGATTTGGTTCGTGCCTTCCATGTGGCTCACCCTGATCGCCCTGGGGGTTTTTGATGAGGGTTCGGTGACCCCTCCTCAAGGGGGGGGTACTGTTGTGAACTCTGTTTTCGGGCTCCCTCTTGTGGTCACAGGTGGTATTGTGTGAGTTTTGTTTTTGGGCTCCCCCTGGTGGCTTTGTTTGTTATCCTGCGGATCTGTGGCTGATCAGCTGCCTCGTTATGCACTAGGGAGTTTCCTATTTAGCTCTGCTTCACCTCCACTTGTTGCCGGCTGTCGATGTATTCAGTGCTATTCTGATCTCCCCTGATTATCTTCGTTTTCAGTCTCTTCTGGAAAAGCTAAGTTTCTGTTTAATTATTTTTTGCTCATCAGTCTGCAATATGATTTCTGTGTATGATGAGTTTAGCTCAGCTTGCTAATATGTGAGTTCTTGCTGCTGTAGCTCTGGGGTACGGAGTTGCTTCCCTCGCACCGTTAGTTGGTGAGGGGGCTCGAGCAATCTCTGCGTGGATATTTTGCTTAGGGTTTTCTATTGACCGCACAGCTCCCTTCCTATTTTCTGCTATCTAGTGTTAGCGGGCCTCATTTGCTAAATCTATTTCATCTCTGCGTTTGTGCTTTCCCCTTAACTCACCGTTAATATTTGTGGGGGGCTTTTCTATATCTTTGGGGTCATTTCTCTGAGGCAAGTAAGGACTTTACTTTCCCTCTAGGAATAGGTAGTTTCTCAGGCCGTGAAGAGATGTCTAGGATTTTCAGGTAACGTTCCACGGCTGCCTATAGTTGTTTGCGGATAGGATCAGGTTGCGGTCAATCCAGATACCACTTCCCCAGAGCTGGTCGTCGGTTTAGTTACTTAGCTAGTCAACTTGCGATCCTTGCCACTAGGATCATAACAGTTGTCTGCGTGGCGTTTGCAGGACACGTTGCCGGCTACACAGCAGGGGAACAGCTGGCGTTACTGAACCCCACTGACACAGTGGCGGGTGTTTTTCTCTGTGCAGACAGCACTTCTGGGCACCAACTGGCGGTGTTAGAGCCCAGGGTCAGCAGGAGGAGCAGAGGAGCAGAGTGTAGGCCGAAGCCTGCACTGGTGGCAGTTTAATATTTGTTGTGTCTGCATGGCGTTTGCAGGACACGATGCCGGATACACAGCAGGGGAACAGCTGGCGTTGCTGATCCTCACTGACACAGTGGCAGGTGTTTTTCTCTGTGCAGCCAGCACTTCCGAGCACCAACTGGCGGTGTTAGAGCCCAGGGAATCAAGGAGGAGCAGAGGAGCAGAGTGTAGGCCGAAGCCTGCACTGGAGGCAGTTTAATATCTGTTGTGTCTGTGTGGCGTTTGCAGGACACGTTGCCGGCTACACAGCAGGGGAACAGCTGGCGTTACTGAACCCCACTGACACAGTGGCGAGTGTTTATCTCTGTGCAGCCAGCACTTCCGGGCACCAACTGGCGGTGTTAGAGCCCAGGGACAGCAGGAGGAGCAGAGTGTAGGCTGAGGCCTAATTGGAGCAAGTTGAAAGGTAACCTTTAACCCCCCAGGCGTTTGTAGCTGAAAGAGCCCCCTTGTGCAGCACTAATGCTGCACAAGGAAAAGGTGCCTCTTTTCTTTGTGCTCCTTGCACACGCTGAACCTAACACTTATGTAATGTGTCCCCTCACACCGCACACATCCGTCATTCCTACCCTCTTGGTGTTGTGCGCCGCCTCCTCAGCGTTGTTTGATTCTGTCCCGGAGCCAGCGCTGTTATGTTATCCCTTGGCCATGCGCACTTAGCGCTGCCCGTCTTCTGACATCATTTGGTGTCAGGCTGGCTGTGTCTGTGCGGCCGCCCTGCCCGAGATCCCGCCTCGCAGTGTTGTCTAATGTAATCCCACTGCGGGCCTGGGATCCATGGGCATGCGCAGTGCATATCCTCGCCTCTCACTCCCCTCCTTCCGGCTTCTTCACACTGTGCGGCGTCACAGCCGTAGCATGCTATTAGGGATCAGCTGACGACGCACAGTCTGAAAAAGGCGGAGGGAGATGAGTGAGAGGCTGAGGTGAAGATATGCACTGCGCATGCCCATTGATACCAGGCCCGCAGTGTCATTAAATCAGAAGACACTGCGAGGCGGGATCTCGGGCAGCGCGGCCGCACAGGCGCAGCCAGCCTGACACCAAATGATGTCAGAAGACAGGCAGCGCTAAGTGCGCATGGCCAAGGGATAACATAACAGCGCTGGCTCCGGGACAGAATCAAACAACGCTGAGGAGGCAGCGCACAACGACAAGGGGGTAGGAATGACGGCTGTGCTGCGTCACATTACAAAGGAAAGTCCCACCTCCGTGACGGTTTAACGGTGTGAAGGGACACATTTCATAAGTGTTAGGTTTAGCGTGTGCAAGGAGCACAACGAAAAGAGGCACCTTTTCCTTGTGCAGCATTACTGCTGCACAAGGTGGCTCTTTCAGTAACAAACGCCTGGGGGGGCAGGTTCCCTTAAATTTCAGTAGGTGTGTCAGCGTGGCGGTCGCAGGACACATTGCTGCAACACAGCAGAGGAGCAGCTGGCGTTACTGAACCCCAATAACAGTGGAGCGCCTGTAGACTGTGCAGACAGCACTTCCGGGCAGCTACTGGCGGTGTTGAAGCCCAGGGACAGCAGGAGGAGCAGGCTGGAGGTATTGCCGCAACACAGCAGGGGAGCAGCTGGCGTTACTGAACCCCAATAACAGAGGAGCGACTGTTGACTGTGCAGACAGCACTTCCGGGCAGCAACTGGCGGTGTTGAAGCCCAGGGACAGCAGGAGGAGCAGGCTGGAGGTATTGCCGCAACACAGCAGGGGAGCAGCTGGCGTTACTGAACCCCAATAACAGAGGAGCGCCTGTTAACTGTGCAGACAGCACTTCCGGGCAGCAACTGGCGGTGTTGAAGCCCAGGGACAGCAGGAGGAGCAGGCTGGAGGTATTGCCGCAACACAGCAGGGGAGCAGCTGGCGTTACTGAACCCCAATAACAGAGGAGCGACTGTTGACTGTGCAGACAGCACTTCTGGGCAGTAACTGGCAGCGTTGAAGCCCAGGGACAGCAGGAGGAGCAGGCTGGAGGTATTGCCGCAACACAGCAGGGGAGCAGCTGGTGTTACTGAACCCCAATAACAAAGGAGCGCCTGTTGACTGTGCAGACAGCACTTCCGGGCAGCAACTGGCGGTGTTGAAGCCCAGGGACAGCAGGAGGAGCAGGCTGGAGGTATTGCCGCAACACAGCAGGGGAGCAGCTGGCGTTACTGAACCCCAATAACAGAGGAGCGACTGTTGACTGTGCAGACAGCACTTCCAGGCAGCAACTGGCAGTGTTGAAGCCCTGGGACAGCAGGAGGAGCAGGCTGGAGGTATTGCCGCAACACAGCAGGGGAGCAGCTGGCATTACTGAACCCCAATAACAGAGGAGCGCCTGTTGACTGTGCAGACAGCACTTCCGGGCAGCAACTGGCGGTGTTGAAGCCCTTGGACAGCAGGAGGAGCAGGCTGGAGGTATTGCCGCAACACAGCAGGGGAGCAGCTGGTGTTACTGAACCCCAATAACAGAGGAGCGCCTGTTGACTGTGCAGACAGCACTTCCGGGCAGCAACTGGCGGTGTTGAAGCCCAGGGACAGCAGGAGGAGCAGGCTGGAGGTATTGCCGCAACACAGCAGGGGAGCAGATGGCGTTACTGAACCCCAATAACAGAGGAGCGCCTGTTGACTGTGCAGACAGCACTTCCGGGCAGCAACTGGCGGTGTTGAAGCCCAGGGACAGCAGGAGGAGCAGGCTGGAGGTATTGCCGCAACACAGCAGGGGAGCAGCTGGCGTTACTGAACCCCAATAACAGAGGAGCGACTGTTGACTGTGCAGACAGCACTCCTGGGCAGCAACTGGCGGTGTTGAAGCCCAGAGACAGCAGGAGGAGCAGGCTGGAGGTATTGCCGCAACACAGCAGGGGAGCAGCTGGCGTTACTGAACCCCAATAACAGAGGAGCGCCTGTTGACTGTGCAGATAGCACTTCCGGGCAGCAACTGGCGGTGTTGAAGCCCAGGGACAGCAGGAGGAGCAGGCTGGAGGTATTGCCGCAACACAGCAGGGGAGCAGCTGGCGTTACTGAACCCCAATAACAGAGGAGCGACTGTTGACTGTGCAGACAGCACTTCCGGGCAGCAACTGGGGGTGTTAAAGCCCAGGGAAAGCAGGAGGAGCAGCGTGTAGGCTGAGGCCTAATTGGAGCAAGTTAAAAGGTAACCTTTAAACCCCCCAGGCGTTTGTAGCTGAAAGAGCCACCTTGTGCAGCACCAATGATGCAAAAGGAAAAGGTGGCTCTTTTAATTATGCTCCTTGCAAACGCAGAACTAAACACTTACAAAATATGTCCCTTGATACCGTGATACCGTCACAGAGGTGGGACTTTCCTTCGTAATGTGATGCAGCACAGCCGTCATCCCTACCCCCTTGGCGCCGTGCGTCGCCTCCTTAGCGTTGTTTGAATCTGTCCCTTAGCCTGCGCTGTTATGTTCAACCTTGGCCATGCGCAGTTAGCGATGCCCGTCTTCTGACATCATTTGGTGTCAGGCTGGCTGCGCCTGTGCGGCCGCCCTGCCTGAGATCTCACCTCGCAGTGTCGTCTAATGTAATCACACTGCGGGCCTGGGATCCATGGGCATGCGCAGTGCATATCTTCGCCTCTCACTCACCTACTTTTGGCTTCTTCACAGGGTGCGGCGTCACGACCGTGGCATGCTATTAGGGATCAGCTGACGGCGCACCATCTGAAGAAGGCGGAGGGAGTTGAGTGAGAGCCTGAGGTGAAGATATGCACTGCGCATGCCCATGGATCCCAGGCCCGCAGTATGAGACTGCCAGGCGGGATCTCGTGCAGCGCGGCCGCAGAGGCCCAGTCAGCCTAACACCAAATGATGTCAGAAAACGGGCAGCGCAAACAGCGCATGGCCAAGGTTGAAAATAATAGCTCAGGGTAAGGGACAGATTCAAACAACGCAAAGGAGGCGACGCACGGCGCCAAGGGGGTAGGGATGACGGCTGTGCTGCGTCACATTACGAATGAAAGTCCCACCTCCGGGATGGTTTCATGGTATGAGGGGACACATTTTATAAGTGTTAAGTTCTGCGTGTGCAAGGAGCTAAACTAAAAGAGCTACCTTTTCCTTGTGCAGCATTACTGCTGCACAAGGTGGCTCTTTCAGTAACAAACGCCTGGGGGGGGGGGACAGGTTCCCTTAAATTAGAGTTGTTGTGTCAGCGTGGCGGTCGCAGGACACATTGGCGGCTACACATCTGGGGATCAGCTGACGTTACTGAAACCCAATAGCACTAGGTCATGTGTTTTGACTGTGCAGCCTGCACTTCTGAGCATCAACTGGCGGTGTTGGAGCCCAGGGATTACAGTTCAGGTGGTAGAAACATGAACGCAACAGGAGACCTGGATACTGTAGCCAACCAATTGATTAATCTGGAAGAGGAGTGGCAAATTCCTGCGAGATCCAGGCCTTGTTCATTTTCAGAAAAGTAAGCCGGTCAACGTTATCGGAGGATAGTCGCATGCGACGGTCTGTTAGTACACCACCTGCGGCACTAAAGACGCGTTCCGATAATACACTAGCAGCAGGGCAAGCCAGCACCTCCAATGCATACTGGCTTAGCTCTGGCCATGTATCTAGCTTAGAGACCCAAAATTTGAAGGGGGAAGAGCCGTCTGGGAGTACAGTAAGAGGGCAAGACATGTAGTCTGTCACCATCTGACGGAAACGTTGCCTCCTGCTGACTGGAGCCATCTGTGATGGTGTAGACATGTGTGGCGGGCATACAAAACTGTGCCACAGTTGGGCCATACTGGTCTTGCCTTGTGCTGAGGCACTGCTTCTGCTCCCTCTGTGTGCAGAGCTTCCTCCACTGCCTCGACGCACTGAGCTGCTTTGTAAAGCACTAGCAGCACTGCTTTCAGTTGGACTGGAGAAGATGATGGAATTCACCAGTGTGTCTTGGTACTCCCGCATTTTACGCTCCCGGTTCAACGGTGTTATGAGGCTTTGTAAGTTGTCCCGGTAGCGAGGATCTAGGAGGGTGTAAACCCAATAATCAGCCGTGTTGAGAATGTGGGCGATGCGGCAGTCGTTTCTCAGGCACTGCAGCATGTAATCAGCCATGTGCTGCAGACTGCCAACTGGCCAAGAAACGCTGTCCCCTGCTTGAGGCGTGATCTCTGCCCGCTCTGCATCACCCCACCCTCGCTCTACACACTGACTAATGGAGAATTGTGTAACTCCCTCCTCTGGACCAATGTCTTCCTCCTCCATTGACTCCTCCTCATCCTCCTCACAAAGTGTCCCCTGCCTAGGCCTTTGTGAGGAACCACGTAGCGCTGACTGTCCAGAAGCTGATGGAATTGGTGACTCCTCATCCTCCACCTCTTCCACAACATCATCCCTTAGTGCTTGCAGTGTTTGTTGAAGCAGGCAGATGAGGGGGACAGTCATGCTGACTAGTACATCATCTGCACTCGCCATCCGCGTGGAATCATCGAAGGAACGCAAAACTTGGCAGACGTCCTTCCTCGGAAGTACTCACTAAATCATACAGGGAAGCCTTGGAGAGCGATAGGTCACTTTTACTACGAACTCGGGAGAGACCGAGAGATACTCCTGATCTGGTCAGATTGATAGGGACTTATGACAATCAGTCTGATAAAATATACCAAATCATTAGGAGACATTGGGGTGTGCTCCAAGCTGATCCGAACCTCAAGGAATTTATCTCTTCGATGCCGAATATAACATAAAGAAGGGGGAGAACAATTGGGGACCGCCTGGTACACAGTTTGTATCAAAAACCACAGGTAGCAGGCACGTGGCTTGAGAGGAAACCATTGGGCTTTTTCAGATGCGGGAGTTGTTCTAAATGCCAGTATGTTAGACAGACCAAACAATTTACGAGTGCGGCCAATGGTAGATGTTTTGATATTAGAGATTTTGGTAATTGTAAATCTACAGGGGTAATATATAAGATCACTTGCCCCTGCCCTCTTGATTACATTGGCAAGACCAAAAGGGAGTTAAGAACGAGATTTGGGGAGCATCTCGGAGATATCCGGCATAAGAGGGATACCCCACTTGCCCGACATATGAATAGGGTACATGGGGGTGCCTTGGAGGGGATCACTTTCTGTATGATTGACCTGTTGAGACCTAAGACACGAGGAGGGGATTTTGATCAAGCCCTCCTCAAACGAGAGACAGAGTGGATTTTCCGTATGCAATCCATGGCACCGGGAGGGTTGAATGAATCCCTTAACTATACGTGTTTTCTGTAATAACACATTTAATTATCTATGATTTATTTAAATATCCACATTGCCTCTTTTGCACTTTACATTGAACAGTTGGGTACCTGATTTCTTTAACTACCATACCATGTTTCTACAGATTGTATGTAGTGGTCGACTGTGACCGACATTTGTGTCTATTTATTTTCTCCTTATCGTCTATATTGCCCAGATATGAAGGTCACCGACTTTAGCCACATACGTAGCATTAGGGGTTTGGTGGGGTCCCCCCTTTTTTCATCTCAGCAGTGTAGGTTACTCCTTCCAGCTGCGAATGCCGCGCTTACGCCGATTTTATAGCGCTACATGTATCCATTACGCCGCTGCCGCTCTGACCATCTAGCTTAGACCAGACGCATGCGTGGTCCAGCCTAACACACCAAAGATGGCGGCGACCGAGCGTGAGTTGTCCTCTTGTGTATAGCTCCATAGCTATGGAGCGCTCTGATGCCGCCCCTTAGTTACTGGCACTATGGGCGGCCCTGTTCGGCGGCTGTGTATCTATCATGGCGGTGCCCACGCTGTACCATGTGGCTTACATCTCCTGGTGCCTTAGTATCTGGTGTGGTATGTCAACTTATTTTTAGTTATATTATCTGTCTATTTATGCTAAGGGGTGGGAGCCCTTGGCTGGTATAGACATCGAGATTGTCCATTCCTGCTTTGTTTTTGTGGGTGGTACCAGACCCAGTTATTTCGGAAATCTGTGGAGAGGAGGGGCCTTGGGTGCCCTGCTGATTAGTCAACAGGATTTGCACCTCACCATATAAGCTCGCCCTCCGGGGTTCTAAACAGGTCTGCTCCGCTATTAGGGCACCTGCATCATTGACTATCGGTCCAGCACATCTTTTTCTGCTCCCTGAGGAACCGTATGACGGGGAAACGCGTCGGGGCGTTATACTGACAGCTAAGTGTCTCCCTTGTGGAGAATATTGTCTTCACTGGCTGTCTGTGCTAGTACTTTAATGATTTTTCTTTGGTCTAGCACACGATGCATTTGTACCAACACTGACTAATGACTACTGACTATGATTAGCACCTGCATGTGTTTTTATATATGGAGGTGTCATTACACTGTTAGCCTCTAAAAACATCAACTGCATACTATTTGTCCACCATATGCACTTTAGTCTATTCTATATATAGTGGTGGTCAATTATAATATTTTCTTGCCAGACAGTGTTGATATGTTAAGTTTTATATCCGGACTGAATTAGGTCATTTATATCTTTTTCTACCTCCCTATTGAGGTCCCATTATTGATTTATAATAGAATCTATGCTGTAAGGATGCATTAGGACAATTATACTGAAGAAATCTATGAGTTACTCTGTAACTTTCCTTTTTGGTACATTGTCCCCATTGGGACTATGAAATAGGGAGTTGGTTAACGTTATATAGTGTGCACCTGAGTGCCTGCCTACTTGTCCTTCTTTCATTTCTTTTTATTGCTCATTGTTTTCTCCCCTTTGAGTTGGCAGGGCATTATTAGGGCCAGCAGGGGATAGCCGTCGCGGAGTGGGGGCGCCAAAATTACTATCAGGGTGCCAACCTCCACTGTCAGGCAGGGGCAGTAGGTCATTGTAGGGCTATCCATCTAGGCAGGTGCACCTATATTGCAATTTCCTATATATATTTATATATTTTGTCTGTTTTCACTGGGTAGTGGTATTTTTAAAATATCTAATTAATAAAATTAAATTTTTAAGGGGATTTATATATGTTTTTCTCTGCAGATGTCCTTCATAGTGGCCCACTCAGTGGTTGTGAAGTCTGAACGGCGCGGAGTGTGACTTCTTTGCGCCTGATGAAGCTGGTACTCCATTACTGCTGGCTGCTGCTCACACAACTGCTCCAACATATGTAACGTGGAATTCCACCTGGTAGGTCACATATGATGCGATGTTCCGGAAGGTGGAATCAGCGCTGCAGAGCTGCAATGCGCGATCTTGCCATGCTGGAACGCCACAAGTGAGCACACTCTAGGCGGACCTTGTGCAGCAGTGCATCAAGATCCGGATAGTCTCTCAAAAAACTCTGCACGACCAAGTTGAGCACATGTGCCAGACATGGGATGTGAGTGAGGTTGCCTAGGGCCAGAGCTGCCACCAGGTTTCGGCCATTGTCACACACTACCATGCCTGGCTGGAGATTCACACGTCGCTCTCCTGCTTAATGGCATTCCAGAGCTCCTGCGCTGTGTGGCTTCGATTCCCCAAAGAAATTAATTTCAAGACAGCCTGTTGACGTTTTGCCACGGCTGTGCTCATGTCGGTCGTAACAGGTAAATGTTCACGGGTCCATGTGGAGGTGGACTGTGACAGCTCCTGCAGCGATGATTCTGAGGAACTTGTGTATGAGGAGGAGTCAATGCGTACAGACTGGATTCCTGCAATCCTTGGAGTGGGCAGGACACGTCCTGCGCCACTCGCACGATCTGTACCTGGCTCAACAACATTAACCCAATGGGCAGTGAGGGAAAGGTATCGCCCCTGTCCATGGTGACTGGTCCACGCATCGGTGGTGAGGTGGACCTTGCTACTGACGGCGTTCAGTAGCACGTGTTTTATGTGTCCCTCCACATGCTTGTGCAGGGCAGGGACGGCTTGCCTGCTGAAGTAAAAGCGGCTGGGCACATTGTACTGTGGGACTGCCAATGCCATCAAGTTACGGAAGCTGTCAGACTCCACCAGCTTGAATGACAGCATTTCAAGGGACAGTAGTTTTGTAATGCCAGCATTCAGAGCCTATGCTCGGGGGTGGTTTGCCGAGAATGGACGCCTTTTCTCCCATGCCTGTGCTACCGATGGCTGTAGACTGGGCTGGGAGTGTGAGGATGACTGGGAACGTGGTGCTGCTGGTGGAATTACTGTGGGTCTCTGGACAACAGTGCCAGAGGTTCTTCCATGGCGATTCTGGGAGGAAGCCGAACCAGCTGTGTATGAGCTGGAGGAAGAGGCAACACGAGCTGAAGAGGTGGTAGCTGCCGCTGTTGGTTGGCCTAGGTCTTCAGTGTGTTTTTGTAACTCCACCGCGTGCCTGGTCCGCACATGTTTCCACATATTTGTGGTATTGAGGTTGCTGACATTTCTCCCTCTTTTGACTTTCTGATGACACACCTTGCATTTGACAAAGCAAATGTCATCTGCAACTGTGTCAAAAAAGGACCAGGCACTGCAAGTCTTGGGAGCGCCCGTTTTGGCTTTTGGAAGAGGCATGCTCCTAATGGGTGCCGAAGTGGAGGCTACAGGCTCCGCAGTCTTCCCCCTCCCTCTCCCTCTTTGGCCCGTTCGGGGAATCTCTTCCTCAGAGCTGCTCCCACCACCTTCCTGTACCTCACGCCACGACGGGTCAAGGACCTCATCATCTACACTACCCTCTGCCACCAACTGCTCCTCCTGGGTAGTCTTGGCAGCACAGTACGCACCAGAAAGTGGCACCTGAGTCTCATCATCAGATGCGTACTGTGGTGTGGTGACCGGAGGCACTGGCCCACCCGCCTCTTCAGAATCAGAGAGACAAAGCTGTTGGGCATCACTGCACACTGCCTCTTCTTCCATTTCTCCAATGCTGCTTGGCTGGTCCCCTGTTTCCAAGCCAAGAGATTCAGAGAACAGAAGTAGGGATGGCTCCTGTCCTGGGCTCTCTGACTGCCTGGGCAATTTGGCAGGTGGTGAAGAGACAGATGGGTGCTCTCCAGTGCTCTGTGCCTGAGAGGATGTGGCACTAATTGAAGTCGATGCGTTAGCTGCCATCCATCCGACAACGGCTTCAATTTGTTCCTCACGCAGCAGCGGTGTACGGCGATCTCCTACAAAGCTGCGCATGAAGGACTGTTCCCTGCTGTGACCTGGGTGATAATGAGTCACCGGTGCCCGCAGCAGGCACAGAATCCCCACGTCCTCTCCCTGCTCCGCGCCCATGCCCACGTGCCTTATTCCCTGCCTTCTTCATCTTGGTTGACTGATAAAGATAAGCAGAAAAGTACTAAGGGCTTAGTGTGCTTATTCTTGAACAGCTCCTAACAGGTATAAGAAACACTAATTTTCTAAAGTGTGGACTAGACTTTAATATGAGCTAATGTGGCCTACACAACTGTAAAGTGGTGTGTTTGGTGAACTTTATTTATTTTTATTTTTTTTTGGCAGAACTGACTACAGAGTGAGCTGCACTCACACGGAGACCGTGCAGACAGCCGTAAACGGCGCTGCTAGGCCAAAAAAAGCTCCTCTATTTTATCCTATGTAGTGTTTTTCCACAATTTAGCTGGATACGGGTGGAAAGCCACTAATAGGAAATATTTGAAAAAATGTGCAGCACGCTGCACTAATAGCAAAAAAGGACAATGGATAGAACGGTATGAGGCAGTGACGCACCCTGAGCTGAATACAACCGGCTGTGGCTGCACACAGACTACAGAGCGATGTGCACTCACACGGAGACCGTGCAGACAGCCGTAAACGGAGCTGCAAGGCCAAAAAAAGCTCCTCTATGTAATCCTATGTAGTGTTTTTCCACAATTTAGCTGGATACGGGTGGAAATCCACTAATAGGAAATATTTGAAAAAATGTGCAGCAGGCTGCACTAATAGCAAAAAAGGACAATGGATAGAACGGTACGAGGCAGTGACGCACCCTGAGCTGAATACAACAGGCTGTGGCTGCACACAGACTACAGAGCGATGTGCACTCACACGGAGACCGTGCAGACAGCCGTAAATGGCGCTGCAAGGCCTAAAAAAGCTCCTCTATGTAATCCTATGTAGTGTTTTTCCACAATTTAGCTGGATACGAGTGGAAAGCCACTAATAGGAAATATTTGAAAAAATGTGCAGCACGCTGCACTAATAGCAAAAAGGACAATGGATTGAACAGTATGAGGCACTGATGCACCCCCTGAGCTGAATACAACCGGCTGTGGCTGCACACAGACTACAGAGCGATGTGCACTCACACAAACACAGAGACCTTGCAGACAGCTGTGAACAGCGCTGCAAGGCAAAAGCAAGGTTCTCACACAGCGGTTGCTAAATTAGCCTGGGTAAAACACAATGAAGCAAATCGCTATCTCTAAACTGGCCCTCAGTCAGAACACAGCGTCCTGTCCCTAACTGAATTCACAGCAGAGTGAGCCCTAAATGGCAGCAGGGACTTTTATAGTGCATCGTGACATAATTTCATCAGCCAATCACAGCCTTGCCAGTACTTCCATGCCCACCATGCAGAACAGGATGTGCCCACACTTCTAATCAGTCCTCATTGGCTGAATTCGGGCAGTTTGAATTCTGGGAACTTCCGATTCTGGTATCCGATATATGGAAAATATACCGACCGATACCCGATACTTGCGGTATCGGAATGCCGTCAACACTATTGACGATTTGATTGTATCTGGTCACTTCCTGACTAGACGTGTGTGGCCGCACTCAATGAAAATGAATTGACCGAGGCTGGACAAGTCTAGTCAGAATGTGGCCAGAAGTATACAAATCTCATACTTGTGCTGACATGACCGTCCACTCTTGCCACTGGCAAGGGAAAATCCTAAAAGCATGCAGTGCATGCGCTGTGAGAATTCAGAAGCCTGCAGTCACATAGAAGCCCTGTAGCCAATCCTAACAGCGTGTAATATCCTCACTGTCAGGATTCAGCACTGCTTTCAGGTTTCAGCAGTCATCACATGGCCACTTCACTGATATGTGATTTTCACACTTACTGTCACGTGACAATGAGGTGCTCATCCTGCTTCTCTCAGTTTTTCACTGAACATTGAGAGAATTAGGGAGAGCAGCTCGTCAGCATGTGACTAAGGCTACTTTCACACTAGCGTCATGCACTGCACGTCGCTATGTGTCGTTTTGGAGAAAAAACGCATCCTGCAAAAGTGCTTGCAGGATGCGTTTTTTCTCCATTGACTTGCATTAGCGATGCAGTGCGACGCTTTGCCACACGTCGCAACCGTCGTGCGATGGTTGGGTCGTGTTGCGTCGGACCGTCGCCACCAAAAAACGTTGCTTGTAACGTTTTTTGGTGCGTCGTTCCTGTCTTTTCCGACCGCGCATGCGCGGCCGGAACTCTGCCCCCTCCTCCCCGCACCTCACAATGGGGCAGCGGATGCGTTGAAAAACAGCATCCGCTGCCCCGTTGTGCAGCGCTTGCACAGTATGCGTCGGTGCGCTGCAACGTCGCATTGCGACGTGCAGTGCACGACGCTAGTGTGAAAGTAGCCTAAGTGTGCAAATCGCATATGTTCTGGGGGTGAAAGGAGTGCCAAACTGAATTCTTACCCTGGGTGCCAGAAAGCCTAGATACACCTCTGAATCAAATTATTACAAGGGATATAAGGTCTCTCATATGAGGAAAGGTAGGAAGAGTTGGGCTTGTCTAGCTTGGAAAAAATATGCCTCAGAGGAGATCTCATTTACATGTATAAATATATGTGTGACTAATACAAAGGACTGGTGCACGACTTATTCCTTCCAAAAACCATATTAGGCCTCTTTCACACGTCAGTGTCTCCGGTACGTGTAGTGACAGTTTTCTCACGTACCGGAGACACTGACACATGTAGACCCATTCAAATGAATGGGTCTATGCACATGTCTCCGTGTTTTCACGGACCATGTGTCCGTGTGCAAAACACGGAGACATGTCCGTGTTTCTCCGGCAGCACGTACAGCAATACGTCCTGCACACGTGCACATGGAGAACAGTGTGCACTCTCCTCCTCCACTGGGGATGGGAGGTGGGAGGTCCCAGCAACTTTATTTTTAACAAAAAAAAACAAAAAATTGATTATTCATCTCTTCTCTCCCGTGGGGGAGAAGAGAAGAATGCCGCCTTCAGCACCACACAGGGGGGACAGCGCTTACTGTAGCTCTGTCTCTCCTGCACGGTCCGTGTGGTCCTCAGGCGGCACACGGGCGGCACACGGATGCCACACTGATGTGCCACGTGAGCTCACGGACACGGATAACACCGGTACCGATTTTTCCGGTAACGGAATTATCTGGACGTGTGGGACAGGCCTTTAGGATGAGGGGGCACTCATAAGGGTGGAAGAAAAGCAATTCCGGCTGCTAAACAGGAAGGGTTCTTTACAATTAGAGCAGTCAGACTGTGAAATGCCTTATCACAAGAGGTCAAGAGGTAGTAATGGCAGACACTATACTGTAACAGCTTTTAACCCCTTAATGGTTTTGCATTTTCATTTTTTGCTCCCCTTCTTCCCAGAGCCCTAACTTTTTTATTTTTTGGTCACTATGGCCAATTGAAGGCTTGTTTTTTGCGAGACGAGTTGTACTTTTGAACGACACCATTGGTTTTACCATGTTGTCGAAAACAGGAAAAAACTCAAAGTGCGGTGAAATTGCAAAAACAATGCAATCCCACAGTTGTTTTTTATTTGATTTTTTACTATGTTCACTCAATGCTAAAACTGACCTGCCATGATGATTCTCCAGGTCATTACGAGTTCACAAATACCAAACATGTCTAGGTTCTTTTTTATCTAAGTGGTGAAAAAAATTCCAAACTGTTAAAAAAAAATTATTATGCCATTTTCCGATACCTGTAGCGTCTCCATTTTTCGTGATCTTGGGTGGGGTGAGGGCTTATTTTTTTATTTTTTGCACGCTGAGCTGACATTTTTATCCCCTTTCTGACCTCGGATAGTACGTCCGAGGTCAGAACCCCCGCTTTGATGCGGGCTTCGGCGGTGAGCCCGCATCAAAGCCGGGACATGTCAGCTGTTATGTACAGCTGACATGTGCCCGCAATAGCGGCGGGTGAAATCGCGATTCCCCCGCTGCTATTAACTAGTTAAATGCCGCTGTCAAACGCAGACAGCGGCATTTAACCGGCGCTTCCGGCCATTGGGCCGGAAATGAGCGCATCGCCGACCCCCGTCACGTGATCGGGGGTCAGCGATGCGTCAGCATAGTAACCATAGAGGTCCTTGAGACCTCTATGGTTACTGATGCCGGTTTGCTGTGAGCGTCAACCTGTGGTTGGCGCTCATAGCAAGCCTGTAATTCAGCTACATAGCAGCGATCTGATGATCGCTGCTATGTAGCAGAGCCGATCGAGTTGTGCCAGCTTCTAGCCTCCCATGGAGGCTATTGAAGCATGACAAAAGTTTAAAAAAAAGGTAAAAGAAAATAAAAAAATATAAAAGTTTAAATCACCCCCCTTTCGCCCCATTCAAAATAAAACAATAAAAAAAATCAAACTTACATATATTTGGTATCGCCGCATTCAGAATCGCCCGATCTATCAATAAAAAAAGCATTAACCTGATCGCTAAACAACGTAGCGAGAAAAAAATTCGAAATGCCAGAATTACGTTTTTTTGGTCGCTGCGACATTGCACTAAAATGCAATAACGGGCGATCAAAAGAAGGTATCTGCACAAAAGTGCAAAAAAAGCTTGGAATGCAAAATATAAGCTCTCAACCGACCCTGGATCACAAAAAAAGGAGACGCTACGGGTATCGGAAAATGGCGCAATTTATTTTATTTTTTTTTTTTAGCTATTTTTTTTCACAACTTAAATAAAAGAGAACCTAGACATGTTTGGTGTCTATGAACTCGTAATGACCTGGAGAATCATAATAATATCAGGTCAATTTTAGCATTTAATGAACCTAGCAAAAAAGCCAAACAAAAAACAATTGTGGGATTTCACTTTTTTTGCTATTTCACCGCACTTGGAATTTTTTTCCCATTTTCTAGTACACGACATGGTAAAACCAATGATGTCGTTCAAAAGTACAACTCGTCCCGCAAAAAATAAGCCCTCACATGGCCATATTGATGGAAAAATAAAAAAGTTATGGCTCTGGGAAGGAGGGGAGCGAAAAACGAACACGGAAAAACAGAAAATCCCAAGGTCATGAAGGGGTTAATGATACAATTTTGGTGCAAATTTGATCTTTTGATAGCTCGTTATTGTATTTTAATGCAATGTCATGGCAACCAAAAAAACGTAATTCTATTGATAGATCGGGCAATTCTGAATGTGACGATGCCAAATATGTGTATGTTTTGATTTTTTTATTGTTTTATTTTAAATGGGGCGAAAGGGGGTGATTTGAACTTTAATTCTTAATTTTTTTAATAGTTTTAAAAACATTTTTCTTTACTTTTGGCATGCTTCAATAGTCTCCATGGGAGACAAGAAGCTGTCGTACTCACTTACTATGAGCGCCAACCACCGGGCGGCGATCATAGCAATCCAGCAGTGACAACCATAGAGGTCTGCAGGAGACCTCTTTTTGTCATGCCAACCCATTGGTGACCCACAATCACGTGATACTCACCGCAAGAGCCCACATCAAAGGGAGGATGTCCGACATGGGCGTACTATTACGCCCGATGTCAGAAAGTGGTTAAAAAAGGGTCGGATGCTTTTCTCATAGCAAATGGCATTGTGAGGTATAAATAATCTAGTGATAGAGAAGGTATAACTACTGCAGAAAGGTTGAACTTGATGGATTTAAGTTTTTTTTTCAACCTATTTAACTATGTAAGTATATATGTAAAATTTGCACACTGCCCATACAAAGCAGACTCAGTAACTGAACCCACTTCATACAACACCGATATCAGCTGTGGTATACAGCCGGCACCTGAATCCAATTGCTGAATTTGGAGCTAGCTCTGATCTCAGCAGTGTAATCACTAAGATGTCGCTGTCAATTGTGAGAGTGACATTTACGATGTTGTGAATTGGGGTTTGTCTTCCTACCACCACAACGTGACTTTCCCATGGCCCCAGAAGCCTACTGGAGGCCCCAATGTCTGCAAAGCTTGTACACCTATGATACCCACCCAGTCTCTAAGCTTCTTATGGGCACATTTTGCAAGCGCTGCAATATTACAGTGTATTGTACAAGCAATCAAGTGCTCACTTAGAATGTAAATAAAGATCTAAAACAAAAATAGCATACTTGGTATTGTAGCATGCATAATTGTCCGACTTAATATGTCATAATATTTATTCCTTATGGTGAAAGGCTAAATGGCCAAAAAAATCTATGTGGCAGAATTACTATTTTTTTAGCCTCTGTATCCTCAAAATTGGAGTAAAACAAAATCAAAAAGTAATATGGACCCTAAAATAGTACAAAAAAACTCTGCAGCTCATATCACAAAAAAATAAGCAGTATGAAAAATAATCTGAAAAATAAAAAAGTTATAGCTCTTGGAAGGCAAGGAGAAAAAAAATTGAAAAATGAAGATGGGCCACATAAACCCGGAGCAAACCCTGACTACAGAATCCAGAGTCTGGTGAGCCAGTATTGCAATAATATTCCCTTATTTAATTCCCTTGTTCAATTAGGACCCAAATACTGCAGCTGTTATCATAGACACATAAATCAAATAGTGAATATATGGATAGCTATGTTTTTCGGAGAAGGTAATAAGTGGAAAAATCCATGTTGTTCAATTTCGCATTTTGTTATAGATCGGGCGAAAATATTTTGGCAGAGATAGGCAAGGTGGTTGCATGAAGTATAAAATAGCTCAGAGGTTTAACTTATGTGTAGTTTAGTGTTTTATTGGAAGAGTAAGTGGCTGATCAAGAGGGAGGGAGACAGTACATCATGTCCCCGTCACCCCACAGTACCAAATTCAAGTAATTGTCAACAGATTCAGATCAGTAAGGCACTATCCCATCCCTGGTGGTCTAGAAGCTCAACGTCGAATATCTACTTAACCCCTTTCTGCCAGCTGACGGAATAGTACGTCAGCTGGCAGATCCCCTGCTTTAAGGTGGGCTCCGTCGGTGAGTGTTTTGTACAGCTGACATGTGCGCGCAATGAGCGCGAGCAGAATCGCGATCCGCCCGCGCCCATTAACTAGTTAAATGCCGCCGTCAAGCGCTGACAGCGGCATTTAACTAGCGCTCCCGGCCGCGCGGCCGGAAATGCTCGCGCCGCTGACCCCCGTCACATGATCGGGGGTCAGCGGTGCATTGCCATAACAACCAGAGGTCTCCTTGAGACCTCTATGGTTGTTGATGGCCGATTGCTTTGAGCGTCACCCTGTGGTCGGCGCTCAAAGTACACCTGCCTTACTGCTACATAGAGGTGATCTGTATTTCACCTCTATGTAGCAGAGCCGATCGTGTAGTGCATGCTTCTAGCCTCCTATGGAGGCTATTGAAGCATGCCAAAATTAAGAAAAAAAAGTGTTTAAAAATATAAAAAAAATAAAAAATATATAAAAGTTCAAATCACCCCCCTTTCGCCCCAATCAAAATAAAACAATTAAAAAAATAATAAATGGAGCGCCCCCACTGCCGCAGGGCCGAGGGGTACCCGGTACCGGGCCTCTCTGTCTCGGTTCTGGGAGTGTCACGGTGGCTAGACCTGGTCCGTGACCCTGCTGAGGGGCGTCCAGTGAAAGTTGGGAATGTTGTGGTGTGGTGCAGGTCGCGATGAATAACGAGGACACCAGGTTGCAGTCTCTTTACCTCTTTACTGAAGGCTTCAGGATCCTCAATCCGGAATACGGTTAACTGGGCTGTCTGAGACCGGCCGGTCCGATGGCACCTCCACAGTTCCCTTTGCAGGTGGAAATCTGTGCCTACCTTCTAGCGCTTGTGTGTTGTAGGTCTTCCCTGCTTAGCACCACGGGATAATCCTCACAACTGTTGTGTCTGTTTCTGAAGTTCCCTCACAACTGATTCTGATGTTCTTCTCCGTCCCCCAGATGATATGGCTAGGACGCACCCGTATGACGGGTAGGCCTGGAGGTCTTCCGGGACCCTAGAGTCGCCCCTCTCCAACTGTTGCCCCATATGTCTGCTTAGGTGATTTAGGTGAGACAGCCCGCCTATAACTGACTGTCCTGCCGTAGGTTTGAAGTAAGGCCTGGAGCTCAATACTTCCTCGGCGTTTCCGGCCACCGGCTACGCGCCTCAGTAGGATATTGCCTCGTTCTTACAGCACGACTCCTACTGGCGTTTCTCCTTGTTGCGTTGATCTCGTTTCTCACTCTGCACAATAAACCTCGCTTCTTGTCCTTTCTTGGGGTACCGCCGCAATGAAGTGCAGGCGCGGTCCCGTAACGTTCTTTCTGTTCGCTAGGCCTCTGTCAGGATCCCACCCCTGACAGGGACCCCCCTGAATCTTCCCCTGCAACACCCTCTGCCACAGGATGTTGCCTGGTTCCAACCCAGTCAGCTTTCTCCCTAACTTCCTATCTAACCCCCAGTTTTACCAGATTGTGAGGAGTGGCCTAATACATAGCACCCTTAGCTCCCCCTGGAGGCCAGACTGTGAAGTGTATTGGTGTCTGTGATACCTGGTCAGGTGAACTCCTTCAGTGCCATCAGACATACCAACACCCCCCTTAGCGGAGCATCAGTACTGCAACGACCAGGACTCTGGGGCGCTGCATAAACATACACATATTTGGTATCGCCGCATTCAGAATCGCCCGATCTATCAATAAAAACAAAGGATTAACCTGACCGCTAGCGAGAAAAAAAATCAAAACCCCAAAATTAAGTTTTTTTGGTCGCCGCAACATTGCATTAAAATGTAATAACGGGCGATCAAAAAAACGTATCTGCACCAAAATGGTATCATTAAAAACGCCAGCTTGGCACGCAAAAAATAAGCCCTCACCCGACCCCAGATCAAGAAAATTGGAGACGCTACGGGTATCGGAAAATCGCGCAATTTTTTTTTTTTCAGCAAACTTTGGAATTTTTTTTCACCACTTAGATAAAAAATAACCTAGACATGTTAGGTGTCTATGAACTCATAATGACCTGGAGAATCATAATGGCAGGTTAGTTTTAGTATTTGGTGAACCTAGCAAAAAGCCAAACAAAAAACAAGTGTGAGATTGCACTTTTTTGCAATTTCATCACACTTGGAATTTTTTTCCCGTTTTCTGTTACATGGCGTGGTAAAACCAATGGTATCATTCAAAAGTACATCTCGTCCCGCAAAAAGTAAGCCCTCACATGGCCATATTGACGGAAAAATAAAAAAGTTATGACTCTGGGAAGGAGGAGAGCAAAAACCGAAAACGAAAAAAACGGAAAAAGCTCCGGGGGTGAAGGGGTTAATCAGCAATGTGGTATCCAGCCCCTTAGTACCAAGTGGTACAATTTCTTGTATCTTTTGGACCAAAATAGCAAATTTCGATAGATTAGTTCTGTACCCAGTCACTCTTTGCTCAACGATGCAACATCCAGTCCTTGGATGGTGATCTAATAGCGAAGCATCCAATTCCTGATCACATAGTGATGCCTTAGGAAGACAATATCTGACATCTGGTGATCCAGTGTCCTGGCTGTCCATAGTAATCAATAATGCTATTCCTAGGTCCTGGTATCCAAGTATTTCAGCCTTTATGGGTTTAGAGATGAGTGGACCAAAATCCAAATGCTAGCCTTTTGATGGAACCACTTCTTATTAATATAATCGTCACATATCCTGCTTATGATGGCCTAGTGTTTGCTTTTCCATTCTCCTGGTGATTCAATAGAATAATATCCTGGTGGCCCAGTTGTACACTACAATTTGTGACCCAGCGATGAATAAGGAAATCCTTTGTGATCTCATGGAACAATATCTAACCTTTGTTAATTTAGATGGGCATCAGTACACTTAAAAGTGTATGGTGGGCTAGTGTTTTAATTAACCTAGTAATCCAGTGCAGTATGTGGCATATCTAGAGTCTGATGGGCCCTGGTGCAAGATATGGTACAGGGCCTCCCCTATCAGGATTATTTTTGTATATATATATATATATATATATATATATATATATATATATATATATATATATATTTATATCCAGGGGATGGACAAAATAATGGAAACTCTTGTCCCAAGGGGTCTGAACAGCGAAATAGAACTTTTCGCATTTAATACTTAGTGCAGTTACTTTACCCGCTGCAGGCTATAAATAGTACGCATAGGCTAAAAAGGTCCATCCCTGAGGAAGGAGCACGTTCAGCTCCGAAACGCGTAGGAATTGGTCCTTCTTGTTATCCATAGGCTGTCACGTGAGGTATCACGTGGACGTGACGTCACGTTAGGTCCTGCCGCTAGCAGAGTACCTACCAAAGCCGAGCAGCATACAGAGCCTGCACGTGGGTATAGGGCGCATGAGTTTCTGTCACCGGCCGGGACAGGTACTGTAGCGCATACCCTGGAAGAATCCTACAAGCCCAGACCGGACCACCTCACTCACCTGGACTATACGGACGGATCAACGGATCATATGACATAGAGGGTGAGGAACATCATTTTGTACGGTCTTAGTCCTAGATCTGCATCCTCTTCATGAGGTTATTATTATTAGTTTTTATGTTATACAGTATTTGATCACAGCACAATTACTGTCCTCTATAAGGTTCTCTCATTTTTGTGATTCCAGCGCAGATATCCTGCATTTTTTAAAATAATGGAAACACCTGGAAACAGCAACAAAAGTTAGTTCAATATGGTGTAGGTCCACCTTTTGCGGCGATTACAGCCTCAATTCTCCGAGGTATGGATTCATACAAGGTGTGAATTGTTTCCAAAGGAATTTTAGCCCATTCTGCAGTTAAAACACCCTCCAGTTCTTTGAGCGGCGATGGCAGCGGAAATCGATGTCTAACTTGAATCTCTAAAATCGACCATAAATGCTCAATAATGTTGAGGTCTGGGGATTGTGGGGGCCAGATGAGATGCTAAACTTTATTAGAATGTTCCTCGTGCCATGCTTTAACAATTCTAGCTGTATGAATTGGTGCATTATCATCTTGAAAGATGGCGCTCCCCTCCGGGAACAGTGCTTGAACCATTGGATGCACTTGGTCGCCCAAAATGCCTAAATAACCTCGGCTGTTAATTCTTCCATGAAGGGATATCATTGGCCTGGCAGATCTCCATGAAATAGCACCCCAGATCATCACAGAACCTCCACCATGTTTTACGGTTGGGAGAAGGCAGTCTGGATGGAATGCTTCTTTCGGCTGTCTCCAATCGTACACTTGGCCAGAGGTCAGAAATAGGGTAAACGATGATTCGTCTGAGAATATCGCATGTTTCCACTGCTCAAGGGACCAATTCTGGAGGTTTCTACACCACTCTAAACGCTTGGAAACATTTGTCATTGAGAGCAGCGGTTTTCTAATTGCAGCTCTTCTGTGGAATCCAGATTTGTGCAGCTCCCGACGAATAGTTTTCCTGGAAACTGAGTTCTGTAGGTGTTCATTGAGCTCAGCAGTGATTTTCGGAGCCGTGGTCTTGCAATCTTCTCTCACAATTCGCTTTAGAGTCCGATGGTCTCTCTCAGTCAACTTTGACTTTCGGCAGGACCTGTGCTTTGCTGCGGACGTTTTTCCTTCTCTTTCAAACGCAGTCATTACTTTGGAGACAGTACCTCTTGACACGCCAAGCATTCGGGCACTTTCTGTTACACTAGCGCGCACCATACGAGCACCAACACAACAATTTGGCCTCTTTGAAAATTCGAGAGGTCTGCCATTGGTATCAGGTTCTCATCAATGTTCTTACAATTATGCAAAACAAACAGTTAATTTACATACACATATCACATAACACAAATAATCAACTACAAAACATTACCATATGTCACGGTTTGCATGTTTATCACATGTTCGAAGATTATGATGCCAAAACGTTAGGTGTTTCCATTATTTTGTCCAACCCCTGTATATATGTATATACTGTATATGCATGTATATATAACCTCCATCCTGGTATATATGTCCTCATCCTGGTGTGTGTGTATGTGTGTATATATATATATATATATATATATATATATATATATATATATATATATATATATCCTCCATATATGTCCCTTATCCTGGGCCCCATCATGGTATATATCTCCTGTTCTGCCGCTGTTCTTTAATGTATAGAGAAAAATAAGCCATTATACTCACTAGGGTCGTACTTAGAAGTCGTGGGGCCCATAGCAGAAGTATAATGTACCCCTCGCAGTCCTCCATAGAATAGAATAGTCCTCCTTATAGTATAATGCACTCCCCATAGTCCTCACCATGGTATAATGCACTCCACATAGTCCTCCATATAGTATAATGCACCCTCCATAGTCCTCCATATATGATGCACAGCCCATAGTCCTCCATACAGTATAATGCACAGCTCATAGTCCTCCACATAATACACTGCTCAAAAAAATAAAGGGAACACTAAAATCCCACATCCTAGATATCACTGAATGAAATATTTCAGTTGAAAATCTTTATTCATTATAGTGGAATGTGTTGAGAACAATAAAACCTAAAAATTATCAATGTAAATCACAACTAATATCCCACGGAGATTTGGAGTTGGAATAATGCTCAAAATCAAAGTGGAAAATGAAGTTATCCAACCTCAGTGGAAATGCCTCAAGACAAGGAAATGATGCTCAGTAGTGTGTGTGGCCTCCACGTGCCTGTATGACCTCCCTATAATGGCTGGGCGTGCTTCTAATGAGGCAGCAGATGGTGTCCTGAGGGATCTCCTCCCAAACCTGGACTAAAGCATCTGCCAACTCCTGGACTGGTCTGTGGTGCAACGTAATGTTGGTGGATGGTGCGAGACATGATGTCCCAGATGTGTTCAATCAGATTCAGGTCTGGGGAACGGGTTGGCCAGTCCATAGCTTCAATGCCTTCATCTTGCAGGAACTGCTGACACACTCCAGCCACATGAGGTCTGGCATTGTCCTGCATTAGAAGGAACCCAGGGCCAACTGCACCAGCATATGGTCTCACAAGGGGTCTGAGGATCTCATCTCGGTACCGAATGGCAGTCAGGCTACCTCTGGCGAGCACATGTCCAAAGAAATGCCACCCCACACCATTAATGACCCACTGCCAAACCGGTCATGCTGAAGGATGTTGCAGGCAGCAGATCGCTCTCCATGGCGTCTCCAGACTCTGTCACGTCTGTCACATATGCTCAGATTGAACCTGCTTTCATCTGTGAAGAGCACAGGGCGCCAGTGGCGAATTTGCCAATCCTGGTGTTCTGTGGAATATGCCAAGCGTCCTGCACGGTGTTGGGCTGTGAGCATAACCCCCATCTGTGGACGCCGGGCAATCAGACATCCTCATGGAGTCGGTTTCTAATCATTTGTGCAGACACATGCACATTTGTGGCCTGCTGAAGGTCATTTTGCAGGGCTCTGGAAGTGGTCCTCCTGTTCCTCCTTGCACAAAGGCTAAGGTAGCAGTCCTGCTGCTGGGTTGTTGCCCTCCTACGGGCCCCTCCATGTCTCCTGGTGTACTGGCCTGTCTCCTCGTAGCGCCTCCAGCCTCTGGACACTACACTGACAGACACTGATATGAAAAAAACACAAACAAGTTTGTAAGCCAGCTCACCGTTAATGAACGCAGGTGCAGGGAACTCCGCTTGCAGGAAGTCGAGTAAGATCCACAGAACAAAAGAAAAGATTGAGTTCCAGCTCCGTAAAACATCCAGAAGTTTATTTAGTCCAACATTAAAAATAAGACAGATGCTCCCTTGCATGTGATGACTCCCAAAGAGAGGGGCACACGGCAACGCGTTTCGATCCTAAGATCTTTTTCAAAGGGCTTTGAAAAAGATCTTAGGATCGAAACGCGTTGCCGTGTGCCCCTCTCTTTGGGAGTCATCACATGCAAGGGAGCATCTGTCTTATTTTTAATGTTGGACTAAATAAACTTCTGGATGTTTTACGGAGCTGGAACTCAATCTTTTCTTTTGTTCTACTGACAGACACTGCAAACCTTCTTGCCACAGTTCACATTGATGTGCCATCCTGGATGAGCTGCACTACCTGATCCACTTGTGTGGGTTGTAGAGTCTGTCTCATGCTACCACGAGTGTGAAAGTACAACCAACATTCAAAAGTGACCAAACCATCAGCTAGAAAGCATTGGTACTGAGATGTGGTCTGTGGTCCCCACCTGCAGAACCACTCCTTTATTGAGTGTGTCTTTGATAATTGCCAATAATTTCCATCTCTTGTCTTTTCCATTTGCACAACAGCATGTGGAATTGATTGTCAAACAGTGCTGCTTCCTAAGTGGACAGTTTGATTTACTTGGAGTTATATTCTGTTGTTTAAGTGTTCTCTTTATTTTTTTGAGCAGTGTATAATCCACTCTCCATAGTCCACCATATAGTATAATGCACAGCCGATAGTCCTCCATAATATATAGTCCAATCTCCATAAAATCATATAATGTACAATCCATAGACATCCATATCATATAATCCACTCTCCATAGTCCTCCAAATAGTATAATGCACAGCCCATGTCCTTCATATAATATAATGCACAGCTTATAGCCATCCATGTAATATAATGCACAGCCCACAACCATCTAAGTAGTATAATGCACAGCCCATAGTCACCAATGTATTATAATGCACAGCTCAGTCATTCATGTAATATGATGCACAACTCATAGTACTCCATAAAGTATCATGCATAGCCCATAGTCATCCATGTAGTATAATGCACAGCCCATAGTCCTCATATAATATAATCCACTCTCCATAATCCTCCAAATAGTATAATGCACAGCCCATGTCCTTCATATAATATTATGCACAGCCCATAGCCATCCATGTAATATAATGCACAGCCCATAACTATCTATGTAGTATAATGCACAGCCCATAGTCATTCGCATAATATGATGCACAGCTCATAGTACTCTATAAAGTATAATGCCCAGCCCATAGTCATCCATGTATTATAATGCACAGCCCATAGTCATCCATGTATTCTAATGCACAGCCCATAATCATTCATGTAATATGATGCACAGCTCATAGTACTCCATAAAGTATAATGCACAGCCCATAGTCATCCATGTATTATAATGCACAGCCCATGGTCATTCATTTAATAAGATGCACAGCCCATAGTCATCTATGTAGTAAAATGCCCAGCCCGTAGTCATCCATGCAGTACTGTAGTATGGACACTGTGCACTAACTGATAAAAAATAAATAAATACTCACCTTCCCCCTGCTCTCCTGCCACACGGTGTCCTCTTTTGAAGCCAGCAGCTGACTTCAGCATGCAAGCGATGGGAGCACATGACGTCACTGCCATGGGCTCCCGGTCACTTGCATGCCAACGTCCGCTGGTGACCTCTGATTGGCCTGCAGCGTCTATTGCCAAGCACAGAGCGCCATGCAATATAGCTCATCTGAATGTATATCCAAGGACGCTCATCCAGCTGAAGTATTTGCTGATGTCGGCGAGCCCCTCACCCACCGGGCCTGGTCGCAGAAGCGATAGCTGCGACTGCGGTAGTTACTCTCCCGAGTGCATTGTCTATAACCTGGTGTCCAGTCAGTACCTGTACCTGTTAGACCCCCTCTTTACAAAACTCTGGATCTGGTTCTTGCTGACCTTGCACAAATATTAGATATTTTCATATACCGTTGTTTTCTGTAGATGATGCGTTAATGGCTTTTTTTTCCTCTAATGTGCCTGAAGATTTACTGGTGTCACTTTCTATTAGGGCTAACCTCCATCAGAAAATCAAGAGGTGGAAATAAAGTTGCCATTCAGTGATTGTTTGGCTATAATGTTCCTATTAATTAGTGGCTGTTGTTCTGGCTCCGATGTACAACCTGTAACAGGTGTTCTCTGCCTGGTCTTCTCCTGTGGCCGGAAATGAGATCTTTAGACTCAGTCAAGGAAATCATCTGGACCATCATTAGATGTTCTGGGTACTTAGGTTAATCCAAAAACAGATGTTCCCCCTTAAAGCTTCGGAGGCATGGAACGTATTAGTTACAACCCTTGATTTTTCTGTTTATTAATAATTTCCACTGCCACCCTGTAAACAAAATAAAGCAGAGACGTCTTAATTAACGGCCTTTAAATCTTTTCTCGAGACATTTCAGGTTATTGAAGCGTTAATGTCAAGACTTGATTGTCAATCCCAGACAGATACATAGAGTAACTAGAAAAAAACTCAATGCAAAAATATCATCATTACTAATTTAATTTCTTTTATTTGATTTTAACCTAAACATGTATGTACATATTTTCTAGATCTGGCAGCAATGTTGTGATGTAATATGTAGGCATTCTGTTAGAAAAAAAAATTATTTTGAAAACGATTTTGACATTTGAGTTGATAAGAGCTGGAAATATTTTATTATGAAGATGGACAAAACCAAGAACGCCGGTGTATTTCCTATCAAGTCATCATAAAGGGGTTGTCCATCTATGGGGATAACTTTTATTTTTCACTTACTGTATATGCATGTGAAGCACTCGACAGGGCCTAGGGGTTCGGTCGTCATTAAAAGGGGTGGTCATAGTGGCAGCGACCCGGTCCGTGGCCTTGGGAATGCTGGGAATGCAAATAAAAGGGATGGTTTTTAAAGGGGTTTGTGAAGTAATAAAAGTTTGTGACGCCACCAGTGGTACTCGGTCAGGGGTGACAGACGCTGCTTAAAGGGGTCCTCTGGGGAGATGTTATGGCAGCAGGGATGGTATGGCTTCCCACAGGTGAAGCTGGGTCCCCAGGGCTCCCGATGTGTTTGGCAAGGATGGTGCAGTGCCAGAAAATAAACGGAGGCCACAGGATTGCAGTCTCTTTTCCTGGTTTACTAATGGTAGACAGCCACAGTCCAGGGTACCAGCAACAGATGACGGTGGAGTCCTGGCAGCCTGAAAACAAGTAGAATTCCCTTTGCCAGGTCAAATTGAGAGCCTTCCACTATGCACTAAATAATAGTCCCTTGCTGCCTATGGCTTCCTTCAAGGTCCTCTCTTACTCTCTGTCCTGGGACAGTTCCTGCATGGTAGGCAACGCGAGCAGTTTAATTGCTGTCTCTATCCACGGTGATTCTGCGCTCTGGGTGTTGCTGTACCTCAGGATGTAATGTGGGCAAGTCACTTTCAATTTCCTGCCCTCCAGTTCTGCCATGGGACCTGTAGTTCCATACAGCCTCAGGCTCCCGGTGCCCAGTTTTTGTGTTCTAGCTTAGAGGGAGCCCACTCGCAGCTCTCCTCTGGCTCCTGACTTCTCCTGTGCTCCTTCACTGTTCCTTGTCTGCTCCAGACTACCTAACTCCTCCTCCAGAACAGAATGTATATCTATCTAGGGGAGCTCCCCTCAAACCAGGTTTAGAGCTCCCCCTTCTGGCCTGGAGTCAGAACATATTGCATGTCGCGGGCAGGGTCCTCTCTCCTACTGTACCAGTTATGACTTGTATTGTTCAAGATTATTGTACTTGTTTTTATTATGTATACCCCTCCTCACTTGCAAAGCGCCATGGAATAAATGGCGCTATAACAATAAATAATAATAATAATAATAATGTACAGGTTACCTGCCAAAGGGATCCTCCTCGTTTCCAGGCATGGCATCACCCTCCACGAGAGGAAGGCAGTACCACTGTGGTACCCGAACTCCTGGGGTGCCACACATGTAATTGGGTTTAAAGTCGTTTTTGCAATTGAGTTTTCTTAAAAAGTTTGTCGTTTAGAGGGTTGGACATGATGACCCTGGAGGTCCCTTCCAACTCTAACATTCTATGATTCTAACTATTGTAGATTTCTTTTTCTGAGCTACTCTCAGCTGATTTAATGACCACATCAAAGTTGAAGGTGCAGGGAAACAAAAAGTATGTAAAAGCAAGAAATGCAACATTTGTAATGAAGTCCAATATCAAAAATGATTTTTAGTTCCAAATGCATGTATTTAAAGGGGGTTGTCCAGACTTGACATAGAGAGACTGCAGACTTTTGACTCCTCACAGCTCGCACAGTGCACACTATCAGGATTCTCCAGTGCTAGCAATTTGCATGCATGCAGTCAGTTACCGACTAGGCATGGACAGCCTCGCTCAATACCAGTGATCTGAGCAAGGCTGGTCACATTTAGTTGGAATGTGGTTGAAAGTGTGATGATCGCGTGCGACATCAGCACTACAGAATCCTGACAGTGCACACTATGCAAGCTGCGAGGATTCACAAGTCTGCAGTCACATAGAGTGACTGCAGACTTGAACTCCAAGATGGGACAACCCATGTAAGAAGAAAAAAACTGTCCCCAAATGTGGACAACATTTGGCAAACCAACTCCTTAAAGAGTTGGACATTGATTCATCAAAGACTGGTGTTTTATACCCCAGTTTTAATGAATGGTGTGCTGGAGTTACTGTGCCTTGCGAAAGTATTTGGCCACCTGGAACTTTTCAACCTTTTCCCACATATCATGCTTCAAACGTAAAGCTACCAAATGTAATTTTTTGGTCAAGAATCAACAACAAGTGGAACACAATTGTGAAGTTGAACTAAATTTATTGGTTATTTTAAATCTTTGGGGAAATTCAAAAACTGAAAAGTGGGGCATGCAATATTATTCGGCGCCTTTACTTTCAGTGCAGCAAACTCAATCCAGAAGTTCATTGTGGATCTCTGAATGATCCAATGTTGCTCTAAATGCCTAATGATGATAAATATAATCCACCTGTGTGTAATCAAGTCTCCGTATAAATGTACCTGCTCTGTGATAGTCTCAGGGTTCTGTTTGAAGCACAGAGAGCATCATGAAGACCAAGGAACATAACAGGCAGGTCCGTGATACTGTTGTGGAGAAGTTTAAAGATGGATTTGGATGCAAAATGATTTACAAAACTTTAAACATTCCCAGGAGCACTGTGCAAGCGATCATATTTAAATGGAAGGAGTATCATACCAGTGCAAATCTTCCAAGACCCTGCCGTCCCTCTAAACTTTCATCTCAAATAAGGAGAAGACTGATCAGAGATGCAGTCAAGAGCCCCATGATCACTCTGGATGAACGGCAGAGATCTATCTACAGCTGAGGTGGGACAGTCTGTCCATAGGACAACAATCAGTTGTACAGTGCACAAATCAGGCCTTTATGGAAGAGTGATAAGAAGAAAGCCATTTCTCAAAGATGTCCATAAAAAGTGTAATTTAAAGCTTGCAACAAGCCACCTGGGAGACACACCAAACATGTGGAAGAAGGTGCTCTCGTCAGATGAAACCAAAATCGAACTTTTTGGCAACAATGCCAAACGATATGTTTGGAGTAAAGGCAACATAGCTCATCACCCTGAACACAACATCCCCACTGTCAAACATAGTGGTGGCAGCATCATGGTTTGGGCCTGCTTTTCTTCAGCAGGGACAGGGAAGATGGTTAAAATTTATGAGAAAATGGACAGAGCCAAATACAGGACCATTCTTGAAGAAAACCTGTTGGAGTCTGCAAAAGACCTGAGACTGGGACGGAGATTTGTCTTCCAACAAGACAATGATCCCAAACATAAAGCAAAATCTACAATGGAATGGTTCAAAATAAACGTATCCAGGTGGTAGAATGGCCAAGTCAAAGTCCAGACCTCAATCCAATCGAAAATCTGTGGAAAGAGCTGAAAACTGCTGTTCACAAACAATCTCCATCAAACCTCACTGAGCTCAAGCTGTTTGCCAAGGAAGAATGGGCAATAATTTCAGTCTCTCGATGTACAAAACTGATAGAGACATACCCCAAGCGACTTGCAGCGGTAATCGCAGCAAAAGATGCGCAACAAAGTATTAACCCCTTTCTGACATTTGACGTACTATCCCATCAAGGTGGCCTGGGCCCGTATGACCACCGACGGGATAGTACATCATATGTGATCAGCCGCCCTCATGGGGGGAGCGCGGCCGATCGCGGCTGGGTGTCAGCTGATTATCACAGCTGACATCCAGCACTATGTGCCAGGAGAGTACACGGACCGCTCCCGGCATGTTAACCCCGGAACACTGCGATCAAACATGATTGTAGCATTCCGGTGGCAAAGGGAAGCATCGCACAGGGAGGGGGCTCCCTGCGTGCTTCCCTGAGACCCTCGGAACAACGCGATGTGATCACGTTGTTCCGAGCGTCTCCTCCGTCTTCCTCCCTGCAGGCCCCGGATCCAAGATGGCCGCGGGGGCCTTCTGGGTCCTGCAGGGAGGTGGCTTGCGAGCTCCTGCTAAGAGCAGGCACCGGCAAGCCTCCAGCACTGCCTGATCTGACACAGTGCTATGCAAAGTGTCAGATCAGTGATCTGAAAATATATAGTGATGTCCCACCCTGGGACAAAGTAAAAAAGTAAAAAAAAAAAATACACTGTGTAAAAATATATATATATATATAAAAAAAATCCTAAATAAAGAAAAAATAAATATTGTTCCAATAAATACATTTCTTTATGTAAATAAAAAAAACAATAAAAGTACACATATTTAGTATCGCCACGTCCCTAACGACCCGACGCATATATAACTGTCCCACTAGTTAACCCCTTCAGTGAACACCGTAAAAAAAAAAAAAAAAAATCGAGGCAAAAAACAATGCTTTATCATCATACCGCCGAACAAAAACTGAAATAACACGCAATCAAAAAGACAGAACTAAATAAGCATGGTACCACTGAAAATGTCATCTTGTCCCGCAAAAAACGAGCCACCACACAGCGTCATCAGCAAAAAAAAAAGTTATAGCCCTCAGAATAAAGCGATGCAAAAATAATAATTTTTTATATAAAATAGTTTTTTTTGTATAAAAGCGCCAAAACATAAAAAAATGATATAAATGAGATATCGATGTAATCGTACTAACCCAAACAATAAACCTGCTTTATCAATTTTACCAAATCCGGAATGGTATAAACGCCTTCCCCCCCAAAAAAAATTCATGAATTGCCAGTTTTTGTTCATTCCTCCTAACAACAATCGGAATAAATAGCGATCAAAAAATGTCATGTGCCCGAAAATGGTACCAATAAAAACGTCAACTCGTCCTGCAAAAAACAAGACCTCACATGTGGACCAAAATATGGAAAAATTATAGCTCTCAAAATGTGGTGACACAATAAAAAGCGTCTTTTAGTGTGTAACAGCTGCAAAACATAAAAACCCATTATAAATAATAAATTAAACCCCCCTTTATCATTGCTTTAGTTAGAGAAAAATAATAAAATGAAAAAAAGTTTTTTTTTTAATTTTCCCATTCGGGTTAGGTTTGGGGCTAAAGTTAGGCTTGGGGCTAAACTTAGGGTTAGGGATGGGGCTAAACTTACGGTTAGGGTTGAGGCTAGAGTTGGGGTTAGGGTTTGGATTATGTTTACAGTTGGGTTAGGGGTGCGTCATGGTTAGGGGTGTGGTTAGGGTTATGGTTAGGGTTGTGATTAGGGTTAGGGGTGTGTTGGGGTTAGGGGGTGTTGAGGTTGGGATTAGGGTTAGGTGTTTGTTCGGGTTAGGAGTGTGGTTAGGGTTATGGTTAGGGTTAGGGATGTGTTGGGGTTAGGGGTGTGTTGGGGTTAGGGGGTGTTGAGGTTGGGATTAGGGTTAGGTGTTTGTTCGGGTTAGGAGTGTGGTTAGGGTTATGGTTAGGGTTAGGGATGTGTTGGGGTTAGGGGTGTGTTGGGGTTAGGGGGTGTTGAGGTTGGGATTAGGGTTAGGTGTTTGTTCGGGTTAGGAGTGTGGTTAGGGTTATGGTTAGGGTTAGGGATGTGTTGGGGTTAGGGGTGTGTTGGGGTTAGGGGGTGTTGAGGTTGGGATTCGGGTTAGGTGTTTGTTCGGGTTAGGAGTGTGGTTAGGGTTATGGTTAGGGTTAGGGATGTGTTGGGGTTAGGGGTGTGTTGGGGTTAGGGGTGTGGTTAGGGTTGGGATTAGGGTTAGGGGTGTGTTGGGGTTAGGGTTAGAGTTAGAATTTGGGGGTTTCCACTGTTTAGGCACATCAGGGGCTCTGCAAATGCAACGTGACGCCCGCAGACCATTCCATCAAAGTCTGCATTCCAAAACCTCACTTTTTCCCTTCCGAGCCTCGACGTGCGCCCAAACAGTGGTTTACCCCCACATATGGGGTATCATCGTACTCAGGACAAATTGGACAACAACTTTTTTTGCCCAATTTCTCCTGTTACCCTTCGGGAAATAAAAATTGGGGGGCTAAAAAATCATTTTTGTGGGAAACAATGATTTTTTATTTTCATGGCTCTGCGTTATAAACTTTAGTGAAACACTTAGGGGTTCAAAGTTCTCACAACACATCTAGATAAGTTCTTTACGGGGTCTAGTTTCCAATATGGGGTCAATTGTGGGAGGGTTCTACTGTTTAGGTACATCAGGGACTCTGCAAACCCAATGTGACGCCCGCAGACCATTCCATCAAAGTCTGCATTCCAAAAGGCGCTCCTTCCCTTCTGAGCTCTGCCATGCACCCAAACGGTAGTTTCCCTCCCACATGTGGTGTATTAGCATACTCAGGACAAATTGCACAACAGCTTTTGGGTCCAATTTCTCCGGATACCCTTGGGAAAATAAAAAATTGGGAGTGACAAGAACATTTTTATGGGAAAAAAAGATGTTTTAATTTTGACGGCTCTATATTATAAACTTTAGTGAAACAATTGGGGGTTCAAAGTGCACATTACACATCTAGATAAGTTCCTTAAGGAGTCTACTTTCCAAAATGGGGTCATTTGTGGGGGGATTCCACTGTTTAGGCACATCAGAGGCTCTCCAAATGCGACATGGCATCTGATCTCAATTCCATACAATTCTGCGTTGAAAAAGTCAAACGGTGCTCCTTTCCTTCTGAGCTCTGCCATGCGCCCAAACAGTGGTTCCCCTCCACATATGGGGTATCGGCGTACTCAGGAAAAATTGTACAACAACTTTTGGGGTCCAATTTCTCCTATTACATTTGGTAAAATAAAACAAATTGGATCTGAAGTAATTTTTTGGTGAAAAAAAGTTAAATGTTCATTTTTTTTAAACATTTCAAAAATTCCTATGAAACTTCTTGAATGTGGTTTTGAGCACCTTGAGGGGTGCAGTTTTTAGAATGGTGTCACTTTTTGCTATTTTCTATCATATAGACCCCTCAAAGTGACTTCAAATGTGATGTGGTCCCTAAAAAAAATGGTGTTGTAAAAATGAGAAATCGCTGGTCAACCCTTACAACTCCCTAACAAAAAAAAAAGTTTTGTTCCAAACTTGTGCTGATGTAAAGTAGACATGTGGGAAATGTTACTTATTAAGTATTTTGTGTAACATATCTCTATCATTAAAATTCAAAGTTGGAAAATTGCAAAATGTTCAAAATTTTCGCCAAATTTCCATTTTTTTCACAAATAAACGCAAGTAATATCAAATAAATTTTACCACTATCATGAAGTACAATACGTCTCGAACAATGTCAGAACCACCGGGATCCGTTGAAGCGTTCCCGAGTTATAACCTCAGTGGCCATAATTGTAAAAATTGGCCCGGTCATTAACGTGCAGTGGGTAAAGGGTTCTGGAGTGAGTTTGCTGCAGTGAAAGTAAAGGGGTCGAATAATATTGCATGCCCCACTTTTTAGTTTTTGATTTTCCACAAAAATTTAAAATAACCAATAAATTTTGTTCAACTTCACAGTTGTGTTCCACTTGTTGATTCTTCACCAAAAAATTTACATTTGGTATCTTTATGTTTGAAGCATGATCTGTGGGAAAAGGTTGAAAAGTTCTAGGGAGCCGAATACTTTTGCAAGGCCCTGTAGATGCACGAGATTTATTAGGAGGCATAAATAATAATGAGTTCATTGATTGGGCATGGTCATGCCCCCTGGGGTTAAGCTTTACCCACTTTTCAAAAAGTTGCCAAGTGTGCCATAAAAAGTTGCAAAACGTTTGTGACATTTTAAGCAGTTTTATGCCAAAAAATGGTGAATATTGCTCAATGAATCAGAGCCATAGAAAAAGTTCTACTGTTTTTTATTCCTTGCTTCTTCTTTTTTCCAAGAAGACTGGCCAATAGATACATGGGATGTCACAATCATGTGAGAACAGCTAAGATCAATCATATTCTATTGTTTTCCTGAAAAATAAAAATAAGTACATATTATAAATAAAGCGAAATGAAATCAGGTGCATTTACAATGAGAACATAGCCCCGAGTGTCTGCAGATTTCCCCGAAGTCGCTTGACTGACACACAATCCTCACTCCGACATAATATTTTAGAAATATTTGCTTAAACTTTTTTTTTGCGTGTGTCTGAAGTGAATTAAATCATTGTGACAAGTGTCTATTTTTGTCTGTTTCATTTAACCAACTGAATTGTATGATTTTTCTCAACCAAAAGGAACCCCGGGGCCTCACTGCTGCACTCATCGCAAGGCACATACCAAAAATAAAACAATAAAAGGCCGACACATGTGTGAACTTATACAGAGGATTATTGTTTAATTACCTTCTGGTTTGCATATTAATTTTATTATCAAGCAACAATATAATATTATGGTATAGTACTGTATATCGTAAAGTGTGAGATACCATAATACCAAACATCACATGGGTGACACATAGAACACGAGTCATGAATACTGATTGCTTTTCAAAGAATATATTAAAAAAATAGATTTAAAAAAAAAAATTGTGCGCATTTTTAATGTATCCATAATTTAAAATAAAATTCAATTTGGAATTTTTTTGTTAAAATCTCTGTGTCTGTGGCTGAATTTCTGATCTATTTTCTATTGAGCAATACCAGGAACATGGGATTCTCCGATTTATGGTCTTCCTTTTCAGACGGCATCTAGGGCATACTTGGCCATTTTTGGCCATAGGGAACTGGGTGACTTATGTGGTGGTCCAGATGCCCATTGCCACAGCCTCTATGTCCAGTTCTCACCACCCCATTCCCCGTTTTTGCCTTTTCACACCTTGTTTGTCACCTCTTTAAATGTAGAAACCTCCGGTGTTACTTGTTTTTGAGAGGTTTTATATAGGATCAATGGGATCCATGAGACTTTTTTTGGGAGACCTGAAGGTCTCCACTTATTCTCAGAGCCTTGCAGATGTTCTGGTAGAGTTAGCAAGTATATTCAAGTGGAGGACATCTCTTAATGTATGTGTTATCCCATACCACATAGAAGCTGTATGGTCATCATGCATACAACCCTTAGGGTACCGTCTCACAGTGGCACTTTGGTCGCTACGACGGCACGATCCGTGACGTTCCAGCGATATACTTACGATCTCGCTGTGTCTGACACGCTACTGCGATCAGGGACCCTGCTGAGAATCGTACATCGTAGCAGATCGTTTGAAACTTTCTTTCGTCGCTGGATCACCCGCTGTCATCGCTGGATCGTCGTGTGTGACACCGATCCAGCGATGTGTTCATTTGTAACCAGGGTAAATATCGGGTTACTAAGCGCAGGGCCGCGCTTAGTAACCCGATATTTACCCTGGTTACCATTGTAAAAGTTAAAAAAAAACCACTACATACTCACCTTCTGATGTCTGTCACGTCCCCCGGCGTCCACAGGGTTACGCGCTGCTGCCGAGAACTTCCTGCACTGACTGTGTCAGCGCCGGCAGTAAAGCAGAGCACAGCGGTGACGTCACCGCTGTGCTCTGCTTTCCGGCCGCGCTGACACATTCAGTGAGTGCAGGAAGATCTGAGCAACAGTGCGTAACCCTGTGGACTCCGGCGGGGGACGTGACAGACATCAGAAGGTGAGTATGTAGTGTTTTTTTTTTACTTTTACAATGGTAACCAGGGTAAATATCGGGTTACTAAGCGCGGCCCTGAACTTAGTAACCCGATGTTTACCCTGGTTACCCGGGTGCTGCAGGGGGACTTCGGCATTGTTGAAGACAGTTTCAACGATGCCAAAGTCGTTCCCCTGATCGTTGGTCACTGGAGAGAGCTGTCTGTGTGACAGCTCCCCAGCGACCACACAACGACTTACCAACGATCACGGCCAGGTCGTATCGCTGGTCGTGATCATTGGTAAGTCTTTTAGTGTAACGGTACCCTTAGATCTCATACACACAGGTGAATTATCAGCTTTACAAATCTGTGTTGTATAGATTGGTAGCATGGGGGCCATTTGAGGCATACTGTGTCTCCTAGGACTACTGTTAACAAACAGCGGCACTCAACACCATAATAAGGGCCCTGAAGGACTCAATGTACCACCATGCGTGGACCTTAAGGGAAATTTATTTTCTCAGAAACAGATCCCAGCAAGGTAGAATAGGTAAACTTTTTCTTTGGGGTGAACCTGGATCCCATCGCGGAAACAGGAAAAACTTTCTAATATTTCTCTTAGAGGAAATGCTCCCAGGTTTAGCAAGACAATTATAATGTAATGTAGACCAAACCAAAAGCCTAGAATATGTGACATTGTAGGAAAGTTTTACAATCAGAGCTCAGTGTTTCTGCTCTTGAGCTTCAAATCCTCTGAATAGGCAGTTACATGATATGCAAATTGTCTCTTCAGAAAGGAACAGGACTAGAACTCTAGTGCCACCTATTGGAAGTAGCAATCCTAACAGTCAATGTCGACCCTTTAACGAGCCTTGTCACATATCCTAAGACAAGGCTCGTTAAAGGGTCGACATTGACGGTTAGGATTTCTACTTCCAATAGGTGGCACTAGAGTTTTAGTCCTCTGTTATGACCCCAATGGCAGAGGGTCTCAGGAATAATTGCTAAGTCTGCAAACACAGAAAACCAGCTCATAGGGCAGTGGTAACTGGGCTGACCATATATCTAATCCTAGCACCACAAATACCAGCAGCCGGGGAACGTTCCTACGTTGATCCTAGATGTCTCGTGCCAGCCGGAGAACTAACTAACCCTAGAAGGGAAAAGAAAGACCTTTCTTGCCTCCAGAGAAAATACCCCAAAAGTTGGATAGAAGCCCCCAACAAATAATAACGGTGAGGTAAGAGGAAAAGACAAACATAAGAATGAGCTAGGTATTTAGCAAAGAGAGGCCCACTAGCTAATAGCAGAATATAGAAAGATAACTTATATGGTCAGCAAAAAACCCTATCAAAAATATTCACACTGGAAATTCAAGAACCCCCGAACCGTCTAACGGCCCGGGGGGAGAACACCAGCCCCCTAGAGCTTCCAGCAAGGTCAGGAATCACATTTAGTACAAGCTGGACAAAAATGAGAGCAAGCAAATAACCCAAAAAGCAAAGAAGCAGGACTTAGCTTAATTTTGCACGAACCAGGACCAGCAGATAGGAGCAAACAGAATGTGTCTGATTACAACGATGCCAGGCACTGGACTAAGGTTCCAGGAGGTCTATATAGCAACACCCCTGAACTAACGACCCAGCTGGGTGCAAACTGAGGGAAGAAAATCCCAGAGTCATATCACTAGTAACCACAAGAGGGAGCCAAAAAGTCTAATACACAACAGTCCTCTTCCTCTCTGAAGAGACAATTTGCATATTTCCCAGAGGAGCATTGTGGCTTTAAGTCTCCTCACCTTGACATGCTTAACATGTCACTCTCCGCAAGGAGAAACGATACTTCTTGGATCACAGTTACATGATAAAATTCTGTCAGTAGCCACCACTAGAGGGAGCTCACTACATTCACATATCCCTTTTTAATTGGAATTTGTCAGCAGGAATTTGCTATGTAATCTGAGTGAAGCATGATGTCCATTGTGTCAGTTGTTGGTCTGCATGCTGTCATACAGTCACAGTTTTCTTTGCTTTACATCTAGCAGAGCACAGAATGCTGAGCCCGCGTACACTACTGATTGGCCGCTTTTGAGTACTCTGTGCTTGGGCAGTACGTTGATAATCAGTGGTGGGGACTTTGGTTACATAGGGAGGGCTGAGTAGGAGGCATCAGACATATCCTATAGTGAAAACAATAATCAAAAAGCAGAGTTTACGTATTAAGGCTGAGAGCATGGTAAAGTCAAGTTCTCGCAGCATGTGGTAATCATATAATTAGTAAGGTGAAATACTCCCAACAAAACTTTTTTTTAACAAAGAAACAGAGTAGCCAAAGACTACCAAATAATAAAATTAACAAATAACTTTTATTAAACAGACATAATCAAACAAGACATAATGCAACAATAAATAAAGGGGAAGGAGGAGACATGCAGGTAACCAAAAGGGAGACTGTGGGTCAAAAAATAGGACTTGAGCAAGCAGAAAGGAAAAAATAATCACAATAAAAGTGCTCAAAAGTGCACAAAGATATCACTAACAGGTGGATGCTGTGAAAAATTATTCGGTATACCTACATTTCGTCTAAATGCAAAGTGCTAAGATGGAGACACTGCTTACCCATCGTCAGTCCGGACCTTTAAACAGCGTTCATTCGACCCCTGATATGCGTTTCGCATGCTTGCTTTATCAAAGGGAGAGTGGTAAAGACGTCCTGTCTCTTAAGGGCTATTTATAAGACCAAACGGCACAGATAATTACGGCGCATGTGCACCGGGACTCCAGGCACACATGAGATCACTTCCTCTGCCACCGTCAATACGCAGTGTGCATGCGGGTGACGTAACACCCTTGGCGTCATTAGACATGTGCAGTGCATGGATTTGATATTCGCTGGATTTGTTATCCTATAGTGATAATCTCCTACTGATAAAACACTCTATGTAATGAAGCAACAAAACATAGCCCAGTAAGTGACACATTGCTGGAATCTGGGTCTAAGCCCTTACACAGAGCTGATCTCAGATTACCAAGCAAATACCTGCTGACAGATTCCCTTTAATCTGCATACAGTGTGCTCCCTCTAGTGGTGACTGCAGGCGCACAGAACATTATTTATTAACTCTGTGGCCATAGATATAAGCCTATATCTTATATCTGCTTAAACACGGCCATTTATCATAATCTGTTTGCAGAATTAAAGATTCCCTTTAATCCACGTTTGCTAAACTTTCTGATGAACCAATAGTCACAGGCAGCAACAGTGCCACCTACAGGTTATAATAAAATTAAAGGGCAAATACCTAAAAAATGTAAAAAATTATTACCGTAATTCAAACAAAATCAATTGGAAATGAATGAATTGTATTTCTTTCTAGGTCTAACATAAAAAAAAGAATTTACTCTTAAAGACCATGTGTCTGCCAGTTATGGCAATAGACATTGTTATAATCTATGTAAATTCCGGACACTTCCGAAACTCATTATATAACTGGCTCCAAATAAAATTGCTATTGTGGATGGAAACAGAGAGCGAGGAGGCAATTAGACGTTTACTTAGGTTCTAAGTATTTTCTCTAAGAAGAATCTTGCTCCACAGCTGCATTTCATTTCTCTCTGATTAGCCTGACCTTTCCCCTTAAGGAAGTTGTTTAACAAAAAAGGAAAAAAAAAATTGGTTTAATCGTTTTAATCCATCCCCCACCTTCATGAAACGTTCCACAACCTATAAATATTTATCCATATTTTTATCTTGTGCAATGTTTACAAAGTGGGGATTTGTATTTTAAATAAATATATATATATATATATATACACTCACTGGCCACTTTATTAGGTACACCTGTCCAACTTCTTGTTAACACTTAATTTCTAATCAGCCAATCACATGGCGGCAACTCAGTGCATTTAGGCATGTAGACATGGTCAAGACAATCTCCTGCAGTTCAAACCGAGCATCAGTATGGGGAAGAAAGGTGATTTGAGTGCCTTTGAACGTGGCATGGTTGTTGGTGCCAGAAGGGCTGGTCTGAGTATTTCAGAAACTGCTGATCTACTGGGATTTTCACGCACAACCATCTCTAGGGTTTACAGAGAATGGTCCGAAAAAGAAAAAAAATCCAGTGAGCGGCAGTTCTGTGGGCGGAAATGCCTTGTTGATGCCAGAGGTCAGAGGAGAATGGGCAGACTGGTTCGAGCTGATAGAAAGGCAACAGTGACTCAAATCGCCACCCGTTACAACCAAGGTAGGCCTAAGAGCATCTCTGAACGCACAGTGCGTCGAACTTTGAGGCAGATGGGCTACAGCAGCAGAAGACCACACCGGGTACCACTCCTTTCAGCTAAGAACAGGAAACTGAGGCTACAATTTGTACAAGCTCATCGAAATTGGACAGTAGAAGATTGGAAAAACGTTGCTTGGTCTGATGAGTCTCGATTTCTGCTGCGACATTCGGATGGTAGGGTCAGAATTTGGCGTAAACAACATGAAAGCATGGATCCATCCTGCCTTGTATGGAGCATCTTTGGGATGTGCAGCCGACAAATCTGCGGCAACTGTGTGATGCCATCATGTCAATATGGACCAAAATCTCTGAGGAATGCTTCCAGCACCTTGTTGAATCTATGCCACGAAGAATTGAGGCAGTTCTGAAGGCAAAAGGGGTCCAACCCGTTACTAGCATGGTGTACCTAATAAAGTGGCCGGTGAGTGTATATGTATATATATATATATATATATATATATATATATATATATATATATATATTTCTGAATGCTTTCCTCTACTTAAATCAGAGAAAAACCTTTATAAGGTGTGAATATTTAGAACATACTAATCTCTCTTTTTTTTTCCTATCACCTCGGAAGCCTCCCTTATCTAGCTGTTATTGCAGCTTGACCGTTGGGGCCATGAAGAATGTCCTACTTGACATCTGACCCAAGTCTACCATTCTAGAGGAGCAACCACCAGTAATCTCAAGGCTCTTCTAAACTTACACCAAAGCTGCGGGGGAATGCTGAGAGTCCCAGGCTGATAGGATGGGATGTTCTGTGGTGTTGGGGTTCCGATGACATTTTGTGAAAGCCGGAGCTCCTGCACTTCGATGGTTTCATTGCGGTGGACACAGGGAAAATGACACCTTCACAAATTGAGATCTCGGCACCAAGATCTTGGGAGCCGAGATCTCGGTGACGAGATCTCAATGTGTGCATGCGTTGCCATTTTACCAGAGTCCACCACATTGAAATCAAGCTTTCACAAAATTTTGGCTAAGCTCCCGAGATCAAGATCTGTGGCAAGTACCACTGAGCATCATTGAACACCCCATTCTACCAGCCTGGGATGAGATTCAAACCATCGCCCCACAGCGTCGCACCTCAAAACACCTCCTGTGACTCCACTCCTCCACCACGGCCACCCCCCTGCCGGTAAGCTGAATTCGAACTGTAAGACGGGCCCCCATTTGACTCATTCTATCTTTTTTCCCTATTTTCCTCTTGAAAATTTGGGGTGCATCTTATGGTCTGGTGCGTCTTATAGTCTGAAAAATTCAATAATTTCCCTGACTTGTCATGTTAACTAGCCATGTTTAAAAAAAATTTCCCTCCTCTAAGATGTTTTTCCAAATCATTCTTTCCTGAAAATTGATTTTCTTTTAAATAAAAATAATTTTTACACCTAACATTTCATAATATTTTGCGTAAAAATCATTTTTACACCTAACATTTCATAATATTTTGCGAACATTTTCAGACTTTTGACCAACTTTTCCTCTATTTGAAAATAAAGTTTAACCATATATTCCTCCTATGACTTTCCTCTTATCTTCTTGAAGTCAGCTTTTTGAATATTTAAGGATAAATAGCCAATTTTAAGTCTTGCTGACAGATGCCCAGTAAATATCTTCTCCACTGCTGCGTTCCCCTCTAATCTTCGAGCCTCTCACATATATTAATATGACAGATTGGTTTCCAGGTGTAAAATCTCTACAGTAAGGCTAAAGGCGTATTTATGGGTAAACATACAGGTGAGTGCGACGGCTTTAATTTTGAGCTGGAGAAATGTGCCTGTATCCTATCAGAAAGTCTTATCTGTGTGATTGTACATTCTAACTTGACATGTCTGTTCTCCTTGACACATTCTCTGACAATTTACAACTTTCAAAAATACCTTCTTAAATATTTTTCCTAGTCTTAATTTTTAGATTTATAGGTTATTTCCATTGACACAAAAAAACAAAAATTTAGGTATTCAATTACAATGATTCATTTTTGTATATATATTTTTTAATCCCTTCGCAACCTTGGATTTTCCGTTTTCAGGTTTTTCACTCCCCTCCTTCCCAGAGCCATAACTCTTTTATTTTTCCATCTATATGGCCATGTGAGGGCTTGTTTTTTGCGGGATGAGTTGTACTTTTGAAAAACACTATTGATTTTGCCATATGGTGTACTGGAAAACGGGAAAAAAATCCAAGTGTGATGAAATTGCAAAAAAAGTGCAATTGCACAATTGTATTTTTTTTTGCCATGTTCACTAAATGCTAAAACTGACCTGCCATTATGATTCTCCATTTCATTACAAGACCATAGATACCAAATATGTCTATGGTAGGTTCTTTTTTATTTAAGTGGTAAAAAAAATCCACAGTTTATAAAAAAATAAAAAGTTGCCATTTTCAGAGACCTGTAGTGTTTCCATTTTTCGTGATCTGGGGTTGGGTGAGGGTTTATTTTTTGTGTACTGAGCTGACATTTTTATTAATAGCATTTTGATGTAGATACAATCTTTTGATCGCCCGTTATTGCATTTTAATGCAATGTTGTGGCGACCAAAATAATGTAATTCTGGTGTTTTTACTTCTTTTCTCGTTACGCCTCTTACTGATTGGATTAATTCTTTTAATATATTGATAGATCAGGCGATTCTGAATGCAGCAATACCAAATATGTGTATTTTAATTTTTTTTTAATAGCTCTATGTAGCTAAAATGACAACCCCTGACAACCACAGAGGTCTGCTACAGACACCGGGTTGCCATGCCAACTCATCAGGGACTCGCAATTATGTGACACAGGCACTAATGGCGACATTAGTGATGCGCTTCCGGCATGATCGTGTTAAATGCCGTTGTCAGAGATTGACAGCAGCATTTAACATGTAAACAGCCGTGGGTGGATTGTGATTCCACCTGCGGCTGTTAGGGGCATATGTCAGCTGTTCAAATCAGCTGACATGTGCCGAAAAAGTTGCGGGCTCATCGCCAGAGCCTGCTGCAAACAGGGGGAACCCACCTTGGATGTACTTATACATCCAAGGTGGTAAAGGGGTTAAGTAAAAGAAATAAATAATATAAAATGTAAAAAATATATATTAGTGTTAAACCCAATTCTTGAAAATAAAAATATATTAATAATAATTTTACAATTTCAGTTTTTTTACAACAGCCCTATTTCATAGAGCTAAAGTTTTGAGCACATGATCGGATTAGTTTTTTGGGCCTTATCATTTTTTAATAAACATTTAAAAAGTAAGCAATTTAATATTTTTCTCCGTATATCGGTTTTACAAGTGAAAATAAGAAACTTTGTAATATATCTTATCAAAGAAATCAGCTTCTTTCTCCTCCTGGACTGATCATCTATTCACAAAATTCTCAATTCACAGGAAAAATGTCTTCAGTCCTACTGAGATAGGAGATGACAGTTGGTGCTCATAAAGTTCTATGGAGAACTTGCTGCAGAATATCTGTGTCTTTCTGTAGCTCCTCCCTTATCTTTCCCTCTACAATGAATTTTTAAAGCACCGACTGTCATGTCCTGTCTCAGTAATGGGAAAATCTGTCTTCGCTGAATACACATTTTACCTAAAATTGAAAGTGAAAAATCAGTCCAGGATTAGAAAAGAAGAAGAATTCTCTTATAAGATATATTACAAAGTTCCTTATTTTCATGTGCACTATTTGATTCTGAAAAAAAAAAAAATAAATAAAAAGGCGGTTACTGTTTAAGTCCTTTAACCCCTTTCTGACCTCGGACCGGATAGTACGTCCGAGGTCAGATCCCCTGCTTTGATGTGGGCTCCGGCGGTGAGCCCACATCAAAGCCGCGACATGTCAGCTGTTTTGAACAGCTGACATGTGCGTGCAATAGCGGCGAGTGGAATCGCGATTCACCCGCCGCTATTAACTACTTAAATGCCGCTGTCAAATGCAGACAGCGGCATTTAACTACCTCTTCCGGCCGCGCAGCCGGAAATGCCCTCATCGCCGACCCCCGTCACATGATTGGGGGTCAGCGATGCATCAGGATAGTAACCATAGAGGTCCTTGAGACCTCTATGGTTACTGATGCTGGCTTGCTGTGAGCGCCACCCTGTGGTCGGCGCTCATAGCAAGCCTTTAATTAAGCTACATAGGAGCGATCTGATGATCGCTGCTATGTAGCAGAGCCGATCAGTCTATGCCAGCTTCTAGCCTCCCATGGAGGCTATTGAAGCATGGCAAAAGTTAAAAAAAAATGTTTAAAAAAATATGAAATAAATAAAAAAATATAAAAGTTTAAATCACCACACTTTCGCCCCATTCAAAATAAAACAATAAAAATAAAATAAAATATATACATATTTTGTATCGCCGCGTTCAGAATCACCCGATCTATCAATGAAAAAAAGGATTAATCTGATCGCTAAATGGCATAGCAAGAAAAAAATTAGAAACGCCAAAATTATGTTTTTTTTGGTCGAAGCGACATTGCATTAAAATGTAATAACGGGTGATCAAAAGAACGTGGGAAGGAGGGGAGCGAAAAACGAACACGGAAAAATGGAAAATCCCAAGGTCATGAAGGGGTTAAATATATTAGATAAATTGGCTGACAGCTATCGCTCTCCATATCCCCAAAAGGGTCGTCCATGTGTGCCTGTATTCTCTGTGAGAGAGGAAGTGCCAGACTTCTCCAGGTAGAATAAAAGGGTTTTACCAACCTCTTCATCAGGACCAAACCACAATAAATGGATCATTAGGCGTGGTCCTGATGAAGAGATTTGGAAACATTGAAACGCGTTGGCACAATAAGCCGCATTCATGCTTTAACCTTGTGTGTCACTACACCTTTGAACCGTGGACAGCGCAGACTCTGAATCATCGTATTTCTCTTTTCGTGCGTGGCATTTTCTTGCTAGTCTGGCAGCAGCCTTTACATGCTTTTATAGGAGTTGTCAAAAAAGACCGTGAGCACAGCTATGGAATGGCGCTAAAGGTAGGTTCCCAAACCATAGGTATAATAAATATAACCTAGCACTCAGCTTAGATGCGTAGAAGGAAAATTTATTGTAGTGCACAGGAAACGTTTCGGTTCATGTGGAACCTTCTTCAGTTACGTGCTGTATTGAGCATATAAATGCGTGATTCTCAGATGAGAGACTCGGTATATATTAGCGTTATTACGGACAACCGTATCATATGGTGTGGAGAGCTGTTATGTATATGATGATCGGGCAAGCGTGCCACCAGATGCGGAGTGTTGTGAATTCCGTTCTGGAGCTCCCTCCTGTGGTTGCTAATGGTATTTTTGTGAGTTCTGCCCTTGGGCTCCCTCTGGTGGTTTCGAGTGGTACTGCTGCTCCTTTAGGTAGCTGTAGCAGCTGCCTTCACTAATCGCCTTGCCTGGGTTTGTTATTTAAACCTGCTCTGGGCTTTAGTTCATGCCAGCTGTCAATGTCTTAGGTTGGATTTGGTTCTCTCCTTGGATTTCTCATATGGCCTGTCCTTGTCAGCAAAAGATAAGTTTTTGCTAGTTCTTGTTTGTCCAATTTGCTTTGGACTCTATTGCTCTGCAAATATGTCTCTTTTTGTCCAGCTTGTCACTATGTCATATTCAGGCTAGCTGGAAGCTCTGGGGAAGCAGATTTGCCCCTCCACACCGTGAGTCGGTGTGGAGTTCATTTTTGTAAACTCTGAGTGGATTTTGTAGTTTTTTATACTGACCGCACAGTATCCTTTTCTCTCTGTCTATCAAGTTTAGTATTGGCCTCCTTTGCTGATATCTGATTTCATTTCTGTGTACGTCATTTCCCTCTCCACTCACAGTCAATATTTGTGGGGGGCTATCTTTCCTTTTGGGGTTTTCTCTGAGGCAAGATAGCTTTCTATTTCCTTCTTTAGGGGTAGCTAGTTCTTAGGCTGTGAAGAGGTGTCTAGGGAGAGTCAGGAACATCCCACGGCTATTACTAGTATGTTATGACCCCAATGGCGAGGGTCTCAGAGATATCAGCAAGTCTGCAAAGTACAAAAATCCAGCTCATAGGGCAGTGGTAACTGGGTTGACCATATATCTACTCCTAACGCCAACCCTAGAAGTAGCCGGGGAACATGCCTACGTTGGTCGCTAGATGTCTCGCGCCAGCCGGAGAGCTAACTACCCCTAGAAGAGGAAAACAAAGACCTCTCTTGCCTCCAGAGAAAGGACCCCAAAAGTAGGATACAAGCCCCCCACAAATAATAACGGTGAGGTAAGAGGAAATGACAAACACAGAGATGAACTAGGTTTAGCACAGAGAGGCCCACTTACTAATAGCAGAATATAGTAAGATAACTTATATGGTCAACAAAAACCCTATCAAAAATCCACGCTGGAGATTCAAGAACCCCCGAACCGTCTAACGGCCCGGGGGGAGAACACCAGCCGCCCTAGAGCTTCCAGCAAGGTCAGGATACAGATAATATACAAGCTGGACAAAAAATGCAAACAATAACGAATTGCAAAAAGCAAAAAAGCAGACTTAGCTTAATCAAGCAGGAACCAGGATCAGTAGACAAGAGCACTACAGATTAGCTCTGATATCAAAGTTGCCAGGCATTGAACTGAAGGTCCAGGGAGCTTATATAGCAACACCCCTGACCTAACGACCCAGGTGAGCATAAAAGGAATGACTGACAAACCCAGAGTCAAATCACTAGTAGCCACTAGAGGGAGCCAAAAAGTAAATTCACAACAGTACCCCCCCCTTAGTGAGGGGTCACCGAACCCTCACCAAGACCACCAGGGCGATCAGGATGAGCGGCGTGAAAGGCACGAACTAAATCGGCCGCATGCACATCAGAGGCGACCACCCAGGAATTATCCTCCTGACCATAGCCCTTCCACTTGACCAGGTACTGAAGCCTCCGCCTGGAGAGACGAGAATCTAAGATCTTCTCCACCACGTACTCCAACTCGCCCTCAACCAACACCGGAGCAGGAGGCTCAGCAGAAGGGACCACAGGCACAACGTACCGCCGCAACAAGGACCTATGAAATACGTTGTGAATGGCAAACGACACCGGAAGATCCAGGCGAAAGGATACATGATTAAGGATCTCCAATATCTTGTAAGGACCAATGAATCGAGGCTTAAATTTGGGAGAGGAGACCTTCATAGGAACAAATCGAGAAGACAGCCATACCAAATCCCCAACACGAAGTCGGGGACCCACACCGCGGCGGCGGTTGGCAAAACGCTGAGCCTTCTCCTGTGACAACTTCAAGTTGTCCACCACATGATTCCAGATCCGCTGCAACCTATCCACCACAGAATCCACCCCAGGACAGTCAGAAGGCTCCACATGTCCCGAGGAAAAACGAGGGTGGAAACCAGTTGCAGAAAAATGGCGAAACCAAGGTGGCAGAACTAGCCCGATTATTAAGGGCAAATTCAGCCAACGGCAAGAAGGTCACCCAATCATCCTGATCAGAAGAGACAAAACACCTCAAATACGCCTCCAGAGTCTGATTAGTTCGTTCCGTTTGTCCGTTAGTCTGTGGATGAAAAGCGGACGAAAACGACAAATCTATGCCCATCCTACCACAAAAGGATCGCCAGAACCTGGAAACAAACTGGGATCCTCTGTCCGACACAATATTCTCAGGAATGCCGTGCAAACGAACCACGTTCTGGAAGAACACAGGAACCAGATCAGAAGAGGAAGGCAGTTTGGGCAAAGGAACCAGATGGACCATCTTGGAGAAACGATCACATATCACCCAGATGACAGACATGCCCTGAGACACCGGAAGATCCGAAATGAAATCCATAGAGATGTGTGTCCAAGGTCTCTTCGGGACAGGCAAGGGCAAGAGCAACCCGCTGGCACGAGAACAGCAAGGCTTAGCTCGAGCACAAGTACCACAGGACTGCACAAATGACCGCACATCTCTTGACAAGGAAGGCCACCAAAAGGACCTGGCCACCAGATCTCTGGTGCCAAAAATTCCCGGGTGCCCTGCCAACACTGAGGAATGAACCTCGGAAATGACTCTGCTGGTCCATTTAGCAGGCACAAACAATCTGTCAGGTGGACAAGAGTCAGGCCTACCAGCCTGAAATCTCTGCAACACACGTCGCAGATCTGGAGAAATAGCTGACAGGATAACTCCTTCCTTAAGAATACCCACAGGTTCAGCGACTCCAGGAGCATCAGGCACAAAGCTCCTAGACAGAGCATCGGCCTTCACATTCTTAGAACCTGGTAAATACGAAACCACAAAGTCAAAACGGGAGAAAAACAATGACCAGCGGGCCTGTCTAGGATTCAGGCGTTTAGCAGACTCGAGGTACATCAGATTTTTGTGATCAGTCAAGACCACCACACGATGCTTAGCACCCTCGAGCCAATGACGCCACTCCTCAAATGCCCACTTCATGGCCAACAACTCCCGATTGCCCACATCATAATTTCGCTCTGCCGGCGAAAACTTCCTAGAGAAAAAGGCACAAGGTCTCATAGTAGAGCAACCAGGGCCTCTCTGCGACAAAACGGCCCCTGCCCCAATCTCCGAAGCATCCACTTCAACCTGAAAGGGAAGTGAGACATCAGGCTGGCACAAAACAGGCGCTGAAGTAAACCGGCGCTTCAACTCCTGGAAAGCCTCCACGGCAGCAGGAGCCCAGTTAGCCACATCAGAGCCTTTCTTGGTCATATCCGTCAACAGTTTAACAACGCTAGAAAAATTAGCGATAAAACGACGGTAGAAGTTAGCAAAACCCAAGAACTTCTGAAGACTCTTAACTGACGAGGGTTGAGTCCAATCATGAATAGCTCGAACCTTGACTGGGTCCATCTCCACAGCAGAAGGGGAAAAAATGAACCCTAAAAAGGGAACCTTCTGTACACCAAAGAGACACTTTGAGCCTTTAACAAACAAAGAATTTTCACGCAAAATCTTGAAAACCATCCTGATCTGTTCCACATGCGAGTCCCAATCATCAGAAAAAACCAGAATATCATCCAGATAAACGATCAAAAATTTATCCAGATACTTCGGGAAAATGTCATGCATAAAGGACTGAAAAACTGAAGGTGCATTAGAGAGCCCAAATGGCATCACCAAGTACTCAAAATGACCTTCGGGCGTATTGAATGCGGTTTTCCATTCATCTCCTTGCTTAATGCGCACAAGGTTGTACGCACCACGAAGGTCTATCTTGGTGAACCACTTGGCACCTTTAATCCGGGCAAACAAGTCTGACAACAACGGCAAAGGATACTGAAATTTGACAGTGATCTTATTCAAAAGCCGATAGTCAATACAAGGCCTCAAAGATCCGTCCTTTTTAGCCACAAAAAAGAATCCCGCACCAAGAGGGGAAGAAGAAGGACGGATATGCCCCTTCTCCAGAGACTCCTTGATATATGAACGCATCGCGGTATGTTCAGGTACCGACAGATTAAACAGTCTTCCCTTAGGAAACTTACTGCCTGGAATCAAATCTATTGCACAGTCACATTCCCTATGAGGAGGCAATGCACTTGACCTAGACTCGCTGAAGACATCCTGATAATCAGACAAATACGCCGGAACTTCCGAAGGCATAGAAGTAGCAATAGACACGGGCAGGGAATCTCCATGAATTCCATGACAGCCCCAACTTGACACTGACATTGCCTTCCAGTCCAAGACTGGATTATGGGTCTGTAACCATGGCAACCCCAAAACAACCAAATCATGCATCTTATGCAAAACAAGAAAACGTATCACCTCCCGATGTTCAGGAGTCATGCACATGGTAACCTGTGTCCAAAACTGCGGCTTATTTTCTGCCAATGGCGTAGCGTCAATACCCCTAAGAGGGATAGGATTTTCTAATGGCTCAAGAACAAAACCGCAACGCTTGGCAAATGACAAATCCATAAGACTCAGGGCAGCACCTGAATCTACAAACGCCACGACAGGATACGATGACAGTGAGCAAATCAAAGTTACAGATAGAATGAACTTAGGTTGCAAATTACCAATGGCGACAGGACTAACAACCTTAGTAAGACGCTTAGAGCATGCTGAGATAACATGTGCAGAATCACCACAGTAGTAACACAAGCCATTCTGGCGTCTATGAATTTTCCGCTCATTTCTAGTCAGGATTCTATCACATTGCATTAAATCAGGTGCCTGTTCAGATAACACCATGAGGGAATTTGCGGTTTTGCGCTCCCGCAACCGCCGGTCAATTTGAATCGCCAGGGCCATGGAATCATTCAGACCTGTGGGAATGGGAAAACCCACCATCACATTCTTAATGGCTTCAGAAAGGCCATTTCTAAAATTTGCAGCCAATGCACACTCGTTCCACTGGGTCAGCACGGACCAAATCCGAAATTTTTGGCAATACACCTCAGCCTCGTCCTGGCCCTGAGACATAGCCAGCAAGGCTTTTTCTGCCTGAATCTCAAGATTGGGTTCCTCATAAAGCAAACCGAGCGCCAGAAAAAACGCATCAATATCAGCCAATGCCGGATCTCCTGGCGCCAGCGAGAAAGCCCAATCCTGAGGGTCGCCCCGTAAAAAAGAAATAACAATTTTCACTTGCTGAGCGGAGTCTCCAGAGGAACAGGGTCTCAGGGACAAAAACAATTTACAATTATTCCTGAAATTTCTAAACTTAAATCGGTCTCCGGAAAACAGTTCAGGAATCGGTATCTTAGGTTCTGACATAGGATTTCTGGTAACATAATCTTGTATGCCCTGCACACGAGCAGCAAGCTGGTCCACACTTGTAATCAAGGTCTGGACATTCATGTCTGCAGCAATCACAAGCCACTCAAAGGTAAAGGGGAAAAGAAAAAAAAAAAATGAGAGAGAGAAAAAAAAACTCAGAACTTTCTTTCTTATAATCCCACTTCTGCAATGCATTTAACATTTAGTACTGGCCTGGCAAACTGTTATGACCCCAATGGCGAGGGTCTCAGAGATATCAGCAAGTCTGCAAAGTACAAAAATCCAGCTCATAGGGCAGTGGTAACTGGGTTGACCATATATCTACTCCTAACGCCAACCCTAGAAGTAGCCGGGGAACATGCCTACGTTGGTCGCTAGATGTCTCGCACCAGCCGGAGAGCTAACTACCCCTAGAAGAGGAAAACAAAGACCTCTCTTGCCTCCAGAGAAAGGACCCCAAAAGTAGGATACAAGCCCCCCACAAATAATAACGGTGAGGTAAGAGGAAATGACAAACACAGAGATGAACTAGGTTTAGCACAGAGAGGCCCACTTACTAATAGCAGAATATAGTAAGATAACTTATATGGTCAACAAAAACCCTATCAAAAATCCACGCTGGAGATTCAAGAACCCCCGAACCGTCTAACGGCCCGGGGGGAGAACACCAGCCGCCCTAGAGCTTCCAGCAAGGTCAGTATACAGATAATATACAAGCTGGACAAAAAATGCAAACAATAACGAATTGCAAAAAGCAAAAAAGCAGACTTAGCTTAATCAAGCAGGAACCAGGATCAGTAGACAAGAGTACTACAGATTAGCTCTGATATCAAAGTTGCCAGGCATTGAACTGAAGGTCCAGGGAGCTTATATAGCAACGCCCCTGACCTAACGACCCAGGTGAGCATAAAAGGAATGACTGACAAACCCAGAGTCAAATCACTAGTAGCCACTAGAGGGAGCCAAAAAGTAAATTCACAACATAGTATTGTTGTTAGGATTAGGGACTGCGGTCAGTAGAGTTACCACCTCCTCAGAGCTCGTTCCATGTTGCGTTTTAGCCACCAGGTCATATCAGTGTGGCCTCTTAACCACCAGGTCATAACAGTACAGCTGGCCCACAATGTGTTAAATGCATCTCAAAAGAGGGAAAAGAAAGTTCTGAGTCATTTTTTTTTCCTTTGTAGCTTGTTTTGTCTTTTTTTCCCCTTAATCTCTGGGTGGTTCAGGATTTTGGTGCTGATATGGAGGTTCAGGGTCTGTCCTTGCGCGTGGATCAACTCGCTGCAAGGGTACAGAGTATTCAAGATTATGTTGTCCAGACTCCGGTATTAGAGCCTAGAATTCCTATTCCTGATTTGTTTTCTGGGGATAGATCTAAATTTTTGAACTTTAAAAATAATTGCAGATTGTTTTTTGCTCTGAGACCCCGTTCCTCTGGTGATGCCATTCAGCAGATGAAGATTGTTATTTCTTTGCGGCGTGGCGACCCGCAGGACTGGGCATTCTCCCTTGAGCCAGGAAATCCTGCATTGCTCAATATTGACGCATTTTTTCAAGCGCTCGGATTGCTGTATGACGAGCCTAATTCTGTGGATCAGGCAGAAAAAATTTTGCTGGCTCTGTGTCAGGGTCAGGAAGCAGCAGAAGTATACTGCCAGAAATTTAGAAAGTGGTCTGTGCTCACAAAATGGAATGAGTATGCCCTGGCTGCGATTTTCAGAAAGGGTCTTTCTGAAGCTCTTAAAGATGTTATGGTGGACGCCTGCTGGTCTGAATGAGTCAATGTCTTTGGCCATTCAGATTGATCGGCGCTTGCGTGAGCGCAAGGTGGTGCACCATATGGCAGTGTCCTCTGAGCAGAGTCCTGAGCCTATGCAATGTAATAGGATTTTGACTAGAGCAGAAAGGCAGAAATTCAGACGTCAGAATGGCCTGTGTTTTTACTGTGGTGATTCTGCTCATGCCATTTCTGATTGACCTAAGCGTACTAAGAGGGTCCCTGGGTCTGTTACTATTAGTACTGTGCAGCCTAAATTTCTTTTGTCTGTTACCCTGATTTGCTCATTGTCGTCCTTTTCTGTTATGGCATTTGTGGATTCTGGCGCTGCCCTGAACTTAATGGACTTAGAATTTGCCAAGCGCTGTGGTTTTTCCTTGGAGCCTTTGCAGAGCCCTATTCCCTTAAGGGGGATTGATGCTACGCCATTGGCCAAGAATAAACCTCAGTACTGGACACAGTTAACCATGTACATGGCTCCAGCACATCAAGAAAATATTCGCTTTTTGGTGTTGCATAATTTGCATGATGTTGTTGTGCTGGGTTTTCCATGGTTACAGGTACATAATCCAGTGCTGGATTGGAGATCTATGTCTGTAACTAGTTGGGGTTGTCAGGGGATACATAGTGATATTCCTTTGATGTCCATTTCCTCGTCCTCTTCTTCTGAAGTTCCTGAGTTTTTCTCGGATTTCCAGGATATATTTGATGAGCCAGTCCAGTTCCCTGCCTCCTCATAGGGACTGCGATTGTGCCATTAATTTGATTCCTGGCTGTAAGTTCCCTAAGGGCCGACTTTTCAATCTGTCTGTGCCAGAGCATGTCGCTATGCGGAGTTATATAAAGGAGTCCTTGGAGAAGGGGCATATTCGCCCGTCTTCGTCACCGTTGGGAGCGGGATTTTTTTTCTGTTGCCAAGAAGGATGGCTCCTTGAGACTCTGTATAGATTATCGCCTTCTCAATAAGATCACGGTCAAATTCCAGTACCCTTTACCTTTACTTTCTGATTTGTTTGCTCGGATTAAGGGTGCCAGTTGGTTTACTAAAATCGACCTTCGAGGGGCGTATAATCTCGTGCGTATTAAACAAGGTGATGAATGGAAAACAGCATTTAATACGCCCGAAGGCCATTTTGAATATCTTGTGATGCCATTTGGGCTCTCTAATGCTCCATCGGTATTTCAGTCCTTTATGCATGATATCTTCCGGAATTATCTGGATAAATTCATGATTGTGTATTTGGATGGTATTTTGTTTTTTTCCGATGATTGGGAGTCTCATGTGAAGCAGGTTAGGATGGTGTTTCAGGTCCTTCGTGCTAATGCGTTGTTTGTGAAGGGGTCTAAGTGCCTCTTTGGAGTTCAGAAGGTTTCTTTTTTGGGTTTCATTTTTTCTCCCTCGGCTATTGAAATGGACCCTGTTAAAGTCCAGGCCATTCATGATTGGACTCAACCCACATCTGTAAAGAGCCTTCAAAAATTTTTGGGCTTTGTTAATTTTTATCGTCGCTTTATTGCTAATTTTTCTAGTGTGGTGAAGCCTCTGACCAATTTGACAAAGAAAGGCGCTGATGTGATGAATTGGTCCTCTGCGGCTGTTGAGGCCTTTCAGGAGCTTAAACGTCGTTTTACTTCTGCCCCTGTGTTGCGTCAGCCAGATGTTTCTCTCCCTTTTCAGGTTGAGGTTGATGCTTCTGAGATTGGGGCAGGGGCCGTTTTGTCTCAGAGAAATTCTGATGGCTCTTTGATGAAACCATGTGCTTTCTTCTCCAGAAAGTTTTCGCCTGCTGAGTGAAATTATGATGTCGGCAATCGGGAGTTGTTGGCTATGAAGTGGGCATTTGAGGAGTGGCGACATTGGCTTGAGGGAGCCAAGCATCGTGTGGTGGTCTTGACTGATCATAAAAATCTGATTTACCTCGAGTCTGCTAAGCGGTTGAATCCTAGACAAGCTCGGTGGTCTCTGTTTTTCTCCCGTTTTGATTTTGTGGTCTCGTATATTCCGGGATCTAAGAATGTGAAGGCTGATGCCCTTTCTAGGAGTTTTTTGCCTGCTTCTCCGGGGGTTCTTGAGCCGGCTGGGATCCTCAAGGAGGGGGTGATTCTTTCTGCCATCTCCCCTGATTTGCGGCGGGTACTTCAGGAGTTTCAGGCTGATAAACCTGATCGCTGTCCAGTGGGGAAACTGTTTGTTCGTGATAGATGGACTAGCAGGGTAATTTCTGAGGTTCATTGTTCGGTGTTGGCTGGTCACCCTGGGATTTTCGGTACCAGAGATTTGGTAGCTAGGTCCTTTTGGTGGCCTTCCTTTTCACGGGATGTGCGTTCGTTTGTGCAGTCCTGTGGGACCTGTGCTCAGGCTAAGCCTTGCTGTTCCCATGCCAGTGGTTTGCTTTTGCCCTTGCCTATTCCTGAGAGGCCCTGGACGCATATTTTATGGATTTTATTTCTGATCTTCCTGTTTCTCAAAAGATGTCTGTCATCTGGGTGGTTTGTGACCGGTTTTCTAAGATGGTCCATTTGGTACCTTTGCCTAAGTTGCCTTCCTCCTCTGATTTGGTTCCATTATTTTTTCAGCATGTGGTTCGTTTGCATGGTATTCCGGAGAATATTGTGTCTGATAGAGGTTCCCAGTTCGTTTCTAGGTTTTGGCGGTCTTTTTGTGCTAGAATGGGCATTGATTTGTCTTTTTCTTCAGCATTCCATCCTCAGACAAATGGCCAAACGGAGCAAACCAATCAGACCTTGGAAACCTATTTGAGATGCTTCGTGTCTGCTGATCAGGATGATTGGGTGACCTTTTTGCCGTTGGCCGAGTTTGCCCTTAATAATCGGGCTAGTTCGGCTACCTTGGTTTCGCCTTTCTTTTGTAACTTTGGTTTTCATCCTCGTTTTTCTTCAGGGCAGCTTGAGCCTTCTGACTGTCCTGGTGTGGATTCTGTGGTGGACAGGTTGCAGCAAATTTGGATTCATGTGGTGGACAATTTGACATTGTCTCAGGAAAAGGCTCAACGTTTTGCTAACCGTCGTCGGTGTGTTGGTCCCCGGCTTCGTGTTGGGGATCTGGTCTGGTTGTCTTCTCGTCATGTTCCTATGAAGGTTTCTTCCCCTAAGTTCAAGCCTCGCTTTATTGGGCCTTATAAGATTTCTGAAATTATCAATCCGGTGTCTTTTCGTTTGGCCCTTCCAGCTTCTTTTTCCATTCATAATGTGTTCCATAGATCCTTGTTGCGGAGATATGTGGTACCTATGCTTCCCTCCGTTGATCCTCCTGCTCCGGTGTTGGTTGAGGGGGAATTGGAATATGTGGTGGAGAAGATTTTGGATTCTCGTTTTTCGAGGCGGAAGCTTCAGTATCTGGTCATGTGGAAGGGTTATGGCCAGGAGGATAATTCTTGGGTTGTTGCCTCCGATGTTCATGCTGCCGATTTGGTTCGTGCTTTCCATTTGGCTCGTCCTGATCGGCCTGGGAGCTCTGGTGAGGGTTCGGTGACCCCTCCTCAAGGGGGGGGGTACTGTTGTGAATTCCGTTCTGGAGCTCCCTCCTGTGGTTGCTAATGGTATTTTTGTGAGTTCTGCCCTTGGGCTCCCTCTGGTGGTTTCGAGTGGTACTGCTGCTCCTTTAGGTAGCTGTAGCAGCTGCCTTCACTATTCGCCTTGCCTGGGTTTGTTATTTAAACCTGCTCTGGGCTTTAGTTCATGCCAGCTGTCAATGTCTTAGGTTGGATTTGGTTCTCTCCTTGGATTTCTCATATGGCCTGTCCTTGTCAGCAAAAGATAAGTTTTTGCTAGTTCTTGTTTGTCCATTTGCTTTGGACTCTATTGCTCTGCAAATATGTCTCTTTTTGTCGAGCTTGTCACTATGTCATATTCAGGCTAGCTGGAAGCTCTGGGGAAGCAGATTTGCCCCTCCACACCGTGAGTCGGTGTGGAGTTCATTTTTGTAAACTCTGCGTGGATTTTGTAGTTTTTTATACTGACCACACAGTATCCTTTTCTCTCTGTCTATCAAGTTTAGTATTGGCCTCCTTTGCTGATATCTGATTTCATTTCTGTGTACGTCATTTCCCTCTCCACTCACAGTCAATATTTGTGGGGGGCTATCTTTCCTTTTGGGGTTTTCTCTGAGGCAAGATAGCTTTCTATTTCCTTCTTTAGGGGTAGCTAGTTCTTAGGCTGTGAAGAGGTGTCTAGGGAGAGTCAGGAACATCCCACGGCTATTACTAGTGTTGTTGTTAGGATTAGGGACGGCGGTCAGTAGAGTTACCACCTCCTCAGAGCTCATTCCATGTTGCGTTTTAGCCACCAGGTCATATCAGTGTGGCCTCTTAACCACCAGGTCATAACAGCGGAGTCCACGTCCACAATCAGGTGAGCGTACCGACAATATTTTATTTCATTTGCGCTTTCTGTCTCTCCAGCTTTATTGTTTGATTTATAGTAGATATTCAAGCATGAATCAAACCCATGAGTAAAGTGCGGTGTAACAAAAAGGTGCCATTCTGGTTGTTTTTTAACATTGATGACCTATTCTCTGGATAGGTCATCAATGTCTGACCGGCAGGGTTGAGCGACCTTTACTTTTATAGGATCGGGTCTGGTTTCACGAAACCCGACTTTTTCAAAAGTCGGGTCGAGTGAAATCGGCCGATCCTATAAAAAAGTCGGGGTCGGGGTCGGCCGAAACTCGAAACCCAATGCAGTGCATTGGGTTTCCAATGGTTCCCAGGGTCTGAAGGAGCGGAAACTCTCCTTCAGGCCCTGGGATCCATATTTAAGTGTAAAATAAAGAATTAAAATAAAAAATATCGCTATACTTACCCTCTGATGCGCCCTGGTACTAACCGGGAACCTTCCTTCCTTAGAATCAGCCTTCCAGGGCCTTGCGGTGACATCACGGTGACGTCGCGGCTTGTGATTGGTCGGGCGGCCCCCATGTGACCGCTCGCGCGACCAATCACAAGCCGCGACGTCTCCGTGACGTCACCGAAGGTCCTGGAAGGGCTGATTCTTAGGAAGGAAGGCTGCCAGAAAGAAGCCGAGGGTGAGTATATTCCTATTAGCTATATACTCACCCTCGTACATGCCCTGCTTCTTTCCGGCAGCCTTCCTTCCTAAGAATCAGCCCTTCCAGGACCTTCGGTGACGTCACGGAGACGTCACGGCTTGTGATTGGTCGCGCGAGCGGTCACATGGGGGCCGCACCAACCAATCACAAGCCGCGACGTCACCGTGACGTCACCGCAAGGCCCTGGAAGGCTGATTCTAAGGAAGGAAGGTTCCCGGTTAGTACCAGGGCCCGTCAGAGTGTAAGTATAGCGATATTTTTTATTTTAATTCTTTATTTTACACTTAAATCTGAATTCCGATACCAATTCCCGATATCTTAAACATATCGGGAATCGGTATCGGAATTCCGATTCCAGATTCAGAAGATCGCCGACCTCATGGCCGACCCCACACAGGGGTCGGGTCGGGTTTCATGAAACCCGACTTTGCCAAAAGTCGGCGACTTCTGAAAATAGTCGACCTGTTTCGTTCAACCCTACTGACCGGTAGGGGTCTGTCACCCGAAACCCCCAATGATCAGCTGTTACCGGTGTACTCTGCGCCGGCTGGATGTACTCACACGCAGATCTGGCCGTCTTCTGATAATGGCCATCACAGGGTACTACACAACCACCTCCTATTGATTTGAATAGGAGACAGAGGTATAGTACTACTTTCAACTCCCAGTCCGACAGGGTTTATTCCGCTATTTTAAACGCTTGGCCTATACTTAAATTGCATGTAACTCTCGCCAAAATTATTCCAGACAAACCATCTGTAGCTTACAGACGGGGGAAGAATTTGCGCGACCTTCTGGTCTCTAGTCACTATGACAATTATCATAAAATGACATTTCTAGATAGATTCCCTAGGAGGGTAGGCTGTGTTCCGTGTGGTGGCTGCGTCGCCTGCCCTAACGTGGACCGTGTTGATACGTTTAGTAATTTTGATGGGACTAAGACCTATAAAATTAAACATCATATAACATGTACAACAAGATATGTGGTATATTGTGCCACATGTCCTTGTGGGCTTATATATATAGGCCTCACATCGAGACAGCTTAAAGTTCGTATCAGGGAACACGTTTTGGGCATTGAGGCGGCGGCCACTCACGCGGAGCCGGCCACCCTTAAAACCATCTCTTGCCACTTTAAGTTATTACATAATTGTAATGGTGCTCTCCTTCGAGTACGTGGCATTGATTGTATTAAGATCAATATACGTGGTGGGAATCTATCTAGACGTCTTAGTCAGATGGAGGCCAGATGGATTTGGAGGTTGAACACCGTACATCCACATGGCCTTAATGAATGTCTCTCATTCGTCTCTTTTCTGTGAATTGGCTGTTTTCATGGGTTGGCTATATTTGCGGATCTCTGTATAGTTTTTAATTTTAATTTTTTATATGTTTTTTATTTGATTTTCTTATTAACCTTTTTTTATTTTTTTTGTAGTACTATTACGCTTGTTGTCTTGTCATCTACTTGCAATCCAGTTCCGGTGTGGTGTATGAACATCGTTGGACCAACTACCTGTGCGGCTTTCTTGCATTTTGAATTTGGTGCTTTATTATTTTTATCACCCTCTGTGTGTCCTCATATGTGGCAGGGTTTATTATATGCGCTGTACTGACATTTTGGATGTATTGTGTCTTTTTGACTCTAGCTGCATTGATGTATATTTAGCATTAGGCCCCCCTTTTTGTTTATTTCATCTATCACCCAGTTAAATTATACATAATATTATTATTTTTTATATACTCTTTATTGACTGCCTGGTATATGTGATATGTACTGTACATATTGATGGACTATGTAACAATATCGTGATCATTGTTGAGTTGTGGGTCACGTTATATCATGTAAGATATGTACTATGGTTGTTCATCTGATGCATTTATAAATGTATATTATGCAGTTTTGTAATATATGCAGCGATATAGTAATCTTTTGACATTAGTTACTATCATCATTGGTGGCACTATGTGGGGCTGTATGGCTTTTTAAACCCTTGTTATTTGTTCAAATGCGCGCACAGGGTGTTATATTTGCTTCGCCATCAGATTCGTATGCTTGGGCATTATTTTCCTTCTCATAACATGGCCGCACCTGTATTTTTGGTCCTTGATATAAGTACATCTTCATCTATATTGCGGCGTTCCCTGTTCCAACATGGCCGCATTTGTACTTCCGGTCATGCGCATGGGGCGATTATCGTACTTCTGGGTCGCGGCCCGGTGCCGGATCACATGGGCCCGTGCTTTCCGGTGCTGGTCTGGCGCCCTGATTATTTAGCGTTCCTGCGTATTGGCTATCTGGGACCATGATTAATATAAAAACCCACTTTGGTATTTGACATGACACGCCCCCTGAGGAAGGACATCTCCGAAACGCGCGTCGGGGTGGGTCTGGAGCGGACGCTCTCCCAGCGTTAGCAGCTGGTAAGACACTTCTTGGATACATCTTATATTGGCATAATCTTTGGATATTTGTTGGTATGGGCTCCTGAGAGATATACATGTAGCATGCTCAGAGACTTTTAAAATGTAGCAGGCAGTAACTAGGGAGTACTCTGTACCTTTATTGTGTTTTGCCTGGCTGCTGATGTGTGGTGTGTGGTCGGGCTCCATGCGTACTGTATATGATATCTGCATTTTTTAACCCACTATTTCTGTATTCCTTGTTGTGTTATTTATATATTGAATAAAGATTTTTGTCTATTTTGGACGTTCTTTGCACCTATTTTTTGTGGTTTTTTGCTTTAGCAATTATTTGGTGTGTCCTGTGACATCCTTTATACAGGCGCTAGTTACCTCTTACATATACTGAATTGTGACATCATGAGTAGAGGGTTTACTGGATTTTGCTTGTTTTGTTTTCCTTGTTTTTACTTAAGCAATAAGCATAGCATAATAGTATGAGCATTATAGCTCAGGTAACACCCTGCCCGCAGGGAAATATGAGAACAATTGTATAAGAGATATATTATACCTGTAGGCTGAGTACCAATGGAGCAGGGACTCACACTGCCTGTGTGTCCACCCCAACACGCGTTTCGGAACCAACCTCCATCAGGTAAACCTTCATCCATGCTTATATGCATGATTCGACACCATACCACTTGGTTCCTAGTGCAGGGATAACTTTAATTTTCATGTGTTGTGTCTTTGCTACACATGCTACATATATTCCACTTGTCATACTCTCCCATTGAGGTATGTTATAATTCTCTGCCTTGTGTGTCCATGCACGTTCTGTATATGTTGTGTACCCACATTCTCTTCTGGGTGTTTTTACTAATACTTAATAAAGATTTGCTATACTTTTACATTATATGGGACTGTGTGATCGTCTCTTTTTCTCCCCTCTTATTGTCATGTTCCATGATGATCTGTCTTATGTTCACACGATCCTGATTTCAATCCTTTTTTTTTCAGGACAAAAACCGCAGCTCTTGGCAGAAAACGCAGGTGCGTTTTTGGTGCGTTTTTGATGCGGTTTTTGATGCGGTTTTTAGTGCGGTTTTTTATGCAGTTTTCTCTGCAGATTGTCTGTGTTTGACACAAATAAAGCTTTAACTGCAGTGGGGGGAAAAAAAAAAAGAAATGATGTCATTTCCTTGTCCAACCCTTTTCTTCTTCCATCCTCCATTTTGGGACTAAACACCAAAATGAGTGGACGTGTTTTGAATGACAGCGCTCCGCCGAGTGCGGAGCGTAGGCCAGATCACAGCCCGCGGATCCAGCTCTATCCAGCTATGCGTCATGCGCCCCTATATTTAACATGGGGGCGCATGGACATGCGTCGCACTTGCGTTTTGCGCCGCATGCGTCACTGCAGCGCACGCATCCGGGCGCAGAGGACGCAGCAAGTTGCATTTTTGCTGCGTCCAAAATCAATCAAAAAAAGGACGCATGCGGCGCAAAACGCAGCGTTGTGCATGCGTTTTGCTGCGTTTTTGTTTGCGTTGTGTGTTGCGGCGCCGACGCTGCGGCGCACAACGCAAATGTGAACATAGCCTAAGTGCCACGTATTTAAGTGCCACGTATCACGTATGTCAGTGCCACGTATTTCAGTGCCACGTATTTCAGTGCCACGTGCCACGTATTTAAGTGCCACGTGCCACGTATCACGTATTTCAGTGCCACGTATCACGTATTTCAGTGCCACGTGCCACGTATTTAAGTGCCACGTGCCACGTATCACGTATTTCAGTGCCACGTATCACGTATTTCAGTGCCACGTATTTCAGTGCCACGTATTTCAGTGCCACGTATTTCAGTACCACGTATTTCAGTGCCACGTATTTAAGTGCCACGTGCCACGTATTTAAGTGCCACGTGCCACGTATTTCAGTGCCACGTATTTAAGTGCCACGTGCCACGTATCACGTATTTCAGTGCCACGTATCACGTATTTCAGTGCCACGTATCACGTATTTCAGTGCCACGTATTTAAGTGCCACGTATTTCAGTGCCACGTATCACGTATTTCAGTGCCACGTATCACGTATTTCAGTGCCACGTGCCACATATTTAAGTGACACGTATCACGTATTTAAGTGCCACGTGTCACGTATTTAATTGCCACGTATTTAAGTGCCACGTATCCCACGAAGATTTTCCATGGAGAACAGACACATCCAGAGACATGTCTGCTCTCCACGGCTGCAGCAACACACTGACAGGAGCCATAGTTCCTGTCGGTGTGTCACTGCGCATGCGCGAGCGAGTTTACCGGCGGTCATTGACCCCGGCACTCTCGCTTAACGGCAGTGCTGCGTGGGAAAGTTCAACGCAGCTGTACTGCTGTTAACCGAGACGCCGGAGTCATTGAACTCCGGAACAGTACACGATACACTGCTAGGAGCTTCGCTCCTGGCAGTGTATCGCCGGAGAGCAGCCGATCGGCGTGGGACACTCGTTTTATGGATTCTGCGGACAGGGAGTATGAATTTGATTTTTTATTTTGTGATTTTTTCCTGGAGGATCGAGGGATTCGCCTACAAGTGTGCTGTTGGTGAGTATATACTCTGTGTTATATGTTGTATGTACTGTGTGTCATGTATGTGTATTGTGTGTAGGTGTTTTGTGTAACTTTACAATTGTACTAAGTCGCCGGACACAGGGACAACTCTCCCATCCTAATACCGGATGGGAGTCGTAGTCCCATACGGCGACTTAGCACAATGGTGGCGTCGCATGGGGACACACACACACACACACACACACGCATACACACACACATATACACACACCACACAGACAGACACACACACATACCAATTCAATCAAACGGCCGACACGATCCCCATGCGACGGTACGCCTCCATGTCTCTCCGCCCAAGCACTTCCGCCGACGCACTTCCGGCCGCTTCCCCGCACTTCCGGCTGCAGCGGTTCTGCACCACAAACCGCAATAAAACCCGCAGATATATTTTTGATCTGCGGGTTTTACTGCGGGTTTGACCTCACAATGGAGGTCTATGGGTGCAGAACCGCTGCAGTTTCGGGGAAAGAAGTGACATGCTCCTTCTTTTTTCCCGCACCGATTCATCGCGGCTTTTTAAGGGAAATTCAGGACCGTGTGCACAGTGGTTCCTGTTTTCCATAGGGGTACATTGTAATGTACCCTGCATGGAAAACAGCTGCGGAACCGCAGCGGCAAAACCGCTGCGGTTCTGCAGTAAAAAACGCACTGTGTGAACATGGCCTTACTCTGTATGCTACTTCAGTGGCAATAATTAATACTTTTTTTGTGCATTTTTGTGTATACTTTATAACTGTGCCATTTATTTAAAAGAGCTACTGGTATTATCCTCTTCAGGGAATGTCTAATCAGAAAATTGCCTATTGATTGGCAGGTTTTTCTGTTAAATGTGTTTTTAAAAAATTGGGGGCATTTTTTTTTCAATATCACCATCTGTATGAAAAATTAAAATTAGAAACCTTGCAATTTTCAAAATGGCCACTGAGGCTATTCTCGATTCTAGTTCCTGTTGGAAATTCACATGTACATTAGCAGCAGTAGACTGACTCAGACCTTATCTTTTATATTGAATCATCTAATGAGCGTGTACAAAGGTCAATATGAAGGGTGGGGGAGCAGGAGGAGCTGTGACAACACTTACTGTGATTGGTGGTTCCTAATTTATCAGCTGTTTATAGAGGTATCACTTGTCACTGTAACCCGGACTCTGAAGATGAGAAAAACTGCTGAAAACTCTTCCTGAAATATCAAAAAATTAGAAATTTAAAAAAAATATATCACAAACACTTTATTTTAAAATAAGTCATTTTCTGCTGTTAGCGTCCAATCTGCTAAACGCAGATTAGAATTGTGGTCTGGCTGGCCATCTCATAGACAAAGTACTGGCACCGTAGCATGGCAATGGTACACTAGGACTGATAAGGTTCAGCAAAGAAAAAGTCTAAACTACAGCTGAAAGTTGGAGGAATCACTTGATCCACACTTTATGGTGTATATCAGTGGCGGCGAACCTATGGCACGAGTGCCAGAGGGGGCATGGAGAGCCCTCCCGGTGGGCATGCACGCCATCTCCTCATGACTAGTGCCACCACCACTCTTCTCAGCCCCCTCGCCATCTCCCTCATCACTAGCACTGTGGCCACTCTCTTCTGCACGCACAACATCCCATCAGGTCATGCATCCTGCCATCAGTCTGCGCGTGGGCTGAGGAGAGTGGCGGCTCTAGTGCTAGGAATGGGATATATGAATAGACCAGATCAGAGTTGGAACGGGCAGAAGTGAGTAGTTACCGTATATACTCATGTGTAAGCTGAGTTTTTCAGCACATTTTTTGTGTGCTGAAACGCTCCCCTCGGCTTATACACGAACACGAGTCATTGTTCCAGAAGACGACAGGGAAGGGAGAGTGGCGGAGCAGCAGATCACAGGAGGGTGGAACCAGTAGCTGTGGCTAAAGCCTGTGCCCCCTGCTAAAGAGAAATGAATTTTCACTGCACTAGCAGTGAGTATTAATTTTTCTTATAGTGTGCACAGTGTCAGCCGCAGCAGCCGGCTTCCTGCAGCAGTCAGGCGATCACATGTGCCTGCTCATTAAGGTAATGAATATTCACCTCTCTCCACTCCCATAGGTGTGGTGTGGAGTGAAAATTCATTACCTTAATGATTGGGACACGTGATTGCTCGGCCACAGGAGCTACTGTCACAGGAACAAGATGCTGCGAGGGTGCGCAGGGAAGGTAAGTAGAATGTTTTTTTTATGCTTTTCTCATGGGGGCCATACATACAAGGATAAGGATGAGGAACCATGCATATAAGGACAGGTGTTGTGTCCCATAAATGGGAACAGCTTTTGTGTTTTCTGTGTTATGCATTATATTCTGTTGTTGCTGGGCAGAAGCCCTGCCCTTTGAAAATTGTCCCTTCTTTCCTGTAGTTGTGATGTTAGCCCTTGCTCCTCCCATCTTTCCCATTATTCAGTTTATTGTAACCATCTTTGGACATACATATGTACTTTGCTGTTTGGGATTACTCTTTCCTCCTGCTGCATTGTACGTTAATACAAGATTTCAGAGAAAATCAACTCTGTTTCTCCTGGACTCTTTTTACATGTCAGTGTGGCTGAGTTGGAACTATCTGAGGATGCATTGCATGTGAGTACAACAGTCATAGAGTTATCTAAGGGATTGATTGCTAAGGATTTAGAGACTCATACTGCCTTGAAGAGCCAGAATAACAGGGATAAGGAGCCATGCATTCAAGGATGGGGATGAGGAACCATACAGACAAAAATGGGGATAAGGAGTCATGCATACAACGATGGAGATAATGAGCTATGCATACAAGGATGAGGATACGGAGCCATGCAAACAATGATAGAGATGAGGAGCCATGTAAACAAGGATAGGGATGAGGAGCCATGCAGACAAGGCTCGAGATGAGGAGCCATGCAAACAAGGTTGGGAATGAGGAGCCATGCATACAAGGATGGGGATGAGGAGCCACACATACAATGAGAGGAATGAGGAACAATGCAGACAAGGATGGGGATAAGGAGCCATGCAGGTAAAGATGGGAATGAGGAACCATGCATACCAGAATAGGGATTAGGGGACAATGCATACCCGGCTTATACTCGAGTCAATAATTTTTCCCAGTTTTTCGTGGCAAAATTACGTTCCTCGGCTTATACTCGGGTTGGTTTATACATGAGTATATACGGTATTTATTTTTTATGTGAAGCCATTATACTGTATGGAGCACTATGTGGGCACATTATACAGTATGAAACACTGTGTGGGGCCAATATACAGTATGGAGCATCATGTGGGGCCATTATACAGTATGGAGCATCGTGTGGGGCCATTATGCAGTATGGAGAATTGTGTGGGGCCATTATACATTATGGAGCATCGTGTGTGGCCATTATGCAGTATGGAGCATTGTGTGAGGCCATTATACAGTATGGAGCATCACGTGGGGCCATTATACAGTATGGAGCATTGTGTGGGGCCATTACTAAGACTAAGAGCACTTCTGTGTTTGAAACGCGTACAGTTTATTCAGGCACTCTCCTTCCGGTATATCCGTTTTTTGTGTGCCTTATAGCCTATTTTAAATTAATGCTATTAAAGTTAAGTGATTTTATCTCTTGGAGCTGGATTCCCTTTTTTTCACATGTAGGGCCATTATACAGTTTGGAGAACTCCATATTATAGTATTAGAGCATCGTGTGGGGTCATTATACTACATGGAGTACTATGTGGGGCCCATTACACTTTATGGAGGACTATGTGGAGGCCATTGCACTGTATGGAGGACTATGTGGAGCCATTATGCTTTATGGAGATCTATGTGGAGCCATTGTACTGTATGGGGGACTTTATGCGCCCGTTATACTGTATGGAGGGCTGTGTGGAAATTATAGTTGGAGAATCATACTGTGATGGGGTCACCATTCTTTGTTGGGGAAACTGAGGGAGAGGGGTACAGTAGGTTCAACATACTGTGCGTGTGGAGGAGTTCACTGTGGGGGGTATCATACTGTGCTTGGTAGCACTTTTGCTTGTGGAGCGCCCCCATGGGGCCGTGGGGTACTCGGTACCGGGTCCTTCGGTTCACAGGGGGATGTCACAGTGGCTGACCTGGTCCGTGGCCCTGGGACATCCGTGTAAAAGGGAAAGGTCTTTATTGGGATAAAGTTTGTGTTTGTGATGCCACCTGTGGTATTCGGTCAGGGTGACCGACGCTGCTTTAACCCCTTTACCCCAAGGGTGGTTTGCACGTTAATGACCAGGAAAATTTTTACAATTCTGACCACTGTCCCTTTATGAGGTTATAACTTTGGAACGCTTCAACGGATCCCGGTGATTCTGACAATGTTTTCTCGTGACATATTGTACTTCATGATAGTGGTAAAATTTCTTTGATATTACCTGCGTTTATTTGTGAAAAAAATGGAAATTTGGGAAAAATTTAGAAAATTTCACAATTTTCCAACTTTGAATTTTTATGCCCTTAAATCACAGAGATATGTCACACAAAATACTTAATAACTAACATTTCCTACATGTCTACTTTACATCAGCACAATTTTGGAACCAACATTTTTGTTGTTAGGGAGTTATAAGGGTTAAAAGTTGACCAGAAATTTTTTTCATTTTTACAACACCATTTTTTTTAGGGACCATATCTCATTTGAAGTCATTTTGAGGGGTCTATATGATAGAAAATATCCAAGTGTGACACCATTCTAAAAACTGCATCCCTCAAGGTGCTCAAAACCACATTCAAAAAGTTTATTAACCCTTCAGGTGTTTCACAGGAATTTTTGGAATGTTTAAATAAAAATGAACATTTAACTTTTTTTCACACAAAATTTATTTCAGCTCCAATTTGTTTTATTTTACCAAGGGTAACAGGAGAAAATGGACCCCAAAAGTTGTTGTACAATTTGTCCTGAGTACGCTGATACCCAATATGTGGGGGTAAACCACTGTTTGGGCGCATGGCAGAGCTCGGAAGGAAAGGAGCACCATTTTACTTTTCAATGCAAAATTGACTGGAATTGAGATGGGACGCCATGTTGCGTTTGGAGACCCCCTGATGTGCGTAAACATTGAAACCCCCCCAAGTGACACCATTTTGGAAAGTAGACCCCTTAAGGAACTTATCTAGATGTGTGGTGAGCACTTTGACCTTACAAGTGCTTCACAGAAGTTTATAATGCAGAGTCGTAAAAATAAAAATTCATATTTTTTCACAAAAATTATCTTTTTGCCCCCAATTTTTTATTTTCCCAAGGGTAAGAGAAGAAATTGGACCCCAAAAGTTGTTGTGCAATTTGTCCTGAGTACGCTGATACCCCATATGTGGGGGTAAACGACTGTTTGGACGCATGGTAGAGCTCGGAAGGGAAGGAGAGCCGTTTGACTTTTCAATGCAAAATTGACTGGAATTGAGATGGGACACCATGTTGCGTTTGTAGAGCCCCTGATGTGCCTAAACATTAAAAACCCCCACAAGTGACACCGTTTTGGAAAGTAGACCCCCTAAGGAACTTATCTAGATGTGTTTTGGGAGCTTTGAACCCCCAAGTGTTTCACTACAGTTTATAACGCAGAGCCGTGAAAATATATATTTTTTTTTCAGAAAAATGATTTTTTAGCCCCCAGTTTTGTATTTTCACAAGGGTAACAGGATAAATTGGACCCCAATAGTTGTTGTCCAATTTGTCCTGAGTACGCTGATACTCCATATGTGGGGGGAACCACTGTTTGGGCGCATGGCAGAGCTCGGAAGGGAAGGAGCGCCATTTGGAATGCAGACTTAGATGGATTGGTCTACAGGCGTCACGTTGCATTTGCAGAGCCCCTGATGTACCCAAACAGTAGAAACCCCCCACAAGTGACCCCATATTGGAAACTAGACCTCCCAAGGAACTTATCTAGATGTGTTGTGAGAACTTTGAACCCCCAAGTGTTTCACTACAGTTTACAACGCAGAGCCGTGAAAATAAAAAATCCTTTTTTTTCCCACAAAAATGATTTTTAGCCCCCCAAATTTTTATTTTCCCAAGGATACCAAGAGAAATTGGACCCCAAAAGTTGTTGTCCAATTTGTCCCGAGTACGCTGATACCCCACATGTTGGGGTAAACCCCTGTTTGGGCGCACGGGAGAGCTCGGAAGGGAAGGAGCACTGTTTTACTTTTTCAACACAGAATTGGCTGGAATTGAGATCGGACGCCATGTCGCATTTGGAGAGCCTCTGATGTGCCTGAACAGTGGAAACTCCCCAATTCTACCTGAAACACTAATCCAAACACACCCCCAATGGTAACCCTAACCACACCCCTAACCCTGACACACCCCTAACTCTAATCCCAACCCTAATCCCAACCATAAATGTAATCCAAACCCTAACCCTAACTTTAGCCCCAACCCTAACCCTAACTTTAGCCCCAACCCTAACTTTAGCTCCAACCCTAGCCCCAACCCTAACCCTAGCCCTAACCCTAGCCCTAGCCCTAACAATAGCCCTAGCCCTAGCCCTAATCCTAACCCTAGCCCTAACCCTAATGGGAAAATGGAAATAAATACATTTTTTTAATTTTATTATTTTTCCCTAACTAAGGGTTGATGAAGGGGGGTTTGATTTACTTTATAGCGTTTTTTATAGCAGATTTTTATGATTGGCAGCTGTCACACACTAAAAGACACTTTTTATAGCAAAAAAGTTTTTGCGTCTCCACATTTTGAGACCTACAATTTTTCCATATTTTGGTCCACAGAGTCATGTGAGGTCTTGCTTTTTGCGGGACGATTTGACGTTTTTATTGGTAACATTTTCGGACACGTCACAGTTTTTGATCGCTTTTTATTCCAATTTTTGTGAGGCAGAATGACCAAAAACCAGCTATTCATGAAATTCTTTTGGGGGAGGCGTTTATACCGTTCCACGTTTGGTAAAATTGATAAAGCAGTTTTATTCTTCGGGTCAGAACGATTACAGCGATATCTCGTTTATATCTTTTTTTATGTTTTGGCGCTTTTATACGATAAAAGCTATTTTAAAGAAAAAATAATTATTTTGGCATCGCTTTATTCTGAGGACTATAACTTTTTTATTTTTTTGCTTATGATGCTGTATGGTGGCTCGTTTTTTGTGGGACAAGATGACGTTTTCAGCGGTACCATGGTTATTTATATCCGTCTTTTTGAGCGCGTGTTATTCCACTTTTTGCTCGGCGGTATGATAATAAAGCGTGTTTTGCCTCGTTTTTTTTTTTTTCTTACGGTGTTTACTGAAGGGGTTAACTAGTGGGACAGTTTTATAGGTTGGGTCGTTACGGACGAGGCGATACTAAATATGTGCACTTTTATTGTTTTGTTTTTTAATTTAGATAAAGAAATGTATTTATGGGAATAATAATTTTTTTTTCTTTATTTAGGAATTTTTTTATTTTTTTTTTACACATGTGGAATTTTTTTTATTTACTTTTTTACTTTGTTCCAGGGGGGGACATCACAGATCGCTGATCTGACAGTTTGCACAGCACTCTGTCAGATCAGCGATCTGACTTACAGTGCTGCAGGCTTACCAGTGCCTGCTCTGGACCCGGAAGTAGTCCCTGCAGGACCTGGATGCAGCCCCGCGGCCATTTTTGATCCGGGGCCTGCAGGGATAGGAGGTAAGAGACGCTCGGAGCAACGCGATCACATCACGTTGCTCCGGGGGTCTCAGGGAAGTCCGCAGGGAGCCCCCTCCCTGCGCGATGCTTCCCTGTACCGCCGGAACACTGCGATCATGTTTGATCGCAGTGTGCCGGGGGTTAATGAGCCGGGGGCGGTCCGTGACCGCTCCTGGCACATAGTGCCCATGTCAGCTGCGATAGTCAGCTGACGCCCGGCAGCGATCGGCCGCGCTCCCCCCGTGAGCGCGGCCGATCGCGCTGGAAGTACTATCCCATCGGTGGTCATACGGGCCCACCCCACCTCGACGGGATAGTAGGTCCGATGTCAGAAAAGGGTTAAGGGGTCCGCTGGGGTGATGTTATGGCAGCTAGAGGGTATACCTTCCCACAGGTGAAGTATGTCCCCAGGGCTTCCCGGTGTGTAGATGGTGGTATGGTGAGAGGCACAGAGAAGAACGAGGACACAAGGTTGCAGTCTCTTTACCTTTACTGAAGATTTCAGCATCCACAGTCCAGGGCACCAGATCACAGGGCAGGTAGAGTCCGGCTGGTTTGGAGGCAAGTCCAGAGTCCCCTTGTCCAGGTGGGTGAGAACAAGTACTTTGAATTATCCTGTAATGAATGGGCAGCCAGTGTAATGACTGGCGAAGAGTGAACACGTCCGAGTAATGATTAGCCAGATGGATGACCCTGGCTGCAGCATTAAGGATGGACTGGAGAAGGGAAAGTCGAGTGAGGGGGAGGCCAATTAATAGAGCATTACAGTAGTCCAGGCGGGAGTGGATCAGGGCAACAGTGAGGGTTTTTGTTGTTTCCATGGTGAGAAAAGGGCGGATTCTAGAGATGTTCTTTAGGTGTAAGCGGCATGAGCGGGCAAGAGATTGTATATGGGAGTTGAAGGAGAGATTGGAGTCAAACATAACACCCAGACAGCGCGCCTGCTGCCGGGGTGTTATTATGGTGCCACCCACGGAGAAGGAAATGTCAGATTTAGGGAGGTTAGACAGCGGGAGCAGAAGAAGTTCAGTTTTGGAGAGGTTGAGTTTCAAATAGAGAGCGGACATGATGTTGGAGACTGCGGACAGACAGTCGCTGGCGTTCTGTAGTACAGCGGGAGTAAGGTCAGGGCATGATGTGTATAGTTGTGTGTCATCAGCATAAAGATGGTACCGAAAGCCAAATCTGCTGATGGTCTGTCCAGTTGGGGCTATGTAGAGGGAGAAGAGAAGGAGGCCAAGGACTGAGCCCTGAGGTACCCCAACAGTGAGAGGAAGAGGAGATGAAGTGGAGCCAGAGAACAGAACACTGAAAGAGCGGTCAGAAAGATAGGAGGAGAACCAGGAGAGAGCAGTGTCCTTAATGCCTAGTGACAGGAGCCTAGAGAGTAAGAGAGGGTGGTCAACAGTGTCGAAAGCTGCAGAAAGGTCGAGAAGAATGAGCGGAGAGTGGTCACTGTTACATTTTGCTGTCAGAAGGTCATTGGTCACTTTGATGAGTGCAGTTTCTGTCGAATGTAGGGGGCGGAAACCGGACAGTGAAGGGTCTAGGAGGGAGTGAGTGGAGAGGTAACGGGTAAGGCGGAAGTAGATCAGGCGCCCCGGGAGTTTAGAGATGAAGGGGAGATTGGAGACCGGTCTGTAGTTGTTTGTGCAGAATGGGTCGAGGGTGGGTTTCTTTAGTAATGGAGTAATGATAGTGTTTGAAGGAGGTGGGGAAAATGCCAGAGGAGAGGGAGAGATTAAAGATTGTAGTTAGGTGAGTTGTGACGACTGGAGAGAGAGACTGGAGGAGGTGTGAGGGAATGGGGTCGGTAGTGCATGTAGTCGGACAAGAAGAGGAGAGGAGCTTGGAGACTTCTTCTTCTGTGATGGGATCGAATGTGGAGAGTGAGCCAGGGGAGATGAAGGGAGGGGGTGTCTGGGAGCGGATTTCCTGACGGATATTGTCTATTTTCTGTATAAAGTGGGAGGCCAGGTCATCAGCACAAGTGTCTGTGATAGGGGCTTGTGCTTTTGGACTGAGGAGGGAGTGAAAGGTGTCAAAAAGTTTCTTGGATAGTGAGGAGATCAGGGTGGCGTAGTAGGTCTGTTTGGCAAGGTGAAGGGCAGAGTTATAGGTCCTTAACATAAATTTGAAGTGTATGAAGTCTTCTGGTGTGCGTGTTTTCCTCCATAAGCGTTCAGCACACCTAGAGCATCGCTGGAAAAATCGGGTTTGCGATGTGAACCAGGGCTGTTTCACTCTGTGTTTGTAGGTTCTGAGGGTGAGGGGAGATACTTGGGCAAGGGTGCTTCTAAGAGTGTCATTGAAGTGATGTACAGCCTGATCAGGACAGGAAAAAGAAGAGAATGGGGACGATGAGTGTAGGGAGTCTGAAAGTGCGTGAGGATTAATAGCATGTATTATTTCTTTGCAAATAATAAGTGGGTTTTTGATTGCAGTTTGGGCACTCAGTCTCTAAAAGGTTCACCATCACTGGTGTATATTATTAATAGCAGAGTTTGCGATGCAGTGGTCATAGAATCAGACCATCTAGTAGACAAAGTGATCTCCTTTAGCTTGCTCAGTGGGATTCTGTGACATCTTTCCAGGGAATCTGAGTATCTAGAAGGAACATTTATCCCTTGAGTCACCTTTGTTACCTCTTCCAGATTAATTTTAGGTGAAGGAATAAAAATATTTGGCAAAAAATAAGAGACCCCTCACGCTTTTTAAGTTCCGGAGATAGCAGGTTGCTCAAGAAGACAGTAGAGCTAGGAGTTGCGATGACTTATTTCTTGAATATCTTTTATTCTTTTAAGTCCTATGAAGATATTGACTTGAGAAGTCCGTGCTCACTGTTCAGTCATTCGTGTCTCATCGGAAGAGGACAGTGACAGATGTCACGTTGACTTAGCGTCAATAAACCACAGGCCGCCTCTAGTTATCTGCTGCTTTCGGAAAGCATCTTGTGTGTACCCTCCAGTGAAATGAAGTGACAGGGTTTCTGTTCATGGATAGTTTTGACATTGTACGTTCTTCCCACTTTCATGTCTGATATTAAAAGAATTTACCATATAGATATATATTAGGATCCAGTCAACGCAATGTGAGAACGATGTCTTCATTTCAGTCTGGTGAAGTGAGGGGAGAGAAATTTTGGAAAAAAACATAATTTAAAGTTAAGTTAGACTCTGTCTTCATTTTAATCAGATTTTATACATGTACCACAAAGGATACTACACCGGAAACTTATCATAATTCAACAGTGTCTATTCGGCTAAAAATCGTGACCATGGAAGCCACCATGGACATGTAAACATAGTCTTAGAGTTATGGCATTGCTTGTACTGGAGTTTAACATGATGGTTTTAAATCTCACAAATGTGATCTGAGCATTGGACGTCTTTAGAGAAACTCTTGGTTTCCATCCATTCAAGAATGCATAAAGTTTTCTTCTAAAGGTTCATATTCAGGAGTGCACCACTACCTTGCCTCTCGGCTTCTTGTTCTCCTGAAGATTGTCTACACCACTGGTCTAAATTATGCACCCTCCGATGCTGCAGCATCACTGAAGTAGCGCAGACACTAAAGGTGGCCAAATCGTGTGCTACATCGATCTGGACAGATTTAGATTAGTGCTTACAAGCGCTATTAAAAATAGCTTGCATGTACTGCACATGCTCAGCCACACTACTAGACTGACACAATGACCCAGTAATTTAGACAACAAGCATTAAAAATGGAATTGAAATTTTTCCGTCCTTAAAAACAGCAAGAATTTTTTATAAGATTGAACCTAGGGTCACAAGAAAGTAGATTCTCTCCTCTGAGAGAATTGGATTCATTATGGTATTGACACTGTGATCAAACTCTGATGCGAATTTGGTCAGAGTGTCAGCATAGTGTGAACCAATTCTGTCTGATGAGAGAATCGTAGCATAGGTGAGAAGATTAAAATTTCTCCATCTTCTCCATTGTGTCAGTCCAATATTTTCCACACACCTATAGATTTTATTAGGTGAGCTGCAATTTTTCCACTGACAGATTCGATCTGTGAAAAAAATCGATAATCAGTGCTGATATCAGTAAATATCATTGGTCCGAGTGCTATCCAATAAAAATAGCACTCATCCGATAAACATGATAGTGTGAGCGAGCCCTAAAATTGCACAGTTGCTTATTTGTTGCGAGTACTTTGCAATCGTAACCATTATTAATGTTGACTGTTGAGACAACCACTTTAAAGACTGCATAGGGAATTATATGGTTGCCTTTTTCTAAAAACAAGACCACCCCTGTCCAGGATGTGCATCTTTTTTTACAGCTTAGTCTTATTCATTTATTATTCACCTCATTGTGGCTGAGTTGCAATGCGAGCCTTAACCAAGGGGCAGGTGTGGTGCTGTTTCAGGAAGAAAGCAGCCATGTTCTTTTAGTCCTTTACAACCCCTGTAAAGTAGATACAGTGAAGTGATAACCACATATTACAATAAACAATAGTGATCAAGAAGTATGGCGATCTCAAAGACGATAGCCTGTATGCATATATAATAGGACTAGGACAGATAGTCTTCCTCAAGAAGTGGTCTTCTAGAGATTAAGATGAAACATTTTTTTTAATATGGACCTGTTTAGCTGCCATGTTAGATCAATATGGCTTCTGATCCAATTGACAATGTCTCCAAGATGCAAGTCACTCAAGTCTTCTGGAAGATCATAATGATTTAGATATCTAACATGGCAACTAAAAAGGTTCAAATTCAAAACTGAGACTCTTAGACCTCAGGGCTTGGCTTATGGACTACTTTTTGGCTTTACTGAACTTTGTTATTGACATACATTGAAGATGATATCACTTCTTGAAGTCTTCTGGAAATGCTTCAGTCTACACTTGGTTACAGGTACTTCTACAGCTAACAATATTGCAACATACAGTATTTTGTCTTAACAAAAAAAATCATATGTTATAAAAAAGGGACATAAATTGTTATGAGTCAAATATATGGTCCTTATGCAACGTTGTCCTTACTCGAAGTGCTCAAAAATGTCAACTGGGCCAGTTATCTATTAGATTTCAGATTGTCCGATCCATCATTCCCATGGGAGATGATCCACTGCCAGATGCGTCTGTCAACCATTTGTCTCCCACTCCCCAATGAAAACACATGAAAGCTTAGCCAAGCTGAATATGTATATTATGGAGGAGTCAGAAGCAATGGTTGCTTGCCAAACGCCCTCTTTGTTGACAGCTAAGAAATGAATGGATTGGTGAATAAAGATCATATGGATGGATGGAAGAATAAGTGAATGAATAACTGGATGTTAGATGAATGAATAAGTGGATGGCTAAATAAATTTATAAATGGATGATAAATGAATAAGCAGATGGGTGAATAAATAAATGAATGAATAGATGATAGGTAAATGATTTCGTAGATGGATGGATGAATAACTAGCAGAAAAGAATAAATGAACGAATGTATGGTTGGTTGAATAATTGAATGGATGAATGAATGTATGAATAGAGAAATATTATTGTGCAGATCATTGCCATGTCCACCTGTTATAGGGGTATGTACGAATTTCCAGTCATCCAAAGAGTTGAGAGTTGGAAATCACTGTTTTATTGTAGCAATCTCAGTTCCTCAAGGAAATTGCAAAGGGAAGTCGTTATCACAGAGCAAAGAGAACTCAAATTGGTCCATGTGAACCCCAGATGAAAGACGAGGGGGGGCTAGGTCATTCATAGACGTCTAGTGCTGTGTGTTTTTAGGCTTCCTCTGTCACCATAGTTGCTTGACCTTAATTGTTTCCATGCACAGAAGATGAGGTCCCAAGTCAGGATTAGCAGGAGACTCATACTAATTGCCTTGTATTCATTCATTAATCTGCCCACCTTCATAACCCCTCTATCCAGAAAGCATCCCCCACCTCCACATAAGCTTCGAGTCCCATCTAAAAGGGACCAGCTGCTGATAATGTGTCCAAGCCTGCTGCTCCCAGGTTGTAATTGTTTGATTTGAGAAGAACGTGTGACAATCAATACTTGGACTAAAACATCTTAGATGCTTTGTAATATAGTGATTCTGAATGGGGGGATCGAGTCGGGGAGCTGTGGTCATAGAGGGATTGGTTGGGAGAAGGCAAAGCATTGAGACCCTGCTCTGAATAACAAGGGGCTCAATGTTATCCCTTCAGGCTGTTTTATTGCGGGGTGTGGAGTTTTGTCTTATGTCTGTGTTGGGTACAGTAGCCTCCCCGAAGTGCTGATATTTCCATCTCATCGTTACTTTGAACAGGATCTTCCCTTGTTGAGCAAAGTCTGGCCATGGTTCCTGATGACTGCCAGTTCATTGAGTGATACATTTTGGCCCCGATTCATTAAGACTGGTGTTTCATAAGGCGGTGTTCAGTTATAAGGTACACTGAAGGCACAAGATTTGCCAGAAATGTTTCTCCAGTAAGAAGTGTTACTCCAGTCCTTGGAGTAACATTTCTGGTGTAAGGAACACTACTACCTTCCATAAATTTGAAAGGTGAGCATAGTCGTCCCGCATTCTGCTGCAGCTGCTCCTTTTTGGCAGAGCTGACATGATAACAGCAAAAGCCACAATATTTTTTGGGCAGCTCCACATCACGCACAAATTTAGCATTTTTACGAACTGGTGTAAACACATAGGATGTGAGTTTATGGGGGTCAAAGGGTTATGGAAGCGACACTCAAAGGTAAATTTCACGGTGCTCTCATACGATTAGGGATGATAAATAGGAACTGGGTAGATTTATAAAAACTGTTAAAAAAAAGTGTTTGTTGCCCATAGTAACCAATCAGAGCTCAGCTTTTATTTCATATTTTGCTTTTAAAAAATGAAAGCTTTGCTGTGATTGATTGCTATGGCTAACAAAGACAGCCTTGATAAATCTGCCCAATTTATGTACATACTTGGCGACTCTCGGAGACCTTCCAGACTTTTCAAATTTGGCAAATTACCCATGTGCCATAGAAACCTCCCAAAACTTCCTAGAAATCATTGCTTCTGGAAGGTTTCAGGATACTCTCTCATCATTTAACGTCCTGATGTCAAATTGTTGGGAGGGGGTTGACTTGTGGGAAATGTTATTTTGGATGGGATGTGAACTCAAAAGTGAGTATTGCTATGGTTAATATTGTGGCAGAGAGCCACAAAGCTTTTGGACCTCCTCGGGGGCAACTGCTACCTCTTCACCCCTTTAGCCACACCCATAGCTCCCCAGCATGGGGATGATGGGAGTGATACATAATATGTGACATACACAGATGTGAATGTCAGCTCCCAGGTACAGAGATGATGCCAGTGACTACAAGCTGGTACATAGCTACTGATTATGTTGGTGCTATATGAGTAGTGTGATATTAAGAGACTAGATAATCAGTCGTGTAAGGTAACGTCTGGGAGAGGAGGATGTCATGCGTTCCAGGTCAGATGATGCTGCATTCTCACTGAATATCCTGCAGGTAAGACAAACAGTCTATGGGTTTTGTTTGTGATTCCCAAATCATCTGTATATTTGCTCAGCCCTCGCTGCGAGTCACAAGTGTGTCACCATGTTTTGTGTTGCGCGTCCTGTTTGCAGTAAGTGGGTCCGATGTCCCCAGATGTCACCTCACATGACCCGAGCGGCACCAAAACTGGATTTTCCATCTACAAAATCCAATTATATTGTGGCTGAATGGGAATTTTCCAGATAAAATCAAACCTTCTCTTCCTCATTTTATGATTTTGCACAGATTTAGTTAAATGTGGCGTGATGGCCCCAAAGTAATACTGGGCAGCCTTAACTCTTCCTCTCCCAAGGCTTTATCTCCCAAAGGGACTGACTAAAAATGAATACAGGACGAAGATCCAAGCTTCCCACCATATCTCCATAACCTGCAAAGAACTCTACAAACGCAAACCCTGATAACATAAAGTAGGTGATATGTCTAATCTGTGTGCTTTGGAAAGGAAAGAGTTAAAACAATCAGATTCAATGAGCCCAACAGCATCAGTTTTTGAAGATTGAAATTTTAACTCTCTTATTCCATAGTGCCCACCTCATAGGCTGCAGAAACTTAATTGTAGAAAGTCAAATGTGCTCAGCTATCTTCATCACCACCTAACGCTCTATTTTTCACCTCCTGGACAGTCTTGCTGCCAGGGATGAACGTGAGAACTCAAGACGCATGGCCTGGTAAACAGTGGGGACTGGGGAGCCACACCAATGAAATCTGAGTTCACCACCTTCACCAAATTTTTTAAAAATATTACATTTGCGGAGAATAAATTTGCTCAGTACTGGAAAGCTTTTAAGTGCTCGTAAAATACACATGGAAAAGATGAGAAAGCGAGAACACCCCATTGACTACTCTACAAGAGAGAGCAGGAGCAGACACGGACATAAGACAAACTAATAGCTTATCATCATACACAACTACACCTACTTTGGAGCTATAAGTGGGCCCCCTTACCATTTTGGTCTCTATGCAGATGCACAGGTTGCACCAATGTTATATCTACGCCTGGGAACAGAAAGAAACAAATTTTAGGTAATTCTACTCACATTCGATCATCGAAGGATCAATCTGCTCATCTCTAGTTATCACCTATCCAGTGGATAGAATGTGACTTTTTAAGTCCAAAATAGAGGACCTGTCACTTGTCATAATTACCGTATATGATTTTTTTTTAACCTTGTGTAAATTCCGCTGTTCTTCTGAATCTGGCATCGTTTTACTTTTTTCCTGCTCCTCTCCGTTCCCGAGATATGCCTCCCTTTTCTTTGTATATATACACTCACTGGCCACTTTATTAGGTACACCTGTCCAACTTCTTGTTAACACTTAATTTCTAATCAGCCAATCACATGGCGGCAACTCAGTGCATTTAGGCATGTAGACATGGTCAAGACAATCTCCTGCAGTTCAAACCGAGCATCAGTATGGGGAAGAAAGGTGATTTGAGAGCATTTGAACGTGGCATGGTTGTTGGTGCCAGAAGGGCTGGTCTGAGTATTTCAGAAACTGCTGATCTACTGGGATTTTCACGCACAACCATCTCTAGGGTTTACAGAGAATGGCCCGAAAAAGAAAAAAAATCCAGTGAGCGGCAGTTCTGTGGGCGGAAATGCCTTGTTGATGTCAGAGGTCAGAGGAGAATGGGCAGACTGGTTCGAGCTGATAGAAAGGCAACAGTGACTCCAATCGCCACCCGTTACAACCAAGGTAGGCCTAAGAGCATCTCTGAATGCACAGTGCGTCGAACTTTGAGGCAGATGGGCTACAGCAGCAGAAGACCACACCGGGTACCACTCCTTTCAGCTAAGAACAGGAAACTGAGGCTACAATTTGCACAAGCTCATCGAAATTGGACAGTAGAAGATTGGAAAAACGTTGCTTGGTCTGATGAGTCTCGATTTCTGCTGCGACATTCGGATGGTAGGGTCAGAATTTGGCGTAAACAACATGAAAGCATGGATCCATCCTGCCTTGTATGGAGCATCTTTGGGATGTGCAGCCGACAAATCTGCGGCAACTGTGTGATGCCATCATGTCAATATGGACCAAAATCTCTGAGGAATGCTTCCAGCACCTTGTTGAATCTATGCCACGAAGAATTGAGGCAGTTCTGAAGGCAAAAGGGGTCCAACCCGTTACTAGCATGGTGTACCTAATAAAGTGGCCGGTGAGTGTATATATATCTAGTCTTTTAAGCCAGCTGGGCTTTGTTCACAAGAACACGCATAGTACCATTCCCACTTGTCCAAAAAGACTAGATTAATATACAAGGAAGATGGAGCCATATCTTAGGAAGGGAGAGACGTAGGAACAAAAGTAAGACAATGACGATTCTGGAGAACAGTGCCATTTACAACAGGTAAAAAATGAAAAATTTTATGGCACGTGACAGTTCATCTGTAATATTCAGACATAATGATTTGAAAACTATACCAATCTCAACTAAAAATGTATTTTATCTAACTATAATAATACATTTTAATAATTTTATTTATATAGCATCAATACATTCTGCAGCACTTTACAATTAAGCAGAGACATGTACAAACAATAAAGGTGTCAAGCTCACAGGTGGCACACGTGGTTTGTGGTGCCACGGCTTGCCAAGGAAGGGTTTAGCTGTGCGGCTACCTGGTTTTCACTGGAGCTCCTTATAGTGGAGTTAGGTTGGAGCTTCAGGTAGCTGCCAGGTACCACAACTAGGCAGTCCCCGATGCAAGTACGTTGACATGGACTGAATTCAGAGTCACAGACTAAGCTGGATTTGGACACTTTTGGCTTTAGAATTTGGGTACCGCTGGAGCAACTTCGGGGTCGGGAACTGCCGAAGCAACCACAGAGTTCAGGTACCACTGGAGCAGCTAAAGGGTAAGTACACACTATACAGAAATACAGGGACAGGTTCAGGATAACAAACTAACTTTAACTAGATACTATAGGTCAAGGGACTTGACAACATACAGTTACACACACACAATGTAGGGAAACTAAAGGAGTTGCTCAGGCACCTCCCTACTGGGGAGTGTGCCTGTTATACAAAGTGCCTGGGGGCAAAGCTGGCTCCAGGTTTTCATGGGCCCTGGGGGAAAGAATTTCCATGGGCCCCTTTAATACAATTCATGATACGCAGATGCTGCAAAGAAATATCGGTATAGTACAATGCCAAAGATTTCACTTACTTCTTACATTACATGAGTGATATCAATAGCTCAGAAACCAGATCGTATAGTTCTCCATACAGTATTATGGGCACCACATAGTGATCAGTACAGAATAATGAGCCCCATATATTGCTCCATACAGAATAATGGACCCCATATAATAATCCATACAGAATAATGAGCCCTATATAGTGTTCCATACACAATAATGGACCCCATATAATGCTCCATACAGAATAATGAGCCCCATATATTGCTCCATAGAGAATAATGAGCCCTATATATTGCTCCATACAGTATTATGAGCCCCATATAATGCTCCATACAATATAATGAGCCCCAGATTGGGCCCCATATAATGCTCCATATATAACTGGCCCCATATATTGCTCCATACATTTTAGGCCCCATATACTGCTCCATAAATAATTAGCCCCATATGATGCTCCATATGTACTTGGCCCCATATACTGCTCCATGTATAATTGGCCCCATATATTGTTTGAAACATTAAAAAAAAATTAAATACTCACCTCTCCTTGCTGGCCACTGCTCTGCTCCAGATTCCTCTGCGTCTTCCAGCTCTATGTACTGTGACTGCGCAGGCAGAGGGTGCACAGCACTGACATCATCACGCCCTCTGACCTGAACATGACAGTCAGAGGATGGAAGATGCCGCAGTGCAGGAACAGGGAAAGATGAGAATTGCAAGTATCGAGGCTCGGAGCAAGCAGCAGGAGGGCCCACTCGTAGGTGCCGGCACTGGCACAAGCACCGGGCCCCCATAGCATGCTGGTGTCCCCGACGGTGAGTTGTCCCCTGCCTGCTCAGGGCTCCGACACTTGCCCGGGTGCTGACACTGGCTCTGCCTGGGGCATTTTTCAAAGTACACGCTGACCAATTAAGAACAAGGGAGCTTGCATGTGCACTATGCTCACCCCCAGAAGCAAGTGCAGCATGCATAGAAGGCAGGGAGAAGGAATCAGGGAGCGAGAATAATGTGGCCGGGGTGGTAATTATGCCGGCGTCCCTCCTGGGAGGTGACAGAGAGATCAGCATAGTGTTATAGTACCCCCCTTACGCCCCCTCTTCTTCAAGTCCGTAAGACATCTTTGCAGAAGAAATGAGTCATCAATACACTCCTTGGACTCCCAATACTTCTCTTCAGTATCACATTCTCTACAGTTCACTAGAAGAAAAGTTACATCTCCCACTTTCTTCTTGGCTAGGATGCTTCTCACAATGAAGACATTCTCAGAGGAGACCAAAACAGGAGTGGAAACAGGATCCTTGAATTGCTGTGTCTCGCTCTTCCCAGCAAGACTAGCTACCACCTTGAAAGAAACAAAGACAAACTGAAGTACTTTCTCCTGATCAGTGAATAGAAGATACCTCTGGGTCTATTCTAAACTAGTGTCCATGAAGACAATTCCAGGAGGCAGGAAGGTTCCAAGGAGCAAGTCACTGGAATAATTGCCAGAACTGTGTGGAGATAGTCTCCACTTCCCTTCTTTCCGAGACATCAGCACAAAATGAGTTGGTGAATAGCAGACCACGTGGAGAAGATGGTGACACAGGTGGCCAAACAGGAACCAGACACTTCTCATGATATGACTGTCCCCAACAAAGCACGTTATCGGATTTCCAGTCAAGAACAGGCCCATGAGTTCTCAGCCACGGAAGACCTAAGAGAAGTGGATGAAATAGACAAGACAGCACATAAAATGCGATCTTTTAAGTATACAATGCTTCTATTTAGAGCTCTACTTGCTCAGTATTGACTTGAACGTCTTCGGCCAGGGCCTTTCTTTCGGTGGATGATACCTTCAGCGGATTCTGCAGGCATCGGACAGGAATCTGACACTGATCCACCATAGCTGTTTCAACCAACTGGGTACTTCAACATGAGATGGATATATTTATAGTCAGTGGTGAAAATTTTTTCTCTCACCTAGGGAGGCTTAACCTACTGGCCCTAGGTTTTGGAGCTTTTCAGCTCTTTCAGGACATGAACGAATGAAGTATCCTGCGCTACTTCAGCCATAGCACACTCCCTTGGCATGACAAGGTTCTGGCTACTCAGCCTAACACGACCTAAACCAGGAAAACACATATTTGGTAGATGCCTTGCTACACTTATCAGGAGAGCTTTAAACTAGAGCAATATGGAATGGGAAATATAAGGCCAGGAAAAAACATGCAGCTAATGAATTCTTGAGAACTCTGCTATTAGACGTGAAAATAAAGAACAAAAACAATAAACTCTAAATAAAAATAGAGGAGCAATAGAAACCAACTACAAACTAAAATGTGTCTATACAAATGCATATGATGTCATAGGAATCACTGAAACGTGGTGGGATGATGCACATGATTGCAATACAAACCTTGAAGGCTACAACAAACATATTTATTAGAAACAGGATAAACAAGATGGGAGGCGATGTTGCATTGTATGTTAGGAAACCATATGTATTCACAGAGATCCAAGCTTCGGTGACGACTGGTAGCTGTGTAGAAACTGGGTACGAATACAAGAAGAGAAGAACAGAAAGGACACTATTGTAGGTGTTTACTATAGGTCACTTGGACAGACTCATGAAGGTCACTTGGACAGACCCATAAATTACAGGCTTTTTTGCCCAGGAGAGGTGCCAATTTACGAAGGAAGCCTTGACGTGGCAATTGAGCTCACATATATTGGTCAATCTGTGCGCGAAGTACCTTCCTTTTTTTCATAGGAATTTTTGCAGATAAATATTTCATGTGTACATTATATAGCGCTTTTTTTTTTCATTTTTCCCATTTTCTATGGCAGTAATGCATTTTCAGTGTTCTAGAGTAATCATTCTTGGTAAATCATGGTGCAACCTTTATACAGGGCAAATGTTAAAAGAGCTAAAAACAAGTAATTACGTGAGGCTTGCAAAGAGACCAAAAGCAGTAAAAAGAATGTTGGGGGTATGTTAAAAGCAAAAGAAAAGTCAAAGATGCTATAAGAGTTTTACAGGATGAAAAGGGTGAAGTGGTCAAAAATGGTGTTGAGAAGGCCGAACTTTTAAAATACTATTTTGTATCTGTGTTTTTTAAGAAAGCAAAGCTAGGAGGAATAGCTAACACTAGAGAAATCAGGGAAAGGATTCAGAAGGATCTAGATAAGCTTATACAATGGGCATCGGCTAATAGAATTGTATTTAAGAGGGAGGAAAACAAAATTCTACATCTGGGCAAGAAAAGAACTAAGCAACAGCATGTGTGAAAAAGACATGGGTATACTAAAAGATCAGAACTGCACATGAGTCAACAGTGTGATGCAGCAGCAAAAAAGGCAAACAGTTCTAGAATGTATTAAGAGAAGCATAGAGTCTAGATCACGTGAAGTAATTATCCCCCCCTACTTCTCCTTGGTCAGGCCTCATCTGAAATACAGTATCCAGTTCTGGGCACCACATTTTAAATAAAGACATTGAAAAACTGGAGCAAGTTCACAGAAGAACTACCAGGATGGTGAGCGGTCTGCAAAGTATGTCCTACGAGGGATGGTTATAGAATCTGGGAATGTTTAGCTTGCAATAAAGTAGGCTAAGAGGAAACTTAATAGTTGTCTACAAATATCTGAAGAGCTGTCACAGCATACTGGGATCATCATTATTCTCATTTTCTCATGGAAACACGAGAAGCAATGGAATGAAACTGAAAAGGAGAAGATACAGATTAGATATTAGAAAACTTTTTGACAGTGAGGGTGAGTGGAACAAGCTGCCATTAGAGGTGGTGAGTTCTCCTTCTATGGAAGTCTTCAAACAGAGGCTGGACAGACATCTGTCTGAGATCGTTTAGTGAATCCTGCGCTGCATTGAGCAGGGGGTTGGAGACAATGACCCTTGAAGTCCGCATTGAACAGGGGGATGGACACGATGACCCTTGAGGTCCCCCAAAACTCTAACATTCTATGATTCTATGACCTACATGGGTTCAGCATAGATGGCTGTCTCAGAAAGTTGGGAGATAAACGGTGTCTCGAAGGATGGGGCCAACGAGACAATTTCCACTCATGCATCACTTCTCTGGTCCGCTCCTGGAACCTGAGGTTAATCCAGATTGCCAGGGATATCAATTTGTCTAGAGTGGCAGAGATGTCATGACTAGCCAGTTCGTCCTTAATCCTTCTGGATAATCCCACCCAGAAAGCAGCTACCTATGCTTCATCATTCCAGCCTAGTTCGGAAGGCAGTGTGCAGTACCGGATGGCATACTGGTTTACAGACAAATCTTCCTGACTCACTGTGAGAAGGGAAGATGCAGTAAAAGATACACAACCAGGCTCATTGAAAACCTTTTGGAAGGCTACCAAGAAAACCTGTAGATCCAAAGTCACAAGGTCCCCTCTGTCCCACAATGGGTTGAGCCATATTAGTGTCTCTCGAGCAAGATGGGACATCAGGAGTCCCACTTTAGCCCAATCAGAGAAAAACTGATGGGCTAATAGTTCATAGTGCAAGGTGCACTGGTTTAGGAATCCACTGCACTGCTTCAGGTCTTCGTTGAATCGTGTTGAAGCCAATAAATGAATATTAACTTCAGGAACATAGGTTCCAGGCATAGTAGACTTCGCTGCAGCTGCTGTTACTTGGCCTGGAGCAGAACAAGCAGCCATGGTCAGGGCATCCAATCGGGTATTCACAGTCTTCAGATATGACAACATTGTTTTCTTGCTGATCTCGCTGACAGATCAACTCCTGGTACAGCTCCAATGCCTGTGGAGTCTTGGGAACACTGGGGTCCATGGCCTGAGCAAACTGTCATGCTCGCAGCTGGCGCATGAGGTTTGTGGACTCACTGTGCCACGGGGTCGCACTTGCCTAGGAGGGGCGTAGCTAAGTAGCTATCAGGTTTTCACTAGAGCTCCTGATGATGGAATCAGCTTTGAGTTGCAGATAGCCACCAGGTCCCACTCCAAGGAAGTCGCCAATACTACAGCTACTGACCCCAAAAGGGCAGGTACGCTGAAACGGACTGAATTCATAGCCACAGACAAGGCTGGATTCTAAACCTGTTCATACAGGTGTGGCTTCAGGATTCTGGTACTGTCACAGTGCCTTCAGGTTTAGGATCTGCCAGAGTGGCTACAAAGTTCATGTAATGCCGAAGCGACTTCAGATTCACCGAACAAGGACAGCATCAGGTAACAAACTAACTTTACCTAGATAAGTGGAGGCACCTGGCAACATACCCCATTAAAAACAGGGGAGAGTGTGCACTATGTCCGCCGCCGGAAGGCTGTGAGGCATGTACAGAAGGCAGGGAGGAAGAAGCAGGGAATGAGGATGCTGGAGTGGTGAGTATGTCGGCATCCCTGCCGGGAGAAGGGTCCACGCAGTTACCAGCATAGCATTACATAAAAACATCACAAAGTAACACAGTTCAATAGTTACAGGCAGAGTGAGGACTAGAAATGAGTGAACCCGAACTGTAAAGTTCGAAGTTTGTTACAAGCTGAACTCCGAATATGGACTTCTCCTGGAAGTCCATTTTACAGTTCCGGAGTTCGGTGAGGGGAGAGAGAGATTACAATCATAAGGAAATAGGGAAGGACACAATAGGTAGAAAGTGCTTGTCATGTGTGATACGGCCATCATAGTGTGATGCAGAACTGTGGAGATCTTTGTGGGTGGGAAAGATAAGTTTGTATTGTATTCTGTAGGGAATGGGCAAACAGTGCAATGACTGGCACAGGGTAGAGGCATCTTTGTAGTGGCTGGACAAGAATACATATCTATCTATCTATCTATCTATCTATCTATCTATCTATCTATCTATCTATCTATCTATCTATCTATCGCATATCTATCTATCTAGTATCTATCTATCATCAATTCTGCCCACCATTTCTCCAATCCCACAGTATATTTTCAGGATTAGCTTTTTTACCTCCACCACAGGCTCTGGTGACCCCCCGGGATGCTTATAATGTTCAGAACTTTAATTACAACTGGTTATCTAATTACATTGATCATAGCGTTCGCTTGATCTCTGAGGCTGATATGCAGCTTCCAAGTGTTTCTTGAAGGAAGCGCATGTTAGGCTAGTTTCCTTTATAGTTTCCCTCCTGCCACATCTCTGGGGTGCCTGCAGACATCTGCTGTTTAAAAGGCCATTAACCCGAAAGTGTACAGGTTGTAATTAGTGATGAGAGAATATACTCGTTAACCGAGATTTCTCGAGCACGCTCGGGTGTCTGAGTATTTTTTAGTACTCAGAGATTTAGTTTTCCTCACCTCAGCTGAATGATTTACATCTGTTAGCCAGCATAAGTACATGTGGGGGTTTCCTGGTTGCTAGGGAATCCCCACATGTAATCAAGCTGGTTAACAGATGTAAATCATTCAGCTGAGGTGAGGAAAACTAAATCTCCGAGCACTAAAAAATACTCGGAGGACCCCCGAGCATGCTCAGGAAATCTCGAGTAACGAGTGTATTCGCTCATCACTAGTTGCAATCATACAGCAGCATTATAAGAGGAGCAGCTAATATCACATATAGATATAAATGTCTCCGCAGGTTATGAGCACTGGAGAAGTATGATAGGGGTCAGGGAGGTTTCTGCATTTCCTGTTATGTATCTATTAAAGAACATTTAGCCTGCCATACACATTTGTTGACTATCGGCCAACTGTTCGGTTGACAGCCATCTTGTCTTGCTCTCAAATACACAAGATGGCTCATTTGGCCGAGTACTCCTGTATTTTCTATGAGAAACTCACTGCCAAGTCTGCCATATCTGTCGGTGGCTTATCTGTGGAAGATAATCCAATCGTCAGTCCGAAATCAGACATGCTAGATTGATAAATTCCCCAACAATCAATTGTCCGGGGGCCCCATACACATTAGACTGTAGGCCGAAATCATCAATATCGGCAAATTCTGACCACTATGTTCTAATATGTATGGGGGGCTTTACAGTCAGTTTTTCCTAAGCCTGAAATAACTGATAGGCCATCAGAATTTGTAAGCCAAAACTAGAAGTGGGTGATAAATACAGAAGTGGTGACTTGTTTCTATTATACTTTTCCTCTGATTGTTCCTCTCCTAGTTGTGGCTTACACATACTGATGTAAAATACTGACCAAATACTGAACGTGTGAACGTGGCCTTATTGCAATGGTTTATATATCCAGGTTGCTGTGTAACGAGCACAAGAAAGAGGATTTAATTAAATGGAGAGTTGTGGAGGCGCCTAATATATCTCATGCAAAGATGACAATTATACCTTCATTCCGTGTGATCAAAGACAAACATATAAGCCTGGGGTCCCTTTAAGAAATAACAATACAAATAATAATAAAAATAATAATTATCATCATCATTATTATTACTATTGTAATTATCGGCCTATAAAGCTGAAACGGTGTGAATAAGGGAACACTGTGATTTAACAGGATTGAAACATTGTAATTATAGGTTGTTACCTGGTAGGAGTTGGGGATTTGACGCTGTCAATCTGGCGCTTCATCCAGCTCAGCGGACAAGTCTGTTTATTATTCTGGATGTGACTGCCCTCCAGTGATCAAAACAGGTAAGACAGGTTCAATTTTCTACTACGAGAAGAGTTGCTGGGACGCATTTATTAATAGATACTGTTATTTTAGTGCATATTTATCAAGATGGTACATGTCGCATGCATAATTTATGACCTATTGGACATGTTGTACTGATGCCAACTCATAGCTACTGTAACTCTAGTTACTACAGATATTGTTAAGGAACATTTTTTTTGTGTAAATTGAGGAGGAAAGGGAGCTTTGTAGTATGCACCAATCACCACTGGAAATTCTAATTTGCAGCCTCAACCCCTTTAAAAGTGACCATGCCTTCTCTATGTCCATTCTTCACCCCCTCCTGGACTTATAAAGATACTAGAACACAATTAATGTCCCAGAATTGCTACTTTCTTAGGGATTTGGGGAAGTTTTGTCAAAAAGATTTTTTCTTTTTTTTTGAGAGCCCCCAAGCTTTCCTGGAGAGTTGACCATTTTGCCTATGTATCAAATGATTGGGACTAATGTTAGCTTTCTCAGCCCGCAGTTCCCTCTCACGACTTCCCCATATGTAAGACTAATTAATTCAAATGAGTTTTATTGTGTTTCCAAAGGGGATAGGGGTGAAAGCTGCTGCCAGACACCTGCGACTTACCTCCCCTGAAAACAAAAGGAATGGGCGTGGAAACTCCAACTGCCTGATCCTCCTCTCCCCTACATCTTCTGTTAAGGGAGCATCAGGAGACCCCGATACACAGCCTTATCAAAATTGGTGGGTTCATCCAATTTTCATCTATTGTGCATGTGACCTTAATACCTACTTAAAGGGTTATCAGTCCCTTGTATGTCTCAGAGGTGAAGTTAATATTTGGACATAGGAGCAGTGTCTGTAAATACATAGGAATCCAAGGGGCAACGTTTCGTCTTGCGGAGAGTGACATGTCAAGCCTGGCATGCCAAGCTTGACATGTCACTAGAGTGCTAGTCCTCTTCCTCTCTGAAGAGACAATTTGCATATTTAAATACATAGTGACTGACTGAAATGTTAGTGGCTATTTCAGTTGGTAATGGGTCCATGACTTGTAGGCTACCATACACTTTACAGTAGGTGGCTGGTACCCATCTAGGCCGGCTCTTCCATACACTAGAGCGTTTGTTCAGCCATCACCAGTTCTGGAAGACAATATGATTGTTAGTCCAAGTCCAGTATGTCTTTGGAGTGTGGGAGAAAACTGGAGTATCCTGAAGAAACCCACACAAACATGGGGAGAACATACAAGATGTTGTTCTTGGTGGGATTTGAACCCAGCATTGCAAAGCTGCAGTGCTAACCATCGAGCCACCATGTTGCTCTAGACCAGTGTTCTCCAACTCCGGCACTCAAGAGCCACCAACAGATCATGTTTTCAGTAGTTCCTTAGTATTACACAGGTGATGGGATTCTTGGTTGTCCAGCTGATGCAATTATCACCTGTGTAATACTAAGGAAATCTTGAAAACATGACCTGTTGGTGGCTCTTGAAGACCGGAGTTGGGGAACGCTGCTCTAGACTAAACATTAGACCAACCTGTCAGTATCGTGGACTTTAGTGTCTTAGAGCCAATGTGACTCCCAGCCCTATTGAGTCCAAGTGGCTCTAATAGATAGAGGTCTATCATTTTAGGCCATCCTCTACTAAGTACAGATTTTGTGTCCACCATGGTATAACAGCTAAAAGAGAAACTCCAAATGACAAGACCCCTCTACATCAATCGTGGGAGGTCTAATCCATGTATTACAGAGGCAATGACAGCAGGTAAGGCATTAATGCTGCAGTATCTTCTCAATTATGGCTTAGTAGATTTAGCAAAAAGTATCGTTCCCCACAATAATCAGATTTGGACATTTTTTGAAAAATTCTTGAGATTTCATTCTCTAAGGGCAAATAATATGATTAAAGAGACTGACGTCAATGGAGGAGTGAAATGTCAGCAGCAACAGGGTCACATAGTTGTAATTGTAGAGTTAGGGTTAACGTTCTGGGGTTGTGAATACGATGTCCACAATATTTCCAACTAAATTATACATGTGCTGTGTGTTGTGGAAAGAATTTTGCGATTGAATCTTTTAATTTATTTGCAGAAAGAAAAGTTAACATTTTATTTTTTTTCTAAAGAAGCAGATAATAAATTGCAATATCCCATATTCATATGAATTATGATGTCATCAGCTGGTTAATATTTCTACCCCTCCTGGGGACATTAGGACCTTTTTTTTTTTGCTTCCAATATTTGCCAACAGTGTTAAAAAAAAAATTATTTCATCTCTTAAAAATATACATTAAGGGCAGGAAATGCTTAGAGCCCGGCACGCGAGGAAATAGGGCTATAATGTGAACAGTATCTGGGGGCAAGTGGATATTTACTCTTAAGAATTAGCAAAACACAGACTAACGGCTACAGGGCAAGAAAAAAATAAATTAACAGGTAGAACTCCGAGTCTGACGTTTGTGGGCCGGAGGGGGGTCACGGTGATCAGAGCCGCTCAATTGTTAGCTGCTGGCTGTTAACTTTTACAGAGATTAATTTTTTTTTACTTGTGAAGTTAGAAAGAATAATTATTTTGTGACTATAAAAAACATTAAATTTTTCTTTTTAAATTGTAAATATTTATTTTTGTTTTAACAAAAAAAATGGAAAGTATATTTTATATGTGGTTGATATATCCAATAATAATAGATTTTTTATTGGATTAAATATTTGTAATATTCACTTATTGTAGTGTAGTTATGTTGGCTTGTGTTTAATATATTCATAGTTTGGTCTAGGTCCAGGCTCTCATAACTCAAACTGGCAAATTTTTGGCAAAAACTAGGACTTCATTCTAAACAGATTTTCATTTTATTATCTATTAATGCAAAAAAAAAAAAACTGTGTCACATGAGTTTTTCTTTCAATATTTGACCCAAGAATTGTCATTTTTGCAGTGGATTATATACAGGGTGGGCCATGTATATGGATACACCTGGGTGGGCCATGTATATGGATACACCTAAATAAAATGAGAGTGGTTGGTGATATCAACTTCCTGTTTGTAGCACATTAGTATATGGGAAGGGGAAAACTTTTCAAAATGGGTGGTGACCATGGCGGCCATTTTGTAGTCGGCCATTTTGGATCCAACTTTATAAATTGCCCACCCTGTATATTAATCTGAGACTTGTATGGTAGCACATGACGTCCTGCAGGACTCCCCATGAAGTCTTACCATGCTCTGTCATGCGTTGTATGGGGGAATATCTGTGATGATTCAGATAAACTGTATAGACAAATTTACCACCACTAGAGGGAGCACAGAAGTCTACTTCATTCTTTCTTATTGCTGGGTGTAATGTATTTACAGTATGCCGCAAGCTACTGAGCTCCCCCTTGTGGTGGCTGAAGTTAGCCAGAAAGGGATCATGTAACCCTAAGTCTATATCTGAAACTGGAGATCTCCTTCAAAATGGTATTTACAGTTTTTGATGAATCTTCTAATGTAAGTGTAGTGTTCTCTGACAAAGAAACTGCTCCTGGAGGTAAAGGTTTCTAGAGTTACACCCTGTTCCCCAATCAGCTGTATAAATGGGGCTTATTTGGAAAAAAGGAATATATGCAGACGTGATGGTTATTCTATGCTGTGTACACCATGTTTCTAAAGTAACTTATTGCACCACAGCTGATTTCTCCTCGGGCTGTGACATTGAAATGTTACCTGTATTTTTAGTCATTTGTTCTATGTGCTTCTAATGAATCAAGAAACCTGTCAATGTAACACCCGAGGGCGAAAGTCATTATCTGTAAAAATATACCCTCCCCCCCCCTCTCACCTGCACAAGATGCTTCACATGCAAACTCTGTCTTAGTAGGTCATAAATCTTGTCAGGCCCCTTATACTCAGCAGTACTAAGGTTTATACCAGACTGTGCTCTCAAAGGGGCCCCCGAAACGCATCTGATTATACTCTGACATTTTGATACTGCATACAATGTCACCCATGGACAAATAAAACAAACTTTTTTTACTATCTATCCATCTATTTTCATATACAATCATGTGTTGGCACCCTTGAAATTGTTCAACAAAATTAAGTATTTCTCATAGAAAATTACCGTATATACTTGAGTATAAGCTGAGAATTTCAGCCCATTTTTTTAAGCTGAAATTGCCCCTTTCGGCTTATACTCGAGTCATACCCAGGGGTCGGCAGGGAAAGTGGAGTGGCAGCTGTCTAAGCACACTCACCTGCTCCTGGCACGGTCCCTGGTTGCCCAGCGCTGGCAGCTTCTTCCTGTAGTGAGCGGTCACATGGTACCGCTCATTACAGTAATGAATATGGACCCCACTCCACTCCCATAGGGGTGGAGCCGCATATTCATTACTGTAATGAGCGGTACCATGTGACCGTTCAATACAGGAAAGAAGCTGCTGCGCCGGGGAAGCAGGGACTGTGCCAGGAGCAGGTGAGTATAAGCAGTGTGCGATATTCACCTGCTCCCCGTTCCAACGTCGCCAGCCGCCGCTGCGTATTCTGCATCCTCTACACTGACGCTCCGGTCAGAGGGCGCAGTGACGCGATTAGGGCACACCACCCTCTGCCTGAACAGTCAGTGCAGAGGAAGGGGAAGACACAGCGGCGGTCAGCGCTGGAAAGGGGAAGGTGACTATAGCAAGTGCCGGGGGCCTGAGCGACGAGAGGTGAGTATGTAATTTTTTTTTATAGCAGCAGCAGCATATGGAGCAAATGACTTTATGGAGCATCTTATGGGCCATAATCAGCATTTATGGAGCATTACATGGGGCAAATGACTGTGTAGAGCATCTTATGGGGCCATAATCAGCATTTTTGGAGCATTACATGGGGTAAATGACTATAAGGAGCATCTTATGGGGCTATAATCAGCATTATATGGGGCAAATGTCAGTATGGAGCATCTTATGGGGCCATAATCATAATTTATGGAGCATTACATGGGGCAAATGAATGTATGGAGCATCTTATGAGGCCATAATCAGTATTTATGGAGCATTACATGGGGCAAATGACTGTATGGAGCATCTTATGGGGCCATAATCAGCATTTGTGCAGCATTATATGGGGTGTATTTTAATATGGAGCATCTTATGGGGCCCATCATAAACTGTATGGAGCATTTTATGGGGCTCCTGATTCAATATGGATATTCAAAAACACTTAACCTACTGATGTCTCAATTAAATTTACTTTTATTGGTATGTATTTTTTTTTTTACATTTACCGGAAGCTGCTGCATTTTCCGCCCTAGGCTTATACTCAAGTCATTAAGTTTTCCCAGTTTTTTGTGGCAAAATTAGGGGTCTCAGCTTATACTCAGGTCGGCTTATACTCGAGTATATACGGTACTGCAATTACACATTTTTTGTTATATGCATGTTTATTTCCTTTGTGTATATTGGAACAACACAAAGAAACAGAGAAAAAGGGCAAATTGGACATAATTTCACACAAAACCCCCAAAATGGGCAAGGCAAAATTGTTGGCACCCTCAGCTTAATATTTGGTTACATACCCTTTGGAATAAATAACTGCCATGCAACCCCAAAACATATTTGAACCTCCACAATATTTGACTGTAGGCATTGTGTTTTTTGCTTTGCAGGCCTCATTCCATTTTCGGTAGAATGATGTACTTTATCAAGAAGCTCTTGGTTTCATCTGTTCACAAGATAGCTAGCTTTTTTATGTCTCTGCGTCAGCAGCGGGTTCCTCCTGGGTTTCCTGTCATATCATTCATTGCAACCTTTCATCAATTTTTCTCTGCCGTCCAGGTCCAGGAAGTTTAGCTACAGTGCCATGAGTTGTAAACTTCTTGATCATGTTGCATACCATAGACAAAGGAACATCAAGATCTCTGGAGATGGACTTGTAATTTTGAGATTGTTGATATTGTTCAACAATTTTGGTTCTCATGTTCTCAGACAGTTCTCTTTACCTGTTTCTGTTCTCCATGCTTAGTGTGGCACACACAGACACACAATGCAAAGATTGAGGCAACTTCTTCCCTTTTATATGGTTTCAGGTGTAATTTTCATATTGCCCACACCTGTTTCTTGCCACAGGTGAGTTTGAATGAGCATCATATGCTTGAAACAAAATTATATACCAAAGGAGCCAACAATTTTGTCCTGCCCATTTTGGGGGTTGTGTGTGAAATTATGTCCACTTTTTCTTTGTTTTGTTTTAACATGTGTATAACAAAACATGTGAAATTGCAACAATTTTATGGGAGAAATATTTCATTTTCTTAAACAATTTCAAGGGTACCAACACTTTCAGCCATAACTGTATATCTACAATATATTAGCTGCTTAAGCCACCTTTTGGAGACCCGTATATGCACAATATTTTAGTGCTGTCCCAGTAGAGCAGAGTACAGTCCTTAGTTACTCATGAGTTCAAAGGAAAGTTCGTAATGATCCAGCGATGCAGTATCATGAACCTATGTTTAACGTAAACTTGGGCAATTTTTTTAAAAAATCCAACAATATAGGTTTTAGGTACTGGTGTTCTCTCTATTAGACATAAATTGTATCTAAGGAGTAGAGCTGTTGTAGTGCCGTAATTCTACAGGACAAAACATGATATGACAATCCAGATATTTAACATGTAAGATATAGCTATAATATAGTGAAAGCTTTACCCAAGGTTTCAAAATATCTTGTAATTAGAAAATTTGCATTCTACATTTCAATGCAGTTTATCGAAGCTCCCGAACTAATGAGTAGAAAATAATTGGCTTGGAAAGAATAAAGCATTTTAAAGCTGCTATTATTTGCATTCGAATAGCACATCAAAATAAATTAGGTAGAAATGAAAGGATTTTTGGGTGACATTTTGTAAGGCGCGTTTCATTGTTTTTTTGTTTTTTTTACCAAATTAAAAAAAAAATCCAAAACTTTGCTGCCAGGCAACTCAGCTGTGAAATAATCCACATGTATTATTTTATTTGAAAAAAGGAGTTTTTACCAATCTGGACAGGAGTACTTTACATACCCTTTGCTTTTTAATGAGGTATGCAAATTGGAAGACCTTTAAATAGCCGATTAAATCCCCATTGTATTTAAATTCTCACGTGACGTGTGTGACCCTCCTATGGAGAAAGGGCACCATAAAACCCTTGTGAGAACGCAAGCCTATTCAGTCTGGTTGATAAGTTTTAGGTTTTTACTATTTATTTTATGGTAGTTTTAGAGTTTCAGAAACATATTAGATTTTTTTTTCTTCAGCAGAGTAGTTCTAAAAAGTTAGAAACTAGAGGCTTATGAATGCTTTACTGGAGGAAATTATTTTATGCATTGACCCCCCCAAGAAAAATGTGGCTCTCACAGATGACATTCAGACTTTTTATTAAATGTTTTTATTTTCCCAGTTCCTTAAATTTTTCTCATAAACCTTCTTTCTATTAGTTCTTTCTTTTTATTTCTGTTTCCTTTTTTTTTCTTTCTTGTTCACTTTGTTGATTTTCATATATAGAAAAAAAGTTTGTTGTCAGAATAGGTTTTAATGCTTCCTCACTTCTCCAGTTCCCGAAAAAGCAAGGAGCAAAATGATGATCATTTTTTCAGATTCATTCAAATATTTTTGTGTGACAGATATCCAAAGGGCACAGTCGGACGGCTGTATGGATCAGACTAAGGTCGGACCGCAATGCTCGGACTGGTCACAACTCTCCCGACCCGAGCTTGAAAGCTGCATAGAAATACATGAAGCTGTCACCCTCAGGTCGGGAGAGCCGCCGACCAGTCCGTGCATTGTGGTCCAATCTTGGTCCAATTTATACACCCTTCTGACTTCCTCACATATTGAACTCTAGGCTCTTTAAAGCCTCAATCCACATTAGGTTAAAGTCATCTTAACTCTGCAATTTTGGTAAAACCCGCTGACCATCTAAAAGAGAACTCTCTAGAACTCTCCATTAAAGATGATGTTGAAGGGTAGAGCATATAAGCGTACAAAGGCTGATCCTTTTGTTTCTTCTCAAAGTAAGCAGTCAATAGAGGTATCTGGCAGTGGGTTTCTGTGCCGTCATTGTTGAAAATGCGTGCATTCTCATCTGTACTGAGCATGCACATATAGATAGGACGTTGGAAAATAACGGTCAGCCAAACTAGAGCTATATCAGGAACATAAGCAGCATTAATAAACTTTATACTGTCCAAAAAGAAAGCATTTATTTTTTTGAATATAGATTAAATGTTCTGATGCCTGCTAAAGTTGATTGCATGATCTAAAGAGTTATGTAGCAATGAAAATGGCCTCCATGGTTGCAGTGGTCAATATTGTGAAGTTAACCTCCAAAGGGCTCCTCCACTCAATGAAGGCCATAAACGTTTTAAACAAGTGGTTCACTCATTGCAGTTTCCTTCTCTTGAACTAATACATTTTAGGTTCATTTTGTATAGTTTTGGGTCCTAATGCTTTGGAAGGGTCAATCGTCCCCCACTTTAATTTTAAATATGGTGTCTCATATATCTGCATCTTGGTTGTAGTCATATGACAAACTGTGGGAACAAGGTCTGATCTCAGAACGCTACATTTTCAGAGAATCCTGTTATGATCCGGTGACCTTGGAGCCGCATGAAAGACTTTCTCAGGAGTAGGTGGTACCTGTACTGACCGCAAACCCTAAACTAACACCACAACTAGAAGTAGCCGTGGGATGTACCAAACACATCCTAGACACCTCGACACAGCCGGAGGACTAAATACCCCTATAGATGGAAATGGGAATTCTATCTTGCCTCAGAGCAGAAACCCCAAAGGATAGGCAGCCCCCCCACAAATATTGACTGTGAGTATAAGAGGAAAAACACACGCAGGCAGAAAAACAGGATTTAGCAAAAGAGGCACTTCTAGCTAAATAGAAAAGGATAGGACAGAATTCTCAGCGGTCAGTATTAAAATCCTAAAAATATTCACAGCAGATAATACAAATATTCTACATCTAACTAAAGACATAGAAAGTATATCTGCATCTCCTGAGAATCCAGCATGACTGAAAAATCCAAACAAAGTCTAAGCTGGACAAAAAACACAATGAATTGCACTGAATTGCAAAGCACACTGCATGTGTGCACAGAGACAAAAAAACAGACACTTATCTTAGTTGAATTGGCAGCAGGGCATGAGGAGCCAGAGAGAGATGCAATCCCTCCAAGTACAATGGACAACTGGCATGGACTCATGGATCCTGCACACCTAAATACCTAATAGAGCTGCAATAAGCAGAAACACCTGCCCGGATTACAACCCCAAGACAACTGCACTACCACCAACAACCACCAGAGGGAGCCCAAGAGCAGAATTCACAACAGAATCCATTTTCAAATGCCCTTTTGATGTAATTTTACCTAATAAATGGGAGTCCCTTGAGTAGGACCTCATTCAATTGCCCAAAAGAGAGAGCGACTTCAAAGAACATCTCTCTCTTTCCCTCTCGGAAGGACCTTGCCCATATATTCAAGTAAAGTGTCACTTGTTGCGTTGCTGATGGATATGGACCGCCAGATGGTATACTTTCAAAACTTTATTTAAATCGGTTTTATATGTCAACGCGTTTCGAGGACAGCACATGACTTCTTCATCAAGACAAAACCTAATAGCAACTGTAAGAGATGATTGTCTTATATGGTCATATATTATTACATATCGTATACATTATAATGATAGCATAATGTGTTCGATGGGTTCCTCTGTACTACTTCCTTTCCCTAGTGATGGCAATGTAATGAAATTGAACACTTGCGGCCATGTTGAAGTCCATAGGGAACGCTCACATGAACGCTCACTGATGAATCTATCGTCATTAAACTGCAAAACTGGAAAAGAAAAGCGAGGGTCTGCCTCAAAATTCTGCTACAAATTTAACTGTGTAAACATAGCCTTTCAGTCAACTTGTAGCACCACAGACCAGGCAGAAACATAAGCTGGCCACAAACATGACATAGCTGTCTGATGATCTTTCTGTAGGCCTTCAACTTTCCCAACTTTGTCGAGTATTTGTGTTTTCAGCGAGGAAAGCTGACAAAGCATCTGGCAGTGGCTTATCTTTACTGAAAATAAAAAGGACCTGGCATTCAAATTCTACCTGCCTGATTCTTCTCTTCCGCAACATCATCTGTCAATAGAGTGTAGAAGGACCCAAACACATAAGATAGTCAGCCTTGTGTATGGATGTCTATAGATCATAGTAACTGGCGGCTATCTCTTCATATATTGTAGTCAAGTGCACTCATTGAGGACTTAATGGATCCGTCAAGGCAAGTCATTCGCTTAATGTTGATCCTTCTAATAAAATTCCTTCTTCATCTAATCAATTAGCCTAATGAGTCTTTGATGGACAATGTGTATCACATCAAAGGACTTCTGTTAATGTCCTTAAACACATACAACGAGGGGGTGACATAATTTCCATAAGCAGTGACTGGGCCTATTGATACATTCATTTTACTGTTAAGTGGAAGCCAGTTTTGATAGTTTCCAGAGGGGACCCCAGACGTAATGGCCGCATCCTGGGGAAGGAGACACATAGTCACCCTATGACCCATCAGGGGGTAATGGTCATGATGTCTCTCTCTTAATTACATTCCTTTGGCCTTTCTTTATTGTCATTCTCAATAAGTCTCATCTCCTCCTGTGCAGCTTACAGGGGGAAGTCCAGACTCATTTCACAGGTTTGAATGCAAGAACCAGAGGATCACATCAGGAACATGCACCCCCCATGGAGACCAGAGACCATAAAATGCTACGCCTTTCATACCGGTTAGTATCTACAACTTGAAATAATTGCTGTACTTGTAGATTACATATCGAGGGGGCAAGGTATTCTGGTAAGCCATTTACTTACAAAATGGATCAAAAAAGTAATTTTTTCAAATAATCGATTAACCCATTAAAGGCCAAGTTAATTTGAGCTCAAGGACCAGATACATCTTTTTTTGCTTTTCTGTCTTGACAATACAAACCATAAAAGGTTTATAAAGTTTTGAGACCTAGTTTTTTGTGGAACATTTTGGATCTTGTAGATTGTGAGCCCTCGCGGGCAGGGTCCTCTCTCCTCCTGTACCAGTTGTGACTTCTATTGTTTAAGATTATTGTACTTGTTTTTATTATGTATACCCCTCCTCCCATGTAAAGCGCCATGGAATAAATGGCGCTATAATAATAAATAATAATAATACGTATTTACTTTCATTACGCATGCTAGTATTAGTTTTTACTTAAATTTATTTTAGAGCTTCATGCAAAAAAATAAATAAATACATTTATGTCTCATATTTTTACCCTACTCATCGGTGATCTGAATAAAGTGTATGTATTAAAAGTATAGGTTGTTCTGGCTACAGGAACAAAAGTTATGGCAGGGTTTATATGTCTTCTTTTCTTCTTTCTAATGCATACCAGCATGGGAATAGAAATAAAGATACAGTGGCATGTACATTTTTGTTCCTGGTCAAAATTGCTGTTTTTTTGTGAGCAGTTAAGCAAGTTGAAGATGAAATTTTCTCTAAAAGGTCTAAAGTTAAAGATGACACAGTTCTTTTGTAATTGAGACAACAGCAAAAAAAAAGTCTTTTTTTTTTTTCATTTTAAAAATTACAAAAAGGAATATGGACCAATGCAAAAGTTTGGGCACCCTTGGAGATTTGTGTGCTCAGATAACTTTGACCAAGGTTTCAGATCTTAATTAGCCTGTTGGGGTTATGGCTTGTTCACTATCATAGTTAGGAAAGGCTACGTGATGCAGATTTCCCAGATTTATAAAAACCCAGCCTCCTCCAATCTTGTGCTAAAAAACAGCAGCCATGGCTTCTTCTAAGCAGCTGCCTAGCACTTTGAAAATGAAAATGGTGGAGGCCCATAAAGCAGGAGAAGGTTATAAGATGATAGCAAGCATTTTCAAGTTGCCGTTTCCTCAGTTCGAAATGTACCATAATTAAGAAATGGCAGTTAACAGGAACAGTGAAAGTCAAGATAAGGTCTAGAAGATCAAGCAAAATGTCAGTGAGAGCTGCTCGTTTGATTGCTAGAGAGGCAAATCAGAACCCTCATGTGACTGCAAAAGACCTTTAGAAAGATTTAGCAGACTTTAAGTTGCGGTACATTGTTCTACTGTTCAGAGACACCTGCAGAAACATAGCCTTCATGGAAGACTCATCAGAAGAAAACCTCTCCTGCGTCCTCACCATAAAATTCTGCATCATAAGTATGCAAAAGAACATCTAAACAAGCCTGATGCATTTTGGAAACAAGTCTTTTGGACTGATAAGGTTAAAATAAAACTCTTTGGCCACAATGATGAAAGGTAAGTGTGGAGAAGTCGCCTGATCTTAACATAATTAAAAATCTGTGGCTAGACCTCAAAATAGCAATGCATGCAGGACGACCCAGGAATCTCCCAGAACTGGAAGAATTTTCCAAGACAGAATGGATGAAAATCCCTCAAACAGGAATTGAGGGCTATAATTGTCTGGCTAGAAAAAGCATTTGCAAGCTGTGATACTTTCAAAATGCGGTGCTACTTGGTACTAACCGTGCAAGGTGCACAAACTTTTGCATATGCCCGTTTTTCTTTTTGCAATTTTTAAAATGAAAAAATGTATATTTGTTGTGCCTAACATACAAAGGAAATGTGTAATCTTTAACTTAGGTTTTTAGCGATCATTTCATCTTCAACTTGCTTAACTCTTCACAATAATTTTGACCAGGGTTGCCAAAACTTTAACATGCCACTGTATATAGGCAGGAACCTATTAGGTCATGCTACATGTAAGCTTTAGTAAGCATACTGAAGAGATAGACCTTTCTCTGGTCCTGGGTTTTCCCCAGAAAAATAGAGACCCATCGATTATGCTATTTGGACCAGCAAGCCTTCAAATTGTACATTTGTGCAATTATTATGTTTGATTGCAACACTGTCGCAGTGGGATGGCTTTTATGTGTTTTTGATAAAGATAAAAATGTTAACTAAGTTTACTAAGTACCCTATGTTTTTTTTACTGTTTATTCTCTGCAGTGTTCCTATTAGATTATGGCCCCAATTCATCATTTGCGTGTTTTTTAAGTCATTTTCCTTTTTTGTCTTATGGTTTTGGTTGTCATTTTTGGTGACAAATATCATATGATTCATGAATTCGGTGCAAAGTAAAAATAAATAATCTTTTTTGTGTCTTGATTAGTTTTTACAACATTTTGGCTCCAAGGGTCGCACATTACACAAAATGGAGCAAACATTGCGCCAAATTACTGACGTACTCAAAAATACATGGGGGTAATGGAGAGGAGTTGCGCCAGATTTTTTAACTTTTTAAAAAGTCAAAATTGATGAATCAATCAACTTTTCAATAAAAATTTAATTTTGAAAAAAAAAATCTATATTCACTAAACACACAAAACTAGACAAAAACTAGATGAAAAACAGGCGCAAATTCAGTGATCAATCGGGGCCTGTATTTTGATTCTAGGTTCTAAAAAGATTATCTGCTTGGATCATATTTTTTCTAATCCCAGCAGTTGTGGCAGGAGCAAGGCTAATCTCAATGTCAGTGCCCGCAAGATCGATTACAATGACCTACAGGATAGGCAACACCAAAAGAAGTTACACTTGGTGCTACACGTGCTTTAAAAACTATAACATAAAGCTGAAGCAGGAAAACAACAATACACAAAACACAAAAAGTACACAAAAAATTATATTATCTACCTACCTCAAGTAAACCAAATTTGTGACAAAAAAGGTTTACTTTGACATACAATTCAATGGAACCAGTCATCTTATTCATGCTGCCCAAACCATGGGCAGCATGAGTCAAATACTGGTAGCCTTGTATGTTTAACGCTGAAACATTACAGCATTCAGAGAAAATATACCCTAAGAATCTGTCCAGGATGACTTGTCCAAGACTGATTCTCAGAAGCTTCTCCCCTGAGTGCACTCCTACATTGACAGGTCTCCCCCTATACACACATAGGGATATACCTGTTAGTCTATAGGAGTGAGGCAGGGAAAAACCAGTGGGGACCTTTGATCATGGGGACTAAAGTGTACATGATAGTACTGCAGCAAACATGGCATCAATTTTCATGATTGGTGACAATATGGTAAGAAATGGTAAAATCTGCAATATACCATATACAGATTCAATGCAAGAAAGAACTACGCACACTATGGCGCTCACCACAAAAAGGGGGGAGGGGGGCAAGAGTTGGTGACAGGAGGAGTGGGCAGTGGAATAAACACCCCTGGCTGCTGGAACCACACGGGATCTGTGCCAACCCCGGAAAGGAAATATATATATAATGTCACAATACGAACAAGGTGGACCGCGCTCAGGGGTACGTAGTCCGTGGTAATGGGCAATGGGAGGCTAATAATTGTATACGATGGATAATAACTAGATCGCTGCTGTATACACAGACCTGCTGTAAATGATACAAGAATTTAATGCCATAGATGTGTATGCCTGTGTAGGCTGTGCGGAAGGTGCTACACAGAGAGAGAGAAATGAATATGGACTCCACTCCCATAGGGGCGGAGCCGCCTATTCATTTCTCTAATCAGCGGTGCCGGTGACCGCTGACAGAGGAAGAGGCTGCGGCACCGAAGACCAGGGAAGGAGCGGGACGCCGGGAGCAGGTAAGTATTACATATTCATCTGTCCGCGTTCCACACGCCGGGCGCCGCTCTGTCTTCGCGTCCTCTTGCAGTGACTGTGCAGGTCAGAGGGCGCGATGACGCATATAGTGTGCGCGCCGCCCTCTGCCTGATCAGTCAGTGCGGAGAGACGCTGGGACGGGACGCTGAGGAGCTGCAAGCAAGAGAGGTGAGTATGTGTTTTATTATTTTTATTGCAGCAGCAGCAGCAGCAATGGTACAGCTTTCTATGGCACAGCTTTCTATGGCACATCTATGGGGCAATAATGAACGGTGCAGAGCACTATATGGCACAGCTATGGGGCAGTAATGAACAGTGCAGAGCACTATATGGCACAGCTATGGGGCAGTAATGAACGGTGCAGAGCACTATATGGCACAGCTATGGGGCAATAAGGAACGGTGCAGAGCACTATATGGCACAGCTATGCGGCCATTATGAACGGTGCAGAGCACTATATGGCACAGCTATGGGGCAGTAATGAACGGTGCAGAGCACTATATGGCACAGCTATGGGGCAATAAGGAACGGTGCAGAGCACTATATGGCACAGCTATGGGGCAATAAGGAACGGTGCAGAGCACTATATGGCACAGCTATGGGGCAATTATGAACGGTGCAGAGCACTATATGGCACAGCTATGGGGCAATTATGAACGGTGCACAGCTTTCTATGGCACAGCTTTCCATGGCACAGCCTTCTATGGCACATCTATGGGGCAATAATGAACGGTGCAAAGCACTATATGGCACAGCTATGGGGCAATAAGGAACGGTGCAGAGCACTATATGGCCCAGCTATGGGGCAATAATGAACGGTGCAGAGCACTATATGGCACAGCTTTCTATGGTACAGCTATGGGGCAATAAGGAACGGTGCAGAGCACTATATGGCACAGCTATGGGGCAATAATGAACGGTGCAGAGCACTATATGGCACAGCTATGGGGCAATTATGAACGGTGCAGAGCGCTATGGGGCATGTCATGATTCCCCAATGGCATGGGAACATCAGAAACACAAAAATAACAGACTAGCTCTCGGGTGATGGAAACTCAAGCTGACCGTGACCTAAATCTACCACACAACTAACAGTAGCCAGGAAGCATTCCTACGGCTGCCTAGATGCCATGCGCCAGCCGGAGAACTAATTACGCCTGGAAGAGGAAGGAACAGACCTGGCTTACCTCTAGAGAAATTCCCCAAAGATGATAGTAGCCCCCACGTATATTAACGGTGAGTTCAGAGGAAAAGACATACACAGTATGAAGGTAGATTTAGCAAAGCGAGGTCCACTTACTAGATAGAGGAAGGATACAAAAGAGGACTTCACGGTCAGCTGAAAAACCCTTTCAAAAACCCATCCTGAAATTACTTTAAGACTCCTGTGTCAACTCATGACACAGGAGTGGCAATTTCAGTCCACAAGAGCTTCCAGTAACAGGAAATGACAAAACTGTAAACTGGACAAGAAAAACAAAACAATAAAGACAAGAGTCCACTTAGCTGATCAGCAGACTAGTAGCAGGAACATGCAACTGAATGACTCAGGTTACAATGATGACCGGCAAGGAAGTGACTGGAGAGCAAGGCTAAATAGGGAACTCCCAAAACTGATGGAAGCAGGTGAGCTGAGGCAGAAAAGCACACACAAGTCTCCAGTACCACCAGCCACCACCAGGGGAGCCAAAAAGCCTATCACAACAGTACCCCCCCCTTAAGGAGGGGGCACCGAACCCTCACAAGAACCGCCAGGGCGACCTGGATGAGCCCTATGAAAGGCACGAACCAAATCCGAGGCATGAACATCAGAGGCAGTTACCCAAGAATTATCTTCCTGACCATAGCCCTTCCACTTAACCAGGTACTGGAGTCTCCGCCTGGAAATACGGGAGTCCAAGATCTTCTCTATAACGTACTCCAATTCACCCTCAACCAGCACAGGAGCAGGAGGCCCAGCAGAAGGAACCACCGGCACCTCGTATCTCCGCAACAACGACCGATGGAACACATTATGGATAGCGAAAGATGCCGGAAGGTCCAAACGAAAGGAAACAGGGTTAATAATCTCCAAAATCCTATAGGGACCGATGAACCGAGGCTTAAATTTAGGAGAAGAAACCCTCATTGGGACAAAACGGGAAGACAACCACACCAAGTCCCCAACACGAAGGCGAGGACCAACCCGACGCTGGCGGTTAGCAAACCGCTGAGTCCTCTCCTGGGACAAATTCAAATTGTCCACCACTTGTTCCCAAATCCGATACAACCGATCCACCACAGCATCTACTCCAGGACAATCCGAAGACTCCACCTGACCAGAAGAAAAACGGGGATGAAACCCCGAATTGCAAAAGAAAGGGGAAACCAAAGTGGCAGAACTGGCCTGATTATTAAGAGCAAACTCCGCCAACGGCAAAAAGGCCACCCAATCATCCTGATCCGCAGACACAAAACACCTCAAATACGTCTCCAAAGTTTGATTAGTTCGCTCCGTCTGGCCATTAGTCTGAGGATGGAAGGCAGACGAAAAAGACAAATCAATGCCCAACCTGGCACAGAATGCCCGCCAAAATCTAGAAACGAACTGGGTACCCCTATCAGAAACGATATTTTCAGGAATACCATGCAAGCGAACCACATTTTGAAAAAACAAAGGAACCAACTCAGACGAGGAAGGCAACTTCGGCAATGGCACCAAATGAACCATCTTAGAAAAACGGTCACACACCACCCAGATAACAGACATCTTCTGAGAGACAGGAAGATCAGAAATAAAGTCCATCGAGATGTGCGTCCAAGGCCTCTTCGGAATAGGCAAGGGCAACAACAACCCGCTAGCCCTAGAACAACAAGGCTTGGCCCGAGCACACACATCACAAGACTGCACAAAAACACGCACATCACGAGACAGAGATGGCCACCAGAAGGATCTAGCCACCAAATCCCTGGTACCAAAAATTCCAGGATGACCCGCCAGCGTAGAAGAATGAACCTCCGAGATGACTCTACTGGTCCAATCATCAGGAACAAACAGTCTACCAGGTGGACAGCGATCAGGTCTATCCGCCTGAAACTCTTGCAAAGCACGTCGCAGATCTGGGGAAATAGCGGATAATATCACCCCATCCTTAAAGATACCTGTAGGTCCCGAATCACCAGGGGAATCAGGCTCAAAATTCCTAGAAAGGGCATCCGCCTTCACATTCTTAGAACCTGGTAGATATGAGACCACAAAATTAAACCGAGAGAAAAACAACGACCAGCGCGCCTGTCTAGGATTCAGGCGCCTGGCAGACTCAAGATAAATCAGATTCTTGTGATCAGTCAAAACCACCACCTGATGTCTAGCACCCTCAAGCCAATGACGCCACTCCTCAAATGCCCACTTCATGGCCAAAAGCTCCCGATTACCGACATCATAATTTCTTTCGGCGGCAGAAAATTTTCGAGAAAAGAACGCACAAGGTCTCATCACTGAGCAATCGGAACTTTTCTGCAACAAAACCGCCCCCGCTCCGATCTCGGAAGCATCGACCTCAACCTGAAAGGGGAGAGAGACATCGGGCTGGCGCAACACAGGGGCAGACGAAAAGCGGCGCTTAAGTTCCCGAAAGGCCTCCACCGCGGCAGAGGACCAATTGGCAACATCAGCACCCTTCTTAGTCAAATCCGTAAGAGGCTTAGCAACACCAGAAAAACCAGTTATAAATCGACGATAAAAATTAGCAAAGCCCAAGAACTTCTGAAGACCCTTTAGAGAAGTAGGCTGCGTCCAGTCACAAATAGCCCGAACCTTGACAGGGTCCATCTCAACAGAAGAAGGGGAAAAAATGTACCCCAAAAAGGAAATCTTTTGAACCCCAAAAACACACTTAGAACCCTTTACACACAGAGAATTCTCCCGCAAGACCTGAAAAACCCTCCTGACCTGCTGAACATGAGACTCCCAGTCCTCAGAAAAAATCAAAATATCGTCCAAATACACAATCATAAATTTATCCAGATATTCACGGAAAATATCATGCATAAAGGACTGAAAAACTGAAGGCGCATTAGAAAGGCCGAAAGGCATTACTAAATACTCAAAGTGGCCCTCAGGCGTATTAAATGCGGTTTTCCACTCATCCCCTTGCTTAATTCGCACCAAATTATACGCCCCACGGAGATCAATCTTGGAGAACCACTTAGCCCCCCTTATGCGAGCAAACAAATCAGTAAGCAGCGGCAACGGATACTGATATTTGACAGTAATTTTATTCAGGAGTCGATAATCAATACAAGGCCTCAGCGAGCCATCCTTTTTAGAGACAAAGAAAAACCCAGCTCCTAAAGGTGATGAAGAAGGACGAATATGTCCCTTTTCCAGGGACTCCTTAACATATTCTCGCATGGCAGCATGCTCAGATACAGATAGGTTAAACAAACGACCCTTTGGAAATTTACTGCCTGGAATCAGATCTATGGCGCAATCACACTCTCTGTGGGGAGGGAGAGAACCAATTTTAGGCTCTTCAAAAATATCCCCAAAATCCGACAAAAATGCAGGAATCTCAGAGGGAATAGATGACGAGATAGGAACCAAAGGTATGTCCCCATGAGCCCCCCGACATCCCCAGCTTAACACAGACATAGTTTTCCAGTCCAGTACTGGGTTATGAGATTGTAACCATGGTAATCCAAGCACTAAAACATCATGTAAATTATACAACACGAGGAAGCGAATCATCTCCTGATGGTCTGGAGTCATACGCATAGTCACTTGCGTCCAGAACTGTGGTCTATTACAAGCCAGAGGTGTAGAATCAATACCCTTCAGAGGTATAGGAACTTCCAGAGGCTCCAAATCAAACCCACAGCGCCTGGCGAAGGACCAATCCATGAGACTCAGAGCGGCGCCAGAGTCCACATAGGCATCCACGGTAATAACTGATAATGAACAAATCAGAGTTACAGACAGAAGAAATTTAGACTGTAAAGTGCCAATAGAAACAGACTTGTCAACCTTCCTAGTACGTTTAGAGCATGCTGATATAACATGCGCGGAATCACCACAGTAGAAGCACAAGCCATTTTTGCGCCTATAATTCTGCCGCTCGCTTCTTGACAGAATTCTGTCACATTGCATTTTCTCTGGCGTCCCTTCAGAAGATACCGCCAAATGGTGCACGGGTTTGCGCTCCCGCAAACGCCGATCAATCTGAATCGCCATTGTCATGGACTCATTCAGACCTGTGGGCGTAGGAAACCCCACCATGACATCCTTAACGGCATCAGAAAGGCCCTCTCTGAAATTTGCCGCTAGGGCACACTCATTCCACTGAGTAAGCACAGACCATTTACGAAATTTTTGGCAGTATATCTCAGCTTCATCTTGCCCTTGAGACAGGGCTATTAAAGCTTTTTCAGCTTGAATCTCCAAATTAGGTTCCTCATACAGCAACCCTAAAGCCAGAAAAAACGCATCCACATTGAGCAACGCAGGATCCCCTGGTGTCAATGAAAATGCCCAATTTTGAGGGTCACCTCACAGCAAAGAAATCACAATCTTAACCTGCTGAACAGGATCTCCAGAGGAGTGAGGTCTGAGAGAAAGGAATAATTTACAATTACATTTGAAATTCAGAAACCGAGATCTATCTCCGGAAAATACCTCTGGTGTAGGAATCTTAGGTTCAGAAATAGGAGTACGTATAACATAATCTTGAAAAATTCTGAACCTTCGTAGCAAGATTATTTAAACCTGCAGCCAAACTCTGAGGGTCCATCCTTAAACCGGAGAGATCAGAGCCATTCAAGGATTAGAAGGAGAGAAAGGCAAGGCTGTAAATAGAGCAGAAATACAACTGAGCCAACTAAGTAGCAAACATGAGAGGAAAAAAAAAAATAAAAAAAAAATCTACAGACTTCTTTTACTCTCCTTTCTTCTGCCAATTACTTTAACAGCGGCCGGTCATACTGTCATGATTCCCCAATGGCATGGGAACATCAGAAACACAAAAATAACAGACTAGCTCTCGGGTGATGGAAACTCAAGCTGACCGTGACCTAAATCTACCACACAACTAACAGTAGCCAGGAAGCATTCCTACGGCTGCCTAGATGCCATGCGCCAGCCGGAGAACTAACTACGCCTGGAAGAGGAAGGAACAGACCTGGCTTACCTCTAGTGAAATTCCCCAAAGATGATAGTAGCCCCCACGTATATTAACGGTGAGTTCAGAGGAAAAGACATACACAGTATGAAGGTAGATTTAGCAAAGCGAGGTCCACTTACTAGATAGAGGAAGTGTTGTGAAATTGGATTTTGGGCTCCCCCGGTGGCCACTGGTGGAATTGAACTGGTGTGCATCATCCTCTCTGTTCACCTGTTTCCATCAGGATGTGGGAGTCGCTATTTAGCCTTGCTCCTCTGTCACTTCCATGCCGGTCAACATTGTAATCAGAAGCCTTTCTGTGCATGTTCCTGCTGCTAGACAACTCCCAGCTAAGTTGGACTTAGTCCTTGTTTGTTTTTGCATTTTGTTCCAGTTCACAGCTGTAGTTTCGTTTCTGTGTCTGGAAAGCTCTTGTGATCTGAAATTGCCACTCTGATGTTATGAGTTAATACTAGAGTCTTAAAGTACTTTCAGGATGGTATTTTGATAGGGTTTTCAGCTGACCATGAAAGTGCCCTTTCTGTCTTCCTGCTATCTAGTAAGCGGACCTCAATTTTGCTAAACCTATTTTCATACTACGTTTGTCATTTCATCTAAAATCACCGCCAATATTTGTGGGGGGCCTCTGTCTGCCTTTCGGGGAAATTTCTCTAGAGGTGAGCCAGGACTATATTTTCCTCTGCCAGGATTAGTTAGTCCTCCGGCCGGCGCTGGGCGTCTAGGGATAAAACGCAGGCTACGCTACCCGGCTACTGTTAGTTGTGCGGCAGGTTTAGTTCATGGTCAGTTTAGTTTCCATCCTTCCAAGAGCTAGTTCGTATGTTTGCTGGGCTATGTTCTCTTGCCATTGAGAACCATAACAGTTTGACCGGCCTAAAAGGGTTAAATTAATTGACAGAGAAAGGAGAGAAAAGAGAAGTCTGCTGAAGATTTTTTTTTTTTTTTTTTTTTCTCAGTTCTGAGTGTGCTTGTAATTGAATCTCTTGCAAGTCTGCCTATATTGCAGCCTTTCTCTCTCTCTCTCCTTCTAATCCTGGAATGGCTCTGTGTTCACCTGTTTAAAATGGATATTCAGAGTTTAGCTGCAGGTTTGAATAATCTCACCACGAAAGTTCAAGACTTACAAGATTTTGTTGTTCATGTTCCTATATCTGAACCTAGAATTCCTTTGCCTGAATTTTTCTCGGGGAATAGATCTTGCTTTCAAAATTTCAAAAATAATTGCAAGTTGTTTTTGTCCCTGAAATCTTGCTCTGCTGGAGATCCTGCTCAGCAGGTCAGGATTGTGATTTCTTTGCTCCGGGGCGACCCTCAGGATTGGGCTTTTGCATTGGCTCCAGGGGATCCTGCGTTGCTCAATGTGGATGCGTTTTTTCTGGCCTTGGGGTTGCTTTATGAGGAACCTCAGTTAGAACTTCAGGCGGAAAAGGCCTTGATGTCCCTATCTCAGGGGCAAGACGAAGCTGAAATATACTGCCAGAAATTCCGTAAATGGGCTGTGCTTACTCAGTGGAATGAGTGCGCCCTGGCGGCGAATTTCAGAGAGGGTCTCTCTGATGCCATTAAGGATGTTATGGTGGGGTTCCCTGTGCCTGCGGGTCTGAATGAGTCCATGACAATGGCTATCCAAATCGATAGGCGTCTGCGGGAGCGCAAACCTGTGCACCATTTGGCGGTGTCTACTGAGAAGACGCCAGAGAATATGCAATGTGATAGAATTCTGTCCAGAAGTGAACGGCAGAATTTTAGACGAAAAAATGGGTTGTGCTTCTATTGTGGTGATTCAACTCATGTTATATCAGCATGCTCTAAGCGTACTAAGAAGCTTGATAAGTCTGTTTCAATTGGCACTTTACAGTCTAAGTTTATTCTATCTGTGACCCTGATTTGTTCTTTATCATCTATTACCGCGGATGCCTATGTCGACTCTGGCGCCGCTTTGAGTCTTATGGATTGGTCCTTTGCCAAACGCTGTGGGTATGATTTGGAGCCTCTTGAAACTCCTATACCCCTGAAGGGGATTGACTCCACCCCATTGGCTAGCAATAAACCACAATACTGGACACAAGTAACTATGCGGATTAATCCGGATCACCAGGAGATTATTCGCTTTCTTGTGCTGTATAACCTACATGATGTGTTGGTGCTTGGATTGCCATGGCTGCAATCTCATAACCCAGTCCTTGACTGGAAAGCTATGTCTGTGTTAAGCTGGGGATGTAAGGGGACGCATGGGGACGTACCTGTGGTTTCCATTTTATCATCTATTCCCTCTGAGATTCCTGAATTCTTGACTGAATATCGTGACGTTTTTGAAGAACCTAAGCTTGGTTCATTACCTCCGCACCAGGAGTGCGATTGTGCCATAGATTTGATTCCGGGTAGTAAATACCCTAAGGGTCGTTTATTTAATCTGTCTGTGCCTGAACATGCTGCTATGCGAGAATATATAAAGGAGTCCTTGGAAAAGGGACATATTTGTCCTTCGTCATCTCCCTTAGGAGCCGGTTTTTTCTTTGTGGCTAAGAAAGATGGCTCTTTGAGGCCGTGCATTGATTATCGGCTTTTGAATAAAATCACGGTTAAATATCAATATCCGTTGCCACTGCTGACTGATTTGTTTGCTCGCATAAAGGGGGCCAAGTGGTTCTCTAAGATAGATCTTCGTGGGGCGTATAATTTGGTGCGAATTAAGCAGGGGGATGAGTGGAAAACCGCATTTAATACGCCCAAGGGCCACTTTGAGTATTTGGTGATGCCTTTTGGTCTTTCAAATGCCCCTTCAGTCTTTCAGTCCTTTATGCATGACATTTTCCGTGATTATTTGGATAAATTTATGATTGTGTATCTGGATGATATTTTGATTTTTTCGGATGACTGGGACTCTCATGTCCAGCAGGTCAGGAGGGTTTTTCAGGTTTTGCGGTCTAATTCCTTGTGTGTGAAGGGTTCTAAGTGCGTTTTTGGGGTTCAAAAGATTTACTTTTTGGGATATATTTTTTCCCCCTCTTCCATCGAGATGGATCCTGTCAAGGTTCAGGCTATTTGTGATTGGACGCAACCCTCTTCTCTTAAGAGTCTTCAGAAATTTTTGGGCTTTGCTAACTTTTATCGTCGATTTATTGCTGGTTTTTCTGATGTTGTTAAACCATTGACTGATTTGACTAAGAAGGGTGCTGATGTTGCTGATTGGTCCCCTGCTGCTGTGGAGGCCTTTCGGGAGCTTAAGCGCCGCTTTTCTTCCGCCCCTGTGTTGCGTCAGCCTGATGTTGCTCTTCCTTTTCAGGTTGAGGTCGACGCTTCTGAAATCGGAGCTGGGGCGGTTTTGTCGCAGAGAAGTTCCGATTGCTCCGTGATGAGACCTTGTGCTTTTTTCTCGCGTAAATTTTCGCCCGCCGAGCGGAATTATGATGTTGGGAATCGGGAGCTTTTGGCCATGAAGTGGGCTTTTGAGGAGTGGCGTCATTGGCTTGAGGGGGCTAGACATCAGGTGGTGGTATTGACTGACCACAAAAATCTAATTTATCTTGAGTCCGCCAGACGCCTGAATCCTAGACAGGCGCGCTGGTCGTTGTTTTTCTCTCGGTTTAATTTTGTGGTGTCCTACCTGCCGGGTTCTAAGAATGTTAAGGCGGATGCCCTTTCTAGGAGTTTTGAGCCTGACTCCCCTGGTAATTCTGAACCTACAGGTATCCTTAAGGATGGAGTGATATTGTCTGCCGTTTCTCCAGACCTGCGGCGGGCCTTGCAGGAGTTTCAGGCGGATAGACCTGATCGTTGCCCACCTGGTAGACTGTTTATTCCTGATGATTGGACCAGTAAAGTCATTTCTGAGGTTCATTCTTCTGCGTTGGCAGGTCATCCTGGAATCTTTGGTACCAGGGATTTGGTGGCAAGGTCCTTCTGGTGGCCTTCCCTGTCTCGAGATGTGCGAGGCTTCGTGCAGTCTTGTGACGTTTGTGCTCGGGCCAAGCCTTGTTGTTCTCGGGCTAGTGGATTGTTGTTGCCCTTGCCTATCCCGAAGAGGCCCTGGACGCACATCTCGATGGATTTTATTTCGGATCTTCCTGTTTCTCAGAAGATGTCTGTCATCTGGGTGGTGTGTGATCGTTTCTCTAAGATGGTCCATTTGGTTCCCCTGCCTAAGTTGCCTTCTTCTTCCGAGTTGGTTCCTCTGTTTTTTCAAAATGTGGTCCGTTTGCATGGTATTCCGGAGAATATCGTTTCTGACAGAGGTACCCAATTCGTGTCTAGATTTTGGCGAGCATTCTGTGCTAGGATGGGCATAGATTTGTCTTTCTCGTCTGCTTTCCATCCTCAGACTAATGGCCAGACCGAGCGGACGAATCAGACCTTGGAGACATATTTGAGGTGTTTTGTGTCTGCAGATCAGGATGATTGGGTTGCTTTTTTGCCTTTAGCGGAGTTGCCCTCAATAATCGGGCCAGTTCTGCCACCTTGGTGTCTCCCTTTTTCTGTAATTCGGGGTTTCATCCTCGATTTTCTTCTGGTCAGGTGGAATCTTCGGATTGTCCTGGAGTGGATGCTGTGGTGGAGAGGTTGCATCAGATTTGGGGGCAGGTAGTGGACAATTTGAAGTTGTCCCAGGAGAAGACTCAGCTTTTTGCCAACCGCCGGCGTCGGGTTGGTCCTCGGCTTTGTGTTGGGGACTTGGTGTGGTTGTCTTCTCGTTTTGTCCCTATGAGGGTTTCTTCTCCCAAGTTTAAGCCTCGGTTCATCGGCCCGTACAAGATATTGGAGATTCTTAACCCTGTGTCCTTCCGTTTGGACCTCCCTGCATTTTTTTCTATTCATAATGTTTTTCATCGGTCATTATTGCGCAGGTATGAGGTACCGGTTGTGCCTTCCGTTGAGCCTCCTGCTCCGGTGTTGGTTGAGGGCGAGTTGGAGTACGTTGTGGAAAAAATCTTGGACTCCCGTGTTTCCAGACGGAAACTCCAGTATCTGGTCAAATGGAAGGGATACGCTCAGGAGGATAATTCTTGGGTGACTGCCTCTGATGTTCATGCCTCCGATTTGGTCCGTGCCTTTCATAGGGCTCATCCTGATCGCCCTGGTGGTTCTGGTGAGGGTTCGGTGCCCCCTCCTTGAGGGGGGGGTACTGTTGTGAAATTGGATTTTGGGCTCCCCCGGTGGCCACTGGTGGAATTGAACTGGTGTGCATCATCCTCTCTGTTCACCTGTTTCCATCAGGATGTGGGAGTCGCTATTTAGCCTTGCTCCTCTGTCACTTCCATGCCGGTCAACATTGTAATCAGAAGCCTTTCTGTGCATGTTCCTGCTGCTAGACAACTCCCAGCTAAGTTGGACTTAGTCCTTGTTTGTTTTTGCATTTTGTTCCAGTTCACAGCTGTAGTTTCGTTTCTGTGTCTGGAAAGCTCTTGTGATCTGAAATTGCCACTCTGATGTTATGAGTTAATACTAGAGTCTTAAAGTAATTTCAGGATGGTATTTTGATAGGGTTTTCAGCTGACCATGAAAGTGCCCTTTCTGTCTTCCTGCTATCTAGTAAGCGGACCTCAATTTTGCTAAACCTATTTTCATACTACGTTTGTCATTTCATCTAAAATCACCGCCAATATTTGTGGGGGGCCTCTGTCTGCCTTTCGGGGAAATTTCTCTAGAGGTGAGCCAGGACTATATTTTCCTCTGCCAGGATTAGTTAGTCCTCCGGCCGGCGCTGGGCGTCTAGGGATAAAACGCAGGCTACGCTACCCGGCTACTGTTAGTTGTGCGGCAGGTTTAGTTCATGGTCAGTTTAGTTTCCATCCTTCCAAGAGCTAGTTCGTATGTTTGCTGGGCTATGTTCTCTTGCCATTGAGAACCATAACAAGGAAGGATACAAAAGAGGACTTCACGGCCAGCTGAAAAACCCTTTCAAAAACCCATCCTGAAATTACTTTAAGACTCCTGTGTCAACTCATGACACAGGAGTGGCAATTTCAGTCCACAAGAGCTTCCAGTAACAGGAAATGACAAAACTGTAAACTGGACAAGAAAAACAAAACAATAAAGACAAGAGTCCACTTAGCTGATCAGCAGACTAGTAGCAGGAACATGCAACTGAATGACTCAGGTTACAATGATGACCGGCAAGGAAGTGACTGGAGAGCAAGGCTAAATAGGGAACTCCCAAAACTGATGGAAGCAGGTGAGCTGAGGCAGAAAAGCACACACAAGTCTCCAGTACCACCAGCCACCACCAGGGGAGCCAAAAAGCGGATCACAACAGGGGCAATTATGAACGGTGCACAGCTTTCTATGGCACAACTATGGGGCAATTATGAACGGTGCAGAGCACTATATGGCACAGCTTTCTATGGTACAGCTATGGGGCAATAAAGAATGGTGCAGAGCACTATATGGCACAGCTATGGGGCCATAATGAACGGTATGGAGCATCTATTTTTATTTTTGAAATTCACCGGTAGCTGCTGCATTTTCCACCCTAGGCTTATACTCGAGTCAATAAGTTTTCCCAGTTTTTTGTGGCAAAATTAGGGGGGTCGGCTTATACTCGGGTCGACTTATACTCGAGTATATGCGGTAGTTATCTTGGCTATTTGCATTGCTCTTGTTTGATTGGTTTATTGTAAACAGCATTAAGTTTGTAAATGTTACTATTAAAGTGAATTTCCAAAGGGATGTTAAATCATTTTTACTGCAACCATAGGAATCTTTATATCAACTCCTTCTTTCAAGTTTATGAAAATCTAATTGGAATAATTTTCACTTTTGGACCCCAAAAAACAAGGTCTGCCACTAATCAGAAATGCCTCCAAGCAACGTTAAAGGGATTTGTTTATGGCCAACGCCCTTCTGCTTTTTGATTTGATGGTAGCAGGACAGTTCTTAAGAAGCTTTACAAAACATATAGGAACTCAATATTTATAGTAAGCTCCTTATCACAAGAAGTAACTAAACATGATTATGGATGGAAACACGTCTTATGTAATAAAGTCCATATGACTCCAGAAAATGTGAGCTCCCACTAAGTTTCTAACCCATTTATGAGACTCATACAACATGAGGAATCTCTACAACCACAACCTCTGCTTTTTGCATATTCTACATGCCATCTACTTTTACAGGAGAATTTCTGCACTTTTCAGGATCTTGGAAATGTCATAAAATCATCGTATATGGAAATGATTATCGTGAAAACTAGAAATACTCCCTGATATGAAACATGCTGTTACAACCTGGATATCGTCTGTATATAATAATATATGTACAGCTGGTATAAGTTATACATCTTCTGTATATAGTGATATGGAGCATGCTGGTATAACCTGGGCATCTCCTGTATATAATTATATATGTACAGCTAGTATAAGTTATACATCTTCTGTATATAATGATATGGAGCATGCTGGTATAACCTGGGTATCTCCTGTATATAATTATATATGTACAGCTGGTATAAGTTATATATCTTCTGTATATAGTAATATGGAGCATGCTGGTATAACCTGGGTATTTCCTGTATATAATTCTATATGTACAGCTGGTATAAGTTATGCATCTTCTGTATATAATGATATGGAGCATGCTGGTATAACCTGGGTATCTCCTGTATATAATTATATATGTACAGCTGGTATAAGTTATATATCTTCTGTATATAGTAATATGGAGCATGCTGGTATAACCTGGGTATTTCCTGTATATAATTCTATATGTACAGCTGGTATAAGTTATGCATCTTCTGTATATAATGATATGGAGCATGCTGGTATAACCTGGGTATCTCCTGTATATAATTATATATGTACAGCTGGTATAAGTTATACATCTTCTGTATATAGTGATATGGAGCATGCTGGTATAACCTGGGTATATTCTGTATATAATTATATATATACAGCTGGTATAAGTTATACATCTTCTGTATATAGTGATATGGAGCCTACTGGTATAACCTGGGCATCTCCTGTATATAATTATATATGTACAGCTGGTATAAGTTATACATCTTCTGTATATAGTGATATGGGGCATGCTGGTATAACCTGGGTATATTTTGTATATAATTATATATGTACAGCTGGTATAAGTTATACATCTTCTGTATATAGTGATATGGAGCCTACTGGTATAACCTGGGCATCTCCTGTATATAATTATATATGTACAGCTGGTATAAGTTATACATCTTCTGTATACAGTGATATGGAGCATGCTGGTATAACCTGGGTATATTCTGTATATAATTATATATGTACAGCTGGTATAAGTTATACATCTTCTGTATATAGTGATATGGAGCATGCTGGTATAACCTGGGCATCTCCTGTATATAATTATATATGTACAGCTGGTATAAGTTATACATCTTCTGTATATGGTGATATGGGGCATGCTGGTATAACCTGGGTATATTCTGTATTTAATTATATATGTACAGCTGGTATAAGTTATATATCTTCTGTATATAGTGATATGGAGCCTACTGGTATAACCTGGGTATATTCTGTATATAATTATATATGTACAGCTGGTATAAGTTATATATCTTCTGTATATAGTGATATGGAGCCTACTGGTATAACCTGGGTATATTCTGTATATAATTATATATGTACAGCTGGTATAAGTTATACATCTTCTGTATATAGTGATATGGAGCATGCTGGTATAACCTGGGTATATTCTGTTTATAATTATATATGTACAGCTGGTTATATACAGTGGCTTGCAAATGTATTCACCTCCATTGGCATTGTTTGTGTTTTGCTACCTAACAACCTGGAATTTCACTGTATATTTTGAGGGTTTGCGTCAGTTCATGTAAAGAACATGCCTGCAAGTGTGAATATTTGGCTTTCTTTTTATTGTAGAGTAAACAACAAATAGGACAAAATAACTGAAACCTTCAGTGTACATAACTATTCACCTCCTGAGGTTAGTACTTTGCAGAGCCTCCTTTTGCAACAATTAAAGCTGCAAGTCAGTTTGGATAAGTCTTTATGAGCTTTCCACATGTTGCCACTGGGATTTTTACCCATTTCTCAAGGCTAAACTGCTCCAGCTCCTTCGGTTACATAATTTCATCTGGTAAACAGCAATCTTTAAGTCTGGACACAGATTCTCAATTATATTAAAGCCTGGACTTTGAGTAGGCCATTCCAAAACATACTGTATACACCTTTCCCCTTAATCCACTTGAGTGTTCCTTTAGCAGTATGCTTTGGGTCATTGTCTTTTTGGAAAGTTAACCTCCATCCCAGTCTCAAATCAGTGACAGACTGAAACAGGTTTTGCTCAAAAATATCCCTGTATTTTTCATCATCCATCTTCCCCTCAACTTGGACCATTTTCCCTTTCCATGCTAACGAAAAACATCCGCATCCCCACAGCATGATGCAGCCACCTCCATGTTTCACTGTGGGGAAGGTGTTCTTGGGGTGATGAGCTGTGTTGGTTTGGCACCAGACATAGCGTTTACCTTCGTGGCCAAAAAATTCAACTTTGGGCTTATCTGACCACAGCACCTTTCTACATACATTTGCGGAGTCTCCCATATGTCTTTTGGCAAACTCAAAAAAAAGCATTGCAATTTCTATGTGTAAGTAAAGGTTTTTTCTGCCCACTGTTCCATGAAGGCCACCTCTATGGAGTGTAAGGCTTATTTTCGCCGTATGGACAGATACACCAGACAGATAACTTTGGTCTTTTTGTTGCCTCTCTGATTAATGCCCTCCTTGTCTGGGCTGAGAGTTTTGGTGGGCAGCCCTCTCTTGGCAGGTTTGTTATGGTACCATGTTCTTTCCATTTGATGATAAGGCATTTGATGGTGCTCCGGGGAATCATCAGAGATTGGGATTTTCTTTATAACCCAACCCAGACTTGTACTTCTCAACAATTTTGTCTCTGATTTGTTTTCAAAACTCCTTGGTCTTCATGATGTTGTTTGGTTAGTGGTGCTTCTTGCTTAACCCAAAAGGACCAAGCCACTTTGTACATTAATGACCAAGCCTGAATTTTTAAATCTGACCAGTGTCACTTTATGAGTTAATAACGCTGGAACGCTTCAAGGGATCCCAGTCATTCTGAGATTATTTTTCATGATAGTGGTAAAATTTGTTTGATTTGTCTTGTGTTTTATTTGTGAAAATATTGGAAATTTGACAAAAATGGAGAAAATTTCACAATTTTCAGTTTTAATTCTTATACCCTTAAACTAGGGACTTATGTCACAAAAAATAAATAAATAACATTTCTCAGAACTCTACAACAGCACAATGTTTAAAAGATATTTTTTAGGTTAGGAAGTTAGAAGGGTTCAGAGTTGATTATCAATTTCTCATTTTTCCATCAAAATTTGGAAAACCTTTTTTTTTAGAGAACACATCACATTTGGAGTGACTTAGGGGGGCCTATTTGATAGAAAATAACCAAAAATGATACACTTCTAAAAACTACACCCCCTCAAAGTCCTCAAAATCAAATTCAAGTAGTTTGTTAATGCAGCGCCCCAGAGTCCTGGTCGTTGCAGTACTGTGGCTCCGCCACTAAGGGGAGCTGTGGTACATCCGATGGCACTGAAGGAGTTCATCTGATCAGGTATCACAGACACCAATAGATTTCACCGCCGGGCCTCCAGGGGGAGCTAAGGGTTCTATTCATTAGGCCACTCTCCACATACTGGTAAAACTGGGGGTCAGGCAGGAAGTTAGACAGAAAGCTGACTGGGTTGGAACCAGGCAACACCTTGTGGCAGAGGGTGTTGCGGGAGAAGATTCGGTAGGGTCTCTGTCAGGGGTGGGATCCTGACAGAGACTGGGCAACTTGAGCGAACGTAACGGGACCGTGCCTGCTCAGTATAGCGGCGGTACCCAAGAAGGGATTGGAAGAGAGATAGATTGTGCTGAGTGAGAAACGAGATCAAAGCAAGAAGGAGAATACCAGTAGGGGTCATGCTGTAAGACCGAGGCAACATCCTACTGAGGCGCACAACCGGCGGCCGGAACGCCGAGGGAGTATTACAATATTCAGCTTCAAGCAATACTCTAAACAGCGGCAGGACAGTCAGTCTAAGGCGGGCTGTCTCACCTAAATCACCTATGCAGTCTTGGGGGGCAACTAGTGGAGAGGGGCGACTCTAGGGTCCCGGAAGAGCTCCAAGCCTACCCGTCAAACGGGTGCCGTTCTAACCGTAACATCAGGGAGGGATGGAGAATTAGCAGAACATCATCTAATCGAGTTGTGAGGGAACTTAAGAAACGGACACAACCGTTGTGGGGACTTTCCGTAAGCACAGCAGGGAAGGACCGCAACACATAGCGCTAGAAGGAAGGCACAGATTTCCACCTGTTAAGAGAACTCTGGAGGTGCCATTGGACCGGCCGGACTTGCGCAGCCTGGTTATTTGGACTCCGGACTGAGGACCCAGAGATCTTCAGTAAAGAGGTAAAGAGACTGCAACCTGGTGTCCTCGTTATTTATCGCATCGCACCACTACAGCCTCACACCACCATCATCTACCCACATCTAAATCTGTACACCCCTCAGCAGGGTCACGGACCGGGTCTAGCCACCGTGACAACCCCAGAGCAGAGACTCACAGGCCCGGTACCGGGTACCCCTCGGCCCTGCGGCAGTGGGGGCGCTACAACCTTCAGGTGATTCACAGGAATGAATTCAATGTGGATGCAAAAAATAAACATATTACTTTTTTCACAATAATTTAACTTAAGCCCCGAAATTTGTTATTTTCACAATGGTGACAGGAGAAAATGGACCTCAAAATGTGTTGTGCAATTTTTCCTGACTACGTCAACACCACATATGTGGGATAAATGTTTGGGCGCATGGGAGGGCTTGGGAGGGAGGGAGCACCTTTTGACTTTTTGAACGCAAAAATAGCAGGAATCGAGAATGGACTCCATGTCACGTTTTGAGAGCCCCTGATGTGCCTAAACAGTGGAAACACCCCCAAATGACCTCACTTTGGAAATTAGCCCCCTCAAGGAATGTATCTAGATGTGTGGTGAGCACCTATAACCCCCAGATGCTTCACAGAAGTTTATAACAGAGCCATGAAAATAAAAAAAAACACAAATTTTTCACACAAAAAATGTACTTTTAGCCCGAATTTTTTTAATCTTAACAAGGGTAATGTCACGGGGAGACTAGGTGGGTGAGAGCTAATAACCCGGGCCCCTGCAATTTCCCTCAGACTAGGGAAATGCTGACTAACCCTCTACCTGAAGTTTACACTGATGGTGTGCATGTCCAGGCCTCGAACCTCACCCTGCCTCCTGTTACAACCCTAAGCTGAAAACCTCCGCCCTCCACCCAGTGAATGTAATACACCAATACCCACAGTTAGCACAGATAGCCGTGTGCTGGCCAAAGGTCACCCACAATCGGTGACATATTGTTGGCAGCACGGTGTGAATTGTGACACTGTGCTACAGGCAACCTCCAAATTTAAGAAACATCATGATCTGAAGATTAATGCCCCAGATATCCGTGCAATGTGAAGAGCAGCAAAATGCAAGAGCAGCTGCAAAACCTACACTCATGTAGAGACCACAGACAGGATACAGATTCTCAAGACACCTCAGGACTATAAGATTCCCAAGACATTCCCATGTTCTTCTTCCAGTGTGGTGTACTTAATTCCGTGCACTATATGTCCTATTGAGGGCCTCTATGTGGGAGAAATAAAACTGAGAGCAAGGATGAGATCTCATCGCCACAAAATTACAGATAAAAAAATATATATTTACAGTTGGCCAAACATTTCTGTGGTCCAGGACACAACATAAACAATATGAAAGTTGTCATCTTAAAAGACAATATTAAATAAAAAAAAATATTGCAGGGTTTGGGAATACAAACTTATTAGAGTCTTTCATTCCATCCACACAGGACTAAGGGTACTGTCACACAAAACGATTTACCAACGATCACGACCAGCGATACGATCTGGCCGTGATCGTTGGTAAGTGGTTGTGTGGTCGCTGGGGAGCTGTCACACAGACCGCTCTCCAGAGACCAAAGATGCCGAAGTCCCCGGGTAACCAGGGTAAACATCGGGTTACTAAGCGCAGGGCCGCGCTTAGTAACCCGATGTTTACCGTGGTTACCAGCGTAAAAGTAAAATAAAAGCAAACAGTACATACTCACATTCCGGTGTCTGTCCCCCGGCGTTCTGCTTCTCTCCACTGTGTCTGTGCCAGCCGGAAAGCAGAGCGGTGACGTCACCGCTGTGCTCGCTTTCCGGCCGGCCGGCGCTCACAGTGCAGAGAAGCAGAACGCCGGGGGACAGACACCGGAATGTGAGTATGTACTGTTTGGTTTTTTTTTACTTTTACGCTGGTAACCACGGTAAACATCGGGTTACTAAGCGCGGCCCTGCGCTTAGTAACCCGATGTTTACCCTGGTTACAAGAGAACGCATCGCTGGATCGCTGTCACACACAACGATCCAGCGATGACAGCGGGAGATCCAGCGACGAAAGAAAGTTCCAAACGATCTGCTACGACGTACGATTCTCAGCAGGATCCCTGATCGCTGCTGCGTGTCAGACACAGCGATATCGTATGGATATCGCTGGAACGTCACAGATCGTACCGTCGTAGCGATCAAAGTGCCAATGTGTGACAGTACCCTAAGTCTGTCTTGAGGATTTGTGACTCCCAACAGAATCTGAGGAATCTGCTCCAAAGAAGTTGAGGGCATCAGGCCTCAGATCTTCTTTGGATTTTAGGACTACAAAACTTTCACACCACTAATCTAATCCAATTAATGATTCATTCTCTGGGCTCAGTTTGTTTATTTATTTAAATGTTCATTTATTATACCATGCCTTTTTTTGTGCATATATTTGTGTTTCTTCAGAAACTTTGTTATACCATGCCTGAGGAAGGGACCTAAGAAGTCTTGAAAGCTTGCTTTGTAACATCATTTATTTTATTTTTGTTAGCCATTAAAAAGGTATCATAACTACAAGATTATCTTGGTTTTCCCTCTGAGAGCATTCTGCCGACTTTCTGTGAGGTCTCAGGGTAGAGGGCACAATGACTTCACTACATCGGTGTGCCCTCTGAGCTGAGCTGTGCAGAGAGACCTGAGGAGACCGGAAATGTATAGAACAGGAAAGGGTCCATTATACAGTATGGAGCAATATATGGCGTCCATTATACTGTATGGAGTAGTACATGGGGACTATTATACTGTATGGAGCAATATATGGGGCCATTTTTCTGTATGGAGCAATATATGGGGCCACTATATATGGGGCCACTATACTGTATAGAGCACTATGTGGACCCATTATACATTGACTGGGTCATGTCGACCATGTACATTTTTCTTTTGTATGCAATGTATCTTTTCTTTTGAAAAATAAAAAGAAAAGGAAAATCCAGTCCTGTTGAGCCGGACTCCAATCTTTTCTATTTTCCTTGATGTGAGGCCAGGGCAAGGCCAGTGACTGAGAGCCAGGTTGATGAGCATAGAGCAACAGGGTGAGCTGGAATAAAGTTTCTATAACAATATGTGGGGACCATTATACTGTATGGAGCAAAATGCATGGTCCATTATACTGTTTAGCACATTATATGGGGTCCATTATACTGTATGGAGCAATATATGTAGCCCATTATACTGTATGAAACAATATATGGGGCCCAATATATGGGGCCTATTGTACTGTATGGGGAACATTATATTATATGGAGCAATAAATGGGGCCATTATTCTATATGGAGCAATATATGGGGCAACTATACTGTATGGAGCATTGTGTGGGGCCAGTATACTGTATGGAGCACTATGTGGTGCCCATTATACTGTATGGAGCATTCTATGGAGTCCATTATATTATATGGAACAATATATGGGCCCATTGTATGGAGCACTATGTGGCAGTCATTACACTGTATGGAGAAATATATTATAATATTCTATAACCATCAACAAGCTTCTTTCACCTCTCAACTGGAATTTTGGACCACTCTTCTTTCGCAAAATGTTCCACATCTCTCATATTTGAAGGGCACCGTCTCCCAAAAGTAATTTTAAGATCTCTCTACAGGTGTTCAATGGCATTTAGATCGGGACCTATTGCTGGCCACTAGTGCTCGGATAACATCTTATCCAAAAATGATTGAGTGTTATCTGAGCATGTTTATATATTATGTTAAAGTCTCTGTGGCTGCCTGATTTGCAGCTGTTAGACAGCCTCAACACATGTGGGGATTGCCTGTTTGTTACACAATGCCCACAAGTGTTGAGGCTGAACAACAGCCACAAACCATGCAGCTGCTGGGACTAGAACATAAAACACGAGCATTCCCAGATGCTCAGATAACACCCGAGGATGCTCGGATAAGACGTTATCCAAGCACATTCGCTCATCAGTACTGGCCACTTCAGACCTCTACAGAAATTTGGTTCCATTCATTCCTGGGTGCTTATTGAAGTATGTTTGGGGTAATTGTCCTGCTGGAAGACCCATGACTTAGGATGCAAAACCAGCTTTCTGACACTGAGCACTACATTGCTATACAAAATCCTTTCGGTAATGTTCAGATTTTATAATGCCTTGCACACAGTCAAAGCACCCAATGCCAGAGGCATCAAAACCCCTAAACATCTTTGAACCTCCACCATATTTGACTGTAGGTACTGTGTTCTTTTCTTTGTAGGCCTCATTCCATTTTTGGTAAACGGTAGAATGATTTGCTTTACTAAATAGCTCTGTCTTGGTCTCATTTTTCCACAAGATGCTTTCCTAGTAGGGTTTTGCTTATACACAAACATTTTAGCAAACTGCAGTCATCTCTGTGTCAGCAGTGGGTTCCTATTCAGTCTCCTGCCACAGTGTTTAATTTCATTCAAATATTGATGGTTACTTTGTGCTGACATTGATGTACCCTGGGCCTGCCGAACAGCTTGAATTTGTTTAGAACTTGATTGAGGCTGCTAATCCACCATTCGGACTATCCTGCATTGCAAGCTTTCATCAATGTTTCTCTACTGTCCACATCCAGAGAGATTAGCTACAGTGCCATGGGCTGTAAACTTATTGATTGTGGAGCACATTGTGGACAAAAGAACATTAAGATCTCTGGAGATGGTCTTGAACCTTGAGATTGTTGATATTGTATAAAAATGTTGGTTCTCAAGTCTTCAGATAGTTCTTTTCTCTCTGTCCTCCATGTTTAGTGGAGCTCACACTTTGTGTGAAATTATGTTCAATTTGCCTTTTTTTCTGTTTTTTTGTGTTGTTCCCAGTAGCGTAGCTACCGGGGGGGCAGAGGGGGCCATCGCCCCGGGCCCGGTGCTCAGCGGAGGCCCACCCAGAGCTACGCTACTGTAACTGCATTAGCGTGCACAGCGCGCTGATACAGTTACATTCTGCAACAGAGCAGGGATAATCGATCTCCCTGCTCTGCCGCCCGGCTGCTATGGGCCCCTGATCAGGTGTGGGGGGAGGTGCCAGCAGTGGGCCTCCCGCCTGTCATCGCAGGGACAGCTGTATCGGCATGTAGCTGTTGCAGCTGACCGCATTGATGAGGGAATGAGTGCTATGCTCCTCCTATCATCCCCCTGTCAGTGTCTGACGTGACCAATGCCGACACTGACAGGGGGCATGATGATGTCACTGCTTGGCGCCCGTGGTCCGGAGGTGAGTGGGAGCAGGGAGCAGTGCAGGAACCAAGAAGAAAAGAGGTGAGTATTTATTGTTTTTCTTTATGGGGGCTGCCTTACACTACAGAGTCTGCCTGTGGGGGGAGTGCTGCTTTATATTACAGAGTCTGCCTGTGGGGGGTGCTGCCTCACACTAGAGTCTGCCTGTGGGGGTGCTGCCTTATACTACAGCATCTGCCTGTGGGGAGGTGCTGCCTTATACTACAGAGTCTGCCTGTGGGGGGTGCTGCTTTTATACTACAGAGTCTGCCGGTGGGGTGGTGCTGCCTTATACTACAGGGTCTTCTTGTGGGGGGTGCTGACTTATACTATAGGGTCTACCTGTGGGGGGTGGTGCTGCCTTATACTACAGAGTCTGCTTGTGGGGGGGTGCTGCCTTATACTACATGGTCTGCCTGTGGGGGGTGCTGCCTTATGCTACAGGATCTGCCTGTGGGGGGGTGCTGCCTTCTACTACGGGATCTGCCTGTGGGGGGGTGCTTCCTTATACTACAGGGTCTGCCTGTGGGGGGTGCTGCCTTATACTAGAGTCTGCCTGTGGGGGGTACTGCCTTATACTCCTGACGAAGCCGAGGACGGTGAAACGCGCGTCGAGGCTTCTGTGTGGTTTACCGGTGTTCCAGCACAAGCATGCACTATGTCCGAAGGTAAATGATTCACTGAATGATCTTACTGTGCTGTTCATTGCGGTTTGCTCAAATGTACTTTATTTATGCATCATCTCGTTTATCCTTATGTTCAGCAGGTTATTTGAACCTATCTGTTAGTTATTTATTATGGTCATTACTGATACCATTTAACCCCTGATGGTAGGATGTGATTAGTGCAGTGCTGTGGCGCATACATTTTTACTGCGCCCAGTGCTATTATACTGGCGACCACACAGTTCTTATTTTCTCTGGTCGGCATTCATCCATCTTCACATTGCCGACATTCTTTAGCTGTTCTTTAACCTGAAGCACCTTTTGTCTGTATTTCTTTATATGTGCAATAAATTTATATATTTTCACTAATACCCCGTTTTTTCTCCTCATTGGTATTTCTGGGTATTTATATATTATTGATGGTTATTTTTCTATATAATTTACTTTTACATTGGTGACCTTACCTAGATCCAATCGGGAACTCTTTTTTGGTTTTATGCCTTATACTACAGAGTCTGCCTGTGGGGGGTGCTGCCTTATACTATAGAGTCTGCCTGTGGGGGGTGTTGCCTTATACTACAGAGTCTGCATGTGGGGGTGCTGCATTATACTGCAGAGTCTGCCTATGGGGTGCTGCCTTATACTACAGGGTCTGCCTATGGGATGTTGCCTTATGCTTCAGAGTCTGCCTATGGGGTGCTGTCTTATCCTACGATGTCTGCCTATGGGGTGCTGTTTTATACTACATAGTCTGCCTATGGGGTGCATGCCATATACTACAGGGTCTGCCTATGGGGTGCTGCCTTATACTATAGAGTCTGCCTATGGGATGCTGCCTTATACTACAGAGTCTGCCTGTGGGGGGTACTGCCTTATACTACAGAGTCTGCCTGTGGGGGGTGCTGCCTTATACTATAGAGTCTGCCTGTGGGGGGGTGTTGCCTTATACTACAGAGTCTGCATGTGGGGGTGCTGCCTTATACTGCAGAGTCTGCCTGTGGGGGGTGCTGCACTATACTACAGAGTATGCCTATGGGGTGTTGCCTTATACTACAGGGTCTGCCTATGGAATGTTGCCTTATGCTACAGAGTCTGCCTATGGGGTGCTGTCTTATCCTACGATGTCTGCCTATGGGGTGCTGTTTTATACTACAGAGTCTGCCTATGGGGTGCTGCCTTATACTACAGGGTCTGCCTATGGGGTGCTGCCTTATACTACAGAGTCTGCCTATGGGGGGCTGCCTTATACTACAGAGTCTGCCTGTGGGGGCTGCCTTATACTACAGAGTCTGCCTATGGGGGCGACCTTATGCTATAGAGTCTGCCTATGGGGGTGCATTATACAATATAGAGTAGGCTTATGGGGAGGGCATTATACTATATGGAGTCCTATGGGGGTGCATTATACTATATTGAGGACTATCTGGTGCATTATACTATATGGAGTCTACCTAGGGGGCCATCATACAGTGTGGAGATTGCAGTAAGGGGGTCATCTTACAGTGTTGAGGCATCAAACAGTTTGGGAACTACTAAGGGGCCTGTATACTGTGTGGGTGGTACTATAAAGTGAGGGGGCATTATACTGTGCATAAGAGAGCATCATACTGTGTATAGGGAAGCTGTACAGGGAGGAGACTCAGGACATTATTTAATGTTAAGTGGGCACTTATTGTTATAGGGGAACTCAGGTTACTGTGACTATCAAAGGGGCACGCAGGACAATATTACTTTCTAGGGGGCAAAATGTGGGCACTGTTTTCTAGGGCACTTGCACCCGGCATTACTATATTATAGAGGGTTGCTCAAGAATTTAGAAGGCACAGAGAACCACACAGTAGGTGCAGTAATAGGGTCAAATATGGCAGCAGAGGCTCAGTATTGGGGTATCAGGTGCAGTAATGGGGTCACATACGGCAGCAGCAGCTCAGCATTTGGGATATCAGCAGGATGAGGAGTTTGTGCAGGTTGGAAATAAATTGTGAAGACTGAAAATATGAGAAGTGAAATGTGTCTTTGCTGTTTTCTCTGCAGCCGGCTGGAAAAAGTTGTCATGTCGGTCTGGGAGAGATGGAAAAGACGTGAAAAGTGAAAGAATCCATCAGAAAGAACGTCAGCGGTAAGTCATTATCTGTAACTGTGCTGTGATCTCTTATATGTTCAGTAGGACTGGTATCTACCACTGACCATATGGCGGTAATATCCATATTGGTCTTTATATAGAGATTATCTTCAGTAATAACGCGGTCATCTGCTGAGGTTCTCCTCCACTATTAGGGTGCGTCACCCAGTTGTAATCAAGCTTACCTGGTTAGGGGCCCACTCAAAAGCTTCGCCCCCTGAACCAAAACCCTAGCTACGCCTCTAGTTGTTCCAATACACATAAAGAAAATAAACATGTGTAATTGCAGTAATTTTCTCAGAGAAATACTTCATTTTCAGGAAAAATTTCAAGTTTGCCAACATTTTCAGCCATCTACTATATAATTGTCTAAGGGTCACTTCCGTCTTTCTGTCTGTCTGTCTGTCCTTCAGTCTTTCTGTCACGGATATTCATTGGTCGCGGCCTCTGTCTGTCATTTAATCCAAGTCGCTGATTGGTCGTGGCAAAACGCCCACGACCATTGCCACGACCAATCAGCGACGCGCACAATCCGGAAGAAAATGGCCGCTCCTTACTCCCCGCACTCAGTGCCCGGCGCCCGCATACACCCCTCTGGTCACCGCTCACACAGGGTTAATGCCGGCAGGAACGGACCGCGTTATGCCGCGGGTAACGCACTCTGTTACCGCCGCTATTAACCCTGTGTGACCAAGTTTTTACTATTGACGCAGCCTATGCAGCGTCAATAGTAAAAACATCTAATGTTAAAAATAATAAAAAAAATAAAAAATCATTAGATACTCACCTTCCGCCGCCTTTCCCGCTCCTCGCGATGCTCCGGCCGGTCCATGCAAGCGGCACGTTCCGGTGGCAAGGATGGTCTGGGAGAAGGACCTGCCATGACATCACGGTCATGTGACCGCGATGTCATCACAAGTCCTGCGCGCCTGCGCGAGAAGGACCCGCCGCGACGTCATCACACCCTGGGACCGTCGCTGGGCAATATACTACGTGGCTGGGCAATATACTACGTGGACATACATATTCTAGAATACCCGATGCATTAGAATCGGGCCACCATCTAGTGACTGTATATAATTATATATACACAGTTGGTATAAGTTATACATCTTCTGTATATAGTGATACGGAGCATGCTGGTATAACCTGGGTATCTCCTGTATATAATTATATATGTACAGCTGGGATAAGTTATACATCTTCTGTATATAGTGATATGGAGCATGCTGGTATAACCTGGGTATATTCTGTATATAATTATATATGTACAGCTGGTATAAGTTATACATGTTCTGTATATAGTGATACGGAGCATGCTGGTATAACCTGGGTATAGTCTGTATATAATTATATATGTACAGCTGGTATAAGTTATACATCTTCTGTATATAGTGATATGGAGCATGCTGGTATAACCTGGGTATCTCCTGTATATAATTATATATGTACAGCTGGTATAAGTTATACATCTTCTGTATATAGTGATATGGAGCATGCTGGTATAACCTGGGTATCTCCTGTATATAATTATATATGTACAGCTGGGATAAGTTATACATCTTCTGTATATAGTGATATGGAGCATGCTGGTATAACCTGGGTATATTCTGTATATAATTATATATGTACAGCTGGTATAAGTTATACATCTTCTGTATATAGTGATATGAAGCATGCTGGTATAACCTGGGCATCTCCTGTATATAATTATATATGTACAGCTGGTATAAGTTATATATCTTCTGTATATAGTGATACGGAGCATGCTGGTATAACCTGGGTATCTCCTGTATATAATTATATATGTACAGCTGGTATAAGTTATACATCTTCTGTATATAGTGATATGGAGCATGCTGGTATAACCTGGGTATATTCTGTATATAATTATATATGTACAGCTGGTATAAGTTATACATCTTCTGTATATAGTGATATGGAGCATGCTGGTATAACCTGGGCATCTCCTGTATATAATTATATATGTACAGCTGGTATAAGTTATATATCTTCTGTATATAGTGATATGGGGCATGCTGATATAACATGGGTATATTCTGTATATAATTATATATGTACAGCTGGTATAAGTTATACATCTTCTGTATATAGTGATATGGAGCATGCTGGTATAACCTGGGTATCTCCCGTATATAATTTTTTATCTACTGCTAGTTTAAACATAGTATAATATGGTCCATATGTTCTTCTCTTTGCCCTGCACATTTATGCAATTAGGTAACTCTGATATGTATATAAAACGTCACGCAGTCACTCAGCCTGTATACATTTAGTTTCCTTCCGTGTCTATATCTTCATGTTCTCTGCAGTCCTTTATTAACCTTTTATAATATGAACTTTATAAACTTTTGCCATAAGTATCAACACTGGGAACAAACATTGTTCTTATATATTATATACAAGTTACTGCCGGAATTCGCTGCTTGAAAGAACTTCAGAGATGTTAATGTATTTTTACAAGTGCAGTAACAATAACACTTAAGACGTTGGTTCCTCTGTAATTAATATCATCTGTAGGATCCTCACTGTAGCAGTAGATTACGGGAGAGGCCATGATCTGCTGCTATGTGTGCCCACGGAGATATAATGTGCTGCCATATGTACCCCTGGAGACATAATGTGCTGCTATGTGTGCCCACGGAGATATAATGTGATGCCATATGCACCCCTGGAGATATAATGTGCTGCTATGTGTGCCCACGGAGATATAATGTGATGCCACATGCACCCCTGGAGATATAATGTGCTGCCATATGCACCCCTGGAGATATAATGTGCTGCTATGTGTGCCCACGGAGATATAATGTGATGCCACATGCACCCCTGAAGATATAATGTGCTGCTATGTGTGCCCACGGAGATATAATGTGATGCCATATGCATCCCTGAAGATATAATGTGCTGCCATATGCACCCCTGGAGATATAATGTGCTGCTATGTGTGCCCATGGAGATATAATGTGCTGCCATATGTACCTCTGGAGATATAATGTGCTGCTATATGTACCCCTGGAGACATAATGTGCTGCTATGTGTGCCCACGGAGATATGATATGCTGCTATATGTACCCCTGGAGATATAATGTGCTGCCATATGCACCCCTGTAGATATAATGTGCTGCTATGTGTGCCCACGGAGATATAATGTGCTGCCATATGTGCCCACAGAGATATAATCTGCAGTTATATGTGACCCTGGAGATATAATGTGCTGCCATATGTACACCTAGAGATATAATGTGTTGCCACATGTGCCTCCGGAGATATAATATACTGCCATTTGTGCTGTCATGTGTATCCCCAGTGAGATAATGTGTTGCCCTACGAGCCCCCGGAGATATATTGTGCTGTCATATGTGCCCCAGAAATATAATGTACTGTTATATGTGACCCTAGAGATACGATGCACTGCCATATGTGCCCCCAGAGATATAATGTGCTGCCATATGTGCCCCCGGAGATATAATGTGCTGCCATACGTGCCCCCAGAGATATAATGTGCTGCAATATGTGCTGTCATATGTACCCCCAGAGATATAATGTGCTGCCGTATGTGCCCCCAGAGATATAATGTGCTGCCATTTGTGCTGTCATGTGTACCCCCAGAGAGATAATGTGTCATGTGTCGCTGACTCCGTCACTTACTCCAGTAGGCCACGGGTATCATTGGAAATATTGATCTTGTAGTAAATCCTGCTTTCCTCCATCCAGGGTAATATTAGTAATATATCCCATCTGGTTCATGGGGACGGGGACAGCATGGGCCTGTGTGATTTCAAATGTCAGGGCTGAATTTCAGCCCCAGTCCGTACCTGGAGCCATGTCATCTGCTGGTGTTGGTCCACTGTGTTTTATCAAGACCAAAGTCAGCGCAGCCATCTACCGGGAAATTTTAGAGCACTTCATGCTCCCCTCTGCCAACAAGCTTTTTGGAGATGGAAATGTTATTCTCCAGCAGGACTTGGCTCCTGTCCACACTGCCAAAAGTACCAATACCTGGTTTCTAAACAACAGTATCACTGTGCTTGATTGGCCAGCAAACTCATAGATTCTTTATGGGGTATTGTCCAGAGGAAGATGAGAGACACCAGACCCAACAATGCAGATGAGCTGAAGGCTGCTATCAAAGCAACCTGAGCATCCATAACCCCTCAGCAGTGTCACAGGCTGATCACCTCCACGACATGCCGCATTGATACAGTAATTGATGCAAAAGGAGCCCTGACCAAGTATTGAGTGCATTCAGTAGGCCAACATTTGGGATTTTAAAATCATATTTCAAGCTGGTGTTATAAAGTATTCTAATTTACTGAGATAATGACTTATGGGTTTTCATTAACTGTAAGTCATAATCATCAACATTAACAGAAATAAACACTTGAAATAGATCACTCTGTGTGTAATTACTCTATATAATATATGTGTTTAACTTTTTGTACTGAAGAACAGAAATACTGTAAATTAACTTTTTGATGATAATTTTGTGAGAAGCACCTGTAGTTCATTTATCTGCTGCATATGTCCTGCATGTATCTTGAAACCTCATTTCCATCTCTGCAAGCATATTTAATGGTATTTAGTTCATTCATCTTACTGACCTGGTCCCTCATGCTGTAAGGTCATGTCACTTGCTCAAAGAGTTTTATGATCCATGATGGCCTGCAGACTTGTTTGTTTATCTCTACATTTATTGTCTTCTGCTGTCTTAATTTACTTGATTGATTGTTAATGAGTCAAATTAGTGATAGATCGAAGAACAATCCTCCTATATATTCAGACATCACTTTGGGGATGCATTTATGTAGGGTTAATTTATGCACATTTTATTTCAAGTACATTTTTTCAAACTGCCTTGCAGTTAATCATGGCAGTTAGACAGGGCAGGAGACAGGTAAGACATTTAAAGAAACTTATTTCCAGAACATTTGGATTGCAACAAATAATCACCATATGCATTTGTATAATTTATATCCTGGCTGCTGCATTCACTCACATCCACCGTTCTTGCACTAACTCTTCACACGCCATCTTTATCAGTCCCTCTCTCTGTACATTATATACAATACTCACGCTCTTTTCACATTGTTAAACTGCACAGATCCATTCAGTCCCACCATCCAACACAAGAGACACTCTCACAAATCACTTAACTATCTGTTCACTCTTTCTATCCTCCTTCTCCTAGTCGCAGGAGATATCTCTCCCAACCCTGGCCCCTCATGTTATAGTAAATCAATCCCCTCAACTACCACATTCAGAAACCCCTCAAATCTCATTAATATTCCCTGCATGCCTCCAGTCTCTTAACTCTGCCCTTTGGAATTCTCGCTCAGTGTGTAATAAACTCTCCTTCATCCATGACTTCTTCCGTTCTGATTCTCTTAACCTTCTGGCTCTTACTGAAACCTGGATCCAGCAATCAGACAACACCAGCGCTACTGCTCTCTCATATGGTGGACTACATTTCTCTCATACAACAAGGTGGAACAACAGACTAGGCGGAGGTGTTGGTCTGCTACTATCAACCAAATATACCTTTCAGGTTATCCCTCAAGTACCCTCACTCATCTTCCCTTCTTTTGAGGTACACACTGTCAGACTCTACATCCCATTCTCACTGCCAGTGGCAGTGGTGTATCGTCTGCTCCGCCTCTCCCATCAATTCCTTGATCACTTTGCCACCTGACTTCTACATTTTCTATCCTGTGACATCCCCACCCTCATCATGGGAGACTTTAACATCCCCATTGGTTTTCCCCTCTCCCCATATGCCAATCACTTTTTATCTTTAACCTCCTCCTTTGGCCTTTCACAGCATACTAACTTTCCATGAAGATGGAAATGACCTGGCCTTCTGCCGACTCTGCTCAGTGCATGATTTTACCAACTCATCTTTCCCGCTCTCTGACCACAACCTTCTTTCATTCTCTCTCAAGAACTGTCACCCCACTCATGACACCCCCACTTTCCACCCTTGTAGAAATATACAGGCCGTTAACACCCAGAAACTTATGGAGAATTTGAAGTCCTCATTTGCCCCTAACTCCTCCCTCTCATTTCCTGACTCTGCACTGAAACATTATAATGAAACCCTGCAAAGTGCCCTGGATGAAGCTGCACCTCCTATACATAAAACAACGTGATAATTTTAAAGCGATATCTAGGAAGTCTATTAAATTATCCTGAGTATTCCAAGTGAATTTTAGATTCATTTTATTTTGATTTAATTTATTTACAAACTCTCCAGCTGCCTCCACAGTCCCATCCCATATCAGGATGAGGTCGTCACGATAACTACCATATCACCAGATAGTTCGGACGCAGCTGAGAAAATACACCTTTCTTCCCATATTGCCATATAATTATTAGCTATGGCTGGAGAGAAACCTGCGCCGATCAGGGTTCCTTGTTGTTGTTTATAAAATTTTTGATTAAATTAAAAATAATTCGGCGTTAAAAGGTATTCTGCTGCCATAATTATAAATTCATTTATAACTGGTGTATAGTTGCTATGAATTTTTAAGACAATAACTTAAACTCCAATATACTGTCCTAAATCCATTACTATGGCACTTCAGAAGCATATAATATCCAAAAAGCTTTTGGATATTATATGAATTTTTAAGACAGTAGACAGTGATTCTAGTGCTAGTGTATAGGGAATACTGAGGTAGAGACCAATAACATCGCAAGAAAGCCAGCGACAATTTGCTGGCCAAACAGTGAGGATATTATTTGTTTTGTATCTCTTAAATAGCCCAGAATATTTTTAACCAATGGTTGTAAGAATAGATCAAGCCAAAAACTAAAATTTTCTCCCAAATTTCCTATTCCCACTACTATGGGGCGCAAGTTTTGTTGTAACAGCTCCCATATTAACCCCTTCCTGGACTATTTTTTTTTTATTTTGCTAGAAAATTTATTAGTAGGATCAAAGCTTAATTCTTGATACATTAGATCGTCTGATTACATGTCCAAATTTAATTGTTCATATAAACTTGCCTTAAGAAGAACCACTGCGCTTCCATTGTCTGCGCTTCTGATTATTGAGTCTTTATTAGAGGAAAGTTCATCCAGAGCTCTCTTTTCTTTCCATGTCAGGTTGGAGGTGGAAATTGTATTCCTTGTTTTTTCGTTTAGTAAGTAGTTCTTTTTCTATTATTTATTGGAAATCATCAAAAGCCGAGGGAAGACTGTATTGGATAAAAGTATGAGTTTTTAACTCTAAATTGTAGATTTTTATTGATGTTCTTATCCAAAGATTCTGCTGCCAAATGTTGGAGGGTAAAGATAGAATTCTGTTCCTCAAAGTTTGACATGTTTGTTATTTCTATCCCCACCTACTGTATCCTCACCTATCCCTTGTAGATTGTGACTGAGCCCTCGCGGGCAGGGTCCTCACTCCTCCTGTACCAGTTATGACTTGTATTGTTCAAAATTATTGTACTTGTTTTTACTATGTATACCCCTCCTCACATGTAAAGCGCCATGGAATAAATGGTGCTATAATAATAAATAATAATAATTTCTATGTCTATATTATGGCCCATATTGCAAACTGTTTCTTCAGTATTAGTTTCTTCATTATAAAAATGACATCGTAAAGATAGACTTCTAGCAAATTCTTTAATATCTAACAAAGTTTATATACATCGAATTCGTTTGTAGGACAAAAAGAAAATTGTTTGGTGAGGATCCATTTTCTGATGTAAGAAAATCTGTGTTTTCTAAAGAGGAATCGGTGTCATTAAAGCTGACTTTTTTGGAAGAGTTCTTATTCCAGTGAGTGTGTCTACTGTGTCCTTTTTTCTTTAATATCAATTTTGAGAGAGATTTATTAGAATTATTTCGCTTCCAATGATACACTTCACTCTTTGCATAATCCTCTCGATCTCTCTCAAATTTATGTTTCTTTGTGGCCATTATTTTTTCCTCCATATTGGAAATTTTTCTATTCGTAGATTTGTTTAATACTTCATATTGTTTACTTGGTGGATTGTCTTTTATCACTGTTCTCAATTCTTTTATTTCTTTAGTGATATCTTTAAGGTCAAGCTCTTCCTATTCTATGATAAGTTTCATTAATTGTAGTGAACAGTTTGTTAAGATATCTTGCCATTTTATTTAAACTCTTCAGAATAAATTGTAGTGGCTATTTTTTTGAGTCTTAGACCTCAAGTGATCATTTGTTTCTCCATATAAGATTGAAGAGTAGTACAATCCCACCAAGTTTTAATTTCAATAATTAGTAAATTTTCCAACATTTTCATAGGTGCAGTCATATCATTGTTCATTTGAGATTGTTCCCCCCGAGTCTAATGAAAAAATTAGCTCAGCTTTATTGCGTCTTTGTATATCATGTCCATTATTAAACAATTCTGATGCTAAAGGGTCTGCATCCCCTGTAGGTGTAGGCTGTGACATGCTGATTGAAAGAGATTTATTTCACCATATAATAAGGAAAAAAGAAAAATTGTCCAAAAATATATATATCAATCAGGTTTTCATCCTGATGATGTGTCTTCATCAGGTAAATATATCTCTATTATAATATCAAGATAAAGTATTAATTGTCTGTTTTTTAACTATAGGAACTTTATAAGGAATTTTGTTTTAATGGGTGGAGGTTGTTTGATTAAATTAGATTAACTATTTGTAACCACCTGATCTCAACAGGATGTTGTATAAAAGGGTGATTTGTAATCTATGTGGTATGCAATGAATAAGAACCGCAAGGTTCGAATCGTGTCTGCCCATACAATGTAACCTGTTAGGGGCCAGTAAAAAATTATGCTATATGATATTATGCTGTTATTTTAACCCCTTCAAGACGCAGCCCTTTTTCGTTTTTGCGTTTTCATTTTTCGCTCCCCTCCTTCCCAAAGCCATAACTTTATTATTTTTCCGTCAATATGGCCATGTGAGGGCTTATTTTTTGCGGGAAGAGTTGTACTTTTGAATGACACCATTGGTTTTACCATGTCTTGTACTAGAAAGTGGGAAAAAATTCCAAGTGTTGTGAAATTGCAAAAAAGTGCAATCCCACACTTGTTTTTTGTTTAGCTTTTTTGCTAGGTTCACTAAATGCTAAAACTGACCTGCCATTATGATTCTCCAGGTCATTACGAGTTCATAGACACCAAACATGTCTAGGTAATTTTTTATCTAAGTGGTGAAAAAAAATTCCAAACTTTGCTAAAAAAATAAATTACACCATTTTCCGATACCCGCAGCGTCTCCATTTTTCAGGATCTCGGGTCGGGTGAGGACTTATTTTTTGCATACCGAGCTGACGTTTTTAATGATACCACTTTTGTGCAGATACGTTTTTTTGATCACCCGTTATTGCATTTTAATGCAATGTTGCGGCGACCAAAAAAACGTAATTCTGGTATTTTTAATTTTTTTCTCGCTACACCGTTTAGCGATCAGGTTAATCCTTTTTTTTAATTGATAGATCGAGCGATTCTGAACACGGCGATACCAAATATGTGTGTATTGTTTTTTTTATTGTTTTATTTTGAATGGGGCGGAAGGAGGGTGATTTAAACTTTTTTTTTTTTTTTTCATATTTTTAAAAACATTTTTTTTTATCTTTTGCCATGCTTCAATAGCCTCCATGGGAGGCTAGAAGCTGGCACAACTGGATCAGCTCAGCTACATAGGAGCAATCATCAGATCGCTCCTATGCAGCTGAATTACAGGCTTGCCATGAGCGCCAACCACAGGGTGGCGCTCACAGCAAGCCGGCATCAACAACCATAGAGGTCTCAAGGAGACCTCTGGTTGTTATGCCGACGCATCGCTGACCCCCGATCACATGACGGGGGTCGGTGATGCGCGCATTTCCAGCCCAATGGCCGGAAGCGGTGGTTAAATGCTGCTGTCATTTTTTCTCACCCCAATTACAGATGAGGACTGTCTCATTGACTAACATTATACAGAGAAGAAAGAAGTGCACAAAGAACTAACTACATAAATAATAATCTTTATTTTACATACAAATTTAAAAGCATATACAGGGGGGGTCAATAGGTAAAAAGTGGCTAAGAGCCTATAAAATAGGACACCACGGATTGGCAATAAACAGGTACTTTATAATGTGAGCATAAATACCATTTAGTTACATAGCTTTAAACCATGGTTGAAACAGCTATTAAAGCTAATACTGGCCTTAAATAAGTTGTCCACTACTTGGACAACATCTTGTCATACCCCTCACTTGGCCCCTATAAAATATGAAAGCTTATACTCACCTCCCATGCTGGCGCCGTTCCGTAGTGTTGGCATGCGCCATCCCGGGGCTCCAGTACTGTTGTTGTAAGCATTGGCATCACTGTCCTCACCGCCTGTTGAATTGAGCATAAAGAGGAAGTCCGAGATCAGCTGCAGCCCGGACTTCCTCTTCATGGCTGATTGTCGATACAGCTGGAACAGCGCCGGCACATGAGGTGAGTATAAGCTTTATTATTTTATCGGGGCCAAACATTTTTGATCAAAAAGGGGTTGTCCTAGTAGTGAACAAATCCTTTAAGTACATACTAAAGTGTAAGTGCAGATCATTTACTATATTACGGCGCGGAAACCATTATAGTACTGTATAGGTACCTTAGGTACAATGCTATAATGCGTACATATAAATAATAATAATAATAATTTTATTTATATAGTGCCAACATATTACGCAGCGCTTTACAAATTATAGAGGGGACTTGTACAGACAATAGACATTACAGCATAACAGAAATCACAGTTCAAAATAGATACCAGGAGGAATGAGGGCCCTGCTCGCAAGCTTACAAACTATGAGGAAAAGGGGAGACACGAGAGGTGGATGGTAACAATTGCTTTAGTTATTTGGACCAGCCATAGTGTAAGGCTCAGGTGTTCATGTAAAGCTGCATGAACCAGTTAACTGCCTAAGTATGTAGCAGTACAGACACAGAGAGCTATTAACTGCATAAACTGTATGAGAACATGATGCGAGAAACCTGATTATGTTTTTGTTTTTTGTTTTTTTTATTAGGCCACACAGGGATAGTTAGGTTAATGCGTTGAGGCGGTAGGCCAATCTGAACAAATGAGTTTTTAGGGCACGCTTAAAACTGTGGGGATTGGAGATTAATCGTATTAACCTAGGTAGTGCATTCCAAAGAATCGGCGCAGCACGTGTAAAGTCTTGGAGACTGTAGTGGGAGGTTCTGATTATTCAGGATGCTAACCTGAGGTCATTTGCGGAGTGGAGGACATGCGTAGGGTGGTAGACTGAGACCAGAGAGGAGATGTAGGGTGGTGCTGAGCCATGGAGTGCTTTGTGGATGAGGGTAGTAGTTTTGTACTGGATTCTGGAGTGGATGGGTAGCCAGTGTAATGACTGGCACAAGGTAGAGGCATCGGTGTAACGGTTGGTGAGGAATATGATCCTGGCTGCAGCATTCAGGACAGATTGGAGCGGGGAGAGTTTGGTAAGAGGGAGGCTGATTAGTAGAGAGTTACAATAGTCCAGATGTAATACTATTGTAGGAACTCTTAAGATTCTGGTAGCATGGGGCAATGAACAGACAGAGACGGGTTTCTTTAGTGTAAAATAGTGTATTTGTAACACAGCAAAAACACACAAACAATATATAGATAACTTGCAATGACACAAGTCCCTTAGCCATATACAGCGAAACAGAAGAGTTCTTAGGCCAAAGTCCTTGGCAAGGTGAGTGAGACGGGTGACGTGCAGATCCAAACACAGCTGGTGCAGAAAGAGTCAAATCCGGGTATGAAGTAAACACAGGGAGTCCAGAAACAAGTCCTCAGGTTAATCCCAGGTGTGGGACGAACACGGGTAAGTCCAGAAGCAAGTTCACAAGTTAATCCCAGGTGTGGGATAAACACGGGTAAGTCCAGAAACAAGTTCATAAGTTTATCTCAGTTGTGGCATAAACACGGGTAAGTCCAGAAACAAGTTCACATAAAGAATTATACTGGTGTAATTTCCAGTAGCTCCCACCGGGGGGAGTAAATAAGGATTAAGTAGCAAACACAGTCTAAGTCCAGCAGCAAAAGCCCCAAACACAGTTCCAAACAGAGTTCTTACCCGGAGGAGAGAACCAAGGGTTAAGTTCCCAAGCCAACAGACTGAGAGCGTAACTTACATAGGCAGAGAATGTCCAGAGCCACGGGTAGAAGTACAGCAGACAAGCAGCTGAGCTGATGGAGAAACCAAGCAGAATACTCCAGCAGTGAGGCTGACACCTGACCCGGGTTTTAAACAAATGACCAGGAAGTAGGGCAGACAGCAAACTCCATTTTAACAAAGGGCAAAAACATTCACAAGGTAACTTAGAAAACCCGGAATACTGACATTACTCCCCCCCTAGAAACGGCCTCAGGACGATCCTGGACCAGGTTTGCCTGGGTATCTACGATGAAATTGAGTAACCTTCAGGGGAGCATTGATGTTACTTACTGGTTCCCAAGAATCGTTTTCAGGAGAATAACCCTGCCATCTAACCAGATACTGAAGTCGATTCCTATGAAGTCTTGAATCGATAATGTCCTGTACAACAAATTGTTCTTCGCCATCAACCAACACTGGTGGAGGAGGAGGTACGATACGTCCCTGAAATGTGTTGAGAGAGACTGGTTTTAATAAAGAAACATGGAATACTGGGTGTACCTTTAGAGTTCGTGGCAGCTTCAGCCGACAAGCAACAGAGCTCACAATCCCAGTGATCTTGAATGGACCGATGAACTTCTGCCCCAGCTTCTGCGAAGGAACACCCAATTTTAGATTCTTGGTAGACAACCAAACCGAGTCTCCTACCTTATACATGGGTGCCGGTTTCCGGAATCTATCAGCCGACTTCTTGTAACGCTCCTGTGCTGCGGTCAGGGAGTCTTTCAAAACTTCAAGATTACGTTGCAACACTGCCACTCTGTCTTGAACTGCTGGTACCGAAGTAGCAACCGGAGACCTAGGCAAAATATTTGGATGATATCCCAAATTGGCGAAAAAAGGCGTTACCTTCGTGGAACTGCTCTGTGAGTTGTTATACGAGAATTCCGCTAACGGAAGAAGCTTCAGCCAATCATCCTGCAAATGACTGACGTAACAGCGTAGATATTGCTCCAAGGTTTGATTGGTTCGTTCGGTTTGCCCATTGGTCTGAGGATGGTATGCAGAAGACAAGCAAACAATGTGGAGTGCAGAACAAAATCCTTTCCAAAACCTAGAGGTAAATTGTATTCCCCGGTCAGAGATGATCTCATCTGGTACCCCATGCAGCCGGAAAACATTCTGGATAACCAGATCCACTGTCTCTGTGGCTGAGGGAAGACCACTGCAAGGAATAAAATGAGCAGCCTTTGTTAGACGGTCCACTACCACCAGAATAGTATTCTTACCGCCGGAGGTGGGTAACTCCACAATAAAGTCCATCGAAATAGACCCCCAAGGACGAGATGGTACGGGTAGTGGCTTAAGAAGGCCAGTAGGTGAAACACGAGGAACTTTGTACCGGGCACAAACCTCACAAGAGCGGACATAGTCATTCACATCCTTCAAACAGGTAGGCCACCAGAAAAAACGGGTTAAAAATTCCTGCGTCTTCTGTACCCCCCGATGACCAGCCAATACGGAGTCATGGACCAATTTGAGAATTCGAAGTCTCACAGCCTCAGGGACATAAATACAGCGATCTCTAAGCCATACACCATTCTGTAAGACAAGATTCACATTGTCAGGTGGGGTAGCAAGAAATACGTCACCATCATAGGCCAGCTTGATCTCCTCCCACAGGTCCCGGTCCTGGAGCACTCCTATGAAGTTGGCATCCGACAAGATGGTCTTAGACGGGGTCCCAGGCACGGAGTCCATCGTGTGGATTCGGGATAGCGCATCGGCTTTCCCATTACGTGAACCTGGGCGGTACGAGATGACAAAATCAAACTGGTTTAGGAACAAACTCCACCTAGCTTGTCGAGGAGAGAGACATCTGGCGGACTTGAGGAATTCCAGATTACGGTGGTCTGTGAGCACCACTACCTGTTGAGTTGCTCCCTGCAAATGGTGTCTCCATTCCTTAAAAGCGGAAATGATTGCCAACAGTTCTTTATCTGCAATATCATAGTTCAGTTCAGCAGATGATAACCTGCGAGAAAAGAAGGCACACGGGTGCAGCAAACCTTTATCTCCGGTTCGTTGTGAGAGGATTGCTCCCAGTGCACAGTCAGAAGCGTCCACCTCCACGACAAAAGGCAGTGCAGGGTCCGGGTGTGTCAATATCGGAGTCGTGGTAAAACAAACCTTTAAGCGATCAAAGGCTTCCTGGGCTTGCGAAGACCATACAAACTTCCTCCCCTTCTTAGTAAGGAGAGTGATGGGACGGACAATTTCCGAAAAATTCCGGATGAAACGTCTATAAAAGTTAGCAAAGCCAATGAATCTTTGTACCTCTTTGACGTTTCCTGGTACCGGCCAATCTATGATCGCCTGGATCTTGCTGGACTCCATATTCAATCCCTGGGGAGAAATAACATAGCCTAAAAATTGAATTTTGGAGCAATGAAATTCACACTTTTCAAGTTTGATATACAGATGGTTGTCTCTCAAACGTCTGAGCACGGTCTTGACATGTTCCTGGTGTTCCTGTAGGGAATCAGAGAAAATCAAGATGTCATCCAGGTAAATGACTACATAATGATCCAGTAAATCCCTGAAAATATCGTTGGCCAAGTGTTGGAAAGCAGCAGGAGCATTACAGAGTCCGAATGGCATCACTAGATATTCAAAATGTCCATACCGACATCTGAAAGCTGTTTTCCATTCATCTCCGGGACGTATACGGAGTAAATTATATGCTCCGCGAAGATCTAGTTTGGTGAATATTTTAGCTTGGCGAACTCTCTCCAACAATTCAGGAATTAACGGCAACGGGTACCTGTTACGGATGGTTACCTTGTTTAGCTCCCGATAGTCAATACACGGTCTTAGAGTGCCATCTTTTTTCTTTACAAAGAATATGGGAGCGCCCGCTGGTGAAGAAGATGGTCGGATAAACCCCTTGGCTAAATTCTCGTCTATATACTCCCGTAAAGTCTTTAATTCTGGAGCTGCCAACGGGTAAACATGGCCGAAAGGAATCGCTGCCCCGGGAAGCAGCTCTATGGGGCAGTCATATGGTCTGTGTGGAGGGAGTTGATCTGCCTTCCTCTTGTCACAAATGTCTGAAAATTCCTGGTAAACCAGAGGGAGAGTAGATACCTGTTTCGTTTCCTCCAAATTCTGGGTAACTGGAGCCATTACCTGTGGACTGATGGTAGAGCTACACTTCGGAAGGAAGGATATCTCCTTAGTTTCCCAATTGATATTTGGGTTCTGTGACCGTAACCAGGGAATTCCTAGAATTACAGGAAAATGAGGAGAAGATATTAGCATAAATGATAGGGTTTCCAGATGGTCTGGTTCCATCTTACACTTCAGAAGCACCGTCTCCCGGTCTACTGGCCCAGAAACTAACGGAGAACCATCCACCGTTTCCATGGTGACTGGTGAGGCTCTTAGCTGTGTCTTAATACCATGTTCCCTGGCAAAAGAAGAATCCATGAAATTTCCACCTGCTCCAGAATCTATCATAGCAGAACTTGTTATCCACTGTCCCTCCCACAGAATCTGAATAGGAAGAGAACAATGTGAGTATTTCTCCCCTTGATCCTTAGGGGAAGTTGACATCACTGTTAGGGGAACCACAGCATCTAGATGTAAACTGGTCTCCGAAACTTCTGACTCAGTGTCCGTATTGTCATAATCCCCTACTGCCGCCAATACCTTGTTAGGTCGCCTGGGACATTTAGGACAATTAATAAGAAAATGATCTGATTGGCCACAGTAAAAACATAAGCGTTCTCGAAAGCGATATTCACAGCGTTCATTACTTTCACGTTTCTGTAGTGAGTCCACTTGCATCGGCACCTCCTCAGCTTCCCGCGGGTTCTTACTGGTAGTTTCCCTAGACGGAAGAGTAAAATTAGTAATGCGATTTACCGCTGCCCATTTCTCCTGTCTGCGTTCAGTTAGGCGGATATCAATACGCACACAGTGTTGTAAGAATAACTCATACTCCTGTGGAGATTCTGAGCGAGCTAGCTCATCCTTGATTGTACTGGACAACCCTTTCCTGAAAATTGGTAACAAAGCATTTTCATCCCAGTTGGTATCCACTACTAACCTCTTAAATTCCGTAATATACTCTATGACTGAACGTTTCCCCTGGCGTAAGGAAAGCAAGGATTTTTCAGCGGAGGCACGGCGGTTGGGATCATCAAACATTTGCGCCATAGCTGCCAGAAAATCATCCAAATTATTTGGACATCGCGACTTTCTACCATAGGATTTGCCCAAGCCAGTGCCCGTGATGTCAACAACATAATAATACATAGTACTTTCGATCTATCAGACTGATAGTAGGAGGCATGTACATCAAAAAATAATATACATTGATTTACAAACCCACGGAATTGACTTCGGTCACCATTAAACCGAAAAGGAGGCAATTTAGGCATACTGGTAGGTGGTGTATGCTGAACAGGTGGTGTATGCTGAGCAGGTGGTGTAACCTGGGCGTCTATCAAGGTACGTAAATCTTGGAGAGCCTGACCAAACACCTGCGCATTGTGGTTAGCCCGGGAGTCCATGTCTCTAATTTTACTTTGTACAGCCGCCACCTCCTGCTGCAAGGAGTTAATCATAGCAAACATCTTGTCTACCCGTGTCTCTGTCATTGCCCCAGCAGAATCTTTTTTTTAGGCTGGAGTATCCTGTAATACTATTGTAGGAACTCTTAAGATTCTGGTAGCATGGGGCAATGAACAGACAGAGACGGGTTTCTTTAGTGTAAAATAGTGTATTTGTAACACAGCAAAAACACACAAACAATATATAGATAACTTGCAATGACACAAGTCCCTTAGCCATATACAGCGAAACAGAAGAGTTCTTAGGCCAAAGTCCTTGGCAAGGTGAGTGAGACGGGTGACGTGCAGATCCAAACACAGCTGGTGCAGAAAGAGTCAAATCCGGGTATGAAGTAAACACAGGGAGTCCAGAAACAAGTCCTCAGGTTAATCCCAGGTGTGGGACGAACACGGGTAAGTCCAGAAGCAAGTTCACAAGTTAATCCCAGGTGTGGGATAAACACGGGTAAGTCCAGAAACAAGTTCATAAGTTTATCTCAGTTGTGGCATAAACACGGGTAAGTCCAGAAACAAGTTCACATAAAGAATTATACTGGTGTAATTTCCAGTAGCTCCCACCGGGGGGAGTAAATAAGGATTAAGTAGCAAACACAGTCTTAAGGCCCCGTCTCACATAGCGAGATCGCTAGCGAGATCGCTGCTGAGTCACAAGTTTTGTGACTCAACAGCGACCTCCATAGCGATCTCGCTATGTGTGACACGTACCAGCGATCAGGCCCCTGCTGCGAGATCGCTGGTCGTGTCAGAATGGCCTGGACCTTTTTTTGGTCGTTGAGGCCCCGCTGACATCGCTGAATCGGTGTGTGTGACACCGATCCAGCGATGTCTTCACTGGTAACCAGGGTAAACATCGGGTTACTAAGCGCAGGGCCGCGCTTAGTAACCCGATGTTTACCCTGGTTACCAAAAAAAACAAACAGTACATACTCGCCTTTCGGTGTCCAGGTCCCTTGCCGTCTGCTTCCTGCTCTCACTGACTCCCGGCCGTACAGTGAGAAGTGAGAGCGCAGCAGTGACGTCACCGCTGCGCTCTGCTCTCACAGTACGGCGGCTCAGTCAGAGCAGGAAGCAGACGGCAAGGGACCTGGACACCGAAAGGCGAGTATGTAGTGTTTGTTTTTTTTGGTAACCAGGGTAAACATCGGGTTACTAAGCGCGGCCCTGCGCTTAGTAACCCGATGTTTACCCTGGTTACCCGGGTGCTGCAGGGGGACTTCGGCATCGTTGAAGACAGTTTCAACGATGCCGAAGTCGTTCCCCTGATCGTTGGTCGCTGGGGAGAGCGGTCTGTGTGACAGCTCCCCAGCGACCACACAGCGACTTACCAACGATCACGGCCAGGTCATATCGCTGGTCGTGATCGTTGGTAAATCGCTAAGTGAGACGGGGCCTTAAGTCCAGCAGCAAAAGCCCCAAACACAGTTCCAAACAGAGTTCTTACCCGGAGGAGAGAACCAAGGGTTAAGTTCCCAAGCCAACAGACTGAGAGCGTAACTTACATAGGCAGAGAATGTCCAGAGCCACGGGTAGAAGTACAGCAGACAAGCAGCTGAGCTGATGGAGAAACCAAGCAGAATACTCCAGCAGTGAGGCTGACACCTGACCCGGGTTTTAAACAAATGACCAGGAAGTAGGGCAGACAGCAAACTCCATTTTAACAAAGGGCAAAAACATTCACAAGGTAACTTAGAAAACCCGGAATACTGACACCAGACGAGAATGAATAAGTGAAACAGTAAGAGTTTTTGCAGAGTTGAAAGTAAGAAAAGGGCGAATTCTAGAAATGTTTTTGAGATGCAGATAAGAAGAGCGAGCCAGTGATCGGATGTGGGGGGTGAATGAAAGCTCGGAATCAAGGATAACCCCAAGGCAGCGGGCATGTTGCTTTGGAGTAATGGTGGAACCGCACACGGAGATGGCAATGTCAGGCAAAGGTAGGTTAGTAGAGGGAGAGAACACGAGGAGTTCAGTTTTTGACAGGTTCAGTTTCAGATAGAGGGAGGACATGATGTTAGAGACAGCGGTAAGACAATCACTGGTGTTTTCTAAAAAGGCAGGCGTGATATTAGGAGAAGAACTGTATAATTGGGTGTCATCAGCATAGAGATGGTACTGGAAATATTTGGTACCATACCAGGTTAACTTTAGATTATACTAGTTAACTAACATAGTAGCAAGTACAATGCAAGTTTTTTGACATTGCACTCGCTGAGTTTAAACGCAGATGAGAGCTCACCCTTTGGATGATTTTTCATCATAGAATGGCTGGAACAACCTCGGTATTTTTAGGTTCACCCTTCATCATCTGTATGACTAGGGAGCAAAGTAATAGCTTAAAGGAGTTGTCCAGTTCCTGGGATATGTCATAAATATTGGTTCAGTGGGTTTGCCACCCAGCTCCCTTGGGATTAGCTGTTAATAATCTTGATCCTTGGTATGAGAAACAGAGGTCAAATGAGTGGACTGCTCTCCGCAGTTAGGGAGTGGACTATCAGCATAAGACAGCTTAGAAGACCTTACTTTGGGCAGGTGGGCTGACTACGAGATGACATAACTGGGAAGGTTGGATTTGTAGCTTTGGTGATCTATATATATATATATATATATATATATATTCATATGCAGTGGGGAACATAACTATTTGATTTACTGCCGATTTTGCAAGTTTTCCCACCTACAAAGTATGGAGACATCTAATTTTTCTCGTAAATAAACTTCAACTGTGAGAGACAGAATCTAAAAAGAAAGAACAAAAAAAATCACATCTTATGATTTTTTCATAATTAATTTGGATTTTATTGCATGAAATAAGTATTTGATCACCTATCAACCAGCATTCTGGCTCTCACACACCTTTTAGTTTTTCTTTAAGAAGTCATCCTACTTTGCACTCATTACTTGTATTAATTGCACCTGTTTGAGCTTACTAGCTTTAGATAATGACACCTGTCCACACACTCAATCAATCACACTCCAACCCCTTAATCATGGCCAAGACCAAAGAGCTGTCTAAGGACACCAGGGACAAAATTGTAGACCTGCACAAAGCTGGGATGGGCTACATGACAATATGCAAGCAGCTTGGTGAAAAGTTGGTACAATTATTAGAAAATGGAAAAAACACAAAAATGACTGTTAACCTTCCTCGGTCTGAGACTCCATGCCAGATCTCGCCTCCTTGGGTAAGGATGATTCTGAGAAAGGTCAGGAATCAGCCCAAAATTACACAGGAGGACCTGGTCAATGACCTGAAAAGAGTTGGGACCACAGTTTCAAACATTAATGCTAGTAACACACTACTGTCATGATTCTCAATGGCGAGAGAACATAGCCCAGCATATATAAGAACTAGCTCTTGGAAGATGGAATCTAAACTGACCATGAACTAAACCTGCCGCACAATTAACAGTGGCCGGGTAGCGTGCCTACGTTTTATCCCTAGACGCCCAGCGCCAGCCGGAGGACTAACTAATCCTAGCAGAGGAAAATACAGTCCTGGCTCACCTCTAGAGAAATTTCCCCAAAAGGCAGACAGAGGCCCCCACATATATTGGCGGTGATTTTAGATGAAATGACAAACGTAGTATGAAAATAGGTTTAGCAAAATCGAGGTCCGCTTACTAGATAGCAGGAAGACAGAAAGGGTACTTTCATGGTCAGCTGAAAACCCTATCAAAACACCATCCAGAAATTACTTTAAGACTCTAGTATTAACTCATAACACCAGAGTGGCAATTTCAGATCACAAGAGCTTTCCAGACACAGTAACGAAACAGCAGCTGTGAACTGGAACAAAATGCAAAAACAAACAAGGACGAAAGTCCAACTTAGCTGGGAGTTGTCTAGTAGCAGGAACATGCAAAGAAAGGCTTCTGATTACATTGTTGACCGGCATGAAACTGACAGAGGAGCAAGGTTATATAGAGACTCCCACATCCTGATGGGAACAGGTGAACAGAGAGGATGATGCACACAAGTTCAATTCCACCAGTGGCCACCGGGGGAACCCAGAATCCAATTTCACAACAGTACCCCCCCCCTCAAGGAGGGGGCACCGAACCCTCACCAGAACCACCAGGGCGATCAGGATGAGCCCTATGAAAGGCACGGACAAGATCGGAGGCATGAACATCAGAGGCAGTCACCCAAGAATTATCCTCCTGACCGTATCCCTTCCATTTGACCAGATACTGGAGTTTCCGTCTGGAAACACGGGAGTCTAAGATCTTTTCCACAACGTACTCCAACTCACCCTCAACCAACACCGGAGCAGGAGGCTCAACGGAAGGCACAACCGGTACCTCATACCTGCGCAATAATGACCGATGAAAAACATTATGAATAGAAAAAGATGCAGGGAGGTCCAAACGGAAGGACACAGGGTTAAGAATCTCCAATATCTTGTACGGGCCGATGAACCGAGGCTTAAACTTAGGAGAAGAAACCCTCATAGGGACAAAACGAGAAGACAACCACACCAAGTCCCCAACACAAAGCCGAGGACCAACACGACGACGGCGGTTGGCAAAAAGCTGAGTCTTCTCCTGGGACAACTTCAAATTGTCCACTACCTGCCCCCAAATCTGATGCAACCTCTCCACCACAGCATCCACTCCAGGACAATCCGAAGATTCCACCTGACCGGAGGAAAATCGAGGATGAAACCCCGAATTACAGAAAAACGGGGACACCAAGGTGGCAGAGCTGGCCCGATTATTGAGGGCGAACTCCGCCAATGGCAAAAAAGCAACCCAATCATCCTGATCCGCAGACACAAAACACCTCAAATATGTCTCCAAGGTCTGATTAGTCCGCTCGGTCTGGCCATTAGTCTGAGGATGGAAAGCAGACGAAAAAGACAAATCTATGCCCATCCTAGCACAGAATGCCCGCCAAAATCTAGACACGAATTGGGTCCCTCTGTCAGAAACGATATTCTCCGGAATACCATGCAAACGAACAACATTTTGAAAAAACAGAGGAACCAACTCGGAAGAAGAAGGCAACTTAGGCAAGGGAACCAAATGGACCATCTTAGAGAAACGGTCACACACCACCCAGATGACAGACATCTTCTGAGAAACAGGCAGATCCGAAATAAAATCCATCGAGATGTGCGTCCAAGGCCTCTTCGGAATAGGCAAGGGCAACAACAATACACTAGCCCGAGAACAACAAGGCTTGGCCCGAGCACAAACGTCACAAGACTGCACAAAGCCTCGCACATCTCGTGACAGGGAAGGCCACCAGAAGGACCTTGCCACCAAATCCCTGGTACCAAAGATTCCAGGATGACCTGCCAACGCAGAAGAATGAACCTCAGAGATGACTCTACTGGTCCAATCATCAGGAACAAACAGTCTACCAGGTGGGCAACGATCCGGTCTATCCGCCTGAAACTCCTGCAAGGCCCGCCGCAGGTCTGGAGAAACGGCAGACAATATCACTCCATCCTTAAGGATACCTGTGGGCTCAGAATTACCAGGGGAGTCAGGCTCAAAACTCCTAGAAAGGGCATCCGCCTTAACATTCTTAGAACCCGGTAGGTATGACACCACAAAATTAAACCGAGAGAAAAACAACGACCAGCGCGCCTGTCTAGGATTCAGGCGCCTGGCAGACTCAAGGTAAATTAAATTTTTGTGGTCAGTCAATACCACCACCTGATGTCTGGCCCCCTCAAGCCAGTGACGCCACTCCTCAAAAGCCCACTTCATGGCCAAAAGCTCCCGATTCCCAATATCATAATTCCGCTCGGCGGGCGAAAATTTACGGGAAAAAAAAGCACAAGGTCTCATCACGGGGCAGTCGGAACTTCTCTGCGACAACACCGCCCCAGCTCCGATTTCAGAAGCGTCGACCTCAACCTGAAAAGGAAGAGCAACATCAGGCTGACGCAACACAGGGGCGGAAGAAAAGCGGCGCTTAAGCTCCCGAAAGGCCTCCACAGCATCAGGGGACCAATCAGCAACATCAGCACCCTTCTTAGTCAAATCACTCAATGGTTTAACAACATCAGAAAAACCAGCAATAAATCGACGATAAAAGTTAGCAAAGCCCAAAAATTTCTGAAGACTCTTAAGAGAAGAGGGTTGCGTCCAATCACAAATAGCCTGAACCTTGACAGGATCCATCTCGATGGAAGAGGGGGAAAAAATGTATCCCAAGAAGGAAATCTTTTGAACCCCAAAAACGCACTTAGAACCCTTCACACACAAGGAATTAGACCGCAAAACCTGAAAAACCCTCCTGACCTGCTGGACATGAGAGTCCCAGTCATCCGAAAAAATCAGAATATCATCCAGATACACAATCATAAATTTATCCAAATAATCGCGGAAAATGTCATGCATAAAGGACTGGAAGACTGAAGGGGCATTTGAAAGACCAAAAGGCATCACCAAATACTCAAAGTGGCCCTCGGGCGTATTAAATGCGGTTTTCCACTCATCCCCCTGCTTGATTCGCACCAAATTATACGCCCCACGGAGATCAATCTTAGAGAACCACTTGGCCCCCTTTATACGAGCAAACAAATCAGTCAGCAGTGGTAACGGATATTGATATTTAACCGTGATTTTATTCAAAAGTCGATAATCAATACATGGCCTCAAAGAGCCATCTTTCTTAGACACAAAGAAAAAACCGGCTCCTAAGGGAGATGACGAAGGACGAATATGTCCCTTTTCCAAGGACTCCTTTATATATTCTCGCATAGCAGCGTGTTCAGGCACAGACAGATTAAATAAACGACCCTTAGGGTATTTACTACCCGGGATCAAATCTATGGCACAATCGCACTCCCGGTGCGGAGGTAGTGAACCAAGCTTGGGTTCTTCAAAAACGTCACGATAGTCAGACAAGAATTCAGGAATCTCAGAGGGAATAGATGATGAAATGGAAACCAAAGGTACGTCCCCATGAGTCCCTTTACATCCCCAGCTTAACACAGACATAGCTTTCCAGTCGAGGACTGGGTTATGAGATTGCAGCCATGGCAATCCTAGCACCAAAACATCATGTAGATTATACAGCACCAGAAAGCGAATAATCTCCTGGTGATCCGGATTAATACGCATAGTTACTTGTGTCCAGTATTGTGGTTTATTACTAGCCAATGGGGTGGAGTCAATCCCCTTCAGAGGTATAGGAGCTTCCAAAGGCTCCAAATCATACCCACAGCGTTTGGCAAAGGACCAATCCATAAGACTCAAAGCGGCGCCAGAGTCGACATAGGCGTCCGCGGTAATAGATGATAAAGCACAAATCAGGGTCACAGATAGAATAAACTTAGACTGTAAAGTGCTAATTGAAACTGACTTGTCAAGCTTCTTAGTACGCTTAGAGCATGCTGATATAACATGAGTTGAATCACCACAATAGAAGCACAACCCATTTTTTCGTCTAAAATTCTGCCGCTCGCTTCTGGACAGAATTCTATCACATTGCATATTTTCTGGCGTCTTCTCAGTAGACACCGCCAAATGGTGCACAGGTTTGCGCTCCCGCAGACGCCTATCGATCTGAATAGCCATTGTCATGGACTCATTCAGACCCGCAGGCACAGGGAACCCCACCATAACATCCTTAATGGCATCAGAGAGACCTTCTCTGAAAATCGCCGCCAGGGCGCACTCATTCCACTGAGTAAGCACAGACCATTTACGGAATTTTTGGCAGTATATTTCAGCTTCATCTTGCCCCTGAGATAGGGACATCAAAGCTTTTTCCGCCTGAAGCTCTAAATGAGGTTCCTCATAAAGCAACCCCAAGGCCAGAAAAAATGCATCCACATTGAGCAACGCAGGATCCCCTGGTGTCAATGCAAAAGCCCAATCTTGAGGGTCGCCCCGGAGCAAGGAAATTACAATCCTGACCTGCTGTGCAGGATCTCCGGCAGAGCGAGATTTCAGGGACAAAAACAATTTGCAATTATTTTTAAAATTTTGAAAGCAAGATCTATTCCCTGAAAAAAATTCAGGCAAAGGAATTCTAGGTTCAGACATAGGTGCATGAACAACAAAATCTTGCAAATTTTGTACCTTCGTGGCGAGATTATTCAAACCTGTAGCTACACTCTGAAGATCCATTTCAAACAGGTGAACACAGAGCCATTCAAGGATTAGAAGGAGAGAAAGAGAGGAAGGCTGCAGTATAGGCAGACTAGCAAGTGATTCAATTATGAGCACACTCAGAACTAGAGAAAAAAAAAAAAAAAAAATTTCAGCAGACTTCTTTTTTCTCTCCTTTCTCAGCCAATAATTTAACCCTTTTTGGCCGGTCAAACTGTCATGATTCTCAATGGCGAGATAACATAGCCCAGCATATATAAGAACTAGCTCTTGGAAGATGGAATCTAAACTGACCATGAACTAAACCTGCCGCACAATTAACAGTGGCCGGGTAGCGTGCCTACGTTTTATCCCTAGACGCCCAGCGCCAGCCGGAGGACTAACTAATCCTAGCAGAGGAAAATACAGTCCTGGCTCACCTCTAGAGAAATTTCCCCAAAAGGCAGACAGAGGCCCCCACATATATTGGCGGTGATTTTAGATGAAATGACAAACGTAGTATGAAAATAGGTTTAGCAAAATCGAGGTCCGCTTACTAGATAGCAGGAAGACAGAAAGGGTACTTTCATGGTCAGCTGAAAACCCTATCAAAACACCATCCAGAAATTACTTTAAGACTCTAGTATTAACTCATAACACCAGAGTGGCAATTTCAGATCACAAGAGCTTTCCAGACACAGTAACGAAACAGCAGCTGTGAACTGGAACAAAATGCAAAAACAAACAAGGACGAAAGTCCAACTTAGCTGGGAGTTGTCTAGTAGCAGGAACATGCAAAGAAAGGCTTCTGATTACATTGTTGACCGGCATGAAACTGACAGAGGAGCAAGGTTATATAGAGACTCCCACATCCTGATGGGAACAGGTGAACAGAGAGGATGATGCACACAAGTTCAATTCCACCAGTGGCCACCGCTGGAGCCCAGAATCCAATTTCACAACACACTACACTGTCATTCTTTCTTGACTCCATATTAATTTATAACCACTTTTTTTCCATTGCTTGTTCTTTTTGGGTCTTGGTCTCAGAATACTTCAGAAGTATTGCCTACAACCTTGTGTCCTCAGATATCCGTCACCATACTGTAGTGCAGCGGGGTTAGTGCATTGTGACAGATAGGCAGGGACCACAGGAAAGTTCAAAACAAAAGTCTTTTAATGTCCAAAACAACTCAAAACAAAATGTGCAGCACACTGTATCCCCCAGATCGCAGCCAGGGAGTCACAACAGTCTGTATCCGAGACTGGTTGACGAGGGTGACTGCACCACCGTATCATGCTGCGGGGTGCCAGACGTTCACTGCTCTTGGTTCTGTGTTACCCCACACAGGCTGGAAGCTGCAGAGCCACCTGCTCTGCTACTTGCAAACAAACACTGACAAACCCAAACCCTTTACTGCAGGGTTTTTAGCAGGAATCTATGGCCATGGGCCACGTGCAAAACCCGGCTTGCAAGGAATGAACTGCCCCATTACCATCCTATAGTTCACTCCAAAAATAAAAGCCCTTGACGGGTTTTCCTGAACATTGCCTTGGCCAAATGGTGGGGCATACATATCAACACTCGCATATGATCCCCCTCACTGCCTCACAATGACGCTCTGTATATGGCCTAACCATCTAGGACAATGATCTTAGTATCCAACTTTTCAGGCAAAAAGTTAGAGATATTTGTTATGACGTGCTAACCTTTTAGTCCCTTGTCATCACAGCCCAAAATTACTCCTCAAAAAACTTGACTAATGGTGCATTTCATGAAGGCATTTAGACCAGTTGATAGAAGAACAATATTTGACTGAGCAAATTTACTTTAATGCAATGAACATTGATTATTGGACACTCACCATTCAGTGGGCTTTGACTGCTAGGAGTCAAAGACTTGCTTGGGGTCCATCATACTGTGAATAGGCTAGCTGTGGGGACATCATCCAACACAAGGGGAGCTATGGGGGCCATCATACTGTATGTAGGAGTGCTGTGAAGACATTGTACTGTGTATAGAGGAGCAGTGAGGACATCCCACTATGTACAAGGGAGCTGTGGGGACATTATACTGTGCATAGGGAAGCACATCATACTGTATGTAGGATTCCTGTGAAGACATTGTACTGTATACAGGCAAGCTGTAAAAACATTATACTTCGTATAGGAGAGTTGAGTGGCTGTGGGGGCATTATACTGTGAATAGGGGAGCTGTAGATACATTATACTGAACATAGGGAGCTGTATTAACATTCTATTGTGTATAGGAAAGCTGGGGGAGAATCACAGTGTGTAAAGGGGTGCTGTAGTGGCATCATGGGAGGGACCCAGGACATTATTACTATACATGGGGGGACTTTGTAGTCCAGCATACAACACATTGTAGCTCAGTAAATAGAACTTTGTGACAATGTACACAGAACTTTGTAACAGAGTATACACCATTTTGTAGTTCAGTTTATGGCAATTTTGTAGCTATATAAATCAGTATACAGTATACAGAAATTTGTAGCTCAGTATACTGCACCTTGAAGCACAGTATACAGCTCCTTGAAGCACAGTATACTGCTTTTTGTAACACAGTATATGCACCTTGTAGCACATAATATAGCACCTTGTACCACAGTATAAGACACCTTGTAGCACAGTATACGTATGTGCAGCACCCCAGAGTCCTGGTTGCTGCAGTAATGTAATTCTTCCACCAGGGGGAGTGATATTACGTCTGAAGGTAATAAAGGAGTCCATATTTCCAGGTATCATGGCATCACAACACACTTCACACTCCAGACCACCAGGGGGAGCCATGCTCCTATCTAGTAGGGCACTCTTCACAGAAGGGTAAAACTGGTGGTTTGGATAGAAAGTTAGGGAGAAGCTGGCTGGGCTTTGCCCAGGCAACACCTGTCAGGCAGACAGGGGGAAAGGAGGAACATCTGAGCTGCAGACAGAGGGTCCCTGTCAGGGGTGGGATCCTGGCAGAGGCCTAGCACGAGACAGAAAGACACGGAGCTGCGCCTGCCCCACGTGCGGCAGCATCCTAAGAAAGGACACGAAGAGAATTGTATTGTAGAGAGTGAGAAACGAAGTCACAGCACAAGGAGATAACACCGGGAGGAGTTCTGCCCTGAGACAGGCTCCTTCTGAGGCGCGTAGCCGGTGGCCGGAACACCGAGGGAGTAATTGACTCTACGCATTACTTCAGAGACCGGCAGGACAGTCAATTCCAAGTTGGCTGCCCGACCTTAATACCCAAGAAGACACGGTGGGAAATTGTGGGGGTCGGGGCGTCTCTAGGGTCCCTATAAACAAGCCTCAGGCCATCCCAGTCATATGGGTTTGTCCTATCCATACCATCTGGGGGACAGAGAGAGAACATCAGAAACATCCACGAAAGTTGTGAGGACTATCCCGTGGTGCTCAGCAGGGAAGTACTACAACACACAGGCGCTAGTAGGAAGGCTACTGATTTCCACCTGGATAAGAGGACTCTGGATTCGCCTTCGGACCGATTGGACTTTGCCTACCCTGTGGTCCATACCCTGGACTGTGGATGCTGAAGCTTCCAGAAAAAGGTAAAGAGACTGCAACCTTGTGTCCTCGTTATTCCCTGCACCTCACATTGTCCACCATTACCATTTACACTGTTGGGAAGCCCTGGGGATACACTTCACCTGTGGGAAGGTATACCATCTAGCTGCCATTCCATCACCCCAGCGGACCCCTAAGCAGCGTCGGTCACCCTGACCGAATACCACAGGTGGCGTCACGAACACCGTACAAATTTCACCTTTAATTGGGCGCCCCTCAAAGGGCCACGGACCGGGTCAGGCCACCGTGACATCCCCAGAACCGCGAGGGACCCAGTACCGAGTACCCCATTGCCCTTAATGTGGGGGCGCTCCATATGCACCTTGTATCACACTATAATACTGACATGATGTGATGGTCTTCAGTAAGGAAGAGGGTCCTTAAACTGTCCCTGGAGCTGGGACCTTATCTATCCCTGTCCCGGTGGTGCTCTTAAGGGCTCATTTCCACTTGCAAGAGAAAAAACGGTCCGTAATCTGGACCGAAAAAACGGATTTAGCGTATGCGATTGTCATGCGATTGTCATGTGAGTGTTATACGATTTTTAATTGCACCATCCGTTTTACATCCGTATGACATCCGTATGCAATCCGTTTTTTTTCTCTGCAACTATTTTAATACAGTCATTTACAGGACCATTTACAGTGATCTATGCCACCGAATGGTAATGTATCCGTAAAAAACGGACGGAATACGGATGGTCCGTATTCCATGCGTTTTTTTTCTCGCACCCATTGACTTGCATTGGCGAGTCTCGTCCGAGACTCGCAGCAAATCGCAGCATGCTGCGATTTTTTTCTCAGTCCGATTTCGGCTGAGAAAAAAATCACAAATGAAAAGACACCTATTGACTAACATTGGTCCGAGTGCAATCCGATTTTTTATCGGATTGCACTCCATCATTTTCCTCGCAAGTGGAAATGAGCCCTAAGGGTATGTGCAGACGTCAGGATTTCTTGCAGAAATTTCCTGAAGAAAACCGGAAATTTTCTGCAAGAAATCCGCATTTTTTTGCGTTTTTTTTCCCGTTTTTTTCGCGTTTTTTTAGCATTTTGCAAGCGAAATTAGCTTGCAGAATGCTAAAGTTTTCTAAGCGATCTGTAGCATCGTTTGGAAAACTGACAGGTTGGTCACACTTGTCAAACATAGTGTTTGACAAGTGTGACCAACTTTTTACTATAGATGCAGCCTATGCAGCATCTATAGTAAAAGATAGAATGTTTAAAAATAATAAAAAAAATAAAAAAAATGCTTATACTCACCTGCAGACAGCGGATCTCCTCAGCGGCGTCCGTTCCTATAGATGCTGTGTGTGTGCAGGACCTTCCATGACGTCGCGGTCACGTGAGCGGTCACATGACCGGTCTCGTGACCAATCACAAGACCGCGATGTCATCGCAGGTCCTTCACCGCACACCAGCTATAGGAACCGAAGCGGCAGCATGCACCGGAGAGGCGGGAAGACTCCGGAGGCCATCGAAGGTGAGTATATCACTATTTTTGATTTTAATTCTTTTTTTTTTGACCAATTATATGGTGCCCAGTCCGTGGAGGAGAGTCTCCTCTCCTCCACCCTGGGTACCAACCGCACATAATCTGCTTACTTCTCGCATGGTGTGCACAGCCCCGTGCGGGAAGTAAGCAGATCAATGCACTCATAGGTGTGCGGAATCCCCGCAATTCCGCATTTTGAATGATCATGTTGCTTTTTTTTTCCACGATGCGATTTTTTCACGGAACAAAATGCAACATTTGCACAAAAAATGCGGAATACACTGTAAATAATAGGAGGCATATGTTAACCTTTTTTTCGCGTTTTTATCACATTTTTATAGCGAAAAAACTCGAAAAAAATGCGAAAAATCCTGAACGTGTGCACATGGCCTTAGGTAGAGAGGCCCGAGTCTCCAATCTTATCATGCTCCTGTAAAAACCCTAAGCTCTCCCCTCCTCCACCCCATGGGGCATGGGACAGAAATGAAAGGTAAATCAGACGCAAAGACTAAACAGGGATAACAGAAAACTACTATCATACAAAAGCACTAACCAACAATAGGGAGGATAATAGGGACTGGGAGGAATAATCTAAATGGGAAAAGGGACCAAGAGATAAACACATAAGTTCAACAGCAAACTGCAGAACACAACAACTGCACACAGCACAGGAAGACGAATCTCCAATAGCAAAAACAAACTCCTATTCAGCACAGCATCTCCTAAGAGCAAGGAAGCAGAGATTTCACTGGCAGGACAGAGAGGGTCTGGCCGGCCAGGTTTTAAAGGAAGAGTTAACAACCATATCAGAAGCAGCTGAAATGGAGCTCTATGTTTCTGGCCAGCAAAAAAAGGGTTGTTTACCTCTTCAGCACCAAAGGAAACCAAATTTATTTAATATTGGATCCAAACAAACAGGCTAAATGGCAGATCTGCCATTCACAATAAGCAGTCATATTCTGCCCTGAGATCCCCCAGGTTGGCGTGACACACTCGTGACAAAGACACAGGCTTGGACTGGCCCACAGGAAGGCAGGAGAATCCGCCGATGGGCCCCTGTGCAGGAGTGGGCCACCACCCTCTGATATGAGCAGTACTTGGCACAATATACTTGAATTCTTATATTATATATATTGTCACATTTTATTATTATTATACATTTTTTATAGCGCCATTTATTCCATGGTGCTTTACCTATGAAAAGTGGGCAAATATAGACAAATACAATAAACATGAGCAATAACAATGCACTATCAGGTACAGAAGGAGTGAGAGGACCCTGCCCGCGAGGGGATGGGTGAGGATACACTAGGAGAGGGAAGAGCTGGTTGTGCGGTGGTTCAGTAGGTTGAGGATCACTGTCGGAAGAGATGAGTCTTCAGGTTCTTTTTGAAGGTTTCCGTGGTGGGCGAGAGTCTGATGTGTTGGGGTAGAGAGTTCCAGAGTATGGGGGAAGCACAGGAGAAGTCCTGGATGCGGTTGTGGGAAGAAGAGAAAAGAGGGGAGTAGAGAAGGAGATCTTGTGAGGATCGGAGGTTGCATGTAGGTAAGTACCGGGAGACCATGTCACAGATGTATGGAGAAGACAGGTTGTGGATGGCTTTGTATGTCATAGTAAGGGTTTTGAACTGGAGTATCTGGACGATAGGAAGCCAGTGAAGGGATAGGGGAGAGGCTGGGGAATAGCGGGGAGACAGGTAGATTAGTCGGGCAGCAGAATGCAGGATGGATTAAAGTGGTGCCAGAGTGCTAGAGGGGAGGCCAGAGAGAAGGAGGTTGCAGTAGTCAAGGCAGGAGATGATAAGAGCGTGCACTAGTGTTTTTGTGGTTTTGTGATCAAGGAATGTGCGGATCTGGGAAATATTTTTGAGTTTGAGATTGCAGGAGGAGGCAAGGTCTTCGATACGTGGCTTGAAAGAGAGGGCATAGTCGAGGATCACCCCATGGCACCGGGCGTGTGGGACTGGGGAAAGTGATCAGCCATTGGTATTGATGGATAGGTCTGGTGGAGGGGTAGAGTGAGATGGGGAAAGATGATGAATTCTGTGTTGTCCATGTTCAGTTTTAGAAAGCAAGCAGGAAAGAAGGCTGAGATAGCAGACAGACAGTGTGGGATTTTGGTGAGTAAGAAGGTGAGGTCAGGTCCGGATAGGTAGATCTGCATGTCATCGACGTAGAGATGATACTGCAAACCGTGGGATTCTATGATCTGTCCCAGGCCGAAGGTGTAGATGGAGAAGAGTAGGGGTCCTAGAACTGAGCCTTGAGGAACACCAACAGACAAGGGGCGAGGTGAGGAGGTGGCGTGGGAGAGGGAGACACTGAATGTATGGTCTGTTAGACATGACGAGATCCAGGATAGGGCCAAGTCTGTGATGCCAAGAGATGAGAGAATCTGTAGCAGGAGGGAGTGGTCCACAGTGTCTAAGGCAGAGGAGAGGTCCAAGAGAAGGAGGACAGAGTAGTGTCGCTTGCTCTTGGCGGTTAGTAGGTCATTGATGACTTTAGTTAGAGCAGTTTCAGTTGAGTGATGGGGTCGGAAGCCAGATTGTAACTGGTCAAAGAGGGAGCAGGAGGAGAGGTGGGAGGACAGTTCAAGATGGACATACTGTTCCATTAGTTTTTAGGCATAAGGGAGAAGTGATATCGGGCGATAGCTAGACGCAGAGGATGGGTTGAGGGAGGTCTTTTTGAGGATGGATGTGATCAAGGCATGCTTGAAGGATGAGGGGAAGACACCAGTTGTGAGTGAGAGGTTGAAGAGGTGTGTTAGGGTTGGGATAAAGACTGTGGCGAGGTTAAGGATGAGGTGGGACAGGAGCGGGTTAAGGGTGCAAGTGGTGAGATGTGATCTCGACAATAGCGTGGAGAGGTGATCTTCTGTCATGCAATGTCATGACATTTGCATGTAACTGTGGCCCTGGAATTGGTTACTGGTGGGCCCTTGGCACCCCAGTCTGACACTGCAAAGACACCTTGTAGTGTAACACCCCAGGGTCCTGGTTGTTACAGTGGCATTGCTTTCTTCACGGGGAGAGTGATGTCACACTTGGAAGCGATGAAAGACCTCTTTATTGCACTACGCATCATCTTCATCTACACACGGGGAGCCCTGGGGACCTACTTCACCTGTGGGAAGTTATAACATCTAGCTGCCATAACATCACCCCAGAGGACCCCTTTAAGCAGCATTGGTCCCCACTGACCGAATACCACAGGTGACATCATGAACACAAACTTTATTCACCAATCCCCTTAAAAACCTTTTCCTTTTAATTGGGCACCCAGGGTCACGGATCGGACTGCAGCCACCGTGACATCCTCTTTAAGTACTGGACCCGGTACCGAGTACCCCACGGCCAGGGCTGCCACTAGAAATTTTGGGGCCCCATACTGGCAAAATTTTCAGGGCCCCCTTGAGACTCCACCCAGGCTCCACCCCAGCCCCGCCTCCACGCTCCACCCCTCGAACTGTCCACCGTCCCACCGCTCTCTCTTGGAAAATCTCCACTTCTCACCTATCACACATTGATCACAGATCACACATAAAGCCGGCAGCTTTTGTTTTGGCCAAAAGATTTTTTAAGCCACCAAAATGACAAGGTAGACACTTTTGGCCACAACACCATGACCAGCCCACATATTACCACCACATAGTGACTGAATACTACAATACTGATCAGTAATAAAAAACACCCCACAATACTATCACCATAAGTGCCAGTATTCACAGGAGATCTGTACTTAGTATGCAGTGTCTGTGTACAGGGAATACAGTGATCACCGGTGACATTATACACAGGAGCTCTGTATATAGTGTACAGTGTAGTGTCAGTGTATAGGTAACACACTGACTCACCAGTGACGTCTCTAGGTGAAGTCCTTCATCTTTCATCCAGAACAGATCGCCATCACTTCATCCAGCCAGGGCTCGTTTCTGCAGGGAATAACACAGTTATCTCGAGTTCCGCTTGCAGAACACATTACTTAATTTTCCCAACTTCTACATTACACCACATGAAGAAGGCAACATAGTATCACTCTACACAGTAACAGGACCGCCCCCCATTTAAAACAGTATACTCAAAAAATAAAATAAATACATCACTGCAGTAATAATATCCCTTAATTAGCCCCTATGGTAATAATATTCGCCATCCTAGCCCCCGTGTGTCTCATTCCTGTCATCAGCCATATGTTCTCGCATCCTGCCCTAATGAGTATCCATTCTGCCCCATATGATCTCCCCATCCTGCCCCATCTGTCTCCATCGTATCCATCCTGCCCCATCTGTCTCCAATCCTGCCCCCAGTGTCTCCAATCATGCCCGTATCACCATTCTGCCCCGTCTCCAATCATGCCCCCATGTCTACAATCATGCCCCCTGTGTCTCCATTCTGCCCCATCTGTTTCCAATCCTGCCCCATCTGTTTCCAATCCTGCCCATCTGTTTCCAATCCTGCCCTATCTGTCTCCAGTCCTGCCCCAGTGTCTCCAGTCATGCCGCCATGTTTTTCATCCTGCCCCCTGTGTCTCCAATCATGCCCCGTATCTCCATTCTGCCCCTGTGTCCAGCTTTCTACCCCTGTGTCCAGCTTTCTGCCCCAATGTCCAGCTTTCTGCACCAGTGTCCAGCATACTGCCCCCGTGTCCAGCATACTGCCCCCGTGTCCAGCATTCTGCCCCCGTGTCCAGCATTCTGCCCCCGTGTCCAGCATTCTGCCCCTGTGTCCAGCATACTGCCCCTGTGTCCAGCATCTCCTCTGCTCCTGTGTCCAGCATCTCCTCTGCCCCAGCGTGTCCAGCATACTGCCCCCGTTTCCAGCATACTGCCCCCATGTCCAGCATACTGCCCCCGTGTCCAGCATACTGCCCCCGTGTCCAGCATACTGCCCGTGTCCAACATACTGCCCCTGTGTCCAGCATTCTGCCCCTGTGTCCAGAATACTGCCCCTGTGTCCAGCATCTCCTCTGCCCCTGTGTCCAGCATAATGCCCCTGTGTCCAGCATCTCCTCTGCCCCAGCATGTCCAGCATTCTGCCCCTGTGTCCAGCATACTGCCCCCGTGTCCAGCATACTGCCCCCGTGTCCAGAAAACTGCCCCCGTGTCCAGCAAACTGCCCCCGTGTCCAGCAAACTGTCCCTGTGTCCAGCATTCTGCCCGTGTCCAGCATCTCTGCCCCTGTGTCCAGCTTTCTGCCCCCGTGTCCAGCATTCTGCCCCTGTGTCCAGCATCTCCTCTGCCCCTGTGTCCAGCTTTCTGCCCGTGTCCAGCATACTGCCCCTGTGTCCAGCATACTGCCCGTGTCCAGCATTCTGCCCCTGTGTCCAGCGTCTCCTCTGCCCCTGTGTCCAGCATTCTGCCCCTGTGTCCAGCATCTCCTCTGCCCCAGCGTGTCCAGCATTCTGCCCCCGTGTCCAGCATACTGCCCCCATGTCCAGCATACTGCCCCTGTGTCCAGCAAACTGCCCCCATGTCCAGCATTCTGCCCCTGTGTCCAGCATCTCCTCTGCCCCTGTGTCCAGCTTTCTGCCCCTGTGTCCAGCATTCTGCCCCCGTGTCCAGCATCTCCTCTGCCCCTGTGTCCAGCTTTCTGCCCCTTTGTCCAGCATTCTGCCCCTGTGTCAAGCAAACTGCCCCTGTGTCCAGCATACTGCCCCCATGTCCAGCATACTGCCCCCGTGTCCAGCAAACTGCCCCCGTGTCCAGCAAACTTCCCCTGTGTCCAGCATCTCCTCTGCCCCTGTGTCCAGCTTTCTGCCCCTTTGTCCAGCATTCTGCCCCTGTGTCCAGCATACTGCCTCCGTGTCCAGCATCTCCTCTGCCCCAGCGTGTCCAACATACTGCCCCGTGTCCAGCATACTGCCCCCGTGTCCAGCATTCTGCCCTCGTGTCCAGCGTCTCTGCCCGTGTCCAGCTTTCTGCCCCCGTGTCCAGCTTTCTGCCCCCGTGTCCAGCATTCTGCCCCTGTGTCCAGCATCTCCTCTGCCCCTGTGTCCAGCTTTCTGCCCCTTTGTCCAGCATTCTGCCCGTGTCCAGCATCTCCTCTGCCCCTGTGTCCAGCTTTCTGCCCCTTTGTCCAGCATTCTGCCCATGTCCAACATCTCCTCTGCCCCAGCGTGTCCAGCATTCTGCCCCCGTGTCCAGCATTCTGCCACCGTGTCCAGCATACTGCCCCGGGCCCCCTCCTCACCCCCCTGGATCGCCGCTACCAAAAAAAAAAAATTACTTCTTACCTGGCCGTGTGCTCCTGCGGCGGGAAAAGCTCACTTCCTCCACGCAGGTGAAGGACGCACTCGCCGGCGGCTGACGATGACATCAGACGCCGGCGAAGTGCGACTGCGCACTGCGGCCGCTCAAGTCTGCTGCCAGCCTCCGACTGGCTGGCAGTGGCTGTTAACTATTGACGTGCGGGCACGGGCCCGCACGTCAATAGTGTGCCGCAGTGCCTGCAGGGGGGGGCCGGTGAGCAGATTAGATGGGGCCCGATGCGGGCCCCCTCTGCCCACCGGGCCCCATACGCCAGTCATGGCTGTAATGCCCTGATGGCGGCCCTGCTCATGGCCCTGGCGGGCGCTCCAGTATCATAGTATAAAACACCTTCCAGCATAGTATGCAGCCTCCTTTTATTTCATGACTGGCTTGTACTCTGCATCTCAGGATCAGATTGTTTAGTGAATCTTCCCCTCTTTCCATTATCTTCTCTCCAACAGATCAAAAAATAAATAAAGTTTAAAGCGAAACCCCCTCCCTGTGTGGTCCGCTCACAAACACATAAACAGTAGGTTTCCATTGCGCAAACTCTGCTCCTTGTTTAGCTTCTCAGGACATGATTACAAAATACTGTGTCACGCGTGGGCAGCCATACAAATGCATATATACTTATACGATTTAACCTGTTCATTGACAGAAAGTCTAGAAATACACAAGTGATTGAAAAAACTATTTAAAAAAATGGTCAACAGTGATTAAGAAAAACTAAAAGTACATGTGAATTAGAAAATTTGTTTTTTTATTTGGGCATATTTTTTTTGGGGGGTGAAGGTAGGATTATCTAGCAAAACTTAAAATAATTTCCATAATATTAGTATTGTAGTTATAGCGGCCCATGCAGACCGGTTGTACTTGGCCTTGATTAGGTACACACACTTTCCCATGATTCATTTGGATCATTTAAAAATATACCTTAAAAACAGTTTTAACATTTATATATTACAATGATTAGATTTAAGAATTTGTTTTTATTTTAATAACCAACTTCTATATTATTCGTATTGTAGCTATGGCAGTCTGGGCAGGCCAGTGGTGTTCATCCTTGATCAGATCCATACACTCTCCTATAATTCCTATATGCCAATTCCAAAATGTAGCTAAAAAAATGGATTTTTTTCAAGTAGATATTACTATGATTAATTATTAGAATTTTTAGAAATTTTAGAAATCAACTTCTATACTATTTGTATTATAGTTATGGCGGTCCGGGCAGGTAAGTGGTATATGGCCTAGACTGGATCCACACACTCCTCCATGGTTCATTTTGGTCAGTTCCAAAGTTAGCTTAAAAATTGTATTTTCCAATCATAACACAAAAGTTAGAAAGAAGAATTTTTCGAAATTTTCAACATTCGATTTTATTTTTTTTTTGTATTTTTGCTTTTTTTAAGCAGCTGCCTGCACATGGTTAGCATCCATCACATTTGATACGCAGATAATAGCATCCCTGCACCCAAGATATTTAATATGCACTAATAGACCCACAATCTTTTGTTCCAGCCCCTCACTGAATACCTAATAGCTGGAGGGGAAAAATAAAATTGTCCGTTCTCAGTCACCGAGTGTGAAACAGTTTTTCTGTTCCATAAGGTGGATTAGTGTCACTTTTTCTATAGAGAAGTGTCACATTAAACCACTGAGAGCTGACGCTCCTTTCATGAAAATCACTGGCTATCATCACACGGGAACAAAGGACGGAGGATCATTTTAGCCAGGAGGCGTGGGAGGAGGGGCAGGAAAATGACCATGTAGCCTCTCGACATCTCACATCATGACATCAGTTTGCTCCAAGGTGAAAACAGAAACCTTGGAATTTATTCTAATGGATACAATTCCCAGTGCCTGGCCTACTAAGAGATGATCGGGATTTTAACAAGAAATTTAAAAAAAAAAAATTTGCAGAAAAAATTAATTTAATTGTACAATGCAATTTTAAAAGTTTGCAATACTTACATCCAAGAAATGGTTTCGCTTCCCAATGAAATTAGATAAAAGCTGAACTGTGGATGTATATGTGGGATTATTTCAACTGGAGTGAATAATAATAGAAAAAAATTATTAAAAAAATAATCAAAAATTGCATCATTGTTCTTTTGGATTCCACACCTAGTATAACCTAGTATGTCCAAGGAGGCAATTTTCACATGCCATATGTATGCCCACAGGTGTAAAATACCCCAAATAAATGCCAATCTTGAGTTCCTCCAGCTCCCATAGAAACCATCTTCCTTATAGGGTTAAGAATCCTGGTACTATTTTCCATTCAATCTCATCACAGATAGTTGTCAATCTGAAAAGATGAGAAGATCGGCTCCCAGTTAGATCACGATCTTATCAGTCTCAGTGCACCCTAGTGGCAGAGCATATATTAACATGCAATACAATTCATCCGAATTTAACAACTGTTCACCAACACCCTGATGTGACAATAACTTCTCCAATATTAATAGTAATACCAAGAAAAAAGGAGTTGACTTACTGAAAAATATCATTTAAGAGTCTGGTATTGGTAAGAAAATAGCTACTAAAGGGTGAGTGGTACTCGGTTTAGCACATTGGACAGATATTAAGGGGATACAGGTTTGCCCATTCTAATAACTAACCTAAATGTAATCTATTCCAGTGAAATGTTATTGTTAAGGGCCTTTTTATGTGGTTAAATGGGTTATCCAGGAGTAAATTAATTTTTTTTACTGAGGGCCTAAGAACTAACAGCAAGGTACTTGCTAACCATCTGTCTGCTCTGCCCAGCGTGGATCTCCACCAGTACAGACCAGTCACTGACCGCCCCTGCCGGTGATTCTTAAGGTACCTTCACACTGAACAAATTAACAACGATATCGCTAGCGATCCGTGACGTTGCAGCGTCCTGGATAGCGATATCGTTGTGTTTGACACGCAGCAGCGATCAGGATCCAGGATCGCTGGTCGGAGCTAGAAGGCCAGCACCTTATTTTGTCGCTGGATCTCCCGCAGACATTGCTGAGTCGGCGTGTGTGACGCCGATTCAGCGATGTCTTCACTGGTAACCAGGGTAAACATCGGGTTACTAAGCGCAGGGCCGCGCTTAGTAACCCGATATTTACCCTGGTTACCAGTGTAAATGTAAAAAAAAACAAACACTACATACTTACCTTCCGGTGTCTGTCGGGTCCCCCGGCGTCCGCTTCCCTGCACTGTGTCAGCGCCGGCCGGCTGTAAAGCACAGCACAGCGGTGACGTCACCGCTCTGCTTTACGGCTGGCGCTTACAGTGCAGGGAAGCAGAACGCTGGGGGACCCGACAGACACCGGAATGTAAGTATGTAGTGTTTGGTTTTTTTTACATTTACACTGGTAACCAGGGTAAACATCGGGTTACTAAGTGCGGCTCTGCGCTTAGTAACCCGATGTTTACCCTGGTTACCCGGGGACTTCGGCATCGTTGGTCGCTGGAGAGCTGTCTGTGTGACAGCTCCCCAGTGACCACACAACGAATTACCAACGATCACGGCCAAGTCATATCGCTGGTCGTGATCGTTGGTAAATCGTTTTGTGTAACGGTACCCTTAGACCTCCAAGGAAAAGGCCTTCAGCATCGTTGTCTAGATCGCTGCAGTGTCGCTAAATGTGACGGTACCTTTAGGCTTCCACTGATATTACATCAACAGAGCAGCGTCTTCTTTTCCACTCTACTTTGCTGATAAGGTGTGACTGCCGATGACATGCGGGGAGGCAGCTGTCACTTGGCATGATGTTGGCAGTCACACCCAATTGACAGAGCAGCAGGAAAGAAGAACAACTGCTCTGTTGATGTGGAGCAGCTGATTCGCTGGCAGGAGAAGTCAGTGACCACTCTGAGCCCATAATGTCCAAACTCTTCCCACCTCCTGTCGCCTCCAACTCAAAAATATTGCCTTCCTCAGCCCACAATCTACAAGAACTCTTGTGCTTGCCCTCATCATCTCCCGCCTCGACTACTGCAACATCCTCCTCTGTGGCCTCCCCGCTAACTTTCTTGCACCACTCCAGTCTGTCCTCAACTCTGCTGCCTGACTAATCTCTATCCTCGCTACACTACTGCTTCCCCTCTTTGCAAATCTCTTCACTGGCTCCCACTCCCTCAGCTTATCCAGTTGAAAGTATTAACACTGACCTACAAAGCCATCCATAACCCTTCTCCTCCGTATATTTCTGAACTAATCTCTCAATATCTTCCCTCACGTAATCTCCGGTCCTCCCAAGGCCTCCTTCTCTCCTCCACGCTGATTCGCTCCTCACCCAATCCAAGACTTCTTCCGAATATCCCCCATCCTCTGGAATTCCACGCCTCAACATGTCCGATTATCCACCACCCTCAGATCCTTCATACGGAACCAGAAAACCCATCTCTTCAGGAAAGCCTACAGGCTACAATAACCACTCTGCTGCCTCACCACCACCCAAGCAGCCACCTCACCACCATCAGAGCTGCTGCACCCCCGACCTTCTGTCTCTTCCCCATTATCCCTTAGAATGTAAATCCACAAGGACAGGGTCCTTTCCCCTCTGTACCAGTCTGTCATTGGAAATTCGTTCACTGTAAATGATATCTATAACTCTGCATGTAACCCCTTTCTCATGTACAGCACCATGGAATTAATGGTGCTATATAAATAAATAGTAATAAAATAATAATAATAATGGATAGAACAGGCAAATAGCTGCTATCTAGTTTTTTTGGCTCACAGTAAAAAAAAAGTATTGGATAACCACTTTAAAGCTGAACCAACCCTCACATAATCTTGCAGTGTATTAATATAGAAAAAATGGGATATTCAATGTTACGCCCAGTGGCATAAGAGCTAACCCTAGGGCACCACAGCATAATTTGGATTGCCTTACACAAAGAGTTCTGAACATGAAAAGTTTACAAAATTGTGGTTTTTACAATATGATGTCACAGGACACAGATAATGGAAACAGTAATGTCCCGGTATTTGTATAACACACACAGTGATGTCAAAATAAAAGGATACAGCTAACCATGATGTCACAGTACAAGCAAATTATGGACAGTGATGTCACTGCTCATATATAATACACAAAGTGATATCACTATACAGTTTTAATGCACACAGCGATGTTAGAATTCATGCATAAAACACAAAGTGATGTCACAGTACTTGACTAACGCTCTCTGTGATGCCACATTACATACATGATGCTCACAGTAATGGTCCAAGTACATGTGCAGACAGTGATGTCACAGTACTATATAATGCTCACAGTGATGTCACAGTAAATATACAATGCTCACAGTGATGTCACAGTACACTCCCTGACAGAAGTTATGTCGCTTATCCATGTTATGTAAATGAAAGCCTAACCTGACGCTAAATTCATCCATTGGTTGTATAAATTATTATTTTGAAAGATTAAACCCTCCGAAATGTGGTTTAGGTTAAGAAAATAAATTGGCACCAATGCAGAAATATTGATTAGTTAATGGACACAGAATGGTCAGATTTTGGCCAGACAAAAGTTTTGTCATCCACAGAAAGTAATGTGATTGTAATACTATTGTAGGAACTCTAGGATTCTGGTAGCGTGGGGCAATGAACAGACAGAGACGGGTTTCTTTAGTGCAAATAGTGTATTTGTACCACAGCAATAACACCCAAAACAATATACTGATAACCCGCAATGAATCAAGTCCCTTAACCATATAGAGCAAATCGGAAGAGTTCTTAGGCCAGAGTGCTCGGCAAGGTGAGTGTGACAGGTGACGTGGTGCAGATCCAAAACACTGTTGGTGCAGAAAGAGTCAAATCCAGGTATGTAGTAAACACAGGGAAGTACAGAACAAATCCTCAGGTTAATCCCAAGTGTGGCATGAACACGGGTAAGTCCAGAAACAAGTTCTCAAGTTGATCTCAGTTGTGGCATAAACACGGGTAAGTCCAGAACAAGTTCACATTAAAGTATTATACTGGTGTAAATTCCAGTAGCTCCCACCGGGGGGAGTAAATGAAGGAGTAAGTAGCAAAAACACAGTCCAGCAACATAGTTCCCAAAACACAGATCAAAAACAGAGTTCTTACCAGGAGGAGTGAACCAAGGGTTAAGTTCCAAAGCCAACAGACTGAGAGTGTAGCTTACATAGGCAGAGAATGTCCAGAGCCACGGGTAGAAGCACAGTAGAAAAAGCAGCTGAGCTGAAGAGGAAACGGAAGCAGAATACTCCAGCAAAGAGGCTGACACCTGAGCTGGGTTTTAAACAAATGAACAGGAAGTAGGGCACACAAAAAGAGCAAACTCCATCTTAACAAAGGGCAAAATCATTCACAAGGTGACTTGGAAAACCCGGAATACTGACAGTGATATTCAAATAAATAATACTTAAAATACAAATATATGTTGCATAACATTCGTGAATGAAGTTGTGGTGCTATTAGAATCATATTTAATATTTTGTGTGACTTCCATGAGCTTGAAGGACTGCATCCATGCGGTTCAACAATGATTCATACAATTTATTAATTAAGTCATCAGGAATAGCAAAGAATGCAGTCTTACATGCCTCCCAGAGCTCACCTAGATTCATTGGTTTTGTCTTCCAAGCTTCCTCTTTCATCCTACCCCAAACATGCTCAATGATGCTCATGTCTGGTGATTGGGCTGGCCAGTCCTTGAGCACCTTGATCTTTTTTGCCGGGAGGAGCTTTGTTGTAGAGATGGATGTATGAGATGGAGCACCATCCTGCTGCAGAATTTGACCCCTTTTATGATTTGGAATATAAGAGGTAGCTAATACTTCTTGATATTTAGGCTATTGATATTGCCTTCCACCTTGCAAATGTTTTGCACACCCCCATACTGAATGTAACCCCAGACCATGATCTTTCCATCACCAAATGTAACTGTTTTCTGGGTGTATTTTGGATCCGTACGGGCTCCAGTTGGTCTCCTGCAGTATTTGCGGCGGCTGTGCTGTAATTCTACTGAAGATTCATCAGAGAAATCCACTTTCTGCCACTTTTCTAGTATCCATCTGTTTAGCAGGCTCTGGGACTTTGCAAATGCCACACGTTTTTTTATTTGCCTTTAGTTTAGTGCTGGCTTCTGGGCACTGATTCGACCATGGAGGCCATTTCGAGACAGAATCCTACAAACTGTTCTACTTGACACAGGGACTTGAGGTGACCAGGCCTGTTGGAGCTCTGCTGCAGTGGAAGAGGGGCTTGCTTTAGATTTTCTAACCAACAAACGTTCCTCCTGAGCAGTTGTCTTGTGGGGTCTGCCAGATTTGGGCTTGTCAAACACATCTACAGTACAGTCTCTTCAAATCTCTTCAGCCTCTTGATAATCCAGGCTTTGGTCGCAGGGTGAATTTTTGGCATGTTGTCAGAGCTCAAGTTGCAGTTCAAGTGAAGGTCTAGAGTGCTGGGTTTCTTGTTATACACACACACTAATTAACCAATCATTTACTGAGCACAGGTGAGGATGTAAACTAGGATTGGGTGCATTATATGACCAGGCGACAAAACTTTTGTCTTGCCAAAATCTGACCATTCTGTGTCCATTAACTGATCAATATTTCTGCATTGATGCCAATTTATTTTCTTAACCTAAACCACGTTTTGGAGGACTTCAGCTTTCAAATGAATTATTTATACAACCAATGGATTAATTTAATATCAGGTTATAAGCTTTTATTTACATAACATGGATAAGCAACATAACTTCTGTCAGGGAGTGTACATATATAATGCTCAGAGATGTCACAGTAAATATACAATGCTCACAGTGATGTAACAGTACATATATAATGCTCACAGTGATGTCACAGTAAATATACAATGCTCACAGTGATGTCACAGTACATATATAATGCTCACAGTGATGTCACAGTAAATATACAATGCTCACAGTGATGTCACAGTACACATATAATACTCAGAGATGTCACAGTACAAGGACTTTGCACAACGTTGGAGATCAACAATTAACTAAAAAGCTTTATTATCATAGCACAAACTGCAATGAGGCCCTATAGCTTCTTCTATACCTAGTGCTATGGCTTTTGTTAGTTATTATTTCCAACATAGGTAGCTTTAGTCATTAGTCTACAACATAGAGTTATTAAATGTATTTTTCCATCCGACACTGCACCTGCCTTTGTGGTTTATCATAACTTATGAAGTTACTCTAAGTTGATTGAAATTTGGGTTCAGATGTTGAATTCTAGCTGGAAGCTGAAAATCTAACATTCATCTTTCTGAATTCTTACTGTATGCGTGAGATTTGAAGATGAAGGTGTGTGTGGTTAATAGTACATTACAAACCGAGGACAAATAGTGACATCATATCTGTCCCGTCACAAGGAATACATCTGTGAATATATTGTATGCTCTACATGAACCAGTCTGCTCGCTGCACCCTGAGGAAAAATAGTATAATTGAGCCAGGTGGATTGCAATCATGTTCATACTGCTCACATTACTCTAGTAATGCCCTCAAAGACAACAAAATAATATAAAACTTATTAATGTATAAGAATACAATTACTATAATACTGCATTTTATGCACAAGTACATTTCTACTATAATACTGCTCTTATGTACAAGAATATAACTACTAATATTGCCCGTATGTACAAGAATATAACTACTTCTAGGTGGTGGCCCGATTCTAACGCATCGGGTATGCTAGAATAGGTATGTAGTTTATTTATGAAGTTTTCAGAATAATGCAATTTATACACAGGATTCGGACTGCGCCTGTCGCTGATTGTTCGCGGTCGGGCGTGACCAATCAGTGAAGCCAGGGCCGGCTCCAGGTTTTGAGGGCCCCGAGTGAAAGAGTCTCATTGGGCCCCCCTCTTTAACACATACCGCGATTCATGATGCATAGATATAGCAGAGAATTATAGCACAGACAAGAAACATATAACACAGCCCACGTAGTATATAACACAGCCACGTAGTATATAGCACAGCCACGAAGTATATTGCCCACCCCGTGACAGACAGAAAGACAGACAGAAAGACAGACAGAAAGACAGACAGACAGAAAGACGGAAGTGACCCTTAGACAATTCTATATAGAGATAATACTGCCCTCTATGTACAAGAATATCACTACTCTAATACTGCTCATATTACATGAATATAACTACTATAATACTGCTCCCCACATACAAGAATATAGCTACTATAATACTGCTCCTATGTGCAAGAATATAACTACTATAATACTGCCCCTATGTACAAGAATATAACTACTATAATACTGCCTCCTATGTACAAGAATATAACTACTATAATACTGCTCCTATGTACAAGAATATAACTACTATAATACTGTCCCCTATGTACAAGAATATAACTACTATAATACTGCCCCATATGTACAAGAATATAACTACTATAATACTGCTCCCTATATACAAGAATATAACTAATATAATACTGCTCCTATGTACAAGAATATAAGTACTATAATACTGCCCCTATGTACAAGAATATAACTACTATAATACTGCTCCTATGTACAAGAATATAACTACTATAATACTGCCCCCTATGTACAAGAATATTACTACTATAATACTGCCCCCTATGTACAAGAATATAACTACTATAATACTCCCCCTATGTACAAGAATATAACTACTATTATACTGCTCCTATGTACAAGAATATAACTACTATTATACTGCTCCTATGTACAAGAATATAAGTACTATAATACTGCTCATCTAATATATAAAGCTGAATGTGTGTATGTATGTGTGTGTGTATGTCCGGGATTGGCATCTGAACCGTCGCAGCTACAGCCACAAAATTTTGCACAGTCACACGTCTGGACCCCGAGAGCGTCATAGGCTATGTTGTGAGGCGAAATTTTAACCCCAAGCTTTCCAATTCACCAAACAATTTTGCCCCTATCTACATAATGGGGAAAAAGTGAAAGGAAAAGTGTTGGAGGCGTCGCAGCTACAGGCACAAAATTTTGCACAGTCACACGTCTGGACCCCGAGAGCGTCAAAGCTATGTTGTGAGGTGAAATTTTAACCCCGCGCTTTCCAATTCACCAAACAATTTTGCCCCTATCTACATAATGGGGAAAAAATGAAAGGAAAAGTGTTGGAGGCAAATTAACAGCTGCCAGATGTGAACAAGGGGGACTTAAAGAGTGAGAGCGATGGCGCCAAAGAGTATATACCGTACAGTTGCTAAGGTGGGGCCCCGACATGGGATAATCACCACAACACCATGGGGATATGAACACACACAAAATGCGCCACACACTACGACGTGCTCAAACACATATACCACCCTCAGCGCACATTTCACCACACATACACCAACCTCGCCACATAAAAGTCGAAACACAAAAGTCGCCGCTTAAAACTCGCCACGCGCAAAACTCTCCACATGCAAAACTCGCCACATGCAAAACTCACCTCATGGAAAACTCGCCACACGCAAAACTTGCACACGCGGAAAAATTGCCACATGCACAAAAGTTGCAACACATGCAAAAGTTGCCTCACACAAAACTTGCACATACTCAAAAGGCACCACACATAAAACTCGCCACGCGCAAAACTCGCCATGCGCAAAACTTGCTGCACACAACTTGCTACACTAACCTGTCACATGCAACTCGACACACAAAAAGTTGCTACACGCATGTCGCCACACAAAACTCATCTCACAAAAGTCGCTACATGCATGTCGCCACACGCAACTCAACACACACAACTTGACACACAAAACTCGCCCTAAAACACACACAAGTCTGGTATTATCCTTCAAAAATAAAAATCTGATTAATAAGCAGACAAACTACAAGAGCAACAAATGTACCATATAGGAATCCGGCAGCTGTCAGTCACATGACCTGTCTATTATGTGTATGTGTGAGCTAATATATACTGCCAGGGGGTGGGCTTACTGTTGGCTGGGGATTTATCAGGCTGCCAATTTAGCTTACAAATACTGAGGTAAAAATACTGACCAAATAACGTGTGAACGAGGTCTAATACAGGAGGAGATGACATACAGATATATACTATATACAGGAGGAGATGACACACAGGATATACTATTTACAGGGGAGATGACACACAGGTATATACTATATACAGGAGGAGATGACATACAGATATATACTATATACAGGAGGAGATGACACACAGGTATATACTATTTACAGGGGAGATGACACACAGGTATATACTATATACAGGAGGAGATGACACACAGATATATACTATATACAGGAGAGATGACACACAGGTATATACTATATAGAGGAGGAGATGACATACAGGTACATACTACATACAGGAGGAGAAGACATACAGGTATATACTATATACAGGAGGAGATGACACACAGGTATATACTATATACAGGAGCAGATTACCTACAGGTATATAGTATATACAGGAGGAGATGACATACAGGTATATGCAATGTATAGGAGGAGATGACATACAGGTATATACTATATACAGGAGGAGATGACACACAGATATATACTATATATAGGTGAGATGACACACAGGTATATACTATATACAGGAGGAGATTACATACAGGTATATACTATATATAGGAGGAGATGACATACAGGTATATACTATATACAGGGGAGATGACACACAGCAGGTATATACTATATACAGGGGAGATGACATACAGGTATATACTATATACAGGAGATGACATACAGGTGTATACTATATATAAGGGAGATGACAAACATGTATATACTGAGGTGAAAATGAGAGGTGTGAGGTGAAAATGAAAAGGTGTGAGTGCAAAATGAGAGGAGTGAGGGAAAATAGTGGAGTGATCGGAAAATGACAGATGTGAGGTCGAAATGACAAGTGTTAGGGGGGAATGAGAGGAGTGAGGGGGAAAATAAGAGGTGTGAGGGAGAAAATGAGAGGTGTGAGGGAGAAAATGAGAGATGTGAGGGGGAAAATGAAAGATGTGATGGGGAAAATGAGAGGCGTGATGGGAAAATAAGAGAAGTGAGGTGCTATAACTAACCACAGATATTTACTATGCCCAGGCAACGCCGGGCTCTTCAGCTAGTATTACATAAATATAACTACTATAATATTGTTATGGGTTATATATGGCACTAAAAGTCATTGGAATAGGTCCTCAAGTAGGGTATCCATCCCAAAAATCAATATAAGTAAAAATCTCGGCCCTTTTTTTCAACACAATACATTTTGAGTGCCAAGTTTTTTACTTATACTGTAATATTGTTATTATTTCTAGCTGACATTGTTTTTTTTTCAATTAGAATTTTATACATCAGGACTCTCACACAACCATCATCTTGGCCATCATTTTTGACAGACTGGGCAGCTACTCTACAGAAATAAAGCCATGAAATCTCATCCAGAAGAAGGATACAAATCAGCACATGAAACTCTATATTGATTGTATCTAATGTTTGTCTGTGAATTCCCTGCTACAGGCTACATCTATCACGGCCGCTCATTACCTAAATACCCACAGCTTAAAGCTAAAACCTTTCAAGAGCTGCAGAAACCTTTGAAGGAGAGGAGAACAGAGGATTCGTACGTCCACCGTGGGAGCAGAGGCATCTACCAGATTGGTAGTATGTTTCAGAAAAATAAGGTCTATTTGATCACAAAGGGTTAATGAGACTTATCACAACCTTTATAAAAATAAAAAAAAACTAATGAAAAGATACAAATAAATACAAATTAAAGTGCAATGGTGCACAGAGAAGAGGGGTGGCCCATAGTAAAGACCAAATTTGGCCCCTTTTTTCCTGACATGTCTTGCCTTCCTATATAGCGGGGCTTTGTGTTAGTTTTAGGCTATGTTCACGTGCAGCATTTTTTCTGCTGCCAAAACCTGCTCTCTTTGCATTTTCTCGCTGCTTTCTGTGGGTGAAAAAATGCTGCAAAATTGGGCATGTACCAGATTTTAAAAACGCTAAAGTCCAGTAAAGGAAGGTGAAAACAATCATGCGCATGAAATTTTCTGGAAACTCATAGCTTTTGCTGCTACTGTAAAATGCAGCATTTTATTTGTATAGAAAATATGCTACGTGTGAACATAGCCTTTCACATAGTGCTCTTCTCAAGAACGAACTACTGCTGCTGGACTTGTTATAAATAAAAACAGAAAGGTAAAAAAAAATTATAATAGACAGAAAAATCAAGAAATATGGATTCCTATAAACACAATCTTCATTTATTCAAAGAAATACATAAATAAATAGATGGCGTATGCAGTAAGCTCCTAAGCTCCCCCTAGTGGTGGGTACTGACAGCCAGAATATTATTATGTGGCTGTATTTAATTAGAGAATTTGAAGCTCAGTATTAGAAAATTGAATTCTGGCCACAATAAAGATGAATTACAGAACTAATCATTGCAGATTATTTTTGTTTACTTTAAGCCCTTCTTCATGTGTTGTTTTTGATATAATATAATAATATAATTGATAATAAAAACTTTTGAATAACTTTTGATTACGCACCAGGTTTAATAAGATTCTTCAGGTCTATAGTAAACATAATGAATGCCCTTAATGATAATGAACCTGCTGTAAACCCTTCAGAAAAGGACATATTTGTATATATGTATGTATATATATATATATATATATATATATATATATATATATATATACATACATACAAATAAATAAATATGCTTGTATTTGTATAGTGATTTTGACATTTTCACTCTGGCCACTTGCTTGGGCTATTTTAGACTTCCTGTCCTTTTATGAAGGGTTTGCAGCAGGTTCATTATCCTCAAGGGCAGAATTACAATGACAGATTACCCTTCTATACACAGCTAATAGCACAGGAACCACCAACCACAATAGGTGTTGTCGCTGCAACCCTTGCTACCTCTCACTTCATAATTTCCTTTGCACACCCTCATTAGATGCTCCAGTGCAATAGCTAGGATCTGAGTCAGCTATTGCTGTTAATGTACATGTAATTTTCCTTAAACAAGAGGACTTTAGATTAAAAAAAAAGTGGACAGAATGAAAAGTGAAGATTTCAAGAATTTTTATTGTTAATAAAGAATGTGATGCAGAAAAAAAATCACCAGAAACTTTTAAAAAATACATTTAACACAAAATCCTGACTTAAACAATAAGAAATTTTCTGATCACAAATTCCCTTTATCATTCAGATAAATAGGACTTTATTTCTATGTTGTTTTTATATTCTTATTATTTATTTTTTAACTTTACTAGGTACAGTTTGAAGAAAAGGAAATATAAGTTTCTTTTTCATATTTTTTTTTAAGTGGCACTAAAATACATATTAAATTGTCTCAGAGAAGTGGCTCCTGCAGCTCCATCATCTCTGTGCAGCTTCAGACCCAACAAGGAGAGTCATATCCAGACCAGCCACATGTGAAGATAGCATACGTACATTTTGTGTGTACTCTGTAGCCGAGGAGACACATTAGTTTGCATTGGAGCTGCAGGCATAAAATGGTAGAACATCTTTTATTTGAGACTTTTTACCACGTTATTTTATTTGCTAAAGAAATCAAACGAATATATATATATATATATATATATATATATATATATACTAGCCCCCCAAAAAGAAGGATTGTGAGTATGTGAGAAAAGCAGCAAAGCTAAAAACACTCACAACAAATGGCACTTGCTAAAAAAGAAAACAACATATATGACATGTGAAGGTCACCAATATGCATAACATTGGATACAGTAAACAAATATTTTTTGTGTTATTTCTTATCCAACAAACGCTAATATTGATAACAGTGTGACAGGTTTCCGTGTAAATTTCTGAAATACATGATTCAAACGGAACCTCTGGCTGAACATTCCCTATAATGAGGCAGATGTGGACGCCGTCTGACCTGTGATCCGTCGGTGTCCGCCTTTTTAGGATTGTATAAAAGTGCCGTCGGCCACAGTTTTGTGCTCTTCTGAAAAGAAGGACACCGCTGAACAGAGGCCAGATGGAGTCCAGAGTAACTCTGCTGCCTCATTTTAGTGAATGAATCCATCTGAGTTTCATCTGAATCACGTCACTCAGAGATTTAGATGTAAACCCCAAAGTAAGTGCTCAGTGTAGAGCGCCGGATAAATGTAATCCCAAACGTTATGTAAAATGTTCCCAATAAAAGCTTCAACTCAATCCACAAAAAAGCAAATCCCCACTCAGGTCCGTTATCTGTTGACAGAAATATAGGGGGCTTCCACGTTACTGGTAGCACAAAGGCCCTAGAAAAGCGAAATGCTCCTCACCCCCAAAAGAAATTCAGCAATTTCTCCCCTCCCAAATCCAAATGCCCCTCCTCCCTTCTGAGCCCCAGTGTGCCTAAACAACATTTAGCCCCCACATGTTTGGCATTTCTGTAGTGATGAGAGCTCACCTAATTTACAGGTGCGTGTCTCCAGAAGCATGAGCTGGGCATAACGTACTGGTCACTACAACGGCAGTTTGCAATTTTCACTCAGCAACATCCACTGCTGCCTGCTTCTTGAAACACCCATGGAGTCAAAATCATCACTATATGTGTAAATAAATTCCCAAAGGGTTATATTTTCCAAAATGGGGTCACTTGAGGGGGGTATCCAGTTTCCTATCACTTATGGGCTCTTTATATGGAAATCGCAAACTATTCTAGGAAAATCTGCGTTCCAGGAGGCAAATAGCGCTCCGTCCCTCCAGAGTCTCTCCGTATGGCTAAGTAGTACTGTACAGCCACATATAGGGTATTGCCATGTTCAGTAGATATTGTGGGACAAATTCTGGTGCCATTTCTACCCATTTCCCAGTATGAAAATGTAAAATTTGGGGCTAACACACAATCTTGGTGGTAAAAATGTAAATGATTTTATCTTTACTACCCAATGGTATAAAAGTTTGTGACACACCTGTGGTGTCAATATAATCACTACACCCCTAGATAAATTTATTGAGAAGCTTAGTTTGTAAAATGGGGTCACTTATGGGGGGTTCTGCTGTGTTGGCCCCTCAGGGGCTCTGCCAGTGTAACATGGCACACTCAAATAAGTGCAGCAAAATCTTCACTGTAACATGGCGCTACTTCCCTTCTGAGCTTTGCACTGTGCCTCAAAAGTAGTTTTCGACGACATATTGGGGTATCGGTAAACTCAGGAGAAGTTGCACAATACATTTCGGGGTTCATTTTTTCCTGTTACCCTTGTGAAAATACAAAATTTGGAGTTAAAAGATTTTTGCGGGAAAAATTTGATTTTTTTTATTTTCACGGCTTAACGTTATAAACTTGAAGCACCTGGGGGTTCAAGGTACTCAATACACATCTAGATAAGTTCCCAAAAGGGACTAGCTTCCAAAACGGTGTCTCTTGTGGAGGTTTCCACTGTTTAGGCACATCAGGGGCTCTTCAAACTCAACATGGCAACCACTAATTATTCCAGCATATTTTACATTCAAAAAGTCAAATGGCGCTCCTTCCCTTCTGAGCTCTGGCGAGCACCCAAACAGTAGTTTTCCCCCACATATGGAGCATCAGTATACTCAGGAGAGATTGCACAACAAAGTGTATGGAGCAATTTCTCCTGTTACCCTTATGAAAATGCAAAATTTTGAGCTAAAATATATTTATCTGGGAAAAATGTAGATTTTCCTCACGTACTCAGGAGAAATTTAACAACAAAGTGTATTGTCTATTTTCTCCTGTTACCCTTGCAAAAGTAAAAAAAAAAAAAATAGGTCTACAGGAAAATTTTTGTGAGAGAGAAGAGAATGTTTATTTTTTCCTTCCACATTCCAATAATTCCTGTGACGCACCTGAAGAGTTAATAAACTTCTAGAATGTGGTTTTGAGCACCTTGAGGTGTGCAGTTTTTAGAATGGAGTCACTTTTGGGTATTTTCTGTCATATAGGTTCCTCAAAGTCACTTCAAATACAAGTTGATCCCTAAAAAAATGGATTTGAAAATTTTGTTGCAAACGTGAGAAATCGCTGGTCAAATTTTAACCCTTTTAACTTCCTAACAAAAAGAGATTATGTTTCAAAAATTATGCTGATCTAAAGTAGACATATGGGAAATATTATTTATGAACTATTTTGTGAGATATGACTCTCTGATTTAAGGACATAAAAATTAAAAGTTTGGAAATTGTGAAAGTTTCAGAATTTTGCCAAAATTTCCGTATTTTTTCACAATCAATCGCAAGTCATATCAAATAAATTTTACCACTATTATGAAGTACAATATATCATGAGAAAAGAATCTCAGGAACAAAGGGATCCATTGAAGCATTTCAGAGTTATGACGTCATAAAGTGACAGTAATCAGTATTGTAAAAATTGGCCTGATCAGGGAGGTGAAAACAGGCTTCAAGGTGAAGGGGTTAAAAGTATACTCGCATTAATTGTTATACCGCTACCGTCATGCTGCACCAATGAAGGGGAAACTCCTCATTTCTATTAATAGTGTTCTGATAATATTTTTAACTTTACTTTGATAAAGAATATTATAACAATTTAAAACTGAGAACGATAAAACTGATCATATTTGCTCTAAGGTGTTTTTAACTATACAACTGTCACACTGTTTTCAATATTAGCGTTTGTTGAATAAGAATTAACACAAAAAAAAAATTATTTACTGTATCCAATATTATGCATATTGTTGACCTTCATATGTCAAATAACTTTTTTATCAAGTGCCATTCGTTGTGAGTGTTTTTAGCGCAGCAAAAACTTATTTTATTTGATATTTTAGATTCTTTAAAATATTAATATGACAAAGTTGCAAATGTCTGCACACCCTTTAAAGGGCACCTATTGTAGATCCTGGAGATGGGTTATCTTTAACGAAACCATCTTGGTCTCATTCAAAACCTTATACCAGCCCCCAATCTTTACTCCATCATACAAATAAGTAGCAACGTCCCATCTTCTCCCAGCTCCCACGCCACATAAATGCCACGTAAAGTGGTGACTTCATTATCTGCAGCAAGCTTGATACGAAACTTAGCCGTGGCGTAATTATGTGTAAAATGGCCCTAAACCTGTCACTGGATGTTACACGAGGCGTTAGTGTTTAGGAGTGACATATTGATGAAGTCGCATCAATTTCAGACGCATTAAGTGATGACTTCTTTGTTTTGTTTTGGTGATTACGACTGTCAGTGTCTTTATTTAAGTTGCTGAATTAATGTTACATCAAAGGAGGAGGTAAGAAGGGCTGCAGGCTATCCTCCATATACGCTGCCTCCATTTATATGAGTCATTGTAAAAAGAGAGATTAAGCTGCAAACAGATCAGCCCTAGATGTCAGAGCTCAGCACTAGGAGGACCGTAATGGTGGGGTGAGGTTCTGTACGGAGGGAGAAGGAGACCGTTCTACGGTGAGGGTAAATGTGTCCTTCACAAAAACACCTAACATCATCTGCAAATATTACTGGAGAACGTCTTCCTCCTTGAACTCTCTTAGCACAGTTCCTTGACTAACGAATGGCTGACTTCAGCTTGAACTCAACCAAAACCCTTTCCTGTTTTGCCATGCCTCCTGTTGACTTCTCACCTTCCCCTAACCAGGGCTCCCACTAGGAATTTCGGGGCCCCATACTGCCAAAATTTTTGGGACTCTGCCCAGGCTCCACCCCAGCTCCGCCTCCACAGTCCCACCGCCCACTCTTGGAAAAACTCATCTTCTCCACCACGTCCTCATCAATCAGATATTAACAGTTCCCATCAAACACCAGATCACATTCATAACCAGCAGCTTTTCTTCTGGCCAAAAGAATTTTTAAGCTGCCACCATGACACGGTAGACTCTTTTGGCCGGGCCCTACTCTACTCTAAACTATTAAAAATAAATATATTTTTAAGTATTTTTCTTTAAGGGAATGAGTCACATATATATTTTTTTAAAATGACCATTAACCCCTTCCTGACATCAGACGTACTATCCCGTCGAGGTGGGGTGGGCCCGTATGACCGCCGACGGGATAGTACGTCATCACCGATCAGCGGCGCTCACGGGGGGAGCGCGGCCGATCGCGGCCGGGTGTCAGCTGCATATCGCAGCTGACATCCGGCACTATGTGCCAGGAGCGGTCATGGACCGCCCCCGGCACATTAACCCCCGGCACACCGCGATCAAACATGATCAAAGTGTACCGGCGGTATAGGGAAGCATCGCGCAGGGAGGGGGCTCCCTGCGGGCTTCCCTGAGACCCCCGGAGCAACGCGATGTGATCGCGTTGCTGCGAGGGTCTCCTACCTCCTTCCTGGCTGCAGGTCCCGGATCCAAGATGGCCGCGGCATCCGGGTCCTGCAGGGAGGGAGGTGGCTTACCGAGTGTCTGCTCAGAGCAGACACTTGGTAAGCCTGCAGCCCTGCACAGCAGATCGTCGATCTGGCAGAGTGCTGTGCACACTGCCAGATCAATGATCTGTGATGTCCCCCCCTGGGACAAAGTAAAAAAGTAAAAAAAAAAATTTTCCACATGTGTAAAAAAAAAATAAAAAAAAAATTCCAAAATAAATAATAATAAAAAAAATATATTATTCCCATAAATACATTTCTTTATCTAAATAAAAAAAACAAAACAATAAAAGTACACATATTTAGTATCGCCGCGTCCGTAACGACCCAACCTATAAAACTGCCCCACTAGTTAACCCCTTCAGTAAACACCGTAAGAAAAAAAAAAAAAAAACGAGGCAAAAAACAACGCTTTATTACCATACCGCCGAACAAAAAGTGGAATAACACACGATCAAAAAGACTGATATAAATAATCATGGTACCGCTGAAAACGTCATCTTGTCCCGCAAAAAACAAGCCGCCATACAGCATCATCAGCAAAAAAATAAAAAAGTTATAGTCCTGAGAATAAAGCGATACCAAAATAATTATTTTTTCTATATTTTAGTTTTTATCGTATAAAAGCGCCAAAACATAAAAAAAGATATAAATGAGATATCGCTGTAATCGTACTGACCCGACGAATAAAACTGCTTTATCAATTTTACCAAACGCGGAACGGTATAAACGCCTCTCCCAAAAGAAATTCATGAATAGCAGGTTTTTGGTCATTCTGCCTCACAAAAATCGGAATAAAAGCGATCAAAAACGGTCACGTGTCCGAAAATGTTACCAATAAAAACGTCAACTCGTCCCGCAAAAAACAAGACCTCACATGACTCTGTGGAGCAAAATGTGGAAAAATTATAGGTCTCAAAATGTGGAGACGCAAAAACTTTTTTGCTATAAAAAGCGTCGCTGGTTTCACACTTGCGTTTTTGTCTGCAGCGTTTTTTGCACAAAAAAACGCATGCGTTTTTTCCCTATATTTAACATTGAAAACGCATGCGGTTTTTTTGTACGCGTTTGGTCGCGTTTTCAAACGCATGCGGTTTTTTTCTGCATGCGTTCATTTTCAGAAATACAACCTGCAGTATTTTCTTGCATTTTTAAGCACATGCGTTTGTTTGCGTTAAAAACGCATGCATTTTTATCGAAAAAAAACAGAAAACACACTGAAAAGCCACCCACCACCATCAAGGTGATAAAGGGATCCAAACCCTAACCCTAACTCTACCCCTAACCTCACCCCTAACCGTTTAATGAACATTTTCTGACAGTCATAGTGCCACGTATTTCAGTGCCACGTATTTCAGTGCCACGTATTTCAGTGCCACGTATTTCAGTGCCATGTATTTCAGTGCCACGTATCACGTATTTCAGTGCCATGTGTTTCAGTGCCACGTATTTCAGTGCCACGTATCACGTATTTCAGTGCCACATATTTTAGTACCACGTATTTCAGTTGCACGTATTTCAGTGCCACGTATTTCAGTGCCACGTATTTCAGTGCCACGTATTTCAGTGCCACGTATGTCAGTGCCACGTATCACGTATTTCAGTGCCACGTGTTTCAGTGCCACGTATTTAAGTGCCACGTATCACATATTTCAGTGCCACGTATTTAAGTGCAACGTATTTAAGTGCCACGTATTTCAGTGCCACGTATTTCAGTGCCACGTATTTCAGTGCCACGTATTTCAGTGCCACGTATCACGTATTTCAGTGCCACGTGTTTCAGTGCCACGTATTTAAGTGCCACGTATCACGTATTTCAGTGCCACGCATTTCAGTGCCACGTATTTCAGTGCCACGTATTTCAGTGCCACGTATTTCAGTGCCACGTATTTCAGTCACGTTTAGGGTTAGGGTTAGGGGTAGGGTTAGGGTTAGGGTTAGGGCTAGGGTTGGAGGTAAAGTTAGGGTTGGGGCTAAAGTTAGGGTTGGGGCTAAAGTTAGGGTTAGGGTTTGGATTACATTTACGTTTGGATTAGGGTTGGGATTAGAATTATGGGTGTGTCAGGGCTAGGGGTGTGGTTAGGGTTACCGTTGGGATTAGGGTTAGGGGTGTGTTTGGGTTAGGGTTTCAGGTAGAATTGGGGAGTTTCCACTGTCCAGGCACATCAGGGGCTCTCCAAGCGCGACATGGCGTCCAATCTCAATTCCAGCCAATTCTGCGTTGAAAAAGTAAAACAGTGCTCCTTCCCTTCCGAGCTCTCCCGTGCGCCCAAAAAGGGGTTTACCCCAACATATGTGTTATCAGTGTACTCGGGACAAATTGAACAACAACTTCTGGGGTCCAAGTTCTCTTGTTATCCTTAGGAAAATAAAAATTTGGGGGGCTAAAAATCATTTTTGTGGGAAAAAAAAGATGTTTTATTTTCACGGCTCTGCGTTATAAACTGTAGTGAAACACTTGGGGGTTCAAAGTTCTCACAACACATCTAGATAAGTTCCTTGGGAGGTCTAGTTTCCAATATGGGTAAACTTGTGGGGGGTTTGTACTGTTTGGGTACATCAGGGGCTCTGCAAATGCAACGTGACGCCTGCAGACCAATCCATTTAAGGCTGCATTCCAAATGGCGCTCCTTCCCTTCCGAGCTCTGTCATGCACCCAAACAGTGGTTCCCCCCCACATATGGGGTATCAGCGTACTCAGGACAAATTGGACAACAACTTTTGGGGTCTAATTTATCCTGTTACCCTTGTGAAAATACAAAACTGGGGGCTAAAAAATCATTTTTGTGAAAAAAAAAAAGAATTTTTATTTTCACGGCTTTGCGCTATAAACTTTAGTGAAACACTTGGGGGTTCAAAGTTCTCAAAACACATCTAGATAAGTTCCTTGGGAGGTCTAGTTTCCAATATGGGGTCACTTGTGGGGGGTTTGTACTGTTTGGGTACATCAGGGGCTCTGCAAATGCAACGTGACGGCTGCTGACCAATCCATTTAAGTCTGCATTCCAAATGGCGCTCCTTCCCTTCCGAGCTCTGTCATGCGCCCAAACAGTGGTTCCCCCCCCACATATGGGGTATCAGCGTACTCAGGACAAATTGGAAAACAAATTTTGGGGTCCAATTTATTCTGTTACCCTTGTAAAAATACAAAGCTGGGTGCTAAAAAATCATTTTTGAGAAAAAAAATAAAAATTATTTTCACGGCTCTGCGTTATAATCTGTAGTGAAACACTTGGGGGTTCAAAGCTCTCAAAACACATCTAGATAAGTTCCTTAGGGGGTCTACTTTCCAAAATGGTGTCACTTGTAGGGAGTTTCAATGTTTAGGCACATCAGGGGCTCTCCAAACGCAACATGGCGTCCCATCTCAATTCCAGTCAATTTTGCATTGAAAAGTCAAATGGCGCTCCTTCCCTTCCAAGCTCTGCCATGCGCCCAAACAATGGTTTACACCCACATATGGGGTATCAGCGTACTCAGGACAAATTGCACAACATTTTTTGGGGTCCAATTTCTTCTCTTACCCTTGGGAAAATAAAAAATTGGGGGCGAAAAGATCATTTTTGTGAAAAAATATGATTTTTTATTTTTACGGCTCTGCATTATAAACTTCTGTGAAGCACTTGGTGGGTCAAAGTGCTCACCACACATCAAGATAAGTTCCTTAGGGGGTCTACTTTCCAAAATGGTGTCACTTGTAGGGGGTTTCAGTGTTTAGGCACATCAGGGGCTCTCCAAACGCAACATGGCGTCCCATCTCAATTCCAGTCAATTTTGCATTGAAAAGTCAAATGGCGCTCCTTTCCTTCCGAGCTCTGCCATACGCCCAAACAGTGGTTTACCCCCACATATGGGGTATCAGCGTACTCAGGACAAATTGTACAACAACTTTGGGGGTCCATTTTCTCCTGTTACCCTTGGTAAAATAAAACAAATTGGAGCTGAAATAAATTTTGTGTGAAAAAAAGTTAAATGTTCATTTTTATTTAAACATTCCAAAAATTCCTGTGAAACACCTGAAGGGTTAATAAACTTCTTGAATGTGGTTTTGAGCACCTTGAGGGGTGCAGTTTTTAGAATGGTGTCACACTTGAGTATTTTCTATCATATAGACCCCTCAAAATGACTTCAAATGAGATGTGGTCCCTAAAAAAAAATGGTGCTGTAAAAATGAGAAATTGCTGGTCAACTTTTAACCCTTATAACTCCGTCACAAAAAAAAATTTTGGTTCCAAAATTGTACTGATGTAAAGTAGACATGTGGGAAATGTTACTTATTAAGTATTTTGCGTGACATATGTCTGTGATTTAAGGGCATAAAAATTCAAAGTTGGAAAATTGCAAAATTTTCAAAATTTTCGCCAAATTTCCATTTTTTTCACAAATAAACGCAAGTTATATCGAATAAATTTTACCACTAACATGAAGTACAATATGTCACGAGAAAACAGTGTCAGAATCACCAAGATCCGTCAAAGCGTTCCAGAGTTATAGCCTCATAAAGGGACAGTGGTCAGAATTGTAAAAATTGGCCCGGTCATTAACGTGCAAACCACCCTTGGGGGTGAAGGGGTTAATACCACTTACAAGGGACAAATATCATCACACCATGACCAGACCACATATAACCACCACATAGTGACTGAATACTACCACATACAAGGAACAAATACAGCCACACCATGACCAGTTCACATATTACCACCACAGTGACTGAATACTACAATACTGATCATTAATGATTAAAAAACACAATACTAAGTGCCATTCAGGGGCGGGCTGGGCCGGGTGGCAGTGAGGCAAATGCCCCCCTGGGCCGCTCCCCCATCAGCTGTGCAGGGCCGGCCACCTGATGTCCGTGCACAGCAAACTGTGTGCAGCCATCTCTGCTGTGCTGTGATCTGGCCGGCAGCAGACATGGCCATGCGGCACACATCACAGTCTGTCAGTACTGTAGCTACGGGGGGCAGAGGGGGCCCACATGGAGCTATGCTACTGTAACTGTATTGGCATGCACAGAGTTACATTCTGCGGCAGAGCAGGGAGAATTGATCTCCCTGCTCTGCCTCTCCCATCATCCCCCTGTCAGATTCTGATGTCACCGATGCAGACACTAACAGCGGGCTCTCAGAGCAGCGGAGGAACCAAGAAGAAGAGAGGTGAGTATTTTATTGTTTTTTTATGAGGGCTGCCTTATACTACAGTTTGCCTGTTGGGGGCTTCCTTATACTACAGAGTCTGCCTATGGGGGGTGCTGCCTTATACTAAAGAGTCTGCCTGTGGGGGGGTGCTGCCTTACGCTAGAGTGTCTGCCTTTGGGGGGTGCTGCTTTATACTACGGAGTCTGCCTGTGGAGGGGTTGCTGCCTTATACTACAGACTCTGCCTGTGGAGGGGTGCTGCCTTAAACTGCAGGGTCTGCCTTTGGGGGGCTGCCTTATACTGTGGAGTCTGCCTGTAGGGGGTGCTGCCTTATACTACAGAGTCTGCCTATGGGAGGTGATGCCTTATACTATGGAGTCTGCCTATGAGGGGGTTCTGCCTTGTACTACAGAGTCTGCCTGTGGGGGGGTTGCTGCCTTATACTACAGAGTCTGCCTGTGGGGGTGCTGCCTTATACTACAGAGTCTGCCTGTGGGGCGGTGCTGCCTTATACTGCAGAGTCTGCCTGTGCGGGTGGTTGCTGCCTTATACTAGAGACTGCCTATGGGGGCTACCTTATACTATGGAGTCTGCCTGTGGGGGGCTGCCTTATACTACAGTCTGCCTGTGGGTGGGGTGGTGCCTTATACTACAGAATCTGCATGTGGGGGTGCTGCCTTAAACTACAGAGTCTGCCTTTGGGGGATTGCTGCCTTATACTATAGAGTCTGCCTGTGGGGGAGCTGCCTTATACTACAGAGTCTGCCTGTGGGGGGTTGCTGCCTTATACTACAGAGTCTGCCTGTGGGGTGGGGGAGCTGCCTTATGCTAGAGTTTGCCTGTGGTCAGGGTGCTGACTTATACTACAGAGTCTGCCTATGGGGGGTGCTGCCTTATACTACAGAGTCTGACTATGGGGGTTGCTGCCTTATAATACAGTGTCTGCCTGTGGGGGGTTGCTGCCTTATACTACAGAGTCTGACTATGGGGGTTGCTGCCTTATAATACAGTGTCTGCCTGTGGGGGGGTGCTGACTTATACTACAGAGTCTGCCTGTTGGGTGGGGGCGTGCTGCCTTATGCTACAGAATCTGTGTGTGGGGGGGTGCTGCCTTATACTGCAGAGTCTGCCTTTGGGGGTTGCTGCCTTATAGTATGGAGTCTGCCTGTGGGGGGTGCTGCCTTATACTACAAAGTCTGCCTGTGGGGAGTTGCTGCCTTATACTACAGAGTCTGCCTGTGGGGTGGGTGGTACTGCCTTATACTACAGAGTCTGCCCATGGGGGGTGCTGCCTTATACTACTGAGTTTGCCTGTGGGGTGCTTCTTTATACTAGAGTCTGTCTATGGGGGGTTGTTGCCTTATACTACAGAGTCTGCCTGTGGGGTGGGGGGTGCTGCCTTATACTACAGAGTCTGCCTGTGGGGGGGGTGCTGCCTTATACTTCAGAGTTTGCCTGTGGGGGCTTCCTTATACTACAGAGTCTGCCTTTGGGGGGTGCTGCCTTATACTATGGAGTCTGTCTGTGGGGTGGGGGATGCTGCCTTATACTACGGAGTCTACCTGTGGGGGGTGCTGCCTTATACTAAAGAGTCTGCCTGTAGGGAGTTGCTGCCTTATACTACAGAGTCTGCCTGTGGGGGGCTGCCTTATACTGCGGAGTCTGCCTGTGGGGGGTTCTGCCTTATACTCCAGAGTCTGCGCAATATACTATGTGGGCTGCGCAATATACAACGTGGGCTGCGCAATATACTACGTGGACTGCGCATTATACTACGTGGACTGCGCAATATACTACGTGGGCTGCGCAATATACAACGTGGACTGCACAATATACAACGTGGGCTGCGCAATATACTAGGTGGACTGCGCAATATACTACGTGGGCTGCGCAATATACAACGTGGGCTGCGAAATATACTACATGGGCTGCGCAATATAAAACATGGGCTGCGCAATATACAACGTGGGTTGCGCAACATAGAACGTGGGCTGTGCAATATACAACGTGGGCTGCGCAATATACTATGTGGGCTGCGCAATATACTACGTGGGCTGCGCAATATACTACGTGGGCTGCGCAATGTACAACGTGGGCTGCGCAATGTACAATGTGGGCTTCGCAATGTACTACGTGGGCTGCACAATGTACTACGTGGGCAGCGCAATATACAACGTGGGCTGCGCAATATACTACGTGGGCTGCGCAATGTACTGCTTGGGCTGCGCAATTTAATGCGTGCGCTGCGCAATGTACTGCGTGGGCTGCGAAATGTACTGCGTTGGCTGCGCAATGCACTGCGTTGGCTGCGCAATGTACTGCTTTGGCTGCGCAATGTACTGCTTTGGCTGCGCAATGTACTGCGTGGGCTGCGGAAAGTACTGCGTGGGCTGCGCAATGTACTGCGTGGGCTGCGCAATGTACTGCGTGGGCTGCGCAATGTACTGCGTGGGCTGCGCAATGTACTGTGTGGCTGTGCAATGTACTGCGTGGGCTGTGCTATACACTATGCATACATATTCTAGAATACCCGATGCGTTAGAATCGGGCCACCATCTAGTTTGTTATAAATGGGGACATTATTAGGTTTTAATAGGGGCACACAATTTCCATTATTTATTTTCTGGGGGGGGGGGCATTGTTATCTTTAAGTGGACACTCAAGGGTATTTGTTGCTAGAGGGGGGCATTTGGGATATTATATTCTTCAAAGGAACATACAGGGCTTTTCTATGTAGCACAGTAGGGGCATTAATACCTTCTATGGCACACTTTAATTTTGGGGGAGGGAGTAATCATAGTAATTACACCGTTTTTTAAATATTGGGGTCACTGTTCCTCGCCTCCGGTGCACGCAGAGTGGGGAGTTTTTTTAGGTTGGTAATAGATGGAGATGTTGATGGAAATGAGAGAAGTCAAATGTGTTTTTGTTGTAATCTGTGCAGACGCGTTGTGGCTGGAGAAGTTGCCATGTCGGTCTGGGCCAGATGGACAAGAAGGGAAAAGTGAGCGACCCAAATCAGAAAGATAGTCAACTGTAAGTTACCATATATACAGTTAGGTCCATATATAATTGGACAGAGACATCATTTTTCTAATTTTGGTCATAGACATTACCACAATGAATTTTAAACAAAACAATTCAGATGCAGGTGAAGTTCAGACTTTCAGCTTTCATTTGAGGGTATCCACATTAAAATTGGATGAAGGGTTTAGGAGTTTCAGCTCCTTAACATGTGCCACCCTGCTTTTAAAGGGACCAGAAGTAATTGGACAGATTCAATAATTTTAAATAAAATGTTCATTTTTAGTACTTGGTTGAAAACCCTTTGTTGGCAATGACTGCCTGATGTCTAGAACTCATGGACATCACCAGACGCTGTGTTTCCTCCTTTTTGATGCTCTGCCAGGCCTTCACTGCAGTGGTTTTCAGTTGCTGTTTGTTTATGGGCCCTTCTGTCTGAAGTTTAGTCTTTAACAAGTGAAATGCATGCTCTATTGGGTTGAGATCAGGTGACTGACTTGGCCTTTCAAGAATATTCCTCTTCTTTGCTTTAATAAACTCCTGGGTTGCTTTGGCTTTATGTTTTGGGCCATTGTCCATCCGTAGTATGAAACAACGACCAATCAGTTTTGCTGCATTTGGCTGGATCTGAGCACACAGTATGGCTCTGAATACCTCAGAATTCATTCGGCTGCTTCTGTCCTGTGTCACATCATCAATATACACTAGTGACCCAGTGCCACTGGCAGCCATGCATGCCCAAGCCATCACACTGCCTCCGCCGTGTTTTACAGATGATGTGGTATGCTTTGGATCATGAGCTGTACCACGCCTTCGCCATACTTTTCTCTTTCCATCATTCTGGTAGAGGTTGATCTTGGTTTCATCTGTCCAAAGAATGTTCTTCCAGAACTGTTCTGGCTTTTTTAGATGTTTTTTAGCAAAGTCCAGTCTAGCCTTTTTATTCTTGATGCTTATGAGTGGCTGCACCGTGCAGTGAACCCTCTGTATTTACTTTCATGCAGTCTTCTCTTTATGGTAGATTTGGATATTGATACGCCGACCTCCTGGAGAGTGTTGTTCACTTGGTTGGCTGTTGTGAAGGGGTTTCTCTTCACCATGGAGATTATTCTGCGATCATCCACCACTGTTGTCTTCCGTGGGCGCTCAGGTCTTTTTGCATTGATGAGTTCACCAGTGCTTTCTTTCTTTCTCAGGATGTACCAAACTGTAGATTTTGCCACTCCTAATATTGTAGCAATTTCTCGGATGGGTTTTTTCTGTTTTCGCAGCTTAAGGATGGCTTGTTTCACCTGCATGGAGAGCTCCTTTGACCGCATGTTTACTTCACAGCAAAACCTTCCAAATGCAAGCACCACACCTCAAATCATCTCCAGGCCTTTTATCTGCTTAATTGAGAATGACATAACAAAGGGATTGCCCACACCTGTCCATGAAATAGCCTTGGAGTCAGTTGTCCAATTACTTTTGGTCCCTTTAAAAACAGGGTGGCATATGTTAAGGAGCTGAAACTCCTAAACCTTTCATCCAATTTTAATGTGGATACCCTCAAATGAAAGCTGAAAGTCTAAACTTCAACTGCATCTGAATGGTTTTGTATAAAATTCATTGTGGTAATGTCTATAACCAAAATTAGAAAAATGTTGTGTCTGTCCAAATATATATGGACCTAACTGTAACTGTACTGTAATCATGTGTATGTTCTGCGGGACTGGCATCTACCAATATACGGTTACTGTAAGGTGGGAATATTGCTCTTTTTAGTAGCTTTTTTTAAAATTTATTTAGCAACGGCTTAATGTGTTTCAGTCGTTATGTAGTAGAAGGTGTATGGTGGTGTCATTGGTCTTTGTATAGAGTGTTTTGTTTTGTAAAGGTAATGGTCATTATATTATGTATTCGCGGTGTGGTGGTGATGGTAGTGATGGTTGTGCGCATTATTCAGCCGTATTGTTTGGCCTTTTATAGTAGTAATATTGATAATATTGGTCTTTGCATTGTGTGTTTTTGGTTAGCAACAGTGGTATACTGTAATTATATATACATGCTATTTTAAATGGCTAAAGGTTGTTCGTATGGGGAGACATGCACTTTGTGGCTTGGGCCCTTGATCATTAAGGAGCCTAGCAATGACTCTGCCATACTGTATGTTTACATGCCCTTGTTTCTGGAGTTGTTTGTATGTCTGTAAGTAAGCTCACTTATAGTACCATATCTAACAATACCACGCCACTTCAAGACCTTTCATGACTGTAACCCTGATCTTCTCAGGGCTAGAGGGATTGATTTACTTGAAGTAGGGATCCGTGGGGGTGGTACCTTTCAGAGGCTGGCCCGCGTCGAGTCAAGATGGATATGGACTCTGGGCACGGTTCAGCCGACTGGCCTTAATGACAATATTAGCTATGCTCCCTTTTTGTAAGATTGGCATTAATACAACTTCTCCTCTTCCAAGTGTATATGCTGTTATCGGTCCTGCTGGTAGTATCTGCACGTTTACGCTGTTAGTTCTTTGTTTTTAATCTTGTTTTTTACTTACTTCGTTGTTTTTAGCACATGTTGACCTGGTAGTACCCTGCGGCATATCCCAGATTTTTGTTCTATGAGAAAAAAAAAGAAAAAAGGAAGAGAAAAAAAGAAAGAAAAAAAGAAAAATTGAGAAGAAAAAAAGAGTTTAAAAAGAAGAAAAAAGAAAGAAAAGGATTTAGAAGGCAGAAATGAGCAATTGACTACGGCCACAGTTATTACAACCACAGTTTTGTATATATATATATATGCTTTCTCTATATCTATTATTGCTATTTATATATGTGATTGTTATCACTTTTATTGCATTTGCAATGTATAGATTGTATGTTAAATCCGTTGTATTAATCTCTCACCAACTGTGGGATGAGCTTCTTGTATTTCTGTAGGATTAGAGGTGATTAAGTAATATATAGTTTGTGGTCGGTGTCATAGGTATCTATTTGGTATTTGTCCTTTTATTTTATGTTCTTATATTCTATGTTTATGTCTATGTACAATTGAATGGGGCCATTCTTAGTGATTCCATCTAGCAGTAATTATTACATCTTTGGGTGCTGCTTTAGTGAATCCTATACGCCGGTGCGTTCTTGTGGTGGCCTTTGGATGCTACGGATCACTTGGGGCCCCAGTGGTCTCTGGCTCCCTTTGGCCCCCATTGGACGTCGCCGGCGCTATGGTGTTCATGAAATTTCGCAACTATTTAGCGTTGTGGTTTCCACGGAGTTACGTTCTTTTTCTGACGCTGCTGCGTTTTGATTGCCATGTTACAGCGTTTTATTTTTGACGCTTCTGCGTCATGGTTTCCACGGTACTGCGTAATCACTTTGATAGCCACGCCCCTATACTTCCGGTATATGCGGTCACTGTTTCTTTCTTTCCTGTTGCCGTACGGACTATTTTGGTCGTTGCACCCGCTCATTTCCGGTCCGGGAGCTTTTTAAACCCATGTGCACTCACTGTCTTTGCCCCCTGATGAAGGTGTGATCGCCGAAACGCGCGTTGGGGTGGAAGCGTGCCTCCAGTACTACAGTCCTCTGTGCGGTGGGTACCTTGCTCTAATAATATCTACTATGTTTGTTTGATAGGCTATGGGACTTCAATTAGGTTAGCACTATAGCGGTTCTTGTATTTATCTATCTTATATGTGAACTGTTGTTATTTGGCTTGGTATTCCTGACTGCAGTAGGATCAAATTATTATTTTTGTTTATTTAGTTTTTTACTATTTGTTTCCTATTTTTGCTTATTTTTTCTATTCTGATAATGTATAAGCCTGTAGGACTGTTATTCCTGGTGGCACCCTTCCTGTTAACTCTATAACAGAGGTTTTTGTGCTGTTACTACCTTCCCTCCTTTCACCTGGTTTTAATATTGTGGTATGCTATTAATAAAGTTTATAGTATTTCTATTTATTGTGTGTGACCATTTGTCATCTTTTTTCTTTCCGCGTTATGTGCTTATCGTGATGATAGGTCTTGTTGGTCCTTTTTCACCTATGGTACAGATTTTTGTCAAATTATGAGTTACCATGGTGTTTAGTCATATAAGTTGTTATTCATATCTAAGCAGTAACCTTGGTTCTGGTACTGTATCGATGTCGTAATCTAGATTCTGGTACGATATGTATTGGTTCTGTTTCCGTATCTTGTAGTAGACATAGCAAGCTCGGTTCTGCTCCCTTAGCTCTGCAGTAAGCTCGGTTCTGCTCCCATATCTCTGTAGAAAGCTCGGTTCTGCTCCCTTATCTCTACATTAAGCTTGGTTCTGCTCCCATATCTCTGTAGTAAGCTCGGTTCTGCTCCCTTATCTCTGCAGTAAGCTTAGTTTTGCTCCCATATCTCTGTGGTAAGCTCGGTTCTGCTCCCTTATCTCTGCAGTAAGCTCGGTTCTGCTCCCATATCTCTGTAGTAAGCTCCGTTCTGTTCCCATATCTCTGTAGTAAGCTCAGTTCTGCTCCCATATCCCTGTAGTAAGCTCCGTTCTGCTCCCTTATCTCGGCAGTAAGCTCGGTTATGCTCCCATATCTCTGTAGTAAGTTTGGTTCTGCTCCCATATCTCTGTAGTAAGCTCCGTTCTGTTCCCATATCTCTGTAGTAAGCTCAGTTCTGTCCCATATCTCTGTAGTAAGCTCAGTTCTGTTCCCATATCTCTGCAGTAAGCTCCGTTCTGTTCCCATATTTCTGTAGTAAGCTCCGTTCTGCTCCCATATCTCTGTAGTAAGCTTGGTTCTGCTCCCATAGCTCTGCAGTAAGCTCCGTTCTGTTCCTATATCTCTGTAGTAAGCTTGGTTCTGCTCCCATAGCTCTGTAGTAAGCTCCGTTCTGCTCCTATATCTCTGTAGAAAGCTCTGTTCTGCTCCTATATCTCTGTAGTAAGCTCAGTTCTGCTCCTAAATCTCTGTGGTAAGCTCGGTTCTGCTCACATATCTCTGTAGTAAGCTCGGTTCTGATCCCATATCTCTGTAGTAAGCTCCAGTCAGTTTCCCGGTCTCGTGTCTATGTAGTCAGCTTGCTTCTGTTACAGTACCTATGTAGGCAGCAAGCTTCGTTCTGCTTCCATATATATGCAGCTAGCTCCGTTCTATTCCCATATCTATGTACCAGCCTGTTTTTAAAGCCTGCTATCTCTGATGCTTTAATGCAGGGGCCAGAGATAAGCAGGGCAAAAGCACCACAACTAGAGGGCCACTGCCTTTTGATTGCCCCCCAGGCTGAAAAGTGCCAGTCAGCCCTTGGTGCCATTGTACATAGGAACTCTTTATTTACTGTCAGTGTACAGGTAATACAGTGATCACTGGTGATATTGTACACAGGATCTCTGTATATAGTGTATAGTGTCAGTGCACAGATAATACAGTGATCATCACTAGTGACATTATACACAGGACCTCTGTGTATAGTATACAGTGTATAGTGTCAGTGTATAGGCAATACAGTGATCACCAGTGACATACACCGGAGCTCTGTTTATAGTGTCAGTGTACAGGTAATACAGTGATCACCGGTGATAATGTACACAGGAGCTCTGTATACAGTGTCAGTGTACAGGTAATACAGTGATCACCAGTGACATTATACTCAGGAGCTATGTATATAGTATACAGTGCAGAGTATCAGTGTACAGGCAATACAGTGATCACCAGTGACATACACCGGAGCTCTGTATATAGTGTCAGTGTACAGGTAATACAGTGATCACCAGTGATAATGTACACAGGAGCTCTGTATACAGTGTCAGTGTACAGGTAATACAGTGATCACCAGTGACATTATACACAGGAGCTCTGTATATAGTATACAGTGCAGAGTATCAGTGTACAGGTAACAAACTGACTTACCAGTGACGTCTCAAGCTGAAGTCCTTCATCTTTGCTTTTCTATTTCATCCAGCACAGAACGCCGTCACTTCTACCAGCCAGGACTCGTCTCTGGATAAAATAAAACAGTTACCTAGAGCACCGCTTCCAGAGCACATTCCCCACTTTTTCCCTTTCTTCTACACTACACATCTAAATACAGATATGCACCCACCATTAATATATAATTGCTTATTATGCAACCCAAAAAAATACCATAAGAGGAAAAACCTCCACTATTCTAGACAAAAAAACACCAGTACACAGGCAGAGATGCTTACCTGTCCAGGGCCTCCAAACAATTGCACTAACCAAGGTGCAGCGGACCCAAATAAAGATGGCAAATACACAGGTGCCATAATACCGATAAAGCAGCCAGCCTACAATCAGGAATCATGGTTAGCCTGCCATATGGCGTCATTAATAGGCTTTGAGCCATATGCTCTGCATTTCTGTGTGAACATGCCACATACAGATTATTTGTTTGCACAGGTGTACCAAGCAGCCAATTCCTGATTGTAGGCTGGCTGCTTTATCGGTATTATTGCACCTGTTTATTTGCCATCTTTATTTGGGTCCGCTGCACCTTGGTTAGTGCAATTGTTTGGAGGCCCTGGAGAGGTAAGCATCTCTGCCTGTGTACTGGTGTTTTATTATGCAACCCACCATTTCAATTATAAATTATAATCCGCCACTGTGCCCCAACTAACTATACATAGCCACTTTCCCCATTTAATATTTAAATTAATTAGCACCTGTACCCTTTCCCCCAATTCATTATCAGTCACTTCATCCTCAACGCCCCCCACTATGTACCTACAGCTCTAACCCTAACCCTGATTCATTACATTTACATGCCCCTCCCGCCCCAATTCATTGTCATGTCCTCTCTCTCTCCCACCCTCTATTCATTATCAACTGCACTACCCCACATTAAATACATCATTTACTTCCCCACCCTCAAAATTAATTATTTGTTCTCCCCCCTAGATCATCATTTGCTCTTCCCACCCGCACCTTCAATTAAATTGCTGTCCCAATCCCTCACACTGAATTAATCATTTGCAGTCCCCCCACTTTAATTTGAAGTCACCTTACTTCAGACATTGCAGTCCCCTATCACCCCCTCACTTCATCTGCAGTGCCCCTTCATCATTTGAAGCCCCCTATCCACCTTTCATTTCATCATGTGCAGTCTCCCTCAGACACACTTCATCATGTGCAATCCTCTTCCCCCACTTTATCATGTGTGCAATCCCCCATCCTCCCCATTTCATCATGTGCAGCCCCCTCTCCCCCCCACTTCATCATGTGCTGTCCCCCTTATCCCCCTTTTATCATGTGCAGTCCCCCATTTCATCATGCGCAGTCCCCCTTACCCCCATTTCATCATGCGCAGCCCCCTCTCCCCCACTTCATCATGTGGAGTCCCCTTCCCCCAATTTCATCATATGCAGTCCCCTTTAACCCCATTTCATCATGTGCAGCCCCACTCCCCCTTACCCCCCCCACTTCATCATGTGCAGTCCCATACAATGCTGCAGGTCTAAAAAAGTGAGGAGTCGCAGTCACATGAAGCAGGAGCCTCCACAGGAGCAGCTCTGATCTCACCTCACACTCTCCTCTCACAGATTTACCACAAGCACCAAAACTCCACCAAAACCTCCTGTACTCTCACCGGAATGGGGGGAACTGGAAATCTGCTGCTGGCTGATACCAGAGAACATGAGCTGCACACAACCTGGATGGAGCTGCTGCTCTGAGAGCTGGAAGTCCTGTGGTGACATCATCGTCATGTGATCAGGGGGCGGAGCTGATAAATGGTGAAGCACCTGTGATAATTATGACATCACCACAGGTCCTTCAGCTCTTCCTTACTAAACTTCAGGCCCAGCAGAGCAGAAGACACTTCATGTCACTCTCTGGTGTTGGTCACTGTGCTGATGTGTGTGCCGAAGGCCCGCAGCGCACAGCACTTGGGGCACAATGAGTAGAAGCACAGGAACGGGGCCCCATACGTGTGGGCCCCTTCTGTACTGCTGCTCAAAGGGCCCCATACAGCAGTAAGTGCAGTAATGCCCTGATGGTGGCCCTGCCCCTAACCCATAATAAAGACAAACACTGTTAGCTTATTGGATAAATTGGCCACAGCAGCCTTTATTAAATAACATTAATATATTAAGCAAAACATAAGGAAAGGGTACATGGAAGCTCAACCAATAAACTTAGCGCCATCAGCTGCTCCTCTCTGCCCCCAACCGCATAGCACCAATTCAGGGACCCTCCTGCTGAATGGCACACCCCCATAAGATTGTCACCCTGAGACCTTGGCTTAGTGGGGACCCTAAGTATTTTCTCACCATTTATAAAAGTGAAGGGAATCAGATTGATCCCACCAAAATGGGTCACCTCCTCCCTCTTTTTCATATTACCAATTGGCTTTCCACAGAATTTCCGCCATGACAGGCATGCATGAAACCTTATGTATGCATGTCCCTCCAGACCCTGACTGCTATCAATTCCTATTGGTGAGATGAACCCCACCCCATCTCAAATCTCAAATGTTCCCTGAACGAAGTTTCCAACTCCTTATGCCTCATTATAATAGCCCCATTTCTGGCCAGGAAACAAGCTCTTCCCTGTTAACTTTCAAGTGCGCCTTATTTAAGCGCTTAATAGACCAACCATGCTTCCATTCAAGCCAGACCATGATGTCCGACCACACAATCACCATACCAATGTGTGAGAACATGAGAGGCAGACAAGCGAGTTTTATATCACGGAACAAGTCTCTTGATGTACTCATACCCAGGTCGTTTTCCCCTGCTTGTATTATTAAGATATCCGGTGGCCTGTCCAGTCTTGAATGGAAAAAAAATTCCGGCATGAGTCTTGTCCACAACATACCACTAACCCCAATCCATCGGACTGTGGCCTCTTCTTTTAGGAGCCTCGACTGAGGGCCGGAAGCCCTGATGCCTGCTCTCAATGCTCCCCATATTACATGACAATGGCCTAACACCCACACAAGTAATGAGGGATCTAAAAAAGAAAGCAAACATCCAACTCATAATTTGCACCACTAACATCCTTTGCTGACAATGTTATAACCACTGCAAGTTGTGATAGGGTCGCTGGCACTGTATGTGAGGGGAGATATGTGTCACAAACATTGCTTTCTTCCATCATCTAAAAACCCATAAGTTTCTCTCCAGCATGCTACGTGCTGAAGGGGTTAACCAGTCACGTACGTCTACTCACCATATCTCCACTTTAAGGGAGTGGCTATGGAGTCAAATATTCGGCCACGGTTTTTTTCTCTGTGTATTATGTTTGGAGAGGAAGATCTCCAGACAGTGGCTCCAGGTGGAGCTGAAAACTTTGAACCAAAAAATATAGGAGCCAAAATAACCTATTTACTAATATAATCATATCAAATTCAAGTAGACAGCAAAATCTTGTACCAAAAAAACTACCTGAACAACTAAAACCATAATAACCACATAATCAACCATATTGTCTTCATAATATAAATAATTTTTATATGTGTAAACACCAATCCAAGTTTACACAAAAAAACATGATTAAAACACACATATAACAAATCACACATATAACAAATCTAAAAACAAGGAGAGCAGATCACCATACATAATCTAATTTGTAATACACAATAAGGTACTATGTACATCCAGCTAATCATGGTAAATGGGGAAACACATATTTCAAGCTAATAATCTCATCATCTCTCAAAAATAGTCAATAAAGTGCTACAAGTATATATCAAATCCTAGTGGTACCAAAAATAAGTAAAGTGCATATATAGTAGGATACATGTAACTCCAAAATATATCATAAAGTGCGAAAGTTCAAGTCATATACAATGATTTAAGTCAGTTCAAGAGATATATATATGTCCAATATATATGTCCATATACTAACCAGGATTCATTTCCCACGTGGTGCCACTGCTACCCCTCACTCCAATGCGCGTTTCACACTTTGCTTCGTCAGGGAGTGAGGAGCTGAAAACTTGTGGTGTCCTCTGTGGGCGAGTCCCACCAACATAAGGACTTGGCTATACTTTATCTTTTGTTTTGCTGTTTTGCCAGAGAGGCCATGATTATTTTGATAAACCCTGCCATGGTTAATGCTGTCTTATAATAAACTAGCCGATTACTTACACAAGAAGCATTCCTGTGTCTACTTTTGCAAGCAGCAGAGTGAGTCTACCCCTCACAAGACGAACATACGACCAAAATCAACATACGACCAAAATCATTCAGACTCCCAGTGGCCAATCTTGCCTATTACAGATGCATTCAGCCCCCATTGTGCTGCCTCAGTCGCTACACCTATTCTAAAATGCATGGGACCCAAATTCTGACCCATCTATACAGATGAAAGCCAAACACCTCCTAAAAATTGATACAAATTAAAACTACAATAGCGCTAAACCATGAACATGAATCAGAAGGGATCCCGGGTTATCCACCCTCAATTCCATGTATTTAGCTATCCAGAACACCGCACATTCAAACAGGCCTTCCATTGCCCATAACTGAATTACACATCGCCTATCCCCTGGTCCTTTTTTGATTTCCTCACCCATTCCGTAGCTCTATCAAAGGACACAAACGATGGATACATGAACCAACTCCGGATTGATCTCATCATTTACCAATGACACCTCTGGGTTAGGATAAATGATGGATCTCCTGGAATTTGTTAGCTTCTTTCTTAGGCACCAACCCCAAAATGGAAATCTTCAAATTCAGTAAAGGGAGTTCACCGAAGGGGCCGGCTACTTTCCCCAATTACAATTCTTTAGCTAGTTTTTATATTACTTACTTTCTTAGAAGCTCCGGTTACCTCCGAAGGAATTCTATAACCATAGCAAAAAACATCACTAAAAAAACTAGCCGTCTCTCTGTCTGGGTATCTATTTAGATAATGCTGCATCGGGACTATTCTCACCAGCATCCTCCCTTTTACTTGCAACCTCCCCAGATTTTCCTTTCCCCTTCTTAAAACTATAGTTCCCTCTGCAACCTGAACATTTGTGCTTAAATCTACATAATGAGACAAAATCGAACTCTTTCTCATTAAATCACCAACACACTACCTTCCGGGTGCTCACCGCACATCATCCCCGAATTGGCAGAATCCTCAGCAGACCCAGGAAAGGACTGCGAGTCTTCTCACACTGTCAGCACTGTCATCAGCTGCATCTATAGACTAATCCATAGACTAACACATCACAAAAATCCCCTTAATAAGTCAAAGCACATAAAACTGACAATGTCAGAGAACACACGAGAAAGATCCAGTATACTGTGCTGTTTTTTTTAAAAAAATTATCTCTTTATTCAACACAACTACACAACTACATGGAGTTGATATAGCAAAATCACAAAATCATAACTGTAAATCCAACATCAATAAGTATAATCATTAAGGTCACTACTTGATTTAAATGGGAAAATATGCCAACACACACCTGATCTACTACTCATGTATAAAGTGTACGATTCTATCCTAGCTCTTAATCCCAAGTGGTGTCCTGTAAAATAGTCACTCATGCTAATACGTGATAAAATTAAGACATATTGTTCACAAGCACTTACATGAGGGGTGGTCTGCTGTGCGTGGTTATCCCCAAGTGCCTCAACGCGTGTTTCGTCCCTTTGTCAGGAGACGAACTCATAGACTAATCTTCTTGTGATCCCACTGTAAATTTGGATGTACTGCCACCCTCTGTCTAAACTACTCATCATAGCATAGCCCCTATTTTGTCCAAGTAGCAAAACATGACAGAGCAGTTTTCGGGCGCCTTTTCCCCTATAAAAATGCATTGAGCCGATTGGCATACGTCCATGAAATCAAGTGGTATCTCCACCGCTCTTCTTCCTCTTTCTTGCTCTCATCAGGTTGTACACAGTCCAAATTTTTCCAATGGCAACATCGGAAATATATCAGCATACTCGCCCTTCCATATTCCATATTTTCTCTCTCACCTCTTGTTTCATATGTGCCCCCAGAGGCCCATCAAAACACATGTAGATCTTGCCTCATGCTCTATCATCCATCAGAACCACCGGTTCTGTTACTAGAGCACTCTATAGTACTGCTGTTGGCCCCACTAACCCTACCTCTCCGAGCCCCACCTGAGAAACACCCCTTTGCCACAGCTCTGCCGGGGAGGACCCTGGCGCACCCATCCATTCTCTCATCACCCACAACAACTGTGACACCTCACTTTCATCTGTAGTGGCATTCATTACCTGCCATGCAAAATCCACACTCCCCTTGCATGCTGACGCACAAGGACCACGATGCTTACCAGGCTGACTATGAGACCGACTTGGAACAACCGTTGCGTTCATCCCCCCGCACGCCAATCTCTTACGCTTTATCTGATGATGCCAGTCCTTCTTCTTCCTCCGACCCCCTTGTTGGTTCATCAGCAACCAGTGCTCCTTCAGTTCCGTTGCGTCATCACTGTGCTCCTCAGGTGCTGCTGAACATTGTCTAGAAGCAGGGTCGGTACTTCAGCTGCACGCCTGCAGCCAGCATTCCAACGGCAGCCGTGTCCCCCTTCCATGTCACTTTTATTTTTCCCACTCCAAATCCTGGAATTGTCCTTCCATGACCTCTTGTGCCTTTGTTTGCCACCATTTCCAGGTTCAAGTGGTCTGTCCTCCTCTTCCCCTTCCCGGGGTCAGCCAGATTCCCCAGGCCATATGAGTGGTCGGGAAACCTGATGGCTCATACCAGCGTGTCTTTTGACCCAGACACCCTTTCTACTGCTGGCACTTACGCATGTGGTGATGTCCGCACATCGGTGCACGATGAAATCCGCACGTCGGTGTGCGATGATATCCACCCGTCAGTGCACAATTACGTCATCACCCCAACGAGCAATGATTCATCCCAGAACTCTGCGCAGCCGACTTGTAGTGTGACGCCCTGTAGATTCTGGAGGCTCTCTGGTCGAGCTCCTCTCTTTCAGCCACGCTCTCAAGGTCATTTCCGGAATCAGCCGCACAGGAGGCAGTGACCTCCTAGGGCGCTTGGGATGTGCCGGTTCCTCGGCCGCCTCGCAGACCCCAACGCTCGGCATTCACAACTGCTGCTAAGCCATCCTGGGCCTTTATCCACTGTCAAAGCCTTGCAGCTTTCAAGTAAGGCCTCGATCACAACGCGGGTGTAGTGACATGGATCTACCAATGGACTGCGACTATCCCGCCCCCCCGATCCATTATATACTCAGAGCCTCCTTCCAATCAGGTAAGCTCCCATGGGAGGAAACCCCTTTGGATCCCACCCCCAAATTTTCCCCTGGACCCTATCCCTCAACACCAGAAAACGCCATCTCAGATTTTCCTACAGATACTGTTATCCCTGCAACTACCATTAATCAAGGCCTAGCAGTCAACCTAGTCATGTAGCCCTCCCTTTGCTCTTCGGGCTTGCAGTACATGCCCTCTTTTATCTTTCTTCTTCCTTCATTCTATTTCTTCCTTCCTCCCTTCTTTATCTGCTCTCTTCTGTCTTTCTATCCATTTTTTCCTTCTTTCTTCTCTTTAAGCACTTCATACCCACAAAGCAAAAGGACCGGCAAATTTGAAATCCAACGTGCTGGATCTTTCTACCGCAAACAACATCTGCTTAGGAAGAGTCGCAAAGTCTACATAAATATTATATGATCGGTCGATCGCTATCTTTAGGCTAGTTTCACATTAGCGTCTATGTGCGCAGCGTATCATTCGCAACAGTAAATGCATGCAAAAACGCATGATAACGCAGGTTTTTTTTATCCGCATCAGCTTACGCATGACGGCAAAAAACACAGCATTTGCATGTGTTTGCATGCGTTTTTGCATGTGTTTGCGCTTTTTATGCGCATGCGTTCGATATTTCCAGGAGGGCGTGTCTCAATGGGGGTGTCTAAATCAGTTCCTGAACATGCACAGTCTGAAGAACGCAAGCGCAGCAAACGCATGCGCATGCAAAGACATGCGTATGTATGCATTCCCATAGACAGTAATGCGTTTTTTTAATGCACTCATCCGCATACGCATGCCTGCACATATTTGATGGAAATTTGACACTTCAAAAAATGCAACATGTTGCGTTAGCCATGCCTTGACGCAAACCACGAAACGACGCATGCGTACGCAAACGCAGACAAGCGCATCCAAACGCATGTCCCTGCGTACACCATGTTAAAGATATGTACACTGGACGCATGTGGATGAAATGCTGTATTCACAGACGCAACTGTGAAACCAGCCTTAGTCTGACGTGTTAGGGGTCCATGCACAATAGATAACTGTCGACCGAATGATTGTCAGCAGCTATCTCTCTTAACTAGATGGTGGGCCGATTCTAATGCATCGGGTATTCTAGAATATGTATGTAGTTTATTTATGAAGATTTTAGAATAATACATTGAATACACAGGATTCGGCCGGCCGCGACCAATTAGCGAAGCGTGGTTCAAATCCCGCACCAATTTGCAGCCGGACTGCGTCTGTCGCTGATTTTTCGCGGCTGGCCACGTAGTATATAACAGGCCACGTAGTATATTGCACAGCCACGTAGTATATAGCACAGCCATGTAGTATATAGCACAGCCACGGAGTATATAGCACAGCCCACGGAGTATATAGCACAGCCCATGGAGTATATAGCACAGCCCACGGAGTATATAGCACAGCCACGCAGTATATAGCACAGCCCACGGAGTGTATAACAGCCCACATAGCATATAACACAGCCATGTAATTTATAACAGCCCACGTAGCATATAATACAGCTCACGTAGTATATAACAGACCACACACACAGTATATAACACAGCCCACATAGTGTAAAACACAGCCCACGTAGTGTATAACACAGCCCACGTAGTGTATAACACAGCCCATGTAGTGTATAACACAGCCCATGTAGTGTATAGCACAGCCCACGTAGTGTATAACACAGCCCACGTAGTACACTGCACAGCCCACGTAATATATTTTACAGCCCACGTAGTATATTGCACAGCCCACGTAATATATTGCACAGCCCACGTATTATATTGCACAGCCCACGTATTATATTGCACAGCCCACGTAGTATATAGCACAGCCCACGCAGTATATAGCAATGTGGGCATCATATCCCTGTTAAAAAAAGAATTAAAATAAAAAATAGTTATATACTCACCTTCCGTTGGCCCCAGATCCAGGCGAAACGGTTACCAACGCTCCTCGCGCACTCCGGTCCCAAGAGTGCATTGGAGCGGTCACCGGAGCGTCGCGAGGAGCGGGAAAGGCCGGTTCTGGATCCGAGGGGCCGACGGACGGTGAGTATATAACGATTTATTTATTTTTTTTTATTATTTTTAACATTAGATCTTTTAACTATTGATGCCGCATAGGCAGCATCAATAGTAAAAAGTTGGTCACACAGGGTTAATAGCAGCGGTAACGGAGTGCATTACACCACGGCATAACGCGGTCCGTTACCGCTGCCATTAACCCTGTGTCAGCGCTGACTGGGGGATTATGGAGCGGGCACTGACTGCGGGGAGTAAGGAGCGGCCATTTTGCCTCCGGACTGTGCCCGTCGCTGATTGGTCGTGGCCGTTTTGCCGCGACCAATCAGCGACTTGGATTTCCATGACAGACAGAGGCCGCGACCAATGAATATCCGTGACAGACAGACAGAAGGACAGAAGGAAGTGACCCTTAGACAATTATATAGTAGATGGCTCCTTAAACAGGAGCGCTCGTTCATCTATGATAGAGCCACTGCCAGACTCCTCTGGTGGCAGCTTAACTCACCAAGAACAGAAAGATTGGCAGTCCGAAAATGGACATGCTGGATCTAATGTTGCCCAGCATTCTCTTTTAGGGAAGGGTTGGGTGGTCTCCATACACATTAGACTGTTGAATGAACCTGCTGATATCAAAGGCTCATAGTCTATCTGCTATAGTGGGCTTTACTCTCGCCTCTTAGTTTCTTCCTTCGTACCTACTTTTCCCTTTTCCGTTATCTTATATGACTATTTGTACCCTTATTTATCTTCATGCAGCCTGCTCCTCTCTTTCTTCTTCCTTTTATTTCTTCCTTCCTTTTGCTATTTTATCACTCTCTTTTTGTACTTTTCTTTACTCATTAATTCCTTCAATCTTCTCTTATTTATTTTCTGTTTTTCTCATTGTTTCTTTCCTTTGTGAATTTGCTCTGCTTCTTTTCTCCCGCATTCCCTTACTTCTATTTTTCTCTTCCCTTTCTAACTGCCTTCTTATTTTAATCTCCTGTTACTTTCCTCTCTCTTGGTTCATTGCTCTTCTTTTCTTCCGATCTTTTTTTTCATCTGCTTGTCCTTCTTCTTTCATTCTTCCTTCACTCCATCTTTAATCCCTAACTCCTCTATTGTTTCTCTCTTTTCCTTCTTTACTCATTCTTTTTCTTGCTTTTTTCCTCTCTTGTGTATTTTCTCTTCCTTTTATCCACCTTTTTTTCTATCTTCCTAAGTTCTTCTTTTCTCTTTCCCATTCTTCTTTTCTTCGATCTTTTTTTCATTCCCTCTTCCTTTTCTTTACTTTTTTCTTTCGTTTGTCCCATTTTTCGTTTCTGCCTTCTTGCTTCTTTTATCATTGTTCCTCCCTCCATTTTTCCTTTTTCCTATGTTTTCAATTTGTCTTTCATTCTTCCTTCATTCCTCATTAATTCACTCCTTTTTCTATTGTCCCTCTTTCTTTTGCATCTCTTACTCCTTATAATACTCCCTTTCCTTTTTTATTTTTATGATTTCCTTTCCCTACTTTTTTTCTTTTATTTTTCCTCCTTCACCCTCAGTTTTTTTGTTTTTTCTCCTTTGATTATTCTTCCCTTCTTCCATTTCTTTCAATCCTTAATCTTTTTCTTGTCCATATAATAGCTTCTTCTCTGAGGATAGACTAATGACATTCCGTCATCATCTGGTAAAAAGTCGACCAATACAAAAACAATCATTCCATGAAAGAACCTTGACCCCTCCTATAATAAATATCACCTAAATTAGCAGTTTGGTCTGATTGAACAATGGGAATGGCCAATATAGCCCAGAATGTGTATGGCTTCGTCTAAACCAGAGATGAAAAATCTTTTTTCTGCCAATGGCCATTTGGATATTTACCAGTATATCATCCTTTGGGAGTTGTACAAATTGTGCGCTAAGTCTGACCACAAAGTACGTCCTCAGCGTTCAGTAGTGGGGGGCTGCATTGTACTCTATGAGGGAGCTGCATTATGCTCCATGAGGGGGCTGCTTTATACTCTAAGGTGTGCTGCATTATACTCTATGAGGGTAGGCTGCATTATTCTCTGAGGGGGGCTGCATTATGGTCTGAGGGGGGCTGTATTATACTGCATTGAGGAAGATAGGGTGCATTATACTATATTTATTATATGGGGCTGCATTATACTATGTGGGGGCTGCATTATACTGTATCAAAGACTATGGGGAGTGCACTTTACTATATGGACCTGAATTTTACAGTATCGAGGACTATGAGGAATGCATTATACTATGTGAAGGACTATGGATTGCATTATGCTATGAGAAGTGCACTGTACTATATGGAGGACTATGGGGGTGCATTATACAATATGGAGGATTACGAGATGCATTATATTATATTGAGGACTATGGGGAGTGCACTATGCTATAGGGAGCATATTATACTATATGGAGAACTATGGGGAGTGTATTGGACTCTGGGGAGTGTATTATACTATATGGAGGACTATGGGGAGTGTATTAAAGTATATGGAGGGATAAGAGGCACATTATACTATATGAACAACTATGGGGGCACATTATACTGTATGGAGGACTATGGGGTGTGCATTACACAACATGGAGGACTATGGAGTGCATTATCCTATGTGGAGGACTATGGAATATATTATACTATGTGGAGAACTATGGGGTGTATTATACTAAACAAGCAAAATGCTGCCTATTCATCGAGTGATTAGATTGTTTATGCCGAAACAAAAATCACTTTTCTCAGAAGCACATCGCCTGTTGAAAACTGCAGATATGCTGATGATAGCATGATACTGTACAGGGACAGATTGGTCTACTAGTGATCATTCTGTCCCCATCATTCTTCCTCAGCCGATGTAAAGAGGCCAGGAAACAAGTATCGAACAACTTCAATATTGTTGATCACGCTCGTTTAAAGGCCTGAACTCAGTGCATGTACAGTGGGGGAAATAAGTATTTGATCCCTTGCTGATTTTGTAAGTTTGCCCACTGACAAAGACATGAACAGTCTATAATTTTAAGGGTAGGTTAATTTTAACTTTCAGAGATATCAAAAATAAAATCCAGAAAATCACATATATGTATATTGTATAAATTATATAAATTTATTTGCAATTTGCAGTGAGAAATAAGTATTTGATCCCCTACCAAACATTAAGAATTCTGGCTCATACAGACCAGTTAGACGCTCCCAATCAACTCGTTACCTGCATTAAAAACAGCTGTCTTACATAGTCACCTTTATATTATATTATTATTATTATTATACATTTTTATAGCGCCATTTATTCCATGGCTCTTTACATGTGAAATACGGGGCAAATATAGACAAATACATTAAACATGAGCAAAAAACAAGGCACACGGGTACATAAGGAGGGAGGACCCTGCCCGCGAGGGCTCACAGTCTGCAGGGGATGTGTGATGATACACTAGGAGAGGGTAGAGCTGGTTGTGCGGCAGTTCAGTAGGTTCAGGATCACTGCAGGCTGTAGGCTTGTTGGAAGAAGTGGGTCTTCAGGTTCTTTTTGAAGGTTTCTATGGTAGGTGAGAGTCTGATGTGTTGGGGTAGAGAGTTCCAGAGTATGGGGGAAGCACGGGAGAAGTCTTGGATGCGGTTGTGGGAAGAAGAGATGAGAGGGGAGTAGAGAAGGAGGTCTTGAGAGGATCGGAGGTTGATAGGTACCGGGAGATCATGTCACAGATGTATGGAGGAGATAGGTTGTGGATGGCTTTGTAGGTCATTGTGAGGGTTTTGAACTGGAGTCTCTGGGCGATAGGAAGCCTGTGAAGGGCTTGGCATAGGGGAAAGGCTGGAGAATAGCGTGGAGACAGGTACATCAGTCGGGCAGCAGAGTGTAGGATGGATTGGAGTGGTGCCAGAGTGCTAGAGGGGAGTCCAGAGAGTAGGAGGTTGCAGTAGTCGAGGCGGGAGATGATAAGGGCATGCACTAGTGTTTTTGCGGTGTCGCGGTCAAGGAAAGCGCAGATCCGGGAAATGTTTTTGAGTTTGAGGCGGCAGGAGGATGCAAGGGCTTGGATATGTGGCTTGAAAGAGAGGGCAGAGTCGAGGATCACCCCAAGGCACCGGGCGTGTGGGACTGGGGAAAGTGAGCAGCCATTGACATTGATGGATAGGTCTGGTGGAGGGGTAGAGTGAGATGAGGGAAAGATGATGAATTCTGTTTTGTTCATGTTCAGTTGTAGAAAGCGAGCAGAAAAGAAGGCTGAAATAGCAGACAGACAGTGCGGGATTTTGGTAAGTAAGGAGGTGAGGTCAGGTCCGGATAGGTAGATCTGCGTGTCGTCGTGTCTGTCGTGTCGTGGACTCCTGTCCACAGACTCAATTAATCAGTCATACGCTAACCTTTACAACATGGGCAAGACCAAAGAGCTTTCTAAGGATGTCAGGGACAAGATCATAGACCTGCACAAAGCTGGAATGGGCTACAAAACCATACGTAAAACGCTGGGTGAGAAGAATACAACTGTTGGTGCAATAGTAAGAAAATGGAAGAAATACAAAATGACTGTCAATCGACATCGATCTGGGGCACCATGTAAAATCTCATCTCGTGGGGTATCCTTGATCATAAAGAAGGTGAGAGATCAGCCTAAAACTAAATGGGGGAACTTGTTAATGATCGCAAGGCAGCTGGGACACAGTCACCAAGAAAACCATTGGTAGCACATTACACAGTAAAGGTTTAAAATCCTGCAGTGCCTGTAAGGTCCCCCTGCTCAAGAAGGCACATGTGCAGGCCCGTCTGAAGTTTGCCAGGGAACGCCTGGATGATTCTGTGAGTGATTGGGAGTAGGTGCTGTGGTCAGATGAGACAAAAATTGAGGTATTTGGCATTAACTCAAATCGCCGTGTTTGGAGGAAGAGAAATGCTGCCAATGACCAAAAGAACACCATCCCCACTGTCAAGCATGGAGGTGGAAACATTATGTTTTGGGGGTGTTTCTCTGCTAAGGGAAGAGGACTACTTCACCGCATCAATGGGAGAATGGATGGAGCCATGTACTGTAAAATCCTGAGTGACAACCTCCTTCCCTCCACCAGAACATTAAAAATGGGTAGTGGCTGGGTCTTCCAGCAAGACAATGACCAAAACATACAGCCAAAGCAACAAAGGAGTGGATCAAAAAGAAGCACATAATGGTGGTGGAGTGGCCTAGCCATTCTCCAGACCTTAATCCCGTAGAACACTTATGGAGGGAGTTGAAGCTCTGAGTTGCCAAGCGGACAGCCTCAAAATCCTAATGATTTAGAGATGATCTGCAAAGAGGAGTGGACCAAAATTCCTCCTGACATGTGCACTAACCTCATCATCAACTACAAAAAAGTCTGACTGCTGTGCTTGCCAACAAGGGTTTTGCCACCAAGTATTAAGTCTTGTTCGCCAGAGGGATCAAATACTTATTTCTCACTGCAAGATGCAAATAAATGTATATAATTTATACAATGTGATTTTCTGAACTTTATTTTTGATATTCTATCTCTCAATGTTAAAATTAACCTACTCTTAAAATTATACACTGTTCATGTCTTTGTCAGTGGGCAAACTTACAAAATCTTAGAGAAAGGGATAAAATTAAGCACACCAGTAGCGCTTCAGAAACTGTAAATCCTGCAGCGGCTATAAATACAGTGCCACCCTTCTGTATTAGTAGCTATAACAGGTATATATATAAAGATAATCCGCGCTGGGTTTTCCAGTTACCTCCAAAAAACAATAAGTATTTGCACCTTTTATATGACTTTAAAAAACTATTAAAAAATAGGTTTGTGCTGTGTTTTAAAATAGCTCCACCATGGAGCACGAAATTACCATAAGGAAATTCTAAGCGAGATAATAAATTGATTTTTTACCTGGTGCGATCTAGTCGATAATGTCCACAGTTCCTTTTAGTCAGTCTTTGTAAAAGTCCAAATGTGGAAAAATGCGGCTTCGGTGGAGTTTTTTTCTCTTTTGCTTTTGCGTGAGTGGGCTCCAGGCAGTGCCCCGGCCGGCGGCAAACAGCCCTATGCTCGCTCACTGCTAGTAGCAACTATGCGCTGTTGTGCAGCTCTCGGTTCTCTGCCTCTGCAGGACCTTGCGTGACGTCACGGTCATGTGATTGCTCACGTGACTTGCTACAGATAGCACGGTGGACCAATTTCCTACTAGTTTCGGAATAGAACGCATTTTTCCACATTTGGACTTTTTCAAAGACTGACTAAAAGGAACTGTGGACATTATCGACTATACTGCACCAGGTAAAAAATCAATTTATTATCTCGCTTAGAATTTCCTTATGGTAATTTCGTGCTCCACGGTGGAGCTATTTTAAAACACAGCACAAACCTATTTTTTAATAGTTTTTTAAAGTCATATAAAAGGTGCAAATACTTATTGTTTTTTGGAGGTAACTGGAAAACCCAGCGCGGATTATCTTTATATATATATAAACTTACAAAATCAACTAGGGATCAAATACTTGTTTCCCATACTGAACATACAACCAAAATGTTTCTGTGTGATGCAGCAATATGTAAGCATTTGGGGCCCCACTTTAAACTTTTGGCTAGGGCCCCACTTTGTCTAAAATCGGCCCCATCCACCAGAAGACTGTTCAGTGAAGGGTTGTTCTGTTCAAGCATCAGCCTCCTTGTATCCAATGTGTTTGGCCAGATGCACTCTCCCGTGATCCTGTCATGGCCGTCAGCTATTTTATAGGGTAGGGAATCAGTTTTATAGCAGTTTGCAACCTGTAAGATATAATCTCTTAAAAGAAAGTTCTCGCATTTAATAGAAGGAAGGATAATGTCGGTAATCTGCCCCCTCCTCCTCCGTACAGCAGAAGCCGCCATTAACATGTATGAAGCTGGTTTAATCCATCGTAACAATTTCATCCTCATTAACAGGAAAAAATGTGTTTTATTCCCCTTTACTTTTATGTGGAAGAAGACGTGTGTCAGCGATGCAATCCGTGTAAATACCCCAGTTTCGATGGATCTTATTGAGGGTTGTAGTAGAAGCTTCGGATTATTATAAAGTCTCCCAAATCTCCAGAAGAGTCCCAGGATTTATCACAGGATCTTCAATAACATTATATGAAGGGGAATGTGGTGCTGAGCAATTCTCTATATCACCGGCTTTCATAAACTATCTAAGCAGACAGTATCACGTTGCAAAGATACATGTGGCTTAGATTCACAGCTCAGAAGATGGTATTGCACATGATCAACTTAGATACATAGCTTGTCAGATGGTAACTTTACTTATAAGGTTAGATACATCTCAGTAGATAGCTTTACATATTGTAAGCTTAGATACACAGCTCAGAAGATGTATCACACATGAAAATCTTCAATACAAAGCTCAGCGGACCGTATGCTTAGATATGTAAGTGTGACGCCCCAGAGTCCTGGTTGTCACAGCGGCATTGCTTTCCTCACGGGGAGAGTGATGACACGCGTGGAAGCAAGGGAAGATCTCTTCTATCAGGTAATCACAATGCACACAACATGTTCACACTCCGGGCCAGAAGGGGGGAGCTCTGAATCTGGTCTTCAGGGGAACTTCCCTATTTATACATTCTGGCTTAGAGGGAAAGCAGTCAGTCGGTCGAGGGAGACCAGCAGAGAAGGAAGTCTGTCAGAGGGACAGAGCAGAGTGAGTGAGGAGAAGGGGAAAGGCCTGATAGTAGACTGGAGCAGTCTGAGGCCAGAAGGAGAGTTGGAGAAAGCCAGAGAGGAGCTTGTCACGGAACTTCAGCTGAGGCGGAGCTGGTATGATAGGAGAATAGCTGAGCAGACGTGGGGGTCTGCAGCTCCTGGCCGAAAGAGGAAAGAAGAGTGACGTGTGAGGGGCCGTGTAGCAGGAGTTGCTGCAGCTCCTGGACAGGGGAACAGAGAAGGAAGAACAGTGTAAAGTGAGCGTGCAGGAAAGCGAAGCGCAGGCGAGTAACACCAGGGGAGGCCAGCAGCGTAAGATCTATCTCCCTGTGGAGTGCAGATTCCCGGTAGCCGGAAGACCGAGGTTGTGTCAAACTCTAGGAGGCACAGCAGAAACCGGCAAGACAGCTGGATTATTACAAGTAACCTGTCCGCCCTAATACCCAGGAGACACAGTAACACATAGAGCGGGTCGTGATAGAGACCCCGTGAACAGGCTCGAGCAACCTGTCATACGGGTTTGTGTCCTAACCTTCATGGAGGACAAAGAGAATTGTGAGGACTTTGCCAGAAGCCATATTCAGTAAGGGACTACAACACCAAAGCTGGTAGGAAGGCTTCTAACTGCACCTGGTAAAGGGGACTCTGAACTTACTTCCAAGCCGGCTGGACCCTGCCTGTACCTGTGATCTGGTACCCTGGACTGCGGTTGCCTGAAGCCTTCAGTAAACCAGGTAAAGAGACTGCAAACCTGTGTCCTCCGATTCTTTGTACACTACTCACCATCACCAGCTACCGGGAGCCCTGGGGACCCAACTTCACCTGTGGCAAGTTATACCATCTAGCTGCCATAAAATCACCCCAGAGGACCCCTTTAAGCAGCACTGGTCCCTACTAACCGAATACCACAGGTGGCATCACGAACGCAAACTTTATTCAATTCCCTTTTACATGGGCACCCAGGGTCGCTGCCATCGTTACACATCCCCTTAAGTACCAGATCCGGTAATGAGTACTCCTAGGCCCTGGCGGGCATTCCATAATGTTCTAGCAGGAACACGGGAAGCAGTGACGGACGAGAGGCAAAGCAAGGGTTAACAGGTTTATATACAGGGAAAATACTCCACACAGGGAGGTAAAGAGTTAAACAGTGCAAGTGGCAAAACTGAAGTACGACGGTACAAATGACGACAATATGGTAACAAGGATTACAGGAAGTCCAAACACTGCAGCTCCTGCTGCGTACTCTATAGCGCCGGCAACGGCAGGCGCGGTGTCCTTACTAATGGGGTTCAGCACACAGCAATACCCCATCTTCTGGTGACAGTGGTCAGTCTCTGGTACCTTCCACTGCCCCTAGTCCATATACTGTAGTGGCCAACTAACTCTGAGGGCCACAGTCCTGTACAAACCCAGCCTGGCACTACTAACATACGCTGGCATGGTTAGGTCACAAGTGTCTGGGCCGATATTAACTAACACAGTCAGGGGTAGCTGACAGTCACGTTCCGGTCTCTGTCAAGCAACATGTGGGCTGTACTCACTATCCTGGAGCGGCTGGCACCTGGCTTTATGGCGGTCACTGGGCACACACTGCCCATCTCTCTCTATCTGGTCACCACTGTCTACAGTGAGCGTTAGCGATCGCTGGTCTGTGTGGCGCTGGTGCTCCCTGGACGGAGCACTCCTTTCTTTGGCTGCTGCAGCATCCAATTTGGCTCTGCTCTGTGGACACGGCTTTGCAAGACTCTGCTCCCCACGGCTCTGCTCTGCACGTCTCTCTCCACAGGCAACCGGGGCACCTTCTATACGGCCCGTCGCCAAGTCAGTCCTCTCAGGTCGGGGAAGCAGAGCGCGCCGCTCACCAATCTGCTCGCTAATCTCCGCCGGCGCCAGACTGCTCTGCTTCGCGCACTTTCCTGTTGTGAATTTGGATTCTGGGCTCCCCCGGTGGCCGCTTGTGGTATTGGACTTGTCATCCTCTTTCCTGTTTCACCTGATTCCATCAGTAGTGGGTGTCGCTATTTAAGCTCATTTCTCTGGTGGTTTCTTGCCGGTCAACAATGTTATCTGATGCCTCTCAGTGCTTGTTCCTGCTTCTAGACAACTACTAGTTAAGTTGGACTTTTGTCCATGTTTTGTTTTGCCTATTTGTTCCAGTTCACAGCTGAAGTTTTGTTACTGTGTCTGGAAAGCTCTCGTTGATCAGGGATTGCTACTCTGGCGTTATGAGTTAATGCCAGAGTTTAAGGTAATCTCTGGATGGTGTTTTGTTAGTGTTTTTCTGCTGACCATGAAAGTATACTATCTGTCTTCTGCTATCTAGAAAGCGGACCTCAAATTTGCTAAGACTATTTTCCTGCTGCGTTTGTTGTTTCATCTGAACTCACCGTCATTATATGTGGGGGGCTACTGTCTTCTTTGGAATATTTCTCTAGAGGTGAGCCAGGTCTTATATTTCCTTCTGCTAGCTATTTAGGTCTTAGGCCAGAGCTGGGCATCTAGCGATAAATAGGAAATGCTACCTGGCTATTTCTAGTTGCGCGGCAGGCTTAGTTCATGGTCAGTATAGTTCCATCTTCCGAGAGCTTGTCCCTCTATAGGCTTGCTATGATCTCTGCCTGCAGAGATCATGACAGTTTGACCGGCCTATAAAGTGTTAAAGACCCAGGTTGAGAAAGGAGAGTTATAAGAAGTCTGCTGGAATTTTTTTTTTTTTTCCTCCAGTCTGCCTTGCTGCAGTCTTTTTTCTCTCTCTCCTCCTAATCTCTGTATGCTCTGTGTGCACCTGACAATAATGGATCTCCAGAGTGTAACTGCGGGTTTGAATAATCTCATCACGAAAGTACAAAATTTACAAGATTTTGTGGTACATGCTCCGGTATCTGAGCCGAGAATTCCTTTGCCGGAGTTCTTCACAGGGAATAGAGCTAGCTTCCAGAATTTCCGAAATAATTGTAAGCTTTATTTGTCCCTGAAGTCTCGTTCAGCTGGAGACCCTGCTCAGCAGGTTAGGATTGTGATTTCCTTGCTCAGGGGTGACCCTCAAGATTGGGCCTTCTCATTGCCAGCAGGGGATCCTGCGTTACGCGATGTGGATGCGTTTTTTCTGGCCTTGGGCTTGCTTTATGAGGAACCTCATTTGGAACTTCAGGCAGAAAAAACTTTGATGGCACTATCTCAGGGGCAAGACGAAGCTGAAGTTTTCTGCCAAAAATTCCGTAAATGGTCTGTGCTTACTCAGTGGAATGAGTGCGCCTTGGCGGCAACTTTCAGAGAAGGTCTCTCTGATGCCGTTAAGGATGTTATGGTGGGGTTCCCTTTGCCTGCAGGTCTGAATGAGTCCATGACAATGGCTATTCAGATTGATAGGCGTCTGCGGGAGCGCAAACCGGTGCACCATCTGGCGGTGTCTATGGAAAAGACGCCAGAAAGTATGCAGTGTGATAGAATTCTGTCCAGGAGCGAGCGACAGAATTTTAGACGGAAGAATGGATTGTGTTTCTATTGTGGGGATTCTACTCATGTTATATCGGCATGCTCTAGGCGTACAAAGAAGCTTGATAAGTCTGTTTCCATTGGCACCATTCAGTCTAAGTTTATTTTGTCTGTAACCCTGATTTGCTCTTTGTCATCCATTGCCACGGACGCCTATGTTGACTCTGGCGCCGCTCTGAGTCTTATGGATTGGTCCTTTGCCAATCGTTGTGGTTTTGATTTAGAGCCTTTGGAGACTCTTATTCCTCTGAAGGGGATTGACTCCACCCCATTGGCTAATAATAAACCACAATACTGGACACAAGTAACCATGCGTATCAATCCGGATCACCAGGAGATTATTCGTTTCCTGGTGCTGTATAATTTACATGACGATTTGGTACTGGGATTGCCATGGTTGCAGTCTCACAACCCAGTCTTGGACTGGAGAGCAATGTCTGTGTTGAGCTGGGGATGTAAGGGTATTCATGGGGACGTACCTTTGGTTTCTATTTCGTCGTCCATTCCCTCTGAAGTCCCTGAGTTCCTCTCTGATTATCAAGACGTCTTTGACGAACCCAAGCTTGGGTCGTTACCTCCGCACCGTGAGTGCGATTGTGCCATAGATTTGATACCGGGTTGTAAATATCCAAAGGGTCGTTTGTTTAATTTGTCTGTGCCGGAACATGCTGCTATGCGGGAATATATAAAGGAGTCTTTGGAAAAGGGACATATTCGTCCATCTTCTTCTCCCTTGGGAGCTGGGTTTTTCTTTGTCTCAAAAAAAGACGGCTCTTTGAGACCATGTATTGATTATCGGCTTCTGAATAAGATCACTGTTAAGTATCAATACCCATTGCCATTGCTTACTGATTTGTTTGCTCGTATAGAGGGTGCTAAGTGGTTCTCTAAAATTGATCTTCGTGGGGCGTATAATTTGGTGCGGATCAGGCAGGGGGATGAGTGGAAGACCGCATTTAATACGCCCGAGGGCCACTTTGAGTATTTGGTCATGCCTTTTGGTCTTTCTAATGCCCCTTCAGTTTTCCAGTCTTTTATGCATGATATTTTCCGCGATTTTCTGGATAAATTTATGATAATATATCTGGATGATATTCTGATTTTTTCTGATGACTGGGACTCTCATGTCCAGCAGGTCAGGAGAGTTTTTCAGGTTCTGCGGTCTAATTCTTTATGTGTGAAGGGGTCTAAGTGCGTTTTTGGGGTCCAGAAAATTTCCTTTTTGGGGTATATTTTTTCTCCCTCTTCCATTGAGATGGATCCCGTCAAGGTGCAAGCTATTTGTGACTGGACTCAGCCCTCCTCTCTTAAGGGTCTTCAGAGATTTTTGGGCTTTGCCAACTTTTACCGCCGATTTATTGCTGGTTTTTCGGATGTCGTTAAACCACTGACTGATTTGACCAGACAAGGCGCTGATGTTGCTAATTGGTCCCCTCATGCTGTAGAGGCCTTTCAGGAGCTTAAGCGCCGTTTTGCCTCTGCCCCTGTGTTGCGTCAGCCTGATGTGAATCTGCCTTTTCAGGTTGAGGTTGACGCTTCGGAGATCGGAGCTGGGGCAGTGTTGTCGCAGAAAGGTTCCGACTGCTCCGTCATTAGGCCTTGTGCCTTCTTTTCTCGCAAATTTTCGCCCGCAGAGCGGAATTATGATGTTGGGAATCGGGAGCTTTTGGCCATGAAGTGGGCGTTTGAGGAGTGGCGCCATTGGCTCGAGGGGGCTAGGCATCAGGTGGTGGTATTGACTGACCACAAAAATTTGATTTATCTTGAGACTGCCAGACGCCTGAATCCTAGACAGGCGCGCTGGTCTTTATTTTTTTCTCGCTTTAATTTTGTGGTGTCATACCTACCGGGTTCTAAGAATGTTAAGGCAGATGCCCTTTCTAGGAGTTTTGACCCGGACTCTCCTGGTAATTCTGAACCCACAGGTATCCTTAGGGAGGGAGTAATTTTGTCGGCCGTTTCTCCTGATCTGCGGCGGTCCTTGCAAGAGTTTCAGGCGGATAGACCGGATCGTTGTCCGCCTGATAGACTGTTTGTTCCGGATGATTGGACCAGCAGAGTCATCTCTGAGGTACATTCTTCTGCATTGGCAGGTCATCCCGGAATTTTTGGTACCAGGGATTTGGTGGCAAGATCCTTCTGGTGGCCTTCTCTGTCACGAGATGTGCGAGTCTTTGTGCAGTCATGTGACGTTTGTGCTCGGGCCAAGTCTTGTAGTTCTCGGGCTAGCGGACTGCTGTTGCCCTTGCCTATTCCTAAGAGGCCTTGGACACACATCTCGATGGATTTTATTTCAGATCTGCCTGTTTCCCAGAAGATGTCTGTCATCTGGGTGGTCTGTGACCGTTTCTCTAAAATGGTCCATTTGGTTCCTCTGCCCAAGTTGCCTTCTTCTTCTGAGTTGGTTCCTCTGTTTTTTCAGAATGTTGTCCGATTGCACGGTATTCCTGAGAATATTGTTTCTGACAGAGGTACCCAATTTGTGTCTAGATTTTGGCGGGCATTCTGTGCTAGGATGGGCATAGATTTGTCTTTTTCATCTGCTTTTCACCCTCAGACTAATGGCCAGACCGAGCGGACTAATCAGACCCTTGAGACATATCTGAGGTGTTTTGTCTCTGCTGACCAGGATGATTGGGTTGCTTTTTTGCCATTGGCAGAGTTCGCCCTCAATAATCGGGCCAGTTCTTCCACCTTGGTGTCCCCGTTTTTCTGTAATTCGGGGTTTCACCCTCGATTTTCCTCCGGTCAGGTGGAATCCTCGGATTGTCCTGGAGTGGATGCGGTGGTGGAGAGATTGCATCACATCTGGGGGCAGGTTATGGACAATTTGAAGTTGTCCCAGGAGAAGACTCAGCGTTTTGCCAACCGTCATCGTCGTGTTGGTTCTCGGCTTTGTGTTGGAGATTTAGTGTGGTTGTCTTCTCGTTTTGTCCCTATGAGGGTCTCTTCTCCTAAGTTTAAACCTCGGTTCATCGGCCCTTATAGAATATTGGAGATTCTTAATCCTGTTTCTTTCCGTTTGGACCTCCCTGCGTCCTTTTCCATTCATAACGTTTTTCATCGGTCGTTATTGCGCAGGTATGAGGTACCTGTTGTACCTTCAGTTGAGCCTCCTGCTCCGGTGTTGGTTGAGGGTGAGTTGGAGTACGTTGTGGAGAAAATTTTGGACTCTCGTGTTTCCAGACGGAAACTCCAGTATCTGGTCAACTGGAAGGGTTACGGCCAGGAGGATAATTCTTGGGTCAATGCATCTGATGTTCATGCTTCTGATCTTGTTCGTGCCTTCCATAGGGCTCATCCTGGTCGCCCTGGTGGATCTGGTGAGGGTTCGGTGCCCCCTCCTTGAGGGGGGGGTACTGTTGTGAATTTGGATTCTGGGCTCCCCCGGTGGCCGCTTGTGGTATTGGACTTGTCATCCTCTTTCCTGTTTCACCTGATTCCATCAGTAGTGGGTGTCGCTATTTAAGCTCATTTCTCTGGTGGTTTCTTGCCGGTCAACAATGTTATCTGATGCCTCTCAGTGCTTGTTCCTGCTTCTAGACAACTACTAGTTAAGTTGGACTTTTGTCCATGTTTTGTTTTGCCTATTTGTTCCAGTTCACAGCTGAAGTTTTGTTACTGTGTCTGGAAAGCTCTCGTTGATCAGGGATTGCTACTCTGGCGTTATGAGTTAATGCCAGAGTTTAAGGTAATCTCTGGATGGTGTTTTGTTAGTGTTTTTCTGCTGACCATGAAAGTATACTATCTGTCTTCTGCTATCTAGAAAGCGGACCTCAAATTTGCTAAGACTATTTTCCTGCTGCGTTTGTTGTTTCATCTGAACTCACCGTCATTATATGTGGGGGGCTACTGTCTTCTTTGGAATATTTCTCTAGAGGTGAGCCAGGTCTTATATTTCCTTCTGCTAGCTATTTAGGTCTTAGGCCAGAGCTGGGCATCTAGCGATAAATAGGAAATGCTACCTGGCTATTTCTAGTTGCGCGGCAGGCTTAGTTCATGGTCAGTATAGTTCCATCTTCCGAGAGCTTGTCCCTCTATAGGCTTGCTATGATCTCTGCCTGCAGAGATCATGACACTTTCCTCCTCTCTTACTTCTTCGCTGCGTGCACTTCTTTAGCTCTTCCCACCCTCCTGGGACAGCAGGAAGCCCCGTCTCACTCAGGCTTCCCCCAAACAGCAAGGCAAGGTCTGCCCCACTCAGGCTTCCCCCCGGGGACAGAGGATGCAGCTCTTTCAGTTCCGGACCCGGCATGCAGGTACCCACGGTCCGGTCTATCCCCTTACAGATACATCACCTCAGTAGGCAGTATAACACACAATGGGATTAGATGCCCAGCTTGGCAGACAATAACTTACAAGATAAGGTTAAATACACCAGCTCAGTAGACAGTATTACTCATGGTAGACTTAGATACGCCAACTCAGCTAACAGTATCACACATGATAGGCTTAGATACACCAGTTCAGCAGTCAATATAACATATGATTGGATTAGATACACCCACTCAAAAAAACATTATCTCACATGATAGGCTTAGATGCACACACTCCACAGACAGTGTCACACATGATAGGCTTTGATACACAGACTCCACAGACAGTATCACACATGATAGGCTTAGATGCACACTCTACAAAGAGTATCACACATGATAGGCTTAGATGCACACACTCCACAGACAGTGTCACACATGATAGGCTTAGATGCACAGACTCCACACAGTATCATACATGATAGGCTTAGATGCACACACTCCACAGACAGTATCACACATGACAGGCTTAGATACATAGACTCCACAGACAGTATCACACATGACAGGCTTAGATGCACAGACTCCACAGGCAGTATCACACATGATAGTCTTAGCTATATCCTTTTTCAAGAATTTACAGTAGGCTCTAGTTCAGTTGCCTCCTGGATCAGTGAGTAAGCACCCTGTGATGTGCAGATCTCCATCAGACCTGTTTTTTCAGATGATTGTATGTTTATTCGGATGCGCACGTGTTCAGTATCACACACAATTAGGAAGATGACATTAATTGCACTCCCTCGGGGAATTCTACATGTCCTAATCCATAAAACACAGAAGATGATAAGGATGATGATGATGATGATGACTGCCCGTTACATGACACAAGGTAAAACCCACAAACCTAACTCTCAGACAGACAAAAGTCACTTCATGATAGACAGGTCTGTAGTCAGTGTCTGCTGCTCTTGCTGCTGCCGTTACTGTGCCGTCCTAAGGAATCACTGCTGATATCAAGCGACAAGCGGACAAGAAATACAGTAACATGCAATTGCATATTTAAAGGGGTTGTCCACAAACAAAGTTCATTTTAAGCAACATTTTAATGAATAGATCTTGGAATAATAATAATTTCCACTATTGGATGTTTTAAATAAAATGTCCCTGTGCTGAGATAATCTTATAAATGTGCACCTGGTGTATACAGTGTAGTGTCTGTATCTGATCGTACAGGGACATGGTCTGATCATACCACAGCTCCTGGGCAGTGAAGGGAGCAAAAGAGTATACAGATATTACTGCACGGGATCTCAAATGATTATTTTTGTGAGGCAAAACATGTCCGGGCCTGTTTTTAAGAAATAGTTTACCTGAAAGAAAGAATTTTTTTAAACACATCCAATTGTGGAAGTTATTATTATTCAATGAGCTATTGATTAAAATGTTGATTAGAATTAACTACTGAGCCTTATATAAGGCCGGGATGATGCCCACATGGGATCATGCCAGGCCATCTGCAAAGCCCCACATGGAGCACCTTAGAGTTTAGTGGACTGGGGTGAGGGAAGCAAAGCACAAATCCTGGACAGATGCGTAACAGGTAATAAACTGAGCTTCTGAATCAGTAAAGGCTTGAAAGTTTGTTTTTTTTAAGTAAAGTTTCCCTTTAACACAGATTTTCTGAGAATTTCTCAACTTTTGAGCTATGAACAGATCCATTGCCAATTGGTGAATCTCTGAAATCTCAGCAAAGAACATCTGTTTGATCAGCAGAAAATCTTGATATCGATGGCTGTCATGATCCCAGCTGTCAGTAAACAGGTAAGTCAACAAAAGTTAAAAAAAATAAATAAAAGTAAAAAAATTTAAAAAAAACACTAATTTTAAAGGAATTAGTCAGATGCTGAGCTTCATAAATTACCCTGATTTCACCTCCCAAACTATTTCAAAGCAATGTCCTTATGTTCTATGCAAATGCTGAGAAATATTTTACAGAGATAACTTTACGCCTTGGGGTATATGAGATGTTTCTGACGATAATAAGTCAACTTTTTTTTTCTGTTCTTTGCAAAACATTCTCAGTTTCTGACATTGAAAAGTCTAATTAAATATTTTCTTCTACGCTTAAACACCTCTCCCTGTATTATTTTCATCTAAGACTTTGTCACAACGACACAAATCAAAAAAAAATTATAAAAAGGAAAAATAAAACCTTCAAAATAGCAACTACTTCACATAGCCCCAGGGAAAAGGTATTCTCAATTCCCACTTGTGTTTGCACCACTCTTCCCTATTATATATCTCCCATCCTGTGAAAGATGTCAAAACACTTTTTTCTAGAAATCACCAGAGACTTGTATTATCTAAATAAATGTCAAATTTTATTAAATAATCCGGAAAGGAAATTTCGCTACTTGGCAGTAATTTACTTTGGATATTTTGTAGCAAAAAATGACAATATTTAGTGCAAATATTCTGTTCTCTTGATTAGGTAATTACCCAGGAGGTTAACACGTTCTAGGAGGAGTGAACTGAGTAGAATACAGTGCGAGTACTTGGTAAAGGTCAAAAATCACCATTTGAAGAGAGAAAAACTTTTTTTTTTTTAATAATTACAGTTACATTAATATCAGTTGATGCCAGGATCTTCCTCTGTAGGATGAAATCTCTACATTTTTAGAAGAATAGAGATGTGTCCTCCTCCTTTTTCCTTTTTCTGGAAGTTTGAAAAAGACAGAAGGTGGGAAAAGTTTGTGAAATTATTGTAGGAAAAGAAAATTATTTAAAAACATGGTTTAAAACTAAGACTAAAAAAATAAAATATAGTATTAAAATGAGACTAATAGAAAATAATGACTATGAAAATAAGACTGAAAGAATAAAAAATATTTTGAAAATAAGAATAATAGTATAAAATAAAGACAATAAAAATAACATGAAAGGTGTAAAATACAGTATGAAAATAAGACTAAAGGTATAAAACAGAACATAAAAAATAAGACTAATAGTAAAAAAAAAACACTATAAAAATATGGAAGCTGTGAAATTTCTGGTAATGTTAGAATTAATTCTTTGAAGTAAAGGAGTGGTCCAAAACTAAGACTGGTTTAATCATAAATCTCTGTTTAATGCAAGATTCAAATCTCTTTTCTAATATACTGTAATTTAAAATTCCCTACCTTTCTCTTTCTACTTTCTTCTTTTTTTACCAATTTCCTGTTCAATGTTGCTTTGATTGAGAATCCCCAGTGGATACTCAAACAAGATGTTTCCCCCCTGAAAGGAAGTGTCATCAGTGGTGTCCAATTCAGGGGTTTAGCTCATCCCTGCTCTACTTGCTTGTCAATTCTGGCAGATGCTCAGTAGGATCTTGTCACTGTGCAATATTGTGCAATATTCTTTTTAATGCACAGTGACAGTGCACTCCCTCACTGTGTCTCATGAGAAGTGATGAACCACAAGACAGTGCGCTGTCATTGTATATTGTAAGGAGATAACCCTGCGAGAAGAAAATGGAGAGACCAACACTGCCCCCAAAACGGACATCACTTTCGGGAGCAAGGATGGTCTCTGTTCTCCCTTCTAGCCGAGATATCACCTTATAATTCACACTGAGGGTGCGCTCTCTTGATGACTCCTCACTTCTCATTAGAGCCACCGAGGGAGTGCACTGTCACTGTGCATTAAAAAGAATATTGCACAGTGACAGGGATCCTACTGAGCATCTGTCGGAATTGATAACCTATGCATGCTCTGTAGAGCAGGGACTAATGTAGCCCCTGAAATTGACGTCACTGTTGACACTTTATTTTAGGGTGGGGAGAGACTCAGTGGCAATGATCGCAGCCTCTGCCCCATGATGATGACTCATTTGAGTACATTATTACATTAAATAGATGGAAATTTAGGATTAAATAAGTGTTTGTTTCTGACCATCCTTTTAAATGTTTTCTATTATCTGAAGGAGAAAAAAAAAGGATCCGATATTTAGTTATGTTAATCATTGATTTTTTAATTCTTTATAATCTTATGAATTCTGTATTTTATTAATTATTTATGAATCCCTTGGTGCTAACTGCAATAAATTTGCCGCTGAAGGTGCCAGAAAATATATAGAGTTGTTTTAGGATCTGAGCAACCTAGTTGCGCTTGCTCTATATATGTCAGCTTACATACACAGGTGCAGAAATGCCTGCGTTTTGTAATGTTCCCATCATATTAATTTATGCTCCATGGGTCTCAGAAAATGGATAAAAAATGTTTACATTTTCTAAATGTAGACAACTATAACAAGAGCTATATAAGTCTGCAATCTCCTTGTAGGACCTGAGTGCAAAATAATGTTAAAAGTCATGTATACCCCACAACAAGCCTGAACCCCAAAAAGTAATCATAAATCCTTATTTTTTCCATAATTCAATAATATGTGAAACTAAGAAACTTTGTAATATATCTTATTAGAAAAATATGTTCTGCCTGGACTAATCATTCGATCTCTAATTTCATGGTTATAATCTGTCTTCAGTGAATACTGAGAAGAGGACAGTTGGTGCTCGTAAAGTTGTATGGAAAACTGAAACAGTTGGAGCGCCCCCAGACGCAGGGCCGCGGGGTACTCGGTACCGGGCCTCTCTCTCTCAGTCCTGGGGTTGTCAAGGTGGCTAGACCTGGTCCGTGACCCTGCTAAGGGGCGTCCAATGAAAGGTGTGGTGATGGTGAGTGGTGCAAGTCGCGATGAATAACGAGGACACAGAGTTGCAGTCTCTTTACCTCTTTACTGAAGGCTTCAGAATCCACAATCCAGAGTACTGCTAAGAGGGCTGGCTGATACCGGCCGGTCCGAAGGCACATCCAGAGTTTCCTTTGCAGGTGGAAATCTGTGCCTACCTTCTAGCGCCTGTGTGTTGTAGTACCTCCCTGCTGAGCACCACGGGATAGTCCTCACAACTGTTGTGTCTGTTTCTGATGTTCTTCTCTCACAACTCGTATCTGTTCTGATGTTCTTTCTCCGTCCCCCAGATGATATGGATAGGACGCACCCGTATGACGGGTAGGCCTGGAGTTCTTCCGGGACCCTAGCATCGCCCCTCTCCCACAATTGCCCCCTATGTCTGCTTAGGTGATATAGGTGAGACAGCCAACCTAAAATTAACTGTCCTGCCACTGTTTGAAGTACTGCTTGGAGCCTAATACTTCCTCGGCGTTCCGGCCACCGGCTACGTGCCTCAGTAGGATGTTGCCTCGATCTTACGGCACGACTCCTACTGGCTTTATCTCCTTTTTGCTGCCATCTCGTTTTTCACTTCTCCACGATAAACCTCACTTCGTTTCCTTTCGTAGGCTGGTTTCACACTTGCGTTTTTGTCTGCAGCGTTTTTTGCACAAAAAACGCATGCGTTTTTTTTTCCTATATTTAACATTGAAAACGCATGCGTTTTTTTGCACATGCGTTTGGCCGCGTTTTCAAACGCATGCGTTTTTTGTCTGCATGCGTTCATTTTAAAAAATGCTACCTGCAGTATTTTCTTGCGCGTTTTTTTGCCGCGAAAAAACGCATGCGTTTTTTCGCGGCAAAAAAATGCATTGCTGTCTATGTAAACGCATGCGTTTTTAAGCACATGCGTTTGTTTGCGCTAAAAACGCATGCGTTTTTATAGAAAAAAACCAGAAAACACACTGAAAAGCCACCCACCACCATCAAGGTGATAAAGGGATCCAAACCCTAACCCTAACTCTACCCCTAACCTCACCCCTAACCGTTTAATGAACATTTTCTGACAGTCATATTGCCACGTATTTAAGTGCCACGTATCACGTATTTCAGTGCCACGTATGCCACGTGCCACGTATTTAAGTGCCACGTGCCACATATTTAAGTGCCACGTGCCACGTATTAAAGTGCCACGTGCCACGTATTTAAGTGCCACGTGGCACATATTTAAGTGCCACGTGCCACGTATTTAAGTGCCACGTGCCACGTGCCACGTATTTAAGTGCCACGTGGCACGTATTTAAGTGCCACATGCCACGTATTTAAGTGCCACGTGCCACGTATTTAAGTGCCACGTGCCACGTATTTAAGTGCCACGTGCCACGTATTTAAGTGCCACGTGGCACGTATTTAAGTGCCACATGCCACGTATTTAAGTGCCACGTGCCACGTATTTAAGTGCCACGTGGCACATATTTAAGTGCCACGTGCCACGTATTAGAGTGCCACGTATTTAAGTACCACGTATTTCAGTTGCACGTATTTCAGTGCCACGTATTTCAGTCACGTTTAGGGGTAGGGTTAGGGTTTTCTTGTTTTTTCTTGTGTTTTCTTGTGTTTTCTTGTGTTTTTCTATAAAAACGCATGCGTCTAAAAAACGCATGCGTTTTACCGCGTTTACATGCGTTTTTCACACATGCGTTTTTTTTAAAAAACGCATGCAGACAAAAACGCAAGTGTGAAACCAGCCTTAGGATGCCGCCGCAGCTCCGTAACATTCTGTTCTGTTCACTAGGCCACTGTCAGGATCCCACCCCTGACAGAGACCCCCCTGAATCTTCCCCTGCAACACCCTCTGCCACAGGATGTTGCCTGGTTCCAACCCAGTCAGTTTCTGACTAACTTCCTATCCAGCCCCCAATTTTACCAGATTGTGAGGAGTGGCCTAATACATAGAACCTTTTGCTCCCCCTGGTGGCCAGAATGTGAAGTGTAAAGTGTGACTGTGATACCTGGTCAGGTGAACTCCTTAAGTGCCATCAGACGTACCATCACTCCCCTTAGTGGCGGAGCATCAGTACTGCAACGACCAGGACTCTGGGGCGCTGCACTGTCATGTCAGGAGAACTTGCAGCAGAATGTCTGTCTCTATGTCTGACAAAAATCTCCTCTCCATACAGTGTGTGTGTGTGTGTGTGTCTGTGTGTGTGTGTGTGTGTGTGTGTGTGTGTGTGTGTGTGGTGCGATGGTGTTCCGCTGGTGGTACCGCGCAAGAGGCTGGTACCACCAGCAGTTTCCATATTGAGACACCCATCACTTGGGTGACCCAATATGGCGGTCGGTGAACTTTCACTGCTTGGAATTCTGGAATTCGGACACATCTGGACGGAACGGGAAGACATTACAAGGTAAGTATATATTAAGATACCCCTTTTCACATGTAAAGCACCATGAAATAGATGGCACTAAAATAATAAATAATAATAAAGGCTTCCCTTTCCATTATATGAATACAATAGAATACAATATGCAGAACACAGTGGCAGTGGTGTGGAGTAAGGGTCAACTTCAAAAGAAACCACCCTATCATCCACTTTAGACCTCCAAGTTCTCAGCTGCGTGACATGATCTGTACTCCTTGGTGATCCCTTCCCATCTGCTTGGATTCTTAATGTCTTTTGGTTCCCACAAGTTCTAAAAACAAAGCCACATGTAACACAGAAAAGAGTGCCAGCAGAGGTGGGAAGTGTCCTCCATATCTGTCCTGGCCTGAGAATATTTAGTTGCATGAATCCGGACATTGGACTGCTTATTGTCAAGAGAATATGCTACATTCCCAATGGATGAGACTGTACGAGACAGCTGAGAATGATCATCTAAACCCCTACACTGAACTGGAGAATATCCACAGTGGATAGCATTATAGGAGTTATACACTCACTGGCCACTTTATTAGGTACACCTGTCCAACTTCTTGTTAACACTTAATTTCTAATCAGCCAATCACATGGCGGCAACTCAGTGCATTTAGGCATGTAGACATGGACAAGACAATCTCCTGCAGTTCAAACCGAGCATCAGTATGGGGAAGAAAGGTGATTTGAGTGCCTTTGAACGTGGCATGGTTGTTGGTGCCAGAAGGGCTGGTCTGAGTATTTCAGAAACTGCTGATCTACTGGGATTTTCACGCACAACCATCTCTAGGGTTTACAGAGAATGGTCCGAAAAAGAAAAAAAATCCAGTGAGCGGCAGTTCTGTGGGCGGAAATGCCTTGTTGATGCCAGAGGTCAGAGGAGAATGGGCAGACTGGTTCGAGCTGATAGAAAGGCAACAGTGACTCAAATCGCCACCCGTTACAACCAAGGTAGGCCTAAGAGCATCTCTGAACGCACAGTGCGTCGAACTTTGAGGCAGATGGGCTACAGCAGCAGAAGACCACACCGGGTACCACTCCTTTCAGCTAAGAACAGGAAACTGAGGCTACAATTTGTACAAGCTCATCGAAATTGGACAGTAGAAGATTGGAAAAACGTTGCTTGGTCTGATGAGTCTCGATTTCTGCTGCGACATTCGGATGGTAGGGTCAGAATTTGGCGTAAACAACATGAAAGCATGGATCCATCCTGCCTTGTATGGAGCATCTTTGGGATGTGCAGCCGACAAATCTGCGGCAATTGTGTGATGCCATCATGTCAATATGGACCAAAATCTCTGAGGAATGCTTCCAGCACCTTGTTGAATCTATGCCACAAAGAATTGAGGCAGTTCTGAAGGCAAAAGGGGGTCCAACCCGTTACTAGCATGGTGTACCTAATAAAGTGGCTGGTGAGTGTATATCCTGGTAATAAAGGGCAGCATTATAGTAGTTATATTATTGTACATAGGGAGTAGTATTATACAACCCCTGGCAAAAATTATGTAATCACCGGCCTTGGAGGATGTTCATTCAGTTGTTTAATTTTGTAGAAAAAAAGCAGATCACATACATGGCACAAAACTAAAGTCATTTCAAATGGCAACTTTCTGGCTTTAAGAAACAGTAAAAGAAATCAAGAACAAAAAATGTGGTAGTCAGTAATGGTTACTTTTTGTAACCAAGCATAGAGGAAAAATTATGGAGTCACTCAATTATGAGGGAAAAAAATATGGAATCACCCTGTAAATTTTCATTCCCAAAACTAACACCTGAATCAAATTAGTCTGTATCTAAAAAGGAGTGATCCTTGGAGAGCTGTTGCACCAAGTGGACTGACATGAATCATGGTTCCAACAAGAGAGATGTCAATTGAAACAAAGGAGAGGATTATGAAACTCCTAAAAGAGGGTAAATCATCACGCAATGTTGCAAAAGATGTTGGTTGTTCACAGTCAGCTGTGTCTAAAATCTGGACCAAATACAAACAACATGGGAAGGCTGTTAAAGGCAAACATACTGGTAGACCAAGGAAGACATCAAAGCATCAAGACCGGAAACCTAAAGCAATATGTCTCCAAAACAGCAAATGCACAACAAGACAAGTGAGGAACAAATGGGTGGAAACTGGAGTCAACATCTGTGACCGAACTATAAGAAACCGCCGAAAAGAAATGGGATTTACAGAAAAGCTAAACGAAAGCCATCATTAACACCTAAACAGAAAAAAACAAGGTTACAATGGGCTAAGGAAAAGCAATCGTGGACTGTGGATGACTGGATGAAAGTCATATTCAGTGATGAATCGCGAATCTGCATTGGGCAAGGTGATGATGCTGGAACTTTTGTTTGGTGCCGTTCCAATGAGATTTATAAAGATGACTGCCTGAAAAGAACATGCAAATTTCCACAGTCATTGATAATATGGAGCTGCATGTCAGGTAAAGGCACTGGGGAAAGGGCTGTCATTACATCTTCAATAAAAGCACAAGTTTTTGTTGATATTTTGGACACTTTTCTTATCCCATCAATTGAAAGGATGTTTGGGGATAATTACCGTATTTTCAGACTATAAGACGCACTTTCTCCCCCCAAAAAAAGGAGGGGGGAAATGGGGGGTGCGTCTTATAGTTGGAATACAGGCTTACCGGCAGTGGTGTGGCGGCGGCAGAGGTGTGGCGGCCGCAGAGGTGCAGGGATAAGGAGGCGCAGTGAGCGGTATGGCGTGAGTGGGGTCCCTTCCACAGGTGAGGTGACGCAGCAGCCCAGAAAGCAGCAGAGCCTGGTGAATCATGGCGTTATCGGTGGTGGCGGCCATCTTCCTGAGGCCGCGCGTGCGCAGATGGAGTGCTCTGCTTCCCGGGGCTTCAGGAAAATGGCCACAGGAGGCCAGGCGTGTGCAGATGGAGATCGCGGCGGCCATTTTCCTGAAGCCGAGATCTAAATCTGCGAACTCGGCTTCAGGAAAATGGCCGCCGCGATCTCCATCTGCGCAAGCGAAACCTCCAGCGGCCATTTTTCTGAAGCCCCGGGAAGCAGAGCACTCCATCTGCGCACGCATGGCCTCAGGAAGATGGCCGCCGCCACCGAGAAACCGGTAATTAACCCGGCTCTGCTGCTCACATTGGATACCGGGCCCCTGCATCACCTCACCTGTTGAAGGGACCCTGCTCACGCCATACCGCTCATTATCCCTGCACCTCTGCCATTGCCAAACCACTGCTGCAGCCCCCATGGACACCAGGCTGTGGCGTCGCCCACCTAAGCAGGAAGGGACCCTGCTCAGGTGCACGCCGTACCGCATCACCCCACCTCTGCTGACACCATGCCTCCTGTGATCCTGCTCTGCCACCGCCAGCCCTCAGGTAAGATACTGTAAATTCGGACAATAAGACGGATCCCCATCTTATAAAAAAATCTTTTTTTCTGCAATTTTCACCCCAAATTTGGGGTGCGTCTTATGGTCCGGTGCGTCTTTAGTCCGAAAAGTACGGTAAATCATTTTTCAAGATGATAATGCATCCTGCCATAGAGCAAAAACTGTGAAAACATTCCTTGGAAAAAGACACAAGGTCAATGTCATGGCCTGCAAATAGTCCAGATGTCAATCCAATTGAAAATCTTTGGTGGAAGTAGAAGAAAATGATCGATGACAAGGCTCCAACCTGCAAAGCTGATCTAGCAACAGCAATCAGAGAAAGTTGGAGCCAGATTGATGAAGAGTGTAAGTGATCTCTGTAATTTGTATGTAACCCCTTCTCATGTACAGCACCATGGAATCAATGATGCTAAATAAATAAAAAATAATAATAATAGTAGTTATATTCTTGTACATAAGCAGTATTTTAGTAGTTAGCAGGGAGGCCACAGAAAATGATGTTGCAGTAGTCAAGGCGAGAGATGATGAGGACATGCACAAGCATTTAAGTAGATTGATGGTTGAGGAAAGGACAGATTCTGGAGATATTTTTGAGCTAGAGGCGACAGGAGGTGGAAATAGCTTGGATGTGCTGTTTGTGAGGACAGGGCAGAGTCAAGGGTTACTGCGAGGCAGCAGACTTCCGGTACGGGGAAAAGCGTGATGTCATTAATTGCGATAGATAGGTCATGTAAGGAAGATCTATGAGATGGAGGAAAGATGATGAGTTCATATTTGTCCACATTGAGTTTGAGGAAGCGAGAGGAGAAGAAGGAGGATATGGCTGATAGACACTCTGGGATTCTGGACAGCAGAGAGGTGACGTCTGGGCCAGAAAGGTAGATCCGAGTGTCATCAAATTAAAGGTGGTACTGGAATCCTTGGGACTTTATGAGTTGTTCCAGGCCAAGTGTATAGATTGAGAAGAGTAGGGGTCCTAGAACAGAGCCTTGGGGGACTCCAACAGAGAGAGGGTGGGATGAGGAGGTAGTGTGGGAGTGGGAGACTCTTAATGTGCGGATGGAAAGGTATGAGGAGATCCAGGATAGGGCGAGGTCTTTGATGGCAAAGGAGGAGAGGATCTGTAATAAGAGGCAGTGGTCAACTGTGTCGAAAGCAGAGGACAGGTCTAGAAGGAGGAGTACAGAGTATTGTCCGTTAGCTTTGGCTGTAAGTAGGTCATTAGTAATTTTGGTCAGGGCTGTCTCAGTTGAGTGATGGGGGCGGAAACCAGATTGTAGATTGCCAAAGAGCAAGTCAGATGAGAGGTGGAAGGAAAGTTCAGCCCGGACGTGTTGCTCTAGGAGTTTGGAAGCGAATGGGAGCAGCGATATTGGGAGATAGCTAAACATACAGTAGCTGTTGGATCGAGGGTTGGCTTTTTAAGGATAGGCGTGATTGTGGCATGTTTGAAAGCAGAAGGGAAGGTTCCAGAAGTTAGTGAAAGGTTGAAGAGGTGGGTTAGGGATGGGATAAGAGTGGTGGTGAGGTTGGGGAGGAGATGGGATGGGATGGAGTCGAGCGCACAGGGGGTGAGGTGCGATTTGGAGAGGAGACAGTTAAGCCACCCTTCAGTGATGTTGGATAGGGAGGTTATGGGGTTTGGGAAACACACCGAAACACGAAACCCAATGCAAGTCAATGGGGATTTTTTTTTCTCTCTCTCTCTTTCTCTCTCCTCAGACAGAGTGTAAATCAGTACATTCCTCGGACTGTGTAAATCGCTACATCCAAAACGGTAAGATGGCATTTATACCCCCACCCCCTGTGACGCCGCAGAAAGCAAGACAAGACCTATGTCATCACGCTGCCCTCACTCCTTCATTGGCTGAAAAAATGGCAGTTAAAGCGTCATACGAAATGCGACTTTGGCACGAAGATCGCCGACCGCATGGCCGATCCCACGCTGGGATCAGCTCGGGTTTCACGAAACCCGACTTTGCCGAAAGTCGGCGACTTATGAAATTGACCGATCCGTTTCGCTCAACCCTAGTAGTTATATTCTTGTACATGGGAACAGTATCATAGTAGCTATATTCTTTTACATAGGGACAGTATTCAAGTAGTTATATTCCTGTATATAGGAGCAGTATTATAGCAGTTATATTATTGTACATATGGACAGTATTATAGTAGTTATATTCTTGTACAAATAGGCAGTATTATAGTCGCTTTATTCTTGCACATAGGGGGAAGTATTATAATTGTTTATTCATGTACATGTATGGCTGTTTTGGTATGCAGAAGAATTTAATTTATATCCCAATATATATTGCTCAAAAAAATAAAGGGAACACTTAACAGAATTTAACTCCAAGTAAATCAAACTTCTGTGAAATCAAACTGTCCACTTAGGAAGCAACACTGTTTGACAATCAATTTCACATGCTGTTGTGCAAATGGAATAGACAACAGATGAAAATTATTGGCAATTATGAAAACACACTCAATAAAGGAGTGGTTCTGCAGGTGGGGACCACAGACCACATCTCAGTACCAATGCTTTCTGGCTGATGTTTTGGTCACTTTTGAATGTTGGTTGTGCTTTCACACTCATTGTAGCATGAGACGGACTCTACAACCCACACAAGTGGCTCAGGTAGTGCAGCTCATCCAGGATGGCACATTAATGTGAGCTGTGGCAAGAAGGTTTGCTGTGTGTCAACGTAGTGCCCAGAGGCTGGAGGCTCTACCAGAAGACAGGCCAGTACACCAGAAGATGTGGAGGGGGCCGAAGGAGGGCAACAACCCAGCAACAGGACCGGTACCTCTGCCTTTGTGCAAGGAGGAACAGGAGGAGTACAGCCAGAGCCCTGCAAAATGGCCTCCAGCAGGCCACAAATGTGCATGTGTCTGCACAAACAGTTAGAAACCGACTCTATGAGGATGGTCTGAGTGCCCGACATCCACAGATGGGGGTTGTGCTCACAGCCCAACACCGCACAGGATGCTTGGCATTTGCCACAGATCACCAGGATTGGCAAATTCACCACTGGTGCCCTGTGCTCTTCACAGATGAAAGCAGGTTCACACTGAGCACATGTGACGACGTGACAGAGTCTGGAGACACCGTGGAGATCAATCTGCTGCCTGCAACATCCTTCAGCATGACCGGTTTGGCAGTGGGTCAGTAATGGTGTGGGATGGCATTTCTTTGGAGGGCCGCACAGCCCTCCATCTGCTCACCAGAGGTAGCCTGACTGCCATTAGGTACTGAGATGAGATCCTCAGACCCATTGCGAGACCATATGCTGGTGCAGTTGGCCCTGGATTCCTCCTAATGCAGGACAATGCCAGACCTCATGTGGCTAGAGTGTGTCAGCAGTTCCTGCAAGATGAAGGCATTGAAGCTATGGACTGGCCCACCCGTTCCCCAGATATGAATCCGATGGGACATCATGTCTTGCACCATCCACCAGCGTCACGTTGCACCACAGACTGTCCAGGAGTTGGCGGATGCTTAAGTCAAGGTCTGGGGAGAGATTCCTCAGGACACCATCCACTGCATCATCAGGAGCATGCCCAGCCATTGTAGGGAGGTCATACAGGCTCGTGGAGGCCCCACACTACTGATCATCATTTCCTTGTCTTGAGTCATTTCCACTGAAGTTGGATCAGTCAGTAACTTCATTTTCCACTTTAATTTTGAGCATCATTCCAAATTCAGACCTCCGTGGGATATTAGTTGTGATTTATGTTGATCATTTTTAGGTTTTATTGTTCTCAACACATTCCCCTATGTAATGAGGAAAGATTTACAACTGGAATATTTCATTCAGTGATATCTAGGATGTGGGATTTTAGTGTTCCCTTATTTTTTTGAGCAGTGTATATAGAATGGATGTTCTATATTAATTTTGAATGTTTACTGCAGCTGTAGCATTATTGTTAGTAATCACTGTAATTGGCTTTTAGGTCCATGCTCCTTTCTTACTTTTCTTAGGTGGATACATAGCAAATTGAGTATTTTGTTATGCGTGTGTCATTTATGAAGTTCTCCATAAAACAAAGTCATCTGGCTTATAGTTACTTATCTATTAAACACATGCATATAATGTCCTTCTTGACGAAGTCTCTCCTTCATCCCCTTGGTGGCTTTCTTGTGTGGCTCAAGCTGTCGAAGAAACAATGGCAAAATTCTTCAGGTGCACTTGATGTCGCTGACGGCACTTTTTGAGGTCATTTCATGATTTTCAGTTCTCTTTTGATATTTTGACTTTTGACAAGTTTAGAAACTCAATCTGTCTTTACCAAGAGCCTTTGCTGACAGAAATTATGTTCTTCAGAAGCATCTTTGATGTCACACTGTCGTCACTTGAGGTGGTTGGCATGAAGCAATGTCTACAATGCCATGTAAAAATCTGGAAATCTCAGGTTTTTTTTCAAAATATTGTCACATTTTATAGTGCTAAATATAAAGTCAATATTTTGTTACATTCTTGAGTTTATTATCTGCTCAAGCTCTGATGAGCCCCCGAAAAGTGAGGTAGCATTTGTCTGTAAGAATGATTTAGATCTTCAGGCGAGTCTTAAAATGAGCTCCATGCTGCCATATAGTAATTCTGAGTCACGAAAATGAGCTTTTTAACAAATTTGAAATCCCTACTACCTTACTTTGTAGAGAGGTTTGATCAAAAAAAGGAAACAGGGTCTAAAAATGTATAATTTCAACTATAAACATGCTGTTGAAAAATTGACCCGCCATTTTGGATTTCTACAGACAGTTAAAAGGGTGAATTACACCTGAAGGGATCTAAGAATATCAAGAATTTCTAGTGGTATCAAAACAGGGTTTCACAAATAGGTTAGTCCAGCTTCAATGGACTATTACTGGTGGTGACATATTGATTTTATTTGCCATGCATGTCAAATAAAGACTATTCCATTCATCAATTCCGAAATGTAGTGGACGATGAAGAATCATTATTGCCAATCCCCAGACCCAAAAACTTGTATAGAAACTCATTGAGGAGCAAAACCCAAAGTTACTCACTATAACCATGAGAACTTCCACGTAAAGATCTTTCTATAAACATTGACATTTTCCGCTGACCCATGAATCCATATTTTTCCATATGACAAGGTATCCAGGTCGGGTGAAGCAGTTAATGGGAAACTTTCAGACATTGACATGATAATATCACTATAATGAGTAGGACACTGAGGAGAGTTGTCAGACCATGAAAATTGAAGCCTAGTAATTTTTGCAGAGGTCAGGCAGGTCTTGGGAGGAAAGTGTCCAGTTCAACAAGACAAGGCAGTTAGACAAGTCTCTGCGAACACATTCAGGGTCTGGGATTCTTCACATTTCTGCAAGGATTGAAGCTCACTTCTCATGGAGCCTTCCATAGATATTGAGCACCTGGATATCAGACTGTTGGGAGGAGTCAGATATGTTTTGAAGGTGGACAGAAAAATAATGGACCGTAGCAACGACTGGTTAAGAAGACAGTGGCCACCAATGATGATATATGGCAATTAGTGATGAGAGAACGTGCTTGGATAACAACTTATCCAGAGTATGTGGGTGTTATCTGAGCATCTGGGAATGCTCCTATATTATGATCAAGTCTCTGGGGCTGCATGATTTGCGGCTGTCTAACAGCCACAAATCATGCAGCCACAGAGCATTGAACATCATATAAGTAATATATTAGCAGATGCTCAGATAACACCCCAGAGTGCTAGGATAAGACGTTATCCGAGCACGTTCGCTCATCACTAATGGCAATCCTATAACTATAGAATTATTAATGGATAGGCGTCTTATAGATACTTCTCCATTACTAACTCGTGATCTTGATGCCACGTGACACTACAAAGGTGACATCAACTCCACAAATATTAACCCCACTTGCCATCACCACATGGCAAGTGGGAAGAGCTGGGCAAAATGCCAGAATTGGCGCATCTAATAGTCCCACATTTTTTGGGGTGGCTGCAGGCTGCTATCACTACATATGATCAGTACAGGATAAGTAATGTAATGTATGTACACAGTGACCACCAGCAGAATAGTGAGTGCAGCTGTGGAGTATAATACAGGATGTAACTCAGGATTAGTACAGGATAAGTAATGTAATGTATGTACACAGTGACTCCACCAGCAGAATAATGAGAGCAGCTCTGGAGTATAATACAGGATGTAACTCAGGATCAGTACAGGATGAGTAATGTAATGTATGTACACAGTGACTCCACCAGCAGAATAGTGAGTGCAGCTCTGGAATATAATACAGGATGTAACTCAGGATCAGTACAGGATAAGTAATGTAATGTATGTACACAGTGACTGCACCAGCAGAATAGTGAGTGCAGCTCTGGAGTATAATACAGGATGTAACTCAGGATCAGTACAGGATAAGTAATGTAATGTATGTACACAGTGACTCCACCAGCAGAATAGTGAGAGCAGCTCTGGGAGTATAATACAGGATGTAACTCAGGGTCAGTACAGGATAAGTAATGTAATGTATGTACACAGCGACTCCACCAGCAGAACAGTGAGAGCAGCTCTGGAGTATATAATACAGGATGTAACTCAGGATCAGTACAGGATAAGTAATGTAATATATGTATACAGTGACTGCACCTGCAGAATAGTGAGAGCAGCTCTGGAGTATAATACAGGATGTAACTCAGGATCAGTACAGGATAAGTAATGTAATATATGTACACAGTGACTCCACCAGCAGAATAGTGAGTGCAGCTCTGGAGTATAATACAGGATGTAACTCAGGATCAGTACAGGATAAGTAATGTAATGTATGTACACAGCGACTCCACCAGCAGAATAGTGAGAGCAGCTCTGGAGTATACAGGATGTAACTCAGGATCAGTACAGGATAAGTAATGTAATATATGTACACAGTGACTGCACCAGCAGAAGAGTGAGTGCAGCTCTGGAGTATAATACAGGATGTAACTCAGGATAAGTACAGGATAAGTAATGTAATGTATGTACACAGTGACTGCACCAGCAGAATAGTGAGTGCAGCTCTGGGGTATAATACAGGATGTAACTCAGGATAAGTACAGGATAATTAATGTAATTTATGTACACAGTTTTTGTACCAGCAGAATAGTGAGTGCAGCTCTGGATTACAATACAGCATGTAACTCAGGATCAGTACAGGAAAGGTAATATAATGTATGTACACAGTGACTCCACCAGCAGAATAGTGAGTGCAGCTCTGGAATATGATACAGTATGTAACTCAGTTTCAGTACAGGATAAGTAATGTAATGTATGTACACAAGTTTTTTTTATTTTTTGAGTATTCTGTTTTAAAGGAAACCTGTCACCTGAATTTGGCGGGACCAGTTTTGGGTCATATGGGCGGGGTTTTTCGGGTGTTTGATTCACCCTTTCCTTACCCACTGGCTGCATGCTGGCCGCAATATTGGATTGAAGTTCATTCTCTCTCCTCTGGAGGCAGCCAGCGGGTAAGGAAAGGGTGAATCAAACACCCGAAAACCCCACTGATATGACCCAAAACTGGTCCCGCCAAATTAAGGTGACAGGTTCCCTTTAAATAGGGGGGGGGGGCGATAATAAGAGAAAGGTCAGCAGTAAGCATGCAGACCTATACATTATATACAGAGCTCCTGTGTATAATATCACCAGTGATCACTGTATTACCTGTGCACAGACACTGCATACTAAGTACAGATCTCCTGTGTATAATGGCACTTATGGTGATAGTATTTTATTTTTTTTATTACTGATCAGTATCGTAGTATTCGGTCACTTTGTGGTGGTAATATGTGGTCTGGTCATGGTGCGGTGATATTTGTCCCTTGTATGTGCTATTTGGTCACTATGTGGTAATAATATGGTGTCTGGTCATGGTGTGGCATTTGTTCCTTGTATGTGATGTTATTCGATCACTGTGGCGGTAATATGTGGTCTTGACATGGTGTAGCGGTATTTGTTCCTTGTATGTGATATTATTGGTCATTTTAAATATTGAAAAATAAATACAAATATACCTAAATTGTATTGCATATTTTAACAAATATTTAATAGGTTACAGCAGAGTAGGGCTCGACCAAAAGTGTCTACCCTGTTATGGTGGCGGCTTAAAAAATCTTTTGGCCAAAACAAAAGGTGCCGGCTATATGTGTGATCTGGTGACTGGAACTGTTAATGTGTGATAGGTGAGAAGTGGAATTTTTCCAAGAGAGAGCGGTGGGACTGTGGACAGTTCGAGGGGTGGAGCATGGAGGCGGGGCTGGGGTGGAGCCTGGGCGAACTCTCAAGGGGGCCCCGAAAAATTTGCCAGTATGGGGCCCCAAAATTTCTAGTGGCAGCCCTGCTTATGAAGGTTAGGGAGCCTGTTTCCACCGATGGTTCCAGGGTCATGAGCCAACTCTGTGAGTATGAAGAAGCTAGCAAAACCATCAGGAGGCACCTGGAGGAGGTGTGCTGCACAAGCACACAAGCTAGGGAGGACAGTGACAACAGTGGCCAGGGAGAGGTGCTAATGGCAGAGATAAAGCTCCTGGAGTCCCCAGTGTGCCTTCAGAACTTCCATCTTGGTAATGATCTACCAGAGGAGGCACCTGGGGGCCAGAAGAATCAGGCTAAGAAGACAAAGCCAAAGCTGCAGGAAGCTTTAAGCTGCATGTATGCCTGGCTCCCTGTACCTCCTGAGTCGGCTGCAGGGTCAGCTCGCTGTATAAGCCCCATCTGTTATGATCCCAGTGGTAGAGGATCTCTGGTATTCCGACAAGGAAAACAAAAACATAGGATCAGCTCTAGGGAGGTGGAAACTGGGCTAACCGCATAACTGATCCTAGCACAACAACTAGAAGTAGCCGGTGAACGTGCCTACGTTGATTCTAGACGTCTCGAGCCAGCCGGAGAACTGACTACCCCTAGAGGGAAAATAAGACCTCACTTGCCTCCAGAGAAATTGAACCCCAAAGATATAGAAAGCCCCCAACAAATAATAACGGTGAGGCAAGAAGAAAACACAAACGTAGAGATGAACTAGATTCAGCAAAGTGAGGCCCACTAGTCTAGATAGGCAGAAAATAGAAAGTGAACTATGCGGTCAGCAGAAAACCCTGCAAAAACATCCACGCTGAATATTTCAAGAACCCCCACACCGACTGGCGGTGCGGAGGGAGAATATCAGCACCCTAGAGCTTCCAGCGAGCAGAAAATCACATATTAAGCAAGCTGGACAAAAACACTGAAAATGCAAATGATCCAAAGTATTCAAAACGGACTTAGCTTTTCTTGCATGAGACAAATGGAAAGGAATCAGGAGGAGACCATATAGGACTGGATACAACGATGCCAGGCAAGAGACTGAGTCCAGAGGAGACCTAAATAGGGAACACCCGCTGCTTAATGACCCAGCTGGAGCCCAGGCCTGCACCAAGACATGCCTAACACAGTACCGTTAATGACCACCAGAGGGAGCCCAGAAACACAGTTCACAACACCCATCACCCAGCCCAGGTTCTGCTGTGGATCCGGTGCAAAGGCAATGTAATGAGGCGCAGAGCTCCGTTTCTGCATGTAGTAGAGGAGACATAGCAGAAAATACATCAACCAAGAGGCTGGACAGTTAGAGCGACGGGCATTTGGTTAGGCCTCGATACTATGGTATGCTCCTCAGTGGGAGGGGGGAGCATCCTCCTCCTGCTCCTCCTCCTCCTCCTCCAGTTCGGTCTCTGGGGACAGCATGTTACAGCCGCGTCTCCTGGAGGTTCTAAAGAAGGTGGAGAGATCACAAATAGTAGACAGTTGAGAGGTTGATCTATCCTTCTGGATAGAGAGTTATGACCTCGGGGCCTTCTGAGATAGTAAAGTGGGGAATACAGTGTGGTCCTCCCAACAGCCGAGCCAGGCAGTGTGTGTAGGAATGTGCAGGGGCAGTGATGCGTGTCCACCAAGGTCTAAGGTTGTGGAGCTCCTGCTGAGGATGGGCTTCACGGTAATTGACGTGTACGCCTCGACACATTCCTATTCCACGCCGGAGTTTGATGTCATCTCTGCTCTGCCAGAGAGGCTTGAGAACTTCTGGTTGAATTATGAGTTGGCAAAAAAATAGCCCAGCTGGCAAGACTTTGCCTTTCAGGTGGTGTCTAGCCAAAAACAAGTCAAGAAAGTGACCATGATGATTTGTAATGAGTATTTTTCTTTTTATGACATGGCTTGGTTGGTATGGAGAGGTTGTAGAGAATGATGCCAAAGAAAAACAGCAACGAGTTTGGTATCTGGTGAGGGGCCTGGACATTTATAGTAAAATTTAAGTGTTCAGGTAGTACGGTTGCACACATTCCATCATCTCCTTTCCTGGTTAGGGATCGTATCCTGGTCTTCAGCCAGAGTCAGCCAAAGCTCTGTCATAGGTGCGGCAACCCCACACACTTCTGTGCAAACTGCATTGTGCAGAAATATGCATTGTGTAGGGATGTCGGAAATCTTGCTGCATCTTGTGTAGAAATTAGGTGCCACCTGAGTGATGAATTATGTCACTCATTCAGCCGTTGTCCTCGCTCCTTCACTAATGCAATCGTGACCCAGAAAAGAGAAAACCGTGAGGCCAATTCTGCTGGAAAAGTGACTAGCAGGTGTAAGGGAGTAGAGGGGCCAGGGAGGAAAATCAAGAAAAAGACACCTGGCCTGCTGAGGCATCTAGACAAGCACAGACAGAAAAAGTAGCTGGGTGAGCCCCGGACTATTGGGGTGGCCCCTGTCCTGGATGCCTGTCTTGCTGATGAGGCCCCAAAGGATGATGAGATCAGGAAGATCCACAGGGAGGAAAGCACCACTTCTTCAAAATCCTCCTATTATGAAAGTATAGATGAGGATAGTAGGCAGTGACTAGAGGACAAGCGTCAGCTTGGCACCAACAAGAAGATAAAGAAGGGAGATAAACATCTTCTCATGCTCTGACCAAGGTACCTAAGGAGGGTAAAATTAACTCCCTTCTAGTTTGTCTTTCTAACTGCTTTCAAGCTGTTGAAAACATCTCTTCCTCGGAGGAGGCCAAGGGTGAGGTTTTGGCTTTGGCAGGGCTTACACTGGGTGCTGAGTCTACTTCTTCTGGGGATGCAAGGTCCTTGGGGAGAGGGACTGGCCCACAGAGCGGAGGCGAGAATGATAAAGGAAGAATAATTGTGGAAATGTACACATCTGTGTCATTAAACAGGGGGAAGGATTCCTCCCCTGAAGCTGGAGTTAAGAAGGAAAGTGGGAAGAAGAAAGCCATCTGTATAATTTTGTTTTCTCTGAATGGTACAGAGACCCCCTGGATGGGAAGAGGCTTTTGGAGGCTCAATTCATCTCTCTTGAAAGAAGCGAACATAAGACAGTCCTTTGAGGATTTTCCTCAGAGCCAGGTACCCTTATTGGATCTTTGCAGTTGTAAGACAGAGTGGTGGGAAATGTTCAAGAAAAGGGTGGCGAGATTCTTCCACCAGCTCTCGAGCCTCAATAGTCTTCATACAGGTATTGTCGTCTGTATGAAGGTCTGAGGAGGAAACTCGAGCATCTTGTCTCAGCTGGAGGTGGCTGCAAGGAAATCTCCAGAGTGAAATCTTTGGAAAAAGACACGCATCTTTGGTTTTTGTGAGGGATTACGGGAAGTACCACTAGCCCAACCCTTACGGAAACTGAAAGATGTCTGAATTCTATAAGAGCTTTAAGGACGCCTTGGTTCCCCTCTTGACTGAGGTATTCAATGAGTGTCTTTCCTCGGTCACTCTGCCGAAGTCAATGAGGAGTTCTGCCCTGATCATCTTGTAAAAGGATAAGGACTGAATTGGTGTACCATAGCATTTTTCAATGCAGACAGGAAGGTTTTGGCAAAGGTGCTCTTTATTTGGCTGTTGAAACTTACATCCCATAGAACTATATAATCACTGCATTTGTACTATGAAGAATACTTGATTCAAGTGAAAAGTTTATTCAAATAATATTGAAGTAGTGGAGCGATAGGCAAATAAAACGTTTTGGCCAACAAGAAGAGACCTGAAAATGGCTGGATCTGCAAGGAAGAATAGCAGAGGATCCCCAAATCCAGGTGATAAAATCTTGTTGCATTATTCCCAAGAAGACTTATGGCTGTATTAGCTCAAAAGGGGGCTTCTACTGTAACACCCCGGGGACCGGTTGTTACAGTGATGTTGCCTTCCTTTCGGGGAGGGCAATATCATTCTTGAAGGCAATGGGGTTCTGTTTACCAGGTAAGCACACACAGGCACCACATTCTGAATCCAGGCCAGAAGGGGGAGCTTTGAACCCGGATTCAGGGGAGCATCCCCCAACTTTATTGCTCTGGCCTGGAGGAGGAGTTAGAGAGTTAGTCCTGAGAGACCAAAGAGAGCAGACATCTAGGAGAGACGTGGAGCAGACAGCCGGAGCCGTGCAGCCAGTGAAGTGCTGCAGCTCCAGGAAAGGATAGAGAACCTGAAGGGTGAAGTGCAGTGGAGCACAGTGGAAAGGGGCATGGGAGTGGAATAGGGCTCAGCAGGGGAACAGCGGCAGGACACCCTCAGATCCAGAGCGCAGCGGCCGGGTACCGGGGGCCCGAGGCCTTAGTGGAATTGTAGGACACTTGGCAGAACCGGAGGACTAAGAACTTTATGTGATTGGCCCACACCACACCTGAGACGCAGCAGCACCTGAAGAGCCAGGGGCATGATAGAGTCCCTGTAAAACGGCTCAAGCTGCCCGTCATGCAGGTACCTGTCTTAGGACAGGGGGAAAAGAGGACTTTGCTAAACAGCTTCAAGCAGCAGGGACCTCATAGGACAGCGCTAGTTGGAAAGGCTTACGGCCCTAACCTGGGAGCGGGATTCCCCAATTGCCTCCAAGCCGGCCGGCCCCTAACTACACCTGTACCTGGTACCCTGGAATGAGGCCTGTTACATCTACAGTAAACCAGGTAAAGACTTTACAACTTGTGTCCTCTCCTTACTCATCGGCTTATACCATCTGGCCCACACACCTTGGGAGCCCTGGGGACCCCGCTTCACCTGTGTGAAGCGTCACCATCTATGCTGCAACAACGTCCCCCAGAGGACCCCTTTTAAAGCAGCGTCGGTCCCCCTATTGACTGAACACAACAGGTGGCGTCACGACAGACTTTACCACAATTCCCCTTAAAAGACCGTTCCCCTTTAATTGGGCGCCCAGGGTCACGGACAGGGTCGCAGCCACCGTGACATCCCCTTTAAGAGCGACCGGACCTGGTACCGAGTACCCCGCTGCCCTGGTAGGGCGCGCCACTACTCAATACTGAGCAAAGAGTCTGAATACATATGACCATGTGACATTTCAGTTTTTCTTTTTTAATAAATTTGCAAAAATGTCTACATTTCTGCTTTTTTTCAGTCAAGATGGGGTGCAGAGTGTACATTAGTGAGAAAAAAATGAACTTTTTTGAATTTACCAAATGGCTGCAATGAAACAAAGAGTGAAAAAATTAAAGGGGTCTGAATACTTTCCGTACCCACTGTATATTTGTATAGTTTGTGGCTATTTTATATAGAAGGTGTAAGGAGTTATTATTCTGTATATATAATATGTGTGTAAGGAGAGAATCAGCGGCTGGACCAGTGTTCATTATACTGAATATTTTCCAGCTGATATTTCTGTATTGTTTCTGTTATTATTATTGATATGTTTTTCATTTTTATAATAAAAGATCTACAGGATGTAACTCAGGATCAGTACAGGATAAGTAATGTAATGTATGTACACAGTGACTGCACCAGCAGAATAGTGAGTGCTAGGGTTGTGCGACTTTCATTTTTTAAAGATCGAGTCGGGTTTTGTGAAACCCGACTTTCTCCAGAGTCGAGTCGAGTGCAGTCGGCCGATTATCGCTAAAAGTCGGGGATCGACCGAAACACGAAACCCAATGCAAGTCAATGGGGAAGCATAGTCGGCACTGAGTGGAGGCCAGGAAAACACCTACAGTGCCCATTTTAATGCCAAAAACATCCATTCTTGTTTCTGAAGCTTGTCAATCTTAATTAACTTTATAATAATAGTTGTTCAATGGAACTTGGGGGTCATTTGGCAAAAGTTGTGGGGGGTAGGGCTGGTTCAAGGTTTTAGTGGGCCCAGGAATCGTGGACTACGTCACGGCAGTGGAGCAGGGAGAGGTAAGTATTTCAACGTTGCAAGTGCTGTGATCCTAAGCAAGCGGTGGGGCACACTCGTTCGCATTGGCACTGGCACAGGGCCCCTCAAAGTACAGCGGTGTGTTTGCACGGCGGGGGCGCCTCCCACCAGCAGCGACACTTTTGCGTACTCTGAAAGGCCCTGTGCCAGTGACGTCGCCAACGAGTATGCCCCCCCACCTGATGAAGGAACCTGCACTTTCATCTGCACCTTCCTCTTTGTCCCTGTGTAAGGTGGTATAACATGCGGGAAGGGGAACCTTACTTTCAGCAGGGTCAGATTCTGGCTGTGTAGAGTGCAAGGGGAATGTAGTGGTCTAGGCCAATGTACCAGCAGACTCATCTAGCAGTGGCTGGGCAATGGGCAGGATGAGGAGGTGCAGCGCCCCAGAGTCCTGGACATTGCAGTACTGTGGCTCCGCCGCTAAGGGGGGCTATGGTACGTCTGATGGCACTGAAGGAGTTCATCTGACCAGGTATCACAGACACCAATACATTTCACAGTCTGGCCTCCAGGGGGAGCTAAGGGTACTATTCATTAGGCCACTCCTCACAGCCTGGTAAAACTGGGGGTTAGGCAGGAAGTTAGAGAGAACGCTGACTGGGTTGGAACCAGGCAACACCTTGTGGCAGAGGGTGTTGTAGGGGAAGATTCGGTAGGGTCCCTGTCAGGGGTGGGATCCTGACAGAGGCCTGGCAAACAGAGAGAAAGCTACGGGACCGCGCCTGCACTTGATAGCGGCAGTGCCCTAAGAAAGGACAAGAAGCGAGATTTATTGTGCTGAGTGAGAAACGAGATCAAAGCAAGAAGGAGAATACCAGTAGGAGTCGTGCTGTAAGATCGAGGCAACATCCTACTGAGGTGCAAACAACCGGCGGCCGGAACGCCGAGGAGGTACAGAGCTCTAAGCCATACTTCAAACCAACGGCAGGACAGTCAGTCACAGGCGGGCTGTCTCACCTAAATCACCTACGTAGACATAGGGGGCAACCTTTGGAGAGGGGCGACTCTAGGGTCCCGGAAGAGCTCCGAGCCTACCCGTCATACGGGTGCGTCCTAACCATAACACCAGGGAGGGACGGAGGATTAGCAGAAGATCATCTAATCGAGTTGTGAGGGAACACGAGAAACAGACACAACAGTTGTGGGGACTATCCCGTAAGCTCAGCAGGGGAGGACCACAACACATAGCGCTAGTAGGAAGGCACAGGTTTCCACCTGCTAAGGGAACTCTGGAGGTGCCATCGGACCGGCCGGACTTGCGCAGCCTGGTTAACCGTATTCCGGATTGAGGACTTTGAGACCTTCAGTAAAGAGGTAAAGAGACTGCAACCTGGTGTCCTCGTTATTAACTGCGACCGGCAATACACCGCACTACCAACACCATCCACACCTATTATTTATTTGGAGCGCCCCTCAGCAGGGTCACGGACCGGGCCTAGCCACCGTGACAACCCCAGAGCAGAGACTCAGAGGCCCGGTACCGGGTACCCCTCGGCCCTGCGGCAGTGGGGGCTCTGCAAACTTGGCATCACGAACAGGATCTACTTAAGCCTGAAGAATCGGGTCATGTGTGCCTTGGAACTGTGATTTACTGTGCTTGGACTGTACTTTATTGCAGAGACTGTGTGTTGTCGCTTGCCGCCAAAAAGTTCCCGCCAAAAGTCGCCACCATTGCAGCGCCACAGGGAGCGCAGAGTTTGAAGAAGGGCGTGCCATGGGAGGAGACTACCAGAGCGGCGCCAGAAGTGGCGACCGCCCCCTCCGACTCCTGCTGCGAGAGGACGACCTACCCAGCAGCAGAGGAGAACCGCCCCTGATTTGCAACGGCGGGAACGAGGTGAAGAAGGAGCCCGACCTCGGAGAAATGGCGGAGCCAGGTGCATGCGTTGCCGCCGAATGCCAGACAGCGACGATGAGCAGCAAGTGCCCGAGCAACGGCGAGGTGATCCCGGCTTGCCCTCACCCATCAGAGGCGGACTCGCGTCCACCGCCGGTGAAGGACCTGAACTCCTTGGAGCCGCCAGTGGAGGATCCTACCTATCCCAGCCACGGAGCCATGGAGGGTGGAGCCACATCAAGAGGCCACTCCGGAAGAGCCGCGGTCCGGGCTGCAGCCGATTCCAGTGTCCTCGTCAACGGAACAGATCGACATCGGTGGAATCACATCAGGCGCAGGTATGGACGGCACCCCTACTCCCCCGGCCGATTCTGCTCTCCCGACCGATCCGGCTCCCCTGACTGATCCCGCTCCTGTGACCGCTCCTCACCCCAGCAACAATAACCGTTTCCTCTCAGTGGAGCGGGTAGTCCTCATCCCCGACGCGATGGGGAAGCTGGTACCTCCACTACCGACCAAGATGGGGGAACCCATAGATGTAGGCCCGGACGGGGTGATCCTCCGGTGGGACACCCCCTGGAACGAGCCATATGGAGCTCCGGGGGAGAGCCTCACCCTTGCTGTGCTCACTTGGGAACAGTATAGACAATGTCTGATCCAACACTGGAAAAACCGAGATGGAACAGAACAATCTGATATGCCGAAGACGCAACGCAGGAAGCCTGCGCACAACAGGAACGACGTGGTAAAGCGGGGGACTGTGCTAGCCTTCCACCCGAAGAGGGGTTGGGGCTCCATACAGGAACCGGGACTACCAACTGACGTCTTCGTTACTAGCTACAACGTAAAAACTCCTGCTGCAGTCGAGATGGTGACCCATTGCAAAGGGGGGATCAGGTGACCTACACTCGCCGCCGGAATGCACAAGGATGGTGCGCTCGGAACGTCCACCGGTGTGAACCTGAGGGAGCGTCACCTGTTGCCGTGGCCCCGATTGATCCAGATTTGACAGATCTCGTTACTATCACCACCGTCCGCCTTGTAGCAGCCGCCGAGCTTGCAAGCAGGGTTAGCCTTCAAATCCAGACACCGGCTGATCTGATGGCACCTGAGAGACCAACTACCAGCACAGGTGCTGCCTCAGTCGGGGATCGAAGACCACCCCCTGCTCAGCCACCATCAGAGTAAGCAAAAATGCTTTAATGATTGTAAATAGTTCATTGTTTTCCTCCACTGTTTTGCTGCTAAAACCCGTCTAGGGTTATTCTTAAAGGGATCCCTTTGTTGACCCGGGATCCCTATTATTTTTGTTTGTTTTCTACTTTTTGCACAAGTTATCCAGGACTGCTGAATCATGAACAATGCATGATACAAACTCCTTGTATATAGTTTGCACCTTCTTAAAGGTGCTCTCTACTGGTTTTATATAAAAGACGGACTCTTTGCAAAGATACGGTTCTTGGAACTTGTACTGGAGTCCTTGCTGCATACGGACTTGCAGCTTGAGAAGTTGCACTACCTCATAGAGACTTGGTCCCCTCTTAAAGGGGATGTTCACATCCTGCACTTATGAACAGTGTTGCATTAAGTTGGTTGAATGGCAATAATGTCCTGAAAAGAAAGTATTGATGATGTTGATATGTGAAAGTTAAATGTAACCAATTAGTTGATTGTAAGAAATGTTCAATAATGTTAATAGAGGAATGAGGACAGGAAGTGAACCCGTAGGGGTTAGTAGTGAGTCCTCCTAGGAGCCATATAGAGATGGCTCAGTGCTCTTAAACTGAAAGAAAAATGATATGTTCTATACTGTGTATAGTAGTGGAAGGACAGTAGGCTCGGGCGGAAAGGAGCGGTCCTGTAACAGAAAGGAGAGGCAGTAGATCTGGAGCGGTTAGGACAGGCGGTCCTGCAGATTTAAAGAAGGAGAATGCATAAAAGTTAATTAGCCTTATATGTGATATAAGAAGGTCTTTAGTGGATTTAGCGAGTACGTCCTTAAAGGCAATGTTAAATTATTGTTCAAAATTTTGCACTTAGTAGAATACCCGGTTGGGTAAGAAAAGTTATTTATAGTAAAGTTATTTAAAAAGTATTTAACCATGTTTGTAACGTTCAAGTGTCCTCACCTCCCATAAAGGGAAGCTCTGTTAAAAAGTTGACTTGTACTTGCATTTTCAAAATTGTATGTCTTTTTGCTGACATGTATTGTTGTTTTCTTCCCAGTCCAGGAGTACTGGATTTAACCGGGGGGGAGTGCAGCGCCCCAGAGTCCTGGTCGTTGCAGTACTGTGGCTCCGCCGCTAAGGGGGGCTATGGTACGTCTGATGGCACTGAAGGAGTTCATCTGACCAGGTATCACAGACACCAATACATTTCACAGTCTGGCCTCCAGGGGGAGCTAAGGGTACTATTCATTAGGCCACTCCTCACAGTCTGGTAAAACTGGGGGTTAGGCAGGAAGTTAGAGAGAACGCTGACTGGGTTGGAACCAGGCAACACCTGGTGGCAGAGGGTGTTGTAGGGGAAGATTCGGTAGGGTCCCTGTCAGGGGTGGGATCCTGACAGAGGCCTGGCAAACAGAGAGAAAGCTACGGGACCGCGTCTGCACTTCATAGCGGCGGTGCCCTAAGAAAGGACAAGAAGTGAGATTTATTGTGCTGAGTGAGAAACGAGATCAAAGCAAGAAGGAGAATACCAGTAGGAGTCGTGCTGTAAGATCGAGGCAACATCCTACTGAGGTGCAAACAACCGGCGGCCGGAACGCCGAGGAGGTACAGAGCTCTAAGCCATACTTCAAACCAACGGCAGGACAGTCAGTCACAGGCGGGTTGTCTCACCTAAATCACCTACGCAGACATAGGGGGCAACCTTTGGAGAGGGGCGACTCTAGGGTCCCGGAAGAGCTCCGAGCCTACCCGTCATACGGGTGCGTCCCAACCATAACACCAGGGACGGACGGAGGATTAGCAGAAGATCATCTAATCGAGTTGTGAGGGAACACGAGAAACAGACACAACAGTTGTGGGGACTATCCTGTAAGCTCAGCAGGGGAGGACCACAACACATAGCGCTAGTAGGAAGGCACAGGTTTCCACCTGCTAAGGGAACTCTGGAGGTGCCATCGAACCGGCCGGACTTGCGCAGCCTGGTTAACCGTATTCCGGATTGAGGACTTTGAGACCTTCAGTAAAGAGGTAAAGAGACTGCAACCTGGTGTCCTCGTTATTAACTGCGATCGGCACTACACCGCACTACCAACACCATCCACACCTATTATTTATTTGGAGCGCCCCTCAGCAGGGTCACGGACCGGGCCTAGCCACCGTGACAACCCCAGAGCAGAGACTCAGAGGCCCGGTACCGGGTACCCCTCGGCCCTGCGGCAGTGGGGGCGCTGCAGAGGAAACAGATATAGAGCCGAAGAATAAAGTAGGCTAAATGCAGTTCAAAATTGGTAACAGGACTAAACAGGCGGCATTGCTTTGTTCAGTGGAGTAGCAAACCCAGGAGCAGCAGACACTGTTTTAAGGGCCCAAACACACTAATAGGCCAAATGCAGTTTAATATCTGATACTTTAGGCCAAAAGCCTAAAGACTGAAGCTCAGCTTTATTCAGTTGAGGGCAAACACCAGGGAGGGGCAGACACCGTTAGTAGGCCCTAACCACCAATTTTTAAAAACACAGCACTTAATGAGAGCCAGAAGGTTGAAGCTCAGCTTTATTCAGTTGACGAAAAACACCAGGCAGGGGCAGACACCGTTAGTAGGCCGTAACCAAAGTTGAAGGCCAAATGCAGTTTAATATCTGATACTATAGGCCGAAAGCCAGAAGGTGGAAGCTCAGCTTTATTCAGTTGAGGGCAAACACCAGGGAGGGGCAGACACCGTTAGTAGGCCCTAACCACCAATTTTTAAAAACACAGCACTTAATGAGAGCCAGAAGGTTGAAGCTCAGCTTTATTCAGTTGAGGAAAAACACCAGGCAGGGGCAGACACCGCTAGTAGGCCGTAACCAAAGTTGAAGGCCAAATGCAGTTTAATATCTGATACTATAGGCCGAAAGCCAGAAGGTGGAAGCTCAGCTTTATTCAGTTGAGGTCAACACCAGGGAGCAGCAAACAGAGGTATTATGCCCCAACCAGCACTTAAAAAAAAAAAAAAAAAATTAGAGCCAGAAGGTTGAAGCTCAGCTTTATTCAGTTGAGGACAAACACCAGGGAGGGGCAGACACCGTTAGTAGGCCGTAAACAAAGTTGAAGGCCAAATGCAGTTTAATATCTGATACTATAGGCCGAAAGCCAGAAGGTGGAAGCTCAGCTTTATTCAGTTGAGGGCAAACACCAGGGAGGGGCAGACACCGTTAGTAGGCCCTAACCACCAATTTTTAAAAACACAGCACTTAATGAGAGCCAGAAGGTTGAAGCTCAGCTTTATTCAGTTGACGAAAAACACCAGGCAGGGGCAGACACCGTTAGTAGGCCGTAACCAAAGTTGAAGGCCAAATGCAGTTTAATTTCTGATACTATAGGCCGAAAGCCAGAAGGTGGAAGCTCCGATTTAGACAGTGGAGGACAATTTGAATTAGGGACTGCAGACAGACTTAGTAGGCTGTCCCCTGTGGACCATGCATCCACCACATTAACCCATTGCGCCGTAATGGACACGTAATCTTCCGTGGCCATGCCTACAGGTCCATGCGTCTGTTGTCAGGTGCACCTTTGTACTCACAGATTGCCAGAGTGCATGGACAATGCGGTCTTTTACATGCTGGTGGAGGGTTGGGATGGCTTTTCTCGCAAAAGAAGTGTCGACTGGTTAGCTTGTAGCGTGGTACAGCGTAGTCCATCATGGCCTTATTAATAGTAAATAAAATATATAACTAGGCTCTATGAACTTTTAAATAGGTTCCAGGGGTACACGGGCAGCATTGGTGTGGTCAGTGGAGGAGTATTGCAAGTAGGGGCCGCAGACAGGCTAACAAAGGCCTAAAATAACAAACAATAGTCAGGCATGGCAGTTTTAAATCGGTTACATGGATACACAGGCAGGCACTCCAGGCAGCATTGTGGTCAGTGGAGGAGTATTGCAAGTAGGGGCCGCAGACAGGCTATCAAAGGCCTAAAATAACAAACAATAGTCAGGCATGGCAGTTTTAAATCGGTTACATGGATACACAGGCAGGCACTCCAGGCAGCATTGTGGTCAGTGGAGGAGTATTGCAAGTCGGGGCCGCAGACAGGCTATCAAAGGCCTAAAATAACAAACAATAGGCTCATGGCAGTTTTAAATCGGTTACATGGATACACAGGCAGGCAGCATTGTGGTCAGTGGAGGAGTATTGCAAGTAGGGGCCGCAGACAGGCTAACAAAGGCCTAAAATAACAAACAATAGGCAGGCATGACAGTTTTAAATCGGTTACATGGATACACAGGCAGGCAGCATTGTGGTCAGTGGAGGAGTATTGCAAGAAGTGTCTGACACAGTTAGTACTCCCAAAAAATAAATAGATGTTAATGTCTCGCAAAACAACTGTCGGGACCACACTCAGTCGGAGCAGCCTTTGGGAGTGGGGAATCACCAGAAATAATACACAAGACACGTCTCGTATAGTATATCACTGGGAAGCCTCTGTAGCACGCCTGCCTTCAAGGTGCTATCCCCTCTTTATATAGTTGTACAGGTAGTTCAGTGGTTATACAAGTTTTGCTTGTTTAAACAAAGAGAGAAAAGAGAAGACAAAAAAAAACAGTTTCGGCTATGTGATAGTTTCACAACAAACAAAACAGTACAGTTTCGCCTAAGTGGCAGTTTCACAAACAAAAAATAGGATTTCACACTATGGCTAAAATGTCCTTGAATGGACAGGTCAATATTGATCACAAATTCTTTTTGGTTCATTGAGGTAACCATTTTTGTTCCGCTCTTCACACAACTATAAATAAAAAAAAGGGTGGCATGCTTAGGTACAGGGGTGGGCTCATCTGCAGAGTTTATGACAAAGTAATTTGGCAGTAAATTAGTATTTACTGGTGTCAATATAGGACACTGACCCAGACTACTTTAACTAGCATCATAGATGTCAACAAATTGGTATTGTTTGTCAGTGCCAGGCATTGAATGATGTCAGCGCATAGACTAAACATTGGTGGAGCTGTGCGAGATAATTATGCACGTGGTAGAGCACAGTTTGAGCTGGGGGGGGGAACTCTCTTGTGGCCGGCGGTACCGCCCCAGGGCCCCTCATGTTACAACGGTGTGTCTGACGTTGGGTGCGCACCACCACCGCCAGAGACACTACATTGTACTATGAGGGACCCAGTGGCAGTGCCGTCGACCAAAAGCGAGCACACCCACCTCTTCTGACAAACAGCACTGTAACTAACGGGTGCTTGCGCCAAGTGTCGAGAGTGAGACAACGGCCCCGTGGGGGGAGTTTTCCCATTGGGGGATGTGTAAACATGTCGTATGCTGGTCAAACAGCTGCTGCAAATTAAGAGATTTGAACACTCAGTAAGACCAGTCCACAAGCAAGACCTTTTTATAGGAAAGCTAGGTGTCAGCCGGGAAAGGTGGGGAAAAATAATTTGAAATCCAGGAGTGGTTCATTTTAATGAAGGTGAGATCATCCACATTTTGGGTAGCCAGACGAGTCCTTTTTTCGGTTAATATTGAACCAGCAGCACTGAATACTCTTTCTGATAGCACACTAGCTGCTGGGCAAGCAAGCTCCTGCAACGCATATTCTGCCAATTCAGGCCAGATGTCTAATTTGGATGCCCAGTAATCAAATGGGAATGACGGTTGAGGGAGAACATCAATAAGGGCTGAAAAATAGTTAGTAACCATACTGGACAAATGTTGTCTCCTGTCACTTTGAATAGATGCTGCAGTACCTGTCCTGTCTGCGGTCATTGCGAAATCACTCCACAACCTGGTCAGAAAACCCCTCTGTCCAACGCCACTTCTGATCTGTGCACCTCTAACACCTCTGCCCTGTAGCCCCCTGCAGCTCGTGTGAGAACCATCACCGGCGCTGTGTGCTGGGAATGCCTGAATCAAACGGTCTACAAGAGTAGCTTGTTTGGTTGCTAATATCTGTTCGAGGTTCTCATGTGGCATAATATTTTGCAATTTGCCTTTATAGCGAGGGTCAAGGATGCAGGCCAACCAGTAATCGTCATCGCTTATCATTTTAATAATGCGTGGGTCCTTTTTGAGGATACGTAAGGCATAATCCGCCATGTGGGCCAAAGTTCCAGTTGGCAAATCTGCGGTTGTGCTGGTTTGAGGGGCAGTTACAGGCAAATCTACGTCACTTGTCTCCCTTACAAAAACAGAACCCGGCCTTGCAACGCCACTAATTTCTGTTGGCCGAGGAGAAGCTTCCTCATTAAAAAAGTACTCATCCCCATCATCCTCCTCGTCCTCCTCCTCCTCTTCGCCCGCTACTGCGTCCTCTACACGGCCCTGACCAGACAATGGCTGACTGTCATCAAGGCTTTCCTCTTCCTCGGCTGCAGACGCCTGCTCCTTTATGTGCGTCAAACTTTGCAGCAGACGCATTAGGGGGATGCTCATGCTTATTATGGCATTGTCTGCACTAACCAGCCGTGTGCATTCCTCAAAACACTGAAGGACTTGACACAGGTCTTGTAGCTTCGACCACTGCACACCTGACAACTCCATGTCTGCCATACAACTGCCTGCCCGTGTATCCTCCCACGAATACATAACAGCACGCCTCTGTTCGCACACTCTCTGAAGCATGTGCAGTGTGGAGTTCCACCTCGTTGCAACGTCGATGATTAGGCGATTCTGAGGAAGGTTCAAAGAACGCTGATAGTTCTGCATATGGCTGGAGTGTACAGGCGAACGGCGGATATGCGAGCAAAGTCTGCGCACTTTGAGGAGCAGGTCAGGTAACCCCGGATAACTTTTCAGGAAGCACTGCACCACCAGGTTTAAGGTGTGAGCCAGGCAAGGAATGTGTTTCAGTTGGGAAAGGGCTATGGCAGCCATGAAATTCCTTCCGTTATCACTCACTACCTTGCCTGCCTCAAGATGTACAGTGCCCAGCCATGACTGAGTTTCTTTCTGCAAGAACTCGGACAGAACTTCCGCGATGTGTCTGTTGTCGCCCAAACACTTCATTGCCAATACAGCCTGCTGACGCTTGCCACTAGCTGTCCCATAATGGCACACCTGGTGTGCAACAGTGGCAGCTGCGGATGGAGTGGATGTGCGACTGCGGTCTGTGGACGAGCTCTCGCTTCTGCAGGAGAAGGAGGAGGAAGAGGAGGAGGGGGGGCGAACGCCTACAGCCAACTCTTTCCTTGACCGTGGGCTAGACAGAAGTGTCCCAATATTGCGGTCCCCTGTGGACCCTGCATCTACCACATTCACCCAGTGTGCCGTGATGGACACGTAATGTCCCTGGCCATGCCTACTGGTCCATGCATCTGTTGTCAGGTGCACCTTTGTAGTCACAGACTGCCTGAGTGCATGGGCGATGCGGTCTTTAACATGCTGTTGGAGGGCTGGGATGGCTTTTCTAGAAAAGAAGTGCCGACTGGGTAGCTCGTAGCGTGGTACAGCGTAGTCCATCAGAGCTTTGAAAGCTTCGCTTTCAACTAACCGGTAGGGCATCATCTTCCTTTTCCTAATTAGAGTCTCATGTAGGGTGAGCTGGACTGGAGAGCTGGAGATCGTGGAACTAGTGGTGGTGCAGGTGGACATGGTGAGTGAGAGAGTGTTGGAGATGGTATTCTTGCCGGTGCCCTACATGCAGTGTTTCCTACTACTAACCTGGTGATTCCCTGACTGCTTTGGCCTGGCGACGAAAGCTGCACAGATACTGCAGGTGGCGCGGGAAATGGTGGGCTTACAGGGAGGGAAGGGATGTAGCGTTGCTGACTAGCTTCATTGGCCGAGGGTGCTGCAACCTTTAGGGACGTTTGGTAGTTAGTCCAGGCTTGCAAATGCATGGTGGATAAATGTCTATGCATGCAACTTGTATTTAGACTTTTAAGATTCTGACCTCTGCTTAAGGTAGTTGAACATTTTTGACAGATGATGCGCTGATCATTTGGATGTTGTTTAAAAAAATGCCAGACTGCACTCTTTCTACTATCGGATACCTTTTCAGGCATTGCAGACTGAGCTTCTTTAACCGGATGGCCACGCTGTCCTCCAACTGGTTTTGTTTTTGCCACGCGTTTTTGGCCAGATACGGGCCCGGTAGATGGAACCTGTTGTGATGTTGATGCCTGCTGCGGCTCCTCCTCCTCCGCTTCAGAACTACTGCCGCCTGCACCCTGTTCCCCCAATCGGGGTCCACAACTGGGTCATCTATGACCTCCTCTTCTATGTCGTGTGCAATTTCGTCTGTGTCACCGTGTAAGCCGGTGGTATAGCGTTCGTGACGGCGCACCATAGTCTCCGCTGGGTTTGATTCTGCCTCAGTGCACTGCGAGGGCATTGTTCTGGTCTGAGTCAAAGGAACAGCATAGTAATCTGGCTATGGCTGTGCATCTGTGCACTCCATGTCCGATTCAACTTCTAATGGGCATGGCCTGTTAACTGTTTCACTGTCTAACCCAGGAATGGTATGTGTAAAGAGCTCCATGGAGTAACCTGTTGTGTCGACTGACGCATCCTTAACTGTTGTTTTTAGTGAAGGACACAAGGAAGCGACTTGTTCCTGACCGGGAGCATCCACTGACGATGCACTGCTCTGACATTTGGCACTTTCCGAGGAGGAGGCGAAAGAGTTAGAGGCAGAGTCAGCAATGAAAGCCAATACTTGTTCCTCCTGCTCCGGCTTCAAAAGTGGTTTTCCTACTCCCAGAAAAGAGAGCGTTCGAGGCCTTGTGTAGCCAGACAACGAACCTGGCTCAACAACTCGAGACTTAGGTGCTGTACTGCTTTTACCACGACCAACTGATGCTCCACCACCACTACCATCATTACCAGCTGACAATGACCGCCCCCTTATTGTTTGCAAAACGTAACCAAAGTAACGCTATTTGTTACTGTAAAACAACTTATCAGGTGAACTCAAACTTCTGTAGGATTTATATATACCTTTATAGGTGCCTGACACTGAAAGGAAAATCAGGCCCAATGTTACACACTAGGTTTGCTGTGCCCCAATAATTTGAGACAGATGGCACACACAGGACCAGCACTCAAGCAGAAATGCCAATCTTAATCTCCCACTATTTTTTTTTTTTTCTGTAAGAATTTACCCTAAAAAAAAAAAAGGCCCAGTATTACACAGTGGTTTTCGGTGGCACACAATGAGAGACAGATGCCACACACAGCAATGGCACGGAGGCAGACTTGCCAATATTTATCTCCCACTAATTTTTTTTTTGGAAAAGGGAGAATTTAGCAAAAAAAAAAAAATGGCCAAGTATTACACAGTGTTTTCGGTGGCACACAATGAGAGACAGATACCACACACAGCAATGGCACGGAGGCAGACTTGCCAATATTTATCTCCCACTAATTTTTTTTTTTTGAAAAGGGAGAATTTAGCCCAAAAAAAAAAGGCCAAGTATTACACAGTGTTTTCGGTGGCACACAATGAGAGACAGATGCCACACACAGCAATGGCACGGAGGCAGACTTGCCAATATTTATCTCCCACTAATTTTTTTTTTGGAAAAGGGAGAATGTACCCCAAAAAAAAAAAATGGCCAAGTATTACACAGTGTTTTCGGTGCCACACAATGAGAGACAGATGCCACACACAGCAATGGCACGGAGGCAGACTTGCCAATATTTATCTCCCACTAATTTTTTTTTTGGAAAAGGGAGAATGTACCCAAAAAAAAAAAAATGGCCAAGTATTACACAGTGTTTTCGGTGCCACACAATGAGAGACAGATGCCACACACAGCAATGGCACGGAGGCAGACTTGCCAATATTTATCTCCCACTAATTTTTTTTTGGGAAAAGGGAGAATGTACCCCCAAAAAAAAAAAATGGCCAAGTATTACACAGTGTTTTCGGTGCCACACAATGAGAGACAGATACCACACACAGCAATGGCACGGAGGCAGACTTGCCAATATTTATCTCCCACTAATTTTTTTTTTGGAAAAGGGAGAATGTACCCAAAAAAAAAAAATGGCCAAGTATTACACAGTGTTTTCGGTGCCACACAATGAGAGACAGATGCCACACACAGCAATGGCACGGAGGCAGACTTGCCAATATTTATCTCCCACTAATTTTTTTTGGGAAAAGGGAGAATTTAGCAAAAAAAAAAAAAATGGCCAAGTATTACACAGTGTTTTCGGTGGCACACAATGAGAGACAGATACCACACACAGCAATGGCACGGAGGCAGACTTGCCAATATTTATCTCCCACTAATTTTTTTTTTGGAAAAGGGAGAATTTAGCCAAACAAAAAAAAAAAATGGCCAAGTATTACACAGTGTTTTCGGTGGCACACTGAGAGACAGATGCCACACACAGCAATGGCACGGAGGCAGACTTGCCAATATTTATCTCCCACTAATTTTTTTTTTGGAAAAGGGAGAATGTACCCCCCCCAAAAAAAAAAAATGGCCAAGTATTACACAGTGTTTTCGGTGCCACACAATGAGAGAGAGATGCCACACACAGCAATGGCACGGAGGCAGACTTGCCAATATTTATCTCCCACTAATTTTTTTTTTGGAAAAGGGAGAATGTACCCCAAAAAAAAATAAAAAATGGCCAAGTATTACACAGTGTTTTCGGTGCCACACAATGAGAGAGAGATGCCACACACAGCAATGGCACGGAGGCAAACTTGCCAATATTTATCTCCCACTAATTTTTTTTTTGGAAAAGGGAGAATTTAGCAAAAAAAAAAAAATGGCCAAGTATTACACAGTGTTTTCGGTGGCACACAATGAGAGACAGATACCACACACAGCAATGGCACGGAGGCAGACTTGCCAATATTTATCTCCCACTAATTTTTTTTTTTGGAAAAGGGAGAATTTAGCCAAACAAAAAAAAAATGGCCAAGTATTACACAGTGTTTTCGGTGCCACACAATGAGAGACAGATGCCACACACAGCAATGGCACGGAGGCAGACTTGCCAATATTTATCTCCCACTAATTTTTTTTTTGGAAAAGGGAGAATGTACCCAAAAAAAAAAAAATGGCCAAGTATTACACAGTGTTTTCGGTGCCACACAATGAGAGACAGATGCCACACACAGCAATGGCACGGAGGCAGACTTGCCAATATTTATCTCCCACTAATTTTTTTTTTGGAAAAGGGAGAATGTACCCAAAAAAAAAAAAATGGCCAAGTATTACACAGTGTTTTCGGTGCCACACAATGAGAGACAGATACCACACACAGCAATGGCACGGAGGCAGACATGCCAATATTTATCTCCCACTAATTTTTTTTTTGGAAAAGGGAGAATGTACCAAAAAAAAAAAAAATGGCCAAGTATAAGGCCGGAGACACACTGGTGCGAGAGACGGCCGAGTCTCGCTGGTTAAAAGCAAGCTGTGGCACCTGCATTCCGGAGCTGAGCGTGCAGCTCCATGTATTGCTATGGAGCCGCACGCTCCGCTCCGGAGTGCAGGTGCCACAGCTTGCTTTTAACCAGCGAGACTCGGCCGTCTCTCGCACCAGTGTGTCTCCGGCCTTACACAGTGTTTTCGGTGCCACACAATGAGAGACAGATGCCACACACAGCAATGGCACGGAGGCAGACTTGCCAATATTTATCTCCCACTATTTTTTTTGGGAAAAGGGAGAATTTAGCAAAAAAAAAAAAAAAATGGGCAAGTATTACACAGTGTTTTCGGTGGCACACAATGAGAGACAGATACCACACACAGCAATGGCACGGAGGCAGACTTGCCAATATTTATCTCCCACTAATTTTTTTTTTGGAAAAGGGAGAATTTAGCCAAACAAAAAAAAAAAGGCCAAGTATTACACAGTGTTTTCGGTGCCACACAATGAGAGAGAGATGCCACACACAGCAATGGCACGGAGGCAGACTTGCCAATATTTATCTCCCTGCAGTTATCTCAGAAAAGTATGGCAGGCAGCTATAAAAAGGACTGCTGCACACAAAAGTGTGGACAAACACACAAGATAGCTGTGCAGAAAGGAAGGAAAAACAGGATTTGTGCTTTGAAAAAAGCAGTTGGTTTGCACAGCGGCGTACACACAGGCACAGCAACGCAGCTATCAGGGTCAGGGAGCCTTCTAGTGCAGCCCAATGAGCTACAGCGCTGAGGAAAAAAAAATGTAGCTTCCACTGTCCCTGCAATCAAAAGGTGGTGTTGGACAGTGGAAATCGCTACAGCACAAGCGGTTTGCAGCTTTATGTGCCCTGCCTATCACTATCCCTGCTTCTGAAGAAGCTGCAGCATCCTCTCCCTATGCTCAGATCAGCAGCAGTAAGATGGCGGTCGGCGGGAACGCCCCTTTATAGCCCCTGTGACGCTGCAGAAAGCAAGCCAATCATTGCAATGCCCTTCTCTAAGATGGTGGGGACTGAGATCTATGTCATCACGCTGCCCACACTCTGCGTCCACCTTCATTGGCTGAGAAATGGCGCTTTTAGCGTCATTGAAACGCGACTTTGGCGCGAAAGTCGCGTACCGCATGGCAGACCCCACACAGGGATCGGCTCGGTTTCATGAGACGCCGACTTTGCCAAAAGTCGGCGACTTATGAAAATGAACGATCCGTTTCGCTCAACCCTAGTGAGTGCAGCTCTGGAGTATAATACAGGATGTAACTCAGGATCAGTACAGGATATGTAATGTAATGTATGTACACAATGACTGCACCAGCAGAATAGTGAGTGCAGCTCTGGGGTATAATACCGGATGTAACTCAGGATCAGAAAAGTAATGTATAATGTATAAAGTGATATAAAATGAATTCCCCAGTGTGAACACTTTGTTTTTGCAGTAAGCGCTGGCAGTAATGGTCGGTATCGGAGCATATGTATGCACGGGGAGTGTGAATTGAGAGAATCTTGGTTCTGGTGGGAACATCTTGTGTGTGGCTTGATGGGTACACGTCTTATCTTGAGTGGCCTTGCTATCAGGTTGTATCACTGCAGGTTATCTGCTGCTTCTGTCATCATGCACTCTTCATTTTCAAAGACCTGAACGCTTTCAACACACACAAATCTCTGCCCTTAGGAGACCATAAGCAGCGATCTGCCAAGTGTCCCGACACGGCTGTGATCCCGATCCGGCACTTCACACTCTCTCGTGCTTACTAAATATCCCAGGAATTATCACAGAGGTGGACATAGTTCAGAGCAAACAGTGAGTGCCCGCAAGTGCTTGTGGTTAATAAATGTGCGTGTCCCCTTTAAGTGCATACTCTACATGGAGGCATCATCCTCTTCTTGATGTTTCTTCCTAAGATCTGTTTCTTGGAATGACTCCAATAGAAGTCTATAGGGAAATATTACACTGACACATATTGCAGTTGTGTGGACAGAACAGGAGGGGGGTTCAGTCTTTGGATCAGTTTGTTGCCATTTTCGAGATCTTTGCTTGCTGTCAGTGAATATGGAACATTTTTTATGGCACCCAACGTCTAGTAGAAAACGTCAGAACGTTTCCTAGTATAATTGCTAACCCTTCTTTCCATAGGCCTGTACTGGCCCTCTAAGTACCCAGATAATTAAAGTGTCAGGTATTAGCAGTGTGACGCCTGTCTGCTGTTTCTGGTGATTTAAAGGGCCAGTCCACCATTTTGACAGCTGTGGGGAAACATTAACTCTACATTTATCTTGATGGAAAGATTTCTGAGCAAGTGACAATTTCATCCCATATAATGAGTGCGAGATCCAGAGATGGAGACAGATTTCTCATGTAATGAAGCCGCTCTCAGGATCGGAGTATCACACTGCTCGGAAACAATGACGGGCCCATACAATCATGGACATGAAAGGAGGGATAAAGTATCCAAAGAGGGGATGTGTAATGCTTAGATGCATCAGATGGTATAAGCGCCATGGAATAAATGATGCTATAATAATAAATAATAATAATAATAACACACATCAGTCTAAGCCTATGTTCACATGTTGTGTTGTCCAAATTTAAAGCTGCTTTTTACAGTACCAGCAAAAGCTGTGAGATTTCAGAAATCTCATGGGCACGCTTGATTTTTTTTTCTGGTTGAATTGTAAAATTGCTACGTTTTGTTTTTTTTTAATCTGCAGCATGTCAATTTTTTCAGTGTTTTTGCAGCATTTTTTTCACCCATAGAAAGTGACAAGTAAGTGTAAAAATGCAGCAAAAACTCTGATATCAGTTTTTGCAGCGTTTTGGGTGAAAAAAAAAAAACGCAGGTACAGCAGGATGTGAGACCAATTTATTTGTTGTGATTTTTCCCAAACCATAATATCTTGGTATTATCCATGGGCATGGATGTTAGGCTGGTTTAAAACTTCATTTTGATCTGCAGGGTTTTTTAAAAAAAACGCATGTGGTGAAAAAACGGATGTAAACTCGGCAAAACGCCGCGTTTTTTAGATGCATGCGTTTTTGCATGCAGGAAAAAAAATGCGGCGTTTTGTGGCTTTTACATGCATTTTTTCCTGCGTTTGCGTTTTTTAAACGAATGCTGAGAAGTGTGTGACAGCTGCCAATCATCAAAATCAACTAGAAAACCCACTAAAAACAGAAATAGCTAGGGTTAGGGTTAGGGTTAGGATCCCTAGTAACCCTAGGGATCCTACCCCTACCCCTATCCCTAACCCTACCCCTAACCCTAACCCTAACCCTAGGGATCCTAACCCTAACCGTAGGGATCCTAACCCTAACCTAAGGGTTAGGATCGTTAGGGATAGGATCCCTAGGGTTAGGGTTAGGATCCCTAGGGTTACTAGGGATCCTCCTAACCTAAGGGTTAGGGTTAGGGTTAGGATCCCTAGTAACCCTAGGGTTAGGGTTACGGTTAGGGTTTTCTTGTTTTTTCTTGTGTTTAGGGTTAGGGTTAGGGTTTTCTTGTTTTTTCTTGTTTTTTCTTGTGTTTTTCTATAAAAACGCATGCGTTTTTAACACAAGCAAACGCATGTGCTTAAAAACGCATGCGTTTACATAGACAGCAATGCATTTTTTTGCCGCGAATAAACGCATGCGTTTTTTTGCGGCAAAAAAACGCCGCTAGAAATTACTACAGGTTGCATTTCTGCAAATGAACGCACGCGTCAAAAAACGCATGCGTTGCCGAAAACGCGTCAAAACGCATGCGTTTTTAATGTTAAGTATAGAAAAAAAAATGCATGCGTTTTTTAGCGCTAAAACGCTGCAGATCAAAATGCAAGTGTGAAACCAGCCTTAGTGTATTTTTATTGTAATATTATTTGCACTTTATTTTTTTTTAAAGCAACGCATTAGGACAGGTGCAGACGACCGTACATTTTCTCGGATGAAAAGATGCAGGGAGAAATGTCTCCATTCTGTCAGTCCGTGAAAATCAGACTGCACTCAGATGTCATCCGAGTGCAGTCCATATTTCCTTGCATCCATTGACTTGCATGGCTGCAACAATTGTTTCCTCGAACACACTCTATCCAAGGAAAAAGTCGGACAAATGCTCGGCCTCGTAGAATAACATTGGTCCGGGTGTGATCCAATGTTTTTACGGATCTCACTCACACCCAAAATACATCCATCTGAACGAGCCCCGTAAGACAGTTGCCGACTAATTCTCCTTCCTCCACGTCTTTATAACCTTAGTTTACGACTGCGCTTCATACATGAATCCAACTTTTTTGTTGTTCATGTTAGTCACAATTTTTTCAGACATAAAAAGACATTTTATCCTAAAAACATTTGAACAAATTTACCATTTTTTTTTTTGCAAAAGTGTTTTATGATTTTGAACTTTAGAATGCAGCAAAAATACGAAAGCAGAAAGAAAAGCAGCAAAACCCCCCCCAAAACTGCAATTTGGTTGAAGTCTTTTTTTATTGCCAACAGATCAGGCTTTGGCTGCAGAGATAAACGCAGCAAAAAGGCAACGCATGAAAATATATTAGATAAGAAGGAAGACACCTGGGGGCGTTTCTGAGCAATCTCCATTGTTTTTGCTTGAAAATCCGCTTGAAAAACTCAGCAGCTTCACAAAATATCAGCTGCAGATACCCTAAGGCTATGTCTCCATGTTCAGGATTCCCTGTGCGTTGGACGCTCTGCCCAAAGCGCCACCGGCCGCCTGTTGTACGCGCGGTGATTCCGCACTGAGAGAGCACTCTATATCTCTATATCTTTTTTCTACCGGCTATCACGGTACCAAATCACTTTTTTTTCATTTATCTTGCTTAGACGGAGCGTCTCCACAAGATAAATAGACATGCTGCAGTCTGGAAAGACGCGCCGCATGTCCGATTACGCAGGGTCGCCGGGTGCATGTTCGCACGCATAGTGGAGACGGGATTTCATAAATTCCCCTCCACTATGCTGTAACATCTGGATGCTGCGGATTGGACACTGCGGCTGTACGCAGCGTCCAATCCGCAGTAAATCCTGAAGGTTTCCTGACCGTGGAAACATAACCTTAGGTAGTATTCATGAGCAAAACTGACGGTATCACACTTGATAGGCTTAGATATATGACTGTGGAGTGCTTGCCAAGTCCTAGGGGTTGCTCGGTACAGGGTCCGGTCATCATTAAAGGGGTGGTCACGGTGGCAGTGACCCGGCCCGTGGCCCTGGGCATCCAAATTAAAGGAAAGGACTTTAAAGGGGTTATTAGAAATAAGAATGTTCGTGACGCCACCTGTGGTATTCGGTCAGGGGCGACCAACGCTGCTTAAAGGGGGTCCTCTGGGGAGTGATGACACTGCAGCAAGGATGGTATGGCTTCCCACAGTTGAAGCTTATCCACCTTGAGAAAGTCACCACGAGTGTCGGAACGCGTGGGTCCGGGGTTTCTGGAGGCTGGACTGTATGCTTGGGCAACCTTCTGACTGTATCAGGGCCAGGGCTAAGTATTATCCTACTTTAATCTCACGTTTGTGGGATTATGGCCAGGTCATCTGCTGGTACCCTTTCTTTCGGACCACATTAGGTCTGGCTCAGGACCCTTTGTCGGGTCTATAATCGCAGGTGTTACACTCCTTTACCAGCTGGCTATAGCCTATTGTGATTTGGTCTTCAGTGGAGGGTCCTATTTCTAATGCACATTGTATTGCTATATTTTTTTGCACATATATATATATTTATTGTGCATTTTCTGTACATCTTTTCCAGCCTAGAGGCAACCCTCTCATGGGTATTTTACCCTTTATTTATGGATCTGTTTCTGTGTATAGTATCCGTCAAGGATTTTTAAATGTTTTTATATGTGTTTTGGTTCTTCAATAAAGCTTATTTTGAAATTTTGATTGATGTGAAGTGATCCCTGTTATGTGCATGTATCTGTTTCTTTAAATTCTTTTGTATTAGAAATAAGAATGTTCGTGACGCCACCTGTGGTATTCGGTCAGGGGCGACCAACGCTGCTTAAAGGGGTCCTCTGGGGAGTGATGACACTGCAGCAAGGATGGTATGGCTTCCCACAGTTGAAGCTGGGTCCCCAGGGCTCCCGATGTATTTGGCAAAGATGGTGTGGTGCCGGAAATAATCAGAGGACACAAGGTTGCAGTCTCTTTACCTGTTTTACTGGTTGTTTATGGCCACAGTCCAGGGTACCAGCAACAGGTGACCGTGGAGACCAGGCAGCCTGGAAACGAGTTGAATTCCTCTTACCAGGTTAGATTGAGAGCCTTCCACTACACGCCGTATAATAGTTCCTTGCTGCCTATGGCTTCTTTCAAGGTCCTCTCTCACTCTCTGTCCTGAGACAATACCTGCATGGTAGGCAACGCGAGCCATTTTATAGGGGTCTCTATCCACGGTGACTCCGGGCTCTGGATGTTGCTGTACCTCAGGGTATAGGTTGGGTAAGTTACTTTCAATCTCCTGCCCTCCGGTTTCTGCTGTGGGGCATACAGTCCCAAAGAGCCTCGGATTCCCGGTGTCCGGTTCCTGCACTTCAGCGTGGAGGGAGCCCAATCGCAGCTCTCCTCCAGCTACTCGCTTCTCCTGTGCTCCTTCCTTCTTCACTGTCACACAAACTCCAGGCTGAACTAACTAACTCCTCCAAGCCAGAATAGGGAAGCTCCCCTGAAACCAGGTCTAGAGCTCCCCCTTCTGGCCTGGAGTCAGAGCATGTTGCATGTACAAGTTACCTGTCAAAGGGATCCTCCTCGTTTCCAGGCATGACATCACCTTTCCCGAGAGGAAGGTAATACCACTGTGGTACCCGAACTCCTGGGGTGCCACAACTGCATCAGATAGTATCAGACATAACAGGCTTAGATACATCAGTTCAGCAGACAGTATCACCCATGTGAGGCTTAGATACATCTCCTCAGTAGACAGTATCACACATGATAGGCTTAGATACACAGTTCTGCAAAAAATACCAAAGATCATATTATTTAGGCACATAAGAACAGCAGATAGTATCAACATTGGCAGGCTTAGATACAGGGGCTCGGCTGATAGTATCATGTGTCATAGAGTAATGTACGTGCACACAGAGCTTTTTAGAGTGGGATTCACTTTTGAAAAAAAAAAATCAGAAAAATCTTTTCAAAAACACTTGAAAAACTCTTCATTTTCATTTCTATTGTAAAACCACATTGCTGTTCACATTTTTCAGTCTCTTGAGTGATTTTCTTCTGCTTCAGGTTCTGACAAAAGCCTGGTGGGAAAAGAAGAAAGTGCAGGTGATTTCTTTGAAAGGGATCCTGATAGGATCTACTCCAAACTAAGCAACATCCAATCAGAAAGCTGCAAAAAATTCCCTAAAGAAGGGGAACTTCCTGCAGGGGTTTCCACTGGAAAATTCATCATTTCTGAATGCCTCAAAATAAATTCTGTGTGCAAAGAGCCTTAGAGAGTATCACGATAGGCTTAGATACAGCGGATGAGCAGAATGTATTGCACACGATAAGCTTAAATACAATACAGCGGATGAGCAGACTGTATCACACACGATAAGCTTAGATACAGCGGATGAGCAGACTGTATCACACACGATAAGCTTAGATACAGCAGATGGGCAGCCTGTATCACACACAATTAGCTTAGGTACAGCAGATGAACAGACTGTATCACACACAATAAGCTTAGATACAGAGGATGAGCAGACAATCACACACGATAAGCTTCGATATAGCGGATGGGCAGACTGTATCACACACAATAAGCTTAGATACAGAGGAAGAGCAGACTGTGTCACATACGATAAGCTTAGATACAGTGGCTCCCTGAATATTATATCATGCTGACATTGTACAGGGTGACATTATCATGTGTGCAGGGCACCGCAGTACTGTACCTGCTGTATGATAATTAATCAGGTGGAGCAGAGTTTAGTGCGGCAGCTCCTCTGTTATCCTGCTACCTGGAGCTGCTTTACGTGTCCTGCCATTGTTTCTGGGATTAATGAGGGGTTTGGGGAAGATTAAGGGGTTAAGGGCAGAGAGGTGCAGTGTCAGGGGAGAGATGCCGATAACAACCACCTGACACGTCCATCGCTTTCAAGTAGATATTATGAAATGTCCTGACTACAGAGACTGACAGCTCGACACACATTAACGCTCCGTGCTCTTTTATGTTCAAAGCTGTAATCTTACCTGCGAAGGGGAATGTTCAGGATGGGCTGTCACTGTAATATGGGGGGTGTATTACAAAGTGAGAAATGCAGTAATTAGATTGCAGATATAGCTAGTTTTGTATGTATGGACACCGCACAATACCAGTTCTCCTATTCTGTATATATGGGCACTGCACACTACCATTTCTCCCTCTATATATATATATATATATATATATATATATATATATATATACAGAGTAGGAGAAGTCGTACTGTGCAGTGCCCATATATGCAGAATAGGAGACGTGGTACTATGTGCAGTGTTCATACATACAAAACACCCCAGGAAACCGGTTGTTACAGTGATGTTGCCTTCCTTTCGGGGAGGGTGATGTCAAGCCTGGGAGCAAGGAAGATCCCTTTAACGGGTAGTACATGCAACACATTCTGACTCCAGGCCAGAAGGGGGAGCTCAGAACCCGGTTTCAGGGGAGCTTCAACAGATATATATATTCTGGTCTGGAGGAGGAGTTAGTTAGTCTGGAGGAGATTGAGAGAGAGGAGTGTAAGGAGAGCCGGGGCCGTGCAACCAAGTGTGGTGCTGCAGCTCCAGGCCAGAAAGGAAAAGCAGGAACATTGCATTGATAGCAAGTGCCTGAGGGGAGAAGCACAGGAGAACACAAGAGCTGGAAGGGAGCTGCGGTTGTGCTCCTTCCAAGCTGCAGCGCAGGAACCGGGCACCGGGAGCCCGAGACTGTGTAGTACTTCATGCCCCACAGCAGAACCGGAGGACAATAGATTTTAAGTCGACTGTCCACACCCCAACCTGAAGGTACAGCTGAAGACACCGCAGCAACAGGCCCTGCAGCCAGCGCACCTGACCCCAGCGGAGGCGGAGAGGGAAACCGGCACCGGAGAGACAGGTATTAAAACAGGAAACCCTGGTGGCCAACTCTAACACCTGGCCAGGTAGTTACCACTGTAACCTGGGACCGCATGGCAGATCTGGGGGTATACTCACAGACCCGCTGGTACCTGAAACCTTGTCCCTCAGGGCATGCAGGCAGCAGGAAACCATACACTGGAGGCACCCTAAGTCAGACCTGATGGGGTTCCCAGTAGAGGCCCAAGCAGCAGCGAGTCACGTAGAGATGGTAGAAAAGGAAAAGTACTGCCAGCGGCAGATCTTAAAACTTGTAGCAGAGGATAAAGAGCGCAGAGTCAAGTGGGAGGCAATGGAGGAACGTAATATGCTGGCTAAAGCCCTGTCCCGCAAAGCTAGACCCGCGGATAGAGGACCAATAAGGAAAGTAACTGTGGTTTCATTTAACTTGGACAGAGGATGGGGGTTTATTAAGGAGCATGGAGAACATACAGTACTCTTTGTTAAGAGACATTGAATCACACCTCTTAAAGGGACACCCACACCGTGACCTATACCCAGGAGACAAAGTCACATTCACCCGGCACAATGGTGAAAGGAGACATTATGCCCTGAGTGTAAAAAGGTGCATAGAAGAACATGCTAATACCAGTGTAGCATCTGAGAGTAGGGTACATACCCAGGCTACACAAACCCTTGTTCCTGGACTATTCACAGAAGAGTCGCTTGTTGTGACATATAAAAAGGAACTTCCCCAGTCAGGAAGCAGTGGACACCAGAACCTGCCCTGGAAAAGAAAATAAAGAAGAGGAACCAATAGATAATGACAACTGAGGTTCATAGTTAGTAACCTGGTTTAAGAATGTTCATTAAAGTTAAAAGGACAGTAGTTAGTTGGCGCCTCTTAAGATGCCCCTTATTGGTTTTACCACGCAATGGTAACGTGTGTGGAACCCTGTTTGCCCTATTTGTTTCTAAGACCAAAAAAAAAAACGTTTGTCGTGGCCGAAGACAAGTTCTGGATGTTATGTCTTGCAGCCCGCTTGGGGGTTTAGAACGGATCCCCCGAATCACTGCTGTCATTGGTGCACAAGGACACCTTGATATTAAAATGTTTGCACTTTTGATGTGATGTTTTCATTTATGTAAATTTTAAGTTAAGTAAGATTTCAAACCAAGAACCTCCCACAAAGGGAAGCAAAAGTGTTTACGTGTTTAACCTGTTGATATGCATATCCAAAATGTTTTGCAACATCTTTAACCTGTAACTGTTTTTGTTTCTTTTCCCAGTATGGGAGTACTGGAATTAACTGGGGGAGTGTAACACCCCAGGAAACCAGTTGTTACAGTGATGTTGCCTTCCTTTCGGGGAGGGTGCTGTCATGCCTGGAAGATCCCTTTAACAGGTAGTACACCTATGTGCAACACATTCTGACTCTAGGCCAGAAGGGGGAGCTCAGAACCCGGTTTCAGGGGAGCTTCCCTAGATATATATATATATATATATATATATATATATATATATATATTCTGGTCTGGAGGAGGAGTTAGTTAGTCTGGAGGAGATTGAGAGAGGAGCGTGAGGAGAGCCGGGGCCGTGCAGCCATGTGTGGTGCTGCAGCTCCAGGCCAGAAAGGAAAAGCATGAATATTGCATTGATAGCAAGTGCCTGAGGGGAGAAGCACAGGAGAACACAGGTGCTGGAAGGGAGCTGCGGTTGCGCTCCTTCCAAGCTGCAGCGCAGGAACCGGGCATCGGGAGCCCGAGGCTGTGTAGTACTTCATTTCCCACAGCAGAACCAGAGGACAGTAGATTTTAAGTCAACTGTCCGCACCCCAACCTGAAGGTACAGCAACACACAGAGCCCGAGTCATGATAGAGACTCTGTAAAAAGGCTCGAGTTGTTTCCATGCAGGTACTGTCCCAGGACAGGAGAGTGAGGATCTTGACAGAAGTCACAGGCAGCAAGATACTTGCTTATTCAGCGGAAGATGGAAGGCTTACGAACCTCACCTGGGAAAGGGATCTGTAATTGCTTCCAGGCCGACCGGACCTCACCAACACCCGTTGCTGGTACCCTGGACTGTGGCTGTCTACCATCAGTAAACCAGGTAAAGAGACAGCAACTTTGAGTCCTCTATTTATTTCTGGCACCACACTATTTTTGCCAAACACACCGGGAGCCCTGGGGACCCCAGCTTCACCTGTGGGAAGCCATACCATCTTTGCTGCAGTGCCATCACTTCCCATAGGACCCCTTTTGGCAGCGTCGGTCACCTCTGACCAAATACCCAAGGTGGTGTCACGAACATTTCTTATTTTACAAACTTTATTCAAACCCCACTGCCGTGACACATCCCTTTAAGTACCTGACCCGGTACCGAGTACCCCACGGCCCTGGTGGGCGTTCCATAGGCACTGCACAGTACCTATTCTCCAACTCTGTGTATATACTGTATATATAAATATATATATATAGGCACTGCACAGTACCACTTATTCTATTCTGTATATATGGACACTGCACAGTACCACTTCTGCTATTCTGTATATATGGACACTGCACAGTACCACTTCTTCTATTCTGTATATATGGACACTGCACAGTGCCACTTCTCCAACTATGTGTGTATGGACACTGCACATGCACAGTACCACCTCTCTTATTCTGTATATATGGACACTGCACAGTACCACTTCTCTTATTCTGTACTAGATGGTGGCCCGATTCTAACGCATCGGGTATTCTAGAATATGTATGTATGTATATAGCAGCCACATAGTATATAGCACAGGCCACGTAGTATATAGGAGCCATGTAGCATATAGCAGACAAATACTACGTGGCCTGTGCTATATACTATGTGGCTGCTATATACATACATACATAAATATTGTAGAATACCCGCTGCGTTAATACAGGCCACGCAGTATATAACAGTGGCCACGCAGCATATAACACTGCCCACGTACTATATAACACAGCCCACGCAGTATATAACACAGGCGACGTAGTATATAACACTGGCCACGTAATATATAGCACAGCCCACGCAGTATATAGCAGCCACGCAGTATATAGCACAGCCCCGCAGTATATAACACTGGCCACGTAATATATAGCACAGCCCACGCAGTACATAGCAGCCACGCAGTATATAGCACAGCCTGTAGACACCTGGGAATAGGAGCTGCCAATCTGTAGTTGACCGCTGACATCCCTGGAGGCCTCATATTTCTTTTTGCCAGAGCCAAACGCTGAAATTTTATTTTGCACATAGGTTGCTGGGGAATAAGGTTTGCGTTTTGTTTTTCTATATATAATATCCACTCAACTCTGTAGTATAGAGAAGGGGCAAGTAATACGTACGATGCAATAATAACCATCCTCTAGATATAGGGGCTTATTCACACTGAATTTGGCATTGCATTCATGTCCCCATTTGGGGCTTCTGTTTAAATCACAGAAAAATTGAATTCACATGTTCCCTTGACAGAGACTCTGAATTGAGCAAAGGCAAATGGAGAACAACGTACAAATCTTTGGGTTGCTTTTGCCTTCCCTTTTGGAGGTGTCTATCATTTCAGATGGCACAATTCAGTATTTCAGGGATTTAGTTGGAAGCCTTGCGTAAAGACATTAAAGCATAGCTGAATGTAGTGTGAATGGGTCCGTACGTCCTACACCACCTCAGGGGACTGTCGTTATGGAGCATTGCCCCATGGCTGCCGCAGTTATGGCCACCACAGGGGCTCTCGATCATCCACCCCAGCTTTAGTATTCTGGGGCGCTGGTGTACAGACTATCTGAGAAGAACCCTAAAGATGCAAAAACATTGGGCAACCAAGAGGTGGAGGCCTCAAGTCAGGTGTAGTGTTCACAAAGACAAAGCTTTCCCACTTTTATTAATGTGTGTGGGTATCATGGATGTGAGGACTTCATGTGTCCAGTAACAATGGTGGATACCAATTTCTAAACTCATCAGGGCTTCTTCTGGCCATATTGGGTCTAAGACACTAGAACCAGCAGTCCCTCTCCTGCCCCAAACTATCTCCACTAATTAATAACTAATGGTTATGCTGGTAATGCACACAGACCACGGGGCTTCATACTTGTCTCTGGTTGGCTAACAATTGCAGGAGGTTTATGGACTGGTTGGTGTTCGGCCCACAACATGCAAGTCTATAGTAGATACCAGCCCCGTCAGCTTTTCGTAACCTTTGTATGTGAGGAGCCTGCACACGACTGGTCCCATCTCCATACTCTCCCATTAATGGCCGGTCATAATAGAAGAAACCAGGGATGTAGGTCATCCATTTCAGGTGTTCTCCATCTTCCAAAATCCCTTTAAAGAGAACCTGTCAGTTTCCATAAATATGTATTTTTTTTCCCCTGGTGTAAATGCCGCTGTTCTGAATCCGGCCTAATGGAGGCCGGCTCTGCAGGTAATTATTAGACATAAAAGGGCAGTCCAGCGCCGCTCACATCTGCAAAGGTGGTGAGAGATACTGATGACATTGCTCTGGGAGATGTCAGACAGGACACGTACACGATTAAGGGGAATCTGTCAGCAGGTTTTTGCTGAGAACAGCATGACGTGGACCAGGGGATCCGGACTCCGGGGAAGTGTCACTTATTGGGCTGTGTGCTGTAGTTTCAAAACAATCAGTATTTTATCAGCAGCAGATTATCACTGTCTGACTAGGTCTGAGGTGCAGGCCAGTCAGGCTAATCTGTGTAACCCCGTCCTCACTATTGATTTGCAGCTTGTACACAGGAAACTGCCAGTCAGGAGTGTGAGTGGGATTACACAGGGCTTAACATTCTGAGCACTGCTACTTTTACAACAGAGAAAGCAGGGTTTCTATCAAAACTTCACCAAGCAGTCCGGTAGGTGATGCATCCCTGGAGTCAGGCTCTCTGTCCCTGCGTCATGCTGCTCTCAGATTCCATAACAAAAAAAAATCTGCTAACAGATTCCCTTTAACAACAATCTTGTATCTATATTATTCAAATAGGTGCAAAATTTTGCACAAATCCCTCCTGAGTATCTACTTTACTTCCTGTAGCCGATCTTGGTGAATGGACCAGTGTGTTAATTTCTGAGTGACGCCCTAGTTGTGTCCCGGGCTCTATAGCTTCTTATTGCACCCTCTTTGGCCATGTTCCTAGTTTTCTGTGTCTCCTATATTCTGTGTCATCTTCAGTCTCTCAGGTAGTGTGTTACATAGGACCCCATTACAGAGACCAACCCCCATAACATTAGTGATGTAACTTGGGCTCTGTATACAGCGCCCCCTATAGTCCTGGTCCTGCAGCAGCTGCCGTCATGTATATAACAGATAAGACACTTCATTACGTGCCGGATCAGCAGCCAAGTCTGTAATATTGAGTGTCGACAATCACTCTCATCATTGTCACTGTGTAGGGGTGAAGTGCACACAAATAAAACACACGACACAATATATTATTTGTAATTTTTTTTTGTTTAATTGGAATAGCAATAAGCAACATTGTAATGAAAAGATTACCGGCCCTTTAATAAATAAAAGGTCACAATGACTCTCAGGTCAGGCCCGGTGGAGGCCACAGAACTTGCTGCGGACATTGTGGACCTGATGAGAACCACTGGACCCAAAGATCCAGAGGAAGGCGAAGAAACCCCCCCCTAAGGGGGGGAAAAAATTCCTTCCTGACCCCAATTCTGGCAATCGGATATCTCCCTGGATCTCGTCTGTCCTGCTGCATATTGCTGTACATAATTATAAGCTCAGGAGAGCCGACCCTGGAAAGAAAGACATGCAACCTGCTCATAGGAGCTCACAATCTAGTACAGTGGGTACTCTGCTCTTACAGACTAAAATACAATATACCCTCTGCCAGCTAAAGACCCCCATACATATTAGATAAGGTGGTGGACTCACTGATTTTGGAGGGAACATCCGACCACCTCATGTGCATGGGGGACCTTCCAACTCTCTCCCGACAGATGATGTCAGGATAAGAAGGATCAGCAGGTTGAATTTCAACATTTTTAGCTCAGAGATAAGTTGCTGTTGACTGTTGGCGCTAAACAGCTGATTTGTAGGCATGCCGAGTGTCGGACCCCCACTTATCTTACATTGATGACCAATTACAATAATAGGACAACACTATCTTGTGACCGGACAACCTCTTTAAGACTGATGAGTGGTAAAGGACAGGATGACTAGTAGGTAAAAATCATCCTTCCAATGTCTGGCAAATTCCTATAAGAGACCCTTCCTTTAGTACATATTACCTACTGCTCTATATACTAAAGGACTTCATACTGGAATTCCTGACCGCAGCAAAACTGCTGACAACAGAGAACACTAGCATTTTGCAAAGTTTTGTTAGAAAATGCTGTGATTTATGAACATTAATGGTAAAAATACCCAACAAAGGAGCTCTCCCTCTATTAACCACAGTGACGAGCCAATACAAAGAGCAGATCAAGTTCTGGAAGACTCAGAAGATCCATGTATTACATAGTCACCCATCCCATCACTGGGGGCCGTGTAATGCTGAATGAATTCTGGAGAAGTCACTACTTCTCCAAGCAGAAACAGCTGATTGCTGGTGGTTTTAGCTGCTGATTGCCTGCAAGTCCATATGCAAGAAAGGGATTGTTCAGAAAGTGCAACCGATGTGAGGCCATGGTCACACATAATGGTCCAGATTTAGTGTTTTGCACTTCAATCTTAAAGATGGAGAAAGGTGTGCCAAATTCTTAGTTCAGCTGCCGTGCATCCTGCTCAAAATTTTGTGGGTGTAGCACATTTATCAACTTATGATTCTTTTTGGCAGGGTTTGTTCATTTTCTCAGTATGAAGCTTAAAGTGTGTGTCGTGGATGGGCGCTAACCTCATGTCTTGTACTTTGGGTTTGCCGCCTTATGTCTGCCCTCGTGTTTTGGGCCACCCGCCTCGGGTCTGGCCTCGTGTCTGGTGTGGTGGGCTGCCCGCCTCGGGTCTGGCCTCGTGTCTGGTGTGGTGGGCCGCCCACCTCGGGTCTGGCCTCGTGCTTGGTGTGATGGGCCGCCCGCCTCGGGTCTGGCCTCGTGTCTGGTGTGGTGGGCCGCCCGCCTCGGGTCTGGCCTCGTGTCTGGTGTGGTGGGCCGCCCACCTCGGGTCTGGCCTCATGCTTGGTGTGATGGGCCACCCGCCTCGGGTCTGGCCTCGTGTCTGGTGTGGTGGGCCGCCCGCCTCGGGTCTGGCCTTGTGTTTGGTGCGGTGGGCCCGCCCGCCTCGGGTCTGGCCTCGTGTCTGGTGTGGTGGGCCGCCCGCCTCGGGTCTGGCCTCGTGTCTGGTGTGATGGGCTGCCCACCTCGGGTATGGCCTCATGTCTGGTGTGGTGGGCCACCTGCCTCGGGTCTGGCCTCGTGTCTGGAGTGGTGGGCCGCCCGCCTCAGGTCCAGCCTCGTGTCATCTGTGTTGGGCCGCTGACCTCATGTCTTGTACTTTGGGTTTGCCGCCTTATGTCTGCCCTCGTGTTTTGGGCCGCCCGCCTCGGGTCTGGCCTCGTGTCTGGTGTGGTGGGCCGCCCGCCTCGGGTCTGGCCTCGTGTCTGGTGCGGTGGGCTGCCCGCCTCAGGTCTGGCCTCGTGTCTGGTGTGGTGGGCCGCCCACCTCAGGTCTGGCCTCGTGCTTGGTGTGATGGGCCGCCCGCCTCGGGTCTGGCCTTGTGTCTGGTGTGGTGGGCCACCCGCCTCGGGTCTGGCCTCGTGTTTGGTGTGGTGGGCCGCCCGCCTCGGGTCTGGCCTCGTGTCTGGTGTGGTGGGCCGCCCGCCTCGGGTCTGGCCTCGTGTCTGGTGTGGTGGGCTGCCCGCCTCGGGTCTGGCCTCGTGTCTGGTGTGGTGGGCCACCTGCCTCGGGTCTGGCCTCGTGTCTGGTGTGGTGGGCCGCCCGCCTCGGGTCTGGCCTCGTGTCTAGTGTGGTGGGCCGCCCGCCTCGGGTCTGGCCTCGTGTCTGGTGTGGTGGGCCGCCCGCCTCGGGTCTGGCCTCATGTTTGGTGTGGTGGGCCGCCCGCCTCGGGTCTGGCCTTGTGTTTGGTGTGGTGGGCCGCCCGCCTCGGGTCTGGCCTCTTGTCTGGCCTCTTGTCTGGTGTGGTGGGCTGCCCGCCTCGGGTCTGGCCTCGTGTCTGGTGTGGTAGGCTGCCCGCCTCAGGTCTGGCCTCGTGTCTGGTGCGGTGGGCCGCCCACCTCAGGTCTGGCCTCGTGCTTGGTGTGATGGGCCGCCCGCCTCGGGTCTGGCCTTGTGTCTGGTGTGGTGGGCCGCCCGCCTCGGGTCTGGCCTCGTGTTTGGTGTGGTGGGCCGCCCGCCTCGGGTCTGGCCTCGTGTCTGGTGTGGTGGGCCGCCCGCCTCGGGTCTGTCCTCGTGTCTGGTGTGGTGGGCCGCCCGCCTCGGGTCTGGCCTCGTGTCTGGTGTGGTGGGCCACCTGCCTCGGGTCTGGCCTCGTGTCTGGTGTGGTGGGCCGCCCGCTTCGGGTCTGGCCTTGTGTCTGGTGTGATGGGTCGCCCACCTCGGGTCTGGCCTCATGTCTGGTGTGGTGGGTCTCCCGCCTCGGGTCTGGCCTCGTGTCTGGTGTGGTGGGCTGCCCACCTCGGGTCTGGCCTCGTGTCTGGTGTGGTGGGCCGCCCGTCTCTTGTGTCTGGTTTGGTTCTTGAGTGTGAGAGGCCTGAGAGTAGTTGGTGAGTCCAACAAATTTCCAATCAATTTCTCATATTTAGATGTTAAACTCGGACCTTTTTAATATGCTTCCCATGTCCCAGTTTGTCCTCTTGGTAGGCGGTGTAAATGGTTGCTCTAATCCTAATAAAAGTCCGGTGTCAGGATTCTAAGAATGGATTTTTTCATGTTTTAATTAGTTAAATATCTATGTCCCAGTTATCCTTCTAGTTGAAGTTGGTCATGGTTCTGATAAACCAAATGAAATTATTGTCAGTCCAGTTAATCTTTCGCTGTTGGAGTCATAAATTGAACTTGTTTTCATTTAAGTTGGTTAACAATTTAGTTTCCAGGTTATCCATCCAGTGGGATTTTGTAAGGTCCGTATGGCTGATCTGAGCAAAATTAGTGTAAGTCCAGTTGATCCTCCTGGTCTGATGTCATAAGATGGATCTGCTCAGCACTTAAGTTGATTTCAGTTTACCCTCCTAGTTGGAGGAGCAAGATGGACATGGTTGCTCTAATCTGAATAAAACCATCGTAAGTCCAGTTTAGACTCTTAGTTGGAGTCACAAGATGGTTTTGTGGATGCTAAGTGATTTAAATTCTTAATGTCCAAATCTATCCCCCTGGTATGGAGTGGTAAGATGATCTTGATTGTGCCAAGTTGGACAGCACTATTCTGGTCTGCCCTCTTAATGGTGGTGGAAGCTGGGCTTGCTGACATGGGGCTGATATACCATTAATATACCACTCTATCCTAATTGGAGTTTCATATTAGACATGGTTATATCGCATCTGGTGAAAATGTTCTAAGACCAGTGCATCCGCCCGGTTGAAATCAGAAAATGGACACAATGGAAATTGAGTCGATGGAGCCATTATACACAATAAGTGCCAAAGGAGGGACATTTTTCCAAGTCAATAGGAATGCCTTCACACTGAGGTTCTTAAGATGACTTAACATTATGCAAAAAAAAAAAGATTGGTTTAATCTAATTAAAATAAGGAACTGAAAAAATGTTGTTGTAACCAGTTAAAGAAATCCTTTTTTACTGATGTTTACGCTTTTTTTGTTGGATCTGCAAATCGATAGAATCATTATCTTGATTGGAGAATATCTAAAACTTTCACAATCTACTTTCCTTAAGCACTTTCCGTTGAACTAGGATATTCTTTGGATCTTTCCTCAGGGGTAAGACCTTACAGGGGTGTTTCCTGCCTATCAGAGGATTCCTTGGTCATGGGTGGTGGGAAAAATGATAATTACTTAACGGTAATTACATTTTCCTGAAACCCATGACGGCATCCCTATTTCTTCCCTCTTTCTGACTTATGGTTGTTGGTGGTTCTCAATCTTCTCTTCTCATAATGAAGAATGGGCTTGAGTGAATGTATGATAACAAGAATAATGATAAATTCGGTGACTCCTACTTGACTTTTTGAAAACCACATTGAAGGAGCAAGTGGGAGTTGCCTTTTTATTTTTAGCTGTTGGCTTCCTGTCATTGATAGGGTGGATCCCTTTCTTTCGATTGCTGCTATGGATTCCATAAAAATCAAGTTCCTGGTAAGTAGCAGCAATTTTTTTTTGTTTTTGCATATGAGAAAATCCGTTTCCACACTGATGTTATGAATAGAGACTTGGACCAAAATTGATTGAAATTGGACCCAGTGCGGTCTAATTTTTTTCTCAGATGCAAACAACAATCTTTAACATCTGAATGAGGTCTAAAAGACATTTCTTAGAAATGTATTTATGTAAAGGCCTCACCTTGATAACCGTGGCCGTGAACACATCACACAGAGGTGTTTTTTATGATTTTGTGGGGGGTAAATGGTAAAGTTCTGAACTTCACCACAAACACCCTCAGCTACATAATGTGTGATCAGGCCCCCAAGATTGTCTGAAGAGATACTTACCTGGGCCGGTCAACTTCGAACTGTCTGGGTGTCTAAAAACACAAAATAATTCAGGTTTAGAAATTTGAACATTCTATTACAGCGATGTCAAACTCAAAAACTTGAAATTTATTAAAAAATGTCTAGCATTGAGCAAGTTTTCCTTATTATCAAATATAACAATGAACCTTTACATATGGAAACAAACTTAAAGGGGTTGTCCCATGGACAAAGCACAAATTAATTAATACAACCTAGCATATTTAAATAATATAATATGTTATGTCAGAGAAGTAAAAAACATATGGCCCAATGGCCAAATTTAAATAAGTAATAACAAAGGATAAAATACCTTGAATAATGCAGATAATAAAGTATGATGCTAAAAAAGTGCCCCCCAAACACTTTGCCGCAGTGAATTCCTCCACAGTTCCCTCCACATGCACGTAATGGTGTCCCTACTGTACCCTCCTTACCCCCTCTGCCCCACGGCAAAGTGTGGTGACCCCATCCCAGTAAGATTCCCCAACTGTAAACCACACACAGTATAATGAAAGACACACAGACCTCCATACAGTATAATGGGCCCCAAATATTCCTCTTCCAGATAGTATAGTGGTCCCATATAGTCTTCCATACAGTATAGTGGCCTCACATAGTCTCCATACAGTATAGTGGCCCCATAGTCTTCCATACAGTATAGTGGCCCCACATAGTCCTCTATAAAGTATAATAGGCCCTGTATCACCTTCCATACAGTATAATTGCACCACAAAGTGCTCAATATAGTATTATAATGGCCCCATATAGGACTCAATACAACATTATGGCCCCACATAGTACTCCATACCGTTTAATGTGCCCTGCATTGCCTTCACTATGTGAGGCCAATACACTGTACGGAGCACTATCTGGGGCTATTACACTGTATGGAACTCTATGTGAGACCATTTTATTATACGGAATGGCTCCATATAGTCCTCCATACAGTGTGTTAGGCCCACATAGTGTTCCATACAGTACAATGGGCCCTGCATTGCCTTCCATACAAGCCCATTATACTAGATTGTGGCCCGATTCTAACGCATCAGGTATTCTAGAATATGCATGTCCCCGTAGTATATGGACAATGATGATTCCAGAATTCGCGGCAGACTGTGCCCGTCGCTGATTGGTCAAGGCAACCTTTATGACATCATCGTCGCCATGGCAACCATTATGACATCTATGTCGATACTGTGCCCGTCGCTGATTGGTCGAGGCCCAGGCGGCCTCGACCAATCAGAGACGCGGGATTTCCAGGACAGAAAAACCCTTAGACAATTATATATATAGATGGAAGGCAATGAGAGGCCTATTATTGTTGTGAATTCTATTTTTGGGCTCCCTCTAGTGGTCACAAGCGGTACTGTGTAGTGTTGTCTTTCTGCAGGTTGGCTGCATCAGCTGGTTCGTTATCCTTGGTTGGTTTCCTATTTAGCTCACCTGGAGACTCAGTTCCTTGCCTGCTATCAATGTATTCAGTGCTCTTCAGATTCCTTGTGTCTACCTTGCTCCCAGTCTCTCCAAGACAAGCTAAGTTTTTGTTTGATCATTTTTTGATTATCAGTGTTCATTATGTTTTTAGTCCAGCTCGCTAAAATGTGATTTCCTCGCTTGCTGGTTGCTCTAGGGGACTGAGTTTCTTCCCCCACACCGTTAGTTGGTGTGGGGGTTCTTGAAATCTCAGAGTGGATATTTTGTAAGGGTTTTTTACTGATCGCATAGATTCCCTTTTCTATTTTCTGCTATCTAGTATTAGTGGGCCTCATTTGCTGAATCTGCTTTCACCCCTGTGTATGTGCCTTCCTCTTACCTCACCGTTATTATCTGTTGGGGGCTTCTATATCTTTGGGGATTATTTCTCTGGAGGCAAGAGAGGTCTTTTCTTTCTCTCTAGGGGTAGTTAGTTCCTCAGGCTGGCTCGAGACGTCTAGGATTTTTAGGCACGTTCACCGGCTACTTCTAGTGTGTTTGGATAGGTTCAGATTTGTGGTCAGTCCAGTTTGCCACCTCCCTAGAGCTTGTCCTATGTTTGTTACTTAGCTGGAGTAATTTGTGATCCTCAACCACTAAGGATCATAACATATTATATATCTTTATATATAAGAGGCATCGTGATTACTCGCTAATCCCGCCCCCTGCACAGTAGCTCCGCCCCCACCACATCACCACACATAATCCCACCCCCCACATTACCACACACAATCCCGCCCCCACCACATCACCACACAATCCCGCCCGCCCACCACATCACCACACATAATCCTGCCCCCCAACACATCACCACACATAATCCCACCCCCCCACCACATTACCACACATAATCCCACCCCCCCACCACATTACCACACATAATCCCGCCCCCCCACATTACCACTTGAGGCTCCGTCCCCACACATTACCACATGAGGCTCCATCCCCACACATTACCACATGAGGCTACGTCCCCACACATTACCACACGAGGCTCCGTCCTCACACATTACCACACGAGGCTCCATCCCCACACATTACCACACGCAGCACTTCCTTTCTATGTAATTCAACCACTTCAGCCAAGGTAAACGTATTTAATTGCATCCGCATTCTCCAAAACAAAATGAGCCAAGAAGAGTCGTCAGGTCCATCTCACAGGCCGCAGGAAAATCCGGACAATGTTGCAGTAGCTGATCGACAACAACAATATCGACTAAATCGTAGGATTGTTGTCATTATTTACTTTAGTTTAATCACCAGCAGCGTTAATTAGATAGCAATGAGCGTGCCAAGCGTTAGCTGGCTGGAAAGAGCTAGTATATTATATATATTATATAATATATTATAGTATAAATTGTAAAGCACTGCGGAATATGTTATATAAAAATAAAGATTATTATTATTAGTATCACAAAAAAACATTTATATCCAGGTACCTGATAGATGACGTTGTCTCTGGAGTCGTTCTCTTTCTTTTCTTCTTCATCTTATCCAGACTCCATGATGAGTTTTCTCATCCACTGCCGTCTCTGCAGACTTCCATCTTCTCCGGTCTCCTGCAGCACATCCCTTCGTGACGCCCTTAAAATTAGCAGTGTCATTATAATGCTTCTGAATAAAAATATCTGCCCTACACTGAGCCCCGGAATAAATAATTCGCTGTTACATTAAATATCTCCATCACAGTAAATCTCCCCCAGGCCCGTTACACTAAATACCCCCATCACAGTAAATCTCCCCCAGGCCCGTTACACTAAATACCTCCATCACAGTAAATCTTCCCCAGGCCCGTTACACTAAATACCTCCATCACAGTAAATCTCCCCCAGGCCCTTTACACTAAATACCCCCATCACAGTAAATCTCCCCCAGGCCCTTTACACTAAATACCTCCATCACAGTAAATCTGCCCCAGGCCCGTTACACTAAATACCTCCATCACAGTAAATCTGCCCCAGGCCCTTTACACTAAATACCTCCATCACAGTAAATCTCCCCCAGGCCCGTTACACTAAATACCCCCATCACAGTAAATCTCCCCCAGGCCCGTTACACTAAATACCTCCATCACAGTAAATCTGCCCCAGGCCCGTTACACTAAATACCTCCATCACAGTAAATCTCCCCCAGGCCCGTTACACTAAATACCTCCATCACAGTAAATCTCCCCCAGGCTCGTTACACTAAATACCTCCATCACAGTAAATCTCTCCCAGGCCCGTTACACTAAATACCCCCATCACAGTAAATCTCCCCCAGGCCCGTTACATTAAATACCTCCATCACAGTAAATCTCCCCCAGGCCCGTTACACTAAATACCCCCATCACAGTAAATCTCCCCCAGGCCCGTTACATTAAATACCTCCATCACAGTAAATCTCCCCCAGGCCCGTTACACTAAATACCCCCATCACAGTAAATCTCCCCCAGGCCCGTTACACTAAATACCCCCATCACAGTAAATCTCCCCCAGGCCCGTTACACTAAATACCCCCATCACAGTAAATATTCTCCAGCGACCTACCTGTACTCGTCAGCTTCCAGCTGTCAGGTCCTAGTGATACAAGATGGCTCTGGTGCAGAACTTCGTACATTCTACACCAATTGAGATGTCATGTGAGGTCTGTGATGTCATGAGCTTTGTGATGTCATCATCGCTGTCACTGGTATTTCAAATTTACAACCTCAAGAAAAAGTTGATTTAACAGTTTAAAAAAAAAACTATGGTGGATAATTACAGCTTGTGATAATGTTATTAATATTTGGGGGTATTAGTTGTGTCCTGCTCCACCTTCCTCCTGCACTGGGCTTTATATGTATGGACAATTCACAAGCGCGGCATGTAGTTTATAGCTTTTGTTACATGACTGGACTCGCTTGGGCCTAATACTAATACATCATTTACTTGTCACAAATGAGATGGTGCACATGTACTATAAAAAAAGTTTTCTCATTGTGGTGTATTATGAGGGTGCATTTGATTATTGGTGCAAATTCCTTAAAAGTGGGTAGTTTGGAAAAAAATAAGTTACCTATCCAAAGGAGGTCTGACCACTGGGACCTGCTCTCAACTGGAATTTTTTTTTTTATTCTTGTAGAATGGATCAACAGTGTGCCTGCTCAACCGCCAGCCCATTCATTTCCTATAAAGTGGTTGAGTGCTGTGCTCGGCTTTTTTCTGGCAGCCCCATAGAAAATTAATGGAGAAGCGGTTGATCATCCAATATTTGGCTTCATTTTTGTAACTGGGTTAAAAGTCCCCACCTCCTGAGATAAAAATTCCCCAATCGGTGTGGACCACCCATCCTCTCGCTTCCTCAAACTGAATATGGACAAATCTGAGCTCATCGTCTCTCCTCCATCTCATAGATCTTCCTTACCTGATCTATCTATCACAATAAATTACATCACACTTTCCCCCGTACCGGAAGTCCGCTGCCTCAGAGCAAACCTTGACTCTGTCCTGTCCTTCAAACCGCACATCCAAGCTCTTTCCACCTCCTGTCGCCTCCAGCTCAAAAATATTTCCAGAATCCGTCCTTTCCTCAACCCTCAATCTACTAAAATGCTTGTGCATGCCCTAATCATCTCCTGTCTCGACTACTGCAACATCCTTTTCTGTGGCCTCATTGCTAACACTCTCGCACCTCTCCAGTCCATCCTTAACTCTGCTGCCCGACTAATTCATCTCCTCGCTACTCCTCCGCTTCCCCCCTCTGCAAATCTCTTCGCTGGCTCAAATTCCCTCAGCGTATCTAGTTCAAATTACTAATACCGACCTGCAAAACCATCCATAACCTGTCTCTTTCATATACAGCTCTGGCAAAAATTAAGAGACCACCACATCAAAACCCTGTCATGGGCAGCCCAATCTCCAGACCTGAACCCCATTGAAAACCTCTGGAATGTAATCAAGAGGATGATGGATAATCACAAGCCATCAAACAAAGAAGAACTGCTTACATTTCTGCATCAGAAGCAGAAGATTGGTGGAAAGCATGCGAAGACGCATGAGAGCTGTAATTAAAAATCATGGATATTCCACAAAATATTGATCTCTGAACTCTTCCTGAGTGAAAACATTAGTATTGTTGTTTCTAAATTATTATGAACTTGTTTTTTTTTTCATTATTTGAGGTCTGAAAGCACTGGGGTTTTTTTGTTTTTTTTTTTGACCATTTTTTGTCATAAAAAAATACAAAATGTATTGCTTGGAAATTCGGAGACTTGTTGTCAGAAGTTAATAGAATAAAGGAACAGTTTCCATTTTACTCAAAAATATACCTATAAAGAGAAAAATCAGACAAACTGAACATTTTGCAGTGGTCTCTTAATTTTTGCCAGAGTTTCTCTGAACTAATCTCCTGACATCTTCCCTCACTTAATCTCTGGTCCTCCCAAGACCTCCTTACCTCCTTGTCTCCTCCACACTTATTCGCTCCTCACCCAACCGCCTCCAAGACTTCTCCCGAATATCCCCATCCTCTGGAATTCTGTGCCCCAACACGTCCGACTATCAACCACATTCCGATCCTTCAGACGGAACCTGAAAACTCACCTCTTCAGGAAAGCCTACAGCCTGCACTGACCCCTCTACCTCCTCACCACTACCGGAGCTACCGCCTCACCAACACCGGAGCTCCTGCAACCCCCAACCTACTGTCTCCTTCCCCACCATCCTGTAGAATGTAAGCCCGCAAGGGCAGGGTCCTCGCCCCTCTGTATCAGTCTGTGACTGTTAGTCTGTTTACTGTAAGTGATATCTGTAATTTGTATGTAACCCCTTCTCATGTACAGCACCATGGAATCAATGGTGCTATATAAATAAATAATAATAATACCTTTTATCTTATTCTGTATATATGAACACTGCACAGCACCACTTCTCTTATTCTGTATATATGGACACTGCACAGTACCACTTCTCTTATTCTGCATGCATGGACACCGCACAGTACCACTTCTCTTATTCTGTATATATGGACACTGCACAGCACCACTTCTCTTATTCTGTATATATGGACACTGCACAGTACCACTTCTCTTATTCTGTATATATGGACACTGCACAGTACCACTTCTCTTATTCTGTATATATGGACACTGCACAGCACCACTTCTCTTATTCTGTATATATGGACACAGCACAGTACCACTTCTCTTATTCTGTATATATGGACACTGCACAGTACCACTTCTCTTATTCTGTATATATGGACACCGCACAGTACCACTTCTCTTATTCTGTATATATGGACACTGCACTGCACCACTTCTCTTATTCTGTATATATGGACACCGCACAGTACCACTTCTCTTATTCTGTATATATGGACACTGCACAGTACCACTTCTCTTATTCTGTATATATGGACACTGCACAGTACCACTTCTCTTATTCTGTATATATGGACACTGCACAGTACCACTTCTCTTATTCTGTATATATGGACACTGCACAGCACCACTTCTCTTATTCTGTATATATGGACACAGCACAGTACCACTTCTCTTATTCTGTATATATGGACACTGCACAGTACCACTTCTCTTATTCTGTATATATGGACACAGCACAGTACCCCTTCTCTTATTCTGTATATATGGACACCTCACAGTACCACTTCTCTTATTCTGCATACATGGACACCGCAAAGTACCACGTCTCATATTCTGTATATATGGACACTGCACAGTACCACTTCTCTTATTCTGTATATATGGACACAGCACAGTACCACTTCTCTTATTCTGTATATATGGACACTGCACTGCACCACTTCTCTTATTCTGTATATATGGACACCGCACAGTACCACTTCTCTTATTCTGTATATATGGACACTGCACAGTACCACTTCTCTTATTCTGTATATATGTACACTGCACAGTACCACTTCTCTTATTCTGTATATATGGACACTGCACAGTACCACTTCTCTTATTCTGTATATATGGACACTGCACAGCACCACTTCTCTTATTCTGTATATATGGACACAGCACAGTACCACTTCTCTTATTCTGTATATATGGACACTGCACAGTACCACTTCTCTTATTCTGTATATATGGACACAGCACAGTACCCCTTCTCTTATTCTGTATATATGGACACCTCACAGTACCACTTCTCTTATTCTGCATACATGGACACCGCAAAGTACCACGTCTCCTATTCTGTATATATGGACACTGCACAGTACCACTTCTCTTATCCTGTATATATGGACACTACACAGTACCACTTCTCTTATTATGTATATATGGACACCGCACAGTACCACTTCTCTTATTCTGCATACATGGACACCACACAGTACCACTTCTCTTATTCTGCATACATGGACACTGCACAGTACCACTTCTCTTATTCTATATATATGGACACTGCACAGTACCACTTCTCTTATTCTGCATACATGGACACTGCACAGTACCACTTCTCTTATTCTGCATACATGGACACCACACAGTACTACTTCTCTTATTCTGCATACATGGACACCGCACAGTACCACTTCTCTTATTCTATATATGGACACTGCACAGTACCACTTCTCTTATTCTATATATGGACACTGCACTGCACCACTTCTCTTATTCTGTATACATGGACACTGCACAATACCACAATACCACTTCTCCTATTCTGTATATATGGACACCGCACAGTACCACTTCTCTTATTCTGTATATATGGACACTGCACAGTACCACTTCTCCTATTCTGTATATATGGACACTGCACAGTACCACTTCTCTTATTCTGTATATATGGACACTGCACAATACCACAATACCACTTCTCCTATTCTGTATATATGGACACCGCACAGTACCACTTCTCTTATTCTGTATATATGGACACTGCACAGTACCACTTCTCTTATTCTGTATATATGGACACAGCACAGTACCCCTTCTCTTATTCTGTATATATGGACACTGCATAGCACCACTTCTCTTATTCTGTATATATGGACACAGCACAGTACCACTTCTCTTATTCTGTATATATGGACACCGCACAGTACCACTTCTCTTATTCTGTATATATGGACACTGCACAATACCACAATACCACTTCTCCTATTCTGTATATATGGACACCGCACAGTACCACTTCTCTTATTCTGTATATATGGACACTTCACAATACCACAATACCACTTCTCCTATTCTGTATATATGGACACCGCACAGTACCACTTCTCTTATTATGTATATATGGACACCGCACAGTACCACTTCTCTTATTATGTATATATGGACACCTCACAGTACCACTTCTCTTATTCTGCATACATGGACACCGCAAAGTACCACGTCTCCTATTCTGTATATATGGACACTGCACAGTACCACTTCTCTTATTCTATATATGGACACTGCACAGTACCACTTCTCTTATTCTATACATGGACACCGCACAGTACCACTTCTCTTATTCTATATATGGACACTGCACAGTACCACTTCTCTTATTCTATACATGGACACCGCACAGTACCACTTCTCTTATTCTATATATGGACACTGCACAGTACCACTTCTCTTATTCTATATATGGACACTGCACTGCACCACTTCTCTTATTCTGTATACATGGACACTGCACAGTACCACTTCTCCTATTCTGTATATATGGACACTGCACAGTACCACTTCTCCTATTCTGTATATATGGACACTGTACAGTACCACTTCTCCTATTCTGTATATATGGACACTGCACAGTACCACTTCTCTTATTCTGTATATATGGACACTGCACAATACCACAATACCACTTCTCCTATTCTGTATATATGGACACCGCACAGTACCACTTCTCTTATTCTGTATATATGGACACTGCACAATACCACAATACCACTTCTTCTATTCTGTATATATGGACACCGCACAGTACCACTTCTCTTATTCTGTATATATGGACACTGCACAGTACCACTTCTCTTATTCTGTATATATGGACACAGCACAGTACCCCTTCTCTTATTCTGTATATATGGACACTGCATAGCACCACTTCTCTTATTCTGTATATATGGACACCGCACAGTACCACTTCTCTTATTCTGTATATATGGACACTGCACAGTACCACTTCTCTTATTCTGTATATATGGACACAGCACAGTACCCCTTCTCTTATTCTGTATATATGGACACTGCATAGCACCACTTCTCTTATTCTGTATATATGGACACAGCACAGTACCCCTTCTCTTATTCTGTATATATGGACACTGCATAGCACCACTTCTCTTATTCTGTATATATGGACACAGCACAGTACCACTTCTCTTATTCTGTATATATGGACACCGCACAGTACCACTTCTCTTATTCTGCATACATGGACACCGCACAGTACCACTTCTCTTATTCTGTATATATGGACACCGCACAGTACCACTTCTCTTATTATGTATATATGGACACCACACAGTACCACTTCTCTTATTATGTATATATGGACACCTCACAGTACCACTTCTCTTATTCTGCATACATGGACACCGCAAAGTACCACGTCTCCTATTCTGTATATATGGACACTGCACAGTACCACTTCTCTTATTCTGCATACATGGACACCACACAGTACCACTTCTCTTATTCTGCATACATGGACACTGCACAGTACCACTTCTCTTATTCTATATATATGGACACTGCACAGTACCACTTCTCTTATTCTGCATACATGGACACTGCACAGTACCACTTCTCTTATTCTGCATACATGGACACCGCACAGTACTACTTCTCTTATTCTATACATGGACACCGCACAGTACCACTTCTCTTATTCTATATATGGACACTGCACAGTACCACTTCTCTTATTCTATATATGGACACTGCACTGCACCACTTCTCTTATTCTGTATACATGGACACTGCACAGTACCACTTCTCCTATTCTGTATATATGGACACTGTACAGTATCACTTCTCTTATTCTGTATATATGGACACTGCACAGTACCACTTCTCCTATTCTGTATATATGGACACTGCACAGTACCACTTCTCTTATTCTGTATATATGGACACTGCACAATACCACAATACCACTTCTCCTATTCTGTATATATGGACACCGCACAGTACCACTTCTCTTATTCTGTATATATGGACACTGCACAGTACCACTTCTCTTATTCTGTATATATGGACACAGCACAGTACCCCTTCTCTTATTCTGTATATATGGACACTGCATAGCACCACTTCTCTTATTCTGTATATATGGACACAGCACAGTACCACTTCTCTTATTCTGTATATATGGACACCGCACAGTACCACTTCTCTTATTCTGCATACATGGACACCGCACAGTACCACTTCTCTTATTCTGTATATATGGACACCGCACAGTACCACTTCTCTTATTATGTATGGACACCGCACAGTACCACTTCTCTTATTATGTATATATGGACACCTCACAGTACCACTTCTCTTATTCTGCATACATGGACACCGCAAAGTACCACGTCTCCTATTCTGTATATATGGACACTGCACAGTACCACTTCTCCTATTCTGTATATATGGACACTGCACAGTACCACTTCTCTTATTCTGTATATATGGACACTGCACAATACCACAATACCACTTCTCCTATTCTGTATATATGGACACCGCACAGTACCACTTCTCTTATTCTGTATATATGGACACTGCACAGTACCACTTCTCTTATTCTGTATATATGGACACAGCACAGTACCCCTTCTCTTATTCTGTATATATGGACACTGCATAGCACCACTTCTCTTATTCTGTATATAAGGACACAGCACAGTACCACTTCTCTTATTCTGTATATATGGACACCGCACAGTACCACTTCTCTTATTCTGCATACATGGACACCGCACAGTACCACTTCTCTTATTCTGTATATATGGACACCGCACAGTACCACTTCTCTTATTATGTATGGACACCGCACAGTACCACTTCTCTTATTATGTATATATGGACACCTCACAGTACCACTTCTCTTATTCTGCATACATGGACACCGCAAAGTACCACGTCTCCTATTCTGTATATATGGACACTGCACAGTACCACTTCTCTTATTCTGTATATATGGACACTGCACAGTACCACTTCTCTTATTATGTATATATGGACACCGCACAGTACCACTTCTCTTATTCTGCATACATGGACACCGCACAGTACCACTTCTCTTATTCTGCATACATGGACACTGCACAGTACCACTTCTCTTATTCTATATATATGGGCACTGCACAGTACCACTTCTCTTATTCTGCATACATGGACACTGCACAGTACCACTTCTCTTATTCTGCATACATGGACACCGCACAGTACTACTTCTCTTATTCTGCATACATGGACACCGCACAGTACCACTTCTCTTATTCTATATATGGACACTGCACAGTACCACTTCTCTTATTCTATATATGGACACTGCACTGCACCACTTCTCTTATTCTGTATACATGGACACTGCACAGTACCACTTCTCCTATTCTGTATATATGGACACTGCACAGTACCACTTCTCCTATTCTGTATATATGGACACTGCACAGTACCACTTCTCTTATTCTGTATATATGGACACTGCACAATACCACAATACCACTTCTCCTATTCTGTATATATGGACACCGCACAGTACCACTTCTCCTATTCTGTATATATGGACACTGCACAGTACCACTTCTCTTATTCTGTATATATGGACACTGCACAGTACCACTTGACTTATTCTATATGCTGGGTAGTATCTGACATTATTCAGTATGTTTAATAAGTATGCTTTGTTATCTACATACAGTACACTGCACAGTACCACTTGTTTTAATTTTTTACACTGCAAAGCTTTATTAATAAAACAGATTAGTTATACTAGACGGGCACTGTAGGCGGCACAGCAAGTGGGTGCGCAGCACTGAATACATGGATGGCTGCAGGCAGCCTGTGTACAAGTTTACAGTTGTTTATATAAGAGATTGTGCCGTGTGAGGCAGCGACACATGGCCCAGAGGGCTGCTATTCAAATGGTGAATTATCTCCAGGTGGGTCTATAATCTCATAATAACCCAAATCATCAATAACGGTTATCAACACGCATCAAACCAGGGAGTAGTCCTGTGGTCACAATGATGTGAGCTCCTCCAGGGGCCCCACAAATTAGGTGTTAGATGAGCATATTCATAACAGCACATCTCTAGATCATTGGGACAAATGGAGTTCACAACAAATGTGGTCCACGAATAAAATGCCAGAAGTGCAGTGATCACAGGCACATAAATATGCAGCGCAGTAAATAAATGGTGAAGAAGGGATTTTACGCTCTATAACAAAAGTGATGACATCATTCAACCATTTAAGGCTGGGAGAAAGCCGAATGGCAAAAAGGGAATTGTCAAGTTGTTAGGTGCTGAAAATGCAGTCTGTATATCTAGACTCAGAGCCATAACTAGAATTCTATTGGCGCCACAAAAAAAATTAGATCTGGATCCCTAAAAATCTAATGCAGTGTTCCCCAAGTTCGGTCCTCAAGAGCCACCAACGGGTCATGCTTTCAGGATTTCCTTAGTAATGCCCAGGTGAGAACTCCATAATCTAGACAGGCAACAATTCCATCACCTGGGCCATACTAAGGAAATCCTGAAAACACGACCTGCTGGTGGCTCTTGAGGACTGGAGTTGGGGAACACTGATCTAATATATAAAGCTGAATGTGTGTGTATGTATGTATGTGTGTATGTATGTATGTATGTACGTGTGGGTGTATGTCCGGGATTGGCATCTGCACCGTCGCAGCTACAGCCACAACATTTTGCACAGTCACACGTCTGGACCCCGAAAGCGTCATAGGCTATGTTGTGAGGCGAAATTGTAACCCCGCACGTTCCAATTCATGGAACAATTTTGCCCCTATCTACATAATGGGGAAAAAGTGAAAGGAAAAGTGTTGGAGGCAAATTGACAGCTGCCAGATGTGAACAAGGGGGACTTAAAGAATGAGAGCGATGGCGCCAAAGAGTATATACCGTACAGTTGTTAAGGTGGGGCCCCAACATGGGATACTCACCACACATGGGGATATGAACACACACACACAAAATGCGCCACACACTACCACGTGCTCGAACACATATACCACCCTCAGCACACATTTCACCACACATACACCAGCCTCGCCACATAAAAGTCAAAACACAAAAGTCGGCACTCAAAACTCCCCAAGCGCAAAATTCGCCACATGCAAAACTAGGCTCACGCAAAACTCGCCACACGTGCAAAACTCACCTCATGGAAAACTCGCCACACGCAAAACTTGCACACGTGGAAAAATTGCCACATGCACAAAAGTTGCAACACATGCAAAAGTTGCGTCACACAAAACTTGCACATACTCAAAACACACCACACATAAAACTTGCCACGCGCAAAACTCGCGATGCGCAAAATTTGCTGCACAAAACTTGCTACACTAACCTGTCACATGCAACTCGACACACAAATAGTTGCTACACGCATGTCGCCACACAAAACTCATCTCACACAAGTCGCTACATGTATGTCGCCACACGCAACTCAACACACACAACTTGACACATGAAACTCACCCTAAAACACACACAAGTCTGGTATTATCCTTCAAAAATAAAAATCTGATTAACCCCTTCATGACCCAGCCTATTTTGGCCTTAATGACCATGCCGTTTTTTGCAATTCTGACCAGTGTCCCTTTATGAGGTAATAACTCGGGAACGCTTCAACAGATCGTAGCGATTCTGAGATTGTTTTTTCGTGACATATTGGGCTTCATGTTAGTGGTAAATTTAAGTCGATAATTTCTGCGTTTATTTGTGAAAAAAATTGAAATTTGGCAAAAATTTAGAAAATTTTGCAATTTTCACATTTTGAATTTTTATTCTGTTAAACCAGAGAGTTATGTGACACAAAATAGTTAATAAATAACATTTCCCAGATGTCTACTTTACATCAGCACAATTTTGGAAACAACATTTTTTTTTGCTAGGAAGTTATAAGGGTTAAAATTTGACCAGTGATTTCTCATTTTTACAACAAAATTTACAAAACCATTTTATTTAGGGACCACCTCACATTTGAAGTCAATTTGAGGGTTCTATATGGCTGAAAATACCCAAAAGTGACACCATTCTAAAAACTGCACCCCTCAAGGTGCTCAAAACCACAATCAAGAAGTTTATTAACCCTTCAGGTGTTTCACAGCAGCAGAAGCAACATGGAAGGAAAAAATTAACATTTAACTTTTTAGTCACAAAAATGATCTTTTAGCAACAATTTTTTTTATTTTCCCAAGGGTAAAAGGAGAAACTGGACCACGAAAGTTGTTGTCCAATTTGTTCTGAGTATGCTGATACCTCATATGTGGGGGTAAACCACTGTTTGGGTGCACGGCAGAATTCGGAAGAGAAGGAGCGCCATTTGACTTTTTGAATGAAAAATTGGCTCCAATCTTTAGCGGACACCATGTCGCGTTTGGAGAGCCCCCGTGTGCCTAAACATTGGAGCTCCCCCACAAGTGACCCCATTTTGGAAACTAGACGCCCCAAGGAACTTATCTAGATGCATAGTGAGCACTTTAAACCCCCAGGTGCTTCACAAATTGATCCGTAAAAATGAAAAAGTACTTTTTTTTTCACAAAAAAATTATTTTAGCCTCAATTTTTTAATTTTCACATGGGCAACAGGATAAAATGGATCCTAAAATTTGTTGGGCAATTTCTCCTGAGTACACTGATACCTCACATGTGGGGGTAAACCACTGTTTGGGCACATGGTAAGTCTCGGAAGGGAAGGAGCGCCATTTGACTTTTTGAATGAAAAATTATCTCCATCGTTAGCGGACACCATGTCGCGTTTGGAGAGCCCCTGTGTGCCTAAACATTGGAGCTTCCCCACAAGTGACCCCATTTTGGAAAGGAGACCCCCCAAGGAACTTATCTAGATGCATAGTGAGCACTTTAAACCCTCAGGTGCTTCACAAATTGATCCGTAAAAATGAAAAAGTACTTTTTTTTCACAAAAAAATTCTTTTAGCCTCAATTTTTTAATTTTCACATGGGCGACAGGATAAAATGGATCCTAAAATTTGTTGGGCAATTTCTCCTGAGTACGCCGATACCTCATATGTGGGGGTAAACCACTGTTTGGGCGCATGGCAAGGCTCGGAAGGGAAGGCGCGCCATTTGACTTTTTGAATGGAAAAGTAGCTCCAATCGATAGCGGACACCATGTCGCGTTTGGAGAGCCCCTGTGTGCCTAAACATTGGAGCTCCCCCACAAGAGACCCCATTTTGGAAACTAGACCCCCCAAGGAACTTATCTAGATGCATAGTGAGCACTTTAAACCAACAAGTGCTTCACAGAAGTTTATAACGCAGAGCCGTGAAAATAAAAAATAATTTTTCTTTCCTCAAAAATGATTTTTAGCCCAGAATTTTTTATTTTCCCAAGGGTAACAGGAGAAATTGGACCCCAAATGTTGTTGTCCAGTTTGTCCTGAGTACGATGATACCCCATATGTGGGGGTAAACCACTGTTTGGGTGCACGGCAGGACTTGGAAGGGAAGGCACGCCATTTGGCTTTTTGAATGGAAAATTAGCTCCAATCATTAGCGGACACCATGTCGCGTTTGGAGAGCCCCTGTGTGCCTAAACATTGGAGCGTCCCCATAAGTGACCCCATTTTGGAAACTAGACCTCCCATGGAACTAATCTAGATGTGTGGTGAGCACTTTGAACCCCCAAGTGCTTCACAGAAGTTTATAACGCAGAGCCATGAAAATAAAAAATAATTTTTCTTTTATCAAAAAATTTTTTTTAGCCCTGAATTTTTTATTTTCCCAAGGGTAACAGGGGAAATTTGACCCCAATAGTTGTTGTCCAGTTTCTCCTGAGTACGCTGATACCCCATATGTGGGGGTAAACCACTGTTTGGGCACACGTCGGGGTTCGGAAGGGAAGTAGTGACGTTTTGAAATGCAGACTTTGATGGAATGCTCTGCGGGCGTCACGTTGCGTTTGCAGAGCCCCTGATGTGCCTAAACAGTAGAAACCCCCCACAAGTGACCCCATTTTGGAAACTAGACCCCCAAATGAACTTATCTAGATGTGTGGTGAGCACTTTAAACCCCTAAGTGCTTCACAGAAGTTTATAACGCAGAGCCTTGAAAATAATAAATACGTTTTCTTTCCTCAAAAAAAAAAATTTTAGCCCTGATTTTTTTATTTTCCCAAGGGTAACAGGAGAAATTTGACCCCAAGAGTTGTTGTCCAGTTTCTCCTGAGTATGCTGATACCCCATATGTGGGGGTAAACCACTGTTTGGGCACATGCCGGGGCTTGGAAGTGAAGTAGTGATGTTTTGAAATGCAGACTTTGATGGAATGCTCTGCGGGCGTCAAGTTGCGTTTGCAGAGCCCCTGATGTGCCTAAACAGTAGAAACCCCCCACAAGTGACCCCATTTTGGAAACTAAACCCCCAAGGGAACTTATCTAGATGTGTGGTGAGCACTTTAAACCCCTAAGTGCTTCACAGAAGTTTATAACGCAGAGCCGTGAAAATAATAAATACGTTTTCTTTCCTCAAAAAATTTTTTTTAGCCCTGATTTTTTTTATTTTCCCAAGGGTAACAGGAGAAATTTGACCCCAAGAGTTGTTGTCCAGTTTCTCCTGAGTACGGTGATACCCCATATGTGGGGGTAAACCACTGTTTGGGCACATGCCGGAGCTCGGAAGTGAAGTAGTGACGTTTTGAAATGCAGACTTTGATGGAATGCTCTGCGGGCATCACGTTGCGTTTGCAGAGCCCCTGATGTGCCTAAACAGTAGAAACTCCCCACAAGTGACCCCATTTTGGAAACTAAACCCCCAAGGGAACTTATCTAGATGTGTGGTGAGCACTTTGAACCCCCAAGTGCTTCACAGAAGTTTATAATGCAGAGCCGTGAAAATAAAAAATCATTTTTCTTTCCTCAAAAATAATTTTTTAGCCCGCAATTTTTTATTTTCCCAAGGGTTACAGGAGAAATTGGACCCCAAAAGTTGTTGATCAGTTTCTCCTGAGTGCGCTGGTACCCCATATGTGGGGGTAAAGCACTGTTTGGGCACACGTCGGGGCTCGGAAGGGAGAGAGCACCATTTTACTTTTTCAACGCAAGATTGGCTGGAATCAATGGTGGCGCCGTGGCGCATTTGGAGACCCCCTGATGTGCCTAAAAAGTGGAAACCCCTCAATTCTAACTCCAACACTAACCCCAACACACCCCTAACTCTAATCCCAACCCTAACCACAACCCTAACCCCAACACACCCCTAACCCTAGTCTTACCCCTAATTCCAACCTTAAGGCTATGTGCTCACGTTGCGGATTTGTGTGGATTTTTCCGCAGTTTTTGAAAAATCTGCAGGTAAAACGCACTGCGCTTTACCGCGGATTTCCAGTGTTTTTTGTGTGGATTTCACTTGCGGATTCCTATTATGGAGCAGGTGTAAAACGCTGCGGAATTGCACAAAGAATTGACATGCTGCGGAAAATACAACGCAGCGTTTCCGCGCTGTATTTTCCGCACCATGGGCACAGCGGATTTGGTTTTCCATAGGTTTACGTGGTACTGTAAACGTGATGGAAAACTGATACGAATCCGCAGCGACCAATCCGCTGCGGATCCGCAGCCAAATCCGCACCGTGTGCACATAGCCTAATTCTAACCCTAATTCCAACCCTAACCCTAATTCTAACCCTAATTCTAACCCTAATTCTAACCCTAGCCCTAAGTGCAACCCTAGCCCTAAGTGCAACCCTAGCCCTAAGTGCAACCCTAGCCCTAAGTGCAACCCTAGCCCTAAGTGCAACCCTAAGTGCAACCCTAGCCCTAAGTGCCACCCTAAGTGCAACCCTAAGTGCAACCCTAAGTGCAACCCTAGCCCTAAGTGCAACCCTAAGTGCAACCCTAAGTGCAACCCTAGCCCTAAGTGCAACCCTAAGTGCAACCCTAAGTGCAACCCTAGCCCTAAGTGCAACCCTAAGTGCAACCCTAAGTGCAGCCCTAAGTGCAACCCTAAGTGCAACCCTAAGTGCAACCCTAGACCTAAGTGCAACCCTAAGTGCAACCCTAAGTGCAACCCTAGCCCTAAGTGCAACCCTAAGTGCAACCCTAGCCCTAAGTGCAACCCTAAGTGCAACCCTAAGTGCAACCCTAGCCCTAAGTGCAACCCTAAGTGCAACCGTACCCCTAACCCTACCCCTAACCCTAACCCTAATGGAAAAACAAAAATAATTATATTTTCTGTATTTTATTCTTGTCCCTACCTATGGGGGTGATTTATTTACTATTTTTTTTATTTTGATCGCTGTGATAGAACTTATCACAGCGACCAAAATGTGCAGGAACGAATCTGCCGGCTGGCAGATTTGGCGGGCGCACTGCGCATGCGCCCGCCATTTTCCAAGATGGCGGCGCCCATGAAGCAGACGGCCGGACACCGGGAGGGACATTGGAGCTAGGTAAGTATGGGGGGTGGGACCGGAACACGGGGGGGGGGATCGGAGGACCTGGGGAGCGGACAGGAGGACCGGGGGAGCCGACAGGAGGGAGGAGGGGAGCGGAACGGAGATCGGGGCAAAAAGGACGACTGGGGAGGCAATCGGTGGGGTGGGGTGGGGGCAGATCGGGGTCTCCAGCCATGGCAGATGCTATTGCAGCATCGGCCATGGCTGGATTGTAATATTTCACCATTTTCATAGGTGAAATATTACAAATCGCTCTGATTGGCAGTTTCACTTTCAACAGCCAATCAGAGCGATCGTAGACACGGGGGGGGTGAAGCCACCCCCCCTGGGCTGAAGTACCACTCCCCCTGTCTCTGCAGATCGGGTAAAATGGGAGTTAACCCCTTCACCCGATCTGCAGGGACGCGATCATTCTGTGACACAGCATATGCATCACAGGTCGGATTGGCACCGAATTTCATGACGCATACGCTGTGTCACAGGTCGGGAAGGGGTTAATAAGCAGAAAAACTACAAGAGCAACAAATGTACCATATAGGAAATACGGCAGCTGTCAGTCACTTGACCTGTCTATTATGTGTATGTGTGAGCTAATATATACTGCCAGGGGGGAGGGCTTCCTGTTGGCTGGGGATTTATCAGGCTGCCAATAGCAACCAATCACAGCTCAGCTTCTATTTTGCTACAGATAATTAATCTGAGCTCTGATTGGTTAATATAGGCAACAAAGGACATTCTCAGTATAACAAAGCTTGTGTGAGGTAATAACATGTCCGTTAGGGTGTGTTGGTGGAAAGGCTGATGTCAGTCACATTACCTCTATGTGAGAAGATATAGAAACTGAACAATGTGAAGACTGAGAAACAAGGCTGACACACATGAGAACAAGAGCTGCTTCCTCAAGAGCCAATGAACTTACTGAGCAGAGGGAAGCGAGGCTTGCAGACAAGACAACAAGAGCTGCTTCCTCAAGGGCCAATGAACTTACTGAGGAGAAGGAAGCGAGGCTTGCAGACTAAAACAAGATGAAATATATGTTGTGAAATGCTTCTATTAGCTTAGTTTTTGCCTTTTAATAATTACATTTCTATCTATTTGTTTTGTGGTTTTTGTGTGCAGAATAAATTTTTGTTAACACATTCTATTTTGCTAACAGCAGTTATTAACCCGGGCAAAAGCCGGGTAGCACAGTTAGTATAATATAAATGCAATATATAAATGTGACAAAAACAAAACAAAGCACGGCAATAAGATAATTTTCTAAGTAAATATAGTTACAATAAAACTAAATATTATCTCCATAATATTGCAGAACAATACCCAGTATATCAAAACCTATAAAACCACATACAAAAACAAATACTGCCACACTATGACCATATATTATCAGTACATAGTGTCTAAAAATAACCACCTTATTGTTATTGAGCAAAACCCACTATACCAAGACCAATATACCAATAATACCACATACAGGAGACAATTAATACCGCAATACCATGACTAGAAAACATATAACCGCCACATAGTGACCAAATAACACCCCCATAGGAATGTTCATTGGACAGTATAAACAGACTGCAATCATTCAATGCAGCTCTGGAGTATAATACAGGGTGTAACTCACGATCAGTACAGGAGAAGCAGGAGCATACCTAGCAATCATGGGGCCTCTTAGAAGAAGTCCTAATTGCTGCGCCATCAAAAAAATGTATAATATTCTGCAGGGTCACAGAAAAGCAAATCTTACAACTTTGCAGCCTTTACAAAGTAATTCTGCCCCTATTTAAGCCCCTTCATTTTCCCATGCGCTAAGATACCCCTCTCATGGCTCCCATGAAGTGAGATGCCAACAAAAGTGCTCCAAAAACACAATAAGATACAGTATGATGGCTCTCACGCAGTCCTCCAAACAGTATAATGACCACCACACAGCCCTCCAAACAGTATAATGACCACCACACAGCCCTCCAAAAAGTATAATGACCACCACACAGCCCTCCAAACAGTATAACGACCACCACACAACCCTCCAAACAGTATAATGACCACCACACAGCCCTCCAAACAGTATAATGACCACCACACAGCACTCCAAACAGTATAAGACCACAACACAGCCCTCCAAACAGTATAATGACCACACAATCCTCCAAACAGTATAATGACCACAACACAGCTCTCAAAACAGTATAATGACCACTACACAGCACTCCATACAGTATATTTTTCCCCCACATAGTCCTCTAAATAGTATAATGGCCCTGTCTTAGCTCTCCAAATAGTATAATGGCCACCCACATAGCACTCCAAACAGAAAAATGTCCCACCAAATAGCCCTCCAAATAATATAGTGGCCCCACATAACCCTGCAAACCTCTCCTTGTTCCCCCACTTCTCTGGTCTGCGTAGCGTGTGTTCTGAATCTCTGCACTGTTCGGCAGCGCTCAGACAACATATCTCAAAATTACAGGGAGAATGATGGAGAAGGGAGCAAACGGTTTGCTCTTCTGTTATTGTTTTCAACTGTATCGGTATCCGGGATGCAGACACCGCTGAAAATGAGATGCCAGGCGCGGGACTGGCACCAGGCCCTCTTACATTTGAGCCCCGTAGTGGCCGCATTTTCTACACCTATAAGCGGCAAATTTTAGGCCACGCCTCTGGTCACACCCATTCATAATTAGTCACACCCATATCCACGTCCCAACCACACCCATTTAGCACTGCTGATCACACTGTTTCATATACAATAATTCTAAACAAAAAAATATGGCCACACAGTGCTCCACACTGTATAATGACCGCACATGATGCTCCATACTGTATAATGGCCACACATGATGCTCCATACTGTATATTGGCTGCACATAATGCTCCATACTGTATAATGGCCACACATGATACTCCATACTGTATAATGACCACACATGATGCTCCATACTGTATAATGACCGCACATGATGCTCCATACTGTATATTGGCTGCACATGATGCTCCATTCTGTATAATGGCCACACAGTGCTCCATACTGTATAATGACCACACATGATGCTCCATACTGTATAATGACCACACATGATGCTCCATACTGCATAATGACCGCACATGATGCTCCATGCTGTATAATGACCGCACATGATGCTCCATACTGTATAATGACCGCACATGATGCTCCATACTGTATAATGACCGCACATGATGCTCCATACTGTATAATGACCGCACATGATGCTCCATACTGTATAATGACCGCACATGATGCTCCATACTGTATAATGACTGCACATGATGCTCCATACTGTATAATGGCCACACATGATACTCCATACTGTATAATGACCGCACATGATGCTCCATACTGTATAATGACCGCACATGATGCTCCATACTGTATAATGACCGCACATGATGCTCCATACTGTATAATGACTGCACATGATGCTCCATACTGTATATTGGCTGCACATGATGCTCCATACTGTATAATGGCCACACATGATACTCCATACTGTATAATGACCGCACATGATGCTCCATACTGTATAATGACAGCACATGATGCTCCATACTGTATAATGACCGCACATGATGCTCCATACTGTATAATGACCGCACATGATGCTCCATACTGTATAATGACCGCACATGATGCTCCATACTGTATAATGGCCACACATGAGGCTCCATACTGTATAATGACTGCACATGATGCTCTATACTGTATATTGGCTGCACATGATGCTCCATACTGTATAATGGCCCCACATGATGCTCCATACTGTATAATGGCCGCACATGATACTTTGTACCATATAATGGCCATACATAGCTACTCCTACACACGCAGCTGCGCTCCGTACACTTTGCACACACGGCTCCGCTCCGTACACACGCGGCTCCGCTCCGTACACCTCGTACACATTCAGCTCCGCTCCATACGCCTCGTACACATTCAGCTCCGCTCCATACGCCTCGTACACACATGGCTCTGCTCCATACACCTCGTACACATTCAGCTCCACTCCATACACCTCAAACACACACGGCTCTGCTCCATACACCTCATACACACACGGCTCCGCTCCATACACCTCATACACACATTGCTCCGCTCCATACACCTCATACACACATTGCTCCGCTCCATACACCTCATACACACGGCTCTGCTCCATACACCTCGTACACACGGCTCTGCTCCATACACCTCATACACACATGGCTCTGCTCCATACACCTCATACACACATGGCTCCGCTCCATACACCTCGCACACACACGGCTCCACTCCACACACCTCATACACACATGGCTCCGCTCCATACACTTCATACACACATTGCTCCGCTCCATACACCTCGTACACACATGGCTCCGCTCCATACACCTCACACACACACGGCTCCGCTTCATACACCTCGCACACACACACGGCTCTGCTACATCCACACTGTACACCTCCTGACCCCACACAAGGCATTACTTACCTCATCCAGCAACCAGCACAGCCGTGTCCTGCAATCCACGGAGGTCCCGATCATGTGACCCCTGACTCCTCCCCTCCTGTGACCTCATCACAGGTCCTGTGCGCAGAAAGCAGGCAGCTATATGGAAGGGTAAGGGCCTGGGGCATGGCATAACACAAGGGGGCGTGTCAGCTGCTTCTCACTCCTGCTGTCTGCGGGATCAGAGCGTCCTGTGCGGGAGAGCAGGGCAAAGGCTCAAAACGGGACAGTCCCGCACAATGAGGGACGGTTGGGAGCTATGAATGTAATGTATGTACACAGTGACTCCACCAGCAGAATAGTGAGTGTCGTTCTGGAGTATAATACAGGATGTAACTCAGGATCAGTACAGGAGAAGTAATGTAATGTATGTACACAGTGACTCCACCAGCAGAATAGTGAGTGCAGCTCTGGAGTATAATACAGGATAAATCTCAGGATCAGTACAGGATAAGTAATGCAATGTATGTATGTAGCGCCCCCACCGCCGCAGGGCCGAGGGGTACCCGGTACCGGGCCTCCGAAGTCTCTGCTCTGGGGTTGTCACGGCGGCTAGGCCCCGGTCCGTGACCCTGCCGTGGGGCGCACAGTGAATGATAGGTGTGGATGATGGTAGTGGTGGTGCGGTGCAGTAAATAACGAGGACACCAGGTTGCAGTCTCTTTACCTCTTTACTGAGTCCACAGTCCAGAATACGGTTCACCAGGCTGCGCAAGTCCGGCCGGTCCAATGGCACCTCCAGAGTTCTCTTCACAGGTGGAAATCGGTGCCTTCCTTCTAGCGCTATGTGTTGCGGTCCTTCCCTGCTGTGCTTACTGAAAGTCCCCACAACCGTTGTGTCTGTTTCTTAAGTTCCCTCACAACTCGATTAAATGATGTTCTTCTAATCCTCCGTCCCTCCCTGATGTGCTGGTTGGGACGGCACCCATTTGATGGGTAGGCTCGGAGCTCTTCCGGGACCCTAGAGTCGCCCCTCTCCACAAGGTGCCCCCCAAGACTTCATAGGTGATTTGTGTGAGACAGCCCGCCTTAGACTGACTGTCCTGCCGCTGTTTAGAGTATTGCTTGAAGCTGAATGTTATACTTCCTCGGCGTTCCGGCCACCGGTAGTGCGCCTCAGTAGGGTGTTGCTCCGGTCTTACAGCACGACCCCTACTGGTATTCTCCTATTGCTTGATCTCGTTTCTCACTCAGCACAATCTATCTCGCTTCTAGTCCTTTCTTGGGCACCGCCGCTTCCCGGAGCAGGCGCGAACCCGTTACGTTCTTTCCAATGCCAAGCCTCTGTCAGGATCCCACCCCTGACAGAGACCCTACTGTATCTTCCCCCACAACACCCTCTGCCACAAGGTGTTGCCTGGTTCCAACCCAGTCAGCTTTCTGATCTAACTTCCTGCCTGACCCCCAGTTTACCCACTATGGTGGGGAGTGGCCTAATGAATAGCACCCTTAGCTCCCCCCGGAGGCCCAGCTGTGAAATGTATTGGTGTCTTTGATACCTGATCAGATGAACTCCTTCAGTGCCATCGGACGCACCGTAGCTCCCCATAGTGGCGGAGCCACAGTACTGCAACGACCAGGACTCTGGGGCGCTGCACTCCCCCCTGGTTAAACACAGTACTCCGGGACTGGGAAGAAAACAACAATACAAGTTAGCAAAAAGACATACAATTTTGTTGAGTGCAATAACAACAAGTATACTTGAACAGGCTTCCCTTTATGGGAGGTAAGATCACTTGAACGTTACAAACATGGTTAACATTATAAATTACAGGCTATAAATAACTCCTGTTACCCAACCGGGTATTCTACTAAGTGCAAAATTGCTGAACAATAATTTAACTTTGCCTTTAAGGACATACACTCTTTTATCAACTAAAGACCTTCCTATAATCACATTATAAGGCAATTTAACTTTTTCATTCTCCTTCTTTAAATCTGCAGGACCGCCTGTCCTATCGGCACCAGACCTACTGCCTCTCCTTTCAGCTACAGGACCGCCCCGTTCAGCCAGGGCCTACTGCCTTTTCAACTACTATACACAGTATAGAACATAACATTACTTTCAGTTTAAGAGCACTAAGTCATCTCTACATGACTCCTATGAGGAGTCAGAGATTACCTTCTATCCTAACTATCTATCAGCATTATCAAAAACATTTTCTATCAAACATTAAGCCTTCTCATTATCTTTCTTCCTTTCATGCATGCTGGACACCACATCTATCCCTACGGGTCCACTGCATCCTTCTTCTATCTTTGACCTTTTACTTCTCAGAGCACATCATCAGTTTTTCTTCACATTTAACTAATTAAACACGTATAACTTTCTCATGTAAACGTTATCATCACTTTCTTTGGTCAAGACATTATTGCTTCCAATCTTAAAGCAATATCACGGTTGAAGCGCAACAAATGAACGTCCCCTTTAAGAGGGGACCAAGTCTCTGTGAGGTAGCATATCTTCTCAAGCTACCAGTCCATACTCAGCAAAGGTTCCAGTGTGGTATCTTCACAAAGAGTCCTTTTTGAAGTAAAACCAGTAGGGAGCGCCTTTAATAAGGTGCAAACTATATACAAGAAGTTCGGATCATGCACTGTTCATGATTTCAGCAGTTCTAGAAACTTGTGCAAATAAAACTTTAGAAAAATCAAACAAAAGCAAAACAATAGGGATCCCAGGTCAACAAAAGGATCCCCTTAAGAGTTAACCCTGAACGGGTTCAGCAGAACAACAGGAAAACAGCAACTATTTACAGATTCATGGTATCGAGGTTTATTCTCTTGGTAGGTGGCCAGACATCAGCTGATGGTGGACATCTCCCGACCGTGCAGGCTTCAGCCCTTGGTCCACGGCTGATGCGGCGGTAGTTTGTTCCCTCTCTTTCCAGTCCCTCCATTGTAGGATCAAGTACCGCTTGTATTGTTCCCAATTCAGCACGGCAATAGTGTGACCTTCTCGCCGGACTCCATCCCGCCCAATTCGGGGGGCCTCCCACCGGAGGATGACTCCCTCCGGGCTCACATCTACGAACTCCCCCGTCTGGGTCGGTGGCAGAGGTATCAGCCTCCCCATTGCGCCGGGGAATAGTACCCCTAGCCCCGCCAAGAGGAACCGGTTATTGTGAAGGCGAGGATCGATCGCAGGATCGGGATCGGTCGGGGGAGCAGGGGCGCTTTCTATACCTGCGTCTGATGTGATTCCACCGATGTCGATCCGTTCCATTAACGAGGACGCTGGAGTCGACTGCAGCCCGGACCGCAGCTCCTCCTCGGCAGCCTCCGGATACGGCTCCGCTCCCCATAGCTCCTCTTCGGCTAGTTCCGAGGTCGGGATAGGTCGGCTCAGCTCCGCTACCGGCTCCGAGGAACTCAGGTCCTTCCGCTGCGGTGGACGCGGGTCCTCCTCTGATGGGTGAGGACAAGCCGGGATCACCTTGCCATTGTTCGGGTCCCTGCTGCTCATCGTCGCTGTCCAGCATTCGGTGACAGTGCATGCATCTGACTCCGCCATTTCTCCAAGGTCGGGCTTCCTCTCCGTCTCCCGTTTCCCGCCGTTGCAGGTCAGGAGGTGGTCCTCTGCTTTGAGGCAGGTCATCGCTTTGCAACAAGAGGCGCAGGGGGCAATCACCGCTTCTGGCACCACTTTGGTAGTCTCCTCCCATGGCACGCCCTCCTGCTTCTCTGGCGTAGCAATGGCGGCGGTTTTTGGCGGGAACTTTTGGCGGTAAATGGCGCAGCACAGTCTTTGCAATAAAGTACAGTCCAAGCACAACAAATTACAGTTCCAAGGCACACATGACCTGATTCTTCAGGCTTAAGTAGATCCTGTTCGTGACGCCAAGTTGTAGCGCCCCCACCGCCGCAGGGCCGAGGGGTACCCGGTACCGGGCCTCCGAAGTCTCTGCTCTGGGGTTGTCACGGCAGCTAGGCCCCGGTCCGTGACCCTGCCGTGGGGCGCACAGTGAATGATAGGTGTGGATGATGGTAGTGGTGGTGCGGTGCAGTAAATAACGAGGACACCAGGTTGCAGTCTCTTTACCTCTTTACTGAAGATCTCTGAGTCCACAGTCCAGAATACGGTTCACCAGGCTGCGCAAGTCCGGCCGGTCCAATGGCACCTCCAGAGTTCTCTTCACAGGTGGAAATCGGTGCCTTCCTTCTAGCGCTATGTGTTGCGGTCCTTCCCTGCTGTGCTTACGGAAAGTCCCCACAACCGTTGTGTCTGTTTCTTAAGTTCCCTCACAACTCGATTAAATGATGTTCTTCTAATCCTCCGTCCCTCCCTGATGTGCTGGTTGGGACGGCACCCATTTGACGGGTAGGCTCGGAGCTCTTCCGGGACCCTAGAGTCGCCCCTCTCCACAAGGTGCCCCCCAAGACTTCATAGGTGATTTGTGTGAGACAGCCCGCCTTAGACTGACTGTCCTGCCGCTGTTTAGAGTATTGCTTGAAGCTGAATGTTATGATACTCCCTCGGCGTTCCGGCCACCGGTAGTGCGCCTCAGTAGGGTGTTGCTCCGGTCTTACAGCACGACCCCTACTGGTATTCTCCTATTGCTTGATCTCGTTTCTCACTCAGCACAATCTATCTCGCTTCTAGTCCTTTCTTGGGCACCGCCGCTTCCCGGAGCAGGCGCGAACCCGTTACGTTCTTTCCAATGCCAAGCCTCTGTCAGGATCCCACCCCTGACAGAGACCCTACTGTATCTTCCCCCACAACACCCTCTGCCACAAGGTGTTGCCTGGTTCCAACCCAGTCAGCTTTCTGATCTAACTTCCTGCCTGACCCCCAGTTTACCCACTATGGTGGGGAGTGGCCTAATGAATAGCACCCTTAGCTCCCCCCGGAGGCCCAGCTGTGAAATGTATTGGTGTCTGTGATACCTGATCAGATGAACTCCTTCAGTGCCATCGGACGCACCGTAGCTCCCCATAGTGGCGGAGCCACAGTACTGCAACGACCAGGACTCTGGGGCGCTGCATGTACACAGTGACTCCACCAGCAGAATAGTGAGTGCAGCTCTGGAGTATAGTACAGGATGTAACTCAGGATCAGTACAGGATAAGTAATGTAATGTATGTACACAGTGACTGCATCAGCAGAATAGTGAGTGCAGCTCTGGAGTATAATACAGGATGTAACTCAGGATCAGTACAGGATAAGTAATGTAATGTATGTACACAGTGACTGCACCAGCAGAACAGTGAGTTCAGCTCTGGGGTGTATAATACAGGATGTAACTCAGGATCAGTACAGGATAAGTAATGTAATGTATGTACACAGTGACTCCACCAGCAGAATAGTGAGTGCAGCTCTCGAGTATAATACAGGATGTAACTCAGGATCAGTACAGGATAAGTAATGTAATGTATGTACACAGTGACTCCACCAGCAGAATAGTGAGTGTCGCTCTGGAGTATAATACAGGATGTAACTCAGGAACAGTACAGGAGAAGTAATGTAATGTATGTACACAGTGACTCCACCAGCAGAATAGTGAATGTCGCTCTGGAGTATAATACAGGATGTAACTCAGGATCAGTAGAGGAGAAGTAATGTAATGTATGTACACAGTGACTGCACCAGCAGAATAGTGAGTGCAGCTCTGGAGTATAATACAGGATGTAACTCAGGATCAGTACAGGATAAGTAATGTAATGTATGTACACAGTGACTGAACCAGCAGAAGGCCACGTCAACGCTATCAGTATTTGGTGAGTATTTTATATCAGTATTTATAAGCCAAAACCAGCAGTGGGTGAGAAATATAGAAGTTGTGACATGTTTCTATTATACTTTTCCTCTGACTTTTCCTCTCCTAGTTTTGGCTTACAAATACTGATGATACCAAAAACTGAAAGTGTGATCGTGGCCGAATAGTGAGTGAAGCTCTGGAGTATAATAAAGGAAGAAAGTGAAATAAGTGAAGATCAGTTGTGTCTAGATTTGTACCGACATTCAGCTCTTATACCAATAACTAATATGAACAGTGACAAAAGTGCAAAATCTGAGTAAAAAAAAAAATCTATTACATATAAGTAAAAATATTTTTTTATCTTTACTAATTATATGATAGATAGATAGATAGATAGATAGATAGATAGATAGATAGATAGATAGATAGATACAGTGGGTACATAAAGTATTCAGGCCCCTTTAAATTTTTCACTCTTTGTTTCATTGCAGCCATTTGGTAAATTCTAAAAAGTTAATTTTTTCTCATTAATGTACACTCTGCACCCCATCTTGACTGAAAAAATACAGAAATGTAGAAATGTTTGCAAATTTATTAAAAAAGAAAAACTGAAATGTTACATGGTCATAAGTATTCAGACCCTTTGCTCAGGTTTGAGTAGAAGCCCCCTTTTGAGCTAGTACAGCCATGAGTCTTCTTGGGAATGATGAAGTTTTTCACACCTGGATTTGGGGATCCTCTGCCATTCTTGCTTGCAGATCCTCTTCAGTTTTGTCAGGTTAGATGGTGAACGCTGGTGGACAGCCATTTTCAGGTCTCTCCAGAGATGCTCAATTGGGTTTAGGTCAAGGCTCTGGCTGGGCCAGTCAAGAATGGTCACAGAGTTGTCCTGAAGCCACTCCTTTGTTATTTTAGCTGTGTGCTTAAGGTCATTGTCTTGTTGGAAGGTGAACCTTCAGCCAAGTCTGAGGTCCAGAGCACTCTGGAAGAGGTTTTCATCCAGGATATCTCTGTACTTGGCCGCATTCATGTTTCCTTCAATGACAACCAGTCGTCCTGTCCCTGCAGCTGAAAAACATTCCCATAGCATGATACTACCACTACCATGTTTCACTGTAGGGATTGTATTGGGCAGGTGATGAGCAGTACCTGGTTTTCTCCACATGTACCGCTTAGAATTATCACCAAAAAGGTCTATCATCCTCTTATCAGACCAGAGAATCTTATTTCTCATAGTCTGGGAGTCCTTCGTGTGTTTTTAGCTAACTCTATGGGGATTTCATATGTCTTGCACTGAGGAGAGGCTTTCGTAGGGCCACTCTGCCACAAAGGCCCGACTGGTGGAGGGTTGCAGTGATAGTTGACTTTGTGGAACTTTCTCCCGTCTCCTTACTGCATTTCTGGAGCTCAGCCACAGTGATCTTGAGGTTCTTCTTTAAATCTCTCACCAAGGCTCTTCTCCCACGATTGCTCAGTTTGGCTGAACTGTCAGGTCTAGGAAGACTTCTAGTGGTCCCAAACTTCTTCCATTTAAGGATTATGGAGGCCACTGTGCTCTTAGGAACTCAGCTTCATCCACCTCTCGTGTCTCCCCTTTTCCTCATAGTTTGTAAGCTTGCGAGCAGGGCCCTCATTCCTCCTGGTATCTGTTTTGAACTGTGATTTCTGTTATGCTGTAATGTCTATTGTCTGTACAAGTCCCCTCTATAAGTTGTAAAGCGCTGCGGAATATGTTGGCGCTATATAAATAAAAATTATTATTATTATTATTATTAGGAACCTTGAGTACTGCAGAAATTCTGTTGTAACCTTGGCCAGATCTGTGTCTTGCCACAATTCTGTCTCTGAGCTCCTTGGCCAGTTCCTTTGACTTCATGATTCTCATTTGGTCTGACGTACTGTGAGCTGTGATGTCTTATATAGACAGGTGTGTGTGTGGCGCCCCAGGGTCCTGGTCGTTGCAGTGGTATTGCTTTCCTCTCGGGGAGAGTGATGCTACGTTTGGAGGCAAGAAAGGATAACTGCATCCAGGTATCACAAACATGCAACACATTCACACTCCAGACCACCAGGGGGAGCTTCTGCTTCTATTTATTAGGTCACTCCCTATATATATATATATATATATATATATATATATATATATATATCTGGTAGTCTGTAGGGATGGTTAGTCAGTTCCAGACATTAGTCTGAAGAGGACAGAGGGTCGACGGAGGTGTGCATGCCCTCAGAGCTGCAGCTCCCGGAAAGAGACATTGGAAGGCAGAACTGTATTGCAGCGAGCGTGAAGGAAGGTGAAGCAAAGGAGAGGACACCAGTAGGGGACCAGCCCCGAACAGGCTGCCTCCTTCTGAGGAGCAGAACCCCGGTAGCCAGAACATCGAGGGAATAGGGTCCTCTAAGCCTTATTTCAGAGACCGGCAGGACAGTTAATTGCAGGTTACCTGTCCGCACCTACACCCAGGAGGCACGGTGACACCCCATAGAGCCGGGTTATCTAAGAGACCCTATAAACAGGCTCAAGTCACCAGTCATACGGGTTTTCTCCTATCCTATATGGGGGACAGAGAGAGCGAAACATCACATCTGTGAGACCCTTATGTGAAGCCATAGGCAGTAAGGGACTACACCACTGCAGCGCAAGGGAAGGCTATTGATTTCCACCTGGACAAGGGAACTCTGGACTTGCCACCAAACCGGCCGGACTCTGCCTACCCTGTGGTCTGGTGCCCTGGACTGTGGATGCTGAAGTCTTCAGTAAAAGGTAAAGAGGGACTGCAACCTTGTGTCCTTGTTCTTCTCTGCGCCTCTCACCATCCACCGTCTACACACCGGGAAGCCCTGGGGACATACTTCACCTGTGGAAAGTATACCATCTAATTGCCATAACATTACCCCAGCGGATCCCTTGAAGCAGCGTCGGTCTGCAGCGCCCCAGAGTCCTGGTCGTTGCAGTACTGTGGCTCCGCCACTATGGGGAGCTATGGTGCGTCTGACGGCACTGAACGAGTTCATCTGACCAGGTATCACAGACACCAATACATTTCACAGCTGGGCCTCCGGGGGGAGCTAAGGGTTCTATTCATTAGGCCACTCCCCACCATAGTGGGTAAACTGGGGGTCAGGCAGGAAGTTAGATCAGAAAGCTGACTGGGTTGGAACCAGGCAACACCTTGTGGCAGAGGGTGTTGTGGGGGAAGATACAGTAGGGTCTCTGTCAGGGGTGGGATCCTGACAGAGGCTTGGCAACTTGAACGAACGTAACGGGACCGCGCCTCCTCCGGGTAGCGGCGGTGCCCAAGGAAGGACTAGAAGCGAGATAGATTGTGCTGAGTGAGAAACGAGATCAAGCAAAAGGAGAATACCAGTAGGGGTCGTGCTGTAAGACCGGAGCAACACCCTACTGAGGCGCACTACCAGTGGCCGGAACGCCGAGGGAGTATTATAACATTCAGCTTCAAGCAATACTCTAAACAGCGGCAGGACAGTCAGTCTAAGGCGGGCTGTCTAACTTAAATCACCTATGCAGTCTTGGGGGGCAACTTGTGGAGAGGGGCGACTCTAGGGTCCCGGAAGAGCTCCGAGCCTACCCATCATACGGGTGCCGTCCCAACCAGAACAACAGGGAGGGACGGAGGATTAGAAGAACATCATTTAATCGAGTTGTGAGGGAACTTAAGAAACAGACACAACGGTTGTGGGGACTTTCCGTAAGCACAGCAGGGAAGGACCGCAACACATAGCACTAGAAGGAAGGCACAGATTTCCACCTGTGAAGAGAACTCTGGAGGTGCCATCAGACCGGCCGGACTTGCGCAGCCTGGTGAACCGTATTCTGGACTGTGGACTCAGAGATCTTCAGTAAAGAGGTAAAGAGACTGCAACCTGGTGTCCTCGTTATTTGCTGCGCCGCACCACCACTACCATCATCCACTCCTAGTAATCCCCTGTACGCCCCACGGCAGGGTCACGGACCGGGGCCTAGCCGCCGTGACAACCCCAGAGCAGAGACTCAGAGGCCCGGTACCGGGTACCCCTTGGCCCTGCGGCAGTGGGGGCGCTACAACTTGGCGTCACGAACAGGATCTACTTAAGCCTGAAGAATCAGGTCATGTGTGCCTTGGAACTGTGATTTATTGTGCTTGGACTGTACTTTATTGCAAAGACTGTGCTGTGTCACTTGCCGCCAAAAGTTCGCGCCAAAACCGCCGCCATTACAGCGCTAAGGAGAGCGCAGGAGAAGAAGAAGGGCGTGGAAGTGGGCGTGAACAAGCTGAAGAGCGCGAAAGACAATGGCCGCCCAGTTTAAATATCTCGGCCCCTTGAGGACGTGTCCGTCAGCAGCTGAGATCCGCCTCCTGATCCTCAATGGTGGGCAGAGACAGAGAAAACGAAACCGCCCACGAAGGAGAGAGCGGGAAAAGGACCAGGAAGAAGAAGTGAGCGACATGGAGGATGCCATGGCGAGCCGCCCGGAGCCGGAGCGTGGGGTCGGAGCAGAGGACTCCCCCAGCCACCCGGAGGGGCACCGCAACCAGGCCTCCACCGCTGATGCTGAATTCCTGCAGGCCGGAGTGGACGAGCTCAGCGACCGACCCCGGCGGACGCAGCTGAGCACTGAGGCCGGGTGGAAGAAGGCCATCATCAGGAGCCTCACCAGACATCTGTCGGCAGCCTCATCTGGTTCAGAGCAGGGAAGAAGTTCCAGCGCTTTGAAGCCGGAAAGCGGGACACTGCAGACACTGCAAGTAGAGATGACAACGTCGCAGCACGAGGCCCTGCAGCCAGCATTCCAGACCCCAGCGGAGGCAGAGCAGACCGGCACCGGAGGGACCGCATCTGAAGCAGGTATGAAGGACGACCCTGCCCTGACAACTGACACCACTCCCGCGACTGCTAGTGCCACAGCTGCTGACTCCGTTCCAGTGACTGATCTTGCAGCAGCCGCTACCTCTGCTGCAGCAAATGTCCATACTCGAGCTGCGCAGATCTCCATCGCTGCGCCCGATTTAACAGTACATGCAAGACGGATTAACGGCGTTTGTCCAGCACTGGGTGTAACCCTGGACCTCACTCTTCCCAGGCCAAGAAGGGTTAAGTGCCAGGTGCAGCCCTGGAAGCCGTCCCACTAAACCTCGGAAACCTGAAACTGTACATAGTTAACTGTTTGTTTCCCTGCTTTTTGCTGCTTTAAACCCGACCTGGGTTATTCTTAAAGGGATCCCTTTGTTTACCCGGGATCCCTTCCTCTGCTTTTGCTTTTGTTTCCTGTTTCCTCATTGTTGAAAAGAACTGCTGAATCATGAACAGTGCATGATACAAACTGCTTGTAAATAGTTTGCACCTTCTTAAAGGGGCTTCTTACTGGTTTTACATACAAGAAGGACTCTTTGTGAAGATACCACACTGGAACCTTTGCTGAGTATGGACTGGTAGCTTGAGAAGATATGCTACCTCATAGAGACTTGGTCCCCTCTTAAAGGGGATGTTCATTTGTTGCACTTAAATGGTGATATTGCTTTAAGACAGATAGCAATAATGTTTGATAAAAGAAAGTGATGATAATGTTTACATGAGTAAGTTATATGTGTTTAACTAGTTAATTGTGAAGAAATAGTGATGATGTTCTCTGAGAAGAAAAAGGTGAAAGATAAAAGAAGGATGCAGTGGACCCGTAGGGATAGACGTGGTGTCCAGCATGCATGATAGAAAGAAAGATAATGAGAAGGCTTAATGTTCAAAAGAAAATGTTTTGATAATGATAATAGATAGTAAGGATAGAAGGTAAACCCTGAGTCCTGATAGGAGTCATGTCGAGATGGCTCAGTGCTCTTAAACTGAAAGTAATGTTATGTTCTATACTGTGTATAGTAGTTGAAAAGGCAGTAGGCCCTGGCTGAACGGGGCGGTCCTGTAACTGAAAGGAGAGGCAGTAGGTCTGGTGCCGATAGGACAGGCGGTCCTGCAGATTTAAAGAAGGAGAATGAAAAAGTTAAATTGCCTTATAATGTGATTATAGGAAGGTCTTTAGTGGATAAAAGAGTGTATGTCCTTAAAGGCAAAGTTAAATTATTGTTCAGCAATTTTGCACTTAGTAGAATACCCGGTTGGGTAACAGGAGTTATTTATAGCCTGTAATTTATAATGTTAACCATGTTTGTAACGTTCAAGTGATCTTACCTCCCATAAAGGGAAGCCTGTTCAAGTATACTTGTTGTTATTGCACTCAACAAAATTGTATGTCTTTTTGCTAACTTGTATTGTTGTTTTCTTCCCAGTCCCGGAGTACTGTGTTTAACCAGGGGGGAGTGCAGCGCCCCAGAGTCCTGGTCGTTGCAGTACTGTGGCTCCGCCACTATGGGGAGCTACGGTGCGTCCGATGGCACTGAAGGAGTTCATCTGATCAGGTATCAAAGACACCAATACATTTCACAGCTGGGCCTCCGGGGGGAGCTAAGGGTGCTATTCATTAGGCCACTCCCCACCATAGTGGGTAAACTGGGGGTCAGGCAGGAAGTTAGATCAGAAAGCTGACTGGGTTGGAACCAGGCAACACCTTGTGGCAGAGGGTGTTGTGGGGGAAGATACAGTAGGGTCTCTGTCAGGGGTGGGATCCTGACAGAGGCTTGGCATTGGAAAGAACGTAACGGGTTCGCGCCTGCTCCGGGAAGCGGCGGTGCCCAAGAAAGGACTAGAAGCGAGATAGATTGTGCTGAGTGAGAAACGAGATCAAGCAATAGGAGAATACCAGTAGGGGTCGTGCTGTAAGACCGGAGCAACACCCTACTGAGGCGCACTACCGGTGGCCGGAACGCCGAGGAAGTATCATAACATTCAGCTTCAAGCAATACTCTAAACAGCGGCAGGACAGTCAGTCTAAGGCGGGCTGTCTCACACAAATCACCTATGAAGTCTTGGGGGGCACCTTGTGGAGAGGGGCGACTCTAGGGTCCCGGAAGAGCTCCGAGCCTACCCGTCATACGGGTGCCGTCCCAACCAGAACAACAGGGAGGGACGGAGGATTAGAAGAACATCATTTAATCGAGTTGTGAGGGAACTTAAGAAACAGACACAACGGTTGTGGGGACTTTCCGTAAGCACAGCAGGGAAGGACCGCAACACATAGCGCTAGAAGGAAGGCACAGATTTCCACCTGTGAAGAGAACTCTGGAGGTGCCATCAGACCGGCCGGACTTGCGCAGCCTGGTGAACCGTATTCTGGACTGTGGACTCAGAGATCTTCAGTAAAGAGGTAAAGAGACTGCAACCTGGTGTCCTCGTTATTTACTGCACCGCACCACCACTACCATCATCCACTCCTAGTAATCCCCTGTACGCCCCACGGCAGGGTCACGGACCGGGGCCTAGCCGCCGTGACAACCCCAGAGCAGAGACTCAGAGGCCCGGTACCGGGTACCCCTCGGCCCTGCGGCAGTGGGGGCGCTACAGGTCACCCTGACCGAATACCACAGGTGGCGTCATGAACATCAACTTTATCCCTTCAAAGACCTTTCCCCTTTTATATGGACGTCCCAGGGCCATGGACCTGGTCAGCCACCGTGACATCCCCCTGTGAACCGCAGGACCCGGTACCGAGTACCCCTTTGCCCTGACGGGGCGCTCCATGTGCCTTTCCAAATCAAGTCCCATCAGTTTAATTAAACACAGCTGGACTCCAATGAAGGAGTAGAACCATCTCCAGGAGGATCACAAGGAAATGGACAGCATGTGACTTAAATATAAGTGTCTGAGCAAAGGGTCTAAATACTTATGACCATGTGATATTTAAGTTTTTCTTGTTTAATAAACTTGCAAAAATGTCTACATTTCTGTTTTTTCATTCAAGATGGGGTGCAGAGTGTACATTAATGAGAAAAAATGAACTTTTTTGAATTTACCAAATGGCTGCAATGAAGCAAAAAGTGAAAAATGTAAAGGGGTCTGAATACTTTCCGTACCCTAGATAGATAGACAGATAGATAGATAGATAGATAGATAGATAGATAGATAGATAGATAGATAGATAGATAGATAGATAATGTTTTTTTTAATGTTTCAAGCTCAGGAGCGCTTAGTGGTCCGGAATCTCACCTCTTGTGTTTTTTCTACAATCCTGTGAACAGACAGCTGATGCTACCTGGGAATGTGGAAAGTGACTTCTGGAAGACGCAGAACTTGACACGATAATCTGTTCATTTTCACCACCCAGCTATGTCAAAACTGCAGGCACTTCAAAGTCGGAATGTAATCGCCCGGGGCCCTGTCTTAATTAAAAATTAAATAGCGCATATGAAGCTGCATCAATTTGTATCTCACTGCAGCGTTTTGCAAACATAAGTTTTCACCCTCGGGTGTACAGATGTGACAAATACTCTGCAACGAAATCTCCACTGAATCTTAACACTTTAATTTACTATTCAGTGTGCATTTAGGCTACTGCATTTACATACACAAGATTCCTAACAGCAGATAGATATGTCATGAGATAGATAGATAGATAGATAGATAGATAGATAGATAGATAGATAGATAGATAGATAGATAGATAGATAGAAAGAAAAATATTAGAGCAGCACAAAAATACAAAAGAAAAAACAAAAGAAAAATCGGGTGCAAAGCCCCCCAGGCATAGACCAAACTTCAATTATAGGAATCCAAAAAATGGAGGCAGCACACCATTCATAGTGGAAAAGCAGGAGCTACTTTTATTAGCCCATCTCAGCAACGTTTCGGTTCAGGTAGATGTGAACCTTTGATAAATCATGTACGCATTTGCGCTGAATTCTAAATGTTCTACATTACAAGCACAGTGGATGGGATTTATTTAAATTCTGTGCCCACTGTGCTTCTATTTAACGCTGTATAAACTCACCTGTGGTGCGGGTTTACTAGCTGCACCATGTTAATTTCGGCAACGGAGACCCTAGTGTCCACTGCGTAGTTTCCTCCATAGCCAGTCATTAGATGCGTTAAATCCGCATAGTTTACTAAGAACATGCGGATTTACCTGCGTGATTACAATGTAATGTTTTGGATACAACGAGAATACACTGGGTCCAAAAAGCTGCTATTCCTGATCATGGACACATAGCTAAAGTCACTGAACTGACCTGTATTGTACTTATACTATCTACAGAGCTGCTGTGTAGCACTGTCACTGGTGATAATATTAGTGTTGGTACAGTGATATTTGTTAATGATCAGTATAGCATTATTATTAGGTCACTACTTGGTAGTAGTATGTGGTCAGGTCATGGTGTGGACGTATTTGTACCTTGTGTCTGAGGGTATGTGCACACGATCCAGAGTTGCTGCAGGTTGGACGCTGTGTACTTATGCAGCATCAAACCCGTAGCGTCCAGCTGTTACAACATAGTGGATGGGATTTCAAGAAATCTCATGTCCACTATACGTCCACAGATGCCTGCGGACCACCAGCGGACACTGATATGCAACGCGTATTTCCAGGCCGTAGCATGTCAATTTCTCTTGTGGAGATGATAGAAATTTCACCAATAGATAGTATTGAACGCAGTGAATCCGCACGGTTCAGTGAACAGCGGATAGGTGATAATTTGTTTTTAACAAATAACTCCTTTGCCACTATGTCACAAGACAAGGAGGGGTTAAACTTTCAAATATTTAATCTGTAATAATACCACATACAAGGGACAAATACCACCATACAATGGCCAGACAACGTATCACCACCACATTGTGACCAAGTAATATCACATGCAAGGGATAATTACTGCCAGATTCATGACTAGATCACATATTAGCACCACATATTGACCTTATAATACTACATATAAGGGACGATTACTGCCAGACCATGACTACACCACATATTACCACCACATACTGACTAAATAATATCATATGCAAGGGATAAATCCGGCCACACCATGGCCAGACCACATATTACCTCCACATAGTGACCGAATTATACCAGATACAAGGGACAAATGTTGCCACACCATGACCAGATCACATATTATGTCACATTGTGACCGAATAATACCACATACAAAGGACAAATACCGTCACACTATGGCCAGACCACATATTACCTCCACATAGTGACTTAATAATACCACAAACAAGGGACAATTACTGCCAGACCATGACTAGACCACATATTACCACCACATACTAACTAAATAATAACATATACAAAGGACAAATACCACCACACCATGACCAGACCACACATTGCCACCATTTATTCACTGAATAGTATCAGGCCAAGCACATGATCCAAGTAGCAGCGATTTGGAAGCAGCGCATGTTCGCCTTGACTTTATATATTCCTTTTTTTTGGTGAGATTTCTAGTAGGGCATGTTGTTCCAAATAATAGTACAAAATACCACAGCGCTCACAGTGAGTATTTTGTACCAAAGCAAGCTAATATCTGTGTCAAGTTTATTGAAAAACCCATAAAAATCATAGCATTACACCATGGTGCACATCCATAGGAGAAAGACATCGTCTATATATCTCCACAATCTCAAAACATTTTTAAGTGGTGGGATAGAGAGACAAGGTCCTCCTCCATAGATTCTATAACTATGTTTTCATACGTAGGCACCATGTTAGCACCCATGGCAGTCCTGCATCACTTCACATAGTAGTAATCATTAAAGAAAAAATAATTGTTTCTCAATACAACTTCATGTAGATACATCATGAAATCAATAATCCCAACTGTATATGTTGTGCACCACAAATTATTCCTAACAGCTATTAAACCTCTATCATGATGTATTCAAATATAGAGGGAAACTACAGTGAAAGAGGCTTCAATTGCACTATGTTCCAAATATACAGTTAGGTCCATATATATTTGGACAGAGACATTTTTCTAATTTTGGTTATAGACATTACCACAATGAATTTTAAACAAAACAATTGAGATGCAGTTGAAGATCAGACTTTCAGCTTTTATTTGAGGGTATCCACCTAAAAATTGGATGAAGGGTTTAGGAGTTTCAGCTCCAAAATTAGAAAAATGTTGTCTTTGACCAAATATATATGGACCTAACTGTACCTGCTGCAGCTTAAAGAGAGTAACGGTTACATCTTGGATAATAGAAGATGTATACACTTGTTTTACGCATGTGCGATATGCACTTTTCTGTGTTATATAGTTTCCCTTACCAATATGGCGCTTATCACACATCTTGTCTAGTGTGCATGCGCATCAGTGTAGTATCCAGTTTTTCTTGACTAATATGGCACCTGGGGCCTCACTTCTATAGCGTACGTGCACATTGATCACAGGATTCCTTACACGACTGTGACTGTAGCTACATTGAAGTGTGCAGTGGGATTTTTAGGATGCCAAACTTGTCGGTATGACTACAATAAAATGAGCCATATATCCTATTAGTTCATACACATGAGTATCATTATGATCACTGTTGTGAACTCTGTTCTGGAACTCCCTCCTGTGGTCAGGAATGGTATTTCTGTGAGTTCTGTCTGTGGGTTCCCTCTGGTGGCTGAAAGTGGAGCTGCTGGTCTGGAGGTGGCTTCCTCAGCTGCATCGTTTAAAGACTGGGCTGGTTCCTCTATTTAACTCTGCTCAGATCGTTACCTGATGCCAGTTGTCAATGTATCTGTACTGGTTCAGATCTCACTTGGATCTCCTGATGGCCTGTCTACTTCAGCAGAAGCTAAGTCCCTGTTAAGCTCATTTGTTGTTCATTTGTGTGCTGAATATATTTCTGAGTACCTGCTAAGTTTTGTCCAGCTGGCTATCATGATATTGTCTCGCTAGCTGGAAGCTCTGGGTTGCAGAGTGGCACCTACCGCGCCGTGAGTCGGCACGGGGGGTTTCTTGCTCACTCTGCGTGGCTTTTTGTAGTTTTTTGTGCTGACCGCAAAGATCCCTTTATCTATCTTCTGTCTATTTAGTAAGTCGGGCCTCCTTTGCTGAAACCTGTCTCATTCCTATGTTTGTGCCTTCCTCTTAACTCACAGTCAATATATGTGGGGGGCTGCTCTTTTCCTTTGGGGAATTTCTCTGAGGCAAGGTGAGGCTATATTTCTCTTTAGGGGAAGTTACCTCTCAGGCTGTGAAGAGTCGTCTAGGCAGAGTCAGGTACGATCCATGGCTAATTCTAGTGTGTGTGATAATAGATTAGGGCTGCCGTCAGCAGAGCTCCCACTTCCCAGAGCTCGCTCTATTTTGCAGTTTTGACTATCAGGTCATTCCCGGTGCTCCTAACCACCAGGTCCAGCCATAACAGTACAACTGGTCTGAAAGTGTTAATGCATCTCAATAGAGGGATAAGAGAAGTTCTGAGACCATTTTTTTTCTCTGCAGTGTGTTTAGTCTTTTTTTTTCCCCTAAACCTCTGGGTGGTTCAGGACTCAGGTGTAGATATGGACATTCAAGGTCTGTCCTCTTGTGTGGATAATCTCACTGCAAGGGTACAAGGCATTCAGGATTATATAGTTCAGAATCCTATGTTAGAGCCTAGAATCCCAATTCCTGATTTATTTTCTGGGGATAGATCAAAGTTTCAGAATTTCAAAAATAATTGTAAATTGTTTCTTGCCCTGAAACCTCGCTCCTCTGGTGACCCTAGTCAGCAAGTAAAAATCATTATTTCCTTGTTGCGTGGTGACCCTCAGGACTGGGCATTGTCCCTTGCTCCAGGAGATCCTGCATTGCTTAATGTAGATGCGTTTTTTCTGGCGCTTGGATTGCTCTATGACGAACCAAATTCAGTGGATCAGGCAGAGAAAATCTTGCTGGCTCTATGTCAGGGTCAGGATGATGCTGAAATGTATTGTCAGAAGTTTAGAAAGTAGTCTGTGCTTACTCAATGGAATGAGTGTGCTCTGGCAGCGATTTTCAGAAAGGGTCTTTCTGAGGGCCTTAAGGATGTTATGGTGGGGTTCCCCACGCCTGCTGGTGTGAATGAATCAATGTCCTTGGCTATTCAGATCGATCGGCGTTTGCGGGAGCGGAAAGTTGTGCACCATATGGCGGTGTCCTCTGAGCAGAGGCCTGAGCCTATGCAATGTGATAGGACTTTGACCAGAACTGAACGGCAAGAGCACAGACGTCAGAATGGGCTGTGTTTTTACTGTGGTGACTCCACTCATGCTATCTCTGATTGTCCTAAGCGCACTAAGCGGTCCGCTAGGTCTGTCACCATTGGTACTATACAGCCTAAATTTCTTTTGTCCGTTACTTTGATTTGCTCTTTGTCATCCTACTCTGTTATGGCGTTTGTGGATTCAGGCGCAGCCCTGAATTTCATGGACTTAGAGTATGGCAGGCGCTGTGGTTTTTTCATGGAGCCCTTGCAGCATCCTATTCCATTAAGGGGAATTGATGCTACGCCTTTGGCCAAGAATAAGCCTCAGTACTGGACCCAGTTGACCATGTGCATGGCTCCTGCACATCGGGAAGATATTCGCTTTTTGGTGTTGGATAATTTGCATGATGTGGTCGTGTTGGGTTTGCCATGGCTACAGGTCCATAATCCAGTATTGGACTGGAAATCTATGTCTGTGTCCAGTTGGGGTTGTCAAGGGGCCCATGGTGATGTTCCAGCGTTGTCAATTTCTTCTTCCACTCCTTCTGAAGTACCTGAGTTTTTGTCGGATTACCAGGATGTATTTGATGAGCCCAAGCCCAGTGCCCTGCCTCCTCATAGGGATTGTGATTGTGCTATTAATTTGATTCCTGGTAGTAAGTTTCCTAAAGGCCGACTTTTCAATTTATCTGTGCCAGAACACGCCGCTATGCAGAGCTATATAAAGGAGTCCTTGGAGAAAGGGCATATTCGCCCGTCGTCGTCACCATTGGGAGCAGGGTTCTTTTTTGTGGCCAAGAAGGATGGTTCTCTGAGACCTTGTATAGATTACCCCCTTCTTAATAAAATCACGGTCAAATTTCAGTACCCTCTGCCTCTATTGTCTGATTTGTTTGCTCAGATTAAGGGGGCTAGTTGGTTTACCAAGATAGATCTTCGAGGAGCGTATAATCTTGTGCGTATTAAGCGGGGCGATGAATGGAAAACCGCATTTAATACGCCCGAGGGCCATTTTGAGTATCTGGTGATGCCATTCGGGCTTTCTAATGCGCCATCTGTATTCCAGTCCTTTATGCATGACATCTTCCGAAAGTATCTGGATAGATTCATGATAGTATATTTGGATGATATTTTGGTCTTTTCGGATGATTGGGAGTCTCATGTGAAGCAGGTCAGAATGGTGTTCCAAGTCCTTCGTGCTAATTCCTTGTTTGTGAAGGGGTCTAAGTGTCTCTTCGGTGTACAGAAGGTTTCCTTTTTGGGCTTCATTTTTTCCCCTTCTACTATCGAGATGGATCCAGTTAAAGTCCAGGCCATTTATGATTGGACTCAGCCTACATCTGTGAAGAGCCTTCAGAAATTCCTGGGCTTTGCAAATTTTTACCGTCGCTTTGTCGCTAATTTTTCTAGTGTTGTCAAACCACTGACTGATTTGACCAAGAAAGGTGCGGATGTGGTGAATTGGTCCTCTGCGGCTGTTGAGGCGTTTCAGGAGCTGAAACGTCGTTTTTCTTCGGCTCCTGTGTTGTGTCAGCCAGATGTTTCGCTCCCTTTTCAGGTCGAGGTTGATGCTTCTGAGATTGGAGCAGGGGCTGTTTTGTCTCAGAGAGGTTCTGATGGCTCTGTGATGAAGCCATGTGCTTTCTTTTCTAGAAAGTTTTCGCCTGCTGAGCGTAATTATGATGTTGGCAATCGGGAGTTGTTGGCCATGAAGTGGGCATTCGAGGAGTGGCGACATTGGCTTGAGGGCGCCAAGCATCGCGTGGTGGTCTTGACGGATCACAAGAATTTGACTTATCTCGAGTCTGCCAAGCGGTTGAACCCTAGACAGGCTCGATGGTCACTGTTTTTCTCCCGTTTCGATTTCGTGGTTTCATACCTTCCGGGTTCTAAGAATGTGAAGGCTGATGCCCTTTCAAGGAGTTTTGTGCCTGATTCTCTGGGAGTTTCTGAGCCGGCTGGTATTCTCAAAGAGGGGGTGATTTTGTCTGCCATCTCCCCTGATTTGCGGCGGGTTCTGCAGGAGTTTCAGGTGGATAGACCTGACCACTGTCCTGCAGAGAGACTGTTTGTCCCTGATAGATGGACTAGTAGGGTTATCTCGGAGGTTCATTGTTCGGTGTTGGCTGGTCATCCTGGAATTTTTGGTACCAGAGATTTGGTGGCTAGGTCCTTTTGGTGGCCTTCCTTGTCCCGGGATGTGCGTGCTTTTGTGCAGTCCTGTGGGACTTGTGCTCGGGCGAAGCCCTGCTGTTCTCGTGCCAGTGGGTTACTTTTGCCCTTGCCGGTCCCGAAGAGGCCCTGGACGCATGTTTCCATGGATTTTATTTCAGATCTCCCTGTCTCTCAAAGGATGTCGGTCATCTGGGTGGTTTGTGATCGCTTCTCTAAGATGGTCCATTTGGTACCCTTGCCTAAGTTGCCTTCATCCTCTGATTTGGTTCTGTTGTTTTTCCAGCATGTGGTTCGTTTGCATGGCATTCCGGAGAACATTGTGTCGGACAGAGGTTCCCAGTTTGTTTCGAGGTTTTGGCGGTCCTTTTGTGCTAAGATGGGCATTGATTTGTCTTTTTCTTCTGCTTTCCATCCTCAGACAAATGGCCAAACTGAGCGAACCAATCAGACTTTGGAGACCTATCTGAGATGCTTTGTTTCTGCTGATCAGGATGATTGGGTGACCTTCTTGCCATTGGCTGAATTCGCCCTTAATAATCGGGCCAGTTCGGCTACTTTGGTTTCACCTTTTTATTGTAATTCTAGTTTTCATCCTCGTTTTTCTTCAGGGCAGGTTGAGCCTTCGGACTGTCCTGGTGTGGATTCTGTGGTGGACAGGTTGCAGCAAATTTGGACTCATGTAGTGGACAATTTGACATTGTCACAGGAGAAGGCTCAACGTTTCGCTAACCGCCGTCGCCGTGTTGGTCCTCGACTTCGTGTTGGGGATCTGGTTTGGCTGTCATCTCGTTATGTTCCTATGAAGGTTTCTTCTCCGAAGTTTAAGCCTCGTTTTATTGGGCCTTATAAGATTTCTGAAATCCTCAATCCTGTGTCATTTCGTTTGGACCTTCCAGCTTCTTTTGCCATCCATAATGTGTTCCATAGGTCATTGTTGCAGAGATATATGGCGCCTATGGTTCCTTCCGTTGACCCTCCTGCTCCGGTGTTGGTCGAGGGAGAATTGGAGCATGTGGTGAAGATTTTAGATTCTCGTATCTCGAGACGGAAACTTCAGTATCTGGTCAAATGGAAGGGCTATGGTCAGGAAGATAATTCCTGGGTTCTTGCCTCCGATGTCCATGCTGCCGATTTGGTTCGTGCCTTTCATTTGGCTCGTCCTAATCGGCCGGGGGGTTCTGATGAGGGTTCGGTGACCCCTCCTCAAGGGGGGGGTACTGTTGTGAACTCTGTTCTGGAACTCCCTCCTGTGGTCAGGAATGGTATTTCTGTGAGTTCTGTCCGTGGGTTCCCTCTGGTGGCTGAAAGTGGAGCTGCTGGTCTGGAGGTGGCTTCCTCAGCTGCATCGTTTAAAGACTGGGCTGGTTCCTCTATTTAACTCTGCTCAGATCGTTACCTGATGCCAGTTGTCAATGTAATCTGTACTGGTTCAGATCTCACTTGGATCTCCTGATGACCTGTCTACTTCAGCAGAAGCTAAGTCCCTGTTAAGCTCATTTGTTGTTCATTTGTGTGCTGAATATATTTCTGAGTACCTGCTAAGTTTTGTCCAGCTGGCTATCTGTTGTGATCCGCTTTTTGGGCTCCCCTAGTGGTGGCTGGTGGTACTGGAGACTTGTGTGTTCTTTTCTGCCTCAGCTCACCTGCTTCCATCAGTTTTGGGAGTTCCCTATTTAGCCTTGCTCTCCAGTCACTTCCTTGCCGGTCATCATTGTAACCTGAGTCTTTCAGTTGCATGTTCCTGCTACCAGTCTGCTGATCAGCTAAGTGGACTCTTGTCCTTTTTGTTTTGTATTTTTTGTAGGAGTCTTAAAGTAATTTCAGGATGGGTTTTTGAAAGGGTTTTTCAGCTGACCGTGAAGTCCTCTTTTGTATCCTTCCTCTATCTAGTAAGTGGACCTCGCTTTGCTAAATCTACCTTCATACTGTGTATGTCTTTTCCTCTGAACTCACCGTTAATATATGTGGGGGCTACTATCATCTTTGGGGAATTTCACTAGAGGTAAGCCAGGTCTGTTCCTTCCTCTTCCAGGCGTAGTTAGTTCTCCGGCTGGCGCATGGCATCTAGGCAGCCGTAGGAATGCTTCCTGGCTACTGTTAGTTGTGTGGTAGATTTAGGTCACGGTCAGCTTGAGTTTCCATCACCCGAGGGCTAGTCTGTTATTTTGTGTTTCTGATGTTCCCATGCCATTGGGGAATCATGACAGTATGACCGGCCACTGTTAAAGTAATTGGCAGAAGAAAGGAGAGTAAAAGAAGTCTGTAGATTTTTTTTTTTTTTTTTTTCCTCACATGTTTGCTACTTAGTTGGCTCAGTTGTATTTCTGCTCTATTTACAGCCTTGCCTTTCTCTCCTTCTAATCCTTGAATGGCTCTGATCTCTCCGGTTTAAGGATGGACTCTCAGAGTTTGGCTGCAGGTTTAAATAATCTTGCTACGAAGGTTCAGAATTTACAAGATTATGTTATACGTACCCCTATTTCTGAACCTAAGATTCCTACACCAGAGGTATTTTGTGTCTGCGGATCAGGATGATTGGGTTGCCTTTTTGCCGTTGGCGGAGTTTGCTCTTAATAATCGGGCTAGTTCGGCCACTTTGGTTTCCCCTTTCTTTTGCAATTCGGGGTTTCATCCCCGTTTTTCTTCTGGTCAGGCGGAGTCTTCGGATTGTCCTGGAGTAGATGCTGTGGTGGATCGGTTGTATCGGATTTGGGAACAAGTGGTGGACAATTTGAATTTGTCCCAGGAGAGGACTCAGCGGTTTGCTAACCGCCAGCGTCGGGTTGGTCCTCGCCTTCGTGTTGGGGACTTGGTGTGGTTGTCTTCCCGTTTTGTCCCAATGAGAGTTTCTTCTCCTAAATTTAAGCCTCGGTTCATCGGTCCCTATAGGATTTTGGAGATTATTAACCCTGTTTCCTTTCGTTTGGACCTCCCGGCATCTTTCGCTATCCATAATGTGTTCCATCGGTCGTTGTTGCGGAGATACGAGGTGCCGGTGGTTCCTTCTGCTGAGCCTCCTGCTCCTGTGCTGGTTGAGGGTGAATTGGAGTACGTTATAGAGAAGATCTTGGACTCCCGTATTTCCAGGCGGAGACTCCAGTATCTGGTTAAATGGAAGGGCTATGGTCAGGAAGATAATTCTTGGGTAACTGCCTCTGATGTTCATGCCTCGGATTTGGTTCGTGCCTTTCATAGGGCTCATCCAGGTCGCCCTGGCGGTTCTTGTGAGGGTTCGGTGCCCCCTCCTTAAGGGGGGGGTACTGTTGTGATCCGCTTTTTGGGCTCCCCTAGTGGTGGCTGGTGGTACTGGAGACTTGTATGTTCTTTTCTGCCTCAGCTCACCTGCTTCCATCAGTTTTGGGAGTTCCCTATTTAGCCTTGCTCTCCAGTCACTTCCTTGCCGGTCATCATTGTAACCTGAGTCTTTCAGTTGCATGTTCCTGCTACCAGTCTGCTGATCAGCTAAGTGGACTCTTGTCCTTTTTGTTTTGTATTTTTTGTCCAGTTTACAGTTTGTCATTTCCTGTTACTGGAAGCTCTTGTGGACTGAAATTGCCACTCCTGTGTCATGAGTTGACACAGGAGTCTTAAAGTAATTTCAGGATGGGTTTTTGAAAGGGTTTTTCAGCTGACCGTGAAGTCCTCTTTTGTATCCTTCCTCTATCTAGTAAGTGGACCTCGCTTTGCTAAATCTACCTTCATACTGTGTATGTCTTTTCCTCTGAACTCACCGTTAATATATGTGGGGGCTACTATCATCTTTGGGGAATTTCACTAGAGGTAAGCCAGGTTCCTTCCTCTTCCAGGCGTAGTTAGTTCTCCGGCTGGCGCATGGCATCTAGGCAGCCGTAGGAATGCTTCCTGGCTACTGTTAGTTGTGTGGTAGATTTAGGTCACGGTCAGCTTGAGTTTCCATCACCCGAGGGCTAGTCTGTTATTTTGTGTTTCTGATGTTCCCATGCCATTGGGGAATCATGACAGCTATCATGATATTGTCTCGCTAGCTGGAAGCTCTGGGTTGCAGAGTGGCACCTACCGCGCCGTGAGTCGGCGCGGGGGGTTTCTTGCTCACTCTGCGTGGCTTTTTGTAGTTTTTTGTGCTGACCGCAAAGATCCCTTTATCTATCTTCTGTCTATTTAGTAAGTCGGGCCTCCTTTGCTGAAACCTGTCTCATTCCTATGTTTGTGCCTTCCTCTTAACTCACAGTCAATATATGTGGGGGGCTGCTCTTTTCCTTTGGGGAATTTCTCTGAGGCAAGGTGAGGCTATATTTCTCTTTAGGGGAAGTTACCTCTCAGGCTGTGAAGAGTCGTCTAGGCAGAGTCAGGTACGATCCACGGCTAATTCTAGTGTGTGTAATAATAGATTAGGGCTGTCGTCAGCAGAGCTCCCACTTCCCAGAGCTCGCTCTATTTTGCAGTTTTGACTATCAGGTCATTCCCGGTGCTCCTAACCACCAGGTCCAGCCATAACAGATCACTATATCACTTTTTATGTTTGTGATCTTGAAATATTAGGTATTTTTATCTGAAACAGATGAATAAATTTGAATGGAATTGAATTCAACTCGAATTTTACACAAATCTGTATTCACGTTATTGCAGTTTTTTTGTAAAGGGGCATCAAAAGATTAAAAGACAATGTAAAAAATCTGTATGATCAGCTCTCCGGCCCCTCTGCTTCTCACCAACAACCATCCAGTTTTCATCACATCTTCTGATGTCCTCCGCTTGCGCTGGTATCTCTGGGCCTGCGCATGGGTGTTCTGCGCATGCGTGCAAAAGGTCACAGCTCATGTTGTGATGTCATGAAGTTTTGATCTTTTGCAGAACCAGAAGTCCCAGCTTAGTTTGAGAGCCCTGCCAATCCAAATCCGCGATAAGAAGATGCAACGTGGACCAGACGGGTGATCGTGGGGAGCGGAGGGTCCGGAGAGGTGAGTATAAGGGTTTTGTTTTTTACATCTTGCATTTATTACGCTCTGGGGTCTAAATTTGAGGAATATAACATCTATGTAGATTGAATTTCACAGGAAAATCTGCTTAAACAGGCAAATTCGAATATAAAGAAAAAATACTCAGCACGACTGCAGCTGCAGACAAGGCTTTGAGCGTGACTGGAGAATAAGACACTGGTGGTGAGTGTATGACACTGGAAGAGTTGCAGATTTCCATGCTCTTTAGGATGTGTCTGATAATTTTTAAACAGAACTGTTGATGCAGCTTTGGTTGTGATTGGAGTACAAGGCCTATATTTTAAGCTTCTTCTTTTTTTCCTTTTACGCTTTGTGTTGCGCCTGGTGAGAAATCCTGGAATGACAGCTTCTGCCACTTACTATGTCACTGTGGTTTTTACGTCTCTGATGGGTGAGGTGATGCACATGGGCCTTGTCTGTGCCAGGAGCAGCAGCAGCAGCACAGATTGGCAGTGCCAAAGCAGTAGAGGGTTGTGGAGGAGCAGGAGACGGCTTTATGATGTTGATAAAGCGATCTTGACTTTATATATCATGACAGGGAGGATTAGCTTTTTGGCCAATAATCAAAGTCGGCTAATTCTGGAACATGTTACAACTTTCCTGCTGCAGCAGTGGCGGATAATGGGCGGATCTGGAGCCGGAGCGAGCAGGATTTTGGTGACTAAGACATCTTAACCGCATGGAAAATCCTCATAAAATTAAAAAAAAAATCCCATCAAACAGAAGACCTTGAGTCGCCCCTTTTGCTCATTGCTTTATTCCTGGGAATGCCGGGTGACAACCGATATGGCTAATATTACAGTTTCCCCAAAAAACGTTACCGGACTCCTGTAGGGCAAATCTGCCAATTTACACAGCCATGCAGGAGCAGGGGTGGATGCCAGGCCTTGTACTTGGGCACTGCAGCTTATGTTTGCAGCTTAGATCATAATGTACAGTAGAGGCAACAGTGACACCTAAAGGTTGTAGAACACACTGCGTGTGGACTGTTTGTTTATTCCTTTACAGCAGGATAAATTCGTATCTGCAAAAATCATATTTTTGAACAAGAAAATAAAGTAGTTCTCAAATTTAGGTTTTTTTTATATATATGATATGATCATGTATTTTTTATGTGTGCGCTGTATGATAGTATTCCTGGCACTCTATGGTAGTATTAGGATATATTCACGTCTCACTCACTGATGGCAGTTTTATGTTAGCATTATGTGATGCCGTTTTATGTGTGCGCTATATGATGTTTGCAGGCACTCATTAAGGTTAATATGGGCAATATTTGGCAGTATTATTGTGAGCAATACATAGTAGTATTGTATAGGCACACTGTACTGTACATACTGCATGAGCAAGTATGTACTCTATAATGGATGGGATCACTGCATGATAGTAGTATATGGGCACTCCATGACGTTATTACATTAGCATGATGTGTTGTATGATTTGAGCACTATATAGCAGTACTGCTATTGCATGATGGTATGATTTAGATACTATTTGGTGGTAGTATATGATCACTTTAAGACAGTATTTCACTGACACCATATTGTAATATTATTAATTGCCATTATTTGGTATTATTGTGTGGGCATTCTCTAACTGTATTGGGTGACAAAATGTTTTTTGTTATATTGCTATTGTTTTGTGGTATTATGTGGGCACACTATAACAGTACTATGGTAACATGCAGGGGTATTACATTGGCATTGTTTGCTGGTATTGTGTGGGCACTATATAACGGTATTACATTGACAATATTTTTTTATCTTGCTATTGTTTTGTGGTATTATGTGGGCACACTATAACGGTATGATGCTGACATTATGCAATGGTATTACATTGGCATTGTTTGATGGTATTGTGTGGGAACTATATAATTGCATTGCATTGACAATATGTTTTTTTAATATTGCTACTGTTTGGTGGTATCATGTGGTCACTCTATAACGGAATTATGTTGAAGTTATACATGGGTATTACATTGGCATTGGTTGGTGGTATTGTGAAGGCACTCTTACCCTATTATGCTGACCCTATATGGTGTCTTTATATTGCAACTGTTTTGTGTATTTGCGGATCATCTATAATTAAAGTATGTTGACACTATATAGGAATATTATTTTTGTTACATTGGCGCTATTATGTGGGTTTTGAATAATGGTATTGTTATATAAACCAACAATTTATTATTTTCTCCCATGGTAGCAGAGGGTTAATGTTTTCCATTTTTCCTTCTACTTACAATATGGGTTGGTGCTTTAATGAGATATTTAAAACTGCTAAATGATTAAGATTCGATTGACAGGTGTAACTGGTAGCATAACATTTTGGCTTAAAATTAAATGAACCTCACCCATTCATCCCCTGCAGGCATCAGCTAAATACTTTTTCTAACACACATCGCTCAGGAGCTGTCAGATTAATAGGCTTGTGCAATTAAACATATAGTAGGGAAGTCACATTACTATGGTTACCCGGATTTCACTTACCTGATATTACACTCAGGCGCAGCTTATATAAGATCAATTATTCATATCAGGTACAGAAAATACCTAACCTGGGAGAATGGCATCGTCCCACTTCATGTTTTCCTTTATATCGTGGCGTGCTCGTCAGGACAGGGACCAATCCCAGCAGATCCATAATAGGATTAGCCAGGCCTTTCTGCTAAGTACTTTAAAGGGTGTCTCATACATGTGAGTCTTTGTGTTCTCTACAGAAATCCCATAATTGAAATAGTCTATTATCGTATGCCAATGACCATAATGTCTTAATGGGTGAGAACGACCGCCGCTCAATGCCTCGTTTTAAAGAAAGAAAAAATAGATATTACTGTGTTGATCTTGTAAAACAATGTATTTTACAAACTGTAAAAAAAAAATCTTTCTAAAAAAGTGTAAGGTATAACACCCTATACCAGCAGGGAAGCAAACATCTCCTTCATTACTCTGGACCAGCAAGATGGTTGACACGAACATCTCCAATTCTCTGGTCCACCAGGGATGCTAACATTACCCCTGACTACTCTAGACCACAAGGGAAGCTGATATTACATCTCCACTAGATCACCAGGGATAATGGCATTACCTTTTCCCCAACCTAAACCACAAGGGATAGTGGCATTACCTTTTTCCTACCCTACACCACCAGGGATGCTGACATTATCATTCCACTACACTAGACCACCTGGAATACTCATATTACCTCTTCACTAATATAGACCATGAGCAATACTAATTTTACCCCATCACAATGCTAGACCACCAGGGATGCCTTTAATTACCCTTTCACGACACTAAACCACCTAGAATACTCACATTGCCTATTCACTAATCTAGATCATCAGCGATGCTAACCTTACCCCTTCACTATGCTAGACCACCAGTGATGCTGAAATGATCCTTTTACTACACTAGACCACCAGGAATAGTAGCATTATACCTTTAGCAATCTAGACCATCACAAATGATAACATCACCCTTTCACTACCCTAGACTACCATGGATGCTATTAGAGCGGCTCACTCGGCTGGACACAGAGGTATAACTGGAACATTGTCTCTTTAAAAAAAAAGGCTTGGTTTATTGTAGCAGCATAAACCAAGTTGGGAAAGTAAAGACAGCCCTCTGGGCAAAACAGCTAAACAAAGAAACAGTCCTTTTCCTATCGGGGATCAGCCCGCTCACAAGCAGCAATGTTCATGGTTCAGATTGAGCACACAACTTCCTGGAGTCCTATCTCTCCAGGAACCACTGAATACTGAAGGCTTTGGCAGTCAGCCATTTAAGGCCAGACCTTGTGATCCCTCCATCATGTGACTGATCACACGATCCTGACATCACACAGGTCCTGTAAGGACACTGCCGGTGGAGATACGTGGACCTCCTCCCACCCGCTCAATAGAGGTCCACTAAAAACAGCCCATCATATAACTTTATATAAACCATCCCAACACGCAGTGTGCTGGAGGAAACTATTCTAGTTTTACATCACTGACGCCATTATGCGCAGTGACATGTATCTCCCCTCCATCACTTCATTAGTGACTCTGTCATACTCTTTTTTACCTTTGACTACAAGGAATGCTGGCACTAGCCCTCTACTACCCTATACTATAAGGGATGCTGGCATTAGACCTCTACTACTACAAGGGATGCTGGCACTAGTCCTCTACTACCCTAAACTACAAGGGATGCTAGCATTAGCCCTCGGCTACCCTAGACTACAAGGGATACTGGCATTAGCCCTCTACTACCCTAGACTACAAGGGATACTGGCATTAGCCTTCTGCTATCCTAGAATACAAGGGATACTGACATTAGCCCTCTACCACCTTAAACTACAAAGGATGCTGATATTAGTGCTCTACTACCCTAGACTACAAGGGATGCTAGCATTAGCCCTCTACTACCTTAGACTACAAACGATGCTGAGATTAGTGCTCTACTACGCTAGACTGCAAGGGATACTGGCATTAGCCCTCTACTACCCTAGACTACAAGACATGCTGACATTAGTGCTCTACTACAAACGATGCTGATATAAGCCCTCTACTACCCTAGGCCTAGATTACAAGATATGCTGACTTTAGCCTTCTACTACCCTAGACTACAGGGGATGCTGACATTAGTGCTCTACTATCTTAGACTATAAACGATGCTGATATAAGCCCTCTACTACACTAGACTACAAGGGATACTGGCATTAGCCCTCTACTACCCTAGACTACAAGACATGCTGACATTAGCCCCCTACTACCCTAGACTACAAGACATGCTGACATTAGCCCCCTACTACCCTAGACTACAATCATTCAGCTGCGGCTAGAAAAACTAAAACTCTGAGCACTAAAAAATACTCGGAGGACCCCCGAGCGTGCTCGAGAAATCTCGAGTAATGAGTATATTCGCTCATCACTATACGTCACACAATAAAAAGTGCTGGTTAAGTAGAGTATGCACATATAAAAAAAAAAACATGGTGGTGGTTTCTTGGATTAAAGCTTCTGGGCCCCAATGCAAAATTTGTAATAGGCCCCCCACATACATACCATTGATACTATTGCTGACTACCTTTGTGACAAAGGGGACATTGAAACTTCTGGATCATTACAACCTCTGAACCCTATGGTGGGAGAAGGGGATCATGCTGATTTTTTAAGACAGCCTATGTAAAAAAAAAAAATCAAAAACGTTCCCACATTTAATAAATGCCTAATATTGACTTGGGGGGCAGGGGAGACTGAGCAAAGGTTTTAGTCAGTTAGTTAATTATTGCAAATATCTGGTGTATTGGATAATATATGTCACAATGTTGCAAGTGTTTATTCACATTCCATTAAGATATCGAGTGTAAGCTGTAGATATGGTACCCATTATCAGTTTTTCACCCAGAAGCTAAAGGACTGTTATGTGTTAGGTGAGTGGGAGGGGCCTAAAACAAGTCAGTGCAGGATAGAGAGGTAGTATACTGTGCAGCAGTCTTAAATTCTTTATGAATAAGAATGCTACATGAGAAACCTTTTTCTTTAGCAAAACTTTGACACATATACATAGAAGTTTGACCTCATTTACCTCTGATTAACTATGAAAGGAGCAGCATGTGTAGCAGACCTATTTTCCAATCCTCTGATGGGCTCTTTTTTGTGCTAATTTTTCCCATAATTGCTTCCATGACATTTTCTTAAGGGAGTAACTATGTAAAATGTTACCCAGAACTTCCTTTATAAGAATAACACCTTATCTAAAGGTTCTATAATATCACTAAAGGCGGGGTCACATGAGCATTGATTCTCCCATGCGAGAGAATCGGCTCAATTATGTAAATTACACTTGGCTCAAACTGTCAGAATTTGAGCCGAGTGTCAGTTTACTGTGACCTGATTCCCTCAAATGAGAGAACCACAGCACAGGTGAGAAGACGGAGAGCTTAAATTTTCCATCTTCTCCATTGTCTGTGTCCATGTAAATCGGACTGCACTGGGATGACATCCAAGTGCAGTCCGATGTTTTACATGCACCCATAGAATTGTAAGGATGCATGTTCTCTGATTTGCGGAGCCACTTGCAGCATGCTGTAAAAAATTTTCTCATGCCGAGCCTCTGATGATAAGAAGCCTTTTGTAAACTCTTTCTGAAAGAACAGGAAGTATGAGTCTAATATAGCCCCCAGTGTCCAGTGTGAAAATTTCAAGATTAATATATATATTTACATATAGATTTTTTATATATAAATCATGACTAGGAAAAAACAAACATAAAACATGATTTAAACAATAGGACTTTTTCTGATGACAGTTTCCCTTTAAGGCTGGTACACAAAATGGCTCCACAGCTCATGTGTGACGATTGATTGGATCCAAGATTGGACTTTACTAATGTTTACCATACAAGATTCTGCACACCACCACTATACCCGGCATTTAGAAACAGAATATAGTTTGTCTGCCTCACATCCTCCTATTTTAAGGTCACATGTGGCCACCATATTGCCTTATTGCCTTTTTTTTTCTTTTTTCCATCATATTTAATGCATTCCTTGAAAAACTGTGTCTAAAAAACAGGCTCAAGTGCTCAAGGCTGCTGTTGAATTACCGCAAGCTTCCTAAAAATACGTAAATAGATTTAACTAATGTAATAAGGGACAATGGACACTTAAAGCGAGCTTCAAAGGGGCAGAAGACATCTTGACCCAATGTGGCTGTAAATCAATATGAAGGGATAAAAGGGGGTAGATATCAATACAAGAATAATGGAAGCATAAAAAAAGAATATTACATACGGATACGGACACATGATGGGGCCAGAGGAAACTTATTTTGCCAGTAGGATGCACTGCAGACATGGCCATTGTTAAGGCTTTGTTCCCATGATGAGTATTTGGTGAGTTTTTTATGTTGCAGATTTTTATTGTGTAAATTATATTATACGCATTTTTAACACATTTTTGAGGCAGCGTTTTTTGTCTCTATTTTGGTATGTCATGTTTTAAATAAAGCTGCTTTTGTTTTTCATACTTCCTGGTATTTGGCTTTGACAAAACTTTATTGATACAGGGAAAATCACACATGAGAAATTGACATGCTGTGGATTTGAAAGGTCCATTTATGCTGAGTAAAAAAGAAGCACAAGATTTCTATAAATGATGCTTTTGGCATATCTAAAATACGCGGTGTTGAAAACTCACCAAAAATTCATTGTGTGAACTTAGCCTAAAGGGGAACAAGTCCAGTGGTGGGTTCTTTAGCCCCAAGCCTCAAAAAAAAAAAATATATATAAAACATGATAGAATTTATAACACAACATGCAAATATAATATTACCACTATACAATGAGCAAATACTACAACCGGGCACATGACTATCATGACTATCATTTGTATGCAAATGCTATAGAAGTGGAAACCACTATTTCAAAACATCTCGATTTATTCAGTATCTAGTATGACCAAAGCAGTACATCAGAGTTATTTTTATTTTAAATATCAGTATTTCTGGGAAGATCTGGAAAGATGATAGATAGAGCCAAGCGTCAGTTTACTGTGATCTGATTCTCTTGCACAACTGCAGAGAAGACGGAGAACCTAATTTCTCCATCTTCTTCATTGTTTGTGTCCGTGTAAAACAGACTGCACTTGGATGGCCTCTAAGTGCAGTCGAATGTTTTACACGCATGCATAGACTTGTATGGACATGCATAGTCCGATTATCGAATGCACTCGGAGCATGCTGAGATTTTTTTTCTCATGCCGAATCAGCATAAGAAATGAACAGCAGATCTGCACTGCCCCACAGTATATTAGCCGAGTGCTAGCTGATAAAACATCAGATAGCACTCAGCCGTGTTATACGCTAGTGTGAGCGAGCCCTTAGGCTTCCGTCACACTAGCAGTATTTGGTCAGTATTTTACATCAGTATATGTAAGCCAAAACCAGGAGTGGAACAATTAGAGGAAAAGTATAATAGAAACACGTCACCACTTCAGCGTTTTTCACCCACTCCTGGTTTTGGCTGAGAAATACTGATGTAAAATACTGACCAAATACTGCTAGTGTGAGCGAGCCCTTAGGGTGCAGGATATAGCAAGCAAGCACTATTAATTAGAATCAGGGAACTGCTCAGTATGCAAGTTAAGAGGGGCGGAACAATGCACCAAGCTCTTTGTCACGACAAGGGTGCACCAAAACTCCCTAATTTGCATACAGAGTAAAACAAGTTTTAAAAGTAATTACACCAATGAAAAATAAACTGCTGAGTTTGTTTCTATATGAACTAAGTTCCCTATTTTACTGTTTAATTAGTTTCATTTGCATTTTTGGGGGGTGACAATTCCGTTTACAGAAGCACTCCTCCTCCCATCAAATTTGTTATCCTCCTAATATATTGAGGTCACCATATTATATAGTACTGTGTACTTACAATTGCTCATCTTGCCTTTCTTCCCAGGAAACAGGAAGTCTCTTGTCCCTGCATTTATCAGTCCCCCCTTCAACTCAAGTCTCAGCTTCTCCCTCCTCCCCTACCAGGGACTTTTGCAGTGACTCATGACTCATACAGGGAAAATTAACCTCTTGTTTCTACATAGAGCTTAGAAGGATTCAGCATCATTTTTTAATCAAGTGATGTCATAGACCTAATAGAAAAGAGAACTATTAGCTTGGTAGAAAAGCAAAATGAGTAATTGTAAGTACACAGTGTTATATAATATGATGACTGCCATATATTGAAAAGATATACATTTTCATGGGAGGAGGAGGAGTGCTTCTGTAAGTATGAGGCCGGCGTCACATTCAGCGTAAGACAATACGGTCCATTTTTTACGGCCATAATACGGAGAAATGTTCCCAAAATAGTGGTCCGTATGTCATCCGTAGGCAGGGTGTGTCAGCGTATTTTGCGCATGGCATCCTCCGTATGTAATCCGTATGGCATCCGTACTGCGATATTTTCTCGCAGGCTTGCAAAACCGACATCTAATGGATTTATGTGCTCAAATGTTCGGTAAAACATATATACAGTATATATATATATATGTCATTGAGACACATATATATTCTGTATTTATATTTAATTCAGCGCGATATATGTGAAAAGCCGGTAAATCAATTGCCGGCTTCTCATTTCTCCTTCACAAACCCGACATGATATGAGACATGGTTTACATACAGTAAACCATCTCATATCCCCTTTTCTTTGCATATTCCACACTGCTAATGTTAGTAGTGTGTATGTGCAAAATTTGGGTGCTGTAGCTGCTAAAATAAAGGGTTAAATCTCGGAAAAAATTGGCGTGGGCTCTTGCGCAATTTTCTCCGCCAGAGTGGTAAAGCCAGTGACTGAGGGCAGATATTAATAGCCTAGAGAGGGTCCATGGTTATTGGCCCCCCCTGGCTACAAACATCTGCCCCCAGCCACCTCAGAAAAGGCACATCTGGAAGATGCGCCTATTCTGGCACTTGGCCACTCTCTTCCCACTCCCGTGTAGCGGTGGGATATGGGGTAATGAAGGGTTAATGTCACCTTGCTATTGTAAGGTGACATTAAGCCAGATTAATAATGGAGAGGCGTCAATTATGTCACCTATCCATTATTAATCCAATTTTATGAAAGGGTTAAAAAACACACACACACATTATTAAAAAGTATTTTAATGAAATAAACAAACAGGTTGTTTTAGTATTTTATTGCTCTCTCAATCCATCCGGAAGACCCTCGCTTGGCAAAATAATAAACCAACAATATACATACCTTCGGATGAACTGTCAGGTCCCACGAAGTAAATCCATCTGAAGGGGTTAAATCATTTTACAGCCAGGAGCTACGCTAAAGCACTGCTCGTGGCTGTAAAAACCCCGGGTGCTGAAAGGAAAGCTGGGTGATCTGTACTTACATTGAGTCGCGGTGAGGCGCCCTCTGGTGGATGAACTCATATGAACTCGAGTGTGGGAACTTTTCCAAGGCTGCAGTTCATGAGAACATCCACCAGAGGGCGCCTCACCGCAACTCAATGTAAGTACAGATCACCCAGCTTTCCTTTCAGCACCCGGGGTTTTTACAGCCACGAGCAGTGCTTTAGCGCAGCTCCTGGCTGTAAAATGATTTAACCCCTTCAGATGGATTTACTTCATGGGACCTGACAGTTCATCAGAAGGTATGTATATTGTTGGTTTATTATTTTGCCAAGCGAGGGTCTTCTGGATGGATTGAGAGAGCAATAAAATACTAAAACAACCTGTTTGTTTATTTCATTAAAATACTTTTTAATAACGTGTGTGTGTTTTTTTAACCCTTTCATACAATTGGATTAATAATGGATAGGTGACATAATTGACACCTCTCCATTATTAATCTGGCTTAATGTCACCTTACAATAGCAAGGTGGCATTAACCCTTCATTACCCCATATCCCACCGCTACACGGGAGTGGGAAGAGAGTGGCCAAGTGCCAGAATAGGCGCATCTTCCAGATGTGCCTTTTCTGGGGTGGCTGGGGGCAGATGTTTGTAGCCAGGGGGGGCCAATAACCATGGACCCTCTCTAGGCTATTAATATCTGCCCTCAGTCACTGGCTTTACCACTCTGGCGGAGAAAATTGCGCGGGAGCCCACGCCAATTTTTTCCACGATTTAACCCTTTATTTTACAAGCTACAGCGCCCAAATTTTGCACATACACACTACTAACATTAGTAGTGTGGAATATGCAAAAAAAGGGGATATGAGATGGTTTACTGTATGTAAACCATGTCTCATATCATGTCGGGTTTGTGAAGGAGAAATGAGAAGCCGGCAATTGATTTACCGGCTTTTCACATATATCGCGCTGAATTAAATATAAATACAGAATATATATATATGTGTCTCAATGACATATACACTCACCGGCCACTTTATTAGGTACACCATGCTAGTAACGGGTTGGACCCCCTTTTGCCTTCAGAACTGCCTCAATTCTTCGTGGCATAGATTCAACAAGGTGCTGGAAGCATTCCTCAGAGATTTTGGTCCATATTGACATGATGGCATCACACAGTTGCTGCAGATTTGTCGGCTGCACATCCCAAAGATGCTCCATACAAGGCAGGATGGATCCATGCTTTCATGTTGTTTACGCCAAATTCTGACCCTACCATCCGAATGTCGCAGCAGAAATCGAGACTCATCAGACCAAGCAACGTTTTTCCAATCTTCTACTGTCCAATTTCGATGAGCTTGTACAAATTGTAGCCTCAGTTTCCTGTTCTTAGCTGAAAGGAGTGGTACCCGGTGTGGTCTTCTGCTGCTGTAGCCCATCTGCCTCAAAGTTCGACGCACTGTGCGTTCAGAGATGCTCTTAGGCCTACCTTGGTTGTAACGGGTGGCGATTTGAGTCACTGTTGCCTTTCTATCAGCTCGAACCAGTCTGCCCATTCTCCTCTGACCTCTGGCATCAACAAGGCATTTCCGCCCACAGAACTGCCGCTCACTGGATTTTTTTTCTTTTTCAGACCATTCTCTGTAAACCCTAGAGATGGTTGTGCGTGAAAATCCCAGTAGATCAGCAGTTTCTGAAATACTCAGACCAGCCCTTCTGGCACCAACAACCATGCCACGTTCAAAGGCACTCAAATCACCTTTCTTCCCCATACTGATGCTCGGTTTGAACTGCAGGAGATTGTCTTGACCATGTCTACATGCCTAAATGCACTGAGTTGCCGCCATGTGATTGGCTGATTAGAAATTAAGTGTTAACAAGAAGTTGGACAGGTGTACCTAATAAAGTGGCCAGTGAGTGTATATATACTGTATATATGTTTTACCGAACATTTGAGCACATAAATCCATTAGATGTCGGTTTTGCAAGCCTGCGAGAAAATATCGCAGTACGGATGCCATACGGATTACATACGGAGGATGCCATGCGCAAAATACGCTGACACACCCTGCCTACGGATGACATACGGACCACTATTTTGGGTACATTTCTCCGTATTACGGCCATAAAAAACGGACCGTATTGTCTTACGCTGAGTGTGACGCCAGCCTTAGGGTATGTGCACACGTAGAATTGAACTCTGCGGATTTTTCCGCTGCGGATTTTTGAAATCCGCAGGTAAAAGGCACTGCGTTTTACCTGCGGATTTACCACGGTTTTTATGCAGATTTTGTGCGGATTCCACCTGCGGTTTTACACCTGCGGGTTCCTAGTATGGAGCAGGTGTAAACCGCAGCGGAATCCGCACAAAGAATTGACATGCTGCGGAATGTAACCCGCAGCGTTTCTGCACGTTGTTTTCCACAGCATGTGCACTGCGGATTGTGGTTTACATTGTACTGTAAACACATGGAAAGCTGCTGCGGACCCGCAGTTGCAGATCCCCTGCAGATCCGCAGCAAAATCCGCAACGTGTGCACATAGCCTTATTAGCTCAGAAAAAAAATAATTAACTGAACTACAGCTACTGCAGTTTCTCTGCCTCAGTGTTTCTGAGACTGCAGGCTGTGAGAGGGGAGAAGGAACTGCAGAGGGAATTGTCTGGTTGGCTCAGTGCACACATAAACAGCTGTTCAGTGATACAGTTTGCTGAGTGAAGGCTGCACACGAAAAATGCTAAAAGATGCTAATTCTACAATGAGCTAACCCTACTATGTACATTAGTCTTGAGGAGGTGTAGAGGCCTCAAAACACTTGCGCCCCGATTCAGCAGTTTTTCACAAGAACTCTAGCACAAAATTGTTAAAATGTCACAACATTTTCCCAATTAACTTCATCAACTTTCTGCAAAATGAGCGATGCTTAAAAGCAAAAAGTGGCATGAATGATAAAATAAATGTATTCCAGTACAGCAGATGAAAGACGTGCCATATTCATTACAGGCTCTTTCACTTCTTAATGAATTTGGCATATCTTAGTCCTGCACACTTTCGTTCAGATTTGGGTACAAAATGCCAGTTTTTCATGGATTGGTGCAATAAAATCCCAAGTTTATAAAGTACAACATATAGGCCCTACTCTATAGTGTAATCAGCAATGAAAGAGTCCTAGAATGCTGGCAGCAATGCAGTGAGAAACTTTCTCCTTAGAAATGAACCAACCTAAGGAACAAAAATGAAGAACGCCGGAGGGAAACCAACCCTGATCATTACTGAACGCTGTGTAAAATTATACACTGGATTGTGTTACAGCTAAAACTAATACATTGTAACGAGGAAGAGACTGTCATAAGGCAAAAGTGATCTGTAACCGTAATAAATCGCATACTCATTGCACTCCAGATTCAACTAAAGCCAAAAATCTGCAAAACAAAAATAACTCGGGTCACATATGAAGAATCTGCTTCTTATTCACATAAATGTTACTACCAATGAGACATAGTATCTACTATATAATTGTCTAAGGGTCACTTCCGTCTGTCTGTCCTTCTTTCTGTCACAGATATTCATTGGTCGCGGCCTCTGTCTGTCATGGAATCCAAGTCACTGATTGGTCGTGGCAAAACAGCCACGACCAATCAGCGACGGCCACAGTTCGGCGGAAAAATGGCCGCTCCTTACTCCCCGCAGTCAGTGCCCGCTCCGTACTCCCCTCCAGTCTGCCCTCACACAAGGTTAATGGCAGCGGTAACGGACCGTGTTATGCCGTGGTGTAACGCACTTTGTTACAGCTGCTATTAACCCTGTGTGACCAACTTTTTACTATTCATGCTGCCTATGCAGCATGAATAGTAAAACGATCTAATGTTAAAAATAATAAAAAAAAAAAAAAATCGTTATATACTCACCGTCCGTCGGCCCCCGGATCGACAACAGGCCTTTCCCGCTCGCGACGCTCCGGTAACCGGTCCATGCTGCGATCTCGCGAGATGATGACATAGCGGTCTCGCGAGACCACTACGTCATCATCTCGCGAGACCGCAATGCACTCTTGAGGCTGAAGCGCACGAGCAGCGTTGGTAACAGCTTCGCTTGGATCCGGAAGGTGAGTATATAACTGTTTTTTATTTTATTTCTTTTTTTTAACAGGAATATGATGCCCACATTGCTATATAATACGTGGGCTGGGCAATATACTACGTGGCTGGGCAATATACTACATGGGCTGTGCTATATACTACATGGCTGGGCAATATACTACGTGGACTGCGCAATATACTACTTGGACTGCGCAATATATTACGTGGGCTGCGCAATATACAACATGGGCTGCGCAATATACAACGTGGGCTGCGCAATATACAACGTGGGCTGTGCAATATACTACGTGGGCTGCGCAATATACTACGTGGGCTGCACAATGTACTACGTGGGCTGCGCAATGTACAACGTGGGCTGCGCAATATACAACATGGGCTGCGCAATCTACTACGTGGGCTGCGCAATCTACTACGTGGGCTGCGCAATCTACTACGTGGGCTGCGCAATGTACTATGCAGGCTGCGCAATGTACTGCGTTGGCTGCGCAATGTACTGCGTGGGCTGCGCAATGTACTGCGTGGGCTGCGCAATGTACTGCGTGGGCTGCGCAATGTACTGCGTGGCTGTGCAATATAATACGTGGGCTGTGCAATATAATATGTGGGCTGTGCTATATACTACATGGGCTGTGCAATATACTACGTGGGCTGTGCAATGTACTACGTGGGTTGTGCAATGTACTGCGTGGGCTGTGCAATTTACTACGTGGGCTGTGCTATACACTACGCATACATATTCTAGAATACCCGATGCGTTAGAATCGGGCCACCATCTAGTAGTAGTTATATTCTTGTACATAGGTGCAGTATTATACAGTCATATGAAAAAGTTTGGGCACCCCTATTAATCTTAAGCTTAATGTTTTATAAAAATTGTTTTTTTTGCAACAGCTATTTCAGTTTCATATATCTAATAACTGTTGGACACAGTAATGTTTCTGCCTTGAATGAGGTTTATTGTACTAACAGAAAATGTGCAATCTGCATTCAAACAAAACTTGACAGTTGCATAAGTATGGGCACCCTTATCATTTTCTTGTTTTAAATACTCCTACCTACTTTTTACTGACTTACTAATGCACTTTTTTTGGTTTTGTAACCTCATTGAGCTTTGAACTTCATAGCCAGGTGTATGCAATCATGAGAAAAGCTACTTAAAGTGCCCACTTGCAAGTTGTTCTCCTGTTTGAATCTCCTCTGAAGAGTGGCATCATGGGCTCCTCAAAACAACTGTCAAATGATCTGAAAACAAATATTATTCAACATAGTTGTTCAGGGGAAGGATACAAAAAGCTGTCTCAGAGATTTAACCTGTCAATTTCCACTGTGAGGAACATAGTAAGGAAATGGAAGAACACAGGTACAGTTCTTGTTAAGTCCAGAAGTGGCAGGCCAAGAAAAACATCAGAAAGGCAGAGAAGAAGAATGGTGAGATCAGTGAAGGACAATCCTCAGACCATCTCCAGAGAGCTGCAGCATCAACTTGCTGCAGATGGTGTCACTGTGCATCGGTCAACTATACAACACACTGTGTTTTTTGCCGCCATGCATAACGCCTTTTTGTATTACCAAACAACTCAATCTCGGTTTCATGAGTCCACAGGACCTTCTTCCAAAAAGAAATTGGCTACTCTAAATGTGCTTTTGCATACCTCAGCCAACTCTGTTTGTGGCTTGCTTGCAGAAACGGCTTCTTTCGCATCACTCTCCCATACAGCTTCTCCTTGTGCAAAGTGCGTTGTATAATTGACCGATGCACAGTGACACCATCTGCAGCAAGTTGATGCTGCAGCTCTCTGGAGGTGGTCTGAGGATTGTCCTTGACTGATCTCTCCATTCTTCTTCTCTGCCTTTCTGATGTTTTTCTTGGCCTGCCACTTCTGGCCTTAACAAGAACTGTACCTGTGTTCTTCCATTTCCTTACTATGTTCCTCACAGTGGAAATTGACAGGTTAAATCTCTGAGACAGCTTTTTGTATCCTTCCCCTAAACAACTATGTTGAATAATCTTTGTTTTCAGATCATTTGACAGTTGTTTTGAGGAGCCCATGATGCCACTCTTCAGAGGAGATTCAAACAGGAGAACAACATGCAAGTGGCCACTTTAAGTAGCTTTTCTCATGATTGCATACACCTAGCTATGAAGTTCAAATCTTAATGAGGTTACAAAACAAAAAAAAGTGCTTTAGTAAGTCAGTAAAAAGTAGGTAGGAGTATTTAAAACAAGAAAATGATAAGGGTGCCCATACTTATGCACCTGTCCAATTTTGTTTGAATGCAGATTGCACATTTTTTGTTAGTACAATAAACCTCATTTCAAGGCAGAAACATTACTGTATCCAACAGTTATTAGATATATGAAACTGAAATAGCTGTTGCAAAAAAAACAATTTTTATAAAACATTAAGCTTAAGATTAATAGGGGTGCCCAAACTTTTTCATATGACTGTAGTAGTTATATTCTTGTACATAGGAGCAGTATTATAGTGGTTATATTCTTGTACATAGGGGGCAGTATTATAGTGGTTATATTCTTGTACATAGGGGTGGTATAGTAGTTATATTCTTGTACATAAGGGCAGCATTATAGTAGTTATATTCTTGTACATAGGTGCAGTATTATAGTAGTTATATTCTTGTACATAAGGGCAGCATTATAGTAGTTATATTCTTGTACATAGGTGCAGTATAATAGTAGTTATATTCTTGTACATAGGGGCAGTATTATAGTAGTTATATTCTTGTACATAGGGGGAGTATTATAGTAGTTATATTCTTGTACATAGGTGCAGTATTATAGTAGTTATATTCTTGTACATAGAAGCAGTATTATAGTAGTTATTTTATTGTACATAGGGGCAGCATTATATTAATTACGGTTTATTCTTGCACACAGAGTACAGCGTTAGATATGAGAGATAGATAGATAGATAGATAGATAGATAGATAGATAGATAGATAGATAGATAGATAGATAGATAGATAGATAGATAGATAGATAGATACTTTTTTCTTTGTTAATTTTGATCCTGGGTTTGCATCTTTTTTTCAGGACATTTTTAATAATGACTTTCCTTTTCAATAAATCTTATTTCCTGTCCATTATTTGTATGTGTGATTACAGCTGGTTGCTTCTCGTGCTCCATTATTTCTCAGTGATGACAGATCCTCCATCCCTTAGGGCTTTTTATTTCTTTATCAAGATTTCCATGTAACAGAATATAATTGTTGAATCTTCTTTACCTCTCATGGTTGTTTTTAACATGTCATATATTAAATTACAGTCACCTCTGATACTTTCGTTAGTTTTCCTCATGCTACAGAGCTTGTAGTTATCTGCGCAGTTTACCTTCTGCAACTCGTCTGTTTGGAGTAGACATACAATTACACTGCAAGATTAAAGGATATGGACACTTTTGGGGGTAATTCTGTTTTTTTTACTTAAAGGGGTTTACCCAAGAAAAAAGCTAATTTTAATCCATAGATCTTGGAATAATAATAATTTCCACAAGTGGATGCGTGTAAATAAAATGTCCCTGTGCTGAGATAATCTTATGCATGTGCCCCTGCTGTGTACTGTGTAATGTCTGACCGTACAGGGACATGGTCTGATCATACCACAGCTCCTGGGCAGGGGAGGAAGGAAAAGAGTATACAGACATTACAGAGGGGGAGCACAGCTTATTCATTCTTTGAGGCCGGAGTCAAACACAACGTATAAAAAATCAGTCCAATTTTGTCTGCCGAGAATCGCACAAATGTTCTCCGTATGGTGTCCGTATGTAATCCGTTTGCAATGCGAGGATGCGATTTTCTCGCATCTAAGCATCTGTGTGACATCTGTGTGACATCCGTGTGACATCCGTATGGCAAGATTTTCTCGCCAGCTTGCAAAATGGACATATAATGGATCCCGGCCCAGAAAATCATGAATAAATAATGTGGAAGCCTATTTATTGGCTCCACAAATTCCATCCTAGAAGTGAAAAAAATTTGTGCAGTCTCCAGCGCAATTTTCTTCGCCAGAGTGGGAAAGCCAACGGCCGGGGACGATATTTGTAGCCTGGGAAGAGGTTAATACTCATAGATCTTCCCAAGCTATGAATATCAGCCCGCAGCTATATATTTAGCCTTTACTGGGTATTCTAATAGGTGTACTAAGTGGACAATTTCATTTCACAGAAGTTTGATTTACTTGGAGTTATATTCTGTTAAGTTTTACCTTTATTTTTTTGAGCAGTGAATATATATATATATATATATATATATATATATATACACTGTATATATATATATATATATATATATATATACTATGTGTAGACATTTATTTTATCTATTCTATTCTGTCAGTGTGATTTTACTGTACACCGCACTGAATTACCGGCTTTTCTATGGGACACCGGTGCGTATTTTCCACAAGTCACACTGATGGTCCGTGTGGTGTGTGAGTTTTTCTCGCCCCCATAGACTTTCATTGGCGAGTCTTGGCCAATATATGGTGCAAATTGCAGCATGCTGCAATTTCACTGGCACGTATAATACGGCCGAGAAAAAACGGATGATGGAAGCTTAACATTGGTCTGAGTCAGTGCCATGCGATTTTTTTTCTCTCATAGCACTTGTCCGTATTCTACGGTAGTGTGACTCCGGCCTGAGGTAAAATATTTTTAAAAAACTGGCAGTTAAATACTTCACAAAAAGAATCAGCTGTGATCCCCTGCACCCCTCTCTGTATGCTCTCTTTTTCTTCCTCCCCTGCCCAGGAGCTGTGATATGATCAGACCATGTCCCTGTACGGTCAGACATTACACAGTACACAGCAGGGGCACATTTATAAGATTATCTCAGCACAGGGACATTTTATCAAAACACATCCAAGTGGGGAAATTATTATTATTCCAAGATCTATTGACTAAAATGAACATTAAAATTAAAGGGAACCCGTATGATCCCCAATTCCCCCAGAACCACCAGCATTTGTAGATCTCTAGAAAAAGTATTTCTAAAGTCCGTTTATGATATGTAAATGAGGGCTGCTAGCGCTACACTTATCTCACTCATGCGCGCGGCCTCTTTCCTTCTTGTAATTGACCCTCTAAAGCCGGGTGTAATGTCGCCGGCACTTGCAAATTATATTAACATGCTAAGTGGGTCGACCAGTCTGTGGACACTATTGCCCCCTTGACTTGTCACAGCCCTCATTTACATACTGCTGATGAATCTGGGGGCACGGGGGAGCAGACAGGTTCCATTTAACTTTGTGGGAAAACTCCTTTAAATGTACTGTATTTGTCTTGGGCTTAATATAATTTTTTCAATTCTGGTTCATTAAAGCTTTTGCACAATTTGGCTTTTAAGGCAAATTGTTTCTCAGTACATTGCTGGTTGCAAAATAAAATCGCTCATCTGCACTGCACCACTGGATAATATTGGTCTGAGTGCTGTCCGTTTTTTTTTACAAAGGCAGCACTTGGACCGAAAATACGGTTGTGTGGTTGAGCCCTAAATAAGAGATGAACTTTACTATGATCGCAAATCAGCTGAGAGAAGTTAGTAAAAAACAGATAAAAGCGATAACAGCGTGTGTTCGACCCAAGTTCCCCTACAATGGAATTCATATGAAAACCTCATTGGGCCATTGACTGCAATGACACAATCCAAGTTCCCCATTTTTAGAGAGATTCAGTTAGGAACCTTTACATTTTTTTTTTCTTAGTTTTTTCTCACTGTAGAGATACTTGCTTCCGAAAATAAAAAAAAAAATCCTTTAGTAAGTCAGACGTTTTTATTCAAGTTTATTGCTAAGCAAAAGATCAGTGAGACACAGAAGCAAATTGGCAGCCTCCGTGCATCAGGGTCTCACAGGTCACCATAAACCCGAATGGCAGCATCTGATCCACATCCGGCTCATACTAGGACCTGTTCTGCGTCTCACGGAAATCCCCATTGGATCCATGAATTTGACGTATTGATGAGCACATCCATTTCATGGGTCTGAGTGCAGTCTGAGAAATAATCAGACAGCACTCGCTCGTGGATGTGTGAATGTGGCGTAAGACCACGTTCAGACCAGTGTTTCAAAAATCATCTGACATCCATCCAACACAAAAAGGACCATTTTCATCCATATCCATCTCTGTATCATCAGTATGTCCGTTTATTTCACCCAGTTCAGATCCGTCTTACATCAGTTTTTATACATCAACAGTGAAAAAAAGTACATTTTTTTGTTGGGAAAAAAAAAATCAGACCGCACTCGTATGACATCCATGTGTGGTCCGATATTCACGGACTGACAGGATGAAGAAGACGGAGAAACTTTTTTTTTTTCTCTCCTTTGATGCCACTCTGATCATACTCTGATCAGAATAATCGGACTGATTTTCTCGGATGTGGAGAAAAACGTCTTTGACCTTACCCTAAATGTGTACAATAATCACAAGAGCCAGCAAATTGTATTAATCAATTGCAATACCTCCTTTCTGCCTCCAGGTGTCAGTATTTATCTACTTACTAACCTTCATTACCTATTGCTCCATAAAGGGGCGGTTTCTTGTCTTATTAAATGGATAAAATGACATAGTGCTTGGGAGAAATTTACCTCTTATTACATAAAATCCTCTCCTTTCCCTAGGAGAGAGGACTTTTAATTACATTGTTTATTGCATACTAATCAGTGGTGGCTAGGAGTACAGCGCTTACAAGCTCTTTTGATATTGAACTTGAAGTCACTGCTCTGATTCTGGCCTGGTTCGCTTTAGTGCCCGTGTGCTGCAGAGATAAGGCTGTTTCTACAGTTCTTGCAACATGGTACAGAGCACAATTTATACCAACACCCCAAAATATCAGTCATCAGGAGTGCGCTGCCCACCAGCAAATAGAAGAGGCAGAGGAGAGGTGCGTTACTGAAGATAGATGTCTCAACCCCTTAAAGTGAGCCTGACAGATTCCTGCTGCCCCAAGCATGGGTACCCTGCATCTCCTTTAAGGGTTCCCTTTAAACAATAAGTCATTTTCCGATGACACGTTCCCTTTAAGAAGACAGAACATTTAACAAATGCTGTTCCCATGAGACCATTACTACGCGAGGACACGTTGGGGCACATGCATACGTGTAGTGTTCCTAGAATTGCCCCAAACTTTTGTCCATTATGTAAAACCAATAATAGCATAAATAAAAGTGGATTTTATAAAGCATCAAGGGTAATTAAAGGTAATATTTGTTCCCAAAAGGTAGATAGTCGCTCACTTCTGTGTTATAATCTATGGTATACAACAGCAAAATGCAATATATTATATAAGCATCATAATAAACTATAATAACACATAATAAACTCATAATCAGAAATAACTGTTGCAATAACACAGTAATAAACAATTAAACATATAAAACCATAACACAGTCCTGCCTAAGGTGAAAATAGAAAGTCTCTGGCGACATCTAGTGGTGAATGTTAATAATTACAACAAAATGCCATTTTCCTATGTTAACTCGTGTGTTGTGAGATACAGTACAAAGTGATGCCAACATGCTTTCCTTTCCAAAACTTAGGACAGTGATCTCCAATAGTGTTTCCTCTGATTTGGGCAATCTGGAAAGCTAAAAGTTAAAACATCATACTAATTAAGTCAAGGAGACCGAGACAGATATACCTATATTTACAGTGTCGTATTTTTATACTCATCATTTCCAGAGAAAACAGACTCCAGCTTTTGAAAAAAAAAAGTCACATTATTGCTTATTAACTGCTACACAATACAGATAATTTACTAACAAACAAACATGTTACCATCAATGTCATGAGACAAGTGATACAGACAATAATATAACCACATTTCATTCAATAATCCTCTGTACACCCTGATTAACAAAATTATCAAATCCCCAATATTCACAATATATTTAGTCTTCCTTCATCCACAACCAGGAGGAGCTCTCTCCTTAAAGATCTTTTTACTGAACTCAGTGACAGCAGTATAATCTACATGAGGTGAGCTCCCCCTAGTGGTGGCAGCAGGCAGACAGAATTCCATCATAACTCTACATGGTGTATTATTATTATATTGCATCAGGGGATTTCCTGCTCATACAGAACTATTTTTGAAGGTGTTCAGAGCATTGAGTTCCTGAAAGAAATATATATTAGGCCATGTGCCTGCTGATAGTCAGATTACCCATGACAGATTTTCAATTACACCATATACTGTATTTTATATACTCGCCCTCTTTTCTGAGAAGACTACCATCCTGTGAGACCTTTTGTGTAATTTTGAGTTGTTTATTGTATATATCATTACTGAGAATGGTGGAAATGTTTGAAGCATGGAACTGATGAGAAACGGGATCACCTACATCTTAATAACTAGTACCTGACTCCACAGTGTAAACAGATTACACCCTCCCCTGCAGAGTATGTAATTTATGATTATGGGGGGGCACAGGAATCACTTTAGCTTTCAGATGTACAGACCCCAGTTAATCATTGATTAGAACCCGCTGAAAAATTAGTATGACGCGAAACGGCCATTGTCCATAGCTCTACCTACGCCCTTTTACAACCAGTTTTTAATGTTTCAGAAATAAAAGATCTAATTTTCTGGAATGGTGAATGCCATTTTTTTCTCATCTCAATGAAGACAATTATATTTGCTTTTTTAGGCTGCCGTCACACTAGCAGTATTTGGTCAGTATTTTACGTCAGTATTTGTAAGCCAAACCCAGGAGTGGGTGATAAATACAGAAGTGGTGCATATGTTTCTATGATACTTTTCCTCTGATTGTTCCACTCCTGGTTTTGGCTTACAAATACTGAGGTAAAATCCTGACCAAATACTGCTAGTGTGATGGCAGCCTTAGAGTTGCGCACCACGAGATCCCATCAGTCACAGGGTGTGTCCCAGTTACCAAAGAACAAGGTTTGTTAATGGTGCCTAATCAGTCTTGTTCTATTTACTCTGAATGTCACTGTTATGGGGGCACTGTGGCTATCACTGCTGCTATGGGAGTACTGTGGCTGCCACTGTTATGGAAGTGTTATGGCTGACACTGTTATGGCAGTTGTATGGCTGACATTGTTACAGGGGTGCTGTGGCGGCCACTGCTATGGAAGTACAGTGGCTGTCACTGTTATGGGGGTGCTGTGACTGTCACTGTTATGAGAGTACTGTAACTGTCACTGATATGGAGGTGCTGTGCCTGTCACTGTTATGGAAGTACTGTGCCTATCACTTTTATGGAACTACTGTGGCTGTGACTGTTATGGGGTGCTATGGCTGTCACTGTTATGGGAGTATTGTGGCGGTCACTGTTAAGGAAGTACTGTGGCTGTCACTGTTGTGGAGGTGCTGTGGCTGTCACTATTATGGGAGTACTGTGGCTATCACTGTTATGGAAGTACTTTGGCTGTCACAGTTATGGGGTGCTGTGGCTGTCACTGTTATGGAAGTACTGTAGCTTTCACTGTTATGGAAGTACTGTGGCTGTCACTGTTATGGGGTGCTGTGGCTGTCACTGTTATGGGAGTATTGTGGCTGTCACTGTTATGGAAGTACTGTTGCTGTCACTGCTATGGAGATGCTGTGGCTGTCACTGTTATGGGAGTACTGTGGCTGTCATTGTTATGGGGATGCTGTGGCTGTCCCGGTTATGGAAGTACTTTGGCTGTCACTGTTATGGGGTGCTGTGGCTGTCACTTTTATGGGAGTGAGTATTGTGGCTGTCATTGTTATGGAAGTACTGTGCTTGTCACAGTTATGGAGGTGCTCTGGCTGTCACTGTTATGGGAGTTCTGTGGCTGCCGCTGTTATGGAAGTACTGTGAATGTCACTGTTATGGGGGCATTGTGGCTGTCACTGTCATGGAGGTACTGTGGCTGTCATTGTTATGGAGGTGCTGTGGCTATCACTGTTATGGGAGTACTGTGGCTGTCACTATTATGGGACTACTGTGGCTGACACTCTTACGGGGTGCTGTGGCTGCCACTGTCATGGGTGTATTGTGGTTGACACTGTTATGGGAGTACTGTGACTGTCACTGTTATGAGAGTACTGTGGCTGTCACTGTTATGGGAGTGCTGTTGCTGTCACTGCTATGGGGGTATTGTGGCTGTCATTGCTATGGGAGCACAGTGGCTGTCACTGCTATGGGAGTATTGAGGCTGTCATTGTTATGGAAGTTGTGTGGCTGCCACTGATATAGGAGTACTGTGGCTGTCACTGTTATGGGGGTGATGTGGCTAACACTGTTATGAGAGTACTGTGGCTGTTACTGTTATGGGAGTATTGTGGCTGTCACTGTTATGAGAGTATTGTGGCTCTCACTCTTATGGGAGTACTGTGATTCTCACTGTTTTGGGAGTGCAGTGGCTGTCACTGTTATGGGAGTACTGTGGCTGTCACTGTTATGGAAGTACTGTTGTTGTCACTGTTATTGAAGTACTGTGGCTGTCACTGTTATGAGGGTGCTGTGGCTGTTACTGTTATAGGAGTACTGTGTCTCATTGTTATGGGGGGGTGCTGTAGCTGTCACGTTTATTAAAGTACTTTGGCTGTCACTGTTATGGGGTGCTGTGGCTGTCTTTGTTATGGGGGAGCTGTGGTTGTCACGGTTATGGAAGTACTTTGGCTGTCAGGGTTATGGGGGTGCTGTGGTTGTCACTGTTATGGAAGTACTGTGGCTATAACTGTTATGGAAGTACTTTGGTGTCACTGTTATGGGGTGCTGTGGCTGTCACTGTTACGGAAGTACTGTAGCTTTCACTGTTACGGAAGTACTGTGGCTGTCACTGTTATGGAGGTGCTGTGGCTGTCACTGTTATGGGAGTACTGTGGCTGTCATTGTTATGGGGTGCTGTGGCTGTCACTGTTATGGGAGTATTGAGGCTGTCACTGTTATGGGAGTACTGTGGCTGTAATTGTTATGGGGGTGCTGTGGCTATCACAGTTATGGAAGTACTTTGGCTGTCAGGGTTATGGGGGCGCTGTGGCTGTTACTGTTATGGAAGTACTGTGGCTATCACTGTTATGAAAGTACTTTGGTGTCACTGTTATGGGGGTGCTGTGGCTGTCACTGTTATGGAAGCACTGTAGCTTTCACTGTTATGGAAGTACTGTGGCTCTCACTGTTATGTTGTGCTGTGGCTGTCACTGTTATGGGAGTATTGTGGCTTTCACTGTTATGGAAGTAATATGGCTGTCACTGTTATGGAGGTGCTGTGGCTGTCACTGTTATGGGAGTAAAATGGCTGTCACGGTTATGGAAGTACTGCGGCTGTCATTGTTATGGGAGTACTGTGGCTGTCATTGTTATGGGGGTGCTGTGGCTGTCACGGTTATGGAAGTACATGGCTGTCACTGTTATGGAGTGCTGTGGCTGTCACTGTTATGGAAGTACTGTAGCTTTCAATGTTATGGAAGTATTGTGGCTGTCACTGTTATGAGGGTATGTGGCTGTCACTGTTATGGAAGTACTCTGGCTGTCACTGTTGTGGGAGTACTATAGCCATTTCTATAAGGGCTCATTTCCACTTGCGAGAGAAAAAACGGTCCGTAATCTGGACCGAAAAAAAGGGATGAAAAGTATGCGATTGTCATGTGAGTTCAATGCGATTTTTTAATCGCACCATCCGTTTTACATCCGTATGACATCCGTATGCAATCAGTATCTGTGTTATGCATTATGCACAGTGCGGGGCGGGGATTCAGTAACAGGGTGGCCGCACTGCCCGCACAGGTGCAGACCGGAACCCGGCATCAGAGCTAGGACGGCCAATGCTCTATGCGCCTGCTCCAGGCAGAAGAGCAGAGCGCAGGCGCCGGATTTTGGACGAAAACAGCGCTGAGGGGGCGGCGACAATCGCCCCAGAAGAGATGACTGACGGCAGTTGGGCGCTTCAAAGAGGAGGCTTCAGACCTGCCTCCAGGTACAAAGATAGGTATTTGAGCAAAATTATAAATACCTTTATTGTGGGAATATCACCAACAAAAACTAAAAGAGTCACCTTGTTAGACTGCAGCATTACTGCTGCACAAGGTGGCTCTTTTAGTTTATAACGGCTGGAGGGGGTGACAGTGGCCCTTTAAGTGTGATCCCATTTTCACACACACAGTGAATGGAGAAGATGGAGAACCTTTTTTTCTTTTATGGTATGTTTCCACGTTCAGGAAACGCTGCGTGTTTGACGCGTAGAGCCGCAGCATCAAACACGCAGCGTCCAGATGTTACAGCATAGTGGAGGGGATTTCAGGAAATCCCGTCTCCACTATGCGGTAAAACACGGAGGTGGCAGACCCGTGTAAACGGACATGCAGCGCGTCTTTTCAGAACGCAGCATGTTTGTTTACAAAGCCGTATATTTACAATAGACTATCATTAGATGCAATAAAACCTCATCTAATGATTAGTCACATGCGTAGAAACTGCGTACGCGCAGCTTACTACGTATGTCCATGCTGGCTCACCTGTCCCGCCGCCAGAAGTCCCTCGTCCACTGCAGTTCTCGTGCTAACTTATGTTATCTGTTGTGAATTCTGCTTTTGGGTTCCCTCCGGTGGTAGTAGGTGGTAATGCAGTTGTCCCTGGGTTGCAGTCCTGGTCAGGTGTGTCTGCTGATTGCAGTTCTGACTGGGGTATTTAGGTGTGCAGGATTCATTAGTCCTTGCCAGTTGTCAATTGTTGTTGGGAGGTGTTGACCTCTGCCTTGTTCCACTTGCCTTTCTTCCAAATCAGCAAAGATAAGTGTCTGTTTTTTTTTTCTGTGGCACACATGCTGTGTGCTTCATAATTCAGTGCTATTCTTTGTGTTTTCTTGTCCAGCTTAGATTGTGTCAGTATTTTCTCAGTCTTGTTGGATTCTCTGGGGTTGCAGATATTCATTCCACGTCTTTAGTTAGATTGTGGAATTTTTTGTATTATCTGCGGTGGATATTTTTGAAAGGGTTTTATTACTGACCGCCTAGTAATCTGTCCTATCCTTTCCTATTTAGCTACAGTGGCCTCTTTTGCTAAATCCTGTTTTCTACCTGTGTGTGTCTTTTCTTCTCCTACTCACAGTCAATATTCGTGGGGGGCTGCCTATCCTTTGGGGGTCTGCTCTGAGGCAAGGTAGTATTCCTATTTCTATCTATAGGGGTATTTAGTCCTCCGGCTGTGTCGAGGTGTCTAGGGTTTGTTAGGCACACCCCACGGCTACTTCTAGTTGCGGTGTTAGTTCAGGATTTGCGGTCAGTACAGGTTCCACCGACTCCAGAGAAAGTTTCATGCGGCTCCAAGGTCACCGGATCATAACAGTACAACTGGCCCATAATGAGTTAAATGCATCTCAGAAGAAGGGAAGAAAGGTGTTGAGCCATTTTTTTTTCTGTGGTCCGCTTTGCCTTTTCTTCCCTCTTTATCGATGGGTGGCTGAGGAGTCTTGTGCCAGCATGGATGTTCAGGAATTAGCTTCTCGTGTAGACCAGCTTGCTGCTAGGGTACAGGGTATTTCTGATTATATTGTTCAGACTCCTGCTTTAGAGCCGAAGATTCCTACTCCTGATTTGTTTTTTGGTGACAGGTCCAAATTTTTGAGTTTTAAAAACAATTGTAAACTGTTTTTTGCTCTGAGACCGCGATCCTCCGGTGATTCCATTCAGCAGGTTAAAATTGTCATCTGCCTGCTGCGTGGCGATCCGCAGGATTGGGCATTTTCCCTGGAATCTGGGAATTCGGCCTTGCTTAATGTAGACTCCTTTTTTCAGGCTTTAGGATTATTATATGATGAACCGAATTCTGTGGATCAAGCGGAGAAGACCTTGTTGGCCCTGTCTCAGGGTCAAGAGGCGGCAGAATTGTATTGTCAGAAATTTAGAAAATGGTCTGTGTTGACTAAATGGAATGATGATGCTTTGGTGGCAATTTTCAGAAAGGGTCTTTCTGAATCCGTTAAAGATGTTATGGTGGGGTTTCCCACGCCTTTCGGTCTGAGTGATTCTATGTCTCTGGCCATTCAGATTGATCGGCGCTTGCGGGAGCATCGAACTGTGCGCGCTGTGGCGTCGTCCTTAGAGCGAAGTCCTGAGCCAATGCAGTGTGATAGGATTTTGTCTAGAACGGAACGATTCAGGATTCAGACGTCAGAATAGGTTGTGTTATTATTGTGGCGACGCTTCTCATGTCATTTCAGTCTGCCCTAAGCGGACAAAAAGGATCGCTAGTTCATTTACCATCAGTACAGTACAACCTAAATTTCTGTTATCGGTGTCCTTGATCTGCTCATTGTCATAATTTTCTGTCATGGCGTTTGTGGATTCAGGCGCCGCCTTGAACTTAATGGATTTTGAGTTTGCCAGGCGTTGTGGTTTTCCCTTGCAGCCTTTGCAGAACCCTATTCCTTTAAGGGGGATTGATGCTACACCTTTGGCTAAAAATAAGCCCCAGTTTTGGACACAGGTGACCATGCACATGGCGCCAGCCCATCAGGAAGATTGTCGATTTCTGGTGTTGCATAATTTGCATGATGTTATCGTGCTGGGTTTTCCGTGGTTGCAGGTACATAATCCTGTGTTTGATTGGAAGTCTATGTCTGTGACTAGTTGGGGTTGTCAGGGGGTTCATAATGATGTTCCTTTGATGTCAATCTCCTCTTCTTCCTCTTCTGAAATTCCAGAGTTTTTGTCTGATTTTCAGGATGTATTCGATGAGCCCAAGTCCAGTTCCCTTCCACCGCACAGGGACTGTGATTGTGCGATTGACTTGATTCCAGGCAGTAAGTTTCCTAAGGGCCGACTTTTCAACCTGTCTGTGCCTGAACATACCGCCATGCGGAGTTATGTTAAGGAGTCTTTGGAGAAAGGGCATATTCGGCCATCTTCTTCACCGTTGGGAGCAGGTTTTTTTTTTTTGCTAAGAAGGATGGCTCCTTGAGACCTTGTATTGATTATCGCCTCTTGAATAAGATCACGGTCAAGTTTCAATACCCGTTACCTTTGCTTTCCGATTTGTTTGCTAGGATTAAGGGGGCTAGTTGGTTTACGAAGATTGACCTTCGGGGGGCATATAATCTTGTTCGTATTAAGCAGGGTGATGAATGGAAAACTGCGTTTAATACGCCTGAAGGCCATTTTGAATACCTTGTGATGCCATTCGGGCTCACTAATGCTCCATCTGTTTTTTAATCCTTCATGCATGATATCTTCCGGACTTATATTGATAAATTCTTGATTGTATATTTGGACGATATTTTGATTTTTTCCGATGATTGGGAGTGTCATGTGGAACAGGTCAGGATGGTATTTCAGATCCTTCGTGACAATGCTTTGTTTGTGAAGGGGTCTAAGTGTCTCTTTGGGGTGCAGAAGGTTTCTTTTTTGGGCTTTATTTTTTCTCCCTCATCTATGGAGATGGATCCGGTTAAGGCTCAGGCCATTCATGATTGGATTCAACCTACATCCGTGAAGAGCCTTCAGAAATTTTTGGGTTTTGCAAATTTTTATCACCGTTTCATTGCTAACTTCTCCAGCGTGGTTAAACCCTTGACCGATTTGACGAAGAAAGGCGCTGATGTGGCGAATTGGTCCTCTGCGGCTGTCTCTGCCTTTCAGGAGCTTAAACGCCAATTTACTTCTGCTCCGGTGTTGCGCCAACCGGATGTTTCTCTTCCGTTTCAGGTTGAGATTGACGCTTCTGAGATTGGGGCAGGGGCCGTTTTGTCTCAGAGGGATTCTGTTGGTTCTTTGATGAAACCGTGTGCCTTCTTCTCCCGCAAGTTTTCGCCTGCTGAACGCAATTATGATGTCGGCAATCGGGAGTTGTTGGCTATGAAGTGGGCGTTTGAAGAGTGGCGACATTGGCTTGAGGGAGCTAAGCACCGTATTGTGGTCCTGACCGATCATAAGAATTTGATTTACCTCGAGTCTGCCAAACGGCTGAGTCCTAGACAGGCTCGATGGTCCTTGTTTTTTTCCCGTTTTGATTTCGTGGTTTCGTATCTTCCGGGTTCTAAGAATATTAAGGCTGATGCCCTTTCTAGGAGTTTTTTGCCTGACTCTCCTGAGGTCCTTGAACCGGTCGGCATTCTGAAAGAAGGGGTGGTACTTTCTGCCATTTCCCCTGATTTACGGCGGGTTCTTCAGGAATTTAAGGCTGATAGACCTGACCGCTGTCCTGTGGGGAAATTGTTTGTTCCTGACAGATGGACTAGTAGAGTGATTTCTGAGGTTCACTGTTCTGTGTTGGCTGGTCATCCTGGTATTTTTGGTACCAGAGATTTGGTTGGTAGATCCTTTTGGTGGCCTTCGTTGTCACGTGATGTGCGTTCTTTTGTGCAGTCCTGTGGGACTTGTGCACGGGCTAAGCCTTGTTGTTCCCGTGCTAGTGGGTTACTTTTGCCATTGCCGGTCCCTGAGAGGCCCTGGACGCATATTTCTATGGATTTTATTTCTAATCTTCCGGTTTCCCAGAGGATGTCGGTTATCTGGGTTGTTTGTGACCGGTTTTCTAAGATGATTCATTTGGTGCCTTTGCCTAAATTGCCTTCCTCTTCAGAGTTGGTTCCGTTGTTTTTTCAGCATGTGGTTCGTTTGCATTGTATTCCGGAGAATATTGTGTCCGACAGAGGTTCCCAGTTTGTTTCTAGGTTTTGGCGGGCCTTTTGTGCTAGGCTGGGCATTGATTTGTCTTTTTCTTCTGCATTTCATCCTCAGACAAATGGCCAGACCGAGCGAACTAATCAGACTTTGGAGACTTATTTGAGATGCTTTGTGTCTGCTGATCAGGATGATTGGGTGGCCTTTTTGCTATTGGCCGAGTTTGCCCTTAATAATCCGGCTAGTTCGGCTACTTTGGTTTCGCCTTTTTTTTGTAATTTTGGTTTTCATCCTCGTTTTTCTTCTGGGCAGGTTGAGCCTTCTGACTGTCCTGGTGTGGATTCTGTGGTTGACAGGTTGCAGCAGATTTGGGCTCATGTGGTGGACAATTAGGTGTTGTCTCAGGAGGAGGCTCAACGTTTTGCTAACCGCCGTCGGTGTGTTGGTTCCCGGCTTCGGGTTGGGGATTTGGTTTGGTTGTCTTCTCGTCATGTTCCTATGAAGGTTTCTTCCCCTAAGTTTAAGCCTCGGTTTATTGGTCCTTATAGGATTTCTGGGATTATTAATCCGGTGTCTTTTCGATTGGCGCTTCCGGCCTCTTTTGCTATCCATAATGTCTTCCATAGATCTTTATTGCGGAAATATGTGGTGCCCGTTGTTCCCTCTGTTGATCCTCCGGCCCCTGTTTTGGTTGATGGGGAGTTGGAGTATGTGGTTGAGAAGATTTTGGATTCTCGTTTTTCGAGGCGGAGGCTTCAGTACCTTGTCAAATGGAAGGGTTATGGCCAGGAGGATAATTCTTGGGTTTTTGCTTCTGATGTCCATGCTGCTGATTTGGTCCGTGCCTTTCATCTGGCTCGTCCTGATCGGCCTGGGGGCCCTGGTGAGGGTTCGGTGACCCCTCCTCAAGGGGGGGGTACTGTTGTGAATTCTGCTTTTGGGTGCCCTCCGGTGGTAGTAGGTGGTAATGCAGTTGTCCCTGGGTTGCAGTCCTGGTCAGGTGTGTCTGCTGATTGCAGTTCTGACTGGGGTATTTAGGTGTGCAGGATTCATTAGTCCTTGCCAGTTGTCAATTGTTGTTGGGAGGTGTTGACCTCTGCCTTGTTCCTCCTGCCTTTCTTACAAATCAGCAAAGATAAGTGTCTGTTTTTTTTTTCTGTGGCACACATGCTGTGTGCTTCATAATTCAGTGCTATTCTTTGTGTTTTCTTGTCCAGCTTAGATTGTGTCAGTATTTTCTCAGTCTTGTTGGATTCTCTGGGGTTGCAGATATTCATTCCACGTCTTTAGTTAGATTGTGGAATTTTTTGTATTATCTGTGGTGGATATTTTTGAAAGGGTTTTATTACTGACCGCCTAGTAATCTGTCCTATCCTTTCCTATTTAGCTACAGTGGCCTCTTTTGCTAAATCCTGTTTTCTACCTGTGTGTGTCTTTTCTTCTCCTACTCACAGTCAATATTCGTGGGGGGCTGCCTATCCTTTGGGGGTCTGCTCTGAGGCAAGGTAGTATTCCTATTTCTATCTATAGGGGTATTTAGTCCTCCGGCTGTGTCGAGGTGTCTAGGGTTTGTTAGGCACACCCCACGGCTACTTCTAGTTGCGGTGTTAGTTCAGGATTTGCTGTCAGTACAGGTTCCACTGACTCCAGAGAAAGTTTCATGCGGCTCCAAGGTCACCGGATCATAACAGTTATCGCGAGAACTGCCGTGCACGTGACCGGGACTTATCTCCGGTCACTAGTCTGGTTCTCGCAAACAGCTGATCAGCTGATTGTGAGAACGCTGTAGTGTAGGTGATTGCTGGAGTTATCTCCGGCGATCATCTACCGGCTCTGCTACATCTAGATGTCAGGCATCCAGATGTAGCAGAGCTGAACTCGTCTACACTGTGTGCACATACACCACACAACATACAACACACACCATACAATATACACCACACAACATACAACACACAACAAACACCATACAACATGCGGCGACATGCAGCAACATGCGACAACATGCGACATACAACATGCAACATGCGACAACATGTGACATGCAACAATATGCAACGTGACAACATGCGACAACATGCGACATGCAACAAAATGCGACATGCTGCAACATGTGACGACATGCGACAACATGCGACATGCAACAATATGCGACATGCAACATGCGACAACATGCGACATGCTGCAACATGCGACGACATGCGACATGCAACAACATGCGACATGCAACAACATGCACCATGCACCATGCGACAACATGTGACATCCAAAAACATGCGACATGCAACATGCGACAACATGTGACATGCAACAACATGCAACATGTGACAACATGCAACATGTGACATGCTGCAACATGCGATGACATGGACAACATGTGACATGCAATATGCGACATGCGACATGCTGAAACATGCGATATACTGCAACATGCGACATGCAACAACATGCGATATGCAACAACATGCAACATGCACCATGGGACAACATGCAACATGCGACATGCAAAGACATGCAACATGCGACAACATGCGACATGGAACAACATGCAACATGCGACGACATGCAACATGCTGTGACATGCGGCAACATGCGGCGACATGCAACATGCGACAATATGCAACATGCAACAACATGCAACATGCAACATGCAACAACATGCGACATGCAACAACATGCGACATGCAACATGCGACAACATGAGACATGCCACAACATGCAAAATGCGACAACATGCGACATGCACCATGCGACAACATGCGACATGCAACAACATGCGACATGCAACAACATGCACCATGCGACAACATGCGACATGCAACAACATGCAACATGCAACATGCGACAACATGTGACATGCAACAACATGCAACATGTGACAACATGCAACATTTGACATGCTGCAACATACGGCGACATGCGACAACATGTGACATGCAATATGCAACATGCTGCAACATGCGATATGCTGCAACATGCGACATGCAACAACATGCGATATGCAACAACATGCACCATGCGACAACATGCGACATAAAAAGACATGCAACATGCGACAACATGCGACATGCAACAACATGCAACATGCGACGACATGCAACACGCGACATGCTGTGACATGCGACAACATGCGACATGCGGCGACATGCGACATGCAACATGCGACAACATGCAACATGCAACAACATGCAACATGCGACATGCAACAACATGCGACATGCAACAACATGCAACATGCGACAACATGCGACATGCAACAACATGCAAAATGCGACAACATGCGACATGCAACAACATGCAACATGCGACATGCAACAACATGCAAAATGCAACAACATGCGACATGCACCATACGACATGCACCATACAACATGCACCATACAACATGCAACATACACCATACAACTCATACATACAGTACATACATACAGACATACAGTACATATAACATAGAGTACATACTCACCATCACTTGTCTCTTTGATCCCCGAAGCCATTGTCACCTGTAAAAAATATTAAAATAATAAGCAAACAATATACTCCCTGATCCGCAGAAATCCAATTAAAATGAGTGTCCCACGACGATCTCCCATGGAGAGCAGGAGCATCAGCTGATGCAACCGCTCTCCAGGGGCTCCAGGAATACAATGATGGAAGGTATCCTTCCACAATGTATTCCTCAGAATGTATTCCTACGCCCCTGTGAGAAAATAGTCCCTAGTCTCACTTTTGGCATTGCAGTGTGAGAAAGTTCCCACACAGCAATTGCCATAAAGCGAGACCAGTGAACTACAGTAACCTCTCAGTGCTGCACTGCAGGAGCCATTGTCTCCTGTCAGTGTGTCACTGGAGGTCCTATAGAGCAGTGACATCACCCGATGTCACTGTTCTATAGGGGAGATCGTCGTGGGACACTCGTTATTAATTGGACTGCGTCGGACAGGGAGTATACGGTTTATTATTTTACGTTTTTTTGCAGGCGATCGAGTATGGTAAGTATGGTGAAATTAAAAATAAAATATTTTTTACTGGCTGTGTCTATTTCTTTTTTAACTCTTTCAATACTCTAGGATTAATAATGGATATGCGTCTTATTGACGCCTCTCCATTATTAACCCGGCTTAATGTCACCTTACAATAGCAAGGTGACATTAACCCCTTATTACCTCATATCCCACCGCTACACGGGAGTGGGAAGAGAGGGGCTAAGTGCCGGAATTGGCGCATCTGTAAGATTTCTGGGGCGGCTGTGGGCTGGTATTTGTAGCCGGGGGGGCCAATATCTATGGCCCCTCTCTAGGCTATGAATATCATCCCGCAGCTGTCTCCGTAGCCTTTCTGGCTATAAATTATAGGGGGACCCCACGTAAATTTTTTTTTGGGAGTCCCCCTATTTTAATAGCCAGTAAAGGCTACGCAGACAGCTGTGAGCTGATATTCATAGCCTGGGGGGGGGCCATGGGTATTACCCCCTTCCCAGGCTACTAATATTTGCCCCCGGCCGTTGGCTTTCCACCTCTGGCGCAGAAAATTGCGCGGGAGCCCACGCCATTTTTTTCCCTTTTTTTAAATTAAACGTTCATTCATAAACATCGGCCTTGATATTATATATCTACTAGATGGTGGCCCGATTCTAACACATCGGGTATTCTAGAATATGTATGTACTTTATTTACGAAGTGGTGTTTAAATCCCGCTGCAATATCGCTGATTGGTCGCGGCCGGCCGGGCACGAGCAATCAGCGAAGCGTGGTTTAAATCCCGCACCAATTCACAGCCTGACTGCACCTGTCGCTGATTGGTCGCGCCAGCCGCCCGCGACCAATCAGCGACGCGGGATTTCCGTTACAGACAAACAGACCCTTAGACGATTATATATATACTAGATGGTAGCCCGATTCTAACGCATCGGGTATTCTAGAATATGTATGTAGTTTATTTATGAAGAGTTTAGAATAATACATTGAATACACAGGATTCGGCCAACCGCGACCAATTAACGAAGCGTGGTTCAAATCCCGCACCAATTCGCGGCCGGACTGCGCCTGTCGCTGATTGTTCGCAGCTGGCTACGTAGTATTTAGCACAGCCACATAGTCTATAACAGCCCATGTAGTAAATTGCACAGCCACGTAGTATATAGCACAGCCACGTAGTATATAGCACAGCCCACAGAGTATATAGCACAGCCCACGGAGTATATAGCACAGCCCACGGAGTATATAGCACAGCCCACGTAGTGTATAACAGCCCACATAACATATAACACAGCTCACATAGTATATAACAGCCCACGCACGCAGTATTTAACACAGCCCACGTAGTGTATAACACAGCCCACGTAGTGTATGACACAGCCCACGTAGTGTATGACACAGTCCACGTAGTATATAACAGCCCACATAGTATATTGCACAGCCACGTTTATGCTGGCACAATGAGCGCTGAGCTATAATTATTACAGAGACACTGTTTCTTTTTTATTGATTTTATTGATATGGAGGAACATGACATACATTATTTATCTCTATGATTATGATCCATTTTCCTTGTGTTCTGACTCCTCGTTTATAAAGGGTCTATTTTCACAAGTTTCCTCAGCAATCCCAATAAAGGAACATTTCCTCTGCACCAAAGTAGCTCTTGGTTTGAGACACTTTTAGAACATACCCGACAAGGATGTGGTCTAAGGGCACGTGTCCACCTTCAGGATGGCCGGCGGTTTGGACGGAGCGGCAAACCCGCTCCGCCCCCTTCTGTGATGCGATGATTCCAGATGTGTTCATTGCACACATCCGGGATCATCGCACCCCACACATAGGGCCCTGTGTTTTACCTTGCGGCGGCTCAGCGTCGCCGCAAGGTACACGGACATGCTGCGATCTTAAAAGACGCGCAGCATGTCCGGAATCGTGGGGCCGCCGGGTGCGTGTTACCACGCATAGTGGAGTCGGGATTTCATAAAATCCCCTCCACTATGCTGTAACATCTGGACGCTGCGTGTTTGACGCTGCCGCTCTGCGCAGCGTCAAACACGCAGCGTTTCCTGCACGTGGACACATACCCTAACAGGCCGCATGGTGGCTCAGTGGTTAGCACGGCAGCCTTGCAGCGCTGCACTCCTGGGTTCAAATCCCACCAAGGTTATTATTATAAGTACATCTGCCACAGTTTCCAAAATAAAAGTAAAAAATACGTAATGACAGTAAATGACCTTTAGATGGCAGCATTGACAGTAAAAAGAATTTAAAAAAACTGGAAGAAATGAAAATAATGAAATTGTTCTTAAATTTCTACATTAAATCTTCCTGTAGTCAGAAGTATAAAAAAAAGTACATGCCCCTCTGAGTTCTACTGAAAAAAGTGCCGTAACTTTAGAGTTAAATCCTCCACTTGGATCTTTCCTTCCCATGCACCCACATCCATTGTGTTAAACCTCAGATTCGGAAAGATTTAAAGGAAACCTGGATACTGAAAATCAGCTTAACTGGACGCTTATTCCAGCTGAATGGAGGCCTTTATTTAGGGATCAGACCTCAATGTGCTGAGCAGCTCCAGGGTTTTCTCATGTCACAGTCATAACAGAGCTGAACATAAAACTTTCTGTAAGGCTTGGGTCACACTAGCATATAAAAATCCCATCGTGATCCCAAAAAGTAGGACAAGTGTCATATGAGGGTCATGCGAGGACAATGCGATTTTTCTCACCTAGCATTCGTATGACATACGTATGCAATGTACTTTTAATAACATCCTTTACATGTCTTCGGATTTTTGGGTGTAGCTGGATCAAGCTGCTTGAAGGAAATCGTCAAACCGCACGATGTCACAGAAATTTGTTTTGTTCAACATGAAGAAGGAGATTACCTATATTGTGTGTGGCAATATGTGCTATATGTTTACAGACTTGTCAGAGGAAAAGACAAACTTTACCTGTCAGAAATGAAAGCTTGTGACTCTGTTAGAGAAAAAGGTGCAAAGTCTTCAGGAGAGAATAGCTACACTGAAGCTCATCAAAGAAGATGAGGATTTCCTTGACAGAGCAGAAAAATCTCTCCAGAATGTTGCAAGAGAAGAACTTTTCAGCTTCCCTGCAGAATATATTGACAGAGTAGAAATAAATATTCAGGATGTTCGAAGAGAAGCACCTCTCAATGTACCTGCTGAAGAAGAGAAATGGTTGCATGTGACACAAAAACGCAGAAAGATGAGGAGGCTGTCAGCACCCATACCGCTAAAGAACCACTACTAGACTCTCACACAGGACAACTATGAAGATGTACATCAATAAAGTGCTTTGCCCACAAAGAACACCTCAGGAAGAAATCAGAAGACTCTTGAAGGAAGAAAAAGAAGCGCTGTGGTGAAGAAGAAAAGGAGAGTGGTGGATTCATGGGGGATTCCCTACTGAGAGGAACAGAAGGCGCTATCTGCCGATTGGACATTATCTCACAAGAAGTGTGCTGTCTTCCAGGTGCCCCAATCAAAGATGCATCTGATAGAGTATCAAGACTCTTCATCGGTACAGACGATCACCTATGTCTACTGATACACGGAAGAACAAATAACACTTCAAAAAAGGACCTGGAAACTATAGGCAGAAATTTTGAAGACCTAAGCCGGAAAGTAAAGGAACTGGGAGCACAGGTCAGCTTCTCATTAATCCTCCCAGTGGATGGACATGGAACAAAGAGATTGAACAGGATTTTGCAGGTGATCAACTGGCTACATCGATGGTGCCTTAAGCAACATTTTGGGTTTCTTGACCATGGAGTGAATTACCTGTATGATGGACTCTTTGCTAGAGATAGGTTGTATCTTACAAAAACAGGAAAACACATTTGGTAGACACCTTGTTACACTCCTCAGGAGAGCTTTAAACTAGAGCAATATAGGAAGGGAAGTATACGGACAGAAAAAAATATGCACTTAATGAATAATTTTGTGAACCCTGCTATTAGAAGTGGAAATGACGAACAAAAACAATAAATTCTGAATGAAAATAGAGGAGCAAGAAAAAACCGACTACAAATTAAAACGTGTCTATACACATTCACAGAGTATGGGAAACAAACAAGGAGAATTGGAGCTGCTATCACAGGAAGAGATATTTGATGTCATAGGCAACAATGAAACTTGATAGGATGATACACATGATTGTAATACAATCCTTGAAGGTTACAACTTATTTATTAGAAAGAGGATTAACAAGAGGGAGGTGTTGCACTGTATGTTAGAAAAACGTATATCTCCACAGAGATCCAAGCTTCAGAGAGTGGTAGCTCTGCAGAAACTACAATTCACTGTACGTAAAGATCGCCTAACCACAGATCTTCCAGGAGGATGTGACGCACTCATGACAAGTGTGTGGAAGAAGTGACATATATTCGCTTAAAGATTGAATTGCAGACCATTCAGAAAAACACTGAAAACCGAAAGCGAACACCGAACATAAGGTCAGAAAGGAGTATGAAACATTAGATAGAATGATAAAATACCTTCATTGAATAAAGAATAGTATATGGTGGCACTACACACAAAAGAATGCCGCACTTATATAAAGACAATTAATTATAGAAATAGGATGTTAAACAACAATCAGGGACTACACAAGAGGTGTACAGGTCAATTTGTGGATGTCATATCCTTGCTTAAGAAATATAATGAATATCTCAATGAGCAACATATTTAACCAGAGCAAAAAGTTATATGGATGCACATTGCTTGAAAAAATGAGTGCACCACACTATGAGGTAGGAGAACACCCTCCCAATGTTGAAGGGGATGTGTAGAAAAATACATAAAAAACGGGGAAATGTGGTAGGTGGAGCCAAAAGGCTGCCTAGTAGTGGCTGAGTACCCAAAATTGGAAACTCTAACCAAGATCAAGACTATAAATGCATGCTATGGACAATGCAAGCTAACATAGTAAGCAATATTATGTTGGTAAGCATGCACAGATAGAAAGATGACCACCCCCTTTCCCAGAAAACCTGAGGTAATAGTGTCAGTAAGTAAAGAAATGCAGCAAAGTCCAAGGTCCAGTAATTCCCCAAAGGAATTTTCTGTCAGTAAACAGACCCAGTCTGGTACCCAGAAGGTTAAGTAGATGCCATTACAGACCTCAGATGTGCAGCTCACTCCTCCACAAAGGCAGAGACGAACATCTCTGGAGAGGCAGACATGGCAGGAAAAAAGGCCCCTTTCACACATCAGGTTTTTGCTGTCAGGCACAATTCGGCAAATTTTGTAAAAAACGTATCTGCAAAAGATGCCGCCGGATGCAGTTTTTTTCTCATAGACTTGTATTAGCACCGGATTGCAACGGATGGCCTCACATTTCATCCGTTTTTTGCTGGATCCATTGAAAATTAGTTTTCCGGCAGCCGGAGAAAATGTACAGAGGAACGTTTTTTTGTGTCCGGCGAAAAAACGCACAGCGACGGATCTGGGGAAAAACTGATGAAACATGAGGTGAAATGATGGAAGGAGACTTCTGCATTCAAACACCCAGAGGAGTAGCGTAGCTACCTGGTCGCAGAGGGGGCCATCGCCCCAGGCCTGGAGCTCAGAGGGGGCCCACCCGGAGCTACGCCACTGTAACTGTATTGGCGTGCACAGTGCGCCGATACAGTTACATTCTGTGGCAGAGCAGGGAGAATCGATCTCCCTGCTCTGCTGCCCGCCAGCTATGGGGCCCCTACTGTGCAGGCGGTGGGGCGGTGCCAGCAGTGGGCCCCCCGCCCGTCACCGCAAGGTCAGCTGTTTCAGCATTTAGCCGATACAGCTGACTGCATTGATGAGCGAAGGAGCGCTATGCTCCTCCCATCATCCCCCTGTCAGCGTCTGATGTCACCGATGCCAACATTGACAGTGGGCGCGATGACGTCACCACCCGGCGCCCGCTGTCAGGAGATGAGCGGGAGCTCGGAGCACCGCTGGAACGGGGGAAGAAAAGAGGTGAGTATTTTTTTTTTATGGGGCTGCCTTATACTACAGGGTCTGCCTGTGGGTGCTGCCTTATACTACAGGGTCTGCCTATGGGGTCTCCCCGACTTAACCATGACAACAATATTCCCGCCTGATCCTGTTGGCTCGACCCACAAGACACTGCCGATAACATAGCCTCCCACTCACGCCAAGTTCACTGATAAGCCTCCCACGTTCTGGGAGCCAACAATGCCTTAATCAATGCCTCAGCGTCCCGGATACCACTAGCCAAAGTTCCGGAGGGCACTCCAACCCAACCATCTCCGCCTCCGGGGTCAACGACCGAAAAAGATAGAACTGTAAACGAGAAAGAGAGTCAGCGATGGAATTATGAACTCCCGGCACATGCGACGCAGTGACGTGTGCATTCAAAGTCAGACACAACAACACCAACTGCCGTAACACACACACCACGGGAGGTGATGATGCGGACAAGCTGTTAATTGCGCAAACCACCCCCATGTTATCGCAATGAAAACGAACCCGCCTGTTCCGAAAGATCCCCTGCCACAAATGCACCGCAACCAAAATAGAAAAAATCTCCAAAAGCGCGATGTTCCGAACCAAACCAGAAGAAATCCAACTTGCTGGCCATTGTGACGCACTCCATTGTCCCTGAAAGTATGCTCCAAAACCCGACCCACCTGCTGCATCGGTAAATAAGTCCAAAGACTCATTGTCGATCACACCTTCCATAAGCAAGGACCTGCCATTATAGTTCTTCAAAAATTCACTCCAAACCGCCAAGTCCTCCTTGTGCTCCGCCGCTAGCCGAACGAAATGATGGGCGGCCTCAACTCCTGCCGTGGCACTAGCCAACCTCCTAGAAAAAACTCTACCCATTGGCATGACTCGACAAGCAAAATTAAGTTTCCCTAGCAGCGACTGCAAATACCGCAACGGCATTTTTCACAGGTGACCCGCCCGCCGCACATCATCCCGAAGGCCTGCCAATTTGTCCTCAGGCAATCGAAACTCCCACCGAACCGTATCGATGACGATACCTAAAAAAGACAAGCACGTGCTCGGGCCCTCAGTCTTACCAGGAGCCAGCGGAACGCCGAAGCGAAAAGCCACCCATTCAATTACGCTCAAAATCCTAGCACAAGAGTCAGTCCCCGCCGGGCCGACACACAAGAAATTGTCTAAATAATGCAGAACCGAATCACAACCAGAAACATCCCGCACCACCCATTCTAAAAATGAACTAATCGCCTCGAACAGAGCACAAGATAGCGAACAGCCCATGGGCAAACATCTATCAACAAAGAAGCGATCCTCCCAAAAGCAACCAAGAAGTCTAACACTAGATGGACCGGTAACAAGCGGAAAGCGGATTCAATGTCCGTCTTAGCAAGAAGAGCGCCTTTCCCGCCTTTTTGCACCCACGCCACAGCCTCATCAAAAGATACGTACACCACCGAACAAAGATCAGGATCAATTCCGTCATTTACCGACAGACCCCTGGGATAGGACAAGTGCTGAATCAGGCGAAATTTGCCTGCCTCCTTCTTAGGGACTACCCCCAAAGGGGAAACCACTAAGTCCTCAAACGGAGCTCTTTCAAAGGGGCCCGCCATGCGCCCCAGCGCCACCTCCTTACGCAACTTCTCCGAAACCACATCAGCGTGCAACAAAGCTGAACGCAAATTTTTTCTAACACAGGGGACCGCAAAGGAAGGAGCCGGAATAACAAAGCCTTCATTAAAACCTGACAACAACAACGACGCCTTTTCCCTATCTGGATATCTATTTAGATAAGGGACCATCCTTTTCAACTTCACCGGAACCAGGCTTTGCTTTGCCCTTTTTAAAACACTTCGCGGCCACGTGGGATGACCCGCTGCAGTGGGAGCATAAATGTTTAAACTTACAATTGACTCCGAACTTGCACTGTCCTTCATTAAATTGCCAGCACACCCCCAACTTCTGACCTCCCACCTGTCCTGCGGTACCTGAGGACCCTGAAGCACCAGGCTGTGCACCCTGGCCGGAATCACCGGCCCCCCCGTGAAAGGGATGGCCGAACTTGTACTGCGCCATTACCCATAGCCAGAGACCAATATCTTTCTGGTCCCACCTAATGGCCGGCCGAACAGCTTTTCTCTGTCTAAACTGCTCGTTGTACCTGAGCCATGCCTGACCGCCATACACCCTGTGAGCCTCGCTGATGGAATCCATGTAACAAAACAACCCCGAGCAATTCTCCTTTTCGCCGATAACACTGGCCAGGATGGCAAAAGCCTGAAGCCAATTATCAAAAGTCTGGGGGATCAAACGCCACTGTCGTTTTTCCTCCTCCTCCTTCTTGCTATCCTCCTTCTTCCTTTTGTCAAGATTAAATTTTTCTAACGGAAGCAGGGAAAAGATTTCTACATATTCATATTTACCTATCTTTTCCCTAACCTTTCTTAAGATGCGCCCCCAATGGGCCCTTGAAACACACGTATACCTCCCCGTGCGCCCTATCATCCAAGTGGATCCTGCACTCTTTTTCCTTTTCAGTCTGCACCGAAACGGAAACCGGTTCCGCCACCACAGCCGGCGCAGCCAGTGCACTAACCGGCCCCAGCTGCGAGCCCGACCACGCTCCTAAATGCCCCTGCGCACCCATACCGCGATCCAATCTCACCAGCAAATTCTGCACACTCACCGAAATCTCCCGGACCCCTGCCGTTTCTCCACCACCTGCACACCGCTAAGCGCCCCTTGAACCCCACTAACAGCAGGTGACCAAGCATCTGAAGGACAAAAACGTGACACAGACGCACACTCACCGGGCTGCAAGGGATCTGTGGTCCCCCCAGCTGGAGTGCTGGCATCCAGACGTCCCCGAACTGTCCACTCCGCCATAGACCCGTCTTGCGCTTGTCCATCCGACCCGCTGTTGTGGAACATTGCTGACGTTGGGATTGTTGGATCCAAACTCCGGGTGCTGGGGGATGACGTGTCCTGGGCAGGTGAACTGGCCGCACGCTGCCCGCTGCCAGCCGAGCTCCCGGCCGCAGCAGACGGCCATCCAGACCGCAGGAGTGGAGCAGGGGAGCCCCCTGACACCGCCGACGAGGCCGGCCCGGCACGTGCCAGCCCCAGGCCACCCGACCCACCGATGTCTGGTGATCCTCCGGACCCCGCCGAATGCGCCGAGGCAGGCCGCGCGGCGGGGACATCACCGCTGTGGCCTCCCGATGCTCCTGGCCCCAGACGCTGTCCGGCACATCGTGGCTCCGCCCCCACCGCGCCATGGGGTGAGGACCGTGCAACCGCTGCTGTGCCCCTCCTGGCCATCGGATTCCTCCCAGGCCGGGCCGGCTCGCCGCTGCTTTTACCAGCGCCCGGCCTGGAGGGTCCCGTGAGGGGCTCCTGGGCCTGCGTGGGGGCACGAGGCCCGGAGCCCGGCGACAACCACTCGGGGGGCTGCGAAGACTATAAACATAAGGGTGAATGACCTCGGGGAGATCAAAACATCCAACACAGCGGAGACACTGCGTTGAGAAACACGTGATGGTGTCTCCGCGGTGTTGGATGTTTTGATCTCCCCGAGGTCATTCACCCTTATGTTTATAGTCTTTTCACCAGGCACTGCTCCTAATAGCCAGTTTCCTACTCCACACTGATGTGGGGCAAATACCCCGAAACAGCTGTCTGTGGATGGATACCATGTTTTGGCATAGGTGGTTTTCCTTTATTGGATGCTGCCCTTCCCGTGGTTGTTCCTTCCCGGTGAAAGACCTGGCTATTCATTGCTTGCGTTGAGAAACACGTGATGGTGTCTCCGTGGCTTTTCTACATGCATTTGCATATTTCCCATAAGGGATGGGGGCAGTGTGTCATGTCGGACGCTGTTCATACTAGGGCGTTCGACAGACAGCGGTAATTCCGCTTTTGGCTACTATGCGCTCAGTGGCGTCGGCTAGATTTTATTTAGCTGGTCCGGGGTTAATTTAGCTGGTGCTCGGATTGGAAGCTGGGTCACGCCCACTGCCTTTAAATAGTTCTTCTGAACATTGGGCGTTGCCGATTATAGCTTCTGTCTTGTGCTTGGTTATCTCGGTCGGGAGTGGTGGTCTAGGAGTTGGAGTATCGTATCTGGTGGTGTATTTCCCTTTGTCATATTTTCTCCTTCCTTTATTTGTATTTGTTTTGCCCTGTGCACTTATAGTGTATTCCTGAGTGACTGCGGCGTGGTGCATATTTTCCGTTATCCTTGTCTGTGCTAACTGTGGGCATTGGTGTGTGATCTCTTCACTGGGTGGTGGTATCAGCCTAGGGTTGAAACAGGAGACAGGGTGAGGATGGAGGCCCAGACATGCACACCATCAGTGTAAACTCTGGGAGAGGGTCAGTCAGGGTTTCCCAGAGTTGAGGGAAATCGCAGGGGCCTGGGTTATTAGCTCTTGCCTACCTAGGCTTCCCGTGACACAGTGTTCTGGATCACTGCGTTGAGAAACACGTGATGGTGTCTCCGCAGTGTTGGATGTTTTGATCTCCCCGAGGTCATTCACCCTTATGTTTATAAACCATACCGGCAAGGCATTCAAAAGAAGAAACGTGATGCGATTTAAGCACAGAGGTGCCAAGGAGGATGTGCCAGACAGGTTTGTGGTCAGGGAGCTTCTGTGCCACCTGATGGGGTTTGGGCCAGTCAGCATCTTGGCAGTGATTAATCTTCCAGACAGGCAGCGCTATGACATCAGCTTTAAGGTCATGCCTGGTCTGGACAGATTCTGGGACAATTTCCCCAAGTTCAGGGACACGGACAGTTGGAACAAACTTATCTTTGTTTCCATTTCCAGGCCAGATATAGTTACTGTAAATATCATCTTTTGGAATGAGGCTGTTCCCCCGCAGGACATTGTGGCTCTGGAGACATTGTGACCTTGTTTCTGATCTCACCAAGAATCGAGATGATGATGGTATCTGGACAGGAGAGTGGAAACTCCTGGTCAAGCTGCGGCAGAATAACAACATTATTGCCCACTTACCCAACTCCTTCTTCATTGGGAGGAAGAAGGGTGTTTGCTTCTATCCTGGGCAGCCTCGTAAGTGCTTTAAATATGGCAAAGCTGGTCATCTGGGAAATGCCTGTACTGTGGTCAAGTGCAGCCTGTTCGGGGAGGCAGGCCATGTAGCTGCAGACTGCCAAAATATAAGGTGCCACCTGTGTGGGAAGATTGGCCACCCTCACAAGGACTGTCCAGATGCCTGGCATAACATCTGCAGGGACTTTCATGATGAGGATTTGGTGGTAGAGGCAGAGGCTCAGGAAGAGGAGCCGTTAATATCAGGGGAGATACTCAAGATACTTTCTAGATCAGAAATCCACCAGGAGTCAGACCATATAACACCAGAGCAGCAGGGTGCACAGGAGTCACAGGGGAGCATGGAGGTCATCCCCCAAGGCCAGCAGCCACAGTAAGCCTGTGCAGCTGTTTTTTCATTAGTACTTGATAATGGTAACATCAAGCAGACCAAAAGGAGGAAAAAAAACACATCCTCCCATAAACCCGAGGAACGATATGACAGTGACCAAAATGGCAGGAAAAAACTCAGCAGCGGTGTTGGTGTGATGGTCGTGTCTAACAGATCTGAAGGTCTGTCTGAGTCAGATGGAAATTTTGAACAAGAACTGAAAAGAATAGAAGCAGAATGTGACAGAGATATACAGTAGAGGACCATCCGCCTACAAATTGGAAGCCCTTACGCATAGACACTAATGTAACATCAGACATGGAGACCTGTGGTGGACAGAACAATTCTGAATTATGATGATGGGTTCTACTTCTCTGCTCCTCTTATGTATTGTTATGGCGGGGTTTTCTTTAAAAATTACATCAACTAATGTGAACAGCATTAAGGTGAGGAAAACGAGAAAAGCGGTATATGACCATCTTAGATACATGGACGCAGATGTCAGATTCCTACAGGAAACGTGAATGACATCTCTGGGGCTTATGAGAAAGGCTGAGAGGGAATAGAGGTCTGGTCCATTATTCTGGTCACTGTCTGTAGTGCCTTATGCTGGGGCCACAGTCCTATTTAACACAAACAATGTGACTGTACATAGGATGACGGAAGTGGTTATGGGAAAGTGTCTGGTCCTAGATGTCACAGTTCATAGTAGACGGCTGGGGCTTATTAATATCTATGGGTCACAGACAGTGACGGACAGGTTCCAGCTGTTCAATAATGTCAAGCCATATCTCTTCATCTCTCTCCCGGTGGTAATGGTGGGTGACTTTAATGTCATAATGACATCTGGTGACAGTTCCTCAGGCAGGACAGTGGCAAGGGATGGCAAAGTCTTAAATAGCATCACTTTGCCGGTCGGACTTACTGACGCTTTTAGACAGGGAGGTCGGAAGCCAAAATTCACTTATTCATGTTCCATGAGAAGCAGTAGGATAGATTTGGCTTGAGTGAGAAGGTTGTCCCTTACTCTGACCACCTTGCTTTATATTTCTGCCTGGGGACCACTAACCGTCCTGACATAGGTAGAGAGTTGTGGAAGCTAAATTCTAGCCTCCTGGATGACATGCGTGTTTGGAGTTGTGTCCACTTTCTTTTTCAGGGTCTGCTACAGAGAGTGGAATTCTATGACAACATGGCTGACTGGTGGATGTCAAGGATGATATCAGATCCCTCTTAAAGGGACTGTCAGTTAATAAGGTGAGCAGTAGGTATGGCCAGGACCTAAAACTGCATAAGGAATTGGAGTCACTCTATTCGGCGGACGGGGATGACCAAGAGAGGATTGACCAGCTGAAATCTGAGATAAGGCAGTATCAGTACAGCAGGTATACCTCCCTGATTTTTCAACGAGATTATGGAACCTTAGGGGCACCTGATCCCTTTGAGAATTGCCGGGGGTCGGTGGCCAATAAATTGGTCACAAGTCTCACCGACTCCCAGGGTGTATTGCAGGAATCTTGGGAGGGCATCCTGGGGGTCATGAGATCTTATTATGCTGACTTGTTTTAGAGGAAAGTTTTGGATAAAGACAAGATGACTCAATTCTTGGAGGCAACGCCAATGCCGGATGCTAATGATCTGGACCTTTCTCCTATGACAGCAGAATTGACGATGGAGGAAGTTAAGGAGGCCATTGATAAGTTACATCTGAAGAAGGCACCAGGTCCAGATGTTATAACAGAAGAATTCTATAAGAAATTCAGAGACCTCCTGGCTCCAATTCTTGTGGATGTTTACAGAAATTGTCTAAAGAAAATCACCTGATGCCTCCATCCATGAGCGTGTCTTCGCTAATTCTACTACTAAAGGTAAAGAGCAGAGTGACATCAAGAACTGGGGACCAATTGCCCTCTGGAATAATGACAGTAAGATTCTGGCAAATATCCTGTTTTCTAGGTTAGCGTGTCTGTCCCCAAAACTGTTGGCAGGCTCTCAGTTTGGCACAGTAAAAGGACAGACCATCTCTGGACCAGTCATCTCGATACGGGAGATGTTTGAGAGATGTAAAGCTCTGAGATGTGGGAGATATGTTGTCAGTCTGGACCAGACTAAAGCCTTTGACAGAGTTGATCATAATTATCTGTGGGCCACTTTGTCAAAGTACGGTATTCCGGGACAATTTGTGGATTGGCTAAAGACTTTGTATAGGAAGGTGGTGAGCTTTCCTCTGATTAATGTTTGGCAGGGTGATACTTTTGGAGTTGAGGCGGGAGTGAGACAGGGCTGCCCCCTGTATGTTTTTGCTATAGACCTGTTTTTGAGATCACTGCAGGAGTGTTACTTTCAGGGCATGCCGGTCCCCCACTGCTTGCCTCTAAATGTTGTCGCCTACACGGATGATGTGACCTTGGTGATATCTAATCTTCATGAGGTGCAGATCAGAATTTACTCGGAGGCCTCTAAGTCTCTGGTCAATATTGAGCAGAGTTAAGCTCTGTGGACATTGGATTCTGATCCAGGCTTTGATCTGTTGCAGTTTGCCAAAGCCTTCACCCATATTAAGATTCTAGGGGATAAATTTGGGAGGGAGGAAGATGCCAAACTGAATTGGGAGGAAGAGTTGGAAACCGGAAATGCAAAGGTTAAGCGATGGAAGAACTGGAGGCTGACTTACAGAGAAAGGGTCAATATGTTGAAGACTTACATGGTTCCTGTCTTCTTGCATGCCTCTGTCATTTTTCCTTTGCCAGAATCTTTCTCGACGAGGCTCCTCAGCCTATTCTTCCACCTATTGTGAGGGAATAGGTTGAACCCAGTGAAAAGAGGGATTACTTACCTGCAGCTGAAAGAATGTGGGCTAGATATGCTGAAACGAAGGGCCTTCTTGGACTCCATGTTTCTGAAAGTTAATTTTGGTAACCTGGACTCTAGATATGCTGAATCGAAGGGCCTTCTTTGACTCCATGTTTCAGAAAGTTAATTTTGGTAACCTGGACTCTAGTTTCCTGTGGGTAAATAGTATCAGGGATTGGATATTGCCTTTTGCAGAGTCTTGGGTGTGAGGTGGCAGTCTCAGGTGGAGGAGATGGACAGGTGACTATCTCCCCAAGTATCTGGAATATGGTCTCAGGTGTCTGAAGAAATGAGGAGCATATAAGTGTTTTAATGAGAATAAGACCATAAAGGACCTGTATGTCAGGATATGCCGGACTTTCTTTTGTGTACAGCCTGCACTGAGAGATTGCACGACTACCACTTTGCAGGAAAGTCTGAGGTTTCTCAGTGCAGAGGCTTTCAGTTAAGTTTTTTTTACATTGCCTGGCTGTTTTTACATGGGAAGCTTTATGTTTGGGGTAGCCTGAAGTATTGAAGTAGACGAGGGCAAGGCCGCCCATGCATATCCATGATCTGGCCCAGCAAAACTTCCACACTCAGATTCCATCTTAACAAACGTATCTTTACTGTTAAACATTTTCATTAACACAGGGGAACACAATAATAGACAGTACAAAATATGCCTATTCGCAGAAATAACGTGTAATAACAAACTTTCCCTCACTGTCCCTATCCACACGTTACCAGTTCCTTTGTTCCAGGAGGTTATCTTCCCACGTCGCAGGCCTGTCTGTCAAAACTGCAGGGAGACGCTCCAGCCGAGGAGAAAACAACAGGGAGTAAACAAAGCTCTGTCTCTCAGGTCCAGACTGTAATCCTTGTGGTTCAGCAGGTAAGGGTGGGGTGTTCGGCCTCTCAACAGAGGACCCGCTTGCAGTTCATGGGCTCCAGGATCTGTGAAGACATCACCGCTGAGTGCTCCACAGTGTGGGAGCTGGGAACAATCTGGATGTCAGCTTCCAAGAGAGAGGGGTTATCCAGGCAATCCTCTATATCGCCTCAGCAGGAAGACACCAGCACACACAGACCTCTCTCCGTACCGACTGGTTTCCCAGGCTCTTCTTCTTCTCTCTCTCCTTCCTGGTCACATGACATAACAGGGGGGAGTCTAGCCAATACAGTTTGTTTCTCTGTAATCACATTCGGCATAGGTATAACTTCTGGCCACACGGGGGCAGTGTCTGTCACAGATTCTATGTCAATGATAACAGAACAGTCACAGCCGGCCAGCTCATTACAGTATCTTAGTGTGTCAGATCGAATGTGTCCTCTGAGTTGTCAGCAGGAAAAACAATGGCACATTTTATAACGGAGTGATGGGGCGGGAGGAAAATATGGGAAGAAATATCCTGCAAGTTAAAAGTTCCAAGATTGCAGTCCCTAAAATACCCAGATATCATCTACGGTGTACCATCTACTGTAAAGGTACCGTCACACTCAGCGACGCTGAGGCAATATAGACAACGAGCCGACCTAAACTAGATCGCTGGAGCGTCGCTGTTTACGTCACTGTAGAGACGTCAAACACAGCAGCTCCAGAACGATGCAGGAGCGATCCAGTGACGTAACGGTGACTCACTTCTCGTTCTCGCTGGTTGTTAGCTCCATGTCAAACAGCCGGAGTGTACCGACTGGCTAGAAGGAGACGCTGCGACGCCCCCTATGCTCGTTGCTGGTGTCGTTGCTTTTGATGTCAAACATGATGATACACGCCGACCTGGCGACGAAATAAAGTTCTGGACTTCTAGCTCCGACCAGCGATAGCACAGCGGGATCCAGATCGCTGCTGCGTGTCAAACACAATGAGATCGCTATCCAGGACGCTGCAACGTCACGGATTGTTGTCGTTCTCTTTGCAAAGTTGCTGAGTGTGATGGTACCTTAAGTAACATCAACCAAGGGACCTTGTATCTGATTATAACAGTCATAAAGTACTATCACTGGCATACAATAACCCAAGTCTCCATCAGTAGTGAACCCTTCCATCATACGACAGCAGTGAACCTGATAATGTCAAAACTGAGGTGTATAAAATGTCCGAGAGATCTGGAAGAATAGGAACAACAAAACATTATGGAGGAATGTTCATATGGATTAATGTGGATTTACCATTTGTGTTGGTTAGTATTATTATTATTTTATCTATTTTTGTTTTCTGCCTCTTTCCAGAGCAATGGACTTCAGTTAATTGTATTGGAACTCTTTATTTTATTGGACTTGTATTGCTTTTGTTGAATGTTTTATGTATTGACAGTTACGGTCAGAATGTACAGTAATATGTACTGCTTGTTTTTAATTAAAAAAAATGCCTCCTATGTATAAGAATGTAACTACTATAATACTGCCCCTATGTACAAGAATATAACTACTATAATACTGTCCTATGTACAAGTATATAACTACTATAATACTGCCCCTATGTACAAGAATATAACTTCTATAATACTTCCCCAATGTAAAAGAATATAACTATTATAACATGTTCCATATTACTCAGCAGTATATGTATTATACTATCGCCTCCTGTGGAGAAGAATATTTGGATTTCCTCTGTATGGTGTTGTGTCTTCTGGTTTTGTGCAGAATCTGAACATTGTCTTCTCCTCGAGACTCTGGCAATCGTTTTTCTTCTGGGTTTGTTGTGATTTCTTCAGAATGTTAATGTGACAAATCATCTTCTTAATCAGTTAAGTAAATGTTGGGTATAATTGCAGGGAGGAATTTCTCATTTTTGCCAGTATGAATGAGTCGTCTCTGCCCAGGAAACAATGGTTCAGCTCATATGGGTGAAATCTCAACAGTCGCCCTTTGTTCCTGCAGGGACTCGGCTTTGTGCCGCCACAGAAAGATAGAAAGTTGATCCTCTGACATCTCTGTGGTGGTCGCACTGAGTTGGTGCTGAAGGTTTATCGAGTTGGCAAATATGAGAATCACAGGCCTCACGTTATCAGTGCCCCCGGGGTGAGTTTCACAGGCGGTGCAGGTGTATAGTTGCAGTGGTGTCACTGACATTATTTCCTGACTGATAACCGCCATGCAACTTCAACTCCCAAAAACTTTTCTTTTACAAGACAGAACCAAAGCATAATCTTGGATTTGTAATACTTGGAGTCATCATCTGTTTCTACGACCATTACACTTCTCATAAGAGTTGTCACCCAACATTTTCTGGGAATCCTAGATGGTGGCTCTGCCTGTTATACAATGACAAGAGTGAATTGAAAAATCCTCTGGAACATAAAAAATAACAGTCGTTGCATTAATCAGTTCTGGGAAACGATTATATATGTTTTAAACTACTTCAAAGGGAATCTGTTACCAGGTTATTGCTATGTAATCCGAAAGCAGCATGGTGTAGGGGCTGAGACTCTGTTTCCTGAGATGTGTCACTTAGTTTAGTGGGTGCAGCAATTATGATACAGATACTGTTTTCTCTTCTGCCGATCTAGCAGAGCTCGGAATGCTGAGCTGTGTATAACACCGCCCACACCACTGATTGGCAGATTTCTGTGTACATCGTATAGTGACAAAGAGCTGATAATCAGTGGTGGTGTGATTGGACTAGGAGCCATGAGGCCAGTTGTCCTCTAGTGATAATCTGCTGATAAAATAAAATAATGGTTGTATCGAAATAGCAAAACACCGCCAAGTAAGTGACACATCACAATCAGTGTCTCTGCTCCTACATTATGGTGCTATCGGATTACATAGCTAAATCCTGCTGACAGATTCCCTTTAACTAAGCTGCGCTACTGGATAAATTACAGTCTTTCACACTGCAGTCAACGACATTCCTGAACTTGGCGAGACAGTCAGGACTTTTAGGATACAATTGTTAGGTCTGGGTGGGTACACGGACCCCAGGCGTTGATGCAACGAGCAGGAAAGCACATGGGCAGTGAGGACTTAGCACATGCAGGAATCTCAGGAGCAGCAGGACGGAAGGAGTGGAATCCAGTAGGGAATCATTCTGCCTGAACTATGTACAACATCAAAGACATGTGACATACATACAGGTGCATCTCACAAAATTAGAATATCATCAAAAAGTTAATTTATTTGAGTTCTTCAAAATAAAAAGTGAAACTCGTATATTATATAGAGTCATTACAGAGTGATCTATTTCAAGTGTTTATTTCTGTTAATGTTGATGATTATTGCTTACAGCCAATGAAAACCCAAAGGTCATTATCTCAGTAAATATATATATATATATATATATATATATATATATATATATATAAAGCTGAAAATCTATATATATATAAAGCTGAGTGTATGTATGTTTGTGTGTATTTATCAAGCCACGCCCACTCCACATAGCCCTATCAGTGCACGGCAGGCACAGGCCACATCTAGCTCCATCGTGTCTAGAATGGAGTTGCTCCTGTGAGGCATGACATCAAGGGAAAGGGAGGAGCCTCATGGGTTACACCGCTGTGGTCATAACAGGAAGTTGTTGTGCACGTGTGTGGGGAAGAGAGGAGTGAGGTGAAAATGAGAGGAGTGAGGTGAAAATGAGAGGAGCGAGGTGAAAATGAGAGGAGTGAGGAGAAAATAGTGGAGTGAGGGGTATATAGTGAAGTAGTGAAGTGAGGGTAAAATGAGAGGTGTGAGGTGAAAATGAAGATGTGTGAGTGGAAAATGAGAGGAGTGAGGTGAAAATAGTGAAGTGATCGGAAAATGACAGGTGTGCGGTCAAAATGACAGGTGTGAGGGAGAAAATGAGAGGATTGAGGGGGAAAATGAGAGGTGCGAGGAGGTAAATGAGAGGAGTGAGGGGAAAATGAGAGATGTGAGGAGGAAAATGAGAGGTGTGAGGGGGTAAATGAGAGGCGTGATGGGAAAATGAGAGAAGTGAGATGCTGCTGCTGCAGTATGAGGCTGTGTATAGAGAAGAGGCACTGCAGTTGGAGGCTGTGTATAAGGCCACGTTCAGTATTTGGTCAGTATTTTACCTCAGTATTCATAAGCCAAAACCATGAGTGTGAGAAAAATACAGAAGTGGTGACGTGTTTCTAATATACTTTTCCTCTGATTGTTTTACTCCAAGTTTTAGCTTACAAATACTGAGGTAAAAATACAGACCAAATAACGTGTGGACGAGGTATAAAGGAGAAAAGTGTGACGCAGCAGAAGTAGGCAATTTCTCTCGGGATCATGTGTTTCCAATTGTATATGGAAGAGGAATGTCAGGTGCTGCCAGAGGAGGCGACTATAAGGCCGGCGTCACACTAGCGTATTGCATCTGATGCGAGAGCATTGGATGCAATATGCTAATGACCCTCGGCTCCTGCTCTGCTGCGACCAGGAGCCGAGTGTCATGCGTCTGTGCACCGAGCCTCTCGCACAGAGCGGATCGGAGCACAGCTGCAGAGGAGGCGGAGAAACTAATTTTTCCATCTCCTCCATTGCCGGGGTCCAAGTTTAGCGCACAGCACTTGGATGATATCCGAGTGATGTGCGCTGTCTCACTCACACCCATAGGCTTATATGGGTGCGAGTGAGCCGAAAGTCGGCTGAGTGTCCGTGACAATCGCAGCATGCTGCGATTGTCTCGGACCGAGAAAAACGGCTGACAAGATATCGGCTGCTGGGAGCTGCCCCATAGTGTAACATTGGTCCGAGTGCAATGCGATTTTTTTATCACATTGCACTCGCCGGTTTAAGTCACCAGTGTGACGCCGGCCTAAAGGAGAAAAGCTTTGCTACAGAAAAATGCTGTGTATAAAGGAGGAGCGTGAGGTGCAGGAGAAGGCTGTGTAAAAAGAAGGAGCATGGGGTGCAGGAGGAATAAGACCCCTTAACTACCGCTGTTAAAAGGCGTATTATTATTATTAAGGGGTTAGTATTGTGTTAAAAAAAAACCTTTTGCTTCAACAGTTGTGTTCCGTGTACCAATTCTGGAGCGTTGCTATGTTCAACAGCGACATGTTCAAGAGATGAAACTGCCAAAAATCTGTTCATCTTTGCACTGGACGGAAAAAACAAAAATGTTGTTTATCAAAAGGCTCTTGAATGAGTTGAAAATAAAATACTATCAATACTTGGGTAATCATTTAGTTAATTTGTGTTGCAAATCTGTGGTGTTGAATATATGATGTGTAATGTTTTTATGTGCAATATAATCATTAGAATTTGTTATAACTAACCACAGTTAGGTAATATGCCCGGGCAATGCCGGGCTCTTCAGCAAGTACTTTATAACTCCAGCTTGAAAAATTATTTTTAAATCCGAAATGTTGGTCTACTGAAATATATATTCGGTAAATGCACTCAATACTTGGTCGGGGCTCATTTGGCATCAATTACTGCATCAATGTGGCATGGCATGGAGGCGATCAGCCTGTGGCACGCTGAGGTGTTATGGAAGCCCAGGTTGCTTTGATAGCAGCCTTCAGCTCGTCTGCATTGTTGGATCTGGTGTCTCTCATCTTCCTCTTGACAACACCCCATAGATTCTCTATGGGGTTAAGGTCAGGCGAGTTTTCTGGCCAACAGGGCCGGTTTTAGGCAAAGTGGAGCCCTAGGTAAAAGTTTAAAATGGGGCCCCAAAGGCTAACATATTGCAAATCACACAGAAGCATTTCTGTTGTATTTACATGTGCTGAGTTCAGGCCGCTAAACGAGTGTGATCAACAATATTTAAGTTGTTGTTTCCCGGCCTCTTTACACCAACTGAGAAAGAATGATGGGAACAGAACAATCACTATTAGATCAATCTGTCCCCATACAGTATCATGTTATCAGCAGCACATCTACAGTTTACATCGGCGATGTGCTGCAGAGAACAATGATTTTTGTTCCGGCATAAACAATCCAATTTCTGGATGAATATGCAGCATTTTGCTTGTTTACTATAATACACCCCATAGTCCTCCATATATTATAATGTGCCCCATAGTCCACCATATAGTATAATACACTCCCCATAGTCCTCCATATAGTATAATACACTCCCAATGGTCCTCCATATAGTATAATACACTCCCTATAGTCCTTCATATAGTATAATACACTCCTTATAGTCCTCCATATATTAAAATACACTCCTCAGTTCTCCATATAGTATAATACACTACTCAGTCCTCCATATAGTATAATACACTCCTCATAGTCCTCTATACAGTATAATACACTCCTCATAGTCCTCCATACAGTATAATACACTCCCCATAGTCCTCCATATAGTATACTACACTCCCTATTGTACTCCATATTGTATAATACACTACTCCATCCTCCATATAGTATAATACACTCCTCCATCCTCCTTATAATATAATACACTCCTCAGTTCTCCATATAGTATAATACACTTCTCATAGCCCTCCATATATTACAATATACTCAGTCCTCCATATAGTATAATACACTACTCAGTCCTCCATATAGTATAATACACTCCTCGTAGTGCTCCATATAGTATAATGCACCACCAGTCATCCATGTAGTATAATTCACTTCCCATAGTATAATGCACCCAATAGTTCTTCATATAGTATAATGTATTCCCTATAGTCCTCGATACAGTATAATGCAGCCCACATATAGTATAATGCAGCTACCCCATAGAGCATAATGCAACCACCAGACAGAGTATAATGCAGCCACCCCAGAGTATAATGCAGCCACCCCACAGAGTATAATGCAGCCACCCCAGAGTACAATGCAGCCCCGCCATAAAATATAATGTAACCGCCTCAAAGAATATAATGCAGCCCCCTCATATAGTTTAATGAAGTCCCTCCATAGAATATATGGTAGCCCCCTCATGGCGTATAATGCAGCCCCCACAGAATATAATGCAGCCACTATATAAGATACAATGCAGCACCCTAATATAGTATAATGTAGCCCCTCCATGAATACAATGTAGCCCTCCTCACAGAGTATAACGCAGTCCCCATAGAATATAATGAAGCCCCCATACAATATAATCTAGCCCCCCATAGAATATAATTAGCCCCCATAGAATATAATGTAGCCCCCATAGAATATAATACAGCCCCCATAGAATATAATACAGCCCACCCACAGAATATAGTACAGCCCTCCATAGAATATAATATAACCCCCATAGAATATAATACAGCCCACCCATAGAATATAATACAGCATCCCCCATAGAATATAATATACCCCCATACTACATAACACAGCCTCCCCCATAGAATATAATGTGCCCCCATAGTATATAGCACAGCCTCCTCCATAGATTATAATTCAGCACCCCCCCAATAGCACCACAGTCCAGCACTCACAGATATATTTAAAAAAAAACCACAATCATCACCTCTCCTCGTGCCTCATGCTGCTCCCGACTCCAGTTTCAGCGGCGGCACTTCCCGGGCCCAGTACACAGTGAGTGCGCGATGATATGATGTCATTGTGCACCCGCAGTGTCAAGGCAGAGGGGAATGATGGGAGAGGGAGCGTCAGCTGACGCTCTCTCCTCCATCATTGCTTTGAACTGTACCGGCATCTATGACGATGGTATAGTTCAATGCGGCGGTGGCAGGGGGCAGTGGTGGGGGGAGTCAGTGCTGGCGGCAGGCGGGGCCCCCCTTCCTCACGGGCCCCATAGCGGCTGCGTGATGTGCCGCTAGCTGGGGGGGCCCTAGGCAGCTGCCTGGTCTGCCTGCCGCTAACATCAGCCCTGCTAGCCAATAAGACACAGTGATACTGTTGTTTTTAAACCAGGTATTGGTACTTTTGGCAGAGTGGACAGGTGCCATGTCCTGCTGGAGAATTAAATTTTCTTCTCCAAAAAGCTTGTTGGCAAAGGGAAGCATGAAGCGCACTAAAGTCTCCCGGTAGACGGTTGTGCTGACTTTGGTCTTGATAAAACACAGTGGACCTAAACCAGCAGATGACATGGCTCCCCAAACCATCACTGATTGTGGAAACTTCACATTAGACCTCAAGCAGCTTGGATTGTGGCCTCTCCACTCTTCCTCTAGACTCTGGGACCTTAACTTTCAAGGTCTAGGGTGAGGTATCCACAATCAGTGATGGTTTCGGGAGCCATGTCATCTACTGGTGTAAGTCCACTGTGTTTTATCGAGACCAAAGTCAGCGCAGGTGTCTACCAAGAGCACTTCATGCTTCCCTCTGCCGACAAGCTTTTTGGAAATGGAAATTTCATTCTCCTGCAAGACTTGGCACCTGTCCACACTGCCAAACGTAGCAATACCTGTTTTAAAAATAAAGGTATCACTGTGCTTGATTGGCCAGCAAACTCGCCTGACCTTAACCCCATAGAGAATATATGAGGTATTGTCAAGAGGAAGATGAGAGACACCAGACCAAACAATGCAGATGAGCTGAACACTGCTATCAAAGCAACCTGGGCTTCCACAACACCTCAGCAGTGCCACAGGTTGATCGCCTCCATGCCACGCCGCGTTGATGCAGTAATTGATGCCAAAGGAGCCCCAACCAAGTATTAAGTGCATTTACTGAATACACATTTCAGTAGGCCAACATTTCAGATTTTAAAATCACGTTTTCAAGTGGGTGCTATAAAGTATTCGAATTTACTGAGATAATGACTTTTGGGTTTTCATTGGCTGTAAGCTATAATCATCAACATTAACAGAAATAAACACTTGAAATAGATCACTCTTTTTGTAATGACTCTGTATAATATACGAGTTTCACTTTTTGTATTGAAGAACTGAAATAAAATACCTTTTTGATGATATTCTAATTTTGTGAGATACACCTGTATATGTAATGATGAAGCCTTGAATAACAGGGAGTAATTTTAACTCCTTTTTTTATTGCTAGGAATTTAAAAAGAATTAAAAGTTGACCTACAAAACCATTTTTTTTGGGACCACATCACATTTGAAGTGACTTTGGCTACATTCACATCGCGTTAGTGCCACCCGTTTAACGTATCCGTTAAATGGATGCGCTAACGCTGATGTCAAAATTTTTTTCTATGATTGCGCTAGTGCATGGTAGCATTGCGTTGGCATGCGTTAGTAATAGAGGTCTATGCACAGCGAACGCGTCCTTTCGCTGTGCGTTAGACCTAATGTACCCGAAAACGCGGTAGACCGCATTCGAGGGTGCGTCACAAAGTAACGCATCATCGCTAACGGATGCCAATTTTGACATGCGTTAGGATGCATTACGATAATGGATGGCAATAGGTGCATTATCGGATCCGTTACATTGCGTTAGTGCCGCTTAGTAACGGATCCTTTAAACGGATGGCACCTAACGCGATGTGAGCCTAGCCTTTGAGGGGGCTATATGACAGAAAATACCAAAAATTTACACCCTTATAAAACTGCACCCTTCAAGGTGCTCAAAACCACATTCAAGAGGTTTATTAACCCTTCAGGTGCTTCACAGGAACTTGTGCAATGTGGAAGAAAAGATGACCATTTAACTTTTTTTCTGAAAATTTTTTACTCTGGACCTAAATTTCTTTATTTTCACAAGATAGCAGGAGAAAGTTGACCACAAAATTTGTTGAGCACAAAATTTGTTGAGCAATTTCTCCTGAGCACCCTGTTGCCCCATATGTGGAGGAATAGTACTGTTTGGGAGCACAGCAGGGGTCAGAGGGTGAAGGAGGAGCACGGTTTGACTTTTTTAACCTAAAATTGTCTGGAATTGAGACAGACTGGATGTCATGTCACATTTGGAAAGCCCCTGTTGTGCCTAAACAGTAGAAACCCCCACAAGTGACCCATTTTGGAAACAAGACCCTTTAAGGAACTTATTTAGATGTGTGTTGAGCACATTGAACCCCCAGGTGCTTCATAGAAATTTATGACGTTGAGCCCCAAAAATGTTATTTCCCCACTGGTAACAGGAGAAACTGGACCCCAAAAATTGTACTGCATTTTCTCCTGAGTATGCCGATACCCCATATGTGGGAAGAAATTATTGTTTGGTGGCACGACAGGGCTTGGAAGGAAAGGAGCACTGTTTGACTTATTTACCGTATTTTTCAGACTATAAGACGCATCGGACTATAAGGCGCACCCAGGTTTTAGAGGTGGAAAATAGGAAAAAAAATATTTGAAGAAAAAAAATGTGGTAAAATATTTAATAACATAAATAACATACTATTAGATGTGGTGTTATTATATATAATAGTATGTTATTATGTTGGAAGCTGCGGGACCAGTGTGGTGGCTGTGAAGTACTATATGAAGACGCTGGTGGGTGAGTATAAGAATGGGGGCACAGGGCTTATATTGAAAGCACCACTCCAGCACTGCAAAATAACACTGGAGTGCTGCTTTAAAATCCCATGGGAGAACTATAACTCCCAGCATGTCCTGCAGATCCTATGACATGCTGGGAGTTATAGTTCACCAAAGGAGTGGCAGAGTGCTTTATTGTGTTTTGTAAAGACTAACCTCTTAATTGTGGCAGCCAGCCACTGTGGTGAGGTAAAAGCATCCCATGACTGCACACAGAGCCCTCCCTCTTGTTGCCTTTCCACAGCACAGGTAATGGAAGCCTGCAGATTCTAGTGGGGAGTCTGAAGGACCTGCGATGATGTCAAGAAGAGGGAGGGCTCTGTGCTGCCATGTGATGCTCCAGCCCGCCCACTTCTGACATCACACAGGTCCTCCTTGTGCACAGCACTCAGGTCCAGCCCAGGCAGGTATGCAGCGATCTCCTCTCCCCTGGACCCTGCTGCTGCTTCCTCCTCCTCCCCCGGACACACAGATCTCCCCAGCTGCTGCAGGAATCCAGCGCTGAGGAAACCATGTGTGTCCCTGCTTAACTGGAGTATTCATTTGCTGCTCCTGGCTCACTGCTCAGCTGACAGGTGGGCAGGGAAGCAGCTAATGAATATTCACTGCACTTAATCATCGGGACCATGTGGTTTCCCCAGCCGGGGCAGCAGGGACATTTTTCTGCCTCCTGAATTGGGATAACAGTGCCCACTCACTGCTGCCCCCCTCCCCACATGCTACATCCCTACCATAAGACGCACCCACACTTTCCTCCCAAATTTGGAGGAATAAAAGTGCGTCTTATGGTCGGAAAAATACGGTACCTCAAAATTGGCTGTAGTCGAGAGTGGAGGCCATGTTGCGTTTGGAGAGCCCCTGATGTTCCTAACAGTGGAAACTGTTGTGAAATTGGATTTTGGGCTCCCCCGGTGGCCACTGGTGGAATTGAACTGGTGTGCATCATCCTCTCTGTTCACCTGTTTCCATCAGGATGTGGGAGTCGCTATTTAGCCTTGCTCCTCTGTCTCTTCCATGCCGGTCAACATTGTAATCAGAAGCCTTTCTGTGCATGTTCCTGCTGCTAGACAACTCCCAGCTAAGTTGGACTTAGTCCTTGTTTGTTTTTGCATTTTGTTCCAGTTCACAGCTGTAGTTTCGTTTCTGTGTCTGGAAAGCTCTTGTGATCTGAAATTGCCACTCTGATGTTATGAGTTAATACTAGAGTCTTAAAGTAATTTCAGGATGGTATTTTGATAGGGTTTTCAGCTGACCATGAAAGTGCCCTTTCTGTCTTCCTGCTATCTAGTAAGCGGACCTCAATTTTGCTAAACCTATTTTCATACTACGTTTGTCATTTCATCTAAAATCACCGCCAATATTTGTGGGGGCCTCTGTCTGCCTTTCGGGGAAATTTCTCTAGAGGTGAGCCAGGACTATATTTTCCTCTGCCAGGATTAGTTAGTCCTCCGGCCGGCGCTGGGCGTCTAGGGATAAAACGCAGGCTACGCTACCCGGCTACTGTTAGTTGTGCGGCAGGTTTAGTTCATGGTCAGTTTAGTTTCCATCCTTCCAAGAGCTAGTTCGTATGTTTGCTGGGCTATGTTCTCTTGCCATTGAGAACCATAACAGTTTGACCGGCCAAAAAGGGTTAAATTAATTGACAGAGAAAGGAGAGAAAAGAGAAGTCTGCTGAAGATTTTTTTTTTTTTTTTTTTCTCAGTTCTGAGTGTGCTTGTAATTGAATCTCTTGCAAGTCTGCCTATATTGCAGCCTTTCTCTCTCTCTCTCCTTCTAATCCTGGAATGGCTCTGTGTTCACCTGTTTAAAATGGATATTCAGAGTTTAGCTGCAGGTTTGAATAATCTCACCACGAAAGTTCAAAACTTACAAGATTTTGTTGTTCATGTTCCTATATCTGAACCTAGAATTCCTTTGCCTGAATTTTTCTCGGGGAATAGATCTTGCTTTCAAAATTTCAAAAATAATTGCAAGTTGTTTTTGTCCCTGAAATCTCGCTCTGCTGGAGATCCTGCTCAGCAGGTCAGGATTGTGATTTCTTTGCTCCGGGGCGACCCTCAGGATTGGGCTTTTGCATTGGCTCCAGGGGATCCTGCGTTGCTCAATGTGGATGCGGTTTTTCTGGCCTTGGGGTTGCTTTATGAGGAACCTCAGTTAGAACTTCAGGCGGAAAAGGCCTTGATGTCCCTATCTCAGGGGCAAGACGAAGCTGAAATATACTGCCAGAAATTCCGTAAATGGGCTGTGCTTACTCAGTGGAATGAGTGCGCCCTGGCGGCGAATTTCAGAGAGGGTCTCTCTGATGCCATTAAGGATGTTATGGTGGGGTTCCCTGTGCCTGCGGGTCTGAATGAGTCCATGACAATGGCTATCCAGATCGATAGGCGTCTGCGGGAGCGCAAACCTGTGCACCATTTGGCGGTGTCTACTGAGAAGACGCCAGAGAATATGCAATGTGATAGAATTCTGTCCAGAAGTGAACGGCAGAATTTTAGACGAAAAAATGGGTTGTGCTTCTATTGCGGTGATTCAACTCATGTTATATCAGCATGCTCTAAGCGTACTAAGAAGCTTGATAAGTCTGTTTCAATTGGCACTTTACAGTCTAAGTTTATTCTATCTGTGACCCTGATTTGTTCTTTATCATCTATTACCGCGGATGCCTATGTCGACTCTGGCGCCGCTTTGAGTCTTATGGATTGGTCCTTTGCCAAACGCTGTGGGTATGATTTGGAGCCTCTTGAAACTCCTATACCCCTGAAGGGGATTGACTCCACCCCATTGGCTAGCAATAAACCACAATACTGGACACAAGTAACTATGCGGATTAATCCGGATCACCAGGAGATTATTCGCTTTCTTGTGCTGTATAACCTACATGATGTGTTGGTGCTTGGATTGCCATGGCTGCAATCTCATAACCCAGTCCTTGACTGGAAAGCTATGTCTGTGTTAAGCTGGGGATGTAAGGGGACGCATGGGGACGTACCTGTGGTTTCCATTTTATCATCTATTCCCTCTGAGATTCCTGAATTCTTGACTGAATATCGTGACGTTTTTGAAGAACCTAAGCTTGGTTCATTACCTCCGCACCGGGAGTGCGATTGTGCCATAGATTTGATTCCGGGTAGTAAATACCCTAAGGGTCGTTTATTTAATCTGTCTGTGCCTGAACATGCTGCTATGCGAGAATATATAAAGGAGTCCTTGGAAAAGGGACATATTCGTCCTTCGTCATCTCCCTTAGGAGCCGGTTTTTTCTTTGTGGCTAAGAAAGATGGCTCTTTGAGGCCGTGCATTGATTATCGGCTTTTGAATAAAATCACGGTTAAATATCAATATCCGTTGCCACTGCTGACTGATTTGTTTGCTCGCATAAAGGGGGCCAAGTGGTTCTCTAAGATAGATCTTCGTGGGGCGTATAATTTGGTGCGAATTAAGCAGGGGGATGAGTGGAAAATCGCATTTAATACGCCCGAGGGCCACTTTGAGTATTTGGTGATGCCTTTTGGTCTTTCAAATGCCCCTTCAGTCTTTCAGTCCTTTATGCATGACATTTTCCGTGATTATTTGGATAAATTTATGATTGTGTATCTGGATGATATTTTGATTTTTTCGGATGACTGGGACTCTCATGTCCAGCAGGTCAGGAGGGTTTTTCAGGTTTTGCGGTCTAATTCCTTGTGTGTGAAGGGTTCTAAGTGCGTTTTTGGGGTTCAAAAGATTTCCTTTTTGGGATATATTTTTTCCCCCTCTTCCATCGAGATGGATCCTGTCAAGGTTCAGGCTATTTGTGATTGGACGCAACCCTCTTCTCTTAAGAGTCTTCAGAAATTTTTGGGCTTTGCTAACTTTTATCGTCGATTTATTGCTGGTTTTTCTGATGTTGTTAAACCATTGACTGATTTGACTAAGAAGGGTGCTGATGTTGCTGATTGGTCCCCTGCTGCTGTGGAGGCCTTTCGGGAGCTTAAGCGCCGCTTTTCTTCCGCCCCTGTGTTGCGTCAGCCTGATGTTGCTCTTCCTTTTCAGGTTGAGGTCGACGCTTCTGAAATCGGAGCTGGGGCGGTTTTGTCGCAGAGAAGTTCCGATTGCTCCGTGATGAGACCTTGTGCTTTTTTCTCGCGTAAATTTTCGCCCGCCGAGCGGAATTATGATGTTGGGAATCGGGAGCTTTTGGCCATGAAGTGGGCTTTTGAGGAGTGGCGTCATTGGCTTGAGGGGGCTAGACATCAGGTGGTGGTATTGACTGACCACAAAAATCTAATTTATCTTGAGTCCGCCAGACGCCTGAATCCTAGACAGGCGCGCTGGTCGTTGTTTTTCTCTCGGTTTAATTTTGTGGTGTCCTACCTGCCGGGTTCTAAGAATGTTAAGGCGGATGCCCTTTCTAGGAGTTTTGAGCCTGACTCCCCTGGTAATTCTGAACCTACAGGTATCCTTAAGGATGGAGTGATATTGTCTGCCGTTTCTCCAGACCTGCGGCGGGCCTTGCAGGAGTTTCAGGCGGATAGACCTGATCGTTGCCCACCTGGTAGACTGTTTGTTCCTGATGATTGGACCAGTAAAGTCATTTCTGAGGTTCATTCTTCTGCGTTGGCAGGTCATCCTGGAATCTTTGGTACCAGGGATTTGGTGGCAAGGTCCTTCTGGTGGCCTTCCCTGTCTCGAGATGTGCGAGGCTTCGTGCAGTCTTGTGACGTTTGTGCTCGGGCCAAGCCTTGTTGTTCTCGGGCTAGTGGATTGTTGTTGCCCTTGCCTATCCCGAAGAGGCCCTGGACGCACATCTCGATGGATTTTATTTTGGATCTTCCTGTTTCTCAGAAGATGTCTGTCATCTGGGTGGTGTGTGATCGTTTCTCTAAAATGGTCCATTTGGTTCCCCTGCCTAAGTTGCCTTCTTCTTCCGAGTTGGTTCCTCTGTTTTTTCAAAATGTGGTCCGTTTGCATGGTATTCCGGAGAATATCGTTTCTGACAGAGGTACCCAATTCGTGTCTAGATTTTGGCGAGCATTCTGTGCTAGGATGGGCATAGATTTGTCTTTCTCGTCTGCTTTCCATCCTCAGACTAATGGCCAGACCGAGCGGACGAATCAGACCTTGGAGACATATTTGAGGTGTTTTGTGTCTGCAGATCAGGATGATTGGGTTGCTTTTTTGCCTTTAGCGGAGTTTGCCCTCAATAATCGGGCCAGTTCTGCCACCTTGGTGTCTCCCTTTTTCTGTAATTCGGGGTTTCATCCTCGATTTTCTTCTGGTCAGGTGGAATCTTCGGATTGTCCTGGAGTGGATGCTGTGGTGGAGAGGTTGCATCAGATTTGGGGGCAGGTAGTGGACAATTTGAAGTTGTCCCAGGAGAAGACTCAGCTTTTTGCCAACCGCCGGCGTCGGGTTGGTCCTCGGCTTTGTGTTGGGGACTTGGTGTGGTTGTCTTCTCGTTTTGTCCCTATGAGGGTTTCTTCTCCCAAGTTTAAGCCTCGGTTCATCGGCCCGTACAAGATATTGGAGATTCTTAACCCTGTGTCCTTCCGTTTGGACCTCCCTGCATCTTTTTCTATTCATAATGTTTTTCATCGGTCATTATTGCGCAGGTATGAGGTACCGGTTGTGCCTTCCGTTGAGCCTCCTGCTCCGGTGTTGGTTGAGGGCGAGTTGGAGTACGTTGTGGAAAAAATCTTGGACTCCCGTGTTTCCAGACGGAAACTCCAGTATCTGGTCAAATGGAAGGGATACGGTCAGGAGGATAATTCTTGGGTGACTGCCTCTGATGTTCATGCCTCCGATTTGGTCCGTGCCTTTCATAGGGCTCATCCTGATCGCCCTGGTGGTTCTGGTGAGGGTTCGGTGCCCCCTCCTTGAGGGGGGGGTACTGTTGTGAAATTGGATTTTGGGCTCCCCCGGTGGCCACTGGTGGAATTGAACTGGTGTGCATCATCCTCTCTGTTCACCTGTTTCCATCAGGATGTGGGAGTCGCTATTTAGCCTTGCTCCTCTGTCTCTTCCATGCCGGTCAACATTGTAATCAGAAGCCTTTCTGTGCATGTTCCTGCTGCTAGACAACTCCCAGCTAAGTTGGACTTAGTCCTTGTTTGTTTTTGCATTTTGTTCCAGTTCACAGCTGTAGTTTCGTTTCTGTGTCTGGAAAGCTCTTGTGATCTGAAATTGCCACTCTGATGTTATGAGTTAATACTAGAGTCTTAAAGTAATTTCAGGATGGTATTTTGATAGGGTTTTCAGCTGACCATGAAAGTGCCCTTTCTGTCTTCCTGCTATCTAGTAAGTGGACCTCAATTTTGCTAAACCTATTTTCATACTACGTTTGTCATTTCATCTAAAATCACCGCCAATATTTGTGGGGGCCTCTGTCTGCCTTTCGGGGAAATTTCTCTAGAGGTGAGCCAGGACTATATTTTCCTCTGCCAGGATTAGTTAGTCCTCCGGCCGGCGCTGGGCGTCTAGGGATAAAACGCAGGCTACGCTACCCGGCTACTGTTAGTTGTGCGGCAGGTTTAGTTCATGGTCAGTTTAGTTTCCATCCTTCCAAGAGCTAGTTCGTATGTTTGCTGGGCTATGTTCTCTTGCCATTGAGAACCATAACAGGAAACCCTCCCAAGTGACCCCATTTTGTTATCTAGACACCTCAAGGAATGTATCTAGATGTATGGTGAGCACCTTGAACCCCCAGCTGTGAAAATACAAAAATCAAAATTTTCCCACCAAAATGTTTATTTTAGCCAAAAACAATTTACAAGGATAAAAGGAGAAATTGCTCCATATAACTTGTGCAATTTCTCCTGAGTACTCCGATACCAGTTTTTGCATCGCCATAGTTTGATAGCTATAATGTTTCCATATTTCGGCTTACAGAGTCATGTGAGGGCTTGCTTTTTTCGGAACGAGTTGACATGTTTATTGGTACCATTTTTGGGCAAAGTACATTTTTTATCGCTTTCTATTCCACAATGAACAAAAACCAGCAATTCAGGAATTGTTTTCTGTTTTGTTTTTTATGCCATTCTGCTTGTGGTAAAATTGATAAGGCAGCTTTATTATTCGGGTCAGTATGATTACAGTGATACCACATTTATATTATTTGTATATATATTTTGGCGCTTTCACACATTAAAACCTATTTCATAGAGAAAACATTTTTTTTTTGCATCTCTTTAATCTGAGAGCTATAACTTTTTTAATTTTTCAGCTAATGGAGCTGTATGACTGACTGTTTTTTGCACGACAAGATGACATTTTCATCTATACCATTTTTATTTATATTTGTCTTTTTGAGCACATTTTAATCATATTTTTCTTCGGCGGTATGATGATAAAGCATCGTTTTTTTGCCTCATTTTTTTTTAACTGTGCTCACTGAAGGGGTTAATTACATAGTTACATAGTTACATAGTTATTAAGGTTGAAGGAAGACTTTAAGTCCATCTAGTTCAACCCATAGCCTAACCTAACATGCCCTAACATGTTGATCCAGAGGAAGGCAAAAAAAAAACCATGTGGCAAAGAGTACGCTCCACATTGGGGAAAAAAATTCCTTCCCGACTCCACATACGGCAATCAGACTAATTCCCCGGATCAACGCCCTATCAAGGACTCTAGTGTATATACCCTGTAACATTATACTTTTCCAGAAATGTATCCAGTCCCCTCTTAAATTTAAGTAACAAATCACTCATTACAACATCATACGGCAGAGAGTTCCATAGTCTCACTGCTCTTACAGTAAAGAATCCGCGTCTGTTATTATGCTTAAACCTTCTTTCCTCCAGACGTAGAGGATGCCCCCTTGTCCCTGTCTCAGGTCTATGATTAATAAGATCATCAGAAAGGTCTTTGTACTGTCCCCTCATATATTTATACATTAACATAAGATCACCCCTTAGTCTTCGTTTTTACAAACTAAACAACCCCAAGTGTAATAACCTATCTTGGTATGGCAGACCCCCCAGTCCTCTAATAACCTTGGTCGCTCTTCTCTGCACCCGCTCCAGTTCAGCTATGTCTTTCTTATACACCGGAGACCAGAACTGTGCACAGTATTCTAAGTGTGGTCGAACTAGTGACTTGTATAGAGGTAAAATTATGTTCTCCTCATGAGCATCTATGCCTCTTTTAATGCATCCCATTATTTTATTTGCCTTTGTAGCAGCTGCCTGACACTGGCCACTGAATATGAGTTTGTCATCCACCCATACACCCAGGTCTTTTTCATTGACGGTTTTGCCCAGAGTTTTAGAATTAAGCACATAGTTATACATCTTATTACTTCTACCCAAGTGCATGACCTTACATTTATCTCCATTAAAGCTCATTTGCCATTTATCAGCCCAAGCATCTGGTTTACATAAATCATCCTATAATATAAAATTGTCCTCCCCTGTATTGATTACCCTGCAGAGTTTAGTGTCATCTGCAAATATTGAAATTCTACTCTGAATGCCCCCTACAAGGTCATTAATAAATATGTTAAAAAGAAGAGGGCCCAATACTGACCCCTGTGGTACCACACTACTAACCGCGACCCAGTCCGAGTGTGCTCCATTAATAACCACCCTTTGTTTCCTATCCCTGAGCCAGCTCTCAACCCACTTACACATATTTTCCCCTATCCCCATTATTCTCATTTTATGTATCAACCTTTTGTGTGGCACCGTATCAAAAGCTTTTGAAAACTTCATATACACTACGTCCACTGCGTTCCCTTGGTCCAGTCTGGAACTTACCTCTTCATAGAAATTGATCAGATTAGTCTGACATGAACGGTCCCTAGTAAACCTGTGCTGATACTGGGTCATGAGGTTATTCCTCTTCAGATACTCCAGTATAGCATCCCTTAGAATGCCCTCCAGGATTTTACCCACAGTAGAGGTTAAGCTTACTGGCCTATAATTTCCGAGTTCAGTTTTTGTCCCCTTTTTGAATATTGGCACCACATTTGCTATACGCCAGTCCTGTGGTACAGACCCTGTTATTATGGACTCTTTAAAGGTTAAAAATAATGGTCTATCAATGACTGTACTTAATTCCTGCAGTACTCGGGGGTGTATCCCATCCGGGCCCGGAGATTTGTCAATTTTAGTGATTTTCAGACGCCGCCGTACATCCTGCTGGGTTAAGCAGGTGACACTTAATGGGGAATTTTTATTATCACTGATCATATTGGCTGCCATGGGATTTTCTTTTGTAAATACTGATGAAAAAAAGTCATTTAGCATATTGGCTTTTTCCTCATCCTCATCCACCATTTCACCCAGACTATTTTTAAGGGGGCCAACACTGTCATTTTTTAGTTTATTACTATTTATGTAGTTAAAGAATATTTTGGGATTATTTTTACTCTCTCTGGCAATGAGTCTCTCTGTCTCAATCTTTGCTGCCTTGATTTGCTTTTTACAGGATTTATTTAATTTTTTGTATTTATTTAATGCCTCCTCACTACCTACTTCCTTTAATTCTCTAAATGCTTTCTTTTTGTCACTTATTGCGCCCCTTACAGCTCTATTTAGCCATATTGGTTTCCTCCTATTTCTAGTATGTTTATTCCCATTCCCATTCCCAATTAGTGTGACATTTTTACAGGGTGGGTCGTTCCAGATGCGGCAATACCAAACTTGTGTACGTTTCTTATTTTATTTTTTTCAGAAAAATATTTATTTATGGGTACTATGTTTTTATTTTTTTATATTTTTTTTACAACTTTTTTTTAATTTTGAACTTTGTCCCACTATGGGACTTTCATTTAAGCACTCTGATTGCAGTTATAAAGCATAACAATGCAGGAACACTTCTATGCTTTGCAACTCTCAATGCTGCACTGACACAAGTTGGATAGATCATGCACGGCGCATGATCTAACTAACTTGCTAGAGCCTGGTGACCCGGATGTCATCGTTACTACATCGGGTCACCAAGGCAACGATTGGGCCCTGCAATGACATCGCGGGGGGCACTGGTCGGAGGGCAGAGATGGCTCCCTCCCTCTGCCTGCCTTCTAAATGCTGCAGTCGATATTGATCACAACATTTAGGGGGTCAATCTGCCGAGACAGTGAGTGCCGGGTGTCAGTTGTGATATCAGCTGATCACCCTGTGGGAATAACTTGCGCACAGCTTCTGTGAGCGCAAAATCTCCTGGAAGTATCCATACATCCAGGGTTGTGAAGGGGTTAATAAAAATTGTCCCCAGAGATGGACAACTTCTTTATCTTAAATGCATGTATTTGGGGCTAAAAATCATTTTTGCATTTGGGTTTCAATAAAAATATTGCCTATTTGGTTTTTACAGCTTCTTTAGTCTTTTGTCATAATTTATAATGTAAAGTATATGACTGCATTATTTATTCTAATTTACCTGTGCTGGTGTAATGGTGTGACAGAGACTGTCGTATACCTGGTACTGAAGACAATAATTGTAGTGTGAATGCTAACATGCGGATGAGTTTTTATGGTATAATTTCAAATGTAAAATGCATAGAGTGTTAAAGGTACTGATGCTGCCGTGTATGTACTGTATTGGTAATGTCTATGGTAACTGGTATAGGAAAGTATAGGGTAGTTTAGCTCTTAGGTCCTGATAGATAGGAACATTAGCCCCTTAATCCCATATGATGTACTATCCCGTCGAGGTGACCTGGGACTTAATTCCCAGTGACGGGATAGTACGTCATATGCGATCGGCTGCGCTCACGGGGGAAGCGCGGCCGATCGCGGCCGGGTGTCAGCTGACTATCGCAGCTGACATCCGGCACTATGTGCCAGGAGCGGTCACGGACCGCTCCTGGCACATTAACCCCTGGCACACTGCGATCAAAGATGATTGCAGTGTTCCGGCGGTATAGGGAAGCATTTCGCAGGGAGGGGGCTCCCTGCGTGCTTTCCTGAGACCCTCGGAGCAACGCGATCACATCTCCTACCACCTCCTCCCTGTAGGCCCCAGATCCAATATGGCCAATATGGTGGCTTGCAAGCGTCCCTGCAGTGCCTGTCAGATCGCTGATCTGACACACTGCTTTGCAAAGTGTCAGATCAGCGATCTGACCCTATAACATGATGCCCTCTTCTGGGGCAATGTCATAAAGTAAAAAAAACAATATTCACACATGTAAAAAAAAAAAAAATCCTAAATGAAGAAAAAAAAATATATTGTTCCCATAAATACATTTCTTTATCTAAAAAAAAAACCCCAAAACAATAAAAGTACACATATTTAGTATCGCCGCGTCCATAATGACCCGTCCTATAAAACTGTCCCACTAGTTAACCCCTTCAGTGATCACTAGTGTTAAGCGATACCTTCCGATACTCAAAGGTATCGGTATCGGATGGGATCGGCGATATCCAAAAAATATCGGATATCGCCGATACCAATGCAAGTCAATGGGACACAAGTATCGGAAGCTATCCTGGATGGTTCCCAGAGTCTGAAGGAGAGGAAACTCTCCTTCAGGCCCTGGGATCCATATTCATGTAAAAAATAAAGAATTAAAATAAAAAATATGGATATACTCACCCCTCCGGCGGCCCCTGGACCTTAGCGATGTAATCGTCAGCCTCCGTTCCTAAGAATGCAGAGTGAAGGACCTTCGATGATGTCGCGGCTCACGCTTTATTATACCGCCGAACAAAAAGTGGAATAACACGCGATCAAAAAACGGATATAAATAACCATGGTACCGCTGAAAACATCACCTTGTCCCGCAAAAACGACTTTCCATACAGCATCAACAGCGAAATTAAAAAGTTATAGTCCTCAGAATAAAGGAATGCAAAAATAATTCTATGAAATAGTTTTTATCGCATAAAAGCACCAAAACATAAACAAAATGATATAAATGAGGCATCTACGTAACTGTACTGACCCAAAGAATAAAACTGCCTTGTCAATTTTACCAAACGTGGAACGGTATAAACGCCCCCCCCCCCAAAAAAAAAAAAAAAAGAAATTCATGAATAGCTGGTTTTTGGTTATTCTGCCTCACAAAAATCGGAATAAAAAGCAATAAAAAAAGTCACTTGCCCGAAAATGGTACTAATAAAAACGTCAACTCGTCCTGCAAAAAACAAGACCTCACATGACTCTGTGGACCAAAATATGGAAAAATTATAGTTCTCAAAATGTGGAGACGCAAAAACAATTTTTTGCAATAAAAAGCGTCTTTTAGTGTGTGACGGCTGCCAATCACAAAAATCCGCTAAAAAAACCAGCTATAAAAGTAAATCAAACCCCCTTCATCACCCCCTTAGTTAGGGAAAAATAATAAAAATATGTATTTATTTCCATTTTCCCATTAGGGTTAGGGTTGGGGCTAGGTTTAGGGTTGGGGCTAGGTTTAGGGTTGGGGCTAGGGTTAGGGTTGGGGATAGGGTTGGGGCTAGGGTTAGGTTTGGGGCTAAAGTTAAGGTTAGGGTTGAGGCTAAAGTTAGGGTTAGGGTTAGGGCTAAAGTTAGGGTTGGGGCTAAAGTTAGGGTTTGGGTTTGGATTACATTTACGGTTGGGATAAGGGTTAGGGGTGTGTCAGGGTTAGGGGTGTGGTTAGGGTTATGTTTGGGATTAGGGGTGTGTTGGAGTTAGGGGTGTGATTAGGGTTGGGATTAGGGTTAGTCTGTTGGGGTTAGGGGTGTGTTAGGGTTAGGGGTGTGGTTCGGGTTAGGGGTGTGGTTAGGGTTATGGGTAGAGTTGGGATTAGAGTTAGGGGTGTGTTTGGGTTAGGGTTTCAGTTAGAATTGGGGGCTTCCACTGTTTAGGCGCATCAAGAGCTCTCCGAACGCGACATGGCATCCGATCTCAATTCCAGCCAATTCTGCGTTGAAAAAGTAAAACAGTGCTCCTTCCCTTCAGAGCTCTCCCGTGCGCCCAAACAGGGGTTTACCCTAACATATGGGGTATCAGCGTACTCAGGACAAATTGGACAACAACTTTTGGGGTCCAATTTCTCTTGTTACCCTTGGGAAAATAAAAATTTGGGGGGCTAAGGAAAAATTTTGTGGGAAAAAAATGATTTTTTATTTTCACAGCTCTGCGTTATAAACTGTAGTGAACACACTTGGAGGTTCAAAGTTCTCACAACAAATCTAGATAAGTTCCTTGGGGGGTCTAGTTTCCAATATGGGGTCACTTGTGGGGGGTTTCTACTGTTTAGGTACATTAGGGGCTCTGCAAACGCAATATGACACCTGCAGACCATTCCATTTAAGTCTGCATTCCAAATGGAGCTCCTTCCCTTCCGAGCTCTGCCATGCGCACAAACAGTGGTTAACCCCCACATATGGGGTATCAGCGTACTCAGAACAAATTGGACAACAACCTTTGGGGTCCAATTTCTCTTGTTACCCTTGGAAAAATAAAAATTTTGGGGGGCTAAAAATATTTTTTGTGAATTTTTTTTTTTATTATTTTCACGGCTCTGCGTTATAAACTGTAGTGAAACACTTGGGGGTTCAAAGCTCTCGCCACACATCTAGTTAAGTTCTTTAGGGGGTCTACTTCCCAAAATGATGTCACTTGTGGGGGGTTTCAATTTTTAGGCACATCAGGGGCTCTCCAAACGTGACATGGTGTCCCATTTCAATTCCAGTCAATTTTGCATTTAAAAGTCAAACGGCGCTCCTTCTCTTCCAAGCTCTGCCATGCGTCCAAACAGTGGTTTACCCCCACATATCGGGTATCAGCATACTCAAGACAAATTGCACAACAACTTTTGGTGTCCAATTTCTTTTCTTACCCTTGGGAAAATAAAAAATTGGGGGCGAAAAGATCATTTTTGTGAAAAAATATTATTTTTTACTTTTATGGCTCTGCATTATAAACTTCTGTGAAGCACTTGGTGAATGAAAGTGCTCACCACACATCTAGATAAGTTCCTTAAGGGGTCTACTTTCCAAAATGGTGTCACTTGTGGGGGGTTTCAATGTTTAAGCACATCAGGGACTCTCCAAACGCAACATGGCGTCCCATCTCAATTCCAGTCAATTTTGCATTCAAAAGTCAAACGGCGCTCCTTCTCTTCCGAGCTCTGCCATGCGCCCAAACAGTGGTTTACCCCCACATATGGGACATTGGTGTTCTCAGGATAAATTGTACAACAACTTTTAGGGTCCATTTTCTCCTGTTTCCCTTGGTAAAATGAAACAAATTAGAGCTGAATTAAATTTTTTGTGAGAAAAAGTTAAATGTTCGTTTTTTTTTTTAAACATTCCAAAAATTCCTGTGAAACACCTGAAGCGTTAATAAACTTCTTGAATGTGGTTGTGAGCACCTTGAGGGGTGCAGTTTTTAGAATGGTGTCACACTTGGTTATTTTCTATCATATAGACCCCTCAAAATTACTTCAAATGTGATGTGGTCCCTAAAAAAAATGGTGTTGTAAAAATGAGAAATTACTGGTCAACTTTTAACCCTTATAACTCCCTAACAAAAAAAATGTTGGTTCCAAAATTGTGCTGATGTAAAGTAGACATGTGGGAAATGTTACTTATTAAGCATTTTGTGTGACATATGCAGCGCCCCAGAGTCCTGGTCATTGCAGTACTGTCGCTCCGCCGCTAAGGGGAGTGATGGTATGTCTGATGGCACTAAAGGAGTTCACCTGACCAACAATCACAAACACACATTACACTTCACACTCTGGCCGCCAGGGGGAGCAAAAGGCCCTATCCACTAGGCCACTCCTCACACTTGGGTAAAACTGGGGGTTGGATAGGAAGTTAGGCAGAAAGTAGCTGGGAAGAGCTAGAGAGAGGATCTGTCAGGGGTGGGATCCTGACAGAGGCCTAGAAAAGGACAGATCGTTACGGAGCCGTGCCTTTGCCTTATAGCGGCAGACTCCTAAGAAAGGACACGAAGCGAAGCATATTGTGGAGAAGTGAGAAACGGGATCACAGCACAAAGGAGATAGAACCAGAAGGAGTCGTGCCTCAAGATCAGCAACATCCTTCTGAGGCGCGTAGCCGGTGGCCGGAACGCCGAGAAAGTAAGAGACTCCACGCATTACTTTAAACTTCGGCAGGGCAGTTAACTATAGGTTGGCTGCCTCACCTAAATCACCTAATGAAGACAATGGAGGCAATTGTGGGAGAGGGGCGTCTGTAGGGTCCCTATAAAATAGCTCCAGGCCTACCCCGTCATACGGGTGCATCCCTTCCATATCATCTGGGGGATGGAGAGAAAGAACAGAAACATACACGGCAGTTGTGAGGACTATCCTGTGGTGCTCAGCAGGGAGGTACTACAACACCCAGGCGCTGGTAGGAAGGACACTGATTTCCACTTGTAAAGGGAACTCTGGATGTGCCTTTGGACCGGCCGGTCTCAGCCAGCCCTGTTAGCAGTGCTCTGGATTGCGGATCCCAAAGCCTTCAGTAAAGAGGTAAAGAGACTGCAACCCTGTGTCCTCGTTATTCATCGCACCTTGCACCACGCACCATCATCACACCTTTCATTGGACGCCCCTTAGCAGGGTCACGGACCGGGTCTAGCCACCGTGACAACCCCAGAACCGAGACAGAGAGGCCCGGTGCTGAGTACCCCGCGGCCCTGCGTTTGGGGGCGCTCCACATACAGTTATATGAAAAAGTTTGGGCACCCCTATTAATCTTAAGCTTAATGTTTTATAAAAATTGTTTTTTTTGCAACAGCTATTTCAGTTTCATATATCTAATAACTGTTGGACACAGTAATGTTTCTGCCTTGAAATGAGGTTTATTGTACTAACAGAAAATGTGCAATCTGCATTCAAACAAAATTTGAATGAATCAGTGACAAGGTTAAAGTTACGCAGGGGATGGATCTTTCAGCAAGACAATGATCCAAAACACCGCTCCAAATCTACTCAGGCATTCATGCAGAGAAACAATTACACTGTTCTGGAATGGCCATCCCAGTCCCCACCCCTGAATATCATTGAACATCTGTGGGATCATTTGAAGAGGGCTGTCCATGCTCGGCGACCATCAAACTTAACTGAACTGGAATTGTTTTGTAAAGAGGAATGGTCAAAAATATCTTCATCCAGGATCCAGGAACTCATTAAAAGCTACAGGAAGCGACTAGAGGCTGTTATTTTTGCAAAAGGAGGATCTACTAAATATTAATGTCACTTTTCTGGTGAGGTGCCCATACTTATGCACCTGTCAAATTTTGTTTGAATGCAGATTGCACATTTTCTGTTAGTACAATAAACCTAATTTCAAGGCAGAAACATTACTGTGTCCAACAGTTATTAGATATATGAAACTGAAATAGCTGTTGCAAAAAAAACAATTTTTATAAAACATTAAGCTTAAGATTAATAGGGGTGCCCACACTTTTTCATATAACTGTATCTCTGTGATTTAAGGGTATAAAAATTCAAAATTGGAAAATTGTGAAATTTTGGCAAAATTTCCATTTTTTTCACAAATAAACGCAGGTAATATCAAAGAAATGTTACCACTATCATGAAGTGCAATATGTCACGAGAAAACAATGACAGAATCATCAGGATCCGTTGAAGCGTTCCAGAGTTATAACCTCATAAAGGGCCAGTGGTCAGAATTGTAAAAATTGGCCCGGTCATTAACATGCAAACCACCCTTGGGGGTTAAGGGGTTAAGGGCAAATAGGCAGTGATGGGCCTATTAATGTATAATTGATAGGTATAATATAAGTATTGTTAGAATTGTGCTGGAATGTCAATGAAAGGTTAGATCATCTCAGCAATAGACTGCAGGAACCGATACAGTTACAGTTTGGAACCAGACCAGCATGGCAGGGGGCATCGGTCAAGATAAAAAGGGGATGCATTTCCTGATTTTAGTCAGACAGTGTTAATATGTGAAGTTCGTGTCAAGTTTGAGTTCAAGTGTCATCATTCTGACAGCATGAAGTCGCACCAAATTTCCTACAGACATTCCTGTAATGCCTGGGGCCTACAGCCTGAACTAGGCACTGAGGAGTGTTGTCACTGAACTGTCCAGCAAAGTTGAACTTGTTATAATGAACCGTAAGTCGCCTGGTGTGTGTGGCTGATCCTGGACCAAAGGCCTGAAAGTGAGTACACTGCATTGTGCACAGCACAACATTGATGGACTGGGACACTGTTTCTTTGCGGGGAGCCAGGGTGTGCAGAAGCATGAGCTTGCCCACAGCTACCGCCCTGAGCACCATACACATGAATCCTTTGTTGTGTGATGTACACATAGTTTTTGGTTTTGGCATGAAGCGAGGGGGAGCAGTTGAATTGTGGCCAAATAATGCCACTATAAGAGCTGATTGCAAAAAGTGCCCCATCAGCAGTTCCTAGCAGAGACTTCCCTCCTGTATAGTGCCAGCCAATATGTTGCATCATCGTGATCATGTCTCACCCCTCTTTCTTCATTAGAAGTGAGATCATAATACGTATATTTTATCTTGATTTGTTGATTTGTTAATTATTTTTTTTTTTTAGCTTTTCCATGTTTATATTCTGATAGGAAGGATAATACGTGAATAAAAAACATACTTTTAGGAGATAAGGGGTCAATGTTCCGAAATTTCATAAATTTTAGGTTTTACCAGGTAATTTTGGAAGCCATTCAGGTGCAGACGACTGATAAGTAGAATGCTAAGTGTTTGCCGCAGGAGGGAGGATTATGACTGAAGATCACTTACATTAAGGGATTCAGGGGAGTTACTTTGTCAAGGAGTTTCTAAATATTAAGACTTGGTTATTTATCCACTAGGAAACTGCGGCCAAAGCTAAAAAGATCATTTTAAAGGACACTGGTCCCTTGAAAAGAGTCCCTTTAAATTAGGCTATCTGTGCAATATTGTACAAAAGGGCCAATTATATCTAAATGTCTCTCTAAAAAAACAATCAAATGGCGTAAATGGAATCTGTCACCAGCTTTTGCCATGTAATCTGAGAACAGCATAATATAAAAGAAGAGACCCTGATTCCAGCGATGTGTCACAAACTGGGCTACTTGCTGTTGATCACTAGAGGACTAGTTATCCCGATGTCATGTAGTCCTGCATAATCATGAGCTCTGTATAACCCCACCCCCACACTGATTGGCAGTTTTCTCCCTATGCACAGTGTACACAGAAAGCTGCCAATCAGTGGTGTGGGCATTCAGAAAACTGGTAGATCTGCAGCAGATAAAACAGGGATTTTACCAAAACTGCAGCAAGTAGCCCAGTAAGTGATACATCACTGGAATCAGAGTTTCTGCCCCTTCATCCTGCTATTCAGGCGTAGCACAAACCTAATGACACATTCCCTTTAACCCCTTTCCCACCTTACACGTATAGTTCCGTCTAAGGTAGGCTCCCCCTGATTGCTGCGGGTTCGGGTGATGAGTCCACAACTTTTCCGGCACATGTCAGCTGATTTGAAGCCTGAGCTACAACACATAAGAATATTCAGATGTAAAGTATTTGTACATATTCCCAAAGAAAAACGTACTATGTGGGAATATCATGCAATAGAGGGCATCCTAGTGGGCTACAGTGAAAGCCAGGAAGGATATAGAATCCTTCACCCAAAAATGAACAAGGTCACAATAAGCAGAGACGTAATGACTGATGAGAACTTTGTGTCACTCAAGTTTCATAACATCATGTTCTCATGCACTTTATGCAGTTAATAGCCTCTGTGTCTGAACTGTTACATACTTAGGCTGTTAACTAGTTCATGCAGCTTTACATGAACACCCAAGCCTTACACTATGGCTGGTCCGAACAACGAAAGCAATTGTTACCATCCACCTCTCGTGTCTCCCCTTTTTCCTCATAGTTTGTAAGCTTGCGAGCAGGGTCCTCACTCCTCTTGGTATCTGTTTTGAACTGTGATTTTTGTTATGCTGTAATGTCTATTGTTTGTACAAATCCCCTCTAAAATTTGTAAAGCGCTATAATATGTTGGCGCTATATAAATAAAATTATTATTATTATTATCATACCTGAAGTCAAGCTGAAGCAACAATAATCTCAATCACAATTTAAAAATAACAAGAAAGAGTGTGTAGAACTTTGGTTATGATCTTCAACCACTGAACAAGCAACAGAAAAATCAGGTGAACCTGAAGTCAGAAGATCGTTGAAATCAAACAAGGGTATACCAGCTAAGCGTCTATCTTAAGGTACCTTCACACGAAACGACTTTGTAACGATATCGCTAGCGATCCGTGACGTTGCAGCGTCCTGGCTAGCGATATCGTTTAGTTTGACACGCAGCAGCGATCAGGATCCTGCTGTGATGTCGCTGGTCGCTGAATAAAGTTCAGAACTTTATTTGGTCGTCCGATCGCCGTGTATCGTTGTGTTTGACAGCAAAAGCAACGATACCAGCGATATTTTACACTGGTAACCAGGGTAAACATCGGGTTACTAAGCGCAAGGCCGCGCTTAGTAACCCGATGTTTACCCTGGTTACCAGTGTAAAATGTAAAAAAAAAAAACAGTACATACTTACATTCGCATCCCCCGCCGTCTGCTTCCCACACTGACTGAGCGCCGCAAAGTGAAAGTGAAAGCACAGCACAGCGGTGACGTCACCGCTGTGCCCTGCTACTGCCGGCGCTCAGTCAGTCAGTCAGTGCAGGAAGCGGACGCCGGGGGACGCGAATGTAAGTATGTACTGTTTGTTTTTTTTACATTTTACACTGGTAACCAGGGTAAACATCGGGTTACTAAGTGCGGCCCTGCGCTTAGCAACCCGATGTTTACCCTGGTTACCCGGGGACCTCGGCATCGTTGGTCGCTGGAGAGCGGTCTGTGTGACAGCTCTCCAGCGATCAAACAGCGACGCTGCAGCGATCGGCATCGTTGTCGCTGTCGTTTCGTGTGAAGGTACCTTTACTTTGTCAAAGCACTACCTGAGTCAGAGCTGCAGTCATAGGATGAGATGAAGTGGATTAATGCTATTAATGAATACTGTTCAACACTTTTAACTCCCTCCTCCACCCACCACTGCCCCCTCCAACTTCCTTTATCTCTGCTGAGGACTTTGCCAGGCACTTAAAAAATAAAATAGACCAAACAAGGCAAGTCTTTGTTGTCCGACCACCACAACCCCTTTATATACAGACCAGTACCCTAATCCCATAACTCGTTCTCCAAGATCACTGAAAGAGAGCTTGTTATGCATGTTAGGCATGTAAGTAAGGGCATGGCTGTGATTGGCTGCTGAAATGATGTCATGATGCACTATAAAAGCTGCTGCCGCCATTTTGGGTTCACTCTGCTGTGAATTCAGTTAGGGACAGGACGCTGCTGTTCTGACTGAGGGATAGTTTGAGATAACGATTTGCTTCATTGTGCTTTACCCAGGCTAATTTAGCAACCGCTGTGTGAGAACCTTGTTTTTGCCTTGCAGCGCTGTTCACGGCTGTCTGCAAGGTCTGTGTGTGAGTGTAGCTCATGCTGTAGCCTGTTCTGCAGCCACAGCTGGTTGTAGTCAGCTCAGCGTGCGTCACTGCCTCATACTGTTCCATTGTTCTTTTTTTTCTATTAGTGATTACTTATCCTATTAGTAATCCTATTAGTGGGTTTCCATCCATATCCTGCTAGATTGTGGAAAAACACTATATAGGAGTACATAGAGGAGCTTTTTTTGGCCTTGCAGCGCTGTTCATGGCTGTCTGCAAGGTCTGTGTGTGAGTGCAGCTCACGCTGTAGCCTGTTCTGCAGCCACAGCTGGTTGTAGTCAGCTCAGCGTGCGTCAATAATCACCATGGCATGCGCTTAGGGATCAGCTGAAGCCGCACAGTCTGAAGAAAGCGGAAGGAGATGAGTGAGAGGCGAAGATATGCACAGCGCATGCCCATGAATCCCAGCCCCACAGTGTGAATAAATCAGAAGACACTGCTGGGCGGGATCTCGGGCAGCACGGCCGCACAGGCGCAGTCAGCCTGACAACAAATGATGTCAGAAGATGGGCAGCGCTAACTTCGCATGCCCAAGGGATAACATTACAGCGCAGGCTCCGGGACAGATTCAAACAACGCTGAGGAGGCGGCGCCCGGCGCCAAGGGGGCATGAATGACGGCTGTGCTGCGTCTCAATAAGAAGGAAAGTCCCGCCTCCGGGACTGTTTCACGGTATGAGGGGGCACATTTTACAAGTGTTTACTTCAGAATGTGAAAGGAGCATAACTAAAAGAGCCACCTTTTCCTTGTGCAGCATTAGTGCTCCACAAGGTGGCTCGTTTAGTTGCAAACGCCTGGAGGGGTTACAGGTTCCCTTTCTACTTGCTCCCATTAGGCCTCAGCCTACACTCTGTTTCTCCTGTAACCCCTGGGCTCCAACACTGCCATTTGCTGCTCAGAAGTGTCTTTGGCACGGGTACTCCCTCCTGCCCAGCCTGGTTCCAGCACGCCAGCGGTTTCCGGGTAGTGTCAAGGTCACTTTGCCTCCAACACGTTGTCATGTCTGGTTGCGGTCGGGTTAGCCAACTCTATGGTGCCTGCAGTTTAGGTGCTTCCTATGTGGGCTGCAGGAACTGGCAATCAAGGCTGGTTCCGTAGTGCCAATAGGACAAGCTCCCCCTGTAGGACAGTGGGTTTTCGGTAACTACGGCCCGCTCGTGGCCTAGCAATTTTTTTTTATGTGGACCTTCTGCTGCCTGAGTTCCAGCACGATTAGCTGGTTCTTTGGAAGACAACCTTGAATAGGTCCCTCTGGTTCCAGTACCGTCAGCTGGTTCCAGGCAGAGCCTTTGGCTTAGGTGCCTCCTTCTCGGTATCCGAGTTCCATCAACATCTGGTGGTCCTTGGTAGTGCTTTCTGGCACAGGTACATCCTGCTTAGTAACCGGGTTCCAGTACCGTCAGCTGGTCCTCGGTAGTTCCATTGGCTCTTGTACCTTCTGCTACCCATCCGGGTTACAGTACCGTCAGCTGGTTCTCGGCAGTGTCTTTTGCTCTTGTACCTTCTGCTACCCATCCTGGTTCCAGTATCGTCAGCTGGTTCCAGGCAGAGCCTTTGGCTTAGGTGCCTCCTTCTCGGTATCCGAGTTCCACCAACGTCTGGTGGTCCTTGGTAGTGCTTTCTGGCACGGGTACCTCCTGCTTAGTGACCAGGTTCCAGTACCATCAGCTGGTTCTCAGCAGTTCCTCAGCCTTCTTGTACCTTCTGCTACATTTACAAGTTCAAGCTTTTGGAAATGGTTTTTGCTAATCACTCTGGATCTCCCTGACGACGACCCTAAAGAAGACGACCCTGAAGACCACCCCGAAGAAGACGACGACCCCGGAGATGACGACCCCGGAGACGACGACCCTGGAGACGACGACCCTGAAGACCACCCCGAAGAAGACGACGACCCTGGAGACGACGACCCTGGAGACGATGACCCTGAAGGCGATGACCCTGAAGACCACCCCGAAGAAGACCAAGAAGCAGAAGAACAAGAAGCTGCAGAGCAAAAAGCAGAACATTAAGCATAAGACTAAAAATCAGATCAAAAGATATTATCTAAATTATAAGCAGAAGAAGACTAAGCAGTGTATAAGGGTGACTCCGTTCCTCCTCGTGGTGCCCCTGGAAAAAACCTGCTGCTGCAGGCCAAACTGAACGCGGACAAATCCTGTTGTAGATCTTTTGTGACAGGCAGAATGGTGAAGAAGAAGAAGAAGATGAATAAGGTGAAGAAGTTGATGAAAAACATGCTGCTGCTGAGGATGATGAAGAAGAAAGTGTGGGAGAAGTAAAAAAGAAGGTGAAGAGCATGGAAGTAGTGAAACATAAATATCTGACAAAATATAAAAAATCTTAACATAGTCAATATGTCAATATCTTTGTAACTCCGAATGTTTAAAAAAAAAAAATAATTCCTGCTATTCCATTTGATTGGGATAAACCTCTATGCCTTTAATGTCTCCTCCACCTCCCCCAATACATTCTACATTATTCTTAGTTGTTTTCTTTCATGTAGAATTAACCTACAAGGAAAGAAAGGGTTTATTTTAATTCCGATATTTTTGTCCCATCAACTTGCATTGGTATCAGGTATCGGTATCGGCGATATCCGATATTTTTTTGTTATCGGACAATCCAATCCGATACCGATATTTTCGAATATCGGAAGGTATCGCTCAACACTACTCACCACTTGTGCACTTGATCCCATCCCACCTCCTCCCCAACCTCACCACCACACTTATCCTATACCTAACCCATCTCTTCAACCTTTCACTAACTTCTGGCACCTTCCTCTCTGCTTTCAAACATGCCACAATCACACCTATCCTCAAAAAGCCATCCCTTGAACCTAGCACTATGTCCCACTATTGCCCCACATCTTTGATCCCATTTGCTTCCCAACTCCTTGAGCAGCACGTCCACGCTGAACTTTCCTCTCTCTTTCCACCTAACTCGCTCTTGGACAACCTACAATCTTGCTTCCGTCCCCACTATTCCACTGAGACTGCCCTGACTAAACTTACTGAAGACTTACAGCCAAAGCTAACAGACAATTCTTCATACTCCTCCTTCTAGACATGTCCTCTGCCTTCGGCACAGTTGACCACTGCCTCCTACCACAGATCCTCTCTTCCTTTGGTGTCGAAGACCTTGCCCTATCCTGGATCTCTTCATACCTTACCAACTGCACATTTAGCGTTTCCTACTCCCACACTACCTCCTCATCTCTCTCTCTCTCTCTGTTGGTGTCCCTCAAGGCTCTGTCCTAGGACCCCTTCTCTTCTCAGTCTGTACCCTTGGCCTGGGACAACTCATAAAGTCCCATGGATTCCAGTGCCATCTATATGCTAATGACACTCAGATCTACTTCTCTGGTGTCCAGAATCCCAGAGTGTTTATCAGCCATATCCTTCTCCTCTCGCTTCCTCAACCTCAAGGTGGACAAATCTAAATTAATTATCTTTCATCCATCTCGCATATCTTCCCTGCCTGATCTATCTATCACAATACATGACATCACACTTTCCCCTGTCCCGGAAATCCACTGCCTCGGAGTAACCCTTGACTCTGCCCTGTCCTTCAAACCGCACATACAAGCTCTGGCCACCTCCTGTCGCCTCCAACTCAAAAATATTTCCAGAATCCGTCCTTTCTTCAACCCTCACTCTACCAAAATGCTTGTGCATGCCCTAATCATCTCCCACTACTGCAACCATCCTCCTCTGTGGCCTACCTTCTAACACTCTAGCACCCCTCCAGTCCGTCCTTAACTCTGCTGCCCAACTAATTAATCTCTCTTCTCGCTACACTCCTGCTTTCCCTCTTTGCAAATCACTTCACTGGCTCCCAATTTCCCAGCGTATCCAGTTTAAACTAGCATGTTTAGCAAGATCAGCCAAGCCAGATCTCCACTTTGCACTGACGTGGGGCAGAACGCCGAAACTCAGTGTCTGCAAATTGAAATTCTGGTTTGGCTATTATCCTAAGTCATGTGACAAGGCTCATTAAAGGGTCGACATTGAGTTGTAGGATTGCTACCTTCCAATAGGAGGCAATAGAGTTCTAGTTCTCCTCCTCTCTGAAGAGACAAATTGCATAATTAGCATATTTCCCAGAGGAGCAGTGTGGTTTTAAGTCTCGGCATGCTTAGTATGTCAATCTCCGCAAGGAGAAACGATACTTCTTGGATATCGGTCGGACGCCTCTCACACAGCCAAGCCAGATCTCCACTTTGCACTGATGTGGGGCAGTACCCTGAAACACAGTGTCTGCAAATTGAGATTCTGGTTTGGCTATTATCCTAAGTCATGTGACAAGGCTCGATAAAGGGTCGACATTGACTTGTAGGATTGCTACCTTCCAATAGGTGGCATAAGAGTTCTAGTTCCCTTCCTCTCTGAAGAGACAAATTGCATAATTATCAGTTTAAACTACTAACATTGAACCTACAAAGCCGTCCATAACCTTTCTCCTCCGTATATTTCAAAACTAATCTCTCACTATCTTCCCTCACGTAATCTCCGGTCCTCCCAAGACCTCCGTCTCTCCTCCACGCTTATTCGCTCCTCACCCAATCGCCTCCAAGACTTCTCCCGAATATCCCCCATCCTCTGGAATTATGTGCCCAAACACGCCCGGTTATCTACCACGTTTGGATCCTTCAGACGGAACCTGAAAACCCACCTCTTCAAAAAAGCTTTCAACCTGTAATGACCCGCCGTCACCTCAACACCATTGGAGCTACCGCAATCCCCGACCTACTGCCTCCTTTCCCATAATCCTGTAGAATGTAAGCGCACAAGGGCAGGATCCTCTCCCCTCTTTACACGTCTGTAATTGAAAGTTTGCTTACTGTGATATCTGTAATTTGTATGTAACCCCTTCTCATGTACAGCACCATGGAATCAATGGTGCTATATAAATAAATAATAATAATAAAAATAATAATAAAGAAATGAAGTGCCTTCATCGACTGCAAACTTGGAAACTCACCAAACTACCACAAGGCAAAAAAAGCAATTCAATGAAAATGGGTTTTTAAGACCAATTGTGACTCTGAAGACAAGATTCACAGATTTAAAGCAAGATTAGTCGCAAAAGGATATTCTCATAAATATGGTGAACATTATAATGCCACATTTTCTCCAGTTGCTAAGCACACCATATTCAGGACTGTAACGGCTATAGCTGCTGTACAAAAGATGTTTGTGAGACATTTGGGACATCAAAATTGCATTTTAAATGATGACATTCAAGAGGACTCAACCTGAGGGTTACATCAAAGAGGGTGAAGAGAATCTCGTCGTGTTATCTTTATTCCTGAATAAATATATATTTACTGTTTAACAGCTGGACAGTACCAAGTTTAGTCAACTGCCAACACTGTATACACAATAACAGACAGGAGAGAAGGAGCAGAGAAACAAAGCCCCTGTCTTTGCTGGGGAAGACATATTACACTTGACAACAGGCAAAGGACAGCAAGCCACCCAGAAAGGAGAAACCTGGTGGCCATCAGATTAGCCTATTTATAGAGAGTGATCAATGAAACCAACTTTATATAAAGCGTGGAACCCCTTTAAATGCAATCTAAGGCAGAATAAGAGCATAAGATCCCCTACTCAAACACCAGTTCTTTAACCTATGGATCCTAAATTAATGGAAATGTTATGCTCCACCCTATTACACCGGAGAACACCCCCAAACTGTTAGAAACTCCTTTTTGTACAAGCATTATAAGCCGCACCTCCTTCGGGTCCGGTTATAGGACAGTCCTATGAAAAGTGGGACCATGCTGAATGTTATATCTCCAGTGATATAGATCACCATGTCCTCATGATTAGACATCTGGGAGACATTCGGGGTTAACCAGCTAATGTACACAGATTATGCGACACAACGGAAGGGAGGAGGGTCTGTGACCCAATCCGCTATCTCGTATTTTAATTCTTGCTTCGAGAATGGCCGACACATCAAAGGAACGGAATATTTAACGAGCAGAGAACGTCCTTGTGATCTTTTACCAGACAGTAAAATCTAAAACAAAAAAAAACCAAATCCCTGAAAATACAAAGTTTATGTGTCACTGGTGTGAGACCTGGCAGCACCACGTCCTGGTGGAGGGAAGTGACTAAGAAGAGAGAAAAAATATGGCTCCGAGGTCCCAAACGCTGCAGCTGTAGATTTTATTGTATTTACATTGCAAAATGTTCGGCAAATTAATTAGACCAGATGGTCATCGGTGTAACCATGTACCCATAATAGCAACGGGGGAGGGACAGAGGGCTGCAGGATAGGGACCCAAAACTACACTCTGCAATGGTCCATTTATTATAATGACTGCCTTCACACACACGCCACCGCTGTATCTAAGCCATCATGTCTCATACTGACTGCTAAGCCACGGTATCCAAGCCTATTATTTCTGTGTAATACTGTCTGTTAAGCCAGTGTATCTAAGATTATCGTATGTGATTCTGTCTGCTCAGTCACTGTATCTAAGTGGAAAGCCCCGCCTGGGCAGTGGGGTACTCGGTACCGGGTCTAGTCTTAAAGGGGATGTCACGGTGGCTGCGACCTGGTCCGTGGCCCTGGGCGTCCAATTAAAAGGGAAAGGTATTTTAAGGGGAATTGTGGTAAAGTCTGTCGTGACCCCACCTGTGGTGTTCGGTCAATAGTGGGACCGACGCTGCATTAAAGGGGTCCTCTGGGGGATGTTGTCGCAGCAATGATGGTAACGCTTCCCATAGGTGAAGCGGGGTCCCCAGAGGTCCTGAGGTGTAAGGCGATGATGGTGTATGCCGGGCAGTAAGTAAAGGACACAAGTTGTAAGTCTACCTGGTTTACTGTAGTTGGCAGGCCACAGTCCAGGCTACCAGGCACAAGTGGTGGTGGTCCGGCCGGCTCAGAGGCAATGGGAGAATCTCCTTCCCAATTGAGGTCCATGAGCCTTTCCAACTAGCGCTTGCTGTATATGAAGTCCCTGCTGCCTGAAGCTTGACTCTATCATGCCCCGGGCTTTTCAGGTACTGCTGCGTCTCAGGTGTGGTGTGGGCCAATTACATACAGTTCTCGGCCCTCCGGTTCTGCTCTGTGTCTTAGAGTCTCACAAAAGCCTTGGGCTCCCTGTACCCGGCTACTGCACTCTGGCTCTGAGGGTGTCCTTCCGCCGTTCCCCTCTGAGCCCTTTCCTCTCTCCTTTGCTCCTTTCCTCTGTAGCTCCACCACATACAAAAACCCTTCAGGTTCTCTCTCTTCCAGAGGCTGCAGCTCCCACGTGGCTGCCAGGCCTCTCCATCTGTTTCAGACGTCCTTCCCCTAGCTCTCCCTCCTGGAGACTGCCTTGCTTGCTCTCCCTGGACCAACTGTCTAGCTCAGTGATGGGCAACCTTTTGAGCTCGGTGTGTCAAAATTCGCCAAAAAACCGAGCATAACTTGGGTGGTGTGTCACCTTGATAAAAAAACATAATTTTGCGACATGTATAGTTTAAATAACAAATATGTATAATTAGAATTAACTTACCTGCTTAGTGACTTCTTTGTTCATCTGTCAGTTGGTTTCTTTTGTTGGTCTTGCTATTATTTAACTTGTGTGGGGTGCCGTGAACTAAGATAAGTGAGGGGGAGGGGGAATTCTTCCAGTGATGGCGAACCTGTGGCACTCCAACTGTTGCAAAACTACAATTCCCATCATGTCTTCACAGCCAAAGCCTTTGCTTTGAATGGCCAGCCATGATGGGAATTGTAGTTTTGCAACAGCTGGACTGCCACAGGTTCGCCATCACTGATGCCTCCCTCTCACTTATCTCAGTAATGGCCAATGACACCCCACAGTTCACTGGATGATTGTTGCTGTAGTAGTCACAGGGCCTCCAGACAGCAATCACAGGGCCTCCAGACAGCTATCACAGGGCCTCCAGACAGCTATCACAGGGCCTCCAGACAGCTATCACAGGGCCTCCAGACAGCTATCACAGGGCCTCCAGACAGCTATCACAGGGCCTCCAGACAGCTATCACAGGGCCTCCAGACAGCTATCACAGGGCCTCCAGACAGCAATCACAGGGCCTCCAGACAGCAATCACAGGGCCTCCAGACAGCTATCACAGGGCCTCCAGACAGCTATCACAGGGCCTCCAGACAGCTATCACAGGGCCTCCAGACAGCAATCACAGGGCCTCCAGACAGCAATCACAGGGCCTCCAGACAGCTATCACAGGGCCTCCAGACAGCTATCACAGGGCCTCCAGACAGCTATCACAGGGCCTCCAGACAGCTATCTCCTCAGGCCTCAGAAGTGCAGCCTGGGACTTCTGGTCGGTGCAGCCTGGGACTTCTGGTCGGCGCAGCAGGGAGCAGCGCAATGTCGCCCAAACAACACAGATCCGACGCAGAGGCCTGGGACTTCCGGGAGCTGCGCCTGGCCTACCGGAAGTCCCAGGCCTAGACGCTCTGCACCGGAGCTCTGTTGTTTGGACCCACAGACCTCCTGCATGGCATCCGATCCGATAAAAAATAGGATCGGATGCCATTGTTTAGCATTCCGATACCGCAAGTATCGGGTATCGGCCGATATTTGCTGTATCGGAATTCCGATACCGAGATCCGATACTTTTGTGGTATCGGGCATCGGTATCAAAACAACATTAATGTGTAAAATAAAGAATTAAAATAAAAAATATAGCTATACTCACCTCTCCGACGCAGCCTGGACCTCACCGAGGGAACCGGCAGCGTTGTTTGCTTAAAAATCGCGCTTTTCCTTCCTTACGTGAAGTCCCGGCTTGTGATTGGTCGCTTGCCGCCCATGTGGCCGCGACGCGACCAATCACAGCAAGCCGTGACGTAATTTTAGGTCCTTCAGGATTTTAAAATCACGTTCTGGCTTGTGATTGGTCGCGTAGCGGTCACATGGGCGACGCGACCAATCACAAGCCGGGACGTCACGGGAGGCAGGACAAGCGCGCATTTTAAAATGCGCGCTTGTCCTGCCTCCCGTGACGTCCCGGCTTGTGATTGGTCGCGTCGCCCATGTGACCGCGACGCGACCAATCACAAGCCAGAACGTGATTTTAAAATCCTGAAGGACCTAAAATTACGTCACGACTTGCTGTGATTGGTCGTGTCGCGGCCACATGGGCGGCAAGCGACCAATCACAAGCCGGGACTTCACGTAAGGAAGGAAAAGCGCGATTTTTAAGCAAACAACGCTGCCGGTTCCCTCGGTGAGGTCCAGGCTGCGTCGGAGAGGTGAGTATAGCTATATTTTTTATTTTAATTCTTTATTTTACACATTAATATGGTTCCCAGGGCCTGAAGGAGAGTTTCCTCTCCTTCAGACCCTGGGAAAGAAGCAATTTCTATGGGGCCGCGGCCGGCGGCCGGCGTGTCACTGAAAATGACTACGCGTGTCAGCACTGACACGCGTGTCATAGGTTCGCCATCACTGGTCTAGCTCCTCATAAAGGTCAGGATACATACAGCTTAGAGAAGCTCCCCTGAATCCGGGTCCTGAGCTCCCCCTCCTGGCCTGGATTTGGAATGTGCTGTGTGTGGGTGCCTTACCTGGTAAGGAGAATTCCATTGTCTCTGAGCATGATATTACTCTCCCCGAAGGGAGGGCAACATCGCTGTAGCAACCGGCCACCTGGGGTGCTACATAAGCCTATTGTGTACAGTAATTCTATCTGTTGAGGTGACGTATCTGTACATATTTTGTGTGATACTTTGTGAAGTGCCTGTGTTACTAAGCCTATCATGTGTAATATTGTCTGATATCATTCTGTATCTAATCCTATGATATGTAATAACATCTTATAACCTTCTAAATCTAAGACTATCATGTAAAACAACGGCGGACATACCGCCAGTGCAGCTACTGTAGCTGCACCAGGGCCTGGAGGTGGAAGGGGGGGGCCCCTGCAGGGTGTCTAATAATGAGAGAGGACAATCTGGCCTGTTTCTCTGGCGACGAGGCTCTGGGGGGGCCATGGCCAGATCTCCCACATGTGCGGCGTGCAGGGAGCGATCCCTGTAGCTCTGCTGCCTACAGGAGATAATGGCAGCAGAGAGGATCTGTAGGGATCTGTCCTCTGCTTCCTTCCCGATGCTTTCTGTCTGACACAGGTTCTTGGCTGGATGACGTCAGCATTCAGCACGCACCTGTGTCAGAAAGAAAGCTGCCGGCGATGATGATGCTGAGGCTGCAGGGGAATAAACGGAGAGGTAAGTGGTGGTGTTTGTTTGTTTCTTTAATAATACATTGAGGTGGTGGAGAAGGCTGTGATGTAAATGGGGGATAGGGCAATGATGGAGGTGGTGGAGAGGGCAATGATGGAGGTGGTGGAGAGGGCAGTGATGGAGGTGAGGGAGAAGGTAATGATAGAGGTGGTGGAGAGGGCAATGATAGAGGTGGTGGAGAGGACAATGATGGTGGTGGTTGAGAGGGCAATGATCGAGGTGAGGGAGAAGGTAATGATGGAGGTGGTGGAGAGGGCAATGATGGGGTGGTGGAGAAGGCAATGATGGAAGTGGTGGAGAGCGCAATGATGGGGATGGTGGAGAGGGCAATGAAGGATGTGGGGGAGAGGGCAATGATGGAGGTGGCGAGAAAGCAATGATGGAGAGGGCAATGATGGGGGTTGGTGGAGAGTGCAATGATGGAGGTGTGGGAGAGGGCAATGATGGAGGTGGTGGAGAGGGCAATGATGAAGATGATGGAGAGGACAATGATGGAGGTGGGGGAGGAGATAATGATGGGATGCGGAGGGGGGACAATGAGGTATGTGGGGAATTGGGATGGGAGTAAGGGTGCATAGGACCCTTTATAATGAATTGAAAGGTGGGAAAAGAAGCTGGCAGGGACTTGTAATGAATTGGGAGGTGGCAGATGATAAGTACCTGATAGCATCTTCTCCCACCCCCAAATTCATTATGATGCTATCAAGGACTTATAATGAATAGAGAGGGACACAGGACAGGGACTAAGGCTATGTGCACACGTTCAGGATTTGCAGGAGAAAATCCTGCTGCATATCCTTATGTTTTGGCACTAAGAACGGTTCTTAAAATACATTTATTTTTTTCCAACGTTTTTGCTATGATTTTGTTGCTTATTTTCCCCACACATTAGTAGGGGTGAAATAAACAGCAAGAATTGACATTATGCAGATTTTAATCTGCAAGGAAAAAATAAGCAACGTGTGCATGAGACTTCAGGGATCTCATTCACTTCACTTGTACTGTAAAACCTTGCACATTTTCCGTGTGCAAATAGTCTTACAGGTAATTGGGGAGAGTCAGAGAGACTAATAATTTATATTTATTGGGTGGCGGAGATTATAGTTAATGGGGGACACAGTACTGCTTATCATTTTATATTTTGATTGGTAGATGGCTAATAGTATGTTAATGGTGTTGTGCATATCTGTATTCAGGGGGGAGACACATGTATGTATCAGTAGCGTAGCTACTGGGGGGGCAGAGGGGGCCTTCGCCCTGGGCCCCGTCACATGAAGGGGCCCACTGTGAGCCGACACTGCCACCTCAGTGATTAGGCACAATACAGCACAGGAGAGCAGTAAAATGCCTGCTCCCCTGTCTGACGGAGATCACGCACGATGGTAGCACAGTGGCCAGTTGTAGAATCTCAGTCCCCCTCCTGCACTGTATTGTGCTGGCTGACCTCAGGAGCTTCTCCCAGGCTGGTTTTTTTCACTCTGTGCAAGCTGGGATTGGCTCAGGGCAGTTACGCTGGGTCCCAGTGGCCACCTTCATTTCACTCAGATACTTCCTGGTCCTGCTGGAAACTTCATGGGTAAGTGGGGATAAAATGTAATAGATTGATAGGCATGTCATAGTCACTGGGGGGTAAATGTGAGAGGATGGGGGTATTGTGGGGGAGGGGGACAGGGCACTGGGGAGTGAATGTGAAAGGATGGGGGTGATGTGGGGGAGGGAGACAGGGCACGGGGGCTGAATGTGAAAGCTGGGGGCCATTGTTACTATACATGGGGGACTCAGGACATTATTAAATGCCAAGTGGGCACTTAAGAAGCATTATTATTTATAAGGGCATCAGTGCGCAGCTACTGGGTGGTAGAGGCTGCTGAGTCGGCTGTCAGTCGGGGTAAGAAGCGCAGTTACAGCGGCTGCTCTCTATACACAGGGCGGCAACTGAAACCGTGCCGGCGCTGCCCTCGAGGCTGCGGTGAGGAATAAAGTTAATTTCCTCCTGGCAGTGTGACTCTCAGTGCAGGTGACGCATGGTGTCAGAACACTATTAACTATTATACTGTGTTTTGGGGGACTAGTGGGGACATCATTCTATGTATAGGGGAACTCTAATGGACATCATACTGTATGTATGGGAGCTGTGGGCCTATCATACTGTGTATAAGGGAGCTGTGAGCATACCATACTGTGTATAGTGGAGCTGTGGGGGCATTATACTGTGTATAAGGGAATTGTGGGGGACATCATACTGTCTATATGGGAGCTGTGGGCCCACCATACTGTGTATAGGGGAGCTATGAAGGCATTATACTGTGCATAGGGGAGCTGTTGGCCCATTAGTCTGTATATAGGGGAGCTCTGGGGGGCATTATACTTTATATAGTGGAGCTCTGTCGGCATAAGACTGTGTATAGGGGAGCGGTGGGCTCATCATACTGTGTAGAGTGGGGCTGTGGGCTCATCATACTGTGTAGTGGGGAGCTGTGGGCTCATCATACTGTGTATAGGGGAGCAGTGGGGACATCATACTGTGTATAGGGGAGCTGTGGGATCATCATAGTGTGTATAGGGAAGCTCTGGGAGCATTATACTGTATATAGGAAAGCTGTGGGCCTACCATACTGTGTATACTCGAGCTGTACATCGGGGCTACTTAGGGTACATTAATAAATGTTAAGTGGACACTTAAACATTATTGCAGTAAAAAATAGTAATAACGGTCCTAGGAGCGCTGGAAATGAGACCAAAACAAGGATTTTAGTGTTGAACCACAACGCGTTTCAACGGTCAAACAGTCTTCCTTCCACAGAACTTCCACCTGATGGAGACGGTTTGACCGTTGAAACGCGTTGTGGTTCAACACTAAAATCCTTGTTTTGGTCTCATTTCCAGCGCTCCTAAGACCGTTATTACTATTTTTTACTGCATTTTGTTTCCTCCTAGAAGGCTATCGGCTGGAGCTGCGGTGGACTCTTTGCTTTTAATTTTAATTTTAACTGTGACCCTCACAGCGCTCCCCAGTGACCGCTTTCTTTTCCCTTGAATTTCACTTAAACATTATTATTATAGGGGCACTCAGAGTACTGTGACCATCAAAATTGCATATGTGGTATTATTACTTTTATGGACAAAATGTGGAGGGCACTAGCACATGGCATTAATGTTTTCTAGGGGTGAATTTTATTATCTAGAGAGCACAGAGTCATTATTACTATGTAAGGGGCACAGTGGTGGCATTACTATGTGGGGTGGTACCATTATTGTACCACACAGCAGGTGCTGTAGGATACATACGGCAGCAGCGGCTCAGTATTAGAGTATCAGCAGAATGAGGAGTTTGTGCAGGTTGGGGATAGATGGGGAGGGGCTGGAAATATGAGAAGTCTGATGTGTCGTTATTGTAATTTCTGTAGACGAGTCCTGGGTGGAGAAGTTGTCATCTTGGTCTGGGCCAGATGGAAAAGACAGGAAAAGTGAACGACTCCATAAGAAGGAGCATTAGCTGTAAGTCTCTATCTATAACTGTACTGTGATCTCTTATATTGTCTGCAGGACTGGTATTTACCAATATATAGTCTCTATATAGAAATATCAGTGTTCATTTTTGTATATACAGGTCCTTCTCAAAAAATTAGCATATAGTGTTAAATTTCATTATTTACCATAATGTAATGATTACAATTAAACTTTCATATATTATAGATTCATTATCCACCAACTGAAATTTGTCAGGTCTTTTATTGTTTTAATACTGATGATTTTGGCCTACAACTCCTGATAACCCAAAAAACCTGTCTCAATAAATTAGCATATTTCACCCATCCAATCAAATAAAAGTGTTTTTTAATAACAAACAAAAAAACCATCAAATAATAATGTTCAGTTATGCACTCAATACTTGGTCGGGAATCCTTTGGCAGAAATGACTGCTTCAATGTGGCGTGGCATGGAGGCAATCAGCCTGTGACACTGCTGAGATGTTATGGAGGCCCAGGATGCTTCAATAGCGGCCTTAAGCTCATCCAGAGTGTTGGGTCTTGCGTCTCTCAACTTTCTCTTCACAATATCCCACAGATTCTCTATGGGGTTCAGGTCAGGAGAGTTGGCAGGCCAATTGAGCACAGTAATACCATGGTCAGTAAACCATTTACCAGTGGTTTTGGCACTGTGAGCAGGTGCCAGGTCGTGCTGAAAAATGAAATCTTCATCTCCATAAAGCATTGACCCTGCCCTTGATGAAACACAGTGGACCAACACCAGCAGCTGACATGACACCCCACACCATCACTGACTGTGGGTACTTGACACTGGACTTCAGGCATTTTGGCATTTCCTTCTCCCCAGTCTTCCTCCAGACTCTGGCACCTTGATTTCCGAATGACATGCAAAATTTGCTTTCATCAGAAAAAAGTACTTGGGACCACTTAGCAACAGTCCAGTGCTGCTTCTGTGTAGCCCAGGTCAGGCGCTTCTGCCGCTGTTTATGGTTCAAAAGTGGCTTTACCTGGGGAATGCGGCACCTGTAGCCCATTTCCTGCACACGCCTGTGCACGGTGGCTCTGGATGTTTCCACACCAGACTCAGTCCACTGCTTCCTCAGGTTCCCCAAGGTCTGGAATCGGTCCTTCTCCACAATCTTCCTCAGGTTCCGGTCACCTCTTCTCGTTGTACAGCGTTTTCTGCCACATTGTTTCCTTCTAACAGACTTACCATTGAGGTGCCTTGATACAGCACTCTGGGAACAGCCTATTTGTTGAGAAATTTCTTTCTGGGTCTTACCCTCTTGCTTGAGGGTGTCAATGATGGCCTTCTTGACATCTGTCAGGTCGCTAGTCTTACCCATGATGGGGGTTTTGAGTAATGAACCAGGCAGGGAGTTTTTAAAAGCCTCAGGTATCTTTTGCATGTGTTTAGAGTTAATTAGTTGATTCAGAAGATTAGGGTAATAGGTCATTTAGAGAACCTTTTCTTGATATGCTAATTTATTGAGACAGGTTTTTTGGGTTATCAGGAGTTGTAGGCCAAAATCATCAGTATTAAAACAATAAAAGACCTGACAAATTTCAGTTGGTGGATAATGAATCTATAATATATGAAAGTTTAATTGTAATCATTACATTATGGTAAATAATGAAATTTAACACTATATGCTAATTTTTTGAGAAGGACCTGTATGTGACCTTGTTATTTTCAGGGCTGCGATGATCATCATGACAAGAGTAATGGCTGGGAGATGTCGACTTGAAGATCTGACGAGATGGAGAAGAAACAGCAGAAAATGGCTCTAATCAGATGAGGCTTCAGCAGTAAGTGCCTGGATGTAGATATTATTCTGTATCTGCACTGTGTGACGTGGAGTGATAATGATATCTGTAAAATCCCTTATTCTACATTCTCGCATTTGCGTGAAATGTCAGTGTGCTTCCAGGATTTTTTATCAGATGGCACACGGACTCATAGAGTTTTATAGGTCCATTCACTCATACATGAAAATCATGAATCTGAGAATGAGATCCGTGAGCGTCAGAGAATGTTCTGTTCTGATCCGATTTTGAGGATCAAAATAGGACCTGCTCAATGCAGCTGTAAAAGCGTGCAGCACACCGACACTGCACACAGATACAGGAATGTAGCCTTATTATGTATAGCACAGTCCCTTAGTATATAATGTACTCACTTACTTGTATAGCACAATCCCTTAGTATATAATGTTCTCACTCATTTTGTATAGCACAGTCCTTTAGTATATAGTGTACTCACTTATATATAACTGTCCCTTAGTATATAATGTACTCACTTATTTTGGATAGCACAGTCCCTTAGTATATAGTGTACTCACTTATTATATACAGCACATTCCTTTAGTGTATAGTGTACTCTCTTAATATGTATAGTGCCGTCCTTAGTTACATAGTCTCCTCTTTTATTATGTGTAACACCGTCTCTAATTACGTACCATCCTAGTTATATATGGTGCCATCCCTTATTATATTGCTTCCTCTGCTGTTATGTACAGCACTGTCTCTTACATGGTGTATTCTTGTTGTTTTTCTTATTCACAGCACCTTCTTTATTACATAATCCTCTCTTGTTAGATATAAAATAACAGTCCATCAGCTCCTCCATTAGAAAAGAAGCTTTCCCATGCTTCATCAGCTGTCATTTCAATATATATAGTATGTTTATACTGCAGTCTCAATGTCTCCTATGTGATGTATATACTGCAGTCTCAATGTCTCCTATGTGATGTATATACAGCAGTCTCGGTGTCTCTTATGTGAAATTCGCATTGGGGTCATCCTCCTCTCACCCTCAAGTTGTATCAGTTTGCCATCTACTAAGATCTCTACTATCATTATGACGTTACTGCTGGGTTTCTGGTTAAACTAATACTTTCCCTACTGCGTTTTATGACTGCTTGTGAACATGCTATGTTTTGATCTTTGGAAGATATACTCTTTGATATTACCCAAATTTGAAATTTGCCTGTACCACATCATATATAATTAAGGACTCGTATATCTCTTTATACGTTTCATGCTACTGTGACTATTTGTCTTATGGTAGTTACATGTAGTTTTTGACACTATTTATTTGCATAGGTAAACTTTTTTCCCCTATGTCACCTTATACTCCGTGAGTGGTGTGATACTCCTTGTCACTGCTGCATAAAATTTTATTTTTCCTCTACGTTATTATGGTGTTTACTGTTTCTTAATAAAATTGTATTTTTATATTGATGATATAGCTGCATTTGCTTCCATTTTGTTTGGATTTTTTGTAATGTATATACAGCAGTCTCAGTGTGTGGTACCGCATAGATTCAGCTTACAGGCGCTCCACAGCCAATTGCCTCGGGCCTTCTGCTACAGCCTGTCTCTTCAGCCTCAACGTCCTCCTTGATACATGTCCTGCCCCTTCGTTTATTTGGCTGCTCCCGGTTTGGCACGCTCGCCTTTTATATCGAGGAACTGCATAATTAAGTTCACCTGACCAGGAGCTCCATTCACATTCTTCCTCTCTGAAACTCTCCCTCTTCTGTTGGGTTCCACAGGGTCTCGGACAGTCTTGGACAGCAGATCGCAGTATCTTTGCACAAATGTCACACAGCGCTTGGGATTCTTTTTTAGCACTCGGTGTCCGCTCTACATCTGCAGCAGGTGGGAGGAGAACAGCCAGAATTCAGCTTTTTTCTTGGTGCTGCAGTCAGACTGTGAATATAATACTTTGCTTTGAAGTAGTGAAGGGGAATTATGTCAGCCTCCGAAATGTTTAGCTCATCTGACATGACATCAGAATCTGTGCCGCCGAGAGATGGATTCCAGAGCGATAGACACATAGCAACTCGCCCCTTAGCCGCCTGCAAATGGCCTCAAAATATTTGCCCTAGAAACTTCCAGCTGCAAATGCAGCTACAAACGTCGGCCTGGGGCCATGACGAGCAGGCGGGCAATTGGAATTACATCGTGCTTTGTCACTAACCTCCATGCGGAGGTGAGAAATGAGACCGTAGATGACCAGGCAATGGCTCCCCATAGAGGTCCATGACGTACGGTCGTCCAACTGGTGGAGAATAGACATTTGTACTGTATTTGTGAACTCAACAACCTGGATCCCAATCTGCACTGATACACTGCAACAAACTAATGGCTTTGTAGGAGCAGACGAGGAGTGGCACTGCTAAAGGAACAAATGCTACAACATAGGGGAATGGCTGTTCAATCTGAACTGTACAGTTCTCTGCAACCCGAGATCACCAGGGAATAAGCCATTCAAATCTCTACTGCCCTATACCACCAGGTAACAAGCTATCTCTGCTACTCTAGACAACGAGGGAAGAATTCATTAACCTCAATAAGGTCCTAGACCACTAAGGAAGAGAACAGGCCAATAACGTCTCATCTGCACTAGACTACCAGAGAACAAACCATTAACCTCTCTACTGCCCTAGACCACCAGCGAAGAAGCTATCTCTAGTACCCTAGACCACCAGGGAAAAGTTAATTAACCCTAATACTGCCCTAGACCATCAAGGAAGAGAAGAAGCTAATAACCTCTCTTCTTCCCTAGACTACCAGGGAGGAAGCCATTAACCTCTCTACTGCACTAGATCACCAGAGAAGAAATTGTTAATATGTTTACTACCTAGAACACCAGGGAAGAAGCCATTAGCACCTTTCTGCTGCTCTAGACCACCAAGCAAGTGTACATTAACCTTTTTTTCTGCCCTATTCCACCATAGAAGAGGCTATTAAACATTTTACCCAATTAAAATATTAGAGTAGAGTAAATTAATCTCTCTGCTTCCCATTATCACCAGGGAAGAAAACTTTAACATCTATACAGACTACTAGGGAAAAAGTCATTAAAATCTCTACTGTTCTAGATAACCACTTAAGGAGTTATTAACCTTTCTACTGCTCTAGACCACCAGGGTACAAATCAACAATCTTTGTACTATCCAAGACCAGGCAAGAGGCTCTTAAATACTCTACTGCCATACACCATACAAAAGCTGCCATTAACCTCTCTAATGCCTTAGATGACCATAGAAAAGGCCATTAATCACTCTATTGCCCTACCCCACCAGAAAAGAAATGCTTAACCTTTATACTGGCCTAGTCCACCAGGGAACAAATCATTATTCTCTCTACTGCCCAAGACCACCAGAGAAGGGTCTATTAACCTCTACTGTCCTACATCACTTAGAATATGCTGTTAACCTCTCTAAAGCCATAGGCGACCACAGAAGAGGGCATTAACTTCTCTAAAGCCATAGACACCCACATAAGAGGCACTTAACCTCTGTGCTGTCCTATGCCACCAGGGAAGAGGTAACTAAACTTTATCTTGCCCTAGACGATCTGGGGGAAAAGTCGTTAACCAATCTAATGCCCTAGACCACCAGGAAAGAGGCTATTAACGTCTTTACCTCCTTAGACTATGAGGAACCAGGCTCCTCCTATTTCCTGGTACCATCAGGGAAGAAGCCTTTAATAACTTTATTGCCCTAGACCACCAGGAAAGAGGCTATTAACCTCTCTACCTCCTTAGACTATGAGGGAACAGACTCCCCCTATTTCCTGGTACCATCAGGGAAGAAGCCTTTAATAGCTTTGCTGCCCTAGACCACTAGTGCAGAAGGTATTAAAATCTGTGGAACCTTAAACCAGCAGGGAAGAAATCATTAAGATCTCCACTGCTCAAGTTCACAAGGGAAGAAGCAGTTAACCTCTCTCCTTACCTAAACCACAAGGAAAAATCCATCAACATTTCTCCTGCTCTAGACCACTAGTCAAGAAGACAATAACATTTTCACTGGTGGTCTGGGGCAGAAGAAAAATCATTAACCTCCCTTCTGCCCATGACCACCAAGGAAAAATTTACTAACATCTCTACGGCTCTGGACCACCAGTGAAGGAGTCATTTACATCTCTACTGCCTTAGACCACCAGGGAAGAGGATATTAACCATTCTACTGCCCTATACCACACAGAAGATGCCATTAACCTCTCTAATGCTTTAGACTAGCAGGGAAGAAGCCATTAACATCTGTACAACCCTAGAATACCTGGGAAGAAGTTGTTAACATCTCTACTGCCTTAGCCTATTAGGAAAATTATAAACTCTCTTCTGCCCTAAACCACCAGTGAAGATGCCGTTAACCTGTCTAACCACTAGACTACCAGGGAACAGACCCTCTTTACTTCATGGGACCATCAGTGAAGAAACCTTTAACCCTAGACCACTAGGGAAAAAAGATTAACATGTCTACTGCTCTATAACAACAAAGGAGGAGATAATAACCTTGCTACTGCTCCTGACCCCCAGGAAACAAATCATTAAACTCTTTACTGCCCTAACCCACTAGCACTAGAGAAGAAGTCATTAAGCATTACATTGCCTTAGGGTACCGTCACACATTGAAATTTCCATCGCTACGACGTTACGATTCGTGACGTTCTAGCGATATCGTTACGATATCGCAGTGTCTGACACGCTACTGCGATCAGACACCCTGCTGAGAATCGTACGTCGTAGCACATCGTTTGGAACTTTCTTTCGTCGCTTGATCACCCGCTGACATCGCTGGATCGTTGTGTGTGACAGCGATCCAGCGATGTCTTCGCTTGTAACCAGGGTAAACATCGGGTAACTAAGCGCAGGGCCGCGCTTAGTAACCCGATGTTTACCCTGGTTACAAGCGTAAACGTAAAAAAACAAACCGTACATACTCACCCGTCGGTGTCCTTCAGGTCCCTTGCCGTCTGCTTCCTGCTCTGAGTGCCGGCCGGAAAGTGAGAGCAGATCACAGCGATGCTGCGCTCTGCTCTCACTGTACGGCTGCACTCAGAGCAGGAAGCAGACGGCAAGGGACCTGAAGGACACCGACGGGTGAGTATGTACGGTTTGTTTTTTTACGTTTACGCTGGTAACCAGGGTAAACATCGGGTTACTAAGCGCGGCCCTGCGCTTAGTTACCCGATGTTTACCCTGGTTACCCGGGGACTTCGGCATCGCTCCAGCGCCGTGATTGCAACGTGTGACCGCAGTCTACGACGCTGGAGCGATGATTATACGACGCTGCGACGTCACGAATCGTGCCGTCGCAGCGATGAAAATTTCAATGTGTGACGGTACCCTAAGACCTCCAAGGAAAAGGCAATTAACATATTTCAGCCCTAGACCACCAGGGAAAAGACTACCAGAGAAGTAGACATTAATATCTGTACAGCCCTACACCAGCAAGGAATAAGGTATTAAAATCAATACAACCATTGACCACTAAGGAATAAGTTATTAAGATCTTCATCTAGTCCACAAGGGAAGAAGCAGTGACCTTCTCTAGTCTCCTGAATCACAAGAGAATAAGTAATTTATATTTCTACAAGAGAAGAAGATGTGGGGCCCCTGCCACAATGGTATCGCCTCCCTAACCAGTGGTGGTATCATGTCTAGAAGTAAATGGAGCTCCCTACCCTAGGTAAACTACACATTCACACACAAGCCCATCACTGACCAGAAGGGGGAGCACAAGCCCCTAGTTTGTAGGGTGACTGGCTCTTCTGGCTGAGGGGAGGAGTAAGAGGGAGAGCAGTGTAGTGTGAAGAAGTGAAGAAGAAGCACGTGGAGTTTCTGGGGTTGGAGCTATGGAAGCCTCATCCTAGGATTGCGAGGAGAGGAGGATATCAGAGTCCTGGTCTAACAGGGATTGCAAACCCTGAGAGCAGAATCTGAAGACCGGGGGACTGCAGGTTCTCTGGCCACCCCTGCAGCACCAAAAGCACCACATTACAGAGGGCTCAGAGCTGAGACTGGGAAAAGAGCTTGCAAAGAGCTCGCAATGTATGATGGCTGTAGCTGCTACAGAACAGACAAGCAGAGAGGACAGATCAGTTCATAAGCTGTTGAATCTCCAAACAGAAGGGCATAGGAAGGAAGGCTTACGCTACGTTCACACTAGCGTTGTGCGCCGTTGCGTCGGCGACGCAACGCACAACGCACGCAAAAACGCATCAAAACGCACGCAAAAACGCTGCGTTTTGCGACGCATGCGTCGGTTTTTGCCGAAAATCGGACGCAAGAAAAATGCAACTTGTTGCGTTTTCTTGGTCCGACGCTTGCGGCAAAAAAGACGCATGTGTTGCACAACGCAACAAAAAAAAACGCATGCGTCCCCCATGTTAAGTATAGGGGCGCATGACGCATGCGTCGCCGCTGCGTCGCCGACGCAAACCCGACGCACATTAGCTTAACGCTAATGTGAACGTAGCCTTATTCTACCCACTTAGGGGAGTGCACTCCAGCTGCTTCCAGACTGGCCAGAGCCTGAACCTAGTGAGCAGAACCCCTGGATTCCACCTGCATCCATCATCAGTAAAAGCAAAGACTGAATTCCTTCGCCTCCTTGCTTCTTTCTGCTGCACTGCTCACTACAACCCCCATCATCACCCCAGGGGCATGCTCCTGCAGAGGGGAGGGATCCATCTTGCTGCATTACCATCTATCCCCTGGGGACCCCACATGCAGCGCTGGCCATCCCTGGCCAGACACCTCAGCTAGCGTCACGTCAAAACCATAAACTATTGTCCTCTGTAAATACTCCCTTTTCACTTGTTCGGTCAGGGCCACGGTGCTGGGCAATCGCCACTATGACATCCCTGATAGACTGCCTGCCTGGCTACCGAGTACCCCGGCCCGTGCGACCGCGGCAAAGACAATAACATCTTTAATGTTTTAGACTACCAGTGAAGATGCAGTTAGCATCTCTATTGTCCTAGCCCAACAGGGAAGAAAACAATTACCCCTCTATTGCTTTACAGCACCAAGGAAGTCATTAATGCTACCACTATAGGAGACAACCAAGGAATAGGCATGAGCAGACCCGTGGAAGTTTAAGTTCTGGTACCTGACCAGAACTTTAGTCCAAAGTTCTATTTGGGCACCAGAACTGTACCTGAACTTGAACCAGAATTAGAACCTTATTGATAGCAATGGAGACTCGAACTTTGGATCTGGAAAAAAAATCTCACCCTCCCTATCTCTCTGTGTTCAGCAATTAGCATAGGACACTAACTATACGAAACCCAAACTTTTAAGTTCAGATCCGCTCAACTCTACCAGAGAAGCAAACTTTAAAACCCACGCTCCCCTAGACCAGCTGGGACATAACCATAACCAATGTTACAAACAACCAAGAAAGCAGCAATTAACATCTCCACTATCGACCACAATGGACACAACTATTACTCCTCTCCACTACTCTAAACAGCCATGGAAGCAGCCATTGACACTTCTACCATTCTAGATCATTAGGGATATAGACATTAACCCCTCCACTACCCTAGACATCCAGGGAAGTGACCATTAATACCTTCACTACCTTAAGGTACCTTCACACGAAACGACGCTGCAGCGATAGCGACAACGATGCCGATCGCTGCAGTGTCGCTGTTTGATCGCTGGAGAGCTGTCACACAGACCGCTCTCCAGCGACCAACGATGCCGAGGTCCCCGGGTAACCAGGGTAAACATCGGGTTGCTAAGCGCAGGGCCGCGCTTAGTAACCCGATGTTTACCCTGGTTACCAGCGTAAAATGTAAAAAAAACAAACACTACATACTTACATTCGCGTCCCCCGGCGTCCGCTTCCTGCACTGACTGACTGACTGAGCGCCGGCAGTAGCAGGGCACAGCGGTGACGTCACCGCTGTGCTGTGCTTTCACTTTCACTTTGCGGCGCTCAGTCAGTGTGGGAAGCGGACGCCGGGGGATGCGAATGTAAGTATGTACTGTTTGTTTTTTTTTACATTTTATACTGGTAACCAGGGTAAACATCGGGTTACTAAGCGCGGCCCTGCGCTTAGTAACTCGATGTTTACCCTAGTTACCAGTGTAAAACATCGCTGGTATCGTTGCTTTTGCTGTCAAACACAACGATACACGGCGATCGGACGACCAAATAAAGTTCTGAACTTTATTCAGCGACCAGCGACATCACAGCAGGATCCTGATCGCTGCTGCGTGTCAAACTAAACGATATCGCTAGCCAGGACGCTGCAACGTCACGGATCGCTAGCGATATCGTTACAAAGTCGTTTCGTGTGAAGGTACCTTTAGATCACCATTCATGAAATAAGCTTCTGCACTATCCTAGATCACAAATGTAAAAGAAATTAATATTCATTTCACGTTCCTGTACCACCAGTGTACCTGTCTGTGCACATCTGCCTCCTACAGAGATGATGAAGAATCAGAAACATGATCCACCCATCAACAATAACAGTTTTATAAGAGAGAACTGACAGACATTGTTCCTATCAGAGCTTCCTGGAAATGTCACATCTTCTTGTGATTTCCGTTGATGACTCATTGTGCTTTTGTCTTTTACTGTGCATTAAATCATGTGAAAAAAAGTATAAAACGATTGTCAACCTACTGTGCAGCACCTGTAATACATCTACAATGTACCTACAAGTGTTCCTAAAACAGAAACTAAAGACAATGATTCTTGTAGTGGACATTATTATATTACAGTGTGTTCTGTCTCCGCCATCTAAATTGTTACCTCTGATTATCTGTTTGCATAATCGCAGTTTCTCAGTATACAGTATTGATATATTCATGCCTTTATTCATCTGTAGTGCTTTGGCTCCCTCTAGCGGTCAGAGATATGTTGACTGTTCTATTTTTCTGCTATGTATTTTTTATGTCTGATCCTCCTTTGCAATGCATTATGGTAGCTCAGCCCACATTTCCCTCCAGTTTTCATTCACTTCCTCTAGTTTGCCTTCCAGGGAAGACGCTTACACTTCATTCCCCTTGCGATTGCATTGCCGGTATGTCTTTATGTTTTTTTCTCTAGATATTTCTGCTCTATATTAGCCTAGCTTAACCAGTTGCACTCCTAGTTCAGTTACTAGCCTTCTAAATGTAATGCATAATGTTTATCATGTGTAGTATGTATCGTTCTATACCATGTACTGATTCCATGTATATCATTGTTCACAGTTTCACCGCATCAATATACCACTACGTTTAATAAAGCACAGACTCAACCACAGTCTCGTTATTGGACCTGGTATAGCGGTTTAGCTGACTGGATAGCTACAATGAGCCTGCCTCATTTAGTGAGGACAGAACAGTGAAACGGCAGCCATCCAACTAGTGGGATTCAAGTCACCGGCTACTCAGAGACTAAATACAGCTACAGCAATCTCTGCACAGCCAAGCACTTTCCCAAGACACCATGTCTCACAAATCGCATAGAACAAGATCTGTTACTTCCGTTTCCTCAAAGACAACATCCATCACCAGCGCGGTTGCCATTGCCCGCGCAAATGCTGAAGCCGCCAAAATACGAGCGAGCTTTGCTGACCAAGAGATGCAACTTAAATTAGAAAAAGCACGCCTAGATGATGAAGAGAGAAGGTCACGCTTAGAGAGAGCACGCATAGATCATGAGAGAGCCGATCAAGAGAGAAGGATGCAGTTAGAAAAGGCACGTGTGGATGCCGCCTTAGAAAGCCTAGCAGCAAAAAGGGAAGCTGCCGCAGCCCTCGCTGAAGCGGAATCGCTAGAAGCCGCGCAAAGTCCCAAGCCGCATAGCCAAAGCAGTATGTCGAGTCTGGAGTTTCCACTACAAGACTCACCACAACGCACATCTCAGTATGTTAATGAACTTCCTGATCCAAACTATAACCCTGAACCAGTACCAAAACAAGAGTACGACGTCTCCAGCGAAGTTAGCGAGAGTCATCACGAGGCTCAGCTCCAGGACAGAAACAAACTCGAAAACGTGACACAAAACAACTCTGCTAATGACTACCTTGCCTCTCACCAGGTAACCAATGTGGATCACCCTGCTGACACACCGTACGTCAGACCGAAGCAATACGACACCGGCTGGCGCCACCCTGAGGACACTAACAGGTATGAACGCACCTCACATCACTATCAGGGCGATCCATCACCAGTGTACTCCACCGACAACCGGTTCACAACAGAATTTGCCAAGTTCTTCACACGACGTGAACTGGTTGCCAAGGGACTCATGAAATTCACTGACCAAGCTGAAGGTTACAGAGCTTGGAAAGCTTCCTTCCAAAATGTCATTAGAGACTTGGGGCTACAACACAGGGAAGAGATAGACCTGTTAGTCAAATACCTGGGAGAAGAGTCAGTCAAACACGCAGTAAGGATCAGAGACATTAATATAAACCGCCCTGAGACCGGCCTCAAAGAGATCTGGAAGAGGCTGGATGAGTGTTATGGCTCAGCAGAAGTAATAGAAAGAGCCTTGTTCAAAAGAATCGATGACTTTCCTAAAATTTCTAACAAAGGTCTCCAGAAACTTAGAGAGCTAAGCGACCTACTAAAGGAAGTCCAAGTTGCCAAATACGAGGACGACCTACAGGGACTTGCATTTCTCGACACAGCCAGAGGTGTTAACCCTATAGTCCAGAAGTTGCCCTACAATCTACAGGAGAGGTGGCTCACACATGGTTCCACGTACAAATACAAACACAGTGTTCCATTTCCCCCCTTCTCCGTTTTTGTAGACTTTATACACCAACAAGCGAGAATTAGAAACGATCCCAGCTTTGACTTTGCAATGCCATATGCCACACCGTCACCACCTGCAAATCCACGCAGAACATCTGTGGCAGTACACAAGACTTATGTTTCTTCTCCAGGTTCTAATTACAGGTCTGCTGGCTGCTCCCAATCAGAGACAAAGGTGCAGGACCCTGACAAGCAGTGCCCACTTCATCAGAAGCCTCATCCTCTCCTGAAATGCAGAGCCTTCAGAGGAAAATCTATGCCAGACCGCAGAAGCTTCCTGAAAGAGAACGGTATCTGCTACAAGTGCTGCTCGTCCACAACTCATCTCGCCAAGGACTGCAAGGTCAGTGTAAAATGCACAGAATGTGGCACCACAGACCATAACACTGCTCTACACCCAGGCCCAGCTCCATGGAGTGCACAAAACACGCCAGCTGACAGTGAGCATGGCGGGGAGGAAAGGAACACTGATACAGCTACGCCAGAGATCACTTCACAATGTACCGAGGTCTGCAAAGGGACAATAGACAGTAGGTCCTGTTCAAAAATATGCCTTGTCAGAGTATACCCGAAGGGCCATAGAGACCAAGCTGTGAGACTGTATGCTATCTTGGATGATCAAAGTAATCGATCCTTGGCTAGATCAACTTTCTTTGACCTATTCAACATCAAAGGGCCAAGCACTCCCTACTCATTAAAGACATGTGCAGGTACTGTGACAACAGCGGGCAGGAAAGCTACAGACTACCAAATCGAGTCATTAGACGGACAATTCTGCCTACCACTACCTACGATCATCGAATGCAACCAGATCCCAGACAACAGATCTGAAATCCCTACGCCAGATGTAGCAATCCATCACGCTCACTTAAAGCAAATAGCACACCTTATACCAGAACTCGACCATCAGGCCCAGATAATTCTGCTGTTGGGGAGAGATATCCTGCAGGTTCATAAAGTGAGACGTCATATCAATGGACTCCACAATGCTCCCTATGCCCAAAGGCTAGACCTAGGATGGGTCATAATTGGCAACGTATGCTTGGGACGCATGCACGCCCCATCTTCTGTGACAAGCATGCTGACAAATACATTGGAGAAAGGACGACCATCTCTGTTTCAACCTTGTATCAATGAGTTCCATGTCAGGGAACTGCCACACAGCATCCAACTGCCCAACCATTTAATAGACTTTACTCACGACAGCAGTATAGTGTCGGGAAGCTATGAGGATCAGTTAGGGTGCACAGTCTTCCAGAGAACTAAACAGGACAACCAAGTGGCAATGTCGGTAGAGGACAAGTTGTTCTTAGAGGTAATGGACAAGGGACTCGTTAAAGATGAGACCAACAGCTGGGTCGCACCTCTTCCCTTCAAAACCCACAAACCACGTCTACCGAACAACAAAAATCAGGCATTACAACGTTTCTCCTCTCTCAAACGTAATCTGCAAAAGAAACCAGAGATGAAAGATCACTTTTTCTCCTTTATGTCAAAGATTTTTGAAAACCGTCACGCAGAACTAGCTCCCACTCTCAAAGACTCTGAAGAATGCTGGTTCCTACCTATGTTCGGAGTATACCACCCTAAGAAACCAGGCCAGATTAGAGTCGTGTTCGATTCCAGTGCCAAATTTAATGATGTCTCCCTAAATGACGTTCTACTAACAGGACCAGACCTCAATAACAAACTGCTGGGAGTACTTATGCGCTTCCGTAAGGATTCCATTGCCTTCATCGCTGACATCCAGCAAATGTTCCATTGTTTCCTTGTGAGAGAGAGAGACAGGAACTTCCTAAGATTCTTCTGGTACAGAGACAATGATCCCACTAAAGAAGTCACAGAGTATCGCATGAGAGTGCACATCTTTGGCAACAGTCCTTCCCCTGCAGTCGCCATTTATGGACTCAAAAGGTCGGCTCAGGAAGGAGAAGCAGAATACGGAGCAGATGTCAGACAATTCATAGAAAAGGACTTTTATGTCGATGACTGTCTGAAAGCCATGCCTTCAAATGAGACTGCCATCAGTCTTCTCAGGAGAGCCCAGGACATGCTTGCCTGCTCGAACCTAAGGCTTCATAAAATAGCCTCAAACAGCCAAGAACTCATGGAAGCGTTCCCTTCTCAGGACCTATGCAATGGTCTCAGAGACCTGGACCTGGGGTCAGACCCCGCACCAATGCAACGCAGCCTTGGGCTTCTCTGGAATCTACAGTCAGACACTTTCACCTTTCAGGTCAACCAGGAAGAAAGGCCTTTTACACGTAGAGGCGTCCTGTCTACCATCAACAGTCTGTACGATCCCTTGGGTTTCGCAGCTCCTGTTACTATACAAGGCAAGGCCCTACTAAGAGACTTAACTAGGGAAACATCTGACTGGGATGCACCTCTGCCACCTGATAAGAGGATCCAGTGGGAAGAGTGGAAGAACTCGTTAGCGGCACTCTCCAACCTGAATGTGCCAAGACCATACGCCCCTGTGCCATCTACTGAAATACAAAGCCAAAGACTGTACGTATTTGCAGATGCTTCTGTCAAAGCGATTGCCGCTGTTGCCTACCTGAGAACTGTAGACTCCAAAGGTCAGTGCCACATTGGCTTCATTATGGGGAAGGCCAAACTCCCACCACAACCAGAGCACACTATACCCAGGTTAGAGCTTTGTGCCGCAGTCCTAGCCATTGAGTTAGCAGAGTTCATCACATCCGAAATGGATATCGACCTGACACAGGCCAAGTTCTACTCAGACAGCAAAGTAGTCCTGGGATATATCCACAACGAAACCAGGCGATTCTACGTTTATGTCAATAACAGAGTGCTACGAATCAGGAGATCAGTTCATCCAAAGCAGTGGCATTACATACCCACAGACCAGAATCCTGCAGATCATGCAACTAGAGCAGTTGACGCAAGTCGACTAGGAAGCACAACGTGGCTGTCAGGACCAAAACTATTGTACATTGAGGAATGTTTTCCAGACACCTTTGAACTAGTAGGAGAGGACTCAGATGCTGAAATCCGCCCTCAGGTGTCTACACTTCATACAATGACCTCTGTTATCCAGCTTGGATCTTGCAGGTTCGACAGATTCTCAAGCTGGAAGTCACTTACTCGAGCTATTACCTGCCTGACTCATATAGCTCGCTCATTCAAGACCACCAGAACTTGTGGCACAGAAAAATGTAAAGGTTGGCATCTTTGTAAAAATACCTATGTTACCTCCGACTTAGAGTTCTCTAGAAATCACATCATCCTCACTGTTCAAAGAGAATCCTACTTTGCAGAAATCCAATGTCTTATCAACAAAGCTCCAATACCAGTGAGCAGCGTATTGAGAAAACTCGACCCATTCATTGACAACAGTGGCCTGCTGAGAGTAGGAGGCCGACTCAAAGAAGCTGAGATGGAGTTTGTGGAGAAATTCCCTCTTATACTTCCCGGAAAATGTCATGTTGCCTACCTAATCGTACAACATTACCACAATCTGGTCAAGCACCAAGGAAGACTATTTACGGAAGGAGCCATCAGGTCCGCCGGTGTGTGGATCGTCGGTGCAAAGAGACTCATCAGTAGTGTCATCTACAAATGTATTACCTGCCGTAAGCTTCGTGGTTCGACTCAAACTCAAAAGATGGCTGACCTACCAGCAGATAGACTCAGCCCAGACCCTCCCTTTACCAGCGTTGGTCTCGATGTGTTTGGGCCTTGGTCAGTTGTTACACGTCGTACTAGAGGCGGCCAAGCCAATAGTAAACGTTGGGCAGTCATGTTCACTTGCATGTCAATCAGAGCCGTCCACATAGAGGTCATTGAGTCCCTCGACACGTCAAGCTTCATCAATGCCTTAAGACGCTTTATTGCCATCCGTGGTCCTATCAAGCACATACGCTCAGACAGAGGTACCAACTTCGTCGGTGCAGCAAAGGAATTGGGAATACCTTCAAATCTAGACTATAAGACTCTTGAGAGGTTCCTCAGTGACCAAAGTTGCACATGGTCATTCAACCCACCTCATTCTTCACATATGGGAGGATCTTGGGAGCGAATGATTGGTCTAGTACGGAGAATTCTTGACTCCACTCTTCTTCAAGAAGGAGCAGCGAGGCTCACCCATGAAAGCCTCATCACCTTCATGGCAGAAGCTGCAGCTATAATTAACGCAAGACCCCTGGTTCCAGTTCCTAACGACCCTGAGGAGCCCTTGCTATTGACTCCAACTACTCTACTTACCCAGAAAACGGGACTGTCCAGTGCCCCTCCAGGAGGATTCGATGCTAAGGACCTCTACAAGCGCCAATGGAGACAGGTACAAAGTCTTGCAAATACTTTCTGGGACAGGTGGCGCAAACAATATTTGTCTACCCTGCAGCCACGTACGAAGTGGCAATCTACTAAACCTAATCTGAACGTAGGTGACCTTGTTCTTGTGAAAGACTGTCAAATTCATCGGAACCAGTGGCCACTTGGTCTAGTTACCGCAACGTTCCCCAGCAAGGACGGCTACGTCCGCAAAGTTGAACTAAGGATGACCAAAGGGAATGAACCTAAGACATTTTCCAGACCGGTATCTGAACTGGTCCTATTGTTGCCTTCGGAAGAAAGGAGTAGTGACATCCGTTGATGTCAGACGGGGAGTGTTCTGTCTCTGCCATCTAAATTGTTACCTCTGATTATCTGTTTGCATAATCGCAGTTTCTCAGTATACAGTATTGATATATTCATGCCTTTATTCATCTGTAGTGCTTTGGCTCCCTCTAGCGGTCAGAGATATGTTGACTGTTCTATTTTTCTGCTATGTATTTTTTATGTCTGATCCTCCTTTGCAATGCATTATGGTAGCTCAGCCCACATTTCCCTCCAGTTTTCATTCACTTCCTCTAGTTTGCCTTCCAGGGAAGACGCTTACACTTCATTCCCCTTGCGATTGCATTGCCGGTATGTCTTTATGTTTTTTTCTCTAGATATTTCTGCTCTATATTAGCCTAGCTTAACCAGTTGCACTCCTAGTTCAGTTACTAGCCTTCTAAATGTAATGCATAATGTTTATCATGTGTAGTATGTATCGTTCTATACCATGTACTGATTCCATGTATATAATTGTTCACAGTTTCACCGCATCAATATACCACTACGTTTAATAAAGCACAGACTCAACCACAGTCTCGTTATTGGACCTGGTATAGCGGTTTAGCTGACTGGATAGCTACAATGAGCCTGCCTCATTTAGTGAGGACAGAACACAGTGCCTTGCGAAAGTATTCAACTCCCTGGAACTTTTCAACCTTTTCCCACAGATCACGCTTCAAACATAAAGATACCAAATGTAAATTTTTGCTGAAGAATCAACAACAAGTGGAACACAATTGTGAAGTTGAACGAAATGTATTGGTTATTTTACATTTTTATGGAAATTCAAAAACTGAAACGTGGGGTGTGCAATATTATTCGGCCCCTGTAACTTAATACTTTGTTGCGCCACCTTTTGCTGTGATTACAGCTGCAAGTCCCTTGGGGTATGTCTCTATCAGTTTTGTACATCGAGAGACTGAAATTTTTGCCCATTCTTCCTTGGCAAACAGCTCGAGCTCAGTGAGGTTTGAGGTTTACCACCAAGGGTGGTTTGCACGTTAATGACCGGGCCAATTTTTACAATTCTGACCACTGTCCCTTTATGAGGTTATAACTCTGAAACGCTTCAACGGATCCTCATCATTCTGACACTGTTTTCTCGTGACATATTGTACTTCATGAGAGTGGTAAAATTTCTTCGATAAGACTTGCGTTTATATGTGAAAAAAATGGAAATTTGGCCGAAACTTTTAAAATTTCGCAATTTTCCAACTTTGAATTTTTATGCCCTTAAATTACAGAGATATGTCACACAAAATACTTAATAATTAACATTTCCCACATGTCTACTTTACATCAGCACAATTTTGGAACCAACATTTTTCTTTGTTAGGGAGTTATAAGTGTTAAGAGTTGACCAGCAATTTCTCATTTTTACAACACCATTTTTTTTAGGGACCACATCTCATTTGAAGTCATTTTGAGGGGTCTATATGATAGACAATACCCAAGTGTGACACCATTCTAAAAACCGCACCCCTCAAGGTGCTCAAAACCACATTCAAGAAGTTTATTAACCCTTCAGGTGTTTCACAGGAATTTTTGGAATGTTTAAATAAAAATGAACATTTAACTTTTTTTCACACAAAATTTATTTCAGCTCCAATTTGTTTTATTTTACCAAAGGTAACAGGAGAAAATGGACCCCAAAAGTTGTTGTACAGTTTGTCCTGAGTACGCTGATACCCCATATGTGGGGGTAAACCACTGTTTGGGCGCATGGCAGAGCTCGGAAGGGAGGGAATGCCATTTGACTTTTCAATGCAAAATTGACTGGAATTGAGATGGGACGCCATGTTGCGTTTGGAGAGCACTGATGTGCCTAAACATTGAAACCCCCCACAAGTGACACCATTTTGGAAAGTAGACCCCTTAAGGAACTTATCTAGATGTGTGGTGAGCACTGTGACCCAACAAGTGCTTCACAGAAGTTTATAATGCAGAGCCGTAAAAATAAAAAATCATTTTTTCACAAAAATGATTCTTCGCTCCCAATTTTTTATTTTCCCAAGAGTAAGAGAAGAAATTGGACCCCAAAAGTTGTTGTGCAATTTGTCCTGAGTATGCTGATACCCCATATGTGGGTGTAAACCACTGTTTGGGCGCATGGCAGAGCTCGGAAGGGAAGGAGCGCCGTTTGACTTTTCAATGCAAAATTGACTGGAATTGAGATGGGACGCCATGTTGCGTTTGGAGAGCACTGATGTGCCTAAACATTGAAACCCCCCAAAAGTGACATAATTTTGGAAAGTAGACCCCCTAAGGAACTTATCTAGATGTGTGGTGAAAGCTTTGAACCCCCAAGTGTTTCACTACAGTTTATAACGCAGAGCCGTGAAAATAAAAATTATTTTTTTCCCACAAAAATTATTTTTTATTCCCCAGTTTTGTATTTTCCCATGGGTAACAGGAGAAATTGGATGCCAAAAGTTGTTGTCCAATTTGTCCTGAGTACGCTGATACCCCATATGTGGGGGGAAACCACTGTTTGGGTGCATTGCAGAGCTCGGAAGGGAAGGAGCGCCTTTTGGAATGCAGACTTAGATGGAATGGTCTGAAGGCGTTACATTGCGTTTGCAGAGCCCCTAATGTACTTAAACAGTAGAAACCCCCCACAAGTGACCCCATATTGGAAACTAGACCCCCAAGGAACTTATCTAGATGTGTTGTGAGAACTTTGAACCCCCAAGTGTTTCACTACAGTTTATAACGCAGAGCCATGAAAATAAAAAATCATTTTTTTCCTACAAAAATGTTTTTTTAGCCCCCCAAATTTTTTATTTTCCCAAGGGTAACAAGAGAAATTGGACCCCAAAAGTTGTTATCCAATTTGTCCTGAGTACACAATGTTGGGGTAAATCCCTGTTTGGGCACACGGGAGAGCTCGGAAGGGAAGGAGCACTGTTTTACGTTTTCATCACAGAATTGGCTGGAATTGAGATCGGACGCCATGTCGTGTTTGGAGAGCCCCTGATGTGCCTAAACAGTGGAAACCCCCACTTCTTACTGAAACCTTAGCCCCAACCCTAACCCTAGCCCCAACCCTAGCCCTAACCCTACCCCCAATCCTAGCCCTAACCCTAGCCCTAACCCTAGCCCTAACCCTAATGGGAAAATGGAAATAAATACATTTTTTTCATTTTATTATTTTTCCGTAACTAAGGGGGTGATGAAGGGGGGTTTGATTTACTTTTATAGCGTCTTTTTAGCGGATTTTTATGCCCCCTCCCTGCGCGATGCTTCCCTGTACCGCTGGAATGCTGCGATCATGTTTGATCGCAGTGTTCTGGGGGTTAATGTGCCAGAAGCGGCCTGTGACTGCTCCTGGCACATAGTGCCGGATGTCAGCTGCGATAGTCAGCTGACACCCGGCCGCGATCGGCCGCGCTCCCCACGTGAGCGCGGCCGATCACTGTTGTGGATTCTGTTTGCGGGCTCCCTCTGGTGGTTACTGCTGGTACTGGGTGACTTTTGTGGGTTGCGGCCTTTGGTTTCCATCTGTCCATCAGAGGCTGGGTGTTTCCTATTTTACCTGGCCTCTCTGTCATTTCCCTTGCCGGCTATCAATGTGTTCAGATGTGCTCTGTTTGGTTCCTGCCTACCTGCTCCCAGATCTTTCAGGATAAGCTAAGTGCTGATTTTCAGTTGTTTGGTTTTTTTGTCCAGCTTGCTTAGAATGTCTCTTTGTTAGCTGGTTGCTCTAGTGGACTGAGGTTCTCCCCATGTGCCATGAGTTGGCACATGGGTTCTTGTAATCTCAGGATGGTTTTTTTTGATTAGGGTTTTTTGCTGACCGCTCAGTCCCCTTTTGTGTCATTCTGCTTTCTAGTTTTCAGCGGGCCTCTATTTGCTAAAGCTATATACATCATCTCTATGTGTGTGCCTTCCTCTCATTTCACCGTCAATACATGTGGGGGGCAACTATATCTTTGGGGTTAATTCCTCTGGAGGCAAGTGAGGTCTTTGTTTTCTCTGCAGTACTAGTTAGCTCTTAGGCTGGTGCGTGGCGTCTAGAACCAACGTAGGCACGCTCCCTGGCTATCTCTAGTTGCGTTTGTCAGGCGTAGGGCAGCGGTCAGCCCAGGTTCCATCACCCTAGAGCTCGTCCGATATTTTTTATACTTTGCTCATCCTGTGCTATCCCTAGCCATTGGGGATTCATGACAGTATAGCCGGCCCACAAAGTGTTAATTGTTTGGGCTGAAGCAGGAGAATAAGAAGTGTTCAAGGAAAATTTTTTTTTTTTTTTCCTTCAGAGTTTTGCTGCCTAGCCCTTAATTGCTGTCTAGCTGCTTCTTACCTCCTCTTAACCCTTGAATGGCTCTGATCTTAGCTGTTTATCATGGATGTCCAGAGTTTGGCTTCCAGCCTGAGTAATCTCGCGACAAAGGTTCAAAACATACAGGATTTCGTTGTTCACACTCCCATGTCTGAACCTAGAATTCCTATTCCAGAGTTTTTTTCTGGAGATAGATCTACCTTCCTGAATTTCAGGAACAATTGTAAATTGTTTCTCTCTTTGAAATCTCGCTCCTCTGGAGACCCTGCTCAACAGGTCAAGATTGTTATATCGTTCCTACGGGGCGACCCTCAGAATTGGGCATTTGCATTGGCACCAGGGGATCCTGCATTGCTCAGTGTGGATGCGTTTTTTCTGGCATTGGGATTGCTCTATGAGGAACCTAACCTAGGGATTCAGGCTGAAAAGGCTTTATTAGCCCTCTCTCAGGGGCATGATGAAGCGGAAATATATTGTCAGAAATTTCGGAAATGGTCGGTGCTTACTCAGTGGAATGAGTGCGCCCTGGCTGCAAACTTCAGAAATGGTCTTTCTGAGGCCATTAAGGATATTATGGTGGGGTTCCCTGCGCCTACAGGTCTGAATGAGTCTATGGCTATGGCCATTCAGATTGATCGGCGTTTACGGGAGCGCAAACCCGTGCACCAGTTGGCGGTGTCTTCTGAACAGGCACCTGAGACTATGCAATGTGATAGAATTCAGTCCAGAAGTGAACGGCAAAATTATAGGCGGAAAAATGGTTTGTGTTTTTATTGTGGTGATTCAGCTCATGTTATATCAGCATGCTCTAAACGCACAAAAAGGGTTGATAAATCTTTTGCCATTGATACTCTGCAGTCTAAGTTCATTTTGTCTGTGACTCTGATTTTTTCACTGTCTTCCATTTCCGTCGATGCCTATGTGGATTCAGGCGCTGCCCTGAGTCTTATGGATTGGTCATTTGCTAAACGCTGCGGTTTTAGTCTAGAGCCTCTGGAAGTTCCTATTCCTCTGAAAGGAATTGATTCTACACCATTGGCTATGAATAAACCGCAGTATTGGACACAAGTGACCATGCGCATGACTCCCGTTCATCAGGAGGTGATTCGCTTCCTTGTACTGTATAATTTACATGATGTACTAGTGCTTGGTCTGCCATGGTTACAAACTCATAATCCTGTCCTGGACTGGAAAACAATGTCTGTGCTAAGCTGGGGATGTCACGGGGTTCATGATGATGCACCTCCGATTTCTATAGCTTCATCTACTCCTTCGGAGATCCCTGCGTTTTTGTCGGATTATAGGGATGTTTTTGAGGAGCCTAAGCTCAATTCGCTCCCTCCCCATAGAGAGTGTGACTGTGCTATAGAATTGATTCCTGGCAGTAAGTTCCCTAAGGGTCGTTTATTTAATCTGTCACTGCCAGAGCATACTGCTATGCGGAATTATATTAAGGAGTCCTTGGAAAAGGGACATATTCGTCCATCTTCGTCCCCTCTGCGAGCAGGTTTTTTTTTCGTGGCAAAAAAAGATGGTTCCCTGAGGCCTTGTATAGATTATCGCCTTCTGAATAAGATTACAGTCAAATACCAGTATCCATTGCCATTATTTACTGATTTGTTTGCTCGCATTAAGGGGGCTAGGTGGTTCACTAAAATAGATCTTCGTGGTGCGTATAATCTGGTGCGGATAAAACAGGGTGATGAGTGGAAAACCGCATTTAATACGCCTGAGGGCCATTTTGAGTATTTGGTAATGCCTTTTGGACTCTCCAATGCTCCGTCAGTCTTTCAGTCCTTTATGCACAATATTTTTCCGTGAATATCTGGATAAGTTTATGATTGTGTATTTGGATGATATTTTGGTGTTTTCTGATGACTGGGAGTCTCATGTTCTACAGGTCAGGAAGGTGTTTCAAGTTTTGCGGGCCAATTCTCTGTTTGTGAAGGGCTTAAAGTGTCTCTTCGGAGTCCAGAAGATTTCTTTTTTGGGGTACATTTTTTCTCCTTCTACTATTGAGATGGATCCCGTTAAGGTTCAGGCTATTTGTGACTGGACACAACCTACATCTGTTAAGAGCCTTCAGAAGTTCTTGGGGTTTGCTAATTTTTATCGTCGGTTCATTGCTAATTTTTCCAGTATTGTTAAACCTTTGACTGATTTGACTAAAAAGGGTGCTGATGTTGCTGATTGGTCTCCTGCGGCCGTGGAGGCCTTTCGGGAACTTAAGCGCCGGTTTTCTTCTGCTCCTGTGTTGTGTCAACCAGATGTTTCACTTCCTTTCCAGGTGGAGGTTGATGCTTCCGAGATTGGAGCGGGGGCGGTTTTGTCACAGAGAAGTTCTAATGGCTCGGTGATGAAGCCATGTGCTTTCTTCTCTAGAAAATTCTCGCCCGCCGAGCGCAATTATGATGTGGGTAATCGGGAGCTTTTGGCCATGAAGTGGGCATTTCAGGAGTGGCGTCATTGGCTTGAGGGTGCTAAACATCGCGTGGTGGTCTTGACTGATCACAAGAATCTCACTTACCTTGAGTCTGCCAGGCGTTTGAATCCTAGACAGGCTCGTTGGTCGTTATTTTTTTCTCATTTCAATTTCGTGGTTTCATACCTGCCAGGTTCAAAGAATGTGAAGGCAGATGCTCTTTCCAGGAGTTTTGTGCCTGACTCTCCTGGTGACACTGGGCCTGCTGGTATCCTTAGGGATGGGGTAATATTGTCCGCCGTATCCCCAGACTTGCGACGCGCATTGCAGGAGTTTCAGGTGGATAAACCGGATCGATGTCCACCAGAAAGACTGTTTGTTCCGGATGATTGGACCAGTAGAGTCATCTCCGAGGTCCATTCTTCTGTGTTGGCTGGTCATCCTGGAATATTTGGTACAAGAGACTTGGTGGCCAGGTCTTTTTGGTGGCCTTCCTTGTCTAGGGATGTGCGTACCTTTGTGCAGTCTTGTGAAGTGTGTGCTCGAGCTAAGCCTTGCTGTTCACGGGCTAGTGGGTTGTTGTTATCCTTGCCCATCCCGAAGAGGCCTTGGACGCACATTTCCATGGATTTTATTTCTGATCTCCCGGTTTCACAGAAAATGTCCGTTATCTGGGTTGTGTGTGACCGCTTTTCTAAGATGGTTCATTTGGTGCCCTTGCCTAAGTTGCCCTCCTCCTCTGAGTTGGTTCCTTTGTTTTTTCAGAACGTGGTTCGTTTGCATGGGATTCCGGAGAATATCGTTTCTGACAGGGGATCCCAGTTTGTGTCTAGATTTTGGCGGACGTTTTGTGCCAAGATGGGCATTGATTTGTCTTTCTCGTCTGCATTCCATCCTCAGACGAATGGCCAGACGGAGCGAACTAATCAGACCTTGGAAACTTATTTGAGGTGTTTTGTTTCTGCTGATCAGGATGACTGGGTTGCTTTTTTGCCACTGGCCGAATTTGCTCTTAATAATCGGGCTAGTTTGGCCACGTTGGTCTCTCCTTTTTTTTGTAATTCGGGGTTTCATCCTCGTTTTTCCTCTGGTCAGGTGGAGTCTTCGGATTGTCCTGGAGTGGACGTGGTGGTGGACAGGCTACATCACATTTGGAATCAGGTGGTGGACAATTTGAAGTTATCTCAGGAGAAGACTCAGCAGTTTGCTAATCGCCGTCGCCGCGTGGGTCCCCGACTTCTTGTTGGGGACTTGGTGTGGTTGTCTTCTCGTTTTGTCCCTATGAAGGTCTCTTCTCCTAAGTTCAAGCCTCGGTTCATCGGTCCTTATAGGATCTCGGAGATTCTTAACCCTGTATCTTTCCGTTTGGATCTTCCAGCATCGTTCGCTATTCATAATGTGTTCCATCGGTCGTTGTTGCGGAGGTATGAGGTGCCTGTTGTTCCTTCGGTCGAGCCTCCTGCTCCGGTGCTGGTGGAGGGAGAATTGGAGTATGTTGTTGAAAAGATCTTGGATTCTCGTGTTTCCAGACGCAAACTCCAGTATTTGGTTAAGTGGAAGGGTTATGGTCAGGAGGACAATTCCTGGGTGGTCGCCTCCGATGTTCATGCGACTGATTTGGTCCGCGCCTTCCATAGAGCTCACCCTGATCGCCCTGGGGGTTCTCGTGAGGGTTCGGTGACCCCTCCTCAAGGGGGGGTACTGTTGTGGATTCTGTTTGCGGGCTCCCTCTGGTGGTTACTGCTGGTACTGGGTGACTTTTGTGGGTTGCGGCCTTTGGTTTCCATCTGTCCATCAGAGGCTGGGTGTTTCCTATTTTACCTGGCCTCTCTGTCATTTCCCTTGCCGGCTATCAATGTGTTCAGATGTGCTCTGTTTGGTTCCTGCCTACCTGCTCCCAGATCTTTCAGGATAAGCTAAGTGCTGATTTTCAGTTGTTTGGTTTTTTTGTCCAGCTTGCTTAGAATGTCTCTTTGTTAGCTGGTTGCTCTAGTGGACTGAGGTTCTCCCCATGTGCCATGAGTTGGCACATGGGTTCTTGTAATCTCAGGATGGTTTTTTTTGATTAGGGTTTTTTGCTGACCGCTCAGTCCCCTTTTGTGTCATTCTGCTTTCTAGTTTTCAGCGGGCCTCTATTTGCTAAAGCTATATACATCATCTCTATGTGTGTGCCTTCCTCTCATTTCACCGTCAATACATGTGGGGGGCAACTATATCTTTGGGGTTAATTCCTCTGGAGGCAAGTGAGGTCTTTGTTTTCTCTGCAGTACTAGTTAGCTCTTAGGCTGGTGCGTGGCGTCTAGAACCAACGTAGGCACGCTCCCTGGCTATCTCTAGTTGCGTTTGTCAGGCGTAGGGCAGCGGTCAGCCCAGGTTCCATCACCCTAGAGCTCGTCCGATATTTTTTATACTTTGCTCATCCTGTGCTATCCCTAGCCATTGGGGATTCATGACAGATCACATATGACGTTCTATCCCATCGGTGGTCATACGGGCCCACCCCACCTCGACGGGATAGTACGTCATAAGTCAGAAAGGGGTTAAAAGCCCTGCAGTAAAGGGTTTGGGTGTGTCAGGGCCACTGTCTGTTTTGGTGTAGGTGAGAGTGCAGAGCAAAGGCTCGGCAAAGCTTTGCTTGTGTGAAGAGACACAGGACAGAGCGGAGCCAATAGGCCTGGCACCCACAGCGTACACAGTGGTGCTGCCATCCACGGTAACTGGTCTCGGAGGTGGACTGTCTTGTGCCCGGAGGTGAACCAGAGGTAAACCATCCTGTGCCTGAAGGAGTACTGGCGTGTGTAATGACTGCAAACCGGAGGATATCAAGGACTGTGTACGGCTGTGAGTAAAAAACATTGACACGGTGGTGTAGTCGCCCACAGCTACTGGTCAAAGGGAAGGCCAACGTGTTTAGTGACTGTAAACTAAAGGATACCATGTAGTATGTAGTGCGGTGAAATGAACACTAATACTATGCACTGAGATTATATGCACTTGTGTGGATTGGGACATTTAATGCTGTGAAGAAACACATTAAAGGGGTTTTGTGTTTGAACTTTGTGGGTCACTGCCTCCTCACTGCATAAGCGTGCTACCGCTTCGCTACAGTAGTTATATTCCTGTACATAGGAAGCAGTATTATAGTAGCTATATTCTTGTACATAGGAAGCAATATTATAGTAGTTATATTCTTAGGCTGGGTTCACATTGCGTTAGTGGCGTCTGTTAGACGGACTACGTTACACCGCGGCATAAACGCGGTGTGACGTAGTCCGTTACGGCCGCCATTGACTGCAATGTCGGACGCATCACTAGCGCACGCACACAATGGGCGTGCGCTAGGGATGTGCCGTCATTGAGTGACGGACCCGGAGACGCGGGCTGCAGCATTTCCGGGTCCGTCACTGCTAGCGCAGATAGAGCTAGCAGATGCTCTATCTGCGCTAGCGTGCTGCCAAAGTCGGCACTTGCGTTACAGCAGCCCGTTTAACGTATGTGTTGAACGGGCTGCTGTAACGCAGTGTGAACCTAGCCTACATAGGAGGCAGTATTACAGTAGCTATATACCTGTACATAGGATGCAGTATTATAGTAGTTATATTCTTTTACATAGGGAGCAGTATTATAGTAGTTATATTCTTGTACATATGAGGCAGTATTATAGTAGTTATATTCCTGTACATAGGCTGCAGTATTATAGTAGTTATATTCTTGTCATAGGGGGCAGTATTCTAGTAGTTATATTGTACATAGGGGCAGTTTTATTGTAGTCATATTCTTGTACATAGGATGCAGTATTATAGTAGTTATATTCCTGTACATAGGAGCAGAATTATAGTAGTTATATTCTTGTACATAGGGGGCAGTATTATAGTAGTTATATTCTTGTACATGGGTGCAGTATTATAGTAGTTATATTCTTGTACATAGGAAGCAGTATTATTGTAGTTATATTCTTGTACATAGGGGCAGTATTATATTAGTTATATTCCTGTACATAGGATGCAGTATTATAGTAGATATAGTCTTGTACATAGGATGCAGTATTATATTAGTTATATTTTTGTACATAATGGCAGTATTATAGTAGTTATATTCTTGTACATAGGGGGCAGTATTATAGTAGTTATATTCTTGTACATGGGAGCAGTATTATAGTAGTTATATTCTTGTACATAGGAGCAGTATTATAGTAGTTATATTCTTGTACATAGAATTCAGTATTATAGTAGCTATACTCTTGTACATAGGGGCAGTGTTATAGTAGTTATAGTCTTGTACATACGGAGCAGTATTATAGTAGTTATATTCCTGTACATAGGAAGCAGTATTATTGTAGTTATATTCTTGTACGTAGAATTCAGTATTATAGTAGCTATATTCTTGTACATAGGGGCAGTGTTATAGTGGTTATAGTTTTGCACATAGGGAGCAGTATTATAGTAGTTATATTCTTGTACATAGGAGGCAGTATTATAGTAGTTATATTCTTATATATGGGGCAGTATTACAGTAGTTATATTCCTGTACATAGGAGCAGTATCATAGTAGTTATATTCTTGTACATAGGAGCAGTATTATAGTAGTTATATCCTTGTACATAGTGCAGTATTATAGTAGTTATATTCTTGTATGTAGGGGACAGTATTTTAGTAGTTACAGTGTATTCTTGTACATAGGGGGCATTATTATAGCAATTATGTTCTTGTACACAGGGGGCAGTATTATAGTAATATTATTGTACACATGAGCAGTATTATAGTACTTATATTTTTGTACATAAGGAGCAATATTGTAGTACTTATATTTTTGAAAATGGGGCAGTATTATAGTAGATATATTCTTGTACATATGGAGCAGTATTATAGTAATAACAGTCTTGTACATAAGGTGCAGTATTTTAGTAGTTATATTCCTGTACATAGGGGCAGTATTATAGTAGTTATATTCTTGTACATAGGAGCAGTATTATAGTAATTATGTTCTTGTACATAGGGACAGTATTATAGTAGTTATATTCTTGCTCAACTGGGGCAGTATTCTAGCAGTGTTATTTTTACCTATCATATAGGCATAGATTTCATATTCAGGGCTTTAGATAAACATATCTAGATACTGACTGACAGTAAATTGCTTGCAGCTTATAATCTCATAGATAAAACTTGACTTGAAAGGGTTTCTTTTTCCTTTCAAACCTGAAATATCTATGTAAATTGAAACAAGGGTGAAAAAATGTAGGTTGGTGGAGGGGAGGGAGGTGAGGAATGTTTGGCCACTTATAACCTGCCCGGCTGCTGGGAAAGACATGGATGTTCCCAGCAGAGAGAGATAAGCGATTAGATAATCTGGGCCTTGTATCTGGAGAATGGAATCTGCATTCAGTGAGAGAGCGCTTCACTTCCTTGTTTGCAATTTCTTAGTATCAAAATAGTAAAGTGAAGAGAAATGCCAGCGATAGCGCCAGGTGAAGGCTTTGCTAGTTCTCTTGTACTATTTACTTGTGTCTTAGTAAAGTGTGCATGGATGAGTTCTAGTGTATTGGGCGTTGGTGGATTCTGACATAGTATGCACTGACATGTTTTAGTGTAGGGGCATTGATGGATCCTGGCATAGTGAACATTGATAGATCCTGGCATAGTGTACACGGACAAGTTCTAGAGTAGTGGATATTGATGTATCCTGTCATAGTGTACATAGACGGGTTCTAGAGTAGTGGACATTGATGGATTCTGGCATAGTGTACACGGATGGGTTCAAGAGTAGAGGACATTGATGGATCCTGGCATAGTGTACATGGACGGGTTCTAGAGTAGTGGACATTGATGGATACTGGCATAGTGTACATGGAAGGGTTCTAGAGTAGAGGACATTGATGGATCCTGGCATAGTGTACACGGATGGGTTCTAGTGTAATGGACATTGATGGATCCTGGCATAGTGTACATGGACGGGTTCTAGAGTAGTGGACATTGATGGATACTGGCATAGTGTACATGGAAGGGTTCTAGAGTAGAGGACATTGATGGATCCTGGCATAGTGTACACGGATGGGTTCTAGGCTAGTGGACATTGATGGATCCTGGCATTGTGTACATGGATGGGTTTTAGGGTAGTGGACATTGATGGATCCTGGCATATTGTACACGGACGGGTTCTAGAGTAGAGGACTTTGATGGATCTTGGCATAGTGTACATGGATGGGTTCTAGGGTAGTGGACATTGATGGATCCTGGCATAGTGTACACGGATGGGATCTAGGGTAGTGGACATTGATGGATCCTGACATAATGGGCACTGACATGTTGTAGTATAGTGGGAATTGATGGATTCTGGCATAGTGTACACAGGTCAAATGTAATGGGCATTGGTGGATCCTCACATAGTGTGCACTGGCAGGTTCTAGTGTACTTGGCATTAGTGAATCCTAACATAGTGGGCATTAACGTGTTTTAGTGTAGTGGGCAGTGATGGATCCTGTCATAATGTGTACTGACGGGTTCTAGTGTAATGGGCATTGATGTATCCTGCCATAGTGTACACCGAAGGGTCCTGATGTAGTGGGCATTGTTGGGTCCTGGCACAGTGTGCACTGACGTGTTTTAGTGTAGTGGGCATTGATGGTTCCTGTCATAATGGGCACTGATAGGTTCTAGGGTACTGGGCGTTGATGGGTCGTGGCATAGTGTGCATAGTTGAGTGCTGGTATTGTGGGTATAGATGGTTCCTCACAGCTTTTACATATCTATAAGTGTCGTGAAAGAAGGATCTCCAGAAGACGAGGCGAAGCTCTTGCAGCCCACAGATCTTTTTTCAACCTTGTGTAGACAACCACTGGACCAAAGGGAATAGTGGGAACATTTTGACACTCATTAGGCTTAGGCACTGAGTGGCATCTCGGCTTTTTAAGATGGAATTGAAAAAAAGTTAGAAATCAATTCTCAACTCTTGTGTAGAGCAAAACTTCCTGCTTTTTGTAATGGAGCCTCTTTCTGTTTTTCTATACTTGGCCCCATGACCCATGTGTTGTTCTCTTCAGAGGAACAAGGCCAAACATTTGATATTTTCTTAGAAAACTTTCCTATGTCTCCAGCTCATTCCCCTAGGCTCAGAGCTGGCTAGTAATTAGCATGACAAATGTCTCCGTTTTGACGAGCAAGAAATAAAGTGAGGTGTTTATGGGTGCTCACAATTTTCTGTCCTTTTGATCACTGGAGTCCATTATTGGAGTTTAACAGCAAGAAGGTTTTAGGCTGCTTGGATGTGGTCTTAGAAGTTCCCATTTAATTTTGCCAAATTTACACTTGTTTATGGCTGACATTTTTGTGAAGCTCGAGTTCCGCACTTTTTACAGAAAGCAGATAAGGCTCCCGCACACATTAGACTAATGTTGGCCAAACTCCCCAATATCAGCAGGATTGACTAACAGCAAATACATATGGGGACCTTTCTACTCTCCCCAACACATGATGACTCTTCCCTAACAGATGATGATAGTGGAGAAAACGATCCCACCTTATGAATTTCAGATACTGATCCTTTTGTTTGACGAGGTCATCATTATTGCTCCATCCCATTCCAGCTCCATGTTTATGTCAGTCTCTGACTGGTGGCTGTTTTGAAAGTCCAGCTGGATACCCTTACCCATAAACAAGGTAGGATCTACCTGAGCTGGTTTGCTTGTGTTTTGACACTGTCTCTTATCTTGCCCTTTGCCTGGAAATTAAAATCTACTTCAAGGACAATTCACGCAACCGTATTTATTTTCAGAGTACTGTCCATGAAAAAACAGTACACGGACAGTACTAGGACCAATGTTATTCAATGGGGAAAATGAGAGATTTTTTTCACTGACTGAATCTGCTTGTGAAAATAATCACAGCATGCACTAGTTTCTGTTGCGGTCATGGCTGTGCCGAGCAGACTGTTACTCCCAGCCGTGGGACACGTGGATTTGTGCACCCACTGTGCCACAGGGCCAGGCCTACCCAGGAATGGGCATAACTAAGTGGCTACCTTGCGGTTCACTGATGCTTCTAGTGGTGAGGTCAGGACCACCCCTGGCAGAATCCGGTACCACGGGTCGGTACGCTGACACTACTTTAGGGCATAGTTCTGACACGCCGGTCTAGGATTCAAAATCAGGGTTAGGCCACTCATGGATTAGGGAATAGTGTTCATGCACTGGGACCAGGGGACTTTGGGAACAGGACTGCCCGCTCAGGGACTAGGTGACAATGTTCAGGCACTGGCCGCTCCAGAACCAGAGGATAGGGTTCAGGGATTGGCTGCTCCAGGACTAGGGGACGAGGTTCAGGCGCTGGGAGCCATCTTGCAGGTGTACTACTTATGCTAAATGCCTCTCAGCATAATGCTGCCCCTTTAAGAACAGGGAAGCGCGGGCACACGCGTACCAAGTGCGCTGTCGGTCTGTGGTGCATGCACACAGAAAGCAGGAAGTAGCAGGAGACACATGCTGGGAGACAACACTGCCGAGTAAGACGGCGTCCCTGCATGGGGGGGAAGGGGACACCATGCAGGGGTGCAAGAACTCTCTGCAGAGAAGTTGGAGGCTTCTCTTCAGGACCACTAGGATGCTTCTCTCCATGAAGTCATCCTCATCATAGGATGAAGCAGGCGTAGTACCAGGAGCAAGGCATTGGAAAGTTTCTCTCCATACGTTGAGAACAGCTACCACCACGGAGGATTCAAGGACCTACTGAAGTTCTCTTCATCAGAGCTACTAGAGACTGAAGATTCCTTCTCTGGGTTTGCCTTCAGCCAGGTCCACGAGGCGGGGAGTTTCCTGGGGCAGGTCATGAGTACAATTGTCAGGACTTTGTGGAGACATTGCCTCCACTTCCCTTTCTTCAAAGAAACCAGCACACAGTGACTACCAATCCTGTTGGAGAAAATGGTGACATTGCTGGCTGACCTGGATTAATGTGGATCAGACTGGCCGCTCCAGGATGAGGGGACGATGTTCAGGCTATGGCCGCTCCAGGACCAGGGGACAGGGCTCAGGCGCTGGTCGCTCCAGGACCAGGGAACAAGGTTCAGGCACTTGCCGCTCTGGAACCAGGGGACAAGGTTTGGGTCCTGGTCGCTCAGGGACAAGGGGGCGTGGATATAGGACTGGCCGCTGCGGGACCAGGGGATGAGGTTCAGGCACTGGCCATTCAGGGACCAGGGGACAAGGATACAGGCCTGGCCATAGCGGGACCAGTGGACCTCACAACTCAATAGCAGTACAGCTTACTAAGTAATAATTCAGTACGTTGTTGGTGACTCCCTAAAAGAGAGGGAGTCTTCTATACAAGATGCCTCACAGCCATTGCCTAGGAGCCATCTCGCAGGTGTACGACTTAAGCGAAATGCCTCTCTGCAACAGGCTGAACAGGCTGAGAACATTTAGCATAATGCTCGTGATGCCCCTTTAACTACAGCACGCACACACAGAAAGCAGCTCTCTCTCCTCTCTCCTGTTTTATCAGCAGGAAATACTTCTATTGATTAGTATGAGTACCAGGACTAAACTGGAGGTCACCGTAGGATTTTAGTTGGTACTTTTTCCGATTCTCAATGTAACAAATATCACGTCCACTTATAAGTATCCCTGATCTCATTAAGCTTGGGGGAAGTAGCAATATTTGCTTAGACTATGTGAGATGACCATAACTTGTGTGGGTTACTTTTCTCAAACGTTGATGATTCTCTTACTTTATGAAGATCTCAACCTTATTTAAAGGGCATCTGTCAGTAGGATCAACCATCCTAAACTGTCTATATGGGCATTTAGGCCACAGAAAGTTGAATAAAATGATACCTTCATCTCTGCGATCTGAAGTTTTACACCAGAGAACTCTATATTTTTCTTAATGTGTTAAATGAGTTGTTAAGATCTATGGGTTGGACATAGATCTCCCTAAAAATCTGCCTCCAGAGCTTACATTAAATGAAAGGGGCGTTAGCAGTGTCAGACATGTAAATCAGGAGAGCCGATTGTCAGTCTGGAAGCAGATTCTCGGGGAGATCTATGTCTGGCCCATAGATCTTAACAGCATAATTTACATATTAAGAAAAATGTTGATTTCTCTGGAATATAACATCAGATCGCAGATGTCAAAATATAATTTTATTCAGCTTCCTATGACCTACATGCCATATAGACAGCTTAGGAGGGTTGATCCTTCTGACAGATTCCTTTTATAGCTGCTTAGGTCAAGTCAGTGTTGCTTAATTTCCCTATGTTAGGAAAAATACAATATTTTGCAACTACATGAGATAATTGAATACTCCGAATAATCAGTTGCGCTGCATTTTAATGTTTAAGTTTGTCTGAAAGTAAAAGTGTCTTTGTTGCCCATAGCATGTAATCAGAGCTCAGCGTTTATTTTCCCAGAGTAGTTTAGAAAATGAAAAATTGAGAGTTTATTGGGGGCCAATTATTTTTTTTTGTTTTGAACAAACAGCGCCCGACCTCTACTCAGGTTGAGACTAGTACTACGGATAGCTCCATTAATGTGAATGGGACTTAACTGCAATTCCATACACAACCTGTTTTTCAATTTTTTACATCCATTTTAAACTTTCGAATATACTCCACAGCTGCAACCAGATGAATTGGGAGTAAGCCTCCAACAACAGGTTGTGGTTGCTCCTTTGATCTCCCAGATAAATGTACGATGTCCTGTTTAGTCGTGGTAACAATGTCCGCCTCTCCCTCGTTCTCCCCTCCGACTGTATCAGAGTTGAATGGAAGGTGACTTCCTGTAGGACAGCTGTTGTGCGTTTGACAGACTGCGGGTGGCATAGGATCACTAATGTAAACCAGATTGTACAGGGCGGGTGACACACAACGAGACTTTAAATAGAATCTGTGACCCAGTCCAGTGCCGCACATGACATAATCGCACAGTTCACGGTGACATCATAGTCCCAGATGTTCAAACCTCCTTTCAGCAGAGTCAAGGCTTAAGACGACGTTTACTGGGAACCGCACCGGGGTCCTCTCTGGGTTATTTACACAGCGATGGTGACATCTGCTTATAGAGAAGAATGGAAAATAATAAATTGCGCACGGTTTTCGGGGGCGAGGATACAAAAAATTAGACAGTAAGGGCGACAATGTTGTAATTATAATGGCACATATTCAGGCTGCTCCTCTTCATAACCCCGATGACGAGGCCTTAGTGTAGCAGAGTAGATTTGTTTAATGAGCCCCCGAGGGTATATAATAATTTTATGAGAAAAACCTTAAAGCAGGATGGTGACGACATGTTCTCCACTATATAAAAACGTAGAGAAGAGAATGGTTTGTAAAACTGCTCCATAGAGAACATTTGCCATCTTTTGAAGTCAGAGAGCAATAGAGCACTGCCAGCTAGTGGTGAGATTAATATCAAATTAATGTATAAGTGGCATCGCCGATGGTCCTTTTATATGTGTGACCAATTATAGGTAATATATGTACAAAGCCATACATGTCAACATTCCAGAGTTTAGTAGGACAATCCAAATTTTTCAAAAACAGTCCAGGAAAAATAGAGATGTCCGAGTCTGAAAAGGGACAAATGGCATTTCCAGCGAGCTAGGGGCTGGTCTCAGGCAGGATGGGGAGCAGGACTAAATGCCAATGCCAATGTTGGTATCTATGACAAAGCACCTGACCTGGCAACATGGGAATCAGGTTCCAAATAATCCTAAATTAGGGCTGCCACTATGCTGCTTTGGGTGCATGACCCTATTTTTTAAACCATAAAGAATTTGGGGGGATGTACAGTATGTGTTATACATAGCAGATATTAGGGTATAGGACGATGTATGAGTTCTTCATAGCGGTTATTAGGGACAAGGGGGATGTATGTCATATACACTGACAAGCAAAAGGATAACCATGTTTTCAACTTTTGACTTTCAGCATCTATATCTCACCATCTGCTACTGCTTCGAACGGGAGACGACCATCATTTATAGACAAACATCTTGGCTATCTCATACATAAATCAGACCTGCAACTATTTAGCATATGAGAAACAAGGAGTACAAAATGCCCATATATAAAAAGTATAACAATTATTTATTAATTATCAATAAAATCACCACATACATAATTATTAAATACTTTTCAAAAGACAAAGAAATGTATAATGTGAAGGACACAGAGCAGAAAAGTCCAACACAATTGTGTATATCACAGGACTGGGTAATCTGAGATCATAGTATATAAAGTATATCATACCACTGTCTAACCACCATAATCAAAATAACGCAAGCATAATGCCAATGTGGTTATAACCCTATGTGTCTAACAAAGGTGTAGACAGAGCAGATCTCAGTATCAAAATATCATCTCACCCAATTTCGTCCAGGCAAAGGTCAGACAGACGCAGCCCCAACGCGCGTTTCACGTGGGCTTCCTCAGGGGGCGTTTTTCTACTCCTTGTTTCCTTGTTTGTTGGTAGTAACAAAAAGATCGTGGATGTAGGAAAGCTTGTTGCAGACAGAGCGAGAATTCCACAGAGCTCCTGTTAGTGGAACTGGGGAGGTGGGGGCTGGGCGAATGGGTATAAGGTTAGACAGGTTACGGAAATTTGTGATAGAGCGTGGATGGTAGGTAGAACTGACTGTGGGGATGTGGTGAGGGGGACCAGGATTTGGAGCAGAGAAAGAGTTAGCAGGTGGGAGCAGGAGAGGGCATGCGGTGGCTGTCTGTTTAGAGACAGAGGATTGTATGTTGAGGAACAGTTCAGAGGAGGAGGTGAGATGGATTGGGAAGAAGAGATGACCAGTTCCTTACTAGATGTAGGGATTAGGGGAGTTACCAGAAAGTGAAGGATTATAGGGGTGGTGGTAATATGTGTTATGGTCATGGTGTGTTTGTATTTGTTCCTTGCATGTGGTATTATTGAGTCACATTGTGGTGGTAATATGTGGTCCAGCCAAGGTGTGGCGGTATTTGTCCTTTGTATGTGGTATTATTGGTCATTTTAAAAAACGTATGTGACACATTCCTTGAAGAAAAACAAATAGAATATACCCATTATACTAAGTAAATAAAGAGAACAAATGAACGACACTAAGGTGTCAAGTCCATACGCATATGGGGAAGAATCCTCCATGGCAGGTAACTAGCGGTGTAAAGCAGTGGGTATTTGGTGCTCAACATAAAAAAATACAACAAATATAAAATGAAAAAGAAGTAGTTATGCGGCACTCACCCGATTGCTGTAAAAACATAGTCCTTTATTCAACCATCGTGGGTTTTAGACATAGTTCATGGAACAAGCAAGTAAAGGAGGCATGCGGGGAAAAGAGACAGACGACAGCCATTTCGCGTGATTGACGCTTCTATGGGTCTAGGTGACACCTGGACCCGTAGAAGCGTCAAGCACGCGAAACGGCCCCATCGGGACAGAGATGATAATGTATGCAAACTGTAAAGCGCTGTGGAATATGTTGGCGCTATATAAATAAAGAGATTATAAAGAGATTATTATGTGGGGCCCATTATACTGTGTAGAGTACTATGTGGGGCCCATTTTACTGTATGAAGCAATATCTGGGACTGATTATCCTGTATGGATCCACATATGGGGCCATTATAATTGTGTGTAGAGCACTATATGGTGCCCATAATTCTGTGTGGAGGACTATATGGTGTTCATAATACTGTATGGAGGACTATGTGGTGCTCATAATACTGTTTGGAGGACTAGGTGGTGCCCATAATACTGTATGGTGGACTATATGTCCAGTCTGAAATGATAAGTCTGCAGTCACTCTGTGTGACTGTAGACTTTTAAATCCTCCCAGGGTACGCACCGTGCGTTGTGAGGATTCGCCGGTTTCTGAGGTATTGTAGAGTTTACAATAGATATCACTCATGTATTGTAAGAAGTGAAATTTTTGGCATTGTACTATATCTATATTTCTTTGCCGTACCTATGCATCATAAATTGTGATATGTGTTAAACGGGCCCACTGAGACTTTCGCCCGGGGCCCACGAAAACCTGGAGCTGGCCCTGCATAAACCTATCACCTGCAGCCATATAATGCTTGTACCCAGCTTTTCTTGTGTTTTCTGTCATTCTTTCTTCTTTTCATGGTTTCACCTTCATGCCATGGACTCGCTTCCTATCTGTGGCCTCTCCTGTCTTGTCACCATCTCATCCATCACAACTGGCTGCAGCTCCATCTCCACAAGAGGTTAAGTGGTTTACAGCAGAAGAGAGTAAAGTAAACCAATCTGGTCCCATCTCCGTGGCCAGAAACCACACACTTTGCACAAATATAGCTGGGCCTTTCCCACACCACATCGGGCTACACACAGACATTTTATCTGGTGGATGAGGAACCGCAGTGAACTCTGGATGAGGACAGGATCACACCCACAAGAACCCACCGTTCCCCTGTACACAGGCCGACCGGGGCAGGACGTGGACATGGTGCGAGTCCTGACACTGCATGTTATATTATATAATACTCGGGCCATGTGACCACAGACACAAACAAGTCTCATCTACTGGCCGTAGTATTATTTCATGGTGATGGGGAATGTGTTGATGTTAAATTTGAGGCTTTCACACAGGTTATGGTTAGATACAGCAGTTCAGCAAACAGTATCACACATGATAGGGTTAGATACAGCAGCTCAACGGGCAGCATCACACATGACAGGATAGCTCAGTAGGCAGTTTCACTCATGATAGGATTAGCTACAGCAGCTCAACACATCACATCACACATGATACAGCATCACACATGATAGGATTAGATACAGCAGTTCAGCAGGCAGTATCACACATAGGATTAGATAGAGCAACTCAGCAGGCAGTATCAGACAGGATTAGATACAGCAGCTCAACAAGAAGTATTACACAAAGGATTAGATACAGCAGTTCAACATGCAATTTCACATTCAGTATGTATATTCACAAGAGATTAAAGGGGTGTTGTCAAGTTTAGAAGTTATCCTCTATCCACACAATTGGAAATACCTTACTGATCACGGGGGCTCGACTGCTGTGCCCCCCCCCCCCCCACTGATTCCAAGAACTGGGGCTCTGAAGAGCCCTAGCTGAACTGAGTGGTGGTCGATCATTCACACAACCTCTCCATTCATTAAATGAGAGCGCTGGAGATTGCTGATGGCAGCGTTAGGCTTCATACCCATATATGGGAAAAAAAAGTTTTGATAACAGGAGTGAAAAAACGAACGCGTGTTATTCGACTACAATCCGATTTTCACACCTAGCATCTGATGTAGTGCAATTGCTATCCGATTGCAATGTGATTTTAACATGAGTTTTTACATAGAGAAATTCTCTATGTCATTTACACATCGTTTTCAAAGTAAATATTTTTCAAAACACATAGATAGATAGATAGATAGATAGATAGATAGATAGAATAAAAGCCAGCAATTCGTGTTCCGCGTACAGTAAAATCACAGCGTGACAGGTTAAAACAAAATAGATAGAATAGATATATACACATAGAATAGATAGATATAAAGATGTCACTGATTCTATATATATAGAGAGAATAAAAGCCAGCAATTCAGCAGCCGCGTAGTGTAAAATCACTGCAGGAGCCGACCGGATAGAAGAGATGGATTACTTGAAGCGATGGCCGGGGGACCACCACGGTGCAGGAAGACTACTGTACACAAGATGAGGTGCAAACAACCAAGGGTAGATTTATTGGGAGGCAAGGAATGAAGTGGGTGAGGAAGATGCAAACGGGTATGCAATGGCAAGAGACACTTTACAAGAGTCATAAACTTTATCTTGTCCGCAACATAGCACGGTGCTCCAACTATTACAGACTCAGAATATGTCTCATAAGCAAATTTAAACAATAAACAAATAATGATACTACTCTACATATAACCTCCCTGGCCTTTACTAAGCAGGCCACAGGGCTCCCGTGTACTGACTACTGAAGCCTACACTAGGCCCTAACAGGTGCACCAAACAGGAACAGACTCACGGTGATGTTGGGGACTCAGGTCCAGTCCCAGGGGGGGCCCCAGCAGTCTAATATGGCGGTGTGCACGGCTTTCTGTCAGCTCTGTGAAGAGTGGTCTTCTCCTTGCTTCTGGATCCTAGGGATGCTCCTGGAAACTGTAAGTCCCCTTCTCAGTATCTTCGTGGCTTCACAAACTAGCACAGAACAGCCACCTTTGCTGTACCAGGAAAAGTCTTGCAAATTTCACAAGCACACTCTGTCCCAGGCTGTGGGACCTTTCTTGTATCAAACAGCACACAGTTCTCTCTAGCAGCTTCAGCTCACACACACAGTTCAGGCTCAACTCCTCCCCTCATTCTAGGGCAGTTCATCTTCACAGCTTATAGCAGGGGGAAGCAGGACATTCCATCACACCAGACAAGGGGGTGCTGTCTCTTAAAGTGGCAGCGTGTTACTGTCCATAACAGCACCACCCTCTTACATACATACAGTAAATATACATAGAATAGGTAGATATAGATGGTCACACACTGGACCTCATCTTCACCCGCCTCTGCTCCCTATCTAACCTCTCTAACACACCTCTTCCTCTCTCTGACCACAACCTTCTCACATTCTCTTCCCTCTCCACTCCATGTCTACAATCCCCACCCCACAAACTTTCACACCCTCGCAGAAATCTTAAACATCTTGACCTACATTCATTCTCTGAATCCCTCCTCCCTCTCACAGATATAAGTTGCTTACACAATGCGGATGACGCTGCCGCTCTATATAACACCACAATAGCTGTAGCTTTGGAATCTGCTGCCCCACTTACACATACCAAAGCTCACAAAATCAACAGACAGCCCTGGCACACCAGCCTGACCAAAGAACTGAGGCGAGCTTCCAGGGCTGCTGAGCGCAGATGGAAAAGATCCCACTCCAACGAGCACTTCATTGCATTCAAACAGTCCCTCACTACTTTCAAGACCACACTCACCACAGCTAAACAAACCTACTTCTCATATCTCATATCCTCCCTGTCTCACAACCCTAAACAGTTATTCAACACCTTCAATTCTCTCCTCCGTCCCCCAGCACCTCCTCCCTCCCCACTTATCTCAGCTGAAGACTTTGCCTCATTTTTCAAGCAGAAGATTGATAACATCAGAGACAGTTTTGGTCAACAACCCCCAGAGCCCTTCCTCCCGACTTCCCAGCCCTCCACCTCCAAAACCAACTTCTCCACCATTACAGAAGATCAACTCTCCACTCTACTCAAGATCGCATCTCACCTGTGCACTTGACCCGCTCCCATCCCACTTCATCCCAAACCTCACCACAGTCTTCATCCCAACCCTAACCCATCTCTTCAACCTATCACTAACAACTGGTGTTTTCCACTCAAGCTTTAAACATGCCTCCATCATACCTATCCTCAAAAAGCCTTCTCTTGACCCATCCTCTGTATCTAGCTATCGCCCTATATCACTTCTCCCCTATGCCTCCAAACTACTGGAACAACACGTCTACCTTGAACTGTCCTCCCATCTCTCTTCTTGCTCCCTCTTTGACTGCTTACAATCTGGCTTCCAGTCACACCATTCCACTGAAACTGCCCTAACTAAGGTCACCAATGACCTCTTAACCGCCAAGAGCAAGCGACACTACTCTGTCCTCCTCCTCGACCTGTCGGCTGCCTTTGACACAGTGGACCATTCCCTATTATTACAGACCCTCTCATCCCTTGGCATCACAGACTTGGCCCTATCCTGGTTCTCATCATACCTAACAGATCGGGCATTCAGCATCTCCCTCTCACACACCACCTCCTCACCTCGCCCCCTATCTGTCGGAGTCCCACAAGGTTCAGTCCTAGGGCCCCTGCTCTCCTCCATTTACACCTTTGGCCTGTGGCAGCTCATAGAATCTCATGGCTTTCAGTATCACCTCTGTGCTGATGACACACAGATCTACATCTCTGGACCAGATATCACCTCCCTACTAACCAGAATCCCTCAATGTCTGTCCACTATTTCATCCTTCTTCTCCGCTAGATTTCTGAAACTTAACATGGACAAAACAGAATTCATCATCTTTCCCCTGAGGAAGATGCCCTTGTAGCATCGATACGCGTGGGGCTCCAGTTCTCCCCAGCATTAGCACTTTATATTTGAACTACCTCATTTCTACTCGGCATCCTTGCACTTTGGGCTCCTTTGGAGTTTACTATCTGCCTCGCTCCTGGTCCTTAGGTGATATATTCCTTTACAACTTGGCTATTGTTTCTGGGTGGTATATCTTTATCTAACATGTGGTTATCTTACTCCCAGTTCTCTGGTTAACATCCTATATATTGTTTTGCTTTCATTGGAATTCTTATGGTGCATGAGGGGGCATACTCTGAGCCTAAATTTTGTATATATTATACCTTTGTCCACAATACTGTTTGATGTCTGTATGGTATAATTTGGTGGTATGAGTATTCATTAGTGTACGTGTTTCAATTCATATGCACGCACCTTCTCTAAATATTTGTCACATTGTTCAGTGCTAAAATGACATTTGTCTCCAACTGTCTGGGGGGTTGCATGTAGCCTACTAGCTATGTGCTGTTTTTTCTGTTTTTAAATGTTTTTAAATGTATGTCTCGTTTTGATGTGCCTTTTTGAATAAAGTTGTTATCTTTTCATGGTCGATCCCAGTGTTATGCATATCCTTTTTCTTAGTTTTTCTTCATAGTCTTTCTCATATGCATATGGTTGATCCCTGACTCACTTATGCTTTGTGGTGCCCGCTACCTTCTTTGTATACATATCTTTCCCCCATCTCACGCGACCCCCCCACCGAACCTATCCATTACAGTAAATGGCTGCCCACTCTCCCCAGTCCCACAAGCTCGCTGCCTCGGGGTAATCCTTGACGCTGATCTCTCCTTCAAACCACATATCCAAGCCCTTTCCACTTCCTGCCGACTTCAACTCAAAAATATTTCACGAATCTGTACATTCCTCAACCAAGAATCTGCAAAAACCCTAGTCCATGCCCTCATCATCTCTCGCCTTGACTACTGCAACCTCCTGCTCTGTGGCCTCCCCTCTAACACTCTCACACCCCTCCAATCTATTCTAAACTCTGCTGCCCAACTAATCCACCTGTCCCCCAGCTATTCTCCAACCTCTCCCCTCTGTCAATCCCTTCACTGGCTCCCCATTGCCCAGAGACTCCAGTACAAAACCCTAACCATGGCATACAAAGCCATCCACTACCTGTCTCCTCCATACATCTGTGACCTCGTCTCCAAGTACTTACCTACACGCAACCTCTGATCCTCACAAGATCTCCTTCTCTACTCCCCTCTTATCTCCTCTTCCCACAATCGCATACAAGATTTCTCTCGCGTATCACCCCTACTCTGGGACTCTCTACCACAACACATCAGACTCTCGCCTACCATCGAAACCTTCAAAAAGAGCCTGAAGACCGACCTCTTCAGACAAGCCTACAACCTGCAGTAACCACCGATCGACCAAACCGCTGCATGACCAGCTCTATCCTCGCCTACTATATTCTCACCCATCCCTTGTAGATTGTGAGCCTTCGTGGGCAGGGTCCTCTCTCCTCCTGTACCAGTTATTACTTTTATTGTTTAAGATTATTGTACTTGTTTTTATTATGTATACCCCTCCTCACATGTAAAGCGCCATGGAATAAATGGCGCTATAACAATAAATAATAATAATATATAGATGTCTGTGACAAATACAATTAGTACAGTGTGTGTGCAGCTTATTGCACATAGCTTTGCCCTTCCCACTTGACCTGTAGTGGTGGCAAGTGGGGCGATAGTTGGGGGGTTGATGTCACCTTTGTATTGTCAGGGGACATCAAGCCCCGAGGTTAGTAATGGAGAGGTGTCAATAAGAAGCCCCAATTACTAACCCCATAGTCAAATTGTATGAAAACACACACACCCAGAAAAAAGTCCTTTAATTGAAAGAATGACACAGACTCCTTTAATAAATCTTAATTAAACCATTCTTACAACCTAGCCCATTCCACCGAAGCCACTGTCATTTGCAAAAGAGTTTAGAAAAACAACAATATTCCTCACCTTTCCATATAGATGATGATAATCAATTTGTCTCACAATGGGTCCAGCTCTGCTACATCTAGATGGCAGGCTGCATGGTTTCATGATGCGACCATACAGCCTGCCATCCAACAGACACTGAGTACCGTGTGTTCAGTGTCTCTCTGTGAACTCCTATTACCTATCTGACAGCACCACGAGTGTGAGAAAGTTCTCCTGCTTGCGATGCCATCAGACACGTCGTGGGAGTTCACAGCCAAAGAACTCATGTCACCTGTGTGACGTCAGCGCGATTTTACCCGCACTCCAAATACACTTGAGAAAATAAATGGGTATGTGAGCTGCCCCATAGATTAACACTGGTACGAGTGCTATGCGATGTTTTCTTGCATAGTACTCGGCCATATTCTACGGTAGTGTGACACCAGCCTAAGGAAAAGCCTATGGGCCTGGTTCATCATTGCATTTTCGCCAGTTTTTGCTATGAATATTTCTCAATTAGTGAATTTGCTTGTCAAACAGGGACAATTCCTGCATGTTTTTTGGGTGTCTAACAGCCGTGAAACATGCAGCCGCGGGGACTCAAACATGTCACTCGAGCACCCGTGATACTTAGTGCATACCCGAGCACCCTAGGCAAACTCGAGTATCTAGCACTCGAGCTAATCACTAGTGGCCAGATCTGTGAGTCAAGGATTGGGATCTCAAGAGGCAGAAGTGATCTTGCTTGATATATTTCTTGGCATTGCACTCATCCACCACATTGGTGATGTTTCGAGCATGGGATGTCCCGGATTCCCACATACTGATCCTTCAGTGATACAATGTAACTGTAGCAGTGTGAGCCTGCTGCTCTTTTGTTGCTGGATTTGGAGGACTTCTGGAGTCCCAGGCCCGTCAGCACTGATGTAAATCTGCTCCAGTAGATTTATCTCTTGGGGTTCAGAGACCTGCATGAATAATGTAAATGGGGTCAGATGTGGCTTCTTCCTTCAATGCTCCAGCTGCACTGATGAGTGTTTAATGGCATTCCTTACCTCTAGAAGTGTCTCTTCCCTTTCCTCCCTACACGTCCTGACACCTCATGTACAACCTTCTGTGTAGGGGCGGACATACTATTTGTGCAACCTATGCAGCCACAGGGGCCCAAGAGGTAAGGGCAGAAGCAAAGCTATGGGGATAACACAGGGAAGGCAAGACATATCCAAGCGGGACCCTAACTTAGATAACCATGTTCTCAACTACGGGTCTAAAAGGTTAACCTCTCTCCTTGTGGAGAATGATATGCCTGACATGCCAGTGTAAGGAGACATATAGGCCATGCAATGCTCCTTTAGGAAATTAAATATGTAAATTGCAGGGCTCGTTAAAGTGAACCTGATATCTGATACATATATCAGACACTGGCTCTATGAACTCAGCAAGGTATCTGTAACGCTACAGAGAAAAGCATACTGTAATAACCAGCCTTCACCGCGCGCTGCCTTGGAGTGACAGGTCTCTGCCTGCATGCACATATATAAAGAGACCTTTAAATCCAGGGCAGCGAGCAGGCAGAAACTGCCGGGGACCCACATGTGAGACAAGTCTACAGCACGGCTTGGTCCCCAGTGTCTATTGAAGTATGCTTTTCTCTGAAATGCTGCAGCATTTCAGAGTCAAATTCATGCAGCCAATGTCTGATACATGCTGCCTGTGGATTGAGCGCCATGTATCCACTATCATGTTCACTTTAAAGGGACCTACAGTGTCAGGTCGGTGCTGTTATACTGATTGAAATGATACCTGGGTGATGAAATCCGTCTTGTGGTTGTTGTATAATCTTTATTTTCAGCTTTGAGTTAATGATATGCTCGTGCCCCGTGGGGGGGGGGGGGGCTTCATGTGGTGCTCTGATTAGATATTCATAATGCAGACTGCTGACAGGTCACTGATCCCTCACTGACCTGCCCCATAGTTTGCATAATGAATATCGGCATATACTGAAGAAAAAAAAAACCCGCTTCTGCAGGCAGGTGTCGGCCGTGGTACCTGCGCTGCAGTTGTAATCGCATGTTTACTGTGCACTTAATCCCTTTTGCTTATTTGAGAAAAAAAAAGAAGTCAATTTGAAAATGGTGCTTGGCTCGCCTGTGCAGTAAAAGCTGTCGGTGTGTATAGATTCGATACCTGCTTCTTGCTGAAGAAGAAAAAAAAAGATTTCCTCCTCCAAGACGGTGCCGCCCACGCCTGCGCAACAGCAGCTATCGGCGATCTCCGTGAGCTGCTACTGCGTAGGCGCGGGCGGCGCCATCATGGAGGAGGAATTTTTCTTTCTTCTCTAGCAAGATGGCGCCACCGGCCTAGCAGCTATCTAGCAGCTATCAGTGTGTATAGAGATCCGATAGCTGCTACTGCGCAGGCACGGCATGTCACTCCCCACAAGGAGAGATGTTACCCCTTGGACCCCAGTCAAAAGCCTCTCATACAGCCAAATTAGATTTCATGCTTTGCACTGAGGATGAGCAACACCCTGATACACGTGTCTGCTCATTGAGATTCTGGATTTACTTTCATTTTAAGTAATATTGCTCATTAAAGAGTCAATATTGACTTTTAGGATTGCTACTTTCATATAGGTGTCATTAGTTGTCCAATCCTCTTCCTCTTTGAAGAAACAATTCGCATACATCTATGGGGGAGCAGCATAATTATAATGGGTATATCAGAAGATCACAATTCTGATACTAAATAAAAACATTTTACAAAGAGCGAGACTGATATTACCACCATAGAGTGACCAAATAGTGGTAGATATCAGTTCAGTAGCCCATACAATCAACTGCAGTACTCAAGTGCCTTCGAAGAGCAATATTGCCCCCTCAATGCTCCAATAAGTAGCAATGCTATTTATAGTAATAATCCCCTCCTGCAGTACATCACTCCTGTCCCCTGTGTACACCCCCATCATGCAGTACATCAATGCTGTTCTCTGTATACAACCCCATCCTGTAAAATAGCACATCTGTTTAGAGATGGGGCTGCCTCCTTATTCGGCAAGCTATAGCGCTTACTGAATAAGCTGCAGAGGGAACCCAGATACATGGATCGTGCCGACTGATCGGCTGTTCGGCTCAGCAGCTGCCTATGTCGCGGCTGTGTGACACTCACAACACATGCATGGAGAGCCGGTTTGTTAGGCTCTCCATGCATCTCTACTCCTGTTCTCAATATACAGCCCTATCTTACAGGATATCACTCCTGTCCTCTATATACAGTTCCTTCCAGCCAGGACCGGTTTTAAGTTTAAAGTGTGGCCCAAAATGCTCACATATTTGCACCATCACGCAGAAACATTTTGGTTGTAATTGGAGTGGTCCACATTATTGAAGTTGTTCGATGCTTGTTTCCCGGACACTTTACACCGGCTGAGGAAAAATTATGCACACAGAGCGATCACTAGTAGACCAGTCTGTCCCTATACAGTATTATGTTATTAGTAGCATATATGCAGTTTTCGCCAGCAATGTGCTGCTGAGGACAATAATTTCTGATCCCACATAAACAATCCAATTACTCGATGAATAGGCAGCATTTTGCTGGTTTAGTATAATGCACCTCATAGTCCCCCACACAGTATAATGCATCCCAAAGTCCTCCGTATAGAATAAAGTGCCCCATAGTCATCCACATTATTATTATACATTTTTATAGAGCCATTTATTCCATGGCGCTTTACATGTGAAAAGGGGGCAAATATAGACAAATATATTAAACATGAGCAAAAAACAAGGCACACAGGTACATAAGGAGGGAGGACCATGCCCGCGAGGGCTCACCGTCTGCAGGGGATGGGTGAGGATACACTAGGAGAGGGTAGATAGTACAATGTGCTCCATAGTCCTCCACATAGTATAATAGAGTCCCCATAGACCTCCACACAGCATAATACACTCCCCATAGTACTCCTTATAGTATAATGCACACCACATATTCCTCCATATAGTATAATGCACTCCTCATAGTCCTCCATATAGTATAGTACACTTCCCATAGACCTCCATATAGTATAATACACTTCCCATAGACCTCCATATAGTATAATACACTTCCCATAGTCCTCAATATATTATAATGCATAACATTACTGTCGTGAGTGTGTCAGAGGCTGCAGTCACACTGCATCTAGCTGCAGAAGGTCTCAGCGGTTGGCTTTGCAGACTTATTCCTAGTCCTTCTGACTTTTGGATCCAATGGCAACCTCCCCCGGCTCTAGTTGACACACCTGGACTGGGGTGTTTATAACTCCCAGCTGACTGCTGGGAGTTACCGGTGATATTTCCATTTCCCTGTTGAGGCTTGGAGCTATAGCAGTCAGCTATCTTCCTCTTTGGTGTTTGGAGGACATCTGTGTTACTCTGAATCTACTCAAGCTTAGTGTTCCCCTTGTTTGTGTATCCCATCTGTCTTTAGTGGTAGTGGGGATTGACTAGTGCCTATCCGGTCCTTCCCTGTGCAGGGCTTATCACAAGGGTCAGGCAGGGGTTAGGTATCTTGCTCGGTGATAGGTGTGGAACCTATATAGGGACACTTAGGGCAGACAGGGTGACCTTAGATCTGCCTAGGGGTCTCCATTCCCCCCTTCCCTAGTATTGGGTTTCCTTCCCCTTTTCCCTTTGTGTTGCACTTATTCTTTCCTACACTCTGTGTGACTATAGCCCTCCATATAGTATAATGCACCCAATAGTCTTCCATAAAGTATAATGCACAACAGTCCTCCATACAGTATAATGTACTCCCTGTAGTCATCCATAAAGTATAATACACTCCCTATAGTCCTCAATATAGTATAATGCATCCCATAGTCCTCCATGTTGTATAATGCACCCTCATAGTCCTCCATACAGTGTAATACATTCCCCATAGTCCTCCATACAGTATAAAGCAACCCCCATGTAGCATAAGTCACTCAAATAGTCCTCCATAGAGAATGATGCAGCAGCCATAGAGTATAATATAGCTTCATATAAAATAATGCAGCTCCAAAGAGTGTAATACAGGCTCAAATAGTCTAATGCAGCCACCATAGAGTATAATGCAGCCAACCATAGAGTATAAAGCAGCCCACATATGGCATAAAGCAGCCCCACGTAGTATAATGCAGCCCCATAGAGTATAATGCAGCCTCAAATAGTATAATGCACACCCCATATTACTCCAGTATTATGGCCACCACATACTCACTGATTTAGAAATAAATAAATACATACTCACCTCTCAACGTTCGCACGCTGCTCGGGTCTCTGCAGCGAGTCAACTCAGTATCTCCACTGCTTGGCACAGCGTGGCGCACAATTATTTGATGTCATTGTGCAGGCTACATCAGAAGCAGATGGGGAATTATGGGAGAGGTAATGTCTCTCCTCCATCATTGATTTCAATGGAATCGGCATCTATGATGCTGATACAATTGAATGTGCGAAGCAGGTGTGGCTGAGCCCCATAGTGGCCGCATGGTGTGCTGCTATTAGCAGCACACCACTGGCTGGAGGAATGGGGGGCGTGGGCAAGTGCCTAGCTTGCCTGTCCCTAACGCCGTGCCTTAGGGACAGGCAAGTGTTATACTGCAGTGTTATACTGACCGACTCTTCCCATTTGCCCTGGTGCAGTGGAAAGTGGTGTCAAAGTTGTGGGGTTTATGTAATGTCCACTGACATCAAGCCCACAGGTTAGTAATGGCCCCTATTAATAACGCCATAGTTAGATTGTAAAAAATATAAAACACAGCTAGAATAAAATCCTTTGATTGAGATAGTGACACAGATGCCTTTAAAATGAAATAAAAAGCACAGTTATACTCACCTTTATGCCTAATCGATTGAAGTACATGTCACCTGGAAACAACAGAAAATAATAAGCAACCATGGTACTTACCTTTTTGCCTAATCCACTGAAGCCCATGTCACCTGGAAAAAAAGTTAAATAATAAACAACCATATCCCTCACCTGTCCAACATGAAGATAATCTATATCATCCCATGATGATCAAGATGATTTGGATAGCAGTCACATCAGTGACCTCTCTCCTTTCCAGCCAGCTCACACTTAGGGCTTGTTCACACGATCCTTTTTTCGCTGCGGATTTTTCAGGTCTTGATTTGAGAAAACCGCAGTGCAAAACCTGCGGTGGTTTTCACTGCGGTTTTCAGTCCTTTTTCTACTGCGGATTCCACTGCGGGTTTCCAGCTGCTTTTTCCTATTGGTGCAGGTGGAAAACAGCAGCGGAATCCGCAGAAAGAATTGACATGGTACTTCTTTTTTTCCGCAGAAAATCAGCGCGGATTTTCCAGCGGAAAAAAGGAACGTGGGAACAGCATTTTTTTTTTCCATGGGGTAACATTGTACTGTACCCTGCATGGAAAAAGGATGCGGATTCGCAGCTGCAAATCTGCTGCGGATCCGCAGCAAAAACCGCATTGTGTGAACATAGCCTTAGGCAGGAGCGTAATCATGCTGCTGCAGTGTGTAGTGCTGAACTGCCATGAGAGAGTTCAACAGTGATGAACCCCGGTGACCTCACTTGCTGCATGAGTCCTATGATATCAGCTGATCACCCAGCAGCCATCCTGTGCACAGCTTCTGTAAGTGCAAAGTCACCAGGACATACCCAGTACATCCAAGGTCGGGAAGCACTTCCCCACGAAGATGTACTGGGTGCATCCAAGGTCGGGAAGGGGTTAAAGTGTGATGCTCTCAACCTCTCCGTCCCTTCCTTCCCTTTCTATTTTGTCAGAGCTGGGAGAAACTGTAGTGGAAATGTCAAAAGTCACCAAATTTTGGCACCATCCCAAGCTGTGCTTAAATTTTGCGACTTTCAAAGCTTTTGCGCCAATAAACTCACCACACAGAGCACAAGGCCTCACACAACTATGTCAATGAAAAAATTAAAAAGTTACAGAAAGTGTAAAGAAACACATTTTTTTAACATATTTTCTATTTTTTTTTTCCAGTGCATAAAGAAAAAACAAACAAGCAACTATATTTGGTATCACCATAATGAAACCGACCTGGAAAATCATGTTGTCAGGTCATTTTGACTGCACAACGAACATCTTAAAGACAAAACTAAAAAATTTTTTGGTGGAATTGTGTTCTTTTCTTTTTATTATTTCACTGCACTTGGAAGGTTTGTATTGTATGGTAAAATAAATGGTGTCATTAAAAGCGGAAAAAACCATATGGCTATGTGGACAGAAAATTTAAAATGCTATAGCACTTGGAAATAGGGGAGGGAAAAACGAAAGGGGAAAACAAAAAATGATTTAATGGGTATGTTACAAAAACTTTTATCTAGTGTGTATTGGGTTCCTTAAAGGAAATCTGTCAGCATGCTTTTGCTATGTAATCTGACAGCACCATGATGTAGGGACAGAGACCCTGATTTGAGTGATGTATCATTTAGTTTACTGGGTGCAGCAGTTGAGATAGAATCACAGTTTTATCTACTGCAGATCTAGCAGAGCTCAGAATGCTGAGCTCTGTATAACCCCACCCACACCACCGATTGGCAGCTTTCTGGGCAGCCAATCAGTGGTGGGGGTGGGGTTGGACCAGGAGGCACGAGATACCTAGTCCTATAGTGATAATCTCTTGCTGATAAAACACTAATTTTATTGAAACAGCAAAACACAGCCCAGTAAGTGACACATTGATAGAATCAGGTTCACAGCTGCTACATCATGCTGCCCTGATATTAAATAGCAAAAACCTGGTGACAGATTCCCTTTAAAAAATGAAAAATGAATATCTTAGATGTGACTGGACTATTCAATTTTATGTGGCTTAAAGCTGAGGATTCAAGGAGTTATTTTCCCAATGTATAGTATGAGGACTTTTTCGGATATTTGCAGCAGCATCATGTACCGGGAGTTTTCTTTTTGTTTTTTTAAACTAGAAAAAAAAAAAATCCTGTCTGGAAATAGTATTTATGACAAATTGTGCTGGCTTCGATAAGTAAAAATATGCCTAAGTTATGCCAAAAATGCGGGGTACCCTTCTAAATCAAACAAACAGCTTTTAGGTTACTCAGCAGAGAACACTGATGTTTACAAACGTGGCCACAAATGAAAACACAAATGAGGGTCCCAGCGTAGAGACCGCACAGACGGGAGACCACTGGACGAGGCTGGCGGTCAGCGATGAGCTGTAGCAGAGAGAGCCAGACAAAATACATCCTACATACACACGGCTAGTTTTTTCTTAAAAAGTTAAATCAAGTAAACGTTGTGATGTTTAAAAGATAGGTAAGCTTTCAGGGGCATCATTTTTTACTCAAATGCATGTATTTTGGGCTAAAAATCATTTTTGTTGTTGGGTTTTATTAAAAATGTGGCCCCATTTCTGTTTTCTAGCTTCTGTATTGCTAGCAGCAGAATGAGTTACCCGAGAACCCATCAGTGAGCTCATTGTGATGGGAGACATTGTCACTGAACTGATATGCCCTTTTCTGAGCTCCTCTGTGCTCATTCATGGCCACATCAATGTTGAGCTGCACTTCATGTTCAGAAATTATAATCATAATTATTATTGTTTACATCCAAATGGCAACAGCCTGTTTTAACCTAATGCTTCTCACAGCTGCGTGTTTGTTACAATGGTATCTAGTTCAGACAATACTCAATACTGCACAGAATTCAGATTGATACATTGTAGCAAACTATCACCGCATGCGAGAGCTTTTTCTTCCGATGTTTTTCTGGCAAAAGGAATGTCTACACTGGATACAATTGTAACAGAACCTCAGCTGTGAGAAGTGGCAAAACTTAAAGACCTATGTTTAAAAAAAAAAAAAAGAATGATGCGCATCTGTACTTGTAGAAATGTGGAGCAATTTCTCTGGATTCTGGGAGGTTGATATAAGGTTTATAAACAGGATACATGTTCTTGTGAGGCGCAGTAAGTGGTTAATCTATGTTTAAGGAAATCTTGAGTGTGTTTAGAAAGCCTCCAGTGTGAATTCCTGCCGTACTATGGGATCGTGGCCACAGGACTGGATGTTGAAAGCCTCTCATACCTGGGATACCATTATAAAAGATAACAGGCCCAGCTCCGGCTAATAGCATTATTTTAGGTATTTCTCCGAGGAGCGGATACGGAGCCATTAAATAATCACTCGCCGCTCCATTTGTCAACGCTGAACATTTCTTTCCATTTATCTCCAGGTCTGTGATATGTCCAGAGTCGTGTCCTGGGGACAAAGAATGCGGCCCAGTTATTATCAGCATAATCCTGCCCCAAGTGACTGAGTAATTAGCGGCTCCACAGACCTCATCTAATACAGTCACTGATAGCACAGTTTTCAGTGTGATTGCAGGATAATTCTGGTCACATCTGACATGGAGAATTCTGCGGCAGTGACCACGACCATGCTTCATAACATGTGTGCAGCTAAATACATTTCTTTAATTCCTTCTCAACCATCAGATAGAACTTTATTTTCATATTCAACCTGGTATAGTTTTCTCCTCAGCACATTTCAACCAGCAACGTAATTTACAAATTCTATTATTACCCCAATGTGTAAAAAAATAACTACTATAATACAGCCCCCTAAGTACAAGAATATAACTACTATAATACTGCCCCCCTATTTACAAGTATATAACTACTATAATACTACCCCCTATTTACAAGAATATAACTACTATAATACTGCCCCCTATGCACAAGAATATACCTGCTATAATACTGTCCCCTATGTACAAGAATATAACTACTATAATACTGCTTCTAAGTACAATATTATAACTACTATAATACTGACCCCTATGTACAAGAATATAACTACTATAATACTGCCCCTATGTACAAGAATATAACTACTATAATAATATTCCTATGTACAAGAATATAACTACTATAATACTGTCCCCTATGTGCAAGGATATAAATACTATAATACTGCCCCTATGTACAGGAATATAACTACTATAATACTGTCCCCTAGGTACAAGAATATAACTACTATAATACTGTCCCCTAGGTACAAGAATATAACTACTATACTGCCCCTATGTACAAGAATATAACTACTATATTACTGCCCCTGTGTACAAGAATATAACTACTATAATACTGCCCCTATGTACAAGAATATAACTACTATAATACTGCTTCTAAGTACAATATTATAACTACTATAATACTGCCCCCTATGTACAAGAATATAACTACTGTAATACTGCCCCTATGTACAAGAATATAACTACTATAATACTGCCCCTATGTACAAGAATATAACTACTATAATACTGCTCCCTATTTACAAGTATATAACTACTATAATGCTGCCCCCTATTTACAAGAATATATTTACTATAATACTGCCCCCTATGTACAAGAATATAACTGCTATAATACTGTCCCCTATGTACAAGAATATAACTACTATAATACTGCCCCCTATGTACAAGAATATAACTACTATAATACTGCCCCTATGTACAAGAATATAACTACTATAATACTGCCCCTATGTACAAGAATATAACTACTATAATACTGCTTCTAAGTACAATATTATAACTACTATAATACTGCCCCCTATGTACAAGAATATAACTACTATAATACTGCCCCCTATGTACAAGAATATAACTACTATAATTCTGCCCCCTATTTACAAGTATATAACTACTATAATACTACCCCCCATTTACAAGAATATATTTACTATAATACTGCCCCCTCTGCACAAGAATATAACTACTATAATAATATTCCTATGTACAAGAATATAACTACTATAATACTGTCCCCTATGTGCAAGGATATAAATACTATAATACTGCCCCTATGTACAAGAATATAACTACTATAATACTGTCCCCTAGGTACAAGAATATAACTACTATAATACTGTCCCCTAGGTACAAGAATATAACTGCTATAATACTGTCCCCTATGTACAAGAATATAACTACTATAATACTGCCCCTATGTACAAGAATATAACTACTATAATAATATTCCTATGTACAAGAATATAACTACTATAATACTGTCCCCTATGTGCAAGGATATAAATACTATAATACTGCCCCTATGTACAAGAATATAACTACTATAATACTGTCCCCTAGGTACAAGAATATAACTGCTATAATACTGTCCCCTAGGTACAAGAATATAACTACTATAATACTGTCCCCTAGGTACAAGAATATAACTACTATAATGCTGCTCCTATGTACAAGAATATAACTACTATATTACTGCCCCTATGTACAAGAATATGACTACTATAATACTGCTCCTATGTACAAGAATATAACTACTAAAATACTGCTCCTATGTACAAGAATATAGCTACTATAATACAGCCCCCTATGTACAAGAATATAACTATTATAATACTGCTCCTAAATACAAGAAAATAACTACTATAATACTGCCCCATAAGTGCAAGAATATAACTACTATAATGCTATAAACCGTTACACCGATGCCTCTACCTTGTGCCAGTCATTACACTGGCTACCCATCCACTCCAGAATCCAGTACAAAACTACTACCCTCATCCACAAAGCACTCCATGGCTCAGCACCACCCTACATCTCCTCTCTGGTCTCAGTCTACCACCCTACCCGTGCCCTCTGCTCCGCTAATGACCTCAGGTTAGCATCCTCAATAATCAGAACCTCCCACTCCCATCTCCAAGACTTTACACGTGCTGCGCCGATTCTTTGGAATGCACTACCTAGGTTAATACGATTAATCCCCAATCCCCACAGTTTTAAGCGTGCCCTAAAAACTCAAGGTACAAGAATATAACTACTATATTACTGCCCCTATGTACAAGAATATGACTACTATAATACTGCTCCTATGTACAAGAATATAGCGACTATAATACTGCCCCCATGTACAAGAATATAACTACTATAATACAGCCCCCTATGTACAAGAATATAACTATTATAATACTGCTCTTATGTACAAGAATATAACTGCTATAGTACTGCCGTTATGTACAAGAATACAACTACTATATTACTGCTCCTAAATGCAAGAAAATATCTACTATAATACTGCCCCTATGTATAAGAAATTAACTACTATAATACTGCCATATGTACAAGAATATAACTACTATAATACTGCTCCTATATACAAGAATATAACTACTGTACTATAATACTGCCCCTATGTGCAAGAAATAACTACTATAATACTCATGTTATAGCAAGTCAAACCCCCCAACTGCTACACTCAGAAACCCAAATCTCATTAACCGCTTCATGACCTTGGGATTTTCCATTTTTCCGTGTTCGTTTTTCGCTCCTCTCCTTCCCAGAGCCATAACTTTTTTATTTTTCCGTTAATATGGCCATGTGAGGGCTTCTTTTTTGTGGGACGAGTTGTACTTTTGAATGACATCATTGGTTTTACCATGTCGTGTACTAGAAATCAGGAAAAAATTTCCAAGTGCGGTGAAATTGCAAAAAAAAAGTGCAATCCCACACTTGTTTTTTGCTTGGCTGTTTTGCTAGGTTCACTAAATGCTAAAACTGACCTGCCATTATGATTCTCCAGGTCAGTACGAGTTCATAGACACCTAACATGTCTAGGTTATTTTTTATTTATTTTTTATCTAAGTGGTGAAAACAAATTCCAAACTTTGCTAAGAAAAAAACAAATAAAAAATTGCGCCATTTTCCGATACTTGTAGCGTCTCCATTTTTCATGATCTGGGGACAGGTGAGGGCTTATTTTTGCATGCCGAGCTGGCGTTTTTAATGATACCATTTTGGTGCAGATACGTTCTTTTGATCGCCCGTTATTGCATTTTAATGCAATGTTGCGGCGACCAAAAAACGTAATTCTGGCGTTTCGAATTTTAGCGATCAGGTTAATCATTTTTTTTTATTGATAGATCGGGCGATTCTGAATACGGCGATACCAAATATGTGTAGGTTTGATTTTTTTTTTTATTGATTTATTTTGAATGGGGCGAAAGGGGGGTGATTTAAACTTTTATATTTTTTTTATTTTTTTCATTACTTTTTTTTTTACTTTACCATGCTTCAATAGCCTCCATGGGAGGCTAGAAGTTGGCACAACGCGATCGGCTCTGCTACATAGCAGCGATCATCAGATCGCTGCTATGCAGCAGAAATGCAGGTGTGCTGTGAGCGCCGACCACAGGGTGGCGCTCACAGCTACCGGGGATCAGTAACCATAGAGGTCTCAAGGACCTCTATGGTTACAATGCAGAAGCATCGCTGACCCCCGATCATTTGACAGGAATTGGCGATGCGCTCATTTCCGGCCGCCCGGCCGGAAGCGCTGGTTAAATGCCGCTGTCTGCGTTTGACAGCGGCATTTAACTAGTTAATAGCGGCGGGTGAATCGCGATTTCACCCGCCGCTATTGCGAGCACATGTCAGCTGTTCAAAACAGCTGACATGTCCCGGCTTTGATGCGGGCTCACCACCGGAGCCCTGCATCAAAGAGGGGGATCTGACCTCGGACGTACTATCCCGTCCGAGGTCAGAAAGAGGTTAATATTCCCTGCATGCCTTCTGTCTCTTTTAATTGTGTCGTTTGGAATTCTCGCTCAGTGTGTAATAAACTCTCCTTCATATATGACTTCTTCCTTTCTAATGCTCTTAACTTTTTGGCTCTTACTAAAACCTGGATCCAGCAGTCAGACACCACCACTGCTGCTGCTCTTTCATATGGTGGACTACACTTCTCTCGTACCCCAATATCGGACAAGAGAGCAGATGGAGGCATTGGTCTGCTTCTATCACTCAAATGTACCTTTTAGGTTATCCCTCAAGTACCCTCACTTGTCTTACCTTCTTTTGAGGGCCATGCTATCAGACTCTACATCCGCTTCTCCATGCGAGTGGCAGTGGTGTATCGTCCTCCGGGCCCCTCCTGGATCACTTTGCCACCTGGCTTCCACATTTTCTCTCCTGTGACATACCCACCCTTATCCTGGGAGTCTTCAACATCCCCATTGTTTTTCCCCCCTCTCCCCATCTGCTACTCACCTTTTATCTCTAACTAATTGTCTGTCAGTATTCCGGGTTTTCCAAATCAACTTGTGAATGATCTTGCCCTTTGTTAAGATGGAGTTTGCTGTTTTTGTCTGCCCTACTTCCTGTTAGTTTGTTTAAAACCCGGTTCAAGTGTCAGCTTCCTTGCTGGAGTATTCTGCTTCTGTTCACCTTCAGCTCAGCTGCTTGTTCTGAGTGTGCCTCTACCTCTGGCTCTGGACATTCTCTGCATATGTAAGCTACACTCTAAATGTTATCATTAGTCTGTTGACTTCGGAACTTAACCCTTGGTTCACTGCTCCTGGTAAGAACTGTGTTTTTGAACTATGTTTTTGGACTATGTTTCTGGACTGTGTGTTGCTACTTAATCCTTCATTTACTCCCCCTGGTGGGAGCCGTTGGAAACAACACCAGTATAATACTTTAATGTGAACCTGTTTCTGGACTTACTCGTGTTTATGCCACATCTGGGATCAACTTGTGAACTAGTTTCTGGACTTACCCGTGTTTATACCACATCTGGGATTAACTTGTGGACTTGTTCTGGACTTCCCTGTGTTTACTTCATACCTGGATTTGACTCTTTCTGAACCAACAGTGTTTTGGATCTGCACCATGTCACTTGTCACACTCATCTTTTGATCACCTTGCTGAGGACTCTGCCTTAAGAACTCTGCAGATTTGCTGTATATGATTCAAGGACTTGTTTCATTGCGTCACTGCGGGTTATCAGCATATTGTTTTGGGTGTTATTGCTGTTGTACAAATACACTATTTGCACTAAAGAAACCCGTCTCTGTCTATTCATTGCCCCACGCTATCAGAATCCTCGAGTTCCTACAATAGTATTACATTCTCCTACGCATGAAACTCCCTAGATCTGGTCTTCTCCCGGCTTTGCTCAGTGGATGATTTAACAAACTCCCCTCTCCCGCTCTCTGACCACAACCTTCTTTCATTCTCCATCAAGAACTGACATCCCGCTCAGGTCACCCCCACTTTCCATACTTATAGAAATATACAGGCCATTAACACCCAGAAACTTATAAAGGACTTGCAGTCATCATTGGCCCCTATCTCCTCAATCTCATGTCCTGATTCTGCACTGAAACATTATAATGAAACACTGCAAAGTGCCCAGGATGAAGCTGCACCTCCTATACATGAAACAACTCTGCACAGACGGCAACAACCCTGGCACACTCTGCAAAAACATTTCCTACAGCGGTGCTCCAGGTGCACCGAACGTCTGTGGAGAAAATCCAATCTACCCAAAGATTTCATCCATTCTAAGTTTATGCTTAACCCCTTTCTGTCATTGGACGTACTATTCCGTCCATGTGGGGTGGGCCCTACTTCCCAAGGACGGAATAGTACGTCCAGCACGATCGGCCGCGCTCACGGGGGGAGCGCGGCCAATCGCGGCCGGGTGTCAGCTGACTATCGCAGCTGACATCCGGCACTATGTGCCAGGAGCGGTCACGGACCGCCCCCGGCACATTAACCCCCGGCACACCGCGATCAAACATGATCACGATGTGCCGGCGGTGCAGAGAAGCATCGCGCAGGGAGGGGGCTCCCTGCGGGCTTCCCTGAGCCCCCCGCAGCAACGCGATGTGATCGCATTGCTGCGAGGGTCTTACCTCCCTCCCTGCCTGCTCCAGACCCGGATCCAAGATGGCCGCGGATCCGGGTCCTGCAGGGAGGGAGGTGGCTTCACAGAAGCCTGCTCAGAGCAGGCACTGTGAAGCAGCCTGCACTTCTCGCAGATCGGTGATCTGTCAGAGTGCTATGCAAACTGGCAGATCACCGATCTGTATTGTCCCCCCCTGGGGCAAAGTAAAAAAGTTAAAAAAAAATTTTCCAAATGTGTAAAAAAAAAATAAAAAAAAATATTCCAAAATAATGAAAAAAAAATATATATATTATTCCCATAAATACATTTCTTTACCTAAATAAAAAAAAAAACAATAAAAGTACACATATTTAGTATCGCCGCGTCCGTAACGACCCGACCTATAAAACTGGCCCACTAGTTAACCCCTTCAGTAAACACCGTAAGAAAAAAAAAAAAAACGAGGCAAAAAACAACGCTTTATTATCATACCGCCGAACAAAAAGTGGAATAACACGCGATCAAAAAGACAGATATAAATAACCATGGTACCGCTGAAAGCGTCATCTTGTCCCGCAAATAACGAGCCATGATACAGCATCATCAGCAAAAAAATAAAAAAGTTATAGTCCTGAGAATAAAGCGATGCAAAAATAATTATTTTTTCCATAAAATAGTTTTTATCGTATAAAAGCGCCAAAACATAAAAAATAATATAAATGAGATATCGCTGTAATCGTACTGACCCGAAGAATAAAACTGCTTTATCAATTTTACCAAACGCGGAACGGTATAAACGCCTCCCCCAAAAGAAATTCATGAATAGCTGGTTTTTGGTCATTCTGCCTCACAAAAATCGGAATAAAAAGCGATCAAAAAATGTGACGTGCCCAAAAATGTTACCAATAAAAACGTCAACTTGTCCCGCAAAAAACAAGACCTCACATGACTCTGTGGACCAAAATATGGAAAATTTATAGCTCTCAAAATGTGGTAACGCAAAAAATATTTTTTGCAATAAAAAGCGTCTTTCAGTGTGTGACAGCTGCCAATCATAAAAATCCGCTAAAAAACTCGCTATAAAAGTAAATCAAACCCCCCTTCATCACCCCCTTAGTTAGGGAAAAATAAAAAAAATGTATTTATTTCCATTTTCCCATTAGGGCTAGGGTTAGGGCTAGGGTTGGGGCTAGGGTTAAGGCTACAGTTAGGGTTGGGGCTAAAGTTAGGGTTAGGGTTGGGGCTAAAGTTACAGTTAGGGTTTAGATTACATTTACGGTTGGGAATAGGGTTGGGATTAGGGTTAGGGGTGTGTCTGGGTTAGAGGTGTGGTTAGGGTTACTGTTGGGATTAGGGTTAGGGGTGTGTTTGGATTAGGGTTTCAGTTATAATTGGGGGGTTTCCACTATTTCGGCACATCAGGGGCTCTCCAAACGCGACATGGCGTCCGATCTCAATTCCAGCCAATTCTGCGTTGAAAAAGTAAAACAGTGCTCCTTCCCTTCCGAGCTCTCCCGTGTGCCCAAACAGGGGTTTACCCCAACATATGGGGTATCAGCGTACTCAGGACAAATAGGACAACAACCTTTGGGGTCCAATTTCTCCTGTTACCCCTGGAAAAATACAAAACTGGGGGCTAAAAAATAATTTTTGTGGGAAAAAAAAGGATTTTTTATTTTCACGGCTCTGCGTTATAAACTGTAGTGAAACACTTGGGGGTTCAAAGTTCTTACAACACATCTAGATAAGTTCCTTGGGGGGTCTAGTTTCCAAAATGGGGTCACTTGTGCGGGCTTCTACTGTTTAGGTACATTAGGGGCTCTGCAAACGCAATGTGACGCCTGCAGACCATTCCATCTAAGTCTGCATTCCAAATGGCGCTCCTTCCCTTCCGAGCCCCCCCATGCATCCAAACGGTGGTTCCCCCCACATATGGGGTATCAGCGTACTCAGGACAAATTGGACACACATCTAGATAAGTTCCTTAGGGGGTCTACTTTCCAAAATGGTGTCACTTGTGGGGGGTTTCAATGTTTAGGCACATCAGTGGCTCTCCAACCGCAACCCATCTCAATTCCAGTCAATTTTGCATTGAAAAGTCAGATGGCAGGCACTCCTTCGCTTCCAAGCTCTGCCATGTGCCCAAACAGTGGTTTACCCCCACATATGGGGTATCAGCGCACTCAGGACAAATTGGACAACAACTTTTGGGGTCCAATTTCTCCTGTTACCCTCGGGAAAATACAAAACTGGGGGCTAAAAAATAATTTTTGTGGGAAAAAATTTTTGTTTTATTTTTATGTCTCTGCATTATAAACTTCTGTGAAGGCCTTGGTGGGTCAAAGCGCTCACCACACATCTAGATAAGTTCCTTAGGGGGTCCACTTTCCAACATGGTGTCACATGTGGGGGTTTCTACTGTTTAGGTACATTAGGGGCTCTGCAAACGCAATGTGACGCCTGCAGACCATTCCATCTAAGTCTGCATTCCAAATGGCGCTCCTTCCCTTCCGAGCCCTCCCATGCATCCAAACGGTGGTTCCCCCCACATATGGGGTATCAGCGTACTCAGGACAAATTGGACAACAACTTTTGGGGTCCAATTTCTCCTGTTACCCTCGGGAAAATACAAAACTGGGGGCTAAAAAATAATTTTTGTGGGAAAAAATGTTTGTTTTATTTTTACAGCTCTGCATTATTAACTTCTGTGAAGCCCTTGGTGGGTCAAAGCGCTCAAAACACATCTAGATAAGTTCCTTAGGGGGTCTACTTTCCAAAATGGTGTCACTTGTGGGGGGTTTCAATGTTTAGGCACATCAGTGGCTCTCCAAACGCAACATGGCGTCCCATCTCAATTCCTGTCAATTTTGCATTGAAAAGTCAAACGGTGCTACTTCCCTTCCGAGCTCTCCCATGCGCCCAAACAGTGGTTAATCGCCACATATGGGGTATCAGCGTACTCAGGACAAATTGTACAACAACTTTTGGTGTCCAATTTCTTCTCTTACCCTTGGGAAAATAAAAAATTGGGGGCAAAAAATAATTTTTGTGAAAAAATATGATTTTTTATTTTTACGGTTCTGCATTATAAACTTCTGTGAAGTACTTGGTGGGTCAAAGTGCTCACCACACCTCTAGATAAGTTCCTTAGGGGGTCTACTTTCCAAAATGGTGTCACTTGTGGGGGGTTTCAATGTTTAGGCACATCAGGGGCTCCCCAAACGCAACATGGCGTCCCATCTCAATTCCAGTCAATTTTGCATTGAAAAGTCAAACGGTGCTACTTCCCTTCCGAGCTCTCCCATGCGCCCAAACAGTGGTTTATCGCCACATATGGGGTATCAGCGTACTCAGGACAAATTGTACAACAACTTTTGGTGTCCAATTTCTTCTCTTACCCTTGGGAAAATAAAAAATTGGGGGCGAAAAATAATTTTTGTGAAAAAATATGATTTTTTATTTTTACGGTTCTGCATTATAAACTTCTGTGAAGTACTTGGTGGGTCAAAGTGCTCACCACACCTCTAGATAAGTTCCTTAGGGGGTCTACTTTCCAAAATGGTGTCACTTGTGGGGGGTTTCAATGTTTAGGCACATCAGGGGCTCCCCAAACGCAACATGGCGTCCCATCTCAATTCCAGTCAATTTTGCATTGAAAAGTCAAACGGTGCTACTTCCCTTCCGAGCTCTCCCATGCGCCCAAACAGTGGTTTATCGCCACATATGGGGTATCAGCGTACTCAGGACAAATTGTACAACAACTTTTGGGGTCCAATTTCTTCTCTTACCCTTGGGAAAATAAAAAATTGGGGGCGAAAAATAATTTTTGTGAAAAAATATGATTTTTTATTTTTACGGTTCTGCATTATAAACTTCTGTGAAGTACTTGGTGGGTCAAAGTGCTCACCACACCTCTAGATAAGTTCCTTAGGGGGTCTACTTTCCAAAATGGTGTCACTTGTGGGGCGTTTCAATGTTTAGGCACATCAGGGGCTCCCCAAACGCAACATGGCGTCCCATCTCAATTCCAGTCAATTTTGCATTGAAAAGTCAAATGGCGCTCCTTCGCTTCCGAGCTCTGTCATGCGCCCAAACAGTGGTTTACCCCCACATATGGGGTATCGGCGTACTCAGGACAAATTGTACAACAGCTTTTGGGGTCCATTTTCTCCTGTTACCCTTGGTAAAATAAAACAAATTGGAGCTGAACTAAATTTTTTGTGAAAAAAAGTTAAATGTTCATTTTTATTTAAACATTCCAAAAATTCCTGTGAAGCACCAGAAGGGTTAATAAACTTCTTGAATATGGTTTTGAGCACCTTGAGGGGTGCAGTTTTTAGAATGGTGTCACACATGGGTATTTTCTATCATATAGACCCCTCAAAATGACTTCAAATGAGATGTGGTCCCTAAAAAAAAAATGGTGTTGTAAAAATGAGAAATTGCTGGTCAACTTTTAACCCTTATAACTCCCTAACAAAAAAAAATTTTGGTTCCAAAATTGTGCTGATGTAAAGTAGACATGTGGGAAATGTTACTTATTAAGTATTTTGTGTGACATATCTCTGTGATTTAAGGGCATAAAAATTCAAAGTTGGAAAATTGCAAAATTTTCAAAATTTTTGCCAAATTTCCATTTTTTTTGCAAATAAACGCAGGTAATATCAAATAAATTTTACCACTATCATGAAGTACAATACGTCACGAGAAAACAATGTCAGAATCGCCAAGATCCGTTGAAGCGTTCCAGAGTTATAACCTCATAAAGGAACAGTGGTCAGAATTGTAAAAATTGGCCCAGTCATTAACGTGCAAACCACCCTTGGGGGTGAAGGGGTTAAAACATACAACACTGCTCTTCATCTTCACCTCTCCAAACAAACCTATTTCAACACCATCATCACCTCACTATCCTAAACATTGTAAAGAGTGCAGGCCCCAACCACGAATCTCTGAGCTGATGATCTGGCCAATTACCTCAAAGAAAAAATTGACCATATCCAACAGGAAATTTTCTCCCAATCCCCTCTTACCATGCACTGTCCTCCCTCCCCTACTGTATTTAGCTCACTCTGTCTTTGAACTAGTCACAGAAGAAGTGATCAGGCTCCTTGCATCTTCTCGCCCTACTACTTGCGCCAGTGACCCTATTCCCTCACATCACCTCCAGTCCCTTTCCCCTGCTGTCACCACTCACCTAACAAAAATATTCAACCTCTCACTCTCTTCTGGTATCTTTCCCTCTTCATTTAAACATGCCATCATAAATCCATTATTTAAAAAACTTCCCTCGACCAAAACTGTGCTGCTAACTATAGGCCTGTCTCTAATCTTTCCCTCATCTCTAAACTCCTCGAACGCCTTGTCCACTCCTGTCTTATCCGCCATCTCTCAGATAACTCTCTTCTCGACCCTCTTAAATCTGGTTTCCGCTCTTTACACTCTACTGAAACCTCACTAAAGTCTCTAATGATCTACTAACAGCTAAATCTAATGGTCACTATTCCATGCTAATTGTCCTAGATCTCTCTGCAGCATTCGATACTGTGGATCACCAGCTCCTCCTCACTATGTTCCGCACCATTGGCCTCAAGGACACCGTTCTCTCCTGGTTCTCCTCCTACCTCTCTGATCGCTCCTTCACTTTATCTTTTGCTGGCTCCTCCTCCTCTCATCTTCCCCTTACTGTTGGGGTTCCTCAAGAATCAGTCCTAGGCCCCCTCCTCTTCTCTCTATATACTGCCCCTATTGCAGATGTGGCACCCCAGAAGTTTGGGTACCACAGTAGTGCTGTCTTCCGCACGGGGACGATAGTGCTATGTCTGGAGACAAGTGAGATTTCCTTTGGTAGGTTTACACACACACAACACCTTCCACTTCCAGGCCTGGAGGGGGAGCTCCAAGCCCTGTTTTAGGGCAGCTTCCCTGAATAAAGATCTTGGTTTGGAGGTGGAGTGAGCTCAGTCTGTAGTGAAGGTCTGTGTGCGAGGACAGGCAGGAATGGAGCACAGAGGAAAGAGAGAGCTCCAGGAGGCCACGAGCAGGCCTCTGAAGAGCGATAGCGCAAGTATCCGGGTACCAGGAGCCCAAGGCTTACGTGGATTACAACACACGGAGCAAAACCGGAGGGCATTGTAATACAGTGATGTTGCCCATAATTACCTGTGGCACAGCAGCACTCGGGAGCCTAGAGTCGCAGCTAGAGGACACCAACAATCACCACTCGAGCTGCCTGCCATACAGGTACCTGTCCCAGAACAGGAGAACAAACAACTACCTTGCAGAGACACTTAGTGGCAACGGGGATTTAGAGACAGAAAGCACAAAATGGTAGGCTCCCACCTGAGTTACCCAGGGGAACTTGCTTGTCTCTGGACTGCCCGTACTTCTCTGCCTGCCCTGTGGTCTGGAGCCGTGGACTGTGGCCACTGGAACCAACAGTAAACAAGGTAAAGAGACTGCAATCCTGTGTCCTTGTTCTTCTCTGCACCTCTCACCATACCACCATCTACACACTGGGAGCCCTGGGGATATACTTCACCTGTGGGAAGATATACCATCTAGCTGCCATAACATCACCCCAGAGAACCCCTTAACCTCTTTCTACCATTGCACGTACTATTCCATCCATGTGGGGTGGGCCCTGCTTCCCATGGATGGAATAATACGATCACGGCCGGGTGTCAGCTGACTATCGCAGCTGACATCCGGCACTATGTGCCAGGAGCGGTCACGGACCGCTCCTGGCACATTAACCCCCGGCACACTACGATCAAAGATGATTGCAGCGTTCCAGCGGCATAGAGAAGCATCGCGCAGGGAGGGGGCTCCCTGCGTGCTTCCCTGAGACCATCGGAGCAACGCGATGTGATCGCGCTGCTCCGAGGGTCTCCTGTTGTGAAATTGGATTCTGGGCTCCCCCGGTGGCCACTTGTGGAATTGAACTTGTGTGCATCATCCCCTCTGTTCACCTGCTCCTATCAGGATGTGGGAGTCGCTATATAACCTTGCTCCTCTGTCAGTTTCTTGCCGGTCAACAATGTAATCAGAAGCCTTCTGTGCTTGTTCCTGCTACTAGACAACTCCCAGCTAAGTTGGACTTTTGTCCTTTTGTGTTTTTGCATTTTGTTCCTGTTCACAGCTGCTGTTTCGTTACTGTGTCTGGAAAGCTCTTGTGATCGGAAATTGCCACTCTGGTGTTATGAGTTAATGCTAGAGTCTTAAAGGAATTTCTGGATGGTGTTTTGATAGGGTTTTCTGCTGACCATGAAAGTGTCCTTTCTGTCTTCCTGCTATCTAGAAAGCGGACCTCGATTTTGCTAATCCTATTTTCATACTACGTTTGTCATTTCATCTGAAATCACCGCCAATATATGTGGGGGCCTCTGTCTGCCTTTTGGGAAAATTTCTCTAGAGGTGAGCCAGGACTGTCTTTTCCTCTGCTAGGATTAGGTAGTTCTCCGGCTGGCGCTGGGCATCTAGGGTTAAAAAACGTAGGCATGCTACCCGGCCACTTCTAGTTGTGCGGCAGGTTTAGTTCATGGTCAGTATAGTTTCCATCTTCCAAGAGCTAGTTCTCATATATGCTGGGCTATGTTCTCTCGCCATTGAGAATCATGACAGTTTGACCGGCCCAAAAAAGAGTTAAATTACTGGCTGAGAAAGGAGAGAAAAAAGAAGTCTGCTACAATTTTTTTTTTTATTTTTTTTTTTTTCCTCTAGTTCTGAGTGTGCTCTTAATTGAATCACTTGCTAGTCTGCCTATACTGCAGCCTTCCTGTCTTTCTCTCCTTCTAATCCTTGAATGGCTCTGTGTTCACCTGTTTCAAATGGATCTTCAGAGTGTAGCTACAGGTTTGAATAATCTCGCCACAAAGGTACAAAATTTGCAAGATTTTGTTGTTCATGCACCTATGTCTGAGCCTAGAATTCCTTTGCCTGAATTCTTCTCGGGGAATAGATCTCACTTTCAAAATTTTAAAAATAATTGCAAATTGTTTTTGTCCCTGAAGTCTCGCTCTGCCGGAGACCCTGCACAGCAGGTCAGGATTGTAATTTCCTTGCTCCGGGGCGACCCTCAAGACTGGGCTTTTGCATTGGCACCAGGGGATCCTGCGTTGCTCAATGTGGATGCGTTTTTTCTGGCCTTGGGGTTGCTTTATGAGGAACCTCATTTAGAGCTTCAGGCGGAAAAGGCCTTGATGTCCTTGTCTCAGGGGCAAGATGAAGCTGAAATATACTGCCAAAAATTCCGCAAATGGTCTGTGCTTACTCAGTGGAATGAGTGCGCCCTGGCGGCGATTTTCAGAGAAGGTCTCTCTGATGCCATTAAGGATGTTATGGTGGGGTTCCCTGTGCCTGCGAGTCTGAATGAGTCCATGACGATGGCTATTCAGATCGATAGGCGTCTGCGGGAGCGCAAACCTGTGCACCATTTGGCGGTGTCTACTGAGAAAACGCCAGAAAATATGCAATGTGATAGAATTCTGTCCAGAAGCGAGCGGCAGAATTTTAGACGAAAAAATGGGTTGTGCTTCTATTGTGGTGATTCAACTCATGTTATATCAGCATGCTTTAAGCGTACTAAGAAGCCTGACAAGTCTGTTTCAATTAGCACTTTACAGTCTAAGTTTATTCTATCTGTGACCCTGATTTGTTCTTTGTCATCTATTACCGCGGACGCCTATGTCGACTCTGGCGCTGCTTTGAGTCTTATGGATTGGTCCTTTGCCAAACGCTGTGGGTATGATTTGGAGCCACTGGAGGCTCCGATACCTCTGAAAGGGATTGACTCCACCCCATTGGCTAGTAATAAACCACAATACTGGACACAAGTGACTATGCGTGTTAATCCGGATCACCAGGAGGTTATTCGCTTTCTGGTGCTGTATAATCTACATGATGTTTTGGTGCTGGGATTGCCATGGCTGCAATCTCATAACCCAGTCCTCGACTGGAGAGCTATGTCTGTGTTAAGCTGGGGATGTAAAGGAACTCATGGGGACGTACCTTTGGTTTCCATTTCATCAGCTATTCCCTCTGAGATTCCTGAATTCTTGTCTGACTTTCGTGACGTTTTTGAAGAACCCAAGGTTGGTTCACTACCTCCGCACCGGGAGTGCGATTGTGCCATAGACTTGATTCCGGGTAGTAAATACCCTAAGGGTCGTTTATTTAATCTGTCTGTGCCTGAACACGCTGCTATGCGAGAATATATAAAGGAGTCCTTGGAAAAGGGACATATTCGTCCTTCGTCATCTCCCTTAGGAGCCGGTTTTTTCTTTGTGTCTAAGAAAGACGGCTCTTTGAGGCCGTGTATTGATTATCGACTTTTGAATAAAATCACGGTTAAATATCAATATCCGTTACCACTGCTTACTGATTTGTTTGCTCGTATAAAGGGGGCCAAGTGGTTCTCTAAGATTGATCTCCGTGGGGCGTATAATTTGGTGCGAATCAAGCAGGGGGATGAGTGGAAAACCGCATTTAATACGCCCGAGGGCCATTTTGAGTATTTGGTGATGCCTTTTGGTCTTTCCAATGCCCCTTCAGTCTTCCAGTCCTTTATGCATGACATTTTCCGCGATTATTTGGATAAATTTATGATTGTGTATCTGGATGATATTCTGATTTTTTCGGATGACTGGGACTCTCATGTCCAGCAGGTCAGGAGGGTTTTTCAGGTTTTGCGGTCTAATTTCTTGTGTGTGAAGGGTTCTAAGTGTGTTTTTGGGGTTCAAAAGATTTCTTTCTTGGGATACATTTTTTCCCCCTCTTCCATCGAGATGGATCCTGTCAAGGTTCAGGCTATTGGTGATTGGACGCAACCCTCTTCTCTTAAGAGTCTTCAGAAATTTTTGGGCTTTGCTAACTTTTATCGTCGATTTATTGCTGGTTTTTCTGATGTTGTAAAACCATTGACTGATTTGACTAAGAAGGGTGCTGATGTTGCTGATTGGTCCCCTGATGCTGTGGAGGCCTTTCGGGAGCTCAAGCGCCGCTTTTCTTCCGCCCCAGTGTTGCGTCAGCCTGATGTTGCTCTTCCTTTTCAGGTTGAGGTCGACGCTTCTGAAATCGGAGCTGGGGCGGTGTTGTCGCAGAGAAGTTCCGACTGCTCCGTGATGAGACCTTGTGCCTTTTTTTCCCGTAAATTTTCGCCCGCCGAGCGGAATTATGATATTGGGAATCGGGAGCTTTTGGCCATGAAGTGGGCTTTTGAGGAGTGGCGTCACTGGCTTGAGGGGGCCAGACATCAGGTGGTGGTATTGACTGACCACAAAAATTTAATTTACCTTGAGTCTGCCAGGCGCCTGAATCCTAGACAGGCGCGCTGGTCGTTGTTTTTCTCTCGGTTTAATTTTGTGGTGTCGTACCTACCGGGTTCTAAGAATGTTAAGGCGGATGCCCTTTCTAGGAGTTTTGAGCCTGACTCCCCTGGTAATTCTGAGCCCACAGGTATCCTTAAAGATGGAGTGATATTGTCTGCCGTTTCTCCAGACCTGCGGCGGGCCTTGCAGGAGTTTCAGGCGGATAGACCTGATCGTTGCCCACCTGGTAGACTGTTTGTTCCTGATGATTGGACCAGTAGAGTCATCTCTGAGGTTCATTCTTCTGCGTTGGCAGGTCATCCTGGAATCTTTGGTACCAGGGATTTGGTGGCAAGGTCCTTCTGTTGGCCTTCCCTGTCACGAGATGTGCGAGGCTTTGTGCAGTCTTGTGACGTTTGTGCTCGGGCCAAGCCTTGTTGTTCTCGGGCTAGTGGATTGTTGTTGCCCTTGCCTATCCCGAAGAGGCCTTGGACGCACATCTCGATGGATTTTATTTCGGATCTGCCTGTTTCTCAGAAGATGTCTGTCATCTGGGTGGTGTGTGACCGTTTCTCTAAGATGGTCCATCTGGTTCCCTTGCCTAAGTTGCCTTCTTCTTCCGAGTTGGTTCTTCTGTTTTTTCAAAATGTTGTTCGTTTGCATGGTATTCCTGAGAATATCGTTTCTGACAGAGGGACCCAATTCGTGTCTAGATTTTGGCGGGCATTCTGTGCTAGGATGGGCATAGATTTGTCTTTTTCGTCTGCTTTCCATCCTCAGACTAATGGCCAGACCGAGCGGACTAATCAGACCTTGGAGACATATTTGAGGTGTTTTGTGTCTGCGGATCAGGATGATTGGGTTGCTTTTTTGCCTTTGGCGGAGTTCGCCCTCAATAATCGGGCCAGCTCTGCCACCTTGGTGTCCCCGTTTTTCTGTAATTTGGGGTTTCATCCTCGATTTTCCTCCGGTCAAGTGGAATCTTCGGATTGTCCTGGAGTGGATGCTGTGGTGGAGAGGTTGCATCAGATTTGGGGGCAGGTGGTGGACAATTTGAAGTTGTCCCAGGAGAAGACTCAGCTTTTTGCCAACCGCCGTCGTCGTGTTGGTCCTCGGCTTTGTGTTGGGGACTTGGTGTGGTTGTCTTCTCGTTTTGTCCCTATGAGGGTTTCTTCTCCTACGTTTAAGCCTCGGTTCATCGGCCGTACAAGATATTGGAGATTCTTAACCCTGTGTCCTTCCGTTTGGACCTCCCTGCATCCTTTTCGATTCATAATGTTTTTCATCGGTCATTGTTGCGCAGGTATGAGGTACCGGTTGTGCCTTCCGTTGAGCCTCCTGCTCCGGTGTTGGTTGAGGGTGAGTTGGAGTACGTTGTGGAAAAGATCTTAGACTCTCGTGTTTCCAGACGGAGACTCCAGTATCTGGTCAAATGGAAGGGATACGGTCAGGAGGATAATTCTTGGGTCACTGCCTCTGATGTTCATGCCTCCGATTTTGTCCGTGCCTTTCATAGGGCTCATCCTGATCGCCCTGGTGGTTCTGGTGAGGGTTCGGTGCCCCCTCCTTGAGGGGGGGGTACTGTTGTGAAATTGGATTCTGGGCTCCCCCGGTGGCCACTTGTGGAATTGAACTTGTGTGCATCATCCCCTCTGTTCACCTGCTCCTATCAGGATGTGGGAGTCGCTATATAACCTTGCTCCTCTGTCAGTTTCTTGCCGGTCAACAATGTAATCAGAAGCCTTCTGTGCTTGTTCCTGCTACTAGACAACTCCCAGCTAAGTTGGACTTTTGTCCTTTTGTGTTTTTGCATTTTGTTCCTGTTCACAGCTGCTGTTTCGTTACTGTGTCTGGAAAGCTCTTGTGATCGGAAATTGCCACTCTGGTGTTATGAGTTAATGCTAGAGTCTTAAAGGAATTTCTGGATGGTGTTTTGATAGGGTTTTCTGCTGACCATGAAAGTGTCCTTTCTGTCTTCCTGCTATCTAGAAAGCGGACCTCGATTTTGCTAATCCTATTTTCATACTACGTTTGTCATTTCATCTGAAATCACCGCCAATATATGTGGGGGCCTCTGTCTGCCTTTTGGGAAAATTTCTCTAGAGGTGAGCCAGGACTGTCTTTTCCTCTGCTAGGATTAGGTAGTTCTCCGGCTGGCGCTGGGCATCTAGGGTTAAAAAACGTAGGCATGCTACCCGGCCACTTCTAGTTGTGCGGCAGGTTTAGTTCATGGTCAGTATAGTTTCCATCTTCCAAGAGCTAGTTCTCATATATGCTGGGCTATGTTCTCTCGCCATTGAGAATCATGACAGTCTCCTACCTCCTTCTCCCTGCAGGCCCCAGATCCAAAATGGCTGTGGGGCTGCTTCCGGGTCCTGCAGGGAAGTGGCTTACAAGCGCCTGCTCAGAGCAGGCGCTGGTAAGCCAGGAGCACTGCCTGTCAGATCGCTGATCTGACACAGTGCTGTGCAAAGTGTCAGATCAGCGATCTGACACTATAGTGTGATGTTCCCCCCTGGGGCAATGTAAAAAAGTAAAAAAAAAAATATTTACATGTGTAAAAAAAAATAAAAAATCCCAAATAAAGAAAAAAATATATATATTGTTCCAATAAATACATTTTTTTAATCTAAATTTAAAAAAAACAATAAAAGTGCACATATTTAGTATTGCCGCATCCGTAATGACCCGACATATAAAACTGTCCCACTAGTTAACCCCTTCAGTGAACACCATAAAAAAAGGGGCAAAAAACAACGCTTTATTATCATATCGCCAAGCAAAAAGTGGAATAACACGCGATCAAAAAGACGGATATTAATAACCATGGTACCGCTGAAAATGTCATCTTGTCCCACAAAAATGATCCGCCATACAGCGTCGTCAGCGAAAAAATAAAAAAGTTATAGTCCTCAGAATGAAGCAATGCAAAAATAATTATTTTTTATATCAAATAGTTTTTATCGTATAAAAGCGGTAAAACATAAAAAAATTATAAATTAGATATCGCTGTAATCATACTGACCCGAAGAATAAAACTGCTTTATCAATTTTACCAAGCGTGGAACGGTATAAATGCCCCCCAAAAGAAATTCATGAATAGCTGGTTTTTGGTCATTCTGCCTCACAAAAATCGGAATAAAAAGCGATAAAAAAAATGTCACGTGCCCCAAAATGGTTCCAATAATAACGTCAACTCGTCCCGCAAAAAACAAGACCTTACATGCCTCTGTGGACCAAAATATGGAAAAATTATAGCTCTCAAAATGTGGAGACACACAAACTATTTTTTGCAATAAAAAGCGTCTTTTAGTGTGTGACAGCTGCCAATCATAAAAATCCGCTAAAAAACCCGCTATAAAAGTAAATCAAACCCCCCTTAGTTAGGGAAAAATAATAACATTTTAAAAATGTATTTATTTCCATTTTCCCATTAGGGTTAGGGTTAGGGTTGGGGCTAAAGTTAGGGTTGGGGCTAGGGTTATGGTTGGGGATAGGGTTAGGGTTACAGTTAGGGTTGGGGCTAAAGTTAGGGTTGGGGCTAAAGTTAGGGTTGGGGCTAACGTTAGGGATAGGGTTGGGGCTAAAGTTAGGGTTAGGGTTACATTTAGGGTTGGGGCTAAAGTTAGGGTTGGGGCTAAAGTTAGGGTTTGGATTACATTTACGGTTGGGATTAGGGTTGGGATTAGGGTTACGGGTGTGTCAGGGTTAGGGGTGTGGTTAGGGTTACCGTTGGGATTAGGGTTAGGGGTGTGTTTGGATTAGGGTTTCAGTTAGAATTGGGGGGTTTCCACTGTTTAGCACATCAGGGGCTCTCCAAACGCGACATGGCGTCCGATCTCAATTCCAGCCAATTCTGTGTTGAAAAAGTAAAACAGTGCTCCTTCCCTTCCGAGCTGTCCCGTGAGCCCAAACAGGGGTTTACCCCAACATATGGGGCATCAGCGTACTCAGGACACATTGGACAACAACTTTTGGGGTCCAATTTCTCCTGTTACCCTTGGGAAGATACAAAACTGGGGGCTAAAAAACAATTTTTGTAGAAAAAAAGATTTTTTATTTTCATGGCTCTGCGTTATTAACTGTAGTGAAACACTTGGGGGTTCAAAGTTCTCACAACACATCTAAATAAGTTCCCTGGGGGGTCTAGTTTCCAATATGGGGTCACTTGTGTGGGGTTTCTACTGTTTAGGTACATCATGGGCTATTCAAATGCAACATGACACCTGCAGACCAATCCATCTAAGTCTGCATTTGACAGCGCTCCTTCCCTTCCGAGCTCTGCCATGCGCCCAAACGGTGGTTCCCCCTCACATATGGGGTATCAGCGTACTCAGGACAAATTGGACAACAACTTTTGGGGTCCAATTTCTCCTGTTACCCTTGGGAAAATACAAAACTGGGGGCTAAAAAATAATTTTTGTGGAAAAAAAATAATTTTTATTTTCACGGCTCTGTGTTATAACCTTCTGTGAAGCACTTGGTGGGTGAAAGTGCTTACTACACATCTAGATAAATTCCTTAAGGGGTCTACTTTCCAAAATGGTGTCACTTGTGGGGGGTTTCAATGTTTAGGCACATCAGGGGCTCCTCAAACGCGACATGGCATCCTATCTCAATTCCAGTCAATTTTGCATTGAAAACTCAAATGGCGCTCCTTCCCTTCCGAGCTCTGCCGTGCGCCCAAACAGTAGTTTACTTCCACATATGGGGTATCAGCGTACTCAAGACAAATTGCTCAACAACCTTTGGGGTCCAATTTCTTCTGTTACACTTGGGAAAATAAAAAATTTGGGGCAAAAATATCATTTTTGTGAAATAATATGATTTTTTATTTTTACGGCTCTGCATTGTAAACTTCTGTGAAGCACTTGGTGGGTTAAAGTGCTTACCACACATCTAGATAAGTTCCTTAGGGGGTCTACTTTCCAAAATGGTGTCACTTGTGGGGGGTTTCAATGTTTAGGCACATCAAGGGCTCTCCGAACGCGACATGGCGTCCTATCTCAATTCCAGTCAATTTTGTATTGAAAAGTCAAATGGCGCTCCTTCACTTCCGAGCTCTGCTGTGCACCCAAACAGTGGTTTACCCCTACATATGGGGTATCAGCGTACTCAGGATAAATTGCACAACAATTTTTGGCATACAATTTCTCCTGTTACCCTTGGTAAAATAAAACAAATTGGAGCTGAATAAATTTTTTGTGAAAAAAAATTAAGTGTTCATTTTTTTTTATTATTCTGAAAAGTTCCCAGGCTCGAGTTCATATGAGTTCATCCAGCAGGGGGCGCATCACCGCGACTTGAGGTAACTACAGTACATTCCCCTGCACTCCATTCATTCACCAAGTTTTACAGGCAGGAGCACAGCTGCATTAGCAGTGCTCCTCGGTGTAAAATGATTTAACCCCTTCAGATGGATTTACAGCGTGGGACAAGACTGAACGACAGAAGGTATAGAATATTGTTGTTTGTTTTGTTTAACTTTATTTCAGGTGACAAGGGTCTTCAGGTGGATTAAGAGTATAATAAAATATTAAAACACCACGTGTCTTTATTTCATTAAAATACTTTTTAATAATGTGTGTGTTTTATTAACCATTTTGTACTATTGGATTAATAAAGGATAGGTGTCATAATTGACGCCTCTCCATTATTAAGCTGGCTTAATGTCACCTTACAATAGCAAGGTGATATTAACCCTTCATTACCCTATATCCCACCTCTACATGGGAGTGAGAAGAGAGTGGCCAAGTGCCAGAATAGGCGCATCTTCCAGATGTGCCTCTTCTGGGGTGGCTGGGGGCAGATGTTTTTAGCCAGGGGTGGTCCTATAACCATGGTCCCTCTCTAGGCTATTAATATCTGCCCTCGGTCACTGGCTTTCCCACTCTGGCGGAGAAAATTGCGCGGGAGCCCACGCCAATTTTTTCCGGGATTTAACCCTTTAATTGCTAGAGACCACAAATTTTACACAGAGACACTTGGTACATTAGTAAAGAGGAATATGTAATAAAAGAAGGGATATGAGATGGTTTACTGTATGTAAACCATGTTTCATACCCTGTCGGGTTTGTGAAGGAGATAGCAAAAGCCGGCAATTGAATTACCGTTTTTTTGCTATCTTCTCTTCTATTTTCTGAATTAAATATAAATATATATATATATATGTGTCTCACTGACATATATATATATATATATATATATATATATATATATATATATATGTATATACTAGATGGTGGCCCGATTCTAACGCATCGGGCATTCTAGAATATGCATGTCCATGTAGTATATTGCCCAGTTACGTAGTATACAGCACAGAGCCACGTAGTATATTGCCCAGTGACGTAGTATATTGCCCAGCCATGTAGTATATTGCCCAGTTACATTGTATATTGCCCAGTGATGTAGTATACAGCACAGAGCCACGTAGTATATTACACAGCCCATGTAGTATATTGCCCAGTAGTTACGTCGTATATTGCCCAGCGACGTAGTATATTGCCCAGCTACGTAGTATATTGCCCAGCCACGTATGACACAGGTTAAAAAAATAAAAAATAAACATATACTCACCTTCTGCAGGCGCGTTGTAGCTCTGTTGCCTGTGTGGGGTGCAGGCGGCAGCTTCCGGTCCCAGGGTGTGATGACGTCGCAGTCACGTGACCGTGTCGCGGTCACATGACCGTGACGTCACGGCAGGTCCTTGTCGCGCAGGAACTGTGATGACGTCGCGGTCACATGACCGTGTAGCGGTCACATGACCGTGACGTCACGGCAGGTCCTTTCCGCGCAGGCGCACAGGACTTGTGATGATGTCGCGGTCACATGACCGTGACGTCATGGCAGGTCCTTCTGCCAGACCATCCTTGCCACCTGAACGTGCCGCTTGCATCGCGAGGAGCGGGAAAGGCGGCGTAGGTGAGTATATAATCATTTTTTATTTTATTTTTATTATTTTTAACATTAGATGTTTTTACTATTGACGCTGCATAGGCTGCGTCAATAGTAAAAAACTTGGTCACACAGGGTTAATAGCAGCGGTAACGGAGTGCGTTACCCGCGGCATAACGCGGTCCGTTACCGCCGGCATTAACCCTGTGTGAGCGGTGACCGGAGGGGTGTATGCGGGCGCCGGGCAGTGAGTGCGGGGAGTAAGGAGTGGCCATTTTCTTCCGGACTGTGCGCGTCGCTGATTGGTCGTGCCAATGGTCATGGGCGTTTTGCCACGACCAATCAGCGACTTTGCTTCCATGACATACAGAGGCTGCGACCAATGAATATCCGCGACAGACAGACAGAAAGACGGAAGTGACCCTTAGACAATTATATAGTAGATACCTATTCTATGTGTACACATTTATTCTACCTATTCTATTCTGTCAGTGTGATTTTACTGTACACTGCACTGAATTGCCGGCTTTTCTCTAGAACACCGATGCGAATTTCTTGCAAGTCACACGCATGGTCCGTGTGTAATCCGTACTTTTCTCGCCCTCATAGACTTTAATTGGCGGATTTTTTGCGCAATACGCTGACAAACGCAGCATGCTGCAATTTTCTACGCCCGTAACATACCGTATATTACGGATGTGTAATATACGGCAGATAGGAGCTGGGCCATAGAGAATCATTGGGCCGTGCGCAATGCGTATTTTCTGGACGTATTTTCTGCGCTCATACGTCCGTAAAACTCGCTAGTGTGACGCCGGCCTCATAGTGACTTCAAATATGATGTAGTCCCTAAAAAAAAAAATGGTGTTGTAAAAATGAGAAATTGCTGGTCAACTTTTAACCCTTATAACTCCCTAAAAAAAAATGTTGGTTCCAAAATTGTGCTGATGTAAAGTAGACATGTGGGAAATGTTAATGTTGTGTGATATATCTCTGTGATTTAAGGGCATAAAAATTCAAAGTTGGAAAATTGCGAAATTTTCAAAATTTTCGCCAAATTTCCGTTTTTGTCACAAATAAACGCAGGTAATAACAAATAAATTTTACCACTAGTATGAAGTACTATATGTCACGAGAAAACTGTCAGAATCATCAGGATCCGTTGAAGCGTTCCAGAGTTATAACCTCATAAAGGGACAGTGGTCAGAATTGTAAAAATTGGCCCGGTCATTAACGTGCAAACCACCCTTGGGGGTAAAGGGGTTAAAGCAGCGTCGGTCCCCACTGACCGAATACCACAGGTGGTGTCACTAACATAAACCTTATCCCTTTAAAGACCTTTCCCCTTTTACATGGGCGCCCAGGGCCACGGACCGGGTCACAGCCACCGTGACATCCCCTGTGAACACCGGACCAGGCACCGAGTAACCCCCTTGCCCTGATGGGGCGCACCACACAAACAATCAGATTTGTTTTCCAGTACCATCTCTATGCTGATGACACCCAATTATACACCTCCTCTCCTGACATCACGCCTGCCTTTTTAGAAAACACCAGTGATTGTCTTACCGCTGTCTCCAACATCATGTCCTCCCTCTATCTGAAACTGAACCTATCAAAAACTGAAATCCTTGTGTTTCCTCCCTCTACTAACCTACCTTTGCCTGACATTGCCAAATCCGTGTGTGGTTCCACCATTACTCCCAAGCTGTTTATCTAAATGTTTATTGTTATGCTTAATGTTTATTGTCTGTACAAGTCCCCTCTAAAATGTAAAGTGCTGCGGAATATGTTGGCGCTATAGAAATAAAATTATTATTATTATAATTATAATACTGCTCCCTATGTACGAGAATATTACTACTATAATACTGCCCCCTATGTATAAGAAAATAACTACTATAATACTGCCCTATGTACAAGAATATAACTACTATAATACTGCCCCCTATGTACAAGAATATAACTACTATAATACTGCTCCCTATGTACAAGTATATAACTACTATAATACTGCTCCTATGTACAAGAATATAACCACTATAATACTGCCCCATATGTACAAGAATATAACTACTATAATACTGCTCCCTATGTGCAAGAATATAACTACTATAATGCTGCCCCATATGTACAAGAATAGTACTACTATAATACTGCTCCCTATGTACAAGAATATAACTACTATAATACTGTCTATATACAAGATTATAACTACTATAATACTGCCCCATATGTACAAGAATAGAAATACTATAATACTGCCTCTATGTACAAGAATAGAACTACTATAATACTGCTCCTATGTACAATAGAACTGCTATAATACTGCCTCAATGTTCAAGAATGTAGGAACAGGAGCAGGGAAACACTGCAGTAGTGATCAACAAGAGGATGTTCAGCACTTCCTTCGATAAGACCTCATTCCTTTATTACTCTTAGGAAAAATCCGTAATGTAAAGCGATATGTACGAGCACCATGTATGTCGTTAGGTCATTCCCTGCATCATCTTATATACAACTTGACCAATCACAAATGACATCCTCTCTTTGATCACTATTTACTGTGTATATTACTTCATGTCTGGTATCTTCAGTTCATTTTCTTTGGTTTATGGCCACTTTAAGGAAACCTCTCTAGATCTCTGCATAGAAGAGAGGTTGGAGGTTCAGTCTATCCCATCCAGGTGGAGCAGGATCTATAAATCCTCATGTGGGGGACCTATCAGAATCTCCCCCCACCCCTGCAGCCTCTGATTTTATTACCATGACTCTATCTCAGAAGTATTCTTGCAGTAAACAGAACTAATTTGCCCCCTCGCCTCCTTTTTCTTCCTTCAAACAGCTGTTGACATCTGTAATTCAGGAACAATCATGAACTTTCCTACACTGCGTCTGGCTGTAAACACATCACAAATCAGCAGCAAGCAGGGACTGAAGGTACAAGTCCTCCCCAACAGCTACATGAGGTCGCTTCACGTGACCTCTGTGGGATCTTTTTATCATTCCATGATTTTTAAAGGGGAACTCCACTCTAAAACTGCAAGTCAGCCTTCTCAATCTGAAGCCTAAAACTTTGTACACTGATTCTTTGTGTCCTGAAACTGCAGCGCTTCTTGTAACATGGAGCAGGGCGATATTCATGGGCAAGATACTGGTCTATTATGCCCGACACGTTACATGAAGATAGGGGACCTGGCTGGGTGTGTGGACTTGTACTGTGGGGCGCTACGCCCGTGCAGGCTGCATGCCGGTGACTTCGACTGTCCAGTTCAATGAGGGAGACCACCACTAAAAAATAAACTTTTTTACTGAACAATAACTTGATGGGAATTATGTGCAAAACATAGCGAGTGCACAGCTTCCTTCACAATACGAAGCATTTTACACACAGTCTCAGTTCCTTCCTCTGAACTCACTTGAACTCTTTTTCCATTGGCTCACCTGTCTTCACCACCACCCAGCACACTACTACAGTCCAGTTAGTGAGTCCTAGCTCAACCTGTGGTTCCGCATCCTCCTCCTTAAAGGAACTAGTTCACTATTTAACTTCTCTACTTCTGACGCCTTGGAACTTGCGCCCATGGCACTCTTTGTCTCACGTTCCCTGTTACATCCTAGCCCGTTACCTCTCTGAGTTATAAACTCAGGGCTATACTGCTAGCCGTCCTGTCCTAGGCCCCGTCTCTAGTCAATCACGCTGTCCTTCCTCCACTTTTCTCTCTCTTCCTCTTCTCAGCATTGTGCTATCCTCTAATTCAGTCTCCACTCACATTTGGGACACCCACATCATACAGCTTTGCTGATTAGTCAGACCTTCAATCTGCTTCTGTGGCATGCTGGGCCCTATCTAATGCCCTGACAGGAAACTGCTTCTGTCCCTTCACCTTAGCCCCTCACACTCTGGGCGAGTCCCAAACATTAACCCTAACTCTCCATACTGTCAGGCAAAATACAAAACCAACACCAATAATGCATGTGATAATACACATTACAGCCATTCTCATGTCTTCAAGGGGGGATGTGGGTGGAATATCCTTCTCCATACACAATCTCCTCAAGCTGGATTAACTTAAAAAATGATGTGTAGAAAGGTAAGGCAGTGCACTGTACAGGAGGATGAACTTGATATGACTAGTTCAAAACAACTACCTGGACAGTAGTCACCCTAACAGCCTCCCTTAATGCTTACTAGGCAATATGAATAATACCAGAAGAGGGGGTTTATCATTTATGAAAAGCTACATCCCAATGGTCTACCACGAGAGTGGATCTCTCGATGAGGACAACCAGTCTACAGAACATGGTCAGTAAGAGATGTGAAAATCAGTCACAGAACAAGCTGGTCTAGATTAAACAGATCTTGCAATGAGAATACCAGTTCTTGGCATTCAGCTGGCATTACCGATGGTCTCCCACCATGATCAGAGGTCAATTGAAGGGTTTATCCATCATCATGTAATTTACAGAAGAGGCAGCGATCAAATGCCCAGCCCTTTTTCCACAAAGCTGGACCAGACCATTGTGGTATTCCCAGCCCCTGGACCCCCAGCAATGTGACTGGTCAGAAGTACACGGCTTTAGCACAATTTGTTAACTGTATCTCATAATATCTCTCAGCTATAAGTTTCTCTTAGGCCAAAGTGCAACCATTCTGTAACCGGTGATCAGAGACAGTCATGCTTCCAAGAGGTGATAGTCATATTACCTCTATAGTGTGACCCGAGTGCCCCCATGAAGGGGTTAACATGCTATTTCCAGTCATGAGTGGGATTCAGTGGTCCATGTAAGTTGCCTGTGTCACTTTGTATTAGTTCCAGTGATGTGGGTTCCCAGCACTGAGAAAGGTCAGAGAACTGGTGGGGGGAGGTGTCAGACTGGAGTTACTGGTTTTCTTTTCAAAGACAATCTTGAACTGTGCTACCCTGTAAGAAGCTGATGTACAGCCTGAGTTATCCACGTAGGAATTCCAGTCTGAAATGACTTCCTACCTGGGGTAGTGATGCCCAATAAGCAGCCAGGGTGCCACAAGCTCAATGTATGTGTGATATGCTGCCTATGCCCCAGCAGAAAACGTGATATTGTCCTATACCCCAAGTGTCATTGTCCAGTTCTCCAAATGTCAGTATCATTAACCGGTACCCCAAGTTTCAGTGTATCTTTATCATGTACCCCAAGTGTCAGTGTTATTGTCCTGTACCCCAAGTGTTATTATTCTGTATCCCATGTCATTGTCCTGTGCCAGTGTCATTATACTGTATCCCAAGAGTCAGTGTCATTGTCCTGTACCCCAAGTGTCAGTGTTATTGTCCTGTACCCCAAGTGTTATTATTCTGTATCCCAAGAGTCAGTGTCATTGTCCTGTATCCCAAGTGTCAGTGTCATTGTCCTGTACCCCAAGTGTCAGTGTTATTGTCCTGTACCCCAAGTGTTATTATTCTGTATCCCAAGAGTCAGTGTCATTGTCCTGTATCCCAAGTGTCAGTGTCATTGTCCTGTATCCCAAGTGTCAGTGTCATTGTCCTGTATCCCAAGAGTCAGTGTCATTGTTCTGTATCCCAAGTGTCAGTGTCATTGTTCTGTACCCCAAGTGTCAGTGTCATTATCCTGTATCCCAAGTGTCAGTGTCATTGTCCTGTACCCCAAGTGTCAGTGTCATTGTCCTGTATCCCAAGAGTCAGTGTCATTGTCCTGTATCCCAAGTGTCAGTGTCATTGTTCTGTACCCCAAGTGTCAGTGTTATTGTTCTGTATCCCAAGTGTCAGTGTCATTGTTCTGTAACCCAAGTGTCAGTGTCATTAACCAGTACTCCAAGTTTCAGGTTGTCAGTAACCTGTACCCCAAACATCATTATCCTGCACCCCATGTCAGTGTCCTGTACTCCATGTCAGTGTCCTGTGCCCCAAGTCTCAATGTCATTGCGCCTTACCCCAAATGTAAGAGCCATTATCCTTTCCCTGAAGTGTCTGTGTATTAAATCCTTAACTGCACACCCTTGTCACATTGTGGTCTGTTCATCAGATGGTTACGTGACCGAATGTTCTAGTACAACCCACTGAATAATTCTTCACATCTGATTACTTTCAGAGGGATGAATTACGGGTAGTGGAGGAATTTTACTCTTTGTAATGTAATCTAGTCATGACTGTATACGTCACATATATTCCATTGGGGACAAACCAGACCAAACACAACTTGATTTGCGCTGGGGTCTGAGAGAGGTGAAGGCTCAGCGGTCACATTTAAAATTCTTTAGTGAAGCATCTGGTGGAAATTTAGAAGGTCACAAAGCAGACGTTATTTTCAGAGTCACCTTACCCCATCATCAATCATTATTAGGTGGCTCCATGTTGGAGAGGTGGGTAATCTACGCCCATGGGACATGTGCAGGTCAGGGCGAACCTCTAAGTTACCCATAACTCATGTCAGTAGCAGCCAGAGTGAGGAAACACTTTCTCAATGTTCTTGCATCTGGATTAACCAATGAAGTACTGCCAGATGGTAGGACCAACTTCAGAGAGATCTCAACTCCATATAAGTGGCAAATGGAGCTCTGTACATTATGCTGCAGTGGTACATTATTTAGGGAGCGCAAAATACCTAGTTCCAAACATCTGTCCACTTAGGTCTAAAACATTGACACTGAAAATATCATCAACCTGCGGAAGGTCTTCCAACGAGACAATACTAGACTAGTAAGCACCATCTTGTTAATCCATCAAGACACTTGCATGTTGGATTAGCAGGATGTCCTTACCACCAGATACCATGGTCATGATTCATGTCAACGAGTTACCCATTGTAATTCATAGGAAACCAGTTGGCATAACTTGGCATCTCTAAATGGCCGCAAACCTACATCATCTTCGAAGGATCATCTATAGCCTCTTTATTCTAGCAGTCAGACACTGTGGTTCTTACAATGCCAATGACAGATCCCCCGAACCTTCATTCACTTTCAAGTTTTCGGTATCTTTGAGTAAAGCCTCCGACTAAAAAGGATACAAAACTTGATGATATATGTCTCCAATGGGTCTACCTTTATCTCAATTATAGTACCACTGCTTTATTGGGAAATCCACCATCCTACAGTGGGGGAAAGTAAAGATGCACCATTGACCATTTTTTCAAGTACCAATCGCTCATCCTGATCTAAACATTGAGATTCCCCATGACCTAAACATTTGCATTTCTGATGTCAATGACTCTTTACTTCTAGACTTCACATTCAGGTTCTCAGCTCAAGGAACACCATATACATTGTTCCTGATCTCCGAGCTATGTCAACCTGTCTCTTATGGAAATTAAGAGAAAGCCTGATCACATAACTCAGTGCCCTAGAGACGTGTGAGGGTCTCCAGTTAATGAACCTTCCCTTTGTCGGTAAATCCATCCAAAAATGTGACAATGGGATTGGTTTTAGTACCTCAAGATGTAAAGGAGACTGATTTATTTCCATTCTGTACAAGGACATGATTCTGCGGCTCTGACACCAGCAGCAGACAACCGCATTAGTATTGTCTTTGTTGCTATCTAGCACCTCATTTTGAGGAAGGTCTCATGTATGGACAGCTGGTGACATCAATCTGACGCAACAGGCCAAAGTCAAATGTCTTCAAATATCAATCTTCGTTTTGTGTTGACAGCTAGAAATAAGATTGGAAAATCGTCTAAATCCAAGAATACTGTGAACTCCAAACACAAGGCCGAATGTGAAGTGGATGTATGACTGCAGAATGTTTTATCTCCCTGTCTGTCCCAGAAAAAAGTACAGGACACATAATGATTGTGTATTGCTCATGGGGCAGAACTGAAGCTGGTTCTCAATCCTCGGCTGTGACGAGAAGCTATGTCCAGAATGAGACGAAACACGAGTGGACAGGACCTCAGTGGTTGGATGAGACAGGTGAGTGCAGGAGCTTGTTTTTCGCTGGTTGGATCGAATATGGCTGCGGATCTTCCTCACTATTAATGACATCCGCAGGTCCTGACCACCATGTTCCTGTATTTTTTAAGTATCACATTAGAGCTGTCGTCAAAATAGAGAACAGATATGGCAGTGAGCTGGGTGGGAGCGCAGCATGGCTTGGGAACTGTGTCCGGGTTTATAAAATGAACCTGTGTGGAGATGGAAAAGCAAATGCTGGTTATGAAGCACTTCACCCCTAAAGATAATACCCAGACAGAATGTATATTACTATATGTATATATGTTTATCTATTCCACATATTCCCCCTAAAGTCAGGGGGATCAGACTGACTGCAGTGTAAAAATGCAAGCGTAGGAGAGTCAGAAAGAAAATTATCAGCAAACCGCTGCTAGTCTGAGAGTTGCCTTAAAGGGATCCTGTCAGCAGGATTGTGCACAGTAACCTACAGACAGTGTCAGGTTGGCGCTGTTATACTGATTAAAATAATGCCTTGGTTGAAATCCGTCTTGTGATTGTCGTTTAATCTTTATTTGTAGTTTCCAGTTAATGATATTCTCGTGCTCCGGGGCGGCCCGTGGGCGGGGCTGTGGGCAGGGTCTTTCTGTGGTGCTCTGCTTAGATACTCATCTGTATGGGCTTATGACTGGTCACTGATCCCTCACTGACCTGACACCTATTTTCCATACTGTATAGAATATTGTGGAGTCACAAAAAAAAAAAAATGTAGCAAAATGTCGACGGCCCCAGCGCCTGTCCTGTAGCATGATAAAATGGATAATATGCCTACATGTATTCATGCTTTATTCCTATACTATCTTGGTGTAGAAAAAATAAATTATCATAATCAAAATGGCACCGACGGTGACGCCTGTGCAGCAGCATCTATCATTTTGATGAAGATAATTTTTTTTTACCTCACAATAGTGTAGGAATAAGGTATAAATGCATATAGCCCATGTATTATGTTACAGTGCATGAGCCACCGCCGCCATATTGATGAAGTTTATTTTTTTATTTTGTAACCCCACAATAATATATGGAGCATCAGTGACCTGTCATAAGCCCATAAGGATGAATATGAAAACAGAGCACCACATGAAGACCTGGCCCACAGCCCCGCCCACGGGCCGCCCTGGAGCACGAGCATATCATTAACTGAAAACTACAAATAAAGATTAAACAACAACCACAAGACTGATTTCATCAACCAAGGTATCATTTTAATCAGTATAACAGTGCCAACAGTGTATGTAGTCTGCTGACAGGTTCACTTTAAAGAGGTCAGCACAGAATGACTGTTCAAACAAAGAACAGGAACTAGGTGGACCCTTAGTGTGCCCAAACATTTACATGAATCTTCACACCTACTTGGTTTATCTATATCTCCACCCACTCTTCTTTGATTGACAGCTATGGCTTTATAGCGCAGGAGAAGAGCAGAGACAGATTAAAAAGAAGTAGGTAGGAAGGTACATTTAAATGTATAGCAGCACCAAGGGTGCACTGAGTGCCTGTGCTAGAAATGAACAGTCTTTCTGTGTCCCTTTAAAGGGTTATTTTCAAGTTGTCTCTTTCACCTCCTGGTCCCTGGCAGGGTGGGCTTTCCTCCTTGAGTGACAATGCTGGTGAGAAGCAGAGCTGTAGGATTAGTACAACTATAAAGCTCAGCACAAGTCCTGCTGTAACACTTTCAGCTATCAGTGGTTTGTTCTGAAATGTGCACTGTTATTAGTATATTTAGATATTGAGATAATAGGGCATTTTAACAAGTACAGAGTTCTGAACATTGGGAGCCGTGATTAGGAGAACTCGTCTAGGAGAAACCAATGCTGAGGCAAGGCGATTTTGCAAGATTTATAACAGCAGCTCTTTAGCATCTAAGAGGCAAGGGGAGTGAGGTGAGCAGATAACTGCTATGTAGAAATCAATGGGCTGGAAAAAGGTGGCTGGTATGTAAAGAGTTAACCTCTCTACTGGAATATAGCTACTGCACACTCTCAGTCTTGGTCTGGGCAGGTACTAGATTCCAGGCTCTGCAGACCCAGCTTTGCACTATGTAAGATAAAGTCTCTCATTGCAGGAGAATAACAGCAGCTAGAAAAAGCAAGGCAAGTCAATTGCAAACTTGACTATTTTAATGCTGTCTAACTTAAGCAATTTAATAACATGCGAATACACCTTTAATTATAGGGAGATGTCTAGAAATCTACATTAAAAAGATTGTTGAAAATTAGTAAAACAGGAGTGCTTTCTATCAAAACCAGTGCTAAATCTGTCTATAGGCCGTATTGTATAATGGCTCAGCCCCACCCATTTCAATAAGGCTCGGCAGCATTACCAGACATATTCCATTGACAGATATGGCACTGTTTCTGGAAGAACAACTTCAATATAGGGTATAAACATGTTAAGTTACTTTTTTTTTTTACTTAAACGCATGTAGTTTGGGTTAAAAATAATTTTTGCAATTGGGTTTCTTTAAGAATTTTGCAGTCTCTGGCTTTTAAAAAGGTTTTTGTTTCCAGAACATTGCTGGCTGCTCTGCTCTTTGTTGATAGGCTATAGAGCATATGACCGCTGCAGCCAATCATTGGGTTCAGCGGCTCACTCACACAATCTACATCAGTAGAGCTACTGAAGTCACTGATTCGCTGCAATGATCATGTGAGCTGTTGTTGTGACATTACTGCTACTGATATAACTGAGAATCCGTCAGTTTTGAATGATAGATTATAAATCTTATCTCCCTTCTTTTCAGCTCCTCTCAGCTGATTTGCGACCACATCAAAATTCAACTCAACTTCGATGTGGTCTGTGGTTACAAATCAGCAAATAAAAAAACAGATAAAAGGTGTTACAAACTCTGTGTCAGAATAGTAGAGTCCCAGTTAAAGGGGTTATTCACGACTGGACAACTTCTTTTCAATTTCCCTAATACGCCAAGTAAGATGAAAATAAGTACATTTGCCTCCCAGACCTGTTATGCTCCGAGCGCTGTGTCCCCCAGCAATCACATGACATTTTTTATATCACGTGAGTTCTGGAGCTTAGCAGCGGATACTGATTTTTTTTAAAAAAAAATTATTAGGAATATTTGGGACACTGAAAAGGTATTTTACAGTAGTGAACAACCCCTTTAACTTATTCTGCAGCCAGTAATGTGCAGGGAGACAAAGAGTCTGTGAAATCCACACGGTGCAAACTTTTTAAAGCAGCACAATTGCAAAAATAATTTCTAGCCCTTACCCTTTAACCTCATGACCTATATTGCGTGTGCATACAAGAATGCTAAACTTACCAGTGTTTGTACAATAGCGTGGTTTGTCGCATTCATGTAGGAATTTAAAGGAAAAGCGCACTCTCCTTCGCAGTAATATGCAGCGTAACCTTCGGGAGCGATGATCCAGTCCTGTGTGAAACGGAACAGATTATTTACACTAAATCACATGGATTTAGTTGATTAATTTCCAGTAAATCTGGTCAATAAAAGTTGATCTCTGACTTTGGCAAATTAGTACATCTCAATGGTAAATGTTTCCCGCGTTAAGCTATTTGCCTTAGAGTTATTCCTTTCTTCATAGATGGATATTGTCAGATAGAGCTTGTATCAACAAGCAAGATTGCAATTTACTGTTTATTAAAATATGCAGACATTCTTGAGTTGTTAACACTTTCTTCGTTTATAATGTGTTACCTAGGAAACCGATCACAACTGCTGTCTAGCTTGCAAGCACTGTACTGAAGCTGGCCGGGATTAAGAAGTAACTGCACGCACCGGCGGTCCTGGCCTATTTCAGAACAGCCCTCCCTAGCTCAATAGAAAAGATCTTGTAGGCACTGCACCTGCTATGCTGTCTAGCAGCTGTCAGTCAGTCTTTAAGGCAACGAGCTGTACTAAACAAAGAGAACTAACATCTCAAAAACGGCTACAATTTTAATAAGCAGTAAATTGCAAAAGTGCTTGCATTTACAAGAACGTTGTGCACACTTTGTTTTTTCTCTTAAGAAAGGCCTGTCAGAAGCCAAAATGTATTGGTGTGAAAAAAAAATCTTGCATATGTAAAGCGACCACAGGCGGTAGCCATGACTGAGCTACTGCTCCATCATGCCATGTCACTTTACAGGAAAATCTTGTGCCAGTGTGCTCTCAGGTGTTGGGTGCAGCACAATCACTTGTAGGACTCTGCTGTCTCCAGGCCTCCATCTTCTGGAGTTCCAAAGCACGACTCAAAAGACACCAAATTTGTTTCAACGAACAGAAGTTTACTGGACAGTTCAAGTTCATCAGACTGTAACATGTGAGATAGTGCACAACACTTCTCGTTCCTTATTTCCTTAGCACAACATATCTTTAGTCCTACCATCCATTCCTGGTGGACTATCTCTACCCCCAATGGCTCCGTCAGCCTCAGACCTTGCCTGTCCAGTCCAGTGCACCCGGGATCCGTTACCTTCCCTTCACACGGTTCCGCGTCCATCTTCCCCTGTGCACCAGAGGACACGATGCACCCTTTAGCCCCTATGTCGGGCCTTGAGCTCGACATTGCCAGAATGTCTTCACGGGATTCTAGTACTTCCTCTCACTGCCTTGAACAATAGGTACATGCTGGCCCTAGCAGCCCATTGCACTTGAACTTGTTACTGTACTTCCCTATCTGATTAACTATCAGGAAGTAGTCTGCTTTACACAAGCATTAGCCCTATCCCACTGTGGACTAGCCCCAAACATTAACTGCATCTTATCCTATACCTTCAGCTACCTACAGTTACTATCCTATAACAGTATGTACTAAGCCTATTGTCTTTGCAGCGCCCCAGAGTCCTGGTCGTTGCAGTACTGATGCTCCGCCACTAAGGGGAGTGATGGTACGTCTGATGGCACTTAAGGAGTTCACCTGACCAGGTATCACAGACACCAATACACTTCATAGTCTGGCCTGCAGGGGGAGCTAAGGGTGCTATTTATTAGGCCACTCCTCACAATCTGGTAAAACTGGGGGTTAGATAGAAAGTTAGTCAGAAGCTGACTGGGTTGGAACCAGGCAACATCCTGTGGCAGAGGGTGTTGCAGGGGAAGATTCAGGGGGGTCCCTGTCAGGGGTGGGATCCTGACAGAGGCCTAGCGAACAGGAAAGAACGTTAAGGAACCGCGCCTGCACTACATCGCGGCGGTATCTCAAGAAAGAACAAGAAGCGAGGTTTATTGTGGAGAGTGAGAAACGAGATCAAAGCAAAAAGGAGATAACACCAGTAGGAGTCGTGCTGTAAGATCAAGGCAACATCCTACTGAGGCGCGTAGCCGGTGGCCGGGAACGCCGAGGAAGTATTGGGCTCCAAGCATTACTTCAAACCAACGGCAGGACAGTTAATTATAGGTTGGCTGTCTCACCTAAATCACCTAAGCAGACATAGGGGCAACTGTGGGAGAGGGGCGTCACTAGGGTCCCGGAAGAACTCCAGGCCTACCCATCATACGGGTGCGTCCTATCCATATCATCTGGGGGACGGAGAAGAACATCAGAACAGATAGAAGTTGTGGGAAAGAACATCAGAAATAGACACAACAGTTGTGAGGACTATCCCGTGGTGCTCAGCAGGGAAGTACTACAACACACAGGCGCTAGAAGGTAGGCACAGATTTCCACCTGCAAAGGGAACTCTGGAAGTGCCATCGGACCGGCCGGTCTCAGACAGCCCTGTTAACCGTACTCTGGATTGAGGACCTTGAAGCCTTCAGTAAAGAGGTAAAGAGACTGCAACCCTGTGTCCTCGTTATTCACTGCGACCTGCACCACGCACCACCACTTCAACTTTCATTGGACCACCCTTAGCAGGGTCACGGACCGGGTCTAGCCACCGTGACAACCCCAGAACTGAGACAGAGAGGCCCGGTACCGAGTACCCTGCGGCCCTGCGTCTGGGGGCGCTCCAAAATCAGGTCATGTGCCTTGGAATTGTGATTTATTGTGCTTGGACTGTGACTTATTGCACGGACTGTGGATTGCCACTTGCCGCCAGAAGTTCCCACCAAAACCGCCGCTATTGCAGCCCTAAGAGGAGCGCAGGAGAAGAAGAGGGGCGTGAAGTGGGCGTAGACAAGTTGGAGAGCGCGAAAGACAATGGCCGCCCAGTCTAAATATTGCTGCATCCTGAGGACGAGTCCGTCAGTGGCTGAGGTCCGCCTTCTCATCCTCTATGGAGGGTGGGGACAATGGAGACGGGACCGCCCCCGAAAGAGAGCGCGGGAAAGAGACACCGAGGAGGAGGCAAAGATGGCGACGTCGGAAGCATCGCTTGGGGACGACCCAACCCAGCACGATGCTGTACCACCCGTAGCAGCCCCAGACTCGCCATCGAGAATCCTGCTGGCGGCGGAACACCTGCGGCGCTTGATGACAGCGTGGAGGAATAGACCCCAACCTGCGGCCCAGGTCGACCTGACAGGTGCTACAGAGGTCCCACCGTCGCACTGGGGTGTGGTGGTTTTCTTCAACTCCCGGGAAGGAAGGGGAGTTATCCAAGAGATTGGAGAGCCGCTGCAGGTCCGCGTTGATCGGAGGGAAGTGGAGCCTTGCGGTGGAAAGTACGATGAGGACCGCGACTTGGAACCCGGAGATGCTGTGACCTATACCCGGTGGCGGAGGGAAGCCAGCTGGATGGCCCGGGGCGTTCAGCGGTGCGCCACTCTCCAGGTTGCTGCTGGGACTCCGGAGGTCGAACCTACTGCGGAAAAGGTAGCAGGATCCTCCGCTGCGGACCACCGGGATGTCCCGTGTTGTGAACTGTGTTTCTGGGCTCCCTCTGGTGGTCACTAACGGTATTGTGTTAGGTATGTCTTGTTGCAGGCCTGAGCTCCAGCTGTGTCGTTAAGCAGCGGGTGTTTCCTATTTGAGTCTCCTCTGGACTCAGTCTCTTGCCTGGCATCGTTGTATCCAGACCTATTTGGTCTCCTCCGGATTCCTTTCAGTCTGCCTCATGCAAGAAAAGCTAAGTCTGTTTTGTACAATTTGGATCGTTTGCATTATTCAGTGTTTTTGTCCAGCTTGCTTTACATTTGATTTTTGACTCGCTGGAAGCTCTAGGGGGCTGATATTCTCCCTCCACACCGTCAGTCGGTGTGGGGGTTCTTGAATGTTCAGCGTGGATGTTTTGTAGGGTTTTTTGCTAACCGCATAGTCCACTATCTATTTTCTGCTATCTAGACTATTGGACCTCACTTTGCTGAATCTAGTTCATCTCTACGTTTGTGTTTTCCTCTTGCCTCACCGTTATTATTTGTTGGGGGCTTTCTATATCTTTGGGGTTCAATTTCTCTGGAGGCAAGCGAGGTCTTATTTTTTCCCTCTAGGGGTAGTCAGTTCTCCGGCTGGCTCGAGACGTCTAGAACCAACGTAGGCACGTTCACCGGCTACTTTTAGTTGTTTGTGTCAGGATCAGGTATGCGGTTAGCCCAGTTTCCACCTCCCTAGAGCAGTATTTATATTTTTGCTATCTTGCCGGAATATCAGAGATCCTCTGCCATTGGGATCATAACAGTCCCGGCCCACTGTGTGCCTGTGGGTCGCGCCCGTTCTCGGCCGAGACGGGTAGCCCAGGAGGGGGCGCCACTGTTGCCTGGTCAGGGATTGGGCTTTCCCAAACCACAGAGGGCCACTTGCCAGGTAAGGCCTAGGAGGAGGCCACCCCCTGATCAATGAGAATGAAGCCCTAAAGTTCCATATACTGTAAATAGTTAACTGTTCGTCTTCTGTGTTTCCTGCTGCTAGTACCTGACCAGGGTTGTTCTTAAAGGGATCCCTTTGTTTACCCGGGATCCCTATCACTTTTATTTTGCTTTTGTTTTCCCTTTTTGCTCCTTTTAACCCCCTATTTGGAAAAGACTGCCGAATCATGAACGGTGAATGGTTCACAAACAGTGATGTAAATAGTTCGCACCCTATTAAGGGTGCCCTCTACTGGTTTTACAAAAAAGAGAACTCTTTGTGAAGACACTGTTCCTGGAAACAGTATAGGAGTTCCTGCCTTACACGGACTTGCAGCTTGAGCAGTTGCACTACCTCGAAGCGACTTGGTCCCCTCTTAAAGGGGAAGTTCACCAGTTGCACTTAATTTACAATGTTGCCTTAAGAGAAAGTGAATAATGTTTTACATAACAAGTTATATGTAGCCAGTTAGTTATAGAAAATGTTTGACAATGTTGCTAGAAATTGAGGACAGGAAGTGAACCCGTAGGGGTTAGTGGGTGAGTCCTCCAAGGAGCCATAGAGAGATGGCTCAGCAGTCCTGTGCTAAGAAAAGAGGCAGTAGGCCTGGGCAGATAGACAGGCGGTCCTGCATAAGACAAATCAGAGAATAAAAAGAAAAATATTGCACTTAGAAGAGAGAAATGAAGAAAAGTTAATTTATATTTTAGGAGTTTTATAGTAAGCCTTTAGTGGATCCAGCTTATACGTCCTTAGAGGCAAAGTTAAATTATTTTTCAGAATTTGCACTTAGTAGAATACCCAGCTGGGTAGTAAAAGTTATTCATAGTGTGTTATTTAAAATATTTAACTATGTTTGTTTGTAACGTTTAAGAGTCCTCACCTCCCATAAAGGGAAGCACTGTTATTATTTCCTATTACTTGTTTATTGCATTCCAAAATTTGTATGTCTTTTGCTGACATGTATTGTTGTTTTCTTCCCAGTCCGGGAGTACTGGATTTAACCGGGGGGGAGTGCAGTGCCCCAGAGTCCTGGTCGTTGCAGTACTGATGCTCCGCCACTAAGGGGAGTGATGGTACGTCTGATGGCACTTAAGGAGTTCACCTGACCAGGTATCACAGACACCAATACACTTCATAGTCTGGCCTCCAGGGGGAGCTAAGGGTGCTATGTATTAGGCCACTCCTCACAATCTGGTAAAACTGGGGGTTAGATAGAAAGTTAGTCAGAAGCTGACTGGGTTAGAACCAGGCAACATCCTGTGGCAGAGGGTGTTGCAGGGGAAGATTCAGGGGGGTCCCTGTCAGGGGTGGGATCCTGACAGAGGCCTAGCGAACAGGAAAGAACGTTAAGGAACCGCGCCTGCACTACATCGAGGCGGTATCTCAAGAAAGGACAAGAAGCGAGGTTTATTGTGGAGAGTGAGAAACAAGATCAAAGCAAAAAGGAGATAACACCAGTAGGAGTCGTGCTGTAAGATCGAGGCAACATCCTACTGAGGCGCGTAGCCGGTGGCCGGGAACGCCGAGGAAGTATTGGGCTCCAAGCATTACTTCAAACCAACGGCAGGACAGTTAATTATAGGTTGGCTGTCTCACCTAAATCACCTAAGCAGACATAGGGGGCAACTGTGGGAGAGGGGCGTCACTAGGGTCCCGGAAGAACTCCAGGCCTACCCGTCATACGGGTGCGTCCTATCCATATCATCTGGGGGACGGAGAAGAACATCAGAACAGATAGAAGTTGTGGGAAAGAACATTAGAAATAGACACAACAGTTGTGAGGACTATCCCGTGGTGCTCAGCAGGGAAGTACTACAACACACAGGCGCTAGAAGGTAGGCACAGATTTCCACCTGCAAAGGGAACTCTGGAAGTGCCATCGGACCGGCCGGTCTCAGACAGCCCTGTTAACCGTACTCTGGATTGAGGACCTTGAAGCCTTCAGTAAAGAGGTAAAGAGACTGCAACCCTGTGTCCTCGTTATTCACTGCGACCTGCACCATGCACCACCACTTCAACTTCAATGGACGCCCCTTAGCAGGGTCACGGACCGGGTCTAGCCACCGTGACAACCCCAGAACTGAGACAGAGAGGCCCGGTACCGAGTACCCCGCGGCCCTGCATCTGGGGGCGCTCCATCTTTATCTTATGTCCTAGATCCTAATCTATATGTTACCATATGCTGTACACTACTATATCAGAGTCTATTCACATTATACACTAAAACCACAGTACATAGTTACATTTCACATGACATGAAATATATATAATGCATAACATTATCTACATGGCACAATTGGTGTCTTCAGGGGAAGGAATGGACAGTTATTGTCCACACCTCTTACCTTCCTCCCTTCTTTAAACATGGTGGTTCTCAACCATTTTGGGACTTGAAAAACATCAATGAAATCCATACACTTAACTTAGATAATACTATAAAACAAACATGCTTTGCCTTCAGGGGCATAGAGTGTCCATTACTGGAGATTCACTGACCACGGAATAAAGAGATCAAGTCTCTTAGCCTACATAATAACAACCGCCCAACAGTCGATGGTTGCATACCAAGTCCTCCTCCTGCACAATACTTGGATAATTCGGTCCTCTCGGGTTAGAACTAATGTCCATTAGAGTCCATGTTTCCTTTCAAACAACGGCCCTTAAGTCCACATAACAATGGCTCAACAGTTCATGAGCGCAGTCTATAGGTCAGGGATACAGTCCGTATAGGACAAAATCTATAGATGTAGAACCCATTCGCAGCGCAAAGTTCCTCAATTAGCAGGAGGATGTGATATGAAAGGGGCAAACCAAACCATCGGCCGCCCGCGGCCAACAACAAGGCGTGCCCGACCGATGGGTCCTAGACGCACTAAACATTTGTCTTCCTGGAGTTCCAAGCTCCTCCAGACAAATATGCTAGCCCCAAACATTAACAGTATCTTGTCGTATACTTTCAGCTAACTACAGATACTATCCTTTAACAGTATGTACTAAGCCTATTGCTATTGTCCTTATCTTATGTCCTAGATCCTAACCAATATCTTACCCTATGCTGTACGCTACCATATCAATATATATTCAAACTATACACTAAAACCACAGTACAGTTAAATGTTTACATTTCACATTATATATATTTACCACATTAACAATGTATAGAGTGTATTTCTGAATCATTTAATGTTAGCTTCATTGAAAAAACTGTGCTCTTTCAAAAATAAGGTATTTTCTAAATGACTCTATACTTTTGAACGACAGTGTGTGTATATATACAGGTCCTTCTCAAAAAATTAGCATATAGTGTTAAATTTCATTATTTACCATAATGTAATGATTACAATTAAACTTTCATGTATTATAGATTCATTATCCACCAACTGAAATTTGTCAGGTCTTTTATTGTTTTAATACTGATGATTTTGGCATACAACTCCTGATTACCCAAAAAACCTGTCTCAATAAATTAGCATATCAAGAAAAGGTCCTCTAAACGACCTATTACCCTAATCTTCTGAATCAACTAATTAACTCTAAACACATGCAAAAGATACCTGAGGCTTTTAAAAACTCCCTGCCTGGTTCATTACTCAAAACCCCCATCATGGGTAAGACTAGCGACCTGACAGATGTCAAGAAGGCCATCATTGACACCCTCAAGCAAGAGGGTAAGACCCAAAAAGAAATTTCTCAACAAATAGGCTGTTCCCAGAGTGCTGTATCAAGGCACCTCAATGGTAAGTCTGTTGGAAGGAAACAATGTGGCAGAAAACGCTGTACAACGAGAAGAGGTGACCGGACCCTGAGGAAGATTGTGGAGAAGGACCGATTCCAGACCTTGGGGAACCTGAGGAAGCAGTGGACTGAGTCTGGTGTGGAAACATCCAGAGCCACCGTGCACAGGCGTGTGCAGGAAATGGGCTACAGAGAAGCAGCACTGGACTGTTGCTAAGTGGTCCCAAGTACTTTTTTCTGATGAAAGCAAATTTTGCATGTCATTCGGAAATCAAGGTGCCAGAGTCTGGAGGAAGACTGGGGAGAAGGAAATGCCAAAATGCCTGAAGTCCAGTGTCAAGTACCCACAGTCAGTGATGGTGTGGGGTGCCATGTCAGCTGCTGGTGTTGGTCCACTGTGTTTCATCAAGGGCAGGGTCAATGCAGCTAGCTATCAGGAGATTTTGGAGCACTTCATGCTTCCATCGGCTGAAATGCTTTATGGAGATGAAGATTTCATTTTTCAGCACGACCTGGCACCTGCTCACAGTGCCAAAACCACTGGTAAATGGTTTACTGACCATGGTATTACTGTGCTCAATTGGCCTGCCAACTCTCCTGACCTGAACCCCATAGAGAATCTGTGGGATATTGTGAAGAGAAAGTTGAGAGACGCAAGACCCAACACTCTGGATGAGCTTAAGGCCGCTATTGAAGCATCCTGGGCCTCCATAACATCTCAGCAGTGTCACAGGCTGATTGCCTCCATGCCACGCCGCATTGAAGCAGTCATTTCTGCCAAAGGATTCCCGACCAAGTATTGAGTGCATAACTGAACATTATTCTTTGATTGTTTATTTGTTTGTTATTAAAAAACACTTTTATTTGATTGGACGGGTGAAATATGCTAATTTATTGAGACAGGTTTTTTGGGTTATCAGGAGTTGTATGCCAAAATCATCAGTATTAAAACAATAAAAGACCTGACAAATTTCAGTTGGTGGATAATGAATCTATAATATATGAAAGTTTAATTGTAATCATTACATTGTGGTAAATAATGAAATTTAACACTATATGCTAATTTTTTGAGAAGGACCTGTATATATATATATATATATATATATATATATATATATATATATATATATATATATATATATATATATATATATATATATATACAGTACAGACCAAAAGTTTGGACACACCTTCTCATTTAAAGATTTTTCTGTATTTCCATGACTATGAAAATTGTACATTCACACTGAAGGCATCAATTACTATGATTTAACACATGTGGAATTATATACTTAACAAAAAGTGTGAAACAACTGAAATTATGTCATATATTCTAGGTTGTTCAAAGTACCCACCTTTTGCTTTGATGACTACTTTGCACACTCTTGGCATTCTCTTGATGAGCTTCAAGAAGTAGTTACCGGGAATGGTCTTCCAACAATCTTGAAGGAGTTCCCAGAGATGCTTAGCACTTGTTGGCCCTTTTACCTTCACTCTGCGGTCCAGCTCACCCCAAACCATCTCAATTGGGTTCAGGTCTGGTGACTGTGGAGGCCAGGTCATCTGGCTTAGCACCCCATCACTCTCCTTCTTAGTCAAATAGCCCTTACACAGCCTAAACGCAAACCGGATGGAATAGCATGCCGCTGCAAGATGCTGTGACAGCCATGCTGGTTCAGTATGCCTTCAATTTTGAATAAATCCCCAAAAGTGTCACCAGCAAAGCACCCCCACACCGCCTCCTCCATGCTTCATGGTGGGAACCAGGCATGTAGAGTCCATCCGTTCACCTTTTCTGCGTCGCACAAAGACACAGTGGTTGGAACCAAAGATTTCAAATTTGGACACATCAGACCAAAGCACAGATTTCCACTGCTCTAATGTGCATTCCTTGTGTTCTTTAGCCCAAACAAGTCTCTTCTGCTTGTTGCCTGTCCTTAGCAGTGGTTTCCTAGCAGCTATTTTACCATGAAGGCCTGCTACACAAAGTCTCCTCGTAACAGTTGTTGTAGAGATGTGTCTGCTGCTAGAACTCTGTGTGGCATTGATCTGGTCTCTAATCTGAGCTGCTATTAATCTGCGATTTCTGAGGCTGGTGACTCGGATAAACTTATGCTCAGAAGCAGAGGTGACTCTTGGTCTTCCTTTCCTGGGGTGGTCTGTTGTGAATTTGGATTCTGGGCTCCCCCGGTGGCTACTGGTGGAATTGAACTGGTGTCTTCATCTTCTCTGTTCACCTGTTCCCATCAAGATGTGGGAGTCGCTATATAACCTTGCTGCTCTGTTAGTTGCTTGCCGGTCAACAATGTTATCAGAAGCCTCTCTGTGCTTGTTCCTGCTCCTAGACAACTACTAGATAAGTTGGACTCTTGTCCATGTTTGTTTTTGCATTTTGTTCCAGTTCACAGCTGTAGTTTCGTTACTGTGTCTGGAAAGCTCTTGTGAACGGGAATTGCCACTCTGGTGTTATGAGTTAATGCCAGAGTTTTAAAGTAATTTCTGGATGGTGTTTTTTGATAGGGTTTTCAGCTGACCATGAAAGTGTCCTTTCTGTCTTCTGCTATGTAGTAAGTGGACCTCAAATTTGCTAAACCTATTTTCATACTACGTTTGTTATTTCATCTCAACTCACCGCCAATACATGTGGGGGGCCTCTGTCTCCTTTCGGGGTATTTCTCTAGAGGTGAGCTAGGACTAATATTTTCCTCTGCTAGCTTTATTTAGTCCTCCGGCTGGGCTGGGCATCTAGAATCAACGTAGGCATGCTACCCGGCCACTGCTAGTTGTGCGTTAGGTTTAGTTCATGGTCAGCTCAGTTCCCATCTTCCAAGAGCTAGTTCCTATATATGCTTATGCTATGTTCTCTTGCCATTGAGATCATGACAGTTTGACCGGCCCGCAAAGTGTTAATTGTTTGGGCTGAAGCAGGAGAAAAAGAAGTGTTGAAGGGAAATTTTTTTTTTTTCCCCTCAGAGTTTGGCTGCCTAGCCCTTAATTGCTGTCTAGCTGCTTCTTACCTCCTCTTAACCCTTGAATGGCTCTGTGTCCACCTGTTTGTAATGGATCTTCAGAGTGTAACTGCAGGTTTGAATAATCTCGCCACGAAGGTACAAAATTTGCAAGATTTTGTTTGTCATGCACCTGTATCTGAGCCGAGAATTCCTTTGCCGGAATTTTTCTCGGGGAATAGATCCGGGTTTCAGAATTTTCGAAATAATTGCAAATTATTTTTGTCTCTGAAATCTCGCTCTGCCGGAGACCCTGCACAGCAGGTCAGGATTGTGATTTCCTTGCTCCGGGGCGACCCTCAAGACTGGGCTTTTTCATTGACACCAGGGGATCCTGCGTTGCTCAATGTGGATGCGTTTTTTCTGGCCTTGGGGTTGCTTTATGACGAACCTCATTTGGAGCTTCAGGCAGAAAAAACTTTGATGTCCCTATCTCAGGGGCAAGATGAAGCGGAAATTTACTGCCAAAGATTCCGTAAATGGTCTGTGCTTACTCAGTGGAATGAGTGCGCCCTGGCGGCGACTTTCAGAGAGGGTCTCTCTGATGCCATTAAGGATGTTATGGTGGGGTTCCCTGTGCCTGCGGGTCTGAATGAGTCCATGACAATGGCTATTCAGATCGATAGGCGTTTGCGGGAGCGCAAACCAGTGCACCATCTGGCGGTGTCCACTGAGAAGTCGCCAGAGAGTATGCAGTGTGATAGAATTCTGTCCCGAAGCGAGCGGCAGAATTTTAGACGGAAAAATGGGTTGTGTTTCTATTGTGGTGATTCTACTCATGTTATATCAGCATGCTCTAAGCGCACTAAAAAGCTTGGTAAATCTGTTTCCATTTGCACCTTACCGTCTAAATTTATTCTATCTGTGACCCTGATTTGCTCTTTGTCATCTATTACCACGGACGCCTATGTTGACTCTGGCGCCGCTTTGAGTCTTATGGATTGGTCCTTTGCCAAACGCTGTGGGTATGATTTAGAGCCTTTGGAGACTTCTATTCCTCTGAAGGGGATTGACTCCACCCCATTGGCTAATAATAAACCACAATACTGGACACAAGTAACTATGCGTATTAATCCGGATCACCAGGAGATTATTCGCTTTCTGGTGCTGTATAATCTACATGATGATTTGGTGCTAGGATTGCCTTGGCTGCAATCTCACAACCCAGTCCTCGACTGGAGAGCTATGTCTGTGTTGAGCTGGGGATGTAAGGGGGCTCATGGGGATGTACCTGTGGTTTCCATTTCATCATCCATTCCCTCTGAAATTCCTGAGTTCCTGTCTGACTATCGTGACGTCTTTGAAGAATCCAAGCTTGGTTCGTTACCTCCGCACCGAGAGTGCGATTGTGCCATAGATTTAATCCCGGGTAGTAAATACCCAAAGGGTCGTTTATTTAATCTGTCTGTGCCTGAACATGCTGCTATGTGAGAATATATAAAGGAGTCCTTGGAAAAGGGACATATTCGTCCATCGTCATCTCCCTTAGGAGCCGGTTTTTTCTTTGTGTCAAAAAAAGACGGCTCTTTGAGACCATGTATTGATTATCGGCTTTTGAATAAAATCACTGTTAAATATCAATACCCATTGCCGTTGCTGACTGATTTGTTTGCTCGCATAAAGGGGGCCAAGTGGTTCTCTAAGATTGACCTTCGTGGGGCGTATAATTTGGTGCGAATCAGGCAGGGGGATGAGTGGAAAACCGCATTTAATACGCCCGAGGGCCACTTTGAGTATTTAGTGATGCCTTTTGGTCTTTCTAATGCTCCGTCAGTTTTCCAGTCCTTTATGCATGATATTTTTCGCGATTATTTGGATAAATTTATGATTGTGTATCTGGATGATATTCTGATTTTTTCGGATGACTGGGACTCTCATGTCCAGCAAGTCAGGAGGGTTTTTCAGGTTTTGCGGTCTAATTCTTTGTGTGTGAAGGGTTCTAAGTGTGTTTTTGGGGTACAGAGGATTTCCTTTTTGGGATATATTTTTTCCCCCTCTTCCATTGAAATGGATCCTGTCAAGGTTCAAGCTATTTGTGATTGGACGCAGCCCTCTTCTCTTAAGAGTCTTCAGAAATTTTTGGGCTTTGCTAACTTTTATCGTCGATTTATTGCTGGTTTTTCGGATATTGCTAAGCCATTGACCGATTTGACTAAGAAGGGTGCTGATGTTGCTGATTGGTCCCCTGATGCTGTGGAGGCCTTTCGGGAGCTTAAGCGCCGTTTTTCCTCTGCCCCTGTGTTGCGTCAGCCTGATGTTGCTCTACCTTTTCAGGTTGAGGTCGACGCTTCTGAGATCGGAGCTGGGGCAGTGTTGTCGCAGAAAAGTTCTGACTGCTCCGTGATGAGGCCTTGTGCCTTCTTTTCCCGTAAATTTTCGCCCGCTGAGCGGAATTATGATGTTGGGAATCGGGAGCTTTTGGCCATGAAGTGGGCTTTTGAGGAGTGGCGCCATTGGCTCGAGGGGGCCAGACATCAGGTGGTGGTATTGACTGACCACAAAAATTTGATTTATCTTGAGACCGCCAGGCGCCTGAATCCTAGACAGGCGCGCTGGTCATTATTTTTCTCTCGGTTTAATTTTGTGGTGTCATACCTACCGGGTTCTAAGAATGTTAAGGCGGATGCCCTTTCTAGGAGTTTTGAGCCTGACTCGCCTGGTAACTCTGAGCCCACAGGTATCCTTAAGGATGGAGTGGTATTGTCAGCCGTTTCTCCAGACCTGCGGCGGGCCTTGCAGGAGTTTCAGGCGGAGAGACCTGATCGTTGCCCACCTGATAAACTGTTTGTTCCTGATGATTGGACCAGTAGAGTCATCTCTGAGGTTCATTCTTCTGCGTTGGCAGGTCATCCTGGCATTTTTGGTACCAGGGATTTGGTGGCAAGGTCCTTCTGGTGGCCTTCCCTGTCACGAGATGTGCGAGGCTTTGTGCAGTCTTGTGACGTTTGTGCTCGGGCCAAGCCTTGTTGTTCTCGGGCTAGTGGATTATTGTTGCCCTTGCCTATTCCTAAGAGGCCTTGGACGCACATCTCGATGGATTTTATTTCAGATCTGCCTGTTTCTCAGAAGATGTCTGTCATCTGGGTGGTGTGTGACCGTTTTTCTAAGATGGTCCATTTGGTTCCTCTGCCCAAGTTACCTTCTTCTTCCGAGTTGGTTCCTCTGTTTTTTCAAAATGTTGTTCGTTTGCATGGTATTCCTGAGAATATCGTTTCTGACAGAGGGACCCAATTCGTGTCTAGATTTTGGCGGGCATTCTGTGCTAGGATGGGCATAGATTTATCTTTTTCGTCCGCTTTCCATCCTCAGACGAATGGCCAGACCGAGCGGATTAATCAGACCCTGGAGACATATCTGAGGTGTTTTGTGTCTGCTGACCAGGATGATTGGGTTGCTTTTTTGCCATTGGCGGAGTTCGCTCTCAATAATCGGGCCAGCTCTGCCACTTTGGTGTCCCCGTTTTTCTGTAATTCGGGGTTTCATCCTCGATTTTCCTCTGGTCAGGTGGAATCTTCGGATTGTCCTGGAGTGGATGCTCTGGTGGAGAGATTGCATCAGATCTGGGGGCAGGTGGTGGACAATTTGAGGTTGTCCCAGGAGAAGACTCAGCTTTTTGCCAACCGCCACCGTCGTGTTGGTCCTCGGCTTTCTGTTGGGGATTTGGTGTGGTTGTCTTCTCGTTTTGTCCCTATGAGGGTCTCTTCTCCTAAGTTTAAGCCTCGGTTTATCGGCCCGTATAAGATATTGGAGATTCTTAACCCTGTTTCCTTCCGTTTGGACCTCCCTGCATCCTTTTCTATTCATAACGTTTTTCATCGGTCATTATTGCGCAGGTATGAGGTACCGGTTGTGCCTTCCGTTGAGCCTCCTGCTCCGGTGTTGGTTGAGGGTGAGTTGGAGTACGTTGTGGAGAAAATCTTGGACTCTCGTGTTTCCAGACGGAGACTCCAGTATCTGGTCAAGTGGAAGGGATACGGCCAGGAGGATAATTCTTGGGTGAATGCATCTGATGTTCATGCCTCCGATCTGGTTCGTGCCTTTCATAGGGCTCATCCTGATCGCCCTGGTGGTTCTGGTGAGGGTTCGGTGCCCCCTCCTTGAGGGGGGGGTACTGTTGTGAATTTGGATTCTGGGCTCCCCCGGTGGCTACTGGTGGAATTGAACTGGTGTCTTCATCTTCTCTGTTCACCTGTTCCCATCAAGATGTGGGAGTCGCTATATAACCTTGCTGCTCTGTTAGTTGCTTGCCGGTCAACAATGTTATCAGAAGCCTCTCTGTGCTTGTTCCTGCTCCTAGACAACTACTAGATAAGTTGGACTCTTGTCCATGTTTGTTTTTGCATTTTGTTCCAGTTCACAGCTGTAGTTTCGTTACTGTGTCTGGAAAGCTCTTGTGAACGGGAATTGCCACTCTGGTGTTATGAGTTAATGCCAGAGTTTTAAAGTAATTTCTGGATGGTGTTTTTTGATAGGGTTTTCAGCTGACCATGAAAGTGTCCTTTCTGTCTTCTGCTATGTAGTAAGTGGACCTCAAATTTGCTAAACCTATTTTCATACTACGTTTGTTATTTCATCTCAACTCACCGCCAATACATGTGGGGGGCCTCTGTCTCCTTTCGGGGTATTTCTCTAGAGGTGAGCTAGGACTAATATTTTCCTCTGCTAGCTTTATTTAGTCCTCCGGCTGGGCTGGGCATCTAGAATCAACGTAGGCATGCTACCCGGCCACTGCTAGTTGTGCGTTAGGTTTAGTTCATGGTCAGCTCAGTTCCCATCTTCCAAGAGCTAGTTCCTATATATGCTTATGCTATGTTCTCTTGCCATTGAGATCATGACAGTGGTCCTCATGTGAGCCAGTTTCTTTTAGCGCTTGATGGTTTTTGCCACTGCACTTGGAGACACTTTCAAAGTTTTCCCAAATTTTCAGACTGACTGACCTTTATTTCTTAAAGTAATGATGGCCACTCGTTTTTCTTTACTTAGCTGCTTTTTTCTTGTCATAATACAAACTCAAACAGTCTATTCAGTAGGACTGTCAGCTGTGTATCCACCAGACTTCTGCACAACACAACTGATTGTCCCAACCCCATTTATAAGGCAAGAAATCCCACTTATTAAACCTGACAAGGCACACCTGGGAAGTGAAAACCATTCCCGGTGACTACCTCTTGAAGCTCATCAAGAGAATGCCAAGAGTGTGCAAAGCAGTCATCAAAGCAAAAAGTGGCTACTTTGAAGAACCTATAATATAAGGCAAATTTTCAGTTGTTTCACACTTTCTTGTTAAGTATATAATTCCACATGTGTTAATTCATAGTTTTAATGCCTTCAGTGTTAATGTACAATCTTCATAGTCATGAAAATACCGAAAAATCATTAAATGAGAAGGTGTGTCCAAACTTTTGGTCTGTGCTGTATGTATATATACAGTATATATATATATATATATATATATATATATATATATATATATATATATATATATATATATATATACACACACTATCGTTCAAAAGTTTAGAGTCAGTAAGAAATGTCCTTATTTTTGAAAGAAGAGCACAGTTTTTTCCAATGAAGCTAGCATTAAATGATTCAGAAATACACTCTATACATTGTTAATGTGGTAAATGACTATTCTAGCTGCAAACGTCTGGTTTGTAATGCAATATCTTCATAGGTGTATAGAGGCCCATTTCCAACAACCATCACTCCAGTGTTCTTATGGTACTTTGTGGTTGCTAACTGTGTAAGAAGGCTAATGGATGGTTAGAATACCCTTGAAAACCCTTGTGCAAGTATGTTAGCACAGCTGAAAACAGTTTGGCTGATTAGAGAACCTATACACCTGACCTTCCTTTGAGCTAGTTGAGAATCTGAGCATTACATTTGTTGGTTCCATTAAACTCTCAAAATGGCCAGAAAGAAAGAACTTTCATGTGAAATTCAACAGTCTATTCTTATTCTTTAAAATGAAGGCTATTCCAAGCAAGAAATTGCTAAGAAACTGAAGATTTCCTACAACGGTGTGTCCCTTCAGAGGAGAGCACAAGCAGGCTCTAACCAGAGTAGAGAGAGGCCTCGCTGCACAACTGAGCAACAAGACAAGTACATTAAAGTCTGTAGATTGAGAAATCGATGCCTCACAGGTCCTCAACTGGCAGCTTCATTAAATAGTACACGTAAAACGCCAGTGTCAACGTCTACAGTGAAGAGGTGACTCCGGGATGCTGGCCTTTAGGGCAGAGTGGCAAAGAAAAACCCATATCTGAGACAGGCTAATAAAAGGAAAAGATTAATATGGGCAAAAGAACACAGACATTGGACAGAGGAAGATTGGAAAATGTGATATGGACAGACGAATCCAGGTTTGAGGTGTTTGGATCACACAGAAGAACATTTGTGAGACACAGAACAATTGAAGAGTGCCTAATGCCATCTGTCAAGAATGGTGGAGGTAATGTGATGGTCTGGGGTTGCTTTGGTGCTGGTAAAGTGGGAGATTTATACAAGGTAAAAGGGATTTTGAATAAGGAAGGCTATCACTCTATTTTGCAATGCCATGTTATACCATGTGGACAGCGCTTGATTGGAGCCAATTTCATCCTACAACAGGACAATGACCCAAAGCACACCTCCAAATTATGCAAGAACTATTTAGGGAAGAAGCAGGCAGCTGGTATTCTATCTGTAATGGAGTGGTCAGCGCAGTCACCAGATCTCAACCCCATTGAGCTGTTGTGGATGCAGCTTGACCGTATGGTACACAAAAAGTGCCCATCAGCCAAACCAACTTGTGGGAGGGACGTCTGGAAGCATGGGGTGAAGTTCTCCAGATTACCTCAGCAAATTAACTGCTAGAATGCCAAATGTCTGCAATACTGTAATTGCTGCAAAGGGAGCATTCTTTGACGAAAGCAAAGTTTGAAGGAGAAAATTATTATTTCAAGTAAAAATCTTTTTTTCGAACCTTGTCAATGTCTGGACTAGATTTTAAATTCATTTCGCAACTCATTTGATTAATAAAAGTATGAGTTTTCATGGAAAACACAATATTGTCCGGGTGACCCTAAACTTTTGAACAGTAGTATCTACTATATAATTGTCTAACGGTCACTTCCGTCTGTCTGTCTTTCCTTCTGTCTGTCTGTCACAGATATTCATTGGTTGCGGCCTCTGTCTGTCATGGAATCCCACGTCGCTGATTGGTCTCGCCAGCTGCCTGTCATGGCTGCCGCCACCAATCAGCGACGGCCACAGTCCAATTAGTCCCTCCCTACTCCCCTGCAGTCAGTGCCCGGCGCCCGCTCCATACTCCCCGCAGTCACCACTCAAACAGGGTTAATGCCGCTATTAACCCTGTTTGACCAAGTTTTTACTATTGATGCTGCCTATGCAGCATCAATAATAAAAACATCTAATGTTAAAAAAAATTAAAAAAATAAAAAATCATTATATACTCACCTTTCCAGCTCCTCGCAACGCTCCAGTGGCAAGGATGGTCTGCGAGAAGGACCTGCGACGTCATCACAGGTCCTGCCGTGACGTCACGTTCATGTGACCGCGACACGGTCATGTGACCGCGACGTCATCACAGGTCCTGCACGCCTGCACGAGAAGGACCTGCCGTGACGTCACGGTCACGTGACCGTGATACAGTCATGTGACCGCGACGTCATCACAGGTCCTGCGTGCCTGCGCGAGAAGGTGGCGACAGAACTACAAGGGGCCCTCGGAAGGTGAGTATATGTTTATTTTTTATTTTTTAACCTGTGACATACGTGGCTGGGCAATATACTACATAGCTGGGCAATATACTACGTGACTGGCCAATAAACTACGTGGCTGGGCAATATACTACGTGGCTCTGTGCTGTATACTACGTCGCTGTGCAATATACTACGTGGCTCTGTGCTGTATACTACGTCACTGGGCAATATACTACGTCACTGGGCAATATACTACGTTACTGGGCAATATACTACGTCACTGTGCAATATACTACGTGGCTGGGCACTATACTACGTGGCTGGGCAATATACTACGTGGGCTGGGCAATATACTACGTGGGCTGGGCAATATGCTACATGGGCTGGGCAATATACTACGTGGACATGCATATTCTAGAATACCCGATACGTTAGAATCGGGCAACCATCTAGTATGTATATATATATATATATATATATATATATATATATATATATATAACAGTTATTCTGAAAAGTTAAGCAGGTTGAAGATTAAATGATCTCCAAAAAGCCTAAAGTTATATATGACACATTTCCTTTGCATTTTAGGCAAAATATATATACAGCTCAAAAAATAAAGGGAACACTTAAACATCACAATGTAACTACAGGTCAATCATACTTCTGAGAAATCAACCCATCGAGTTATGAAGCAACACTGATTGTGAATCAATTTCCCCTGCTGTTGTGCAAGTGTAACAGACAACAGTTAGAAATAATAGGCAATTAGCAAGACAACCCCTATAAAGGAGTGGTTTTAAAGGGCGTGACCACAGACCATTTCTCTGTTCTCATCCTTTTTTGGCTGTTTTTGTCACTTTTGCATTTTGTCATTGCTCTCACCCCTAGAGGTCCTGTACAGTAACATGAGGCGTTGTCTACAACTCACAGAAGTTGCGTAGGTAGTGCAGCTCAACCAGGATGGCACATCAATGCAAGCTGTGGCAAGAAGGGTAGCTGTGTCTGTCACCACAGTGTCCAGAGCATGGAGCAGATACCAGGAGACAGGCCAGTGCACCAGGAGACATGGAGGGGGGCGTAGGAGGGCAACAACCCAGCAGCAGGACTGCTACCTCCTCCTTTGTGCAAGGAGGAAACGGAGGAGCAGTGCCAGAGCCTTGCAAAATGACCTCCAACAGGCCATTAACACCCATGTGTCTGCTCAAACTGTCAGAAACAGACTCCAGGGCCTGATGTCTACAAGTGGGTGTTGCGCTTACAGCCCAACACCATGCAGGGCAATTGCCATTTGCCAGACAACACCAAGATTGGCAGATTCGACACTGGCGCCCCCGGGGGTCTTCACAGATGAGAGCAGGTTCACACTGAACACATGTGACAGACGTGACAGAGTCTGGAGATGCCGTGGAGAGTGTTCTGCTGCCTGCAACATCCTCTAGCATGACTGGTTTGGCAGTGAGTCAGGAACTGTATGGGGAGGCCTTTCTTTGGTGAGCGGCACAGCCCTCCATGTGCTAGCCTGAGGTACCCTGACTGCCAGTAGGTACCAGGATGACATCCTCAGACCCATTGTGAGACCATATGCAGGTGCAGTGGGCCCTGGGTTCCTTCTTATGCATGACAATGCTAGGCCTCATGTGGCTGAAGTGTGTCAGCAGTTCCTGCATGATGAAGGAATTGATGCTATGGACTGGCCTGCCCGTTCCCCAGCACTGAATCCAATCGAGCACATCTGGGACATCATGTCTCATTCCATTCACCAACGCCGCATTGCACCACAGACTGTCCAGCAGTTGACTGATGCCCTAAACCCCTACACGACATGCGCCGTACAAGTAGAGCGCATGTCGTGTCTCCCCCTTTGATGTGGGCTCCGGCGCTGAGCCCACATCAAAGCCGCGACATGTCAGCTGTTTTTTACAGCTGACATGTGCGTGCAAGAGCGGCGAGTGGAATCACGATCTACCTGCCGCTATTAACTAGTTAAATGCCGCTGTCAAACATTGACAGCGGCATTTACCTAGCGCTTCCGGGCATTGGGCCGAAAATGCGCTCATCGCTGACTCCTGTCACATGATCGGGGGTCAGCGATGTGTCGGCATAACAACCCGAGGTCTCCTTGAGACCTCTATGGTTGTTGATGCTGGATTGCTATGAGCGCCACCCTGTGGTCGGCGCTCATAGCAATGCAGGAATTCAACTACATAGGAGCGATCTGAGCATCGCTTCTATGTCGCTGATCCGATTGATTTGTGCCAGCTTCTAGCCTCCCATGGAGGCTATTAAAGCATAGCAAAAGTAAAAAAAAAGTAATAATAAATATGAAAAAAATAAAAGTTTAAATCACACTTCTTTCGCCCAATTCAAAATAAAACAATAAAAAAAAATCAAACATACACATATTTGGTATCGCCGTGTACAGAATCGGCCGATCTATCGATAATAAAAGGATTAACCTGATCGCTAAACGTCGTAGCGAGAAAAAAATTCAAAACTCCAGAATTGGTCGCTGCGACATTGCATTAAAATGCAATAACGGGCGATCAAAAGAACATATCTGCATCAAAATGATATAATTAAAGACGTCAGCTCAGCATGCAAAAAATAAGCCCTCACCCAACCCCAGATCACGAAAAATGGAGACGCTACGGGTATCGGAAAATTGCACAATTTTTTTTTTGTTAGCGAAGTTTGGAATTTTTTTCACCACTTAGATAAAAAAGAACCTAGACATGTTTGGTGTCTATCAACTCGTAATGACCTGGAGAATCACAATGGCAGGTCAGTTTTAGCATTTATTGAACCTAGCAAAAAAGCTAAACAAAAATCATGTGTGGGATTGCATTTTTTTGCAATCTCACCAAAAGTACAACTCGTCCCACAAAAAACAAGCCCTCACATGGCCATATTGACGGAAAAATAAAAAAGTTATGGCTCTGGGAAGGAGGGGAGCTTAAAACGAAAACACAAAAACAAAAAAAGAGCTGCGATCTTGAAGGGGTTAATGAAGGTCTCGGAGGAGATCCCTCAGGATAACATCCACCACCTCATCAGGAGCATGCCCAGGTGTTGTAGGGAAGTCATACAGGCACGGGAAGGCCACACACACTACTAAGCATCATTTCCTTGTCTTGAGGCATTTCCACTGAAGTTGGATCAGCCTGCAATTTGATTTTCCACCTTGATTTTAAGCATCATTCCAACTCTAGACCTCCATGGGATATTAGTTGTGATTTACATTCAGCATTTTTAGGGTTTATTGTTCTTAACACATTCCAATATGTAATGAATAAAGATTTGCAACTGGAATATTTCATTCAGTGATTTCTAGGATGTGGGATTTTAGTGCTCCCTTTATCTTTTTGAGCCGTGTATATATATATATATATATATATATATATATATATTTATTTATTTTTTTTTTTATTTTTTTTTTTCATCTTTTTTATTTTAAAAATTACCAAAAGGGAAATGGGCCGATGCAAATGTTTGGGGCACCTTGCATGGTTAGTACCTAGTAGCACCCCTTTTGAAGAGGTATCACAGTTTGTAAATGCTTTTTGCAGCCAGCCAAGAGTCTTTCGATTCTTGTTGGAGGGATTTTCATCCATTCTTCATTGGAAAATTCTTCCAGTTCTTTGAGATTCCTGGGACGTTTTGCATGCACTGCTATTTTGAGGTCTAGCCACAGGTTTTCAATGATGTTCAGATCAGGGGACTGTGAGGGCCATTGTAAAACTTTCAGCTGAAGCCTTTTGATTTTGCCTTTTATGGATTTTGATGTGTGTTTAGGATCATTATCCAATTGTAGAAGCCATTCTCTTTTCAACCTTTCAGCTTTTTTACAGATGGTGTTATGTTTGCATCATGAATGTGTTGAAATTTAAATGAATCCATTCTTCCCTCTACCTTTGAAATGTTCTCTGTGCCATTGGCTATAGCACAACTCAAAAGCATGATTGATCCACCCCCATGCTTAATGGTTAGCTAAATTTTCTTTTTCAAAAATTCTGTGCCCTTTTTTCTCCACACATACTGTACCTTTGATCATTGTGGCCAAAGACTTCCATTTTCACCACAGCAGTCCACCAGTCCACAGAACTTGTTTCCAAAATGCGTCAGGCTTGTTTAGATGTTCTTTCACATACTGCTGATGCTGAATTTTATGGTGAGGACGCAGGTGAGGTTTTCTTCTAATGAAAGCCATATTTGTACAGGTGTCTCTGAACGGTAGAACAATGTACCACAACTCCAGAGTCTGCTAAACCTTTCTGAAGGTCTTTTGCAGTCAAATGGGGGATTTGATTTGCCTCTCTGGCAATCCTACAATCAGCTCTCACTGAAATTTTGCTTGGTCTTCCAGCTCTTATCTTGACCTCCACTGTTCCTGTTAACTGCCATTTCTTAATTACATTTCGAAATGAGGAAAGGGCTTCTTGAAAACGCTTTGCTATCTTCTTATAGCCTTCTCCTGCTTTATGGACAGGCCTCCACCATTTTCATTTTCAGAGTGCTAGGCAGATGCTCAGAAGAACCCATGGCTGCTGTTTTTTGGTACAAGGTTATAGGAGGCTTTTTACAAAGCTCGGAAATTTGCATCACCTGGCCTTTTGTAATGATGATGGTGAACAAGCCATAACCTTAACAGACTAACTAAAGTCTGAAACCTTTGTCAAAGTTGAGTACACAAATCTCCAAGGGTAGCCAAACTTTGGCATTGGCCCATTTTCCTTTTTGGAATTTTTAAAATGTGAAAAATGACAATATATATTTTTTCTTTGCCTAAAATACAAAGGAAATGTGTCATCTTTAACTTTAGGCCTTTTAGAGATCATTTCATCCTCAACTTGCTGAAATGTTCACAATAACACTAATTTTGATGCCCAAACCAAACTTTTAAGCACTATATATATATATATATATATATATATATATATATATATATATATATATATACTAGACTGTGGCCCGATTCTAATGCATCGGGTATTCTAGAATATGCATGTCCCCGTAGTATATGGACAATGATGATTCCAGAATTCGCGGCAGACTGTGCCCGTCGCTGATTGGTCGAGGCAACCTTTATGACATCATCGTCGCCATGGCAACCATTATGACATCTACGTCGATACTGTGCCCGTCGCTGATTGGTCGAGGCCTGGCGGCCTCGACCAATCAGAGACGCGGGATTTCCAGGACAGACAGACAGACAGACAGAAAGACAGACAGACAGAGAAAAACCCTTAGACAATTAGAATATATATATATATATATATATATATATATATATATATATATATATATATATAAACAATGCACAACATTATCTACATGATGCTATAGGTGTCTTCAGGGAAAGGAATGTGGCAGTTATTGTCCACATCTCTTTCACTTACACTGTCTGGAACCCATCCTTTCCGTGTTTGCAGCCCACACATCATGATAAACTCCACTTTGTCAAACTGTATTTACTAGAACTATCTCACAATATCCATCTATGCAGACGAGAACAACTTTTTAAATGTGTCCGCGAAATGTAAGTCACTTGACCCTCCTGCATCTGCACAGAATGACAGATATCACCATTTGGCCCTAACATGGCGTGGAAAGGCCCAGACTACAGCCCAATAAATTATTTATTCTACACTGGCTATAAATTGGAGTGGTCTGTCATTTAGCAGACTGGATGCTAAGTAATGGTCTTCCTAAAAATGTTCTGCCTTGTTAAAGGGGCATTCCAGCTGGAAGCATTTATCGTCCACTGATAGGCAATAAATAAATGCTAGATCGGTGGGAGTCTGACAGCTGTGGCGACAGGCAGAATGAAAGGCTCCTGGCCCCCTTTTTACTGGCCCACAACCAGGAAGGAGCATGAATAGACTGATGGTCAAACAAGCCTCTCCGTGATTGAAAGGGCCCAGTGCTGCAATAGGCAGATCAGATTTTAATGAGGTCTTTGCCAATAAGCCCCCAAAAATGAGCAAACATGAAAATGATTTTACCTGCCATCCCAGGTCCCGAAAACTGACATATAACTCATGCTTCTTGCAGGCCTGCTTCTGATCTGTGCTTGTGTTCTCTGTAAAAATTGAGAAAAAATACAGAAAGGTGATTTTAGGTAGGATTGATGCTTCTGATCTGCTAAATCGGCAAATCCAATCCATCCAACGATTATTCTCTCTCTCCTGCAGGAGATGAAATGTTTTCTAACCCTTTGATCAGGAGGATGTCCACAGTGACCAAAGCACTGTACGTACCTGCTATATTTGCCACCCGCAGTGCCTCCTGGTTCTTTGGTCCTTTGGATCTGTTTTGGTTGCGCTGCTTCCCACCTGTTGATCGGATGCTTCGCAGATGAATCTCTGTAGCTTTAAAGAAGGCCACCATGAACGGCTGCTTGTTGTGAGGTCCATTAGTCCCAACCAAACCGGCTAGTTTGGGGTTGATGCTCTGACCTAACATACAAAAATGCATATTTTACAAGATAGATACAGTAGATGATAGATAGATAATAGACAGATAGATATTAGATAGATAGATATGAGATAGAATAGATAGATAGATAGATAGATAGATAGATAGATAGATAGATAGATAGATAGATAGATATGAGATAGATTTAGTTGTGCTCAAAAGTTTACATACCCCGGCAGAATTTTTGCTTTCTTGGTTTTTTTTCAGAGAATATGAATGATGACACCAAAACTTTTTCTCCACTCATGGTTAGTGGTTGGGTGATGCCATTTGTTCTCAAATTATTGTGTTTTTTCTTTTTAAATCATAATGACAACCCAAAACAGCCAAATGACCCTGATCAAAAGTTCACATACCTCATTTCTTAATACCGTGTATTGCCCCCTCTAACATCAATGACAGCATGAAGTCTTTTGTGGTAGTTGTGGATGAGGTTCTTTATTTTCTCAGATGGTAGAACTGCCCACTGTTCTTGGCAAAAATCCTCCAGTTCCTGTAAATTCTTGGGCTGTCTATCATGAACTGCGTGCTTGAGATCTCCCCAGAATGGCTCAATGATACTGAGGTCAGGAGGCTGAGCTGGCCACCCCACAACCTTCACTGTGTTCTGCTGTAGCCAATGACAGATCGACTTGGCTTTGTGTTTTGGATCGTTGTCATGTTGGAACATCCAAGTAAGCACGTCTCATGCACAGCTTCCGGGCTGATGAGTGCAAATTTGCCTGCAGTATTTGCGGATAATGTGCTGCATTCATCATTCCTTCAACTTTGACCAAGTTTCCTGTGCTTTTGTAGCTCACACATCCCCAAAACATCAGCGATCCACCTCCATGCTTTACAGTAGAAATGGTGTTCCTTTCATCACTGGCCTTGCTGACCTCTCTCCAAATGTAACTTTTATAGTTGTGGCCAAAAAATTCAATTTTGGTCTCACTCCAAATTACCTTGTTCCAGAAGTTTTGAGGCTTGTCTCTGCTGTTTTGTGTATTGTAGGCGAGATACTTTGTGGCATTTGCACAGTAATGGCTTTCTTCTGGCGATTCGACAATGCAGCCCAGTTTTCATCAAGTGCCTTCTTATTGTGCATCTTGAAACAGCCACACCGCTAGTTTTCAGAGAGTCCAGTATTTCAGCTGATGTTATTTGTGGGTTTTTCTTTGCATCCCGAACGATTTCCCTGGCAGTTGTGGATAACATTTTTGTTGGTCTCCCTGACCGTAGTTTTGTTTTTACAGAGCCCCTGATTTTCCATTTGTTAATCACAGTTTGAACGCTACTGACTGGCATTATCATCAATTCATTGGATATCTTTCTGTACCCTTTCCTGTTTTATACAGATCACTCACCTTTCCCGGAAATCCATTGACAATTCTTTTGATTTCCCCATGACTCACAATCCAGAAATGTCAGTGGTTGGATGAAAGATGCAAGAGTCTGTCTAAATCCCAGAAACTCACTCAGCTTTTATGCACACACACTGATTATAAGCAAACAGGTCACAGGTGAGGATGTTACCTTTAGTAGCCATTCAAACCCATTTGTGTCAACTTCTGTGCATGTTTTTAGGAAAAATCACCAGGGTGTGTGAACTTTTGATCAGGGTCATTTGGATGTTTTGGGTTGTCATTATGATTTAAAAAGAGAAAACACAGTAGTTTGACAATAAATGTATTCACCCAACCACCAACCATGAGTGGAGAAAAAGTTTTAGTGTTATCATTCATATTCTCTGAAAAAAGGCCAAGAAAGCTAGAATCATGCTGGGGTATGTAAACTTTTAAGCACATCTGTAGATAGATAGATAGAAATGAGAAATAGATAGATACACTGCATAGATAAAAGTATTGTGCCCCCCAACATTGCACGTACAAGAGCTTTTATGATATTCCATTCTACATCCATAGCCATTAATATGAAGTTGGTCCCCATGTACAGCTATAACAGCTCCTCTCTTCTAGAAATAATTTCTTTAAGATTTCAAAGTTTTCTGTAATAATTGTTGCTATTTCATCCAGAAGAGCATTTGTGAAGTTAGACCCTGATGGAGGAGACGGTCGGGCTCACAATCTCCATTCTATGTCATCCCAAAGGTGTTGGATGGGGTCGAGATCAGGGCTTTGTGTGAATTCCCCCAACCATGTTTTTATGGATCTTGTGCACTGGAGCACAGTCATGGGGAACAGAAAAGAGCCTTCCCCTGAAACTGCGCCCACAAACTTGGAAGCATAAAATTGTCCAAAATGTCTTTTATATGCTGCAGAATTTCCTTCACTGAAACTAAGGGACTGAGGCCGACCATTGAAAAACACCCCCATAGCATCATCTGGAACGCCAGCCAGGGCCGTGGGGTACTCGGTACGGGGTCCGGTACTTAAAGTGATGTGTTGACCTGGTCCATGGCCCTGGGCGCCCAAGTAAAAGGGACGGTCTTTAAAGGGGTTTCTGAAATAATAAAGGTTTGTGACGCCACCTGTGGTACTCGGTCACGGGTGACCGACGCTGCTTAAAGGGGTCCTCTGGAGTGATGTTGTGGTAGCAGGGATGGTATGGCTTCCCACAGGTGAAGCTGGATCCCCAGGGCTCCCGACGTGTTGGGCAAGGATGGTGTGGTGCCGGGAATAGACGGAGGACACAGGGTTGCAGTCTCTACACCTGGTTTACTGATGAATTCAGGCAGCCACAGTCCAGGATACCAGATCACAGATACAAGTAAGGTCCGGCCAGCTTGGAAGCGAATCTGGAATCTCCTTTACCAGTTGGGGTTGGAAGCCTTCCCTCTAGCACTGTGGTGTAGCAGTCCCTTGCTGCCTTAGGCCTCACACAAGGTCCTCACATTTTCTCTCTGTCCCCCTTGTTGGTAGGACACTACCCGTATGACAGGTAGCTTGAGCCTTTTTACAGCATCTCTAGCACGACCCGAGCTCTGTCTGCTACTGTGTCCTTCAGGTATTATTGGTGGACAGGTAACTTGCAATCTGCTGTCCGCCGGTTTCTGTCGTGGGGCATAGAGTTACACCCACAACCTCGGTCTTCCTGCTACCAGTATCTGCGCTCAGTGTGGAGGAAGCCCAGTCGCAGTTTCTCTCCAGCTCTTCACTCTCCTGTGCCTCTTTTCCTCCCTCTGTCTTCCTGATTCTCTTCTGTCTGCTTCCTCCCTCCTCACACCTCTGTGACAGATTACTCACTAACTTCCCCTCCAGCCAGAATATATATAGGGGAGCCACCCACAAGCTGGATCAGAGCTCCCCCTTCTGGCCTGGAGTAAGAACATGTTGCATGTTTGTGAATACCTGATAAAAGGAATCCTTCCTCGCTTCCAAGCATGACATCACTCTTCCCGTGAGGAAAGCAATGCCACTGTAACAACCAGGAACCTGGGGTGTTACACATCCATCCTCCACCAAACTACAGCTGGCACAATGCAGTCAAGCAGGTAAGGCTCCTGGCATTCTCTAAACCCAGACTCATCCATTAGATGCCAGATTGAGAAGTATGATCCATCACTGCACAGAACACGTTTCCATTGCTCCAGTGTTTGGATGCGGCTGCTTAACACCACTCCATCTGACACTTGGCATTGTGCTTGGTGATGTAAAGTTGCACTCAGCTGCTTGGTCATGAAGCTTCCAGCGGGGCGCAGTGTTTGTGCTGAGGTTAATATGAGAGGAAGTTGTCAGTTATGGAGTCAGCAGAGTGTTGGTGACTTTTCTGTCCTCTTCTCCTCAGCACTCGGTGACCCTGCTCTGTAACATTATGGGGTCTCCACTTTCTGGCTGAGTCACTGCTGTTTCTTTTGCTTCTCAATAATATCACTCACAGATGATGGGGGAATATTTAGGACAAAAGAAAAAGTCATTATCTGGCTTGTTGCACCGGTGGCTCCTATGATAAGACCGGGCTGGTAACAGGGAAGTCTGTACCACCAGCCATTCTGACACATTAGTAAAGACAGACAGTATGATGAGGGGCTGTATATTATATACCAGGGGGGCCAGATGTTATACAACAGGGGCATTGGTATCAATGATTACACAGGTCAACAAAAAAAAAATAATTTTCTGGTGTCCAAAATATTTTAATGAATTTGGGGTATTTTTGGGGTGCTGATTCTGAATATGCTATCAGTTTTGCCAGATTGGCTCAAGTTTTTGACATTTTTGGTATCTTATTTATAGCACTTGTTGGTAAATGCAACGCATCATCTCATTAATTTCTTTGGATTAGTACTTGAACTGAGCAGTTCTCAATATAGTTTTGTGTTAATTAGTGTTCTAAAAGTTTGTTCATAGCTTGATTTTTGCACTAACTTTATGTTGTTGTCTGTTTTCCAGTGAAAAGCATGAACTCATCAAGAAGAAGTTGTCTTAACAATCCAGACTCATTCTGTTACATTTGTGGTGAATACACACTGCCAAAACATAGAAGAAACATAACAGACTTCGTAAAAAAAGTGTATTTTGCCTATTTTGGGGTTATGCTTGGGGACCAAGACAAGTTTTGGGCACCACACATAGTGTGCAAAGCATGTATCGAATTATTACGAAAATGGAGCAAAGGACAAAGAAAAAGCTTCAAATTTGGTGTTCCAATGGTGTGGAGAGAGCCAAAAAATCATCATGATGACTGTTATTTCTGTGCAGTGCAAGTGCAAGGATTCAATAAGCATAAGAAACGAAAATGGGAGTAACATGGAATCTGCAAGAAGGCCTGTCCCTCATTGTGAAGATGTGCCTGTACCTGTGTTTACCATAAATAACAGTCATCATGATGATTTTTTGGCTCTCTCCACACCATTGGAACACCAAATTTGAAGCTTTTTCTTTGTCCTTTGCTCCATTTTCGTAATAATTCGATACATGCTTTGCACACTATGTGTGGTGCCCAAAACTTGTCTTGGTCCCCAAGCATAACCCCAAAATAGGCAAAATACACTTTTTTTTACGAAGTCTGTTATGTTTCTTCTATGTTTTGGCAGTGTGTATTCACCACAAATGTAACAGAATGAGTCTGGATCGTTAAGACAACTTCTTCTTGATGAGTTCATGCTTTTCACTGGAAAACAGACAACAACATAAAGTTAGTGCAAAAATCAAGCTATGAACAAACTTTTAGAACACTAATTAACACAAAACTATATTGAGAACTGCTCAGTTCAAGTACTAATCCAAAGAAATTAATGAGATGATGCGTCGCATTTACCAACAAGTGCTATAAATAAGATACCAAAAATCTCAAAAACTTGAGCCAATCTGGCAAAACTGATGACATATTCAGAATCAGCACCCCAAAAATACCCTAAATTCGATGAAATATCTTTGGCACCAAAAATGCTGTTGACCAGTGTAATTGATCAGGAGAAATGGGGCCGGAGTTATAAACCAGGGTGAGGGTTCGGATGTTACACCCCAGGGTCGAGGGGCCTGATGTTATACAATGGGGTCGAGGGGCCGGATGGTATACAACGGGGGCAATGGAACTGACGGAAAAACCTTAATTCGGTGATTAAGACGCATGTCCCAATGCTTCTGTCCATATATTGTGGATAGGTTGTATAAAACTCTGCTATCAGTACATCATATTTCTTGGGTGTACCCAGTATAGCCCCTGTATTTGCTTTTTTCGGCACGTCTGAGGGATCAGTCACCGGACACCCAATCCCAGCCTGTGTACAGTTAAGTTAGGTAATAAATAAAGCCGCTAACCCCACCGCTGCCCCTGACTCGTTCTGAAGGGTTGTGCAAAGTTCACCATCTTTTAACACCAGAAGAAACCTCCCCCCAAAAAAAACCTAGAATTGTAAAAAAAAAAAGTGAAACCCTGTTACAAGAATTACCCTTGTTCCTCAGGAGAATCTTAAATTCCAGCCTCAGGTAATTTATTCAGTGCAGAAAACAAATGCGGCCTGTAAAATGTGTTAGTAGATTGTGTGAGATAGGCAGGGGGCCGCTCCCTCACTCAGGAGCAGGGGTACAGCCGCCGCTGCCAGCAGATCACATAGCGCAAAGACACCACGCTCTGCATGCAGAGGCTGAGAAATCAAGATTTAAAGGGATTGCCCACTTTTATGTAAAGCGTTAAAAAAAAGTTTTGTATAAACTTGGTATATCCTTTTATGCTTTCAGTTTGTGGAAACATTTTTATTTCTACATTCAGAGGCTGAAAATCCATCCTCTGCTCACAAATTACAATGCGTCAGCTTAGGATGGAGATCTGTGCCACAAAGGGTCGCGTCGGTGTGATGGGCACACAAGGTCAGGGCTTGGTCAGTGTTTTCAGCGCTCGCTAGCCCCTCACGTGACCAGGACAAATTCTGATCCTCCAGGCAGAACTAATGAAAGTTTTTATTCAGTGACTGCAAGCAGAAAGTTTAAAAACTGCATGAAATTGATAACAAAAATCCCACAGTCTCCCCTTGAGCATTTTCCATAAAGCAGCACTCACATCCTGTGACATCTGCTGCCCAGAGAGCCCGGGGATCGTACAGTACGGCATCTGCCCGGGACAGCAGAGCGCTCAGGATGCCTCATTATCCCACTACTTCTTTTTTTGTTCCTTGTTTTGCTTCTTTCCTGGTCATTTTTTTATGGGTAAACACAAACTTAACTATCTTCCGGTCGCGATTATACTGATAATATCTGCTGCGATTTCCACACAACACATGTGGTGATCACAAGGCTCTTGTCAAGCGATTGGCACTACCTGACTTATTAACTCCTTGGTGCAACAGTCCGTTATTACCGTCAGGAAGTGGCGATTTTTTTCCATTCCCAACTTTTTTATTTTTCTGTCGCTTGATTTTTTTTTGTATAACAAGTAGTATTTCTAGCTACATATACTGAACATATGGTGGTCCTTTTATACTCCCTTCCAAAAAATTACTAACAAATTTTGTAAAAAAATTTTTCTTTGTACTACGGCTTTCGTTCTGCCAGGCAGTGCTATTATGGGAACCTGTATTCAGGTTTATATTTTGTTTTAACTTTTTCCCTACTGAGCGATTTTTCATTTTTGGGTTTTTTGTTTTTGCACCCCTTCTTCCAAGAGCCAGAACTTTTTTATTTTTCCGTCAATGCTGCCGCATAAGGGCTTGTTTTTTGCAGGATGAGATGTAGATTTTATTGGCATCATTCGTTTTTTAAACGATTTTTCAGGTTGCTATCATTATGGCGATACCAAATTTGTATACTTTTTTTTAATATATTTTAGTTGATAAAATTATTTAGAAGATTTATTTAAGTTAATGTCGCCATTTTCTGAGATCTGTAACTTTTTCATTTTTCAATCAATGGAGCTGTGTGAGGGCTTGTTATTTGCGTGATGAACTTCGGATTTTTTCAATACCATTTTGGGGTACATATGACATTTAATTGCTTTTTGTTGCATTTTTAGGGGAAGGTGTGGTGACCAGTAAAAGACATTGTGAGGTGCTGGCTGTATAACAGTCGGCACTTGCTCTGTACAGAGCACGCTCTGTTCTAACACCGCTCTATACATCCATATCTGACATACGACGTACCGTTATGTCCTCCTACATCGTAAAGACATTAAGAAAAAAAACAAAAAAAACTTTTTTTTGTCTTATTCTAAGAGCCTCTAATTCTAAGAGCTTCCCTGGCTTCAAGTATCCCACACCTCGGGGAATACTATTCTCACACATTTAGGCTTTGTGCAAATGGAGGGGGGGTTTAGCGGATCCATTCTTAAATGAAACCTGAAAAATATGCTTTTCTAATGTAAATCCATTTTACTGTTCGTATGTTCGGGTTTTTTAGCTTTCTTTTTTTTCCCTGTTCATATTTTGAAAAAGACCTGATTGGAAAAATAAAAAAAGGGAAGGTCACTTCTTTGAAGGGGCTCCTGAAGGAAAATGCTCCAGATCATTATCTAATCAGAAGGCTGCAAAGAAAAACTCTTCCAAAATACTTTTCTAAACCTGCTTCAGGAAACAGAAAAACTACAAAATTTCCCCAAAGAAGGAGCCTTTCCTGAAGTGTTTTTCACTTGAAAACGTGTAAAAAAAAACAAACTCTTTTTGCACATAGACTTATGGTGTCTTTAAAGGGGTATTCCTCTCGCCAAGATCCTATCAAAATACATAGTAGGTGTAATAATAATAATATTAGCAAATACCTCCAATTGGAAATGTAGTATAGTTTTTCTGATTTGCTTTGTCTCTTTCCTCATGTACAGGGCATGGCAGGACCTTAGGTATCCATAGTTATTATGACCACTAGCAACTAGCTGTTACTATATCAGTGGTTGTAACCATGGATACCTAAGGTCCTGCAAGGCCTGCATATGAGGAAAATGACATAGCGAGTCAGGAAAACTATACTACATTTCTAATTGGAGGTATTTGTTAATATTATTACTCCTACTACATATTGGGACATGATCTTGGAGATGGGAACACCCCTTTAAGGAAATGTCGCTATCTGTCACTCACCATTGTTGCTCTCCACAGACAACTGCAGGCCAAGATTTTGCTGCGGGATCAGCACCCAGTGATTGCTGGTGGCGGTAATGTCGAAAACTAACCAGCCTTCTTCCGCTGCCCAAATGGTCCTGGAGTCGAGCAGGAACAGGTCTGAATCCCTAGGGAGATACTGATGATTAGATGATGGTAAAATGTGTCAGCCTGACGTCCATGCTCACAGAGGATGCAACAGTAAGGCCGGGATCACACTTGCGAGTGCAATGCGAGAAAATGACCCGAGTCTCTCACATCAATACCCGGTACTGCCGCCAGCACTCAGGACTGGAGCGTTTCTCTGCATAGAAATGCATTTAGCTGCACGCTCCGGTCCAGAGTGCTGGTGGCAGTGCCAGGTATTGATGCAAGAGACTTGCGTGAGTTTCTCGCATTGCACTCGCAAGTGTGACCCCGGCCTAAAGGATAGATTGATAGAGCCACAGACGTCTTTTCTTCTGCTCGGCAGCTGTCATGGGTGCCCAGCCTACAAAAAACTACAACGCAGTCCCATTTGGGTTGCTGCACAAAGAGTGCTTCTTTCTTCTGATCAAGCGGTTAGACCACTGTCTATCAGCCCTTACAATCTACAGTGGAGAAAACCCCTTTAAGATAGGAATTTACATTTCCTATGTAACACAATGGGGATATTTGCACCATTTGCCCCTGATCACTGAAGTTTGTGGGTCCCTCTGCATATAACATTTGACATATTTGGTTATTTAGATCAATTTTATGCTGCAAAATAAAAAAAAAACAAATCCTTTCTTGTTCTCCATCGAGGTCCTGAGTTCGTCAGAGGGGAACAGTATCCCCAGCTGAAGCCTTTGGTGAAATGACCTGTACACTGGGTTGCAGGGAGTCATAAACGCTGCTCATAAACGGTGGATCCAGGTCCATGGCCGCGGGGCGGAGGGAGCTGCAGAGATATTTATTGAAATTCTTTGCGCACACGTGCCCTCTGTGGGGGTCATAAAACATGGCCGCTGGAGATGGCGAGCAAGGCCAAGAATCCTGACAGCCGAAAAGTAACTGAAGACTGTTTTACACGGTATGTTTTAGAGCACGGTTTCCTAATGGATCTGAGGAGGAAACAGCCAAAATGTGCCCATAAGATGATATAAAGATGTCTGTACAATGTCAACAAGCATGAAATGAGCAGTATACAAACCCCTGAGCTATGGGTTAAGGGGGAGGATTGATCATTTATATTGCAAACTGGCTGAATGGGTCTAGTAGGCAATGTAGTCCAGGCTCCTACCCTAACTTAGCCTGTAGAATTATGTCCTGTAATATACTCCAGTGCTGCACTCACTAATCTGGTGGTACAGTCACTGTGTACATACATTACATTACTTATCCTGTACTGATCCTGAGTTATATCCTGTATTACACTCCAGAGCTGCACTCACTATTCTGCTGGTGGAGTCACTGTGTACATACATTACTTAGCCTGTACTGATCCTGAGTTACATCCTATATAATACCCCAGAGCTGCACTCACTATTCTGCTGGTGGAGTCACTGTGTACATACATTACATTACTTATCCTGTAGTGATCCTGAGTTACATCCTGTATTATATACCTCAGAGCTGCACTCACTATTCTGCTGGTGCATTCACTGTGTACACACATTACATTACTTATCCTGTACTGATCCTGAGTTACATCCTGTATTATACTCCAGAGCTGCACTCACCATTCTGCTGGTGAGTCACTGTGTATATACATTACATTGCTTATCCTGTACTGATCCTGAGTTACATCCTGTATTATACCCCAGAACTGCACTCACTATTCTGCTGGTGGAGTCATTGTGTACATACATTACATTACTTATCCTGTACTGATCCTGAGTTACATCCTGTATTATGCCCCAGAGCTGCATTCACTATTCTGCTGGTGCAGTCACTGTGTACATACAGTACATTACTTATCCTGTACTGATCCTGAGTACATCCTGTATTCTACCCCAGAGCTGCACTCACTATTCTCCTGGTGGAGTCACTGTGTACATACATTACATTACTTATCCTGTACTGATCCTGAGTTACATCCTGTATTATACCCCAGAGCTGCACTCACTATTCTGCTGGTGCAGTCACTGTGTACATACATTACATTACTTATCCTGTACTGATCCTGAGTTACATCCTGTATTATGCCCCAGAGCTGCATTCACTATTCTGCTGGTGCAGTCACTGTGTACATACAGTACATTACTTATCCTGTACTGATCCTGAGTACATCCTGTATTCTACCCCAGAGCTGCACTCACTATTCTCCTGGTGGAGTCACTGTGTACATACATTACATTACTTATCCTGTACTGATCCTGAGTTACATCCTGTATTATACTCCTGAGCTGCACTCACTATTCTGCTGGTGGAGTCACTGTGTACATATGGAGCGCCCCCAGACGCAGGGCCGCGGGGTACTCGGTACCGGGCCTCTCTGTCTCGGTCCTGGGGTTGTCACGGTGGCTAGACACCGTCCGTGACCCTGCTAAGGGGCGTCCAATGAAAGATGTGATGATGGTGCGTGGTGCAGGTCGCGATGAATAACGAGGACACAGGGTTGCAGTCTCTTTACCGAAGGCTTCAGGATCCTCAATCCAGAGTACTGCTAACAGGGCTGGCTGAGACCGGCCGGTCCGAAGGCACATCCAGAGTTCCCTTTGCAGGTGGAAATCTGTGCCTACCTTCTAGCGCCTGTGTGTTGTAGTACCTCCCTGCTGAGCACCACGGGATAGTCCTCACAAGTGATGTGTCTGTTTCTGATGTTCTTCTCTCTCACAACTCGTATCTTTTCTGAAGTTCTTTTTCCGTCCCCCAGATGATATGGATAGGACGCACACGTATGACGGGTAGGCCTGGAGTTCTTCCGGGACCCTAGCGTCGCCCCTCTCCCACAATTGCCCCCTATGTCTGCTTAGGTGATTTAGGTGAGACAGCCAACCTATAATTAACTGTCCTGCCGCTGTTTGAAGTATTGCTTGGAGCCAAATACTTCCTCGGCGTTCCGGCCACCGGCTACGCACCTCAGTAGGATGTTGCCTCGATCTTACGGCACGACTCCTACTGGCTTTATCTCCTTTTTGCTGCGATCTCGTTTCTCACTTCTCCACAGTAAACCTCGCTTCTTTTCCTTCCTTAGGATGCCACCGCATTCAACTGCAGGCGCGGCTCCGTAACGTTCTGTTCGCTAGGCCACTGTCAGGATCCCACCCCTGACAGAGACCCCCCTGAATCTTCCCCCGCAACACCCTCTGCCACAGGATGTTGCCTGGTTCCAACCCAGTCAGCTTCTGACTAACTTCCTATCCAGCCCCCAGTTTTACCAGATTGTGAGGAGTGGCCTAATACATAGAACCCTTTGCTCCCCCTGGTGGCCAGAATGTGAAGTGTAAAGTGTGACTGTGATACCTGGTCAGGTGAACTCCTTAAGTGCCATCGGACGTACCATCACTCCCCTTAGCGGCGGAGCGTCAGTACTGCAACGACCAGGACTCTGGGGCCCTGCATATACATTATATTACTTATCCTGTACTGATCCAGAGTTACATCCTGTATTATACTCCAGAGCTGCACTCACTGTTCTGCTGGTGCAGTTACTGTGTACATACATTACATTACTTATCCTGCACTGATCCTGAGTTACATCCTGTATTATACCCCAGAGCTACACTCTCTATTCTTCTGGTCGAGTCACTGTGTACATGCAGCGCCCCAGAGTCCTGGTCGTTGCAGTATTGTCGCTCTGCCACTAAGGGGAGTAATGGTACGTCTGATGGCACTAAGGAGTTCACCTGACCAGGTATCACAGTCACACATTACACTTCACACTCCGGTCACCAGGGGGAGCAAAAGGTTCTATGTATTAGGCCACTCCTCACACTTTGGTAAAACTGGGAGTCGGATAGGAAGTTAGGGAGAAGCTGACTGGGTTTTGCCCAGGTAACACCTAGTGAGAGAAGAGGTTGCTTGGGAAGATCCAGGGGGGTCCCTGTCAGGGGTGGGATCCTGACAGAGGCCTAGCGAAAGGACAGATTGTTACGGAGCCGTGCCTGCACCTCATTGCGGCGGCATCTTAAGAAAGGACACGAAGCGAAGGATATTGTGGAGAAGTGAGAAACGAGATCACAGCACAAAGGCGATAGAACCAGTAGGAGTCGTTCCCCGAGATCAGCAACATCCTACTGAGGCGCGTAGCCGGTGGCCGGAACGCCGAGGAAGTGATAGACTCTACGCATTACTTTGAACCAACGGCAGGGAAGTTAACTTTAGGTTGGCTGCCTCACCTAAATCACCTAATGAAGACAACAGAGGCAATTGTGGGAGAGGGGCGTCTCTAGGGTCCCTATAAAATAACTCCAGGCCTATCCCGTCATACGGGTGCGTCCTATCCATATCATCTGGGGGACGGAGAGAAAGGACAGAAACAGACACGACAGTTGTGAGGACTATCCCGTGGTGCTCAGCAGGGAAGTACTACAACACCCAGGCGCTAGTAGGTAGGCTACTGATTTCCACCTGCAAAGGGAACTCTGGATGTGCCTTCGGACCGGCCGGTCTCAGCCAGCCCTGTTAACAGTGCTCTGGATTGTGGATGCCGAAGACTTCAGTAAAGAGGTAAAGAGACTGCAACCCTGTGTCCTCGTCATTTACTGCGACCTACACCGTCACCTACATTTTTAATTGGACGCCCCTTAGCAGGACCACGGACCGGATCAGGCCACCGTGACATTCCCAGAACCGAGAGAGAGAGACCCGGTACCGAGTACCCCGCTGCCCTGAGTCTGGGGGCGCTCCATACATACATTACATTACTTATTCTGCACGTAATTTCACCCTTTATTATACTCCAGCAGCAGAATAGTGAATGAAGCTCTGGAGTACATAAAATAATGTCCTGTACTTACATTGTCTTTGGTAACATTGATGATCAGTGCATAGTATAAGTGACACAAAGCTGTATACACGGTAACTCTACTGCTATCTTTATTTCCCTGACAGTAGTCGTGTATTTCTTCTACAGCAGGGTAGATCGCACTCAAACTCTTCTTGACAGACCATCCTGCTTTTTTCCTAGGTCTTTGGCCTGATTGATTTGACTCTACCTGAGCTTATTTCCAATTCACATTTTAAGCAAACTTTTCTCCATCCTGGCCACAGAGGACAAGGTAATCTCCACTGCTTGTATTATTTTATTACATTGCAGGCATAAAACGTACCGTCCTCCAATAATCGCAGTTTTCTGTACATCTGGCCACACTGTAATGTATTTCTATAACAAACTGTTCAGATGTTATGGACCTAAGCAAAGGACTGGACGGCAGCCATGCTGTCTTTTCAGTGCAGCCCCGTCATTACGACAACCAGTGATGGGACATAATGTGTAATTAGGGGTAGGAGTCACCTATTAGAGATCTCCTCTATAAACCAGAGGAGAAAACCACTGCAGAGAGCAGTACTTTAATGGAAAACTTGCAATACTATTTTCCCTTGACAAATTCAGCCGGATGACCCCCACCTGTACCCATCAGGTCATTGCTGGGAGACCAATAAAACAAAGAAAAACCCCTTTGCGGTTTCTCTAAGGACCTCACTTACTTTCCTTGATGTTCCTGCAACACTTGATAGATGCTGATCTGAAAGGTCTCATTGTCAAACCGCTCTCGAATATAATCCTTATAAATCCTGAATTCAGCCGCCGTCACTGCTTCGCCCTCTGGGATTTTGGCAAGATCGAACCGGAACTCGCGGTGGTGACGTCTCCGGTGAAAGAACTCTTTATCGTGCTCCACTAAAAGATAGAAAAAGATGTAATGCAAGGCGGGGTAAAGAGTTACAGACATTAAAGTGTAGCCCCAACAGCAAAATAGCTTTATCATTTACTAAGAGATTTACATCAAGTCTTATTTGCACTGATGAGGGGCAAGAACCCTGGAACAGCTGTCTGCAAACAGAGGCATTATGGAGAAGACTCTGGCTTGGCAAAATATTCTGTCTAGTCTAGCTTAGAGGGAACCTGTCAGCGACAAAAGCACTATTTACCTGCAAATACAGTTTTAATCTGCAGGTAAAAGAATGTTTATGTAGCGCCCCCACTGCCGCAGGGCCGAGGGGTACCCGGTACCGGGCCTCTGAGTCTCTGCTCTGGGGTTGTCACGGTGGCTAGACCCGGTCCGTGACCCTGCTGAGGGGCGTACAGTGATAGATGTAGATAGTGGTGGTGGTGCGGTGCAGTAAATAACGAGGACACCAGGTTGCAGTCTCTTTACCTCTTTACTGAAGGTCTCTGGGTCCTCAGTCCGGAATATGGTTCACCAGGCTGCGCAAGTCCGGCCGGTCCGATGGCACCTCCAGAGTTCTCTTTGCAGGTGGAAATCTGTGCCTTCCTGCTAGCGCTATGTGTTGTGGTCCTCCCCTGCTGTGCTTACGGGATAGTCCCCACAACTGTTGTGTCTGTTTCTCGTGTTCCCTCACAACAACTCGATTAGATGATGTCCTGCTAATCCTCCGTCCCTCCCGGTGTTATGGTTGGGACGCACCCGTATGACGGGTAGGCTCGGAGCTCTTCCGGGACCCTAGAGTCGCCCCTCTCCACAGGTTGCCCCCCAAGTCTGCATAGGTGATTTAGGTGAGACAGCCCGCCTGTGACTGACTGTCCTGCCGTTGGTTTGAAGTATTGCTTGGAGCTAGATATATGAATACTTCCTCGGCGTTCCGGCCGCCGCTTGTGTGCCTCAGTAGGATGTTGCCTCGGTCTTACAGCACGACTCCTACTGGTATTTCTCCTCTTGCTTTGATCTCGTTTCTCACTCAGCACAATATATCTCGCTTCTGATCCTTTCTTAGGGCACCGCCGCTATGCTGAGCAGGCACGGTCCCGTGACGTTCTTTCTTGTAGCCAGGCCTCTGTCAGGGTCCCAAACCTGACAGGGACCCTACCGAATCTTCCCCACAACACCCCCTGCCACAAGGTGTTGCCTGGTTCCAACCCAGTCAGCTTTCTGAACTAACTTCCTGCCTGACCCCCAGTTTACCCACACGGTGAGGAGTGGCCTAATAAATAGCACCCTTAGCTCCCCCTGGAGGCCCGACTGTGAAATGTATTGGTGTCTGTGATACCTGATCAGATGAACTCCTTCAGTGCCATCGGACGCACCATAGCTCCCCATAGTGGCGGAGCCACAGTACTGCAACGACCAGGACTCTGGGGTGCTGCATTTACATCTGGTCAGGATACTGGAGAAAATGAAGTTTTTCCTCCCTGCAGACACTTGCTTCCAGTCTGCCCTGCACACACACTGGAGAGCGAGCTGTCAATCAGTGTGCCAGGAAGTGATTAGAGAACGATTACTATGTAGTGAGCGGTGACTGTAACCGCTTCCTGGACCGCACCAAAGACTGGAAGTGAGTAGCTACAGGGAAAATAAATCTTCATTTTCTCCCTGTAGCCACTGCTCCTGTAAGCCGACTACACAGGACACTATTTACTTGCAGGTGAATACCATTTTTGTAACTAGCAAGTTCCTTTTAAGTGGAATCTGTATATTTTTGCTATGCAATCTGAGAGCAATATGCTGCACCGACAGAGACCCTGATTCCAGTGTTGTGTCACTTAATTACATGGGTACAGCAGTTGTTATAGAATCATAGTTTTGTCAGCTGCAGATCTAGCAGAGCTCAAATGCTGAGATGTACATAACCCCAAACACACCACTGATTGGCAGCTTTCAACGTTCATTGTGCATAATCAGAAAGCTGCTAATCAGTGGTGAGGAGGTGGTTGGACCAAGAGGCATGAGACACCTAGTCCTTTAATGATAATCTCCTGTCGATAAAACACTGATTGTATTTAAACATCAAAACACAGCCTAGTAAGTAACACATGACTGAAATCAGAGTATCTGCTCCTACAGCATGCTGCTCTCAGATTACATAGCAGAAAAAAAACTGCTGACAGATTCCCATTAAGACTTGGACACTGACTTACAGGGTAGCTATTTCCGATAGATGGTGCTAAAGAGCCAGTTTTCTATGGGAAGAAAGCAAATTTGCAAATCATTTTCCCAGAAAGCACTGCTTGGACTCCCTAAGCTAGCTGGCAGTCTCCATAAGGTGAGACATTACACCTAGATCTCTGTCAAAAAAGCCTCTTACCACGTAAACCAGTAGCCTGCTCTGTACTGACAAGGGACAAGACCCCCCGAAAACAGCCGAGTGTATTTCCCCCTTGGTTAGTCTAAATATCCTATCTTATGGGTGGCACTAGAGAACCTGCTTTTTATCCTGGAAGATAGCACATTTGCAATCCCTTTTTGCAGAGAACAACACTTTGACAAGACTTCCTAAGCAAGATATTGTAAAAACAAGCACTTTTTGCAAATTAAACTACTTATTAATATCACAAAAACAGCTTCAAATGTTAGCACTTTTGTTTACAGTTCGTTGCCTAGGAGACCGACCGCCGCTACTTTGTGGCTTGTACACAATACACTGGAGCTGGCCACTATTAGGAGGTAACTGTGCGCTCATCAGCAATCTCGGCCAGTTTCAAAACAGTGCTTACAAGCTCAATAGAAAAAAAACTTGTAAGCACTGTACATGTTCTATTGTCTAGCAGCGGAGGTTGGCCTCCAAGGTAACAAACGATAAACAAAATAGAGTTAATATCTCAAGAATGGATAAAAAATGTAATAAGCAGTAAATTGCTTGCATTTACAAGATATACAGTCATGGCCGAAAGTATTTCTCCTGTCCTGTAGGACAATGACCCCAAACATACTTCAAAGAAGCACCCAGAAATGGATGGAAACAAAGCTCTGGAGAGTTCTGAAGTGGCCAGCAATGGGTCCGGATCTAAATCCCATGGAACATCACCTGTGGAGAGAACTTAAAATTGCTGTTCTGAGAAGGCGGCCTTCAAATATGAGAGACCTGGAGCAGTTTGTGAATGAAGTGTGGTCCAAAATTCCAGCTGAGAGGTGTAAGATGTTTGTGGATGGTTATAGGAAGCGATTGATAGCAGTTATTTATTCCAAAGGGAGTGCAACCAAATATTAAGTTGAAGGTGCCAACAACTTTGTCCGGCTCATTTTGGGGGTTTTATGTAAAATTAGGTTCTATTTGTCTTTTTCTCTGTGTTTTTTGTATTCCAATATACAAAGGAAATATACATGTGTATAACAAAACATGTACCGTAATAATTTTTGGGGAGAAATACTTAATTTTCTGAAATAATTTCAAGGGTTCCAACACTTTCAGCCATGGCTGGACTTGACACTACCCAAATATGAAGATGGAATGATCCTTTAAAGCAGGAGTGGGGAATCAATTTTTTTTGCCAAGGGCCACTTGGATATTTATTCCGTCCTTCGGAGGCCATACAAATTGAGCCCTAACTGCGCCCACAAAGTATGTCCTGACGCTGGAACTGGTGTCAGGACATGATCTTTCATTCCACGCTCCTCAGTGTTCAGCAGTGACCACTGTGTGTGTGTGCTCACAGAGCAAGGAGAAATGAATGGGCCGGTGGCCGACAAAATAGAGCTGCTGGCCCAAGCGTTGCGGTCATAGGGAATCTGCTCGGGGGACGGATAAAAGGTCATCGAGGGTCCACCCCTGCATTAATGCTTTATAGCGTGGCTACTCTCCTGCGGAATAGCTACTTATTGTGACTACAAATACATTCAAAGCTGCAGTAAAAAAAAATGCTTTGCTGTCACTATTTCTCAGGCTGCACATCTTTTTGTAGCCTTTTATCATTCACGGTCACAGAGAAATGATCTGTTGCATTGCAGTAGATCTGTGAATAACCAGAGCTGTATTCACAGTTCTGCTATTTTCTTGCCTCCTCTCTGGCTACTGGGAGCTTATATGTTTTGATAACTTTTTAGTGCGGTGTGAACCCGCTATGCGTCGACCTTTCTAACGTGCGGGTGAGACAAGTAATCATGGCCGCCTCTTTATGTTTCGCTACTGTGAGGAAATAACAGATCCACGCAACCAACTTTCCAACACAAATGTTATGGTCTTATTTAATGTTCAATTTGTATTTTGTGTAATAGGAAATGGAAAAAAAAATTCCACAAGTTATTGAGGCTGGCATCCATGCTGCGGGCAGCTAATGGCCCGCTCCACCTTCTGAATAATGGAAGCTGCAGATCCTATGTGACGGTTTTGGCAGCGTCTTTCCTGTAATATTTCCTCCACAGATTTTTACGATATTTTAATGTTCTTCTGGTGACCTTGGCTGTAATCCCCAAAGCACATCAAAGTCTCACACACCCAGAATAAACAGCTCCTCTGCCCAGTCGGTGGCTGTGCCAGTCTCTTGAAATTTACACATTTATCAATCGGTGGACAGAAGTCTGCAAACAGGGAGGCCAAACTCTGGGATCCAAAGTTTATTTATTGATGGAGTGAGGTGATCTGGAACAAGGTCTTCGTCCCCCTCCTCCTTCCATGTGTGGGCAAAATTAGGGTATTTAGCTGTCTAAAAAAAGTGTACTGCAGAACCAAGAAGCTCAAGAGTCACAGCTAAACATGGTTGACATTTCAGGAACCTGGTGGACATATGAGGATTTAGATGGGACAAATACAATCCTCTGGATTAGGACTTAATCTCTTCTGTCTTCCAATAAAACGATATATATACACAGAGGGTCTCAAAAGTAAGGAAAACCCCATAAAAAATCAAGGTTTTGTAGACGGTGATCCAATTTTCGACAAAAGCTGTAGAAGAAGAGGTAAATCTGTTAAGCCTTGTCTTCAGCATGGCTGCCACCTTGAATGTTGACATCTTGGATTTATCTTCAGTTTTTGAAATGGAAAGTTATATGTGTGACAAAACTGTCAAACTGGTAGAAAATTTCACTAGAAAAACAACGGCGTGCGCCGTGTTAATGCAATGGTTTTCACGTTTGGACACAATTTTTCTTCAAAGAAAAAAAGCAGAAGGCTGACAGCACTCACTTGACTGGGGCGCCCGTCCAAGTCCAGGGAACCTTCCAGGACCATCCAAGAGTCAAATAATAAAATGACAGCGCTCCATCCAGGTGTATAGTTCACAGGAAAAAGTTTATTGTGCCATATAGTAGCAACGTTTCGACCATATAGGTCTTTATCAAGCAACATTTTATTATTTGACAATTTTTCTTCAGTCTGGGCAACGTGAAGGATGGTGTTATCCCAAGCAGAATGTGTTGAGATCGCCCTCATTTCTGGAGACTGGAGCAAAAGTGTTATCACATCACAAAAGATTACCTCCGACACCACCAAAACAGGCCTCCCATTACCAATTTCCGAAAAAAACAATAACCGGAAATAAGATGATTAATAAACGTTAAAGATGTGATTGTTGTCCTGGCCTCATTCAACAAACACCCACACTATTGTACTCGGCATCTGTCGGGCCTCAATTCAGCAAATGTTTAGATTCTGCAGCACCTGATTGAGGACGACCCAGACCGGCAGACGCCTCAGCAACTTCAGATAAACCCTCATTTTTGGTATCATTTGCTTTTCAGTGATGGTGGTTTGGTCCTTGACCTGTGGGTCACAGGAGGCCTGTTTGGATGATGTTGGTGAAAATCCTCTGTGCTGACACGTGTGCTCTCTTCACCAGAAGATGATCTCGACACGTTCTGCTTTGGATAACGTCATCCTTTCACATCATCCAGACAGAGGAACAATCACTGTTGTACAATGACAACTAATGAAGTTACACTAATGGGAAAAACACCATTTTTTTTTCTGGTGAAATTTGCTACCAGTTTGATGTGTCACCTATGTAACTTGTTATCTGAAGAATTGCCGTACAATCCAAGACGACAACGCTCATGATGGCCACCATGTCTTGGACATTTTCCCTCTTACCCCACAGTTTAATGTGTCACCTACGTAACTTGTTATTTGAAGAATTGTTGTAGAATCCAAGATGACAACACTCATGATGGCCACCATGTTTTGGACATTTTCCCTCCTACCCCACAGTTTGATGTGTCACCTACGTAACTTGTTATTTGAAGAATTGACATAGAATCCATGATGACGACACTCATTATGGCCACTATGTTTATGACATTTTCCCATTTGACATTTCATCTGCCAAACTGTTTTCGTTCTATGTTTCCTTAATTATGAGTCACCACTCATATATTGTCAGTTTTGTGATGCATTGTTTGCCTTTTACAGGTGAAACATGCTTTTTTTTCATGCTTGACCCATAAAAACCACAGTGGTAAATTACCATATTGCAATGGTGGGGCACAGATTATATATTTATTATGCTTATGGGTCATTCCATTGTAGCTTATGTTACAACACAATATAGTAACTTACATTACAAAGATGATGGTAACTTACCTGACAATTAATAATAAAAACTGTTGCTTTTAACTTGAGAGGTTAAAATAAATTTGTTAAAGTTGCTGGGACTATGGTGTTTTAATACAATAAAAATAGTGCTTCTCCCCCCGTTTACCAGAACAGAAAATTTGGCAGACTCATGAAGGACAATTGCCTTTCCTTTTTTTGTAACGTACGTTACCAAGTAATAACTCTGTATTTTGTATTTAATTTTATTGTTGAAAAATCAAACTGTGTTGAAATCTATTGAGAATAGTTTAATGTACAATATACATTCACTCCTTTTTGTGCCTGCCTTCAAAGAACAGTCTGTAGCCAGTTTTTGGCTTGTGATTGTAACGTAAGTTACCATGGAATGACCCTTATGTAGCACTGACGTATTCTATAGCAAACATTATCATCACTCACTGTCCCCATGGAGGCTCACAATCTATATTCTCCATCCGTATAGCTCTAGACTATGGCAAAAAAAAGTGGAGTGCCCTAAGAAAACCCACGGAAACATGGGCAGAACATACAAACTCCATACAAATGTTGTCCTTGGTTGGATTTGAACCTAGGACCGCAACGCTGCAGGACAACAGTCCTAACATCTGAGAGTTTTACCCTGACATATTTCTATGTAAAAGAAGGGCATTCAAAATGGTTTTTTTTATTTAGACAACCCAAATCCACAGACCATATTATAAATATAATAGATGCAAAGATGGGCTATTCCTTCCCTCAAGGCCCCTCTCAATAAATCAGAGGAGAGAACAGCCTACAACTCTCCTTGGCACCCCATCCCAATGTGTAATGTTTTAAGATCCCAATACATATTGGATAAAAGTTGGCCAAACCAGACGATTTCGGTGGGATTTGCCAACCATCTAATTTGTATGGGGGTTCCCAGCTGTCCCATGACATATAAGTGTATCAGGCGTTCGGAGTTCAATTGGCCGATCCTTTTGTTCTGCGGGAAGGTAAGCCACCGACCAAGGAGTCTTGGTCGAATGAGTGATCCTGCGTATGAGGGAGTTGGGACGAATGATAGCTCTTATGACAGCTATCTAATGTGCATGGCCAGCATTACTGCTGAAAGGGAAAACGTGCTGGCTGCTTCTACAGGCGATTGCAAGAGGAGCCTGAACAAACCCACAGCAAGATGCCATCAGACCATTATACAAACCTCACCCAAAAGTCGGTCTTGTTTTCAGAAAGGGCGGGGGCGTTCCTAGAAGGGACGGAGCTGGGGTGAAATGTTGGCAACTATGTAATTGGACCGATTCCAGAGACGTTAGCGTTGTCATGTTAACGCTGTAGTCTATCAGTGGCCCCTGATGGGCTGCAGGCTTCACAATGTTATGTGACCAGTGGAGACAAAGCACCGACATTGCTTTTTACATGGACTGTGTGTCTGTGCAAAACTCACAGAGATATATTCATTTTTTTCTGGCAGCACGCATGACAAACGCCAATACAAGTCTATGGGTTTTCGAGTAGTTAATTACTCCTCTAATATCTCTGTAGACCTTGCACTGTCTCCTGGAGACCTACTGCCTCACTATCATTACCCTACTCTAAGTGGACAGAGGGTTACTGTCCTGTGCCTTTAAATTTCCCTCCCAGCTCAGCGTCTCCTAAGGACTGGTTTTTAATAACCCTGTTGCCATTACAGGCGATGCTGTCATCTAAGCGGAGACCGCTAATGACCATGTGGATTTACGTGGAATGGGTTAATTGCGCAATCCCGCTCCAAATGGCCCTATTAACCCTATCTGCCCATCCCACCTAGCGTATACATTATGACTCAATTCCCCTAATGACCAGATGTCAAAGAAAATCGCAGGAGAATGGGCTTCAATGTAAATGAAACGCTTAAATCTCAGCACATGAGCGGCTCTTAAGCAAACAATCAAATCTTTGTAAACTGAAAAATATGGGATGGATTCAATTAGCCCCCAGGCCGGAGGAGGGGGGACATTTCTTCATGTTTACCCGTGCTACCTATTACCGCTTGTATGTAATAAGACATCCTTGACTACAAGAGACTTCAATTTTGCAAATCTGCGCTGACGGATCAGGCTTTTCAGGGCACAGCTGGTTTCAAGCATTTCAGAAGTAAATGAAATCAAATGAGAATTTATAATCCATCCTGGAGTCTGGATTCCATCATCCTGAAATCATTACGCAGCAAAGCGCAGGTGCAGGACGCGGAGAAAGGTTTCTTCTCTCTCCACATAATCCTATAGATCGGTATCTCTGCGCTGGAATCAAAGTCTTCTCATAATGTGTAAAACCTCTAAGATGTTGAAGGAATAGTTGTCTCTTAAAGGGGTATGCACACACAAAACATTATCCTGTACTGATCCTGTTGTGCAACCTGCATTATACACCAGAGCTGCACTCACTATTCTGCTGGTGCAGTCACTGTGTACATACATTACATTACTTATCCTGTACTGATGCTGAGTTACATCCTGTATTATACTCCAGAGCTGCACTCAGTATTCTGCTGGTGGGGTCACTGTGTACATACATTACATTACTTATCCTGTACTGATCCTGAGTTACATCCTGTATTATACTCCAGAGCTGCACTCACTATTCTGCTGGTGGAGTCGCTGTGTGCATTCATTACATTTACTTATCCTGTACTGATCCTGAGTTACAGCCTGTATTATACTCCAGAGCTGCACTCACTATTCTGCTGGTGGAGTCACTGTATACATACATTACATTACTTATCCTGTACTGATCCTCAGTTAGATCCTGTATTATACTCCAGAGCTGCACTCACTATTCTGCTGGTGGAGTCACGGTGTACATACATTACATTACTTATCCTGTACTGATCCTGAGTTACATCCTGTATTATACTCCAGAGCTGCACTCGCTATTCTGCTGGTGGAGTAACTGTGTACATACATTACAATACTTATCCTGTACTGATCTTGAGTTACTTCCTGTATTATACCCCAGAGCTGCACTCACTATTCTGCTGGTGGAGTCACTGTGTACATACATTATATTACTTATCATGAACTGATCCTCAGTTTTATCCTGTATTATACTCCAGAGCTGCACTCACTATTCTGCTGGTGGAGTCACTGTGTACATACATTATATTACTTATCCTGTACTGATCCTCAGTTTTATCCTGTATTATACTCCAGAGCTGCACTCACTATTCTGCTGGTGGAGTCACTGTGTACATACATTACATTACTTATCCTGTACTGATCCTGAGTTACATCCTGTATTATACTCCAGAGCTGCACTCACTATTCTGCTGGTGCAGTCACTGTGTACATACATTACTTATCCTGTTCTAATCCTGTATAATATCAGGTATTGCACTGCAGAGCTGCACTCACTAAGCGGTGAGATTACACATCTTGCATCGTTACCTGGTATAAATATGATTCTTCCCAGAGTTTAAATAAACACAAAGAGCTGCTCTCAGAAATCACATTTCCTACAAGCTAAGGCCTCTTTCACACTTCAGTTGTTTGGCGTCAGTCTAAAACCGCCAGTTTCCTCAAATAACGGATCCGTCATTTTTGGGGGGCGGATCCGTTATTTTCCCATAGACTTGCATTGGCGACGGATTGTGACGGATGGTCGTCCGTCGATCCGTCACTATGTCGGAAGTGACTGACGCCAAACAACTGAAGTGTGAAAGAAGCCTTACCCTACAGCTTTCTGACTTACTGAATGACTAGTGTGTTATGGATAATAGGACAGCGAAAACTTTATTAGGTAAACCCTTAGATATTAACCCCTTAATGAGCGCCGATACGCCTTTTAACGGCAGTAGTTAAGGGTACTTAAACCACAGCGCCGTTAATTAATGTCGCTGTGGAAAAAGTGTATAGCGCCCCCCCAGAGTCAGATTAACTCCAGGGTCTTGGCTGCCGGGGGTAGCCGAAACCCCAGAGAACATGATTCGGGTCGTTTTTTACTGACCCCAGTTTTGCGATCGCCACTACTAACCGTGTAGCAGCGGACGCAAAAAAAAGTCCAATTTGCCATTTAATTTCTCTGTCCTCTGATGTGATAGCACTTCAGAGGAGAGAGAAATAGGGTCCCCGATCCCCCCCCCCCCCGTACCTCCTATCACAGTGATCAAAATAAAAAAAATAGTAAATAAACCCCCCTTTATCACCCCCTTAGTTAGGGAAAGATCATAAAACAAAGAAAATGTATTTATTTCCAGTTTCCCATTAGGGTTAGAGTTGGGCTAAAGTTAGGGTTAGGGTTGGGGCTAAAATTAGGGTTAGGGCTAGGGTTGGGGCTAAAATTAGGGTTAGGGTTGGGGCTAAAATTACGGTTAGGGTTAGGATTAGGGTAAGGCTTCTTTTACATTTACCATGGTTTTGCAGCCCGTTTTTGCAGTCCCAATAGATTTCTATGGGGCCGCAAAAACGGGCCGCAATAATTCCACGGAGCACTGTATGCCGTATGGCCGTGAGGGCCGTATTTACAGCTGTGAAAAGATATCGAGCCTACTTTTGGGGTCCAATTTCTCCTGTGAAAGTAAACAATTGCCAGCTAAAATATCATTTTTGAGGAAAAAAAGATTTTTTATTTTCACAGCTCTGTTATAAACGTCTGTGAAGCACTTGGGGGTACAAAGTGCTCACCACACATCTAGATAAGTTCCTTAAGGGGTCTTGTTTCCAAAATGGTGTCACTTGTGGGGGGGTTCCACTGTTTAGGCACATCAGGGGCTCTCCAAACGCAACATGGCGTATGATCTCAATTCCAGCCAATTCTGCATTGAAAAAGTCAAACGGCGCTCCTTCCCTTCCGAGCTCTGCCGTGCACCCAAACAGTGGATTACCTCCACATTTGGGGTATCGGTGTACTAAGAACAAATTGCACAACATGTTTGGTGGTCTAATTTCTCCTGTTACCATTGTGAAAATAAAAATTTGGGGGCGAAAAGATCATTTTTGTGGAAAAAATATGATTTTTTATTTTCACGGCTCTACGTTGTCAACTTCTATGAAGCACTTGGGGGTTCAAAGTGCTCACCACACATCTAGATAAGTTCCTTAAGGGGTCTAGTTTCCAAAATGGTGTCACTTGTGGGGGGTTTCTACTGTTTAGGCACATCAGGGGCTCTCCAAACGCAACATGGCGTCTGATCTCAATTCGAGCCAAGTCTGCATTGAAAAACTCAAACGGCACTCCTTCTCTTCCAAGCTCTGCCATGCACCTAAACAGTGTTTTACCCCCACATATGGGGTATCGGCGTATTTAGGAGAAATTTCACAACAGATTTTGTGGTTCTTTTTCTCTTTTTACACTGATGAAAATAAAAAACATTGGTTCTGAAGTAAAATGTTTGTAAAAAAAAAGTGAAATGTTAATTTTTCCTTACGCATTGCTTCACTTCCTGTGAAGCACGTAAGGGGTTAATAAACTTCTTGAATGTGTTTTTGAGCACCTTGAGGGGTGTAGTTTTTAGATTGGTGTGACTTTTGGGTATTTTGTGTCATGTACACCCCTCAAAGTGACATTAAATGTGAGATGGTCCCTAAAAAAAATGTTTTTGTAAATTGTGTTGTAAAAATGAGAAATCGCTGGTCAACTTTTAACTCTTATAACTTCCTAACAAACAAAAAAAATTATTTCCAAAATTGTGCTGATGAAGTAGACATGTGGGAAATGTTATTTATTAATTATTTTGTGTGACATATCTCTGTGATTTAAGGGCATAAAAATTCAAAGTTTGAAAATTGCAAAATTTTTATTTTTTTTCCTGTATTTCCGTTTTTTTCATAAATAAACGCAAGTAATATCGAAGTAATTTTACCACTAACATGAAGTACAATATGTAACGAAGAAACAGTCTCAGAATCAGCGGGATCCGTTAACGCGTTCCAGAGTTATAACCTCAAAGTGACAGTGGTCAGAATTGTAAAAATCGGCTCGGTCATTAAGTACCAAATTGGCTCTGTCACTAAGGGGTTAAGCTGCTTTGAAAAAAATACTAAACTTTTTTCCTGCTTTTTGCACAAATTAGGCCACATACAGAAGGGATTTTATAACTTTGTTCTTCCCGATCTACCTGTTTCTTACTCAATGACAGTAAGCTGCAATCTGGAAAACGGTGAGGAATTGGTGAACGTTATATTATACAGTGGTTTAGATAAGGCTGGTGGTGCAGAGAGACGCTCTACCTCTTCCAGAGAGGCGCTGATTCACTCTTGTTTTTGGGGTGACTACAGTTTGTTATAGTTCTGTAGGCTGATGCAGCTTACCTCAAGAGCTGAACTCTCCAGTGCTTGTTCCTCGCTCGCGTTGACAGTGAGGCAGAACATGTACACAGGCCGCACCTTCCTCACTGCGCTGAATACACGTTCCATAATGTAGGACGTTATAGTAAGTTTCCCTGGCTCCACATACCAGAGCCATGACGCCAAAGCCTAATTATAGGTGACGTGAACTGCAGCCTTGTTCTGCTCATCGAGGTCGCAGCTGGTTTAGTGTCAGCATACGCTTTTAGGATGGGTGCGTCACCTTCTAATGCTATCCTGTGACCCCCATTAGGGACATCCCAGCTGCATTTAGTACTTCATTATGGCCCTTCCCCCCAAAGGGTGTGATGAGGAAGGGGCATCTGTCTAATTTAATGGGGAAATATACGATAAAATGTTAGAAAATTCGTACTACTGGCCTGTCACTATCATATGTCAAAAGAACACTTACTTAAAGGGCTTTTCCAAGAACAAAGTTCATGTTAATCAATAGATCTTGGAATAATAATAACTTCCACAATTGGACGTGATTAAATAAAATGTTCCTGTGCCAAGATAATCTTATAAATGTGCCCCTTCTGTGTACTTTGTAATGTGTAATGTCTGTGTCTGACCATACAGGAGCATGGTGTGATCATACCACATCTCTTAGGCAGGGGAGGAGGCAAAAGAGTATACAGACAGGACAGCATGGGAGGGCAAATAATTCTTGCTTGGAGGTAAAACTTAAAAAAAAAAACAGGCAGGGAAATGTTTTATTTCACAAAAATAATTATCAGAGGTGATCCCCAGCTGTCCTGTCTGCATTCTCTCTTTTGCGTTCTCCCCTGCTCAGGAGATGTGATATGATCAAACCATGTTCCTGTACGGTCAGACATTACATAGTGCACAGCAGTATATTTCTATGATGACAACACATTCAGCAGCATTTTACAATTAAGCGGGCATATGTGCAGACAATAAAAACAATACAAAGTAAGGTCCTTTCATATGTCCGTGTTTTCAGTACGCGTGACATCCATTTTCACGAGTACCAGAGACATTTACACTAGCATACCCATTATAATCTATGGGGCTGTGCACTTGTTTGTGTTTTTCCGGCTTGCGTGGGATTTAAAAAAAAAAATAAATTGGTGAACCAGGGAAAGTGTGGGGGAGTGTTTATTCAAATAAAGTATTTTTTGTATGTGGAGGAGTGGGCCTTCTCCTTTCTTCCAACTGTACCTTTAACGCAATCCCACCTCTACCCTCCCTTATCCTCCCCTCTTTTGAAGTCCACTCTGTCCGCATCTACTCCCCCTACAACCTCCAAATGGCCATCATATACCGACCTCCGGGCCCGGCCACTGCCTTTATTGACCAATTCTCCACCTGGCTCCTTCACTTTCTCTCTGCTGACATTCCCACCATCATCATGGGTGACTTCAATATCCCCATTGACACCCACCAGTCAGCAGCCTCCAAACTCCTGTCCCTTACTTCATCCTTTGGACTTACTCAGTGGTCCTCCTCAGCCACCCACACAGATGGACACACATTAGACCTGGTCTTCACCCGTTTATGCCCCCTATCTAACGTCACAACCTCCCCTCTTCCTCTATCCGACCACCATCTACTCACTTTCTCATCCCTGCCCTCCTCACCTGTCACCCATGTCCAGCACCATGCGCACCCACGCAGGAACCTCGCACACCTAGACACCCACACACTCTCTGACTCTATCCTACCACTGTCCTCTATATCCTCACTACAAGACACAGACACTGCCACTGCTTTCTACAATGCCACTCTTGCATCAGCTATTGACACGGTTGCCCCTGTCATGCATAGCAGAGCGCGACGAACCAATAGACAACCCTGGCACAATAACATCACTAAAAAGCTTCGGCAAGTGTCCAGAATTGCAGAACGGCGTTGGAAGAAAACGCATTCACAAGATGATTTCACTGCACTCAAGCAAGCAACACTGGCATTCAAATCAGCTCTCACCTCTGCTAAACAGGCCTATTTCACAACCCTCGTATCTTCCTTATCCCACAACCCCAAACAGTTGTTCAACACTTTTAACTCCCTCCTCCGCCCACCACTGCCCCCTCCAACTTCCCTAATCGTTGCCGAGGACTTTGCCACGCACTTCAAAAATAAGATAGACCAAACAAGGCAAGTCTTTGTTGTCCAACCACCACTACCCCTTTGTATGAGAGATCAATGCCCAAACCCCATAACTTCACTCTCCAAAATCTCTGAAGGGGAACTTGCTCATCTTCTCTCCAAATCACACCTCACCACTTGTGCACTTGACCCCATCCCATCCCACCTCCTCCCCAACCTCACCACCACACTAATCCCATCCCTAACCCATCTCTTCAACCTTTCACTAACTTCTGGTACCTTCCCCTCTGCCTTCAAACATGCCACAATCACACCTATCCTCAAAAAGCCATCCCTTGACCCAAGCGCCATGTCCAGCTATCGCCCCATATCTTTGCTCCCATTTGCATCCAAACTCCTTGAGCAGCACGTCCATGCTGAACTTTCCTCTCACTTTGCATCTAACTCTCTCTTCGACAACCTACAATCTGGCTTCCGTCCCCACCATTCCACTGAGACTGCCCTGACCAAAATTACTAACGACTTACTTACAGCCAAAGCTAACAGACAGTTCTCTATTCTCCTCCTCCTAGACCTGTCCTCTGCCTTTGACACAGTTGACCACTGCCTCCTACTACAGATCCTCTCTTCCTTTGGGGTCAAAGACCTCGCCCTATCTTGGATCTCCTCATACCTTGCCAACCGCACATTTAGCGTTTCCTACTCCCATACTACCTCTTCATCTCGCCCCCTCTCTGTTGGTGTCCCTCAAGGCTCTGTCCTAGGACCCTTACTCTTCTCAATCTATACACTCGGCCTGGGACAACTCATAAAGTCCTATGGCTTCCAGTACCATTTATATGCCGATGACACTCAGATCTACCTCTCTGGTCAAGATGTCACCTCCCTGCTCTCCAGAATCCCAAAGTGTCTATCAGCCATATCCTCCTTCTTCTCCTCTCGCTTCCTCAAGCTCAATGTGGACAAATCTGAACTAATTATCTTTCCTCACTCTCGCATATCTTGCCTACCTGATCTATCTATCAAAATAAATGAAATCACACTTTCCCCTGTCCCCAAAATCCGCTGCCTCGGAGTAACCCTTGACTCTGCTCTGTCCTTCAAACCGCACATCCAAGCTCTCGCCACCTCCTGTCGCCTCCAGCTCAAAAATATTTCCAGAATCCGTCCTTTCCTCAACCCACACTCTACCAAAATGCTCGTGCATGCCCTAATCATCTCCCGCCTCGACTACTGCAACATACTCCTCTGTGGCCTACCTTCTAACACTCTCGCACCCCTCCAGTCCATCCTTAACTCTGCTGCCTGTCTAATTAATCTCTCTCCTCGCTACACTCCTGCTTCCCCTCTTTGCAAATCCCTTCACTGGCTCCCAATTTCTCAGCGTATCCAGTTTAAATTACTAACACTGACCTACAAAGCCATCCATAATCTTTCTCCTCCGTATATTTCCACACTAATCTCTCAATATCTTCCCTCACGTAATCTCCGGTCCTCCCAAGACCTCCTCCTTTCCTCCACGCTTATTCGCTCCTCACCCAATCGCATCCAAGACTTCTCCCGAATATCACCCATCCTCTGGAATTCAGTGCCCCAACACATCCGGTTATCCACTACTTTTGGATCCTTCAAAAGAAACCTGAAAACCCATTTCTTCAAAGAAGCTTACAGCCTGTAAAGACTACACGGCCACCTCAACACCACTGGAGCTACTGCAACCCTTGACCTACTGTCTCCTTCCCCACAATCCTGTAGATTGTAAGCCCGCAAGGGCAGGGTCCTCTTCCCGCTGTACCAGTCTGTCATTGTTAGTTTTGTTTACTGTAAGTGATATTTGTATTTTGATGTAACCCCTTCTCATGTACAGCACCATGGAATTAATGGTGCTATATAAATAAACAATAATAATAATAATATGTGTGTGTGGTTTTTTTTATTACCGAGTTAGTAATGAGGGTGTCTGATAAGTTTGAATAATGGGCAGTGACTAATAAAATTGTATTTAACAGGGAGAAATGCAAAATTCTACATCTGGGCAAGAAAAACGAAAATTACATCTATAGAATGGGAGAAATAGAACGAAGCAACAGCATGTGTGAAAAAGACATTGGGTATACTAATAGATCACAGCCTGCACATGAGTCAACAGTGTGATGCAGCAGCAAAAAAGGCAAACACAGTTCTGGGATGTATTAAGAGAAGCATAGAGTCTAGATCACGTGAAGTAATTATTCCCCTCTATTCTTCCTTGGTCAGGCCTCATCTGGAATACTATCAAACAAATAAGGCAGCACTCTGTATTTGATTGTATTGGAGTTGGTTACTGTAGGTAAGCACCTGTTCAGACCTTATTCATGTTTGGATGTGACGGTCAGTTTTTTGATATTCATCTGAAATACTGTGTCCGGTTCTGGGACCACATTCAAAAAAAAATTGAAAAACTGGAGCATGTTCAGAGAAGAGCTGCCAGGATGGTGAGCGGACTGCAAAATATGTCCTACAAGGGACAGTTAAATGATTTGGGAATGTTTAGCTTGCAAAAAAGAAGGCTAAGAGGAGACTTATTAGCTGTCTACATATATCTGAAGGGATGTCACAATGTAGAGGGATAATCCTTATTCTCATTCGCACATGGAAACAGGAGAAGCAGTGGGGTGAAACTGAAAGGGAGAAAATACAGATTAGATATTAGAAAAAACTTTTTGACAGTGAGGGTGATCAGCGAGTGGAACAGGCTGCCACGAGAGGTGGTGAGTTCTCCTTCAATGGAAGTCTTCAAACAGAGAATAGACAGACATCTGTCTGAGATTGTTTACTGAATCCTGCATTGAGCAGGGGGTTGGACACGATGACCTTGGAGGTCCCTTCCAACTCTAAAGGTACCGTCACACTAAGCGACGCTGCAGCGATACAGACAACGATGCCGATCGCTGCAGCGTCGCTGTTTGGTCGCTGGAGAGCTGTCACACAGACGGCTCTCCAGCGACCAACGATGCCGAGGTCCCTGGGTAACCAGGGTAAACATCGGGTTGCTAAGCGCAGGGCCGCGCTTAGTAACCCGATGTTTACCCTGGTTACCAGTGTAAAATGTAAAAAAACAAACACTACATACTCACCCTCTGATGTCTGTCACACGTCCCCCGGCGTCCGCTTCCTGCACTGACTGAGTGCCGGCCCTAACAGCAGAGCGGTGACGTCACCGCTGTGCTGTGCTTTCACTTACGGCCAGCGCTCAGTCAGTGCAGGAAGCGGACGCCGGGGGACGTGTGACAGACATCAGAGGGTGAGTATGTAGTGTTTGTTTTTTTACATTTTACACTGGTAACCAGGGTAAACATCGGGTTACTAAGCGCGGCCCTGCGGTTAGTAACCCGATATTTACCCTGGTTACCATTGTAAAACATCGCTGATATCGTTGCTTTTGCTGTCAAACACAACGATACACGGCGATCTGACGACCAAATAAAGTTCTGAACTTTAATCAACGACCAGCGATCTCACAGCAGGATCCTGATCGCTGCTGCGTGTCAAACACAACGATATCGCTAGCCAGGACGCTGCAACGTCACGGATCGCTAGCGATATCTTTTAGTGTGACGGTACCTTAACATTCTATGATTCTATGATTACTAACACCGGTGTTTGATGCCAGCTGTGAATTTTGACAAATCACAGCTGACACCAACCCCAACTACCATTATGCCAATGCACCAGGGCATCAGGAAGAGCCGGGCAAAGAGACAGAATTGATGCATCTAATGTGATGCGGGCTGGTATTTCTAGACTGGGAAGGGCCCAATAACCATGGACCTTCCCAGCCTGATAAAATCATGTCACACCTGTCAGCTTTGCCTTTGCTGATTATCAAAAATAAGGGGGCTCCACGTCATTTTTTTCACACACAAGGCACTAATTATATTTCTCACAGATATCTATATATATATAGCTATTTACCCCATTATATATATAGCTATTTACCCCATATCTATCTATTTACTCCATATCTATCTATCTCTATCTTTGCACATCTTTAACACAAACATCTGTAATTTCTATTCTGCATTCTATTCCGGTACGTGTCACATGGCTGGTGTACATGGATGGCACACGGATAGTGATGAGCGAGTGTGCTCTTACTCGAGATTTCCAAGCATGCTTGGGTGGTCTCCGAGTATCTTGGGTGTGTTCATAGATTATGTTTGTGTCCCTCACAGCTGCATGATTTGTGGCGGTTAGACAGCCTGAACACATGCAGGGATTGCCTGTTTGTTAGGAAATCCCTACATGTATTCAGGCTGTCTAGCAGCTGCAAATCATGCAGCTGCGGAGACACAAACATAATCTACGAGTACGCCCAAGATACTCAGAGAACATCCGAGCATGCTCGAAAATCTTGAGTAACGAGCACACTCGCTCATCACTACACACGGATGGTACACATGTACGACCAACAGAAAGTCACAAGGAAATTAAAAACGGACTGTCTCATGCGCCCGTTTCATCAAGGGGACTTGTAAACGGGGCCTAACACATAGTTCAAAAGTTACAGGAGGAGAAAGGGCCCTGCTCACAAGCTTTCATTTGCCACATACTAAACAAAGGGCTTTATTGGCAAAGACCAAGGAGGACCTTGCTGCTTAAAAAAAAATGCCCCAAAAAAGTCCGACTGAACGTTGCAAAAAGTTAAATAGGCAAAACAGAATTCTGGGAAAGAAAATGTTCTATGGACAGAGGAGACCAAACTAGAGCTCTATGGTAATGCATTCAACTACAATGTTTATAGGGGAAATGAAGCCTGTGAAGAAAGTGGAAGCGATCTGGAGTGATACATGATGGACGGTCCATGGTGTTGAGAAGCTGCTTTGCTGCCTCTGAGACTAGAGGCCTTCAACATGTTACAGGAATATAAATTAGAGGAATATCAAAGGCGTTAACATCAAAATATGCTCCCAAATGTAAAAACAAGTCAAATAAAATAGGTCCTACTGTAGAATAATGACCCGATGTACACATGAAAGTGTACACTAAGTGTGGTTATGAAGGAACATTTACTTTTTCCATTCTGGTCAGCAACGAATCAAGAGAAAAAGAGCCCCATACACATTACATAAAAGTCTGCAGTTCAGACAACCATCTAATGTGTATGGGGCCTTGCCAATTCTGCTTTGACAGATGATGTTGTTCTCCGGGAGATAAGCTGTCACTAGAAGAGTCTGGGAGTGGCTCTTTCACAAAAGTGCAGCGCCCCAGAGTCCTTGTCGTTGCAGTATTGTCGCTCTTCCACAAGGGGGAGTGATGGTACGTCTGATGGCACTAAAGGAGTTCACCTGACCAGCTATCACAGTCACACACTACACTTCACACTCCGGCCACCAGGGGGAGCAAAAGGTTTCATGTATTAGGCCACTCCTCACACTCGGGTAAAACTGGGAGTCGGATAGGAAGTTTGAGAGAAGCTGACTGGGTTTTGCCCAGGTAACATCTAGTGAGAGAGAGAGTTACTTGGGAAGATCCAGGGGGGTCCCTGTCAGGGGTGGGATCCTGACAGTGGCCTAGCACGAGACAGATCGTTACGGAGCCGTGCTTGCACCTCATTGCGGTGGCATCCTAAGAAAGGACACGAAGCGGAGTTTATTGTGGAGAAGTGAGAAATGAGATCACAGCATAAAGGAGATATAACAAGGAGGAGTCATGCCCCAAGATCGGCAACATCCTTCTGAGGCGCGTAGCCGGCGGCCAGAACGCTGAGGAAGTAATAGGCTCTACGCATTACTTTGAACTACGGCAGGGCAGTTAACTCTAGGTTGGCTGTCTCACCTTTACACCTAATGAAGACAACGGAGGCAATTGTGGGAGAGGGGCGTCTCTAGGGTCCCTATAAAATAACTCCAGGCCTACCCCGTCATACGGGTGCGTCCTATCCAAACTGTTGTGAACTGTGTTTCTGGGCTCCCTCTGGTGGTCACTAACGGTATTGTGTTAGGTATGTCTTGTTGCAGGCCTGAGCTCCAGCTGTGTCGTTAAGCAGCGGGTGTTTCCTATTTGAGTCTCCTCTGGACTCAGTCTCTTGCCTGGCATCGTTGTATCCAGACCTATTTGGTCTCCTCCGGATTCCTTTCAGTCTGCCTCATGCAAGAAAAGCTAAGTCTGTTTTGTACAATTTGGATCGTTTGCATTATTCAGTGTTTTTGTCCAGCTTGCTTTACATTTGATTTTTGACTCGCTGGAAGCTCTAGGGGGCTGATATTCTCCCTCCACACCGTCAGTCGGTGTGGGGGTTCTTGAATGTTCAGCGTGGATGTTTTGTAGGGTTTTCTGCTAACCGCATAGTCCACTATCTATTTTCTGCTATCTAGACTATTGGGCCTCACTTTGCTGAATCTAGTTCATCTCTACGTTTGTGTTTTCCTCTTGCCTCACCGTTATTATTTGTTGGGGGCTTTCTATATCTTTGGGGTTCAATTTCTCTGGAGGCAAGCAAGGTCTTATTTTTTCCCTCTAGGGGTAGTCAGTTCTCCGGCTGGCTCGAGACGTCTAGAACCAACGTAGGCACGTTCACCGGCTACTTTTAGTTGTTTGTGTCAGGATCAGGTATGCGGTTAGCCCAGTTTCCACCTCCCTAGAGCAGTATTTATATTTTTGCTATCTTGCCGGAATATCAGAGATCCTCTGCCATTGGGATCATAACAGAATGCCAGGCCAAAAGAAAATGTTTAATGCATCGCAGAAGCGGGATTAAAAAGAAGTTCTGAGTTGTTTTTTTTTTTGTTGTTTTTTTTGCTGCAGTTTGCCTAGCTTCTTCCATCCCCTTTTTCTCTGAGTGGCTGAAACTCTGCTGCAGATATGAATGTCCAGACTCTGACTTCTAGTGTGGATCAGCTTGCTGTTAGGGTGCAAAGTATTCAGGATTTTGTTATCCATAGCCCTATGTCTGAACCAAAAATACCTATTCCTGAGCCGTTTTTTGGAGATAGATCTAAATTCCTGAATTTTAGGAATAATTGTAAATTGTTTCTGTCTCTGAAACCTCGTTCCTCTGGTGATTCCGCTCAGCAAGTTAAGATTGTTATTTCCTTCTTGCGCGGCGACCCTCAGGATTGGGCCTTCTCTCTGGCGCCAGGAGATCCTGCATTGGAGAATGTTGATGCGTTTTTTCTGGCACTTGGTTTGCTTTATGAAGAGCCTAATCTTGAAAATCAGGCTGAAAAAATGTTGCTGGTTATCTCTCAGGGTCAGGACGAAGCTGAGGTATATTGCCAAAAATTTCGGAAATGGTCCGTGCTTACTCAATGGAATGAGTGTGCACTGGCCGCAAATTTCAGAAATGGTCTTTCTGAAGCCATTAAAGATGTGATGGTGGGGTTTCCTATCCCTACAGGTCTAAATGATTCAATGGCTCTAGCCATTCAAATTGATCGACGTTTGCGGGAGCGCAAATCTGATAATCCTTTGGCGGTGCTGTCTGAACGGTCACCTGATTCTACGCAATGTGACAGAATTCTGACCAGAGCCGAGCGACAAAATCATAGACGTCAAAATGGGTTGTGTTTCTACTGTGGTGATTCAACACATGTTATCTCAGCATGCTCTAAACATTTAAAGAAAAAAGTTAATCCTGTCGCCATTGGTACTTTTCAGCCTAAGTTTATTTTGTCTGTGACTTTAATTTGTTCATTATCTTCTTACTCAGTTATGGCTTTTGTGGATTCTGGTGCTGCTTTAAGTCTGATGGATTTTTCGTTTGCAAAGCGCTGCGGTTTTGTCCTGGAGCCTTTGGAAAATCCTATTCCTCTTAGAGGAATTTATTCTACGCCATTGGCAGAGAATAAACCTCAGTATTGGACGCAGGTGACCATGTGCATGACTCCTGTACATCAGGAGGTGATTCGTTTTCTGGTACTGCATAAAATGCATGATGTTGTCGTTTTGGGTCTGCCAGGGTTACAGGCCCATAATCCAGTTTTAGATTGGAAAGCTATGACTGTGTCTAGTTGGGGGTGTCAGGGGATTCATGGCGATTCTCCATTGGTGTCTATTGCTTCTTCTACTCCTTCTGAGATCCCTGAGTTTTTGTCAGACTTTCAGGATGTATTTAATGAGGCCAGGTCCAGTGCCCTTCCTCCTCATAGGGACTGTGATTGTGCTATAGATTTGATTCCTGGTAGTAAGTTTCCTAAGGGACGACTCTTTAATTTATCTGTGCCAGAGCATGCCGCGATGCGGAGTTATATAAAGGAGTCTTTGGAGAAGGGACATATTCGCCCATCCTCGTCCCCTCTTGGTGCAGGATTCTTTTTTGTGGGCAAAAAAGACGGGTCTCTGAGACCTTGTATTGATTATCGTCTTCTGAATAAGATCACTGTTAAATTTCAGTATCCTTTGCCATTGTTGTCTGATTTGTTTGCTCGGATTAAGGGATCCAGTTGGTTCACCAAGATAGATCTTCGTGGTGCGTATAACCTTGTGCGCATAAAGCAGGGAGATGAATGGAAAACGGCATTTAATACGCCTGAGGGTCATTTTGAGTACCTGGTGATGCCTTTCGGATTATCTAATGCTCCTTCTGTGTTTCAGTCCTTCATGCATGACATCTTCCGGAAATATCTGGATAAATTTATGATTATTTATCTGGATGATATTTTGTTTTTTTCTGATGATTGGGAGTCCCATGTGAACCAGGTCAGGATGGTGTTTCAGGTTTTGCGGGAGAATGCTCTATTTGTGAAGGGCTCAAAATGTATCTTTGGGGTACAGAAGGTTTCTTTTTTGGGTTTTATTTTTTCCCCTTCTACTGTGGAGATGGACCCAGTTAAGGTCCGTGCCATTCATGACTGGACTCAGCCCACGTCTGTTAAGAGCCTGCAGAAGTTCTTGGGCTTTGCTAATTTTTACCGTCGTTTTATCGCTAATTTCTCCAGCGTGGTTAAACCTTTGACGGATATGACCAAGAAGGGTTCTGATGTTGCGAATTGGTCTCCTGCGGCCGTGGAGGCCTTTCGGGAGCTGAAGCGTCGGTTTACTTCAGCACCAGTCTTGTGCCAGCCGGATGTCTCTCTTCCCTTCCAGGTTGAAGTTGATGCTTCTGAAATTGGTGCAGGGGCTGTTTTGTCGCAAAAAAGTTCTGATGGCTCCGTGATGAAGCCATGCGCCTTCTTTTCAAGGAAATTTTCGGCTGCTGAGCGGAACTACGATGTTGGTAATCGGGAGTTGTTGGCCATGAAGTGGGCATTTGAGGAGTGGCGACATTGGCTCGAGGGAGCTAGACATCGTGTGGTGGTCTTGACTGATCATAAAAATCTGATTTACCTCGAGTCTGCCAAGCGCCTGAATCCTAGACAGGCCCGTTGGTCGTTGTTTTTCTCCCGTTTTGACTTTGTGGTCTCGTACCTGCCTGGTTCGAAGAACGTGAAGGCTGATGCACTTTCTAGGAGTTTTGTGCCTGATTCTCCGGGAGTCTCTGAGCCGGCTGGTATTCTCAGAGAGGGAGTAATTTTGTCTGCCATTTCCCCAGATTTGCGACGAGGGCTGCAAAAATTTCAGGCTGATAGGCCTGATCGTTGTCCACCAGAGAGATTGTTTGTCCCTGATGGATGGACCAACAGAGTTATTTCTGAGGTTCATTCTTCGGTGTTGGCGGGACATCCTGGGATTTTCAGTACCAGAGATTTGGTGGCCAGGTCCTTTTGGTGGCCTTCCTTGTCGCGGGATGTGCGTTCTTTTGTGCAGTCCTGTGGGATTTGTGCTCGGGCTAAGCCTTGCTGTTCTCGTGCCAGCGGGTTGCTTTTGCCCTTGCCTATCCCAAAGAGGCCTTGGACGCACATTTCCATGGATTTCATTTCGGATCTTCCGGTGTCTCGGAAGATGTCTGTCATCTGGGTGGTGTGCGATCGTTTTTCTAAAATGGTCCATTTGGTGCCCTTGCCTAAGTTGCCTTCCTCCTCTGATTTGGTTCCTTTGTTCTTTCAGAATGTGGTTCGTTTGCATGGCATCCCTGAGAATATTGTATCTGACAGAGGATCCCAGTTTGTGTCCAGATTCTGGCGATCCTTTTGTGCTAAGATGGGTATTGATTTGTCTTTTTCGTCGGCTTTTCATCCTCAGACTAATGGCCAGACCGAGCGAACTAATCAGACGTTAGAGACTTATTTGAGATGTTTTGTTTCTGCTGATCAGGACGACTGGGTTACCTTTTTGCCACTGGCCGAGTTTGCCCTTAATAATCGGGCTAGTTCTGCCACTTTGGTTTCACCCTTTTTCTGCAACTCTGGTTTTCATCCTCGTTTCTCCTCGGGTCAGGTTGAACCTTCTGACTGTCCTGGGGTTGATTCTGTGGTGGATAGGTAGCAGCGGATTTGGAACCATGTGGTGGACAATTTGAAATTGTCACAAGACAAGGCCCAGCGGTTTGCCAACCGCCGCCGCGGTGTGGGTCCCCGACTTCGTGTTGGGGATTTGGTTTGGTTGTCTTCTCGGCATGTTCCTTTGAAAGTCTCCTCTTCTAAGTTCAAGCCTCGCTTTATCGGTCCTTATAAGATTTTGGAAATCCTTAACCCGGTGTCTTTTCGCTTGGACCTTCCAGCGTCTTTTGCTATTCATAATGTGTTCCATAGGTCCTTGTTGCGGCGGTACGTGGTGCCTATGGTTCCTGCTGTTGAGCCTCCTGCCCCGGTTTTGGTTGAGGGCGAGTTGGAGTACGTGGTGGAGAAGATTCTGGATTCTCGTATCTCTAGACGGAAACTCCAGTATTTAGTTAAGTGGAAAGGCTATGGTCAGGAGGATAATTCCTGGGTTGTCGCCTCTGATGTTCATGCGGCTGATTTGGTTCATGCCTTTCACGCTGCTCATCCTGATCGCCCTGGGGGTCTTGGTGAGGGTTCGGTGACCCCTCCTCAAGGGGGGGGTACTGTTGTGAACTGTGTTTCTGGGCTTCCTCTGGTGGTCACTAACGGTATTGTGTTAGGTATGTCTTGTTGCAGGCCTGAGCTCCAGCTGTGTCGTTAAGCAGCGGGTGTTTCCTATTTGAGTCTCCTCTGGACTCAGTCTCTTGCCTGGCATCGTTGTATCCAGACCTATTTGGTCTTCTCCGGATTCCTTTCAGTCTGCCTCATGCAAGAAAAGCTAAGTCTGTTTTGTACAATTTGGATCGTTTGCATTATTCAGTGTTTTTGTCCAGCTTGCTTTACATTTGATTTTTGACTCGCTGGAAGCTCTAGGGGGCTGATATTCTCCCTCCACACCGTCAGTCGGTGTGGGGGTTCTTGAATGTTCAGCGTGGATGTTTTGTAGGGTTTTCTGCTAACCGCATAGTCCACTATCTATTTTCTGCTATCTAGACTATTGGGCCTCACTTTGCTGAATCTAGTTCATCTCTACGTTTGTGTTTTCCTCTTGCCTCACCGTTATTATTTGTTTGGGGCTTTCTATATCTTTGGGGTTCAATTTCTCTGGAGGCAAGCGAGGTCTTATTTTTTCCCTCTAGGGGTAGTCAGTTCTCCGGCTGGCTCGAGACGTCTAGAACCAACGTAGGCACGTTCACCGGCTACTTTTAGTTGTTTGTGTCAGGATCAGGTATGCGGTTAGCCCAGTTTCCACCTCCCTAGAGCAGTATTTATATTTTTGCTATCTTGCCGGAATATCAGAGATCCTCTGCCATTGGGATCATAACACCAAACCATCTGGGGAACGGAGAGAGAGAACAGAAACATACACGACAGTTGTGAGGACTATCCCGTGGTGCTCAGCAGGGAAGTACTACAACACACAGGCGCTAGTAGGAAGGCTACTGATTTCCACCTGCAAAGGGAACTCTGGATGTGCCTTCGGACCGGCCGGTCTCAGCCAGCCCTGTTAGCAGTGCTCTGGATTGTGGATGCCGAAGCCTTCAGTAAAAAGGTAAAGAGACTGCAACCCTGTGTCCTCGTCATTTACTGCGACCTACACCATTACCATCTACTCATCAAGGGAAGCCCTGGGGACATACTTCACCTGTGGGAAATTACACCATCTAGCTGCCATTCCATCACCCCAGCGGACCCCTAACAGCGTCGGTCACCCTGACCGAATACCACAGGTGGCGTCACGAACACTTGACAAACTCTCCTACACCTTTATTTGGGCGCCCCTTAGCAGGGCCACGGACCGGGTCGGGCCACCGTGACACCCCTAGAACTGAGACCGAGAGACCTGGTACCGAGTACCCCGCTGACATGCGTTTGGGGGCCGCTTCAAACTTGGCGTCACGAACAGGATCTACTTAAGCCTGAGAATCAGCTCATGTGTGCCTTGGAACTGTGACTGAACTGTGCTTGAATCGTGATTTATTGCAAAGACTGTGTATTGCTAATTGCTGCCAAAAATTCCCGCCCAAACCGCTGCCATTACAGCGCCAAGAGGAGCGCAGGAGAAGAAGAAGGGCGTGGAGTTGTGGGCGTGAACAAACTGAGAAGCGCGAAGAACAATGGCCGCCCAGTCTAAATATTTCTGTATCCTGAGGACGTGTCTGTCAGCAGCTGAGATCCGCCTCCTAATTCTCTATGGCGGGCGGAGACCGAAGAAACGAAACTATGACTCAGAAGAAATGGAGCTGGCGACCAGAGGGGACCTCCGAAAAAGAATGGCCCCGCACAGACCCCCGTCACCGGAGGACTACTCCAACATGCCACCGCTGGAGAGCTTGGACCCCTGGGAGCTGCCTAGGAGGAGTCCACTGCCTACGCCATCACCAGCCCTGGCGCCTTCCTCGGAGGAGTGGAGTGGCGCCGAAAGGGTCGCCGCAAGCGCAGGCACCCGGTGCTGTGGTGTCTCAGGAGTCCGCTTCCCTTCCTCACCTGCCTCGTTCACCGCCGAGACCGCAGGAGCCCTGGCGTCTTCACCGCCTGACCCCAGACCACCGGGGGGACCTGACCTCGGACCATTCCCCTGGGGAGAGTACCGGAACCACCTGATCGCCGAGTATCAGCGGGAAGTGGAGTGGGAGGCTCTAGGTGAGATGCTGGGAGGCTCCTTACCGAAGTGGGGTGTCGTAATCGTGTACCAACCCCAGAGAGGAAAAGGGTTCGTGCAGGAGATCGGGTCGTCGGTGAGAGTCCACATCACCCGGGAGGAGGTGGAGTCCTGCCTGAGCGGAGAAGGTGCGGATCCCATCCTGAAACCCGGAGATGCTGTAACCTACCGCCGATACCAGAGAAGGAACGGCTGGTGGGCCCGGGATATACAGCGATGCACAACTCTCCTGGCAGTATCCAGAACCATCGGGGAAGAGCTTGCCGCTGACGCGGCTGCAGCAGCCTCTGCCGCCGCTGGCATCATCCATCGGACCACCCAGACTTTTATTGCCGCGCACGACCTGGTCGTGCAGAAAGAACAGACTCACGGAGTGCACCAGGCGCCGGGAGTGGACTTGGAATCAGGTCTTCCCAAGCCACAGAGGGCTACCTGCCAGGTAAAACCCTGGTGGAGGCCTCCAGATTTATAAAGTAAACCTCGGAACCCCGAACCATGTATATAGTTAACTGTTTGTTTTTCTGTTTTGCTGCTAAAACCCGTTTAGGGTTATTCTTAAAGGGATCGCTTTGTTGACCCGGGATCCTTATTGTTTTTGAGTTTGCACAAGTTTTTCTATTTTTGCATCAAAGAATTGCTGGGATCATGAACTGCAAATGATTCACAAACTACTTGTACATAGTTTGCACCTTCTTAAGGGTGCCCCCTACTGGTTTTACAAAAAGAAGAGCTTTTTGAAGAGACTGTTCCTGAGTACAGCGCAGAAGTTCTTGCTTTAAACTGACTTGCAAATAATTTGCACTACCTCAGAAGAGACTTGGTTTCCTCTTAAAGGGAATGTCTAATTGTTGCACTTAGCCTAAACCATAATGTGCCTTAAAGGAGTTAGATAGTAATAATGTTGATACATAGTAGTAGTATGTAGTTGGTAAGCCAATAATAAGAAATGTTTGATGATGTTGAGAAATAGAGACTGAGGACAGAAGAAAAGTTAAAAGCCGAATTTCAATGAAAGTGAACCCGTAGGGGTTAGTGAGTCCTCTAGAGAGCCATAGATAGATGGCTGATAAATCTTGCACTTAGGAAAATAAAGAAGAGTTAATTTGTACTGTAGCGTTAGAAAATATACCTTTAGTGAGTACTTGCCCTTACGCCCTTAAAGGAAAAGTTAAATTATTGTTCAAGAAAAGTTTGCACTTAGTAGAAAGTAGATAGTATGCCCAGTTGGGTAATGATAGTTATTTATAGTCAGTTAATTATAAGTGTTATTTAAAATCTTAAGCACAATGTAAATATGTTTCTGTTTGCAACATTCAAGTGTCCTCACCTCCCTGTTGTGAATTTGGATTCTGGGCTCCCCCGGTGGCTACTGGTGGAATTGAACTGGTGTCTTCATCTTCTCTGTTCACCTGTTCCCATCAAGATGTGGGAGTCGCTATATAACCTTGCTGCTCTGTTAGTTGCTTGCCGGTCAACAATGTTATCAGAAGCCTCTCTGTGCTTGTTCCTGCTCCTAGACAACTACTAGATAAGTTGGACTCTTGTCCATGTTTGTTTTTGCATTTTTGTTCCAGTTCACAGCTGTAGTTTCGTTACTGTGTCTGGAAAGCTCTTGTGAACAGGAATTGCCACTCTGGTGTTATGAGTTAATGCCAGAGTTTTAAAGTAATTTCTGGATGGTGTTTTTGATAGGGTTTTCAGCTGACCATGAAAGTGTCCTTTCTGTCTTCTGCTATGTAGTAAGTGGACCTCAAATTTGCTAAACCTATTTTCATACTACGTTTGTTATTTCATCTCAACTCACCGCCAATACATGTGGGGGGCCTCTGTCTCCTTTCGGGGTATTTCTCTAGAGGTGAGCTAGGACTAATATTTTCCTCTGCTAGCTTTATTTAGTCCTCCGGCTGGTGCTGGGCATCTAGAATCAACGTAGGCATGCTACCCGGCCACTGCTAGTTGTGCGTTAGGTTTAGTTCATGGTCAGCTCAGTTCCCATCTTCCAAGAGCTAGTTCCTATATATGCTTATGCTATGTTCTCTTGCCATTGAGATCATGACAGTTTGACCGGCCCTCAAAGTGTTAATTGTTTGGGCTGAAGCAGGAGAAAAAGAAGTGTTGAAGGGAAATTTTTTTTTTTTTTTCCCCTCAGAGTTTTGCTGCCTAGCCCTTAATTGCTGTCTAGCTGCTTCTTACCTCCTCTTAACCCTTGAATGGCTCTGTGTCCACCTGTTTGTAATGGATCTTCAGAGTGTAACTGCAGGTTTGAATAATCTCGCCACGAAGGTACAAAATTTGCAAGATTTTGTTTGTCATGCACCTGTATCTGAGCCGAGAATTCCTTTGCCGGAATTTTTCTCGGGGAATAGATCCGGGTTTCAGAATTTTCGAAATAATTGCAAATTATTTTTGTCCCTGAAATCTCGCTCTGCCGGAGACCCTGCACAGCAGGTCAGGATTGTGATTTCCTTGCTCCGGGGCGACCCTCAAGACTGGGCTTTTTCATTGACACCAGGGGATCCTGCGTTGCTCAATGTGGATGCGTTTTTTCTGGCCTTGGGGTTGCTTTATGACGAACCTCATTTGGAGCTTCAGACAGAAAAAACTTTGATGTCCCTATCTCAGGGGCAAGATGAAGCGGAAATTTACTGCCAAAGATTCCGTAAATGGTCTGTGCTTACTCAGTGGAATGAGTGCGCCCTGGCGGCGACTTTCAGAGAGGGTCTCTCTGATGCCATTAAGGATGTTATGGTGGGGTTCCCTGTGCCTGCGGGTCTGAATGAGTCCATGACAATGGCTATTCAGATCGATAGGCGTTTGCGGGAGCGCAAACCAGTGCACCATCTGGCGGTGTCCACTGAGAAGTCGCCAGAGAGTATGCAGTGTGATAGAATTCTGTCCCGAAGCGAGCGGCAGAATTTTAGACGGAAAAATGGGTTGTGTTTCTATTGTGGTGATTCTACTCATGTTATATCAGCATGCTCTAAGCGCACTAAAAAGCTTGGTAAATCTGTTTCCATTTGCACCTTACCGTCTAAATTTATTCTATCTGTGACCCTGATTTGCTCTTTGTCATCTATTACCACGGACGCCTATGTCGACTCTGGCGCCGCTTTGAGTCTTATGGATTGGTCCTTTGCCAAACGCTGTGGGTATGATTTAGAGCCTTTGGAGACTCCTATTCCTCTGAAGGGGATTGACTCCACCCCATTGGCCAATAATAAACCACAATACTGGACACAAGTAACTATGCGTATTAATCCGGATCACCAGGAGATTATTCGCTTTCTGGTGCTGTATAATCTACATGATGATTTGGTGCTAGGATTGCCTTGGCTGCAATCTCACAACCCAGTCCTCGACTGGAGAGCTATGTCTGTGTTGAGCTGGGGATGTAAGGGGGCTCATGGGGATGTACCTGTGGTTTCCATTTCATCATCCATTCCCTCTGAAATTCCTGAGTTCCTGTCTGACTATCGTGACGTCTTTGAAGAATCCAAGCTTGGTTCGTTACCTCCGCACCGAGAGTGCGATTGTGCCATAGATTTAATCCCGGGTAGTAAATACCCAAAGGGTCGTTTATTTAATCTGTCTGTGCCTGAACATGCTGCTATGCGAGAATATATAAAGGAGTCCTTGGAAAAGGGACATATTCGTCCATCGTCATCTCCCTTAGGAGCCGGTTTTTTCTTTGTGTCAAAAAAAGACGGCTCTTTGAGACCATGTATTGATTATCGGCTTTTGAATAAGATCACTGTTAAATATCAATACCCATTGCCGTTGCTGACTGATTTGTTTGCTCGCATAAAGGGGGCCAAGTGGTTCTCTAAGATTGACCTTCGTGGGGCGTATAATTTGGTGCGAATCAGGCAGGGGGATGAGTGGAAAACCGCATTTAATACGTCCGAGGGCCACTTTGAGTATTTAGTGATGCCTTTTGGTCTTTCTAATGCTCCGTCAGTTTTCCAGTCCTTTATGCATGATATTTTTCGCGATTATTTGGATAAATTTATGATTGTGTATCTGGATGATATTCTGATTTTTTCGGAGGACTGGGACTCTCATGTCCAGCAAGTCAGGAGGGTTTTTCAGGTTTTGCGGTCTAATTCTTTGTGTGTGAAGGGTTCTAAGTGTGTTTTTGGGGTACAGAGGATTTCCTTTTTGGGATATATTTTTTCCCCCTCTTCCATTGAAATGGATCCTGTCAAGGTTCAAGCTATTTGTGATTGGACGCAGCCCTCTTCTCTTAAGAGTCTTCAGAAATTTTTGGGCTTTGCTAACTTTTATCGTCGATTTATTGCTGGTTTTTCGGATATTGCTAAGCCATTGACCGATTTGACTAAGAAGGGTGCTGATGTTGCTGATTGGTCCCCTGATGCTGTGGAGGCCTTTCGGGAGCTTAAGCGCCGTTTTTCCTCTGCCCCTGTGTTGCGTCAGCCTGATGTTGCTCTACCTTTTCAGGTTGAGGTCGACGCTTCTGAGATCGGAGCTGGGGCAGTGTTGTCGCAGAAAAGTTCTGACTGCTCCGTGATGAGGCCTTGTGCCTTCTTTTCCCGTAAATTTTCGCCCGCTGAGCGGAATTATGATGTTGGGAATCGGGAGCTTTTGGCCATGAAGTGGGCTTTTGAGGAGTGGCGCCATTGGCTTGAGGGGGCCAGACATCAGGTGGTGGTATTGACTGACCACAAAAATTTGATTTATCTTGAGACCGCCAGGCGCCTGAATCCTAGACAGGCGCGCTGGTCATTATTTTTCTCTCGGTTTAATTTTGTGGTGTCATACCTACCGGGTTCTAAGAATGTTAAGGCGGATGCCCTTTCTAGGAGTTTTGAGCCTGACTCGCCTGGTAACTCTGAGCCCACAGGTATCCTTAAGGATGGAGTGGTATTGTCAGCCGTTTCTCCAGACCTGCGGCGGGCCTTGCAGGAGTTTCAGGCGGATAGACCTGATCGTTGCCCACCTGATAAACTGTTTGTTCCTGATGATTGGACCAGTAGAGTCATCTCTGAGGTTCATTCTTCTGCGTTGGCAGGTCATCCTGGCATTTTTGGTACCAGGGATTTGGTGGCAAGGTCCTTCTGGTGGCCTTCCCTGTCACGAGATGTGCGAGGCTTTGTGCAGTCTTGTGACGTTTGTGCTCGGGCCAAGCCTTGTTGTTCTCGGGCTAGTGGATTATTGTTGCCCTTGCCTATTCCTAAGAGGCCTTGGACGCACATCTCGATGGATTTTATTTCAGATCTGCCTGTTTCTCAGAAGATGTCTGTCATCTGGGTGGTGTGTGACCGTTTTTCCAAGATGGTCCATTTGGTTCCTCTGCCCAAGTTACCTTCTTCTTCCGAGTTGGTTCCTCTGTTTTTTCAAAATGTTGTTCGTTTGCATGGTATTCCTGAGAATATCGTTTCTGACAGAGGGACCCAATTCGTGTCTAGATTTTGGCGGGCATTCTGTGCTAGGATGGGCATAGATTTGTCTTTTTCGTCCGCTTTCCATCCTCAGACGAATGGCCAGACCGAGCGGATTAATCAGACCCTGGAGACATATCTGAGGTGTTTTGTGTCTGCTGACCAGGATGATTGGGTTGCTTTTTTGCCATTGGCGGAGTTCGATCTCAATAATCGGGCCAGCTCTGCCACTTTGGTGTCCCCGTTTTTCTGTAATTCGGGGTTTCATCCTCGATTTTCCTCTGGTCAGGTGGAATCTTCGGATTGTCCTGGAGTGGATGCTGTGGTGGAGAGATTGCATCAGATCTGGGGGCAGGTGGTGGACAATTTGAGGTTGTCCCAGGAGAAGACTCAGCTTTTTGCCAACCGCCACCGTCGTGTTGGTCCTCGGCTTTCTGTTGGGGATTTGGTGTGGTTGTCTTCTCGTTTTGTCCCTATGAGGGTCTCTTCTCCTAAGTTTAAGCCTCGGTTTATCGGCCCGTATAAGATATTGGAGATTCTTAACCCTGTTTCCTTCCGTTTGGACCTCCCTGCATCCTTTTCTATTCATAACGTTTTTCATCGGTCATTATTGCGCAGGTATGAGGTACCGGTTGTGCCTTCCGTTGAGCCTCCTGCTCCGGTGTTGGTTGAGGGTGAGTTGGAGTACGTTGTGGAGAAAATCTTAGACTCTCGTGTTTCCAGACGGAGACTCCAGTATCTGGTCAAGTGGAAGGGATACGGCCAGGAGGATAATTCTTGGGTGAATGCATCTGATGTTCATGCCTCCGATCTGGTTCGTGCCTTTCATAGGGCCCATCCTGATCGCCCTGGTGGTTCTGGTGAGGGTTCGGTGCCCCCTCCTTGAGGGGGGGGGTACTGTTGTGAATTTGGATTCTGGGCTCCCCCGGTGGCTACTGGTGGAATTGAACTGGTGTCTTCATCTTCTCTGTTCACCTGTTCCCATCAAGATGTGGGAGTCGCTATATAACCTTGCTGCTCTGTTAGTTGCTTGCCGGTCAACAATGTTATCAGAAGCCTCTCTGTGCTTGTTCCTGCTCCTAGACAACTACTAGATAAGTTGGACTCTTGTCCATGTTTGTTTTTGCATTTTTGTTCCAGTTCACAGCTGTAGTTTCGTTACTGTGTCTGGAAAGCTCTTGTGAACAGGAATTGCCACTCTGGTGTTATGAGTTAATGCCAGAGTTTTAAAGTAATTTCTGGATGGTGTTTTTGATAGGGTTTTCAGCTGACCATGAAAGTGTCCTTTCTGTCTTCTGCTATGTAGTAAGTGGACCTCAAATTTGCTAAACCTATTTTCATACTACGTTTGTTATTTCATCTCAACTCACCGCCAATACATGTGGGGGGCCTCTGTCTCCTTTCGGGGTATTTCTCTAGAGGTGAGCTAGGACTAATATTTTCCTCTGCTAGCTTTATTTAGTCCTCCGGCTGGTGCTGGGCATCTAGAATCAACGTAGGCATGCTACCCGGCCACTGCTAGTTGTGCGTTAGGTTTAGTTCATGGTCAGCTCAGTTCCCATCTTCCAAGAGCTAGTTCCTATATATGCTTATGCTATGTTCTCTTGCCATTGAGATCATGACACCTCCCATAAAGGGAAGCACTGTTAAATTTACTTGTTTACAGCATTCCAAAATTTTGTATGTCTTTTGCTAACATGTATTGTTGTTCTTCTTTTCCCAGTCCGGGAATACTGGATTTAACGGGGGGGGGAGTGCAGCGCCCCAGAGTCCTGGTCGTTGCAGTATTGTCTGTTGTGAATTCTATTTTTGGGCTCCCTCTAGTGGTCACAAGCGGTACTGTGTAGTGTTGTCTTTCTGCAGGTTGGCTGCATCAGCTGGTTTGTTATCCTTGGTTGGTTTCCTATTTAGCTCACCTGGAGACTCAGTTCCTTGCCTGCTATCAATGTATTCAGTGCTCTTCAGATTCCTTGTGTCTACCTTGCTCCCAGTCTCTCCAAGACAAGCTAAGTTTTTGTTTGATCATTTTTTGATTATCAGTGTTGATTATGTTTTTAGTCCAGCTCGCTAAAATGTGATTTCCTCGCTTGCTGGTTGCTCTAGGGGACTGAGTTTCTCCCCCCACATCGTGAGTTTGTGTGGGGGCTCTTGAAATCTCAGTATGGATATTTTGTAAGGGTTTTTTACTGACCGCATAGATTCCCTTTTCTATTTTCTGCTATCTAGTATTAGTGGGCCTCATTTGCTGAATCTGCTTTCACCCCTGTGTATGTGCCTTCCTCTTACCTCACCGTTATTATCTGTTGGGGGCTTCTATATCTTTGGGGATTATTTCTCTGGAGGCAAGAGAGGTCTTTCTTTCTCTCTAGGGGTAGTTAGTTCCTCAGGCTGGCTCGAGACGTCTAGGATTTTTAGGCACGTTCACCGGCTACTTCTAGTGTGTTTGGATAGGTTCAGATTTGCGGTCAGTCCAGTTTGCCACCTCCCTAGAGCTTGTCCTATGTTTGTTACTTAGCTGGAGTAATTTGTGATCCTCAACCACTAAGGATCATAACAGTATAGCAGGCCAAAAAGTGTTTAATGCATCGCAGAAGTGGGATAAAAAAGAAGACCTGAGTACATTTTTTTTTTCCTCCCGCTTTTCCTTTGCTGCAGTCTGTTTAGCTTCTTTCATCCCCTTGAACTCTGGGTGGTTTTGAGCTCAGCTGCAGACATGAATGTTCAGACTCTGACTTCTAGTGTGGATCATCTTACTGCACGGGTGCAAAGTATTCAGGATTTTGTTATTCATAGCCCTATGTCAGAACCAAAGATATCCATTCCTGAGTTGTTTTCTGGAGATAGATCTAGGTTCCTAAATTTTAAGAATAATTGTAAGTTATTTCTATCTCTGAGACCTCGTTCCTCTGGTGATTCCGCTCAGCAAGTTAAAATTGTTATCTCCTTGCTGCGTGGCGACCCTCAAGATTGGGCCTTCTCTCTGGCGCCAGGAGATCCTGCATTGCTTAATGTAGATGCATTTTTTCTGGCTCTTGGACTGCTTTATGAGGAGCCTAATCTTGAGAATCAGGCAGAAAAAGCGCTGCTGGCTATCTCTCAGGGTCAGGATGAAGCAGAGGTGTATTGTCAAAAATTTCGGAAATGGTCGGTGCTTACTCGATGGAATGAGTGTGCCCTGGCTGCAAATTTCAGAGAAGGTCTTTCTGAGGCCGTTAAGAATGTTATGGTGGGGTTTCCCACCCCTGCAAGTCTGAGTGATTCTATGGCTTTAGCCATTCAGGTTGATCGGCGTTTGCGGAAGCGCAAATCTGCTCATCCTTTGGCGGTATTTTCTGAACAGAGACCTGAGTCTATGCAATGTGACCGAACTCTGACCAGAATTGAGCGACAAAGTCATAGACGTCAAAATGGGTTGTGCTTTTACTGTGGTGATTCTACTCATGTTATCTCAGCATGCTCTAAACGCTTAAAAAAAATCGCTAAACCTGTCACCATTGGTACTATACAGCCTAAATTTATTTTGTCTGTTACTTTGATTTGTTCTTTATCGTTCTACCCGGTTATGGCTTTTGTGGATTCGGGTGCTGCCCTGAATCTGATGGATTTGTCGTTTGCCTGGCGCTGTGGTTTTGTCCTGGAGCCTTTGAAATTTCCTATTCCTCTGAGGGGAATTGATGCTACGCCATTGGCTGAGAATAAGCCTCAGTATTGGACGCAAATGACCATGTGCATGACTCCCGTACATCAGGAGGTGATTCGCTTTCTTGTTCTGCATAGTTTGCATGATGTTGTCGTTTTGGGTCTGCCATGGCTGCAAGCTCATAATCCAGTTTTAGATTGGAAAGCTATGTCTGTGTCAAGTTGGGGTTGTCAGGGAATTCATGGCGATACTCCGTTGGTGTCTATTGCTTCTTCCACTCCTTCTGAGGTCCCTGAGTTTTTGTCTGACTACCAGGATGTATTTGATGAGCCCAGGTCCTGTGCCCTGCCTCCTCATAGGGATTGTGACTGTGCTATAAATTTAATTCCTGGTAGTAAATTCCCTAAGGGACGACTTTTTAATTTGTCTATACCAGAGCATGCCGTGATGCGGAGTTATATAAAGGAGTCTTTGGAGAAGGGACATATTCGCCCATCCTCTTCCCCTCTTGGTGCAGGATTTTTTTTTGTGGCCAAGAAGGACGGTTCTTTGAGACCTTGTATAGATTATCGTCTTCTAAATAAAATCACAGTCAAATTTCAGTATCCTTTGCCACTATTGTCTGATTTGTTTGCTCGGATTAAGGGTGCCAGTTGGTTCACCAAGATAGATCTCCGTGGTGCGTATAACCTTGTGCGCATTAAGCAGGGAGATGAATGGAAAACAGCATTTAATACGCCCGAAGGCCATTTTGAGTACTTGGTGATGCCTTTTGGACTCTCTAATGCTCCTTCTGTGTTTCAGTCCTTCATGCATGACATCTTCCGAGAATATCTGGATAAATTTATGATTGTTTATCTGGATGACATTTTGGTCTTTTCTGATGATTGGGAGTCCCATGTGAAGCAGGTCAGGATGGTGTTTCAGGTTCTGCGTGCTAATGCTTTATTTGTGAAGGGCTCAAAATGCCTCTTCGGAGTACAGAAGGTCTCCTTTTTGGGTTTTATTTTTTCTCCTTCTACTGTGGAGATGGACCCAGTCAAGGTCCAGGCTATTCATGACTGGACTCAGCCCACGTCTGTTAAGAGTCTTCAGAAGTTCTTGGGTTTTGCTAATTTTTACCGTCGTTTCATCGCTAATTTTTCTAGCGTGGTTAAACCTTTGACGGATTTGACCAAGAAGGGTTCTGATGTGACTAATTGGTCTCCTGCGGCCGTGGAGGCCTTTTGGGAGCTGAAGCACCGGTTTTCTTCAGCTCCAGTCTTATGTCAGCCAGATGTCTCTCTCCCCTTCCAGGTCGAGGTTGATGCTTCTGAGATTGGAGCAGGGGCTGTTTTGTCGCAGAGAGGCTCTGATGGCTCTGTGATGAAGCCATGTGCTTTCTTTTCAAGAAAGTTTTCGCCTGCCGAGCGGAATTATGATGTTGGTAATCGGGAATTGTTGGCTATGAAGTGGGCATTTGAGGAGTGGCGACATTGGCTCGAAGGTGCTAAGCATCGTGTGGTGGTCTTGACTGATCACAAAAATCTGATTTACCTTGAATCTGCCAAGCGCCTGAATCCTAGACAGGCTCGTTGGTCGTTATTTTTCTCCCGTTTCAACTTCGTGGTCTCATACCTGCCTGGTTCGAAGAACGTGAAAGCTGATGCACTTTCTAGGAGTTTTGTGCCTGACTCTCCGGGAGTTTCTGAGCCGGCTGGTATTCTCAGAGAGGGAGTGATTTTGTCTGCCATTTCCCCAGATTTGCGACGAGTGCTGCAGAAATTTCAGGCGGATAGACCTGACCGTTGTCCACCAGAGAGACTGTTTGTCCCGGATAGATGGACCAGCAGAGTTATTTCCGAGGTTCATTCTGCGGTGTTGGCGGGTCATCCTGGGATTTTTGGTACCAGAGATTTGGTGGCTAGGTCCTTCTGGTGGCCTTCCTTGTCGCGGGATGTGCGTTCCTTTGTGCAGTCTTGTGGGATTTGTGCTCGGGCTAAGCCTTGCTGTTCTCGTGCCAGCGGTTTGCTTTTGCCTTTGCCTGTTCCGAAAAGGCCTTGGACGCACATTTCCATGGATTTTATTTCGGATCTTCCAGTATCTCAGAAAATGTCTGTCATCTGGGTGGTGTGTGATCATTTCTCCAAGATGGTCCATTTGGTGCCCTTGCCTAAGTTGCCTTCTTCCTCCGATTTGGTTCCTCTATTTTTTCAGAATGTGGTTCGCTTGCACGGCATTCCTGAATGTATTGTGTCTGATAGAGCAGAGGTCCCCAACCTTTTTTGCACCAGGGACCGGCTTTAAGCAAGACCAGTTTTCCATGGCCCGTTGGGGGTGGGGCAGGGGCGGGGCTTTGGTCATATGGGGGTGGGGTTATGGAGGGATGGAGCTTAGTGCATACTTATCATATAATTATGACATTTATAATGAGAATGTGATTCAACTTACCATAGGTTCAGAATGAGTGGGAGCACCATGCTTGTTTCCCTGGTGCTTTGCACCATTATTGCCCCATAGCTGTGCCATATAGTGCTCTGCACCATTATTGCCCCATAGCTGTGCCATACAGTGCTCTGCACCGTTTATTATTGCCCCATAGCTGTGCCATACAGTGCTCTGCACCGTTCATAATTGCCCCATAGCTGTGCCATATAGTGCTCTGCACCGTTCATAATTGCCCCATAGCTGTGCCATATAGTGCTCTGCACCGTTCATAATTGCCCCATAGCTGTGCCATACAGTGCTCTGCACCATTATTGCCCCATAGCTGTGCCATATAGTGCTCTGCACCATTATTGCCCCATAGCTGTGCCATATAGTGCTCTGCACCATTGCCCCATAGCTGTGCCATACAGTGCTCTGCACCATTATTGCCCCATAGCTGTGCCATATAGTGCTCTGCACCATTATTGCCCCATAGCTGTGCCATACAGTGCTCTGCACCATTATTGCCCCATAGCTGTGCCATATAGTGCTCTGCACCATTATTGCCCCATAGCTGTGCCATACAGTGCTCTGCACCATTATTGCCCCATAGCTGTGCCATATAGTGCTCTGCACCATTATTGCCCCATAGCTGTGCCATACAGTGCTCTGCACCATTATTGCCCCATAGCTGTGCCATATAGTGCTCTGCACCATTATTGCCCCATAGCTGTGCCATACAGTGCTCTGCACCATTATTGCCCCATAGCTGTGCCATATAGTGCTCTGCACCATTGCCCCATAGCTGTGCCATACAGTGCTCTGCACCATTATTGCCCCATAGCTGTGCCATATAGTGCTCTGCACCATTATTGCCCCATAGCTGTGCCATATAGTGCTCTGCACCATTATTGCCCCATAGCTGTGCCATATAGTGCTCTGCACCATTATTGCCCCATAGCTGTGCCATATAGTGCTCTGCACCATTATTGCCCCATAGCTGTGCCATATAGTGCTCTGCACCGTTGCCCCATAGCTGTGCCATATAGTGCTCTGCACCATTGCCCCATACCTGTGCCATATAGTGCTCTGCACCATTATTGCCCCATAGCTGTGCCATATAGTGCTCTGCACCGTCCATTATTGCCCCATAGCTGTGCTGCTGCTGCTGCAATAAAAATAATAAAACACATACTCACCTCTCTTGCTTGCAGCTCCTCGGCGCCATCTTCCCGGCGTCTCTCTGCACTGACTGATCAGGCAGAGGGCGGCGCGCACACTATATGCGTCATCGCGCCCTCTGCCTGCAGTCAGTGCGGAGAGACGCCGGGAAGATGGAGACAGCGCCCGGCGTGTGGAACGCGGACAGGTGAATATGTAATACTTACCTGCTCCCGGCGTCCCGCTCCTTCCCCCGGACAGCTGGTCTTCGGTGCCGCAGCCTCTTCCTCTGTCAGCGGTCACCGGCACCGCTGATTAGAGAAATGAATTATGCGGCTCCGCCCCTATGGGAGGTGGAGCCGCCTATTCATTTCTCTAATGAGCGGTCCCACGTGACCGCTGAACAGGGGCGCCGCGGACCGGCTGAAAAACCCCAACGGCCCGGTCCTGGTCCGCGGACCGGCGGTTGGGGACCTCTGTGATAGAGGATCCCAGTTTGTGTCCAGGTTTTGGCGGACTTTTTGTGCTAAGATGGGCATTGATTTGTCTTTTTCGTCGGCCTTCCATCCTCAGACTAATGGCCAAACCGAGCGAACTAATCAGACGTTGGAAACTTATTTGAGATGTTTTGTTTCTGCTGATCAGGATGATTGGGTGACTTTTTTGCCATTGGCCGAGTTTGCCCTTAATAATCGGGCTAGTTCTGCTACTTTGGTTTCGCCTTTTTTCTGCAATTCTGGTTTCCATCCTCGTTTTTCCTCGGGTCAGGTTGAGCCTTCTGACTGTCCTGGGGTGGATTCTGTGGTGGATAGGTTGCAGCAGATTTGGAACCATGTGATGGACAATTTGAGGTTGTCACAGGAGAAGGCTCAGCGCTTTGCCAACCGCCGCCGCGGTGTGGGTCCCCGACTTCATGTTGGGGATTTGGTGTGGCTGTCTTCTTGATATGTTCCTATGAAGGTCTCCTCTCCTAAATTCAAGCCTCGCTTCATCGGTCCTTATAAGATCTTGGAAATCCTTAACCCGGTGTCTTTTCGTTTGGATCTCCCAGCATCGTTTGCCATTCATAATGTGTTCCATAGGTCTTTGTTGCGGAGGTATGTGGTACCTGTGGTTCCTTCTGTTGAGCCTCCTGCTCCGGTGCTGGTCGAGGGCGAATTGGAGTACGTGGTGGAGAAGATTTTGGATTCTCGTATCTCTAGACGGAGGCTTCAGTATTTGGTTAAGTGGAAGGGCTATGGTCAGGAGGATAATTCCTGGGTTGTCGCCTCTGATGTTCATGCGGCCGATTTGGTTCGTGCCTTCCACCCGGCTCATCCTGATCGCCCTGGGGGTCTTGATGAGGGTTCGGTGACCCCTCCTCAAGGGGGGGGGGTACTGTTGTGAATTCTATTTTTGGGCTCCCTCTAGTGGTCACAAGCGGTACTGTGTAGTGTTGTCTTTCTGCAGGTTGGCTGCATCAGCTGGTTCGTTATCCTTGGTTGGTTTCCTATTTAGCTCACCTGGAGACTCAGTTCCTTGCCTGCTATCAATGTATTCAGTACTCTTCAGATTCCTTGTGTCTACCTTGCTCCCAGTCTCTCCAAGACAAGCTAAGTTTTTGTTTGATCATTTTTTGATTATCAGTGTTCATTATGTTTTTAGTCCAGCTCGCTAAAATGTGATTTCCTCGCTTGCTGGTTGCTCTAGGGGACTGAGTTTCTCCCCCCACACCGTGAGTTGGTGTGGGGGTTCTTGAAATCTCAGTGTGGATATTTTGTAAGGGTTTTTTACTGGCCGCATAGATTCCCTTTTCTATTTTCTGCTATCTAGTATTAGTGGGCCTCATTTGCTGAATCTGCTTTCACCCCTGTGTATGTGCCTTCCTCTTACCTCACCGTTATTATCTGTTGGGGGCTTCTATATCTTTGGGGATTATTTCTCTGGAGGCAAGAGAGGTCTTTCTTTCTCTCTAGGGGTAGTTAGTTCCTCAGGCTGGCTCGAGACGTCTAGGATTTTTAGGCACGTTCACCGGCTACTTCTAGTGTGTTTGGATAGGTTCAGATTTGCGGTCAGTCCAGTTTGCCACCTCCCTAGAGCTTGTCCTATGTTTGTTACTTAGCTGGAGTAATTTGTGATCCTCAACCACTAAGGATCATAACAATTGTCGCTCTTCCACAAGGGGGAGTGATGGTACGTCTGATGGCACTAAAGGAGTTCACCTGACCAGGTATCACAGTCACACACTACACTTCACACTCCGGCCACCAGGGGGAGCAAAAGGTTCTATGTATTAGGCCACTCCTCACACTCTGGTAAAACTGGGAGTCGGATAGGAACTTAGAGAGAAGCTGACTGGGTTTTGCCCAGGTAACATCTAGTGAGAGAGAGAGTTGCTTGGGAAGACTCAGGGAGGTCCCTGTCAGGGGTAGCTGTTGTGAATTTGGTTTTTGGGCTCCCCCGGTGGTCACTGGTGGTACTGGACTTGTGTGCTTCACTTTCTCTGTTCACCTGTTTCCATCAGGATATGGGAGTATCCTATTTAGCCTTGCTGCTCAGTTATTCTAGTGCCGGCCATCAATGTAACCAGAGCCTTTCTGTTGCATGTTCCTGCTTCTAAACTACTATCAGCTAAGTTGGACTCTTAGTCCTAAGTTTGTTTTGCATTTTTGTTCCAGTTCACAGTTATGTTATTTTTCTGTAGCTGGAAGCTCTTGTGGGCCGAAATTGCCACTCCGGTGTCATGAGTTGACACATGAGTCTTAAAGTAATTTCGGGATGGTATTTTAATAGGGTTTTCAGCTGACCGTGAAGTTCCCTATTGTATCTTCTTGCTATCTAGTAAGCGGACCTCGCTTTGCTGAACCTACCTTCATACTGCGTATGTCTTTTCCTCTGAACTCACCGTCAATATATGTGGGGGGCTTCTGTCTCCTTTTTGGGGGAATTTCCCTAGAGGTAAGCCAGGTCTGTCTTTTCCTCTATTAGGGTTAGTTAGTCCTCCGGCTGGCGCTAGGCGTCTAGGGATAAAACGTAGGTACGCCACCCGGCCACTGTTAGTTGTGTGGTAGGTTTAGCTCACGGTCAGCTCGAGATTCCATCACCCAAGAGCTGTTCTGTTATTTATGTTCTCTAACGTTCCCTTGCCATTGGGAACCATGACAGTATGGCCGGCCCAGTGTTAAAACCGTTGGCAGAAGAAAGGAGAGAAAAAGAAGTCTGCAGATTTTTTTTTTTTTTTTTTTTCCTCTGAGCTTGCTCTATAGTTGACTTAGTTGCATTTCTGCTCTAATTGCAGCCTTTGTCTCTCTCTCTCCTTCTAATCCTTGAATGGCTCTGATCTTACCTGATTAAAATGGATCCTCAGAGTTTGGCTACAGGTTTGAATAATCTTGCTACGAAGGTTCAAAATGTACAGGATTTTGTTATTCATGCTCCTATATCTGAACCTAGAATTCCTATACCAGAATTTTTCTCCGGGGATAGATCTCGTTTCCTGAATTTCAAAAATAATTGTAAATTATTTCTTTCCCTGAGATCTCGCTCCGCTGGAGATCCCGCACAGCAGGTTAGGATAGTAATTTCCTTGCTGCGGGGTGACCCTCAAGACTGGGCATTTGCATTGGCACCCGGGGATCCTGCGTTGCTCAATGTGGATGCGTTTTTTCTGGCTTTGGGGTTGCTTTATGAGGAACCTAACTTAGAGATTCAGGCTGAAAAAGCCTTGATGGCCCTATCTCAAGGGCAAGATGAAGCTGAAATATACTGCCAAAAATTTCGTAAATGGTCTGTGCTTACTCAGTGGAATGAGTGCGCCCTGGCGGCGAATTTCAGAGAGGGTCTCTCTGATGCCATTAAAGATGTTATGGTGGGGTTCCCTGCACCTACAGGTCTGAATGAGTCCATGACAATGGCTATTCAGATTGATCGGCGTTTGCGGGAGCGCAAACCTGTGCACCATTTGGCGGTGTCTTCTGAGAAGGCTCCAGAAAATATGCAATGTGATAGAATTCTGTCCAGAAGCGAACGGCAGAATTTTAGGCGAAAAAATGGGTTGTGCTTCTATTGTGGTGATTCAACTCATGTTATATCAGCATGCTCTAAACGTACAAAAAAAGTTGATAAGTCTATTTCAATTGGCACTTTACAGTCTAAGTTTATTCTGTCTGTGACCTTGATTTGTTCATTATCGTCAATTACCGCGGATGCCTATGTCGACTCTGGCGCCGCTTTGAGTCTAATGGATTGGTCCTTTGCCAGGCGCTGTGGGTTTGATCTAGAGCCTCTGGAAGTTCCTATACCTCTGAAGGGTATTGACTCTACACCATTGGCTATTAATAAACCACAATACTGGACACAAGTGACTATGCGTATGAATCCAGACCATCAGGAGATGATTCGCTTCCTTGTGTTGTACAATCTACATGACGTTTTGGTGCTCGGATTACCATGGTTACAATCTCATAACCCAGTCCTTGACTGGAAAGCAATGTCTGTGTTAAGCTGGGGATGTAAGGGGGCTCATGGGGACGTACCTTTGGTTTCCATTTCGTCATCTATTCCCTCTGAGATTCCGGAATTTTTATCTGATTATCGTGATGTTTTTGAGGAGCCTAAGCTTGGTTCACTACCTCCTCACAGAGATTGCGATTGTGCCATAGATCTGATTCCGGGCAGTAAATTTCCAAAGGGTCGTTTATTTAATCTATCTGTACCTGAACATGCTGCTATGCGAGAATATATTAAGGAGTCCCTGGAAAAGGGACATATTCGTCCTTCTTCATCTCCCTTAGGAGCCGTTTTTTTCTTTGTATCTAAAAAAGATGGCTCTTTGAGGCCGTGTATTGATTATCGACTCTTGAATAAAATTACAGTCAAATATCAGTATCCTCTGCCACTGCTTACTGATTTGTTTGCTCGAATAAAAGGGGCTAAGTGGTTCTCTAAGATTGATCTCCGTGGGGCGTATAATTTGGTGCGAATTAAGCAGGGGGATGAGTGGAAAACCGCATTTAATACGCCCGAGGGCCATTTTGAGTATTTAGTAATGCCTTTTGGTCTTTCAAATGCCCCTTCAGTCTTTCAGTCCTTTATGCATGACATTTTCCGTGAATATTTGGATAAATTTATGATCGTGTATCTGGATGATATTTTGATTTTTTCGGATGACTGGGATTCTCATGTCCAACAGGTCAGGAGGGTTTTTCAGGTTTTGCGGGCTAATTCCTTGTGTGTGAAGGGTTCTAAGTGTATTTTTGGGGTTCAAAAGATTTCTTTTTTGGGGTACATTTTTTCCCCCTCTTCCATTGAGATGGATCCGGTCAAGGTTCGGGCTATTTGTGATTGGACGCAACCTTCTTCTCTTAAGAGCCTTCAGAAATTTTTGGGCTTTGCTAATTTTTATCGTCGATTTATAACTGGTTTTTCTGATGTTGCTAAACCTTTGACTGATTTGACCAAAAAGGGTGCTGATGTTGCTGATTGGTCCCCTGCTGCTGTGGAGGCCTTTCGGGAGCTTAAGCGCCGCTTTTCTTCCGCCCCTGTGTTGCATCAGCCTGATGTTACTCTTCCTTTTCAGGTTGAGGTCGATGCTTCCGAGATCGGAGCTGGGGCGGTCTTGTCGCAGAAAAGTTCCGACTGCTCTGTGATGAGACCTTGTGCGTTCTTTTCTCGAAAATTTTCGCCCGCCGAGCGAAATTATGATATTGGTAATCGGGAGCTTTTGGCTATGAAGTGGGCTTTTGAGGAGTGGCGTCATTGGCTTGAGGGGGCTAGACATCAGGTGGTGGTATTTACCGATCACAAGAATTTGATTTATCTTGAGTCTGCCAGGCGCCTGAATCCTAGACAGGCGCGCTGGTCGTTGTTTTTCTCTCGGTTTAATTTTGTGGTCTCATACTTACCAGGTTCTAAAAATGTGAAGGCGGATGCCCTTTCTAGGAGTTTTGAGCCTGATTCCCCTGGTGATTCTGAACCTACAGGCATCCTTAAGGATGGGGTGATATTATCTGCTGTTTCCCCAGACCTGCGACGAGCTTTGCAGGAGTTTCAGGCGGATAGACCTGATCGTTGCCCGCCTGGTAGACTGTTTGTTCCTGATGACTGGACCAGTAGAGTCATCTCGGAGGTTCATTCTTCTGTGTTGGCAGGTCATCCCGGGATCTTTGGTACCAGGGATTTGGTGGCTAGGTCCTTCTGGTGGCCTTCCCTGTCTCGAGATGTACGAGTTTTTGTGCAGTCTTGTGATGTTTGTGCTCGGGCCAAACCTTGTTGTTCTCGGGCTAGCGGATTGTTGTTATCTTTGCCTGTTCCGAAGAGGCCTTGGTGTCATGATTCTCAATGGCGAGAGAACATAGCCCAGCATATATGAGAACTAGCTCTTGGAAGATGGAAACTATACTGACCATGAACTAAAACCTGCCGCACAACTAGAAGTAGCCGGGTAGCATGCCTACGTTTTTTTTTATCCCTAGATGCCCAGCGCCAGCCGGAGAACTAACTAATCCTGGCAGAGGAAAATACAGTCCTGGCTCACCTCTAGAGAAATTTCCCCAAAAAGGCAGACAGAGGCCCCCACATATATTGGCGGTGATTTAAGACGAAATGACAAACGTAGTATGAAAATAGGTTTAGCAAAATCGAGGTCCGCTTACTAGATAGCAGAAAGACAGAAAGGGCACTTTCATGGTCAGCTGAAAACCCTATCAAAACACCATCCAGAAATTACTTTAAGACTCTAGCATTAACTCATAACACCAGAGTGGCAATTTCCGATCACAAAAGCTTTCCAGACCCAGTAACGAAACAGCAGCTGTGAACTGGAACAAAAAGCAAAAACAAACAAGGACAAAAGTCCAACTTAGCTGAGAGTTGTCTGGTAGCAGGAACATGCACAGAAAGGCTTCTGATTACATTGTTGACCGGCATGAAACTGACAGAGGAGCAAGGTTATATAGCGACTCCCACATCCTGATGGGAGCAGGTGAACAGAGGGGATGATGCACACAAGTTCAATTCCACCAGTGGCCACCGGGGGAGCCCAGAATCCAATTTCACAACAGTACCCCCCCCCCTCAAGGAGGGGGCACCGAACCCTCACCAGAACCACCAGGGCGATCAGAATGAGCCCTATGAAAGGCACGGACAAGATCGGAGGCATGAACATCAGAGGCAGTGACCCAAGAATTATCCTCCTGACCGTATCCCTTCCATTTGACCAGATACTGGAGTTTCCGTCTGGAAACACGAGAGTCTAAGATCTTTTCCACAACGTACTCCAACTCACCCTCAACCAACACCGGAGCAGGAGGCTCAACGGAAGGCACAACCGGTACCTCATACCTGCGCAATAATGACCGATGAAAAACATTATGAATAGAAAAGGATGCAGGGAGGTCCAAACGGAAGGACACAGGGTTAAGAATCTCCAATATCTTGTACGGGCCGATGAACCGAGGCTTAAACTTAGGAGAAGAGACCCTCATAGGGACAAAACGAGAAGACAACCACACCAAGTCCCCAACACAGAGCCGAGGACCAACACGACGACGGCGGTTGGCAAAAAGCTGAGTCTTCTCCTGGGACAACTTCAAATTGTCCACCACCTGCCCCCAAATCTGATGCAACCTCTCCACCACAGCATCCACTCCAGGACAATCCGAAGATTCCACTTGACCGGAGGAAAATCGAGGATGAAACCCCGAATTACAGAAAAACGGGGACACCAAGGTGGCAGAGCTGGCCCGATTATTGAGGGCGAACTCCGCCAAAGGCAAAAAAGCAACCCAATCATCCTGATCCGCAGACACAAAACACCTCAAATATGTCTCCAAGGTCTGATTAGTCCGCTCGGTCTGGCCATTAGTCTGAGGATGGAAAGCAGACGAAAAAGACAAATCTATGCCCATCCTAGCACAGAATGCCCGCCAAAATCTAGACACGAATTGGGTCCCTCTGTCAGAAACGATATTCTCCGGAATACCATGCAAACGAACAACATTTTGAAAAAACAGAGGAACCAACTCGGAAGAAGAAGGCAACTTAGGCAAGGGAACCAGATGGACCATCTTAGAGAAACGGTCACACACCACCCAGATGACAGACATCTTCTGAGAAACAGGCAGATCCGAAATAAAATCCATCGAGATGTGCGTCCAAGGTCTCTTCGGGATAGGCAAGGGTAACAACAATCCACTAGCCCGAGAACAACAAGGCTTGGCCCGAGCACAAACGTCACAAGACTGCACAAAGCCTCGCACATCTCGTGACAGGGAAGGCCACCAGAAGGACCTTGCCACCAAATCCCTGGTACCAAAAATTCCAGGATGACCTGCCAACGCAGAAGAATGAACCTCAGAGATGACTCTACTGGTCCAATCATCAGGAACAAACAGTCTACCAGGTGGGCAACGATCAGGTCTATCCGCCTGAAACTCCTGCAAGGCCCGCCGCAGGTCTGGAGAAACGGCAGACAATATCACTCCATCCTTAAGGATACCTGTGGGCTCAGAATTACCAGGGGAGTCAGGCTCAAAACTCCTAGAAAGGGCATCCGCCTTAACATTCTTAGAACCCGGTAGGTATGACACCACAAAATTAAACCGAGAGAAAAACAACGACCAGCGCGCCTGTCTAGGATTCAGGCGCCTGGCAGACTCAAGGTAAATTAAATTTTTGTGGTCAGTCAATACCACCACCTGATGTCTGGCCCCCTCAAGCCAGTGACGCCACTCCTCAAAAGCCCACTTCATGGCCAAAAGCTCCCGATTCACAATATCATAATTCCGCTCGGCGGGCGAAAATTTACGGGAAAAAAAAGCACAAGGTCTCATCACGGAGCAGTCGGAACTTCTCTGCGACAACACCGCCCCAGCTCCGATTTCAGAAGCGTCGACCTCAACCTGAAAAGGAAGAGCAACATCAGGCTGACGTAACACTGGGGCGGAAGAAAAGCGGCGCTTAAGCTCCCGAAAGGCCTCCACAGCATCAGGGGACCAATCAGCAACATCAGCACCCCATCAGCACAAAGAAAAAACCGGCTCCTAAGGGAGATGACGAAGGACGAATATGTCCCTTTTCCAAGGACTCCTTTATATATTCTCGCATAGCAGCGTGTTCAGGCACAGACAGATTAAATAAACGACCCTTAGGGTATTTACTACCCGGAATCAAGTCTATGGCACAATCGCACTCCCGGTGCGGAGGTAGTGAACCAAGCTTGGGTTCTTCAAAAACGTCACGAAAGTCAGACAAGAATTCAGGAATCTCAGAGGGAATAGATGATGAAATGGAAACCAAAGGTACGTCCCCATGAGTCCCTTCACATCCCCAGCTTAACACAGACATAGCTTTCCAGTCGAGGACTGGGTTATGAGATTGCAGCCATGGCAATCCTAGCACCAAAACATCATGTAGATTATACAGCACCAGAAAGCGAATAATCTCCTGGTGATCCGGATTAACACGCATAGTCACTTGTGTCCAGTATTGTGGTTTATTACTAGCCAATGGGGTGGAGTCAATCCCTTTCAGAGGTATCGGAGCCTCCAATGGCTCCAAATCATACCCACAGCGTTTGGCAAAGGACCAATCCATAAGACTCAAAGCGGCGCCAGAGTCGACATAGGCGTCCGCGGTAATAGATGATAAAGAACAAATCAGGGTCACAGATAGAATAAACTTAGACTGTAAAGTGCTAATTGAAACAGACTTGTCAGGCTTCTTAGTACGCTTAGAGCATGCTGATATAACATGAGTTGAATCACCACAATAGAAGCACAACCCATTTTTTCGTCTAAAATTCTGCCGCTCGCTTCTGGACAGAATTCTATCACATTGCATATTTTCTGGCGTTTTCTCAGTAGACACCACCAAATGGTGCACAGGTTTGCGCTCCCGCAGACGCCTATCGATCTGAATAGCCATCGTCATGGACTCATTCAGACCCGCAGGCACAGGGAACCCCACCATAACATCCTTAATGGCATCAGAGAGACCTTCTCTGAAAATCGCCGCCAGGGCGCACTCATTCCACTGAGTAAGCACAGACCATTTGCGGAATTTTTGGCAGTATATTTCAGCTTCATCTTGCCCCTGAGATAGGGACATCAAGGCCTTTTCCGCCTGGAGCTCAAAATGAGGTTCCTCATAAAGCAACCCCAAGGCCAGAAAAAACGCATCCACATTGAGCAACACAGGATCCCCTGGTGCCAATGAAAAAGCCCAGTCTTGAGGGTCGCCCCGGAGCAAGGAAATTACAATCCTGACCTGCTGTGCAGGGTCTCCGGCAGAGCGAGACCTCAGGGACAAAAACAATTTGCAATTATTTTTAAAATTTTGAAAGTGAGATCTATTCCCTGAGAAGAATTCGGGCAAAGGAATTCTAGGCTCAGACATAGGTGCATAAACAACAAAATCTTGCAAATTTTGTACTTTCGTGGCAAGATTATTCAAACCTGTAGCTACACTCTGAAGATCCATTTCAAACAGGTGAACACAGAGCCATTCAAGGATTAGAAGGAGAGAAAGAGAGGGAGGCTGCAGTATAGGCAGACTAGCAAGTGATTCAATTATGAGCACACTCAGAACTAGAGGGAAAAAAAAAAAAAAAAAAATTGTAGCAGACTTCTTTTTTCTCTCCTTTCTCAGCAGTAATTTAACCCTTTTTGGGCCGGTCAAACTGTCATGATTCTCAATGGCGAGAGAACATAGCCCAGCATATATGAGAACTAGCTCTTGGAAGATGGAAACTATACTGACCATGAACTAAAACCTGCCGCACAACTAGAAGTAGCCGGGTAGCATGCCTACGTTTTTTTTTATCCCTAGATGCCCAGCGCCAGCCGGAGAACTAACTAATCCTGGCAGAGGAAAATACAGTCCTGGCTCACCTCTAGAGAAATTTCCCCAAAAAGGCAGACAGAGGCCCCCACATATATTGGCGGTGATTTAAGACGAAATGACAAACGTAGTATGAAAATAGGTTTAGCAAAATCGAGGTCCGCTTACTAGATAGCAGAAAGACAGAAAGGGCACTTTCATGGTCAGCTGAAAACCCTATCAAAACACCATCCAGAAATTACTTTAAGACTCTAGCATTAACTCATAACACCAGAGTGGCAATTTCCGATCACAAAAGCTTTCCAGACCCAGTAACGAAACAGCAGCTGTGAACTGGAACAAAAAGCAAAAACAAACAAGGACAAAAGTCCAACTTAGCTGAGAGTTGTCTGGTAGCAGGAACATGCACAGAAAGGCTTCTGATTACATTGTTGACCGGCATGAAACTGACAGAGGAGCAAGGTTATATAGCGACTCCCACATCCTGATGGGAGCAGGTGAACAGAGGGGATGATGCACACAAGTTCAATTCCACCAGTGGCCACCGGGGGAGCCCAGAATCCAATTTCACAACACCTTGGACTCACATCTCTATGGATTTTATTTCTGATCTCCCTGTTTCTCAGAAGATGTCTGTCATCTGGGTGGTGTGTGACCGTTTTTCAAAGATGGTTCATTTGGTGCCCTTGCCTAAGTTGCCTTCCTCATCCGAGTTGGTTCCTCTGTTTTTTCAAAATGTGGTTCGCTTGCATGGTATTCCGGAGAATATCGTTTCTGACAGGGGGACCCAGTTCGTGTCTAGATTTTGGCGGGCGTTCTGTGCTAGGATGGGCATTGATTTGTCTTTTTCGTCTGCGTTCCATCCTCAGACTAATGGCCAGACTGAGCGAACTAATCAGACCTTGGAGACTTATTTGTGTCTGCGGATCAGGATGACTGGGTTGCCTTTTTGCCATTGGCGGAGTTTGCCCTCAATAATCGGGCTAGTTCTGCCACTTTGGTTTCTCCTTTCTTTTGCAATTCGGGGTTTCATCCTCGTTTTTCTTCCGGTCAGGTGGAGTCTTCGGATTGTCCTGGAGTGGATACTGTGGTGGATAGGTTGCATCGGATTTGGGGACAGGTGGTGGACAATTTGGAGTTGTCCCAGGAAAAGACTCGGCATTTTGCTAACCGCCGTCGTCGTGTTGGTCCTCGTCTTCGTGTTGGGGACTTGGTGTGGTTGTCTTCTCGTTTTGTCCCTATGAGGGTTTCTTCTCCTAAGTTTAAGCCTCGGTTCATCGGCCCGTATAAGATTTTGGAGATTCTTAACCCCGTGCCCTTTCGATTGGACCTCCCAGCATCTTTTTCTATCCATAATGTCTTCCATCGGTCATTATTGCGCAGGTATGAGGTACCGGTTGTGCCTTCCGTTGAGCCTCCCGCTCCGGTGTTGGTTGAGGGTGAATTGGAGTACGTTGTGGAGAAGATCTTGGACTCCCGTGTTTCCAGACGGAAACTTCAGTATCTGGTCAAGTGGAAGGGCTACGGTCAGGAGGACAATTCTTGGGTGACAGCCTCTGATGTTCATGCCTCTGATTTGGTCCGTGCCTTTCATAGGGCTCATCCTGATCGCCCTGGTGGTTCTTGTGAGGGTTCGGTGCCCCCTCCTTGAGGGGGGGGTACTGTTGTGAATTTGGTTTTTGGGCTCCCCCGGTGGTCACTGGTGGTACTGGACTTGTGTGCTTCACTTTCTCTGTTCACCTGTTTCCATCAGGATATGGGAGTATCCTATTTAGCCTTGCTGCTCAGTTATTCTAGTGCCGGCCATCAATGTAACCAGAGCCTTTCTGTTGCATGTTCCTGCTTCTAGACTACTATCAGCTAAGTTGGACTCTTAGTCCTAAGTTTGTTTTGCATTTTTGTTCCAGTTCACAGTTATGTTATTTTTCTGTAGCTGGAAGCTCTTGTGGGCCGAAATTGCCACTCCGGTGTCATGAGTTGACACATGAGTCTTAAAGTAATTTCGGGATGGTATTTTAATAGGGTTTTCAGCTGACCGTGAAGTTCCCTATTGTATCTTCTTGCTATCTAGTAAGCGGACCTCGCTTTGCTGAACCTACCTTCATACTGCGTATGTCTTTTCCTCTGAACTCACCGTCAATATATGTGGGGGGCTTCTGTCTCCTTTTTGGGGGAATTTCCCTAGAGGTAAGCCAGGTCTGTCTTTTCCTCTATTAGGGTTAGTTAGTCCTCCGGCTGGCGCTAGGCGTCTAGGGATAAAACGTAGGTACGCCACCCGGCCACTGTTAGTTGTGTGGTAGGTTTAGCTCACGGTCAGCTCGAGATTCCATCACCCAAGAGCTGTTCTGTTATTTATGTTCTCTAACGTTCCCTTGCCATTGGGAACCATGACAGGTAGCATCCTGACAGTGGCCTAGCACGAGACAGATCGTTATGGAGCCACGCCTGCACCTCATTGCGGCGGCATCCTAAGAAAGTGTTATGTTGGGCTGGTGGTTAGGAGCACTAGAAATGACCAGATGAGAAAACTAGCAATACAGGACGAGCTCTGGGAAGTGGGAGCTCTGCTGACCGCAACCCCTAATCCTATCACAACAACTAGAAATAGCCGTGGAGCGTTCCTGACTCTGCCTAGACGCCTCTTCACAGCCTAAGAGCTAACTACCCCTAAAGATAGAAAATACAGCCTACCTTGCCTCAGAGAAATTCCCCAAAGAAATAGGCAGCCCCCACATATATTGACTGTGAGTTAAGATGGAAGTCACAAACACAGGAATGAAATAGGTTTCAGCATAGGAGGCCAGACTGAACTAAACAGACTGAGGATAGAAAAGGTATCCTTGCGGTCAGCATAAAAAACTAACAAAAAAACACGCAGAGTGTGCAAAAGAAACCACCGCACCGACTCACGGCGCGGTGGTGCCACTCTGCATCCCAGAGCTTCCAGCTAACAAGATTAAATATAATAGCAAGCTGGACAAAAACACAGTAGTAACAAATAAGCTAGCAGGGACTTAGCTTTTGCTGAAGTAGACAGGTCATCTGAAAGATCCAAGAGAACTGAACCAGTACTAGGACATTGACAGCTGGCATCAAGTAACGATCTGAGTGGAGTTAAATAGAACAGCCAGCCAAGGCCTGAACGAGATCAGCTGGAGAAGGAATCTCAGAACCAGCAGCTCCACTCATAGCCACCAGAGGGAGTCCATGAACAGAACTCGCCGAAGTACCATTCATAACCACAGGAGGGAGCTCGAGAACAGAATTCACAACAGAAAGGACACGAAGCGGAGTATATTGTGGAGAAGTGAGAAACGAGATCACAGCACAAAGGAGATAGAACCAGGAGGAGTCGTGCCCCAAGATCGGCAACATCCTAATGAGGCGCGTAGCCGGCGGCCGGAACGCTGAGGAAGTAATAGGCTCTACGCATTACTTTGAACTACGGCAGGGCAGTTAACTCTAGGTTGGCTGTCTCACCTTTACACCTAATGAAGACAACGGAGGCAATTGTGGGAGAGGGGCGTCTCTAGGGTCCATAAAAAATAACTCCAGTCCTACCCCGTCATACGGGTGCGTCCTATCCAAACCATCTGGGGGACGGAGAGAGAGAACAGAAACATACACGACAGTTGTGAGGACTATCCCGTGGTGCTCAGCAGGGAAGTACTACAACGCACAGGTGCTAGTAGGAAGGCTACTGATTTCCACCTGCAAAGGGAACTCTGGATGTGCCTTCGGACCGGCCGGTCTCAGCCAGGACTGTTAGCAGTGCTCTGGATTGTGGATGCCGAAGCCTTCAGTAAAAAGGTAAAGAGACTGCAACCCTGTGTCCTCGTCATTTACTGCGACCTACACCATTACCATCTACTCATCAAGGGAAGCCCTGGGGACATACTTCACCTGTCAGACGTTACACCATCTAGCTGCCATTCCATCACCCCAGCGGACCCCTAGCAGCGTCGGTCACCCTGACCGAATACCACAGGTGGCGTCACGAACACTTGACAAACTCTCACCTACACCTTTATTTGGGCGCCCCTTAGCAGGGCCACAGACCGGGTCGGGCCACCGTGACACCCCTAGAACCGAGACCAAGGGACCCGTACCGAGTACCCCGCTGCCCTGCGTTTGGGGGCCGCTTCAAAAACTCTTGGAGAAGCTGAGCATTTCTGAGAATAGGGTAGACAGTTGACAACTATTTAATGTGTATGGGGACCTAGGGATGGTAATGACAAAGGGAACAAAGGATCTGGTTTTTAGGACACTGGCCGCACCTGAACCAGGGATTCGGGTTCAGGAAACTGGACGCATCGGGACCAGGGGACCTCACAACTGCCCTGAAAGAACACCAACTACCTAATGACTCAACTCGCTGCTTGGAAACTCTCTAAGGGAGAGGGAGTCTTTAATACAGGATAACTCCCAGCAATTGGCTGGGAGCCATCTTGGAGGTGTACTATTTATGCTCAATACTTCTCAGCGACAGGCTAAGGGCATTTACCATATGCGAGGTGCCCCTTTAAGAGTAGGGAAGCGCGCACCGCCTGGAACTGTGGCGCATACGGGTAGGAGCACGCCGGGCAATCATGCCGGGGAAGTGAGTAGGCCGGCGTCCCTTCATGGAGGGAGAAGGAGACATCATGCCACGGTGCTGGTATTGCACTACAGATTAGCAGATAATTTGAAGAGAAATTAAGAGGTTGCTGTGTTCACTCAATGAGATGACAATTTGTGGGAGTTCTTTTATTTAAAGAACAAGGATTTATCAAAGTCTGATGTTCACAACACATATTTGTGTATGTGTATCATGGTATGAAAAAAGAGCTCAGAAGAGGAGTTAAAAAAAGGTTACAAAACCATCTCCTCAGAGTTTGGACTCCGCTGGTCCACAATCAGGTAGATTGTGCATAATTTTAGATCACTATTACTCTTCTAGGAATGGTCAACCAACAGAGATCTCTCCAACAACAAAGCATATAATATAGTATGCGAGGTCACAAAGGAACCCAAGCTAATCTTTAAGCAACTAAAGACCTCTCTCATGCTACTTAATGTTCATGAGTCCTCCATCAGGAAGAAACTGAACAACAACAGAGTGCATGCAGAATTGCAAGGAGAAAGCCACTGCCCTCCAAAAAAACATTGCTGCCCGTCTGCATGTTTGATAAAAATCACCTGGGCAAGCCAGAAGGCTACTCGGACAATCTTTCATGCACGATGAGATAAAAATAAAGCTTTTTGTTTAAATGTGAGCGTTATGTTTGAAAAAGGAAAGCATTACAGCATAAAAACTTCATACATCTATGACACATCGAGAAGGTAGTATCATGGTTTGGGCCTGTTTTGCCACTTCTGGGCTAGGACAGTGTGCCATTATAGATGGAAAAATGAATTATATAAGGAAATTGTCAGGATATCTGTCCATGAGCTGAATCTCAGGAAAATGTGGGAAATGCAGCAAGATAGCGACCCAAAGCACACAAGTTGTTCTACTTTAAAATGGTTAACGTTTTGGAAAGGTAACGTCAAAGTCCCGACCTTAATCCTATAGAAATGCTGTGAAACTTTGTGGAAGGACCCGAAGCGAGAAATTTCATGGGAAAAAACAACAACCTATGAGAGTTGAAGCTGTTTTGTAAGAAGGAATGGGCTAAAATACCTCTAAATCGACTTGCAGGACTAATCAATTACCGTATTTTCCGGCGTATAAGACGACTTTTTAACCCCCGAAAATCTTCTTAAAAGTCGGGGGTCGTCTTATACGCCGGGAATGGTCTTGTACGCCGGTGTATATGGTGGGTGGGGAGGGGGAGTGATCCTGATGACGAGGGGGCGTCTCACAGGAAAGTGAGTAATCCCCATTACCTTATCCTAGCGGTGCAGCGTGGGGGTGTCAGTGCTGGGAGCGGCGGCGGCTGCTGTGTTCTGGTGCGGCGGCTCCTCTTCTGTGTGGGGCCTCTGTGCTGTGAGGTGGCGGCGGCAGCGGCGTATCTTTATCCAGTTGGGGCTCCTCCGGCATCTCCTTAGCCCTGGAGGCCCCGCCGCAACTCCATCGGTGCAATGTGGTGGCCTCCGGGAAAATGGCCGCTGCTCAGATTCAGATCTCGTGTCCCGAGATTTCGGGACGAGATCTGAATCTGAGCAGCGGCCATTTTCCCGGAGGCCACCGCATCGCACCTATTGAGCTGCCTCCGGGAAAATGGCCGCTGCATTGCACTCATGGAGTTGCGGCGGGGCCTCCAGGGCTAAGGAGATGCCGGAGGAGCCCCAACTGGATAAAGATATGCCGCCGCCACCGCCACCGCCACCGCACAGCACAGAGGCCCCACACAGAAGAGGAGCCGCCGCACCAGAGCACAGCAGCCGCCGCACCAGAGCACAGCAGCCGCCGCCGCCACTCCCAGCACTGAGACCCCCACGCTGCACCGCTACGATAAGGTAATGGGGGATACTCACTTTCCTGTGAGACGCCCCCTCGTCATCAGGATCACTCCCCCCCCCCCCCAAAAGGCACATATTCACCGGCCCTATAAGACGACATAGGGTGTATAAGAAGACCCCCGACTTTTAAGAAGATTTTATATTTTAACTGGTAAAGTTGGGGGGTCGTCTTATACGCCCAGTCGTCTTATACGCCGGAAAATACGGTACCTTAACCTTTTAGAAGCAATTATTGCTGCACAAGTGGGTTACACCAGATACTGGTTCACATACCTTTGCCACTTACAGACATGCGATAATGGATCATTCTTCTCATTTAAAAAATATGACAAAATCTAATATGTATACCTTATTTGTTTATGTATTGTGTGTTCTCTCTCTATATATACTGTATATAGGACTTCTGTGAAGACCTGATGTAGTCAATGGTGCCAATTATGTTGACTGCAACTGTAGAAGAGGTGCTCTAGGACTGGGACATCATGGAGAATACACATACTGTATTTACCATAATGTCAGAAGAGGTGACAGATCCTTTTCTATAATCCTATATGAAGCAGGCGGTCTCGCATTATGTAAAACATATTCCATGAGATGGAATCTCGTTGGCGAACAGTCAAAGCGCACCGCTGCCACATTCTTCTAATCGCTCCCAGAGAACGTCCTGCTGTTCTCAAACACAACTTGCAGAAGGCGTCTTTAAGTGTAAAACCACGAGACGAAAAGAAAATAATTCCAGAGAATGATGCGTAGAGAGGAAACTAAAGAAAGAAGCTGGGAAATCTGTTGTTTCAGATGAGAATTGTAAAAATCTGTCCCCAACCAAACATCTCGCATGAAGTGTCTAAAGAAGAGTGTATCAATTCACTTACAGAAAGTGAAGATCAGGAATATCTTGAGAAATAAATTCATATAGTATATTAAGAAGTTGCAGAACCAATGAGTGAGCCACCAAACTCATGGTGAGGTAAGAAGACAATGTCCAGCAGGCATCTGATGTGTATGGCCAGTGCTACTGCAGGGCTAGGTCGGCACAGGTTGTCTGCCTATAGATGGCTGCAGTAATTAAGAGATTTCCTAAAAATATATCTTCCGATATAAGCCCTCTCCAAATTGCTTTCCGATAAGTCATTTCGCAAAGAAATTCCCAATTATAAAAGAAGTTGTCTTTATAAAAATCGGATTAATAGTGCAGCTTGTGATGTAAGATGCCACCAACCTGCTTCTTCACCTCAGGGCCAATTTCGAGTTTATGATGAACATGACCCTTTTGACACTCTGAGAAACACTACCAACCACGCAGTTTTTTCAACATAGTTGTCAAGCACCACAACCTTAGCAGTTTCTCTTATCTGTGTAACATGTATTCCCATAAAACTGTAATAGTTTAATAGGTATTTAACAGGGCGAGTTAGGGATAGCCGCCGCTGAGTGGGGGCGCCAAATAAGCGTGTCTATAGGGTGCCAATCTCCACTGGTAGGTAGGGTTAGCAGCTAAGCATAGGGAAACTGCTAGGTTATTGGTATGGAGTAGATCTTTATTCTGTTACACTGGGATTTGGTGTCTTTTAAAATAGTTTGGTATTAAACTTTACAGTTTTATAGGAATACATGTTACACAGTTTATTACATTTTCCCTTTTTTGTATTATACTTCTTTTCAGTTTCTCTTATCTCTCATGGGTCTTCTTCTCAAGGCCGAACTGCGACAAGAGAGTCTCGCCAGGAGGCTTACACCACTATTTCCAAAAACCATGATTTTCTTACTACTACATACCACCACATAATTGGCACCTGTCCTGAATTTGCTGCGACTGTCCTAACTTTTTGAAAACAATCTTAGCAAAATTAGGGCATGTCACTGGTCAAAAAATCCTGCCCAGAAGGGGGCATTTCCTTCCACAAATGGTGCTTCTTTTCAGTTCTGGGGCATTCCTACGGTGACACTGAGAGCGGGGCTTAAAATTCCCTTTTTTTACCAACACATATAGGCAAGTATGCCACCATATATGCACATCTGGAAGGCTCTCGAAAAAGAGTTGACAAGTCTCTCGTGCACTGCAGAAGCCTTAGATACACATTTAGGATGCTGGTATAGGACATTGGCAGTAAATATGGCTCAGCTGAGAGCTCCGGTGTTCTCTATGAAAGGGCCACTGACAGACTTCTTTGGCAGCAGTCTACCTTCCACCAAACGAAAGGATCAATCAATTCCAACCACCCGATCAATATGTCATCTGTCATAATCCAAAATTGGCACGTTCTGCCGACTTTTATCTAATATGTACAGTTGTGCTCAAACGTTTACATACCCAGGCAGAATTTTTGCTTTCCTGGCCTTTTTTCAGAGAATATGAATGATAACACCAACACTTTTTGTCCACTCATGGTTAGTGGTTGGGTGAAGCCATTTATTGTCAAACTACTGTGTTTTCTCTTTTTAAATCATAAAGAGAACCTAAAACATCCAAATGACCCTGATCAAAAGTTTACATACCCCATCTCTTAATACCGTGTATTGCCCCCTCTAACATCAATGACAGCTTAAAGTTCCTGGCAAAAAGCCTCCAGTTCCTGTAAATTCCTGTGCTGTCTAGCATGAACTGCGCGCTTGAGATCTCCCCAGATTGGCTCAATGATATTAAGGTCAGGAGACTGAGATGGCCACTCCAGAACCTTCACTTTGTTCTGCTGTAGACAATGACAGGTCGACTTGGCCTTGTGTTTTGAATTGTTGTCATGTTGGAACATCCAAGTTCATCCCATGCGCAGCTTCCGGGCTGATGACTGCAAATTTGCATCCAGTATTTGCTGATATCATGCTGCATTCATCTTTCCTTCAACTTTGACAAAGTTTCCTGTGACTTTGTAGCTCACACATCCCCAAAACATCAGCGATCCACCTCCGTGCTTTACAGTAGGAATGGCGTTCCTTTGGTGTTGACCTCTCTCCAAATGTAACGTTTATGGTTGTGTCAAAAAGTAAAATTTTGGGCTCATTACTCCAAATTACCTTGTTCCAGAAGTTTTGAAGCTTGTCTATGTGCTGTTTTGCACATTGTAGGCATGATACTTTTTTGGCATTTGCGCAGTAATGGCTTTCTTCTGGGGAGTCGACCATGCAGCCCATTTTTCTTCAATTGCCTCCTTATTGTGCATCTTGAAACAGCCACACTGCTAGTGTTCATAGAGTCCTGAATTTTATCTGATGTTATTTGTGGGTTTTTCTTTGCATCCCAAACAATTTTCCTGGCAGTTGTGGACGACATTTTTGTTTGTCTACCTGACCGTGGTTTTGTTTTTACAGAGCCCCTGATTTTCCATTTGTTAATCACAGTTTGAATGCTGCTGACTGGCATTATTAATTCCTTGGATATCTTTTTGTATCCCTTTCCTGTTTTATACAGTTCAACTACCTTTTCCTATAGATCAGTTGACAATTCTTTTTCAATCCCCATGACTCGCACTCCAGAAACATCAGTGGCTGGATGAGAGATGCAAGAGTCTGTCTGGATCCCAGAAACTCAGTAAGCTTTTATGCACACAGAGAATACAAGCAAATAGGTCACAGGTAAGGATGTTACCTTTAGTAGCCATTCAAACCCATTTGTGTCAACTTCTGTGCATGTTGTCAGGCCAAAATCACCAGGGTATGTAAACTTTTGATCAGGGTCATTTCGATGTCTTGGGTTGTCATTATGATTTAAAAAGAGAAAACACAGTAGTTTGTCAATAAATGGCTTCACCCAACCACTAACCGTGAGTGGAGAAAAAGTTTTGGTGTTATCATTCATATTCTCTGAAAAATGGCCAAGAAAGCAAAAATTCTGCTAAGGGTATGTAAACTTTTGAGCACAACTGTATATGAGGACCTCTAGACCACGTTCATACATTCAGTATTTTGCATTCATATTAGCAAGCCAAAAATCAGATGTGGAAAATTTGATTACAGAGAAAAAGTGTAATCAAAACACATCACCACTTCTGTATTTGTCACCCATTCCAGATTTTGGCTTACAAATACTGATGTAAAATACTGACTAAATACTGAACGTGTGACAAGAGGTCATGCTTCTGTGGAATAAATTATTCCTGATCCTCCAGAGAAGCATTTTGAGAAGTTGGCATGTTAGTTGGAGAACCCCTTTAAACTGCATAAAAAAATGACAACCCATCAGGTTCACTGGTACATTATTTGTGCTTAATCCTCGGAAGAGACCTCTCTGTCCGCCTCTGGAGATGTGACCATCAGCCAAGTGAGGGATTCAGTCTAATCACAAGCAGATACCACCATTGAGTGCAAGAGGGAACAGCGAGGGGAGGAAAAAAGAATTCCTGTGCCTGAGTTTAATGGCTGGCAAGTTCAATGCAGCCATTGCTATATAAAATCCCCAGCTTGGCAGGCCTCATCCCTCCATGGGAACAAATTAAAATTGGCATACCGAACACAGGAAAGTAGAAGGAAATGAGAAACACGACCGGGCTTTGGCCAACCCTTTGAAATCCTGTACTGTGCTACTGATGTCAATTAATGACAAGAGGGGTTTTGCTGAGAGGGTCTGCTTGGAAAACACATTAACACACATTAAACATGTTTGCACAAGTCATAGATTAGAAGTATTTCGGGTTCCAAAACAATAAAGCCATTACGCTAAAGCCTTGTACTCTCTGGCTAGCTCCTAATACAAGGTAATCATTTTGGAGAAAGGGAGTGAGTTGTGCTAGGGTAATGAGACACAAGAAGCAAAGGAGTCCATTGCCGCTGGTTGATTAACCCCGAACATAATGAAAAATGCCACAAATTGTCAAAATATAGTTGCACAAAATTTTTTTAGAATATGTATAAACCCAGGTAGTACAAATTGGATTTTCAATGTGTTGCTAATAACGGACGCTGTCGATTACTTAGATCCTTAGGATAGGCAATCAGTATCAAATCAGTAAGAGTCACTAATTAGTTACAATGTCAAATGTTCTTCTTCTCATCACTCATCAACCAGAGAAGTATTCAATGTGAAAACATCTGTACAGCATCTGTGTGATACACCCCAGATTGTCAGTGCAAAACATTACAGCAGGACTCGCTCTTTATAAGATAAAATGGTATTTATTATTTCCGCTTCCCAAAATAAAATATTAAAAAGGTATAATTGGTGGTGATGCTGGACTCTCCTCCCACTCATCCAACAAGGTCAAAGACATCACTAGATCTCAAAGTTTTACATGGAAAAGAAGAATATCCGAAAAACTACAACATTAGGTACCGTACAGAAATCTATAATACTGCACCCCATGTACAAGAATATAACTGATATAACCTTTTTATTCAACTGGAATATTAAATAAGTTCTCCAATATAATTTCTATCATTTTGGTATGCAAAGGTTGATGAGCTTTGCAAAATTCTATAATAATTAATTTAATTAATTAAAATTATAGCTAATGAGAATTCCTATGTGTCCAGACTTTAGGGACACCCAGTATAAGACTGCCCTTATGTACAAGAATATAACTACTATAATACTGCCCCTATGTACAAGAATATAACTACTATAATACTGCTCCCTATGAACAAGAATATAACTACAATAATTCTGCATCCTATGTACAAGAATATTACTATAATACTGCTCCTTATGTACAAGAATATAACTACTATAATACTCCCCCTTTGTACAAGAATATAACTACTATAATACTGCTCCCTATGTACAAGAATATAACTACAATAATACTGCATCCTATGTACAAGAATATAACTACTATAATACTGCTCCCTATGTACAAGAATATAACTACAATAATACTGCATCCTATGTACAAGAATATAACTACTATAATACTGCTCCCTATGTACAATAATATAACTACTATAATACTGTTCCTATGTACAAGAATATTACTACTATAATACTGCCCCCTATGTACAAGAATATAACTACTATAATGATCTTTTTATTTTAAAACTGACAACCATATATTACAAATATATTACATTAAAATCACAAGACAATAAATAACAAAGGAAATAAATAGCGTTGTTACATCACTTTACACGATAGCATTGGCAAATCCCGATACATGTATGTTCCTCCAGGTCACATTACCCGGGTTCCTCTTCATATCCTTCTTATATACAGCCTTGAGACTTTCTAGGATCTTATACCTGACAGTATAACAGGACAGGACTTCCTTATTGATGAGCAGGCAGCACCGCGCACACCACAGGTGGTAGATGGTCACCACATTTATTATATACAGGGAGCTCCTGTTATACGCCCTGAGCTCAGGCTGGAAATCTCCGTACAGCAGCGTACCATATGACTGTCTCACCAGGTGTGGTAACTTTAGGGACAAGGACACATGGAGCGCCAGCCACGCTACATCTCTCATATGAGGAGGAACTCTAGGATCTAGCACGCTTCTTGCAGCCTGTTTTACATCTACACTTGGGACACCCCTCAGTTGTACCTGGACACTGAAGTGAGAAGACAGGACATTCTTATACAACTCCTTTCTACTGAGCTGCTTGACGTCATCATACAGGATCCTCCATCTGATGACCTTACTTATTATGTGGACACCATACCAAGAAACATTCTTTATTCTTCCTGAGATTTTCTTGATGGAGTCCCCTACTGACCACACAGACACAAACTGCTGGATCTGGCTCTTAAACAAACAAGACCATGGCACCTTCTCCGAATTCTTACAAAACGAAAAATTCTTCATAAGAAACAAAAGATTAAAGAAGAGCTCTGGACAAGGCATGGAGAGACCACCATCCTTATGAGGGAGATAGACAATGTTTCTCCTGACCACATTCACTCTGTTACCCCACAAAAAGTGAAAAAATACATTGGTAAGTCTGGGGAGCAGCGTATCTGGCACCGGGAACACCACACTGATATAGAGGAAGAGCGGGAGCAGGAAGGTCTTCAGCAGGCAGATCTTCTCCAGATAGGTCAGCTTCCAGTGTTTCCAGCTCTGCGCCTTCCGCTCACACACCACCAGCTTCTCCTCCCAATTCACCTTCCCATCATCTACAGCACCAAACACAACTCCCAGAATCTTTATCTGACCCTGAACTGTTCTGAAGGGCACAGAGAAGACATCATGGTCACCTCCCAGCCACAGTGCCTCGCTCTTCTCCATGTTCACAGCGGAGTTAGATACATTGGAGAAGGCTGTGATCTCCTGCTGTAGAGCCACACAGTCATCTTTAGAAGATACCACAACCGACACATCATCAGCATAGGCACAGAACTTTACATCCTCCACCATACTCTGCAGGTGGCATCTCAGCCCTGTGAAATCCCTGTGATCCTGGACCCTTCTGAGAAAAGGATCCAGACTGAAGACATACAACAATGGGCTAAGAGGACATCCCTGCCTCACCCCTGACATGATCGCGAAGGGCTCGGCCAAGTGACCATTAATCAGCGGCAGGCTTATAGCTCCCTTATACAGAAACCACAGCCATTGCACAAACCGCACTGGGAGGCCATAATGCAACAACACTTGATACAGGTAGTCATGGTGGACTCTATCAAAGGCTTTACTCTGGTCTAATCCCACAATATAAGCCCCCACATGGTGCTGCTTAATGTACGTCACAGCTTCTCTCACCAACAGCAATGAGTCCTCTATTGTCCGACCCTTCACACCACAAGTCTGGTTGGCGATGAAGAGCTCACCCGCCACCTCACTCAGCCGATAATACAAGATCTTGGCCAGAATTTTATAATCCGTGTTCAGCAAAGACAATGGACGCCAGTTCTTTATATCTTTTAGATTTCCTTTCTTTGCCAAAAGAACCAGAACAGACTTATACTGAGACTGTAAGAGCTTCCCTGCAGAGAGGCAATCATTATAGACCTGCACCTAATAAGTCCCTGAACTCTCTATAAAACTCACTGGTCAGGCCGTCCAGCCCCGGGCTCTTGTTGGCCTTTAAGGAGTCAATGCTCTTCTTCACCTCCTCCTCAGTTATGGGAGTTGCTGTTATGACCCCAGTGGACAGGGTCTCAGAGGAACGTGTAAGTCTGCGAGATTCAAAAATCCAGCTCATAGGGCTGTGGTAACTGGGTTGACCAAATAGCTACTCCTAACGCCAACACTAGAAGTAGCCGGGGATCATGCCTACGGTGATCGCTAGATGACTCGCGCCAGCCGGAGAATCTAACTACCCCTAGGAGAAGAAAACAAAGACCTCTCTTGCCTCCAGAGAAAGGGACCCCAAAGCAAGATACAAGCCCCCCACAAATAATAACGGTGAGGTAAGAGGAAATGACAAACACAGAAATGAACCAGGTTCAGCAAAGAGAGGCCAGCTTACTAATAGCAGAATATAGCAAGATAACTTTTCTGGTCAACAAAAACCCTATAAAAATCCACGCTGGAGATTCAAGAACCCCCGAACCGTCTAACGGTCCGGGGGGAGAACACCAGCCCCCTAGAGCTTCCAGCAAAGGTCAGGATACAGATTGGAACAAGCTGGACAAAAATACCAAACAAAACAAAAGCAAAAAGCAAGGAAGCAGACTTAGCTTGAAATACAGGAACCCGGATCATAGGACAAGAGCACAACAGATTAGCTCTGATTTCAACGATGCCAGGCATTGAACTGAAGGTCCAGGGAGCTTATATAGCAACGCCCCTGAACTAACGGCCCAGGTGAGGATATAGGAAAAGACAGAAGCTCCAGAGTCAAATCACTAATGACCACTAGAGGGAGCAAAAAGCAAAATCACAACAGTACCCCCCCCTTAGTGAGGGGTCACCGAACCCTCACCACGACCACCAGGGCGATCAGGACGAGCGGCGTGAAAGGCACGAACTAAATCGGCCGCATGAACATCAGAGGCGACCACCCAGGAATTATCTTCCTGACCATAGCCCTTCCACTTGACCAGGTACTGAAGCCTCCGCCTGGAGAGACGAGAATCCAAGATCTTCTCCACCACGTACTCCAACTCGCCCTCAACCAACACCGGAGCAGGAGGCTCAGCAGAAGGAACCACAGGCACAACGTACCGCCGCAACAAGGACCTATGAAACACGTTGTGGATAGCAAACGACACAGGAAGATCCAGGCGAAAGGATACAGGATTAAGGATTTCCAATATCTTGTAAGGACCAATAAAACGAGGTTTAAATTTGGGAGAGGAAACCTTCATAGGAACAAAGCGGGAAGAAAGCCACACCAAATCCCCAACACGTAGTCGGGGACCCACACCGCGGCGGCGGTTGGCAAAGCGCTGAGCCCTCTCCTGTGACAACTTCAAGTTGTCCACCACAAGATTCCAGATCCGCTGCAACCTATCCACCACAGAATCCACCCCAGGGCAGTCAGAAGGTTCCACATGACCCGAAGAAAAACGAGGGTGGAAACCAGAGTTGCAGAAAAACGGCGAAACCAAGGTGGCGGAACTAGCCCGATTATTAAGGGCAAACTCAGCCAACGGCAAGAAGGTCACCCAATCGTCCTGATCAGCAAAGACAAAACACCTCAAATAAGCCTCCAAAGTCTGATTAGTTCGCTCCGTCTGTCCATTAGTCTGAGGATGGAAAGCAGACGAAAACGACAAGTCAATGCCCATCCTACTACAAAAGGATCGCCAGAATCTGGAAACGAACTGGGATCCTCTGTCTGACACAATATTCTCAGGGATGCCGTGCAAACGAACCACGTTCTGGAAAAACACAGGAACCAGATCGGAAGAGGAAGGCAGCTTAGGCAAAGGAACCAAATGGACCATCTTGGAGAAGCGATCACATATCACCCAGATAATAGACATGCCTTGAGACACCGGAAGATCAGAAATGAAATCCATGGAGATATGTGTCCAAGGTCTCTTAGGGACAGGCAAGGGCAAGAGCAACCCGCTGGCACGAGAACAGCAAGGCTTAGCTCGAGCACAAGTCCCACAGGACTGCACAAATGACCGCACATCCCTAGACAAGGAAGGCCACCAAAAGGATCTGGCCACCAGATCTCTGGTGCCAAAAATTCCCGGGTGACCTGCCAACACCGAGGAATGAACCTCGGAAATGACTCTGCTGGTCCACTTATCAGGCACAAACAGTCTGTCAGGTGGACAAGAATCAGGCCTATCAGCCTGAAATCTCTGCAACACACGTCGCAGATCTGGAGAAATAGCTGACAAGATAATACCATCCTTAAGAATACCAACAGGTTCAGCGACTCCAGGAGCATCAGGCACAAAGCTCCTGGAAAGAGCATCGGCCTTCACATTTTTTGAACCTGGTAAATACGAGACAACAAAGTCAAAACGGGAGAAAAACAATGACCAGCGGGCCTGTCTAGGATTCAGGCGTTTAGCAGACTCGAGATACATCAGATTTTTGTGATCAGTCAAGACCACCACACGATGCTTAGCACCCTCGAGCCAATGACGCCACTCCTCAAATGCCCATTTCATGGCCAACAACTCCCGATTGCCCACATCATAATTTCGCTCCGCAGGCGAAAACTTCCTAGAGAAAAAGGCGCAAGGTCTCATAACAGAGCAACCAGGGCCTCTCTGCGACAAAACGGCCCCTGCTCCAATCTCTGAAGCATCCACCTCAACCTGAAAGGGAAGCGAGACATCAGGCTGGCACAAAACAGGCGCCGAAGTAAACCGACGTTTCAACTCCTGGAAAGCCTCCACGGCAGCAGGAGCCCAATTAACCACATCGGAGCCCTTCTTGGTCATATCCGTCAAAGGTTTCACAATGCTAGAAAAGTTAGCGATAAAACGACGGTAGAAGTTAGCGAAACCCAAGAACTTCTGAAGACTCTTAACTGACGAGGGCTGAGTCCAATCAAGAATAGCTCGGACCTTGACTGGGTCCATCTCCACAGCAGAAGGGGAAAAAATGAACCCCAAAAAGGGAACCTTCTGTACACCAAAAAGACACTTTGAGCCCTTGACAAACAAAGAATTTTCACGCAAAATTTTAAAGACCATCCTGACCTGCTCCACATGCGAGTCCCAATTATCAGAAAAAACCAGAATATCATCCAGATAAACGATCAAAAATTTATCCAGATAGTTCCGGAAAATGTCATGCATAAAGGACTGAAAAACTGAAGGGGCATTAGAGAGCCCAAAAGGCATCACCAAGTACTCAAAATGACCTTCGGGCGTATTGAATGCGGTTTTCCATTCATCCCCTTGCTTAATGCGCACAAGGTTGTACGCACCACGAAGGTCTATCTTGGTAAACCACTTGGCACCTTTAATCCGGGCAAACAAGTCAGACAACAGCGGCAAAGGATACTGAAATTTGACAGTGATCTTATTTAAAAGCCGATAGTCAATACAAGGCCTCAAAGATCCGTCCTTATTAGCCACAAAAAAGAATCCCGCACCAAGAGGGGAAGAAGACGGACGGATGTGTCCTTTCTCCAGAGACTCCTTGATATATGAACGCATAGCGGTATGTTCAGGTATCGACAGATTAAACAGTCTTCCCTTAGGAAATTTACTGCCTGGAATCAAATCTATTGCACAGTCACATTCCCTATGAGGAGGCAATGCACTGGACCTGGACTCGCTAAAGACATCCTGATAATCAGACAAATACTCAGGAACTTCCGAAGGCGTAGAAGAAGCAATAGACACAGGCAGGGAATCCTCATGAATACCACGACAGCCCCAACTAGACACTGACATAGCCTTCCAGTCAAGGACTGGATTATGGGTCTGTAACCATGGCAGCCCCAAAACAACCAAATCATGCATTTTATGTAGAACGAGAAAACGTATCACCTCGCGGTGTTCAGGAGTCATGCACATGGTAACCTGTGTCCAATACTGCGGTTTATTTTCTGCTAATGGCGTAGCATCAATACCCCTAAGAGGGATAGGATTTTCTAATGGTTCAAGGATAAAACCACAGCGCTTAGCAAATGAGAGATCCATAAGACTCAGGGCAGCACCTGAATCTACAAACGCCATGACAGGATAAGATGACAGTGAGCAAATCAAAGTTACAGACAGAATAAACTTAGGATGCAAATTACCAATGGTGACAGGACTAACAACCTTAGATATACGTTTAGAGCATGCTGAGATAACATGTGTAGAATCACCACAGTAGTAGCACAAGCCATTCCGGCGTCTATGAATTTTCCTCTCATTTCTAGTCAGGATTCTATCACATTGCATCAAATCAGGTGTCCGTTCAGACAACACCATGAGGGAATTTGCGGTTTTTCTATCACATTGCATCACATCAGGTGTCTGTTCAGACAACAACATGAGGGAATTTGCGGTTTTGCGCTCCCGCAACCGCCGGTCAATTTGAATAGCCAGGGACATGGTATCATTCAGACCTGTGGGAATGGGAAAACCCACCATAACATTCTTAATGGCCTCAGAAAGGCCATTTCTAAAATTAGCGGCCAGTGCACACTCGTTCCAATGTGTCAGCACGGACAATTTCCGAAATTTTTGGCAATACACCTAAGCCTCGTCCTGGCCCTGAGACATAGCCAGCAAGGCTTTCTCTGCCTGAATCTCAAGATTGGGTTCCTCATAAAGTAAACCGAGCGCCAGAAAAAACGCATCAATATCAGCCAATGCTGGATCTCCTGGCGCCAACGAAAAAGCCCAATCTTGAGGGTCACCCCGTAAGAATGAAATAACAATTTTTACTTGTTGAGCAGTCTCCAGACGAACAAGGTTTCAGGGACAAAAACAATTTACAATTATTCCTGAAATTCCTAAACTTAAATCGGTCTCCTGAAAACAGTTCAGGAATCGGAATCTTGGGTTCAGACCTAGGATTTCTGGTAACATAATCTTGTATACCCTGCACACGAGCAGCAAGCTGGTCCACACTTGTAATCAAGGTCTGGACATTCATGTCTGCAGCAAGCTTAAGCCACTCTGAGGTAAAGGGGAAAAGAAAAAAAAAAAAAAAAAAATGAGAGAGGGAAAAAAAAAACCTCAAAATTTTCTCTCTTATAATCCCACTTCTGCAATGCATTAAACATTTAATACTGGCCTGGCATACTGTTATGACCCCAGTGGACAGGGTCTCAGAGGAACGTGTAAGTCTGCGAGATTCAAAAATCCAGCTCATAGGGCTGTGGTAACTGGGTTGACCAAATAGCTACTCCTAACGCCAACACTAGAAGTAGCCGGGGATCATGCCTACGGTGATCGCTAGATGACTCGCGCCAGCCGGAGAATCTAACTACCCCTAGGAGAAGAAAACAAAGACCTCTCTTGCCTCCAGAGAAAGGGACCCCAAAGCAAGATACAAGCCCCCCACAAATAATAACGGTGAGGTAAGAGGAAATGACAAACACAGAAATGAACCAGGTTCAGCAAAGAGAGGCCAGCTTACTAATAGCAGAATATAGCAAGATAACTTTTCTGGTCAACAAAAACCCTATAAAAATCCACGCTGGAGATTCAAGAACCCCCGAACCGTCTAACGGTCCGGGGGGAGAACACCAGCCCCCTAGAGCTTCCAGCAAAGGTCAGGATACAGATTGGAACAAGCTGGACAAAAATACCAAACAAAACAAAAGCAAAAAGCAAGGAAGCAGACTTAGCTTGAAATACAGGAACCCGGATCATAGGACAAGAGCACAACAGATTAGCTCTGATTTCAACGATGCCAGGCATTGAACTGAAGGTCCAGGGAGCTTATATAGCAACGCCCCTGAACTAACGGCCCAGGTGAGGATATAGGAAAAGACAGAAGCTCCAGAGTCAAATCACTAATGACCACTAGAGGGAGCAAAAAGCAAAATCACAACAGTACCCCCCCCTTAGTGAGGGGTCACCGAACCCTCACCACGACCACCAGGGCGATCAGGACGAGCGGCGTGAAAGGCACGAACTAAATCGGCCGCATGAACATCAGAGGCGACCACCCAGGAATTATCTTCCTGACCATAGCCCTTCCACTTGACCAGGTACTGAAGCCTCCGCCTGGAGAGACGAGAATCCAAGATCTTCTCCACCACGTACTCCAACTCGCCCTCAACCAACACCGGAGCAGGAGGCTCAGCAGAAGGAACCACAGGCACAACGTACCGCCGCAACAAGGACCTATGAAACACGTTGTGGATAGCAAACGACACAGGAAGATCCAGGCGAAAGGATACAGGATTAAGGATTTCCAATATCTTGTAAGGACCAATAAAACGAGGTTTAAATTTGGGAGAGGAAACCTTCATAGGAACAAAGCGGGAAGAAAGCCACACCAAATCCCCAACACGTAGTCGGGGACCCACACCGCGGCGGCGGTTGGCAAAGCGCTGAGCCCTCTCCTGTGACAACTTCAAGTTGTCCACCACAAGATTCCAGATCCGCTGCAACCTATCCACCACAGAATCCACCCCAGGGCAGTCAGAAGGTTCCACATGACCCGAAGAAAAACGAGGGTGGAAACCAGAGTTGCAGAAAAACGGCGAAACCAAGGTGGCGGAACTAGCCCGATTATTAAGGGCAAACTCAGCCAACGGCAAGAAGGTCACCCAATCGTCCTGATCAGCAAAGACAAAACACCTCAAATAAGCCTCCAAAGTCTGATTAGTTCGCTCCGTCTGTCCATTAGTCTGAGGATGGAAAGCAGACGAAAACGACAAGTCAATGCCCATCCTACTACAAAAGGATCGCCAGAATCTGGAAACGAACTGGGATCCTCTGTCTGACACAATATTCTCAGGGATGCCGTGCAAACGAACCACGTTCTGGAAAAACACAGGAACCAGATCGGAAGAGGAAGGCAGCTTAGGCAAAGGAACCAAATGGACCATCTTGGAGAAGCGATCACATATCACCCAGATAATAGACATGCCTTGAGACACCGGAAGATCAGAAATGAAATCCATGGAGATATGTGTCCAAGGTCTCTTAGGGACAGGCAAGGGCAAGAGCAACCCGCTGGCACGAGAACAGCAAGGCTTAGCTCGAGCACAAGTCCCACAGGACTGCACAAATGACCGCACATCCCTAGACAAGGAAGGCCACCAAAAGGATCTGGCCACCAGATCTCTGGTGCCAAAAATTCCCGGGTGACCTGCCAACACCGAGGAATGAACCTCGGAAATGACTCTGCTGGTCCACTTATCAGGCACAAACAGTCTGTCAGGTGGACAAGAATCAGGCCTATCAGCCTGAAATCTCTGCAACACACGTCGCAGATCTGGAGAAATAGCTGACAAGATAATACCATCCTTAAGAATACCAACAGGTTCAGCGACTCCAGGAGCATCAGGCACAAAGCTCCTGGAAAGAGCATCGGCCTTCACATTTTTTGAACCTGGTAAATACGAGACAACAAAGTCAAAACGGGAGAAAAACAATGACCAGCGGGCCTGTCTAGGATTCAGGCGTTTAGCAGACTCGAGATACATCAGATTTTTGTGATCAGTCAAGACCACCACACGATGCTTAGCACCCTCGAGCCAATGACGCCACTCCTCAAATGCCCATTTCATGGCCAACAACTCCCGATTGCCCACATCATAATTTCGCTCCGCAGGCGAAAACTTCCTAGAGAAAAAGGCGCAAGGTCTCATAACAGAGCAACCAGGGCCTCTCTGCGACAAAACGGCCCCTGCTCCAATCTCTGAAGCATCCACCTCAACCTGAAAGGGAAGCGAGACATCAGGCTGGCACAAAACAGGCGCCGAAGTAAACCGACGTTTCAACTCCTGGAAAGCCTCCACGGCAGCAGGAGCCCAATTAACCACATCGGAGCCCTTCTTGGTCATATCCGTCAAAGGTTTCACAATGCTAGAAAAGTTAGCGATAAAACGACGGTAGAAGTTAGCGAAACCCAAGAACTTCTGAAGACTCTTAACTGACGAGGGCTGAGTCCAATCAAGAATAGCTCGGACCTTGACTGGGTCCATCTCCACAGCAGAAGGGGAAAAAATGAACCCCAAAAAGGGAACCTTCTGTACACCAAAAAGACACTTTGAGCCCTTGACAAACAAAGAATTTTCACGCAAAATTTTAAAGACCATCCTGACCTGCTCCACATGCGAGTCCCAATTATCAGAAAAAACCAGAATATCATCCAGATAAACGATCAAAAATTTATCCAGATAGTTCCGGAAAATGTCATGCATAAAGGACTGAAAAACTGAAGGGGCATTAGAGAGCCCAAAAGGCATCACCAAGTACTCAAAATGACCTTCGGGCGTATTGAATGCGGTTTTCCATTCATCCCCTTGCTTAATGCGCACAAGGTTGTACGCACCACGAAGGTCTATCTTGGTAAACCACTTGGCACCTTTAATCCGGGCAAACAAGTCAGACAACAGCGGCAAAGGATACTGAAATTTGACAGTGATCTTATTTAAAAGCCGATAGTCAATACAAGGCCTCAAAGATCCGTCCTTATTAGCCACAAAAAAGAATCCCGCACCAAGAGGGGAAGAAGACGGACGGATGTGTCCTTTCTCCAGAGACTCCTTGATATATGAACGCATAGCGGTATGTTCAGGTATCGACAGATTAAACAGTCTTCCCTTAGGAAATTTACTGCCTGGAATCAAATCTATTGCACAGTCACATTCCCTATGAGGAGGCAATGCACTGGACCTGGACTCGCTAAAGACATCCTGATAATCAGACAAATACTCAGGAACTTCCGAAGGCGTAGAAGAAGCAATAGACACAGGCAGGGAATCCTCATGAATACCACGACAGCCCCAACTAGACACTGACATAGCCTTCCAGTCAAGGACTGGATTATGGGTCTGTAACCATGGCAGCCCCAAAACAACCAAATCATGCATTTTATGTAGAACGAGAAAACGTATCACCTCGCGGTGTTCAGGAGTCATGCACATGGTAACCTGTGTCCAATACTGCGGTTTATTTTCTGCTAATGGCGTAGCATCAATACCCCTAAGAGGGATAGGATTTTCTAATGGTTCAAGGATAAAACCACAGCGCTTAGCAAATGAGAGATCCATAAGACTCAGGGCAGCACCTGAATCTACAAACGCCATGACAGGATAAGATGACAGTGAGCAAATCAAAGTTACAGACAGAATAAACTTAGGATGCAAATTACCAATGGTGACAGGACTAACAACCTTAGATATACGTTTAGAGCATGCTGAGATAACATGTGTAGAATCACCACAGTAGTAGCACAAGCCATTCCGGCGTCTATGAATTTTCCTCTCATTTCTAGTCAGGATTCTATCACATTGCATCAAATCAGGTGTCCGTTCAGACAACACCATGAGGGAATTTGCGGTTTTTCTATCACATTGCATCACATCAGGTGTCTGTTCAGACAACAACATGAGGGAATTTGCGGTTTTGCGCTCCCGCAACCGCCGGTCAATTTGAATAGCCAGGGACATGGTATCATTCAGACCTGTGGGAATGGGAAAACCCACCATAACATTCTTAATGGCCTCAGAAAGGCCATTTCTAAAATTAGCGGCCAGTGCACACTCGTTCCAATGTGTCAGCACGGACAATTTCCGAAATTTTTGGCAATACACCTAAGCCTCGTCCTGGCCCTGAGACATAGCCAGCAAGGCTTTCTCTGCCTGAATCTCAAGATTGGGTTCCTCATAAAGTAAACCGAGCGCCAGAAAAAACGCATCAATATCAGCCAATGCTGGATCTCCTGGCGCCAACGAAAAAGCCCAATCTTGAGGGTCACCCCGTAAGAATGAAATAACAATTTTTACTTGTTGAGCAGTCTCCAGACGAACAAGGTTTCAGGGACAAAAACAATTTACAATTATTCCTGAAATTCCTAAACTTAAATCGGTCTCCTGAAAACAGTTCAGGAATCGGAATCTTGGGTTCAGACCTAGGATTTCTGGTAACATAATCTTGTATACCCTGCACACGAGCAGCAAGCTGGTCCACACTTGTAATCAAGGTCTGGACATTCATGTCTGCAGCAAGCTTAAGCCACTCTGAGGTAAAGGGGAAAAGAAAAAAAAAAAAAAAAAAATGAGAGAGGGAAAAAAAAAACCTCAAAATTTTCTCTCTTATAATCCCACTTCTGCAATGCATTAAACATTTAATACTGGCCTGGCATACTGTTATGACCCCAGTGGACAGGGTCTCAGAGGAACGTGTAAGTCTGCGAGATTCAAAAATCCAGCTCATAGGGCTGTGGTAACTGGGTTGACCAAATAGCTACTCCTAACGCCAACACTAGAAGTAGCCGGGGATCATGCCTACGGTGATCGCTAGATGACTCGCGCCAGCCGGAGAATCTAACTACCCCTAGGAGAAGAAAACAAAGACCTCTCTTGCCTCCAGAGAAAGGGACCCCAAAGCAAGATACAAGCCCCCCACAAATAATAACGGTGAGGTAAGAGGAAATGACAAACACAGAAATGAACCAGGTTCAGCAAAGAGAGGCCAGCTTACTAATAGCAGAATATAGCAAGATAACTTATCTGGTCAACAAAAACCCTATAAAAATCCACGCTGGAGATTCAAGAACCCCCGAACCGTCTAACGGTCCGGGGGGAGAACACCAGCCCCCTAGAGCTTCCAGCAAAGGTCAGGATACAGATTGGAACAAGCTGGACAAAAATACCAAACAAAACAAAAGCAAAAAGCAAGGAAGCAGACTTAGCTTGAAATACAGGAACCCGGATCATAGGACAAGAGCACAACAGATTAGCTCTGATTTCAACGATGCCAGGCATTGAACTGAAGGTCCAGGGAGCTTATATAGCAACGCCCCTGAACTAACGGCCCAGGTGAGGATATAGGAAAAGACAGAAGCTCCAGAGTCAAATCACTAATGACCACTAGAGGGAGCAAAAAGCAAAATCACAACAAGTTGCCATACTAGCTGCTGGTGCGGGATCTAGCGTTGGTAGGGACACCCCCTTCAGATAGGATTTAATGTCCTCCTTATTGGTATGAGACCCTTTATATAGATCTCTATAATAATCACCAATGATCTTGTGGACTTTCTCCTGCTGTGACTGCTCCACCTCATTCTCATCCAACAAGCCAGTGATTAGCTTCTTACTGACCCTGTTTTTACAGGCAATAAAAGGGATGTGGGTTATGAATGCCCCAATTATCAAACTGTCCCTCTGCCTTGAGAGACTTGAGGCGATCGTACTGCAGCTCCCTCATTCGCTGCTTTATATGGCTGACGCTCCGTCCGTCCACCTCCTCACCGCCATTCATCCTGCTATATAGCCTGCTCAGTTGCAGTCTCAGGGCAGAGTATAATAAACTGCTTAATATCACTTTTCATGGTCTCCCGCCACTCGGCTGTGTCATCACACATACATTGGGTGGTCCTACGATCATTATAGAAGGTGGTGAAGGCCTCTCTGAACCCTGGATCTTGGATCCCAGAGCTATTCACCTTCCAGTACCCCTTTCCACAGACCATAGCTTGGGCCAGATCAAGCGTCACACTCACCATACAATGGTCAGAGAACTCCAGAGGGCTGATCCTGTACTGAGAACATCTTGCCTCCCTCTTTATATACACCCAGTCTATTCTGCTGGCATTACCCCCCTTATGATATGTGTATGTCTTCCTGGTATAATAAGAACCATAAGGGTCTACTAAATGGGCCTGCTGGATTATATTATTAAGAAACGTCTCATCATATCGCAGTTTCTTGTGACTGCTGGATCTGTCCACATTACAAGATACATTATTAAAATCCCCACACAATATAAACACTTTAGAGGTAAAGCAATATGGCTTCATGTGATCAAACTATTCCCTCCGCTCTTTCCTAGTCTGCGGAGCATAAATGTTTATTGCTCTATAATGCATAGAATCCAATGTAAAGTCCAGCAACAGACAGCGGCCCGGACAAATCTCCAGGACTCTGTCCACCTGGACATCCATGGTATTAAAGAGGATCCCTACACCGTCATTTCTCTCTAGCCCAAAGGACCAGAATGACGGACCCAGTCTCCAGTATCTCTTGGCTGCATTCACCTGGGCATTGCACTTCAGATACGTCTCCTGCAAGAAGAAGACGTCTGATCTCTCATCAGACAAACGCTGGTAAATCGCCTGCCGCCGGCTACCAGTCCTCACACTGTTCACATTAATGGAGCTTATTCTCAGCCGCATCCTGATTACTTAGACTTTGAGGTCTTCTTCCTCCTTCCACTGCTGTCACCTGCAGTGCCCCATCTCTTAGTGGACACGGGAGGATCAGGATCCATCTCATCAGAGGCATTTTCTATGATGTATGAAGAACCTTGCTCCATTTGTGCCTCTTCTTCTTTGTCTTCTCCCAGTACATTGTAACGTCCAGGACTTATCGCCAACAATGGAGGCTCAGAGGTTTTCTGGACTGTTGTGAATTTTCTGGAAGAATCCACAAAGGCATTTTTTCTTTTTATAGTCACGAAACCTTCCTCATCCACAGTGGACACTGCGGACAGTTTATCTGCTTCTACAGATGTGCTGGGCTGAAGCTTGAACAGTTTGGCAACAGGTTTCCTGGACACCTTAAGTCTCTCTTTAGTAACTGGCATTTTATGCCTTACTTTAGTGGCTGACCAGTGCTTAGATCTTACTTTAATGGCTGATGGTGGTTTAGCCCTGGCTGGTGGTACTTTAGGTATTTCTTCAGTGGCTGGTGGTCCTAGTAGTGCAGCATTCGTTAGTAATATCTCAGTCTTTGGAGCATGTTGACTGCTACTATGACTTATCACCTCATCAGTGCCAACTTCTTTGCCAACATCTGCACCTCTGGTGACATCTTTTTCTGTCATTTCCAAGGAGGTCTGGCCATAATATTTGTTATGCTCTGCATATGGGCAATCACGGAACGTATGTCTGGGTCCTGAGCACAAGTTACAGATAACGGGTCCTGTGCATATGTCCCTTGTATGCCCGGACTGTTCACATAATGAGCACCCCTATGTACAAGAATATAACTACTATAATACTGCCCCTATGTACAAGAATATAACTACTATAATACTGCCCCCTATGTACAAGAATATAACTACTATAATACTGCTCCTTTGTACAAGAATATAACTACTATAATACTGCCCCTATGTACAAGAATATAACTACTATAATACTGCCCCCTATGTACAAGAATATAACTACTATAATACTGCTCCTATGTACAAGAATATAACTACTATAATACTGCCCCTATGTACAAGAATATAACTACTATAATACTGGCCCTATGTACAAGAATATAACTACTATAATTCTGCCCCCTATATACAAGAATATAACTACTATAATACTGCCCCCTATGTATAAGACTATACAGTGGGTACAGAAAGTATTCCGACCCTTTTAAATTTTTCACTCTTTGCTTCATTGCAGCCATTTGGTAAATTCAAAAAAGTTCATTTTTTTCTCACTAATGTACACTCTGCACCCCATCTTGACTGAAAAAAAAAACAGAAATGTAGACATTTTTGCAAATTTATTAAAAAAGAAACACTGAAATATCACATGGTCATAAGTATTCAGACCCTTTGCTCAGTAGTGAGTAGAAGCACCTTTTTGAGCTAGTACAGCCATGAGTCTTCTTGGGAACTGTGCAACAAGTTTTCACACCTGGATTTGGGAATCCTCTGCCATTCTTCCTTGCAGATCCTCTCCAGTTCCATCAGGTTGGATGATGAACGTTGGTGGACAGCCAGCATTGGGACACCCACACGTTACACCTAGAAGTCATGGCTTGCAATCTGAATTCTAGTTCATCCCATTTGGGTTTAAGGTGGGGAACAGTCATGCTGGAATAGAAATAGCCCTTCTCTAAACTGTGTCTCACAAAGTTGAAAGTTGCAATTGTCCACAATATCTTGGTATACTGAAGCATAGAAGAGTAGCCGTTGTTTTAATTTTTGTTTCATAAATCGATCATATGCATGAAAATAAGAAACTTTATAATATATCCTATTAGAGAATGTTACATCACTGAGACAGGAGATGGAAGTTATTACTGATAAGATTCTATGTAGACATGAGAGAGGAGGAGAAAGGAGGAGTTAGAGGCAAAGCTCCCTCCTCCTCCTCTCCTGTCTACATACAATGTTATTAGTAGCAGCTGCCATCTCTTGTCTCAGTAATGGGAAAGTCTGCCTTCACTGAATACACATTTTACCTGTGAACTGAGAATTTTGAGAGTAAATGATCAATCTAGTTTAGAAGGAGAAAAAAAACAGATTTCAGTGACAGGATATATTGCAAAGTTGCTTATTTTCATGTGTATTATAATTTATTAAATAAAAATTACTCTTTAAGATTACCCTACAATCGAACTAAGTGACTGATCCCAACACCTGAAAAACACTCCCGTAGCATTATCCCTCACCATCAAACTGCTGGCACAATGCAGTCAGTTAACTTTATCCTGGAATTCGCCAAACCCAGATCGGTCATTGCACAGGACACATTTCCACTGCTCCAGAGTCCAGTGGCTGCTTGCCTTTTACCACCCCATCCGTTGCTTGTGTTTGGTGATGTAAGGTTTGTCTACAGATGCTCGGGCATGGAAACTCATGTCCCAGAGGAAGCTTGGAGGTTTTATGCCCGCTGCTCTTCAGCGCTCTGTGACCTTGCTCTCTAAGGGAGCTTTCAATTTGGCTTATCTTCACATTTGTGTGTCAAGTCAGGGCTTGCGTCTGAACACCCCACAAAATGGGATTTGGACATATGTGTCAATAGGGCCATTGACTAAAATGGTGCCGGCAGAGCAAATGTGTGCTCTGCCATACATCACTTTCGGGCCTATACAACTACTGGAGGCGGAAACCCAGATGCAGTCAACTACGTCCAAATCCCATTTTGTAGGGAGTTCGGACACAAGCCCCGATGGGACCCACAAAAGTGAAGATACTGTACGTGCAATGTGAAAGCACCCTAATATGTGGTCTCCACTTTCTTGGTGAGTTGCTGCATTTCCTTCCACTTTTCACTAAAAACAAGAAAAAGAAGCGCACATAGAGTAATACCTTCAGGTATCGCAATCACGTGGACCCCCACAAAACAGACTCACCTGGTCTGGTTGTGACAGGTCACAACTCCCTTGGATAAGCACGTATGGTCGCAGCAGGCTCCCGGCAAACAGTATGGATCCACATGGAGAAAAAAGAAGAACCGGAGGATAAAAGCCGCGCAGACCACAATGAAGATCACTTCTTCATTGTGGTCTGCGCGGCTTTTATCCTCCGGTTCTTCTTTTTTCTCCATGTGGATCCTTCCACTTTTCAGTAATACCATTTACTGGGGATGATGGTATATTTCTGGGTGGAACAAATGTCGTGAACGGACCTCTTCCACCGGTGGCTCCTATTACAGGACCACGCTGGTAACAAGGAAGTCTTTTAGAACTGTCCATACTTTCACAAATGTGTGTAATGACAGACGGCATGGCGAGGAGCTTGATTTGTACAGTGGGGTGAATGGGGCTGGTTTTATTGAAAAGTGTGTCCAAATACTTCTCCATATAATATGCATATCCTATCTAGTGTATGATATGTGGGATCAAAATTATTGCAAGAGCACAATTGTTATTCATGTAAAAGTTCATCTACTGAGATCAAGTGCTAGGAGACATAGATGGTTCCTCTGGACGACTAGTTGACAGATAACTATCCCCATAACAACTAATATGGCTGACAATTGTAATTAAACATCTCCTATCCCACAAAATAAAAGGAAGACGTCACCTGAATCTACCAGAAAGCAAGACTGCACCTAAGGAACGTGATATTTTTTTTTTGTGATGAGCCCGCACAGGCTTGGACTGGCCCACAGGAAAACAGGAAAATCCTCTGGTGGGCCCCTGCGCATGAGTGGGCTACTACCCTCTTATATATGCAGTACTTGGCACATTATACTTGAATCACTATGTACAGACAAAGGCAGCATTTCATTCATTGCCAGTCTACCCAGATCATTGTTACATACATTTGTAGCTGAAAAATGGGGCCCTGGAGTTGGTTACTAGTGGGCCCTTGGCACCCCAGTCTGACAGCAGATGGTAGATGACCAGGCGATGGTACTGTAGCACATAGGAGCCAGGAAGAAGACATACAGCTCACACCATTGCCCTGATATGGCAGCCTGGTCTCCTGTGAAGCGGCCGCGCTGTGACATGAGACCGTGCCGAGCACCATCCCTCTTTGTGTTACTGCCGTGCTATCTAGTGCTGTAATGGCATAGCTGAAATCACTGAAATTTCCGCAGCCCGGGAAAAATGACATCCATAATCAGCTGTACAGATGTAGACAGGCTAATGAGCCTTTACATCACGGTAATATACACAATTCCCCGGAGACGTGGAATTAACATACCAGTAGGTCTGAAAGCTCACAGCAGAAACCCTTCAAAACACTGTAGTAAATATGGCCGCCGATACAACTTTTCCAGGTTCATGAGAGCACAACTGTCCATACATGCGGAGATACGGGGAGGGGAGAAGTCCTTAGGACCTATGATAATCCAGAAATTCGTATATGGCATGAAATCCTCCAAATTAGGTGTCTTAATAAATTTGGAGCATGTTTGACAGGTCAAAAGACGGTGATTGGCTGCAGTGGTGAGGTGACACTGCATGTTTCTCTGATAATGCTCTCTTCAAGTCACCTCACCACTGCAGCCAATCACTGACTTCAGAAGACATCTGGATGGTGTAGACTTCGATTTATCATAAGTTGAGTATTCCTCAGGTTTTTTTAAAGTATTTAGGGCTTCCCAAAAAAAACATTTTTTTTGCATTGGACATCTCCTTTAATAATGATATATCTGCGTTTCGCTTCCCCTTCAGGTCACGCCGCCCACTTTCCCTCATACAAACCCTTTAAAAAGGCTTTTTCTGTTGTACTACATGTAGATTAATCATTGCAAAATGAAAAGTTATGCAATTTTAGAGACAGCAAATGACAGAGATAAAAAATATCTTCACATCACCCCACAGATCCAAACACTTCTCGCAGCTGAGGGTTTGCTACCATTCTATCCAGTCTAGAAAATCCTCTAACTACATCGTCTGCAAGAGTGGCTCTCTACATGCTTGTTACAATGTATCAGTGCAGGTGAACGTATCTATGTTCTAAGTGCCCTGGAAAAGCTGTGTGAGCAGGAGGAGGTCTGAAAAGGTTCTCACCTAAATGGAGTCAGGTATGTTCACATTCATGGAAAGCAAGCAGAGATATAGGACATAGCAAAAATAAACGCCTATTGGAAGTCAGAGACGGCTGTAGGTTGGGATGATTTAGCGATATTAGACTCCACTGATATCGATGGGTTTGGTTGAGAGAGTAATGTCTTGCGAAAGTATTCAACTCCTTGACTTTTTACCTATTTTGTTACATTACACCCTGTGTTTAAATATTTTTGCAATCCGATTTGTGTGTGATGCATCAGCACTAAATAGTCTGAGTTGGTGAAGTGAGAAAACTATAGGCCCAAATGAAATTTATGGGATCAAATAACTAAAAATTGGCATGTGCGTATGTTTTCTTCCCTTTTGCTATTAAGCCCCTAAAAATTTCTGGTGCAAGTACCGTAATTACCTTCATAAGCAAGAGGCAACACTAACCAGACAACACCATGAAGACTAAGGGTACCGTCTCACAGTGGCACTTTTGTCGCTACGACGGTACGATCCGTGACGTTCCAGCGATATCCATACGATATCGCTGTGTCTGACACGCAGCAGCGATCAGGGACCCCGCTGAGAATCGTACGTCGTAGCAGATCGTTTGGAACTTTATTTCGTCGCTAGATCTCCCGCTGTCATCGTTGGATCGGTGTGTGTGACACCGATCCAGCGATGCGTTCGCTTGTAACCAGGGTAAACATCGGGTTACTAAGCGCAGGGCCGCGCTTAGTAACCCGATGTTTACCCTGGTTACCATCGTAAATGTAAAAAAAAACCAAACAGTACATACTCACATTCCGGTGTCCGTCAGGTCCCTCGCCGTCTGCTTCCCGCTCTGACTGACTGCCGGCCGTAAAGTAAAAGCAGAGCAGAGCGGTGACGTCACCGCTGTGCCCTGCTTTCACTTTACGGCCGGCAGTCAGTCAGTGCGGGAAGCAGACGGCGAGGGACCTGACGGACACCGGAATGTGAGTATGTACTGTTTGGGTTTTTTTACATTTACGATGGTAACCAGGGTAAACATCGGGTTACTAAGCGCGGCCCTGCGCTTAGTAACCCGATGTTTACCCTGGTTACCCAGGGACTTCGGCATCGTTGGTCGCTGGAGAGCTGTCTGTGACAGCTCTCCAGCGACCACACAACGACTTACCAACGATCACGGCCAGGTCGTATCGCTGGTCGTGATCGTTGGTAAATCGTTTTGTGTAACGATACCCTAAGGAGATCTCCAAATAAGTCAGGGACAAAGTTGTGGAGAAGTTGTGGGTTATTAAAAAAAATCCCTATCTCTGATGATCCCCTGGAGCAACATCAAATCCATTAGCATCAAATGTAAAGAACATGGTACCACAACAAACCTGCCAAGAGAGGGCTGCCCACAAAAACTCTCAGCCCGGAAAAGGAGGGCATTTATCAGAGAAGCAGCACTGAGATGAAAGGTAATCGTGAAGGAGCTGCAGAGTTCCCAAGCAGTGACTGGACTATCTGTCCATACGACCACAATAACTTCATAGAGGTGGCCTTTATGGAAGAGTGGGCAGAAAAAAAACCTTTACTTATGCACACAAATTGTAAGGCTTGTTTTGAGTTTACCAAAAGACATGTGGGATACTTCCCAAATGTATAGAGGAAGGTGCTGTGGTTAGATGAGACCAAAACTCAACTTGTCCGAGTCGAGGGGAAGATGGATGGTGCGAAATACAGGGATATTCTTCATCAAAACCTGTTTCAGTCTGTCAGTGATTTGAGACTGGGATGGAGGTTCACCTTCCTACAAGACAATGACTCAAAGCATACTGGTAAAGCAACACTCGAATGGTTTAAGGGGAAACGTGTAAATGTTTTGGAGTGGCCTACTCAAAGCCCAGACCGTAATCCAACTGAGAACCTGTGGTCAGACTTGCAGATTGCTGTCCACCACAGGAAACTATCTAACTTAAAGGAGCTGGAGCAGTTTTGTCTTGAGGAATGGGCAAAAATCTCAGTGGCAAGATGTGGAAAACTCATAGAGACTTATCCAAAGCCACTCGCAGCTGTAATTGCCACCAAAGGAGGCTCTACAAAGTACTGACTTTAGGAGGGTGAATAGGTATGTACACTGAAGTTTCCAGTAATTTTCTCCTATTTGTTGTTTACTTCACAAAATGAAGAAAACAAAATGATCCCAGTTGTAGGCATGTTCTTTACATGAACTGATGCAAACCCTCTAAAAAAAACTGTGAAATTCCAGGTTGTGAGGTAGCAAAACATGAAAACTGCTGGGGGTGGGGGCAATACTTATGCAAGCCACTTTATATGGGCCCCGACACACGAGCGCTCCTGTGTATGGAGTAGTCGGGCGAGATAGACAGCCAAACGTTCATCCAATCCACTGTTCGGCCATCAGCTATCTCCCGTGTATGGGGCATCCCAGTCCAGCGGCCGGCTGTCTACTGTACATTTATATCCATAGTACAGGCCCAGCGTGCACAGTACAGAGCGCTGTCACATCTCAGTTAACCTTTGGCAGTTCACCAGCGGGACTGGAGGGGGGAGCCCTGTAGCGAGCTGGAATGTGCACCCCCTTCCAGAGAAAAGGACTTAACACAAGCCAGGTTACAGCTGCAAATGCCTATAACCGGCACTGGCTTTATAAAACATGGCCCTGGAGGAAATGCTCCAGCTCTTACTGATCCCATATCCCTGGTGTCCTGCAGAGCCCAAAACCACCCCATCACTACAGAGGGACCGCAGGGCAGATCTGTGCCCCTACTATTACAGTCAGGGGGGCAAGAGTCTATCACACAGCACAGGCTTAGATACAGCAGCTCAGCAACAATTATTACACATGATAGACATAGATACAACAGCTCAGCAATATGTATCACACCTGATAGACTTAGATACAGCAGCTCAGCAATAAGTATCACACCTGATAGACGTAGATACAGCAGCTCAGCAATAAGTATCACACATATTAGACCTAGATACAGCAGCTCAGCAATAACTATCACACATGATACACCTAGATACAGCAGCTCAGCAATAAGTATCACACCTGATAGACGTAGATACAGCAGCTCAGCAATAAGTATCACACATATTAGACCTAGATACAGCAGCTCAGCAATAAGTATCACACATGATAGACCTACAGACAGCAGCACAGCAATAAGTATCACACACGATATACCTACATACAGCAGCTCAGCAATAAGTATCACACCTGACAGACCTAGATACAGCAGCTCAGCAATAAGTATCACACCTGACAGACTTAGATACCACAGCTCAGCAATAAGTATCACATATATTAGACCTAGATACAGCAGCTCGGCAATAACTATCACATGTGATAGACATTGATACAGCAGCTCAGCAATACGTATCACACATGATAGATTTAGATACAGCAGCTCAGTAATAAGTATCACACAGGAGAAGCTTAGATACAGCAGAAACTGCAGACTATCTGGACACATGTCCAACTGGACTATCGGTTTCCAGACTAAGTGAAGTTCGCTGTACCTGCAGATTGGGGTTTTCTTTTCTCAGTTCGTTCTTATTTTTTTTTTAGAATCTTTTTGTTTTTTTGTTGCGTTCCAGTGAGATCCGTAAACAACGCTGATTATTTTAATCAGCACCAGGGCATGTTTACCAGGCTGGGAAAACCTCGGGGCTTTGGGAAAGAAAAAATATGTTCTGAGTGAAATGATAACAGGCCACAAGGAAATAGGGTTAGTTAATTGGCACCATGAATGCTGGCGCGATCCCGCCTGATACTGCAGATGTCCACTAGGGGGCCTCGTACATGGCAGGTGGTGGTGTGGGCATATGGTTTGTATCTGTCCTGCTTTACACTAGATATGACCACGACAAGAATACAAAAAATGCCATACACATCACATGCCTGAACCTACGAGGGGCAATGGATAAGGGCACCAACTATATAGCAGACATAACAGACAAATGTATGCATGAATTACTCCCCTGCCACTGTCTACTCCAAATGCTCAAATCTGTACACACCTCCAATGCATCCAGTTAAGTTTAAAAGGGTGTTTCCTCTTTTGCAACTATTTTTTTTTATTCCTAAAATTAAAAAAAATTTAACTAATATGATGAAAAATCTACTGGTTTGCATCTACAGCTCTTATGAAGAGCTATGCATTTCCATGGTTGCAGACACTGTGATGAAATCATACTCTCATCTGTCACCAACTTCTGGCTATGACTCCCGGAACAGACTACACAGTGTACTTTTGTAGTCTGTAACCATGGAGACACAGCCCTGCAAGCCCAGAACAATTCATTAAAGATGAATTGAAGCAATGAACTTGATTGTAAAGGTGGACATATCCTTTAAGAGCCTCCCTCCTCACACTACTGTAGTCTGCACGTTCTCCATTGTGAGACGAGCATCTGATTCAGGCAGGAGAAGTACAATGGAGGCAGAAGTACAATGGAGGCAGGAGAAGTACAATGGAGGCAGGAGAAGTACAATGGAGGCAGGAGAAGTATAATGGAGGCAGGAGAAGTACAATGGAGGCAGGAGAAGTACAATGGAAACAGAAGTACAATGGAGGCAGGAGAAGTACAATGGAGGCAGGAGAAGTACATTGGAGGCAGGAGAAGTATAATGGAGGCAGGAAAAGTACAATAGAGGCAGAAGTACAATGGAGGCAGGAGAAGTACAATGGAGGCAGGAGAAGTACAATGGAGGCAGAAGTACAATGGAGGCAGGAGAAGTACAATGGAGGCAGGAGAAGTACAATGGAGGCAGGAGAAGTACAATGGAGGCAGGAGAAGTACAATGGAGGCAGAAGTACAATGGAGGCAGGAGAAGTACAATAGAGGCAGAAGTACAATGGAGGCAGGAGAAGTATAATGGAGGCAGGAGAAGTACAATGGAGGCAGGAGAAGTACAATCATGCTGAACCTTGGGCACCAGCCTCTAAAATTCTCTGGACAGGACCTATAATTACAAAAATATAGCCTCTTGTTACACGGATTCACCCATTCAGGGAGATAGAGCCGAATGCTGCGCAGGCATGCTGAGCAACAGGGGATTAGGAGTCTTTAGGGTATGTGCACACGCTACGGATTTTGCTGTAAATCCGCAGCGGTTTTGATGCTGCGGATTTGCAGCAGTTTTCCATGAGTTTACAGTACAATGTGAACATATGGAAAACAAAATCCGCAGTGCACATGCTGCAGAAAAAAACGTGCGGAAACGCTGCATGTCAATTCTTTGTGCGGATTCCGCTGCAGGTTACACCTGCTCCATAACAGGAATCTACAGGTGTAAAACCGCAGGTGGAATCCGCACAAAAACCGCGGTAAGGGTATGTGCACACGTTGCGGATTCTCTGCGGATCCGCAGCGTTTTTTGCAGTGCAGAAACGCTGCAGATCCGCAATTGATTTAGGGTATGTGCACACATTGCGGATTCTCTGCAGATCCGCAGCGTTTTTAGCAGTGCAGAAATGCTGCAGATCCGCAATTGATTTACAGTACAATGTAAATCAATGAGAAAAAAAAAATGCTGTGCACACTTTGCGGAAATGCTGCGGTTTTAAAGAACCGCACAAAAAAACGCAGGTGCGTTTTCTGCCAGGAGAGACAGAATCCGCACCAGAAATTCCTAAGCCTAAGCCGCAACGTGTGCACATAGCCTAAATCCGCAGTAATTCCACAGTAAATCCGCAGTGCGGTTTACCTGCGGATTTACAAAAACAGGTGCGGAAAAATCCGCAGAGATCCCACCTACGTGTGCACATATCCTAAAAGCACTGAGAAAAAAAGAGTGGAGGCACTTTATTCTTTGTATATTCCGAAACTTACTCACTCATCTTACAAGAACACTCACGATGTACCCCAGAGCTGCATTCGCAATTCTGGAGGCATCAGAGCTGAAATATCCTAGCATCTCCCTGTCTGTGCAGTAAATTATATTCTAGGAAGTATCGTCCAACTCCTTACATCAAAATTGGTATAAGTATGTCTGCACTCTGCTCCCTTGCATTATAGGAGCTCAGCTAAGGTGTGCCAATAACAAGGAGCAGAATACTGAATGCAGCTCTGGAGTAAGAACAGGCACTAGATCAACACAAAATAAGTAATGTACCGTATAGACACAGTGATTCCACCTGCAGAATAGTGAGTGCAGCTCTGGAGTATAATACAGGATGTAACTCAGGATCAGTACAGGATAAGTAATGTAATGTATGTACACAGTGACTCTGGAGCGCCCGCTAGAGTCGTGGGGTACTCGGGCCAGGTCCAACAGTTCTTAAGGGGGTTGTCACGGCAGCAGTGACCCAGTCCGTGGCCCTGGGCATCCGATAAAAATGAATTAAAGGGGAAAATAAAGTTTATAGGGGGGTGTGCTTGTCACGCCACTTGTGGTGTTTGGCAATGGATGGCCGACACTGCTTAAGGGGACCGCTGGGACCAATGGTGACGCAGGTGGGATGGTTCGGCTCCCCACAGGTGGAGCGGGGCCCCAGGGCGACCGGTATAGTTTGTAAGGGATTGTAGATGGTGTGTTGCAGGACTGAGGATGCGGGAAGTGACTGGAGGACACAAGGACTGCAGTTTCCTTTACCTTTACTTGTTTGTTACAGGTGCAGTCCAGGGCACGGGTAACAGGTGAGGATGGCAGCCTGGAATCAACTTGGGTTCCACCTAGCCTGGTGGGTTTGGAGGCCTTCTTTCTGCGCTATTCTCTTAGGTCCTTGCTGCTCTAAGCTCTGCTCAAGTTCCTCCCCTGCACGTTGCTTCTAATCTGTATGGCAGACAGTGTGAGCCTATTATGAGCACTGTCTCTTCACTGGCAGCCCCGGTTCTTGATCTGCTGTGGTGCCTCCATGCATTCAGTGTGGCCAGGGAGCTTGCAGTTCCCTGCCCTCCAGATTCGGCTGTTGGGACGTACAGCACCCACACAGCCAAGGACTCTTGGCGTCCTATATTGTCAGCGCTCTCTTCTGGGGTGAGTGTGGCTACAACTCCTCTCCCAAGGTTCTCCTTGACTTGCCTCCTCTCCTCTCACTCTCAAACTCCTGGTTAGACTCCTTAACTCTGCATCCAGGCCAGAACTTATAGGGAAGCTCCCCTGAAATCGGGTGCTAGAGCTCCCCCTTCTGGTCTGGAGTCAGGAAGGTGTTGGATGCTGGTATTACCTGGTAAGGTGACCCCTCCTTGCTTCCAGGCATAACATCACCCCGAGAGGGAGGCAATGCCACTGTGGAAACCGGACCGGACAACAGAATAGTGAGTGCAGCTCTAGAGTACAATACAGGATGTTCAGGAAATGTTACATAGACTCCTTGTTATCCAGGCTGTTTTGTTACAGGATTTTTCAAATCTAAAGGGAACCTGTAATTTGTTTCATGCTGCCTGAACCACAGGCAGCATAAATCAGACGGTACCTGCATTTTAAACACTTGTGTTTTACTCTGAAATGCCAAAGCATAATTCTACTGACAGGTTCCCTCCAAGATATTTGGTGACCCATGCATAGAATAGGCAACCAATATCAGATCAGTAGCGGTTCGACACTCAGCAGCCTCACCAAACAACTAAATTCAGCTCCGTCTGTGTTCGGATATAAACAGTAAACAAAGCCGATCATCACAGCCCCCTCATGCTGTGAAGTGACTGTTCTCGGGTACCGCAGCTCAGCTTCTATTCACTATAAGAAAACGACCAGTACACAGTGAACAGTGCAGTTCAGCTTCGTTCACCATTTACACACAGCCCAGTTTTCGGAGATGAAAACAGATGGGCGGGGGGTTCCTATACAAGCCTATGGGTCCGCGAGAATCATTGACCGCAGATAAATGCCATTCGTGTGCTGTCCATTTTTAATATTCTGATGGATACTAAAAAAATCACTCACGGTGAAAACAGCCAGATGGACACTGACGGAAATCTGATCAAGTACAGTGATGCAAATCTGTCCATTTCTTTCATTAATGAGTAAACAGATGCCTGAATAAGACAAAAACTGTATTCAAATGTACGCACAGGCTAAAAGTGGAAAAGATGAAAGTAAAGAAAAGAAAAAAAAGTTCTTTAGACTACGTTTTTTCAGAACTGCATCATGTAATGTTTTTCTTGGATGTATAAAATACGAATTTAGGCCCCCAAAAGCCTATGAAAGATGTATACTTTTTTTTACATTATTCTCTATTCTCAATGAAATGTGTATTGAAACATGTAAGTTAAAATATGTCTAAAATTTAAAGGTTATCCTGTCTGTACCATTAAAAGCTGGTTGAGAAAAGGATTTTAAAAAAGTACACTTAAAAAAAAAAGTATAAAGGTGTAGATGTATGTAGGTGACAGTACCAGTCAATAGTTTGTGTTCACCTGTTCATGCAATGATATTCCTTTTTCTTATTGGAATGTGCAAGAAGGAACAGATATGAAAACAAGGAGTAAAGAAAAACGTGTGAAAGAAACCTTAGGGTACTGTCACACTCTGCAACTTTCCAACGATCACGACCAGCGATACGACCTGGCCGTGATCGTTGGAAAGTCGTTGTGTGGTCGCTGGAGAGCTGTCACACAGACCGCTCTCCAGCGACCAACGATGCCGAAGGTCCCGGGTAACCAGGGTAAACATCGGGTTACTAAGCGCAGGGCCGCGCTTAGTAACCCGATGTTTACCCTGGTTACCATCGTAAAAGTAAAAAAAAACAAACAGTACATACTCACATTCCAGTGTCCGTCAGGTCCATTGCAGTCTGCTTCCCGCTCTGACTGACTCCCGGCCGTAAAGTGAAAGCAGATCACAGCGGTGACGTCACCGCTGTGCTCTGCTCTTACTTTCATCCATCGATGACAGCGGGAGATCCAGCGACGAAAGAAAGTTCCAAACGATCTGCTACGACGTACGATTCTCAGCAGGGTCCCTGATCGCTGCTGCGTGTCAGACACAGCGATATCGTATGGATATCGCTGGAACGTCACGGATCGTACTGTCATAGCGACAAAAGTGCCACTGTGAGACAGTACGCTTAGTTTCCTAAGTGCCCCCCTTTTATTCTGATGACAGCTTTTCACACCCTGGCTTCCTATGAACAGGTATGCCTCATCAAGAATCACCAGACTTCGGAAGGTGTTTGTGACCATCAGGTGCATTTTGAAGGTGCAGTGTTGTTTCACAATCATTACTTTAAGACATTAAAGTCAGTCCGGAAAATTGATAGAACCTTGAAGGTATCCTCAAGTGCAACCATGAAACCATCAATCATATTGATGGAACTAGGTCCCAGGAAAGGAAGACAAAGAATTACCTCTGCTACAGAGGATAAGTTCATCAGGGTTACCAGCTCCAGAAACAGCAAACTGACAGCATCTCAGATAACAGTCCTCGGAAATCATGCACATACACATCTCAACTTCGAGAAGCAGGCCTTTTATTCTTGAATTGCTGCCAAAAAACCACTACTGAGGGCCACAAATAAGAAGAGACTTGCTAGGGACAATCAATGCAAGGACTGGACACTATAAGTGGAAATCTGTACTGTGGACTAAATTTTAGATTTTGTTTTTAACAACCGCCATGTCTGTGCGAGACGTAAAAAAGGAAGTGGATAGCTTCTAAATGTGTGCACCCAACATGAAGCATAGAAAGGGAGGTGTGACAGTGTGGTGAAGCTTGGCAGGTGACACTGTTGGTAGCTTATTCCAAGTTCAAGGCACATTACCCAACATGACTACCATAGCATTTTGCAGTGACATGCCATCCCATCTGTTTTGCACTTAGTGAGAGGATTATTTGTATTGCAAGAGGACAATGACCCGAAACACCTCCAGGCTATGTAAGGGCTATGTAATCAACAAGAAGAGCAACAGAGGATGCGACAGATGACATGGCCTCCACAATTATCCAACCTCAACCTAATTGAGATGACTTGGGATGGGTTAGACGTAGAGTGAAGGCAAAGTGGTCAACACATTTTCAGCACCTCTAGGAACTCCTTCAAGTCTTTTGGGTAGCAATTCAGGCTTCAGGTAATACCTGATGCAGCTGCTTGAGGGACAAGGGAGTGTCATCAGAGTAAAAAGGATGTGCTTTGAGGACCCTTAAGATTTAACACATATTCTGGTTACTCATGTCTCTTTACTCCTTTTTTCCATGTATTTCTTCATGGTTTTGCTGCCTTCAGTCTGAATCTATAAAGTGCACATTTCACTAAGAACAAGGAAAACCAATGCATGAACAGGGGTGTCCAAACTTTTCATCGGTGTTGTACTTCGAAATTCACAGACGTAGTTCAAAGTATGGAATACATCTGCATACTTTTTGACCATGCATCCTACTTTATATGTCTAGAGATGTACAAATGTGTACCTAGCCGTAGACAAACCTGATCTTGGTTCATCCGGATCAATACATCTTGAAGCTATTTTTTCAGCGCTTTACCAGGTTGCTCAATCTCCAATTTAGGGTGTAAGGAAAGATTTAAACAACATCTGGTCCATTTGGGATCATCGTAAAAGATGCCCATTTGTTTTAGGCCAAGTAGACAAAATATGCAATACACAAAACTCAACTGGGACAATGGGGTCTCGGTATTCATTCACCTCATTTCCTGCTTTTTTTACCCCAATCTTCCTCAGGATCTCTGTTTGCAGAGAAAACTGAAACATTCTTCTTACATCTAACAACCTGTATGATCCAATACATCTTCAGCTGAGTGTTTGTTACATTTGTATCCAGTGTATATTATTCTCAGCTGGGTAGTTAAGGAGCTGACAGCTGAGATGGGGAGGCAGTTTTGTCAGCAGTTGAGACATGCCCAAACCCAAGATTATTAATCCTACTTCCATAAAAATAATGGAGAGGTTGTGGTCAGGGTGGGGTGGTCTTACAATAGGAGATATACAGTGGTGAAAAAAGTACCGGTATTTGATACACAGATGATTTTGCAAGTTTTTCCATCTACAAAGTATGGAGAGGTCTGTAATTTTTATCGTAGGCACCCTTCAACTGTGACAGAATCTAAAAATAAAAACCAGAAAATCACATTGTATGATGTTGACACAATTAATTTGCATTTTATTGCATGAAATACGTATTTGATCACCTACCAACCAGCAAGAATTCTGGCTCTCACAGACCTGTTAGTTTTTCGTTAAGAAGTCCTCCTACTCTGCACTCAATACTTGTGTTAATTGCACCTGTTTGAACTTGTTATCTGCATGAAAAACACCTGTCCACACACTCAATCCAACCTCTCCACCATTGCCAAGACCAAAGAGCTGTCTAAGGCCATCAGGGACAAAATTGTAGACCTACACAAGACTAGGATGGGCTACAGGACAATAGGCAAGCAGCTTGGTGAGAAGGCAACAACTATTCGCATAATTATTAGAAAATGGAAGAAACACAAGATGACTGTTGATCTTCCCCAGTTTGGGGCTCCATGCAAGATCTTACCTCGTGAAGTAAGGATGATTCTGAGAAAGGCCAGGAATCAGCCCAGAACTATGCAGGAGGACCTAGTCAGTAACCTGAAGAGAGTTGGGACCACAGTCTCAAACATTACCATTAGTAACACACTACGTCCCCATGGATTAAAATTCTGCAGGGCACGCAAGGTCCCCTTGCTTACGCCAGCACATGTCCAGTCACTTTTGAAGTTCACAGATGACCATCTGGATGATTCAGAGGAGGCATGGGAGAAGGTCGTGTGGTCAGATGAGGCCAAAATAGAAATTTTTGGTATCAACTCCGCTTGCCATGTTTGGAGGAAGAAGAAGGATGAGTATAACCCCAAGAACACCATCCCAACCGTGAAGCATGGAGTGGGAAACATCATACAGTACCTTAGGGGTGCTTTTCTGCAAAGGTAACAGGACGACTGCATCATATTGAAAGGAGTATGGATCAGGTCATGTATCGCGAGATTTTGGCGGACAACCTCCTTCCATCAATAAGAGCATTGAAGATGGGTCGCAGCTGGGTCTTCCAGCATGACAATGACCTGAAATACACAGCCAGGGCAACTAAGGAGTGGCTCTGTAAGAAGCATTTCAAGGTCCTGGAGTGGCCTAGCCAGTCTCCAGACCTAAACCCAATAGAAATCTTTGGAGGAAGCTGAAACTCAATGTTTCCCAGTGAAAGCCCCTAAACCTGAAAGATCTGAAGAAGATCTGTATGGAGGAGTGGGCAAAATTCCTGCTGCAGTGTGTGCAAACTTGGTCAAGAACTACAGAAAACGTCTGACCTCTGTAATTGCAAACAAAGGTTTCTGTACCAAATATTATGTTCCCTTTTTCTATTGTATCAAATACTTATTTAATGCAATCAAATGCAAATTAATTATGCTAAAATCATACAATGTGATTTTCTGGATTTTTTTTTAAGATTCGGTCTCTCACAGTTGAAGTGTATCTACAACAAAAATTACAGTCCTCTCCATTCTTTGTAGGTGGGAAAACATGCAAAATCGGCAGTGTATCAAACACTTATTTTCTCCACCATATATTTGGAAATATCAAAATAGGAAACGGTAAATAGCCGATTCTACCATCTCCTAGTCCTGTCTTTATTTTAACCTCTTCTCTGCCAGGGACACTCCCTGCAGTGTTTTGCCAATTGCTCTGACAGCGAGTTACATGGAATAATTTAGTCATTTTGTACCTCTCAGATACATGAAGGGATGAGACCTCAGCAATGACTCATATTTAGCCTTTCAGGAGAAGTGGCTGTAAATAGCTGGAGTAAAAAAATACAGACTTATGTGCTCACGTGTACAATGTAGGGCATAGAAAAACAGACAAAACAATGGCAGCCAAATCAGACCATTGCTTGAATTTTATAGAGAATTTGATTGGTTGATTTTCCTTGTACTGCCTTTTACATATTCAAATTATCTATTATTTACTGGGAATATATCTTTAATTCTGCTCTATTAGGGCACAGCTGTAATCAGTGACCCCAAGTTAGCTACAGTGTATGTTGGAGTCTGAAGGTCCAATTCATGAAAGATTTTATGCAAAAATTCTGGCTCAAAGAAAGTTTTGAAAAGTCACAACATTTTTCCGAAATGCAAGGCTACACTAAACTTTTGTGTTTTATTGCACTCTGACAAAGTGGGCAAAGGTGGAGCAGGATAGCGGCATAGCAACTCCCATTTGTCAAATTCACGATGAGCGGCGGCTCTGGGGCCAGAGATAGATTTGTGGTGAGATGTACAAAAGTGCAAACCACTTTTCAGATGCTCCTGATTAATTAAGAGGTGTGCACATCCTAATGAATCAGGAGTGTCTTACTCCAGCACACCCCTTCATCAAGACTGGTGTGACAAATGCCTTGGGGGCCTATGTCTCTGGTGTCAAGGATGATGATGATGATGATGATAATGATGATGATGATGATGATGATGATGATGATGATGATGAATCAGGGCCAATGTCTCTGGTGTCATCTTAGGTTAAAACTATTGATTTCTAGGTAATCAATGAAACAATGGTTAAGAACTTGAAGCAACCAATACTCAGTGATAAATAGTGATTATTAGACAACTATACCAACAACAAAAAGGGGGTGCAAAAGATATCAAGAGCAGTAACAGGAGGAAAGTGCCTAAAAATCAGGAGAAGCAGCAACAGGGAAGAAGAGCCTTGAAATCAGGGGAAATAGCAACAAAGAGAAAACATCTATAAGTCAACAAAAGCAACAATTTTAAGAGGGATGTTGGAGGAGAGCTTAGAAATCACAAAACGAGCAAATGCTGGGGTGGGGAGACTAGAAATCAGGAAGAGCAGCAACAGGGAGGAAGACCCTAGAAATGAGGAAGAGCAGCAACATTGGGGAACAGCCTAGAAATCAGGAGAAACAGCAACAGAGAGGAAGCATCTAAAAGCCAAGAAGAGCAGCAATTTGAGGAGGGGAGGTAGTGGAGAGCCTAGAAATCAGAAGAAGTAGCAAATGCTGGGGAGCAGACTAGAAATCAGGAAGAGCAGCAACATGAAGGAAGAGTCTCAACAGGGAGGAAGAGCCTAGAAATCAGGAAGAGTAGCAACAGGGAGGAAAATCCTAGAAATCAAGAGGAGCTTCAATTTGAAATCTTTTGGCTAAAATCAAGTGTAATATCTTTCGAAAAGGCAGCTTTGGCCTGGGCCGCCCTAGTAGATTGATGCAATGCATACTGGGGTTTGGCGCTTGTTAGTACGCCAGGTGGCTGATATAGTCATCTGGTGTAAAACATGGCCCCCCAGGAGATACCATTGGGCATGGTAAGTTTGAAAGCCCAAGGTGCGAAGTGAAGTGCCCCAGGAGTTGTGACCCTGGGGTGCCTTAACTCACTGGGCTTGGGAAACCCACGAGTTTTGGCACATTTTGCACTGTAGTGCCTTCTGGCAAAGATAGGTGAATTTTTAAATTCCGGGTGGAAGGTCTGGCCAACATTACATTGTGGAAACATTCACTTAAACTTATTTTTTTTCACTGTATGTGTGTTCACTTTTTCATGTGTGTCTGTCATACAGTACAGACCAAAAGTTTGGACACATTTTCTCATTTAAAGATTTTTCTGTATTTTCATGACTATGAAAATTGTAAATTCACACTGAAGGCATCAAAACTATGAATTAACACATGTGGAATTATATACTTAACAAAAAAGTGTGAAACAACTGAAATTAGGTCTTATATTCTGGGTTCTTCAAAGTAGCCACCTTTTGCTTTGATGAATGCTTTGCACACTCTTGGCATTCTCTTGATGAGCTTCAAGAGGTAGCCACCGGAAATGGTTTTCCAACAATCTTTAAGGAGTTCCCAGAGATGCTTAGCACTTGTTGGCCCTTTTGCCTTCACTCTGCGGTCCAGCTCACCCCAAACCATCTCGATTGGGTTCAGATCCGGTCACTGTGGAGGCCAGGTCATCTGGCGTAGCACCCCATCACTCTCCTTCTTGGTCAAATAGTCCTTACACAGCCTGGAGGTGTGTTTGATGTCATTGTCCTGTTGAAAAATAAATGATGGTCCAACTAAACGCAAACCGGATGAAATAGCATGCCGCTGCAAGATGCTGTGGTAGCCATGCTGGTTCAGTATGCCTTCAATTTTGAATAAATCCCCAACAGTGTCACCAGCAAAGCACCCCCACACCATCACACCTCCTCCTCCATGCTTCACGGTGGGAACCAGGCATTAGAGTCCATCCGTTCACCTTTTCTGCTTTGCACAAAGACACGGTGGTTGGAACCAAAGATCTCAAATTTGGACTCATCAGACCAAAGCATAGATTTCCACTGGTCTAATGTCCATTCCTTGTGTTCTTTAGCCCAAACAAGTCTCTTCTGCTTGTTCTCTGTCCTTAGCAGTGGTTTCCTAGCAGCTATTTTACCATGAAGGCCTGCTGCACAAAGTCTCCTCAGTTGTTGTAGAGATGTGTCTTCTGCTAGAACTCTGTGTGGCATTGACCTGGTCTCTAATCTGAGCTGCTGTTAACCTGCGATTTCTGAGACTGGTGACTCGGATAAACTTATCCTCAGAAGCAGAGCTCACTCTTGGTCTTCCTTTCTTGGGGCATTCCTCATGTGAGCCAGTTTCTTTGTAGCACTTGATGGTTTTTGCCACTGCACTTGAGGACACTTTCAAAGTTTTCCCAATTTTTCAGACTGACTAACCTTAATTTCTTAAAGTAATGATGGGCACTCATTTTTCTGAACTTAGATTTTGTATTATGGCAAGAAAAAAGCATCTAACAGTCTATTCAGTAGGACTATCAGCTTTGTATTCACCAGACTTCTGCTCAACACAACTGATGGTCCCAACCCCATTTATAAGGCAAGAAATCCCACTTATTAAACCTGACAGGTCACACCTGTGAAGTGAAAACCATTTCCGGTGACTACCTCTTGAAGCTCATCAAGAGAACGCCAAGAGTGTGCAAAGCAGTCATCAAAGCAAAAGGTGGCTACTTTGGAGAACCTAGAATATAAGACATATTTTCAGTTGTTTCACACCTTTTTGTTAAGTATATAATTCCACATGTGTTAATTCATAGTTTTGATGCCTTCAGTGTGAATTTACAATTTTCATAGTTATGAAAATACAGAAAAATCTTTAAATGAGGTGTGTCCAAACATTTGGTCTGTACTGTATGTATTTGTCGGATGCAGTTCCCTTATGGGTTCCCTTCTGATAGGTCTAGGGGGGAGTGTGTGGCCATCAGTTTCTGCTCCCCTCTGACCCCTGACTCTCCTCTTTCGGGAGGGGAGTTGACAATTGAAGGTTCCCAGCTCTCGCTTGGGTGGCAGTCTGAGCAGAAGCTGGGAGTGCGACTAAGGGTCCCTTGGCTTCGGCTGAGGGAGACAACTTAGTCCCTGACCCCCGCTGTGGCCTTCTGGCTCAGACAGATGGAGACAGGTTTTGGGGACCCTTCTCCTGTTGGAGAGGGATTTAAGAGACCAGAATCCAAGTGCACTTTTTTGTGGCACCTTTAGTCACTTTTTTCGGGCTTTTAAAATAAGAAAGAAAAAACAATTTGAAATTGAGTGGAGAGCCTAACAGAAAGAGCAGCAAATGTTAGGGGTGGGGAACCTAGAAATAAGGAAGAGCAGCAACAGGGAAGAAGAGCCTAGAAAACAGAAAAGGCAGCAACAGTGGAAGGATCATCTCATGTGGAGGAACCAAGACACCATGAAAAGAAAGGAAGAGCCTAGAAATCAAGAGGAGCAGAAACAGGGAAGAGCCTATTAATCAGAAACAACAACAGTTGAGGAGCAAAAAAAAAAAACAGACAAGGAGGAGGTGTCTATGGATTAGAATGGGCAGCAACAGGGATAAGAAATCTTGGAGAACAAAAGAAACAGTAAAATTAAGAATGATTTGAACATCAGCTGGAACCTGAGATTCAGTAGAAGCAGCAACAGGAAAAGGCACTTGGAGACTAAGCAAAGCAGCAAGAGGAGTAACCCTAGGAGATGAGGAGGTGCTGCAAAGTGTGAGGAATCTGAGAGTTGGGTGCTGAAGATTAGGACCAGCAGTTGGGAGAGAAATTTGGAAATCAGAAAAACAGCAGCAACAATTTGGAAGGAGCCTGGAGACCAGAAGGAGCAGAAATAGGACGGAGCCTGATGATCAGGAGGAGAAGCAACAGTGGTTAGGAGCCTGGAGATCAGGAGGAGGAGCAGAAGCCATGGCCTATGTATGTAAGGATATGGACATATTGCCCACGATCTACCTCGGAGACATGTGTATGGTTGTAAATGTACCTTAATGTGTGTTGTGAGGTTCATTATAGGTGATAGTGTTGTGTTCAGATAGGCAAAGTTAGGGTTAATGTTTGGGACTAGCCCATAGTGGGAAGGGATAATGTGAAGGGACAAAGACAGTTTCCTTTTAGTGCGTCAGATAGGGCCCAATGCCCAAGAGAAGCAGACCTACAGTCTGACTAGTCAGCAGAGCCGCATGACGTGGATGTCCCTGATGTGAGTAGAGACCGAGACAGTGGATAGCGTGATCCTGATCAGGAAGAGGAAAAGTGATAGACAAAAGTGATACACCGTAGATAGGTCCTGGGACAGGACACCTAGCAGTATGGCCCCGAGCTTATAACTCAGAGAGGTAACAGACCAGGATAGAACAGGGACCGTGAGACGAAGAGAGTTCCCTGGGCGGGAGTTAAAAAGCGTCAGCAAGCTGAGAAGCTAAGAACCTGCCATATTAGCAAACTAGTTTATGTAATAGGCAAGAGGACACAAAAGCATGGGTTGAGAATAGACCTCTCACTAACTGGAATGTAGTACTGTGCTGGGTGGTGGTGATGACAGAGAAACTTGAGGTAGAGACCATGTGTGAAGATGATCCGTATTGTAAAGGAAACGTTCATGAAGGCATGCACCCGCTATATATTGTACATAGTTCTCATCAAGTTAATGTTGAGTAAAAGACTGTTTATTTTTGAGTGGTGGTCTCCCTCATTGAATTTTACACCATCTGGTCCTGGCCAGCTGAAGTCACCAGCATCATACAGTCTGCAAGGAAGTAACGCCAATGCATACACACCCAGCCAGAACCCCCATCTTCATATAGCCGGGCGTGGAAGACGAGTAACTCGCCCACGGCTACCGCCACGCGCCACATTACATATATCAGGAGGAACAAGAAGAAGGAGGATCCTGAAGATCAAAGGGAGCAGAAAATCAGGGGACAACCTAGAGATATTTTAAACAGGAATCACTTTTTTCCCTACCAGATTGAATTAAACTTACGGTATATTGTTAGCAGTAACAAGAGGGTGGGAAGAGTCTAGAGATCAGGAGAAGCAACCACACAAGGTGTTTAGCCTAGAAGTTAAAAGACTGCTTTAAATGAAATGATTTAAAATATTATTAACAACAGACGTAAAACAAAAATTATACCACGCTACAATATTTCTACCATGACTCTCACCTCTGATGTCGCTGCGTTAATTCCTATGTTACCTCACAAGGTAAACACAAGCGTGACTCATCATCGGAACAGACAGGTTGTGGACAAGTGACGTCACCGGAGAAGTGTAATTTGGGGACATTTCAAATGAAACACGATTTAGTCAAGTAATGAAATCCTCAATGACAACTTTGCCGAACATTAACCACTTAATGACTTTTAAGCCATTTGAAACCTTAAATTGTCACAACATTCTTTTCTGTTTTTGCCTCCCTTCTATTTGAAGGGAGGCAAAAACAAAAAAGAATGTTGTGACATTGAGGAAAGTTGTCATTGAGGATTTCAAAATTGTACGTTTCACTAGAAATCATTTTCATATAAATACATGACAGCATTTAAAGGGGGTTTTCTTGTTTTGAAAAACCCCTCTTACTTAGCTGCAGGTTGTTTTAAAAAATAAATAGCATTATACTCACCGTCCCGGGTCCAGCGCTGAGTCTTTACCGCTGCTCCTAGTGTGTTATTGTGTGCATCGCTGGCTTTGAACAGCTCGTGCCATCAACATAGGCAGAGCTCAGTGATTGGCTGCAGCATTGTCAATGTGATGTCAGCACTTCAGATAATACCAGAGACTAATAGCAGCAAACTCAGTGCTGGACCCGGGGAGGGCAGGTAAAGTTTTTTTGTTGTTAATCAAACTGCAGCTGGGGAGGAGGGTTTTTCTGGAAATGTGAAACCCCTATAAATTGTTTTCTTATCATTTTTTAATCTCTTTCTTAACCCTCAAACTTTAAGTTTGAACTATTTCCTTTAACATAGTGTCATATATATCTAGCAGACACTCTTACTAGTCAACCTTAGGGGTGTTTATTAAACTTGGGACTCTTATGATTTTCCATGCAGATCCAGCGATCATGTTGCTGTGAATTATAGGGGCAAGATAAAAGGGATCCCCACCTACCGTAGATTGATCTCGTTGTAAAAAAAGACTTTGTGCTGGGAGTCAGTTGTCAATTCTTCCATCAATGATCATGTGAGCCCAATGCTATCACCAATACGAACCTTGTACTGCAGGAAAGGGACCTTCCAGCGATGGATGTGTATGCTATAATGTGGGAAAGGGTTAAACGGACGATAACACTGCTATCCCTATTCTCCAGATCGCTGCTATATCCTAATCATTGGCACGTAGCCTTACAGGACCATTTACAGTTTTCTATGCTACAGAATTGTAATGTATCTGTATTAATCGGATGACCTACTGAGGGTCCATATGATATGTGATATTTCGGAGTGAAATCGCAACATGCTGTGCTTTTTTTTATCATGCCGAATACAGCTGAGAAAAGCTACGCAGATCTGCACTGCCTCAATAACATTGGTCCAAGTGCAATAAGATTCTATATCAGATGGCACTCGTCCGATTTATATGCAAGTGTGAGTGAGCCCTTAAAATGAGTAAAGCTTTGGATGGGATGAGTGACCAGAAGCGCTGGAACCTCCCTACCCACCATTATCACAAATTTTTACTACTTCCAGAGATAATAAGACATTAATTGTTACAATATTAGGAATTAAAGTTTTTTTTTTTTTTGTTTTTTTTAAAAACACTCAATATTCCCATTGCCCCAACCGGGAAATTTCAAACAATTGTCATTAAAAACCGCAACTGAAAAACGTTCTGAAACATGTAAAATGGGTTAAAAGGCAACGCCATAATTATACCGAAATGCGTGGGAAGGTATGAAGCTTCTCCACTGCTCTCTTTAATATGTGTACATAGCCTTCTTGGTCCATGGCATGTTCACTTCATGCTCGCTGCCTCTTTAAAGGGCAGTGCAGCCACTTTTCCAGTAGGGCAGGGGTCTGGCAGCAGCTTGAAGGATGTTATTATGTCCCCCTAATGGGTCTGTGTGTCCAGTGTTGCGGAGTGAATCACTGAGGACTGTGCTTTGAACTCGGAGCTTCCTGCTCCCCTCTCTCATCCTGTACAGTAATTGCTACTTCAAAGAGAAAGCCGAAAACCTGTCGGATCATGTACAATCCAAAGGCGCTGCTTTTTCGAGAAGACACATGCACCTGAGAACTTTATACCTTGGCAGTGTGCTCCAGACGAGATTCCTCTCATAGTCAACCCACCCTCCTCTATAAGCAGTGAGGGGAATCATGGGAGAGGAGGCAGATGAAGCGGAAGAGCTTACAGTCTAACTTCTGAGGAACCTTGATGTTGCGATATGGTTTTCTTCTAACATTTTGCTCTGTCCTATAACTACAGACAAGTCATGGGCTCAATGGTTAACACCTCAGTCTAGAAGAAACAAGGTCCTGGTATGGAATCCAACTGGAATACATACATAAGGAACTTGTAAGCTCTCCCCCCATGTTCCATCAAGGTGGTCCTACACTGGGCATAGACATGATGATGAAGAAGAACCAGTTAACACCTCAATCTATCATTAAGGTCCTGGTATGGACTCCAACTGGAACACATAGACATAAGGGACTTGTTTGCTCTACCCCATGTTCAATCAAGGTGGTCCTTCACTGGGCATAGACGTGCTGATGAAGAACCAGTTAAAACCCAATCTAGCAGCAACAATGTCCAGGTATGGATTCCAACTGGAACACATGGACATAAGAATCTTGCAAGCTCTACCCCCATGTTCCACTAAGGTGGTCCTACACTGGCCATAGACATGATGATGAAGAAGAACCAGCTGTCACTGTTCAGAGTAATGTAAATTTTCTGTCCTGTCCTGTGCACACGCAAATCCATAGCTGTGTTAAAGCAATGGCCAATGCACTTCTCTGTGTTCCTTTAACCAACCATGTAAACAAAGCCATGTAAAAGACCCTCCAAGGTTTTTAGACTGTGACTCCCACCAGAACAACCATGAAATGCCACATCAAGCATCCCCAACCGCCAAGTTGCCAGCTAATATACCCAAAGCCATGTTGCATGGGACCCCAGACCCAGAGACAATGAGGCTGGGGGTCTCTCTACCAACTCACCTAAGTTGACAAAACTCATGACCATGTCAGCGTCGTTGAGGAAGTTGCTGTCCTGTTGGACAGCTAGTGGTGGACCTTGCGTGGTGAAGATGGGCTTGTATGGATAGGAGAACCCTTCCGCCTCCTCTTCCTCCACTGTCATGGCATTGTATAGGTCCAGCATGAACATGGGAGCGGAGTTCTGTTTGCCATACAAATGTGGACGTGGTCTATGAGGCAGCCCCAAAATGGACAAAATCTCCCTCTGCATCTCCCGGCGCTCCTGACTCCGTAACCTTCTCTGGATGAAGCTGGAGTGGACCTCATTGTCCAAAGTGAAGTCAGCCAAGATGGTCCTTAATAACAAGTAGCCGCAGAGGAGCGCAGAGCCCGTCTTGTGCACCAAGAAGACATTCATTTCCCCTAGATCTGTAGGCTACGGCTTATAGCACCTGCACTTCTATCAGAGGGGAGTTCATAAATATGAGAGCATTAAATAAAGCAGTGCATCTATAGAAGTCCTGGGGGCTCTGCTGGAATTTCCGCACGTCAGCTGAAGCCGCGCATGGCTGGAGAGTGTGTACAGACGGCACCCACAGGAAGGTGGTCGGTCCTGAGGTTTTCTTTTCCTACAGGTTTTTGATGCGTCTTCACTCTTTCCCTAGCAAAGTCTAAGTGGTGGTTTGTGAAGGCAGCAGACGAAGCCAGCAGGGGACTGAATGTGATGGGAGGAGCAGGCAGAAACCAGGAGGAGGGAAACTTACAGAGTGAAAAAAGAGAAAAGAAATAAGTTTGGTGCGCTGCTGCTCCATCTCATCAGGTTGATTCTTTGGGAGATGTTTGGAAGAGGGACTATTGTAGGAGAAGGGTGGGCCACGTCCTGCGGGTAATTCAGAGTAAACAGATTAAGGCTTGTCTGTGTGTCTTCTGCTATTGGGGAAAGGATCAGGGGGAGGCAATTAACAATGCTTTCATCTGCTGGAAGAATAAAGGCCCCGTCTCACTTAGCGACGCTAAAGCGATCCCAACAACGATACGACCTGTCAGGGATCGTTGCTGCGTCGCTATGTGGTCGCTGGTGAGATGTCAAACAGTGAGATCTTACTAACGATCGCAGCTGCGATCTCACTGTTTGACATCTCACCAGCGACCTGTAGCGACCTGTACAACGATCTCACATGGGAGCTATTATGACGATTCAGTGTCTGAGTCGTCAACGAGGTCGTTGGTAAGGTGTCAAACACAGCGATGTGTGCTACCCAGCGGGACCTCAACGATCAAAAAAAGGTCCAGGCCATTCCGACACGACCAGCGATCTCACAGCAGGGGCCTGGTCGCTGCTACGTGTCACACAAAGCGAGATCGCTACGGAGGTCGCTGTTGCGTCACGAAACTTGTGACTCAGCAGCGATCTCGCTTAGTGAGACGGGGGCTTAAGAGGTCAACATCAAGCTAGTCAGGAGTAATCAGGATCTCTGCCTGCAGTCGGTGCGCTCAGTGCTGCTCTGATAAGGATCACAGCATCCATCTATGCACCAGCCCCAAAGACAATACATTTATTTATTTGTCTCGCTTATATAGCGCCATTAATTCCAATTTACAGACATTATCAGCATCAATGTCCCCATTGGGGCTCACAATCTAAATTCCCTATCAGTATGTCTTTGGAGTGTGGGAGGAAACCGGAGAACCAAGACAAACATTGGGAGACCATACAAACTCCTTGCAAATGTCCTAAGTGGGATTTGAACCCCGGATCTCAGCGCTGCAAGGCTACAGTGCTAACCACTGAGCCACCTTGCTGCCCTACATCAGCCCCAAGTACAATACATCAGCCCCAAGTACAATACATCAGCCCCAAATACCCATCACAGCCTCTGAATAGCTTGTAAAGAAGTAACCCAGAAAAGAAATCCACATGGTTCCTTACACATGGCCTGGGAAGGCTGGGTGATAGCGAGGAGCATATCTGCGCAAATTCAAATTTGGTAATTGGACCAAATTTCAGCCAAAAATTCGACTAGCCTTGAGCGACGCACGCCATGACGTAAGAGTGAAGATGAAGGAGGAAGACAACGCGGAACAGAAGAAGAGAGTGGAGGAAGCTGTGAAGAGGACCGGGCAGGTGAGCGGCCAAATGACTATTACCTTTTTTTTACCTCGACTATTACCAAATCAGCATGAGAAAATACTCGCAGATCGGCACTGCCCCATAGTATAACATTGGGCCAAGTGCTATCTGATTTTTAATTGGATTGCTCACATCCGATTTATATGCTTATGTGAGCGAGCCATCACACCCTAATAAGACCCTGATCAGAGTGGGGTCCTTTTTTCTTGGCTGTGTAGGATAAAAAAATAAGTTTCTCCATCTTCTCCATTCAGTCTGTCCATAAAAACTGTGATGTCACCTGTGTGGGGTCCAATGTTTTTCATAAACCCATAGTCACGAATAGGCGTATGCCATCTGATTGTTGGAGGCAAATCATGCATGCTGTGATTTTGTTTCCTCAGACCACTTGGTCCTAGTAAAAAATCGGACATGTGCACAGCCTCATTGAATAACATCGGTCCGGGTGCTATCCAATGTTTTGATGAAACATACTCGAACCAAAACTACGGTCATCTGCATAAGCCCTAATGCAGCTAATTGGTTACTGAGTGGCAGGTGCAGTGCACGGGGGTGTGGCTTGGCCAGAAAGTAGACATGGTTTAACCCCTTACCGACATTGGGCGTAATAGTATGCCGCTGTTGGTATCCCTCCCTTTGATGTGGGTTCCGGCGGTGAGCCCACATCTTTCCCGGGACATGTCAGCTGTTTTGAAAGTAATATGTTTGCCCCATGATTCGCCGTTGGAAGTGTTCTTGAGGCTCTACTTCTCCTTCCTCCAAACAGGGCGAGTGAAGTTGATACCGAAAAGTTCTATTTTGGTCTCATCTGACCACATAACCTTCTCTCATGCCTACTCTGGATCTTCCAGATGGTCATTGGCAAACTTCAAATGGGCCTGGACATGTGCTGGCATGAGCAGGGGGACCTTGTGTGCCCTGTAGGATTTTGATCCATGACGCCGTAGTGAGTTACTAATGGTAATGTTTGAGACTGTGGTCCCAGCTTTTTTCAGGTCATTAACCAGGTTCTCCCAATCAGTTCTGGGCTGATCCCTGGCCTTTTTCAGAATCATCCTTAGCCCACTGGGCGTGATCCTGCATGGAGCCTCAGACCGAGGAAGATTGACAGTCATCTTGTGCCTATTGTATTATACGGCATCATGCTCTCTTCCGCATCTGAAATCCGCTGGCTCTGGGTAACTCTCGACTCTACCCTGTCCTTCAAACCGCATGTCCAAAATCTTGCCACCTCCTGTCGCCTCCAACTCAAAAATATTGCCAGAATCCATCCCTTCCTCCTCCCACAATCTACTAAAACTCTTATGCATGCCCTCATCATCTCCCACCTGGATTACTGCAACACCCTCCTCTGTGGCCTCCCTGCTAACTCTCTTGCACCACTCCAGTCTGTCCTCAACTCTGCTGCCCAGCTATTCCACCTCTCTCCTCGCTACTCCCCTATTTCTCCCCTCTGCAAATCCCTCCACTGGCTCCCAATTCCCCAACGAATCCAGTTCAAACTACAAACACTGATCTACAAAGCCATCCACAACCTGTCCCCTCCCTATATCTCTGCACTAATCTCCCGATATCTTCCCTCACGTAATCTTCGATCCTCCCAAGACTCCTACTCTCCTCCACACTATTTGTTCCTCACACAACCGCCTCCCAGATTTTTCTCGAATATCCCCCATCCTCGGGAATTCCATGCCTCGGATGCTTCAGACGGAACCTGAAACTCCATCTCTTCAGGAAAGGCTACAGCCTGCAATAACTATTCTGCCGCCTCACCACCACCCGAGCTGCCGCCTCACCACCACCAGAGCTGCTACCTCACCACCACCAGAGCTGCCGCCTCACCACCACCAGAGCTGCCGCCTCACCACCACCAGAGCTGCCGCCTCACAACCACCAGAGCTGCTGCACCCCCGACCTTCTGTCTCTTCCGCATTATCCCGTAGAGTGTAAGTCCGTAAGGACAGGGTCCCCTCCCCTCTGTACCAGTCTGTCATTGTAAATTTGTTTACCGTAAACGATATCTATAACTCTGTACGTAACCCCTTTAAAAAAACACCATTGGAGGAAACCCTCCACTAAACTAAACAAAAAAACACCAGAACACAGGCAGGGATGCTTACCTGTTCAAGGCCTCCAACAATTGCACTACCCAGGGTGCACCAGGCCCAAATGAAGATAGCGAAAACACAGGTGCAAATAATACCGATGCAGCCAACCTACAATCAGGAATTGGCTGCTTGGAGCACCCGTGCAAAAAAATAGTCTGTATGTGGCATGTTCACACAGGAATGCAAAGTATATGGTGAAAAGCCTATTAATGACGCCATATATATAGCGGGCTAACCATGATGCATCCTGTGTGAACAGAGGCCACAGTGTACAGAGCCATCTAGGGCCCAGGCGCACCCTGGAAAAATGTACAGTGCACCAAAAACATAACAATGTATGCAAGGTATTGGTTGATATTATGGCCACAATATTGAAGCTGCCAACCCACGTCAAGGGTCCTTGTATCTTGGCAGTCCTAATCTAAAAAAACACCATTGGAGGAAACCCTCCACTAAACTAAACAAAAAAACACCAGAACACAGGCAGGGATGCTTACCTGTTCAAGGCCTCCAACAATTGCACTACCCAGGGTGCACCAGGCCCAAATGAAGATAGCGAAAACACAGGTGCAAATAATACCGATGCAGCCAACCTACAATCAGGAATTGGCTGCTTGGAGCACCCGTGCAAAAAAATAGTCTGTATGTGGCATGTTCACACAGGAATGCAAAGTATATGGTGAAAAGCCTATTAATGACGCCATATATATAGCGGGCTAACCATGATGCATCCTGTGTGAACAGAGGCCACAGTGTACAGAGCCATCTAGGGCCCAGGCGCACTATTTTTTTGCACGGGTGCTCCAAGCAGCCAATTCCTGATTGTAGGTTGGCTGCATCGGTATTATTTGCACCTGTGTTTTCGCTATCTTCATGTGGGCCTGGTGCACCCTGGGTAGTGCAATTGTTGGAGGCCTTGAACAGGTAAGCATCCCTGCCTGTGTTCTGGTGTTTTTTTGTACGTAACCCCTTTCTCATGTACAGCACCATGGAATTAATGGTGCTATCTAAATAAGTAATAATAATAATAACAACAATAATATTGTCCTGTAGCCCATGCCAACCTTGTGCAGGTCTACAATTTTGTCCTTTGTGTCCTTAGACAGCTCTTTGGTCTTGGCCATCGTGGAGAAGTTGGAGTGTGGTTGATTCTGTGGACAGGTGTCTTTTATACAGGTAACGAGTTCAAACAGGTGTAATTAATACAGGTAATGAGTGCAGAGTAGGAGAGCTTCTTAGACTTACGGTACCTTCACACTAAACGATATCGCTAGCGATCCGTGACGTTGCAGTGTCCTGGCTAGCGATATCGTTGACTTTGAAAGGCAGCAGAGATCAGGATCCTGCTGTGATATCGCTGGTCATTGGTTAAAGTTCAGAACTTTATTTGGTCGTCAGATCGCCGTGTATCGTTGTGTTTGACAGCAAAAGCAACGATACCAGCGATGTTTTACAATGGTAACCAGGGTAAATATCGGGTTACTAAGCGCAGGGCCGCGCTTAGTAACCCGATGTTTACCCTGGTTACCAGTGTAAAATGTAAAAAAACAAACAGTACATACTCACCTTCGCGTCCCCCGGCGTCCGCTTCCTGCACTGACTGAGCGCCGGCCGTAAAGTGAAAGCACAGCAGTGACGTCACCGCTCTGCTGTTAGGGCCGGCACTCAGTCAGTGCAGGAAGAGGACGCCGGGGGACGCGAATGTAAGTATGTACTGTTTGTTTTTTTACATTTTACACTGGTAACCAGGGTAAACATCGGGTTACTAAGCGCGGCCCTGCGCTTAGCAACCCGATGTTTACCCTGGTTACCCGGGGACCTCGGCATCGTTGGTCGCTGGAGAGCGGTCTGTGTGACAGCTCTCCAGCGACCAAACAGCGACGCTGCAGCGATCGGCATCGTTGTCTGTATCGCTGCAGCGTCGCTTAGTGTGAAGGTACCTTAAAACTAACAGTTCTGTGAGAACCAGAATTCTTGCTGGTTGGTAGGTCATCAAATACTTGTGTCATGCAATAAAATGCTATTTAATAGTTTAAAGAAATTTACAATGTGATTTTCTGTTTTTTGTATTTTTAGATTCTGTCTCTCACAGTAGAAGTGTACCTACAATAAAAATATTAGAGACCTCTCCATTCTTTGTAGGGGGGAAAGCTTGCAAAACCAGCAGTGTATCAAATACTTATTTTCCCCACTGTATCTGCTCCAAAATTCTGTTGCAAAAAAAAAATGGTCCAAAAATAATTCAACCAAGAGGTGGTGCAGAGTCAGACAGAAGTTTTAAAGATGCGGCAAATATATCACCCATAAGGAGCCGCTGTGGGAAATTTGGGGCATTTCAAGACTGTCGAAGCTAAATCCCCATACAATAGACGTTTTCCTAATGCATTTGCCATCTCCTTTGACTCCTTCATACACAGCAATGTTTTGCTCGGCCGAGTGCTCCTGTTTCCTCTATGAGAGAGCTGCTCATAGACTCCTTTTGTGAATTGGTCGTCGGATATTCAATGTGCCACATCCTTCTCTTCCCCAGCATTACCTTCCAGGGGTGAGTCGGGAGGTCTCCATAAAAAGAAGTCTATGGAAAAATTAGCTGTTAATTAGCCATCCGATTTTCTTTCATTTGAAAAGGATTTGTTTTTTTTGGCAGCTTTATGAGACGCTAGAAAGCAATTTTCCTAGTCATGCTGCAGTGTAATTTCACAAGTCTGCTGTATCATTATAAAGCTGGGCGATGCCTTCTGTCAGCAGTGATGGTAGCGATACACAGTAGAGTTGAGCGAATATGTTCTGAATCGGTCGCCGAATCTGAATTTGCCATATTCGTGCCATATTGGTACCCTATCCGTGCCGAATTTATGCTCGATGATCGGTCCCGAACATATTCAGTAATTGGAACTAGATTTTTAAATATTTGCTGAACTCTAGTCACCAGTTTTCCAAGAAACTGATATAACTAAACAAGCAGCTGAATAGACTCATTACAATGGATGTAACAGCGGATTTGTCTACACTCTGCAGTAGGATTTAGACTTTTTCCTCAAGGGGCTTTTGGGAACAGATCCTCTCCAAAATCCACCTCAAAAAACACGTTGGAAACTGCAAATCTGCAGATCGCATACATGTGGTCACGTAAGCGACCACCCGCATGGAGTATACTGTACATCATGATCTAGCACAATGTCACAATTCAGCAGACCACAGTCACAAAAAGTGAGACCGGGCAACGTTCACACCGAGTGCCCGATTCATCAAAGCAATTTTGTCAGAAATCTGTCATAATTTACTTTGAAAAGTGCCAAAATTTTTTTGCACCTCAGACTTGGGAAAATTCTGCAACTTTTGGTGTTTTCACCTCAGTTTCTTTCAGCTATGCCAAAATGAGAGGCGCTGGGCGGTACAGGGGCACTCCATGACACCACTACTTGTCTAATTCATGATGAGGAGCATGCCACTCGCCAGACACTCCTGATTCACTAAGAAGAGGCCCTTCAGGAAGAGGTTCTGAAGGCGACTTTGCAGTCGTTTGCCATTGGCATCTTTTTCCTATACTATTATAGATAGCCAGCTCCTTCAAAATGAAGCTGCCTGAAGAAAGAACATTACTTCGTTTAACCACTCCAAGGTTTTCAAACCCTGAAGTGGTTAAAATTGACATAAGCCAGAACATGTGCACAGCAATGTCGTTTATACATTGAGGTGCATTATCTCCATCTTTTGTGGATACACCCACATGAAGAGGTTTTTAAAACCACTTGGTGGAAAAAAGAAGGTCTCTTTCAGGCTGATTCCATCTGGTTAAAAATGTCGCAAAACCGCCTTAAAAATGAACACAATGCACAGCGACGTAAAGACGACATTCAGTTTTTTGTTACTTCCTTTAACAGCTTCAGGCATGGAAAATGAGCACAAAAACGCCAGCATAAAAAAAGTTGCCATCTTTTTCCTGACGCAGCTTTGCGAATGTAAACTCCAGTGGCTCTGTCTTCGGATTAAAGATCCTGTGTACATGTAGGAACTGAGTGGAAACTTAACGTTTTTGAAAAGTTTTCAGATTTCGGGGAGGATTTGGAGAGTTTCCGCTCAGGTTCTGCTAAAAAAAAAACCTTAAAGGCTTTTCAGAACATTAGTGTTATATTGTTGAGAGCTGATGTCCAGGAGTCGCTTCTCCCTCCTGTCTCCTGATAAGGACTGATCCTTATCATGTTAAATACTGTGGGATAGGGGTACAGAAATAATGAAGACACAGATGTCAGGAGCAGATAGCGGACATTTACATATGGGTTGTCTGATTCTCTGTCTGCCTGCTATTAGAAGGATCAGCTCGCATCAATAGACATAAAATAGTAATTGGATGAACCATTGCTACCTAATGCACCATAAACATGTATGGTATTTTCTAAGTACCTGTGCCGATGAGTGGCAGGACCAATTATTGTGCTGCTTATCTCAAAAGAACAGTGTCTAAAATTGCAAGTTTATCTACATAGTAGACTATGAAGTCTACCCTGCAGAAATTCTGGGACATTGATAGGCAGGTGAAGATTCCTGGTTGAATTTTGGTTTTACTTCCATTTAAGTCAATGGGAGAAAAGTACAAAAATGAATACACAATAAACACAGGGTGCCCAAAAAATGATTCAGCATAATTTCATTTACTTCAGAGTAACTTAAGAGGAGCAAGACTGCTGTGTTTTCCATAAGGGCAACTCACAGAATTTCCATAGCAGAACTGGATGGGAATGGAGGAGAATTATTTTTTAGGATGTAAGAGGTGGCTTGTAGCCACATTGCATCCAAAATAAATGTGCAACATCAATGCACCAGAGAGTGGCAGGAAAATCACATACAGATGTCTCCTCTTTCTGCTCCCTGAGCAGATGATGGAGCCACTATTACTGAGTTTGTGCACAAGTATGTAATAAATAAAAATCAGAAAAAGTTATAACATTACAGAGCAAAAATAATGTCAGAAACCTGGCATAAAGCAATTAATAAATTCCCCCTTTATGTAAAATGTTATAGGAAATCTGCCTTCAAATATACCGTCTCTAGAATCCTGCTATATACTGAAATCAGCTTTAGGACATATAGAAAAAAATAGTTATTAAAGTACATGTAAAGGTCTTGGTTGCCTCTAAAATCATGCAGTCCTGACACTACAGGACAGTTCCGGTTGCATGCATCGCAAAGCAGTGCAGAAATAAACCAAGAGAATCACACCTCACTTCCCTGCGCTTGCAGCCTTGAAATGTGAGAACTGGGTGGTCTATATCGCCCCCTTAGCGATTTACAGCTCACTATACTATAACTATTTTTTCTATTATACGCTAAAGCCCTCCATACATATGAGATTGCTTTTTCGTCCAGCAGCTATCTTGGCTGTCTCTCCGATATACTGGAGTGCTCGCTCTTTTAAGCGCTTGTGTTCTCTGATAGTGCCAATGCTAAACATGTCTGGCGATAGCTTATTTCAGGGAGTACAAAAGAAACAGCAGTCTGAAATTGGACAAGCTGGATTTTTAAAAGGGATAATCAAGAATGTAATACAATGGCCTCCATCTCATACTTCAAATTTCTGCCCACCACAGTCATTTTTCAGGTGGGGCTGCAGTATGAAGAAACACTGCTCCTGAGACCTGTGTCTCAATTCACAGAGGAGCAGAGGAGAAGGGCTGTAACATCAGAAGAATTATATCTCCTTGAAAAAATATTTTTTGCTCAGTTAGCCAAGGAGAAGATTTATTTTTTTGTCATGTCACTGCCATTCTTCTTGGCTAATGCAGGTCTTGGGAGCAATGTTTTTTTAGTCTCCAACCTGTCCTGACATGTGACTAGCACAGTCGGCCATTTAAATGTGATGGGGGCCATTTTATCATTAATAATTATTATTTCTCCAGGGCACCCATAAACATTAGACTGTTGACAAAAACACATAGATATCGGCAGGTTCGATCAACATTAATCTACTTGGGGCTTAAAGCTGGCCATACAGAATAGATAGCTGTCAGCCGACAACTATCTCTCCTGACTCAAATATACATATGACCAAACGTTCATATATTCTCAACAAGACAGGAGAATTCCGCTGTTAGACAGCTCTGACAGTAGCTTGTTTCCCCTGAAAACATAAATGATGAGGCATTAAAATTCCAATGATCTGATTCTTCTCTACTCCGACATCATATGTCGTGTAGTCTGGAGGCCTCCATACACATCAGATACTCAACGGGGCCCACTGAATTGCCAAAACTTTCATCTAATTTGTATGGGTTCAGTGTGGATCATCTTTAGAAAGCAATTACTATAACACTAAGGCGCTAGGGATGGTATATTTTATGACAGGTTCACATTTAACTATAAACTGTTCTTTAATGTAGAATTATTCTTTTATATATATATCTACAGGTTATGCCAAAAAATACCCAATAAATGCAGGATGTCAGTTGACAATATCACTATTCTTCCCATCAAAACCACAAATACCATGATGGAGCTGACAGACCCCATTGTAAGTGATTGTTGTCTATTGATGGCACTCATTGTGAGAATGATTCAGCCATGTCACGTTTTATCATACAAGCGTGAACACACCCTAAATATAGGCCCAAAATTAAAATTGGACATACAAGGTATAACTATAGGCCAAATATTCAACAAGCCGCTATCGCTGCCCCATACACATGTATTGTTGGCTGCAGAATGAGTTATGTAAGAGTCTGTCAGTGAGCTCAATCTGATGGTCTGATGGGAGAGATTCTATCTCTTCTCTTTTTCTGACTTTTTCTCAAACCTTATTTATGACCACTGCTCACATAAAAATGTGCTGGGAAACAAAAAGCCTGTAAAAGCTAAAAATCTTAATAAAACCCAATTGCAAATATACATTTTGTCCCAAAATGCATGTATTTAAATATAAAAAAAAGTCCCCAAAAGTGGGCATCCCCTTTAAGAGATCCTGATGGTGCAATGTGGATCCCAACATATATATATATATATACACTCATATATACCATCCATATCAGTTTCTACATCTTCTATGTGGATGGTGATCTGGTCTGGACAGTTCCTGGGAGCTCCCAAATAAATGGAGGTCATTATCAGTGAGAGGAATCTCCCAGACCTGAGACACTGATTCAAATGCAAATAAGCAGTGTCTGTGTGGTTTATCAGGAATATCTGAGATGTGTGTCTCACCTAATCACGGAGGCGGAGGCTCATTTACATCCTAAAATCTCCTTACACCAACCATGAGTGACAGCGGACTCCCCAGGCTATGTTGTCAATGCACAGGGTGAAAACCATGATAAATCCGCAACGGAATCTGCAAGGGAATCCAAACCATTTGCTGCGAATTTTGCATTGAGTGGTCGTACCGTGACACCATGTTGACTGTTAGGTAATATCATGTATGGATGTACAATATTCCTATACCTTGTTGGCGAGGATGCTGTGGCCAGGCATTTCCAACTATCACCATAAGGCCACGTTCACACGTTCAGTATTTGGTCAGTATTTTACATCAATATTTGTGATCCAAAACCAGGAGTGGGTGATAAATGTAGAAGAGGTGACATGTTTCCATTATACTTTTCCTCTGATTGTTCCTCTCCTGGTTTTGGCTGCAAATACTGATGCCCTCTCGTAGTGTATCCTCACCCATCCCCTGCAGACTGTGAGCCCTCGCAGGCAAGGTCCTCTCTCCTTCTGTACCTGTAGTGTCTTGTTTTTGCTCATGTTTATTCTACTTGTCTATATTTGCCCCTTTTCACATGTAAAGCGCCATGGAAAAAATGGCGTTATAAAAATGTCTAATAATAAAAATAAAAAATAGTGACCAAATGCTGATAGTGTGAACGTGGCCAAACCATCTATATAAGAAGCAGACAGGCACCACTGATCTCCAGAGAAACAATACAAAGGTTGAGTATTTTACCTTAAGTAAAGCCATAAATACAATCCTACTACAACTATGGCTCGTATTTGTAGCGTTTCTGTGCTACAATAACAAGCAATTTACTCAGGAAAAAGGGCCACTGTCACCCCCTCCAGCCGTTATAAACTAAAAGAGCCACCTTGCGCAGCAGTAATGCTGCATTCTAACAAGGTGGCTCTTTTAGTTTTTGGTGCATGTATTCCCAAAATAATGCGTTTTATAAATTCTCCAAAATACCTTTCTTTCGCCAGGGAGGCAGGTCCTCACCCCCCTGCTTGAAACGCCACACTGCCGTCACTCAAATCTTCAGGGGCGCTAGGCGCCGCCCCCTCCACGCTGCTTTCGCATGAAATCCGGCGCCTGCGCTGTGTAGTACTGTATGGTGCAGGCGCAGTGAGCTCTGGCTTGCAGACTGCGCCTGTGCGGACAGTGCGGCCACCCACCTTGTGAATCCCAGCCCCGCAGTGTGTTATGCATTATGCAGAGTGCGGGGCTGGGATTCACAAGCAGGGCGGCCGCACAGGCGCAGTCTGCAAGCCTGGCTGTGACGTCAGACGGCCAGAGCTCACTGCGCCTGCACCAGACAGTACTACACAGCGCAGGTGCCGGATTTCATACGAACACAGCGCGATGGGGGCGGCGCCCAGCGCCCCTGAAGATTTGAGTGACTGCAGTGTGGCGTTTCAAGCAGGGGGGTGAGGACCTGCCTCCCTGGCGAAAGAAAGGTATTTTGGAGAAGTTATAAAACGCATTATTTTGGGAATACATGCACCAAAAACTAAAAGAGCCACCTTGTTAGAATGCAGCATTACTGATTACTGCTGCACAAGGTGGCTCTTTTAGTTTATAACGGCTGGAGGGGGTGACAGTGGCCCTTTAATCACTGAGGTGGGAACACGAGGCTGACGTGTTTCACATGCTACAGTTCTGTACTACACCTGAAATGCTTCTCTGTATCCGGATTTACATCATGTCTTATTCTCTAGTCACATCCAGAGCTGCATGTATTCTCTGCTGCTGATTTCTGGTGCGTCCCTGGATACAAATCATAGGAAAAAATACATATTTACAAAAAATTAACATTTAATAACAACATTCAAATCAATTGGAATATAAATAAATAACGTCTTCAATATAATTTCCATCATTTGCGATGCAATGGTTGATGCGCTGTACATTGTAGAAATAGTGCGGAGTCCTGGCAATGTGCTATAGAAGAAACAACAGCTTGCAGACTGCAGAGCGTCAGTGTGCGCCCCACCGAGGGAAGTGTCTGCATTTCTCCAGCAGATTCGGGAGGTTTGTTCACAGGGATGTATGCACTCATCACAGCGGGTGTAGAAGAGAAGGATCTGGCCTGGGATAGAGGATCCACTTATCTGGGCAGGAGGGAAGAGATAAGGACACTTGTGGAAGCATTCCTGCAAGCCTGACAGAGACCAGCTACAGATGTCTGCAGAATGAAACATCCTCCAGGCCTATATGAGGTGGGATCCCTGACATTGGAGCACAAAGAGTCTTATATCCCCACTGTAGTGTCAATATCCTGTACCCCAAATGTCAGTGTCATCGTCCTGTACCCCGAGTGTCACTCTCCAGCAGGTACGGACTGGGGCTGAAATTCAGTCCTGGCATTTGAAATCACACAGGCCCATGTTGTCCCCGTCCCCATGAACCTGATGGGATATATTACTAATGTGACCCTGGATGGAGGAAAGGAAGATTTTCTACAAGACCAATATTTCTAATTATTCCTGTGGCCTGCTGGGGTAAATAACGTAGTCAGTGATTTTGTGCTCCGTCACAACTCTTAATAGTATGAGTGTCTTGAGAACACCGATTCTGTTAACATAGCAGACAAGGCAGCCCATGACCAGACAGGCCCTTCTGGCATTTGCTAGATGGCCAGTCCGGCCCTGCTCTCCAGTACCACAGGTGTCAGTGTCATTTTCCTTTACCCCAAGTGTCAGTGTCATCGTCCTGTACCCCAAGTGTCAGTGTCATCATCCTGTACCCCAAGTGTCAGTGTCATTTTCCTGTACCCCAAGTGTCAGTGTCATCATCCTGTACCCCAAGTGTCACTCTCCAGTACCACAGGTGTCAGTGTCATTTTCCTGTACCCCAAGTGTCAGTGTCATCGTCCTGTACACCAAGTGTCACTGTCCAGTACCCCAAGGGTCCGTGTCACTGTCTAGTGTACTGGAATGCCCGCCAGGGCTGTGGGGTACTCGGTACCGGGTCCGGTCGCTATTAAAGGGGTGGTCACAGTGGCAGCTACCCGGTCCATGGCCCTGGGCACCCAAGTAAAAGGGACAGTCTTTAACCCCTTCATGACCCAGCCTATTTTGGCCTTAATGACCTTGCCATTTTTTGCAATTCTGACCAGTGTCCCTTTATGAGGTAATAACTCAGGAACGCTTCAACGGATCCTAGCGATTCTGAGATTGTTTTTTCGTGACATATTGGGCTTCATGTTAGTGGTAAATTTAGGTCGATAATTTCTGAGTTTATTTGTTAAAAAAAAAAAACCGAAATTTGGCGAAAATTTTGAAAATTTCGCAATTTTCACATTTTGAATTTTTATTCTGTTAAACCAGAGAGTTATGTACACAAAATAGTTAATAAATAACGTTTCCCACATGTCTACTTTACATCAGCACAATTTTGGAAACAAAATTTTTTTTTGCTAGGAAGTTATAAGGGTTAAAATTTGACCAGTGATTTCTCATTTTTACAACAAAATTTACAAAACCATTTTTTTTAGGGACCACCTCACATTTGAAGTCATTTTGAGGGTTCTATATGGCTGAAAATACCCAAAAGTGACACCATTCTAAAAACTGCACCCCTCAAGGTGCTCAAAACCACATTCAAGAAGTTTATTAACCCTTCAGGTGTTTCACAGCAGCAGAAGCAACATGGAAGTAAAAAATGAACATTTAACTTTTTAGTCACAAAAATGATCTTTTAGCAACAATTTTTTTATTTTCCCAAGGGTAAAAGGAGAAACTGGACAACGGACGTTGTTGTCCAATTTGTCCTGAGTACGCTGATACCTCATATGTGGGGGTAAACCACTGTTTGGGCGCACGGCAGGGCTCGGAAGGGAAGGAGCGCCATTTGATTTTTTGAATGAAAAATTGGCTCCAATCTTTAGCGGACACCATGTCGCGTTTGGAGAGCCCCCGTGTGCCTAAACATTGGAGCTTCCCCACAAGTGACCCCATTTTGGAAACTAGACCCCCCAAGGAACTTATCTAGAAGCATAGTGAGCACTTTAAACCCCCAGGTGCTTCACAAATTGATCCGTAAAAATGAAAAAGTACTTTTTTTTCCCCAAAAAATTATTTTAGCCTCAATTTTTTCATTTTCACATGGGCAACAGGATAAAATGGATCCTAAATTTTGTTGGGCAATTTCTCCTGAGTACACAGATACCTCACATGTGGGGGTAAACCACTGTTTGGGCACATGGTAAGGCTCGGAAGGGAAGGAGCGCCATTTGACTTTTTGAATGAAAAATTATCTCCATCGTTAGCGGACACCATGTCGCTTTTGGAATGCCCCTGTGTGCCTAAACATTGGAGCTCCTCCACAAGTGACCCCATTTTGGAAACTAGACCCCCCAAGGAACTTATCTAGAGGCATAGTGAGCACTTTAAACCCCCAGGTGCTTCACAAATTGATCCGCAAAAATGAAAAAGTACTTTTTTTTCACACAAAATTTCTTTTAGCCTCAATTCTTTCATTTTCACATGGGCAACAGGATAAAATGGATCCTAAAATTTGTTGGGCAATTTCTCCTGAGTATGCCGATACCTCATATGTGGGGGTAAACCACTGTTTGGGTGCACGGCAAGGCTCGGAAGGGGAGGCGTGCCATTTGACTTTTTGAATGGAAAATTAGCTCCAATCGTTAGCGGACACCATGTCGCGTTTGGAGAGCCCCTGTGTGCCTAAACATTGGAGATCCCCTACAAGTGACCCCATTTTGGAAACTAGACCCCCCAAGGAACTTATCTAGATGCATAGTAAGCACTTATAACCCCCAGGTGCTTCACAGAAGTTTATAACGCAGAGCCGTGAAAATAAAAAATAATTTTTCTTTCCTCAAAAATGATTTTTAGCCCAGAATTTTTTATTTTCCCAAGGGTAATAGGAGAAATTGGACCCCAAATGTTGTTGTCCAGTTTGTCCTGAGTACGATGATACCCCATATGTGGGGGTAAACCACTGTTTGGGCGCACGGCAGGGCTCGGAAGGGAAGGCACGCCATTTGGCTTTTTGAATGGAAAATTAGCTCCAATCATTAGCGGACACCATGTCGCGTTTGGAGAGCCCCTGTGTGCCTAAACATTGGAGCTCCCGCACAAGTGACCCCATTTTGGAAACTAGACCTCCCAAGGAACTAACCTAGATGTGTGGTGAGCACTTTGAACCCCCAAGTGCTTCACAGAAGTTTATAACGCAGAGCCATGAAAATAAAAAATAATTTTTCTTTTCTCAAAAATGATTTTTTAGCCCACAATTTTTTATTTTCCCAAGGGTAACAGGAGAAATTGGACCCCAAAAGTTGTTGTACAGTTTCTCCTGAGTACGCTGATACCCCATATGTGGGGGTAAACCACTGTTTTGGCACACGTCGGGGTTCGGAAGGGAAGTAGTGACGTTTTGAAATGCAGACTTTGATGGAATGCTCTGCGGGCGTCAGGTTGCTTTTGCAGAGCCCCTGATGTGCCTAAACAGTAGGAACTCCCCACAAGTGACTCCATTTTGGAAACTAGACCCCCAAGGGAACTTATCTAGATGTGTGGTGAGCACTTTGAACCCCCAAGTGCTTCACAGAAGTTTATAACTCAGAGCCGTGAAAATAAAAAATCATTTTTCTTTCCTCAAAAAAGATGTTTTAGCAAGCAATTTTTTATTTTCACAAGGGTAACAGGAGAAATTGGGCCCCAATATTTGTTGCCCAGTTTGTTGTGAGTGTGCTGGTACCCCATATGTGGGGGTAAACCACTGTTTGGGCACACGTCAGGGCTCGGAAGGGAAGTAGTGACATTTGAAATGCAGACTTTGATGGAATGGTCTGCGGGCATCACGTTGCATTTGCAGAGCCCCTGATGTGCCTAAACAGTAGAAACACCCCACAAGTGACCCCATTTTGGAAACTAGACCCCCGAAGGAACTTATCTAGATGTGTGGTGACCACTTTCAACCCCCAAGTGCTTCACAGAAGTTAATAACGCAGAGTCGTGAAAATAAACAATAATTGTTCTTTCCTCAAAAATTATGTTTTAGCAAGTAATTTTTTATTTTTGCAAGGGTAACAGGAGAAATTGGACCCCAACAGTTGTTGCCCAGTTTGTCCTGAGTACGCTGGTACCCCAAATGTGGGGGTAAACCACTGTTTGGGCGCACGTCAGGGCTTGGAAGGGAGGGAGCACCATTTGACTTTTTGAACGCAAGATTGGCTGAAATCAATGGTGGCGCCATGTTGCGTTTGGAGACCCCTGATGTGCCTAAACAGTGGAAACCCCTCAATTCTAACTTCAACACTAACCCCAACACACCCCTAATCCTAATCCCAACTGTAGCCATAACCCTAATCACAACCCTAACCCCAACACACCCCTAACCACAACCCTAACCGCAACACACCCGTAACCCTAATTCCAACCCTAATCCTAACCCTAATCCCAACCCTAACCCTAATCCCAACCCTAACCACAACTGTAACCCCAACGCACCCCTAACCCTATCCGTAACCCTAACCACAAGTCTAATCTTAACCCTATTTCCAACCCTAGCCCTAATTCCAACCCTAACTCTAATTCCAACCCTAACCCTAAGGCTATGTGCCCACGTTGCGGATTCGTGTGAGATTTTTCCGCACGATTTTTGAAAAATCTGCAGGTAAAAGGCACTGCGTTTTACCTGCGGATTTACAGCAGATTTCCAGTGTTTTTTTGTGCGGATTTCACCTGCGGATTCCTGTTGAGGAACAGGTGTAAAACGCTGCGGAATCCGCACAAAGAATTGACATGCTGCGGAAAATACAACGCAGCGTTTCTGCACGGAATTTTCCGCACCATGGGCACAGCGGATTTGGTTTTCCATAGGTGTACATGGTACTGTAAACCTGATGGAAAACTGCTACGAATTCGCAGGGGCCAATCTGCTGCGGATCCGCGGCCAATCCGCTGTGGATCCGCGGCCAATCCGCTGCAGATCCGCGGCCAATCCGCTGCGGATCCGCGGCCAATCCGCTGCGGATCCGCAGCCAAATCCGCACTGTGTGCACATGCCATAACCCTAACCCTACCCCTAACCCTACCCGTAACCCTAACCCTAACCCTACCCCTAGTTCTAACCCTAGTTCTAACCCTAGTTCTAACCCTAACCCTAGTGGAAAAAGAAAAAAAAATATTTTCTTTATTTTATTATTGTCCCTACCTATGGGGGTGATAAAGGGGGGGGTTTATTTATTATTTTTTTTATTTTGATCGCTGTGATAGAACCTACCACAGCGATCAAAATGTACTTTGTAATGAATCTGCCGGCCGGCAGATTCGGCGGGCACACTGAGCATGCGCCCGCCATTTTGGAAGATGGCGGCGCCCATGGAGGAGGCGGACGGGCACCGGGAGCCTCGGTAAGTATAAGGGGGGGGAGATCGGGGCACGGGGGGGGCGTCGGAGCACGGGGGGTGACATAGCAGCAGGGGGGGAGCGGGCAGGAGGACGGGGGAGCGGAGCACAGGACGGAGGGGACCGGACCCCATAACGGAGCACTGGGGGGGCGATCGGTGGGGTGGGGGGGGTCACTTCAGGTTTTCCAGCCATGGCCGATGATATTGCAGCATCGGCCATGGCTGGATTGTAATATTTCACCAGTTTTTTAGGTGAAATATTACAAATCGCTCTGATTGGCAGTTTCACTTTCAACAGCCAATCAGAGCGATCGTAGCCACGGGGGGGTGAAGCCACCCCCCCTGGGCTGAAGTACCACTCCCCCTGTCTCTGCAGAACGGGTGAAATCGGAGTTAACCCTTTCACCCGCTCTGCAGCGATGCGATCATTCCATGACACCACATAGGCGTCATGGGTCGGATTGGCACGGGTTTTCATGACGCCTACGTGGCGTCATGGGTCGGGAAGGGGTTAATGGGGTTGTAAAAATAATAAAAGTTTGTGATGTCGCCTGTGGTACTCGGTCAAGGGTGACCGAAGCTGCTAAAAGGGGTCCTCTGGGGGTGATGGTGCTGCAGCAAAGATGTCGCTTCCCACAGGTGAAGCTGGGTCCCCAGGGCTCCCGGTGTGTTTGGGTAAAGATGGTGTTGTGCCGGAAATAAACGGAGGACACAGGGTTGCGGTCTCTTTACCTGGTTTACTGATGTAGACAGTCTCAGTCCAGGGTACCAGCAACCGGTGTTGGTGTGGTCCAGCCGGCCTGGAGGCAATGATGGATCCCTCTCTCAGGTGAGGTTTGTAAGCCTTCCTTCTAGCACTGTTTTGCGATGTCCTTGCTGCCTGTGGCTCCCTTACAAGGTCCTCTCTCTCCTGTCCTGGGACAGTAACCTGTATGGTGGGCAATGCAAGCCTTTTTATAGGGTCTCTATTACGACCCGGGCTCTCTGTGTACTGCTTCACCTTTGAGTGTGGGTGCGGACAGACTGCATACAATCTTCTGTCCTTCCAGTTCTGCTGTGGGACCTCAAGTATGACACAGCTTCGGGCTTCCAGTGCCCGGTTCCTGTGCTTCAGCTCGGAGGGTGCCCGGTCACAGTTCCCCTCCGAACTCCTTGATTCTCCTTTGCTTCTCCCCTCTCACACTTGCTAACAATGCAACCCTTCTGGTTCTCTTCTGTCCTGGAGCTGCAGCACCACACATGGCTGCACAGCCCCAGCTCTCTGCTCACAGTCCTCTCTTTTCCACTGTCTCTCTCCAACTCTCTGGATGAACTAACTCCTCCTCCAGACCAGAATACATATATCTGGGGAAAGCTCCCCTGAATCCGGGTTAGAGCTCCCCCTTCTGGCCTGGATTCAGAATGTGTTGCATGTAGGTGTATTACCTGTTAAAGGGAATCCTCCTTGCCTCCAGGCATGACATCAACCTCCCCGAAAGGAAGGCAACATCACTGTAACAACCGGTTACCTGGGATGTTACACTACAAGTGTCAGTGTCATCATCCTGTGCCCCAAGTGTCATTGTGTCATCATCCTGTACACCAAATGTCACTGTCCAGTACCCCAAGTGTCTGTCATTTTCCTGTATCCCAAGTGTCATTTTCCTGTACCCTAAGTGTCAGTGTCATCGTCCTGTACACCAAGTGCCAGTGTCCAGTACCCCAAGTGTCAGTGTCATCGTCCTGTACACCAAGTGTCATTGCCCAGTACCCCAAGTGTCAGTGTCGCTGTCCAGAACCCCAAGTGTCAGTGTCGCTGTAAAGTACCCCAGGTGTCAGTGTCATTGTCCCGTACCCCAAGTGTCACTTTTTATTGGTAGCAGCATTAAACCTATAGACTTAGGAAAAAGAAAGATCAGTGAGTCAATGGCTCTTTACACTGCAGTGTCTCTCCATGTACACTAGTTTCAGGATTCCTCGCGTATGATGAATCTGTGCTCCTTCCTCAGTATTTTGCAGTTTCAACTAATTAATGACATCTCTTGGGGCAGCACTGATACACTGTAACAAGCACCCTTCTTGTGTCAGTTTGACTATACTTGGTTATGCATCATTAACAAAAAAACAGAAATAGGAACCCTATAAGGGAGCGTACACGTCAATTTGAGGCAGAGATGATGGCTTTTGATGCCTTGTCATTAGCTGTCATGTTCTCCAGCCCTGTTACATCAGAATACATCCCGCTGATCCTGGCAGACCCCAGCGTCTCTCCGAGGGATCCAGCCTGATTTGCATATCTGGCCATTCGTGGATCGATGGAACCCGTCCAACTGGCTGATAACATCGCAGACCATATGCTCCGAATGATTGTTTAACTAAAATGAACTTCAACAGCGAAGCGCAGCCCCGGCCATGGAAGTAATTTAACAAATGCTTCCAAAATCAGTTTGCATGAGGAGAGAAAGTGGTTTTGCATTACTGGTCCCATAAATAAAAGGAAAAAATATATCCCGAAATTGTTACCATGCGCGGCCTGTGAGCCATTCGTGTAGTTTTACGTCCTCAGCGAGCCATTGATTTTTACTGCATCGGACATAGAGTAATGGATACACGTCAGATATCGAAGACACCCCCCCTCCCCACCTCCGCTCCCAACCCATTCTGGGAAAATAACTTGTCGGCCATACTTTCAGCACATGACATTCAAACAAAGCGGAATAATCAGAGAATGTACACAGCGCTCCTGCTCAATAATGGAAATTCTGCATAAACAACTTATCACTGTATGAGTTCTGCAAAATTTCCCTAGGCTTTACATTTTAATTCGTCACCATTTTCAAGAGTTTTGCTTGCGGTCGGTAAACAGGAGCATGCTTGCTCATATCCAGAGGCTGAAAGACCTAGTTCTAGTCCTGCTCATAGAACTGAGGCTTTGCTACAATTGTATCCAGTCTGGACAATCCTCAGCAGCACAGTTCACTCTCCTGTTTTGAAAGCTTGTTACAATGTATTGTAAGAGAATTGTCTAGGCTGGAAACCATTGTAATAAACCTTCAGCAGTGAAGCACTAGGTCACGGGAAGATTTCAGCCTCTGGATATAACATAGGTGTAGCAAATTTGGGAATATTAAAACATAACCTTTACTATGAATGTTTAAAATATTACTATAAAGTCGACACACAAACAAAGAAACCAGGCACACCTGATAGCAAACAAAAGGTGGGCAGGTGTGTTACAACATGAAAAGGTATTACAAGTATTCACACAACAGAATAATACCTCAGAAAGTGGGTACATCCGCCCAAAACTACTATCTCAAAAATGAGAGCAATAAGGTGCAACATATATCAAATGTATAATGCGTCCACATGTATTTCTGAGAAAGAAAAAGAACGGTCTCTCCCAATTGTGGTATGTATTCTCAGTCATCAGATACCAGTCCTTTTCAGTTCCATGTGAATGGGGGCCAAAAGCAACTGCCTAACTGTCATCCTGCTAGGAACTATGCAAAGGTGTCAGAATTGTATTGACCACCTCCCAATGCTTTTCTTCCCTGTGCTGGATTCATGGGCGGATTAGAGCAGTCAGATGTGGAGGTCCTCACATCTTTCCTCCTGTATAATGGTAGCCTGTTCCCCTGTCCCTTTAAATCGTACAAAAGTGCTGGGCCAAACCCCCAAATTTCCGGGTGCCACAGAGTCATTTCCTCATTACCCTTCAGGGTTGACATGCCCGCATCATCATGATGGGTTACTGACCCTGCACCACCCATCTGCAGTTGTGACACGCACGCGTCATTCTGGCATGTCTCTTCTGCGTGTCACTGATCCATGGCAGTGACATGCACGAGTCATCATGGCGTGTCATTTCCATGACGTTATCAATATACGCACCACTGGAACGCATGTCTCAGGCCAATGGGACTCACACGTGTCTTTCCATGCGCCATCTTCATTTGATTGAGGAGCAGAAGCTGTTGGATTCTAGTGGCAAACCAATGGGATATATCCCATTGTATCCAGATGTGTCAATGATGTCCAGTAACATCAATTACTAGCGTAAAAAAATAAATGAAAAAAAAACACAAATTTTTAGCAGTTTTTTTTAGAAATAAGGTTAAAAAAATAATCATTCTCAGTCCTAACAGAGTTTGTTAAAAATATATGAGCAACCTATCCTCCAGAAAGCCAGGTCAAAGGTATACATTCGAGGGGGTGATGGGAAGGGATGATGTTATACCAAAAAAAGTAAATATTGGATCTATACTGTCTCAAACTCATTGAGAATGCCCTACCCAAATTTGGAGATTGGCACCCTAGAAACCTGCGCAATGGCACCCCCACTCCTCATTGACTCTCCCTCCATAACTCACCCTATGAGATCAAACCTAGAGAAAACAAACATGTCAGTTGTTTATTCAAGCCCAGCAGAGATACAGTTTTGTCATGCTCACGCCCTGATTGGGTGGCGTGAGCGAGGGGATTGTGGCCCCACTGTGCCACAAACCAGACTACCCTGGAAGGGATGTGACTAAGCAGCTACCTTGGTGTTCACTGGAGCCTCTGATGGTGAGGTCAGGCTTGTGCGGCAGGTAGCTGCCAGGTACCTCTCCAGGGTGGTGTCTGGCTGTGGCTGCTGATCCCACTGGGGGATAGAACGCTAGGACAGTAGCAGGCAACGGGTTTGACTGGCAGATAGGCACGGCTGAGACTCAGGCAGGTGGGCATGGCTGAGACACAGGCAGGCGGGCACGGCTGAGACACTGGCGGGCACAGCAGGCACTCTCGGCAGGCAGGTGGGCACGGCTGGCACTCTTGGCAGGCATGGTGTTATGATCCTTAGTGGCTGAGGATCACGAATAGACCAGCAAGTGAATAAACTAAGGACAAGCTCTAGGGAGATGGTAACTGGACTGATCGCAAATCTGAACCTATCCAACACAACTAGAGGTAGCCAGTGAACGTGCCTAAAAAATTCCTAGACGTCTCGAGCCAGCCTGAGGAACTAGCTACCCCTAAAGAGAAAGAAAGACCTTGCTTGCCTCCAGAGAAATAATCCCCAAAGATATAGAAGCCCCCAACAAATATTAACGGTGAAGTAAGAAGAAGGCACATACGTAGGGATGAAATCAGATTCAGCAAAAGAGGCCCACTAGTACTAGAAAGCAGAAAATAGAGCAGGGGTCTATGCGATCAATAAAAACCCTTACAAAATATCCATCCTGAGATTTCAGGAACCCACGCACCAACTAATGGTGTGTGGGGAGAAACTCAGTCCACTAGAGCATCCAGCAAGCGAGGGAATCACATTTTAGCAAGCTGGACAAGAAAACATGATAAACACTGCTGATCAAAAAAAGAGCAAACAAAACTTAGCTTGTCCTGGATGGACTTGGAGCAAGGTAGTCAGAAGGAATCTGAGTAGCACTGATTACATCGACAGCCGGCAACAAGTGGAAGTAAAACAGAGCTATATAGGAACCTCCCAGAGGATAACGAACCAGCTGATAGCCAGAGACCAGCAGGATAACAAACAAAGCCACCAGGGGGAGCCCAAAGCAAAAGTCACACCATACCACCAGTGACCACAAGAGGGAGCCTGAAAACAGAGTTCACAACAGTACCCCCCCCTAAGGAGGGGTCACCGAACCCTCATGAAAACCCCCAGGGCGATCAGGATGAGCCACATGGAAGGCACGAACCAAATCGGCCGCATGAACATCAGAGGCGACAACCCAAGAATTATCCTCCTGACCATAGCCCTTCCACTTGACCAAATACTGGAGCCTCCGTCTAGAAACACGAGAATCCAAGATCTTCTCCACCACGTATTCCAATTCTCCCTCAACCAGCACCGGGGCAGGAGGCTCAACCGGAGGAACCACAGATACCACATACCTCCGCAACAACGAGCGATGGAACACATTATGAATAGCAAATGATGCCGGGAGGTCCAGACGGAATGACACAGGGCCAAGGACTTCCAGAATCTTATAAGGACCGATAAACCGAGGCTTGAACTTAGGAGAGGAGACCTTCATAGGAACGAAGCGAGAAGACAACCACACCAAGTCCCCAACGCGAAGTCGGGGACCCACACAGCGACGGCGGTTGGCAAAGAGCTGAGCCTTCCCTTGTGACAACTTCAAATTGTCCACCACATGATTCCAAATCTGATGCAACCTATCCACCACAACATCCACTCCAGGACAGTCAGAAGGCTCCACCTGACCCGAGGAAAAATGAGGATGAAACCCCGAATTACAAAAAAAAGGAGAAACCAAAGTAGCAGAACTAGCCCGATTATTAAGGGCAAACTCGGCCAATGGCAAAAAAGTAACCCAGTCGTCCTGGTCAGCAGAAACAAAACATCTTAAATAAGTCTCCAAGGTCTGATTAGTTCGCTCGGTTTGGCCATTCGTCTGAGGATGGAAGGCCGACGAAAAAGACAATTCAATGCCCAACTTAGCACAAAAGGTCCACCAAAATCTAGACACAAACTGGGATCCTCTGTCAGAAACAATGTTCTCAGGAATCCCGTGCAAACGAACCACATTTTGAAAAAACAGTGGAACCAACTCGGAGGACGAAGGCAACTTAGGCAAGGGCACCAAATGGACCATCTTAGAAAAACGATCACACACCACCCAGATGACAGACATTCTCTGAGAGACAGGGAGATCTGAAATAAAATCCATGGAAATGTGCGTCCAAGGCCTCTTCGGGACAGGCAAAGGTAACAGCAAACCACTGGCACGAGAACAGCAAGGCTTCGCCCGAGCACAAATTCCACAAGACTGCACAAAGGAACGCACATCCTGCGACAAGGAAGGCCACCAAAAAGACCTGGCCACCAAGTCTCTGGTACCAAATATTCCAGGATGGCCCGCCAACACCGAAGAATGAACCTTGGAGATGACTCTGTTGGTCCATCTATCCGGGACAAACAGTCTCTCCGGTGGACAGCGGTCAGGTCTATCCGCCTGAAACTCTTGCAGCACACGTCGCAAATCTGGGGAGATGGCAGACAAAATCACCCCTTCTCTAAGGATACCAGCCGGCTCTGAATCTCCAGAGTCAGGCACAAAACTCCTAGAAAGAGCATCAGCCTTCACATTCTTCGAACCCGGCAGGTACGAGACCATGAAATCAAAACGAGAGAAAAACAACGACCAACGAGCCTGTCTGGGATTCAGCCGCTTGGCCGACTCGAGATAAATCAAATTCTTGTGATCAGTCAAGACCACCACACGATGTTTAGCTCCCTCGAGCCAATGTCGCCACTCCTCAAATGCCCACTTCATAGCCAACAGCTCCCAATTACCGACATCATAATTCCGCTCGGCAGGCGAAAACTTTCTTGAAAAGAAAGCACATGGCTTCATCACAGAGCCATCGGGGCTTCTCTGCGACAAAACAGCCCCCGCTCCAATCTCGGAAGCATCAACCTCCACCTGGAAGGGAAGTGAGACATCTGGCTGACATAAGACCGGAGCCGAAGAAAACCGACGCCTCAGCTCCCGAAAGGCCTCCACAGCCGCAGAAGACCAATTAGTCACATCAGAACCCTTCTTGGTCAAATCCGTCAAAGGCTTAACAACGCCAGAAAAATTAGCTATGAAGCGACTGTAAAAATTAGCAAAACCCAAGAACTTCTGAAGACTCTTAACAGATGTAGGCTGCGTCCAGTCATGAATAGCCTGAACCTTGACTGGGTCCATCTCAATAGTAGAAGGAGAAAAAATGAAACCCAAAAAAGAAATCTTCTGGACTCCAAAAAGACATTTTGAGCCCTTCACAAATAAAGCATTGTCACGCAGGACCTGAAAGACCATCCTGACCTGCTTAACATGAGACTCCCAATCATCCGAAAAAAACAGAATATCATCCAGATACACAATCATAAACTTATCCAGATATTCACGGAAGATGTCATGCATAAAGGACTGAAAGACTGAAGGAGCATTAGAAAGTCCAAAAGGCATCACCAAGTACTCAAAATGGCCTTCAGGCGTATTAAATGCAGTTTTCCATTCATCACCCTGTTTTATATGCACAAGGTTATACGCACCACGAAGATCTATCTTGGTGAACCAACTAGACCCCCTAATGCGAGCAAACAAATCAGTTAACAATGGCAAAGGATACTGAAATTTGACCGTGATTTTATTCAAAAGGCGATAATCAATACAGGGTCTCAGGGAACCATCCTTTTTAGCCACAAAAAAGAATCCTGCACCAAGAGGGGATGAGGACGGGCGAATATGTCCCTTCTCTAAAGACTCCTTTATATAACTCCGCATGGCAGCATGCTCCGGCACAGATAAATTGAAAAGTCGTCCCTTAGGAAACTTACTACCAGGAATCAAATTTATAGCACAATCACAGTCCCTATGAGGAGGTAGAGAATTGAGTTTGGGCTCCTCAAATACATCCTGGTAGTCGGACAAAAACGTAGGGACTTCAGAAGGAGTGGACGAAGCAATTGACACCACAGGAGCGTCACCATGAATTCCCTGACAACCCCAACTTGACACCGACATAGCTTTCCAATCCAGGACTGGATTATGAGTCTGCAACCATGGTAGACCCAACACGACGACATCATGCAAATTATGCAGTACAAGAAAGCGAATCACCTCCTGATGAACAGCAGTCATGCACATGGTCACTTGTGTCCAGTACTGAGGTCTATTCGAAGCCAATGGTGTAGAATCAATTCCCCTTAGTGGAATAGGGAATTTTAAAGGCTCCAAATCAAAACCACAGCGCCTGGCAAATGACCAATCCATCAGACTCAGGGCGGCACCTGAATCTACAAAAGCATTAACCGGGTAAGATGACAGGGAACAAATCAGGGTAACAGACAAAATGAACTTAGGCTGTAAAGTACCAATGGTGACAGATTTATCAACCTTTTTTTTGCGCTTAGAGCATGCTGAGATAACATGAGCTGAGTCACCACAGTAAAAGCACAACCCATTTTGCCGTCTATAATTTTGCCGTTCACTTCTGGTCAGAATTCTGTCACATTGCATAGATTCAGGTGTCTGTTCAGAAGACACCGCCAAATGGTGCACAGGTTTGCGCTCCCGCAAACGCCGATCAATCTGAATGGCCAGAGTCATTGACTCATTCAGACCTGCAGGCGTAGGGAACCCCACCATGACATTCTTAATGGCTTCAGAAAGACCTTCTCTGAAATTTGCAGCCAGGGCACACTCATTCCACTGAGTAAGCACCGACCATTTCCGAAATTCACCGAACCCTCATGAAAACCCCCAGGGCGATCAGGATGAGCCACATGGAAGGCACGAACCAAATCGGCCGCATGAACATCAGAGGCGACAACCCAAGAATTATCCTCCTGACCATAGCCCTTCCACTTGACCAAATACTGGAGCCTCCGTCTAGAAACACGAGAATCCAAGATCTTCTCCACCACGTATTCCAATTCTCCCTCAACCAGCACCGGGGCAGGAGGCTCAACCGGAGGAACCACATGTACCACATACCTCCGCAACAACGAGCGATGGAACACATTATGAATAGCAAATGATGCCGGGAGGTCCAGACGGAATGACACAGGGCCAAGGACTTCCAGAATCTTATAAGGACCGATAAACCGAGGCTTGAACTTAGGAGAGGAGACCTTCATAGGAACGAAGCGAGAAGACAACCACACCAAGTCCCCAACGCGAAATCGGGGACCCACACAGCGACGGCGGTTGGCAAAGAGCTGAGCCTTCTCTTGTGACAACTTCAAATTGTCCACCACATGATTCCAAATCTGATGCAACCTATCCACCACAACATCCACTCCAGGACGGTCAGAAGGCTCCACCTGACCCGAGGAAAAACGAGGATGAAACCCCGAATTACAAAAAAAAGGAGAAACCAAAGTAGCAGAACTAGCCCGATTATTAAGGGCAAACTCGGCCAACGGCAAAAAAGTAACCCAGTCGTCCTGGTCAGCAGAAACAAAACATCTTAAATAAGTCTCCAAGGTCTGATTAGTTCGCTCGGTTTGGCCATTCGTCTGAGGATGGAAGGCCGACGAAAAAGACAATTCAATGCCCAACTTAGCACAAAAGGTCCGCCAAAATCTAGACACAAACTGGGATCCTCTGTCAGAAACAATGTTCTCAGGAATCCCGTGCAAACGAACCACATTTTGAAAAAACAGTGGAACCAACTCGGAGGACGAAGGCAACTTAGGCAAGGGCACCAAATGGACCATCTTAGAAAAACGATCACACACCACCCAGATGACAGACATTCTCTGAGAGACAGGGAGAGCTGAAATAAAATCCATGGAAATGTGCGTCCAAGGCCTCTTCGGGACAGGCAAAGGTAACAGCAAACCACTGGCACGAGAACAGCAAGGCTTCGCCCGAGCACAAATTCCACAAGACTGCACAAAGGAACGCACATCCTGCGACAAGGAAGGCCACCAAAAAGACCTGGCCACCAAGTCTCTGGTACCAAATATTCCAGGATGGCCTGCCAACACCGAAGAATGAACCTCGGAGATGACTCTGTTGGTCCATCTATCCGGGACAAACAGTCTCTCCGGTGGACAGCGGTCAGGTCTATCCGCCTGAAACTCTTGCAGCACACGTCGCAAATCTGGGGAGATGGCAGACAAAATCACCCCTTCTCTAAGGATACCAGCCGGCTCTGAATCTCCAGAGTCAGGCACAAAACTCCTAGAAAGAGCATCAGCCTTCACATTCTTCGAACCCGGCAGGTACGAGACCATGAAATCAAAACGAGAGAAAAACAACGACCAACGAGCCTGTCTGGGATTCAGCCGCTTGGCCGACTCGAGATAAATCAAATTCTTGTGATCAGTCAAGACCACCACACGATGTTTAGCTCCCTCGAGCCAATGTCGCCACTCCTCAAATGCCCACTTCATAGCCAACAGCTCCCGATTACCGACATCATAATTCCGCTCGGCAGGCGAAAACTTTCTTGAAAAGAAAGCACATGGCTTCATCACAGAGCCATCGGGGCTTCTCTGCGACAAAACAGCCCCCGCTCCAATCTCGGAAGCATCAACCTCCACCTGGAAGGGAAGTGAGACATCTGGCTGACATAAGACCGGAGCCGAAGAAAACCGACGCCTCAGCTCCCTAAAGGCCTCCACAGCCGCAGAAGACCAATTAGTCACATCAGAACCCTTCTTGGTCAAATCCGTCAAAGGCTTAACAACGCCAGAAAAATTAGCTATGAAGCGACGGTAAAAATTAGCAAAACCCAAGAACTTCTGAAGACTCTTAACAGATGTAGGCTGCGTCCAGTCATGAATAGCCTGAACCTTGACTGGGTCCATCTCAATAGTAGAAGGAGAAAAAATGAAACCCAAAAAAGAAATCTTCTGGACTCCAAAAAGACATTTTGAGCCCTTCACAAATAAAGCATTGTCACGCAGGACCTGAAAGACCATCCTGACCTGCTTAACATGAGACTCCCAATCATCCGAAAAAAACAGAATATCATCCAGATACACAATCATAAACTTATCCAGATATTCACGGAAGATGTCATGCATAAAGGACTGAAAGACTGAAGGAGCATTAGAAAGTCCAAAAGGCATCACCAAGTACTCAAAATGGCCTTCAGGCGTATTAAATGCAGTTTTCCATTCATCACCCTGTTTTATACGCACAAGGTTATACGCACCACGAAGATCTATCTTGGTGAACCAACTAGACCCCCTAATGCGAGCAAACAAATCAGTTAACAATGGCAAAGGATACTGAAATTTGACCGTGATTTTATTCAAAAGGCGATAATCAATACAGGGTCTCAGGGAACCATCCTTTTTAGCCACAAAAAAGAATCCTGCACCAAGAGGGGATGAGGACGGGCGAATATGTCCCTTCTCTAAAGACTCCTTTATATAACTCCGCATGGCAGCATGCTCCGGCACAGATAAATTGAAAAGTCGTCCCTTAGGAAACTTACTACCAGGAATCAAATTTATAGCACAATCACAGTCCCTATGAGGAGGTAGAGAATTGAGTTTGGGCTCCTCAAATACATGCTGGTAGTCGGACAAAAACGTAGGGACTTCAGAAGGAGTGGACGAAGCAATTGACACCACAGGAGCGTCACCATGAATTCCCTGACAACCCCAACTTGACACCGACATAGCTTTCCAATCCAGGACTGGATTATGAGTCTGCAACCATGGTAGACCCAACACGACGACATCATGCAAATTATGCAGTACAAGAAAGCGAATCACCTCCTGATGAACAGGAGTCATGCACATGGTCACTTGTGTCCAGTACTGAGGTCTATTCGAAGCCAATGGTGTAGAATCAATTCCCCTTAGTGGAATAGGGAATTTTAAAGGCTCCAAATCAAAACCACAGCGCCTGGCAAATGACCAATCCATCAGACTCAGGGCGGCACCTGAATCTACAAAAGCATTAACCGGGTAAGATGACAGGGAACAAATCAGGGTAACAGACAAAATGAACTTAGGCTGTAAAGTACCAATGGTGACAGATTTATCAACCTTTTTTTTGCGCTTAGAGCATGCTGAGATAACATGAGCTGAGTCACCACAGTAAAAGCACAACCCATTTTGCCGTCTATAATTTTGCCGTTCACTTCTGGTCAGAATTCTGTCACATTGCATTGACATTCTTAATGGCTTCAGAAAGACCTTCTCTGAAATTTGCAGCCAGGGCATACTCATTCCACTGAGTAAGCACCGACCATTTCCGAAATTTCTGGCAGTACACCTCTGCTTCATCTTGCCCCTGCGAGAGGGCCAATAACGTTTTTTCAGCCTGGTTCTCAAGATTAGGTTCCTCATAGAGCAATCCAAGGGCTAGAAAAAACGCATCTACACTAAGCAATGCAGGATACCCTGGCGCCAATGCGAAGGCCCAATCTTGAGGGTCACCACGCAAAAAGGAAATGATAATCTTAACTTGCTGAACGGCATCACCAGAGGAACGAGGTTTCAAAGAAAGAAACAACTTACAATTGTTCCTAAAATTCAGGAACCTAGAGCTATCTCCAGAAAACAACTCCGGAATAGGTATTCTAGGCTCTGACATAGGACTGTGAACAACAAAATCCTGAATACTTTGAACCCTAGCAGCAAGATGATCCAGACTGGAAGCCAAGCTCTGGACATCCATGTCAGCAGCTGAACTCAGAGCCACACCAAGATTAAGAGGAGGAGAGAAGCTAGCCACAGCAGCTAGACACACGGCAACAACAACAACAACAAAAAAATTCTCAAGGCTTCTTTTCTCCTGCTTCTGCCATGCAATTAACACTTTACAGGCCGGCTGTACTGTTATGATCCTTAGTGGCTGAGGATCACGAATAGACCAGCAAGTGAATAAACTAAGGACAAGCTCTAGGGAGATGGTAACTGGACTGATCGCAAATCTGAACCTATCCAACACAACTAGAGGTAGCCAGTGAACGTGCCTAAAAAATTCCTAGACGTCTCGAGCCAGCCTGAGGAACTAGCTACCCCTAAAGAGAAAGAAAGACCTCGCTTGCCTCCAGAGAAATAATCCCCAAAGATATAGAAGCCCCCAACAAATATTAACGGTGAAGTAAGAAGAAGGCACATACGTAGGGATGAAATCAGATTCAGCAAAAGAGGCCCACTAGTACTAGAAAGTAGAAAATAGAGCAGGGGTCTATGCGATCAATAAAAAACCCTTACAAAATATCCATCCTGAGATTTCAAGAACCCACGCACCAACTAATGGTGTGTGGGGAGAAACTCAGTCCACTAGAGCATCCAGCAAGCGAGGGAATCACATTTTAGCAAGCTGGACAAGAAAACATGATAAACACTGCTGATCAAAAAAAGAGCAAACAAAACTTAGCTTGTCCTGGATGGACTGGGAGCAAGGTAGTCAGAAGGAATCTGAGTAGCACTGATTACATCGACAGCCGGCAACAAGTGGAAGTAAAACAGAGCTATATAGGAACCTCCCAGAGGATAACGAACCAGCTGATAGCCAGAGACCAGCAGGATAACAAACAAAGCCACCAGGGGGAGCCCAAAGCAAAAGTCACACCATACCACCAGTGACCACAAGAGGGAGCCTGAAAACAGAGTTCACAACAGCATGGCTGGCACTCTAGGCAGGCAGCCAGGTACTCTAGGCAGGCAGCCGGGTTCTCTAGGCAGGCAGGCACGGCTAGTGGGACTGGAACTGCTTTGGGTAGGACGGGAACATAGGCAAGTATGAATAGGGAACAGATGGGAACCAGTTCAGACTGGAGGGACAGGAACTGTTTCAGGAGACACGGGAACACAGGCTGGAATGAGTAGGAAAAGGCAGCAGGTAGAAACCAGTACAGACTGGAGGAACAAGGACATACAGGGCGTGGAGCGAGAGCAGAGCAAAACCACAAGGAGCGGATGCAAGGCAGAACCGCAAGAGGCGAAGCAAAGACCATTGCCGCAGAAGGTGGAGCAAAGAGCAGAGCCGAAGAAGGCAGAGCAAAGAGCAGAGCTGAAGAAGGCAGAGCAAAAAGTAGAGCCAAAGAAGGCGGAGCAAAGAGCAGAACCACTGGAGGCATAGAAATTGCAGAACCACATGAGGCAGAGCCAAGGGCAGAAACGCAGGAGGCAGAGCTAAGAGCAGAATGAGTGAACAAAAGAAAACACACAGCGGAATAGGAAAGGCTAGAGACAGGGATACAAACGGACACAGGTATAGGACTAAGTTCAGACAGTGTCAGGAACGGAACAAGGCATAGGAACAAGAACTCAGACCAGGGTATGAAGCCCCATTGGGTGGCAGAAACAAGAGTCACAGGTACAGGCCAGGGTACAAAGCCCCACTGGGTGGCTGTTACAAGAGACACAGGTACAGGCCAGGGTACAAAGCCCCACTGGGTGGCTGTTACAAGAGACACAAGTACAGGCCAGGGTACAAAGCCCCACTGGGTGGCTGACACAAGAGTAATAGCAAGACAGGACCTGGCACCTCAGCAGCAAGACACTAACTGAGGAAGTAAGTTGCTCAGCCCTCCCCCTAGGGGTGGGAATGCTTTAAGTACCTGATGACTCTTGGCAATTGGCAGGGGACACCTTAGGAAGGTGCAAACTGTCACTATAAGAATTAGGAAGTGCTGGGCCCCTAAGCATACAGCCAGGAAGTATGCTGCAAAGAAGGACATGAGCAGAGGACAGAACTCACAGCATGGCCCGGAGTACTGAGAAAGTTGGTGTGTAAGGCAGGTGGGGGATGGGAGGCCATGCAGTGATGCCGGCAGAGTTGTTACAAGTTTTAGTCGATAAATTCATCTTGCTTCCTGTTCCAAGATGAATCTATCCCATTGCCCCACCCGTGCTGGCCTCTCGACATTGTTAATTCACATAAATTTTATTTGCGACATCTGTCCTCCAAGTATCAGATTGATGTGTCTAGCAATTGGGGTATCTCTTCACTATGTCCCTGAGATGCTATCCAATCCTCCTCCTAAACTCCTTTTTTGTATTTCCAACATACTCCAAGCCACACATGCATGTGGCTTTGTAGATGACCCATTCTCTTCTGCAATTTATAAATGCTCTGATGTCATATTTCTCTCCTGTGGCTTTGTTAAAAAAAGACTTGCCTACATTCATGGCCTTACATGCTACCTAACCGCTATATTTGTAGCAGCCCATAGTTTTTTTTATCATGACAGCCATGTGGATTGTCGATGGGTGGTGAAGTGGCTATGCACAAGGCAATCTTTTAGGGACCCTCCTTTTGTATAGGTTATTTGTGGGTATGATGTTAGTAAGTCCCCAATGTTGCAGTCCATTTTTAGTACCAACCATTGTTTTTGTAGTATCGATCTCAATCCTTGGGCATTTTTGTTAAATGTCATGATGAACTGCAAACCTGAATTAGCCTCATTCTTTTTGTGGATTGAGGAGAGTAAATCAGTTCTATCCCTTTTTCAGGGCTTTCCTGTAGTCTTCTCTCAAAACCTTATCCAGGTACCCCCTCTCGCTGAATCTCCTTCTGGGAACCACTGCCTGTTGACTGAAGTTTTAGGTATCAGACCTTCATATTCTCAAGAATTGCTCTTTTGGGATCCTTTTCTTTTGTTGGGTAGGGTGGCTACTTTCCCATTTTAGGAGGGAGTTGGTTGACGTTGGTCTTCTGAAAGTGCTGGTACCAAAAGTGCCATCAAGCAATTTTACTATCAGGTTGTCCAGAAAGGAAAGCTTAGTGTAATTTGTTTCGCAGGTGAAGGAAAGTCCCATGTCATTGTCAGAGTATTAACAAAACTTGCAAATCTACTATTTGTACCTTTCTAGATAATAAAGACATCGTTAATATACCTAAGCCACATGACAATGCCATCACTACCCCTGACAGATTCCTCACCAAACACAACTGTTTCCTCTGGATAAAACCAATACGGTTTCCAATCACTGACAGCCGAATTTGAAATACAGCATTTTAATATGCTGCAAAACTGCATACATATTTACAGCCATAACAGGGCTTCCATAACACCTCAGTAGTGCCACAGGCTGATCGCCTCCATGCCATGCCGCATTGATGCGGTTATTGATGCAAAAGGAGCCCCGACCAAGTACTGAGTGCAGTTACTGAACATACATTTCAGTAGGCCAGCATTTCGGATTTCAAAATCATTTTTCAAGCTGCTGTTATAAAGTATTCTAATTTACTGAGATAATGACTTTTGGGTTTTCATTGGCTGTAAGCCATAATCATGAACATTAACAGAAATAAACGTGTGAAATAGATCATTCTGTTTGTAATGACTGTGTATAATATATGAGTTTCACTTTTTGTATTGAAGAACTGAAATTAATTAACTTTTTCATGATATTCTAAATTTGTGAGAAGCACCTGTAGTTATCACTTTTGCCTGGTGAGAATGTCTCCATCATGCTGGAAAAAGCATTGTTCATCACCAAATTGCTTATGGATGATTGGGAAAAGTTGTTTGTGGAGGATGTTAGATCCCATTCTTTATTCATGGCCATATTCTTAGGCAAAATTGTGATTGAGCCTCCCTCCGTGGATGAATAGCCCCCACACATGAATGATCTCAGGATGCCTTACTGTTGGCATGACACGGGACTCATGGTAGCGCTCACCTTTTCTTTTCCAGACAACTTCAGTAAGCACAGAAACATCTGACAAAAACATTTAAAAACACTGAAGCAGAAAAGTTTGTAAAAAATAAAATTTGTGTTATTCTCAAAACTTTTGTCAACCTACTTGATCAACTGAGGTAATGCAGCATTATACATCAGACTGTGAGCAGGTTAACGAGACCCCTGAATTGCGCATAAAGCATCTTTTATAAGTGCAGGTGTCCGAGCCTCCCAGAAAGCTGGCTTTGATCCCATCAGATAAAAGCTCTTCATTCAGATAGATAATTGTATATTTTAGATAGACGCAGCCACTGCAGTCGGTTATTACACTGCACCTGTCAGCCCAAAAGACCCTTCTGTCAGCTTTATCAATATACATGAAAGAAGAGAGAAAAACATTGTACATTCAATTCATCAGCTGCAAAATTGTAAGTCCCGTCAGTCTTCAACCTGTGACTGCTGCAAAACTACAACTCCCAATATGCCCATTAGGTTTTTGTTTATGATGGCATCCAGTCTGGACGATGCTCACAGGTTGGTGAACCCTACAACAAGATTGCAGTTTCAGCAAATTTGTGAAATTGTTCATCCTGGGCTTTCTAATTCATGAAAATGATGCTGGAGAAACCTGGCGGTGTTGGTCGGTTTGACTTACGCTGATGTACAGCGATTACGTCAAGCAGCGCGTAAAAAGATAAGAAGATTAAAAACAGATTGGGAACGAGTGATTGTTACGGCGACTGATCCAACATTCCACAGATTCCGAAAAATCATCTTTCGCACTCCACCGTGTATCTACGTTACCGGAACAAGCTGAGAAGAGGACAAGCTTCAGCTTACCTCAATGTCTACCTAAGAAGCCATGCAGATGGCAAATATAAGGTCAGAGAAATATGCGTTCTTCTGGTTCAGCCGCAGTGTGATGTCAATGACTAAGCTGAACAGACGTCAAGGCACTCCTTAAGAAAAATGGCGATTATTAACCCCTTCATGACCTTGCAATTTTCCACTTTTGCTTTTTCATTTTTCCTCCCCTTTTTCCAAGAGCCATGACTTTTTATTTTTCTGTCATCATAGCCATATGAGGGTTTGTTCTTTTGCGGGACGAGTTGTACTTTTGAATGACACCATTGATTTTATCATATAGTGTACTGGAAAACAGAAAAAAATTACAAGTGCGCTGAACTTGCAAAAAAAGTGCAGTTTCACAATTGTTTTTAAGGTTTTTTTTTTAACCATGTTCACTATTTGGTAAAACTGGCCTTCCAATATGATTCCACAGGTCAGTACAAGTACGCAGATATCAAACGTAGGTTTTTTTTTATTTAAGTGGTGAAAAAAATTAAAAAATATTTAGAATTGAGAGTTCTCAGTGGTTGATACCTTTTAACTGAAAAGATGGTAACAAATTGCAAGCTTTCAAGACTACACAGGTCTCTTCATCAGGCTAAGCTAAGACTAAAAGAAATTCTGAAGAACCACATATTTATGCACAACATAGCACAGGAAAAAGAAAAAAAAACATGGATAAGACAGGTGACATGAGGCAGAATTGCCATGAGTGATAAACAGTTATGTCCATAAATATTGGACCAGTTCTTAGATAAGGAGTGTTTTATTGTCCTCTGATTGGGGTCTGGTTTTGTTGTGATGACCTCACATGTTCTGAGGGGCAAGTTCCTTAGTTGATGTAAAAAGACATAAATCCATGCGACACATTCATTCCTGCACTAAAACTGTCAAAGGTCATCATCAGTTTATTGTCACGGGGAGACTAGGTGAGCGAGAGCTAATAACCCGGGCCCCTGCAATTTCCCTCAGACTAGGCAAATCCTGACTGCCCCTCTACCTGGAGTTTACACTGATGGTGTGCATGTCCAGGCCTCGAACCTCACCCTGTCTCCTGTTTCAACCCTAGGCTGAAACCTCCGTCCACCACCCAGTGAAGAGGTAATACACCAATACCCACAGTTAGCACAGACAAGGATAAAGGAAAATATACACCACGCCGCAGTCACTCAGGAATACACTATAAATGTGCAGGGCAAAATAAATACAAATATAGGAAGGAGTAAATAAGACAAAGGAAAATACACCACCAGCAACGAATCTCCAACAACCAGCTCTCCACTCCAGACCGAGATAACAACGCACAAGACAGAAGCTATAATCGGCGACGCCCAATGATCAGGAGAACTATTTAAAGGCAATAGGCATGGCCCAGCTTCCAATCCGAGGATCAGGTAAATTAACCCCGGAACAGCTAGATAAAATCTAGCCGACGCCAATGAGCACATAGTGGTCAAAAGCGGAATTACCGCTGTCTGTCGAACGACCTGGTCTGAACAGCGTCCGACATGACAGTACCCCGCCTTCTACGAGGGACCCCAGGGCCCTCACAGCTTATAGGACCCGGCTTGTCTGGATGGCGACGATGAAAAAACCTGACCAGCCGATCCGCATGAATGTCCGAGGCTGGTACCCAGGACCTCTCCTCAGGCCCATAACCACGCCAGTGAACCAAGTACTGTAAAGTGCGGCGCACTACACGAGAGTCAACCACCTTGGAGACTTCAAATTCCAAATTACCATCCACCAAGACTGGAGGTGGCATAGGCGCTGCGTCCACAGAACCCACCACCTTCTTTAGAAGAGACCTGTGGAACACGTTGTGTATCTTATACACCGTAGGGAGCTCCAATCGGTACGCTACTGGGTTAATGACGGCGGTGACCTTAAATGGACCAAAAAACCGTGGACCCAATTTAAGGGACGGTATTTTGAGTCTTATGTTTTTTGTGGATAACCACACCCAGTCATCCACACTCAGGTCCGGACCTGGCACACGCCTACTGTCAGCCACACATTTGTACCTAGCACCCACACTCAACAGGCGTTGTTTAACTCTCCTCCAGACTGACGACAATTGTGCTCCTAACTGGTCCTCCTCCGGAACGCCGGAAGAGCCCCTCTGACTCAAAGTACAAAATTGAGGATGTAGCCCATAAACACAAAAAAACGGAGACTCCCCAGACGACTCCTGGTGGTGATTATTGATGGCAAACTCAGCCAAAGGAAGGAACGTAGACCACTCCTCCTGGTTATCAGAGACAAAGCAGCGTAAGTACTGTTCCAAATTTTGGTTCATACGCTCAGTCTGACCATTTGACTGAGGATGAAACGCCGAAGAATGAGACAACTTGATCCCCAGCCGTGAGCAAAATGCTTTCCAAAATTTTGCCACAAACTGAGACCCCCTATCAGACACGATGTCAGACGGAACCCCATGAAGTCTGACCACCTCCTGCACAAATACCTGAGCCAGAGTCTTAGCGTTAGGCAACGAAGGCAAAGACACAAAGTGCGACATTTTTGAAAACCGATCAACTATCACCAAGATAACCGTGTTCCCAGCTGATGAGGGCAAATCAGTGATGAAATCCATGGAGATTTCCGTCCATGGCTTACTAGGTACCTCAAGAGGAAGTAGTGTGCCAACAGGACGGGAGCAGGGCGTCTTAGCCCTAGCGCACATGGTACAAGCTGACACGTATGAGACCACGTCCTGTCGGATCTTGGGCCACCAAAACCGACGTGACACCAACTCCAAGGTACCTCTAACCCCTGGGTGGCCAGCCAGGACAGCATCATGATGCTCCGCCAAAACCTTTAAGCGGAGATGAAGCGGTACAAAAGATTTGTTGATGGGAAGCTCAGATGGTACCTCCTCCTGAGCCTCGGCAATCTCAGCCTCAACCTCGGTAGTGAGAGCCGAAACCACAACACCCTTTTGGAGGATGGGTACTGGATCCTCCCGAGGTTCTCTCCCCGGAAAACACCTGGACAGAGCATCCGCCTTAGTGTTTTTAGACCCCGGTCTGTAAGTGACAACAAAATTGAACCGCGTGAAAAACAATGCCCAGCGAGCCTGCCTGGGGGACAGGCGCTTGGCTGACTCCAAATACAGCAGATTCTTATGATCAGTAATAACAGTAACCTGATGTACCGACCCCTCCAAGAAGTGTCGCCATTCCTCAAAGGCCAACTTGATTGCCAACAACTCCCTGTTGCCGATATCGTAGTTACGTTCGGCGGACGACAGTTTCTTGGAGAAATAGGCGCACGGACGCAAACCACTCAAAGATGAGCATTGAGATAGTACCGCCCACACACCAACCTCAAACGCATCGACTTCCACAACAAAGGGTTTTAATATGTCTGGCTGCACAAGAATGGGGGCTGAAACAAAACTGTTCTTAAGAAATTCAAATGCGCGCACAGCAGCCTCAGGCCAAACGGAGAAATTGGTACCCTTTTTAGTCATGTCAGTTAGCGGTTTAGCAATGATGGAAAAATCCTTGAAAAATTTCCTATAGTAGTTAGAAAACCCAAGGAACCGCTGAAGTGCTTTCAGGTTATCAGGACGTTCCCAATGCAGCACCGCTTGCACCTTAGCGGCGTCCATTTTAAAACCAGAAGCAGACACAATATAACCCAAGAAAGGCAACTCTTGAACAGAAAATACACATTTCTCAAGTTTAGCATACAGCTTATTCTCTCTGAGAAGCTGTAACACCTGCCTGACATGATTTAAATGAGCATCACGGTCGCAAGAATATATGAGGATGTCATCTAGGTACACGATAACGAATTTCCCCAAAACATGCGAGAACACATCATTGATGAAATGTTGGAACACTGCAGGTGCGTTAATCAACCCAAAAGGCATCACCAAATTTTCAAAATGACCCTCAGGGGTATTAAAAGCCGTCTTCCACTCATCACCTTGACGGACTCTTATGAGGTTGTACGCCCCCCTGAGGTCAAGCTTGGTAAACCACTTAGCACCCGCCACCTGGTTGAACAAATCTGGTATCAGTGGCATCGGGTATGGATCACGAACCGTAATCTGGTTCAACTCCCTGAAATCCAAACACGGGCGTAATCCGCCATCTTTCTTCTTCACGAAGAAGAACCCTGCTGCCACCGGCGAGGAGGACGGCCTGATGTGCCCTTTGCTCAAGCTTTCAGCAATATAATCTTTTAACGCTTGTCTCTCCGGACCGGAGATGTTAAACATCCTTGCTTTAGGCAACTTAGCCCCTGGTTTAAACCTGTTAGAACAGTCATAGGGACGATGTGGCGGCAACTCTGAACAACCCTTTTCAGAGAACACATCCACAAAATCCAGAAGTGACTCCGGAACGCTTGAAGTCACCGCAGCCACACATGTGGCCAGGCAATTCTCCTGGCAGAACTTGCTCCACTGAATTATGTCCTGAGTTTTCCAGTCAATTACTGGGTTGTGCATGGACAACCAAGGAAAACCCAAAACCACCTGAGCAGGAAGATTCCTGAGCACCTTACATGTAACCCGCTCGGAATGTAGAACCCCAATGTGGAGTTTCACCTCAGCCACAAATTCAGTAATCTCCCCCTGAGAGAGAGGAGCAGCATTGATGGTGACCACACGGATAGGATGAGACAGTTTTTCAATCCTAAAACCTGCTGTGCGCGCAAACTCCTCATCAATGAGATTTGTGGCTGAACCACTATCCACAAAAACAGTATTTGGCAGCTCACTGCCAGCGATAAAAACCTTAGCAGGAAGCATGCATTGAGAAACCACCATGGAGGATATACATAAGCTCAGATTGGTCTCCTCCACACCCTCTGAGCTTAGAAGTTTTCCGCCGTTGCATTTTTCTTAGACAGCAGAGGACAGATGTTAATAAAATGACCAGTTTTACCACAGTAAAAACAGGCTCCCTGCTTCCTGAGCTCAGGGGCTCGATTCTTAACATGTGATACCCCTGCGATTTGCATAGGTTCTGTGGGCTCACCTGCAGCAACCTCACGTGAACCTAAACCCTCTCCCATAGGCGGTGTCTCATGCTCCCCCTGACGCAAACGGCGATCAATGCGGACAACCAGACTCATAGCGGAATCTAGAGAAGCAGGAGTCTCGTACATCAGAAGGGCTTTTTTAACCCTTCCAGAAACCCCATGAATAAACTGACTCCGCAATGCTGGATCATTCCATTGTGTATTGATCGCCCAGCGACAAAATTCAGAACAGTAATCCTCTGCAACTCGCTCCCCCTGGCGAATAGTGCGTATCTTAGATTCTGCTAGAGCCATTCTGTCAGGTTCATCGTAGATTTTTCCAAGAGAGGAAAAAAGCTCTCCACAGAGTCAAATGCAGCAGAATCAGATGGCAAAGAAAATGCCCATGCTTGGGAATCCCCGCTTAACAATGACAACACCAGGCCCACACGCTGAGCTTCATTACCCGAGGAGATCGGGCGCATACGGAAATATAGTTTGCAAGCTTCACGAAAAGAAACAAATTTACTGAGTTCCCCAGCAAATTTTTCAGGCAGAGGGAATTTAGGCTCAGCAACTCTTCCTGTCGCTCCAGCTTGCACATTAGATACTGCTAGTCCCTGTTGCTGTACTGCCCCCCTCAACTCAGTGACCTGTAGGGACAGCGCCTCCAACTGGTGGGTTATGGAAGTCATGGGATCCATGACAAAACACAAAAAAAAGAAACCCTTTTTTTTTTTTTTTGTTGGGCCGATTATAATGTCACGGCAATGAACTATTTAAAGGCAATAGGCATGGCCCAGCTTCCAATCCAAGGATCAGGTAAATTAACCCCGGAACAGCTAGATAAAATCTAGCCGACGCCATTGAGCACATAGTGGTCAAAAGCGGAATTACCGACATGACATTTATATTCCCATACTCTTCTGTCTCTCTTAGGGTACCGTCACACAGTACCATTTTGATCGCTACGACGGTACGATTCGTGACGTTCTAGCGATATCGTTACGATATCGCAGTGTCTGACACGCAGCAGCGATCAGGGATCCTGCTGAGAATCGTACGTCGTAGCAGATCGTATGGAACTTTCTTTCGTCGCTTGATCACCCGCTGACATCGCTGGATCGTTGTGTGTGACAGCGATCCAGCGATGTGTTCGCTTGTAACCAGGGTAAACATCGGGTAACTAAGCGCAGGGCCGCGCTTAGTAACCCGATGTTTACCGTGGTTACCAGCGTAAACGTAAAAAAAACAAACAGTACATACTCACATTCCGGTGTCAGTCCCCGGCGTCTCAGCTTCTCTGCAGTGTGAGCGCCGGCCGGAAAGCGAGCACAGCGGTGACGCGGTGACGTCACCGCTGTGCTTTCCGGCTATGGCGCTTACACAGTGGAGAGAAGCAGAACGCCGGGGACAGACACCAGAATGTAAGTATGTACTGTTTGTTTTTTTTACGTTTACGCTGGTAACCAGGGTAAACATCGGGTTACTAAGCGCGGCCCTGCGCTTAGTTACCCGATGTTTACCCTGGTTACCGGGGACTTCGGCATCGCTCCAGCGCCGTGATTGCAACGTGTGACCGCAGTCTACGACGCTGGAGCGATATTCATACGATCGCTGCGACGTCACGGATCGTGCCGTCGTAGCGATTAAAATGGTACTGTGTGACGGTACCCTTAGATTTGAAGCTACCTTTTAAAACTTTTTAAAACAAGTAATTTCATGTCCATAATGTTATGATTTGGTAGGCAAAAATGTATTGCCACAGGTAGATCCATTCTTTTTTCTCTTGTTGTGTGGCGGTGAGAATTCATTCTTGTTCGAAGCTTTTGCCCTGTCTCCCCCACATACAGACCCCCAGTTGGATATTTAGTACAAATAATTAGATACACCACATTAGACGTGACGCAGATGAAAGTACCTGGTATCTTGTAGTCCTGATGTGAATTGGGGATCTTTATCTTGTCTGTGGTCATTATAAATGGACAGGTTTTACATTTTTTCTGATTGCAGGGAAAGGTTCCTGCAGCTGTTGGAGAGGACAGGGAGCTCTTGACAATGATGCTTCTTAGATGTGGGGGCTGCCTAAAACACAGTAGTGGGGGGTCTGGAAAAATGGATTGTAGTCGGGCATCTTTTTGTAGTAAAGGTTGTAATTTCCGTGCACCTTAGCACCTCCAGATTTGGATTGTAGGTAACTACTAGAGGTACCCGGTTATTTTATTCTTTGTCAATTCTGTCAAATTCAAAGTAACTGTGGGTGAGGATGAATTTTATAAGTTTCACCACAGAATCCGCATCAGTCCCCGTGTTTTCCAGGAAGAATTTGCAGGCATTTAATCCATCCTGGTGTGGGATATTGGAGTGCAAAGACTCCCACATCCATGGTGACCAGGATGGTTCCTTCTGGTAGAGGACCTATTGCTGATAGTTTATTCAATAGGTCAGTTGTGTCCTGAATGAAGCTGGGTGTATCCTTTACCAGGGGTGTACCGTGTTAGCCAGTAGATAGAAAAATATTTAGAATTGAGAGTCCTCAGTGGTTGATACCTTTTAATGACTAACTGAAAAGATGGTAACAAATTGCAAGCTTTCGAGACTACACAGGTCTCTTCATCAGGCAAAGGCTAAAAGAAATTCTGAAGAACCACATATTTATGCACAACATGGCACAGAAAAAAAACAAAACATGGATAAGTCAGGTGAAATGAGGCAGAATTACCATGAGTGATAAACCGTTATGTCCATAAATATTGGACCAGTTCTTAGATAAGGAGTGTGAATGTTTTACTGTAGTCTACCTGGGGTCTGGTTTTGTTATGATAACCTCACATGGATTGAGGGGCAAGTTCCTTAGTTGATATAAAAAGACAAAAATCCATGCAACACATTCATTCCTGCACTAAGACTGTCAAAGGTCGTCATCAGTTTATATTCCTATACTCTTCTGTCTGTCTTAGATTTGACAGGGCAAAAGCTTAGAACAAGAATGAATTCTCACCGCCACACAATAAGAGAAAAAAGAATGGCTCTACCTGTGGCAATACATTGTTGTCTCCCAAATCATAACATTATGGACATGAAATTACTTGTTTTAAAAGGTAGCTTCAAATCTACGAGAGACAGAAGAGTATGGGGATATAAACTGATGACGACCTTTGACATTCTTAGTGCAGGAATGAATATGTCGCATGGATTTATATCTTTTTACATCAACTAAGGAACTTGCCCCTCAGACCATGTGAGGTCATCACAACAAAACCAGACCCCAATCAGAGGACAATAACACACTCCTTATCTAAGAACTGGTCCAATATTTATGAAAATAACTGTTTATCACTCATGGTAATTCTGCCTCATGTCACCTGTCTTATCCATGGTTTTTTTTTCTGTGCTATGTTGTGCATAAATATGTGGTTCTTCAGAATTTCTTTTAGTCGAGCCTGAAGAGACCTGTGTAGTCTCGAAAGCTTGCAATTTGTTACCATCTTTTCAGTTAGCCATTAAAATCTATCAACCACTGTGGACTCTCAATTCTAAATATTTTTCTATCTACTGGCTAACACGGTACCAAGATATATATCTTTCCTGTATCAAAATGGAGGATACCAGAATGTACCGCATTTTTATGGATCTTAAACCACTTCTGAAGAAACGTGCACAAATGGACAGCGACATTTTTTTCCTATCTAAATGCAAAAAGGAGAATCTAATTCCCAAAGGACTCTGGATTACAAACCCAATTCTTCATACCTACACCTACAATACCCATTATGCACAAAACCTGTGTCACAGGACTTCTGAGAGATTAAGGAATCATCTTTTGCATGTCTGCTACAGCATAAAGAGTAAAGTCCAAGGGCAATTTGAAACGCTGAGGAAAACACTTACAGAAGACACAGAGCAAAAATTACAACAATGCTACAACAAATTACGGACCCTTCTGATTCATACAAGGAAAAGAAACTGCACAGATTGTGCCTCAATTCAGGACTCTATGCAAACAGATGCAAAACAAAGCCAAAACCTGACAACTTGGACAACCACTCCATTCCAGACACAAAAGCATCTAACTGTGTCATTAATCTCTCAGATTATAAACCCAACAAAGTGGAGCTGGCCGTGCCTTCCAGAGGACTCTCATTTTGTCCTACTAAGGCCCTGGATAAGACTGAACTCTGCAGTGATATGGAACATTTTTTTAGGAGATTGCGCCTGAGGGAATATTTCAATGATACAGACGATTCAGAACCCAGCTGGATTGACGGAAAAGGGATCCTAACAACCAAGAAGAGGTCAGACTGGTCACCTCCACCTGGACGCGACCCTCATTTGGATAAATATATAGACTCCTTCAGACATTTGATAAAATCCACCATCATAGATACTAACAGGAGACAAGCATCCAACATCAGTGCCCAGTAGAGAAAGGCCATACAGTCTCTGAAAACCAACAAAGAAATCATCATCAAACCTGCTGACAAGGGTGGTGCAATAGTCATGATGAACACATCAGACTATATGAAGGAAGCAAACAGACAACTTATGGACACGCTACTACAAAAAATTGGAGTCGGATCCTACACAGGACTATTACAAGGAACTAAACAAGTTGGTATCTTGTCTGCCCGATGAATCCATAGGAGCCGATGACCTGATACCAGAAAGTCCAAGAACAGGGACATTCTACATGCTTCCCAAAATCCACCAATCTGGAAATCCAGGAAGACCAATTATTTCATGTGTGGGCACCCTTACTGAGCAGGTATCTGGATGGGTAAAGGGTATTCTTAAACCCCTGGTAAAGGATAAACCCAGCTGCATTCAGGACACAACTGACCTATTGAATAAACTATCAGCAATAGGTCCTCTACCAGAAGGAACCATCCTGGTCACCATGGATGTGGAATCTTTGTACTCCAATATCCCACACCAGGATGGATTAAATGCCTGCAAATTCTTCCTGGAAAACACAGGGACTGATGCGGATTCTGTGGTGAAACTTATAAAATTCATCCTCACCCACATTTACTTTGAATTTGACAACAAGGTCTATCTACAGGTGGCTGGCTGTTGTGAACTATACTTCTTGGCTCCCTCTTGTGGTCACTAGTGGTTTGGCACTTGGATTGTCTTTTCCCAGGTTGGTTTTCACCTGGTTCGTTAGGCCTGGGGTGTTGCTATTTTAACTTCCTGGATTCTCAGTCCAGTGCCTGGCATCGTTGTAATCAGTTCATTTCTGTTTGCTCCTGTCTTCAGGTCCTGGTTCTTTGCAAGATAAGCTAAGTTCTGCTTTCTTATTTTTGTTTATTTGCATTCTTCATATTTTTGTCCAGCTTGTACAAAATGTGATTCCTGATATCGCTGGAAGCTCTAGGGGGCTGATATTCTCCCCCCTCACCGTTAGTCGGTTCGGAGGTTCTTGGATATTCAGCGTGGATATTTTGCAGGGTTTTTTGCTGACCATATAAGTCATCTTACTATCTTCTGCTATTAGTCAGTGGGCCTCTCTTTGCTAAAATCTAGTTCATTCTTACGTTTGTCTTTTCTTCTTACCTCACCGTTATTATTTGTTGGGGGCTTGTACTATAACTTTGGGGTCTTTCTTCTTGAGGCAAGAGAGGTCTTATTTTCCCTGATAGGGTTAGTTAGTTCTCCGGCTGGCGCAAGATGTCTAGGATCAACGTAGGTACGTTCCCCGGCTACTGTTAGTTGGTTGTGCTAGGATCAGGTATATGGTCAGCCTAGTTACCACTTCCCTATGAGCTGGTATTTATGTTTGCAGACTTTGCTGAAATCTCTGAGATCCTCTGCCATTGGGATCATAACAGTATGCCAGGCCAAGGGAATAGTTAATGCATTGCAGAAGCGGGATTAAAAGAAAAGAAGTTCTGAGTTTTGTTTTTTTTTTCTTTCTTCCTTCCCCTTTTTCTCTGAGTGGCTTGAAGCTTTGCTGCAGACATGAATGTTCAGACCTTGATTACTAGTGTGGATCAGCTTGCTGCACGAGTGCAGGGCATTCAGGATTTTGTTGTTAGCAGTCCTATGTCAGAGCCTAAGATACCTATTCCTGAGCTGTTCTCTGGAGATCGATTTAAATTTAGGAATTTTAGGAATAATTGTAAATTGTTTCTATCTTTGAAACCTCGTTCGTCTGGAGATTCAGCTCAGCAAGTTAAAATTGTTATCTCCTTCTTGCGTGGCGACCCTCAGGATTGGGCTTTCTCGTTGGCGCCAGGAGATCCGGCATTGGCGGATGTTGATGCGTTTTTTCTGGCGCTCGGATTGCTTTATGAGGAGCCTAATCTTGAAATTCAGGCAGAAAAAGCCCTACTGGCTATTTCCCAGGGCCAGGATGAAGCTGAAGTGTATTGCCAAAAATTTCGGAAATGGTCCGTGCTTACTCAATGGAATGAATGTGCTCTGGCCGCAAATTTCAGAAATGGCCTTTCTGAAGCCATTAAGAATGTGATGGTGGGTTTCACAATTCCTACAAGTCTGAATGATTCTATGGCGCTGGCTATTCAGATTGATCGGCGGTTGCGGGAGCGCAAATCCGCTAATCCTCTGGCGGTGTTGTCTGAACGGACACCTGTCTCAATGCAATGTGATAGAATCCTGACTAGAACCGAACGACAAAATCATAGACGTCAGAATGGGCTGTGTTTTTACTGTGGTGATTCTACACATGTTATATCAGCATGCTCTAAACGCCTAACCAAGGTTGTCAGTCCTGTCACCATTGGTAATTTGCAGCCTAAATTTATTTTGTCTGTGACTTTAATTTGCTCATTGTCTTCCTACCCTGTTATGGCGTTTGTGGATTCAGGTGCTGCCCTGAGTCTTATGGACTTGTCGTTTGCCAAGCGCTGTGGTTTTGTCCTGGAGCCTTTAAAAGTTCCTATTCCTCTCAGAGGAATTGATGCTACGCCACTGGCGGAAAATAAACCGCAGTATTGGACACAAGTGACCATGTGCATGATTCCTGAACATCGGGAGGTGATTCGTTTTCTTGTTCTGCATAAAATGAATGATTTGGTCGTTTTGGGTCTGCCATGGTTACAGACCCATAATCCAGTTTTGGATTGGAAGGCTATGTCTGTGTCGAGTTGGGGTTGTCAGGGAATTCATTGCGATTCTCCGCCGGTGTCTATTGCTTCTTCTACTCCTTCAGAAGTTCCTGAGTATTTGTGTGATTATCAGGATGTATTCAGTGAGTCCAGGTCCAGTGCTCTTCCTCCTCATAGGGACTGTGACTGCGCTATAGATTTGATTCCTGGCAGTAAATTTCCTAAGGGACGATTATTTAATTTGTCTGTACCCGAGCATTCCGCGATGCGTTCTTATGTCAAGAAGTCTTTGGAGAAGGGGCATATTCGTCCATCCTCTTCCCCTCTTGGTGCGGGATTCTTTTTTGTGGCCAAGAAAGACGGGTCTTTGAGACCTTGTATAGACTATCGGCTTCTGAATAAAATCACTGTTAAGTTTCAGTATCCTTTGCCACTATTGTCAGACTTGTTTGCTCGGATTAAGGGTGCCAAGTGGTTCACCAAGATAGATCTTCGTGGTGCGTACAACCTTGTGCGCATTAGGCAGGGAGATGAATGGAAAACTGCATTTAAAACGCCCGAAGGTCATTTTGAGTACTTGGTGATGCCCTTTGGGCTCTCTAATGCTCCCTCAGTGTTTCAGTCCTTTATGCATGATATCTTCCGGAAGTATCTAGATAAATTTATGATTGTTTATCTGGATGATATTCTGTTTTTTTCTGATGATTGGGATTCTCATGTAAAGCAGGTCAGGATGGTGTTTCAGGTTTTGCGTGATAATGCTTTGTTTGTGAAGGGCTCAAAGTGTCTCTTTGGAGTGCAGAAGGTTTCCTTTTTGGGTTTTATTTTCTCCCCTTCTGCTGTGGAGATGGACCCAGTCAAGGTCCGAGCTATTCATGATTGGACTCAACCCACGTCTGTTAAGAGTCTTCAGAAGTTCTTGGGGTTTGCTAATTTCTACCGTCGTTTTATCGCTAACTTTTCTAGCATTGTTAAACCTTTGACGGATATGACCAAGAAAGGTTCTGATGTGGCTAATTGGGCTCCTGCAGCCGTGGAGGCCTTCCAGGAGCTGAAGCGCCGGTTTACTTCGGCGCCTGTTTTGTGCCAGCCTGATGTCGCACTTCCCTTTCAGGTTGAAGTGGATGCTTCTGAGATCGGTGCTGGGGCTGTTTTGTCGCAGAGAGGCTCTGGTTGCTCTGTGATGAGACCATGTGCGTTTTTCTCTAGGAAGTTTTCGCCTGCTGAGCGGAACTATGATGTTGGTAATCGGGAGTTGTTGGCCATGAAGTGGGCATTTGAGGAGTGGCGTCATTGGCTCGAGGGTGCTAAGCATCGTGTGGTGGTCTTGACTGATCACAAAAATCTGATGTATCTCGAGTCTGCTAAGCGCCTGAATCCTAGACAGGCTCGTTGGTCATTGTTTTTCTCTCGTTTTGACTTTGTGGTCTCGTACCTGCCTGGTTCGAAGAATGTTAAGGCTGATGCTCTTTCTAGGAGCTTTGTGCCTGACTCTCCTGGAGTCTCGGAGCCAGCTGGTATTCTTAAAGAGGGAGTAATCGTGTCGGCCATATCTCCTGATTTGCGACGTGTGTTGCAGAGATTTCAGGCTGGTAGACCTGACTCTTGTCCACCCGACAGACTGTTTGTTCCTGATAAGTGGACCAGCAGAGTTATTTCCGAGGTTCATTCCTCGGTGTTGGCAGGGCATCCGGGAATTTTTGGTACCCGAGATTTGGTGGGTAGGTCCTTTTGGTGGCCTTCCTTGTCACGGGATGTGCGGTCATTTGTGCAGTCCTGTGGGACTTGTGCTCAGGCTAAGCCTTGTTGTTCTCGTGCTAGCGGGTTGCTTTTGCCCTTGCCCGTCCCGAAGAGACGTTGGACACACATTTCCATGGATTTCATTTCTGATCTTCCGGTGTCTCAAGGAATGTCTGTCATCTGGGTGGTGTGTGATCGTTTTTCCAAGATGGTCCATTTGGTGCCCTTGCCTAAGTTGCCTTCCTCTTCCGATCTGGTTCCTTTGTTTTTTTCAGAATGTGGTTCGTTTACACGGCATTCCTGAGAATATCGTGTCCGACAGAGGATCCCAGTTTGTGTCCAGATTCTGGCGATCTTTTTGTGCTAAAATGGGCATTGATTTGTCGTTTTCATCTGCCTTTCATCCTCAGACTAATGGCCAAACGGAGCGAACTAATCAGACACTGGAGGCTTATTTGAGATGTTTTGTTTCTGCGGACCAGGATGATTGGGTGACCTTCTTGCCATTGGCTGAGTTTGCCCTTAATAATCGGGCTAGTTCCGCTACTTTGGTTTCGCCATTCTTCTGCAACTCTGGTTTTCATCCTCGTTTCTCCTCGGGTCATGTTGAGTCTTCTGACTGTCCTGGGGTGGATTCCGTGGTGGATAGGTTGCAGCGGATTTGGAATCATGTGGTGGACAACTTGAAGTTGTCACAGGAGAAGGCTCAGCGTTTTGCCAACCGCCGCCGCGGTGTGGGTCCCCGACTTCGTATTGGGGAATTGGTTTGGTTGTCTTCTCGGTATGTCCCTCTGAAATTTCCTCTCCTAAGTTTAAGCCTCGCTTTATTGGTCCTTATAAAATTTTGGAAGTTCTTAACCCGGTTTCTTTTCGTTTGGATCTTCCGGTGTCGTTTGCCATTCACAACGTGTTCCATAGGTCTTTGTTGCGGCGATACGTTGTGCCTGTGGTTCCTGCTGTTGAGCCTCCTGCTCCGGTGTTGGTTGAGGGTGAGTTGGAGTACGTGGTGGAGAAGATCTTGGATTCTCGTCTCTCTAGACGGAGGCTTCAGTATTTGGTCAAATGGAAGGGCTATGGTCAGGAGGATAATTCCTGGGTGGTCGCCTCTGATGTTCATGCGGCCGATTTGGTTCGTGCCTTCCATGCTGCTCATCCTGATCGCCCTGGGGGTCTTGGTGAGGGTTCGGTGACCCCTCCTTAAAGGGGGGGTACTATTGTGAACTATACTTCTTGGCTCCCTCTTGTGGTCACTAGTGGTTTGGCACTTGGATTGTCTTTTCCCAGGTTGGTTTTCACCTGGTTCGTTAGGCCTGGGGTGTTGCTATTTTAACTTCCTGGATTCTCATTCCAGTGCCTGGCATCGTTGTAATCAGTTCATTTCTGTTTGCTCCTGTCTTCAGGTCCTGGTTCTTTGCAAGATAAGCTAAGTCCTGCTTTCTTATTTTTGTTTATTTGCATTGTTCATATTTTTGTCCAGCTTGTACAAAATGTGATTCCTGATATCGCTGGAAGCTCTAGGGGGCTGATATTCTCCCCCCTCACCGTTAGTCGGTTCGGGGGTTCTTGGATATTCAGCGTGTATATTTTGCAGGGTTTTTTGCTGACCATATAAGTCATCTTACTATCTTCTGCTATTACTCAGTGGGCCTCTCTTTGCTAAAATCTAGTTCATTCTTACGTTTGTCTTTTCTTCTTACCTCACCGTTATTATTTGTTGGGGGCTTGTACTATAACTTTGGGGTCTTTCTTCTTGAGGCAAGAGAGGTCTTATTTTCCCTGATAGGGTTAGTTAGTTCTCCGGCTGGCGCGAGACGTCTAGGATCAACGTAGGTACGTTCCCCGGCTACTGTTAGTTGGTTGTGCTAGGATCAGGTATATGGTCAGCCTAGTTACCACTTCCCTATGAGCTGGTATTTATGTTTGCAGACTTTGCTGAAATCTCTGAGATCCTCTGCCATTGGGATCATAACAGCTGGCACAGCAATGGGAAGTAAAATGGCCCCACAGTATGCAAATCTTTTCATGGCCAAGCTTGAAAGCGACTGTTTGTTCTCATGTCTTATTAGGCCTCTGGCCTACTACCGCTACATTGATGATATTTTAATCATCTGGACGGAGTCTGAGCCACAGCTAAAGACGTTCCATGAACAGTTTAATCAATTTCATCCTACCATCAACTTGACACTCAACTACTCCTGTACTGAAATTAACTTTTTGGACACCACCATTAAGCTGCAGAACAATAAAATAGAGACATCCCTGTATCAGAAGCCAATCGACCTTCCAACATACCTTAAATGGGACAGTTTCCATCCAAAACACATAAAAAACTCCATTGTCTACAGCCAAGCCATCAGATACAATCGTATATGTTCCAACCCAATGGATAGGGATATTCACCTTGGTCGCCTCAGAAAGACCTTTTTAAATCAAGGCTACCATCCAAGAACAATTGAAAACCAGATTACAAGAGCCACCAGAATATCAAGGAATCACCTGCTACATTACAAAGCTAAAGAATAAAATAACCGGGTACCTCTAGTAGTTACCTACAATCCAAATCTGGAGGTGCTAAGGTGCACGGAAATTACAACCTTTACTACAAAAAGATGCCTGACTACAATCCATTTTTCCAGACCCCCCACTACTGTGTTTTAGGCAGCCCCCAAATCTAAGAAGCATCATTGTCAAGAGCTCCCTGTCCTCTCCAACAGCTGCAGGTACCTTTCCTTTCAATCAGAAAAAATGTAAAACCTGTCCATTTATAATGACCACAGACAAGATAAAGATCCCCAATTCACATCAGGACTACAAGATACCAGGTACTTTCAGCTGCGTCACGTCTAATGTGGTGTACCTAATTATTTGTACTAAATGTCCAAGTGGGGGTCTGAATGTGAGGGAGACAGGGCAAAAGCTTCGAACAAGAATGAATTCTCACCGCCACACAATAAGAGAAAAAGGAATGGATCTACCTGTGGCAATACATTTTTGTCTCCCAAATCATAACATTATAGACATGAAAATACTTGTTTTAAAAGGTAGCTTCAAATCTAAGAGAGAAGAATATGGGAATATAAACTGATGACGACCTTTGACAGTCTTAGTGCAGGAATAAATGTGTTGCATGGATTTATGTCTTTTTACATCAACTAAGGAACTTGCCCCTCAGACCATGTGAGGTCATCACAACAAAACCAGACCCCAATCAGAGGACAATAAAACACTCCTTATCTAAGAACTGGTCCAATATTTATGGACATAACTGTTTACAACTCACGGTAATTCTGCCTCATGTCACCTGTCTTTTATCCATGTTTGGTTTTTTTCTGTGCTATGTTGTGCATAAATATGTGGTTCTTCAGAATTTCTTTTAGTCGTAGCCTGATGAAGAGACCTGTGTAGTCTTGAAAGCTTGCAATTTGTTACCGTCTTTTCAGTTAGCCATTAAAAGGTATCAACCACTGAGGACTCTCAATTCTAAATAATTTTCTATCTACTGGCTAACACGGTACCAAGATATATATCTTTCCTGTGTGAAAATTTTTTTGAAATTTATAAGAAAAAAATTTAGTCTATGCCATCATTTTCCGAGACACATAACATTTCAATTTTTTGGGATCTGGGGATTATTTTTTGCACCTTGAGTTCACGTTTTTATTGAAATCATTTTGGGGTAGAGACGACATTTTCATCTCTTGCATTTTATTGCAGAGTTGCAGTGGCCAAAAAAAACATAATTCTGCCATTTTGATACTCTTCTCTTGTTTAGCTGTTTACTGATTGGACTACGGTAATTGTGTCTATATTTTGGTAGATTGGACATTTCTAAACACAGTGATAACAAATATGTGTATTTTCTTGTTGAATTTTTTATTTTCAATGGGGCAAAAGGGAGGTGATTTGAACTTGTGTTTTTTTAACGCTTTTCAAAAACTTTTTTTTTCACAATTTTTACTGACTTCAATAGTTCCCTTAGGAGACTTGAAGCCTGCGATTGTCTGATTGCTTGTGCAATATGAGTCGCCTGCCAGGGCCGTGGGGTACTCGGTACCGGGTCCTGCGTTCACAGGGGATGTCACGGTGGCGACCTGGTCCATGGCCCTGGGCGCCCATGTAAAAGGGGAAAGTCTTTAAAGGGAATAAAGTTTATGTTCGTGACGCCACCTGTGGTATTCGGTCAGTGGAGACCGACGCTGCTTTAAGGGGTCCTCTGGGGTGATGTTATGGCAGGTAGATGGTATACCTTCCCACAGGTGAAATATGTCCCCGGGGCCCAGGGGATGGAAGATGGTACATGGCGCAGTAAGGAATGAGGACAGAGGTTTGCAGTCTCTTTACCTTGTTTACTGAAGACTTCAGGCAGCCACAGTCCAGGGCACCAGATCACAGGACAGGCAGGGTCCAGCTGGCTTGGAGGCAAGTCAGGAGTCCCCTTATCCAGGTGGAAATCAAAGCCTTCCTCTAGTGCCATGGTGTTGTAGTCCCTTACTGCCTATGGCTTCAGGTAAGGTCCTCACAGATGTTCTCTCTCTGTTCCCTGTATAGGATAGGACACAACCCGTATGACTGGTGACTTGAGTCTGTTTATAGGGACTCTAACACGCCCCGGGCTCTAAAGGTGTCACCGTGTCTCCTGGGTATTAAGGCGGACAGGTATCGTGAAGTTCAGCTGTCCTGCCGGTCTCTGATGTAAGTCGTGGAGGGCCTTACAACCTCTGTGTTCCGACTACCAGTCTCTGCACCTCAGAAGGAGGCAGCCTGCTCAGGGCTGGTCTCCCCCTGGTATCCTCTCCTGTGCTTTGCTCTCCTGCACGTTCACTGCAATATATTCGGCTTTCTGAATGTCTCTTTCCAGGAACTGCTGCACTGCGGCTACACAGCTCCATAAGCCCTCTTCTGCCTCAGACTGATCCAGTCTGTTTCCTGGCAAGAACTGTCTGAAACTGAAACTGAACTAACTTTCCCTCCAACTACCCTATATATGAGAAGTCACCTAGTAAATAGTATCAAAAGCTCCCCCTGTTGGCCTGGAGTGTGAATGTGTTGCATGCTTGTGTTTACCTGGTTACAGTTATCCCTTCTTGCCTTCAAGCGTAACATCACCTCCCCTGTGAGGAAAGCAATGCTACTGTGATGACCAGGACCCTGGGGCGCCACACAATACATAGCAGTGCATCTGCACCGCTATGTATTGCAAAAATCACTATCTTCTATGAATGTCCCAGCGTTGACAGTAGATTCACAATGATAGGCACGGGGGTCTTCTGCAGACCGCCAGCAGTCATGACAACACATAATCACCCTGTCATCCTGTGACATGGATGCCGATGGGGGAGATTTGTGACGCATTTACATCTGCCACTTGTTAAATCCCGATGTCAGTGACCAGTGCCTCCACCCGCGACTGACAAAGGGACTTGATGGCTGATTAAATCAGCCATCAAGCCTGGGGAAAAATGCAGGCTCATAGTGTGAGTGCGGATCAAAGGCAGGAGCACAACATTTGACGTACATATACATCAAAAAAAGTGAAGAGGTTAGTACAAAAATTCTGAATAAAAAAGTCTAGTTTTGACAATAGCTTTATCTACAAAAATGCTTTAGTCTTCTACATGTTGAGCAACAGATCTTATTATCATTACCGGTCTTGTAGTGTCACAAAAAGCGGTGTCACTTTTAAGTATATTTTTGGAGCCCCCTGACCACTAAGTTTACATAAGTGAATGAAATAAAATCATCAATTTTTCATGCAGAAATAAAGATGGACAATTTTTCTTGTCATTGTCATTTGTATGGCATCATCCATGTTCTACATTAAAAAATAAAAAAATGAATAAAAAGCACAATATTTTTTCCATTAAATCTTTGTAATGGATCCATTAAAAACGGTGTCCCTATTACATCTGTTTTTTTGTTTGTATGCACCCACTGAAATGTATAGGAAAGTCTCATCCAAAATATAGATTGACTAGCAAGCCTATTTTCACCTTCATGACCAGGCCATATTTTAAAACTCTCTGAGTGACATGATTCACATGAAACTCCCAAAAGATCCACTCACTATAATGAGGCAGGAAAGTTATTCTGTACTCCCTCTGTTCAGTGGTGTCCTTCTTTTCAGAAGTGGACCCCGCTTTTATGCCCACCGATGAAGAAGGACACCGCCAGATCAAAGATCAGACAGCGTCCACAGTGCCTCCAACTGCCTCATTATATGGAATCTTTTGCTAGAGGTTCCGTCTGAATCATGCATTTCACAGATTTACATGGTAACCCCGGTGTAAGCACTAAACACGGAGTGCAGGATAAAGGTGCACCGAGCCTTACTGCGATCTTTGGGAGGCAGAATGAACAAATCAACAGCAGGTGAAAAATTGGTTTTATTTCTTTTTTATGCTGTTCCTTGGGTGGTTTAAGTGATTAGGCGACATTATTCTTCGGGTCAGTGGAATTACAGTGATAACAGATTTATATTTTATGTTTGGCTGTTGTCACACACTAAAAGACCTTTTTATTGCAAAAACTAGCATTGCTATATATTAAGAGCTATAATTTTCCATATTTCGGCAGAGGGATGTGATGGCGTGTTTTTTGCAGGACGAGCTAACGTTTTTATTGGTACCATTTTTAAACCCTTAGTGACAGAGTCAATTTGGTACTTAATGACCGAGCCAATTTTTACAATTCTGACCACCGTCACTTTATGAGATTATAACTCTGGAACGCTTCAACGTATCCTGCTGATTCTGAGTTTGTTTTTTCGTGACATATTGTACTTCATGCTAGTGGTAACATTTCTTCGATATTACTTGCGATTATTTATGAAAAAACGGAAATATGACGGCAATTTTTAAAATTTTGCAATTGTCAAACTTTGTATTTTTATGCCCTTAAATCAGAGAGATATGTCACAAAAAATAGTTAATAAATAACATTTCCCACATGTCTACATTACATCAGCACAATTTTGGAAACAAATTTTTTTTTTGTTAGAGAGTTATAAGGGTTAAAAGTTGACCAGCAATTTCTCATTTTTACAACACCATTTTTTTTGTAGGGACCACATCACATTTGAAGTAATTTTGAGGGGTCTATATGATAGAAAATAACCAAGTGTGACACCATTCTAAAAACTGCACCCCTCAAGGTGCTCAAAACCACATTCAAGAAGTTTATTAACCCTTTCACAGGAACTGAAACAATGTGGAAGGAAAAAATGAACATTTAACTTTTTTTGCAAACATTTTACTTCAGAACCATTTTTTGTTATTTTCACAAGTGTAAAAACTGAAATTTAACCATAAATTTTGTTGTGCAATTTCTCCTGAATACGCCGATATCCCATATGTGGGGGTAAACCACTGTTTGGGCGCACCGCAGAGCTTGGAAGAGAAGGAGCGCCGTTTGACTTTTTCAATGCAGAATTGGCTGGAATTGAGATCGGATGCCATGTCACGTTTAGAGAGCCCCTGATGTGCCTAAACAGTGGAAACGTTCCACAAGTGACACCATTTTGAAAACTAGACCCCTTAAGGAACTTAACTAGATGTGTGGTGAGCACTTTGAGCCCCCAAGTGCTTCCCAGAAGTTTATAAAGTAGAGCCGTGAAAATAAAAAATCACATTTTTTCTACAAAAATGATCTTTTTGCCCCCAAATTTTTATTTTGACAAGGATAACAGGAGAGAAATTAGACCACAAAAGTTGTTGTGCAATTTCTCCTGAGTATGTCGATACCTCATATGTGGGGGTAAACCACTGTTTGGGCACACCGCAGAGCTTGGAAGAGAAGGAGTGCCGTTTTACTTTTTCAATGTAGAATTGGCTGGAATTGAGATCGGACACCATGTCGCGTTTGGAGAGCCCCTGTTGTGCCTAAACAGTAGAAACCCCCCACAAGTGACCCAATTTTGGAAACTAGTCCCCTTAAGGAACTTATCTAGATGTGTCGTGAGCACTTTAAACCCCCAAGTGCTTCACAGAAATTTATAACGTAGAGCCGTGAAAATAAAAAATCCTTTTTTTTTTCCTCAAAAATGATTTTTTAGCCTGCAATTTTTCATTTTCTCAAGGGTAGCAGGAGACATTGGACCCCAAAATCTGTTAACCAGTTTGTCCTGAGTACGCTGATTCCCCATATGTGGGGGGGGCACTGTTTGGGCACCCATCGGGGCTCGGAAAGGAAGGAGCGCCGCTTGGAATGCAGACTTTGATGGGATAGTCTGCGGGCATCATGTTGCATTTGCAGAGCTCGTGATGTACCTAAACAGTATAAATCCCCCACAATTGACCCCATTTTGGAAACTAGACCACCCAAAGAGCTTATCTAGGTGTGTGGTGAGCACTATGAACCCCCAACTGCTTCACAGAAGTTTATAATGTAGAGCCATGAAAATAAAAAAAAATCATATTTTTTCCACAAAAATGATCTTTTCACCCCCAAATTTTTACTTTCACAAGGGTAACAGGAGAAATTGGACCCCAAAATTTATTCTGCAATTTATGCTGTGTAGGCTGATACCCAATATGTGCGGGTAAACCACTGTATGGGTGCATGGCAGAGCTCGGAAGGGAAGGAGCGCCGTTTTGGAATGCAGACTTTGATAGAATGGTCGGCGGGCGTTATGTTGCGTTTGCAGAGCCCCTGAAGTACCTAAACAGTAGAAACCCCCAACAAGTGACCGCATTTTGGAAACTAGACCCCCCAAGGAACTTATCTAGATGTGTTTTGAGAACTTTGAATGCCCAAGTGCTTCACAGAAATTTATAATACAGAGTCGTGAAAATAAAAAAAAAAAGATTTTTTTAGCCCCCAAATTTTTATTTTCACAAGGGTAACAAGAGAAATTGGACCTCAAAAGTTGTTGTCCAATTTGTCCTGAGTACACTGATACCCCATGTGTGGGGGGGGACCACTGTTTGGGTGCATGGCAGAGCTCGGAAGGGAAGGAGCGCTGTTTTGGAATGCAGACTTTGATAGAATGGTCTGTGGGCGTTAGTTTGCGTTTGCAGAGCGCCTGATGTACCTAAACAGTAGAAACCCCCCACAAGTGACCCCATTTTGGAAACTAGACCCCCCCCCAAGGAACTTATCTAGATGTGTGGTGAGAACTTTGAATGCCCAAGTGATTCACAGAAGTTTATAATGCAGTCGTGAAAATAAAAAATATATTTTTTTCCACAAAAAAGATTTTTTAGCCCCCAAGTTTTTATTTTCACAAGGGTAACAGGAGAAATTGGACCCCAAAAGTTGTTGACCAATTTATCCCAAGTACGCTGATGACCCATATGCAGGGGTAAACCACTGTTTGGGCGCACGGCAGAGCTCAGAAGGGAGGGAGCACCATTTGACTTTTTGAGCGCAAAATTGGCTGTGGCGTTTAGAGACCCCCTGATGTACCTAAACAGTGGAAACCCCCCAATTCTAACTCCAACCCTAACCCCAACACACCCCTAACCCTAATCCCAACCCGATCCATAATCCTAATCACAACCCTAACGATAATCACAACCCTAACCCCAAAACAACCATAACCCTAATCAGAACCCTAAATCCAACACACCCCTAATCCTAATCTCAACCCTAACCTCAAACCTAACCCTAATCCCAATACAGCCCTAACCCTAATCCCAACCCTAACCTTAACCCTAATCCCAAACCTAACCCTAATCCCAAACGTAACCCTAATGCCAACCCTAATCCAAACCCTAACCCTAATCCCAACTTTAACCCTAACTTTAGCCACAACCCTAGTCCTAACTTTAGCCCCAACCCGAGCCCTAACTTTAGCCCCAACCCTAACCCTAACTTTAGCCCTAACATTAGCCCCAACCCAAACCCTACCCCATATTTAGCCCCAACCCTAACCCTAGCCCTAACTTTAGCCCCAACCCTAATCCTAGCCCTAACTTTAGCCCCAACCCTAACCCTAACCCTAAATTTAGCACCAACCCTAACCCTAAATTTAGCACCAACCCTAACCCTAACCCTAAATTTAGCCCCACCCCTAACCCTAACACTAAATTTAGCCCCAACCCTAACTTTAGCCCCAACCCTAACCCTAAATTTAGGCCCAACCCTAACCCTAACTTTAGCCCCAACCCTAACCCTAAATTTAGCCCCAACTCCTCTAGCTGCCGGCCAGCAGATCATGGCGGGCGCACTGCACATGCACATGAGCCCGCCATTTTCTTACCGGAGGAAGAAGCCGGCGGCCAGGAAGGGACACAGGAGGGCCCAGGGACACCGGTAAGTATAACAGGGTCCCCGAATCCCCCTATTTCTCTGTCCTCTGATGTGCGATCACATCAGAGGACAGAGAATTACACATCGCTTTTTTTTTCTTTTGCGGTGGCCGGTAAACAGTTAATTACCGGCGATCGCAAAGCAGGGGTCGGTAAAAACCGACCCCGATCATGTTCTTTGGGGTCTCGGCTACCCCCGGCAGCCGAGACCCCAAAGATCTTCCGGGTGCCCTCCTGGCGGGCGCACTGCGCATGCGCCCGCCATTTTTTGGCCGGAAGATGGCGGCGCCCATCGGGAGCCACGAGGAGCATCGGAGGAGACAGGTGAGTATCGGGGGGCGATTGAGGACCCCATTTCTCTGTCCTCTGATGTGCGATCACATCGGAGGACAGAGAAATTAAATGGGAAATCGCGTTTTGGTTTTTTTTGCGACCGCCGGTAAACGGTTAATTACCGGCGATCGCAACCCGGGGGTTGGTAAAAAAACCCCGAATCATGTTCTCTGGGGTCTCGGCTACCCCCGGTAACCGAGACCCCAGAGAAAATCCGACTCTGGGGGGCGCTATTCACTTTTTCCACAGCGCCGTTAATTAACGGCGCTGTGGTTTAAGTACCCTTAACTGCCGCCGTTAAAAGGCGTATCGGCGGTCGTTAAGGGGTTAAGCACATTACATTTTTTGATCGCTTTCTAGTTTTAGTTTTTCTTGCTGCAGCTGAGTGTTTTATATCTGTTAGCCAGATTAAGTACATGTGGGGATTTCCTACAAGCAGGCAACCCCCACATGTACTTATGCTGGCTATCAGATGTAAATCATTCAGCTGCGGCAAGAAAAACTAAAACTCCGAGCACTAAAAAATACTCGGAGGACCCCCGAGCATGCGCGAGAAATCTCGAGTAACGAGTATATTCGCTCATCACTACTTTCTATTCCAATTTTTGGGATGCAGAATGAACAAAAAACAGTAATCCAGGAATTGTTTTTATTTTGTTTTCTTTTCATGCTGTTCCGCATGTGGAACAATTAATAAGGAAGCTTTATTCTTCTGGTCAGTACAATTACAGTAATAAGTCATATATATCATTTTAAGTTTTGGCGCTTTTACACAATAAAAACTTTTATAGAAAAAATAATTATTTTTGCATAACTGTATTTTGAGAGCTATAACTTTTTTTTATTTTTCAGCTGATGGAGCTGTTTAATGGCTTGTTTTATGCGGAATAAGATGATAAACCATTTTTATTTACATGCATCTATGTGATCATGTTTTATTGCACTTTTTGTTCCGCAGTATGATGAAAAAGTATAGTTCTGCCCCTTTTTTTTTTTAAGGTGTTCACTGAAGGGGTTAAGTAGTGTGACACTTTTATAGGTCGGGTCGTTCTGGACCTGGCGATTCTGTTACATACACCAACAAAATTTATTTGGCATCACTGGGACGTCACCTGAGCATCAAATAATCTGAATTATTAGCTGCCCATTTAATCAGAGGAATTTGCCATACAGTTTCTCTTTTTCTTAGGATTTTATGAAATTCCATATTAATTTCTGGATTATCAAATGCCAAATTAAAGGATATTCACAGTATTGATGTATTGTAAAATGTACACATAAATAGAAATGTTATAATACAACAATGAATTGAATTTCCTTTAATTCAGCACTTAATAATCCAGAAACGGATACGGAATGTCACAAAATTAGAAGGATAAATACTGTGTATATAAAATATGAGCTGTGTTTCTCTAATCTTATTCAACCCCTGATGGTTCTTCTTTAGGATGGACATTTCCCTTAGAAAGTACAAAAATAAAACCATTCTGGCGTGGATCCGTTCGCTATCTCATCTTCCTGGAACACGTGAACATATTTCAGAATTGTCTGATCCCTTAAGATCCGCCTGAAGAAAGCGTTCGCTAATATTTAATACTCGTAATGGAATGAGATTAAAGATGTTAGAGCGCTGCAAAATCACAGGGGAGCGATGAGATCAGTCTATATGGCGGCTTTCTACTGCCACAAAACAAAATGTAATATCATAGAAATTTTTAAAAATCCACAGTAAAATCCTGTGGTCGTCCTGTTTTGTCAACTATATGAGCGGATGTCTTTGTATCTGATCCTATTAAAGCCACGTCAGAGCCAATATGGCCGCAATTATAACTACAGCGGAGGTTGTCGCCAATCTTTACTAGGATGTTGAATAGACAATGAGCCTTTTTTATTTTTAGATGACCTGGGTACAATTTATCCCTTTCCTGCCGCAAACAATTTTAATTTTTTCCTTCCATTATTCCTATAACCATAACTTTTTTTTTATTTTTCCTTCAGCATAGCCATATGTGGGTTTGTTTCTTGTTTGGATGAATTGTAGTTTTGAATGACATCATTCATTTTACCGTATAATGTACAGAGAAATTGGAAAAAAAAAATGCAAGTTTGACATTTTATGTTTGGTTGTCATTCCTACACCATTCAGTGTCCAGTAAAAATGACCTGGTAACATGATTTATCAGGTCAGCATGATTATAGCGACACCAAATATGTGCAGTTTTTTTATATACTTAAAAAAAAATGAAGGCAACATACATTTAGAAAAAAGTAGAAATTGTGACTTAATAGCCCATTGGGGCTCAGCGACCTTTTCCCAGGGCCAACCGCACCAGCATATGGTCTCACAAGAGGTCTGAGGATCTCATCTTGGTACCTAATGGCAGTCAGGTTACCTCTGGGGAGCGCTGTGCGGCCCTCCATAGAAATGTCACCTCACACCATTACTGACCCACTGCCAATTCGGTCATGCTGAAGGATGCTGCAGGCAGCAGATCATTCTCCACAGCGTCTCCAGACTCTGTCACATGTGCTCAGTGTGAACCTGTTTCATCTGTGAAGAGCACAGGGAGCCAGTGGTGAATTTGCCAATCCTGGTGTTCTGTGGCAAAAACCAAGCGTCCTGCACGGTGTTGGGCTGTGAGCACAGCCCCCATCTGTGGACGTCGAGCACTCAGACCATCCTCATGGAGTCGGTTTCTAACTGTTTGAGCAGACACATGCACATTTGTGGCCTGCTGGAGGTCATTTTGCAGGGCTCTGGCAGTGCTTCTCCTGTTCCTCCTTGCACAAAGGCTGAGGTAGCGGTCCTGATGCTGGGTTGTTGCCCTCCTACAGCCTCCTTCACGTCTCCCAGTGTACTGACCTGTCTCCTGGCAGTGCCTCCAGCCTCTGGACACTACGCTGACAGACACAGCAAACCTTCTTGCCACAGCTCACATTGATGTGCCATCCTGGATGAGCTGCACTACCTGAGCCACTTGTGTGGGTTGTAGAGTCCGTCTCATGCCACCACGAGTGTGAAATCACAACCAACATTCAAAAGTGACCAAAACATCAGCCAGAAATCATTGGTACTGAGATGTGGTCTGTGGTCCCCACCTGCAGAACCACTCCTTTATTGAGTGTGTCTTGATAATTGCCTATAATTTCCATCTGTTGTCTATTCCATTTGCACAACAGCATGTGAAATTGATTGTCAAACAGTGTTGCTTCCTAAGTGGACAGTTTGACTTCACAGAAGTTTGATTTACTTGGAGTTATATTCTGTTGTTTAAGAGCTCCATTTATTTTTTTGAGCAGTGTATATATATATATATATATATATATATATATATATACACATATATATATATATATATATATATATACATACACACACTCACATTTATATATAAAGAATAATAGTTATTAAAAATAACTAATAAAATTAGTTATTAAAAATATTCTGACCTTCATAAAAAATGTTTGTGCTGTCATTTTCTGAGACTTTTATCTCTTTAAGCTTTCTGTTGATGGAGGTGTGAGAGGGTCTGTTTTTCTCACGTAGCTAGCTGAAGCTTTATCGATTTTGAGGTACTTATGACATTTTGGTCCATTTTTGCATTGCATTTTAAGGGAATGTGCGTCAACCAGAAAATGTCATTTCTGGCATTTCACTTTTTTTATTTTGCATTACAGGTGTTTACCCTATGGGTTAAATAATTTTACATTTTTATAGATCAGATTTTAAAGAGGCGGTGAAATCAAATATGCAAGTATATTTTTTATTATTTTAATTTCTTTATTTGGGGCCGGTAAAAACGAGGGCGACACAAACTTTCGTGTTTGTTTGTTTGTTTGTTTTTATAATATTTTTTTAAACTTTTATTTTTCACTGTATTTTTTTACTTGCCAGTAGGGGACTTATACCTCAAATCGTATGATCGCTTGTATTAAATACTGTATTACTTCTGCATTGAAACACCAAGATCAGGGCAATGTGGGTCTTCAGTAGTCCCTGGCTGCCACAGCAAAGTCATTGTCACACGGCAACCGATGGAGGCCTTAAATTGATGCCGGGCAGGAATTGTATAACCTAAATGCAGCTGTCAGATAGTTGCATTTTAAGGCTATGTGCACACTTTGCGGGGTCCTCTGCGGGTTCTCCCGCAGCGGATTTGATAAATCTGCAGGGCAAAACCGCTGCGGTTATCCCTGCAGATTTATCGCGGTTTGTTTTGCGGTTTCCGCTGCGGGATTACTCCTATACTATTGATGCTGCATATGCAGCAATATGCAGCATCAATAGTAATGTTAAAAATAATGAAAGATGGTTTATACTCACCCTCTGACGTCCCGATCTCCTCGGCGCTGCACGCGGCGGTCCGGTTCCAAAGATGCTGTGCGAGAAGGACCTTCGTGACGTCACGGTCATGTGACCGCGGCGTCATCACGGTCATGTGACCGCGACGTCACCGCTCACACAGCAACCCTGAGACCGGACAGCCGCGTGCAGCACTGAGAGGTGAGTATATCATTATTTTTTATTTTTATTCTTTTTTTTTTACACTAATATGGTTCCCAGGGCCTGGAGGAGAGTCTCCTCTCCTCCACCCCGGGTACCATCTGCACATGATCCGCTTACTTCCCGCATTGTGGGCACAGCCCCATGCGGGAAGTTAGCTGATCAATGCTTTCCTATGTGTGCAGAATCACAGCAATTCTGCACAAAGAAGTGACATGCTGCGGAATGTAAACCGCTGCGTTTCTGCGCGGTTTTTCCCGCAGCATGTGTACAGTGGATTGCGGTTCCCATAGGGTTTACATGTAAATGTAAATGCTATGGAAACTGCTGCGGACCCGCAGCTACAGAAACGCTGCGGATCCGCGGTAAAACCCGCAAAATGTGAACATGGCCTAAGGGGTTTTCTGATTTTGTAAAACCTCTCTTCTCCAGCTGCAGTTTGTTTTGAAAATAAATAAATAAACTGCGCTTTCACCCTCCCTGGGTCCAGTGAAGCCAGAAAACCCCTTTAACTGGTTAGGCTATGTGCACACGTTGCGGATTTTGCTGCGGATCCGCAGCTGCAGGTCCGCAGCAGCTTTCCATGCGTTTACAGTACAATGTAAACCTATGGAAAACGCAATCCGCAGTGCCCATGCTGCAGAAAAAAAAAGTGCGGAAACGCTGCGGGTTACATTCCGCAGCATGTCAATTCTTTGTGCGGATTCCACAGCGGTTTACACCTGCTCCATAATAGGAATCCACAGGTGTAAAACCGCAGGTGGAATCCACGGTAAATCCGCAGTAAATCCGCAGGTAAAACGCAGGGCCTTTTACCTGCGGATTTCTCAAATCCGCTGTGGAAAAATCCGCAGAGCTCAAAACTACGTGTGCACATACCCTTAAACATCAGCGATTGGAGGCAGGTGCTGGCTGTGTTAAACAGCTGGCACCCACTGTGAATGTTGAAAGCTCAGCTCCTGAGTCCACACCAAACATGTGCTGCATATAGTTGTTTTCCATCACCAGCACAGCTGGTAAAGGTATGATCCAGGGCCGTATTTGCCACTAGACACTTGAGGGCACGTGCCTAGGGCGGGACGATGCGGGGGGGGGGGGCGGCACCTGAGCAAGTTTTTTTCAGTTTTTTTTTTTTTTAATTAAAGTCCGGGGTCACCTCCCAACCGACTGCCCCCCTGGCCGCCCGCCTGCCTGCCTCCTTGAAGACGTTATACGCACCTTACTCCAGCGATGCCTGGTCTCAGCACTGGCAGCTCGTCCTGTGTGAGCGGTCACATGGTACCACTCATTAAGGTGATGAATATGGACGCATATTCATGACCTTAATGAGCGGTACCACCTGACCGCTCACACAGGAAGAAGGTGCTGTGCCGGGACAGAGATGGAGGGATGTTCGGCACGGTGTGGGAAAGGTGAGTATGACAGCCAGGGAGGACGGGGGGAGGATGAAGAAGGACGGGGAGCCGAGCCATGCAAGATGCAAGATGGGAGCGGGGAGCCGAGACATGCATACAGGATGGGAGGAGGGGTGAGATGAGCCATGCCTACAGGATGGGAGGGGGGTGAGATGAGCCATGCATACAGGAGGGGAGGGGGGAGATGAGCCATGCATACAGGATGAAGGGGTGAGATGAGCCATGCATACAGGATGGGAGGAGGGGTGAGATGAGCCATGCCTACAGGATGGGAGGGGGGGTGAGATGAGCCATGCATACAGGAGGGGAGGGGGGGAGATGAGCAATGCATACAGGAGGGGAGGGGGAGATGAGCAATGCATACAAGATGGGAGAGGGGAGATGAGCCATGCATACAGGATGGAAGGTGGGGGGAGCCGAGCCATGCATACAGGATGGGAGGGGGGAGATGAGCCATGCATACAAGATGGGGGGAGATGAGCCATGCATACAAGATGGGAGGGGCCATTATGCAGTATGGAGCATCATGTGTGGCCATTATACAGTATGGAGCATCATGGGTGGCCATTATACAGTATGGAGCATCATGTGTGGCCATTATACAGTATTGAGCATTATGTGTGGCCATTATACAGTATGGAGCATCATGTGGGGCCATTATACAGTATAGATCATGTGTGGCCACTATACAGTATGGAGCATCATGTGTGGCCATTATACAGTATTGAGCATCATGTGGGGTCATTATACAGTATGGAGCATCATGTGGGGTCATTATACAGTATGGAGCACTGTGTGGCCATTATACAGTATTGAGCATCATGTGGGGTTATTATACAGTACTGAGAATTGTGTGGGGTCATTATACAGTATGCAGCATCATGTGGGGCCATTATACAGTATGGAACACTGTGTGGCCATTATACAGTATGGAGCATCATGTGTGGCCATTATACAGTACGTAGCATCATGTGGGGCCATTATACAGTATGGAGCACTGTGTGGCCATTATACAGTATGGAGCATCATGTGGGGCCATTATACAGTATTGAGCATCATGTGGGGCCATTATACAGTATGGAGCACTGTGTGGCCATTATACAGTATTGAGCATCATGTGGGGCCATTATACAGTATTGAGCATCGTGTGGGGTCATTATACAGTATGGAGCATATGTGGGGTCATTATACAGTATGGAGCACTCTGTGGCCATTATACAGTATTGAGCATCATGTGGGGCAATTATACAGTACTGAGAATTGTGTGGGGTCATTATACAGTATGCAGCATCATGTGGGGCCATTATACAGTATGGAACACTGTGTGGCCATTATACAGTAGGGAGCATCATGTGTGGCCATTATACAGTACGCAGCATCATGTGGGGCCATTATACAGTATGGAGCACTGTGGGACCATTATACAGTATGGAGCACTGTGTGGCCATTATACAGTATGGAGCATCATGTGGGGCCATTATACAGTATTGAGCATCATGTGGGGTCATTATACAGTATGGAGCACTGTGTGGCCATTATACAGTATTGAGCATCATGTGGGGCCATTATACAGTATTGAGCATCGTGTGGGGTCATTATACAGTATGAAGCATATGTGTGGCCATTATACAGTACGCAGCATCATGTGGGGCCATTGTATAGTATGGAGCACTGTGTGGCATTATACAGTATAGAGCATCATGTGTGGCCATTATACAGTATTGAGCATCATGTGGGGTCGTTATACAGTATGGAGCACTGTGTGGCCATTTTTTTGTGTTTATAATTATTGTTTATGAAACAGTGTGATCAGCAGTACTAAATGGGTGTGGTTGGGGAGTGGATATGGGTGTGACTAGTCGTGAAATAGGTGTGGTCAGAGGCATGGCCTAAAATTTGCCACTTTGTCCCACTTTCCCTTCTTCAAAAGTTGGGAGGTATGATACTGCATTTGCCGGATCGCTGTATTGTAGTATCACAGTGCACAGAAAAAGTGCCATAGTGCCTAATTATGCAGGTAAAAACCAGGTGAAAAAAGTCACAATAATTAAAAATAGCTCTTGGAATAAGTTAGCGAGCACTGTGTACATGTCTGCACTCAGGGATGTGAAATGATGTCACAGTGAGGCCGGTTTCACACGTCAGTGGCTCCGGTACGTGAGGTGACAGTTTCCTCACGTACCGGAGACACTGACACACGTAGACCCATAAAAATCAATGCATCTGTGCAGATGTCATTGATTTTTTGCGGACCGTGTCTCCGTGTGCCAAACACGGAGACATGTCAGTGTTCGTGGGAGCGCACGTTTTACACGGACCCAATAGAGTCAATGGGTCCGCGTAAAACACGGACCTCACACGGACATTCTCCGTCTGGGGTCCGTGTGCGTGCAGGAGACAGCGCTACAGTAAGCGCTGTCCCCCCCACATGGTGCTGAAGCCGGTATTCATATCTTCCCTGTAGCAGCGTTTGCTATAGAGAAAATATGAAGAATAGTGTTAAAAATAAAGATCCATGTGTCCGCCGCCCTCCCACCCCCTGTGCGCCCCCCCGCTGGTCAGAAAATACTTACCCGCTCCCTCGCTCCTTCCTGGTCTGGCCGCGCCTCCTACTGTATGCGGCCACGTGGGGCCGATCATTTACAATCATGAATAGTCGGCTCCGCCCCTATGGGAGGTGGAGCCACATATTCATGACTGTAAATGATCGGGCCCACGTGACCGCATGCAGGAGAAGCCGCGGCCAGACCAGGAAGCAGCGAGGGAGCGGGTAAGTATTTTCTGACCAGCGGGGGGGGGCGCACAGGGGGTGGGGGGGCGCACAGGGGGTGGGGGGGCGCCGGACACATGGATCTTTATTTTAAACACTATTCTTCATATTTTCTCTACAGCAAACGTTGCTGCAGGGAAGATATGAATCGCAGCTTCAGCACCATGCAGAGTGGGTACCACACGCTCCGTGTGGTACCCACTCGCCATACGGGCGGCACACGTGTGCCGCACGTATGGCATCCGTGAGTTCCCAGGCACATGGACACGGATAACTCCGGTACCGATTTATTCCGGTACCGGAATTATCTGGACGTGTGGGACAGCCCTGAGTGAAGGAAGCCAGATGTATTGCTGCATGTTAGGCCGGTTTCACACGTCAGTGGCTCCGGTACGAGTGGTGACAGTTTCCTCACGTACCGGAGACACTGACTCACGTAGACACATTAAAATAAATGTGTCTCTGCACATGTCAGCGTGTTTTCACGGACCGTGTGTCCGTTTGCAAAACACGGAGACATGTCAGTGTTCGTGGGAGCGCACGGATCACACGGACCCATTAAAGTCAATGGGTCCGTGTAAACACGTATCGCACACGGATGCTGTCCGTGTGCCATCCGTGTGCTGTCCGTGTGCGTTTTTCCTGTCATAGGGTTAAAATTGTAAAAATTGTTGCAATACACGGACACGGACACACGTACAGCACACGTACAGCACACAGACAGCACACGGACCCTAAAAACGTACTCACGGACATCACACGGATCCCACACAGATGGCCTACGTGAGCACACGGACACATGGACACAGATAACTCTGGTACCATTTTCTCCGGTACCAAAATTATCTGGACGTGTGAGACTGGCCTTAGATGGCATTGAAAACGCTATCTTGCTAAAGGGCAAATGTACTGGCAAGAACAGCACCACTCTATAGATAGGCAGGAATGGTCCCAAGCTGCAAGGCAAATCTAGGAATGACCCAAGACAATTACAGGGAAACCCCCTTGGATTTTGGTACCCAGAATCACAGGTCAAAAAATGATTTATAAAAACATGTCTTGAGAGTGGGGCCTGGTTAGTACTTGAATGGGAGATGCCTGTGAATACCAAATGTTGTTTGCGATGTACATCACTATTTACATTTAGAATTATTAGAATTGATCCCTTTATGTTTTTGTTTTTTTTGCACAAAAATTCTGCTGTGTGTAACTGTCCAAGCAAAGTGGATGTGATTTCATGAGAACTGCGCCCCTGGTGGTCCAAAGATGCGGCTGAACTGTGTGGTTCTGGTGATTTTTTTTCTCGCTTGTCTTCTATGTGGAGCCTAAAAAAAAGTATGTAAAGAACTGCAGTTACTTTTTAAGTGCAGAATCAAAGCTTTTCTGTACTATAAAAACACATTAAAAATGCGGCTTCACATCTGCACCAAAAACCAAATCATATACTAGCGAAAAAAAGAGGAGCATGGATACTCAACTTTGTAAGAAAATACTACATTTTATTTGAAGATACAAAAAAATATATCATACAGACAAAATAAAACAGCATGACAGAATACATAAAAAAAATTCCAGCATGCGGACAGGAGGAAAAGCAACCAGTACACTGGGGGATAGGGCACGCTACCAAATACGACCTGGGTAAGTCTGGAATAGTTCAAAAAAGGACCTATATGCTTGCCATAAGAAAAAGTCTCAGAGGGAACAACGCCCTCTACACATAATAAGTATACATGTCCCAATATAACTAGTATCATGTGACCAGTAAGAACTTACCCATTATGAATCGCGGTCTGTGTGTTGCCTTCCCACGACCCCTGACGCGCGTTTCGCACGATGGCTTTTTCAAAGGGGAGGTGACAAGGGTGTCTTGCTATAACTGCACCATTTATAGGAAGTCGGATATCAAGTTTAATTGGCGCATGCGCATCTAAGCCCCGCACATAAAATAGTGCAATCTCGATTGGCGTCATTGTGCGGCGTGTGTGTGGGCGGAAAACCGCCTATGGTACCAATATACATCCGCGCCGCACAACACATGGACGCCGTGGAGATTAGACACTGTCAGGTGAGTAGAATTGCGCATGCACACTGCTTGTGCCGATGTTCCCGGAAGTCTATACTACCTGGCCCGGAAATGTATGTGTCCTAGTGCGCCTGCGTGTAACGTGCATCTAGTATCTCCAGATCCACAGCTACGTTACCATGGAAATTCGGGTAAATATGCACGTGCGCACATCGAGTGATATAACCAACGGGATGTAAAGAGTTAGTTACCATCACAATCCCGTGCCTATACATAACCAATACTCCATGTACCTAAATTAAGTTTTAGAGTATATGTCCGTATGCCAGGATGTAAACCCTAAAAATACCCACACAGAGATCTAAGTGAGAATATAATAATACCAGATATATATATCTAAAACACCATATACACTAAAAAACAAGGATCAAGCCATAAGCAATCAATACGTGTAGCATCTAGAATACCTGATCCAAACAGGAGTAACTATGAGTAACCATCCATAACATAAAACCCAGTGTAAAATAAATCAGATGTCTAGATATAAAATCTAGAACAGAGTGGAAAATATCAAAAAGTTTTTTTCCCCATATAAAACCATAATGATTATAACAAAGAGATATGTTTACAAAAACAGATACATATGTGTCAAAAACTTAAACCCTCAACAAAGAGGATCAGACAGAAGAAGGATTATAAATTAAGCTACATTTCTACTTCCAACTGTCGATGGGACATGATGCGAGAGATCTTGGAAAAGCATTGGTCGATACTACGTAGCGACAATGTTTTGGCTGCTCATCTATCAGAGTCTCCACAGATGACACAGAGAAGGAGCAAAAATCTGAGAGACCATTTAGTAAGCAGCCACTACGTGGCGAAACAAGTAACCATTTTCAATCAGGGAAGTAAGAGATTGGGATGTTTCCCGTGCGGATCGTGCGTGGCATGCCCCAACATAAGAAGGTGTGGAACCTTTAAATCCTCTGATGGGAGAAGGGAATATAAAATTAGGGAATATATTTCCTGTAAGACATCTTATGTGATATATTATGCCATCTGTCCCTGCTCCCTAATATATGTGGGTCTCACCTCAAGAGAACTCAGGGTGAGGACCCGGGAACATGTCCGCGAAATTAAAGCGGCCAAAGTGTCCGATATTTCAATTTTGAAGACCTTGCCCAGGCACTTCAGGGAACACCATGGATGTGACCCCAGGGGGCTGGAAGTAAGGGGTATCGACTGCGTCCATGGAGGTATCAGGGGCGGTAATTTGAAAAAAATCCTCGCCCAACGCGAATGTAGGTGGATCACTATTCTCGACACAATATCACCAAAGGGTCTAAACGAGAAGATTACATTTGTCCCTTTTTTATGATCCACACGTTTTCTGATACTTTAGGTGTCATCTTTTGTCATTTCTTGTCTCTCCACCCCGGGGGTTCCTGTCCCTATGGTTTGCTCTATGTATATTTGGATAAGTTATAGTTATAAAATCTATATATCCTGGAGCCCTGCATGTATTTTAACTATGTGTGTCTTTCGTCATTTTAATCATTTTTTATTTATGTATATTTCTCGTAGCATGTTTTTCCACATGTGATATGCAAATTTCTGCACCAGTCCTTCGGAGTTGGATATCAGGATTGTTCCACAATACAGAAGAACACAATCTACTGACACCTGCACTGAGCACTTTGCTGGGATTTGAACTGGATGAAGGAGGAACCCTTAGGGGGACTTTTTCTACATATATATTCTATATTTTCACCATTTATGTTGTATTTATTATTTTTTGATTTTGTGTTTTTACACGTTTATGTTTTTGTTGGTACACTTCATTGACATATATTATTCATGGAATTTTTTGGTATTTATCATTATTCTCCAGATTTGATATCTGGATATATGGTTTATTTCACACATGGTGTTACCTTATAGTCACTTATGCACTTTGATACACATATGTACGTGTGTGTCGAATGCAGTGATCCACGCATTTTTGACACATATGTATCTGTTTTTGTAAACATATCTCTTTGTTATAATCATTATGGTTTTATATGGGGAAAAAAACTTTTTGATATTTTCCACTCTTTTCTAGATTTTATATCTAGACATCTGATTTATTTTACACTGGGTTTTATGTTATGGATGGTTACTCATAGTTACTCCTGTTTGGATCAGGTATTCTAGATGCTACACGTATTGATTGCTTATGGCTTGATCCTTGTTTTTTAGTGTATATGGTGTTTTAGATATATATATCTGGTATTATTATATTCTCACTTAGATCTCTGTGTGGGTATTTTTAGGGTTTACATCCTGGCATACGGACATATACTCTAAAACTTAATTTAGGTACATGGAGTATTGGTTATGTATAGGCACGGGATTGTGATGGTAACTAACTCTTTACATCCCGTTGGTTATATCACTCGATGTGCGCACGTGCATATTTACCCGAATTTCCATGGTAACTTAGCTGTGGATCTGGAGATACTAGATGCCCGTTACACGCAGGCGCACTAGGACACATACATTTCCGGGCCAGGTAGTATAGACTTCCGGGAACATCGGCACAAGCAGTGCGCATGCGCAATTCTACTCACCTGACATTGTCTAATCTCCACGGCGTCCATGTGTTGTGCGGCGCGGATGTATATTGGTACCATAGGCGGTTTTCCGCCCACACACACGCCGCACAATGACGCCAATCGAGATTGCACTATTTTATGTGCGGGGCTTAGATGCGCATGCGCCAATTAAACTTGATATCCGACTTCCTATAAATGGTGCAGTTGTAGCAAGACACCCTTGTCACCTCCCCTTTGAAAAAGCCATCGTGCGAAACGCACATCAGGGGTCGTGGGAAGGCAACACACAGACCGCGATTCATAATGGGTAAGTTCTTACTGGTCACATGATACTAGTTATATTGGGATATGTATACTTATTATGTGTAGAGGGCGTTGTTCCCTCTGAGACTTTTTCTTATGGCAAGCATATAGGTCCTTTTTTGAACTATTCCAGACTTACCCAGGTCGTATTTGGTAGCGTGCCCTATCCCCCAGTGTACTGGTTGCTTTTCCTCCTGTCCGCATGCTGGAATTTTTTTATGTATTCTGTCATGCTGTTTTATTTTGTCTGTATGATATATTTTTTGTATCTTCAAATAAAATTTAGTATTTTCTTACAAAGTTGAGTATCCATGCTCCTCTTTTTTTTGCTAGTATATGATATGTTTTCTTTGGGAGTGATGCTCCTCTAGACTTATCCTGACATTGGGAGAGTGTTTTTTGACTATTTAATATGCTCTCGGCCATTTATAGATGCTTATTGATTATTGTGTATACCAAAAACCAAATGCAACAAATAAAGGGGAGACAAACTTATTCTGTAGTTTGGTGCGGATCCTGCAGAAAACAAAAACACAACATTTCTACAATGTGTGAACACGGCCTTACAGACACAAAAAAGTCCAATATCGTATAGTGAAGCTACATAAAGATGAGAAAGTACTGGCGACTCTGACTGTGAAGGAAGGAGCAAAAAATAAATCCACAGATCCCAACTATGGATGAGCAGGACGCACAGATGACATCGCTCCAACCTTGGCTGATCAAAAGCCGCACTGGGGACCCTGGAAGGTTAGAGATTCGTAGCCTCACGTACAGACGCCAGGTACCACTGACTTGCACACTGGACCAGAGACTTGTGAATCCATCCACGCATCTCTATTCCCAACCATTCCAAATACACCCAATTTGGGTCTACACCCTGCAGTGTCGGGCGTCTGCTGAATGTCCCTCACTACCAGCGCCCCTCTGACATCTCCTCCTGCCAGGGGAGAAAGCAATGGTAATTGGGTGTGGATTGTGGTGTGGCCAAAACTTCATCATCTGTCCCTCTTTCTGCTCTTGAAAAGTTGGGAGGTAGGTTTACCTGCATAATTAAACCCTGTTTCAGTGCATTGTGATCCTACAATATCTTCACCTACAGACATTTTTTATGTATTTGCCCATGGTGACATATCTGTATATTGTATATTCACCTTGTAAATGGATTTTTACACCATTGTATAATCACTTTCCCTTTAGTCATATGGCATTTGTGTCCTATCACTGCTTGAGAAAGATTCACACCTCAGAACCGAAACATTATCACTGCCACTATGGGCTAATAAATGGGTTTCAGCCATATTGCTTGTGCGCTGCCTGCATAATCATTATTTGTTATGTATTATGCTGGATTTATTACACACTGATACATTTTCCAAGAGCTATAATAAATTGTCTGATAACTGATAATAAATAAACCAGAAAATGGGAGTGAAGATGTCGGATATCACAATTTTCCTATAGAAGCCCAGTAGCAGCAGTGTACACAGGTGCTACAGCTCTCACAGCACACACGTACACAACTCCATCGTTACATACACGATAATGTACTGCATTCAGTCATATTTATACAAATTTTCCAGCAAACCCTTATACTTTTCAATATCTCCCCTCACAACGATCTCTGTAGCCTCAAAGTGGGGACGAAGACGCCATTTTTTATTTTCTCACCTTGTCACATTCCTGGTTTCAGCTGCATACACCGACACAATGAGCCCCGCCTTCCACTTGTTCCCTGAGGGCGGAGGCTCCGCTCCTTGCTTGAATCAGTGACATCACACATGCAGCGCTGGTTCTATAAATACGCCATTCCTGAGGTAAATGGAGCTAGTGTAGGAAGGAGCGGGCTGAGGTGAGGCTGGGAGGGAGCGCGTTGAGGTGAGTCTGAGAGAAAGCAGGCTGAGGTGAGGCTAGCAGGGAGCAGGCTGAGGTGAGGCTGGGAGGGAGCAAACTGAGGTGAGGCTGGGAGAAAGCAGACTGAGGTGAGGCTGGGAGGGAGCAAACTGAGGTGAGGCTGGGAAGGAGCGGCCTGAAGTAAGGCTGGGGGAGAGTGGGCTGACGCAGCATTGGACTGGATCACCTTGGGCCCACCAGAGAAAATCATTCTTGGGGCCCACTCTGTAGCTACATAAAAATAAATGCAAGACCACGAATTGTGCGGTAAAACGCGCTAATATCAGGGTATAATATAAGATAGTACACGTTTTAATGATATAGCAGCGGTTGGGGTAGCCCCCTCATAGAATATAATGTAGAACCCCTCATAGAAGTAGCCACCTCATAAAATATAATGCAGCCCCCTCATAGAATATAATGTAACCCTCTCATAGAATATAATGCAGCCCCCTCATAGAATATAATGTAGCCCACTCATAGAATATAAAGTAGCCTCCTCATAAAATATAATGCAGCCCTCATAGTATAATGCAGCCCCCTCATAGAATATAAAGTAGTCCCCTCATAGAACATAATGCCGCCCTCATATAGTATAATGCAGCCCCATCATAAATAATAATGTAGCCACCCTCATAGAATATAATGTAGCCCCCTCATAGAATATAATGCAGCCCTCTCATAGGGTATAATGCAGACAGAGTCATATAGTATAATGCAGCCCCCCACAGAATATAATGTAGTATTATGAGTATAATGCAATCCCCTAAGGTATAATGTAGCCCCCTCATAGAGTTTAATGCAGCCCCCTCATAGGGTATAATGCAGCCCCCCTTAGAATATAATGCAGCCCCCTCATAGGGTATAATGCAGCCCTCTCATAGGGTACAATGCATAGAATATAATGTAGCCCCCTTCATATAGTATAATGCACCCCCCACAGAATATAATGTAGCCCCCTCAGAGTAAAATGCAACCGCCTCATAAGGTATAATGCAGCCCCAATAGAATATAATGTAGCCATCCTCATATGGTATAATGCAGCCCCCCTCATAGGGTATAATGCAGCCCCCCTCATAGTGTATAATGCTGCCCCACTCATAAGGTATAATGCTGCCCCCTCACACAGTATAATGCTGCCCCCTCATAGGGTATAATGCAGCCCCCCTCAATGGGTATAATGCTGCGTCCCTCATATAGTATAATGCAACCAGGACTCACTGATATATATTTAAAAAAACAAACACAATACTCACCTCTCCTCCTCATTCCCCGCTGCTCTCAGCTCTGCTCCGGTATCAACAGCTCCACTCACTGCGTCTGCCCGACACACAGTGGGTATGTGATGAAGTGATGTCATCATGCACCAGTTGTGTCAGAGCCAGAGGGGAATGATGGGAGAGGGAGCATCATCTGACGCTCTCTCCGCCATTATTGCTTTCAACAGTATTGGCATCTATGATGTCAATACAGTTGAATGTGACATCCACTGGGCCCCCCTGACTTATGGCCCCATAGTGGCCACTGGGAAAGTGGGGGCCCTGGTCTACCGGCCCTGATAGCGGATAGTGTTAGCCAACCCAGCCCGCTATTAAAGCGAAATGAATATTCACCCCTCTCCAAACCCATGGGGGCATGGTGAAGAGTGAATATTCATTTCTCTTTAGCAGCGGGGACCCACTGCTGCTCTGCTGGCATCGGGGGCCCCCATAGCAGCTGCGTGGTGTGTTGCTGTTAGCGACATGCCACTGGCTGGGAGCCCCTGGAGTAGCGGGGACCCTATGCAGCTGCTGGCCCTGTATGCCAGCAGGTGTCAGTGCCTGTGACCACCGGAGAATCCTTCGGTTCTCCGGTGGGCCAGTCTGACCCTGGGCTAAGGTGAAGCTGAGAGATAGCGGGCTGAGGTGAGGCTGGGAGAGAGCAGTCTGAGGTAAGGCTGGGAGGAAGCGACCGGAGGCGAGTCTGGCAGGGAGCAGGCTGAGGAGAGGTTGGGAGGGAGCGGCCTGAGGTGAGGCTGGGAGGGAGCAGCCTGAGGTGAGGCTGGGAGGGAGCGGACTGAGGTGAGGCTGGGAGAGAGCAGTCTGAGGTAAGGCTGGGAGGAAGCGACCGGAGGCGAGTCTGGCAGGGAGCAGGCTGAGGAGAGGTTGGGAGGGAGCGGCCTGAGGTGAGGCTGGGAGGGAGCAGCCTGAGGTGAGGCTGGGAGGGAGCAGCCTGAGGTGAGGCTGGGAGGGAGCGGACTGAGGTGAGGCTGGGAGAGAGCAGTCTGAGGTAAGGCTGGGAGGAAGCGACCGGAGGCGAGTCCGGGAGGGAGCAGGCTGAGGAGAGGTTGGGAGGGAGCGGCCTGAGGTGAGGCTGGGAGGAAGCGGCCTGAGGCGAGGCTGGGAGGGAGTAGCCTGAGGGGAGGCTGGGAGAGAGCGGGCTGAGGCAAAGCTGGGGGTGAGCGACCTGAGGTGAGGCTGGGAGGGTGATTTAGGCTGGGAGGGAGTAGCCTGAGGCGAGGCTGGAGGGAGCTGCCTGAGGGGAGGCTGGAAGAGAGCAAGCTGAGGTGAGGCTGGGAGGGAGCAGCCTGAGGCGAGGCTGTGAGGGAGCCGTCTGAGGCGAGATTGGGAGAAAGCGGCCTGAGGTGAGGCTGGGAGGGAGGCTATGTCTGTGGCTGGTAGTTGCTCGAGTCTGAATGTGCGCCAACTATAGAAGCATACCGCTTTGTTGTGTATTATATTATTTATTTCTGTCTATTGTTTCTATTGCATGTTTTATGCATTTATTACATACCAGTACATATTTTACAGGTCCCAGTGAATACGAAAAAGACAACAGGTAACCTCTCTTAGTCCAATTAATTAGCCTTCCTCATTAATTTTCTTGCTCTCACAGTTCTCACAATTAATTCTGCACTTGATTTTACAAGTCATTGGTTTCCCAGTTATCCGTCATACACAAGCTGTCGTCAGTCTTGCATGTGATAGATTATGTTCATACTGTGTTTTCTTCCAGCGGTCAAAAATGACTGTTTTTGCAAGTGTAAAATGTTTCAGGAATCACTCCTTTGTTCCGGAGCTTTGTAAATCTGAAATATTAATATTTTTCAAGGTCATTTCCTGAGTGCTTTTTCAAACATGTATTTTTGTTGTTGTTTTTTTAAATCCATTAAATAGTGCTGATTTTTTTTTCTTTGTGTCATTCGGCCTTTTTTTCATTAATCAAACAATGACGAAAACATTAGTTGTTGTTTTTTTTTTTTTTGTTTTTTTTTTATAAAGCGCTTAAAAAGAAGCCTGGGTGTTTTTTTTAGCCTTGTATTGAGCGTCTTCATAGTGTCAAATCCCAGAAGAAAGTATACATCACGTCTTTTAAAAGGTTTGTTTTCTTTTGAAAGGCCTGAAACATTTAAAAGACTGAACATGTGAACAGCGAGTCATTTTTACATAAAAATGAATCAATTTTTTATAGGTGTTTTGTCTGTGCTTTTTTCTATCGTTTTTCGCAAGTAAAAACAGCAGAAAGACACTATATGACCACACCTTTAGGCCATATGTTTTTACTAGCTGTTTCAAGACAGCTAACGCTCGACACGCTCATTTCTATCTAATTAACGCTGCTGGTGATTAAACTAAAGTAAATAATGACAACATTCAATAGCGCTTACGCAGGTGGTAAATTAACTTAAAATGAAGTTGATAACAATAATAATCATAAAAAATCTGAATAATACTTAGGCTATGTCAGAGGCGTAGCTAGGGTTTTAGCTTAGGGGGGGGGGCGAAAAATCTGAGTGGGCCCCTAACCAGGTACCCCTGACAAGAGCTATGTGGTGCACCCTAATTGTGAGCATAGAGGAATATCAGCAGATGACCGCACTCTGACTGAAAAAACATCTATAGACAAAAACGAACACTGATATTACTATATGGAGACCATATAGTGGTAGATACCAGTCTTGCAGACCATATAAAAGATCACTGGACAGTTTTAGATGGTGACTTACAGCTGATGGTCTTTCTTATGGAGTTGTTCACTTTTCCCCTCTTTTCCATCTCGCCCAGAGCAACGTTAAGAACTTCTCCAGCCAGGACTTGTCTGAAGAGATTACAACAAAGACACATCATACGTCTCACATTTCCAGCACCGTCCATATCTATTCCCAACCTGCACAAGCTAATCATTCTGCTGATACCGCAATACACGGAGCCGCTGCTGCCGTATGTGTCCCTATTACTGCACCTGCTGTGTTGTACAATAATGGTGCTGCCCCACATAATAATGCCAACACTGAGCCCCTTACATAGTAATAATGACTCCTTTGTGCTCTCTAGATAATAAAATTCACCCCTAGAAAACACTAATGCCCTGTGCTAGTGCCCTCCACGTTTTGTCCCTAAAAAGTAATAATCCCACATATGACATTTTGATGGTCTCAGTGCTCTGAGTGCCCCAATAACAATAATGTTTAAGTGCCCACTTAACATTTAATAATGTCCCCTAAGTAGCCTCCATGTACAGCTTGACTATACACAGTATGGTGGGCCCACAGCTTTCCTATACACAGTATAATGCCCCTACAGCTCCCCTATACACAATATGATGATTCCACAGCTTCCCTATGCACAGTATGATGTCCCCACTGCTCCCCTATACACAGTATAATGAGCACACAGCTCCCCTCTACACAGTATGATGATTCCACAGCTTCCCTGTACACAGTATGATGTCCCCACTGCTCCCCTATACACAGTATAATGAGCACACAGCTCCCCTCTACACAGTATGATGATTCCACAGCTTCCCTGTACACAGTATGATGTCCCCACTGCTCCCCTATACACAGTATAATGAGCACACAGCTCCCCTCTACACAGTATGATGATTCCACAGCTTCCCTGTACACAGTATGATGTCCCCACTGTTCCCCTATACACAGTATGATGAGCCCACAGCTTTTCTATACACAGTATAATGCCCCCAGAGCTACCCTATAGACAATATTATGATCCCACAGCTTCCCTATACACAGTATAATGCCCCCACAGCTCCCCTATACAAAACACAGCATAATAGTTAATAGTGTTCTGACACCGTGCGTTGCCTGCACTGATAGTCATAATGCCAGGAGGAAATTAACTTCATTCCTCACTGCAGCCTAGGGAGCGGCGCTGATACTGTTTCAGTCACAGCAGCTGTAACTGCGCCTCTTAGGGTATGTGCACACGTTGCGGATAACATTGCGGACTTTTCCATTCGGATTCTGCAAAATCTGCAGGTAAAAACACCCTGCGTTTTACCTGTGGATTCCCAGCGGATTTACTGCGGATTTTGTGCAGATTTTGCCTGTGTTTTTACACCTGCGGAATTGATATGCTGCGAAAAATACAACGCAGCGTTTCCACGCTGTATTTTCCGCAGCATGTGCACTGCGGATTTTGTCTTCCATAGGTTTACATGGTACTGTAAACCTGATGGAAATCCGCTGCGGATCCACAACGTGTGCACATAGCCTAAGGCTATGTGCACAAGTAGGAAGGGTCCCTTGGGGTTCTCCCGCAGCGGATTTGATAAATCTGCAGGGCAAAACCGCTGCGGTTATCCCTGCAGATTTATCGCGGTTTGCCTTGCGGTTTCCGCTGCGGGTTTACTCCTACTATTGACGCTGCATATGCAGCATCAATAGTAATGTTAAAAATAATTTAAAAATGGTTATATACTCATCCTCTGACGTCCCGATCTCCTCGGCACTGCACGTGGCGGTCCGGTTCCAAAGATGCTGTGCGAGAAGGACCTTCGTGACGTCACGGTCATGTGACTGCGAGGTCACCGCAGGTCTTGCTCGCACAGCAACCCTGTGACCGGACGGCCGCGTGCAGCGCTGAGAGGTGAGTATATCATGATTTTTTATTTTAATTCTTTTTTTTTTTTTACACAAATATGGTTCCCAGGGCCTGGAGGAGAGTCTCCTCTCCTCCACCCCGGGTACCATCCACACATGATCAGCTTACTTCCCGCATGGTGGGCATAGCCACATGCGGGAAGTAAGCGGATCAATGCTTTCCTATGTGTGCAGAATCGCTGCGATTCTGCACAAAGAAGTGACATGCTGCGGATTGTAAACCGCTGCGTTCCTGTGCGTTTTTTTCTGCAGCATGTGCACAGCGGTTTCGGTTCCCATAGGTTTACATTGAACTGTAAACTCATTGGAAACTGCTGCGGATCCACAGCTGCAGAAACGCTGTGGATCTGCAGCAAAATGCGCACCGTGTGCCTTAAAGCGCCACTCCAGCGGTGAAATAACAAAAAATGCTGCAGTAATGCTTTAAATGTGATGCAGCTCATGGCTTACCCAGCTGATAAGTATAATATGCCCCCTACCTCCCCTTCCCAGAGAACAACTATTACATGCGATGGAGTGCGTATAGTCTCTTAACAAAACCGTATAATAATCAGCCCCTCAGTGTTGTTGCCCCTCACCCACCTCAGACCTCACAATACCCTTATCTTCTCACATTCACCCCCCCAGTGCCCTGTCCCCCTCCCCCACCTAAGCCCCCACAACACCCCCATCCTCTCACATTTACCCCCCAGTGACTGACATACCTATCAATTTAATGCATTTTATCCCCAGGACCCCACTTACCAATGACGTTTGCAGCAGGACCAGGAAGTATCTGAGTGAAATGCAGGTGGGCGCTAGGACCCAGCGTAACTGCCCTAAGCCAATCACAGCGTGCACACGGAGGGAAGAAACCTGCAGCCTGGCCCTGGGAGGAGGTCGGTCAGCACAATACAGTGCAGGAGGGAGATTTGCAACTGGCCACTGTGCTGCCAGCGTGCAGAATCTCCGTCAGGCAGGGGAGCAGGCATTTTACTGCTCTCCTCCTGTGCTGTCTTGTGCCTCATCACGGAAGTGGCCTTGGCTCCCGGTGGACCCCTTCATGTGACAGGGCCCGGGGCGATGGCCCCCTCTGCCCCCCCCCCAGTAGCTACGCTACTGGGCTATGTGCACACGTTCAGAAATTCGTGCAGAAAATTCCTGAGAAAAACCTGAAATTTTCTGCAAGAAATCTGCATGCGTTTTTTGCGCGTTTTTGCCGTGTTGTTGGTGCGTTTTTGATGCGTCTTTGATGCGTTTTTTTCCGGACATTTCCCAATGCATTTTACAGTGGGAAATCCGCAAAAAGCCGCAAAATTAAGGAACATGCTGCGTTTTTTACCACGATGCGTTTTTTCGCGGAAAAAAACATCATGTGCACGAAACATGCGGAATTCATTCTAAATTATGGGATGCATATTGTATGTTTTTTAGCGGTTTTATAGCGTTTTTATCGGGGAAAAACGCGAAAAATCAGCAACGTGTGCAGACAGCCTAATAATACATTTTATTCACAGTGTAAAATCAAAAACAAACTGGATTCAGTAAGATGTGCGTTTTTTATTCATTCCAGCATCTAAACAAATTTCATAATGAAACATAAATTAAGTTAAAAAAAATTTCTCTGTAAACACAATTAAATGTATAGTCACTTTCGTCATTTTCAAAGATCTTTCCTTGACTTCCACCAGGTACAATTTGAACTGAAAGACCTTTACAACTTGTTACTCTAGAGAATGCAGTGTATAGTTGACCATGTATAGTACCACTTCCGGAGCACGACGCAAACTGCAATTTTTCCTTCCAAAAGTGAGATGCACCGCAATCACTACACGTAATGTCTCGCTTTCCCATGTGGTGTTCACTGGGTATATTCTCTGGATTTCTTGCTGCATACCTCGAAGGTGGTGGCAGTTTACATCGACGGGCATTGTTGTTTTCAACTTCTGCAGGTGTCAAATTCCTTCTTCGTTGACGGTATATATATCATCTTCCCTTCTTTCTGTCACTGGGTTGATATAAACCTTGTGATATCTCTCTCTGTCCTTATCTCCTTATCAATCTGCTCGGGTGTTCGTTGTTGATAACCAATCCTACAATTTAGTCGATATTGTTGCTGTCGATCAGCTACTGCATCTTTTCCTGCGGCCTGTGAGATGGACCTGGCGACTCTTCTTGGCTCATTTTGTTTGGGAGAATGTGGATGCAATTAAATGTACGTTTACCTTGGCTGAAGTGGTTGAATTACATAGAAAGGAAGTGCTGCGTGTGGAAATGAGTGGGGACAGAGCCTCGTGTGGTAATGTGTGTGGACGGAGCCTCATGTGGTAATGTGTGAGGACGGAGCCTCATATGGTAATGTGTGAGGACAGAGCCTAATATGGTAATGTGTGGGGACAGAGCCTCGTGTGGTAATGTGTGTGGACGGAGCCTCATGTGGTAATGTGTGAGGACGGAGCCTCATATGGTAATGTGTGAGGACAGAGCCTAATATGGTAATGTGTGGGGACAGAGCCTCGTGTGGTAATGTGTGTGGACGGAGCCTCATGTGGTAATGTGTGAGGACGGAGCCTCATATGGTAATGTGTGAGGACGGAGCCTAATATGGTAATGTGTGGGGACAGAGCCTCGTGTGGTAATGTGTGGGGATGCAGCCTCGTGTGGTAATGTGTGAGGACGGAGCCTCATGTGGTAATGTGTGGGGATGGAGCCTCGTCTGGTAATGTGTGGGGACGGAGCCTCGTGTGGTAATGTGTGGGGACGGAGCCTCGTGTGATAATGTGTGGGGACGGAGCCTCGTGTGGTAATATGTGGGGACGGAGCCTCATGTGGTCATGTGGGGACGGGATTATGTGTGGTAATGTGGTAAGGGGGTGGGATTATATGTGCTAATGGGGTGGGATTATCTGTGGTAATGTGGTGGGGGGCAGGATTATGTGTGCTGATGTGGGGGGGAGGGATTATATGTGGTAATGTGGTGGGGGGTGGGATTATGTAAGGTGATGTGGTGGGGGTGGGATTGTGGTGATGTGGTGGGGGGGGCGGGATTATGTGTGGTGATGTGGGGGGCGGGATTATGTGTGGTGATGTGGTGGGGGCGGGATAATGTGTGGTGATGTGGTGGGGGGCGGGATTATGTGTGGTGATGTGGTGGGGGGCGGGATTATGTGTGGTGATGTGGTGGGGGGCGGGATTATGTGTGGTGATGTGGCGGGGGCGGGATTATGTGTGGAGATGTGGCTGGGGGCGGGATTATGTGTGGTGATGTGGTGGGGGGCGGGATTATGTGTGGTGATGTGGTGGGGGGCGGGATAATGTGTGGTGATGTGGTGGGGGGCGGGATTATGTGTGGTGATGTGGTGGGGGGCGGGATTATGTGTGGTGATGTGCGGGGCGGGATTATGTGTGGTGATGTGGTTGGGGGCGGGATTATGTGTGGTGATGTGGTGGGGGGCGGGATTATGTGTGGTGATGTGGTGGGGGGGCGGGATTATGTGTGGTAATGTGGTGGGGGGGCGGGATTATCTGTGGTAATGTGGTGGGGGGCAGGATTATGTGTGGTAATGTGGTGGGGGGCGGGATTGTGGGTAGTAATGTGGTGGGGGACGGGATTATGTGTGGTAATGTGGTGGGGGAGCGGGATTGTGTGTGGTAATGATGTGGGGGGGCGGGATTGTGTGTGGTAATGTGGTGGGGGCAGGATTATGTGTGGTAATGTGGTGGGGGTGGGAATGTGTGTGGTGATGTGGTGGGGAGGCGGGATTGTATGTGGTGATGCGGTGGGGGGGTGGGATTATGTGTGGTAATGTGGGGGGCGGGATTGTGTGTGGTAATGTGGTAGGGGGCAGGATTGTGTGTGGTAATTTGGTGGGGGGGCGGGATTGTGTGTGGTAATGTGGTGGGGGGGCGGGATTGTGTGTGGTAATGTGATGGGGGCGGAGCTACTGTGCAGGGGCGGGATTAGCGAGTGTGATGTGGCGGGGGGCGGAATTATGTGTGGTAATGTGGTGGGGGGACGGGATTGTGTGTGGTAATGTGGGGGGCGGGATTGTGTGTGGTAATGTGGTGGGGGTGGAATTGTGTGTGGTTATGTTGTGGGGGGTGGAGCTACTGTGCAGGGGGCGAGATTAGCGAGTGTGATGTGGTGGGGGGTGGGATTGTGTGTGCTAATGTGGTGGGGGCGGGACTGTGTGTGGTAATGTGGTGAGGGCGGGACTGTGTGTGGTAATGTGGTGGGGGTGGGATTTTGTGAGGTGATGTGGTGGGGGTGGGATTGTGTGGCGATGTGGTGGGGGCGGGATTATGTGTGGTGATGTAATGGGCGGGATTATGTGTGGTGGGGGGGCGGGATTATGTGTGGTGATGTGGTGGGGGGCGGGATTATGTGTGGTGGGGGGCGGGAATATCTGTGGTGATGTGGTAGGGGGCTCGATTATGTGTGGTGATGTGGGGGGTGGGATTATGTGTGGTGATGTGGCGGGGGCGGGATTATGTGTGGTGATGTGGTGGGGGGGCGGGATTATGTGTGGTGATGTGGTGGGGGGGTGGGATTATGTGTGGTAATGTGGTGGGGGGCGGGATTATGCGTGGCAATGTGGTAATATGGTGCGGGGCAAGATTATGAATGGTGATGTGGTGGGGGGCGGGATTATGTGTGGTAATGTGGTTGGGGGGCGGGATTGTGTGTGGTAATGTGGTGGGGGCGGAATTGTGTGTGGTGATGTTGTGGGGGGCGGAGCTACTGTGCAGGGGGCAGGATTAGCGAGTGTGATGTGGTGGGGGGCGGGATTGTGTGTGGTAATGTGGTGGGGCTAGACTAGGGGCAAGGCGCACAGCCATATAATGTAACATAGATACGGAGGGTGCAAAGAGCAGTAATAAACAGAACCAGAAAAAATGTATGTAGAGAAAGCATTACTGCATAACATGCACACCATCCAAAATGGTGGATGGTGTGCATGTTATGCAGTAATGCTTTCTCTACATACATTTTTTCTGGTAATGTGGTGGGGCGGGACTGTGTGTGGTAATGTGGTGGGGGGTGGGATTGTGTGTAGTAATGTGGTGGGGGGGCGGGACTGTGTGTGGTAATGTGGTGGGGGGGTGGGATTATGTGAGGTGATGTGGTGGGGGGTGTGATTGTGTGGTGATGTGGTGGAGGGCGGGATTATGTGTGGTGATGTAATGGGGGGCGGGATTATGTGTGGTGGGGGGGCGAGATTATGTGTGGTGATGTGGTGGGGGCAGGATTATGTGTGGTGATGTGGTGGTGGGGGGGCGGGATTATATGTGGTGATGTGGTGGGGGGCTGGATTATGTGTGGTGATGTGGTGGGGGGCGGGATTATGTGTGGTGATGTGGCGGGGGCGGGATTATGTGTGGTGATGTGGTGGGGGGCGGGATTATGTGTGGTGATGTGGTGGGGGGCGGGACTGTGTGTAGTAATGTGGTGGGGGGGTGGGATTGTGTGTAGGAATGTGGTGGGGGGCGGGATTGTGTGTGTGTGGTAATGTGGGGGGCAGGATTGTGTGTGGTAATGTGGTGGGGCGGAATGGTGTGTGGTAATGGGGTAGGGGGCGGGATTGTGTGTGGTAATGTGGTGGGGGGTGGGATTGTGTGTGCTAATGTGGTGGGGGCGGGACTGTGTGTGGTAATGTGGTGGGGGCGGGACTGTGTGTGGTAATGTGGTGGGGGTGGGATTTTGTGAGGTGATGTGGTGGGGGTGGGATTGTGTGGCGATGTGGTGGGGGCGGGATTATGTGTGGTGATGTAATGGGGGGCGGGATTATGTGTGGTGGGGGGGCGGGATTGTGTGTGGTGATGTTGTGGGGGCGGAGCTACTGTGCAGGGGGTGGGCTTAGCGAGTGTGATGTGGTGAGGGCGGGATAATGTGTGGTAATGTGGTGAGGGGTGGGATTATGTGTGGTGATGTGGTGGGCGGGCGGGATTATGTGTGGTGATGTGGTGGCGGGATTATGTGTGGTGATGTGGTGGCGGGGGCGGGATTATGTGTGGTGATGTGGTGCGGGGGCGGGATTATGTGTGGTGATGTGGTGGCAGGGGCGGGATTATGTGTGGTGATGTGGTGGGCGGGCGGGATTATGTGTAGTGATGTGGTGGCGGGGGCGGGATTATGTGTGGTGATGTGGTGGGGGGCAGGATTATGTGTGGTGATGGGGTGCGAATTGTGTGTTAATGTGGTGGGGGGCGGGATTGTGTGAGGTAATGTGGTGGGGGCGGGATTGTGTGAGGTAATGTGGTGGGGGGCGGGATTGTGTGAGGTAATGTGGTGGGGGCGGGATTGTGTGTGGTAATGTGGTGGGGGGCGGGATTATGTGTGGTAATGTGGTGGGGGGCGGGATTATGTGTGGTGATGGGGTGAAAATTGTGTGTGGTAATGTGGTGGGGCGGGATTGTGTGAGGTAATGTGGTGGGGGGCGGGCTTATGTGTGGTAATGGGGTGGGGGGCGGGATTGTGTGTGGTGATGTGGTGGGGGGCGGGATTATGTGTGGTGATGTGGTGGGGGGGCTGGATTATGTGTGGTAATGTGGTGGGGGAGGGATTATATGTTGTAATGTGGTAATATGGTGGGGGGCAAGATTATGTATGGTGATGTGGGGGGGTGGGATTATGTGTGGTAATGTGGTGGGGGGGCGGGATTATGTGTGGTAATGTGGTGGGGGGCAGGATTATGTGTGGTAATGCGGTGGGGGGCGGGATTGTGGGTAGTAATGTGGTGGGGGTCGGGATTATGTGTGGTAATGTGGTGGGGGAGCGGGATTGTGTGTGGTAATGATGTGGGGGGGCGGGATTGTGTGTGGTAATGTGGTGGGGGCAGGATTATGTGTGGTAATGTGGTGGGGGTGGGAATGTGTGTGGTGATGTGGTGGGGAGGCGGGATTGTGTGTGGTGATGTGGTGGGGGGGTGGGATTATGTGTGGTAATGTGGTGGGGGGCGGGATTGTGTGTGGTAATGTGGTGGGGGGCAGGATTGTGTGTGGTAATTTGGTGGGGGGGCGGGATTGTGTGTGGTAATGTGGTGGGGGGGTGGGATTGTGTGTGGTAATGTGATGGGGGCGGAGCTACTGTGCAGGGGCGGGATTAGCGAGTGTGATGTGGCGGGGGGCGGAATTATGTGTGGTAATGTGGTGGGGGGACGGGATTGTGTGTGGTAATGTGGGGGGCGGGATTGTGTGTGGTAATGTGGTGGGGGTGGAATTGTGTGTGGTTATGTTGTGGGGGGTGGAGCTACTGTGCAGGGGGCGAGATTAGCGAGTGTGATGTGGTGGGGGGTGGGATTGTGTGTGCTAATGTGGTGGGGGCGGGACTGTGTGTGGTAATGTGGTGGGGGCGGGACTGTGTGTGGTAATGTGGTGGGGATGGGATTTTGTGAGGTGATGTGGTGGGGGTGGGATTGTGTGGCGATGTGGTGGGGGCGGGATTATGTGTGGTGATGTAATGGGGGGCGGGATTATGTGTGGTGGGGGGGCGGGATTATGTGTGGTGATGTGGTGGGGGGCGGGATTATGTGTGGTGGGGGGCGGGAATATCTGTGGTGATGTGGTAGGGGGCTCGATTATGTGTGGTGATGTGGGGGGTGGGATTATGTGTGGTGATGTGGCGGGGGCGGGATTATGTGTGGTGATGTGGTGGGGGGGCGGGATTATGTGTGGTGATGTGGTGGGGGGGCGGGATTATGTGTGGTAATGTGGTGGGGGGCGGGATTATGCGTGGCAATGTGGTAATATGGTGCGGGGCAAGATTATGAATGGTGATGTGGTGGGGGGCGGGATTATGTGTGGTAATGTGGTTGGGGGGCGGGATTGTGTGTGGTAATGTGGTGGGGGCAGAATTGTGTGTGGTGATGTTGTGGGGGGCGGAGCTACTGTGCAGGGGGCAGGATTAGCGAGTGTGATGTGGTGGGGGGCAGGATTGTGTGTGGTAATGTGGTGGGGCGGGACTGTGTGTGGTAATGTGGTGGGGGGTGGGATTGTGTGTAGTAATGTGGTGGGGGGGCGGGACTGTGTGTGGTAATGTGGTGGGGGGGTGGGATTATGTGAGGTGATGTGGTGGGGGGTGTGATTGTGTGGTGATGTGGTGGAGGGCGGGATTATGTGTGGTGATGTAATGGGGGGCGGGATTATGTGTGGTGGGGGGGCGAGATTATGTGTGGTGATGTGGTGGGGGCAGGATTATGTGTGGTGATGTGGTGGTGGGGGGGCGGGATTATATGTGGTGATGTGGTGGGGGGCTGGATTATGTGTGGTGATGTGGTGGGGGGCGGGATTATGTGTGGTGATGTGGCGGGGGCGGGATTATGTGTGGTGATGTGGTGGGGGGCGGGATTATGTGTGTTGATGTGGTGGGGGGCGGGACTGTGTGTGGTAATGTGGTGGGGGGGTGGGATTGTGTGTGTGTGGTAATGTGGGGGGCAGGATTGTGTGTGGTAATGTGGTGGGGCGGAATGGTGTGTGGTAATGGGGTAGGGGGCGGGATTGTGTGTGGTGATGTTGTGGGGGCGGAGCTACTGTGCAGGGGGTGGGCTTAGCGAGTGTGATGTGGTGAGGGCGGGATAATGTGTGGTAATGTGGTGAGGGGTGGGATTATGTGTGGTGATGTGGTGGGCGGGCGGGATTATGTGTGGTGATGTGGTGGCGGGGGCGGGATTATGTGTGGTGATGTGGTGGCGGGGGCGGGATTATGTGTGGTGATGTGGTGCGGGGGCGGGATTATGTGTGGTGATGTGGTGGCAGGGGCGGGATTATGTGTGGTGATGTGGTGGGCGGGCGGGATTATGTGTAGTGATGTGGTGGTGGGGGCGGGATTATGTGTGGTGATGTGGTGGGGGGCGGGATTATGTGTGGTGATGGGGTGCGAATTGTGTGTGTTAATGTGGTGGGGGGCGGGATTGTGTGAGGTAATGTGGTGGGGGCGGGATTGTGTGAGGTAATGTGGTGGGGGGCGGGATTGTGTGAGGTAATGTGGTGGGGGCGGGATTGTGTGTGGTAATGTGGTGGGGGGCGGGATTATGTGTGGTAATGTGGTGGGGGCGGGATTATGTGTGGTGATGGGGTGAAAATTGTGTGTGGTAATGTGGTGGGGCGGGATTGTGTGAGGTAATGTGGTGGGGGGCGGGCTTATGTGTGGTAATGGGGTGGGGGGCGGGATTGTGTGTGGTGATGTGGTGGGGGGTGGAGCTACTGTGCAGGGGGCGGGATTAGCGAGTAATCACGATGCCTCTTATATATAGATATCCATTTGTGGAGCATAAAAATGGGAAATGTTCAGTTACAAGAATGAGTTATATTTTTCTTACAATTATTTTTTTTCCGCTTGCATCAGTTTCATTTGCTAACCATTTGTAGACAGACAAAAAATTGTAGTCTGCACAGCTTATTTTTTGCCCCTCCCCAAAAAAACTGATAGCAGACAAAACAGCTTATTTCCCATGATGACTGTTTGGTGATTTTGTTTTTTGTTCTGTGCTATTTTGTACGTTTAAAAAAAAACACTGTGTAGTACAGTTCTAGCAAAGTGGATGATATGTGCCCATTTTTGATTCTTTAGTTTTCTTATTTTTTTTTTTTTTGGTTACGCTAGGGAAATTGACATGCGGTGCATTTTTTAAAACAAAGTTTAATTTAAAACGTGACATACCAAAATGCAAACAGCATGTAATGCATGCAATTAAGCTAGTTGGTGCATAAATGCAACAATTACTCATCATTGGCACTTAGCCTTTAAGTGATTATTCGGGATCTTTCCTTTTTTATCTTATAGGGTATGATCTTATAGGCAGGTAGTTGCTAACTACCTGTCTGTTCTGCCTGGTGCCGATCTCTACCGGACATTTGTGGACTGCTCCTGGTGATTCTGTGACTTCTGGAAAAGTCACGTCGCAGAGCTGCTGCTTAACTTACGTTCTGCTCTTTTGACAGGACGTTACTGCCAGTGTCATGCTGGTTGACAGCATTTTTTTGACTGTCCAATAATCAGAATATTATATTTTACATCTGCTATGTGGTGTGTGGTTGCACCAAAATTTTCAGCAATTTTTGGTTCCAATTAGGGTAAGGTTTTGACGGAGTAGCCGGGTCAAGGCTGTGAAGTGTCCGCAAACTGCAGCGCCAATTAACCTTTGCAGTTTGGTGATTGTTTAATAAGCAGTGAGTTTGAAAAAAACCTGTTGTTTCTCCCTTAAAGCGAACGCGTTTTGCATACTGAAACCGGCCCTGCACAACCCTTCCTCTGTGTATTATAATGCACCAGGGAGTCCTGAGATTCATACTGAACATAATTTTACGCACATGTCAAATCCACTGCAAAATCTGCATACCTTGCGTGCAGATTTAGATGCATTTTTTCCATGGAAATGTAGAATTACTGAGGGTGAAATCCACAGACAATCTGCTTGGCTTTCATGCGGTGGATTTTTGGGGGATGTAAAATTATGGCCAGTCTGAATCCATCCAGCTGGTTCAAGCCACCAGCCAAAGAGGTTAATCAGCACAAATATCTCTTTCACCATCCAAACGCTTTTATTTATCGGAGATGAAAGGGTGCGGCCAGGTTCCGGAAGCTTTTTTTTTTTTTTTTTTTTTACAATAGTACAGATTCCATAGGAATGCATTGTGCGCTCTTCTTCTCTTTCCTGTTGATATGTTAACCGGAGACAATACAAACAAGGAGTCTTTTGTGCCTACTAAACTCTTCCTAATGATCATTTATTTAAATAGCGGCTGAGCCCCAACAAGTCTTTTATTGACATCGCTTGTGACAAGGGTAGACATGGCAGATGGAGACATGGAAAGTGTTGGATGGCTAGAAAAACAAAGACGCACTTATAAACAAAAACGTGACAGACGATCAGGAGTTAAAAATTGGTATATTTAGGGAAACCTATAAAAAAACTATCCTACCAGCAGATGTATACATGATGCAGTAAAGTATCAATAAAATAGTCAACTTGCCACTCAAAAAACAAGCCGTTACACAGCACCATCCAAAAATTTAAAACATTATATGAAAATGGCGCCTCAAACCAAAATATATATTTTTTAATTTGTTAAAAAACAAATACAGGTTTGGTATCACTGTAATTGTACTGACCCTGAAAATTATGTTTCCAGTTCCTTTTTGCCATACAGAGAACGCCCTAAACACAAAAGCAGAATTGCATTTTTGCATTAGGTTTGTCAATAGCATAGTTTGAAAATCCATCCAGGGACTATAGGCAGAGATATGACTTGTCCAGCCATGCCACTGGCTGGGTACTCTCTACTTGACTTCTGAAGATTGAAAGCACTCTCCCTATGTACACTGCAGACACGGGGTCAGTGGGTGCTCTCGTCTACTGGCCCGGCTGTCTTTAGAAAGACCCCATGGACCAGGGTTCATACCACTGAACGCTTGCTCTCTTTTCCCATGGGCAGAACATTACTCAGACAACAAAGGATGAGGGTAAAACAGTGTGGCAATAATTTATTGAACCACCAACAAACAGTAGCATATAGAACAGTCCCAGCAAAATAGCCAACATAGTGCAAAGTACAGAGTCTCACCCTTCTGCTGACTCGCCGGGATAAGAGCAGCTGTGACTTCAGGGTTTCCAGGGCTGGCTACCCCACCTGTGGTATGCACAGAGAGGAAGTAAAGACAAGATTTGGAAGCTGACAGTCCATTAACCCCTTCACCCCCAAGGGTGGTTTGCACGTTAATGACCGGGCCAATTTTTACAATTCTGACCACTGTCCCTTTATGAGGCTATAACTCTGGAACGCTTTGACGGATCTTGGCGATTCTGACATTGTTTTCTCGTGACATATTGTACTTCATGTTAAAGGTAAAATTTATTCGATATAACTTGCGTTTATTTGTGAAAAAAATGGAAATTTGGCGAAAATTTTGAAAATTTTGCAATTTTCCAACTTTGAATTTTTGTGCCCTTAAATCACAGACATATGTCACGCAAAATACTTAATAAGTAACATTTCCCACATGTCTACTTTACATCAGTACAATTTTGGAACCAAAATTTTTTTTTGTGACGGAGTTATAAGGGTTAAAAGTTGACCAGCAATTTCTCATTTTTACAACACCATTTTTTTTTAGGGACCACATCTCATTTGAAGTCATTTTGAGGGGTCTATATGATAGAAAATACTCAAGTGTGACACCATTCTAAAAACTGCACCCCTCAAGGTGCTCAAAACCACATTCAAGAAGTTTATTAACCCTTCAGGTGTTTCACAGGAATTTTTGGAATGTTTAAATAAAAATGAACATTTAACTTTTTTTCACACAAAATTTATTTCAGCTCCAATTTGTTTTATTTTACCAAGGGTAACAGGAGAAAATGGACCCCCAAAGTTGTTGTACAATTTGTCCTGAGTACGATGATACCCCATATGTGGGTGTAAACCATTGTTTAGGCGCATGGCAGAGCTTGGAAGGGAAGGAGCGCCATTTGACTTTTCAATGCAAAATTGACTGGAATTGAGATGGGACGCCATGTTGCGTTTGGAGAGCCCCTGATGTGCCTAAACATTGAAACTCCCTACAAGTGACACCATTTTGGAAAGTAGACCCCCTAAGGAACTTATCTAGATGTGTGGTGAGCACTTTGACCCACCAAGTGCTTCACAGACGTTTATAATGCAGAGCCGTAAAAATAAAAAATCATATTTTTTCACAAAAATGATCTTTTCGCCCCCAATTTTTTATTTTCCCAAGGGTAAGAGAAGAAATTGGACCCCAAAAAATGTTGTGCAATTTGTCCTGAGTACGCTGATACCCCATATGTGGGTGTAAACCATTGTTTGGGCGCATGGCAGAGCTTGGAAGGGAAGGAGCGCCATTTGACTTTTCAATGCAAAATTGACTGGAATTGAGATGGGACGCCATGTTGCGTTTGGAGAGCCCCTGATGTGCCTAAACATTGAAACTCCCTACAAATGACACCATTTTGGAAAGTAGACCCCCTAAGGAACTTATCTAGATGTGTGGTGAGCACTTTGACCCACCAAGTGCTTCACAGAAGTTTATAATGCAGAGCCGTAAAAATAAAAAATCATATTTTTTCACAAAAATGATCTTTTCGCCCCCAATTTTTTATTTTCCCAAGGGTAAGAGAAGAAATTGGACCCCAAAAAATGTTGTGCAATTTGTCCTGAGTACGCTGATACCCCATATGTGGGTGTAAACCATTGTTTGGGCGCATGGCAGAGCTTGGAAGGGAAGGAGCGCCATTTGACTTTTCAATGCAAAATTGACTGGAATTGAGATGGGACGCCATGTTGCGTTTGGAGAGCCCCTGATGTGCCTAAACATTGAAACTCCCTACAAGTGACACCATTTTGGAAAGTAGACCCCCTAAGGAACTTATCTAGATGTGTGGTGAGCACTTTGACCCACCAAGTGCTTCACAGAAGTTTATAATGCAGAGCCGTAAAAATAAAAAATCATATTTTTTCACAAAAATGATCTTTTCGCCCCCAATTTTTTATTTTCCCAAGGGTAAGAGAAGAAATTGGACCCCAAAAAATGTTGTGCAATTTGTCCTGAGTACGCTGATACCCCATATGTGGGTGTAAACCATTGTTTGGGCGCATGGCAGAGCTTGGAAGGGAAGGAGCGCCATTTGACTTTTCAATGCAAAATTGACTGGAATTGAGATGGGACGCCATGTTGCGTTTGGAGAGCCCCTGATGTGCCTAAACATTGAAACTCCCTACAAGTGACACCATTTTGGAAAGTAGACCCCCTAAGGAACTTATCTAGATGTGTGGTGAGCACTTTGACCCACCAAGTGCTTCACAGAAGTTTATAATGCAGAGCCGTAAAAATAAAAAATCATATTTTTTCACAAAAATGATCTTTTTGCCCCCAATTTTTTATTTTCCCAAGGGTAAGAGAAGAAATTGGACCCCAAAAAATGTTGTGCAATTTGTCCTGAGTACGCTGATACCCCATATGTGGGTGTAAACCATTGTTTGGGCGCATGGCAGAGCTTGGAAGGGAAGGAGCGCCATTTGACTTTTCAATGCAAAATTGACTGGAATTGAGATGGGACGCCATGTTGCGTTTGGAGAGCCCCTGATGTGCCTAAACATTGAAACTCCCTACAAGTGACACCATTTTGGAAAGTAGACCCCCTAAGGAACTTATCTAGATGTGTGGTGAGCACTTTGACCCACCAAGTGCTTCACAGAAGTTTATAATGCAGAGCCGTAAAAATAAAAAATCATATTTTTTCACAAAAATGATCTTTTTGCCCCCAATTTTTTATTTTCCCAAGGGTAAGAGAAGAAATTGGACCCCAAAAAATGTTGTGCAATTTGTCCTGAGTACGCTGATACCCCATATGTGGGTGTAAACCATTGTTTGGGCGCATGGCAGAGCTTGGAAGGGAAGGAGCGCCATTTGACTTTTCAATGCAAAATTGACTGGAATTGAGATGGGACGCCATGTTGCGTTTGGAGAGCCCCTGATGTGCCTAAACATTGAAACTCCCTACAAGTGACACCATTTTGGAAAGTAGACCCCCTAAGGAACTTATCTAGATGTGTTTTGAGAGCTTTGAACCCCCAAGTGTTTCACTACAGATTATAACGCAGAGCCGTGAAAATAATTTTTTTTTTTTTTCTCAAAAATGATTTTTTAGCCCCCAGCTTTGTATTTTTACAAGGGTAACAGAATAAATTGGACCCCAAAATTTGTTTTCCAATTTGTCCTGAGTACGCTGATACCCCATATGTGGGGGGGAACCACTGTTTGGGCGCATGACAGAGCTCGGAAGGGAAGGAGCGCCATTTGGAATGCAGACTTAAATGGATTGGTCAGCAGCCGTCACGTTGCATTTGCAGAGCCCCTGATGTACCCAAACAGTACAAACCCCCCACAAGTGACCCCATATTGGAAACTAGACCTCCCAAGGAACTTATCTAGATGTGTTTTGAGAACTTTGAACCCTCAAGTGTTTCACTAAAGTTTATAGCGCAAAGCCGTGAAAATAAAAATTCTTTTTTTTATTTCACAAAAATGATTTTTTAGCCCCCAGTTTTGTATTTTCACAAGGGTAACAGGATAAATTAGACCCCAAAAGTTGTTGTCCAATTTGTCCTGAGTACGCTGATACCCCATATGTCGGGGGGAACCACTGTTTGGGCGCATGACAGAGCTCGGAAGGGAAGGAGCGCCATTTGGAATGCAGCCTTAAATGGATTGGTCTGCAGGCGTCACGTTGCATTTGCAGAGCCCCTGATGTACCCAAACAGTACAAACCCCCCACAAGTGACCCCATATTGGAAACTAGACCTCCCAAGGAACTTATCTAGATGTGTTGTGAGAACTTTGAACCCCCAAGTGTTTCACTACAGTTTATAATGCAGAGCCGTGAAAATAAAACATCTTTTTTTTCCCACAAAAATGATTTTTAGCCCCCCAAATTTTTATTTTCCTAAGGATAACAAGAGAACTTGGACCCCAGAAGTTGTTGTTCAATTTGTCCCGAGTACGCTGATAACACATATGTTGGGGTAAACCCCTTTTTGGGCGCACGGGAGAGCTCGGAAGGGAAGGAGCACTGTTTTACTTTTTCAACGCAGAATTGGCTGGAATTGAGATTGGACGCCATGTCGCGCTTGGAGAGCCCCTGATGTGCCTGGACAGTGGAAACCCCCCAATTCTACCTGAAACCCTAACCCAAACACACCCCTAACCCTAATCCCAACGGTAACCCTAACCACACCCCTAGCCCTGACACACCCATAATTCTAATCCCAACCCTAATCCAAACGTAAATGTAATCCAAACCCTAACCCTAACTTTAGCCCCAACCCTAACTTTAGCCCCAACCCTAACTTTACCTCCAACCCTAGCCCTAACCCTAACCCTACCCCTAACCCTAACCCTAAACGTGACTGAAATACGTGGCACTGAAATACGTGGCACTGAAATACGTGGCACTGAAATACGTGGCACTGAAATACGTGCAACTGAAATACGTGGTACTAAAATATGTGGCACTGAAATACGTGATACGTGGCATTGAAATACGTGGCACTGAAACACGTGGCACTGAAATACGTGATACGTGGCACTGAAATACATGGCACTGAAATACGTGGCACTGAAATACGTGGCACTATGACTGTCAGAAAATGTTCATTAAACGGTTAGGGGTGAGGTTAGGGGTAGAGTTAGGGTTAGGGTTTGGATCTCTATCACCTTGATGGTGGTGGGTGGCTTTTCAGTGTGTTTTCTGTTTTTTTCGATAAAAATGCATGCGTTTTTAACGCAAACAAACGCATGTGCTTAAAAACGCAAGAAAATACTGCAGGTTGTATTTCTGAAAATGAACGCATGCAGAAAAAAACCGCATGCGTTTGAAAACGCGACCAAACGCGTACAAAAAAACCGCATGCGTTTTCAATGTTAAATATAGGGAAAAAACGCATGCGTTTTTTTGTGCAAAAAACGCTGCAGACAAAAACGCAAGTGTGAAACCAGCGACGCTTTTTATAGCAAAAAAGTTTTTGCGTCTCCACATTTTGAGACCTATAATTTTTCCACATTTGCTCCACAGAGTCATGTGAGGTCTTGTTTTTTGCGGGACGAGTTGACGTTTTTATTGGTAAAATTTTCGGACACGTGACCGTTTTTGATCGCTTTTTATTCCGATTTTTGTGAGGCAGAATGACCAAAAACCTGCTATTCATGAATTTCTTTTGGGAGAGGCGTTTATACCGTTCCGGGTTTGGTAAAATTGATAAAGCAGTTTTATTCGTCGGGTCAGTACGATTACAGCGATACCTCATTTATATCATTTTTTTATGTTTTGGCGCTTTTATACGATAAAAACTATTTTATAGAAAAAATAATTATTTTGGTATCGCTTTATTCTCAGGACTATAACTTTTTTATTTTTTTGCTGATGATGCTGTATGGCGGCTTGTTTTTTGCGGGACAAGATGACGTTTTCAGCGGTACCATGGATATTTATATCAGTCTTTTTGATCGCGTGTTATTCCACTTTTTGTTCGGCGGTATGGTAATAAAGCGTTGTTTTTTGCCTCGTTTTTTTTTTTTTCTTACGGTGTTTACTGAAGGGGTTAACTAGTGTGGCAGTTTTATAGGTTGGGTCGTTACGGACGTGGCGATACTAAATATGTGTACTTTTATTGTTTTTTTTTTTAATTTAGATAAAGAAATGCATTTATGGGAATAATATTTTTTTTTTTTTTCATTATTTTGGAATATTTTTTTTTATTTTTTTTTACACATTTGGAAATTTTTTTTTTTACTTTTTTACTTTGCCCCAGGGGGGGACAATACAGATCGGTGATCTGCCAGTTTGCATAGCACTCTGACAGATCACCGATCTGCGAGAAGTGCAGGCTGCTTCACAGTGCCTGCTCTGAGCAGGCGTCTGTGAAGCCACCTCCCTCCCTGCAGGACCCGGATCCGCGGCCATCTTGGATCCGGGTCTGGAGCAGGCAGGGAGGGAGGTAAGACCCTCGCAGCAACGCGATCACATCGCGTTGCTGCGGGGGGCTCAGGGAAGCCCGCAGGGAGCCCTCTCCCTGCGCGATGCTTCCCTGCACCGCCGGCACATCGCGATCATGTTTGATCGCGGTGTGCCGGGGGTTAATGTGCCGGGGGCGGTCCGTGACCGCTCCTGGCACATAGTGCCGGATGTCAGCTGCGATATGCAGCCGACACCCGGCCGCGATCGGCCGCGCTCCCCCCGTGAGCGCGGCCGATCGGCTATGACGTACTATCCCGTCGGCGGTCATACGGGCCCACCCCACCTCGACGGGATAGTACGTCAAATGTCGGGAAGGGGTTAAGGTACAAGGCCAGGTAACCAGAGGCTCTCATCCTGCTTCTCCAAACAACTCCATGGAGTCAGGTGACTGGTGGGTCCCAATCCTGACTTTCCTGTATGTATATTTGGGGCTAAGGTGACCAGTGAGTTCAAATCCTGACTACCCCAAACGTATCCATGGTTAAGTGATGGTCAATTGAGCAGATCTGTATTCTTCCAACCATGGTCGTCGTTCCCTAAGCTGGCATCCTGTAGAATGTCAAATCTGTGTCTCTTGCGTTGGAGCCATTATCTGGCAGCTATCTTGTAGAGCGGGCAGCACGGTGGCGCAGTGGATAGCACAGCAGCCTTGCAGCGCTGGAGTCCTGGGTTCAAGCCCCACTAAGGACAACATCTGCAAAGAGTTTGTATGTTCTCTCCGTGTTTGCGTGGGTTTCCTCCGGGTACTCCGGTTTCCTCCCACATTCCAAAGACATACTGATAGGGAATTTAGATTGTGAGCCCCAACGGGGACAGCGATGATAATGTGTGCAAATTGTAAAGCGCTGCGGAATATGTTAGCGCTATATAAAAATAAAGATTATTATTAGATTATTATTATTAGAGTGTTCATGGCTGTGGTTTTGTAAAGCATTTCTGGTTCTTTGGATCTCTGGATCGATCTCTTGGCTGTCTGGATCTACCTTGTTATAGAGACATATATCCCTTTTTATAGTTCACAACTATTGTCCGGCCCTAAAGTGAAAGTGAAAGCACAGCGGTGACGTCACCGCTGTGGTGTTAGGGCCGGAGCTCAGTCAGTGTCAGGAAGCAGACGCTGGGGGACGCGCAGGTGAGCATGTACTGTTTGTTTTTTTTACTTTTACGCTGGTAACAAGGGTAAACATCGGGTTACTAAGCGCGGCCCTGCGCTTAGCAACCCGATGTTTACCCTGGTTACCCGGGGACCTAGGCATCGTTGGTCGCTGGAGAGCGGTCTGTGTGACAGCTCCCCAGTGATCAAACAGCGACGCTGCAGCGATCGGCATCGTTGTCGCTATCGCTGCAGCGTCGCTTCGTGTGAAGGTACCTTTACTGAAAATAGGCATCTGGTTAATTAAGATAAAATGCTGTGGGAGAGACCTATTAACTAAAGCTTTGTCTTCCCTAGCTGGCTCTTAAGGAGAGACCTGTCAATCACCTCTATGTGCAGGGAAGAGCTGGCTAGGGGGAGGAGCTGGACTAGTCTGTTGTCTGGCTATGGTTCTTCACCTGTATCTTTAATAATAATAATCTTTATTTTTATATAGCGCTAACATATTACGCAGCGCTTTACAGTTTGCACACATTATCATCGCTGTCCCTGATGGGGCTCACAATCTAAATTCCCTATCAGTATGTCTTTGGAATGTGGGAGGAAACCGGAGTGCCCGGAGGAAACCCACGCAAACACGGAGAGAACATACAAACTCTTTGCAGATGTTGTCCAAGGTGGGATTAGAACCCAGGACTCCAGCGCTGCAAGGCTGCTGTGCTAACCACTGCGCCACCGTGCTGCCCATCTTCAAAGTATACTTTCACTGAGATGTTGGAGCATTTTCAAAAAGAATAAGCCTGGCTACAATCATGCAGCCAGGCTGCGATTCCTGATGCACATGTTTTTTTGGGCAGAATTAATCACCTGACGGGTTCCCTTGACAGAAGATAAGTTAAGGATTAATTACTGTGAATTGTTTCTAAATGAGCAAACGCTGTAAATTGTTGCACATTTTTCCATCAATGACATCTTTATAGCACCCGAACATGAGAAAATGACTTGTTCTATGTTTAGTTATAAAAATATATTATTTGACATGTTTTCCACTGGGCTACATGTTTTTAATTTTACGACTCCAGTCAATACCAGTCTGGAAGACAAGCTGGTCCTTGTAATCAGTGATAAAAACTCTGCTTCTCAGAAGACATTTACAAATCCTGGGAATGGGTTTTCTTGTTAAAGCAACCCTGATGTTTTAATGGCAGATCCAAGGGCCTACCACCTTAGAGCAATGACCCGTGATGTTTCTCCAAAGCCCCAGCTTCACTTCCACCAGTGTTTAATAGACTGGTGTGCAGTGAAGTACAGCCGCTCATCCATGCAACATCTTCTCAGGACATTTTTAAGAGGTTTTTTTTGTAATCCTGAGTACATGAGGCACTTACATTTCCTGTTCATTCCTTTCTCATGGGTTTTATCTCCTTAGTCCTCGATCTTTTATTTGATGTATAAGTGCACCTCATTGACTGTTACCAGTTTATTAGATACGTAAAATGAACTTTGTACTTCCCTACGTACGCTTTTTGCCCATTGATTTTTAATTGAACAATATAATAATATAAAAATAATAATAACAAATTTTATTTATATAGCGCCAACATATTCCGCAGCGCTTTACAACTTATAGAGGGGACTTGTACAGACAATAGACATTACAGCATAACAGAAATCACAGTTCAAAACAGATACCAGGAGGAATGAGGGCCCTGCTCGCAAGCTTACAAACTATGAGGAAAAGGGGAGACACGAGAGGTGGATGGTAACAATTGCTTTAGTTATTTGGACCAGCCATAGTGTAAGGCTCGGGTGTTCATGTAAAGCTGCATGAACCAGTTAACTGCCTAAGTATGTAGCAGTACAGACACAGAGTGCTATTAACTGCATAAAGTGTATGAGAACATGATGCGAGAAACCTGATTGTTTTTTTTTTGTTTTTTTTTTTTTAATAGGCCACACAGGGATAGTTAGGTTAATGCGTTGAGGAGGTAGGCCAGTCTGAACAAATGAGTTTTTAGGGCACGCTTAAAACTGTGGGAATTGGGGATTAATCGTATTAACCTAGGTAGTGCATTCCAAAGAATCGGCGCAGCACGTGTAAAGTCTTGGAGATGCGAGTGGGAGGTTATGATTATTGAGGATGCTAACCTGAGGTCATTAGCCGAGCGGAGGGCACGGGTAGGGTGGTAGACTGAGACCAGAGAGGAGATGTAGGGTGGTGCTGAGCCATGGAGTGCTTTGTGGATGAAGGTAGTAGTTTTGTACTGGATTCTGGAGTAGATGGGTAGCCAGTGTAATGACTGGCACAAGGTAGAGGCATCGGTGTAACGGTTGGTGAGGAATATGATCCTGGCAGCAGCATTCAGGACAGATTGGAGCGGGGAGAGTTTGGTAAGAGGGAGGCCGATTAGTAGAGAGTTACAATAGTCCAGACGAGAATGAATAAGTGAGACAGTAAGAGTTTTTGCAGAGTCGAAAGTAAGAAAAGGGCGAATTCTAGAAATTTTTTTGAGATGCAGATCAGAAGAGCGAGCCAGTGATCGGATGTGGGGGGTGAATGAAAGCTCGGAATCAAGGATGACCCCAAGGCAGCAGGCATGTTGCTTTGGAGTAATGGTGGAACCGCACACGGAGATGGCAATGTCAGGCAAAGGTAGGTTAGTAGAGGGAGAGAACACGAGGAGTTCAGTTTTTGACAGGTTCAGTTTCAGATAGAGGGAGGACATGATGTTAGAGACAGCGGTAAGACAATCACTGGTGTTTTCTAAGAAGGTCGACGTGAAAGCAGGAGAAGAGGTGTATAATTGGGTGTCGTCAGCATAGAGATGGTACTGGAAACCAAATCTACTAATTGTTTGTCCAATAGGGGCAGTATACAAAGAGAAGAGGAGGGGGCCTAGGACTGATCCTTGAGGAACCCCAACAGTAAGGGGAAGGTGAGAGGAGGAGGAACCAGCAAAACATACAGTGAAGGATCGGTCAGAGAGATAGGAGGATAGACTATGTAGATTCAGGAAAGATATAAATCTTTGTACTGTGTTAGCCAGTAGATAGAAAAATATTAAGATTTGAGAGTCCTCAGTAAATAACAAGCTTTTGAGACTACTCAGGTCTCTTCATCAGGCATAGAATAATACAAACTCTGAAGAGTCACATATTTATGCACAACACAGCACAGAAATAATGCAATAGATAAGACAAGTGACGTGAAGCAGAACTACCATTATGGGAGAGGGATAAACAGTTGTGGCCGTAAATATTGGAACAGTTCATAGATGTGGACCCTGCATTAAAGTCGAGGTGTTCATCAGGAATATTTCCCGACCTATGTTTCCACTGCTAAAGGCTCATTTAGATGTACTGTACATTTTTCCTGAACGAGTGCTATCTGTTTTTCACTGATGACACTCGTACCTATAATACCCTATGGGGTAGTTCACATGTCCGATTTTTTTTTTCCCTTAGACTCAGCTTTCTCTTGTGGGAGTGCCCCCTCCCCAGTAATAAAAGCTGAATATTTCCTCTTCTTGTTTGTTCCTCCTTTTCAATAGCCTGTTTTTTACTGCCTTCCCTGAAATACTTTCTCCCCTCTCCATGCGTTGTAAATCTGTGTACAGATTCCAACCTGCTATTTTTGAGGCTAAATTCACATCAGAGCATAAATAAATCGTCTAATTTTCATGAAGAAAAAAGCTCTATTTTTTATTTATTTGATCATATGGCTTTCATTTTTATACATCAGAAGTAAGGATGGATGGACAGGTGGAAGTTTGGGTTCTGGTACCTAAGAATAGGTCATCAATGTAAAAGTAGAGGACAACCTCTTTAACTTTGCCCATTAAGAAGCAAATGAACAGAAAAAATTCCGTTCGAAGGTGTACAAAGCGATTAGGTCGGGTTCAGCTGAGCGGAAGAAAAATTGTGCGATTTTCATCCAGAAAACTAGGTGGCCTTTCTTCCATATTGTTTATGTGTCCATATTTTATGTCAGCGTGGCAAATATTTAGATACATATTTTTGCTGCAATATATATTGAATTGGGCGATTAAAAAAAATATATATTTTTTTCACACAGACACTTAGTCTGTGTGGAAAAATGGTCATGAACTGTGCATATAATATTGAATAACATTGGTCTTCGCGTTTTTGATCCCTACTCAGACAGCTCACATTCGTATCATACACTCGTCAGAATGAGGTTTTGAATCTGTAATGATAAGCTTTTGTCTAATGATTTAATCAATAAGAAGTTACTTGGATAAAACATTTGCAATGACGTCAGATCTGGACTCTCGACTGTATGCATGTATACACATGCCTTCTTAAGTTGAAATCCCTCTCCTTGTTCCTAAGGGGCACACGTCAGATGCATCCTGGTAAGTATCAATGAGACCTTATCCCTTTTAAGTTGCAGCTAAAGGACCAGTGAACCACTGATGTCCACAGCGTTAAGACGTTAATGGAGCGAAGTTGTGTTTTATAAACACTCCTGAGCTTTTCCCATGAGACACGTTGCCTGGAGCAGTTAGCATCTTGTCAGCATTAAGTGTTCCTAGCTTTGGACTCCTAAATAGGATTTGAATGAGGTCAATTAGAAAGACCCTGAAAAAAATTTGAAATGCTTCTCCATTTTTTTCCCTGTCTTTAGTTTCTAGAAGGCCTTACCAGAAGCCTGAACTCAATGGAAAACTTGTGTACAGCTAACTATGCACCCCAGGGATCACGTTGGCTTTTTTATCAACTGCTTGATTAAATCTGTCAACAATTAGTTGTATGGAAAAAGCAGAAGACTGTATACAATTCATTAAAAACTACAGCTTTGCAGCCCATTTCTTTAATTGATACAAAGCAGTTATCAAATAAAATGACCCAGCTTATCTGGAAAATAGTCGGAACATACAGTTGTGGTCAAAAGTTTACATACCCCAGCAGAATTTTTTCTTTCTTAGCCTTTTTTCAGAGAGTATGAATAATAACATCAAAACTTTTTTCCACTCATGGTTAGTGGTTGGGTAAAGCCATTTATTGTCAAACTGCTGTGTTTTCTCTTTTTAAATCGTAATGACAACCCAAAACATCCAAATGACCCTGATCAAAAGTTCACATACCCTGGTGATTTTGGCCTAATAACATGCACAGAAGTTGACACAAATGGGTTTGAATGTCTACTAAAGGTAACATTCTCACCTGTGATCTATTTGCTTGTAATCAGTGTGTGTGTGTGTATAAAAACTGATTAAGTTTCTGGGATCCAGACAGACTCTTGCATCTTTCATCCAGCCACTGGATTGTGAGTCATGGAGAAAGCGAAAGAATTGTCATTGGATCTACGGGAAAAGGTAGTTGAACTGTATAAAACAGGAAAGGGATACAAAAAATATCCAAGGAATTGATAATGCCAGTCAGCAGAGTTCAAACTGTGATTAACAAATGGAAAATCAGGGACTCTGTAAAAACAAAACCATGGTAAGGTAGATCAACAAAAATTTTGTCCACAACTGCCAGGAAAATTGTTCAGGATGCAAATAAAAACCCACAAATAACATCAGCTAAAATGGGACTTTCTGAAAACTAGCGTTGTGGCTGTTTCAAGATGCACAATAAGGAGGCACTTGAAGAAAAATGGGCTGCTTGGTCGAGTCGTCAGAAGAAAGCTATTACTGCGCAAATGCCACAAAGTATTTCGACTACTATATGCAAAACAGCACAGAGTCAATACTCTAAACTTCTGGAACAAGGTAATTTGTAGTGATGAGACAAAATTGAACTTTTTGGCCACAAGTATAAAACTTACATTTGGAGAGAGATCAACAAGTCTTATGATGAAAGGAACACCTTTCCTACTGTAAAGCACGGAGGTGGATCACTGATGTTTTGGGGATGTGTGAGCTACAAAGGCACAGGAAACTTGGTCAAAGTTGAAGAAAATATGAATTCAGCATGTTATCAGCAAATACTGGAGGCAAATTTGCACTCATCAGCCTGGAAGCTGCACACGGGACGTACTTGGACGTTCCAACATGACAACGATCCAAAACACCAGGCCAAGTAAATCTGTCATTGGCTACAGCAGAACAAAGTGAAGGTTCTGGAGTGGCCATATCAGTCTCCTGACCTTAATATCATTGAGCCACTTTGGGGAGATCTCAAGCGTGCAGTTCATGCTAGAAAGCCCAGGAATTTACAGGAACTGGATGCTTTTTGTCAAGAAAAGTGGACAGCTTTACTATCTGAGAAAATAAAGAACCTCATCCACAACTACCACAAAAGATTTTAAGCTGTCATTGATATTAGTGGGGGAAATACACGGTATTGACCCCTTAGAGACAGAGCCAATTTGGTACTTAATGACCAGGTGAATTTTTACAATTCTGACCACTGTCACTTTATGTGGTTATAACTCTGGAAAGCTTCAACAGAGCCCACTGATTATGAGACTGTTTTTTCGTGACATATTGTACTTCATGTAAGTGGTAAAATTTCTTCGATATGACTTGCGTTTATAAAAAAAATAGAAATATGGCGAAAATGTTGAAAATTTTTCAATTTTCAAACTTTGAAATTTTATGCCCTTAAATCAGAGAGCTATTTCACATAAAATACTTAATAAGTAACATTTCCCACATGTCTACTTTACATCAGCACAATTTTGGAAACAATTTTTTTGTTAGAAAGTTATAAGGGTTAAAAGTTGACCAGCGATTTCTCATTTTTACAACACCACTTTTTTTTTAGGGACCACATCACATTTAAAGTCATTTTAAGATGTGTACATGAGAGAAAATACCCAAAAGTGACACCATTCTAAAAACTGCACTCCTCATTGTGCTCAAAACCACATTCAAGAAGTTTATTAACCCTTTACATGCTTCACAGGAACTGAAGCAATGTGGAAGGAAACAACGAACATTTAACTTTTTTTCACAAACATTTTATTTCAGAATCTATTTTTTTTATTTTCACAAGGTAAAAAGAGAAAATGAACCACAAAAGTTGTTGTGCAATTTCTCCTGAATACGCCGATACCCCATATGTGGGGGTAAACCACTGTTTAGGCACACGGCAGAGCTTGGAAGGGAAGGAGCGCCGTTTGACTTTTTCAATGCAGAATTGGCTGGAATTGAGATCGGACCCCATGTCGTGTTTGGAGAGCCCCTGATGTGCCTAAACAGTGAAAATCCCCCACAAGTGACACCATTTTGGAAACTAGACCCCCAAAGGAACTTATCTAGATGTGTGGTGAGCACTTTGAACCCCCAAGTGCTTCACCGAAGTTTATAATGTAGAGCCGTGAAAATAAAAAATCATATTTTTTTCACATGATCTTTTCGCACCAAAATTTTTATTTTCCCAAGGGTAACAGGAGAACTTAGACCCCAAAAGTTGTTGTGCAATTTGTCCTGAGTATGCTGATTCCCCATATGTTGGGGTAAACCACTGTTTGGGTGCATGGCAAGACCCAGAAGGGAGGGAGCGCCGCTTGACTTTTTGAATGCAAAATAGGCTGGAACCAATGGTGGCGTCATGTCGCATTTGGAGACCCCCTGATGTACCTAAACAGTGGAAACCCCTCAATTCTAACTCCAACCCTATCCCCAACACACCACTAACCCTAATCCCAACCCTAACCATAACCCTAACCACAAACCTAACCCTAACAAATCCCTAACCCTAATCCCAACCCTAACCATAATCTTAACCACAACTCTAACACCAACACACACCTAACCCTAACCACAAACCTAACCTCAACGCACCCCTAACTCTAATCCCAACCCTAACCATAACAGCCATTTTCTCTTGGAAGAAGACGCTGGCGGCCCGGGGTACATCCCGGGAGGATGGCAGGGACTCCAGAGGTATCAGGGGGATGATCAACTGATCGGGGGACCCTATTTCTCTCTCCTCTGATGTGCGATCACATCAGAGGAGAGAGAAATTAAATGGAAAATTTGACTTTTTGTGGTCGCTGTTACACCACTAATAACGGCGATCGCAACACCGGGGTCGGTAAAAACCGACCCAAATCATGATCTCTGGGGTCTCAGCTACCCCCGGCCAAGAAAGCAAAAATTCTGCCGAAGTATGTAAACTTTTGAGCACAACTGTAACTACTATAATACTACCCCCTATGTACAAGAATATAAGTACTACAATACTGTCCCCTATGTACAAGAATATAACTACTATAATACTGCCCCTACGTACAAGAATATAACCACTATAATACTGCTCCTATGTACAAGAATATAACTACTATAATACTGCCCCTACGTACAAGAATATAACCACTATAATACTGCTCCTATGTACAAGAATATAACTACTATAATACTGTCCCCTATCTACAAGAATATGACTACTATAATACTGCCCTCTATGTACAAGAATATAACTACTATAATACTGCCCCTATGTACAAGAACATAACTACTATAATACTGCCCCTGTGTACAAGAATATAACTACTGTAATAATGCCATCTATGTACAAGAATATAACTACTATAATACTGCCCCCTATGTACAAGAATATAACTACGATAATACTGCCCCTATGTACAAGAATATAACCACTATAATATTGCTCCCTATGTACAAGAATATAACTACTATAATACTGCCCCCTATGTACAAGAATATAACTACTATAATACTGCTCCCTATGTACAAGAATATAACCACTATAATATTGCTCCCTATGTACAAGAATATAACTACGATAATACTGCCCCTGTGTACAAGAATATAACTGCTATAATACTACCCCCCATGTACAAGAATATAACTACTATAATACTGCTCCTATGTACAAGAATATACAGTGCCTTGCGAAAGTATTCGGCTCCCTTGAACTTTTCAACCTTTTCCCACATATCATGCTTCAAACATAAAGATACCAAATGTACATTTTTGATGAAGAATCAACAAGTGGAACACAATAGTGAAGTTGAACGAAATTTATTGTTTTATTTTAATTTTTTGTGGAAATTCAAAAACTGAAAAGGGGGGCGTACAATATTATTCGGCCCCTTTAACTTAATACTTTGTTGCACCACCTTTTGCTGCGATTACAGCTGCAAGTCCCTTGGGGTATGCCTCTATCAGTTTTGTACATCGAGAGTCTGAAATTCTTGCCCATTCTTCCTTGGCAAACAACTCGAGCTCAGTGAGGTTTGATGGAGATCGTTTGTGAACAGCAGTTTTCTGCTCTTTCCACAGATTCTCAATTGAATTGAGGTCTGGACTTTGACTTGGCCATTCTAACACCTGGATACGTTTATTTGTGAACCATTCCATTGTAGATTTTGCTTTATGTTTGGGATCATTGTCTTGTTGGAAGACAAATCTCCATCCCAGTCTCAGGTCTTTTGCAGACTCCAACAGGTTTTCTTCAAGAATGGTCCTCTATTTGGCTCCATCCATCTTCCCATCAATTTTAACCATCTTCCCTGTCCCTGCTGAAGAAAAGCAGGCCCAAACCATGATGCTACCACCACCATGTTTGACAGTGGGGATGGTGTGTTCAGGGTGATGAGCTGTGTTGCCTTTACGCCAAACATATCATTTGGCATTGTTGCCAAAAAGTTTGATTTTGGTTTCATCTGACCGGAGCACCTTCTTCCACGTGTTTGGTGTGTCTCCCAAGTGGCTTGTTGCAAACTTTAAATGACACATTTTATGCATATCTTTGAGAAATGGCTTTCTTCTTGCCACTCTTCCATAAAGGCCAGATTTGTGCAGTGTACGACTGATTGTTGTCCTATGGACAGACTGTCCCACCTCAGCTGTAGATCTCTGCAGTTCATCCAGAGTGATCATGGGCCTCTTGGATGCATCTCTGATCAGTCTTCTCCTTGTCTGAGATGAAAGTTTAGAGGGACGGCCGGGTCTTGGTAGATTTGCAGTGGTATGATACTCCTTCCATTTCAATATGATCGCTTGCACAGTGCTCCTTGGGATGTTTAAAGTTTTGGAAATCATTTTGTATCCAAATCCGGCTTTAAACATCTCCACAACAGTATCACGGACCGGCCTGTTGTGTTCCTTGGTCTTCATGATGCTCTCTGTGCTTCAAACAGAACCCTGAGACTATCACAGAGCAGGTGCATTTATACGGAAACTTAATTACACACAGGTGGATTATATTTATCATCATTAGGCATTTAGGACAACATTGGATCATTCAGAGATCCACAATGAACTTCTGGAGTGAGTTTGCTGCACTGAAAGTAAAGGGGCTGAATAATATTGCACGCCCCACTTTTCAGTTTTTGAATTTCCACAAAAATGTAATATAACTAATAAATTTCATTCAACTTCACAATTGTGTTCCACTTGTTGTTGATTCTTCACCAAAAATTTACATTTGGTATCTTTATGTTTGAAGCATGATATGTGGGAAAAGGTTGAAAAGTTCCAGGGGGCCGAATACTTTCGCAAGGCACTGTAACTACTCTAATCCTGCTCCTATGTAAAAGAATATAACTACTATAAACCTGCCCCATGTACAAGAATATAAATACTATAATACTGCCCCCTATGTATAAGAATATATTCACCGACAGGATAAGTGATTAACATTGACCTCATAGCATTTTCAGTCATCTTTCTTTTGGCAGAAAGTTAACAATCAGTTCTTGAAGATGATATTTTGGAAGCAGGAAGAATTGTATTAAATATGAATTTAAAATGCCAACAACCAATGGCACACCAAAAAAGAAAAACACACCGTGAAAAACTGGGGTGGGGGAAGAGAATTCCTCTCTGGCTCATCAGGAGGCCCGATTTCTTATCATGTTTCTCAATAGGTTATGATAGAATTCTATCATAACCTATTGAGAAACATGATAAGAAATCGGGCCTCCTGATGAGCCAGAGAGGCGAAACGCGTTGAGGCTAAGTAGACAGAAGGCGGGCGGCATTGCACCTGAACGATGAGTATCAAAATATATATGGATTGATATGCTCTAGCTCTAGCAATATGTGGCGCATGTAAAACCTATCAAATGATTCTGGAACGTATTGTTCACCATTTTATGTGCTCATAATTGCATCTATTGAGTGAAACCTTTGTTATTGGAACTGAGACTAATGATACTGGGGTTATCACATTAGGCATCTTATGCCAAAGGGTTAAAACCTATTATATGACTCTAGAAAGTTTTGTTCACCACTTTATGTGCTCATAATTACATTTAGTGGGGGAAACATTTGTCATTGCATTGGAGCTGGGGCCAATGATATTGTGGTGATCCATTTTAGGCAATTCATATGCCACAGATTATCTATAATCAGGGCTATCTTGCAAATTCTGCCACTAAACGCCTTAAATACATGTTTTCTTTTTGTTTTTAAATATGCACAGTGTGGGGTCTAGGTCTCCCTAGGTATAGGTCTGATCTATGTATAGCTAATAGGGGTACCTTCAGTGCAATTGTGTTTAGGTAGAGGGACCTTGAGGGTCGATCAGGGTCAAACCAGGGACCCCGGGGCCAGCCATCGCGGAGCGGGGGCGCCATAACGCTTCCCCTAGGGTGCCAACCCCGCGCAGATAGGCAGCTTTGCAGCATAGACATACAGTTAGGTCCATATATATTTGGACAGAGACAACATTTTTCTCATTTTGGTAATAGACATTACCACAATTTAATTTTAAACAAAACAATTCAGATGCAGTTGAAGTTCAGACTTTTAGCTTTCATTTGAGGGTATCCATATTAAAATTGGATGAAGAGTTTAGGAGTTTCAGCTCCTTAACCTGTGCCACCCTGTTTTTTAAAGGGACCAAAAGTAATTGGACAATTGACTCCAAGGCTATTTCATGGACAGGTGTGGGCAATCCCTTCATTATGTCATTCTCAACTAAGCAGATAAAAGGCCTGGAGTTGATTTGAGGTGTGGTGCTTGCATTTGGAAGGTTTTCCTATGAAGTAAACATGCGGTCAAAAGTGCTCTCCATGAAGGTGAAACAAGCCATTCTTAAGCTGTGAAAACAGAGAAAAAACCCATCCGAGAAATTGCTACAATATTAGGAGTGGCAAAATCTACAGTTTGGTACATCCTGAGAAAGAAAGAAAGCACTGGTGAACTCATCAATGCAAAAAGTCCTGGGCGCCCACGGAAGACAACAGTGGTGGGTGATCGCAGAATAATCTCCATGGTGAAGAGAAACCCCTTCACAACAGCCAACCAAGTGACCAACACTCTCCCGGAGGTCGGCGTATCAATATCCAAATCTATCATAAAGAGAAGACTGCATGAAAGTAAATACAGAGGGTTCACTGCACGGTGCAAGCCACTCATAAGTGTCAAGAATAAAAAGGCTAGACTGGACTTTGCTAAAAAACATCTAAAAAAGCCAGCACAGTTCAGGAAGAACATTCTTTGGACAGATGAAACCAAGATCAACCTCTACCAGAATGATGGAAAGAGAAAAGTATGGCGAGGGCTTGGTACAGCTCATGATCCAAAGCATACCACATCATCTGTAAAACACGGCGGAGGCGGTGTGATGGCTTGGGCATGCATGGCTGCCAGTGGTACTGGGTCACTAGTATTTATTGATGGATGTGACACAGGACAGAAACATCTGAATGAATTCTGAGGTATTCAGAGCCATACTGTGTGCTCAGATCCAGCCAAATGCAGCAAAACTGATTGGTCGTCGTTTCATACTACAGATGGACAATGACCCAAAACATGAAGCCAAAGCAACCCAGGAGTCTATTAAAGCAAAGAAGTGGAATATTCTTGAATGGCCAAGTCAGTCACCTGATCTCAACCCAATTGAGCATGCATTTCACTTGTTAAAGACTAAACTTCAGACAGAAAGGCCCACAAACAAACAGCAACTGAAAACCACCGCAGTGAAGGACTGGCAGAGCAACAAAAAGGAGGAAACACAGCGTCTGGTGATGTCCATGAGTTCAAGACTTCAGGCAGTCATTGCCAACAAAGGATTTTCAACCAAGTACTAGAAATTAACATTTTATTTAAAATTATTGAATCTGTCCAATTACTTTTGGTCCCTTTAAAAACAGGGTGGCACATGTTAAGGAGCTGAAACTCCTAAACCCTTCATCCAATTTTAATGTGGATACCCTCAAATGAAAGCTGAAAGTCTGAACTTCAACTGCATCTGAATTGTTTTGTTTAAAATTCATTGTGGTAATGTCTATAACCAAAATGAGAAAAATGTTGTCTCCGTCCAAATATATATGGACCTAACTGTATACTAGGGTATGACTCTTCCCCCAGCCCAGTTTTTCACGGTGTGTTTTTCTTTTTTGGTGTGCCATTGGTTGTTGGCATTTTAAATTCATATTTAATAAAATTGTATTTTAGGGTACTATATGATTACATAAGCAGGAACAATTGGCAAACTCAAAGGGAATCTGTCTGCAGGTTTTTGCTATGTAATCTGACAGCAGCATGAAGTAGTAACAGAGCGCCTGATTCCAGCGATGTGTCACTTACTGTGTGCAGCGGTTATGATAAAATCACAGTTTTCACTGCTCAAACAAATCAACAAAACTGCAGTCAAAAAAGTCCAAATATATAAGAAAAGTAGAAAAAACTTTATTGACAATGATAACAGGTAAATAAATAGCAGATAGGAACAATCCCCGTGCCACCCATAGCACGTACAGAAATAGGGCAGGGATAGGTACCTTATAGTGCAAACCAAATACACGGAATGACCCTACATAGAATGCAAAAATATATAAAAGGGGCCAGTTCATATGTCTGCGTATATAGATCCATACTCAAAGCACATGTAAGCAGTAAGAACAGGCCCACAAATAATATACATACCGGTCAGCCGTAGAGAATAAAGATGTGGAATATGCAGGTACCCCACCCCCGTCCACCCCGACGCGCGTTTCGGCGAATGCTTTTCTCAAGGGGTATGTGGATACGGTACTGGGTCCATTATATATACTAGCAATTGAATAGGGCTTAAATCAGTTGTGTCCGCCCCCCAGAGTACCTCAATTACAGGTCCACGGCTCACATGGTCGTCAGACACGGGAAGCACACGGGCCCCATGTGTTCCAGATGAGGCGACACCTCGATGCATAACACCGGAAATGAGGCTCCGAGGGCATGATGCAAGCAAACGCTGGCTGGACATGCGCAGTTGGTACCATGCGGCCATCTTATTGAAGGCCATAGCTAGATAACACTGCGCGGCCATCTTGGTTAAGCTAGGCATGCGCAGAACGTGCCGCTCAGCCATATTAGTGGAGGCCCAGATAAACTAACACCATACAGCCATCTTGGTGTGGCTTAACATGTATATACCATACCGCACAGCCGTCATGTTAAAGGCTGAATTGGTACTGCATGGTCATTTATAAATAATACGGCCTGCATATAATATGCCTTTTGACCCTAAATAGAGGGGCCATAGCACCATATGGCCACTACAATAATGGCTATTGCCAACAGCACGGCGCAAACATAATGCAGACATAGTATAAAGGGCACATCCATCCGTTCCATGCAAATAATAAAACATCCACCAACACATATGGTAGAATACACAGGGAACGGATAAGGAAGTGTCCATACCCTGCTGCAGATCTAGCAGAGCTCAATTGTTGAGCTGTGTATAACCCCGCCCACACTACTAATTGGCAGCTTTCTGTGCACATTGTATAGTGACAGAGAGCTGCTAATGAGTGCTGCTGCTGTGGTTGGACAAGGAGGTATGAGGTCAGTTGTTCTTTAGTGATAATCTCCGGCTAATAAAACACAGATTGTGTTGAAACAGCAAAACACAGCCCAGTAAGTGACACATCCCTGTAATCAGGGTCTCTGCTCCTTCATTGTTCTGCTCTCAGATTACACGGCTAAAACATGGTGACAGATTCTTTTTAAAGAGCTTCCGAGAGGAATTAAGTTTATTTTCTCCCACTAGCCGCACTTTCAGTCTGATCCATGGGGACTACAAGTCACAGGACAGGATCTGCTGCTAACATCTTGGTGCCATAAACCACAGGAGACCTCCCAGGATTATTGTGAAGTCAGATGGGTTAGACTCGCTTTTCTAAGAGTTTGAGGGACCGACACAATATTGTAGATTTGGTTTTAATGTTCTGGTTGATCAGCCTTGGAAAGGGAAGTGGTTGTTCTCAGATGTGTCCGCACTCTCGAGCACAGGTGAACGATCTCCTGGATATTCTGTATGGGATGTGTTTGTTGAGCTCCTTCACATAGTTGTTGTGTAGTGTCTCCATGTTCCCTGCCCTGTGAAGGAGAAAACAGTCCGATTTAGTCATTTTTAGTTAAGAGGGAACAAGCTTTTGATCATTTTTGTCTGGCAGCCAAACACTTGACTTTCCAGTCAGAGAGAGAAAAAAAAACAACAGATGACAGCATTTTATTTTCAGCTCCTATTACCTCTTTATTATATGTTACCATCCAGCCTCAAACACAAACCAGCTGTGTCCTCCTCTCATTTAGTAAATGTAGCCTGGAATCCCAGATACTGTACCGCGGGGTGCTGCAAACATACCAGGCCAGCAGAAGCCCTTCCTGATACAAGCTGCAGCCCCCATTAGGCCATGGAACGGGTTCAACATGACCCTGCTGATTGTGGCTGCTTTTATGTTGTCTAGAGGAATTCTTCCCCTCTGTTATCACACAGCAGTTTACACTGATTAAAGGACCATGCCGAAAACGACAAAAAGAGATATTCTGCAGTCATGATTATTCTATTAAAGAGGAACGTCACTCCAAAGTCGAGGGCAGAATTTCTTTTAGGCCAGGATCATACCATTTTTCTCTCATCCGATTAAATCGGTCCAATTTTGAGTGTGATCTGATTTTTTTCAGAGGTAGAGGGGAAAAAAGTTTCTCCACCTTCTCCATTTAGTCTGTCCGTGAAAATCAGACTGCTCTCTGATGTCATCTGAGTGCAGTCCAATGTTTTCCACAGATGCATAGACTTGAATGACCGAGTGCAATCCGATTATCGTGGCCAAATAGTGCATGCTGCGTTTTTTGTTTTTTTTTCTTTAATCACTCGCTCCAAGGAAAAAATCAGACATGTGCACGGCCTCATTGTCTAAGGGGTTACAAAAACTAATGTATGCCCTCCATCCCTTTAAGCACGTCCCGGTTAAAGCTGGTACTAAATGCTGTATGTTCAATGTGTATATACCTACTGTTGTGTTTTGTAACACTGTTATGTTCTTCATGCTACCATTTGTGTATTGAATATAGGGAAAGCGTAGTAATAGGGTTAGCCACTATTATGGCACACTGAGATTAGAGATAGGAACTCAGGAACAGTCAGGCCAGGATCAGACATGTGAGAAATACGGCCGAGTCTCGCATGTTAATTCCCGGCATTGCCGCTGTCACTGAGGAGCAGAGTGTGCAGCCGCATAGCAATACCTGCAGCCGCACGCTCCGTTCCTAAGTGACAGCGGCAATGCCGGGTATTAACATGCAAGACTCTGCCGTATTTCTTGCATGTGTGATCCCGGCCTAAGGGCTCCTTCTCACTTGTGCGAGACTCAGATGAGTCTCGCACGGCAATACCCCGGCGCTGCTGCCGGCACAGAGGAGCGGAGTGTGTGGCTGCATGTGTTCCTATGCGGCCGCACGCCCCGATCTGAGTGCCGGATGCAGAGCCGGGTTTTAACCATGCGAGACTCATCCGAGTTGCTCACAAGTGAGAAGGAGCCCTAACAGTTAATATAGGATGGGCCACTGTGGGATAAGATAGGCTACGTTCACACTAGCGTTGTGCGCCGCTGCGTCGGCGACGCAACGCACAACGCACGCAAAAACGCGGCAAAACGCACGCAAAAACGCTGCGTTTTGCGACGCATGCGTCGGTTTTTGCCGAAAATCGGACGCAAGAAAAATGCAACTTGTTGCGTTTTCTTGGTCCGACGCTTGCGGCAAAAAAGACGCATGTGTGGCACAACGCAACAAAAAAAAACGCATGCGTCCCCCATGTTAAGTATAGGGGGCGCATGACGCATGCGTCGCCGCTGCGTCGCCGACGCAAACCCGACGCACATTAGCTTAACGCTAATGTGAACGTAGCCTTAGTGAGTAGTGATGAGTGAATATACTCGTTAATCGAGATTTCCCGAGCATGCTCGGGTGTCCTCCGAGTATTTTTTTAGTGCTCGGAGATTTAGTTTTCATCGCCTCAGCTGAATGATTTACAGCTATTAGCTAGGCTAAGTACATGTGGGGGTTGCCTGGTTGCTAGGCAACCCCCACATGTACTTATGCTGGCTAACAGATGTAAATCATTCAGCTGCGGCAAGAAAAAATACTCAGAGGACCCCTGAGCATGCTCGAGAAATCTCGAGTAACGAGTATATGCGCTCATCACTAATAGTGAGCATTTCCTGTATTGAGGGAGCGTAGCCTGAAAGCTTAGACAGGCCAGGAAGCTCAGAGAGCCCAGGCAGTCCCGTAGGGCTCTAGAGCCCGGGGCAACACAGTGGGCCCCGCAACATTAACAAGCTAAGAGCCCAGCCATCCAGGGTCAGTGGGCCAGAAGTGCAGCAGTGACAGCAGCAGTGCAAGAAGCAGTGACAGCAGCAGTGCAAGAAGCAGTGACAACAATAGTGAGAGCAGGAGCTACATTAAAAGTCACAGCAGGAGAGTACCGCAGATTGCTCCGAAATTGTGGCAGCTAGCTACTTGGGCTGATGCCCTTATGTCTGGTGCGAAACAGACAAGGGAAATCCTAAAGGTAGTCAGGCTGGACAGGGAGGATGTTGCGATACAGAGTGGGACGGGACGTCCCGGGAACACATTGAAAAGCACAGGGAAAGCGAAGGACGTGCTGTGTGGAACCTAACGTTGATGCTGTAACTGAAAAGGCAAAGGAAATATGCTGTGTAGAAGCTAATGTTGATGCTACTAAAGACATGGATGTGCTGAGAGAAGAAACCAGTAAAGTTATCTATTTTAAGCTGAACGTGAACTCTGTCTCTATTTGTGCAACAACACCAGCAGCAGAACTTCGGCCGCTCAGACACTCAGATGGGACCATGACGGTGCAGATGATGTAGCTGAAGGTACTGTATACTAAAAAGGGACATTGTTTTCATGTGACGGGAGACAGATATTCTCAGCCATGTCTATGGCCTTGGCGCTCCCTCACAATTGAATAACATGGGGACAAGTGCTATACGTCAAGACGACAGTCTGCACTTTGAAGTAATGGCCATTGGAGCACCCACTTTAGTTGTTCACTGCAGTAAACATTGCCAATCACATCATTTCTATCAACTATGCACTAAAGGACTTCCATAAAAAATGCCAATGACGGCACTTCCATTAACTGTGCTGGTTCTTCCATAATTCTTCGATAGGACTTCCATACACAGTGAGAGACTATGTTTGCTGCATCCAAAACGCTAGCTTCTATTGAACGCAGGTAAATCCCCATGTGTTCACTGAATCGCATGGATTTACTGCATTCAATACATTCTATGAATTAAATGTCTGTTGCGGAGACTCTAGTTTGTGCAAGAAAAATGTGCTGCGGTCTTGAAAGACGTGCCACATGTCAGTATCCACCGTTGATCAGCAGGTGACTATGCACGCATAGTGAACATGGGATTTCTAGGAATCCTATCCACTATACTGTAACATCTGGCCGCTGTGGGTTTGATGATGCATAAATACGCAGCGTCAAACCTGCCGCAATTCCTGATCGTGCGCACTTACCCTTACTTTCAAAATCTCTAGGACTGTGAGCCTCCATTACAGTATGCTCTCCCACCTAGTAATACTGTATGTTCAGGGGTGTAACTACAGGTCCTTCTCAAAAAATTAGCATATAGTGTTACATTTCATTATTTACCATAATGTAATGATTACAATTAAACTTTCATATACTATAGATTCATTATCCACCAACTGAAATTTGTCAGGTCTTTTATTGTTTTAATACTGATGATTTTGGCATACAACTCCTGATAACCCAAAAAACCTGTCTCAATAAATTAGCATATTTCACCCGACCAATCAAATAAAAGTGTTTTTTAATACCAAACAAAAAAACCATCAAATAATAATGTTCAGTTATGCACTCAATACTTGGTCGGGAATCCTTTGGCAGAAATGACTGCTTCAATGCGGCGTGGCATGGAGGCAATCAGCCTGTGACACTGCTGAGATGTTATGGAGGCCCAGGATGCTTCAATAGCGGCCTTAAGCTCATCCAGAGTGTTGGGTCTTGCGTCTCTCAACTTTCTCTTCACAATATCCCACAGATTCTCTATGGGGTTCAGGTCAGGAGAGTTGGCAGGCCAATTGAGCACAGTAATACCATGGTCAGTAAACCATTTACCAGTGGTTTTGGCACTGTGAGCAGGTGCCAGGTCGTGCTGAAAAATTAAATCTTCATCTCCATAAAGCATTTCAGCCGAGGGAAGCATGAAGTGCTCCAAAATCTCCTGATAGCTAGCTGCATTGACCCTGCCCTTGATGAAACACAGTGGACCAACACCAGCAGCTGACATGGCACCCCACACCATCACTGACTGTGGGTACTTGACACTGGACTTCAGGCATTTTGGCATTTGCTTCTCCCCAGTCTTCCTCCAGACTCTGGCACCTTGATTTCCGAATGACATGCAAAATTTGCTTTCATCAGAAAAAAGTACTTGGGACCACTTAGCAACAGTCCAGTGCTGCTTCTCTGTAGCCCAGGTCAGGCGCTTCTGCCGCTGTTTATGGTTCAAAAGTGGCTTTACCTGGGGAATGCGGCACCTGTAGCCCATTTCCTGCACACGCCTGTGCACGGTGGCTCTGGATGTTTCCACACCAGCCTCAGTCCACTGCTTCCTCAGGTTCCCCAAGGTCTGGAATCGGTCCTTCTCCACAATCTTCCTCAGGGTCCGGTCACCTCTTCTCGTTGTACAGCGTTTTCTGCCACATTGTTTCCTTCCAACAGACTTACCATTGAGGTGCCTTGATACAGCACTCTGGGAACAGCCTATTTGTTGAGAAATTTCTTTCTGGGTCTTACCCTCTTGCTTGAGGGTGTCAATGATGGCCTTCTTGACATCTGTCAGGTCGCTAGTCTTACCCATGATGGGGGTTTTGAGTAATGAACCAGGCAGGGAGTTTTTAAAAGCCTCAGGTATCTTTTGCATGTGTTTAGAGTTAATTAGTTGATTCAGAAGATTAGGGTAATAGGTCATTTAGAGAACCTTTTCTTGATATGCTAATTTATTGAGACAGGTTTTTTGGGTTATCAGGAGTTGTATGCCAAAATCATCAGTATTAAAACAATAAAAGACCTGACAAATTTCAGTTGGTGGATAATTAATCTATAATATATGAAAGTTTAATTGTAATCATTACATTATGGTAAATAATGAAATTTAACACTATATGCTAATTTTTTGAGAAGGACCTGTATAATAGGTGCACCCAGACCCTGGAGCCTAAGGGGTCCTATTGGCCCATATTAGAAGATTAGTATTTCAGAGCCGTGAAAGTTAAGGACCCTGTTGGAGATTTTGCATTGGGCCATCGGGCACCAAGTTACGCCACTGAATATGTTCTATCACCTATAGCACTTTGGTTCTTGGAGATAGTGACTCAGGGGCGGACTTACCATCGGCGCAACCTGTGTAACCGCATAGGGACCCAAGAGGTATGGGAGCCACTACCATCTCCAAAGCAGGTGAATTGCGCATTAAGAGGAGCTGCACAGGGCCCATATACTGTTCTTGCACAAGGGCCTTCTCCTGTTTTTGTCGGCTCCTGCACTAACTACTGGTGTTTGCTGCTATATACTGTCCTAAAACTCTATACACCGTCTTCAACAAACCCCAAATAAGAGCCGAATGGAAACTTTCAGTCAGTCAGTCTTTGTTCACGTCCAGGTCCAGACAACTCATGCTGCAGATTTATTCTTACCTAACAGGGAGCGTTACCCATCTTTTTCTTTTTTTTTACTGCAGCACAATGTTACATTACAAGTAGAAAGTGAAATGTTCAACCCCATAAAGGAAGTCTGCATCACTTATAACGTGCATGTCGAATTGGTAATTGCTGCATTTGCTTTTCAGATGGGAAAGATTACCCCCAGATCCTGCAGAGTAACTGCTCGCCTCTGAAATAAAAGCAAAAGGCCAATTAGAAATTAAAGAGGTCAGAGGCCGAGGGCAGTTTAAGAAACAGAAGCCCGAGTGGGTGAATTAATCTAGCGCAAGTCATTTCAACAAAACGGCCAATAGCTTTTAGAACACTGAGCTAAGGAGGCAGGTTCGCGAAGATTGAGTATATTATCTGGAGAAGGGAGAAATGAGTCCTTTCCGTAAAGATGCAAGTATGGTGAGGAGACGGACATATTTTTTTCAGTAGGAAAGCTGTGCAAGTCATTGCTGCAGGACTTTGTATCACTCTGCAAAAAGAAAGAATCGGAAAATCAGCTGCACAAATCTTTCACCTGTCCCAGTAGTCTGCAACATTTGACATGCACCGATACTTTGTATAAGGCCAGTCTCACACGTCCAGATAATTCCAGTACTGGAAAAATTGGTACCGGAGTTATCCGTGTCCGTGTGTCCGTGAGCTCACATGGCACATCAGTGTGGCACACGTGCGGCAGCCGTGTGCCGCCCGTGTGCCGACTGTGTACCACACGGACCATGCAGGAGACAGCGCTACAGTAAGCGCTGTCCCCAGCGTGGTGCTGAAGCCGCCATTCATCCCTTCTCTCCAGCAGCGTTCGCTGGAGAGAAGGAATGAAAAATCAATGTTTTTTTTATTATTTTTGTCTTTAAAATCAAGTTCCTTGTCACCTCCCCCTCCCCCCGCCGGCATTAAAATACTCACCCAGCTCCCTCGATGCTTCCTCACGTGACCGCTCATACAGGACAAGCTGCGGCACTGAGAAGAAGCATCGAGGGAGCTGGGTGAGTATTTTATTTCCAGCGGGCGGGCGCACAGGGGGTGGGAGGGGGGAGGTTGCCGGGAACTTGATTTTAACCACAAAAAAATAAAAAAACAATGATTTTTCATTCCTTCTCTCTAGCGAATGCTGCTGGGAAGAAGGAATGAATTCCGGCTTCAGCACCCAAAGCAGGGGACAGCGCTTACTGTAGCGCTGTCTCCTGCACAGTCCGTGTGGTACTTAGTCGGCACACGGACGGCACACGGACAGCATCCATGTGCGGTACGTGTTTACACGGACCCATTGACTTTAATGGGTCCGTGTGATCCGTGCGCTCCCACGAACACTGACATGTCTCCGTGTTTTTCAAACGGACACACGGTCCATGAAAACACGCTGACATGTGCAGAGACACATTTATTTTACTGTGTCTACGTGAGTCAGTGTCTCCGGTACGTGAGAAAACTGTCACCACACGTACCGGAGCCACTGACGTGTAAAACAGGCCTAAGGCTGCCCCGTCACACTATCAGTATTTGGTCAGTATTTTACCTCAGTATTTGGAAGCCAAAACCAGGAGTGGGTGATAAATGCAGAAGTGGTGCATATGTTTCTATTATACTTTTCCTCTGATTGTTCCACTCCTGGTTTTGGCTTACAAATACTGAGGTAAAGTACTGACCAAATACTGATAGTGTGACGGCAGCCTTAGGCTGCTTTCACACTAGCGTCGGTACGGGCCCGTCGCAGTGCGTCGGGCCGACGTACCGACGCATGCTGTGAAAGAAAAGCACAATGGGAGCAGTCTTATGATGCTTCCGCTGCCCCATTGTAAGGTCCGGGGAGGAGGGGGCGGAGTTTCAACCGCACATGCGCAGTCGAAAATGGCGGACTAGATGCACAAAAAAAGTTACATGTAACTTTTTTTGTGGTGGCGGTGCGCCAAAACACGACGTAACCATCGCACGACGGTTGCAACGTGTGGCGATACGTCGCAATGCGTCGGTAATGTAAGTCTATGGGGAAAAAACGCATCCTGCAGACAACTTTGCAGGATGCGTTTTTTCTCCTAAACGACGCATTGCGACGTCCGCCGAAAAACGCTAGTGTGAAAGTAGCCGTAGGCTTACATTACCGACACATTGCGACGTACCAACGCTAGTGTGAAAGCAGCCTAAGGGCTCGTGCCCACGACCGATTTTCTCATGCAATTTGTGGTTTTCACAGATAGCGCTCATACCTATCATATTCTGTAGGGTTGTGCACATGTCCATTTTTTTTTTCTGCAGAAAAAAATCGACATGTATAATTTTGATTTTAAGTGTCAGATCAATATCAGCAACGCAAATCTATGGGCTCATGAAAAAAAAAAAATCCACACTCGGATGTCTGATTTTTTTAAACATATATATATATATAGCATTAGGCTATGTTCCCAAGATGAGTATTTTGTGCATTTTTTTTTCTTTTTTTTTTAAATGCCATGTTCTAAATAAAACTAATTTGTTTCGGAAACTTCCTGTTTGCTGAGCTTTACTAAAACTTAACAAAGTCATGTGCAGATGACATGTGTTTTTAAGGCTTTTACACTGCGTAAATGAGATAAAACTGCATATGCAATTTTTATCTGCAATTTTTCCCAATCTTATTCAAGGCTATGGGCAAAATCTGCAAATGAAATGCATGTTTACTGCAAGAGAGATTGTCAAGTTTCAAAATCACACCGCCAAAAAAAAATAATGCACAGTGGTCATGAGACTTATATAAATACCATACTGTACATCTTACTGTAATATGCTGCATGTATGGTGTACAGACATAAGCAGCAAAAAAAATGCACCAAATAATTACAGTGCAAACTTAGTCTAAGGGTAGTTTCAGATTGCCGTAGATGCTCTCATCTGAGAGAACTGGACCGATTATGCAAATAACACTCTGATCTAGCTCTGATCTGAGTGTGAGCACAGTGTGAGACAATTCTCTCGAATGAGGAGAAGATGGAGAAAAAATTGTCTCCATCTTCTCCACTGTGTCTGTGCATGGAAATCAGACCGCACTCAGATGCCATCCGACTGCAGTTCGATAGTTTCCACAAACTCATTGTCTTGCATTATCAGAATATCAGAACAAACTCTGGCATGCAACTATTTTTTTTTCCTTGGGCAGATTCTGTCCGCCCTTAGCAACACTCCCAGCTGTAAGGCCGGGGTCACATTAGCATGTAGCATTCAATGCAAGATGCTAATGACACTCATCTCAAACTTTGCTGCTAGCGAGAGCCGAGACTCATGCTATGGTCATCCAAACCTTCCACATGCGAGAATCGGATCACAGGTGAGGAGGAGAAGAGATTAATATCAGATGTGCACTTGGATGACATCTAAAGGTACCGTCACACTAAGCGACGCTGCAGCGATAGCGACAACGATGCCGATCGCTGCAGCGTCGCTGTTTGATCGCTGGAGAGCTGTCACACAGACCGCTCTCCAGCGACCAACGATGCCGAGGTCCCCGGGTAACCAGGGTAAACATCGGGTTGCTAAGCGCAGGGCCGCGCTTAGTAACCCGATGTTTACCCTGGTTACCAGAGTAAAATGTAAAAAAAACAAACAGTACATACTTACATGCGTCCCCCGGCGTTCACTTCCTGCAATGACTGAGCGCCGGCAGTAGCAGGGCACAGCGGTGACGTCACCGCTGTGCTGTGATTTCACTTTCACTTTGCGGCGCTCAGTCAGTGTGGGAAGCGGACGCCGGGGGACGCATGTGAGTATGTACTGTTTGTTTTTTTTACATTTTACGCTGGTAACCAGGGTAAACATCGGGTTACTAAGCGCGGCCCTGCGCTTAGTAACCCGATGTTTACCCTGGTTACCAGTGTAAAATATCGCTGGTATCGTTGCTTTTGCTGTCAAACACAACGATACACGGCGATCGGACGACCAAATAAAGTTCTGAACTTTATTCAGCGACCAGCGACATCACAGCAGGATCCTGATCGCTGCTGCGTGTCAAACTAAACGATATCGCTAGCCAGGACGCTGCAACGTCACGGATCGCTAGCGATATCGTTTAGTGTGACGGTACCTTAAGTGCAGTCCGAAGTTTTGCACGCACCCATTGGCTTGTATGGGTGCACGCTGTACGAGATGCGCTGCCAATCGCAGCATGCTGTGATCTTTTTCTCATGCCAAATCGTCATGTGAAAAAAACTCGCAGATCTGCCCTGCCTCATTGAATAACCCTCATTGCCCTGCCTCATTGAAAGATTTTCTCACATTGCTCTCCTTCGTATTATACGCCAGTGTGAGCCCTGAAGGGAATTGGAGCTGTAGCGCCCCCACTGCCGCAGGGCCGAGGGGTACCCGGTACCGGGCCTGTGAGTCTCTGCTCTGGGGTTGTCACGGTGACTAGGCCCCGGTCCGTGACCCTGCCGAGGGGCGTACAGTGATAGATACGATATGGATGATGGTGGTGATGCTGTAGTAGTGTGGTGCAGAAAATAACGAGGACACCAGGTTGCAGTCTCTTTACCTCTTTACTGAAGATTTCTGGGTCCTCAGTCCAGAACACGGTTCACCAGGCGGCGCAAGTCCGGCCGGTCCAATGGCACCTCCAGAGTTCTCTTCACAGGTGGAAATCGGTGCCTTCCTTCTAGCGCTAGGTGTTGTGGTCCTTCCCTGCTGTGCTTACAGAAAGTCCCCACAACTGTTGTGTCTGTTTCTTAAGTTCCCTCACAACTCGATTAGATGATGTTCTGCTAATCCTCTGTCCCTCCCTGGTGTTCTGGTTGGGACGGCACCCGTTTGACGGGTAGGCTCGGAGCTCTTCCGGGACCCTAGAGTCGCCCCTCTCCACAAGTTGCCCCCCAAGACTGCATAGGTGATTAAAGTTAGACAGCCCGCCTTAGACTGACTGTCCTGCCGCTGTTTGGAGTATTGCTTGAAGCTGAATGTTATGATACTCCCTCGGCGTTCCGGCCACCGGTAGTGCGCCTCAGTAGAATGTTGCTTCGGTCTTACAGCACGACTCCTACTGGTATTTCTCCTTTTGCGTGATCTTGTTTCTCACTCAGCACAATCTATCTCGCTTCTAATCCTTCCTTGGGCACCGCCGCTATGCTGAGCAGGCACGGTCCTGTTACGTTCGTTCAAGTTGCCAAGCCTCTGTCAGGATCCCACCCCTGACAGAGACCCTATTGTATCTTCCCCCACAACACCCTCTGCCACAAGGTGTTGCCTGGTTCCAACCCAGTCAGCTTTCTCATCTAACTTCCTGCCTGACCCCCAGTTTACCCACTATGGTGGGGAGTGGCCTAGTGAATAGAACCCTTAGCTCCCCCCGGAGGCCCGACTGTGAAATGTATTGGTGTCTGTGATACCTGATCCGATGAACTCCTTCAGTGCCATCAGACGCACCATAGCTCCCCATAGTGGCGGAGCCACAGTACTGCAACGACCAGGACTCTGGGGCGCTGCACTCCCCCCTGGTTAAACACAGTACTCCGGGACTGAGAAGAAAACAACAATACAAGTTAGCAAAAAGACATACAGTTTTGTTGAGTGCAAAAACAATAAGTATACTTAAACAGAGCTTCCCTTTATGGGAGGTAAGGACACTTGACCGTTACAAACATAGTTAAATATCATAGCAACATGCTACAATTAACTTTCTTTTTACCCAACCGGGTATTCTACTAAGTGCAAAATTGTTGAACAATAATTTAACATTGCCTTTAAGGACATACACTCTGCATCCACTAAAGACCTTCTTATAATCACATTATAAGGCAATTTTAACTTTTCCATTCTCCTTCTTAAAATCTGCAGGACCGCCTGTCCTAACGGCACCAGACCTACTGCCTCTCCCTTCTATGCAGGACCGCCCCGTTCAGCCCGGGCCTACTGCCTTTTCAACTACTATACACAGTATAGAACATAACATTACTTTCAGTTTAAGAGCACCGAGCCATTTTTACATGACCCCCTGAGGACTCAGGGTTCACCTTCTATCCCCACTATCTATCAACATTATCAAAAACAGTTTCCTTTTATCGAACATTAATTCTTCTCATTATCTTCCTTACTAACATGCAGGCTGGACACCACGTCTACCCCTACGGGCCCACTGCATCCTTCTTCTAGCTTTCACTTTCTGTCGGAGAACATCATCAGCATTTCTTTACAATTAACTAGTTGGATACATATAACTTTCTCATAAAAACATTATCATCACTTTCTTTCACCAAACATTATTGCTATCTCTTAGCCTTTAAAGCAATATCACCATTTATGTGCATCAAATGAACATCCCCATTAAGAGGGGACCAAGTCTCTATGAGGTAGCACGTCTTCTCAAGCTACCAGTCCATACTCAGCAAAGGTTCCAGTGTGGTATCTTCACAAAGAGTCCTTCTTTAAGTAAAACCAGTAGGGAGCACCTTTAATAAGGTGCAAACTATGTACAAAAAGTTTGTATCATGCACTGTTCATGATTGCGGCAGTTCTTTTCAACTGAAAACTTGTGCAACAAAAACTCAGAAAAATAAACAAAACAATAGGGATCCCGGGTCAACAAGGAATCCCTTTAAAAGTTAACCCTGGACGGGTTCAGCAGCAAAATCAGGAAACAAACAAGCAGTTAAGAAACTATGTACATATTCATGGTATCGAGGTTTATCCTTCTAAATCTGGGGGCGATCTTTGTTCCCCGGCCAACGCAGCACCTGTACTGGTAGTTGGTCTCTCAGATGCCATCAGATCAGCCGGTGTCTGGATTTGAAGGCTAATCCTGCTTGCAAGTTCGGTGGCCGCTACAAGGCGTACAGTGGTGATAGGAACAAGGTCTGGCAAATCGGGATCAGTCACAATCGGGGCAACAGGGGGCGCTCTCTCAGGTTCACACCGTCGAACGTTCCGGGCACACCATCCTCGTGCATTCCGATGACGGGTGTAGGTCACCTGATCCCCCCTTTGTAATGGGTTACCATCTCGACTGCAGCAGGGGTTTTCACGTTATAGCTAGTAACAAAGACATCAGTTGGTAGCCCCGGTTCCTGTATGGAGCCCCATCCCCTCTTCGGGTGGTAGGCCAGCACAGTTCCCCGCTTTACCACGTCTTTCCTGCCGGGAGCAGACTTCTTACGTTGTGTGTCAGGTTGTTCGGTCTCGTCTCGATCTTTCCAGTGTTGTATTAGACATTGCTTATACTGTTCCCAGGTAAGTACTGCAAGGGTGAGGCCATCCTCCCGGGTCCCATCCGGCCCGGTCCAGGGAGTGTCCCACCGGAGGATCACCCCATCTAGGCCCACGTCTAGGGGTTCTCCCATCTTGGTTGGTAGCGGAGGCACTAGCTTCCCCATCGCGTTAGAGGTGAGGATGACCCGCTCCACCAAGAAGGAACGATCATTGCTGGGGTGAGGAGCGGTCACAGGAGCGGGATCGGTCAGGGGAGCCGGCTCGGTCGGGGGAGCAGAATCGGCCAGGGGAGTAGGGATGCCGTCCATACCTGCGCCTGATGTGATTCCACCGATGTCGCTCCGGTCCGTTGACAAGGACACTGGAATCGGCTGCAGTCCGGACCGCGGCTCCTCCGGAGTCACCTCCTGATGTAACTCCGCCCTCCCTGGTTCCGTGGCTGGGAGAGGTAGGCTCGGCTCCTCCATTGGCGGCTCCAAGGAGTTCGGGTCCCTCACCGGCGGTGGACGCGAGTCCGCTTCTGATGGGTGAGGGCAAGCCGGGATCACCTCGCCGTTGCTCGGGCACTTGCTGCTCATCGTCGCTGTCTGGCATTCGGTGGCAACGCATGCACCTGGCTCCGCCATTTCTCCGAGATCGGGCTCCTCCTTCACCTCGTTCCCGCCGTTGCAAGTCAGGGGGCGGTTCTCCTCTGCTGCTGGGTAGGTCGTCTTCTCGCAGCAGGAGTTCGAGGGGGCGGTCGCTACTTCTGGCGCCGCTTTGGTAGTCTCCTCCCATGGCACGTCCTTCTTCCTCTGCGCTCCCTGTGACGCCGCAATGGCGGCGGTTTTGGCGCGAACTTTTGGCAGCAAGTGACAATCCACAGTCTTGGTAATAAAGTACAGTCCAAGCACAACAAATCACAGTCCCAAGGCACACATGACCTGATTCTTCAGGCTTAAGTAGATCCTGTTCGTGACGCCAAGTTGTAGCGCCCCCACTGCCGCAGGGCCGAGGGGTACCCGGTACCGGGCCTGTGAGTCTCTGCTCTGGGGTTGTCACGGTGACTAGGCCCCGGTCCGTGACCCTGCCGAGGGGCGTACAGTGATAGATACGATATGGATGATGGTGGTGATGCTGTAGTAGTGTGGTGCAGAAAATAACGAGGACACCAGGTTGCAGTCTCTTTACCTCTTTACTGAAGATTTCTGGGCCCTCAGTCCAGAACACGGTTCACCAGGCGGCGCAAGTCCGGCCGGTCCAATGGCACCTCCAGAGTTCTCTTCACAGGTGGAAATCGGTGCCTTCCTTCTAGCGCTAGGTGTTGTGGTCCTTCCCTGCTGTGCTTACAGAAAGTCCCCACAACTGTTGTGTCTGTTTCTTAAGTTCCCTCACAACTCGATTAGATGATGTTCTGCTAATCCTCCGTCCCTCCCTGGTGTTCTGGTTGGGACGGCACCCGTTTGACGGGTAGGCTCGGAGCTCTTCCGGGACCCTAGAGTTGCCCCTCTCCACAAGTTGCCCCCCAAGACTGCATAGGTGATTAAAGTTAGACAGCCCGCCTTAGACTGACTGTCCTGCCGCTGTTTGGAGTATTGCTTGAAGCTGAATGTTATGATACTCCCTCGGCGTTCCGGCCACCGGTAGTGCGCCTCAGTAGAATGTTGCTTCGGTCTTACAGCACGACTCCTACTGGTATTTCTCCTTTTGCGTGATCTCGTTTCTCACTCATCACAATCTATCTCGCTTCTAATCCTTCCTTGGGCACCGCCGCTATGCTGAGCAGGCACGGTCCCGTTACGTTTGTTCAAGTTGCCAAGCCTCTGTCAGGATCCCACCCCTGACAGAGACCCTACTGTATCTTCCCCCACAACACCCTCTGCCACAAGGTGTTGCCTGGTTCCAACCCAGTCAGCTTTCTCATCTAACTTCCTGCCTGACCCCCAGTTTACCCACTATGGTGGGGAGTGGCCTAGTGAATAGAACCCTTAGCTCCCCCCGGAGGCCCGACTGTGAAATGTATTGGTGTCTGTGATACCTGATCCGATGAACTCCTTCAGTGCCATCAGACGCACCATAGCTCCCCATAGTGGCGGAGCCACAGTACTGCAATGACCAGGACTCTGGGGTGCTGCAGAGCCAGCACGATTCACTTGAATGGGACCTCGTACATCCCATTTAAAGAGTAACTTTCGTTTTGATTTCTTCTTCAGAAACCAATAGTACACGTGAAAGTAAGATACTTTGTAATATATCTTATCAGAAAAATCTCCTTATTTCTCCCCCAGGACTGATCATTTATCCTAAAAATTTCCAATTCACAGGTAAAATCTGTCTTCAGTGAACACAGATTTTCCCATTACTGAGAAAGGAGAAGGCAGTTGTTGATCATAAAGTTCTATGGAGAGCTGTTACTGCTGTTTCAGCAGAACTTGAAATGGAATGTCTGTGCCTTTCTCTAGCTCCTCCACTCCATAGAATTTTAAAAGCACCAACTGTCATCTCCTATCTTTTTTTCGCTGAGCACAAATTTTACAGATTTTATCCATGAATTGAGAGACAACGATCAATCCAGAAGGTGAAAAGAAAGCAAATTCTCTGATAAAATATATTACAAAGTTGCTTATATTCATGTGTACTATTAATTTATGAACTAAAAATGAAAACATGTTATTGTTCAGCATTATTCCAAGAGCCACTTTAATTATTGGGTCACTTTCTATAACTGTTCGCTATCAGGATCTCGGGATCTGTTCAATTCCACACTAATGCGTTCACAGATAGGAGAGTGCAACAGTGTGTGGTTCAACATCGGCCTTTGACAACGTTTTTTTGGTTCTTTATATTAAAGAGATTGTCCGCTACTTTATTTGATGACCTAACCTTAGGATATGTCATCAATGTCTGATCAGTCGGGGTCTGACACCCGGCACCTCTGCTGATCAGCTGTTCTCTGTGTCAGCAGCCATTGTCCGGAACTGCTGAATTACGGAGCTGCTCCGTCTTCTGATATTGATTTGAATAGGATGCGTGGATGTGCACTACCTCTCCTGCAGCCACTATCAAAGACGGAGCAGATCCGCAATTGAGCATTTCTGGCTGCCGACATCGAGAACAGCTGATCAGCAGAAGTGCCCGGGTGTCAGACCCTGACCGATCACACATTGATGACCTATGCTAAGGACCTGTCATCAATGATACAGTAGTGGACAACCTCTTTAACCCAGCTCCACTCTGTAAAGTCTGAAAAGGGTCCTTATGTGAGCAGCACCGCTCACTAGCGGCCTTAGATTAACTTTTGGTGCTGTATCCAGGTATACTGTACTCCATGCCTAGGGGGCCTCTTATTTGGCAGGTAAACTTTCCTCCAGGTAAAGTCTCTGATGGAAGCCCTGTTTTGCTGTTATTTTTCTTCCTTTTCCATTAAAACACAATTCTGCACATAAAATCCGCACCGCCTTGTAATGCTAATGGAATTTGACCACATTCATCCTAAAGAGATTAGACAAACATTTATCAATGGTGTGCAGTGTCTTTATTTATTCTGTCCATTAACGAGCCCAGAGAGGATTACCAGCCAGAAAAGAGAGATTTAACCAAGCCAAGACAACCCTAGCTCCTAATGGTAAAGTGCTTCTTGGCAGATATACCGTACAAGTTATGAACAGCATGTCAGACGCTTTTGCTACAATTTATTATACACTGAACACAAGATATTATTTTTTTCACCTGAAGGGTAGCAAAGTTATATAATAGAGAATGTCAGCTACAATGTGAACCTTCAAAGGGATATATTAGTAACCACTTCACTGGAACTTTCTTTTGTGCATTTGTTTTTAAGGAACAAATTGTGCAAATCTGATGTGCTGTGCTATGTCTAATGTTGTTCTCCATGGGGCTTTACATGACGCAGAAACACTAAAAAAATAATTCCTTGTGTCATACACGACTTCTGTACCACAGGACAGGTAGTTGTACTAGTATCAGATGATCATACAGACCCTGGTGAGAATAAAGAGTACCTTCAGCATAATACAGGATGCAACATGGGATGTACAGTACAGACCAAAAGTTTGAACACACCTTCTCATTTAAAGATTTTTCTGTATTTTCATGACTATGACAATTGTTCATTCACACTGAAGGCATCAAAACTATGAATTAAAATACGTGCAATTATATACTTAACAAAAAAGTGTGAAACAACTGAAATTATGTCTTATATTCTAGGTTCTTCAAAGTAGCCACCTTTGGCTTTGATGACTGCTTTGCACACTCTTGGCATTCTCTCGATGAGCTTCAAGAGGTAGTCACCGGGAATGGTTTTCAATTCACAGGTGTGCCCTGTCAGGTTTAATGAGTGGGATTTCTTGCCTTATAAATGGTGTTGGGACCATCAGTTGTGTTGGGTAGAAGTCTGGTGGATACACAGCTGATAGTCCTACTGAATAGACTGTTATAATTTGTATTTTGGCAAGAAAAAGCAGCTAAGAAAAACTAGTGGCTATCATTACTTTAAGAAATTAAGGTCAGTCAGTCCGAAAAATTGGGAAAACTTTGAAAGTGTCCCCAAGTGCAGTGGCAAAAACCATCAAGCGCTACAAAGAAACTGGCTCACATGAGGACCGCCCCAGGAAAGGAAGACCAAGAGTCACCTCTGCTTCTGAGGATAAATTTATCAGAGTCACCAGCCTCAGAAATCGCAGGTTAACAGCAGCTCAGATTAGAGACCAGGTCAATGCCACACAGAGTTCTAGCGGCAGACACATCTCTACAACAACTGTTAAGAGGAGACTTTGTGCAGCAGGCCTTCATGGTAAAACAGCTGCTAGGAAACCACTGCTAAGGACAGGCAACAAGCAGAAGAGACTTTTTTTGGGCTAAAGAACACAAGGAATGGACATTAGACCTGTGGAAATCTGTGCTTTGGTCTGATGAGTCCAAATTTGAGATCTTTGGTTCTAACCACCTTGTCTTTGTGCGACGCAGAAAAAGTGAACGGATGGACTCTACATGCCTGGTTCCCACCGTAAAGCATAGAAGAGGAGGTGTGATGGTGTGGGGGTGCTTTGCTGGTGACACTGTTGGGGATTTATTCAAAATTGAAGGCCTACTGAACCAGTATGGCTACCACAGCATCTTGCAGTGGAATGCTATTCCATCTGGTTTGCGTTTAGTTGGACCAGCATTTATTTTTCAATGGGACACCGACCCCAAACACACCTCCAGGGTGTGTAAGGGCTATTTGACTAAGAAGGAGAGTGATGGGGTGCTACGCCAGATGACCTGGCCTCCACAGTCACCAGACCAGAACCCAATCGAGATGGTTTTGAGTGAGCTGGACCGCAGAGTGAAGGCAAAAGGGCCAACAAGTGCTAAACATCTCTGGGAACTCCTTCAAGATTGTTGGAAGACCATTCCCGGTGACTACCTCTTGAAGCTCATCAAGAGAATGCCAAGAGTGTGCAAAGCAGTCATCAAAGCAAAAGGTGGATACTTTGAAGAACCTAGAATATAAGACATATTTTCAGTTGTTTCACACTTTTTTGTTAAGTATATAATTCCACATGTGTTAATTCATAGTTTTGATGCCTTCAGACACGGTGGTTGGAACCAAAGATCTCAAATTTGGACTAATCAGACCAAAGCACAGATTTCCACTGGTCTAATGTCCATTCCTTGTGTTCTTTAGCCCAAACAAGTCTCTTCTACTTGTTGCCTGTCCTTAGTAGTGGTTTCCTAGCAGCTATTTTACCATGAAGGCCTGCTGCACAAAGTCTCCTCTTAACAGTTGTTGTAGAGATGTGTCTGCTGCTAGAACTCTGTGTGGCATTGACCTGGTCTCTAATCTGAGCTGCTGTTAACCTGCGATTTCTGAGGCTGGTGACTCTGATAAATTTATCCTCAGAAGCAGAGGTGACTCTTGGTCTTCCTTTCCTGGGGCGGTCCTCATGTGAGCCAGTTTCTTTGTAGCGCTTGATGGTTTTTGCCACTGCACTTGGGGACACTTTCAAAGTTTTCCCAATTTTTCGGACTGACTGACCTTAATTTCTTAAAGTAATGATAGCCACTAGTTTTTCTTAGCTGCTTTTTCTTGCCATAATACAAACAACAGTTTATTCAGTAGGACTATCAGCTGTGTATCCACCAGACTTCTACCCAACACAACTGATGGTACCAACTGTTATGATCCTTAGTGGTTGAGGATCACAAATTACTCCAGCTAAGTAACAAACATAGGACAAGCTCTAGGGAGGTGGCAATCTGAACTGACCGCAAATCTGAACCTATCCAAACACACTAGAAGTAGCTGGTGAACGTGCCTAAAAATCCTAGACGTCTCGAGCCAGCCTGAGGAACTAACTACCCCTAGAGAGAAAGAAAGACCTCTCTTGCCTCCAGAGAAATATCCCCAAAGATATAGAAGCCCCCAACAGATAATAACAGTGAGGTAAGAGGAAGGCACATACACAGGGGTGAAAGCAGATTCAGCAAATGAGGCCCACTAATACTAGATAGCAGAAAATAGAAAAGAGAATCTATGCGGTCAGTAAAAAACCCTTACAAAATATCCACTCTGAGATTTCAAGAACCCCCACACCAACTAACGGTGTGGGGGGAGAAACTCAGTCCCCTAGAGCAACCAGCAAGCGAGGAAATCACATTTTAGCGAGCTGGACAAAAAACATAATGAACACTGATAATCAAAAAATGATCAAACAAAAACTTAGCTTGTCTTGGAGAGACTGGGAGCAAGGTAGACACAAGGAATCTGAAGAGCACTGGATACATTGATAGCAGGCCAGGAACTGAGTATCCAGGTGGGCTAAATAGGAAACCAACCAAGGATAACGAACCAGCTGAAGCTGCAACCTGCAGAAAGACAACACTACACAGTACCACTTGTGACCACTAGAGGGAGCCCAAAGATAGAGTTCACAACAGTACCCCCCCCTTGAGGAGGGGTCACCGAACCCTCATCAAGACCCCCAGGGCGATCAGGATGAGCCGCGTGGAAGGCACGAACCAAATCGGCCACATGAACATCAGAGGCGACAACCCAGGAATTATCCTCCTGACCATAGCCCTTCCACTTAACCAAATACTGAAGCCTCCGTCTAGAGATACGAGAATCCAAAATCTTCTCCACCACGTACTCCAATTCGCCCTCGACCAGCACCGGAGCAGGAGGCTCAACAGAAGGAACCACAGGTACCACATACCTCCGCAACAAAGACCTATGGAACACATTATGAATGGCAAACGATGCTGGGAGATCCAAACGAAAAGACACCGGGTTAAGGATTTCCAAGATCTTATAAGGACCGATGAAGCGAGGCTTGAATTTAGGAGAGGAGACCTTCATAGGAACATACCGAGAAGACAGCCACACCAAATCCCCAACACGAAGTCGGGGACCCACACCGCGGCGGAGGTTGGCAAAGTGCTGAGCCTTTTCCTGTGACAACCTCAAATTGTCCACCACATGGTTCCAAATCTGCTGCAACCTATCCACCACAGAATCCACCCCAGGACAGTCAGAAGGCTCAACCTGACCCGAGGAAAAACGAGGATGGAAACCAGAATTGCAGAAAAAAGGCGAAACCAAAGTAGCAGAACTAGCCCGATTATTAAGGGCAAACTCGGCCAAAGGCAAAAAAGTCACCCAATCATCCTGATCAGCAGAAACAAAACATCTCAAATAAGTTTCCAACGTCTGATTAGTTCGCTCGGTTTGGCCATTAGTCTGAGGATGGAAGGCCGACGAAAAAGACATCAATGCCCATCTTAGCACAAAAAGTCCGCCAAAACCTGGACACAAACTGGGATCTTCTATCAGACACAATATTTTCAGGAATGCCGTGCAAGCGAACCACATTCTGAAAAAATAGAGGAACCAAATCGGAGGAAGAAGGCAACTTAGGCAAGGGCACCAAATGGACCATCTTGGAAAAACGATCACACACCACCCAGATGACAGACATTTTCTGAGATACTGGAAGATCCGAAATAAAATCCATGGAAATGTGCGTCCAAGGCCTTTTCGGAACAGGCAAAGGCAAAAGCAAACCGCTGGCACGAGAACAGCAAGGCTTAGCCCGAGCACAAATCCCACAAGACTGCACAAAGGAACGCACATCCCGCGACAAGGAAGGCCACCAGAAGGACCTAGCCACCAAATCTCTGGTACCAAAAATCCCAGGATGACCCGCCAACACCGAAGAATGAACCTTGGAAATAACTCTGCTGGTCCATCTATCCGGGACAAACAGTCTCTCTGGTGGACAACGGTCAGGTCTATCCGCCTGAAATTTCTGCAGCACTCGTCGCAAATCTGGGGAAATGGCAGACAAAATCACTCCCTCTCTGAGAATACCAGCCGGCTCAGAAACTCCCGGAGAGTCAGGCACAAAACTCCTAGAAAGTGCATCAGCTTTCACGTTCTTCGAACCAGGCAGGTATGAGACCATGAAGTTGAAACGGGAGAAAAACAACGACCAACGAGCCTGTCTAGGATTCAGGCGCTTGGCAGATTCAAGGTAAATCAGATTTTTGTGATCAGTCAAGACCACCACACGATGTTTAGCTCCTTCGAGCCAATGTCGCCACTCCTCAAATGCCCACTTCATAGCCAACAACTCCCGATTACCAACATCATAATTCCGCTCGGCAGGCGAAAACTTTCTTGAAAAGAAAGCACATGGCTTCATCACAGAGCCATCAGAGCTTCTCTGCGACAAAACAGCCCCTGCTCCAATCTCAGAAGCATCAACCTCGACCTGGAAGGGGAGAGAGACATCTGGCTGACATAAGACTGGAGCTGAAGAAAACTGGTGCTTCAGCTCCCGAAAGGCCTCCACGGCCTCAGGAGACCAATTAGTCACATCAGAACCCTTCTTGGTCAAATCCGTCAAAGGTTTAACCACGCTAGAAAAATTAGCGATGAAACGACGGTAAAAATTAGCAAAACCCAAGAACTTCTGAAGACTCTTAACAGACGTGGGCTGAGTCCAGTCATGAATAGCCTGGACCTTGACTGGGTCCATCTCCACAGTAGAAGGAGAAAAAATAAAACCCAAAAAGGAGACCTTCTGTACTCCGAAGAGGCATTTTGAGCCCTTCACAAATAAAGCATTAGCACGCAGGACCTGAAACACCATCCTGACCTGCTTCACATGGGACTCCCAATCATCAGAAAAGACCAAAATGTCATCCAGATAAACAATCATAAATTTATCCAGATATTCTCGGAAGATGTCATGCATGAAGGACTGAAACACAGAAGGAGCATTAGAGAGTCCAAAAGGCATCACCAAGTACTCAAAATGGCCTTCGGGCGTATTAAATGCTGTTTTCCATTCATCTCCCTGCTTAATGCGCACAAGGTTATACGCACCACGGAGATCTATCTTGGTGAACCAACTGACACCCTTAATCCGAGGAAACAAATCAGACAATAGTGGCAAAGGATACTGAAATTTGACTGTGATTTTATTCAGAAGACGATAATCTATACAAGGTCTCAAAGAACCGTCCTTCTTGGCCACAAAAAAAAAAATCCTGCACCAAGAGGGGAAGAGGATGGGCGAATATGTCCCTTCTCCAAAGACTCCTTTATATAACTCCGCATCGCGGCATGCTCTGGTATAGACAAATTAAAAAGTCGTCCCTTAGGGAATTTACTACCAGGAATTAAATTTATAGCACAGTCACAATCCCTATGAGGAGGCAGGGCACAGGACCTGGGCTCATCAAATACATCCTGGTAGCCAGACAAAAACTCAGGGACCTCAGAAGGAGTGGAAGAAGCAATAGACACCAACGGAGTATCGCCATGAATTCCCTGACAACCCCAACTTGACACAGACATAGCTTTCCAATCTTAAACTGGATTATGAGCTTGCAGCCATGGCAGACCCAAAACGACAACATCATGCAAATTATGCAGAACAAGAAAGCGAATCACCTCCTGATGTACGGGAGTCATGCACATGGTCATTTGCGTCCAATACTGAGGCTTATTCTCAGCCAATGGCGTAGCATCAATTCCCCTCAGAGGAATAGGAAATTCCAAAGGCTCCAGGACAAAACCACAGCGCCTGGCAAACGACAAATCCATCAGATTCAGGGCAGCACCCGAATCCACAAAAGCCATAACCGGGTAGGATGACAAAGAACAAATCAAAGTAACAGACAAAATAAATTTAGGCTGTATAGTACCAATGGTGACAGGTTTAGCGATCTTTTTTAAGCGTTTAGAGCATGCTGAGATAACATGAGTAGAATCACCACAGTAAAAGCACAACCCATTTTGACGTCTATGACTTTGTCGCTCAATTCTGGTCAGAGTTCGGTCACATTGCATAGACTCAGGTCTCTGTTCAGAAAATACCGCCAAAGGATGAGCAGATTTGCGCTCCCGCAAACGCCGATCAACCTGAATGGCTAAAGCCATAGAATCACTCAGACTTGTAGGGGTGGGAAACCCCACCATAACATTCTTAACGGCCTCAGAAAGACCTTCTCTGAAATTTGCAGCCAGTGCACACTCATTCCATTGAGTTAGCACCGACCATTTCCGAAATTTTTGACAATACACCTCTGCTTCATCCTGACCTTGAGAGATAGCCAGCAACGCTTTTTCTGCCTGATTCTCAAGATTAGGCTCCTCATAAATTAGTCCAAGAGCCAGAAAAAATGCATCTACATTAAGCAATGCAGGATCTCCTGGCGCCAGAGAGAAAGCCCAATCTTGCGGGTCGCCACGCAACAAGGAGATAACAATTTTAACTTGCTGAGCGGAATCACCAGAGGAACGAGGTCTCAGAGATAGAAATAACTTACAATTATTCTTAAAATTTAGAAACCTAGATCTATCTCCAGAAAACAACTCAGGAATGGGTATCTTTGGTTCTGACATAGGGCTATGAATAACAAAATCCTGAATACTTTGCACCCGTGCAGTAAAATGATCCACACTAGAAGTCAGAGTCTGAACATTCATGCCTGCAGCTGAGCTCAAAACCACCCAGAGTTCAAGGGGATGAAAGAAGCTAAACAGACTGCAGCAAAGGAAAAGCGGGAGGAAAAAAAAATAAAATAATGTACTCAGGTCTTCTTTTTATCCCACTTCTGCGATGCATTAAACACTATACTGCTATACTGTTATGATCCTTAGTGGTTGAGGATCACGAATTACTCCAGCTAAGTAACAAACATAGGACAAGCTCTAGGGAGGTGGCAAACTAAACTGACCGCAAATCTGAACCTATCCAAACACACTAGAAGTAGCCGGTGAACGTGCCTAAAAATCCTAGACGTCTCGAGCCAGCCTGAGGAACTAACTACCCCTAGAGAGAAAGAAAGACCTCTCTTGCCTCCAGAGAAATATCCCCAAAGATATAGAAGCCCCCAACAGATAATAACGGTGAGGTAAGAGGAAGGCACATACACAGGGGTGAAAGCAGATTCAGCAAATGAGGCCCACTAATACTAGATAGCAGAAAATAGAAAAGAGAATCTATGCGGTCAGTAAAAAACCCTTACAAAATATCCACTCTGAGATTTCAAGAACCCCCACACCAACTAACGGTGTGGGGGGAGAAACTCAGTCCCCTAGAGCAACCAGCAAGCGAGGAAATCACATTTTAGCGAGCTGGACAAAAAACATAATGAACACTGATAATCAAAAAATGATCAAACAAAAACTTAGCTTGTCTTGGAGAGACTGGGAGCAAGGTAGACACAAGGAATCTGAAGAGCACTGGATACATTGATAGCAGGCCAGGAACTGAGTATCCAGGTGGGCTAAATAGGAAACCAACCAAGGATAACGAACCAGCTGAAGCTGCAACCTGCAGAAAGACAACACTACACAGTACCGCTTGTGACCACTAGAGGGAGCCCAAAAATAGAGTTCACAACACCCAACACCATTTATAAGGCAATAAATCCCACTCATTAAACCTGACAGGGCACACCTGTGAATTGAAAACCATTCCCGGTGATTACCTCTTGAAGCTCATCAAGAGAATGCCAAGAGTGTGCAAAGCAGTCATCAAAGCCAAAGGTGGCTACTTTGAAGAACCTAGAATAGAAGACATAATTTCAGTAGTTTCACACTTTTTTGTTAAGTATATAATTGCACGTATTTTAATTCATAGTTTTGATGCCTTCAGTGTGAATGAACAATTTTCATGATCATGAAAATACAGAAAAATCTTAAAATGAGAAGGTGTGTTCAAACTTTTGGTCTGTACTGTACATCCCATGTTGCATCCTGTATTATGCTGAAGGTACTCTTTATTCTCACCAGGGTCTGTATGATCATCTGATACTAGTACAACTACCTGTCCTGTGGTACAGAAGTCGTGTATGACCCAAGGAATTATTTTTTTAGTGTTTCTGCGTCATGTAAAGCCCCATGGAGAACATTAGACATAGCACAGCACATCAGATTTGCACAATTTGTTACTTAAAAACAAATGCACAAAAGAAAGTTCCAGTGAAGTGGTTACTAATATATCCCTTTGAGCCATGCATACAGGGGGGGAATATTAGCCATGCATACAGGAGAGGGGGGTGGAATATGAGCCATGCATACAAGAGGTGGTGGTGGTGGGGGGAATTATGAGCCATGCATACAAGAGGTGGGGGGGAATTATGAGCCATGCATACAGGGGGGGAGATTATGAGCCATGCATACTGGAGGGGGGGGTAATATGAGCCATGCATACAGGAGGTGGGGGGGAATTATGAGCCATGCATACGGGGGGGATTATGAGCCATGCATACAGGAGAGGGGGAATATGAGCCATGCATACAGGAGGTGGGGGGGGAATTATGAGCCATGCATACAGGAGGGGGGGGGAATTATGAGCCATGCATATGCAGCGCCCCAGAGTCCTGGTCGTTGCAGTACTGTGGCTCCGCCACTATGGGGAGCTATGGTGCGTCTGATGGCACTAAAGGAGTTCATCGGATCAGGTATCACAGACACCAATACATTTCACAGTTGGGCCTCCGGGGGGAGCTAAGGGTTCTATTCACTAGGCCACTCCCCACCATAGTGGGTAAACTGGGGGTCAGGCAGGAAGTTAGATGAGAAAGCTGACTGGGTTGGAACCAGGCAACACCTTGTGGCAGAGGGTGTTGTGGGGGAAGATACAATAGGGTCTCTGTCAGGGGTGGGATCCTGACAGAGGCTTGGCAACTTGAACGAACGTAACGGGACCGTGCCTGCTCAGCATAGCGGCGGTGCCCAAGGAAGGATTAGAAGCGAGATAGATTGTGCTGAGTGAGAAACAAGATCACGCAAAAGGAGAAATACCAGTAGGAGTCGTGCTGTAAGACCGAAGCAACATTCTACTGAGGCGCACTACCGGTGGCCGGAACGCCAAGGGAGTATCATAACATTCAGCTTCAAGCAATACTCCAAACAGCGGCAGGACAGTCAGTCTAAGGCGGGCTGTCTAACTTTAATCACCTATGCAGTCTTGGGGGGCAACTTGTGGAGAGGGGCGACTCTAGGGTCCCGGAAGAGCTCCGAGCCTACCCGTCAAACGGGTGCCGTCCCAACCAGAACACCAGGGAGGGACGGAGGATTAGCAGAACATCATCTAATCGAGTTGTGAGGGAACTTAAGAAACAGACACAACAGTTGTGGGGACTTTCTGTAAGCACAGCAGGGAAGGACCACAACACCTAGCGCTAGAAGGAAGGCACCGATTTCCACCTGTGAAGAGAACCCTGGAGGTGCCATTGGACCGGCCGGACTTGCGCCGCCTGGTGAACCGTGTTCTGGACTGAGGACCCAGAAATCTTCAGTAAAGAGGTAAAGAGACTGCAACCTGGTGTCCTCGTTATTTTCTGCACCACACTACTACAGCATCACCACCATTATCCATATCGTATCTATCACTGTACGCCCCTCGGCAGGGTCACGGACCGGGGCCTAGCCACCGTGACAACCCCAGAGCAGAGACTCACAGGCCCGGTACCGGGTACCCCTCGGCCCTGCGGCAGTGGGGGCGCTACACATACAGGGGGGGGATTATGAGCCATGCATACAGGGGGGGATTATGAGCCATGCATACAGGAGGGGGGGGAATATGAGGCATGCATACAGGAGGTGGGGGGAAATTATGAGCCATGCATACAGGGGGGGATTATGAGCCATGCACACAGGAGGGGGGGAATATGAGCCATGCATACAGGAGGCGGGGGGAATTATGAGCCATGCATACAGGAGGGGGGATTATGAGCCATGCATACAGGAGGGGGGGTGGAATATGAGCCATGCATACAGGAGGTGGGGGGAATTATGAGCCATGCATACAGGAGGGGGGAATATGAGCCATGCATACAGGAGGGGGGAATATGAGCCATGCATACAGGTGGGGGGGAATATGAGCCATGCAAACAGGAGGGGGGAATATGAGCCATGCATACAGGAGGAGGGGGGAATATGAGCCATGCAAATGGGATGGGAGGGAGATGAGCCATGCATACAAGAGGGGGGATATGAGCAATGCATACAGGATGGGGGGAGATGAGCCATGCATACAAGATGGGATGGGGGCATTATAGAGTATTGAGCATCATGTGGGGTTGTTATACAGTATGGAGCATCATGTGTGGCCATTAAACAGTATGGAGCATCATGTGGGGTCATTATACAGTGTGGAGCATCATGTGTGGTCATTATACAGTATGGAGCATCATGTGTGGCAAATGGCCATTATACAGTATTGAGCATCATGTGTGGCCATTATGCAGTATGGAGCATTGTGTGTGGCCATTATACAGTATAGAGCATCATGTATGGCCATTATACAGTATGGAGCATCATGTGTGGCCATTATATAGTATTGAGCATCATGTGTGGCCATTATACAGTATGAAGCATCATGTGTGGCCATTATACAGTATTGAGCATCATGTGTGGCCATTATACAGTATTGAGTATCATGTGGGGTCATTATACAGTATGGAGCATCATGTGTGTCCATTATACAGTATGGAGCATCATGTGTGGCAATTATACAGTATGGAGCATCATGTGGGGCCATTATACAGTATGGAGCATCATGTGTGGCCATTATACAGTATTGAGCATCATGTGTGGCCATTATACAGTATAGAGCATCATGTGTGGCCATTATACAGTATTGAGCATCATGTGTGGCCATTATACAGTATTGAGCATCATGTGTGGCCATTATACAGTATTGAGCATCATGTGTGGCCATTATACAGTATTGAGCATCATGTGTGGCCATTATACAGTATTGAGCATCATGTGGGGCCATTATACAGTATTGAGCATCATGTGGGGCCATTATACAGTATGGAGCATCATGTGTGGCCATTATACAGTATGGAGCATCATGTGTGGCCATTATACAGTATGGAGCACTGTGTGGCCATATTTATTTTTGTTTATAATTGTATATGAAACAGTGTGATCAGCAGTGCTAAATGGGTTTGGTTGGGACGTGGATATGGGTGTGACTAGTTATGATATGGGTGTGGTCAGAGGTGTGGCCTAAAATTTGCCGCAGAGCACTACGCGCCGCAAACTTTATGCCTCTTTCCCTTCTTCAAAAGTTTGGAGGTATGGTAACGCATATGCCAGATCACGGCAAGTGCCGCAAATCCCATAGGGAATGAATGAGGCCGAACGTAGTGTTGCCGTAAGTGATCCGTTACGCGGCAGATGCGGAAAAACTGCCGGATCTGCTGCAAAAGGCTACTTTCACATCAGCGATTCTTGCCAAAGTCACTGCCGATAGTGTCATACTCACCAAAGGGGGAGGCAGCACTAAAAGTGCCTAGGGCAGCAGAAACTCTAAATACGGCCCTGTGTGTATCCACCAGACTTCTGCACAACACAACTGATGGTCCCAACCCCATTTATAAGGCAAGAAATCCCACTTATTAAATCTGACAGGGCACACCTGTGAAGTGAAGACCATTCCCAGCGACTACCTCTTGAAGCTCATCAAGAGAATGCCAAGAATGTGCAAAGCTGTCATCAAAGCAAAAGGTGGCTACTTTGAAGAACCTAGAATATAAGACATACTTTCAGTTGTTTCACACTTTTTTGTTAAGTATATAATTCCACATGTGTTAATTCATAGTTTTGATGCCTTCAGTGTGAATGTACAATTTTTATAGTCATGAAAATACAGAAAAATCTTTAAATGAGGTATGTCCAAACTTTTGGTCTGTACTGTATATATCCATGGAGGGGGTCAGACAGTCTTGTAGGGTGAGTCGGTGAGCAGCTCCTGCAGGAGATAACTACCGGAGCTAAGTTTTTTATTAGTTTTTAACACTGAAAATACTACAAATTATCAGAGATATTCTTAAATGGGTATTCTCATAATCATAAACAAGTAAAATTGTAACAAGGAATTTTGCAATTTACTTCTTATTAATAATTTTAAGAACAAAGATATTCTTTTTATTCTTTAGTTTACTGCTCGAAGCTCAGGTTATTGGCCACTTCTGCAGTCTATCAGCTAGGCAAGGAGCACGCGGTTACAATCTTTTTGGTGTACTGTTTGCAAGCACTTCCCTGAAATTGGCCGGATCGCTTGCTCTGACCAGATTCATAGAGTTTGCTCTCCTCTGACAGTCAAGGGGCAAAGCCACCTCTGCCAGCAGCATCGGAGAGCGCACAATTCCATTGGATCAACTATGTTGCTGGTCCGAATTGTCCGTGTTCAGGAGCGAACCGCTCCTTGGCGAGCAGAGGAGAGTTGCGATCCTGAAGACAAGGCGACAATGATGAATTAAGAATACAGTGTCAATTGTTAAACAGCACTGTACCACCCTGATACCCCTCTCCACAAGAAGTAAAATGCTTGTAGCTATTGCCCCTTCTCTGTAGATTATACATTGTCTGAAGCTGGTTTAGTAGCAGGTCTATAAAAGAAGGGTTTATGATTTGATCCTTATGCCTGTAGCCCCCTCTAGTGTTTAATTAGTAAAACTATCATAGCAACAATTATAATTTTTTTTTGTCAGTAAAATATGAACATTGTATTTTAAGGTACCTTCACACGAAGCGACGTCGCTGTTTGATCGCTGGGGAGCTGTCACACAGACCGCTCTCCAGCGACCAACGATGCCTAGGTCCCCGGGTAACCAGGGTAAACATCGGGTTGCTAAGCGCAGGGCCGCGCTTAGTAACCCGATGTTTACCCTGGTTACCAGCGTAAAAGTAAAAAAAACAAACAGTACATGCTCACCTGCGCGTCCCCCGGCGTCCGCTTCCTGACACTGACTGAGCTCCGGCCCTAACAGCAGAGCGGTGACGTCACCGCTGTACTTTCACTTTCACTTTCGGGCCGGCGCTCAGTAAGTGTCAGGAAGCAGACGCTGGGGGACGCGCAGGTGAGTATGTACTGTTTGTTTTTTTTACTTTTACGCTGGTAACCAGGGTAAACATCGGGTTACTAAGCGTGGCCCTGCGCTTGGTAACCCGATGTTTACCCTGGTTACCAGTGTAAAACATCGCTGGTATCGTTGCTTTTGCTTTCAAACACAACGATACACGGCGATCGGACGACCAAATAAAGTTCTGGACTTTATTCAGCGACCAGCGACATCACAGCAGGATCCTGATCGCTGCTGCGTGTCAAACTAAACGATATCGCTAGCGAGGACGCTGCAACGTCACGGATCGCTAGCGATATCGTTACAAAGTCATTTCGTGTGAAGGTACCTTTAGGACAATGCAACAGCATCAATTTATAGCCCTCCACTCTTTAGAATGTAACCATGAAACCAGCAAACCGAACTCCAGAGAGAAAAATCACAATTCAGCCCTACTGCAGACTGATGAGGAATACGTCGACATTCATTGAGCCATATATACAGAGAATGACCTGGGTTCTTGTGATGTATTATCCTTTTCTTTGTGTTTTTTCTCTGCAGGTTTCCTCATGGCTTTTGTACAAAGTCCTGAGTTTTTCCAATGCGTAGATGAGCACCGGGCATCCTTGCTGAGGGCCATACAGAGAAGTGAAAGACAAAATCCAGAAGTAAAAGAGATAAAGCAGGAGCCAATTACAAGGTATGAGAATACAATACAATATGAGAAGGTATTAGAAACTACTGCAACTGTGATGCCACGAGACTGCAGCATGTGGGCTAAGGACTGTACATGCAGACTAGATTATCTTTGTCTGAGCCTGACTTTTTCAGCATTGCTGGCCAACAATTTTATGAGTATAAGTGTGATCCAGGTCTCCCCTGACATCTGGTGTCGAGGGGAATGAAGGATTGGGCATATTGGATTTCAACTCGCCAGACGCTTTGTTCTTATAGAAGACAAGCAACCAGGGACAGAGGTGTCTGGCACCAGCCTATTTCCATCTCATTGAGGTCATTTGCACACTTGGTGAAATTGAGCTTGGACTTTTATGGGGAGAATCAGAAAATCTGTTAACTGAAAGAACTTTTTAAGGTGCATGGCCATCTTTAACATGCATTAATTTTTTCATTTGTCTCTTGCTGAGCTCCTCTCAGCTGATTTATAGCCACAGACCATATAAAAAGTTGAATGTGCAGAGAAACTAAGAAGCCTGTAAAACCATATGATGCAAACTTTGAAATGAACGTTGAAGATGAAATGATCTCTAAAGGGCTAAAGTTAAAGATAACACATCCTCTTTTCAACTTCAGCTTTTTTTCAGCTGTTGTTATGTTCCCATCAAGAATTTGTTGAAATTTCATTGAATTCATTCTTCCCTCCAACCGTGAAATGTTCCCCGTGCCATTGGCTGCAGCACAACCCTAAAGTATGATTGATCTACCCACATTCTTAATGGTTGGCGGGATGTTCTTTTCCGTAAATTCTGTGCCCTTTTTTCTCCACACATACCTTTGACCATTGTGGCCAAAGAGTTTTATTTTAACCTGATCGGTCCATAGGACTTGTTTCCATTTTTTAATTTCATTTCAAACTGAGGAAAGGGCAACTTGAAAAAGCTTTGCTATCTTCTTATAGCCTTCTCCTGCTTTGTGGCTGCCACCATTTTCATTTTCAGAGTGCTAGGCAGCTGCTTAGAAGAACCCATGTCTACTTTGATCCAAGGTTAGAGGAGGCTGAGGTTTTATAAAGCTGTCAAATTTGCATCATATGGCCTTTCCTAATGATGATAGTGAACAAGCGCTAACAGGTTAATTAAGGTATGAAACCTTGGTCAACGTTATCTGAGTACACAAATCTCCAATGGTGCCCAAACTTTTGCATTGGCCCATTTTCCTTTTTGTAATTTTTAAAATGAAAAAAAAAAAAGTTATATATTGTACATATTTTTGCGTTTTCAAGATGCCCTTTCCTCAGTTTGAAATTGAATGAAAGTTAACAGGAACAGTGGAGGTCAAAACTTCATTGAGATCTACTCGTAGGAGTGCTAGAAAGGCAAATCAGAACCCCCACTTAACTGTAAAAGATCGTCAGAAAGATTTAGCAGACTCTAGCTTTCATGGAATAGTCATCAGTAGGAAACCTCTTCTGCGTCCTCACCATAAAATTCAGCATCAGAAGTACGTGAAAGAACATCTAAACAAGCCTGATGCATTTTGGAAACAAGTCCTGTGGACCGATGAGGTTAAAATAAAACTCTTTGGCCACAATAATCAGAGGTATGTGTGGAGAAAAAAGGGCACAGAATTTGAGAAAAAAAATCTCTATAATTATTAAACATGGGGGTGGGTCAATTATGCTTTGGGGTTGTGTTACAGCCAATGGCATGAGGAACATTTCACGGATAGAGGGAAGAATGGATTCAATGAAATTTCAACAAATTCTTGATGCAAACATAACACCATCTGTAAAAAAGCTGAAGTTGAAAAGAGAATGGTGTAAAGAATACTGGAGATATAATTTCAGGCCAATCATTTGTATCTTATTTTGCTTGGGCATATAAAACCCCTTCCTTTGTCCAGCACTGATAAGAAACCAGGCTCAGCAGGAAGCCCAAATTCTCAAAGCCTCAAGGAAAAAGCTGGCACCAAGCCTCAAAGGCTGTAAGTGACACATCTCACAAATTGACCAGCTCCCAGCAGGACAAAGGCCTTCTTGCCATGTAGAGTCCTGCTGAAGCTGCAGACACCTTCTAAAACATTCCAGAACCATAATTCCATAAGGAGTTATAGAGATACTATACGTCCTAGCTTTACATCGTGTATATTTCCGAGATACATGGCATGTGCCCGCTTGGGTCTCAAACCGTTCTTGCATCCAGGGCTAAGTACATACGTAGAACAGCTAGTAGAAACCAGATAGCAAAGCTGTGTGTGGTCTTAACACACAGCAGGGGCCCAACCTAGTCTGATGGTGTCAAAAGCCAGGCCTTTCGTCTACTGGTAACTCACCCATATATTGGGCTTATATCTTTTGTCCTACCATTATCTGTATTTGCATATCTCACCATTGTATATGAGTAAGCATCATGTATATAGTGTATTGTCTAGTGTGCCCTAAGGCGATTAAATATATTTTTTAACCTTAAGCTGCTCTTTTATCTCGATCCACAAGAATGTTTCTCGGTTTAACTTTCCATGATACCGGGGCTGGCTTCTGGCCCCATATAATCCCATTAACAAACCGGGTTTATATCTAATGAGGAACTGGTGGCAGTCCTCCTGGGCCGCAGTCCTCCTGCCAGCAGTCTGTTTCACTGGGGCTAGTGAAAGGGGGCTCTCGACCTGCCAGCGTTGTGAGCGTGTGTTGTGTCTCTCACTCCCTGTGTTTCCCTTGGCCCGTGTGGACAAGGGGAATCTGTATAAAAGTGTACCAAGCTGACCTTACTTGTAGAATGTCACGTTGGTCAAAGTGGGGAGACCACATTATGTGATCTGTCTGACGTAATAGTGACTTCAGGCGGGATCATCACAAGTGGTGGCATCGAGAAAATAGTGTGTGTGAGTGTGTGAACGACACTCCCAGACACTAAAGATTACCAGCAGTAGCTTTTGCTGCTGGGGTCTTAAGATCAGCTCCGCACTAGACAGTCTGAGTGCAAATACTGTAAGGTGTGTGGGTTCATCAGGTTGCAGCTCTGTGTCAGTGACCAAAGATTGCAAGGATGGACAGGGGCAGAGCCAGGGAGATGGCCAATGCTATGGATGATGGGGGGAGGAGGTGGAAGACAATGTTGCACAAGCAGAGGGAGAATCCAGCCCATGGTCCCCAAGAGCCAGTCACCGACGGTCAGTTCCGCAGTGGGCTGCTCACCACCTGCCCATCCCCACAGCCAGGCAAGCTTGGATACACTCCTGCAAGCTGTCCTGGCCTGACTCAAGGAAGGAAACCCTCATAGCAGCAGCAGAACATCGTGAGACAGCAGAAGCAGCAGAACTTCGCGAGGCAGCATCAGCAGAAGAATGTCGCAAACATCAGTGGTAGCACAAGCACCAGGAACAAATGCTTCAGCTCCAACTCTTGCTCCAGCTGCAGAACCCAGTCAGTTGTGAGTCCCCTGAGATCCGGGTCCCGAAGCTACGGGCGAAGGACTTCTCCTTGGACAAAGGTGGGGACTTGGACACTTTTTTGCTGGCATTTAAAAAAACTTGCCATCAGTACCATCTGCCTGAGTACCAGTGGGTCCGGTTCTTAATCCCTCATCTCAGGAGTAAGGCCCAGGAAATCTTTGGTTACCTGGCCAGCGAGACCACCCTGAGCCATGAGAACATCAACAGGTTCTTGTCCAGCAGTACAATTTGACCCTTGAGACGTACCAGAAGAAGCTTCGGCGTATGCAGAGGGGTCCTGCAAACAGCTGGGCCAATTACATGCGGGCCCTACAGAGAGAATTCGACCAATGGTCCATGGGAATAGAGCTTACCACCATCCAGCAGCTGAAGGAGCTCATCTCGACTGAGCAGTTTTTGTGGAACTGCCTCCAGCAGTATCTCCGTGACCAGAAGCCAAAGGGACCTCTGTAACAGCAACACTTGCCAATGAGTAATCAAACAACAGGACTACAGAGGCCAAGAAATCTGCTGGGTGGAGAGGTAGTAAGAAGAACACGGTGTCTGCTGTCCCTGCCCCAAGCCCAAGGAGCCACTTACCCATGCTTCCCTCTCCACCACGGTGGTGGAACTCTGACTATGTAATCTCTGCAGAGAGTTGGGACACTTCAAAGCCATGTGTCCCCAGCGCCCAAAGGGCCCATCCCATTCCAGAAACTGTCCACTGTATTGTGTGAGGATGGGAGTGGTGGGAGGTCTCTTGACAACCTTCAGCCCATCACCATAGGCCAGGCCATGGCCATGGGACTACTGGACACTGGTATTGAGATGACTCTTGTGCTGCATGAGCTGCTGCCTCTACAGGATTTAGTACCTGGGAAAACCCATGCCGTCTCCAGGATTGGAGGTATCGAACCGGCGCTGCCCATCGCCAAGGTGTATTTGGACTGGGGAGCCGAAAGGGGAGAAAGCGGTATCTGTCATACGAAATGCACGTCTAGTTCCTGCCATCTGACACCTTTGGCCTGCCTTAGCTCCCTGCACTTGTAGTAAGCAATGCTTCCTCTAACTCTATATTTATTGCCATTTGGCTTAACCTACATATAGAACTCTGGGCTGGCATTTTGCTGATATGCTTGTTTACATGCTGTAGGCTGGCCATTGTCTGTTTGTTTGTCTTTAATGCACTCTGTTCACCCTTTTTGTGATGTTTTTATGATAATTTGTATAATAAAACTTACTATTTTAACCTGTACACTCCTCATTTTCCCTGTATCCATCACAGATACTAACTATGCAGGGTGCACAAACTTTTGCATCAGCCCTTTTTTCTTTTTGTACATTTTAAAATTTACAAGAGTAAAATGGGTTTTTTTTGCATATAGTACAAAGGAAATGTGTCATTTTTTAACTTTAGGCCTTTTAGAGATCATCTGGAGCTTAAGGCTCGATTCTGGTGCTACAGCGAGCACTTTAACCCCTTCTATACAGAGGAAGATTGATGCGTGTGGGAGAAGTACTGGACCTCAGAAGTACTGAGGGATTGGAGTTGGAATCCCAGGGAATGACAGAAGCAGGGCTGGCAGGGATAGTCCAGGTAGAATGGAAGGAAAATCTGTAAGTGTACTGTGCTGTGGATGCACGAAGTAGAAAGTGCTGTGCCCAATACTAGTGTGGCGCCCCAGGGTCCTGGTCATCACAGTAGCATTGCTTTCCTCATAGGGAGAATGATGTTACGCTTGAAGGCAAAAAGGGATAACTGTAACCAGGTACCACAAGCATGCAACACATTCACACTCCAGGCCACCAGGGGGAGCTTTTGATCCTATTTACTGGGTGACTCCCTATATATATATATATATATATATATATATATATATATATATATACATACACAGTTCCAGGAGGGTCCAGTCAGTGCAGGAGGCAGACTGGATCAGTCTGAGGCAGAAGATGGTTTACGGAGCTGTATAGCTGCCGTGCAGCAGTTCCCGGAAAGAGACATTCAGAAAGCCGAATTGATTGCAGTGAACGTGCAGGAGAGCAAAGCACAGGAGAGGATATCAGGGGAGACCAGCCCCGAGCAGGCTGCCTCCTTCTGTGGCACAGAGACCAGTAGCCAGAACACCGAGGTTGTAAGGACCTCTATGACTTACATCAGAGACTGGCAGGACAGCTGAACTCCAAGTTACCACTCCAAGTTACCTGTCTGACCTAATACTCAGGAGGCACGGTGACACCCTTAGAGGCTGGGGCATGCTAGAGTCCCTATAAACCGCCTCAAGTCACCAGTCATATGGGTTATGTCCTATCCTAACCGTGGGACAGAGAGAGATAACATCTGTGAGGACCTTATGTGGAGCCATAGGCAGTAAGGAACTACACCACCACGGCGCTAGAGGAAGGCTTTGATTTCCACCTGGATAAGGGGACTCCTAACTTGCCTTCAAGCCGGCCGGACCCTGCCTGCCCTGTGATCCGGTGCCATGGACTGTGGCTGCCTGAAGACTTCAGTAAACAAGGTAAAGAGACTGCAACCTTGTGTCCCCGTTCTTTACTGCACCATTCACCACCTACCATCTACACACCGGGAGCCCTGGGGATATACTTCACCTGTGGGAAGTCATACCATCTAGCTGCCATAACATCACCCCAGAGGACCCCTTTAAAGCAGCGTCAGTCCCCACTGACCGAATACCACAGGTGGTGTCACAAACATAAAATTTATTCCCTTTAAAGACCTATCCCCTTTTACATGGGCGCCAAGGGCCACAGAACGGGTCGCAGCCACCGTGACATCCCTCTGTGTACGCAGGACCCGGTACCGAGTACCACATGGCCCTGGTGGGCGACTCACTACGAGTTGCAATATGACTTATGATGACTGTTGGGTACACTTCTTTGTCATAAAACGAACAGAGTGTCCCCTGATTCATGTATGGCACCTCCTGAATCCCAATACTTGATGACAGCTGAGGTCTGAAGCCTTCAAATGAGGGCAACGCACTTCACACACAACTGCACACTTGATGGGGGGCATAAATTTCCGGTAAAGTGCCAGAACAATATAGAGCAATAGCTCGCCCAAGACTATCGCCCTCCAGCACTATACATATCTGTTATTTTTCTCTCTTGTCAGCTCTCAGGTTGTTGCTGCAATTGATAAGATCGTCCAAGAGGTTTTGGAGAGCCTTTCTAAAGATGAAGCCCCGGCTCTCACAGTGGAAAACAGATCAAATTGGACCAACATTGAGTAAGTCTAAGAAAACATCAGTGCAAAAAATGAAAAATGATGAAATCGTAGTTACCATGTGTCCTGACTAGAGATAAGGGATCACTACACGCAGAGTGCACTGACCTGGACCGGGGTTGCTTGTAGCCATCAGCTCATGTCTGGTTCTGACATTTTCATAGACACATGTCCAACTGTTCTTGTCCAGGTTTACGGAATCGGTTGGATTGCAAATGGCTAAAAATTGCACAACTCGAAAAGTCAGAAGTGACTGTCCCAAGTCTGCTCAGCGGTTTGGTAAGATCCTGAGGACATGCTTTATTAAGCTTATTATTAGCACATATTGAACAGTAACTGTCATTTTAATTTTTATTTCATAAATTAACAGTGCAAATGAAAATACCGTAACTAACCTTGTAATATATCTTATCAGATAAATCTGCTTCATTGTTCTAATGGACTGATCATTCCCACTCAATTCAGGGATGAAATCAGTATTCAATGAAGCCAGACTTTCCTATTACTGAGATAGGAGGTGATACTTGGTGTTTTTAAGATTCGGTGGAGGAGGTAGAAGAAGGCACAGACATTCTGCTGCAAGTTTTCTAGAAGTGACGTTTACAATTTAACCCCTTCACGACCTATGATGCTGAGTCTGCATGTTTAGCACACGCAAACCGAATGCACATCACTAGCTCTGCCCATCGGCGCCCCGTCACATGATCGCGGGGCGCCGATGGGTTGGCATGACAACCCAAGGTCTGCAAGAGACTCCTGTGGTTGTCTTTGCTGTGGCTGGCATTCATAGTAGATGATCAATTCTGCTACACATAGCAGGGCTGAAAATCAGAAGATCACAGATTCAAGTCTCCTAAGGAGACTATTGAAGCAAATGAAAAGTAAAAAAAAAAAAGTTTTTAAAAATATTTTTTTAAAATATAAAAGTTCAAATCATATAAAACAATAAAAAATGCACATATTTGGTCTTGCTGAGTTCAGAAAAGCCTGAACTATCAAAATATAAAAAGAAAAATAATCCGATCGTTAAAAGGCGTAATGATAAAAAGTCAAAACGCCAAAATTTTTTTTTTCTCCTTCTTCCAAGAGCGATCTTTTTTTTTTCTATCCCCATTGCCATATCAGGGCTTGGGTTTTTTTAGGACCAAGATGTAGATTTGAATGCCACCTATAATAATTTTACCATATATAATGTACTGGAGAGCAGGAAAAATAATCAAGTGCAGTGAAATAGTGAAAAATACACTATTTGGCAATTGTTTATAGGGTTTTATTTTTATTGTGTTCGTTATACAGTAAAAATGACCCGTAACATGATTTTTTAGTACCGTATGATTATGCGGAACCAAAACTTACATAGTTATATTCTTTATTTCAGTGATGAAAAAAAAATTGAAATTTGCAAAATTTAAAAATGTATGGTTTGTGTCACCAATTTCTGACATTTCTATTGATAAGTTTGGGTGCAAAACAACTTTTTGATAACTTTATATTGTATTTTTGAGGGGGGGGGGGAATTGCTGCAACCAAAAAAGGGCAATTCTGGCATTTCAATTTTTCTTAGCAATAGCACATTTTTTTATTTTTTTTTACATTTTGTTGTGTACAAACAAAATTGGGAAATGTATAAAATATTTTTGTTTGTGTCGCCATTTTTATTGATACCATTTTTGGGTACATGACATTTTGATCGCTTTTTATTGCATTTTGTAGGACATTGCTGTTACTGAAAAAGGGCAATTCTGGTGTTTTAATCATTTTCTTCTCGTTTCAGAGTATGGAATAAATATTTTTAGATTTTATTAGATCAAGCAATTACATATATAGCACTACCAAATTTATTTTATTTTTTTATTTTTTTACGTTTGGTGAAAAGAGGGTAATTTAAAATTGTATATACCGTACTTTAAAATATATATTTTTTCATTTTTAATTAGTTCCCTTAGAGGACTTGAACCTGTAATACACTTGAATTCATTAGTAGTGATGAGCGAGCGCGCTTGGATAAGGTGTTAGCCGAGCATGCTCGAGTGCTAATAGTGTCTTTGGCGTGCTCAAATAATAAGTTTGAGTCACCGTGGCTGCATGTCCCTGCATGTGTTGTGGCTGTTGAACAGCCGTGAGACATGCAGCCAGCAGCCACTGCGACTCAAACTTATTATTTGAGCACGCCGAAGACACTATTAGCACTCGAGCATGCTCAGATAACACCTTTTCCATGCATGCTCGCTCATCACTATTCATTAGTATTCCATTAGATTGTGAAATAGACATTCTCCTTTGAAGCCAAGGCTGAAATCCATAGGATATCTCACATGGCAAATATAGGGCCATTCAGAAGGCCATGGCAACCAGTTGGCACACTGGAATTGTGTCAAGCAGGGTGTCAGTGGCCATCAGAAGAGACAGCTGCCATATTGAAGACTTTTAAATGCCAATGTCATACTTTACATGAAGTTAAACTGATATTATATCTAACATCAGTTACTGTTGGGTACCCAAAGAACAGGCCGCCGTGGATGGGGGACATCACTACATGGAGCTAAACACATATACCTTTATAGGGCCTATATATCTGACCCATCTGCAGATGAGGGCCCAGGTCCAAATTTTGCAGTGGGGCTCATCGGACTCTAGTTACGCCACTGTTTTGGGTGGATTATTTTGCATAACACCCCTTTACATATACAATAAATTAGTCTTTGCCACCAGACGCACTATATGCACATGTATCAATAATCAAATTATTTCTCTAACCTCAGCCCTGACCATGAAAATCTTGTCTGTGATCTACAAACTTGTGCACACCGACACATACGCCACCAAGAGGTAGGTTCACGACTTGCATAGATGTATGTTTGTTCATCACTGGCGTTGGGGAGGGAACAAAGGTTGCTGTCAACCCCGGCTTAGATCATTTATTTTAGTTTTTATTTATTACTGCCAGGGACATTTTTTATGAAAACGTTCAGCTTTACGGCAGCCAGACTACTGTGGACAATATAGTGACCGATATCTCCTGCATGCTGAAGATCCCGAGAAGAAGCTTACACATTGTATGTTCTCAGATCAGCTCTACTTCATTTATATTCATTTATTATTGATTTTAAGAAACATCAAAAGTTGTTATTAAATGTCATTATTGATTTGTATCACAGCTTTCCACATCGAAGGGCTGTGTGGCTGGCAACCTGCTATACATAGAGCAAGACGGGACCAAAGTGGACTGCAGCTTTAACACCTCTGTAAGGACTTCATACAGTCATTGCTTTCAGTAGCAGAGCGCTAAGAGCTACAAAGTTAGTCATTTGAGGGATTGTCTCAACTTCTTAAATCGGTAAAATAACAAAGTGTTTGTTAAAACAAGAAACTTTGCAATTTACCTCTTATTAAAAAATATTTTTTTTGCTCTCATGAGCAAAGCAATTTTTAATGCTATAGTTTATTTCTCATTGCCTAGGTTACTGGCAAACTCTGCAGTCTATCAGAGTTGGACGGTCTGCTAGACAAGGAGCGTAATGCTTACAAGCTCTTTCCAATAAAGCTTGCAAGCGCTACACTGAAGCTGGCTGAATCTGTCCAACTTTAGTGCCCATGTTTCTCCCATGCTGCAGACGCAGATCTGCTCCAGTTTGTAGCATCCCAGATGCCCAACCATACCGCTAGTCAGAACTGTCAGTCATCAGGAGCACTTTGCCACCCCCCTAACCTGGCTATCAGGAAGCCAGGGGGAACATGAACATGAACATAAGATAACCTCTTTAATCCTCCGGGAGGGGTATGAGGCCAGAGTTGTTGGACTTTAGAATAAAAACTCTTCATATTCCCAGTATTTGTCTTGTATTATGAAAAACTAACACACCTCCTTGGCATTATAGGGAGTCTTGGTGCCATCAAATGTGGAAGGAGTCACAAGTATCCTTTATGCTACAAATGGGAAAGCGAAACACTGAACACGAATAACAAGACCTATTCTAGCAGTTTCCTGTAGACTGAAGTAATGATGAAGCTTCTCTTTATATAAGGGCTGATGCAGATGTCCATGAAACACTGTCGGAACGTGGACCACAATCACAGACTGGCCGCGGGTCTCCTGACCAAAGTGTAGCAGTCTCATAGAAATATATGAAGCTGCCACACTTAGGATGGGATTCCCGAGGCCAGTCCATGCCTTGCGGTCTATGCTTGGACCGAGTTGCATAGATGTCCGCATGAGCCCTAAGAGAACAGATAAGTGTTCATTGTCATCTTTCTGGTTGTCTCAACATAGGTTAGCCAACCTGCAGTGAAGACTAAGGGTACCGTCTCACAGTGGCACTTTGATCGCTACGACGGTACGATCCGTGACGTTCCAGCGATATCCATACGATATAGCTGTGTCTGACACGCAGCAGCGATCAGGGACCCCGCTGAGAATCGTACGTCGTAGCAGATCGTTTGGAACTTTATTTCGTCGCTGGATCTCCCGCTGTCATCGCTGGATCGTTGTGTGTGACAGCGATCCAGCGATGCGTTGGCTTGTAACCAGGGTAAACATCGGGTTACTAAGCGCAGGGCCGCGCTTAGTAACCCGATGTTTACCCTGGCTACCAGCGTAAAAGTAAAAAAAAAAAAAAACGTACATACTCACATTCCGGTGTCCTTCAGGTCCCTTGCCGTCTGCTTCCCGCTCTGACTGACTCCCGGCCGTAAGGCAGTACAGAGCACAGCGGTGACGTCACCGCTGTGATCTGCTTTCACTTTACGGCGGCACTCAGTCAGAGCGGGAAGCAGATGGCAAGGGACCTGAAGGACACCGGAATGTGAATATGTACGTTTTTTTTTTTTACTTTTACGCTGGTAACCAGGGTAAACATCGGGTTACTAAGCGCGGCCCTGCGCTTAGTAACCCGATGTTTACCCTGGTTACCCGGGACCTCGGCATCGTTGGTCGCTGGAGAGCGGTCTGTGTGACAGCTCTCCAGCGACCACACAACGACTTTCCAACGATCACGGCCAGGTCGTATCGCTGGTCGTGATCGTTGGAAAGTTGCAGAGTGTGACAGTACCCTAAGAGACACAAAGGAAAGAAAACAATGGAAGATCAAAAATCTAATTTATAAAAGCTTTTATATAAACTTTTTATATCTTATCTTATAGCCATGTGAGAAGTTTTGACTAGTAGGGGTCCAGGTTCTAAATGACCCAATGATCAGTAAGGGTATGTGCACACGTCCGGATTTCTTGCAGAAATTTCCTGAAGAAAACCGGAAATTTTCTGCAAGAAATCCGCATTTTTTTTTTGCGTTTTTTTTCCCGTTTTTTTCGCGTTTTTTTAGCATTCTGCAAGCGTAATTAGCTGGCAGAATGCTAAAGTTTTCCAAGCGATCTGTAGCATCGCTTGGAAAACTGACTGACAAGTTGGTCACACTTGTAAAACATACTGTTTGACAAGTGTGACCAACTTGTTACTATAGATGCTGCTTATGCAGCATCTATAGTAAAAGATAGAATGTTTAAAAATAATCAAAAAAATAAAAAATGGTTATACTCACCCAGACGATCTCCTCAGCGGCGTCCGTTCCTATAGATGCCGGTGTGGTTCAGGACCTGTGATGACGTCGCGGCTTGTGATTGGTCGCGTGAGTCACATGAGCGGTCACGCGACCAATCACAAGACAGTGACGTCATCACAGGTCCTGAACCACACCATCTATAGGAACCGAAGAGAAAGCATGCACCGGAGAGGCGGGAACACTTCGGGGTCCATCAAAGGGTGAGTATAGGACTATTTTTTATTTTAATTCTTTTTTTTGACCAATTATATGGTGCCCAGTCCGTGGAGGAGAGTCTCCTCTCCTCCACCCTGGGTACCAACCGCACATAATCTGCTTACTTCCCGCATGGTGTGCACAGCGGAAAAAATCGCATCGCGGAAAAAAAAGCAACATGTTCATTAAAAATGCGGAATTGCGGGGATTCCGCACACCTAGGAGTGCATTGATCTGCTTACTTCCCCCACAGGGCTGTGCACACCATGCGGGAAGTAAGCAGATTATGTGCGGTTGGTACCCAGGGTGGAGGAGAAGAGACTCTCCTCCACGGACTGGGCACCATATAATTGGTCAAAAAAAAGAATTAAAATAAAAAATAGTCCTATACTCACCCTCTGATGGCCCCCGAAGTGTTCCCGCCTCTCCGGTGCATGCTTTCTCTTCGGTTCCTATAGATGGTGTGGTTCAGGACCTGTGATGACGTCACTGTCTTGTGATTGGTCGCGTGACCGCTCATGTGACTCACGCGACCAATCACAAGCCGCAACGTCATCACAGGTCCTGAACCACACCGGCATCTATAGGAACGGACACCACTGAGGAGATCGTCTGGGTGAGTATAACCATTTTTTATTTTTTTAATTATTTTTAAACATTCTATCTTTTACTATAGATGCTGCATAAGCAGCATCTATAGTAACAAGTTGGTCACACTTGTCAAACAGTATGTTTGACAAGTGTGACCAACTTGTCAGTCAGTTTTCCAAGCGATGCTACAGATCGCTTGGAAAACTTTAGCATTCTGCAAGCTAATTACGCTTGCAGAATGCTAAAAAAACGCGAAAAAAACGGGAAAAAAACACAAAAAAAAAATGCGGATTTCTTGCAGAAAATTTCCGGTTTTCTTCAGGAAATTTCTGCAAGAAATCCGGACGTGTGCACATACCCTTAATGAACATGTTGCTTTTTTTCCGCGATGCGATTTTTTCGCTGAAAAAATCGCAACATTTGCACAAAAAATGCGGAATACCCTGTAAATAATAGGAGGCATATGTAAGCGTTTTTTTTCGCGTTTTTATCACGTTTTTATAGCGAAAAAACCTCGAAAAAAACGCGAAAAATCCTGAACGTGTGCACATGGCCTAAAACACAGGGACTAAAGCATACAGCTTATAATTGAGCAATATATGGACTCATTTCAGTGATCCTTGGGGGTTTCAAGACTCAAATTCCCCTCAAGTCAAAACTTCTGACTTTGTGACTAATCACATGGCAAAACTTTTTTTTTTTAATTTTGATGCTCTTTAATTGACTTAGCGACTTTGTTTTATGTTTTGTGGTATTCCAATCCCCATGAGCATGCTAATGGCCATCTGTCACCAAGATAATGCAGAAATTGCTGAATTAACTACTAAAGAAGTTGCCCACTACTTTATCATCATCTAAGGATAGATCATTGATGTCTTACCGATCGGGGTCGTACACCCGGCAGCCCGGTTGATTAGTTGTTCTCTATGTCGGCATCCTCCAGGCAGAAATGTTCAACTGCTGAGCTGTTCAGTCTTCTGATAGTGGCCGCGGCAGTTTACTGCACATCCGCCTCCTGTTTAAATCAATAGGATGCATTTGTACAGTACCCTGCCGCGGTCATTATCAAAAGACATGATAGTTCCACAATTGAGCATTTCTGCCCGCCGCCCCCAAAACCGGGAACAGCTGATCTGCAGTGGTGTTGGGTGTCGCACCCCAACCAATCAGACATTGATGATAAAGTAGTGGACAACCTCTTTCAGTGCATGAGAAATAAATATTACTGTATCCATATATTTACTCTTTAACATATAAGATTTGAGAACCTCCGCTCGCTTCGTCCTTATTATAGAAAAAGATGCAACATTTCAAAGGCTTCTTGATGACGACTTTTGTGGAAAGTGTGGCCCTTGCATCCTTATTACGGTAAGAGTGCTGTTAGTATGATCCCCCTCCACAGGCAGTAAGAAACCTGTTCAATGTTATTTTCTCTTCTCAGGGGAAAGGAGTGCCGGATCTGAACACCAGGCTCTTCGTACGAAAGTTGTGGAACACTTTTCAGATCCCTATATTCACTTTGGTTGATGGCGATCCTCACGGTATGATTTTTACAAAGTAAATAATTACAGTATATCAGGGGAACAGCCAAGACAATTTACGCAATTGTCTGACAATTCACTGACGAGGCAGCGACTGCTGTCACTACTAGGCCGGATATTAGGGAGCTTACAGTGAACGTATGATATATACACATCATCCGATTCCAGCACATGGAATATATGTATACTCCGATACAGTCACAGCCAAGCTTCTCAATTACCCATAAAAAAAATAGATCCCACCACAAGTCATTTATACAGTCTGATTGGACAACTGTGAGGGTATGTTTCCACGTTCAGGAAACGCTGCGTTTTTGACGCTGCGTTTTTCTGCTGCGTCAAAAACGCAGCGTCCAGATGTTACAGCATAGTGGATGGGATTTTATGAAATCCAGACTCCACTATGCGTTTAAAAACGCATGCGTTTTTGCCGCGAAAACGCATGCGTTGTGCGTTTTTTCAAAACGCTGCATGTTGCTACTATGAGCAAAACACGCAGGTACACCACAGGTGACCTGCCAGTGACCTCAGGTGCAGTTTTGGTCAGGATTTTACTTGCATAAAATCCTGACCAAAGACTGATGCAATCCTGAACGTGGAAACATACCCTTACAGGTAGAGTATGGCTTCAGGGGTGCAGTTTATTGAGCAAGAGGAACGGAGCTATTCAATTTTATATATTTAATCCAGAAAAGTAGACAGTGTTTCTAAAAATAATATGCAACAATGTTGTTACGCCTACATCCCTGCATGCTGCTTCTTCCTCCCTTTGGCATAATCACCGCCCTGTCTGCCCAGCCACCTTCACTGCTCTGGCTCTCCCCACCCTTCCTGTGTTCCATGGCCGCGCAGGTCTCCTGTCAACTCGCTTAGGGCGTGTATGCGCTCCCTGTTTCTTCAAGGGGTAGCACACGCACTTCTGATGTGTCCCCAGCCAATAGCTGGGAGGCACTAAGTATTTAAGGCACCTTACCCTGTAGGGAAGTGCCTGAGCAACATTAGTGTCTAGTCAGTCTTGAACATGTCTGAACCTGTAGCTGAGCCAAGAGTCTTTCCTGTCCAAACCTGTACTCTGAGTCCATCCTGTATGAACCTGTATCTAAACCCTGAGGCCATCCTGTATGAACCTGTACCTGAGCCCCTAGTCCATCCAGTCTAAACCTGTACCCAGAGTCCATCCTGTCTGAACCCATACCTATACCCTGAGTCCATCTTGTCTGAACCTGCCAATCGGTTCTATCTGTACCCTGTGCCTGTCCTACAGTCTGAATCCACTCCATCTGAACCAGCTCCAATATCAATTCTGGCAGTGATCCTGTTCCTGTCCTACCAGCTACTTGGAGTCCATACCTTCATACCTGTCTCCTTGTGGTCAGTTGTTGCAGTTCCGGGGTCTGTTCTGGAGTGGTACATTGTGACTACCTGTGTCTCAAGTCTAGCAACAACATCAGGGGCCCTAATGAAGAACAAAATAGTTGCTTAGTTGCACCCTTTTTTTGCTGGTCCATGATGTGGGTCCATACCCACCAGCATGACAGATGTTACAAAATGGGAACGAAACAATACAGTATATACAGTCACATAAAGTAAAAGAGATAACAAAACAAAAGTACTAAGTCTGTGTCACAGAAATGGCTCAGAGCTTAGCGGAGGGAAGCACTCCTTAGAGGAACTCCTTAGAGCAACGGCTAGAACCACGGAGTACTGTGACTTCCAGAACTGAAAAATGACAAAATCCCAAACTTTGATTTTATTAGAACAAGATTACACTAACATACCTCCCCTTGGTTAGCTCATATGGGGGCTGGTCATGGGATGTGCTAAGTCTTTAGAAGATTGAGATCCACATCTTTCAGGATATTTTTGCCACTGGATGTCCCAGGTGGGAGATATTGTTGTCATGTTTCCTATCACGTTTCTACCTTTCTAAAGAGATGAAGCATAGAATGGATAGCATCATCCATCTTCCAATATTATGTTAGAGGTGTCAGGCCAGCTTTACGGTGATGTGAGTGAATGCGTTATGTTCATCACTTCGCCATGATGCCGAAAATATATCACCCATAAATATCTGATAGATGCAAACCCCAATATTTATCACTGACCACTGGCTTCAGAATGGCTGAGGTAATTCATTTGAACAGTGGAAGTTTTTGCATCGGGGATTGTACATCACTGCCGCTGTACGAAGCCTAGCCTTGATGGTTGGTTCTCAGCAGATGCTCTGTTGTAATTACCTGTTCACGACAGGTGGTCCTACTTCAATGGAGGTTGAAGTCTCAGATATTTCTCACTTCCTCAGTTATAATTAATCCCATATGTGATATGTCCCCTCTCTGGAGATGTTGGTATGGATTTTACATTTTTTTCTTTGCGACACAGTAAAATTACCATCATTTTTTACAGAAAGAGTAGTGCTACTTATCACTTTATTTTTCCTCACCAGACCTCAGTATAACTCAATATGGTTTGTCAGTCACCGCAGGTGTCATCATGTGACAAATTCGGCACTGCATCTTGGTTTTTATGACAGAAACTATAACAAAAAAATGAACGAAACCAGAAAGGCTTAAAGGGAGGGTGCCGTGATTTTAGTTTTTGTATTAATAATTATTGATTATACAATCAATTATTTTTAATACAAAAGTAAATGTACCTCTTTCATACTTTTTTATTTATTCACTTTTACATTCACCACTGGAGGCCGCCATTTTCATTAGTGTGGGTGTAAGTGTCTGGGCACGACACTTGCACACCTCACTTACGGCAGCCATGTACATAGGAGCCAACGGTCGGGCTCCGACCGCATCTCCTGCTTCTCAGCTGTGACTTGGCCACGCCCACTGAGCTGCCGCATCACAGCTGTGAGAGGAGATCGCGGCCATTTTGTTTATTTCCCTCTGCCATCGCACACACAGCTCAGTGCGTGCGATGGCAGAAGCTGCTGCTGGGAGAAGCTGCTGCCGAGGGTCCAGGGTAAATATCTGCAGCGAGGAGCTGTGATTGCAGCCTGTACTTAGTATTAAGGCCCCGTCTCACATAGCGAGATCGCTAGCGAGATCGCTGCTGAGTCACTAGTTTTGTGACGCAACAGCGACCTCAGTAGCGATCTCGCTATGTGTGACACATACCAGCGATCAGGCCCCTGCTGCGAGATCGCTGGTCGTGTCAGAATGGCCTGGACCTTTTTTTGGTCGTTGAGGCCGCTGACATCGCTGAATCGGTGTGTGTGACACCGATCCAGCGATGTCTTCACTGGTAACCAGGGTAAACATCGGGTTACTAAGCGCAGGGCCGCGCTTAGTAACCCGATGTTTACCGTGGTTACCAGCGTAAAAGTAAAAAAAAACAAACAGTACATACTTACATTCCGCTGTCTGTCCTCCGGCGTCTCAGCTTCTCTGCACTGTGGGCGCCTGCCGGCCGGAAAGCGAGCACAGCGGTGACGTCACCGCTGTGCTTTCCGGCCGCTGTGCTTACACAGTGCAGAGAAGCGGACGCCGGGGGACAGACACCGGAATGTGAGTATGTACTGTTTGTTTTTTTTTACTTTTACGCTGGTAACCAGGGTAAACATCGGGTTACTAAGCGCGGCCCCGCGCTTAGTAACCCGATGTTTACCCTGGTTACCTGGGACCTCGGCATCGTTGGTCGCTGGAGAGCGGTCTGTGTGACAGCTCTCCAGCGACCACACAGCGACAAAACAGCGACGCTGCAGCGATCAGCATCGTTGTCTGTATCGCTGCAGCGTCGCTGTGTGAGACGGGGCCTTTACAGTAGAGGCTGCAATCACTGCCGACCTGTTCAGAGCAGAGCAGGGAGATCGTCACACTGCTCTGCCCTGAACATGACTCAGCACTTCCTGGTAGAGGAAAGAAGGTAAGTACAGCGTTTTTATTTTCTTATGCATCTACCACTGCTACCAGCCCCTATATACCACCTAGCACTGCCTGCCTGCCTCTTTATACCACTGCCTGCCTGCCTCTGTATACCACTGCCTGCCTCTGTATACCCCTGCCTGCCTCTGTATACCACTGCCTGCCTGCCTCTGTATACCACTGTCTGCCTGCCTCTGTATACCACTGCTACCTGCCTGCCTGCCTCTGTATACCACTGTCTGCCTGCCTCTGTATACCACTGCCTGCCTCTGTATACCACTGTCTGCCTGCCTCTGTATACCACTGCTACCTGCCTGCCTGCCTCTGTATACCACTGTCTGCCTGCCTCTGTATACCACTGCCTGCCTCTGTATACCACTGCCTGCCTCTGTATACCACTGTCTGCCTGCCTCTGTATACCACTGCTACCTGCCTGCCTGCCTCTGTATACCACTGTCTGCCTGCCTCTGTATACCACTGCCTGCCTGCCTCTGTATACCACTGTCTGCCTGCCTCTGTATACCACTGCCTGCCTCTGTATACCACTGCCTGCCTCTGTATACCACTCTCTGCCTGCCTCTGTATACCACTCTCTGCCTGCCTCTGTATACCACTCTCTGCCTGCCTCTGTATACCACTGGCTGCCTCTGTATACCACTCTCTGCCTGCCTCTGTATACCACTATCTGCCTCTATATACCACTGCTACCTGCCTCTATATACACCTACCACTGCTACCTCTGTCCTGGGTAGCTAATCCTGTCCCGTGTACTGTGTCCTCAGCAGTCAGTATCACACAGGACAGGATTAGATACACGGCTCAGCAGTCGGTATCACATAGGACAGGATTAGATACACGGCTCAGCAGTCGGTATCACACAGGACAGGATTAGATACACGGCTCAGCAGTCGGTATCACACAGGACAGGATTAGATACACGGCTCAGCTGTCGGTATCACACAGGACAGGATTAGATACACGGCTCAGCAGTCGGTATCACACAGGACAGGATTAGATACACGGCTCAGCAGTCGGTATCACATAGGACAGGATTAGATACACGGCTCAGCAGTCAGTATCTAATCCTCTCCTATGCACTCTCCCCCCTGCGTGTCTTTCCTCAATGTGGTTTATTATTTTTGTTGTGGGAGATGAGGGAGTCGAGGATTATGCGTTCGGTATGGTTTAATAAAGATTAATAAAGGACTTTATTCTGGCCGAGTCTTTATTTACAATACAACTATAGGATTAGTAATGGATGGGTGCCTTATAGACGCCTCTCCATTACTAAGCCGTGGGCTTGATGTCACCGGACAATATGGAGGTGACATTAACCCCACAAATATGAACCCCACTTGCTACCGCTACAGGGTAAGTGGAAATTGCCAGGCAAAGCGCCAGAAAAGGCGCATGTAAAAGGCGGCTGAGAGCTGATGTTTTTAGCCTGGGGGGGGGGGGGGACAATATCCATGGCCCCTTCCTAGGCTATTAATGTCAGCCCGCAGCTGTCTGCATAATATTTGATGGTTATTAATTATAAGGGGGCCCCACGTCTTTTTTTGGGGGGTGTCCCCCATTTTAATAGCCAGTAAAGGCTATAAGTATACAGTTGCGAGCGTGTGAGTGTGAGCACACCCTCCCACCCACAGACCAGTACACTGCTGTCCTGAAATACTGTGCTCCTGTCACCCTGCTCCTTCCACCATACGTCTCTCACCTCCCTAGAGCAGCACAATACCATATGGATCACGTATAATGCCGATATATATATATATATATATATATATATATATATATATATATATATATATATATATATATATACTCACCGGCCACTTTATTAGGTACACCTGTCCAACTTCTTGTTAACACTTAATTTCTAATCAGCCAATCACATGGCGGCAACTCAGTGCATTTAGGCATGTAGACATGGTCAAGACAATCTCCTGCAGTTCAAACCGAGCATTAGTATGGGGAAGAAAGGCGATTTGAGTGCCTTTGAACGTGGCATGGTTGTTGGTGCCAGAAGGGCTGGTCTGAGTATTTCAGAAACTGCTGATCTACTGGGATTTTCACGCACAACCATCTCTAGGGTTTACAGAGAATGGTCCGAAAAAGAAAAAAAATCCAGTGAGCGGCAGTTCTGTGGGCGGAAATGCCTTGTTGATGCCAGAGGTCAGAGGAGAATGGGCAGACTGGTTCGAGCTGATAGAAAGGCAACAGTGACTCAAATCGCCACCCATTACAACCAAGGTAGGCCTAAGAGCATCTCTGAACGCACAGTGCGTCGAACTTTGAGGCAGATGGGCTACAGCAGCAGAAGACCACACCGGGTACCACTCCTTTCAGCTAAGAACAGGAAACTGAGGCTACAATTTGTACAAGCTCATCGAAATTGGACAGTAGAAGATTGGAAAAACGTTGCTTGGTCTGATGAGTCTCGATTTCTGCTGCGACATTCGGATGGTAGGGTCAGAATTTGGCGTAAACAACATGAAAGCATGGATCCATCCTGCCTTGTATGGAGCATCTTTGGGATGTGCAGCCGACAAATCTGCGGCAACTGTGTGATGCCATCATGTCAATATGGACCAAAATCTCTGAGGAATGCTTCCAGCACCTTGTTGAATCTATGCCACGAAGAATTGAGGCAGTTCTGAAGGCAAAAGGGGGTCCAACCCGTTACTAGCATGGTGTACCTAATAAAGTGGCCGGTGAGTGTATATATATATATATATATATATATATATATATATATATATATCACATATACTCCCATAAACCCATAAAGACCACACATTATGCCGGGATATTATAATATATATATAATATCACACATTATGCCGCCAAGTATTGTGTGATCTATGTGACGGTATTATATGTGATCTATATGGCAATATTATGTTTGCTCAGTGTTGTGGAATGATGTAAAAACTATATGACGGTGGTATATGAGAACTATATTGTGGGATTATGTGTGATCTATGTGGAAGTACTAGGTGAGAATTATATGGCGGTATTATTTGTGATCTATATGGTGGTATGTGAGAACTGTATGACAGTATTGTGTGATCTATTTGATAGTATTGTGTGTGATGTATATGGCGGTATTATGTGTGATCTATATGGTGGCATTATGTGAGAACACTATGGCAGTATTATCTTCAGAAAGCGGACCCATTCTATGGTGGTTCTGGCTGAGCACCTGCATGTGGGTCTGGGGTAATAGAGGGGGCAGCATGACCTTCAGTTAGGTGCAGTCAGGGCTAGTGAGGCAGCTGAAGAGAGGGGTCTCATTTTTATCGTTACTATAAGGCTACATTTCCTTCCCAGCGTCACCCCGTACTTCGCCTGACGTCTCACTTTCACACATCGCCAGGACAGGATGGAGAAGACAGGATCTGAGGAGGGGAATGGGGTCTGCATGCAAAGTCTGGATCAGAACAGGCCATCAATCCACAGAAATGTTTCCTGGATTTCTGTGGAGCAGACGGTCCATCCACGTGTATAAAAGACAGCGCTCTATGTACAATCCCTGGCTGCTCTGCGCACTGAACAGGGTGCCCCCCATAGACCAGCACACTGCTCTCCTGAAATACTCTGTGCTGCTGTCACCCTGCTCCCTCCACCACATATCTCCCAGAATCCTTGCTGCCTGCCATCCTCGGTGACTGTCTACTTGTCAGTACAAGGCTGCCGTCACACATTCAGTATTTGGTCAGTATTTTACCTCAGTATTTGTAAGCAAAAACCAGGAGTGGGTGATAAATGCAGAAGTGGTGCATATGTTTCTATTATACTTTTCCTCTATTTGTTCCACTCCTGGTTTTGGCTTACAAATCCTGATGTAAAATACTGACCAAATACTGCTAGTGTGATGGCAGCCTTACTCTGCAGTCACCAACAAAATGGCTGCTCACTGGGTTCCTGAATATCATCCTCTTATCCCTTAGCAAACACATGGAAGGAGAGGACTGACATCACACACGTCAGCAGACTCCGCCCATAATTACTGCAGTGCTGTAATGTGAGCTAGTTGTACACTAGATTTTTCTGAAATTTCAGCAGCTGCTCCCCCTAGTGTTTAAAAGTGGAAATTCCAAAACTTTTCAAATTATTTTTCATATTTTACTAAATTATAAACAAATGAAAATATTTTTTAAGAAAATTTAAACATTAATTCTTTACATTTTTACAATTGCTGTAAAATTTTTTTTTTTTTTTATGGCACCTTCCCTTTAAGCTTAGTCATACACAAACATCTATGCACTGTGACTTATTTTCTTTGCCTTAGGTGCCGTTACTCCTGACTTTTCGACCATTCAGCCATCTTGAGATTATATTTATGTGTGTCATAGTCTGTGTAAGGCTAATGAGACCATTCTGCGGTAACAATTACATATTATTTTTTTAATATAGGGATGGAGATTATGTGTATCTACAAATACGGATCAGTGGTGAGTAAAGAAGAACATATTTCATAGCATCATTAAGATAACACTATGGAAACTATCAATTTTCTCATGTAATTACCCTCTTCATCTTCCATCATTAAAATAGGGGAAAAGTCCCTTATTGTAGTCCTGAGCCTACTAACAAAAGTCCAAGGAGCATTTTGTGTGGTATGTCTGACCCACACAGTGGAGAGATGGCATGTGTCAGTATGTCCCCATGCCGGTGTGTAATTGTGATCTCTCGAGCTTAGAAATGATACACGTCCCCTGGACCAGTTTGCAGCTGGACTTTATGTTTGCAGCCAGCATCTACTTGGTGCCTCTGTCACTCACTATGCCTGGTGATGTCACAACTTGACTCATGTGATGTGGTTATGGGGCTGAAGAAGGCGCCCAGGAGATGCCAGCTGCAAAAGTGAAATCTGAATGCAACAAAAGACCAGACCAGAAGTTGGAATTTGGCACCGCAAATCTTTTTGCCCATTTATAATCATGGCCAGCCTTACCTATGTGCGACCGCTGCAGTTGCACAAGGTGCTGGCCACCAGACACAAGAGGGGGCGCAGCAGGGAGACAGCTACTCAGCTTCATATGCTGCTCCCACTTCACACAGGTTCCGGAGGCAGACTGCAGGGGGTGATTTTCCTCCTTCCTCTGTGCTGTGCTTTATGCTCTGTCTGTGGAGGCTGCTGTTCCTAGAGTCGCACTAAGGCCGGAGTCACACTAGCGTATAATACAGACGAGTGCTATGCGAGAAAACATCGCATAGCACTCGGACCAATGCTACTCTATGGGGCAGCTCACATCACCTTTTTTTTCTCGGGCGTATTCTACATGCGAGTTAAATCGCAGCATGCTGCAATTTTACACATATATCCGCCAAGTCTCACCAATGCAAATCTATGGGTGCGAGTAAAAAACGCACAGCACTCGCAGCATGGGAGTGTTGTCTATTTTTTACCCACTGGTGTCCTTTGAAAAGCCCGTAATTCATGTGCGGTGTACAGCAAAATCACACTGACAGGTTAGAATAGAATCGAAATATACACATAGAATGCATATATACAGTATATATGTATGTATCAGTAACACACATGTGTGTATATATATATATATATATATATATATATATATATATATATATATATATACACAGTATATATATATAATGCACAGAAAGATAGAAGAAAAGCCGGTAATTCATCTGCCGGCTTCTGTAAAATCACTGCAGGAGCCGACATGTTAGAAGAGATGGATTACATACAGTAAATACATATAGAATAGGTAGATATATAGATGTCAGTGACAAATACAATTAGTAGAGTGTGTGTGCAAATTACTGGACATGCATTTAATTAATAAAAGATTACTTTATGGAAAAAAGGGCGTGGGCTGCCGCGCAATTTTCACAACCAGCAGAGGGAAAGCCAGCGACTGGGGGCAGATGTTTATAGCCTGGGAAGGGGATAGTACCCATGGAACTTCCCAGGCTAATAATATCAGCTCACAACTGTATACTTAGCCTTTACTGGCTATTAAAATGGGGGACCCCATAATTAATAACCTATTCATACCTATTCTATATGTACAGCTCTGGCAAAAAATAAGAGACCACTGTGAAATGTTCAGTTTGTCTAATTTTTCTATTTATAGGTATATTTTTGAGTAAAATGTAAATGTTCTACTATTCTATAAACTACTGATAACATGTCTCCGAAGTTCCAAGCAATAAATTTTGTATTTATTTTCTAAAAATGAAAAATGGTCAAAATAACAAAAGAATGCATTGCTCAGGAAGATTTCAGAAATCAATATTTTGTGGAATAACCATGATTTTTAATCACAGCTTTCATGTGTCTTGGCATGTTTTCCACCAGTCTTTCTCACTGCTTTTGGTGACCTGATTCTACTCCTGGTACAAAAATTTAAGCAGTTCTTCTTTGACTGATGGCTTGTGACTATCCATCTTCCCCTTGATTACATTCCAGAGATTTTCAATGGGGTTCAGGTCTGGAGATTGGGCTGGCCATGACAGGGATTTGATTTGTTGGTCATTCATCCACATCTTGATTGACCTAGCTGTGTGGCATGGTGCATTGTCCTGCTGGAAAAAAACAGTCCTCAGAGTTGTGGAACATTGCCTGAGCAGAAGGAATCAACTGTTTTTCCTGGATAACCTTTTATGCGGCTTGATTCATACATCCTTCACAAAGAACAACCTGCCCAATTCCAGCCTTGCTGAAGCATCCCCAGATCATCACTGATCCTCCACCAAATTTCACAGTGAGTGCAAGACACTGTGGCTTGTACGCCTCTCCAGGTCTCTGTCTAACCATTAGATGACCAGGTGTTGGGCAAAGCTGAAAATTAGACCCATCAGAGAAAATTACCTTACTTCAGTCCTCTATTGTCCCAACCTTATGGTCTTTGGCAAACTTCAGCCATGACTTGAGTACTGCCTCTAGGAGCCTGTTACGAACTGTTCTTGCCGTGCACTACACCCCAGCTGCCATTTGCCATTCCTTTTGTAGGTCACTTGATCTTGGTCATCCTGCGGTTGCTTAGTGACATTCCAAATAAGATGACGTCATCCCGGTCAGTGGAGAGTCATTTTCGCCATCTGCCGGTCTGTAGCTTTGTTGTCCCCAATGTCTGCTGCTTGACCTTGTTGTTATGGACTGTCATCTTAGAAATTTTAAGGCAACATGACAGTCACTGTGTCCCTCTGCTAGTAAAGTCAGAATTGAGCCGTTCTTTTCCTCACTCAAGACTTTTCTTTTCAACACCTTTGGCATGGTTAAAGGTTATTTTTTCATTCCTATTACTTTTGGGATATTACTAGCACTTGTTTTGCCATCCGGCTTGTTCTATTGCAAGAGGATTGTGAACACAACAGCAGGGTTTTTTGTATACTTTCCTTTGTTAAATAAGATTTGGTTCAGGTGATCACCTAATCAGAAGCACATAAAGTAGAATGAGGTGTACTCTGGTTGGAATTCAACTGATAATGGAATGGCTGGCAGACATGTAGAGAAGCTGATTTTTACAAAACTGTGCAGTGGTCTTTTAATTTTTGCCAGAGCTGTATTTACTGTATGTAATCCATCTCTTCTATCCTGTCGGCTTGTTCTGTCCCCACACGAGGCAAGTGGAGGTGTAGTTGACTATTAAGAGTTGTGAGAGATTCGTACCTTCAGTATTTCCTGGATGTGAGGCAGACAGGACCAATGCTGTTCAGCGTCCGGAGAGATGATGCACACCAGGGATTGTGCAATCCAGACTTGTTTATTTGGAAATCTGGACATACAGTGTATAACTGGTAATACAGTACTTTCTCCAGAAATGCAGGTGTAGACAAGGTACAGTAAGATGTAGCACCAAGTGTGACTGCAAGTGTGAGCAGCAAGAGAACAGCAAGAGGTCGAAAGACTGATGCCTTCCTAAGCCCGGTTCAAGTGTGTCCTCTCACAACAGCATGAAACTGAAAATGAAATGGCTGCCAGAGGAAGAGAAGACTTTACCCCCGAACCGGAAGTGAAAGACATGCCCACAAGAATAATTAATAACAAGCTGCCATACGGAAAAAGGCCATTGGGTGGCAGCAGAGTAAAATATAACAACATACATGGAACAGCACACTCCCCGTCTGAAATTCCGTAAGGGATTTCACTATATTAATGTCCTTGAAATAAAGTCCAACAACCTTGAAAATGAAACCAAACATGCATGTAATGCAATAATAACAACTTTAAACAAGATAAGATATTAATTTAAGTCAGTTCCTGAGATAATTCAAAGGAAACCCATCTTCGGATCAGAGAAGCCGCACTAGGCCAAACTATCTCTGACCCAACTGTAATCCAATGGGCAAGTACTATAGCAGAGTTCTGTTCATAGTTTATCCTACCAGAATGTCCTCAGTAGAGAGTGGTTTTTGGCAGACGTGCCAACCATGACAGTCTTTGTCTCCATATGAATTGTGATGAGATCTTGCAATGTGGACTAACCTTGCCATAGTCATAACAAGTTTCATCCAATTGGAGAAGCGTTCGAAGCGCTGGCAACCGAGGGTGGAGGTTAGTTTAGCGTTTGTGGCCAGAGCACTGACCTCAGAGCGGACTTCTGGATCATCATCCGGATCTTGGATGCTGAAGACTTCCTGGACACATTCACTTCCCTTCTGTTCCAGCAGAAACTTTGGACCTGAAAGCCAAGAATTTATAGACATAGGACATAGTGGCATGGTCGGCTGGATTAAGTTCAGATGGGATATAGTGCCACTGTTCAGGTTTGGAAGACCTTCTTATTCTCTCAATGCGGTTACTGACGTACACGTAGAAGCGCCTCGTTTGGTTGTAGATGTAACCTAAGACAACTTTGCTGTCACTGTAGTATTGTATGTCATCTATGTGAGTGTCCAGCTCATGCTGAATAAAGTCTGCAAGTTCTACTGCAAGCACGGTCCCACAGAGTTCAAGCCTGGGAATACTGTGGTCAGGCTTGGGAGTCAACTTAGCCTTGCCGAAAACGAAACCAACATGATCTTGATTGTCAGTTCCCGTTACCTTCAGGTAGGCAACAGCTGCAATGGCCTCCGTGGACGCATCCGAGAACACATGGAGTTCCGTCCTAGTGCTAGCAGCAAGTGAGATTCCGGCGTAGCATCTCGGTATGTGGATTTCATCCAAAGCACACAAAGACTGCTTCCAGGTTTCCCATTTCGATTGCTTATCAGGAGGGAGCGGGTCATCCCAGTCCTTGACGGTTTCGGAGAGCTGTCTCAGGAGGGATTTACCTTGTATGGTAATTGGTGCTACGAATCCCAGTGGGTCATATAGGCTATTTACCACTGACAGGACACCACATTTAGTGAATGGTTTGTCTGCACAGTTGATTTGGAAACTGAAGGTGTCAGCTGGCAGGTTCCACCTCAGGCCTAAGTTTCTCTGCACAGGCGGACGGTCTGGTCCCAGGTCTATGTCCTTGAATCCAGGTGCGTGGTCACTTGACTCAAAGGCTCTCATGACAGCCAGGCTGTTTGAAGCAATTTTGTGCAGTCTAAGCTTAGCTCGGTACAGCATATGTTGGGTCCTTTTAAGTAGGTTGATTACTGCTTCTTCTGTGGGTAGAGATTTTAGTCCATCATCTACGTAGAAGTCTTTCTCTACAAAGTCTCTGGCGTCTGTTACATACTCGGACTCTCCTTCTAGTGCAGTTCTCCGCAGGCCATATGTTGCCACTGCGGGTGAAGGGCTGTTCCCAAATACGTGCACCCGCATGCGATACTCCACCATCTCTTTGCTGGGGTCATTGTCCTTGTACCACAGGAACCTGAGGAAATTCCTGTGGTCCTCTCTGACTATGAAACAGTGTAACATCTGTTCAATTTCGGCGGTGATGGCAATGGGCTCTTTCCTGAACCTCATCAACACTCCTACTAGGTTGTTTGTCAGATTAGGACCTGTGAGGAGGACATTATTGAGAGATACGCCTTGATGTTTGGCGCTTGAATCGAAGACAACTCTAATTTGTTTAGGTTTCCTCGGGTAATATACTCCAAATGAGGGTAGGTACCAGCACTCCTAGTTTTCCTTTAAGGGAGGAGCTGGCTCCGCATGGTTGTTGTGGAATATTTTGCCCATAAAGGTGACGATGTGTTCTTTCTAGTGTTGAGCGATACCGTCCGATACTTGAAAGTATCGGTATCGGAAAGTATCGGCCGATACCGGCAAAGTATCGGATCCAATCCGATACCGATACCCGATACCAATACAAGTCAATGGGACTCAAGTATCGGACGGTATTCCTGATGGTTCCCAGGGTCTGAAGGAGAGGAAACTCTCCTTCAGGCCCTGGGAACCATATTAATGTGTAAAAGAAAGAATTAAAATAAAAAATATTGCTATACTCACCTCTCCGAGGGAACCGGCAGCGTTGTTTGCTTAAAATTCGCGCTTTTCTTTCCTTACGTGAAGTCCCGGCTTTGTGATTGGTTGCGTCGCAGTCACATGGGCGACGCAACCAATCACAGCAAGCCGTGACGTAATTTCAGGTCCTTAAGGATTTTAAAATTACGTCCCGGCTTTGTGACTGGTTGCGTCGCAGTCACATGGGCGACGCAACCAATCACAGCAAGCCGTGACGTAATTTCAGGCCCTTAAGGATTTTAAAATTACGTCCCGGCTTTGTGATTGGTTGCGTCGCAGTCACATGGGCGACGCAACCAATCACAAGCCGTGACGTCACGGGAGGCTGGACACGCGCGCATTTTAAAATGCGCGCTTGTCCAGCCTCCCGTGACGTCCCGGCTTGTGATTGGTTGCGTCGCGGTCAACCAATCACAAGCCGGGAGGCTGGACACGCGCGCATTTTAAAATGCGCGCTTGTCCAGCCTCCCGTGACGTCCCGGCTTGTGATTGGTTGCGTCGCGGTCAACCAATCACAAGCCGGGAGGCTGGACACGCGCGCATTTTAAAATGCGCGCTTGTCCAGCCTCCCGTGACGTCCCGGCTTGTGACTGGTTGCGTCGCGGTCAACCAATCACAAGCCGGGAGGCTGGACACGCGCGCATTTTAAAATTTTAAAATGCGCGCGTGTCCAGCCTCCCGGCTTGTGATTGGTTGACCGCGACGCAACCAATCACAAGCCGGGACGTCACGGGAGGCTGGACAAGCGCGCATTTTAAAATGCGCGCGTGTCCAGCCTCCCGGCTTGTGATTGGTTGACCGCGACGCAACCAATCACAAGCCGGGACGTCACGGGAGGCTGGACAAGCGCGCATTTTACAAATGCGCGCGTGTTTAGCCTCCCGTGACGTCACGGCTTGTGATTGGTTGCGTCGCCCATGTGACTGCGACGCAACCAATCACAAAGCCGGGACGTAATTTTAAAATCCTTAAGGGCCTGAAATTACGTCACGGCTTGCTGTGATTGGTTGCGTCGCCCATGTGACTGCGACGCAACCAATCACAAAGCCGGGACGTAATTTTAAAATCCTTAAGGACCTGAAATTACGTCACGGCTTGCTGTGATTGGTTGCGTCGCCCATGTGACTGCGACGCAACCAATCACAAGCCGGGACTTCACGTAAAGGAAAGAAAAGCGCGAATTTTAAACAAAGAACGCTGCCGCTTCCCTCGGTAAGGTGCAGGCTGCGTCGGAGAGGTGAGTATAGCAATATTTTTTATTTTAATTCTCTCTTTTACACATTTTTACATTAATGTTGTTTCGATACCGATACCCGATACCACAAAAGTATCGGATCTCGGTATCGGAATTCCGATACCCGCAAGTATCGGCCGATACCCGATACTTGCGGTATCGGAATGCTCAACACTAGTTCTTTCATCTCCGGTTTATTGCTTAGTGTGCGCTGGAGAGAGTTGAATCTGGACAAGGCTTGTTCACGATTGTTCGGGAGCCTTACCCTGGTAGCTCGGAAGGGTAGGGGAAAAACCCAGTTATTAGTCTCGTCCTTAAGGAACTCATTGTCCATTATCCTGACAAATTCCTTGTCTTCCATAGACGGGGCTACCTTGTTGCCATCCTTAGTGGTATGAAACACTGATCTTCCCATGTCGTCTGCATAGGGAGAAGGGATAACATCAGGCAGCTTTACAGGATCTGGAAGCTTTTCCTTCACCTCATAATGATGAGGACATGGTTTGCAGAAAGTAGTGCGCCTGTCCCGGCGTACGTAGGTCTTAAAGGAATGGACTCCTGTTCGGTCCAAGCATACGTTTCCTATGACTACCCACCCCAAGTCAAGTCTCTGGGCGTAGGGGGCGTAGTCAGGACCATTACACTTTTGGCGGACCTTATGTATCCTTAAATTATCTCTGCCGAGCAGAAGTAGGATTTCAGCATCTGTGTCCAAAGGTGGGATAATGCTGGCTAGGTGCCTTAAGTGTGGGTGGTGGAAAGCAGCTTCCGGGGTAGGGATCTCGTCCCTTTGGTCTGGTATTTGATGGCAGTCGATTAGCGTTGATAGGGTTATTTCTACGTCTCAATTGACAGGAGAAACAATGAAACCTTGTGCTCTTCTGCCGCTAGTCTCTATGTGCCCCGAGCAAGTATTCAGAGTGTAGGGCGTTGCTGGTCCCTTGATTCTAAAGGCTTCAAAGAACTTAGGTCCAGCTAGGGATCGATTGCTCTGATCGTCAATGATGGCATACATTTTTACTGCCTTCTCTGGTTGCCCTTCTGGATAGACTCTGATTAGGCATATCCTGGCACAGCATTTAGCACTTAGATTCTCCCCACATACCTCTGAGCATGAGCAAGAAACAGCTTGGGTGGACTTGGCGTGATTCTGTGGCTCCCCACCATGGCTTGTAGCGGGACTAGAGGTAACTGTGACTGCTGGATCGCTGGTGGCTGAGGCTGGGTGCAAGGCTGATGGGTGTCGCTGTGACACTCTTCACACTTAAAGGCAGATTTACAGCATAGCTCCCAACCGTGCCTCATTGTGCGGGACTGTCCCGGATTTCATGCTTTGCCCCGCTGTCCAGCGCAGGACGCTCTCATCCCGGACACAGCAGGAGAAACTCCATCACAGCCCCTTTTGTTAGGCCATGCCCCTTCCCCTTCCGTATGTTCCTGAGTCTCCCAGTGTGCGTCACTGTTCAGAGAGGGGACACTTCTAGTTTGAGCATAGCTCCTTTGAGGTACGTGGAATGAGTGGGGCTGAGAAGGGAGGGATGGACACACTCACAGCCTCCCTGTTTGCCTCAGCTGCTCAGTGCTCACTGCTGTGTTATTGCAGAGCGACAGATGCAGATCAGTGAGTAGTCGATGATGCCTTGTGTGGGGTCAGGTGTACAGTGTGGATGTAGCAGAGCCGTGTGTGTGTGCGAGGTGTATGGAGCGGAGCCGTGTGTGTACGAGGTGTATGGAGCGGAGCTGTGTGTGTGTACGAGGTGTATGGAGCGGAGCTGTGTGTACGAGGTGTATGGAGAGGAGCCGTGTGTGTGTGCGAGGTGTATGGAGTGGAGCAATGTGTGTACGAGGTGGATTTAGCAGAGCCGTGTGTGTGCGAGGTGTATGGAGTGGAGCCGTGTGTGTATGAGGTGTACAGAGCGGAGCCGTGTGTGTGCGAGGTGTATGGAGCGGAGCCGTGTGTGTGCGAGGTGTATGGAGCGGAGCCGTGTGTGTACAAGGTGTATGGAGCGGAGCCATGTGTGTACGAGGTGTATGGAGCGGAGCCGTGTGTGTGTGCGAGGTGTATGGAGCGGAGCCGTGTGTGTGCGAGGTGTATGGAGCGGAGCCGTGTGTGTACAAGGTGTATGGAGCGGAGCCGTGTGTGTGTGCGAAGTGTATGGAGAGGAGCCGTGTGTGTACGAGGTCTATGGAGCGGAGCCATGTGTGTGCGAGGTGTATGGAGTGGAGCCGTGTGTGCGAGGTGTATGGAGCGGAGCAATGTGTGTACGAGGTGGATGTAGCAGAGCCATGTGTGTACAAGGTGTATGGAGCGGAGCCGTGTGTGTACGAGGTGTATGGAGTGGAGCCGTGTGTGCGAGGTGTATGGAGTGGAGCAATGTGTGTACGAGGTGGATGTAGCAGAGCCATGTGTGTACGAGGTGTATGGAGCGGAGCCGTGTGTGTACGAGGTGTATGGAGCGGAGCCGTGTGTGTGCAAGGTGTATGGAATGGAGCCGTGTGTGTATGAGGTGTACAGAGCGGAGCCGTGTGTGCGAGGTGTATGGAGCGGCTCTGTGTGTGTGAGAGGTGTATGGAGCGGAGCCGTGTGTGTACAAGGTGTATGGAGCGGAGCCGTGTGTGTGCGAGGTGTATGGAGCGGAGCAATGTGTGTACGAGGTGGATGTAGCAGAGCTAAGTGTGTGCGAGGTGTATGGAGCGGAGCCGTGTGTGTACGAGGTGTATGGAGCGGAGCCGTGTGTGTGCGCAAGGTGTATGGAGCGGAGCAATGTGTGTACAAGGTGGATGTAGCAGAGCCGTGTGTGTACGAGGTGTATGGAGCAGAGCCGTGTGTGTGTGCGAGGTGTATGGAGCGGAGCAATGTGTGTACGAGGTGGATTTAGCAGAGCCGTGTATGTGCGAGGTGTATGGAGCGGAGCCATCTGTGTGCGAGGTGTATGGAGCGGAGCTGAATGTGTACGAGGTGTATGGAGCGGAGCGTGTGTGTACGTAGCAGAGCCGTGTGTGCAAAGTGTATGGAGCGCAGCCGCGTGTGTAGGAGTAGCTATGTGTGGCCATTATATGGTATGAAGTATCATGTGCGGCCATTATACAGTATGGAGCATCATGTGCTGTCATTATACAGTATGGAGCATCATGTGTGGCCATTATACAGTATGGATCATTATGTGCGGTCATTATACAGTATGGAGCATCATGTGCGGTCATTATACAGTATGGAGCATCATGTGCAGTCATTATACAGTATGGAGCATCATGTGCGGTCATTATACAGTATGGAGCATCATGTGCGGTCATTATACAGTATGGAGCATCATGGTGCAGTCATTATACAGTATGGAGTATCATGTGTGGCCATTATACAGTATGGAGCATCATGTGTGGTCATTATACAGATTGGAGCATCATGTGCAGCCAATATACAGTATGGAGCATCATGTGCAGTCATTATACAGTATGGAGCATCGTGTGGCCATTATACAGTATGGAGCACTGTGTGGCCATATTTTTTTGTTTAGAATTATTGTATATGAAACAGTGTGATCAGCAGTGCTAAATGGGTGTGGTTGGGACGTGGATATGGGTGTGACTAATTCTGAATGGGTGTGGTCAGAGGCGTGGCCTAAAATTTGCCACTGCACGCGTTGCGCGCCGCAAACTTTGTCCCTCTTTGCCATCTTCAAAAGTTGGGAGGTATGTTACAGTCCTTGGCCATGTGTTCTGATGAAGCGCAGCACTTGAAACATACCCCAAGTTCACTGAGGATTTTCTTGAGCTCCTGCATGGCTTTCGACCTGAAGCCTCTACATTTGTTCAGTGAGTGTGGTCTTTTGTGAATGGGACACTCACGATTGAAAGACTTATCCCTCAACGGAATAGTGTACTGCTTATCGGCAGGTACCGCAGGTGATGGCAGGTTAGTCTTTCTGACGCTTACACTGTTCCTCGAGTCCTTGTGTCTATGTGCGACGCTTTCATACCTTGATGAAGGTGTTGCTGGAGCTGCAGTGTTAGACTCCAGGAAGTCGAGGCTAGGGTCGTTCCTCATTTGGGCTTGTTCATCAATGAACTTGCAGGACTGAATGAACGGAGGAAAGGTGACGTCATGTGACCTTTTATACCTGGAGACGCACACTGCCCACTTCTCTTGCAGACTATGTGGCAGCTTTGAGACGATTGGGTTCACCCCATGGGCAGTGTCCAGGTAGCACAGTCAGACAGACGAGGGTCTCTTTTAGCAAGTTCCCGCTCCATAAGCAGATCACTTAAGTCCAGAAGTTTGTGGGCTTCATTAAGGTTGATCCGTGGAACGTTCTGCAGTCTCTTGAATAGGGACTTTTCTATGGCTTCAGCGCTACCATAGGTTCTTTTGAGTCTCTGCCAGGCCGCAGCGAGACCTGCTTCAGCCTGCCCCACATAGACAGTCCTAAGACTCTTGATACGGTTTGTGGATTCAGGACCCAACCATTTTACCATGAGGTCGAGCTCCTGCTCCGCGGATAGGTTGAGATCAGTAATGGCGGCCTTGAAGGTTGCTTTCCAGGCTCTGTAGTTCTCTGCACGGTCATCGAATTTTGAGAGGCTAGTGCTGATTAGCTCCCTGCTCACCATGAACCTGACAAACTCGGACATGTCTGATCCTTCACTCCTTGTCACCATATTAGCTTGTGTTGCCCCTCGGGCCTATAAGCTGTGTGGTGTAGAAGGGTGAATTGTTCCCGGGTAAAATGATGTTGCTGCAGGGTTGAGCTGTGGTTTAACCTCTGGAGATTCCAATGACTGCTGCTTGAACTGTGGAGGCAGGCTGGAGTGTGCCTTGCGGTCGTCTTGCGGTGATGACTGCTCCTGAGGGGGTGCATCACGGCGTTGGTCTTGGGTCTCTGTAGGGGCTGTGGGCGATACTGGCACCATAGGTTGGGCTGACTTGGACGTTTCCGCAATGTTGGGCTGAACGTCGCTGGAGAAGGTGTGTGCTGCAGGTATCTGTTTCTGCACGTAGTTGCTGGTACAAACAGCTGGGTCATCTTCTTCCTGTGGTGGCAGGCAAATCGGGTCGAGGTTTTGCTTCCATGCTTGCTCGAGTGTTTTTACTTCGGCTAATGCAATTTCTTCCTCTATTTCTGTTTGAAGAATCTTTGCTTGAGCCTCTGCTTCTGCTCTCTTCGCTTCTGCTTCTGCTTGAAGAATCCTTGCTCGAGCTTCTGCTTCTGCTCTCTTCGCTTCTGCTTCTGTTTGAAGAATTTTTGCTCGAGCCTCTGCTTCTGCTCTCTTCGCTTCTGCTTCTGCTTGAAGAATCCTTGCTCGAGCCTCTGCTTCTGCTCTCTTCGCTTCTGCTTCTGTTTGAAGAATCTTTGCTCGATCCTCTGCTTCTGCTTTCCTGGCCTCTGCTTGTGTTTGAAGAGTCCTTGCTCTAGCCTCTGCTTCTGCTTTCTTTTCTGTGTATGAACGTCTTAGTTTGGACCGCTCTGCATTTAAACAGGCCTCTAGAATTCTGTTGCTGAGGGCTGAAGTTCTTGAGCAGGATGATTGGTATGACCGAACAGAGTGTTTAGACGAGGCTGACCTGTGCGATCTAGTTTCTTGCAGATGGGCGATACGAAGCTCCGCTTTATCTTTGGAGACTTGCACGGTGGCATCCCTTTCTCTGTCTGTGGAATCTGCCTTGCTTAACTCTGATAGGGTTTCGTCGATTTTAGAGTCTTTTAGGAAGGCAGCATACTTTGCGGACAGTCTCTTGTATCTGCCGTGGGCCACATCTAGCTGTCTTATAGTGTCCTGTAAACTCGCTGCATCACCTTTGTGGCATTGGACGCTTGATATGAGGGAGGCGACTCGTTCCCATAGGTCGTCCAGGTTGTCATTGAACTCATCCCTTGTGGAATGGTAATTCTCGAGGACCTTTAATGTTGGCTTGATGGAGCGTACTGGTCGTGCATCTTGGTCTGCTGCGGAAGCCGGCTCTGCTTCCCGGTCTTCATAATGGACAGTATCGGGTTGTATTTGCTCTGTTTCAGCATTGGGGAACTGTGTAAGGTCTCTTTCGGCCATTTTGATTTAAGGTGCGCTGTACCTTTAAGAAATTGAACTTTTGAATTAGGGGCTGGAAATCGGTGGTTGGTGGATGGCACCATGTCCCAACAAGGCTGCAACGTCAGCAAGGAGGTGGAGGAGTCATGTTTTGGGCCGGAATCATGGAGAAACAGCTGGTAGACCCTTTAAGGTTCCTGAAGGTGTGAAAATGACCTCTGCAAAGTATACTGTATAGAGTTTCTGACTGACAACTTTCCTCCATGGTATAAAAAGGAGAAATGTGCCTTCAGGAGCAAAATCATCTTCATGCATGACAATGCACCATCTCATGCTGCAAAGAATACCTCATTGGCTGCTATGGGCATAAAAGGAGATAAACTCATGGTGTGGCCACCATCTTCCCCTGACCTCAACCCTATAGAGAACCTTTGGAGTATCATCAAGCAAAAGATCTAGGAGTGTGGGAGGCAGTTCACATCAAAACAGCAGCTCTGGGAGGGAAGAAATACAAGCAGAAACTCTCCAAAAACTCACAAGTTCAATGGATGCAAGAATTGTGAAGGTGACATCAAAGAAGGGTCCTATGTTAACATGTAACTTGGCCCGTTAGGATGTTTTGGAGTTAAATAGATTTTTTATTCAGTTAATGTGACCTCCTAATGCTGCTAATTCCACAAATGAGCATTTTCAGTTCTTTAAAACATATCAAATGTTTAGAAATTCTGCTGTGCCTAATCATTTGGAACAGTGCATTTTGAGTTTTTATTCATTTTGGAGATTATACTGTTATCATTGGGAGGTTTCTTCAATAAAATTCGATGTATACTCTAACGGGTGATTACTTTTATTAGACTGACTGTCATTTGCACCAACCATTTAGGAAAATCCGATAAAAATGTCAGTTGCATAATAATTTGGAACATAGTGTGTATATATATATATATATATATATATGCTCGGCACGTTCATTGCTATCTAATTAACGCTGCTGGTGATTAAACTAAAGTAAATAATGACGCCATTCAATAGCGCTTATGCAGGTGGTGATTTAACTTAAAATGAATTTAATAACAATAGTGTGGTAATGTGGTGGAGGGCCTGGATTATGTGTGGTGATGTGGTGGGGGCGGGATTATGTGTGGTAATGTGGTAGGGAGCTGGATTATGTGTGGTAATGTGGTGGGGGGCGGGATTATGTGTGGTAATGTGGTGGTGGGGCGGGATTATGTGTAGTAATGTGGTGGGGGGCAGGATTATGTGTGGTAATGTGGTGGGGGGCGGGATTATGTGTGGTAATGTGGTGGGGGGCGGGATTATGTGCGGTGATGTGGTGTGGGCGGGATTATGTGTGGTAATGTGGTGGGGCGGGATTATGTGTGGTAATGTGGTGGGGCGGGATTATGTGTGGTAATGTGGTGGGGTGGCGGGATTATGTGTGGTGATGTGGTGGGGGGTGGGATTATGTGTGGTGATGTGTTGGGGGCGGGATTGTGTGGTGATGTGTTAGGGGTGGGATTATGTGTGGTGATGTGGTGGGGGGCGGGATTATGTGTGGTGATGTGGTGGGGAGGGTGGGATTATGTGTGGTGATGGGGTGGGGGGCGGGATTAGGTGTGGTGATGTGTTGGGGGCAGGATTGTGTGGTGATGTGTTGATGGGGCGGGATTATGTGTGGTGATGTGTTGAAGGGGCGGGATTATGTGTGGTGATATGGTTGGGGGGCGGGATTATGTGTAGTAATGTGGTGGGGTGGTGGGATTATGTGTGGTGATGTGGTGGGGGGTGGGATTATGTGTGGTGATGTGTTGGGGGCGGGATTGTGTGGTGATGTGTTAGGGGTGGGATTATGTGTGGTGATGTGGTGGGGGGCGGGATTATGTGTGGTGATGTGGTGGGGGGCGGGATTATGTGTGGTGATGTGGTGGGGAGGGCGGGATTATGTGTGGTGATGGGGTGGGGGGCGGGATTAGGTGTGGTGATGTGTTGGGGGCAGGATTGTGTGGTGATGTGTTGATGGGGCGGGATTATGTGTGGTGATGTGTTGAAGGGGCGGGATTATGTGTGGTGATATGGTTGGGGGGCGGGATTATGTGTAGTAATGTGGTGGGGTGGCGGGATTATGTGTGGTGATGTGGTGGGGGGTGGGATTATGTGTGGTGATGTGTTGGGGGCGGGATTGTGTGGTGATGTGTTAGGGGTGGGATTATGTGTGGTGATGTGGTGGGGGGCGGGATTATGTGTGGTGATGTGGTGGGGGGCGGGATTATGTGTGGTGATGTGGTGGGGAGGGCGGGATTATGTGTGGTGATGGGGTGGGGGGCGGGATTATGTGTGGTGATGTGGTGGGGAGGGCGGGATTATGTGTGGTGATGGGGTGGGGGGCGGGATTAGGTGTGGTGATGTGTTGGGGGCAGGATTGTGTGGTGATGTGTTGATGGGGCGGGATTATGTGTGGTGATGTGTTGAAGGGGCGGGATTATGTGTGGTGATATGGTTGGGGGGCGGGATTATGTGTGGTGATGTGGTGGGGGGCGGGATTTGTGCGGGGCTGGATTGTGTGTGGTGATGTGCGGATTGTGTGTGGTAATGGGGTGGGGGGCAGGATTATGTGTGGTGATGTGGTGGGGGCGGAGCTACTGTGCAGGGGGCGGGATTAGCGAGTAATAACGATGCCTCTTATATATATAGATATATATATGTCTGTGTGTGTGTTTTGAAGAATATTTTGTTTTAAAACGATGTGCTGTATGTAAAAGCTCATGTTAACATCGCATTGCACACGGATTACTATACGGAGAACACTCCTGTGACTCTCAGCCGAGAGAATCGGACTGATTTTTAATACATGAAGTGTGACGCCGGCCTAAGGAAAAGTCTAACACCTAGATGAGTATAATGTCCTATGTGAAATGTGTGTTATATTTGTTTTGCAATATGTGTTATGTATAAGATGTGTCTTTGTGTATATATAAAATATTGATGTATGTGGGTGTCTCTCTCTATATACAGCTCTGGCAAAAATTAAGAGACCACTGCAAAATGTTCAGTATAACTGATTTTTCTCTTTATAGGTATATTTTTGAGTAAAATATAAATTGTTCTTTTATTCTATAAACTTCTGACAACATGTCTCCGAATTTCCAAGAAATACATTTTTTTTTTTGTTTCTGACAAAGAAAAATGGTCAAAATTTAAATAAACAAAGTGCTTTCAGACCTCAAATAATGCAAATAAAACAAGGTCATAATCATTTAGAAACACCAATACTAATGTTTTAACTCAGGAAGAGTTCAGAAATCAATATTTTGTGGAATAACCATGATTTTTAATCACAGCTTTCATGTGTCCTGGCATGCTTTCAACCAGTCTTTCACACTGCTTCTGGCGCAAAAATTTAATCAGTTCTTCTTAGTTTGATGGCTTGTGACTATCCATCATCCTTTTGATTACATTCCAGGGGTTTTCAATGGGGTACAGGTCTGGACATTGGGCTGCCCATCACAGGGTTTTGATGTGGTGGTCTCTTAATTTTTGCCAGAGCTGTATATATATCTTCCAACTGTCCCGGATTCAACAGAACTGTCCCGTTAGAGCTTTTGACCCGCTTCTATACTCCCCTCTCCTCTTGAATATTTTCACTAGTAGCTCCACCTCTTCAGGGGCAGGGCCGCTCTCTGCATAAAAGAAATTGTATTTGGAACGCCCGCCAGGGTCGTGGGGTACTCGGTACCAGGTCCGGTACTTAAAAGGGACGCGTCACGCCGGCGGTTACCCGGTCCGTGGCCCTGGGCACCCATGTTAAAGGAAAGGTCTTTAAAGGAGTTTGTAAAATTAGAAACGTTCGCGACGCCACCTGTGGTATTCGGTCAGGGATGACTGACACTGCTTAAAGGGGTCCGCTGGGGTGATGTTATGGCAGCTGGGATGGTGTGGCTTCCCACAGGTGAAGCAGGGTCCCCAGGGCTCCTTGTCACGATCTATTTTTGGATTTGTGGCAGATTTGGTTTCCCTCAGTTCAAAACCTTTTTCCTTTCAGGTCATCCGGGGTTAATGCAGTTTCCCCGGTGACCTGCTTGTGTATTGCATTGCATTTCTGCTTGGTTAGCTGATGTGCGTGGTGACCACTCCCACCATCCTTTAAGAGGTCACCTGGTGCATCAGCTGACTGTTGGTGTTAGTTCATTCTGCAGCGACCAAGCTGGAAGAGCTTGCTGGGAGCAGTAGTTCTTCAACTGAATAAAATGTTGTTCGAACAGATTCTTCTGATCCGTAGGAATTGGCCAGTAGGTATTCCATTTACCAATGGACGGGGATGTGAAGATGATGCATGTAGTAACGAGTTTGTAGCAGTACTTTTTCGAAAAACATCAGTTTCCAATAGATTTTGGGGTCCCTTAGAGATCAAAATATCCAAAAATTCTATACTGCATTAGTTATATTTGCAGGTTAATTTGATATTCATGGGGTTGTTGTTAAGTATTTCCACAAAAGAGAGAAGGTCCTGTTCTGTAGGCAAGGCTCAGAACAGGACCTTCTCTCTTTTGTGGAAATACTTAACAATAACCCCATGAATATCAAATTAACCTGCAAATATAACCAATGCAGTATATAATTTTTGGATATTTTGATCTCTAAGGGACCCCAAAATCTATTGGAAACTGATGTTTTTCGAAAAAGTACTGCTACAAACTTGTTACTACATGCATCATCTTCACATCGCCGTCCATTGGTAAATGGAATACCTACTGGCCAATTCCTACAGTTCTTCAACTGAGTCCGGTGTATCTGGTGTGTAATGTGCTGCTGCAGTGCAGTATAGTGCAACCTCCACCGGGGGGGCTGGTGAGGGAAAAGAGGTTGTACGCACAGCGCAGCAGCACTGAACAACAACACAGGTGCCACAGGTAATGAAAGAGAAGTCAGACAAGCCAAGGTCATACACAGAGAGGTCAGCGCAGTACACAGGGGGAGTCAGAAGAATAGTCGGGGACAAACAAGAAGTCAGAGCCTACCGGGAATGTGGTAACCAAAACGTGAGACGTAAGAAGAAGTCGGGATACAAGCCAGAGTCTAAACCAGTCAGGAAGCGTGGTATCAAAGATGGAAAACAAGGGACGAAGTCCAGAAATTAGATCGAGTCATACACGGGTGCAGGCAGTCAGAGGAACAAGGATCACTAATAGGAATACAGGTTAGGGGCTCCAGCCGGGATGCTTGTACTATAGCTGACACTGGCCCTCAGGCTGCAGAGGACTGAAATAGCTCAGCCAGCTCCATAGCGATGCAGAGGGGATTAACTCCCGCATGACCAGTCCTGAGACAAGACAGCTGAAAACAGACTCAGGACTGGACCATGACATGGTGTTTCTTTCCCGCTGTGCTGTGCTTTGCAGCAATAAGCTAAGTGTTGTTTTCCTATACCTTGTCTGTCATACCTTCCCTTGGTGTTTTATTAGTGCAGCGGTGGGACCAGTTTTCTCGCTTGCCAATTCCTACCCAGGGATAGGTGCAGGGCAAGCAAGGGCTTAGGTTACATAGTTACATAGTTATTAAGGTTGAAGGAAGACTTTAAGTCCATCTAGTTCAACCCATAGCCTAAGGGTACCGTCACACTAAGCGACGCTGCAGCGATAGCGACAGCGATGCCCATCGCTGCAGCGTCGCTGTTTGATCGCTGGAGAGCTGTCACACAGACCGCTCTCCAGCGACCAACGATGCCGAGGTCCCCGGGTAACCAGGGTAAACATCGGGTTGCTAAGCGCAGGGCCACGCTTAGTAACCCGATGTTTACCCTGGTTACCAGCGTAAAAGTAAAAAAAACAAACACTACATACTCACCCAGCGTGATACCTCCCCCAGCGTCTGCTTCCTGACACTGACTGAGCTCCGGCCCTAACAGCACAGCGGCTTTCACTTTCACTTTAGTGCCGGCGCTCAGTCAGTGTCAGGAAGCAGACGCTGGGGGAGGTATGACGCTGGGTGAGTATGTACTGTTTGTTTTTTTTACTTTTACGCTGGTAACCAGGGTAAACATCGGGTTACTAAGCGCGGCCCTGCGCTTGGTAACCCGATGTTTACCCTGGTTACCAGTGTAAAACATCGCTGGTATCGTTGCTTTTGGTGTCAAACACAACGATACACAGCGATCGGACGACCAAATAAAGTTCTGGACTTTATTCAGCGACCAGCGACATCACAGCAGGATCCTGATCGCTGCTGCCTGTCAAACTAAACGATATCGCTAGCCAGGACGCTGCAACGTCACGGATCGCTAGCGATATCGTTTAGTGTGACGGTACCTTAACCTAACATGCCCTAACATGTTGATCCAGAGGAAGGCAAAAAAAAACCATGTGGCAAAGAGAAAGCTCTACATTGGGGAAAAAAATTCCTTCCCGACTCCACATACAGCAGTCAGACTAGTTCCCTGGATCAATGCCCTATCAAGGAATCTAGTGTTTATCGGTCGTCCATGACAGCACTACGGAGAGAGGGGATCCGCCCTTCAGGAACAGGAAACCTACAGATACATAAGGGCGGCACCTCTCCCACGCATCAGTTGGTTTCCTGTTCCTGGAGGACAGGATTCCCTGCAGATACGACTTCGTTTCTCCTATCAATACCCAGGCCGGCTGTCCGACCCAGGTAGCGAGGGGGTCTCCTACCTCGGGCAGTGCGGGTCCCTGGAAGCGCCACGGTGGGTCCGGGTAGGGCTCCACGACAGTGAGCGGTGCAGTGTGGAGCGACGTCCGGAGGAGGTCCATCCCCAGTGGTCAGCAGGTGAGTATGTCCCCCCCCCGGGGTCCGCTCTCCCCCCTGGGCCTCGGTCTTCCCCACTCTGATCCCCGTCGGTGCGGTGCAGCGCGGCGTCCTGTGTGCTCCTTTTGATTCGGGACCGGAGCTGGGGGTCGGACGCCGGCCTCTGCCGCGGTCACCGCTGGGCTGCGGCCGTGGAAGCGGCGGTGGCGTAGCGGGGGGGCGGCTGGATGGTCCGGCGGCACCGTTCCCCGGCTTCCGGGCACGTTTCTGAGCGTTCTGCCCGAAACCGGAAGTGACGCGCAGGGGGCGGGGCCAAAACCGGAAGTCAAACGCCGGCCGTTTTTTTTCTAAAAACGCCGCTGTCCTGCATGCGGCGGGGGGGGGGGGGGGGGGCGTTTGGGTGCAGGGGGGGGTGGAGCAGTCACCTGCAAGTCGGGGGGGTGGATTTGGCCACACACCTGCACTGATTCCGGATCCGGGGGAGGGCTATTTATAGCCAAACAGAATGCTGCAGCACTGCTTGTGAGCCCATCTTCAGCTATGGATGAGCCGGAAGCTGCCGTCGGTCTGCTGGAGCAGGAGCAGGATGGATCCTCGGAGAAGTCCCATGCGAACCCCCAGCTGAAGACCCGCGGACGCAGTAACCAGACCAGTCGCAGATCTAAGCAGAAGGATCTGGACCGACCCCCCAGTAATCCGGTACCTACCGCTACTGCCTGGGTAAGAGATCTTCGTGAATGTACCCTGATGCAGTCTTTTCCTATGTTTATTTCCGTAGGGGAAAAAAAGCGCTGGTAAATCAAAAAACAAGGAGTGCGTGCTATGCGCTTGCCCTTTGCCAGACGCCTACCCTAAGAGACTTTGTCAGTCGTGTGTACGGCAGACGGTAGGAAATAAATTGATGGGAACACTGATAGCGGTAGCGCCAGATAAATTACATAGCCTTTTTCTCCGCTCCCATAGGTGGCGGAAGAGTCTCCTGATTTCACATCAAGCCTTAGGGAGATTATCAGGAAGGAGGTGAAAGATTCCCTGAAATCCCTGTCCCGGGGGGAGTCTTCAAAAAGAAGAAGGGAGCCTAGCGCCTCAGAGTCGGAGTTGTCCGCTGGCCCTAGTAGGGAGAATGAGTCAGACGCCTCTGTCTCCTCAGCGTCCTCTTCGGAAGAGGAGTCTAACCGGTTCTGTTTCCCATTGGACCAAATGGACAAACTTATTAAGTCAGTTAGATCCACCATGGGGGTGGCTGATGAAAGGCCAGAACTCTCTACACAGGACCTAATGTTTGGCGGTCTAGACCCTAAAAAACGTAGGTCTTTTCCGCTCAATGACAAGGTCCAGAACCTCATCAAAAGGGAATGGAAAAAACCGGAGAAGAAAGGCTCTTTTCCACCTGCCTTTAAACGCAGATATCCCTTTGAGGACCCCATGGTGAATACATGGGATAAGGCGCCGAAATTGGACGCAGCGGTGTCTAAGGCGTCTAAAAAATCATCTATCCCCTTCGACGACATGGCTTCCCTAAAGGACCCTCTCGATAAGAAGGCTGACTCATTCCTTAAAGGGACATGGGAGATGTCGGCGGGTGCCCTGAGACCTGCTGTAGCGGCGACATGTGCAGCCAGATCGATGATGGTCTGGCTGGATCAGCTAGGGTCTAAGTTGGAAGGCGGTGTTTCCAGAGACTCTATGTTGAAATTCCTGCCAACAATTCAGAATGCCGCTGCCTTTCTCGCGGACGCATCTGCGGATTCGGCAAGAATGGCGGCTAGGGCGGCCGGACTATCAAACGCAGCACGCAGGGCCCTATGGCTGAAATGTTGGCCAGGTGACCTTCAATCCAGATCCCGTCTGTGCTCTATCCCATGCGAAGGGGAATACCTGTTTGGTCCAGTCCTAGACGAACTGCTGGAGAAAGCTGGAGACGAGAAGAAAAAGTTTCCCAATCTACCAGCTACCTCTTACAGGCGTCCCTTCACAGGGAAAAGATTCTTTCGGAGGAGACCAGCCAGAGACCAGAGCAGATGGGATGAGAAAAAGAAGAAAGGTACTGGATTTATGTTTGGAGGTGGAGGACGTCAGGAGCCATCCCGTGAGGTCAAAAAACCACCCCAATGACTAGTCGCCCCGGTGGGAGGTAGACTATCTGCCTTCTACCCGGCCTGGTCCAAAATCTCCAGTAGTGATTGGATTTTGGGGTTAATAGCTACGGGTCTGCGGCTAGAGTTCTCCTCCATCCCTCAGAACTTCTTCAGATTTACCCCACTCAGGTCCTCTCCAGCAGAACAGGCGGCCCTGGAGGCAGAAGTTCACGACCTGCTCAGTAAGAATGTCCTGTCAGAGGTTCCGGAAGGAGAACAGGGTAGAGGATTCTACTCTCCTCTATTTCTAATAAGTAAACCTGATGGCTCCTTCAGAACAATTATTAACCTTAGGGCTCTTAATAATTTCCTGACCGTCCAATCATTTAAGATGGAAACTATTAACACCGCAATAAAGCTGCTGTTTAAAAACTGCTTTATGGTAGTATTGGATTTGAAGGACGCCTATTACCATATCCCCATTTATGCAGGTCACCAACGATACCTGAGGGTGGCGGTAAGGTTGGATGGGGTAATCAGACACTTCCAGTATAGGGCCCTCCCCTTTGGTATATCGGTCGCCCCTCGAGTGTTTACCAAAGTTATGGCGGAGGTTATGGCTCACTTGCATGAGTCCAACATTCTAATAATCCCCTACCTGGACGATCTCCTTATCGTAGGTAAAACGGCGGATCACTGTCTGGAACAGTTACATAAAGTGATGTCTGCTCTGGAGCGTCTGGGGTGGATGCTAAATGTCAAAAAATCACGCTTACAGCCCATGACGGTGCAGCGATTTTTAGGCCTGACCCTGGATTCCCAGGTTCAGGAATGCCATTTGCCTCAAGAGAAAATTGATCGCCTGCACCTTCAGGTGCTGAATGCCTCTAAAAACCCCACCATGTCCCTTAGAAGAGCCATGTCTCTGTTGGGCTCTCTCTCGTCCTGTATTCCAGCGGTCCGATGGGCCCAGTATCATACGAGGATACTTCAGGGCGAGGTGCTGTTACAACAAAAAAGGTTGGGGGGATGTCTGGAGAGCCTGATGACCCTATCCCAAGACGCTATTATATCCCTCGGATGGTGGCTAGTCCAAGAGAACCTGTCCACAGGGGTCCCCTGGGAATATAATGTAACTCGTATAGTCACCTCGGACGCTAGCCCTTCTGGATGGGGGGCTCACATGGGGGATACATTGATCCAGGGGCTTTGGGATCAGGATCAGATAGAAATGTCTTCCAACCTAAAGGAGTTAACGGCTGTGGAACAGGCAGTTAAATCACTCCTTGTCTATCTACAGGGCCACCACGTGCGGGTATTCTCGGACAATCGGGTCGCCGTGGCATACATAAATCACCAAGGCGGGACTCGTTCCAAATCCCTAATGTGCGTAGCAGATCGTCTATTCCATCTAGCAGAGCAACATCTTCTCTCATTGACGGCTCTTCACATAAGAGGGGCAGAAAACACTACAGCGGATTTCTTAAGCCGCAACACATTGAGGCAGGGGGAGTGGTCCCTGAACGACTCCATCTTCAACCTCATCGTGGAAAGATGGGGTCAACCAGAAATAGACCTGTTTGCCACAAAAGAAAACAGGAAAGTGGCACAATTCTGCTCTCTCAACCCCAGAGAAAATCCTCTGTCAGTAGACGCCCTCCTCATAGACTGGAACTTCAGGCTAGCCTACGCCTTTCCTCCCCTGTCTCTACTTCCTCTGGTGGTGAGGAAAATCAGGAAGGACAAAGCCACAGTGATAATAATTGCCCCCTTCTGGCCCAGAAGGACGTGGTTTCCATGCCTGAGGGCTATGTCGATATCCGACCCATGGGTCTTGCCAGACATCCCGGATCTCCTGTCCCAGGGCCCAGTCTACCATCCTCGGGCGGTTGGCCTTCATCTGACGGCGTGGATTTTGAGCGGGCGCTGTTAAAGGATAGGGGGTTCTCTCCGGGCCTCATTAACACTCTACTGAAGAGCAGAAAAATAATCACCACAAAGATTTATGTTAGGATCTGGAAGAGGTTCCTTCAAAACTCGGGGGTAATAGCTGGTCAGTCAATACCAATAGACCAGATTTTAGAATTCTTACAGAAAGGGTTAGATATGGGGTTATCCCCAAATACACTTAAAGTGCAGGTATCAGCCTTAGGGGCCCTCTTTGGCTGCAACATTGCTGAGAATCACTGGGTCAGTAGATTCATCAGAGCGACAAAACGGTCCAGGCCAATGGTGAAGAATAGGGTCATGCCATGGGACCTGAACCTAGTCCTCTCAGCCATGACAGAGGCCCCATTTGAGCCAATTGCATCAGCCTCTATTAAAAATGTATCACTTAAAGTAGCCTTCCTGGTGGCCCTAACATCGGCGCGTAGGATAGGCGACATCCAAGCATTATCCAGGGTTCCCCCTTACATGCAGCTTAGGGATGATAGAGTGATACTATCCCCTGATCCAGCATATCTTCCTAAAGTAGTGTCCAGGTTCCACAGAACACAGGAAATAGTTCTTCCATCCTTCCTCCCCAATCCTACTAACGATAAGGAAAGGAAGCTACACACTTTAGATGTAAAAAGATGTATCCTGGAATATCTGGCAGTAACTGATCCCTGGAAGATAGATAACGCCCTATTCGTGTCCTATCAGGGTAGTAGGAAGGGTCACAGGGCATCAAAATCTACTTTAGCTAGATGGATCAGGGAGGCTATCTCGCTGGCATACATCTCAAAGGGCAAGCCGGCGCCTGAAGGTCTGAAAGCGCATTCCACTAGAGCTATGGCGGCTTCGTGGGCGGAAAAATTGGAGGTGTCGATCGACCAAATTTGTAAGGCTGCTACTTGGTCTTCTCCACACACATTCTATAACCATTATAGATTGAACTTGGGTGCCTCTTCTGACCTTTCGTTTGGTGTAAGGGTGCTGCAAGCTGTAGTCCCTCCCTAGTTAGTTACTCTCTGTAATTCTCTCCGTAGTGCTGTCATGGACGACCGATAAAGTCTTAGTTACTCACCGGTTAACGGTGTTTTTCGGAGTCCATGACAGCACCTGTACATACCCTCCCGTCTTCTTAAGTTCTGGGTGTACACCTCTTCCTTTATTTATATAATTCACGGGTAGTGAATAGTTAGTTATTTGTATCATTGTTTATTATGTATGCTATTAACCTTGGTGGTCCTCTTGTGCTCTGTAAACCAACTGATGCGTGGGAGAGGTGCCGCCCTTATGTATCTGTAGGTTTCCTGTTCCTGAAGGGCGGATCCCCTCTCTCCGTAGTGCTGTCATGGACTCCGAAAAACACCGTTAACCGGTGAGTAACTAAGACTATATACCCTATAACATTATACTTTTCAAGAAAGGCATCCAGTCCCCTCTTAAATTTAAGTAATGAATCACTCATTACAACATCATACGGTAGAGAGTTCCATAGTCTCACTGCTCTTACAGTAAAGAATCCGCGTGTTATTATGCTTAAACCTTCTTTCCTCGAGACGTAGAGGATGCCCCCTTGTCCCTGTCTCAGGTCTATGATTAAAAAGATCATCAGAAAGGTCTTTGTACTGTCCTGCTCGGCGACAGGTTGAAAAAACCTGTATAGGGACGTCAGGGAGATCAGGGCACATCCTTAGGAGAGTGCAGGAGGTGTCCATCTCCCCGTTCCCTATCGCTGTTGTACTGTTGGTGACTGACCTACGGTTAGGTCGTGTCACACCGCTTCGGTCACATCGTCACACTCCCGGTGTAGTAGGGACAGATGGTAGATGGTGTAGAAGGAAAAACAGAGGACACAAGTTGCAGTCTCTTCACCTCTTTACTGTAGAATTCAGGCAGCCACAGTCCAGGGCACCGGATCACAGGTGCTGGTATGGTCCGGCTAGCTTGGAAGCGAGTCTGGAATCCCACTAACCAGGTGGGGTTGGAAGCCTTCCTTCTAGTGCTGTGTTGTTGTCCCTTGCTGCCTTAGGCCCCACACAAGGTCCTCACGTTCTCTGTCCCCATTTAGGTAGGACACTACCCACATGACAGGTATCTCGAGCCTTTTGACAGGATCTCTATCACGACCCGGGCTCTATCTGCTACTGTGTCTTTGGGTGTTAATGGTGGACAGGTAACTTGCAATCTGCTGTCCGCCGGTTTCTGCCGAGGGACATGAAGTTACCCCCACAACCTGTCTTCCGGCTACTGGTATCTGTGCTTCAGCGTGGAGGAAACTTAGTCGCAGCTTCTCTCTCCAGCGCTTCATTCTCCTTTGCTCCTTTCTCCTTCACGCTCTCTACAGCTTGTTCTGTCCTTTCCTCTCTCCTTTCTAGGAGCTTGTCATGCTCGCGCCCAGACTGGTTGGCGCGGGCGTGCGGGGGAGTGGCCCCACTGGACCACAGACCAAACCTCCCTGGAAGGGGCGTAACTAAGTAGCTTCCTAGGTGTTCGCTGGAGCCTCTGATGGTGAGGTCAGACTTGTGCAATAGGAAGCTACCAGGTACCACTCCAGGGTGGAGTCTGGTTGTGGCTGCTGATCCCACCGGGGAACGGAACATAGACAAGCAAGCGGGCACGGCTGGCACATAGGCAGGCAGACGGGTACAACAGCAACACTGTCAGGCAGGCGGGCACGGCTGGCTCTCAGGTAGGCAGGCACGGCTGGCTCTCAGGTAGGACTGGTGGACAAGACTGGCACACTGGAAGAACCGGTAGGGACCGGTCTGCAGGCAGGTATGTAGAACGGGTAAGAACCTGTTCAGACACGAGGACTTAGGAATAAGTAGAAAAAGACCGCAAGAGCGGATGCAGAGCGAAAGCACAGGAGCTAGAGGCAAGAACAGAAGTGCAGGAGGCGGAGCCAAGAGCAGGAGGCGGAGCCAAGTGCAAAACCGCAGGAGGTGGAGCCAAGAGCTGGAGCCAAGTGCAAACAGGCAGGAGGCGGAGCCAAGTGCAAACAGGCAGGAGGCGGAGCCAAGAGCTGGCGGTGGAGCCAAGTGCAGAAGTAGAACCGCAAGGAGCGGAGCCAGGTAGAACCGCAAGGAGCGGAGCCAGGAAGAACCGCAAGGAGCGGAGCCAGGTAGAACCGCAAGGAGCGGAGCCAGGTAGAACCGCAAGGAGCGGAGCCAGGTAGAACCGCAAGGAGCGGAGCCAGGTAGAACCGCAAGGAGCGGAGCCAGGTAGAACCGCAAGGAGCGGAGAGGAGCTGCGGGAGAGGTCTCTGCAGCAAAGCTGAGCAGAGCCACAAGGAATGTGGAGAGAAGCTGCAGCAAGGGATAACTGCAACAGCAGAAGATAAGCTGAGTAGAAAGGAGCAGAAACGCAGAAGGGAGGAGCAGAGGTAAAGTCACAAAGGTTCAGAGCAGGCAGAGCTGCAAGAGTGCGGAGTGTAAGCAGACTGAGAATACAAGGAAAGACAACAGGGAAGGAAGCCAAAGACTAGGAGACCGAGGTAAGACTAAGTACAGACAAGGCAATGGAACAAGACACAAGGACAAATACACTGGGACCAGGATATACTGCCTCCTGGTGGGCGGACAACAAGACCAAGGAAATAACACAGAGAATCCTCCAGAGAGGGAGTAACTCAGAGCAAGGCCAGGCAAACTCAGAAGCAAGACACTAACTGAGCTAACACATTGCACAGGCCCAGAACACTGGGTGGTGCTGCACTAAATACTGGAGGCCTCCTGGCAATTGGTCAGGAACAGATTGGACAGATGCACCCGATTCCTATAAGAACCAGAGAGTTCAGGCGCCGCCCCTCTATACACAGAACCATGAAGCATGCAGAGAGCAGAGACATAGAACATGGTGCTGGCAAGAAACAGAAACCACAACATGACCTGGAGCAGTGGGTAAGATAGTGTGAGAGATGCGAGGCCATGCCGTGATGCCAGCAGAGTTGTTACAGTACCCCCCCCCCTTTACGGCCCCTCTTCTTCAAGCCCGCCAGAATAACTTGTAGAAGAAGGATGGGAGCACACATAGTCCAGGCCAACATGACATCTTCAGGGTAGAAGGCGGCAGGAGAGTCACCAGGTATCTCAGAAAACAAAGTCTCTTTGTGCTCTGCAGGGTTAGCTTCATCAGAAATCTCGGATAGCAAAGTCTCATTGTACCCAATAGGGTTAGCTTTCTCAATGGAGTGGACCATCTCCTCAGGGTAGACAAGAAGCAGGGACTTGGAAGATACCGATTTGTTATCTTCACCAGCCGGCCACATGGAAGCTGAAGGAATACTCACAGGATACATCTTCTGCCCGATATCCAGAGACAAACTTTCAGGTAGCAGAGATGTTCTAGAGTACTGAACACAGGAAAAGTCACTAGAGATGAGTGTGGAGAACAGCTCCACCGGGTCAGAGAAAAACTGAGGTGAACAAACTTCAGTTTTGAAATCTTCACCAGCCGGCCATAAGGACGCAGAAGGTATAAACATAGGAACAATCTTGTGCCCGTTATCCAGAAGAAATCGTCCAAGCGGCGGGGATGTTCCTAGGAACGGATTACAGGTATAGTCGTTGGAGATGTGTGGAGAGATAGTCACCGCTTCCCCATCTTCGGTGACATTAGCACACCTTGACTCGACGACTAAGTGTTTACTGGTATAGTCGCTGGAGATGTGTGGAGACATCGTCACCGTTTCCCCATCTTCGGTGACGTCAGCACACCTTGACTCGTCGACTAGCAGACCAGCTGAAGAAGATGACACTGCTGAGTGTCTTTGACGCATGGGAACCAGACAGTTCTCAAGACTGGGTAAGTTCAAACGAAGCACTTTACTGGAACCCTTGACCAGAGCGGGTGGTAGAGTCCTTGGCTCAGAATGACCCATGGGCATAACAGACAGCATGTGGAAGACAAACTTCTTTGTGTATAAGGCTCCAACTTGGAGCTGTAGTTGTCCTTGCAGGACTAGACTGCTCTTTAGCAGGGTTCGGCCATTATCAGGCAACGCCCACACTGGGTTCTGGAGCTGAAGAACGGAGACCATACACCGACTCCGTATGACAGGCGGCTTAGACACACCAAAGCTCCCAGAAGGCAGAGAAACAGTCATTAACTTTGATGGGAAGGAAGTACTCTCACCAGGGACAGCCTCTCCTACTGGCCCAGGGTTTTGGAGTACAAGCTTCACAGGCCAAAGACCATCTGAATGTTCTTTACAACCACAGGGATGCCGTATTTCAATCTCAGCACCAGATTCAGGCTGCAGATTTGCCAGCCCCCTTTTATTAGACCTCTCGGATCTTGCTTGGGTGGCTGCTTCGGCAGGTTGTGGAACAGGTGAGTCTTGGGTGGTCATGGACGGAAGCGACGGTTTACCTACAGGTTTCTTTCGTCTGGACCGTCTCTGTGAGCTTGGAGGGGAAGACTTTTCAGGAGATGCAGTACTTGGCTCATCGAAGGCTTTACAGAAGGCCACCAGGAAGGCCGGCAGATTCGAGATAATGGGGTCCCCTGCTTCCCAAAGGGGGTCGCACCACATCAAAGCATCTCCTCTTAGGTAGGCCATTAAGAAACCTACTTTCAACCAGTCAGTGGGGAATTGGGGAGCATGCCCCTTGAAATAACGCAAGCACCGCTCCAAGAACACACGACATTGCTTTGGGTCCCCATAGTAGCATGGAGGATCTGCTGGCATGGATTCGTCATTAGGAGCGCAGGCTTGAAGTTGATCCAACAGCTCATTGGAGATGACAATTGGAGATGGAGCAGTGAAGGACTGGCTTTCAGACTGGGTAAACATTTTCCTCGGAGGCCAATACTGGCAAGAAGAGAGTTCATCTTGCTCCGAGAGCAAAGGCACATGGGACTCAGCGGGGACCATCGCCTGTGCAAACTGTCATGCTCGCGCCCAGACTGGTTGGCGCGGGCGTGCGGGGGAGTGGCCCCACTGGACCACAGACCAAACCTCCCTGGAAGGGGCGTAACTAAGTAGCTTCCTAGGTGTTCGCTGGAGCCTCTGATGGTGAGGTCAGACTTGTGCAATAGGAAGCTACCAGGTACCACTCCAGGGTGGAGTCTGGTTGTGGCTGCTGATCCCACCGGGGAACGGAACATAGACAAGCAAGCGGGCACGGCTGGCACATAGGCAGGCAGACGGGTACAACAGCAACACTGTCAGGCAGGCGGGCACGGCTGGCTCTCAGGTAGGCAGGCACGGCTGGCTCTCAGGTAGGACTGGTGGACAAGACTGGCACACTGGAAGAACCGGTAGGGACCGGTCTGCAGGCAGGTATGTAGAACGGGTAAGAACCTGTTCAGACACGAGGACTTAGGAATAAGTAGAAAAAGACCGCAAGAGCGGATGCAGAGCGAAAGCACAGGAGCTAGAGGCAAGAACAGAAGTGCAGGAGGCGGAGCCAAGAGCAGGAGGCGGAGCCAAGTGCAAAACCGCAGGAGGTGGAGCCAAGAGCTGGAGCCAAGTGCAAACAGGCAGGAGGCGGAGCCAAGAGCTGGCGGTGGAGCCAAGTGCAGGAGAAGTAGAACCGCAAGGAGCGGAGCCAGGTAGAACCGCAAGGAGTGGAGCCAGGTAGAACCGCAAGGAGCGGAGCCAGGAAGAACCGCAAGGAGCGGAGCCAGGAAGAACCGCAAGGAGCGGAGCCAGGTAGAACCGCAAGGAGCGGAGCCAGGTAGAACCGCAAGGAGCGGAGCCAGGTAGAACCGCAAGGAGCGGAGAGGAGCTGCGGGAGAGGTCTCTGCAGCAAAGCTGAGCAGAGCCACAAGGAATGTGGAGAGAAGCTGCAGCAAGGGATAACTGCAACAGCAGAAGATAAGCTGAGTAGAAAGGAGCAGAAACGCAGAAGGGAGGAGCAGAGGTAAAGTCACAAAGGTTCAGAGCAGGCAGAGCTGCAAGAGTGTGGAGTGTAAGCAGACTGAGAATACAAGGAAAGACAACAGGGAAGGAAGCCAAAGACTAGGAGACCGAGGTAAGACTAAGTACAGACAAGGCAATGGAACAAGACACAAGGACAAAGACACTGGGACCAGGATATACTGCCTCCTGGTGGGCGGACAACAAGACCAAGGAAATAACACAGAGAATCCTCCAGAGAGGGAGTAACTCAGAGCAAGGCCAGGCAAACTCAGAAGCAAGACACTAACTGAGCTAACACATTGCACAGGCCCAGAACACTGGGTGGTGCTGCACTAAATACTGGAGGCCTCCTGGCAATTGGTCAGGAACAGATTGGACAGATGCACCCGATTCCTATAAGAACCAGAGAGTTCAGGCGCCGCCCCTCTATACACAGAACCATGAAGCATGCAGAGAGCAGAGACATAGAACATGGTGCTGGCAAGAAACAGAAACCACAACATGACCTGGAGCAGTGGGTAAGATAGTGTGAGAGATGCGAGGCCATGCCGTGATGCCAGCAGAGTTGTTACAGAGCTGCAGCACCTCATGTGGCTGCACGGCCCCTGTCTTCCTGACTCTCTCTGTCTCTTCCTCTCTCCTCACTCCTCTGTGACAGACTACTCTGACTTTCCCTCCAGCCAGAATATATATAGGGGAGCCACCCACAAGCTGGATCAGAGCACCCCCTTCTGGCCTGGAGTAAGAACATGTTGCATGTTTGTGAATACCTGCTAAAAGGATCCTTGATCGCTTCCAAGCATGACATCACTCTCCCCGTGAAGAAAGCAATGCCATTGTAACAACCATGAACCTGGGGTGTTACATATTATTCACTTTTACTCCTCCGTTTGTGATCGGGTCTCACATCTCCGTGTTCAGAGACTGTTTCTCTACCAATGAGCCACAGCCCACAATGACGTAGATAGGAGAATTTGGTAATGTTGACCTCTATTGCAGACAATGCACCCAGAAGCAGATTATACCATAGCGATGCATTGTGTATAACAATGTATTTTTATGGTCCCTGAATACTGAGGTGAAGAAAAATATATATTTTTTTGTTCCTATAAATTTAGTAAAAATAAAAAGCAATTATAAAAATGTCTTTTTTTTTTCTCTGAGTCTCCCTAAGCCTCAAACCCACAACCTTAACATTACAGACAAGCACTTAAGCTGCTGAGCCAGGGCCGGCATCAGCACCCGGCATACCAGGGCAAATGTTGGGGCCCTGAGCAGGCAGGGGGACCCACTCACTGTCGGGGACATCAGCGTGCTATGGGGATCTTGTGCGTGTGCCAGTGCAACACCCCACATAACCGGTTATTGCAGTGATGTTGCCTTCCTTTCGTGGAGGGCGATATCATGCTTGGAGGCAATGGAGTTTATTTTATCAGGTAAGGCACCCACATACAACACATTCCAAATCCAGGCCAAGAGGGGGAGCTCAGGACCCGGATTCAGGGGAGCTTCCCTCAAATATGGATATATGCAGGGCCGGACTGGCCATCGGGCAGTTCTGGCAAATGCCAGAAGGGCCGGTGGCAGTAGTGGGCCGCTCGAGTGTGCCGCTGTCGGCACACTCCCCCCACTGTCGGCACACTCCCGGCCCCGCATTCAACAATACCGGCGTCATAGACGCCGGTACAGTTGAATGCAATGATGGAGGAGAGAGCGTCTGCTGACGCTCCCTCTCCCATCATTCCCCACTCTGCCTGCCGCTGACACTGCAGGTGCGCGATGACGTCATATCATCGCGCACCTGCTGTGTGACCGGGCGGGCAGATTGCAGCTGCTGAGACCGGAGCCAGGAGCAGCACGGGGCAAGAGGAAAGGTGAGTAGAGTGTTTTTTTTTAATTATTATTATATATCAATGACTGAGTGATAACTGGATTGTGGGGCTATTGGGGGGGCTGTATTACATTCTATGGGGCTGTGCTGCATTATATTGTATGGTGGCTGTGCTGCATTACATTCTATGGGGCTGTGCTGCATTACATTCTAAGGGGCTGTGCTGTTTACATTCTATGGGGCTGTGCTGCATTACATTCTATGGGGATGTGCTGCATTACATTCTAAGGGGGGCTGGCTGCATTACATTCTATGGGGACTGGCTGCATTACATTCTATGGGGGCTGTGCTGCATTACATTCTATAGGGCTGTGCTGCATTACATTCTATGGGGGCTGTGCTGCATTATATTGTACGGGGGCTGTGCTGCATTACATTCTATGGGGCCGTGCTGCATTATAGTGTATGGGGGCTGTGCTGAATTATATTGTATGGTGGCTGTGCTGCATTACATTCTATGGGGCTGTGCTGCATTATATTGTATGGTGGCTGTGCTGCATTACATTCTATGGGGACTGGCTGCATTACATTCTATGGGGGCTGGACTGCATTACATTCTATGGGGGCTCTGTTGTATTAAATTCTATGGGGGCTGTGCTGTATTACATTCTATGGGGTTGTGCTGCATTACATTCTATGGGGGCTGTGCTGCATTACATTCTATGGGGGCTGTGCTGCATTACATTCTATGTGGCTGTGCTGCATTATAGTGTATGGGGGCTGTGCTGAATTATATTGTATGGTGGCTGTGCTGCATTACATTCTATGGGGCTGTGCTGCATTATATTGTATGGTGGCTGTACTGCATTACATTCTATGGGGACTGGCTGCATTACATTCTATGGGGGCTGGACTGCATTACATTCTATGGGGGCTCTGTTGTATTAAATTCTATGGGGGCTGTGCTGTATTACATTCTATGGGGTTGTGCTGCATTACATTCTATGGGGGCTGTGCTGCATTACATTCTATGGGGGCTGTGCTGCATTACATTCTATGTGGCTGTGCTGCATTATAGTGTATGGGGGCTGTGCTGCATTATATTGTATGGTGGCGGGGCTGCATTACATTCTATGGGGCTGTGCTGCATTATATTGTATGGTGGCTGTGCTGCATTACATTCTATGGGGACTGGCTGCATTACATTCTATGGGGTCTGGCTGCATTACATTCTATGGGGTCTGGCTGCATTACATTCTATGGTGGCTGGCTGCATTACATTCTATGGGGACTGGCTGCATTACATTCTATGGGGGCTGGCTGCATTACATTCTATGGGGGCTGGACTGCATTACATTCTATGGGGGCTTTGTTGTATTAAATTCTATGGGGGCTGTGCTGCATTACATTCTATGGGGCTGTGCTGTATTACATTATATGGGGGCTGTGCTGCATTACATTCTATGGGGGCTGTGCTGTATTACATTCTATGGGGACTGTGCTGTATTACATTCTATGGGGGCTGTGCTGTATTACATTCTATGGGGGATGGCTGTAATGCTGGATACAGCTGTGATTATATGTTATATAGTCGTGTTACACTCCCCTCACTTTTTGTAACCTACAAGTGTACAAAGAAATTATACAGTCACCATGTGACAAATGGGCTTGTGTGACCTCAAATGCCAGGGCTGAATTTTAGTCCCAGTCCGGCCCTGGATATATGTCCTGGTCTGGAGGAGGAGTTAGACAGTTGGTCCAGGGAGACCAAGGAGTGCAGACGTCTAGGAGAGACGCAGAGCTGACAGAGAGACTTTACAACTTGTGTCCTCCACTTATTCATCAGCATTCACCACCTTGCCACACACCTTGGGAGCCCTGGGGACCCTGATTCACCTGTGGGAAGCGTTACCATCATTGCTGCAATAACATCCCCCAGAGGACCCCAGTAAAGCAGCCTCGGTCCCCACTGACCGAACACCACAGGTGGCGTCACGACAAACTTTATACAAAAACCCCTTTAAAGACCTTCCCCTTTAATTGGGTGCCCAGGGCCACGGACCGGGTCGCAGCCACCGTGACATCCCCTTTAAGACCGGACCCGGTACCGAGTACCCCGCTGCCCTGGTAGGGCACGTCAACTTGGCATCACGAACAGGATAGACCGACCCATTGAAATGGGTTCTGTGCGCCATGGATTATAATGGACTGTGTAAAATTGTTAATGGCCGCCATTGCTGCACCACGAGGCGGATAAAGAAGGAAGAAGATGTGTTGCTATGGGTGGAGTTCAAGAACTGTCGCAAAAGCTGGATCCACCACCTATAGAGACTGTAATACCAATAAAACCTGCCCGTCACCAGGACGGATCCGCCCCCGGGTATGGCTGGTGGGAAAGTGCGGGAGGCACAGCCTAGAAAGCCCTGGAAGTGTGATGGAGAAAGACACAGGAAAGTGTGGCAGCAGCATGGCTGCACGCTACCTGGTAAAGACATTGGCGGACAGCTGTGGAGAGCCTTCAAAATCTACTGACAGCTGTGGAGATGTCCCCGGTCCGCAGCGGCATGAAACCTCGGACCTGAAACCCACTTTGGACCCAAAGCTCCTCACGGCCGAGATGGAAGAGCTGGCCCAACGACTTCTTCGGACCCAGATGACAGTGGTGGCCGCCTGGAAAGAGTCCCTGGTCCGGAGAACTGCAGCGCCCCAGAGTCCAGGTCGTTGCAGTACTGACGCTCCGCCACTAAGGGGAGTGATGGTACGTCTGATGGCACTTAAGGAGTTCACCTGACCAGGTATCACAGTCACACATTACACTTCACATTCTGGCCTCCAGGGGGAGCAAAGGGTTCTATGTATTAGGCCACTCCTCACAATCTGGTAAAACTGGGGGTTGGATAGGAAGTTAGGCAGAAGCTGACTGGGTTTGATCCAGGCGACATCCTGTGGCAGAGCGTGTTTCAGGGGAAGATTCAGGGGGGTCCCTGTCAGGGGTGGGATCCTGACAGTGGCCTAGCGAAAAGGACAGAACGTTACAGAGCAGCGCCTGCACCCGTTGCGGTGGCATCCTAAGAAAGGACACGAAGCGAGGTTTATTGTGGAGAAGTGAGAAACGAGATCACAGCACAAAGGAGAATAGAACCAGTAGGAGTTGTGCCTTAAGATCGTGGCAACATCCTACTGAGGCGCGTAGCCGGTGGCCGGAACGCCGAGGAAGTATTGGGCTCCAGGCATTACTTCAAACAGCTGCAGGACAGTTAATTATAGGTTGGCTGTCTCACCTAAATCACCTAACAAGACATAGGAGGCAATTGTGGGAGAGGGGCATCTCTAGGGTCCCAGAATAAATCCAGGCCTACCCATCATACGGGTGCGTCCTAGCCATATCATCTGGGGGACGGAGAAAGAACATCAGAACAGATACGAGTTGTGAGAAAGAACATCAGAAACAGACAAAACAGTTGTGAGGACTATCCCATGGTGCTCAGCAGGGAGGTACTACAACACACAGGCGCTAGAAGGTAGGCACTGATTTCCACCTGCAAAGGAAACTCTGGATGTGCCTTCGGACCGGCCGGTCTCACCCAGCCCTGTTAGCAGTGCTCTGGATTGTGGATTCTGAAGCCTTCAGTAAAGAGGTAAAGAGACTGCAACCCTGTGTCCTCGTTATTCATCGCGACTTGCACCACGCACCATCATCACACCTTTCATTGGACGCCCCTTAGCAGGGTCACAGACCGGGTCTAGCCACCGTGACAACCCCAGGACCGAGACAGAGAGGCCCGGTACCGAGTACCCCGCGGCCCTGCGTGTGGGGGCGCTCCAGAATGACGACCACCCGGCCGCAACGACAGTACTTACCAGCCGCGCTCCCAGCCCCAGCGGAGCCTTTACCTTTGACCTCGGTGGAGCCGGAAAGCAATGCATGCCTGGAAAAGGTGACAACGCCGACAGAGAACCTGGACCTCGCACCTGTAACCCCGACAGCCGGAAAGTAAGATCCTGCTGGAAAGTGAGGCCCTGCTGGAAAATGAGACGATACCAATGGAGATGACAACGCCACTGCAAGTGGACAGCAAACCCAGGCTACACAGACCTCTGATGATGAACAATTTCTAAATGAGTCACCAGTTGTGACATCTGCCAAAAGACTTCCCCAGTCAGGAAGCTGTACACCCCAGGACCTGACCTGGAAGAAACAGAATTAAAGAGACATTCACCTGCGTAAAAGTGATGCTGTGAATATGTTATGTTTATGTTTTTTTTTGTATGGACAATTGATACCTGAACACTGTTCTATAAATAGTTTGGCACTTGTTCTGGTGCCCCCTATTCTTTGATATTGCCACGTGCTGGTAGCGTGAGCAGGACTGCATATATATGTACCCGTTTTGCTTTTCCGGACTGGAGCAAAACTGCATGGCGCAGCGGAGATCAGGACTGGTCAATGCGTCTTGCTACCCTAAAGTTTGCACTTTTACCCCTTTAAAGACCTTCCCCTTTAATTGGGCGCCCAGGGCCACAGACCGGGTCGCAGCCACCGTGACATCCCCTTTAAGACCGAACCCGGTACCGAGTACCCCGCTGCCCTGGTAGGGCGCGCCACCAGTTTCAACACTCGCGAGTGGGCCCCCCCGCCGCTTGCTCAGGGCCCCAGAACTTGCGTTACTTACCTCTCCATGCTACACCACTGCGGTGTCTTCCGCGTCTTCTGACTGTGACGTTCAGGTCAGAGGGCGCGATGGCGTCCTGTCTCTGCGCCTTGTGCCTGAGCAGCCACAGTGCAGAGAGCCGGAAGACGGCGACACTGAGGAAAGAAGAAAAAAAGGAAAGCTGACAGCACTCACTTGTTGGGGCGTTCGTTCAAAGTCCAGGGAACCTTCCAGGACAATCAGATAACCAAAATAGTAAAACAACAGCACTCCATCCAGGTGTAGTAGTTCAAAAAGACAAGTTTATTTTGCCATAATAGAGCAACGTTTCGACCGAGTAGTTCTTTTTGAAAAATGATGCTGAGGCATTCTTTCTGTTGCTTTTTTTCTGCAGGCGTCCTCAGCACACAACGCGATAACAATTTTCTCTGATTATGGTGTGTTTGCTGCATTTCTTTTATGCCTTTTCACACTTATTTGATGTGATTTTGGTGCAGTAATGAAGCACAGTTTTTTAATGTTTTTTTAATACTACAGAAAAGCTTTGATAGTACACTCAAAAATGCAACTGTGTTTTTTTCATGCTTATTTTTCTTCCAGAATATGCCTATAGAGAAACAATGCACCAAACTTCAGAGTCCAGTAGCATCTTCAGACGACAGAGGATGGAGATTTCATGGAATGACATCCACTTTGCTTCGAAATTTAGAACTTGTGCACATGTACAGTAGTGTAAATGCTGCAGATTTTCTACTGCTTTTTTTGCTCAAATATTTAGTTGTTTAACTTTCCAAGCAAAGTGGATGTGATTTAATGAGAACTGCACCCCCTCTGGTCTTAAGACGCTGCTGAACTGTGCGATTTTGGTGCTTTTTTTTCTCTTTTTTCTATTTGGAGCCTAAAAAAATGCATTTAAAGAACTGCAGTTACTTTTTTAAGTGCAGAATTAAAGCTTTTCTGTACTATAAAAAACACATTAAAAACACAACTTCACATCTGCACCATAAAATGTGTCAAAAAAGGGGAAGAAGATTGTTATTGTGTAGTTTGGTGCAGACATCTACAGAAAACAAAACAGTATTTTTGCAACGTGTGAAAAAAATCAGATGTTATGTAGTGATGCTACATAAAGATGAGAAAGTTCTGGCGGCTTCGACTGTGAATGAAGGAACAAAAATTAAATCTAAAGATCCCAACTAGAGATAATAGGAGGCACAGATGACATCTCGCTACCTCTGGCTAATGAAAAGCCGCACTGGGGACCCCGGAAGGTTAGAGATTCGCGGCCTCCGGTTAAGCTGCAAGGTTCTTGCAGGTGACTTGCACACTGGACCGGAGGCCTGTGAATCTGAAGCGCCCACTAGGACCCTGGGGTACTCGGGCCGGGTCCACTGGTAATTAAAGGGGTAGTCATGGTGACAGCGACCCGGTCCGTGGCCCTGGGGGTCCAAGTTAAAAGGAAGGTCTTTAAAGGGGTTGTTTTAAATAAAGAATGTTTGTTACGCCACCTGTGGTATTCGGTCAGGGATGACCGACGCTGCTAAAAGAGGTCCACTGGGGATGATGTTATTTCAGCAATAATGGTGTGGCTTCCCACAGGTGAAGCTTAGTTCACAGGGCTCCAGGTGGATAAAGATGGTAGATGGTGTGGTGCCAGAAAGAAGTAGAGGACACAAGGTTGCAGTCTCGTTACCTTTTACTGGTAGTATGCAGCCACAGTCCAGGATACCGGTAACAGATGATGGTGTGGTCCAGCCAGCCTGGAAGCGATTTGGAGTCCCCTTAGCCAGGTGGGGTTGGAAGCCTTCCTTACTGCGCTGTAGTGTGCGTCCCTTGCTACCTGAGGCTTCACACAAGGTCCTCTCTCTCTGTCCTATATGTAGGACAGTGCCCGCATGGCAGGCAACTCAAACCTTTTTACAGGTGTCTCTACTTGTGGTGACTCTGGGTTCTATATGCTGCTGTGCCTTCGGGTGTGGTTGTGGACAGGTGACCTGAAATCCCCTGCCCTCCAGTTTCTGCTGTAGGGCATACAGTCCCACACAGCCTCAGACTCCCGGTGTCCAGTTCCTGTGCTTCAGCATGGAGGGAGCCCAGTCACAGCTCCCCTCCAGCTCCTCACTTCTCCTGTGCTTCTTTTCCCCTCACACGTTCCTACAGACTCAACTCTGTCTGACTCCTCCACTCCGGTCAGGAGCTGCAGAACCTCGTGTCTGCACGGCTCCAGCTCTCCTCTCAACTGCCTCTCCGACTAACCCCTAAATCATCCTCCAGCCAGAATATCTAAGGAAGCTCCCCTGAAACCGGGTCTAGAGCTCCCCTTTCTGGCCTGGAATCAGAACATGTTGCATGTATGTGCTACCTGTTAGAGGGATCCTTGTCGTTTCAGGCATGGAATTACCCTCCCCGAAAGGAAGGCAACAACACTGTAACAACCGGCTTCCTGGGGTGTTACAAATCCATACGCTCATTTCTTAGTCCAAAACTGTCCCAGATACAGCGGACAGTCCCGTATTTGGGTCTACACCCTGTAGTCTCGAGCATCTGCTAAATTTCCCTCACTACCAGGGCCCCTCTGACATCTCCTCCTGCCAAGGTAGAAAGAAATGGTAAATGGGCGTGGATTCTGGTGTGACCAAAATTTGGAGCATAGTGGATCAATCGTGCTTTAATCCAATATGGCACCAATGTGTAATCCAATATGGCACACCATTTGGTCTCTAAGGCAAAATTCCTTCCAGGAATTATTACTTACAGAGGGAGGCTTGTCCCTAATAACACATTGGCTAATTATAACATTTGCTCTTGCTAATGAGTCGCCCGCCAGGGCCGCGGGGTACCCGGTACCGGGTCCGGTGTTCACAGGGGGATGTCACGGTGGCGGCGACCTGGTCCGTGGCCCTGGGTGCCCATGTAAAAGGGGAAAGTCTTTAAAGGGGTTTGGTGAATAGAGTTTGTTCATGACGCCACCTGTGGTACTGGGTCAGTGGGGACCGACGCTGCTTTAAAGCTGGGTTCACACTTCGTTATGGGCGGCATAACGCGGTGTAACATAGTCCGTTAACGCCGCCATTAATTCCTATGTCGGACGCATCGCTAGCACACGCTTACAATGGGCGTGCACTAGCGATGTGCCATCATTGAGTGACGGACCCTGGGACGCGGGCTGCAGAGTTTCCGGGTCCGTCACTGCTAGCGCAGATAGAGCATCTGCTAGCTCTATCTGCGCTAGCGCGATGACAAATTGGCACTTGCGTTAACAGCAGACCGTTAACACATGTGTTGAACGGGCTGCTGTTAACGCAATGTGAACCTAGCCTAAGGAGTCCTCTGGGGTGATGTTATGGCAGCTAGATGGTATAACTTCCCACAGGTGAAGTATGACCCCAGGGCTCCCGGTGTGTAGATGGAAGATGGTGAATGGCGCAGTAAAGAACTAGGACACAGGTTTGCAGTCTCTTTACCTGGTTTACTGAAGACTTCAGGCAGCCACAGTCCAGGGTACCAGATCACAAGATAGGCAGAGTCCGGCTGGCTTGGAGGCAAGTTGGGAGTCTCCTTATCCAGGTGGAGTTAAAAGCCTTCCTCTAGCGTGGTGGTGTTGTAGTCCCTTACTGCCTATGGCTTCTGATAAGGTCCTCACAGTTCTCTCTGTTCCCCATATAGGATAGGACACAAACCCGTATAGCTGGTGACTCAAGCCTTTTTACAGGATCTCTATCATGACCTGGGCTCTATGTGTCACTGTGCCTCCTAGGTATTGAGGCGGACAGGTAACTTGCAGTTCAGCTGACCTGCCAGTCTCTGCTGTAAGTCTTAGAGTCCCTTACGTTGTGGATAAACTTGGCACACACGTGGTCAAATGAAAGTGAGATTTAATTGAAAGAGAGTACATACAATATTGACGTTTCGGTCTCAGATTAGACCTTCATCAATGTACCTCTCAGAGTATTTCACAGATTGACGTTCTAATCGGAGATTAATCCCTCTGCTTGTGGCTGGTACAGCTATAAATAGCAGGCTACACTTGGTGCCGGTGCTGTGCTATGCGGACGCGGCATCCACCACTCGTTCAATTAAATCTCACTTTCATTTGACCACGTGTGTGCCAAGTTTATCCACAACATAAGTACGGTTTGGGCACCTACTTGTGCACCACAATTTATAGTAGTGCCTACGGCTATCTTCCACGTATTAGAGTCCCTTACAACCTCGGTGTTCCGGCTACCAGTTATCTGCGCCTCAGAGAGAGGCCGCCCATTCGCAGCTGGTCTCCCCTGATATCACTCTCCTGTGCTTCGCTCTCCTACACGCTCGCTGCAATCTGTTTTGCTTTCGGTATTATCTCTGTCCAGGAGCTGAAGCACTTTCTCATGGCTGCACGGCTCCTCATACGTTCTTCCTGCCTCAGACTGCTCCAGTCTGCTCTCTGGCACTATTTTACTAACTTTCCCTCCAAACCACAATATATATAGGGGAGTTACCTAGGAATAGGATTAAAAGCTCCTCCTTGTGGCCTGGAGTGTGAACATGTTGCATGTTTGTGTTTACCTGGTGAGAGTTATCCTTCCTTGCCTCCAAGCGTAACATCACTCTCCCTGTGAGGAAAGCAATGTCACTGTGACGACCAGGACCCTGAGGCGCCACACTAACAAAACAATTGTCCCGTAATTACGTATATTGTAGCAGGAAGAATAAACTGTACTGGAATGAAGGGCAAAATGTGGAGGAAAATGCAGCCAACTATGTGGCAAAGCTGAGTTTGTTCCAAAGTTGAAAGAACACCAGCAGGGCTAGAATGGCAGACACTTTCAGAGACTGGTCGTACAACATCCTTTTAGCTCCATCAATCCCTATATGAGAGGTGAACGTGCCCGACAAGGTAGGAACCGCTATATGCACAAAACAACCAATCCCCTACAGAATCCGTAAAGTATTGTCTGGTACAGGAGGTTCTGCAAGAACCATACAGTAAAGCCCATAGTGTATAAGTACAGAACTTCCTCATTATTAGAGATCCTCCAATAAAATGATCATACAGGTATCACCAACATAAATAATATAGAAGTAATATAAATTAAAACAACATTTTTGTGTAGCAAGATATGGTCGTAAAAACAGTCAAACTAAGATGAATGGTCAAAAATGTTTATGCGAATAATCAACTCCTGGAATTAATGGTCAGATGACCTGACTTTTTTCAAGAACATTTGTGGGGTCCTCACTCTGGAGTGTACAGACGTGGGTATGTGGACGAGAATTTGTCTGACTAGTAATTTGGTATGCAGAAAATATAAATTATTTGAAAAATAAAACCCTAGTATTTGTAAGATGTGTGGTAGGTCTCAAAACGGGGAGATTCAAAGGTCTTGTTGGGATGATTTAAATGGGCATATGGGGCAATAGTATTGGGAATCACTCCTACCACGCTTCCTACAAACCGATCATATTTTTGGGGAATAACTCGTCATCAGTATAAAGGTATATTCATACGTGGCAGACTTGTAGCAGAAATTTCAACTTTTGGATTTCTGGGACAGTCATAGCAAATTCTGCAAGAATTCTGCCTCAGTGGTTCTCGTCTCTCCTCCAGGCATGCAGAGCCCTTCTCGTGCCCGTTTCTTAGGAGGATCTGTATTCATCATGTGAGATTTATTTACTTTTCCTCCTTTTAGTCAATGTCCTTCGAGGCTCATAATTTAACAGTCCCGTCTATCGCTTGGCTCGGCCTGCTGCCATCTGACATAGAGAGGTGGGAAATAACCAGATAAGTATGTAATGATGGTATTGACAATGCATCAATGAGAAGCATTACAGAGAGCCTGCCGTGTTTTAGGTTGCACGTCCCTTCAGAGGCTCTGATTCCATTATCTGCACTGGACCAGAGGAAGCTGCTGAGTTTACAGAAGAGGCCGTACCTTTCCTGCCAGCCGCTATGGAAGCAAGAAGTGTGTGAGCAAATATAACATTCAGAGCAATGATGATTTATAGTGAAAATTATCTTAAATTGAATTTTTATTTTTGCAGCTTGATATCATGACTTCGAGGAAAATGAAAGCAGAAATCCAAGCTCTGACATCTCTCTCCCCGACATTTCTCACTAATGTTTACCTACCCAACAAGCTGGAGTATGGAGGATGGATCTAAGTAGGGTCTGAGGGTGCTGATGGATCTCAGTGTCTCCCCGACATGGAGACTTATTCTAGTTGTTAAAGTTTCATGTTTTGCGGTTTGAAATGTAATAAATATTAGCTCCTTAGTCACTACACACCTCATTGCTCCCAATAATGCTCTTTACAGTTAGTTTCCAGTTTAACCCTTTAATGACACAGCTTTTTCGGGAACATTAGGACGCAGCCCAATTTTTCAAATCTGATTCGTCACTTTATGTGTTAATAACTTTCTAATGCTCTAACTTATCCAAGTGATTATGAGTTTGTTTGTTTTTCGGGAGCGTGTAGGTGACATATTGTACTTTATAATCACAAGTAAATTTACGTTGAAATATTTTCTGTTGAGTATTAAGAAAATGAAAATGACTAATTTTCCAAATGTTCAGGAAATTTCACATTTTTTTTATTTTTCTGTCGGCAAATTATTCCAAATCGCATTCAGAAAGCTTACTAACCCTTGATGTGTTTCACATGAATAAAAGAAAAGTGCAATTAAAAAAATGAAAAATTACATTTTCTTCCTTTAAAATATTGATTAAACCCCATCATTTTTCAGATCCAAAAGGAGAAAATGGACTCCACAATTGTCATGCAGTTTTATTTTGAACATGGCAATACCCCACATATGGTTGGACACTACTGTTTGGGCACACAGCATGGCTCTGATTGGAAGGTGCTCGCTTTGAAGTTTGTAATGCAACTTTAGCTGGAATAGATTGCCAACAACATGTCAGATTTGCAGAACTCCTGAGATATCAACATGGCAGAACCACCTCACATGTTACCCAATTTTTTTACATTACATCCCTTAAGGAATCCATCTTAGGGTTGTGATGAGAGAGTTTCAGGCTTCGCAGAATTTTAGAAGATTGGGTAATGAAAATGAAAAATGGTGCCCCCCCAAGTTTCGCCCCCATATGAGCTGAACCCCTAGCTACTCCTCTGGAGCTGTGCATATAATATTTACCGTTGGGCTGTGCCTGTATATATACTTTGTACTGGGGAGTACATAACAGGGGCGGGCTGGGCCGAGGCAGGGAGGCAAATGCCCCCCGGCCACTCGCCCAGCAGCTGTACAGGGCTGGCCGCCTGATGACCGCTCACAGAAAACTGCGTGCGGCCGTGTCTGCTGTGCAGTACTGTACTATGATGTGGCAGGCAGCAGGGTTGCGTCTAGATCGGAGTTGATTTTTTGTGATTCTCATTTTAGCCACTCCGATCTAGACGACTGGACTGAAAGAGGCTCCGCCCCTTCTGTTGACATCATTCCCTCAAAAAATCAACTCCAATCTAGTCGCTACCCTGTGGTGACGGGAATCTGGATGAGGTCAGTATAAACTTCATTTTTTTTATATGAACTGACTGTGGGGCCATCATACTATATATGTGGAGAGAAACTGGAGCATACTACTACAGATACGGGGGGAGCTAGGGCCATCATAATATATATATGGCGGAACTGGGGCCATCATGCTATATGGGGGGAACTGGGGTCATCCTTCTATTTATATGGGGGAATCCTACTATATATATGGAGGGACTGAGGCCATCGTACTATATATATATATGGAGAGAACTGGGTCCATCATACTTTCTATTGGGGAGAACTGGGGTCATCATACTATATATGGGGAAACTTGGGCCATCCTGCTATATATCTGGGGAGAACTGGGGCAATAATCATACTATATATGGGGAGAACTGGGGTCATCATACTACATATATGGGGAAACTTGGGCCATCCTCCTATATATCTGGGGAGAACTGGGTCCATCATACTTTCTATTGGGGAGAACTGGGGTCATCATACTATATATATATGGGGGAACTTGGGCCATCCTCCTATATATCTGGGGAGAACTGGGTCCATCATACTTTCTATTGGGGAGAACTGGGGCCATCATACTTTCTATTGGGGAGAACTGGGGCCATCATACTATATATATGGGGGAACTTGGGCCATCCTACTATATATTTGGGGAGAACTGGGGCAATCATACTATATATGGGGAGAACTGGATCCATCATACTTTCTATTGGAGAGAACGGGAGTCATCGTACTATATATATATTGTAGGGGTTGTACTCGCTCAGGTGCGACGGGTGACACTCAGGAGACACGTTTCCTTAAAAGTTCACAGGTTTATTGCTCCATAAACCACATTGCAACAGGAACAACAGGTACACATTCTTACGTCAGACAGGTGATTCCTCAATGTCCATAGTAGAGCTCCGCTCTCTCAGGTCTGTGGGCACACAGACTGTGCTATGTCCAGCACGTAGGCTCTCCTGCCTAAATATGGTCTCTGTGTGCTGTTCAGGACGTCTGTCCCCACGTGAAACCGTCCAACACACAGGCCACTCTGCAGTGTCCAACCAGGACACACGGAAGTGTATCCACCCTGACAGACTCCCACACACTCACACCATGTGCTACACGCACCTCCTTTACATAGGTGTAACCACACCCAGGTACCTGTCACATGGCCAGTCAGGTGAGCGTGACATCACCACAGGTCCTTACACACAAAACCATCTTACATGTTCAGACACGCCTCTTTGGGTGAGTTTGTAAGTGACTGAACCCACCCATCTCTCCAATCACCTGGAAGCCTTCCCAATGTAAACAAATCCCTCAGCAGTAGATCTGCTTGAGCAAAACATACCCAGGCTTCCATCACAGGGCCACTCACCTCTGCGATACATACCGTCCATTAATCACATGACCAGGCGCTATGCCACTATATATATATGTATGGAGAACTGGGATCTTCATACTATATATATGGGGAGAACTGGGGCCATCCTACTATATATATGGGAGAACTGGGGCCATCATACTATATATATGGGGGAACTGTGGCCTTCCTGTAATATGTATGGGGAACCGGGGCCATCCTATATATATGGTGCAGTGCGGACCATCATATAATATATATGTGGGGAGCAGTGGGGACCTTCACACTATATATATATATGGGTAAGTGGGGCCATCATACTATATATATATGTATATAATATATATATATATATATATATATATATATATATATATATATATATATATATATATATATATATGGGGCAGTGATGACGATCATACTATATATAGGGGCAGTGGGGCCATCATACTATATATGGGGGCTGTGGGGACATCATATTGTATATGGGGGGCTATGTAGCCATTTTACTATAGATAGGGAGCTCTGGGGTCCTCAATGTATAATAAATGGCTTTGGGAACCATCATATTGTGTATTAGGGGCTGTAGGACCATCATTCTGTATCTACAGAGCTGTGTGGGCACTCAGAGGACATTATTTGTTATAAATGGGGACAATATTAGTTTTGATAGGGGCACTCAGGTTCCATTAGTTATTTCTTTTTGTTGGGGCATTATTAACTGTAAGTGGACCCTCAAGGGTATTTGTTGCTGGAAGGGGACACTTGAGATATTATATGGAATACAGGCCTTTGCACAGTGGGGGCATTAATACTTTCTATGGGACAATTTCATTTTTTGGGGAGGGAGTAATCCTAATAATGGCACCATTTTTAAAATATTGGGGTCAGTGTTCCACACCGCAAGTGCACGCAGAGAGGGGTGTTTTGTAGGTTGGAAATAGATGGCGACGTCTCTGAAAATGTGTTTTTGTTGTAATCTGTGCAGACAATCTGTGGCTGAAGAAGTGTTAGTGGAGGTCTGGGCTAGATGGAAAAGACTGGAAAAGTGAACGACCCGAATCAGAAAGAACGTCATGTGTAAGTTACTATATATAACTGTACTGTACTCACGTGTATGTTCTGCAGGACTGGTATCTACCAATATACGGTTACCGTAAGGTGATAATATTGCTCTTTTTAGTAGTGTTTTTTATTTTTTTAATTTAGTAAAAGATTAATGTGTTTCAGTCATTATGTAGTAGAAGGTGTATGGTGGTGTCATTGGTCTTTGTATAGAGTGTTTTGTTATGTAGAGGTAATGGTCATATTATTATGTATTCGCTATGTAGTGGTGATGGTAGTGGACATTGTATAGCTGTATTGTTTTGGTCTTTTATAGTAGTCATTTTGATAATATGGGTCTTTGCATTGTGTGTTGTTGGCTAGCAACAGTGGTATACTGTAATTATATATGTACAGATGCTATTATAAATGGCTATAGGGGAGTCATATGGGTAAACATGCACTTTGGGGCTTAGACCCCTGATGTTTTAGGACCCTAGCAACGCCCCTGCCGTACTATGTGTTTACATGTCCTTGTTTCTGGAGTTGTATGTTTGTAGGCAAGCTCAAGTATGGTACCATATCTAAGCAGTAAGCTTGGTTCTGGTACTGTATTGATGTAGTAATCTGCATTCTGATACCATATGTATGCTGTAAGCTTGGTATTGTTCCCATATCTATGTAGTAGACTTATTAAGCTCTGTTCTGCTCCCTTATCTCTGTAGTAAGCTCGGTTCTGCTTCCTTATCTCTGCAGTAAGCTCGGTTCTGCTCCCTTAGCTCTGTAGTAAGTTCTGTTCTGTTCCCCTATCGCTGTAGTAAGCTCGGTTCGGCTCCCTTATCTCAGTAATAAGCTTGGTTCTGCTCCCTTATTAGGTAGTAAGTTCGGTTCTGGTCTGATATCTCTGTGGTAAGCTTGGTTCTGGTCTTATATCTCTGTAGTAAGGATGGTTCTGCTCCCTTATTTCCATAGTAAGCTCTGTTCTGTTCCCCTATCTCTGTAGTAAGCTCAGTTTTGCTCCCTTATCTCTGCAGTAAGCTCAGTTCTGCTCCCTTATCTCTGTAGTAACTTCGGTTCTGCTCCATTATCTCTGTAGTAAGCTTGGTTCTGCTCCCTTATTTCTGTAGTAAGTTTTGTTCTGGTCTTACATCTCTGTAGTAAGCTTGGGTATGTTCCTTTATCTCTGTAGTATGCTTGGTTCTGGTCTGATATCTCTGTAGTAAGCTCAGTTCTGCTCTCTTATCTCTGTAGTAAACTCGGTTCTGCTCCCATATCTCTGTAGTAAGCTCTATTCTGCTCCCTTATCTCTGTAGTAAGGTCTGTTCTGCTCCCTTATCTCTGTAGTAAGCTCGGTTCTGCTCCCATATCTCTGTAGTAAGCTCCGTTCTGCTCCCATATCTCTGTAGTAAGCTCGGTTCTGCTCCCATATCTCTGTAGTAAGCTCGGTTCTGCTCCCATATCTCTGTAGTAAGCTCAGTTCTGCTCCCATATCTTTGTAGTAAGCTCAGTTCTGCTCCCATATCTTTGTAGTAAGCTCGGTTTTGCTCTCATATCTCTGTAGTAAGCTCTGTTCTGCTCCCATATCTTTGTAGTGAGCTCGGTTTTGCTCTCATATCTCTGTAGTAAGCTCTGTTCTGCTCCCATATCTTTGTAGTAAGCTCGGTTCTGCTCTCATATCTCTGTAGTAAGCTATTTTCTGCTCCCATATCTCTGTACTAAGCTCAGTTCTGCTCCCATATCTCTGTAGTAAGCTCGGTTCTGCTCTCATATCTCTGTAGTAAGCTTGGTTCTGCTCCCATATCTTTCTAGTAAGCTCGGTTCTGCTCTCATATGTCTGTAGTAAGCTATTTTCTGCTCCCATATCTCTGTACTAAGCTTGGTTCTGCTCCCATATCTCTGTAGTAAGCTCGGTTTTGCTCTCATATCTCTGTAGTAAGCTCTGTTCTGCTCCCATATATTTGTGGTAAGCTCGGTTCTGCTCTCATATCTCTGTAGTAAGCTCGGTTCTGCTCCCATATCTTTGTAGTAAGCTCGGTTCTGCTCTCATATCTCTGTAGTAAGCTCTTTTCTGCTCCCATATCTCTCTAATAAGCTTGGTTCTGCTCCCTTATTTCTGTAGTAAGCTTGGTTCTGGTCTGATATCACTGTGGAAAGCTCGGTTCTGGTCTTATGTCTCTTTAGTAAGCTTGGTTCTGCTCCCTTAACACTGTAGTAAGCTTGGTTCTGGTCTGATATCTCTGTAGTAAGCTTGGTTCTGCTCTCTTATCCCTGTAGTAAGCTTGGTTCTGCTCCCATATCTCGCTAGTAAGCTCTGTTCTGCTCCCATATCTCTTTAGTAAGCTTGGTTCTGCTCCCATATCTCTGTACTAAGCTCGGTTCTTCTCCCATATCTCTGTAGTAAGCTCTGTTCTGCTCCCATAACTCTAGTAAGCTCGGTTCTGCTCCCATATCTCTGTAGTAAGCTCGGTTCTGCTCTCATATCTCTGTAGTAAGCTTGGTTCTGCTCCCATATCTTTCTAGTAAGCTCGGTTCTGCTCTCATATCTCTGTAGTAAGCTATTTTCTGCTCCCATATCTCTGTACTAAGCTCGGTTCTGCTCCCATATCTCTGTAGTAAGCTCGGTTTTGCTCTCATATCTCTGTAGTAAGCTCTGTTCTGCTCCCATATATTTGTAGTAAGCTCGGTTCTGCTCTCATATCTCTGTAGTAAGCTCGGTTCTGCTCCCATATCTTTAGTAAGCTCGGTTCTGCTCTCATATCTCTGTAGTAAGCTCTTTTCTGCTCCCATATCTCTCTAATAAGCTCGGTTCTGCTCCCATATCTCTCTAATAAGCTTGGTTCTGCTCCCTTATTTCTGTAGTAAGCTTGGTTCTGGTCTGATATCACTGTGGAAAGCTCGGTTCTGGTCTTATGTCTCTTTAGTAAGCTTGGTTCTGCTCCCTTAACACTGTAGTAAGCTTGGTTCTGGTCTGATATCTCTGTAGTAAGCTTGGTTCTGCTCTCTTATCCCTGTAGTAAGCTTGGTTCTGCTCCCATATTTCGCTAGTAAGCTCTGTTCTGCTCCCATATCTCTCTAGTAAGCTTGGTTCTGCTCCCACATCTCTGTACTAAGCTCGGTTCTTCTCCCATATCTCTGTAGTAAGCTCTGTTCTGCTCCCATAACTCTAGTAAGCTCGGTTCTGCTTCCATATCTCTGTGAGTGAGTCGACTGCCAGGGTCATGGAGTACTTGGTACCAGGTCCGGTACTCACAGGGGGATGTCACGGTGGCAGTGACCCGGTCCGTGGCCCTGGGCGCCCATGTAAAAGGGAAAGTCTTTAAAAGGATTTTAGGAATAAAGTTTGTTTGTGATGCCACCTGTGGTGTTCGGTCAGTAGGGATCGACGCTGCTTAAAGGGGTCCTCTGGGGTGATGGTATGTGAACATGTTGTGTGCATTGTGATTACCTGATAAAGAAGATCTTTCATCAGTCACTTCAAAGCGTAACATCACTTTCCCCATGAGGAAAGCATTGTCACTGTGACGACCAGGACCCTGGGGCATCACATAAGCACTGTCCTGCTCTCTTATCTCTGTAATAAACTCGGTTCTGCTCCCTTATCTCTGTAGTAAGCTCTGTTCTGCTCCCACAACTCTGTAGTAAGCTCCTTTCAGTTCCCTTATCTATCTTCGAGGCCACTGCCTTGTGATTGCCCCCCAGGCTGAAAAGTGTCAGCCAGCCCCTGACTAGGGGCTGTGCTTTATATTATATGGATGACTATGTCACACTCGCCGGTGGTGCACATGGTTCGTGGACCCATTGTGCCACAGGGCCAGGCCTGCCTAGGGAGCGGTGTAGTTAAGCAGCTACCTGGTGTTCACTGGAGCTCCTGATGGTGGAGACAGACTGGACTGGAGATAGTGGCCAGGTACCACTCCTAGGTAGTTCCCGGTACTGCAGCTGCTGACCCCTGGTTAACTGACATGAACTTGGGCTACGCTCAGACTGGGCTGATTCAGAGACTGTATTTAGCAGTCCAGATACATGGAATATTCAAAGGCACACACACAGAAACACATGTCTCGGATACTAGTTCTGACACCGGCCGCTCACAGACCGGAGAACGTGGATGAGGCACTGGCCGCAATAAGAACAGAGACTTCGGGTTCAGGACTATTTGCACACAGACTGGGAAATGAGGTTCAGGCACTGGTCACAGGAGGACCAGGGACTTTGAGTTCAGGACTGGCCGCACAAGGACCAGGGTTTCGGGTTCAGGACTGGCAACAATAAGGACCAGGAGTTTGGGTTCAGGAGGATGACCATGCATGGACCAGGGATTTGGGTTCAAGACACTGGCCATGCAAAGACCAAGGGTCCTAGCAACTCACTAGTAGGAGAAAATACACACTAATGAATGCTGTTGCTTCAGCAACTCCCTATAGTTGAGGGAGCAGTATGTACAAGATGCCTCCCAGCAATTGCCTGGGAGCCATCTTGCAGTTATACTCTGATACTAAATGCCTCACAGCTATTGGCTGGGGGTATTTTGCTATGTGCACACTGCCCCTTTAAAACCAGGGGAGTGCATGCACTCATTAAAGGAAGAAGCAGGGAGCCCACCGAGGGACCACACTGCGTGGCCAGGGTTGGTGAGTATGTCGGCGTCCCTGCAAGGTGGGGGAAGGGGAGCCATGCAGGGATGCTGGCAGCGGCATTACAGTACCCCCCTTATAACCCCTCTTCTTTAAGCCCTGCACAGAAGTTGGAGGATGACATCTTTTCATAGACTCCCACGGCTTCTCTTCAGGACCAAGACTTCTTCTGTCCACTAGAAGAAAAGTGATATCTCTAACCATCTTCATGACTAGGAAGCTTCTCTCCATCAAGCCATCCTCAGCCTAGGACAAAGCAGGCATAGTACCAGAAACTTGGTATTCAGAAATTTCTCCCCATTCGTTGAGATCAGCTACTACCCCAGAGGATTCAAGGACCTACTGGAGTTCCTCCGCCTGGTTGGTGAACTGCAGACACTTAGAAGATGCCACCACCTTGACGTTCTCTTCACCAGACCACCTAGAAACTGAAGCTTTCTGCTCTGGGTCCATCTTCAGCCTAGTCTCTAAGATGACACATCCATGAGGCAGGGAGGTTCCTGAGGGCAGAACATTGGTACAATCGTTGGGATTGTGTGGGGACATCGCCTCCACCTCCCTTTCATCGGAGACACCAGTACACAGCGAGTTGATGACTAGCAGACCTGATGGAAAAGATGGCTACACTGCTGACTGACCTGGACGTGTGGGTACCAGAAACCTCTTGTGACTCAACTGTCCCCAACGAAGCACCACCCAGAGACTCCAGACAAGAACGGGCACTTGAGTTCTCGGCTCTGGACGACCTATGGGTACACCAGACAGCACATGGAAGGCGATCTTTTCCGTATACAATGTTCCGATCTGGAACTCTAGTTTCTTGGAAACAAAGTGACTGTCTTTTGGTAGTGTTCGTGCTTCAACTGACAACCTGACTACCTCTTGAAGCTCATAAAGAGAATGCCAAGAGTGTGCAAAGCAGTCATCAAAGCAAAAGGTGGCTACTTTGAAGAACCTAGAATATAAGACATAATTTCAGTCGTTTCACACGTTTTTGTTAATAATATAATATCACATGCGTTAATTCATAGTTTTGATGCCTTCAGTGTGAATGTACAATTTTCATAGTCATGAAAATACAGAAAAATCTTTAAATGAGAAGGTGTGTCCAAACTTTTGGTCTGTACTGTATGTATGTATATATATATATATATATATATATATATATATATATATATATATATATATATATATATATATATATATAAAATCTGTTAACTCTTACTCTGCCTCCTGCTTATCACTGCATCCCGCATTCCTGCTAGAACCTTACAGCACAACTAGTGTCAGGACTTCCAATCAGGTATCCAGTGTCTCATGAAAAAAAAAAAAAATTCTCCTGGTGCTCTTGCTGGTAACTCAGCTGCTGACACAGCTCCTAGCACAGGGAGGATTGGGGATCAGCGGGGTCCATGGCTGAAGCAAACTGTCATGCCCACAGGTGGAGTACGCCGTTTGTGAACCCACTGTCTCACAGGAACAGGCCTGCCTAGGAAGGGGCATAGATAAGCGACTACCTGGTGTTTACTCGGACTCCAGATGGTGGTAAGTCCCCAGAACTGCAGCTGCTAAGGTTCGCTGACTCGAAATTAGGCTACGTTCAGACTGGCTGATTCGGAAACTGGTTTTAGCAGATACACAGCATAATCAGAGCCACACGTGTCTCTGTGCTGGTACGGGCTAAACAGGGAACGGCAGACGAGGTTTAGGCACTGGCCGCCCTAGGACCAGGGACTTGGGGTTCAGGACTGGTCGCACACAGACGGGGGAGGGAGGTTCATCACTGGCCACACTAGGACCAGGGACTTTGAGTTCAGGACTGGCCACTCAAGGACTAGGGGTTCGGGTTCAGGACTGGCCGTGCAAGGATCAGGGGTTTGGGTTCAGGACAATGGCCATGCAAAGGCCAGGGGTTCAGGTTTAGGACATTGGCCTCACAACAAGGACCAATGGACTTAACTCACAAGTAGAAGAGACTACACACTAATAAATGCGGTTGCTTCAGCGACTCCCTATAGGGGAGGGAACATTTTATACAACATGCCTCCCAGCAATTGCCTGGGAGCCATCTTGCAGGCGTACTTTGATATCAAATGCCTCTCAGCTATGGGCTGTGCATTATACTACATGGATACCTGTGGGCTGTGCGTTATCTTATATGATGACTATGGGCTGTGCATTATACTATATGGATACCTGTGGGCTGTGCGTTATATTATATGGATGACTATGGGCTGTGCATTATACTACATTGATGACTATGGGCTGTACATTATACTACATGGATAACTATGGAACTATGGGCTGTGCATTATACTACATGGATGAATAAGGGTTGTGCTTTAAACTACATGGATAATTATGGGCTGTGTGTTATACCACATGGATGATTATGGGCTGTGCATTATACTGCATGCATGACTATAAGCTGTGCAGTATACTACATGGATGACTATGGACTGTGAAGTATATTAAATGAATGACTATAGGCTGTGCATTATACTACATGTATTACTATGGACTGTGCATTATACCACATGGATGAATATGAGCTGTGTATTATACTATATGGAGGACTATGGAGTGAATTATACTATATGGAGGACTATGGAGAGTGCATTATACTGTACAGAGGACTATAGGATGCATGATACTATATGGAGTACTAAGGGATGCATTATACTGTATGGAGGACTATGGGGGTGCATTACACTATATGGGGGATTATGGAGTGCAGTATACTAGTATACTATATAGAGGACTATGGGATGCATCATACTATATAGAGGACTATGGGGTGCATTAAACTATATGAGGACTATGGAGGGCGTATTATACTAAATGGAGGACTATGGGACATGCATTTTTACTATATGAAGGACGATGGGGGATGAATTATACTGTATGGAGGACCATGGGGATGCATTTAACTATTTGGAGGACTATGGGCTGTGCATTATACTGCATGGAGGACTATGGGCTGTGCATTATACTGTATGGAAGTCTATGGAATGTATTATACTATATGGAGAACTATGGGAGGTGCATTATACTATACGGAGGACTATGGGCTGTGCATTATACTATATGGAGGACTATGGGCTGTGCCTTATACTGCATGGAAGACTATGGGATGTATTATACTATATGGAGAACTATGGGAGGTGCATTATACTATACGGAGGACTATGGGCTGTGCATTATACTATATGGAGGACTATGGGCTGTGCCTTATACTGCATGGAAAACTATGGGATGTATTATACTATATGGAGAACTATGGGAGGTGCATTATACTATACGGAGGACTATGGTGAGTGCATTGTATTTTTGCTGAGGGGCCCCATGACTTCTATGTACACCACTGGTGAATATAATCGTTTATGTTTTTCTGTACATCAAAGAACAGCGGCAGAACGGGGGACATATTACCAGAATGGGGAATATATATACCAGGATGGGGCCCAAGATAAGGGACGTATATACCAGGATGGAGGACATATACAGTACATATAATCAGGATGGGGGGACCAGTCCAAATCGTGCACCAGGGCCCATCAGACTCTAGTTACGCCACTGGGTAGAGTCACACAACAGTTTTCTCCACATCCGTCTGATTATTTTGATCAGTGTTATCAGTTTTTCTCGGATGTGGAACATAAAAAAACCAGAAAAAAAGTTTCTCCACCTTCTCCTTTCTGACAGCCCCGCATTCGGATGTCATACTAGTGTGGTCAGATTTGTTTCACTGATCCATATATTTTGATCCAACACTCGGCTCAAAATTGGATGTCTCTGATTTTTTCCACGGATCACTCAGTCTGAGGAAAATAATCAGATCTGTGCACAGCCCCATAGAAAATGATAGTGAGAACCAGTGATGGCAGTCGTACAGGATAATCACTTATCTGATCTATTTCATCAGTTCATCATTTTTTGCCTGCAGTGTCACTCAAAGATTGATTTCAATAAGATCAGGCGATGATTGTCACTCTGTGCTGGATTCTCCCAGATTATGATGACACCAATCCGGATATGTGATCGCTTCTCCATCTTTAGTAAAGTTTTCAATGGCAGGTGATTGATCTTGCACAAGCTGATACCAGCATTTCACTGAAGCGTTCTATAATGTATCATATAGCTGGAATAAATACATTATATTAACGAGAATATTAATTCCTGGTCACTATCTACTGATAACCAGCAGCAGTTGACATCACTTACTTATTCATTAATTCACTCGTTCATTCATGTGTCAATTCCTTCTTGTTCCAGCAGGTGGCGCGCTGGCACTATTCCTTTGATGACATCAAGCAGTTCTAGCGTGCGGGCGGCAGGTGGCGCGCTGCAATGTGAATACGAGCGACGTTCTAGCACTTCCTCACTCAGTCCACCAGGCGGAGCTACTCTTGTCTAAGAGCTGAGCGTCGCTGCCGTGACGTCGCTGGTCGCCTAGGAAGCGTGGAGCGCGGGAGGTGCTGCCGGCCGAGTCTAGCAACCGGAGAGAGAAGGGTGAGAACCGGGGAATACCGGAAGTACAGGCGGCTGTGTAATTCCGCCACATGTGCGATGGTCTAGCTCCAGTCTTCACATGCTCCTGGGTATTTCCCTCTGCAGCTTCTTCCCCCAGTGTCTCCGCCATTGGCTCGTACATGTGGGATGTGCACATTCATGTCATTCACCCTTTCTTGTGTCTTTTTACCTTCCAGGACCACAATGAGCCTGTTCAGTTCTACAGGGGGATTCGGCACTGGAGGGGCGGGGATGTTCGGCACTACGACCACTGATAACCACAACCCTATGAAGGTGGGTGCTGTGCCTGGGCGGACGGAGGGTGCGACTGGGGGTTTCCTGGGGCGTACGGAGGGTGCGACTGGGGGTTTCCTGGGGCGGACGGAGGGTGCGACTGGGGGTGTCCTGGGGCGGACGGAGGGTGCGACTGGGGGTGTCCTGGGGCGGACGGAGGGTGCGACTGGGGGTGTCCTGGGGCGTACGGAGGGTGCGACTGGGGGTGTCCTGGGGCGTACGGAGGGTGCGACTGGGGGTGTCCTGGGGCGTACGGAGGGTGCGACTGGGGGTGTCCTGGGGCGGACGGAGGGTGCGACTGGGGGTGTCCTGGGGCGTACGGAGGGTGCGACTGGGGGTTTCCTGGGGCGGACGGAGGGTGCGACTGGGGGTGTCCTGGGGCGGACGGAGGGTGCGACTGGGGGTGTCCTGGGGCGTACGGAGGGTGCGACTGGGGGTGTCCTGGGGCGTACGGAGGGTGCGACTGGGGGTGTCCTGGGGCGTACGGAGGGTGCGACTGGGGGTGTCCTGGGGCGTACGGAGGGTGCGACTGGGGGTGTCCTGGGGCGGACGGAGGGTGCGACTGGGGGTGTCCTGGGGCGGACGGAGGGTGCGACTGGGGGTGTCCTGGGGCGTACGGAGGGTGCGACTGGGGGTGTCCTGGGGCGTACGGAGGGTGCGACTGGGGGTGTCCTGGGGCGTACGGAGGGTGCGACTGGGGGTGTCCTGGGGCGTACGGAGGGTGCGACTGGGGGTGTCCTGGGGCGTACGGAGGGTGCGACTGGGGGTGTCCTGGGGCGTACGGAGGGTGCGACTGGGGGTGTCCTGGGGCGTACGGAGGGTGCGACTGGGGGTGTCCTGGGGCGTACGGAGGGTGCGACTGGGGGTGTCCTGGGGCGTACGGAGGGTGTGCCGGGGGGTACAGAGGGGGAGCCACCGCAAGGTGCACTGGGAATCACATAGGGGCATCGTGGGTATGGAGGGTATACTGAGGCGTATGGGGGGTGTACGTAGTGTTCGCCAGGAGTCATGGAGGGGGTGTCAGAGGGTGTACCCGGGCGTACAGAGGGGATGCCTGGGGTATGGAGGAAGTGCTGCAGGGTGTTCCAGGAGTCACGGAGGGGGCGCCAGGGGAAAGGGGTGTGGAGAGGGCGCCGGAGGGTGTACGTAGGTGCACCGGGTGGGGGGTACGGATGGGGCGCTGGAGGGTGTACCAGGACGTACGTAGGTGCACGGGTGTGAGGGGTACGGATGAGGTGCTGGAGGGTGTACCAGGACGTACGTAGGTGCACGGGTGTGAGGGGTACGGATGAGGTGCAGGAGGGTGTACCAGGACGTACGTAGGTGCACGGGTGTGAGGGGTACGGATGAGGTGCTGGAGGGTGTACCAGGACGTACGTAGGTGCACGGGTGTGAGGGGTACGGATGAGGTGCTGGAGGGTGTACCAGGACGTACGTAGGTGCACGGGTGTGAGGGGTACGGATGAGGTGCTGGAGGGTGTACCAGGACGTACGTAGGTGCACGGGTGTGAGGGGTACGGATGAGGTGCTGGAGGGTGTACCAGGGCGTACGTAGGTGCACGGGTGTGAGGGGTACGGATGAGGTGCAGGAGGGTGTACCAGGGCGTACGTAGGTGCACGGGTGTGAGGGGTACGGATGAGGTGCTGGAGGGTGTACAAGGACGTACGTAGGTGCACGGGTGTGAGGGGTACGGATGAGGTGCAGGAGGGTGTACCAGGACGTACGTAGGTGCACGGGTGTGAGGGGTACGGATGAGGTGCTGGAGGGTGTACCAGGACGTACGTAGGTGCACGGGTGTGAGGGGTACGGATGAGGTGCTGGAGGGTGTACCAGGACGTACGTAGGTGCACGGGTGTGAGGGGTACGGATGAGGTGCTGGAGGGTGTACCAGGACGTACGTAGGTGCACGGGTGTGAGGGGTACGGATGAGGTGCTGGAGGGTGTACCAGGACGTACGTAGGTGCACGGGTGTGAGGGGTACGGATGAGGTGCAGGAGGGTGTACCAGGGCGTACGTAGGTGCACGGGTGTGAGGGGTACGGATGAGGTGCTGGAGGGTGTACCAGGACGTACGTAGGTGCACGGGTGTGAGGGGTACGGATGAGGTGCAGGAGGGTGTACCAGGACGTACGTAGGTGCACGGGTGTGAGGGGTACGGATGAGGTGCTGGAGGGTGTACCAGGACGTACGTAGGTGCACGGGTGTGAGGGGTACGGATGAGGTGCAGGAGGGTGTACCAGGGCGTACGTAGGTGCACGGGTGTGAGGGGTACGGATGAGGTGCAGGAGGGTGTACCGGGGCGTACGTAGGTGCACGGGTGTGAGGGGTACGGATGAGGTGCAGGAGGGTGTACCGGGACGTACGTAGGTGCACGGGTGTGAGGGGTACGGATGAGGTGCAGGAGGGTGTACCGGGACGTACGTAGGTGCACGGGTGTGAGGGGTACGGATGAGGTGCCGGAGGGTGTACCGGGACGTACGTAGGTGCACGGGTGTGAGGGGTACGGATGAGGTGCAGGAGGGTGTACCGGGACGTACGTAGGTGCACGGGTGTGAGGGGTACGGATGAGGTGCCGGAGGCTGTACCGGGACGTACGTAGGTGCACGGGTGTGAGGGGTACGGATGGGGCGCCGGAGGGTGTACCAGGGCGTATGTAGGTGCATGGGGGGTGGTACGGATGGAGTGCCGGAGGGTGTACCCGGACGTAGGTAGGTGTATCGGGGGGGTTACGGATGGGGCGCGGCGGGGTGTGCCAGGAGTCACGGAGGGGTGTTGCAGGTATGAGGGCTTTGTCTGGAACGGATGTACCATGGAATGATTCTGCAGGGAGATTTGTACTAAATCGGGAACAGATTTTTATTTTTTTTCAGATTTTCTTGCGGAATATACCCTGAATGTTTAAGGAAAACCCAACATAACTCCTCTGGTCACTTCCATGCTCCCTGCCATTCTCTACACTCAGCTATTTTTTTTTTGTCTGGAACGCTCCAGAGTTTCAGCACATAGTTTGCAGAGCTGGTTGGGACCTTACGGATAGACAAGTCCCGTCCTGCTCCTGGCAGCTTTGGCAGCTTTTCCAGGGCCGCTCGTAGTGATTGACAGATCCCTTCTATGAGTGTATAAGGGAGATACCTGTTAATCAAGTAGAGCGGTGCGGGGAGAAGTCGGCCAGGGGCGGCACTGGACTAATCCGTTGATGTACTTCTAATAAAGCATTTAAACCTATCGATAACACTCCAGTGTCTCCTATATGCAGCCATAGTTCTTTTTTTATTGTTTTTTTAACATAAAGCAAAAATCAAGCCCTTATAAGGCTCTGTTGGAGATAATCTAAAAAAGTTACAGCTCTTGGAATATGGAGATAAGTGAAAGTAAAAAAAAAAACAAAAACAAAAGCTGGGACCTGACTAAAAAGATCAGCGTGGCTAGAGATGAGGAGGCCTATGACTCTGTTACCTTCTGGGGTCCCCAGCGAGGGATGTAAAGCATGAATTTAAAATGACCAAATCCAATATATGGTTTTAAAACCATGAAGTTGGATCTACCTCCTCCATCTTTGACAGTGTCCCTGCTCTGGAGGACGGACTGCAGCCTATGTGGGGGAGTTGGCTACTCTCTCGTTACTTTATTCCACTGTAAATTCTTACTGGTCCCAGTACATGTGCTCCAACTTCTAATCTCTGCTCTCCTCATCCCCAGGACATAGAGGTCACCTCCCCCCCTGATGACAGCATCGCCTGCCTTTCCTTCAGCCCCCCAACTTTACCGGGGAACTTCCTAATCGCTGGCTCCTGGGCAAATGATGTAAGTGCTAACCATAAAAATTGAGGTAATGTGTAAATTATAGGTGGAAGCCTACAACTCCCAACACGCCTCTGTAGGTGGGCTGGAAGTTGTAGTCCGGCAGTAGACAGCAGTCTGGTGTGTGACTCTCACTGTTGGGGTAATGTGACGTTCCCTGGTCAGTCTCAGATGTTCGCTGGCTTTGATATTCAATGTGCAAGACTGTAGGTTCTCCATGAATATCCATCAGTTCTCCAGTCTCATATTCTCTCCCCTCCAGTGCCTCTTTGGACAATGGTCCACAGCTATGAGCCCCCCTACAAATATAAATGACATGAAATTGCCCCCAAGACTATGACCGTGCGTTATCTGTGCCTACAAGGTATTTACAATCCTGTGCAAAAGTTTGTCAGGTTTTGGAAAAAAAGAATGCTACACAGAATGATTTCAAAAACTGTTAATAGTTTTATTTTTATCAATTTGCAAAGTGAATAAATAAAAGAGAAAGATATAACTCACATCAATATTTGGTGTGACCGACCTTTGTTTTCATCAGTTCTTCTAGGTACTTGCACACAGTTTTTGAAGGAACTCGGCAGTGAGGTTGTTCCAAACATTTGGCCACGTTCAGTATTTGGTCAGTATTTTAGCTCAGTATTTGCAAGCCAAAACCAGGAGTGGGTGATAAATACAGAAGTGGTGATGTGTTTCTATTAGTCTTTTCCTCTGATTGTTCCTTTCCTGGTTTTGGGAACTAACCACAGATCTTCTGTGGATGTCATTTGTTCAAATCTTTCTGTCCCTTGATGCAATCCCAGACAGACTGGATGATGTTGAGATCAAGGCTCTTTATTCTTCTTTACGCTGCAAATAATTCTTTAAAGGGTTCTGTACTACTCTGGCAACCTTTTATCAATTACTATATCACCCCTCCCTTTTAAAAATAACAGCAGCCTGTACTCCCCTCCACTGTCGGCGCTAATCCAGTGATGACAGCACTGAGGCTCACGTGATATTATGACATGTGAGCCTTGCAACCAATCAGGGGCCTTTTCATTCACTTACTTCCATGCTGCAGAATAAATTTGGAGCCAATCAGACGCCTCCCTGATGATATTTAATGATAAATAAGTATGTGCCTGTATTTCTCAGCATTGAGGACATCATTATTCCTGACGAAATTGCAAACTCCATTTGCTGAATTGCAGCCCCAAACTTGCATGACCCTCCACCATGCTTCACTGTTCCTGCAGACACTCATTACTGTGCTGCTCTCCAGCGAACAAGCTGCCTTCTGTTATAGCCAATTATTTCACATTTTGACTCATCTGTCCAGAGCATTTTCTTCCATTATTATACACCCCAGTTTCTATGTTTTTGTATAGTTGTGTCACTTGTTCTTGTTTCCATATCCAAGATATGTTTGTTTGCTTTTAGCCAAAATTCTTCTAGTCCTAGCAGTAGATGTGAGCAACTGGGTCCAACTGTTTGCAGCCAGTTCTGAGTTTATGGCACTGCTGGACATATTCCAATTAGTAAGGGACACAAGCATGATGTCTTTCATCTACTGCACTTTTGCGTCTACAATCCTGAGTGTTTCCCGTTTCTTGGTGCTTCTTCCAAAGAGCTAGATCAGCACATCTTCAAACCCCAGCCTTCTTTTAAATCTTTACTTGGGAGAGGCCTTGCTGATGAAGTATAACTACCTTGCATCTTCTTAGTGTGCTCAGTCTTGTCGTGGTGTTTGATCTTAATGTGATGTGATGACATTTGTATCACATTTTGCTGTTCCTCACCCAGTTTTAATCCTCTTATACAGCTATTTCTGTTTCAGTTAATAACTGGTTCATCCTATATATGAAAATGATGCTCATTATCACCTGTTTGGTATTGTTGGTTACTCGTACACCTGACTGTAATCCTACAGAATTACTGACTTTGTGCAAGTGTACCTAGAAGAATTGATGCAAAGGCGACACCAAATGTTGATTTGGTTTAAATGTATCTTTTGTTCCTTCACTTTACATGTTAAATAAGCAGACACTTGAGACTTCAAGCTTAATACGCACACGCTGTGGTGAGCACACTGCGAGTAATGAATACATGAGTCCCGCCATTGCTATATACATAGGTACTTATCACAGCCCCGGTTCTTAGTATCGATGGGGGCCCTAGTGATCAGACCCCCAGCAGAAAGGTATTCCCTATCCCACGGTACAAGGTTAACTCTCAAGCTTGAGAATACCCTTTTAAAATGCTGTGTGTGCTGGGTTCATTTGACGGTTCACATGTCTTTTAATGAGAGCTCTCTTCCTTCTTACAGGTTCGTTGCTGGGAAGTGCAGGACAATGGTCAGACCATCCCTAAAGCCCAGCAGATGCACACAGGACCGGTGCTGGACGTGTGCTGGAGTGATGTGTGTATCCCCCATTATTAGGTTATACTATAATATGAGACTATGTACAATGTCTGCTCTGAGAATGTGACTACTGAGCCATTCTTGTGTCTTGTGTGTCCTCAGGACGGCAGTAAAGTGTTCACAGCATCTTGTGATAAAACCGCCAAAATGTGGGATCTGAACAGCAACCAGTCCTTACAGATCGCCCAGGTAATGTCCCCTCCATATAGTCCGTGCGTAGATGGCGTACAACACGTACCAATCATTAACCTAATCTCCATCATTTCCTCCTGTCAGCACGACGCACCGATAAAGACTGTTCACTGGATAAAGGCTCCGAACTACAGCTGCATCATGACCGGAAGCTGGGACAAAACTCTCAAGGTAGAATTCACACCCCAGGAGTCCGTTGTCTCTATTGTACCTGGAACAATATTTGTGATTATAGTTTTAGGGTAAGTTCACACAGGGCATTTTTGCTGCGTTTTTTTTATGATAATTTTCAGCTGCTTTTACAGTACCAGCTAAGCCAAAGAGATTTCAGAAATCTCATGCACACACATTGGGTTTTTGTGTGATCAGTATTTTGTGCTTTGCTGCGTTTTTTTTTTTTTTACATAGGGCATGTCACTTCTTTCAGCGTTTTCCACCTATTGACTTGAATGGATGGTGAAAAAACACTGCGAGGTTGACTGTTCTTGTAGCGTATTTGCTGCAGAAAAGTCAAGGATAGTCAGATGTGACGTCACACTCGGCTCTGCTACATCTAGATGGCGTACATGCAGCCTGTCATCCAGCAGAGCGGACCCGATCCCCATTCACTTGAATGGGGGGTCCAACATTACAGTGTTTGACACGCTGTCATATGCATGACAGTGCCGCAAACCCCGCTTCTAATTGGCGGGGAAATCCTCCCCGCTGGTCAGAGAGCCGCGCTTCCCACGCTGTCGGAAGACGCGTGGAGCGCTCAGCTGTGATCGGAGGTATAAACTCACGTCCGATCACTGGTGTCAGCTGATGGGACAACTGCTCCCATCATCTGACACCTACAGCCGCTAATTACAGTGAGTGCCGCTCCTGCGCAATAAAAAAAAAAAAAAAAAAAACGGTGTGGGTTCCCCCCTAATTTTGATAACCAGTCAGGCAAAACTCACAGCTGGGGACTGCAGCCCCCAGCTGTGAGCTTCAGCAAGGCTGGTTATAAAGAATAGAGGGGTCCTCACGGTGTTTTTTTTTTTTTTTTTAATTATTTAAATAGTTAAAAAAAAACGGTGTGGGGTCCCCCCCATTTTTTGACAACCAGCCTTGATAAAGCTCACAGCTGGGGGCTGGTATTCTCATGCTGGTAAGTGGCCATTGATATAGTATACTCCCTGATCCGTCGCAGTCCAATATAACGAGTGTTCCACGCAGTATCTGGGGGAGATAAAGTTACAACCGGGAGCGCTACTAATGCGACTACTCCCGGCTGTAAGCTACTGGGGAATGAACGAGATGCAGCGGGCGCAGGCTCAGTAACTAGCAGTGACGTCACCGAGCCTTCGCTCCATCACAGCCTGACCTGAAGTAACCTCTGCACCGTGGGAAAATGCCAGGGAACTTGGCATGCACAAAGAGAAAAACAGCGCCAAAAATGCACCTAAACCTGCTTTTTTTGCGCAGCTTCTTTTCCTGCCAAGATCAGGTTTTGCTGCAGAAAAAAATCGCACCAAAAGCGCCCAGTGTGAACTTACTCTTCTCCTTTTCCCAAAAATGAATATACTGTGACATCAGTGGGTGATAAGCGGGCCGGGATCGAAGATGACTCTTGATCCTAGCATTTAACCCTTGAAGGGAATGTTCCGTTTTACTTTTTATTGTGCCATAGGGCTTCTCTGGTCTAAAATAACAAAATAATAACTCAACCTCCACAGGTCCTACGCTTTCTGTTTCCAATCTGATTGGCTGCAGCAGTGACATAACATCTCCACTACTCAATAACCACTGCTGCCAATCAGCGGCTCCTGCCATCTACATTGTTAGTGTTTATTAGAAGTTTTGTTTTATTTTGGCTACATTCCTGGCAAAAAAAAGTTTGCATGAAAACCAGGGCTGTGGAGTCGGTAAGCCAAACCTCCAACTCCGACTCCTCAATTCCCATGACTCCGACTCCACAACTCTGACTCCTTCATACATGGCTCATGTTTAAGTTTAAGTGATACATTTACTGTAGTAAAATGGTAACATCAGGCTTTTAATCTTTATTATCATACAATAATCAAGCAATTCAGATAGAACATAAAATATATTTATTGGAATACAACTTTAGAACAAAAAAAATTTGCATATTTACAATGTATTATTCACTCTGCAGTAAGTGGGGGGGGGGGGAAACAGTTTTCAACAAAAACGTACTGAATAACGTGTGCAGTTTATGAATTTGTTCTCAGAAATATTATCACCTCCATCTGATCCTCCTTCATAGATAACCTCAAATCTGACCTAATTATTTTAAGGCTAGAGAACAACCTCTGTACACTAACTTGGGTTGGTGGCAAAGAAGTAGCCACATGGGCAACATCTCTAACAATTTCAGGTTGTAAAGGAATTGCTTTGTGCACAGTCACTTTTGATGAACGATTAAACTCTTCTACTTCTTTGAGAGCAAGTGAAAAATTTTGCTGAAATATGGTCAATCTGTTTTCTATGGGAGTGGAATCTTTTTCCCCGGAGTAATGCTTTGCCTGCTCCATGTGAAGACTCAGACATCAAGGTTAGATTTCAGAAAGGCAGATTTTAAGGGACTCCGAAAGAGAATAGGAGGGATCCAATGACTGGATATCCTTAAGGACAAAAATGTCCAGGAAGGTTGGGAAATCTTGAAAAATGAGATTCTCAAAGCACAATCGTTAATTCCAAAAAGAGGGAAGAATACAAAGCATTTAAGGAAACCAGGATGGATGAACTTAAACACATGCTAAAAAGGAAGAAAGAAATGTTTATCAAATGGAAAGAGGGAGGCATATCTAAAGAACAATATGCTGTCTGCAGAACCTGCAGGGCACGAATCAGATTAACTAAAGCTGACAATGAATTAAGGCTTGCAAAAGATGTCAAAAGCAATAAAAAATAATTTTGGGGATATGTCAATAGTAAAAGAAAAGTCAAAGATGCTATAGGATTTTTACAGGATGGAACTGATGAAATGGTAAGAAAGGATGGTGAGAAGGCCGAACTTTTAAATTCCTATTTTGCATCTGTTTTCTCTCAGAAAGGAAATGTAACATCAACTGATTTTCACTGTCCTATTAAGGGAATAGAAGAATCCAGGATATCTATAAATAGAAAGATAGTGAGGAAACACTTAGCTAACATAAATGAATTCAAGTCTCCAGGTCCAAATGAATTACACCCCTGAGTACTGAAAGAGATAGCAGAAGACATTTTTGAACCACTCTCCATAATCTTTAAAAATTCTTGGAGAACAGGAGAAGTCCCAGAAGACTGGAGAAGAGCAAATGTTGTTCCTATCTATAGGCCGGTGAGTCTGACATCTATACCAGAAAAGATCTTTGAACAAATTATTAAATAACATATATGTAAGTACTTGGATAAGAATGAAGTGATTAACCAGAGTCAGCATGGGTTTGTAACTAATAAGTCAGACTAACTTAATTTTCTTCTATGACAGAATCACTGACTGGGTGGATCAGGGAAATGCTATAGATATAGTATATCTTGACTTCAGCAAAGCATTTGACAAAGTATCTCACACAATCCTTATTGAAAAAATGACTAAGTATGGAATAGACAAGGCAACTGTTGGGTGGTTTCATAACTGGCTTAGTGATCGGACCCAAAGAATGGTTGTAAATGGCTGCACATCAAGTTGGAAGAATGTCTCAAGTTGGGTACCACAGGGTTCTGTCCTGGGCCCTGTATTGTTCAACATCTTTGATTTTATTTAGATGAAGACATTGAGGGTACACTGATTAAATTTGCTGATGACACAAAGCTAGGAGGGATAGCTAATACTAGAGAAGAGAGAGAGGATTAAAAAATATATAAATAAACGAGCAGTGGGCAGCAACTAACAGAATGGTTTGTAACAGGAAAGTGCAAAGTACTACATCTGGGCAATAAAAATGAAAAAAGCATATACAGAATGGGAGGAATAGGGCTAAGCAACAGCACATGTGAAAAAGACTTGGGTATACTAATAGATCATAAACTGAACATGAGTCAACAGTGTGATGCAGCAGGAAAAAAGGCAAATACAACTCTGGGATGTATTAACAGAAGCATACAGTCTAGATCACGTGAAGTCATTATTGCCCTCTACTCCTCTTTGGTCAGACCTCATCTTGGAATACTGTGTCCAGTTTTGGGCACCACATTTTAAAAAAGACATCAACAAACTGAAGCAAGTTCAGAGAAGAGCGACCAGAATGGTGACCGGTCTGCAAATATCTCAAGGTCGGTCACATTGTAGAAGGATCATCTTTATTCTAATTTGCACAAGGAAAGAGTAGAAGCAATGGGATGAAACTGAATGGGAGGAGACACAGATTAGATATTAGAAAAAAACTTTTTGACAGGGTGATCAATGAGTGGAACAGGCTGCCACGAGAGTTGGTGAGCTCCTTTCATGGAAGTCTTCAAACAGAGGCTGGACAGACATCTGTCTGAGATGATTTAGTGAATCCTCTTTTGAGCAGGGGGTTGGACCAGATGACCCAAGAGGTCCCTTCCAACTCTACCATTCTATGATTCTATGTCGTCCAAATACTTGTCGAAATCAAATTCATCTGATGAGGATGAAGGAACGGCAGCAGCACTGGCAGGACCCGAGTCCTCTTGCTCTTCACTGTCCTGTAGCCCACTCATCCTAACTGCTACCTCAATCGGAGCTTCTTTTCCTTTAGTAAGCTGTTGATCATCCAGCAATGTACGATGACTCGGGTCCACTTAAATAGCTGCCAGAAGAATTTTATTTTCTAATAGCAGTGTCTCTCTCCGTTTCATTGAAGCAGCAATGCCATCTGCGATTAATCCTCCTATTTGGGACAGGCAAAGCAACAAGTTCTTAAACTCCTTTATAAAAATGCCAGGAGTTAAATCCTCAGCTTGTAACTTTTTAGTCACTGTAAATGGGTGATGAAGCAGTTCCTTCAATTCAGCCACCTGTGTCCATTGACGTTCATGTAGTGTTACCTGAGGGTTGGCCATATCTAAAGGAAGGGTTTCAGCTCAAGCAATCGCTCAATCATTAAATATGTGCTGCCCCACCGAGTGGCTTGATCCACAATTGCCCCTTTTCCAGCACGTCTCTTCAAGATGGAATCAGTTTTAGCGGTTCTAGCAGCAATAGCCAATCTCCTCACTTTTTTAAAGTTCCAGCATGTCCCTCTTGCAGACTATCTCTTATTGCCAGCTGCAGAGTGTGCACAACACAGCGCATGTGATGAATAGGAAAGAGGTGTGAAGCAGCTTCAACAAGATCTAATTGTAAAGAATTATTTTGCTTTTCTTCTGTAGTATCTGTTTGTTCCTCCGCTATGGGAACAGGACTGTGGCCTTCCATCTCCAACATACTGAATGTGAAATGTTCTTCTAGCTGCTGTTCACCTTCATTATTCTCAACTGTCATGTTTGAAGCATTATCAGTTATAATAGCAAGAACCTGTTCTTTTTTTAGTTCATAATCTTGCAGAACTTTACTCTGAACTTTCAATGTGAAGGCTTGTCTCAGGGTACAGCTCACTAAATGTTTCACATCATATTTCTTCACAGTCTATGAAGAGGGGAGGAGGAAGACACGCACGCACGCACGCACACACACACATTCATCCTGTTACTGTATTTCCGAATTTGAGATGTTAGAAAACAGTTTTTCCCCTTATATTCTATGTATGGTGTATATAAGTCATCAGAGCATCTAATTTCTCCAAACATGAGCCAAGAGGAAAAACAAACTGAAACATCAAGCATACAGAAACAACATATACAGGACTATTGATTATATGCTTTAAGAAGTACTTGTCTTCCTTAATCCTGCTTTCCTGTTCACTCCAGGACTTCTGAGATGAATGTAAGCATTCCTTCCCTGTGTGTTTATTTTTTCACCCTTATCTGTAGAGGAGGAGCTTCACTAGTTATGAACATAAACTGCAGCACAGATTCATCTCGGCTAAAAGTCTAGACCTTAGATCAGGAAGGAATAGGACAGATATTTATTGAACATTTCAAAACTTTCCCAAATTCTTATGAAAAAAATATTCCCCACAAACTGCATTGAACTTCTGTGCCCAATTTATAATATATTTTAGGAGTCGGTCCATTTTATACCGACTCCAACTCCACCAAAATGGGCTCCGACTCCACGACTCCGATTCCACAGCCCTGATGAAAACCACGCAGTTATACTTCTATCACCGGTAGGTCTTGAGTCTTTCTTCTCTTCCTCTAGTTTTGGGACACACGTTCTCCAAACCCACTGATGATGCTGCAGCTCCCGGAGCGCTGTTACTGTGCGGATGTGGTAAGCAGATCTGCTTCATACTCACAATCTTATCTGCTGGATGTAAGTTCTGTTAGAAACAAACCACGTTGTCGCTCAAAACATGCTCTTTTTTTATGTTTTCCTCCTCAGGTCTATCCTATGGCCGTTGTAGCAACTGCAGAAAGAGGTCTAATAGTTTACCAGCTAGAGAACCAGCCCTCTGAGTTCCGGAGGATCGAATCCCCCTTAAAACACCAGGTATGTGACCTGTACTCGCCTAGTCCTACTTACAGGTATAAGGCTTGTAAGTGTCCCTCCGATTCCTGAAAACCATTTTCATCCTTAAATTAAATTGAATTAAAGTCTGTAAGAAAACCGCAGGACGTTGTATTTTTTGTAAATTTGCTAATACCCTGATAATTCTCACAATTTGGGGCTTTCTCCTCTGCTCTTCCTCCAGCACCGATGTGTCGCTATATTTAAAGATAAGCAGAACAAGCCGACTGGCTTCGCCCTGGGCAGCATTGAGGGCAGAGTTGCCATCCATTACATCAACCCACCTAATCCGTAAGTGCTCCACCTCCGGGGACTGCGCAGACCGCACTGTGGCGACATAGTAACAGAACTCTCATCCTCTCACAGAGCCAAAGACAACTTCACCTTCAAATGTCATCGATCCAACGGGACAAACACTGCGGCTCCTCAGGACATCTATGCGGTAAGATCCTGAGACTTTCCATCCTGGGGTATGAGGGAAGGATTGGAGACATCCAGTGCGGAGCAGAACCAGTCCGATCGCTGTCATAGTCAACATTTGTGTCCTGTCAGGTAAACGGCATCGCCTTCCACCCGGTACACGGCACGCTGGCCACAGTCGGATCCGACGGACGCTTCAGCTTCTGGGACAAAGATGCCAGGACGAAACTAAAGACTTCAGAACAGCTGGACCAGCCCATCTCTGCCTGCTGCTTCAACCACAACGGGAACATCTTTGCCTATTCCTCCAGTTACGATTGGTCCAAGGTGAGTACTCCGATCATGCACTGTCTGCCCGGTGCAGCCACCTGCTTAGATCACTAATCCTTCTTTCCCTCTAGGGCCACGAGTTCTACAACCCACAGAAGAAGAATTATATCTTCCTGCGTAACGCCGCAGAGGAGCTAAAACCCCGGAATAAGAAATAGTAAGTGTCTCGTCTCCTCTGTCCTAAAACTCCAGGGAATCGGCTGATATTTGCCAGATCAAAGCTGCCGTTGCTAACTGTTTCCTTGCAGCGGCCTCTAGTGGGGAAATGTAGTATTACATGTGGCAATCTGGGTAAATGTTGGTTAGCGTCTCCAGCACATGTCCCTCCCCTGTAATGTCCATATTACTAATGAGGCTTATGGAAAAGGGCTGTCGAGATAATGCTATCCCTTTTTAAAGGGGTTGTCTGCTGCTGCTCGGGATACGAGTGATGTCTCATCAATATTCTGCTCCTGTCCTGATCTGACATATCTCTGTATTAATCCCGGCCCCTTTTTTTCACAGGTGGACCACCATGCCAGGACATCACGTTTTCTGCACTTGTCGGGCTTCACAGAGCTCCACAATATCCCTTGTTGTGTTCAAAATAATCCCAGGATACCGACATCCATCCTGATGGCTGCCACCTCTCCCCTGTACATATCGACCCAGTAAGTACGAGGACCTCAGCCCTGCACGGCTTCAGTCTCCATGTCTCCCCATCCCATGCAGCACATGTGGGACTTTGGGACGGCAAGGCCTCAGCATGCGGACAGCTACAAACTGCCTTAAATCCTGTGTCTAAGATGAAAGCTAACCTCGCTGCGGTGTTTTATTTTCTATCTGAATAAAACAACATTTTTAGCAAGCGACGGCCCCGTGACCTGGCCGAGCATCGCCTTTTACTTTACAGTCTGCAGATACTTTCTACCGTATTGTGATACCTTGGTTTCTTGTAGCGACGACTGCACAGGACACAGGTTGTTAAATTTAAAGGTTGGTTTCATAATTTGTGATCTTTGTCATTTTTTTTTTACTTATTTCTTTTACCCGTCGTGATTTCGATTCTGGGTTTTGGTTGTTCGCCATTTTATCGAATCACTAAGAAGAAAATGGAGTTACCTGCCTTGTAACTTTCCACCTCATTGACCAGATATTAGCAGGAGCAGAACTCTTCTGGAATTTGGGATGGAGGGTAGTATATCACGTCTGATAGAAAACTACTAGATTTACTTGTTTAAAGGGGTATTCCCATCTCGAAGATCCTATCCCAATATGTAAAAGGTGTAATAATATTAGAAAATACCTCTAATTAGAAATGTAGTATAGTTCTTCTGATTTGCTATGTTGCTACCCCATGTGCATGGCATTGCAGTAGCTTAGGTATCCATTGTTAAGACCACTAACTGCCACTATGAGTGGTTGTAACCATGGATATATAAGCTGCTACAATGCCCTGCACGTGAGGCAAGCAACATATAAATCAGAAGAACTATACTGCATTTCTAATTGGGGGTATTTGCTAATATTACACCTACTACATATTGGGGTAGGATCTTAGAGATGGGGGAGTACCTCCTTAAAGTTCGTGTCCCCATGACAACACTTCTTTCCCTGTCCCCTGGACTGCTTACTGATATGTGTATTTGGCTTTTTTAGTAACCAAGTTTTCCAATCTCTATTTTGCTCTGGCAAGAGGCTGGAAAAGAGAATTTGATGGATTCAAGATGGCGCTACCAAGAAGTGTTCTCATGGGAACACAGCTGCAGAGTCTTGCTATAGAGACTAAAATAAGGGTGTGTTCATTTTAAAGTTTATTTTTTGCCGAGTTCTTTTTTTTTAACAGAAACTCATCCCATCAAAATTCAAGGTTTTAACTCTTCTACTCCAAAAGCGAAGGGGGAAAAAAAATGCGCAGTGTGAACTTAGCCTGACTGTATTTTCACAAGGCGTAAATTATCTTGACAAACCGCTCGGTCTTATGGATGAGAGGGAACAAAATTAGAAAACCAATGACAATGAGTGTGTGGGGGCTGAAAATGCGCCCAAAAGCCTCACCCACTGCCAGGATGAAGAAGCTCACAAGTTGTAAGTTGACAGATGTAACCAGGAAACCTCTGCTCTCGTCTGTCATCTTACATGTGCACCCGTCTGGCAGGTGTAATGATCCGGCACAATGCCGACTTCACCACACGGTGGCAGCACCGCTCCTAGAATTGCCTTGTTGGTCTTGTATAAATGAGGGAAAAAAACTGCACTGTAATTGTGTTCTCTGCCAACTCATTGCTTTTCTTACTATATCACTGATGCCCGTACAAGTATGTATGTTATATACCCAAGGCAGCACAGTGTACATGTACAATTATATGCAGGAGAGGCCCAGGTTATACCAGCACTCTCCGTATCACTATAAGATTATGTATAACTTATACCAGCTATACATAAATAATTATACAGTCATGGTCAAAAGTGTTGGCACCCTTAAAATTCTTCCAGAAAATGAAGTGTTTCTCTCAGAAAATGATAGCAATTACTCATGTTTTCTTATACACTTTTTTATTTCTTTTGTGTTTATTGGAACAAAACAAAACATAAAAAAGGCAAATTGATCATAGTTTCGCACAAAACGTCCAAAAGGGATCGGACAAAAGTGTTGGCACCCTGAACTTTATGGTTGCACACTCTTTGGAATAAATAAATGCAATCAATCGCTTCCTATAACCATCAACAAACTTACACCTCTCACCTGGAAATTTGGATCCAGGTTTCTCATATTTAGAGGGTACCTTCTCCCAACAGCAATTTTAGGAACTCTCCACAGGTTTTCAATGGAATTTAGAGCCAGACCCATTGCTGTTCACTTCAGAACACTCTAGCGCTTTGTTTCCATGCATTTCTGGGTGCTTCTTGAAGTATGTTTGGGGTCATTGTCCTGTAAGGGTATGTGTCCACGTTCAGGAAACGCTGCGTTTTTGACGCAGCGCTGAGCCGCAGTGTCAAACACGCAGCGTCCAGATGTTACAGCATAGTGGAGGGGATTTAATGAAATCCTGTCTCCACTGTGCAGGAAAAAACGCATGCGTTTTTCCCGCGAAAACGCACATGCGGTGCGTTTTTTAAGAACGCAGCATGTTGCTACAATGAGCAAAACACGCAGGAACACCGCAGGTGACCTGCCAGTGACCTCAGGTGCATTTTTGGTCAGGATTTTACTTGCATAAAATCCTGACCAAAGCCTGAAGCAAACCTGAACGTGGACACATACCCTAAGAAGACCCATGACCTAGAACACAAACCCTGCTTTCTGGCACTACGTTGGGACTCAAAATCCTTTGGTAATCTTCACACACAGTCAAGGCACCTAGTGCCAGAGGCCGCTCTCTGCTCTCCATACTTAGTGTGGCACACACAGACACACAATGCAAAGATTGAGTCAACCACTCCCCTTTTTATCTGGTTTCAGGCGTAACTTTCATATTACCAACACCTGTTACTTGCCACAGGTGAGTTTCAACCAGCATCACATGCTTGAAACAACGTTGTTTACCCACTATTTTGGAAAGGTGACAACAGTTTTGTCCAGCCCATTTTGGGGATTTTGTGTGAAATGATGTGCAATTTGCACCCCCCCCCACTCCAAAACAAAGGAATGGCTCAGAGACTTAAGGTACCTTCACACTGAACAACTTAACAACGATAGCGATCCGTGACGTTGCAGCGTCCTGGATAGCGATATCGTTGTGTTTGACACGCAGCAGCGATCTGTGATATCGTTGGTCGTTTCTGAAAGTCCAGAACTTTTATTTGGTCGTCAGATCGGCGTGTATCGTTGTGTTTGACAGCAAAAGCAACGACGCCAGCAATGTTTTACAATGGTAACCAGGGTAAATATCGGGTTACTCAGCGCAGGGACGCGCTTAGTAACCCGATATTTACCCTGGTTACCATTGTAAAAGTAAAAAAACCCAGTACATACTCACCTTCTGATGTCTGTCACGTCCCCCGGCGTCCACAGGGTTACGCACTGCTGCTCAGAGCTTCCTGCACAGACTGTCAGTGCCGGCCGTAAAGCAAAGCACAGCGGTGACGTCACCGCTCTGCTTTAGGGCCAGCGCTTACACAGTGCAGGGAAGCGGACACCGGGGGACGCGACACACACCGGAATGTAAGTATGTAGTGTTTGGGGTTTTTTTTACATTTACACTGGTAACCAGGGTAAACATCGGGTTACTAAGCGCGGCCCTGCGCTTAGTAACCCGATGTTTACCCTGGTTACCCGGGGACTTCGGCATCGTTGGTCGCTGGAGAGCTGTCTGTGTGACAGCTCCCCAGCGACCACACAGCGACGCTGCAGCGATCGGCATCGTTGTCTATATCGCTGCAGCGTCGCTTAATGTGACGGTACCTTAAGGGTACAGTCTCACTATACGATTTACCAACGATCACGACCTGCGATACGACCTGGCCGTGATCGTTGGTAAGTCGTGTGGTCGCTGGGGAGCTGTCACACAGACCGCTCTCCAGCGACCAACGATGCCGAGGTTCGCTGGTAACCAGGGTGAACATCGGGTTACTAAGCGCAGGGCCGCGCTTAGTAACCCGATGTTTACCGTGGTTACCTGCGTAAAAGTAAAAAAAAAAAAACCGTACATACTCACCATCTGATGTCCGTCAGGTCCCTTGCCGTCTGCTTCCCGCTGACTGAGTGCCGCCGTAAAGTGAAAGCAGATCACAGCGGCGACGTCACCGCTGTGATCTGCTCTCACTTTCCGGCCGGCAGTCAGTCAGAGCGGGAAGCAGACGGCAAGGGACCTGACGGACATCAGATGGTGAGTATGTACGGTTTGTTTTTTTTTACTTTTACGCTGGTAACCACAGTAAACATCGGGTTACTAAGTGCGGCCCTGCGCTTAGTAACCCGATGTTTACCCTGGTTACAAGCGAACGCGTCGCTGGATCGCTGTCACACACAATGATCCAGCGATGACAGCGGGAGATCCAGCGACGAAAGAAAGTTTCAAACGATCTGCTACGACGTACGATTCTCAGCAGGGTCCCTGATCGCAGTAGCGTGTCAGACACTGCGAGATCGTAACTATATCGCTAGAACGTCACGAATCGTGCCGTCGTAGCGATGAAAATGCCACTGTGTGACGGTACCCTAAGGTAACAGGACCCCTAATGCACCTCTACCCCCCCCCCCCCCCCCTCCTCTCCAATGGATTAGATGGCAATCTCTGATAACTACTTCCCCTAGAATTGTTAAGGTACCGTCACACTAAGCGACGCTGCAGCGATACAGACAACGATGCCGATCGCTGCAGCGTCGCTGTTTGGTCGCTGGAGAGCTGTCACACAGACCGCTCTCCAGCGACCAACGATGCCGAGGTCCCTGGGTAACCAGGGTAAACATCGGGTTGCTAAGCGCAGGGCTGCGCTTAGTAACCCGATGTTTACCCTGGTTACCAGTGTAAAATGTAAAAAAACAAACAGTACATACTCACCTTCGCGTCCCCCAGCGTCCGCTTCCTGCACTGACTGAGCGCCGGCCCTAACAGCAGAGCGGTGACGTCACCGCTGTGCTGTACTTTCACTTTACGGCCGGCAGTCAGTCAGTGTAGGAAGCGGACGGCGGGGGAAGCGAAAATGAGTATGTACTGTTTGTTTCTTTACGTTTTACACTGGTAACCAGGGTAAACATCGGGTTACTAAGTGCGGCCCTGCGCTTAGTAACCCGATATTTACCCTGGTTACCATTGTAAAACATCGCTGGTATCGTTGCTTTTGCTGTCAAACACAACGATACACTGCGATCTGACGGCCAAATAAAGTTCTGAACTTTAATCAACGACCAGCGATATCACAGCAGGATCCTGATCGCTGCTGCGTGTCAAACACAACGATATCGCTATCCAGGACGCTGCAACATCACGGATCACTAGCGATATCGTTTAGTGTGACGGTACCTTTAAGTTTTTTACTACATTTTATCTACAGTTCAAAAAAAATGTGTACTTTAGGGATGTGACTTAACAGGGAGTGCAATTTCAATCATTTTTGCAGACCTTTTACACAATACAGAAGAAAATATAGCGACACTTATCCCGGACGTCCCAGATTTTAAATGTAGAACCCAAGGATAATTATGGAGTCTAATAAAGCGTAACTCTATTCGGGGCCCTTTGGTTTCAATTAATGTGCCCAAAATTTGGCAAATATCTTAATGGAAAATAAACAGACCCTCATTATAAATAAAGGAATAAGTCTGATGGTTTTGAAAATACAGCTTGCACAAACTAATGGTGATTCTGGTGATATATTTATGTAGTGGCGGTTGTTCTGGTGCTGTATTCATGTAGTGATGAGGATTCTGGTAATATATATCACCAGAACTATCATCAGTATATGAATACAAAGTCAAAATCTTAATCAGTACATAATTAGAGCACCAGAGCCATGAATAGTACATGAATCTAGCACCAGAACCACCATCGGTAAATGAATACGTCACCGGAATCACTATCAGTACATGAATACATTACCAGAACCATCATCAGTACATGAATACATCACCAGAACCATTCATACTTAAATACAAGAACCAAGCTTAGTACAACAATCAATTGTAATATCAAGTCAGCTCCATAAACAATTGTTCATCGCATGAACCTTAAACTCCCAGTATATCCTTAACAATGGTAAGGAGATACTGGGAGTTAACAGCCATCATCAGAACACCGATCATACAAGAACCACAGTACTGATGAGAATTAGTATCACAAATAAACATTACATCCAGAAACTTTATAGATTACATCTTCTCTGGAGTCTTCTTTCTTTTCATCTCCATCTTGTCTAGATGCCATGACGAATTTTCACATCCACAGCTGTTCTCTGGAGACCTCCCTCTTCTCCGGTCTTTTGCATCACATCTCGACACAGTGCCCATAAAAATAAGAGTTTTATTAAAATGCCTTCTGCATATAAATATCTGTCCATATTATGACCCTAAATAAGCCTCCTATGGTGTACGGCTTCCACACTATCATTATCAGCTATAACCGCCACACCATCCGTGCTTATGAACCATGGCTGTCCCCTATCTAATTTTGCATTACACTTTTGATATCTCTACACTCTCCCACCACCATGCTAACACCTCCATATTGTGCCTCCATTTCACACTGTCCCCACTCTATATCCATTCTGTGCCCTTTTGCACACTATGCCCTCTTATTGCCCACCACGTTGCCCATGCTCCATATCACTATATACAGAAGATGTATAACTTATACCAGCTGTACATATATAATTATATACAGGAGATGCCCAGGTTATACCAGCATGCCCCATATCACTATTTACAGAAGATGTATAACTTATACCAGCTGTACATATATAATTATATACAGGAGATGCCCAGGTTATACCAGCATGCCCCATATCACTATTTACAGAAGATGTATAACTTATACTAGCTGTACATATATAGTTATATACAGAATATACCCAGGTTATATCAGCATGCTCCATATCACTATATACAGAAGATGTATAACTTATACTAGCTGTACATATATAATTATATACAGGAGATGCCCAGGTTATACCAGCATGCTACATATCACTATATACAGAAGATGTATAACTTAAACCAGCTGTACATATATAATTATATACAGGAGATACCCAGGTTATACCAGCATGCTCCATATCACTGTATAACAGAAGATGTATAACTTATACCAACTGTACATTTATAATTATATACAGGAGATACCCAGGTTATACCAGCATGCTCCATATCACTATATACAGAAGATGTATAACTTATACCAGCTGTATATATATAATTATATACAGGAGATACCCAGGTTATACCAGCATGCTCCATATCACTATATACAGAAGATGTATAACTTATACCAGCTGTACATATATAATTATATACAGGAGATGCCCAGGTTATACCAGCATGCCCCATATCACTATTTACAGAAGATGTATAACTTATACTAGCTGTACATATATAGTTATATACAGAATATACCCAGGTTATATCAGCATGCTCCATATCACTATATACAGAAGATGTATAACTTATACTAGCTGTACATATATAATTATATACAGGAGATGCCCAGGTTATACCAGCATGCTACATATCACTATATACAGAAGATGTATAACTTAAACCAGCTGTACATATATAATTATATACAGGAGATACCCAGGTTATACCAGCATGCTCCATATCACTGTATAACAGAAGATGTATAACTTATACCAACTGTACATTTATAATTATATACAGGAGATACCCAGGTTATACCGGCATGCTCCATATCACTATATACAGAAGATGTATAACTTATACCAGCTGTACATATATAATTACATACAGAATATTCCCAGGTTATACCAACATGCTCCATATCACTATATACAGAAGATGTATAACTTATACCAGCTGTATATATATAATTATATACAGGAGATACCCAGGTTATACCAGCATGCTCCATATCACTATATACAGAAGATGTATAACTTATACCGGCTGTACATATATAATTATATACAGGAGATGCCCAGGTTATACCAGCATGCTCCATATCACTATATACAGAAGATGTATAACTTATACCAGCTGTATATATATAATTATATACAGGAGATACCCAGGTTATACCAGCATGCTTCATATCACTATATACAGAAGATGTATAACTTATACCAGCCGTACATATATAATTATATACAGGAGATGCCCAGGTTATACCAGCATGCTACATATCACTATATACAGATGTAGAACTTATACCGGCTGTACATAAAGAATTATATACAGAATATACTCAGGTTACACCAGCATGCTCCATATCACTATGTACAAGATGTTCATATACAAAGGTGAGTCAAAAAGGATGACAATAAAGTGAAGGCTTGTACACTGCATGCAGAATTATTAGGCAAGTTGTATTTTGATCACATGATACTTTTTATACATGTTGTCCTACTCCAAGCTGTTCAGGCTTGAGAGCCAACTACCAATTATGTAAATCAGGTGATGTGCATCTCTGTAATGAGGAGGGGTGTTGTCTAATGACATCAAAACCCTATATAAGGTGTGCTTAATTATTAGGCAACTTCCTTTCCTTTGACAAAATGGATCAGAAGAGACATTTGACAGGCTCTTAAAAGTCCAAAATTGTGAGATGTCTTGCAGAGGGATGCAGCAGTCCTGAAATTGCCAAACTTTTGAAGTGTGATCAATCAAGCGTTTCATGGCAAATAGCCAACAGGGTCGCAAAAAGCGTGTTGGGCAAAAAAGGTGCAAAATAACTCCCCATGAATTGAGGAAAATCAAGCGTGAAGCTGCCAAGATGCCATTTGCCACCAGTTTTGCCATATTTCAGAGCTGCAATGTTACTCGAGTATCAAAAAGCACAAGGTGTGCGATACTCAGGGACATGGCCAAGGTAAAGAAGGCTGAAAAACGACCACCTTTGAACAAGAAACATAAGATAAAATGTCAAGACTGGGCCAAGAAATATCTTAAGACTGACTTTTCAAAGGTTTTATGGATTGATGAAATGAGAGTGACTCTTGATGGGCCAGATGGATGGGCAAGAGGCTGGATCAGGAAAGGGCAGAGAGCTCCACTCCGACTCCAGCAAGGTGGAGGTGGGGTACTGGTATGGGCCGGTATCATCAAAGATGAACTTGTGGAACCTTTTCGGGTTTAGGATGGAGTGAAGCTCAACTCCCAGACCTACTGCCAGTTTCTGGAAGACAACTTCTTCGAGCAGTGGTACAGGAAGAAGTCGGTATCGTTCAAGAAAAACATGATTTTCATGCAGGACAATGCTCCATCACATGCCCCCAACTACTCCACAGCGTGGCTGGCCAGTAAAGGTCTCAAAGAAGACAAAAAATGACATGGCCCCCTTGTTCACCTGATCTGAACCCCATAAAGAATGTGTGGTCCCTCAAAATGTGAGGTCTACAGGGAAGGAAAACGGTACACCTCTCGGAACAGTGTCTGGGAGGCTGTGGTGGCTGCTGCATGCAATGCTGATCGTAAACAGATCAAGCAACGGACAGAATCTATGGATGGAAGGCTGTTGAGTGTCATAAAGAAAGGTGGCTATATTGGTCACTAATTTTTTTGGATTTTGTTTTCGCATGTCAGAAATGTTTATTTCTATATTTTGTGCAATTATATTGGTTTACCTGGTGAAAATAAGTGCGATGGGAATATATTTGGTTTTTATTAAGTTGCCTAATAATTCTGCACAGTAATAGTTACCTGCACAAACAGATATCTTCCTAAAATAGCCAAATCTAAAAAAAAAAAACACTCCAACTTCCAAAAATATTAAGCTTTGATATTTATGAGTCTTTTGGGTTGATTGAGAACATAGTTGTTGATCAATAATAAAAATAATCCTCTAAAATACAACTTGCCTAATAATTCTGCACGCAGTGTAGTGAAATCATCCTTAGTGGTAAATAGCCGTTGACTGATGACACAAAACATGCTTAGTTGCCCGTAGTGGCCAATAACAGTGCAGCTTCGATTCTCAAAGAACCACACTGGAATTGTGCTTACATAGTGTGACATAAGACCACGTCATTAAAAGCGGTTTACATGTTGGAATTTGCAAAAATGGGGTCAGTAGTGACATTAAATCGAAACTTACACAATAAATTTGGGAAATTTGCTTTGCATGGAAACTGTATTTTACATTGGGCAAAGCAATTCAAAACCACTATGTATTTATCTCACAGGATAAGGTTGGGCCCAAAGTCTTCGGAAGAAACTGTGAACTGGATTCAAGCAATGTATGAGCGTAGTCCTAGAAGGTCTACCAGGCCAACATGTGCCACAAACCAAGATATGACATATCTTCTAAAAACGTCTGCACGATAAACCATAACGTTAAGTATTGAAAGGAATCTGTCACACGCACCCTGGAGGTATATGACCTATTAATATGGGCATACAGGTAATAGAAATGTTCCACTACTCCTACCTGTATGTCTCATATTAATGGTCTTGTTGAGAAATATTATAATCTTTATGTTAATGATTTCTTCCAGGCTCAGGGCGTGTGGTGCCTGGAAGAAATCCCTGCCTGCTATCTTCATTGTAATACCCCCTCCCGTGCACATCAGTTACGGCCACGGAATCCCGCGCCTGCGTCCTGCACTCCTTCAGAAATCCATACCTCGTCCTCCCTTCTATGGGCACTGCATTCAGGGATCTTCTGCGCAGGTGCCAGCGAGTCACTGTGACCTCCGGTGTGCACGCGCCGATAATATGTTCTCCCCACTTCCTACGTAGTCATCGATAGGAACCATGTGTACATGGCGATGACTATGCAGGAAGGAAGTGGGGAGAGCACCTTATCGGAGCGGAAGTCGCTGGCGCCTGTGCAGACGATCCCTGGATGCACTGCCCACAGAAGGGAGGATGAGGTATGTGTTTCTGAGGGAGTGCAAGGTCAGTTTTCCGGGGCTGTAACTGACGCTGTTGGGAGAGGGGTAGTATTGCAATAAGGAGAGTAGGCAGGAATTTTTTCCTGGCATCGCACGCCCTGGAACATGGAAGAAAGCATTAACATAAAGACAGAATATAACATTTTTCAGCAACAAGACCATTAATATGAGGCATACAGGTAGGACTAGTGTAACATTTCTATTACCTGTATGCCCATATTAATAGGTCATATATGTCCTAGGGGGTGACAGATTACTTTTATGTAGCTGGAACCCAATAATAAGCTGAAACGCCGTGACTTTTGCATAAGGTCCAGTTGGAGGAAGGTGAATTCGCTAACAGGCTGTTAAGCGATGAGACAACCTTTCACCTCAGTAGAAGGTCAGTTAAGGTACCGTTACACTAAACGACTTACCAACGATCACGACCAGCGATACGACCAGGCCGTGATCGTTGGTAAGTCGTTGTGTGGTTGCTGGGGAGCTGTCACACAGCTCTCTCCAGCGACCAACGATCAGGGGAACGACTTCGCATCGTTGAAACTGTCTTCAACGATGCCGAAGTCCCCCTGCAGCACCCGGGTAACCAGGGTAAACATCGGGTTACTAAGCGCAGGGCCGCGCTTAGTAACCCGATATTTACCCTGGTTACCATTGTAAAAGTTAAAAAAAAAAACAAACAGTACATACTCACATTCTGATGTCTGTCACGCCCCCCGGCGTCCACAGGGTTAAAACTGCTTTCGGCAGGAGCGCTGGTAATGCACGTGCTGCTGCCGAGAGCTTTCCTGCACTGAATGTGTCAGTGCCGGCAGTAACAGCGGTGACGTCACCGCTGTGCTCTGCTTTACGGCCGGCGCTGACACAGTCAACCCTGTGGACGCGGGGGGACGTGACAGACATCAGAATGTGAGTATGTGTTTTTTTTTTTTACTTTTACAATGGTAACCAGGGTAAATATCGTGTTACTAAGCGCGGCCCTGCACTTAGTAACCCGATATTTACCCTGGTTACAAGTGAACACATCGCTGGATCGGCGTCACACACGCCGATCCAGCGATGACAGCGGGTGATCAGCGACCAAAAAAAGGTCCTGATCATTCCCATCGACCAACGATCTCCCAGCAGGGGCCTGATCGTTGGTCGCTGTCACAGATAACGAGATCGTTAGCGGGATCGTTGCTTATGTCACCAAAAGCGTGACGTTGCAACGATATCGTTATGTGTGACTCAGCCTTTAGATATTGGGGCTTAGAAAGAACATGTGCCCTTGTTGTTCACAAGAAGGATTTGCCCAAAGTAAACGTGTTCTGTGCAATGAGCAGGTGCAAAGTCTATAGTCCCTCTTTTTTTGTGCTGAGGATACTGTCACTGCCCAGTCATGCCTGGACATGCTAAAGGAATGGCTTATGATTGAAGATCTGATAAACGTCTGTCTACAGATGTTGCACTTCTATTACCGTTTGGATGTTCGCAGATACCTGAATTAAACTCTACTGGACCATTGGCACGGTTGTGCCAGAAAAGAGATTCAGGAATGTTGTGCTATCCTCCCTGATTTCCAGATCTATCCCCCTGCGACCTCTTTCTGTGGCGCTACATCAGGCCTCCAGTGTATCCTTTCCAAAACAACAATCTCAACAACCTGAGACCACAAACCACCAACAATGAGAAATCCAAAATTCTTCAACTTCCAATGTAAATTTGATTTATTAGTAAAGTTTACAAATTGTATGCTGATTTGTTCTTGTTTCATTATTTTATTGCAATGTAAATAGTTGAACACAACTCATATACAGTAGTGTTCAAAAACATGAGTTAATCACAAAATCTTTACACTGGTTTTTATTTCCAGCAGTGGTCACATTGCACACTGTTTTCTAATTCAAAACACAAAGAGAAATGTGAATAATTTTTAACTACTTTACAGAAAATAACAAAAAATGAACATTGGGCGCTTCTAAAAAAAAATCATGTCTGCATTTGTCTTTACAAACTTGTAATATGTACTATTTTTTTCTTTTATGATGATTCACTAAATCACTAACCTAATATCTAGTTGTACACCCACAGTGTTTTAGAACTGCTTCACATGTGTGTTGCGTGGAGTCACCCAACTTCTGTCACCTGTTATTCCAGCCCAGGATGCTTGGACTACATCCCACAATTTTTTTGCATTTGTTGGCTTTGCCTCAGAAACGGAATTTTTAATGTCACCCCACAAGTGTTCTATCGGATTAAGGTCCGGCCGGGGATTACACTATGTTCCAAATTATTATGCAAATGACATTTTTCACTGATTTTCCTAAATGGTTGGTGCAAATGACAGTCAGTCTAATAAAAGTAATCACCCGTTAGAGCATACATCGAATTTTATTGAAGATACCTCCTAATGATAAAAGTATAATCTCCAAAATGAATAAAAACTTAAAATGCACTGTTCCAAATTATTAGGCACAGTAGAATTTCTAAACATTTGATATGTTTTAAAGAACTGAAAATGATCATTTGTGGAATTTGCAGCATTAGGAGGTCACATTCACTGAACAAAAAGCTATTTAACTCCAAAACATCCTAACAGGCCAAGTTACATGTTACCATAAGAACCCTTCTTTGATGTCACCTTCACAATTATTGCATCTATTGAACTTGTGAGTTTTTGGAGAGTTTCTGCTTGTATTTATTTGCATGAAGTCAGAATAGCCTCCCAGAGCTGCTGTTTTGATGTGAACTGCTTCCCACCCTCATAGATCTTTTGCTTGATGATACTCCAAAGGTTCTCTATAGGGTTGAGGTCAGGAGAAGATGGTGGCCACACCATGAGTTTATCGCCTTTTATGCCCATAGCAGCCAATGACTCAGAGGTATTCTTTACAGCATGAGATGGTGCATTGTCAGCATGAAGATGATTTTGCTCCTGAAGGCACATTTCTGCTTTTTATACCATGGAGGAAAGTTGTCAGTCAGAAACTCTATATACTTTGCAGAGGTCATTTTCACACCTTAAAGGGCCCTACCAGCTGTTTCTCCATGATTCCGGCCCAAAACATGACTCCTCCACCTCCTTGCTGTTGTTGCAGCCTTGTTGGGACATGGTGGCCATACACCAACCATCCACTACTCCATCCATCTGGACCATCCAGGGTTGCTCAACACTTATCAGTAAACGAGAATGTTTGGAAAATAGTCTTCATGTATGTGTGGCGGCCCAATGCAACCATTTCTGCTTGTGAACACTGTTTAAAGGTGGCCGAATAGTAGGTTTATGCACCACAGCAAGCCTTTGAAGGAGCCTACACCTTGAGGTTCGAGGGACTCCAGAGGCACCAGCAGCTTCATATATCTGTTTGCTACTTTGTAATGGCTTTTTAACAGTTGCTCTCTTAATCCGATGAACTTGCCTGGCAGAAATCTTCCTCATTATGCCTTTATCAGCACAAACACATCTGTGCTCAGAGACAGCCACAAATCTCTTAACAGTAAGATGATCATGCTTAAATTTTCAGGAAATTTCTAATGTTTTCATCCCTTCACCAAGGCATTGCACTATTTGATGCTTTTCAGCAGCAGAGAGATCCTTTTTCTTTCCCATGTTACTTGAAAACTGTGACCTGCTTAATAATGTGGAACATCATTTTTAAGTAGTTTTCCTTTAATTAGAATCACCTGGAAAGCTAATTATCCCATGTGTTTAAGATTGATTTCAGTGATCCATTGAGCCCTGAGACACAATACCATCCACGAGTTTATTTGAAAAACAAAACAATTAAATCTTTATCACACTTAAATCCAATTTGCATAATAATTTGGAACACAGTGTAGACTGGCCACTCCAGAACCTCAATTTTGTTGGACTGGAACCAATATTTTGCTTGTTTACTGGTTTGTTTAAGATCATTGTCTTGTTGAAACACCCATTTCAAAAGCATATCCTTTTCAGCGTAAGGCAACATGACCTCTTCAAGTATTTTAATATATTCAAACTGGTCCATGATCCCTGGTATGCGGTAAATAGGTCCAGCACCATAGTAAGAGAAACATGCCCATATCATGATTCTTGCACCACCATGCCTCACTGTGGCTTGAATGCAGAGTTTGGGGGTCGTCTGATGAACTGTCTGCGGCCCTTAGACACAAAAAGAACAATTTTACTTTCAAAAGTCCACAAAAATGTTTCTCCATTTCTCTTTAGGCCAGTTGATGTGTTCTTTGGCAAATTGTATTTGCTTCAGTACATGTATTTTTTTAACAGTGGGACTTTGCGGGAACGTCTTGCTAAGAGATTTGCTCCACACAGGCGTCTTCTAACTGTCACAGTACTCACAGGTAGCTTGAGACTGTCTTTGATCATCCTGGAGCTGATCATTGGCTGAGCCTTTGCCATTCTGGCTATTCTTCATCCTTTCAAATGGTAGTCTTCCATTTTCTTCCACGTCCCTCTAGTTTTGCTTCCATTTTAAAGCATTGGAGATCATTTTAGCTGAACAGCCTATCATTGTCTGCACTCCTTTATAAGTTTTACCCTTTCCAATCAACTTTTTAATCAAAGTACGCTGTTCATCTGAACAATGTCTCGAATGACCCATATTTCTCAGGCTTTCAAGGAGAAATGCATGTACAACATGTCCTGGCTTTATCCTTAAATAAGGGCCACCTAATTCAAACTGTTTCTTCACAGAATGATTGACCTCACTAATTGAACTCCATACTGCTATTATTTTGAACACATCCCCTTTCAATTAATTATTCTAATACACAGACTCAAAAAACTGCAGATCATGAATGCCGAGTCTGTTGGTTTTCTTAGACTCTACTGCACCAACTGGTAAATTGTGTGACATGTGGTAATATAATTTATACCAAAAACAGTGATTAATCTGGTAAGTCATATTGGACTGCTATTATTTTGAACACTACTGTAAGTGGTTTATTCAAGTTTACCACAAAATGCCTCTTTTAATGACTACTGCAGTCTTGGAATTATTCACCCCTCCCTGTCCTGTGTTTTCAGTATGGTAATTATTACTACGTCTCTGGCTGTTATGACCTGCTGCAGACGTGTTACAAAGCCAGACACCAGTTACTGGCACCATTCCTAAGGACTCTTAGCCCATTCGTCATGAACAGTGTCCTCCAGTTACCGTAACTTACTTTACTGGGATCTCAAGAGAGAGGTCCAAATAGTTAAAGAGATCATTGCCTCCACAAACAAGGAAATTAATACAAAAAGATACAAAGGCATTTAATGTCCTTATAGATATACAGTTGGAAGTGCTGTAGATTATGTTTGCACCAAATAAGTTAAAGAAATTAAATTAATTTTAATTTATATGTACAAAGTTACAAAAACACTGTCTACAGTTCCTGACGTGTCAGAAATGCTACCAGACCGACAGCAAGATTTGGTGGCAGCAGGCATTGAATTTCAGTTTGCATAATAAAATGCATACTAAATGCTGAAGGTCTCCATGCTTGCACTTCAAGATGTCGCCTCTGTGGACCCAAAGACACAAAAAAAGTTGTCTCCACTATGTTTAAAACCATGTAAGTAACCCACAGATTCTGAGATTCTGCTCTGTGGAGCAATGAAACATAACTGGAACTTGTAAGTAGAGATGGGCGGACTGGTGGAAGTTCAGGCTCTGACCTGAAATTGTTAGAAAATTTGGTTAGGGTACCAGAACAGTTACAGAATATCTCTCTCCCTTTTCTGTCCTCTCTCTATTTCCCCCCTCTCTTCTTGCCCCAATCCGTGTTTGGTGTTCAGGCCTGAACAGTGACTGTCCGGTTCAAATGCCAAATATTTCTGTTCTGGCTCGCCCATCTCCACTTCTAAGGCCTATTTTACAGCAGTATATCAGGACAAGAACATCCTGCCTACAGTAAAGTATTACGGTGACTCTGATGTCTACAGTGAAGTATAGTGATGACTAGGTACTACCTACAGTGGATCATGGTAGTGGCTTGTTGATGCCTACTATTAATCGTGGTGGTGGCTCAGTCATACCTCCAGTGAAACATGGCAGTGGCACAGTGATGTCTACAATGAAGCATGGAGGTAACTTTGTGTTGCGACTTTGTGATCCCAAGCAGAACTCGGTTGACCAAGATTTGGTTTCAGAAGAAATCTTAGAAGATCCTGGAGTGGCCATCACAGTCACCTGACTTGAACCTCTTTTATGATCTTTGGTGGGATTTGAAGAAGGCAGTGGTAGCATGCAAACTTAAAAATATTATTGATCTGTAGGGCATTGTCCATGAGCAATGGGCTGAGATCCCTCAGGAACGCGGTCAGTAGCTTATATATGGCTATGCATAACGTCTGCAGTAGGTTATAACAGCCTAAGGGGCTCTAAGTACTAAAGATGCTTGTTATGAAGAGGTGAATAATTTGAAGACTGCAGAAGTCAGGAAAAGTTGTATTCTGTGGTGAATTTGGAGAAACCACTTGTTATATTTGTGTATTCAGCTACATTGTCTTCAAAAAGTATTCTTACCTTATGAACGCTCCCACATTTTGTCACGTTACTCCAACAGACTTAAATGTATTTTATTGGGATTTTATATGATATGCCAACACAGAATAGCAAGTATTTGTGAAGCGTAAAGGAAATGATACATGGTTTTCTAATTATTTCAAAAAAATAAATATGAAAATTGTGATTTGGATTTGTATTTAGCCCCCTGTAGTCTGTTACCCCTAAATAAAATATTGAATGACCAATTGCCTCCAGAAGGAATATAATTAGTAAATTGAGTCCACCTGCGTGTAATATATTATCAGTATAACTACAGCTGTTCTGTGAAGGCCTCAGAGGTTTGAGAACATTAGAATTGAAACAGCATCATGAAAACCAAGGGACACACCAGACAAGTCAGCAATAAAGTTGTGGAGATGAGTAAAGCACTGTTAGGTTATAAAAAAAAATATAGCCCAAGCTCTGAATTTCATAAAGTGAACCTGTCAGCAGGATTGTGCACAGTAACCTACAGACAGTGTCAGGTTGGCGCCGTTATACTGATGAAAATAATACCTGGGTGATGAAATCCGTCTTGTAGTTGTTGTTTAATCTTTATTTTCAGGGTCACTGAGGGATCAGTGACCAGTCAACAGTCTCCATTATGAATACCTAATCAGAGCACCACATGAAGACCCCCCACAGGCCGCCCCAAAGCGCGAGCATATCATTAACTAAAGACTGAAAATAAAGATTAAAGAACAACCAAAAGATGGATTTCATCAACCGAGGTATCATTTATATCAGTATAACGGCTCCGACCTGACACTGTGTGTAGGTTACTGTGCAGAATCCTGCTGTCAGGTTCCCTTTAAGGAACATTGTAGAATACGTCATCCAAAAATGGAAGGAGTAAGGTTTGCAGTTGTGTCATTCAAGACATGGATGTTCACCTAAACTGACATCCCAATCAAGGAGAGCACTAATTAGACAAGCAGCCAACAGGCCCATGGTCACTCTGTAGGAGCTGCAGAGATCCACATCTCAGGTGGTAGAATCTGTACACAGGATCACTTTTAGTCATACACTCCATGTAGGGAACACTACTAGCATGTCAAAGAAGTTGCTCTGCTGAGGAGAGACCAAAGTAAAACTGGGCTAAATTCAAAATGCTATGTGTAGTGGAAAACACCATCCTCAATGTCAAACATGGTGGTGACAGGATCATGCTGTGAGGAGGCTTTTCTTCAACATAGGAAAGCTGGTCAGAGTTGATGGGAAGATTGATGGAGCTAAATGGCAATCCTAGAGGAAAACCTGTTAGAGGGTGCAAAAGACTTGAGACTGGGGTGAAGGTTCACCTTCCAGCAGGACAACGGTTCTAAACTTACTGCCAGAGCTACAGAGAGGTGGTTTAGATCAAAGCATATACATGTGTGAACAGCCAATGCACAGACCAGACCTAAATCCCATTGAGAATCTGGTAAGACTTGGAAACTGCTGTTCACAGACGCCTCCATCTAATCTCATTGAGCTAGAGCAAGTTTGCAAAGAAGGAGCAAAAATTTCAGCTTCTATATGTGTAAATCTGGTAGAGACATACTCCAAAAGACTCGCAGCAGTAATTGCAGCGAGAGGTGATCCTACAAAGTATTGACTCAGGGGGGCTGAATATAAATGCACGTCACAATTTTCAGGTTTATATTTTTTAAATATTTAGAAAACCATGTATCATTTCCTTTACACTTCACAAACACTTATGGAGCGCCCCCAGACGCAGGGCCGCGGGGTACTCGGTACCGGGCTTCTCTGTCTCAGTTCTGGGGTTGTCACGGTGGCTAGACCCGATCCATGACCCTGCTAAGGGGCGTCCAATGATAGGTGTGATGATTGTGCGTGGTGTAGGTCGCAGTGAATAACGTGGACACAGGGTTGCAGTCTCTTTACTGAAGGCTTCAGGATCCTCAATCCAGAGTACGGTTAACAGGGCTGGCTGAGACCGGCCGGTCCGAACGCACATCCAGAGTTCCCTTTGCATGTGGAAATCTGTGCCTACCTTCTAGCGCCTGTGTGTTGTAGTACTTCCCTGCTGAGCACCACGGGATAGTCCTCACAACTGTTGTGTCTGTTTCTGATGTTCTTTCTCACAACTCGTATCTGTTCTGATGTTCTTCTCCGTCCCCCAGATGATATGGATAGGACGCACCCGTATGACGGGTAGGCCTGGAGTTCTTCCGGGACCCTAGTGACGCCCCTCTCCCACAGCTGCCCCCTATGTCTGCTTAGGTGATTTAGGTGAGACAGCCAACCTATAATTAACTGCCCTGCCGTTGGTTTGAAGTAATGCTTGGAGCCCAATACTTCCTCGGCGTTCCGGCCACGGGCTACGCGCCTCAGTAGGATGTTGCCTCGATCTTACGGCACGACTCCTACTGGTGTTATCTCCTTTTTGCTTTGATCTCGTTTCTCACTCTTCACAATAAACCTCGCTTCTTGTCCTTTCTTGAGATACCTCCGCAATGTAGTGCAGGCGCGGCTCCGTAACGTTCTGTACTTTTCGCTAGGCCGCTGTCAGGATCCCACCCCTGACAGGGACCCCCCTGAATCTTCCCCTGCAACAACCCCCGCCACAGGATGTTGCCTGGTTCCAACCCAGTCAGCTTCTGACTAACTTCCTATCCAACCCCCAGTTTTACCAGATTGTGAGGAGTGGCCTAATACATAGCACCCTTAGCTCCCCCAAGAGGCCAAACTGTGAAGTGTATTGGTGTCTGTGATACCTGGTCAGGTGAACTCCTTCAGTGCCATCAGACGTACCATCACTCCCCTTAGCGGCGGAGCATCAGTACTGCAACGACCAGGACTCTGGGGCGCTGCACTTACTACTTAGTGTTAGTATATCAAATAAAATCCTAATAAAATACATTCAAGTTTGTGGGTGTAATGTGACAAAATATGGAAAATTTCACAGGGTATGAATATTTTTTCAAGGCATTGTCTTTACATTGTTCATATTTCATTGGCTTACTGCCAAAAGCAGAAAGTTTATAAATTTTGCTAATAAACCAAATTTTGATTGTAACTGTAATGAAATACTGAACGAGCCCGGGTTTTAACAGCAAGGTCTATATTATGGTATACAATAAGATGTATAATGGGTAATTATATCCAGGAGTCACCCTGGTTATAGCAGCATGGTTTATATCTAAGTTCTCCTGAGGCTCCTCTGTCCTCTGTTTTTGGACTCTCCATTTGCAGCTTCTTTCTATCAGATACCTTGCAGCCAAAACAAACAAGAGACATTTGGCAGTGGTGACTCTTATCTGCAGCGGAGAGACCAATCTTAGTAATTCATGCTATATTTGGTGATCCAATCAAGGCAGAATGAAAGGATATTTGTGGGGGCGTCTGTTGGGTTCTACTGTAGATTTCACTTCCGACTCTTTAAAGAGAAAAAGAAAATCAAGATCACTTCTGTTCTACCGCTTCTACAATGAGAACTTCCTCTGTGCTCCTACACCCAGGTTTGAGCATTTTCACAGCCTGTGATTATGTGTTCAGTAGACCCCTATCCACCAAAATGTGCCCTAGATCACATTTCTGCATATTATCGTTTACAGTATGTTACTATTTCATTTGGTCTAATGTGTTTACTGGTTCATACATATACACTGCTCAACCTTGAAGGTGCCACACCAAGAAGGAAGAGTTATGGAATTCTGGAAATCACAGGATGGCTAGACATGTTACTGATCTTCAAATAATGGCAAATGGCAATAAAAATTTCAAAACGTCTTGATTTATTCAGTATGGAGCATGAACCACATGCAGAAATCCTGGCACTTACAGCCTCGGCTGCTATCAGTGAGGTTATTAATGGTTGAGGAACGTTCTGCCGCTCTGAAAGTATTTGGGCAAATCATCAAGATCCGCTGCTGGCAGCTTCCTGTGCAATTGCCAACTAATGACATCCCAAATGTGCTCAATGGGAGGCAAGTCCAAAGACGCTGAAGGCCATGGTAGCACGTTTAGGCCACACAGGATGCTGTCAGTAGCATGAGCAACATGGAGCCTGGTGTTGGGTTGAAAAACAGCTCCTGTGAAACTTTGTAGAAATGGCCGCACCACTGGTTCCACTATTGATCCAATTGAAATTCAACTTCACATAACAAGCCTAAGGCACCAGTCTGTACAGAAACCATCAGAAGACATCTGCACAACATTGGGCTCCGAGCCAGATGTCCAGGTACAGGGGGCTCCATTGATCTCACACCACCGCTCTCAAAGGCAATCAAGGTGCAAAGACAGTAATGGAAGCAGGAATGGAGATATTCAGTGATGAGTCCAGCTGTTGACTTAAACATGTAGAAGGGAAATTGTGAATGTTCCGGGCTGCTGGTGGAATAGCAAATACAGGTACACACAAAAAGGGTGTGTGATTTTATTTGTAATATGTTTTTTGTCCTGAAGAAGAAGTATGTTAACTTCAAAATTTGTTGAAATATGAAAAATTGTAATAAAAACTCATACCCTTTCCTGTGTGTACTTGGATTTGCTATTCCATCCACCTGCTGCGCAGAATATTATTATTTTTTATTATTATCGCGCCATTTATTCCATGGCGCTTTACATGTGAGGAGGGGTATACATAATAAAAAGCAGTACAATAATTTTGAACAATACAAGTCACAACTGGTACAGGAGGAGAGAGGACCCTGCCCGCGAGGGCTCACAATCTACAAGGGATGGGTGAGGATACAGTAGGTGAGGATAGAGCTGATCGTGCAGCGGTTTGGTGGATCGGTGGTTACTGCAGGTTGTAGGCTTGTCGGAAGAGGTGGGTCTTCAGGTTCTTTTTGAAGGTTTCGATGGTAGGCGAGAGTCTGATGTGTTGTGGTAGAGGGTTCCAGAGTAGGGGTGATGCGCGAGAGAAATCTTGTATGCGATTGTGGGAAGAGGGGATAAGAGGGGAGTAGAGAAGGAGATCTTGTGAGGATCGGAGGTTGCGTGCAGGAAAGTACCGGGAGACGAGGTTACAGATGTATGGAGGAGACAGGTTGTGGATGGCTTTGTATGTCATGGTTAGGCTTTTGTACTGGAGTCTCTGGGTAATGGGGAGCCAGTGAAGGGATTGACAGAGGGGAGAGGCCGGGGAATAGCGGGGGGACAGGTGGATTAGTCGGGCAGCTGAGTTTAGAATATATTGGAGGGGTGCGAGAGTGTTAGAGGCCACAAAGCAGGAGGTTACAGTAGTCGAGGCGGGAGATGAGGAGGGCATGGACTAGGGTTTTTGCATATTCTTGGTTTAGGAATGTATGGATCTGTGAAATATTTTTGAGTTGAAGGCGGCAGGAAGTGGAAATTTCCCTTCTTATACCTGGACTGAGGACCCATGGACCTGCAGCAGCTGGGATAATATGCTATTAAATTGTTGGGTGATCACAACTTAACCAGGTTAACATAATCTTTTTAAAACAAATTTAACCGGATAAGACTCTATTGCTCTTTTTCTTCCCGCTTCCTAGCTTTTTACCCCTGTTGACAAACAATGATAGCCCAAGATTGGTCTGGAGACCATGTGGGCAACGTCATGAAGACGCCTTTTCGAAGGAATGACACTCTGGTCCTACTCCCAGGATTATGGAGTGGGGTGGCATAATGTATGGTAGCCGGACTTCTCGAGTCTTTATTCTAGGTGCACTAACATCTCGGTGTTAGATTTATTTGGCGGTAGAACCGGTGGTACAGATATTCCTACAACATTTCCCAGATGCCACTTTTCAACACCACAACACCAGACCCCATGTTGTTCGGGATACTGTGAGCAGCCTGCACGGCCAAAAGGTGCTACCATGTCCTGCAACGTCTCCGGAGATTGTCTCCCATAGTGCACATTGGGGACATAACTGGTCAATAATTGCAGAAAGTTGCCGACAGAGGATCTTTGGCCAAGTGTATTCAGTGCGGCAGAACCTTCCTCGGACAACCATTAATAACCTCACTGATAGCAGCCGAGGCTGTAGCTGCATTTCTGCACTTGACGCTCATACTCCATACTGAATAAGTGAAGATATTTGTAAAATTTTGTTTCAATTTTTTTTCATCATTTGCAGATCAGTAACCTGTCTAGCCATTCTGTGATTTCCGTAACGCCAGTACTTTTCCTTCTTGGGGTTGTCTATGTTGACGAGTGCATTAGCACTGGTGGCCTAGAGCCATTAGGATTCATTTTTGCAGCTCAGAGCTTAATGCCTGGACTGGATCTCTAGGAGACACCAAATATCTTTTTAGCATTTAATTTCCTTAGACTATAAGGGTTTGAACAAGCTTACAAGGCTTATAAAAAGGTTTGCCCTTAAGGTGTCTAACAGCTTTAACAGTAACACTCCAGACTCCCTGCACACATGTACACTCACTTTGGCCAACAACTACTTTCCTTAACCCTCACACACATGTTCTGCTCAACATGCGTGTTTTCTCAATGGGGAGGGTGGAGTAATATCTGGGGGGGATGTAGGGAGGCCCCCATACTCATATACAGTCCAATGAAAGGTGGATATGGAAGAATAAACCCCCGAGGGTCTAGAGGATGTGTCCCTTTAAATTTATTCTCTTACATTGTGACTATAGCAGCATTGCCAGGGGCGTTCATTATTCACCCTCGTAGATTTGGCTTGTAAAATTGAGTGCAGAGAATTCTGTGTGCGCACAATGTAGAAAAGCCGAGAAGCTTCTTATAACAACGTGCGAGGATATTTATATAAGGCTACATAATGTATACTGTACATACTATTCCTGCACTAATAGCGAGCAGACACCAGCAGCCATATTGTAGTATTTCCTAATACTCACCCTATTATTTATACTTAATCCCAGGGTCATAGAAAAATACACCCATGCTTTACACCACAGCTTTGCTTCAATCAAAGGGCTTGTCCTATAAACTGCATATCACCCAATTACTGAATAGGTGATAAATATCAGACCACCAGTGGTCCAACCATTAGTATTCCAACTGATCTCGACAACAGGGGTCTCATAGTCTCCTGTGTGAAGGAAGCACTACTGAGCATGTGCAACAAATGGCCATAAGCAGTTATTAGAACAGTGGACGCACATGCTCAGTAACTCTTTATGCAAAATTGGGACTTTGGACCACCCATTTTTTGTTGGTCAATAAGTAAAACCTCTATATGAGATGGTTATGATCAGTGACTCCAGATTAGCAATCGTTTTAATGGCTATGTTCACACACAGCGTTTTTGCTGCATTTTTATTGTTTGAAGAATTGCCCCGATTGTGTATGTGAGGTTGATGTAGTCTGAATCCCAACTCCTGTATCATCAGACGGTCAGTATTCTTTCTTTCCCCTCTACTTTACAGTGCAGTCCTGATTCACCAAAGCGAAGCTGCCATCAGTTAGTCCAGCTTAGCGGCATTATTGGAGCTCAAGCTAATCTGCAATCCCCGTCCCCTATGTTTTACACTGCAGCTCTGCTTCTTCACATTGGCTGCTGAGTATAAGCACAAGCCCAGCAGGACCTATCTACACAGGACCTGCTCAGGCCAATGGCAGCAGCGTTGGATTTTCGGAGGTCAGCAGCTGTTTGATACCTCTCAGTAAGACACACACATAGCCGGGAGTGTCACAGCTCGCTGATGGATCACTGGAAGGAGTCTTTTCTTAATTTTATTTTGTTTACATACAATGCACCGACAGATACCAAAAAAGGAATTGGTGCAAGGACGAGCTCGGCAAAGGAGCGCACATTAAATCCAAAGGAAGGGCGCAGTCCTGAGAAAATCTGCCAGCTGCCGGCTGCTGTGCACTGAGCCCTGGAAGTATGTGACTGAAACGCGCTGTGCCCTCCCTGAGACCACTGGCGAATGTGGAAATCTGTCATGATGAGACACCAGGGAGATGGTGCTGGGTAGTCTGCGCTTCTAGAAGCTGGAGATACAGTACCTAAATGGTGCAGACATGCCATCAATGGCCTCTGTTGTCCAGGAGATAATATAGGACTGGAGGCTGCTGCACACAGTGAAGGAGACCAGCGATGCAGTCTCTTGGTAGGAAAAACAGCATAAAACGTGTGATTCTGCCTGTGTTCTTAATGAGTTTTTGATTCTTTTTTCCCATGCATTAGAATGCCTGAAGAAAGCTGCAAAAACACTGAAAGAATTGACATGCTTCAAATCTTTGAGGGAAAAAAAAGCATCTTGTGCATGACATTTCAGAAATCTCATTCAATTAAATGGGACAGTAAAATGCTACGTTTTTTGGTTTTTTTTCTGCATGAAAAATGCAGCAAAATAAAACTTGGGAACATACCTTAAATCAATGTACAGTTCAAGATGTGAAATATAACTACTAGAATAATACCCCTATGTGAAGGAATATAACTGCTATAATACTGCCCTTATGTACAAGAATATAACTACTATAATAATGTACAAGAATATAACTACTATAATACTGCCCCCTATATACAAAAATATAGATCCTATAATACTTCCCTATGCACAAGAATATAACTACTATAACATCATCTATGTACTATAATATAACTACTATGGTACTGCCCACATGTACAAGATATAGTAGATAGCAGTACTCTTGTACATAGATGACAGTATTATAGTAGTTATATTCTTGTACACAGGATTCAGTATTATAGTAGTTATATTCTTCTACATAAGGGCAGTATATATAATAATGGGAACTTTGGTTTCATGTGGCTATCCTGTACGTGGCCTCAAAGGGGTATTGGGGTGTGTCTAAATTTGACGCAGGGCAGGCCTTGCATGCACTGCATAAGCAAACAGTATGGGAGTACCAACTTCCTAATAATGGGAACAATGCTTTCAGGTGGCCATCCAGTACCTCTGTTCAAAGGGTTATTGGGGTGCGTGTAACTTTGGGGCTGCTATGAAAACTGTTGAAGGAAATAGCGCAAAAAATAGGGTCTTATCTGAGAGATAAATAGTTAATACAAAGGATTGCACTCACCAAATGTAGCTGAGATCAAGCATTGAGAAGATTTGCTGCAGCAGATCCACGGGTCCAAAAAGGACCGGCCGTTAGGTATAAAATTAGGGAAAAAACGTGGCACTGTTCTGAGCTGCTGAATCACTTAAGTCCAGACGTATTAATAATTGTGGTTTTTATTCAACGCGTTTCAGAGTTTCACAGAACTCCTTCATCAGGGAATACAACAAGAAAGAATACTGCTGACATTCTTGTGGTATTTCCTGATGAAGGCGTTCTGTGAAACTCTGAAACGCGTTGAATAAAAACCATCATTTTACCTAATTTGGACGTGTCCATGTGTCTGTGCGCAATGAGTCATCCACAGCTTAACAGTAACTTAGGTATCTATAGTTACTACCACTAGCAGCTAACTGCATGGGCGTAACCATGGATACCTAAGGAGAGGAGCTCTCCCTGGTAGCGAGTTAAGGCATAAGCCTTTTTGGAACATTAGCCTGTGAGGCAACACAGAAAAATCGCGATCCACTCGAAATAACAATATCAATTATAAATTACTACAATGATGACCAGAGGTGCTACAATGCACAAAGGTGCAATGAAGTAGCTATAATTTATGCCATGGGTGAACCCTCATTTAATAGGGACATCAGAGTTCACCTCAAAAGTGAAAACCAAACTTTTTAAATCAGCTTTCTTCACAGAGAGTGTGATGCAATGACATATCCACTTCTACTTCCATATGGGGACAGTGGATGGACAAAAAATTTGACAACTCCAATTGCCCTAAGTGTGCAACATCAAGGAATTGGTGACATTCATCTACCATCCATACCATTGGATCAAGATCGACAAGAAAAAATCACCCTGTTGCAGTACTATGCATACAGGCTTGCCATTCATAACCAGTTCAATCCCCTTTTAAATGCTGGGAAGTTGACGCAACAATTTATTGTTGACAGTTACGTCAAAATTGAATCCGACAGGATCGAATATATAAAACAAAATCAAAAGGCTTTATGCGTCAACAGTGTTATGGATGACAACAATAATGCTGCGTTTCACCAAGGGCTAAAAACTGGGACACCAGTAATTTTACCGTCCACTTTCATTGGAAGCACAAGAGGTATAGAGCAAAATTACCAAGACGCCATGACAACTGTCCGAAAATTCAGAAAGCCAGATCTTTTTGTTACGATGACTTGTAACCCAAAGTGGAAAGAAATTACTGAAAACTTAGAGCCATGTCAAAGGCCAGAGTTCAGACCAGATTTGGTTGCACGAGTATTTAAAATCAAACTCCAAGCTGTGCTTAACAAGATTTTGAAAAAACACATTTTTGGCCATGTAGTTGCCTATGTGCATGTAATAGAATTTCAAAAGCGTAGACTACTGTCATGCCGCTGCCGCTCCCCGCGCCCTGTCATACTCACCTGTCTTCGGCGTCCCGGCGCGCCTCCTCAGCTGCAGCGTCCTCTCCTCAGCGCTCACTCCCGGCTTCGGCTGCTCGTCGGGTACGCGCGCACGCCAGGTTCAGTTCTGCGCGTGCGCACTTCTAACTCCCTTCTGGCGCTTCCTTCCAGTCCTCTCTATTACCTTGGGGAACTTCCACCCGGAAGTACTGCACAGCGCTGCTTTTTGAACCGGTTCCTTCCTCTCCCCTGTGCCTGATGATCATTTGTGTTTGCAAGTGCTCTTGGCCGCACGTTTACCCTGTGCATACCCTGCTTCCTGACTTGGTTCTTTTCTTGCTCTCTTAGATCCAGTCCTGTGTCTCCTTCGTCCCCGCCGGACCCGTGTCTCTGCCCCTCTCGCCAGTTCTCTGCTGTACCCGCCAGTCCTGTGTCTCAACAGTACCCACCAGATCTATGTCTCAGCAGTACCCGCCTGTCCTGTGTCTTTTCCGTTCCCACCTGTCTCTTGTCTCTGCCCTACCCCACCAGTCCAGTGTCTCTTGTTCACCGCCTTTCCCAGGGTCTCCGTGAGTCACTCTCTATTCCACCCTGGTTTCCCAGCTGCCGAGACGATAGTCCCCCACGGGCCTTCCCCTAACTCTCCCTTTATAGGGGGCGGTCCATCTGGTCAGCTCGCCCGTGGGTGGTTCGTCATCACGGTCTAGTGGGTCCACTTTTTATTTTTTCTCCCTTGAGTCATCACAGTATAATCAGGCCATGGACCCCGCTGGTGTCTCCGCTACTCAAAAATAATTACTTTTTTTTACAGGAAAACCAGACTAGAATCATGTCCTTTCTAAAAAAAAACATGGAGTCTCGTCTGGCAGCTTTACAGTCCTCTGATCCTGGTAATGCCTCTCAGTTGGCTGCTCTTCAGCAGGAGCTTGGCCAACAACTGGACACTCAGTCTCATATTTTGAATTTTATGGCCTCTGCAGATAATCGCCTTTTCTCTCTCCAGAATGCCGCCTCTACTCCTATCCAGGCGTCCGCTCCGCAACCCTCGCCCCGTCTAGCCAGGCCTCCCCGGTATGGTGGGGATCCAAAATTATGTCGCAGCTTTCTTAATCAGTGTCAATTACATTTCCAATTGTCACCGCTACTATACCCCACCGACCGAGCTAAGCTAGCTTTCGCGGTTTCCCATTTGGAGGGAGAAGCTTTGGCCTGGGTGAACCCACTCTGGGAGCGAGTCGATCCTTTGGTCACCCAACTCATTCCCTTCTTAGATATCTTTCGCAAGGTATTTGATGAGCCCGGCCGTCTGGTCTCTACCACAGAGTCCCTCTTCAACCTACACCAGGGTACACTTTCTGTAGCTCAGTACGCCATCCGTTTCCGGACGCTGTCCTCAGATTTAGGTTGGAACAATGAGGCTTTGGTTGGTGCGTTTTGGCGTGGTCTGTCATCCTGGATTAAGGATGAGCTGGCGGGAAGGGACACACCCACTTCTTTGGATGATCTAATTTTCTTGGCGACTCGCATTGATTTGCGCTTCCAGGAGCGTTCTCGCAAAGTTGTCAGAGAAAGGAGACCTCTTCGTTTGTCCTCTGCTACATGTGGAGCTTCTTTCTCTCAAACCGCTTCGGTTTCCTCCTCATCTTCTCCTGAGCCCATGCAGGTTGATCGCCTCAAGCCTGTTGAACAACGCCGCAAGGAGAAACTCACACAGGGTCTTTGCTTTTATTGTGGCAGTGCCTCTCATCTTCTGCGTTCTTGTCCCCAGAAGCCAGGAAACGCCTCTGCCTAGGACAGGTAAGAGAGGCCTCCCTAGGTAGCTATGATTCCTCTTCACCTCTGAGTCTGTCTGTTATATTGCACTTGTGTTCCAGTCGCTTCTCTCAGGAGGCTTATATTGATTCGGGTGCGGCTGGGAACTTTGTTCGACTTGAGGTTGTTAAGAGACTTTTAGGATTCCTGTTAGACCCTTGGAGATTCCTAGGCAAATAGCTTCAGTCAATGGTCAGCCTTGGCGGGAGACCATCAACTTGGTTACGGAGGAGGTTGAACTTCAGATTGAAGCTCTACACTGTGAGAAGTTGGCCTTTTATGTTCTGCCTTCCCTGTCTCATTTGTTTCTTTGTTGTTTCCCCCAGGAAAATCCATTTTGGTTTCGTTTTTGTATGTTTTATTGTGAGTCTGTAAAAGTGGCATAAGACTATATTCTTGTATGTAGGAGCTGTATTATAGTAATGATATTCTTGTACAAAGGGGACAGTATTATAGTAGTTATATTCTTGTACATAGGGGCACTATTATAGTAGTTGTATTCTTGTATATAGGAGGCAGTATTATAGTAGTTTCTTTCTTATAGTGTACGTACATAGGATCAGTATTATGGTAGTTATATTCTTATATATACAAACTGTATTTTAGTTTTTATATTCTTGTACAGATGGGGCAGTAGTATAGTAGTTATACACTTGTACATAGGGGCAGTATTATTATAGTAGTTATATTCTTGTTCGTAGGGGCAGTCTTATAGTAGCTATTTTCTTGTACAGATGGAGCAGTAGTATAGTAGTTATACACTTGTACATAGGGGCAGTATTATTATAGTAGTTATATTCTTGTTCATAGGGGCAGTCTTATAGTAGTTATATTCTTGTACATAGGATGCAGTATTATAGTAGTTATATTCTTGTACATAGGGGACAGTATTATAGTAGTTGTATTCTTGTACATGGGGCAGTATTATAGGTGTTATATTCTTGTACATAGGGGACAGTATTATAGGAGTTATATTCTTGTACATAGGGGACAGTATTATAGGAGTATATTTTTCTACATAGATAGCAGAAACATAGTATTTCTATTGTTGTAAATAGGTTCTAAAGAATGATCAAAGCTCTGCAAAACATACTATAAAATGTCTATAATACTGCCCTATGTACAATAATATAACTACTATAACACTACCCAGTTGTACAAGAATATACAGTAACTGACTATTGAAGGGTTAGCCAAGCAGCAGACAGATGATCCAGTTGGAGCTATTTTTAAGAATAGCCAAAATAATAAAAATACTTCTGGAGATGGAATCAACACATCTCACTGACCAGGAGGTCATCCATTGTGGACTACACTAATCACAAATAATCACTCTAATCCCCATGATAACAATTCCAGTCCTTTTAACAGGCTCCAATCCAGTGATCAGCCTATGGGTGAGTAGCGGAGTGCATAATAAACCTTCCAGCCCTTTTGCTTATTTGCCCAGGATCTTATGGAGTGTTTTTCCAAAAAAAGTAAAGAAAGGTCCAGGAAATCTGTTAAATCCAATCTCCCTCCAGCTCACAGCAAAGAATCCCACCTCTAGCCAGTCTGGCAGGGTTGTTTATTCAATGAAACCTCCAGCAGAGTATTACAATTATACACAGCCCTTCACCCTCATAATCTTTAGGACTTGAGACCTTATCAGGTGATTATTGACTCTATGTAGAAGGGCCAAATATTTTATGACTTCTTGACTGAGAGGGGTTGGGTGGGGGTTGCTGGCTGGCAATTTTTGTTCAGGGGGAAGCCCCAAGTATTGTCCCATGAGTGGCACACCCCATCTTTAGGCTAAAGGCCCCGTCTCACATAGCGATTTACCAACGATCACGACCAGCGATACGACCTGGCCGTGATCGTTGGTAAGTCGTTGTGTGGTCGCTGGGGAGCTGTCACACAGACAGCTCTCTCCAGCGACCAACGATCAGGGGAACCTCTTCGGCATCGTTGAAACTGTCTTCAACGATCCCGAAGTCCCCCTGCAGCACCCGGGTAACCAGGGTAAACATCGGGTTACTAAGCGCAGGGCCGCGCTTAGTAACCCGATGTTTACCCTGGTTACCAAAAAAACCAAACAGTACATACTCACCTTTCGGTGTCCGTCAGGTCCCTTGCCGTTTGCTTCCTGCTCTGACTGAGATCCGGCCGTACAGTGAGAGCAGATCACAGCAGTGACGTCACTGCTGTGCTCTCACTGTACGGCGGCACTCAGAGCAGGAAGCAGACGGCAAGGGACCTGACGGACACCGAAAGGCGAGTATGTACTGTTTGTTTTTTTTGGTAACCAGGGTAAACATCGGGTTACTAAGCGCGGCCCTGCGCTTAGTAACCCGATGTTTACCCTGGTTACCAGTGAAGACATCGCTGGATCGGTGTCACACACACTGATTCAGCGATGTCAGCGGGACCTCAATGACCAAAAAAAGGTCCAGGCCATTCCGACACGACCAGCGATCTCGCAGCAGGGGCCTGATCGCTGGTACGTGTCACACATAGCGAGATCGCTACTGAGGTCGCTGTTGCGTCACAAAACTAGTGACTCAGCAGCGATCTCGCTAGCGATCTCGCTATGTGAGACGGGGCCTTTAGGTCTCGTGTAGCACTTGGTTAGAAATTAATCACAAATGGTTTACTTACAGTTAATGGCTGGACAATTTCTGCAAAATGATGCAGCCACTAACAATAAGAAACCAATTTGCACAGGATTTTTAACTTTACATAGAAAAATGCTGCTTTTTTCAGCAACAATAATTGGCCATCCATCCTTGGAGTCTTGGCGGTTTCTTAATCTGTTGACGATCAACTTTTTGGGCCACACCAAGCACAACCGCCCAGACACTGATCAGAGAGGTGACTGTTTTTCTTCACCATAAATCTCCCATTTAAGAAGAGCCCACAAGTTTTCAGTAGGGTTTAGGTTAAGTTAAACTGACTGAGTGCCGGCCCTAACAGCAGAGCGGTGACGTCACCACTGTGCTCTGCTTTCACTTTACGGCCGGCGCTCAGTCAGTGCAGGAAGCGGACGGCGGGGGACGCAAATGTGAGTATGTACTGTTTGTTTTTTTACATTTTACACTGGTAACCAGGGTAAACATTGGGTTACTAAGCGCGGCCCTGCGCTTAGTAACCCGATATTTACCCTGGTTACCATTGTAAAACATCGCTGGTATCGTTGCTTTTGCTGTCAAACACAACGATACACGGCGATCTGACGACCAAATAAAGTTCTGAACTTTAATCAACGACCAGCGATATCACAGCAGGATCCTGATCGCTGCTGCGTGTCAAACACAACGATATCGCTATCCAGGACGCTGCAACGTCACGGATCGCTAGCGATATCGTTTAGTGTGACGGTACCTTAAGGAAGGGGCTGTGTCATTATTTTTTCACCTTTAAGTCCTTTACTGGCACCGAGCAGTGGAGACTTTGATGCTGAGATGGAGCACTGTCCTACATAAAAATCATGGTTTTCTTGTAAGCTGCAGAATTTTTTCCTGGACCACTGCTTGAAGAAATGACTTCTAAATAAAAACTGGAAGAAGGTTTGGGAGTTGATATTGAATCCATCTTCAGCCTTAAAAGGTCCAACTATCTTATTTTTAACAATATCATCCCATAGCAGTACTCCACCTCCACCTCACTGGTGTCTGAGTGGAAGTAGAGGTCTGTGCTCATTACTGATCCAGCCATGGGCCCATCCATCTGGTTCCTCAAGAGTTTTTATCTGTCTCCAGATATTTCTTGGCTCAGTCTTGACATTTCACCTTGTATGTCTTCTAGTGGTGGTCTGGTTTCAGCCTTACCTCGGCCATATCTCTGAGCACTGAACCACTTGTACTTCTGGGCCTCCAGGGAGGTTGCAGTTCTGAAACATGACAACATTGGAGGATAATAGCTACCTGGTCTCTTCATGTTTGATTCTTCTCAGATCAGGCAGGCAATGTGGTTTTTTTTTCGTTGATGCGTCTTTTGCGAGCCTGTTGACTATTTGCAACAAAACATTTGATGGTTTTGTGATCGGGCCACAATATCTCAGTAATTTCAAAAGTGTTGCATCCATTTAGAAGTACAAGAATATAACTACCGAGGGTGGGCTGGGCCAGGGGTAAAAGGGTCATATACCACCCGGCAGCTTCCCCTGTGAGACGACAGACCTGAACTTACAGATATTGTTAATCATAAAGGTATTCTCCTCTGCTTCCTCCTTCTCTTCCCCAAGGACCACCACCACCCACTGCTCACCCACACTGTTTAAAGTGTGCTCCAGCATGTAGATGACAGCAACAGGGATGCTGATGAAGGCATCATCACGGCTAACCACCTTAGGCTACTTTCACACTAGCGTCGTGCACTGCACGTCGCTATGCGTCGTTTTGGAGAAAAAACGCATCCTGCAAAAGTGCTTGCAGGATGCGTTTTTTCTCCATTGACTTGCATTAGCGATGCATTGCCACACGTCGCAACCGTCGTGCGACGGTTTCGTCGTGTTGCGTCGGACCATCGCCACCAAAAAACGTTGCTTGTAACGTTTTTTGGTGCGTCTTTTCCGACCACACATGCGCATTTCCGACCCCGCACCTCACAATGGGGCAGCGGATGCGTTGGAAAACTGCATCCGCTGCCCCTGTTGTGCGGCGCTTTCACAGCTAGCGTCGGTGCGCCACAACGTCGCATAGCGACGTGCAGTGCACGACGCTAGTGTGAAAGTAGCCTTAGTAGCCGTTAAGAAAATGTACAGAAGGGTGCCGAGGTCCTTCTTCTGAATCCAGTACGCAAGTGTGAATTGCACCACGTCCATACTGCGTTGTGCCAGGCTATGAAAAATGTCATTCTGCACCAGGTCTCGCTGCTGCTGCCACAGTCGCTGCAACATGTGCAAAGTTTAATTCTATGGTGTGATCATATCACATATCAACTGGTTAACCGGTAGTCAAAAAGATCTCTATACCAACTGTAGCAGAATGGTGGAAGTCAGCATGACAGTGATTTCTGCAGAAGCGCATCCAGGCTGGGACAGTGGTGGAGGAATTGCGGTACCATCAGGTTGAGGATGCGAGCTATGCAAGGCACATGTGTAAGGTTGGCCATGCGTAGGGCCGCCACCAGGTTTGCACCATTATTGCACAGAGCCTTCCCTGGCTCCAGGTTGAGTGTAGACAGCCATTGCTCAAACTCGGCATGGATAGCTGCCCACAACTTTTGATCTGTATGACTGTGATCCCCAAGGCATATTAATGTAAACACTGCCTGATTACGGTGAACCCTGGCTGCGCAGTACAGAGGTGGGGGAGGGATTCTCTCTGCAGTGCTGGAACGTGAGTTTAATTAAGACAGAGGTCGAGGGCACAGGTGGAGGCCCTAGAGGAGGTGGAGGAGCCAGAAGCACTGCAGGAACTGTTACATACAGAGGTTTGTTCCGCAAGCCCTGGGGATTCCAAGACTTGGTGTTTAGTGACACCTTGGTGTCTACTGCTTTAGTTCTCCATCCCCTGGTGTGTACTAGTTTAGTTCTCCAACCTAAGCTGTTTAGTAGTTTAGTTCTCCAATCCCTTTTGTCTCTTAGTTAGTTCTCTATGTTCTGGTGTTAATTTGCTTAGTTCTGCAAACATAGCTGTTTAGTAGTTTAGTTCTCCAACCCCTGTTGTTTATTAGTTTAGTTATCCATCGTATGGTATATAGTAGTTTAGTTCTCCAATCCTAGCTGTTTAGTAGTTTAGTTATCCAACCCCTGTTGTCTAGTAGTTTAGTTAGCCATCTTATGGTGTGTTGTGGTTTATTTCTCTATCGCCAAGACTTGTGGAGTAGCCCCTTCCCCGACTGCCCCTACAGCCACCAGTGTCATCCAGTGCCCAGTCACCTAGCTGTAACTCCCCTGTCCATGCTTGCTCGTCCAGATGTCATTGATGAAATGCAAGCTGGCAGATATAGAATTTTTCAGGGAACAGGTGGTGTTGTCTGCGACTTGTTGCTGTTGTGCAGGCACATCTTTCTTAGAGAAGTAATGGTGACTGGGCAACTGGTATTGGGGGGACTGCGCCGGCCATCAGCTTTTAGAAACCGTCTGTATCCATTAGGCGTAAAAGCTGCATTTCCGTGGCCAGCAGGTTGGAGAGGCCATGCCAATAATCACAGATATCACAGGCCATGAGTCATACAGAAACAAGCGCTGTGATCTTTGTAGCAAAAAACTCTCAGCTGGCCCCTATCGTTCAGACAATGACAAGATTGGGAGATAAATCATTCGAGGAGGCTGCAGGCTGTTCACAATAATTAGTTCTCAGAAAATTAATAGTGAATATATAGCTTATCCACGTCCAGATTAGAACACATGGAATATTTAGCACCTTCTGCCCTGTGCCAGGTCAACCTCCCAGTGCTCCGCTGGTGCCTCGGGGTTGTCGCTTCAGCGCGGTGCCCAGTCAGTCTTCTGGGGTTCCCGTCCATTGTCCCGCCCTGCCGGCTACTATCTCTGTTTCCTGGATGCTGCGTGCGACCCGTAGGTCTCCTGGAGCGGCTCTGTGGGCGCGTGTGTGCACTCCCGGTCTCTTAAAGAGACAGTGTGCCTTCTTCAAAAATAGGTCTCAGCCAATGGCTGAGAGTATTGTATTATTTCAGGCACCTCTGCCCTTAGGGAGGTGCCTGAGCAACAAGTGTTTCCTGTTGCTATTTCCAGGTTCTCTGTTATTGCGTGCCTGTGCTCCACTAGCACCTTGCTAATTCTGGTTTGTCTCCACAGAGTGCCCGACAAGTCTCTCCACATCTCTCAAAACTACACCAGTATATTCTGTGCCAGTGCCTGCCAGTTACAGTCTGTTATCCGCTCCAGCCGTCTGCCATCTGCCAAGTTCCCCACCTCCTGCAGTTCCTGCCAGCCCACCTGTCCTGCTGGGTCAGGTTCTATGTATTCGGGGTCTAACTGGAGGTAGCACCTTGCATCCCTTGGGCACTCCAACCTGGCCCTATTTGAGGGGTCTTGCTATGGGTGTCTGGGGTTTGCATAGTTATGCCCCCTGTTGTGAATTCCGCTCTTGGGCTCCCTCCGGTGGTTATAAGTAGCATTTTTGTGAGTTCTGCTCTTGGGCTCCCTCCTGTGGTTTTGAGTGGTATGGCTGCTTCTTGGATTTAGCATCAGCAGCTGTTCTCACTGATCGTCTTTCTGTCTCGGCTATATTAGTCTGGCTTTATCCCTAATTCAATGTCAGTTGTCAATTGTTGAGCTTGGAGTCATGGCTCTCTGAGGATTTCCCTGCCACTCTGACCATTTCAGCAAAGCTAAGTCCTTGCTTGTCTTTTGCATTTCACTTGTTGTGGACTTTGTTGTTTGGCATTTTCTATGTTTTGCTCATTTGTCCAGCTTATCATTATGGATCTATTTAGCTAAGCTGGAAGCTCTGGGCAGCAGAGTTTGCCCTCCACACCTTTGGTCAGGTGTGAAGATTTTTGCATTTCTCTGCGGTGGACTTTTTCTAGTTTTCATTACTGACCGCACAGTTTTCTGTTCTGTACTAATTCTGTCTAGCTAGTAGTGGCCTCCTTTGCTAAATCTGGTTTCATACTACGTATGTCATTTCCTTCTCCTCTCACAGTCATTATTTGTGGGGGGCTGTCCTATCCTTTGGGGATTTTCTCTGAGGCAAGATAGCTTTCCTGTTTCTACCTTCAGGGATAGCTAGTTCTCCGGCTGTGACGAGGTGTCCTGGGAGTGACAGGAACATCCCACGGCTACTGCTAGTGTCTGTGTTAAGATTAGGAACTGCGGTCGGTATAGTTACCACCTGCCCAGAGCTAGTCGCATGTCGCTCCTTAATCACCAGACCATAACAGTACAACTGGCCTAAAATGAGCTGAATGCATCTCAAAAGAAGGAAAAGAAAAAGAGTTCTGAGCCATTTTTTTTTTCTTTAGTCTGTTTTGTCTTTTTCCTTCCTCTTAATCTCTGGGTGATTCAGGATTTGGATGCGGGCATGGATGTTCAGGGGTTTTTTTCTCGTGTGGATCAGCTTGCTGCAAGAGTACAGAGTATTCAAGATTATGTTGTTCAGACTCTGGCCTTAGAGCCTAGAATTCCTACTACGGATTTGTTTTACGGGGATAGAACTAAGTTTTCGAACTTTAAAAATAACTGCAAATTGTTTTTTGCTCTGAAACCCCGTTCCTCTGGTGACCCCATTCAGCAAGTAAAAATAGTTATTTCTCTGCTGCGTGGTGACCCTCAGGACTGGGCATTCTCCCTTGAGTCAGGGGATCCGGCATTGCTTAATGTAGATGCATTTTTTCAGTCGCTCGGATTATTGTATGACGAACCTAACTCTGTAGAGCATGCTGAGAAAACACTGTTGGCCCTGTGTCAGGGTCAGGAAGCAGCAGAATTATACTGCCAGAAATTTAGAAAATGGTCTGTGCTCACTAAATGGAATGAGGATGCTCTGGCAGCAATTTTCAGAAAGGGTCTTTCTGAAGCCCTTAAGGATGTTATGGTGGGGTTCCCCACGCCTGTTGGTTTGAGCGAGTCTATGTCTCTGGCCATTCAGATTGATCGGCGCCTGCGTGAACGCAAAGTGGTGCACCATATGGCAGCGTCCTCTGAGCAGAGTCCTGAGCCTAGGCAATGTGATAGGATTTTGACTAGAGCGGAACAGAGGGGATACAGATGTCAGAATGGGCTGTGTTTTTACTGTGGGGATTCTGCTCATGCTATTTCTGATTGCCCTAAACGTATTAAGAGGGTCGCTAAATCTGTTACCATTAGTACTGTGCAGCCTAAGTTTCTCTTGTCTGTGACCCTGATTTGCTCATTGTCATCTTTTTCTGTCATGGCATTTGTGGATTCGGGTGCTGCCCTGAACTTAATGGACTTGAATTTGCCAGGCACTGTGGTTTTTCTTTGCAGCCTTTGCAGAGTCCCATACCCTTAAGGGGTATTGATGCTACACAGTTGGCCAAGAATAAACCTCAGTATTGGACTCAGCTGACTATGTGCATGGCTCCAGCACATCAGGAAGATTGTCGTTTTCTGGTGTTGCATAATTTACATGATGTTGTTGTACTGGGGTTTCCATGGTTACAAGTACACAATCCAGTGCTGGATTGGAAATCAATGTCTGTGACTAGTTGGGGTTGTCAAGGGGTACATAGTGACGTTCCTTTAATGTCAATTTCCTCTTCCCCCTCTTCTGATGTTCCTGAATTTTTGTCAGATTTCCAGGATGTATTCGATGAGCCCAAGTCCAGTTCCCTTCCTCCACATAGGGACTGTGATTGTGCTATTGACTTGATTCCTGGCTGTAAGTTCCCTAAGGGCCGACTTTTCAATCTGTCTGTGCCAGAGCATGCAGCCATGCGGAGCTATGTAAAGGAGTCTTTAGAGAAGGGGCATATTCGGCTGTCTTCGTCACCATTGGGAGCGGGATTCTTTTTTGTTGCCAAGAAGGATGGCTCCTTGAGACTCCTTTACATAGCTCCGCATGGCTGCATGCTCTGGCACAGACAGATTGAAAAGTCGGCCCTTAGGGAACTTACAGCCAGGAATCAAGTCAATAGCACAATCACAGTCCCTATGTGGAGGAAGGGAACTGGACTTGGGCTCATCGAATACATCCTGGAAATCTGACAAAAATTCAGGAACATCAGAAGATCAGATCAGAAGATTAATAAGATCACGGTCAAATTCCAATACCCTTTACCTTTGCTCTCTGATTTGTTTGCTCGGATTAAGGGGCTAGTTGGTTTACCAAGATTGACCTTCGAGGGGCATATAATCTTGTTCGTATTAAACAGGGTGACGAATGGAAAACTGCATTTAATATGCCCGAAGGCCATTTTGAATACCTGGTGATGCCTTTCGGGCTTTCTAATGCTCCTTCTGTATTTCAGTCCTTTATGCATGATATTTTCCGCAATTATCTTGACAAATTCTTGATTGTGTATTTGGATGATATTTTGATTTTTTCCAATGATTGGGAGTCTCATGTGAAGCAGGTCAGGATGGTATTCCAGATCCTTCGTGATAATGCTCTATTTGTGAAGGGGTCTAAGTGCCTATTTGGAGTTCAGAAGGTCTCTTTTTTGGAGTTTATTTTTTCACCTTCGTCTATAGAAATGGATCCTGTTAAGGTCCAAGCCATTCATGACTGGATTCAACCCACATCTGTGAAGAGCCTTCAGAAATTTTTGGGCTTTGCTAATTTTTATCGCCGTTTCATTGCCAACTTCTCTGTGTGGTTAAACCCCTGACCGATTTGACGAAGAAAGGCGCTGATGTGACTAATTGGTCCTCTGAGGCTGTTGAGGCCTTTCAGGAGCTTAAACGCCGATTTACTTCTGCCCCTGTCTTACGTCAGCCGGATGTTTCTCTTCCTTTTCAGGTTGAGGTTGACGCTTCTGAGATTGGGGCAGGGGCCGTTTTGTCACAGAGGAATTCTGATGGTTCCTTGATGAAGCCATGTGCCTTCTTTTCCCGAAAGTTTTCGCCTGCGGAACGCAATTATGATGTCGGCAATCGGGAGCTGTTGGCTATGAAGTGGGCATTTGAGGAATGGCGACATTGGCTTGAGGGAGCCAAGCACCGCATTGTGGTCTTGACCGATCATAAGAATCTGATTTACCTCGAGTCGGCCAAGCGGCTGAACCCTAGACAGGCTCGGTGGTCCCTGTTTTTCTCCCGTTTTGATTTTGTGGTCTCATATCTTCCAGGATCTAAGAATGTTAAGGCGGATGCCCTCTCTAGGAGTTTTTTGCCTGATTCTCCTGGAGTCCTTGAGCCGGTTGGCATTCTTAGGGAAGGGGTGATTCTGTCTGCCATCTCCCCTGATTTGCGGCGGGCGCTTCAGGAATTTCAGGCTGATAAACCTGGCCGCTGTCCTGTGGGGAAGCTGTTTGTTCCTGATAGATGGACAAGTAAGGTAATTTCTGAGGTCCATTGTTCTGTGTTGGCTGGTCATCCTGGAATTTTTGGTACCAGAGATTTGGTTGCTAGGTCCTTTTGGTGGCCTTCCTTGTCGCAGGATGTGCGTTCTTTTGTGCAGTCCTGTGGGACTTGTGCCCGGGCTAAGCCTTGCTGTTCCCGCGCTAGTGGGTTGCTTTTGCCTTTGCCTGTCCCGGAGAGGCCTTGGACGCATATTTCCATGGACTTTATTTCGGATCTTCCTGTGTCCCAGAGGATGTCTGTTATCTGGGTGGTTTGTGACCGGTTCTCTAAAATGGTCCATTTGGTACCTTTGCCTAAATTGCCTTCCTCCTCTGATTTGGTTCCATTATTTTTTCAGCATGTGGTTCGTTTGCATGGCATTCCAGAGAATATTGTGTCTGACAGAGGTTCCCAGTTTGTTTCCAGGTTTTGGCGGGCCTTTTGTGCTAAGATGGGCATTAATTTGTCTTTTTCTTCGGCGTTCCATCCTCAGACAAATGGCCAAACTGAGCGAACTAATCAAACCTTGGAAACCTATTTGAGATGCTTTGTGTCTGCTGATCAGGATGATTGGGTGGCTTTCTTGCCGTTGGCCGAGTTTGCCCTTAATAATCGGGCCAGTTCGGCTACCTTGGTTTCGCCTTTCTTTTGTAATTTTGGTTTCCATCCTCGTTTTTCTTCAGGACAGGTTGAGCCTTCTGATTGTCCTGGTGTGGATTCTGTGATGGACAGGTTGCAGCAGATTTGGATTCATGTGGTAGACAATTTGACATTGTCCCAGGAAAAGCCTCAGCGTTTTGCTAACCGCCGTCGGTATGTTGGTCCTCGGCTTCGTGTGGGGGATTTGGTCTGGTTATCCTCTCGTCATGTTCCTATGAAGGTTTCTTCCCCTAAGTTCAAGCCTCGGTTTATTGGTCCTTATAAGATTTCTGAGATTATCGATCCAGTGTCTTTTCGTTTGGTGTTGTGAAATTGGATTTTGGGCTCCCCCGGTGGCCACTGGTGGAATTGAACTGGTGTGCATCATCCCCTCTGTTCACCTGTTTCCATCAGGATATGGGAGTCGCTATTTAACCTTGCTCCTCTGTCACTTCCATGCCGGTCAACATTGTAATCAGAAGCCTTTCTGTGCATGTTCCTGCTGCTAGACAACTCCCAGCTAAGTTGGACTTTAGTCCTCGTTTGTTTTTGCATTTTGTTCCAGTTCACAGCTGTAGTTTCGTTTCTGTGTCTGGAAAGCTCTTGTGATCTGAAATTGCCACTCTGATGTTATGAGTTAATACTAGAGTCTTAAAGTAATTTCAGGATGGTATTTTGATAGGGTTTTCAGCTGACCATGAAAGTGCCCTTTCTGTCTTCCTGCTATCTAGTAAGCGGACCTCAATTTTGCTAAACCTATTTTCATACTACGTTTGTCATTTCATCTAAAATCACCGCCAATATATGTGGGGGGCCTCTGTCTGCCTATCGGGGAAATTTCTCTAGAGGTGAGCCAGGACTATATTTTCCTCTGCCAGGATTAGTTAGTCCTCCGGCCGGCGCTGGGCGTCTAGGGATAAAAACGTAGGCAACGCTACCCGGCTACTGTTAGTTGTGCGGCAGGTTTAGTTCATGGTCAGTTTAGTTTCCATCCTTCCAAGAGCTAGTACTAATGTTTGCTGGGCTATGTTCTCTTGCCATTGAGAACCATAATAGTTTGACCGGCCCAAAAAGGGTTAAATTAATTGACAGAGAAAGGAGAGAAAAGAGAAGTCTGCTGAAGATTTTTTTTTTTTTTTCCTTCCCTTCAGTTCTGAGTGTGCTTGTAATTGAATCTCTTGCAAGTCTGCCTATATTGCAGCCTTTCTCTCTCTCTCTCTCCTTCTAATCCTGGAATGGCTCTGTGTTCACCTGTTTAAAATGGATATTCAGAGCTTAGCTGCAGGTTTGAATAATCTCACCACGAAAGTTCAAAATTTACAAGATTTTGTTGTTCATGTTCCTATATCTGAACCTAGAATTCCTTTGCCTGAATTTTTCTCGGGGAATAGATCTTGCTTTCAAAATTTCAAAAATAATTGCAAGTTGTTTTTGTCCCTGAAATCTCGCTCTGCTGGAGATCCTGCTCAGCAGGTCAGGATTGTGATTTCCTTGCTCCGGGGCGACCCTCAGGATTGGGCTTTTGCATTGGCTCCAGGGGATCCTGCGTTGCTCAATGTGGATGCGTTTTTTCTGGCCTTGGGGTTGCTTTATGAGGAACCTCAGTTAGAGCTTCAGGCGGAAAAGGCCTTGATGTCCCTATCTCAGGGGCAAGACGAAGCTGAAATATACTGCCAGAAATTCCGTAAATGGGCTGTGCTTACTCAGTGGAATGAGTGCGCCCTGGCGGCGAATTTCAGAGAGGGTCTCTCTGATGCCATTAAGGATGTTATGGTGGGGTTCCCTGTGCCTGCGGGTCTGAATGAGTCCATGACAATGGCTATCCAGATCGATAGGCGTCTGCGGGAGCGCAAACCTGTGCACCATTTGGCGGTGTCTACTGAGAAGACGCCAGAGAATATGCAATGTGATAGAATTCTGTCCAGAAGTGAACGGCAGAATTTAAGACGAAAAAATGGGTTGTGCTTCTATTGCGGTGATTCAACTCATGTTATATCAGCATGCTCTAAGCGTACTAAGAAGCTTGATAAGTCTGTTTCAATTGGCACTTTACAGTCTAAGTTTATTCTATCTGTGACCCTGATTTGTTCTTTATCATCTATTACCGCGGATGCCTATGTCGACTCTGGCGCCGCTTTGAGTCTTATGGATTGGTCCTTTGCCAAACGCTGTGGGTATGATTTGGAGCCTCTTGAAACTCCTATACCCCTGAAGGGGATTGACTCCACCCCATTGGCTAGTAATAAACCACAATACTGGACACAAGTAACTATGCGGATTAATCCGGATCATCAGGAGATTATTCGCTTTCTTGTGCTGTATAACCTACATGATGTGTTGGTGCTTGGATTGCCATGGCTGCAATCTCATAACCCAGTCCTTGACTGGAAAGCTATGTCTGTGTTAAGCTGGGGATGTAAGGGGACGCATGGGGACGTACCTGTGGTTTCCATTTCATCATCTATTCCCTCTGAGATTCCTGAATTCTTGACTGAATATCGTGACGTTTTTGAAGAACCTAAGCTTGGTTCATTACCTCCGCACCGGGAGTGCGATTGTGCCATAGATTTGATTCCGGGTAGTAAATACCCTAAGGGTCGTTTATTTAATCTGTCTGTGCCTGAACATGCTGCTATGCGAGAATATATAAAGGAGTCCTTGGAAAAGGGACATATTCGTCCTTCGTCATCTCCCTTAGGAGCCGGTTTTTTCTTTGTGGCTAAGAAAGATGGCTCTTTGAGACCGTGTATTGATTATCGGCTTTTGAATAAAATCACGGTTAAATATCAATATCCGTTGCCACTGCTGACTGATTTGTTTGCTCGCATAAAGGGGGCCAAGTGGTTCTCTAAGATAGATCTCCGTGGGGCGTATAATTTGGTGCGAATTAAGCAGGGGGATGAGTGGAAGACCGCATTTAATACGCCCGAGGGCCACTTTGAGTATTTGGTGATGCCTTTTGGTCTTTCAAATGCCCCTTCAGTCTTTCAGTCCTTTATGCATGACATTTTCCGTGATTATTTGGATACATTTATGATTGTGTATCTGGATGATATTTTGATTTTTTCGGATGACTGGGACTCTCATGTCCAGCAGGTCAGGAGGGTTTTTCAGGTTTTGCGGTCTAATTCCTTGTGTGTGAAGGGTTCTAAGTGCGTTTTTGGGGTTCAAAAGATTTCCTTTTTGGGATATATTTTTTCCCCCTCTTCCATCGAGATGGATCCTGTCAAGGTTCAGGCTATTTGTGATTGGACGCAACCCTCTTCTCTTAAGAGTCTTCAGAAATTTTTGGGCTTTGCTAACTTTTATCGTCGATTTATTGCTGGTTTTTCTGATGTTGTTAAACCATTGACTGATTTGACTAAGAAGGGTGCTGATGTTGCTGATTGGTCCCCTGCTGCTGTGGAGGCCTTTCGGGAGCTTAAGCGCCGCTTTTCTTCCGCCCCTGTGTTGCGTCAGCCTGATGTTGCTCTTCCTTTTCAGGTTGAGGTCGACGCTTCTGAAATCGGAGCTGGGGCAGTTTTGTCGCAGAGAAGTTCCGATTGTTCCGTGATGAGACCTTGTGCCTTTTTCTCGCGTAAATTTTCGCCCGCCGAGCGGAATTATGATGTTGGGAATCGGGAGCTTTTGGCCATGAAGTGGGCTTTTGAGGAGTGGCGTCATTGGCTTGAGGGGGCTAGACATCAGGTGGTGGTATTGACTGACCACAAAAATCTAATTTATCTTGAGTCCGCCAGACGCCTGAATCCTAGACAGGCGCGCTGGTCGTTGTTTTTCTCTCGGTTTAATTTTGTGGTGTCCTACCTGCCGGGTTCTAAGAATGTTAAGGCGGATGCCCTTTCTAGGAGTTTTGAGCCTGACTCCCCTGGTAACTCTGAACCTACAGGTATCCTTAAGGATGGAGTGATATTGTCTGCCGTTTCTCCAGACCTGCGGCGGGCCTTGCAGGAGTTTCAGGCGGATAGACCTGATCGTTGCCCACCTGGTAGACTGTTTGTTCCTGATGATTGGACCAGTAAAGTCATTTCTGAGGTTCATTCTTCTGCGTTGACAGGTCATCCTGGAATCTTTGGTACCAGGGATTTGGTGGCAAGGTCCTTCTAGTGGCCTTCCCTGTCTCGAGATGTGCGAGGCTTTGTGCAGTCTTGTGACGTTTGTGCTCGGGCCAAGCCTTGTTGTTCTCGGGCTAGTGGATTGTTGTTGCCCTTGCCTATCCCGAAGAGGCCCTGGACGCACATCTCGATGGATTTTATTTCGGATCTTCCTGTTTCTCAGAAGATGTCTGTCATCTGGGTGGTGTGTGACCGTTTCTCTAAGATGGTCCATTTGGTTCCCCTGCCTAAGTTGCCTTCTTCTTCCGAGTTGGTTCCTCTGTTTTTTCAAAATGTGGTCCGTTTGCATGGTATTCCGGAGAATATCGTTTCTGACAGAGGAACCCAATTCGTGTCTAGATTTTGGCGAGCATTCTGTGCTAGGATGGGCATAGATTTGTCTTTCTCGTCTGCTTTCCATCCTCAGACAAATGGCCAGACCGAGCGGACGAATCAGACCTTGGAGACATATTTGAGGTGTTTTGTGTCTGCAGATCAGGATGATTGGGTTGCTTTTTTGCCTTTAGCGGAGTTTGCCCTCAATAATCGGGCCAGCTCTGCCACCTTGGTGTCTCCTTTTTTCTGTAATTCGGGGTTTCATCCTCGATTTTCTTCTGGTCAGGTGGAATCTTCGGATTGTCCTGGAGTGGATGCTGTGGTGGAGAGGTTGCATCAGATTTGGGGGCAGGTAGTGGACAATTTGAAGTTGTCCCAGGAGAAGACTCAGCTTTTTGCCAACCGCCGGCGTCGGGTTGGTCCTCGGCTTTGTGTTGGGGACTTGGTGTGGTTGTCTTCTCGTTTTGTCCCTATGAGGGTTTCTTCTCCTAAGTTTAAGCCTCGGTTCATCGGCCCGTACAAGATATTGGAGATTCTTAACCCTGTGTCCTTCCGTTTGGACCTCCCTGCATCTTTTTCTATTCATAATGTTTTTCATCGGTCATTGTTGCGCAGGTATGAGGTACCGGTTGTGCCTTCCGTTGAGCCTCCTGCTCCGGTGTTGGTTGAGGGCGAGTTGGAGTACGTTGTGGAAAAAATCTTGGACTCCCGTGTTTCCAGACGGAAACTCCAGTATCTGGTCAAATGGAAGGGATACGGTCAGGAGGATAATTCTTGGGTGACTGCCTCTGATGTTCATGCCTCCGATCTGGTCCGTGCCTTTCATAGGGCTCATCCTGATCGCCCTGGTGGTTCTGGTGAGGGTTCGGTGCCCCCTCCTTGAGGGGGGGTACTGTTGTGAAATTGGATTTTGGGCTCCCCCGGTGGCCACTGGTGGAATTGAACTGGTGTGCATCATCCCCTCTGTTCACCTGTTTCCATCAGGATGTGGGAGTCGCTATTTAACCTTGCTCCTCTGTCACTTCCATGCCGGTCAACATTGTAATCAGAAGCCTTTCTGTGCATGTTCCTGCTGCTAGACAACTCCCAGCTAAGTTGGACTTTAGTCCTCGTTTGTTTTTGCATTTTGTTCCAGTTCACAGCTGTAGTTTCGTTTCTGTGTCTGGAAAGCTCTTGTGATCTGAAATTGCCACTCTGATGTTATGAGTTAATACTAGAGTCTTAAAGTAATTTCAGGATGGTATTTTGATAGGGTTTTCAGCTGACCATGAAAGTGCCCTTTCTGTCTTCCTGCTATCTAGTAAGCGGACCTCAATTTTGCTAAACCTATTTTCATACTACGTTTGTCATTTCATCTAAAATCACCGCCAATATATGTGGGGGGCCTCTGTCTGCCTATCGGGGAAATTTCTCTAGAGGTGAGCCAGGACTATATTTTCCTCTGCCAGGATTAGTTAGTCCTCCGGCCGGCGCTGGGCGTCTAGGGATAAAAACGTAGGCAACGCTACCCGGCTACTGTTAGTTGTGCGGCAGGTTTAGTTCATGGTCAGTTTAGTTTCCATCCTTCCAAGAGCTAGTACTAATGTTTGCTGGGCTATGTTCTCTTGCCATTGAGAACCATAATAGTTTGGCCCTTCCAGCTTCTTTTGCCATCCACAATGTTTTCCATAGATCTTTGTTGTGGAGATATGTGGTACCCGTTGTTCCATCTGTTGATCCTCCTGCCCCGGTGTTGGTTGAGGGGGAGTTGGAATATGTGGTTGAGAAAATTTTGGATTCTCGTTTTTCGAGGCGGAGGCTTCAGTATCTTGTCAAGTGGAAGGGTTATGGCCAGGAGGATAATTCTTGGGTGGTTGCCTCCGATGTCCATGCCGCCGATTTGGTTCGTGCTTTCCATTTGGCTCGTCCTGATCGGCCTGGGGGCTCTGGTGAGGGTTCGGTGACCCCTCCTCCTTAGAATTAAGGACGAGCTGGCAGGTCGGGACATCCCTATGTGTCTGGATGACCTGATATCCCTGGCGACCTGAATTGATCTCCAACTTCAAGAGCGCTCCAGGAAGACTAAGCGGGAGAAGAGACCTTTTCGCCTGGCACCCAGTTTAATAACTCTGCTTCTTCCCCAGAGCCTATGCAGGTTGAATATGTGGACTTGGCTAAGCAGCGCCAGGAGGTACGCCGCTTGGAGGGGAGGTATTTCTACTGTGGCAGCTCCGAGCATTTGATCCTCGTATGTCCTGAGAGGACGGGAAACTCCAGAGCCTAGTGTCAGTAGGAGAGGCTTCCCTGGGTGAGGACCGTTCCTATCCTTCCCTGCTGTGTCCTTTGACACTGTCAGTTTTTACGTGGCAGGCTACCTGGACTTTCCCCTGAGGAAGCCACGCTGTCTGGCGATACGTGTTGGGTTTCTCCCCCTCCTCTATGATGTGACCTGGTTACTCTTTCTCCAGGATCCTGTATGTCTTATGCAGCCTTACTCTTTCTTTTCTCTCCTTTAACCCTCTGTTTATTTCCCAGAGGGTCATTTTTTTAACCATCTCTCAGGATTACTGAACTCCTCTTAGGGGGGTTATAAGGCTTATTTACTTAATCATTATTATTATTTTACTATATTTTCTGAGTCTGCAGGCCTTATCCTGTTGAGTTATTTTTGTCATTGGTACCACGATTGGATTTTGTCATCACATTTGCTGCTATCTGTTAATTTGCAGGATTTATTATGGTGAGCCTCATTAGCTCTGGTTACCATCTTGAGTAGCCTAGTGTGTTTTATCTTAACACACTCCCGGTGCTCATACTGGAGGAAGGTCTCTTTGTGTGTGGGGGCACTTACAAGACCCTCCACACTGTTGTTCATTTGTTAACCTTGTATTTTTTTTAATTGTTTTTAACTTGTTTGTGGCTTGTCTAACTTTAATTGTCTTAATAAAATTAATATTGTTATTTGTTATATTGTTTGTGGTGATCCTTACCTTTACACGCTACTTTCTTCTCTTTGGTCTCAGATATATTTTTTAGCGTGTGGTTGGTGATCCCATATATTAACCATTAGTAGTGCCCTCAGGTTTTTTGTCTCTATTAGGCTACCTGGATTCCGGGACCGCTGGGAACTTCATTCAGCAAGCCGTGGTGGACCGTTACCAGATTCCGGTCCAGTGTCTCCAGAACCCCGTGTTGGTGACTTCTGTGGATGGCAGAGCCCTGACTGAACCTGTTTGTTTCCAGACAAAGCCAGTGGAACTTTGGGTAGCTCTGACACATGCTGAGAGAATCTATTTCATGTTTTGCCTGGTTTGTCTCATCCCTTGCTTTTAGGTTTACCTTGGCTACAAGCACACAATCCCGTGTTAAACTGGAGGACCGGCGAAGTCCTCCGCTGGAGAAACTCCTGTTTCAACAGGTGCCTCGCTCCCATCCATCTGGTTTGCGCCCCCCGTGGCGTCAACTACCCTACCGGGTTTACCATCCTCCTAGTGGTCATTCGCCGATGTCTTCGATAAGAAAGAGGTGGAGATGCTGCCTCCTTACCGGTCGTATGACTGTCCCATCGATCTGCTCCCAGGGACGTTGAATCTATCCATTGTCCCAAGCTGAAACCCAAGCCATGTCAGAATACATCAAGGAGAACCAAGCCAGAGGATTCATTCGGAAGTCATCTTCTCCAGCAGGCGCAGGTTTCTTCTTTGTTAAGAAGAAGGATGGATCCTTACAGCCCTGTATCGATTATAGGGGTCTGAACCAGATTACGGTAAAATACAAATACCCGTTGCCACTTATTTTGGAATTGTTTGACCGTCTCAGAGGAGCCAAGATGTTCACTAAGCTGGATCTCAGAGGGGTTTATAACTTGATCTGCATATGCCAAGGAGACAAGTGGAAGATGGCCTTCAACACCCGAGATGGCCACTATGAATACCGGGTTATGCCATTTGGCCTCAGTAATGCTCCCGCGGTCATGCATGAGTTTGTGAACAATATTTTTCAGGGACCTCCTCTATTCTTGTGTAGTTGTCTACTTGGATGACATCTTAATCTATTCCTCAGATTTAGTTACTCACTGGAGGGATGTTCATCAGGTCTTGCAGAGGCTCAGGGAGAGCAGGCTGTATGCCAAGTTGGAGAAATGTGTCTTCAAGCAATCCTCTCTGCCCTTTCTTGTCTATATTGTCTCATCCACATGTCTGAAGATGGATCCAGAGAAGCTAGCCTCTATCCTCAAATGGCCTCGCCCGATCGGGGTTAAAGCGATTCAACGGTTCCTGGGTTTCGCAAACTATTACTGTCAATAGATTCCACACTTTTCATCTTGGGTGGCTCCCATCTCGGCTCTATCTCGTAAAGGTGCCAACCCCAAGGATTGGTCTCCTAAGGTGGAGGAGGCCTTTACTTCGCTGAAAAAAGCCTTCTCTTCTGAGCCTGTCCTCCATCGACTGGTCGCAGATAGACAATTCTTCCTTGAGGTGGATGCTTCCTCCACAGGTGCTGGGGTGGTCCTCACTCAAAAGACTTCCACCGGGCGTATGGTCTCTTGTGGCTTCTTCTCGAAGATTTTTTCCGCTTCTGAGAGGAACTATTCCATTGGGGATCGAGAACTGCTGGCAGTCAAGTTGACCCTGCAAGAGTGGTGTTTTCTTCTCGAGGGAGCAGCCCATCAGGTTGTCATATTCACTGACCATAAAAACCTAGCTTACCTCCAGTCTGCACAGAGGCTGAATCCACGCCAGGCCAGGTGGTCCTTGTTCTTTGCTCAATTCAAATTCATTCTGCAATTTCGTCCTGCCAGCAAGAATGTAAACGCCAATGCACTCTCTAGGGCCTTTCTGCCTCCCAATTTGTGGGAGGAGCCACAACACATCAATCTGTCTCGGGTTCCTCCTGAAAAAACCTTAGTATCCAGTTCGTACAGGAGGTGGATTCTTCAGTATGGTCACTCTTCCAAGTTGGCAGGTCATGCCGGACTGAAGAAAACTTTGCAATTAATTTCCCGTTACTATTGGTGGCCTACCATGGGAAAAGACATCGGGGAGTACATCTCAGCTTGTTCCTCCTGTGCCTGAAACAAGACTGCAAAGCGCCTTCCATTCGGACCCCTTCTGACGATTCCCATTCCTTCAGTCCTCTGGCAGCTATGGACTTTATTACAGACCTCACCGTCTCCTCCGGCTGCTCCGTTATCTGGCTTGTGGTGGATCGCTTTTCGAAGATGGCTCACTTTATTCCTCTGTCTGGTCTTCCGTCTGCTCCTGAAGTTGCAGACTACTTTATTCAGCATATTTTCCGTCTCCATGGGTCTCCACATTGTGTCCGACAGGGGTGTTCAGTTCACTTTGAAGTTTTGGAGGGCAGTCTGTAAAATAATGAATGTGAAGTTGGATTTCTCTTCTACTTATCACCCTCAATCCAGTGGTCAGGTGGAGGGGATCAATCAGATCATATTCAGATTCCTGTGTCACTTCATCAACGTGCATCACGATGACTGAGTCAAGTCGCTACCCTGGGCGGAGTTCTCCTATAGCAATCATATAAGTGAGTCCCCTACTAAATCTCCTTTCCAGATTGTCTTTGGACTCCAACCCGGATTCCTCTTCCGATCTCTGGGCCTTTGGGCATTCCTGCTGATGACACCCTTATGGAGGATTTCCATAAAGTGTGGAGAGACACCAAGATTGCTCTACAGAGGGCGTCACAACTCATGAAGTAGCATGCCGCCAAAAGACGTCTGGACTCTCTGACCTTTCAGCCTGGGGATAAAGTGTGGCTCTCTTCCAAGTACATCCGTCTGAAGATACATTCATACAAATTGGGACCTCGCTTCATCGGTCCCTTTGAGGTCTTGAAACAAATTAATACTGTCACCTACAAGTTGAAATTGCCTGCTTCTTTGCGTGTGCCTAACTCTTTTCATGTTTCCCTTCTCAAACCGGTAATCTGGAGCTCGTTCTTTAAGGACCTGAGTACCACTCCAGATCCCGTCAGTGAGGAGGATGTCTTTGAGGTAGAACATATTTGACCTCAAAAAGGATAAGGGGAAAGACCTTTTTTAAGTGGTCTGGAAGGGCTTCGGTCTTGAGGAGAAGTCTTGGGAGCCCAAAGAAAATATCCAGGCCCCTCTCTTACTGAAGAGATTTTTTGCCGGCTTGAAGATGGGGCGTAAAGTGGGTAGTGTAGCGCCTCTGCTCCGTGCCCGGTCCACCTTCCAGTACTCACCTGGTACCTCAGGCCGTCGCTTCAGCACAGTGCCCAGCGGGGACACCAGACTTCTGGGGTTCCCGTCCCTTGCCCCATACTGCCGGCTCCTGCCTCTGCTTCCTGGACGCTGCGCGCGGGCCTATAGGTTTCCTGGAGCAGCTCTGAGGGTGCGCACACTCCTGGTCTCTTAAAGAGACAGAGCGCCTTTTTCAAAAATTGTTCTCAGCCAATGGCTGGGTGTCTTGTATTATTTCAGGCACCTCTGCCCTTAGGGAAGTGCCTGAGCAACAAGTGTTTCCTGTTGCTATTTCCAGGTTCTCTGTTCCTGCGTGCCTATGCTCCTCTAGCACCTTGCTAATCCCGGTTTGTCTCCGCAGAGTGCCCGCCAAGTCTCTCCACATCTCCCTGGACTACACCAGTACCTTCTGCGCCAGTGCCTGCCAGTTACAGTCCATTACCCGCTCCAGCTGTCTGCCATGTTCTCCATATTCTGCAGTTCCTGCCAACCCGCCTGTCCCGCTGGGTCAGCTTCTACGTGTTTGGGGTCTAACTGGAGGTAACACCTTGCGTCCCTAGGGCATTCCAACATGGCCGTGTTTGAGGGGTCTTGCTACGGGTGTCTGGGGTTCGCATAGTTACGCCCCCTTTGGAGCCCCCCCCCCAGATAGTGGTCTTGTGGTTCCACAAAATTTTCATTAAACGAATGTTCGCTTCACCATGTGTGCCTCAGCTTCCATTCGTTACGAATATGTGTATACCCAGCTGTACGATCATTGCTAACTCCACGATAACCCTACTCTCCTCGCTGCCAACAACAATCCTGTTTTTAACCCAATAAATAAATGCAGGCCGATTGGACACCATTCTTCTTTTGAGGATCACACCATCACGGTGTTCCATCCCCTCTCCCTCAGAGTAACAGTTATATACCAACCCCCAGGCTCATCCACCCACTTCCTTGACCACTTTTATGTGTTGCGGCCACACTTCATGTCCTCAGGATTGACAACCCTTATCCTGGGAGACTTCATCAGCTCCACCTCCCCTACTGCATCCCAGCTTCTATCTCTAGACAATTCTCGTGGCCTCTCACAACTTTCAAACTCTGAGACAGACAAAAATGGTAACACCCCTGATTTGTACTTTGTCCGGCTCAGTTCAATCTCCTACCTAGATAACTCACCTCTTACCCTTTGTCCCCCATGAAATTAGGAGTATAACCACAACTTAGACATTTTTAGGTGCTCCCTAAAAACACGTGTTTAGGGCTGCCTATCACATTCCCTAATCAAAGTCCTTTTTATATATATATAGCTTATTCTCTACTCTGAACATAGTTCACCATCAAATTCAACCGTACCCATAAGGCTTATGCAGCCTTTATCTACCTCCTATTTCCTCAATAGGGTTGTACCATCATTGTAAATAATCACCTGTAATTGTTGTCACTCCCACCTCTTGAATTATTTGATTATCTTAAACTTGATAACTTTTGACTGTTTTATATGAACTGCTGACTCATAAAGCTATTTGGAATGTGTTTGTGATATATAAATAAAGGTTATTATTACTAGTAGATTGAAGATGGTGAAATTCAAGCTATTAACTTTGCCATGTGTGGGACTAAAGAATCTTTTACGTGATGTGATGCTGCGATCACTAGCGGGTTGGGAAATACTCGCTTGGCAACAGGATAAACGTAGACAGGCACAGTTTTTCACATAAACAGTCTATTTTGGTTTATTCAAGCATCATAAACTCCTGTAGACCATGTTACCCATCACAGACCTCACATAGTCCTTAGCACTTCATAGTATACGGCTTTGAAACGCAGTCACTAAACACGCTGAACCTCTTTGTCCAGTTATCGTGGGCGACCGCACGCCGAACAGTTCATTAATGTCCATGGAACACAACAGGAACCAACACACGACATTAGGTTGCAGTCTCTAAACATGCTGGACCTTACTCCGTCCAGTTACCATGGGTGACTGCACAGTTCCTCATACTCTGGGTTACCTTCCTGGAGCTTCTGCTCCACACACTGACCGCCTGTCAGTCCTCTCTCCTGGGGAATCTGTCATACTGGGATCGCTGTCCTTGTGACCAGGGCACTCACGACAGTCCAGACATGCAGAAGAAATGGTAGCTTCCCCAATGCAGTACCATCACTGACTCTGCAAGCATGGCCTCTCTGTGCGCTATTCAGGACGTCGGTCCTAAACTGGGACCATCCAACACACAGGCCTTCAGGTCCAAGGCCTCCCCATGTGTTCTTCAGGGATCCGGTACTACTCCCAAGACCTCCCAACACTGAGGCCTTTCAGGACCTTACAGACGGACCAATCAGGTCCATACATTCTCCAACATGTGACCATACCATGGTCACATTATATACTTGTAACCACTCCCATAGATGGGAGGTGTGTGTGGTTAAAAAAACACCATAAGAGGAAAGACCTCCACTATTCTAAACAAAAAAACACCAGTATACAGGCAGAGATGCTTACCTGTTCAAGGCCTCCAACAATTGCACTAACCAAGGTACAGCGGACCCAAGTTAAGATGGCAAATACACAGGTGCAATAATACCGATAATGCAGCTATCCTACAATCAGGAATTGGCCGCTTGGTGCACCTGTGCAAACAAATAGTCTGTATGTGGCGTGTTCACACAGGAATGCAAAGTATATGGCTCAGTATATGGCTTTACTTGGGTCCGCTGTACCTTGGTTAGTGCAATTGTTGGAGGCCTTGAACAGGTAAGCATCTCTGCCTGTATACTGGTGTTTTTTTGTTTAGAATAGTGGAGGTCTTTCCTCTTATGGTGTTTTTTTAGATTAGGACTGCCAATATGTAAGGACCCTTGACGCGGGTTGGCAGCTTAAATATTGTGGCCATAATATCGACCAATACCTTGCATACATTGTTATGTTTTTGGTGCACTGTATATTTTTCCAGGGTGCGGCTGGGCCCTAGATGGCTCTGTACACTGTGGCCTCTGTTCACACAGGATGCATTATGGTGAGCCCACTATATATATATGGCGTCATTAATAGGCTCTGAGCCATATACTTTGCATTCCTGTGTGAACATGCCACATACAGACTATTTGTTTGCACAGGTGCACCAAGCGGCCAATTCCTAATTGTAAGATGGCTGCATTATCGGTATTATTGCACCTGTGTATTTGCCATCTTAACTTGGGTCCGCTGTACCTTGGTTAGTGCAATTGTTAGAGGCCTTGAACAGGTAAGCATCTCTGCCTGTATACTGGTGTGTGTGGTTAGTCAGACCCGCCCAGCTCTCTGACTAACCCTGTAAGCCTCCCTCTAAAGTAAACAAACACTTGTGGAACTACAGGTCCCAGAACATTGCTTCAGGCTTACAGCGCAGACTCCCTCTGCGACACATACCGGCCATTTACAATCATGCCGGACACTGTTTCACAAACCCAGTTATGCCTCCATGCATATCCTGAGAACATACAGCGCCCCCTAGCTGTAACAGGTCACTGCATCACAGTGAGCACAACTGCACAAACGACGATTTGCTGCTGTGCTGACACAGGGTGGAGTAGGGTGAACACGACAAGCTGCTGGACTGTGAGAGAGTTGCAGGCGGGGATTTGATGGTGGATTGAGAAAGATGGGGTGTGCTTGGTATGTAAGATCAGTCAAAAACAGCATGCATGTCCAATTCCATATCAGCTGACAAGCTCTCAATCACCCCAACTGTAGGGGGTAAACAAGTGGAGGTTCTTCGGCCTCTGTGACAACACTTGCCACGGTGAGGGAGGAGGAAGAATCAGAAGATGCGGTTGATGGGGTGGACTGTGGTTGGCGAGACCCGCTAGTCTGCATTTTAGCACAATGACATTCCCAGACTAACGCATGTTGATTGCACATGTGCCAGTTCATGCATGTGGAGCGCCCGCTAGGACCCTGGGGTACTCGCTCTGGGTCCGGTGGTCATTAAAGGGGTGGTCACGGTGGCAGTGACCCATTCCGTGGCCCTGGGCTTCCAAGTAAAAGGAAAGAACTTTAAGGGGTTATTTGAATAAAGAGTGTTTGTGACGCCACCTGTGGCATTTGGTCAGGGATGACCGATGCTGCTTAACCCCTTTCTGCCATATGACATACTATCCCATCGAGGTGACCTGAGACTTAATTCCCAGGGATCGCATATTACGTCATGGACGATCAGCCGCACTCACGGGGGAAGCGCGGCCGATCACCACTGAGTGACATCCAGCACTACGCGCCAGGAGCGGTCACGGACAAACATGATCGCAGCGTTCCAGTGGCATAGGGAAGCATAGCGTAGGGAGGGGGTTCCCTGCGTGCTTCCCTGAGATGAGACCCTCGGAACAACGCGATGTGATCGCGTTGGTCCGAGCGTCTCCTCCCTGCAGGCCCCGGATCCAAAATGGCCGCGGGGCTCCTTCAGGGAGGTGGCATGCAAGCGCCTGCTAAAAGCAGGTGCCGGCAAGCCTGCAGCACTGCCTGTCAGATCGCTGATCTGACACAGTGCTCTGCAGTGTCAGATCAGCGATCTAACACTATATAGTCATGTCCCCCCGGGACAAAGTAAAATATATTTATATATATTTCCATGCGAAAAAAAAAATCCTAAATAAAGAAAAAAAAATATTGTTCCAATAAATACATTTCTTTATCTAAATAAAAAAACAATAAAAGTACATATATTTAGTATCGCCGCGTCCGTAACGACCCGACCTATAAAACTGTCCCACTAGTTAACCCCTTCAGTAAACACCATAAAAAAAAGAGGCAAAAAACAACGCTTTATTACACTGGTCAACGCAATTTTTCTGGCAAAAGGTTTTAAAACATATTTTAAGTCAATTTTGGCTGCTGATTACGAATATGAACTCCGTTTTTGCCTATCACATCAGGATTTAGAGATATTTTCAATTTTTGATGAAAATTACTCCTATCTAATGTTTTATGATAAAAACACATGATTTTCGATGCTACATTGTATATTTTTATTATATTTTTAATCAAGGAATAACAAAGATTACAAAGTCTATGTACAGCAAATCAAATATACTTACAGAATTAAACTACAAAATATAAAAACACATATATATGGCACACAGATGAATGGCAAATGGCAGTTATTTGAACTTTCTTTTCTTGGCTGATCTGTGATGTACAGCTTCTGGGTTGTCTCTCATCAAGCTCCAGCAATAGTCAGCCATCATATGTGAGTCCCACCGGCCTTGATACCGTTCTTCCATTGTTTTAATGTCCTGATGAAAACGCTCCCCTTGTTCCTCGCTCACATCCCCAAGGTTCCCTGGAAAAAAGTCCAAATGGCTGTGTAAATAGTGAATCTTGATACTCATTCTACATCCAAGATTTTGCAGACTCATTAGTAGCTCTTCCACAATCTCTTCATAGTTGTCTGCTTTCTTAGTCCCTAGAAAATTCTGCACCACATTACAAAATACATTCCAAGCTCTTACTTCTGTCTCATTCATTGATGTGATAAAACTTGGGTCTCTCATAAGTGTTCTTATTTGAGGTCCATCAAACATTCCAGTCTTTTTCTTCTCTTCACTAAGACCAGGAAAAGTTGAACATATATAAAGCTTTCTCCACTGTGATTGAGAGGTTTGACGAACTGCTTCATCAATCCAAGTTTTATGTGTAAGGGAGGAAAGACAATGTCCTTCCTATCCACTAGAGGATCATGGATGACATTCTTATCGCCAGATGCCAAACTCTGTCACTGAGGCCATTCAGTTTTCACCCAATGCTCTGCTGTAGCTCTACTGTCTGTTATGATCCGGTGACCTTGGAGCCGCATGAGAGACTTTCTCAGGAGTAGTGGTATCTGTACTGACCGCGCACCCTAAACTGACACCGCAACTAGAAGTAGCCGTGGGGTGTGCCTGACCCGTCCTAGACACCTCGACACAGCCGGAGGACTATATACCCCTATAGGTGGAAATGGGAATTCTATCTTGCCTCAGAGCAGAGTCCCAAAGAATAGGCAGCCCCCCACAAATATTGACTGTGAGTATAAGAGGAAAGACACACGCAGGCAGAAAAACAGAATTTAGCAAAAGAGGCACTTCTAGCTAAATAGAAAAGGATAGGACAGAATTCTAAGCGGTCAGTATTAAAATCCTAAAAATATCCACAGCAGAAAATACAAATATATTACATCTAACTAAAGACATAGCAAGTATATCTGCAACTCCTGAGAATCCAGCATGACTGAAAAATCCAAACAAAGTCTAAGCTGGACAAAAACACAAATGAATTGCTCTGAATTACAAGCACACTGCATGTGTGCAAAGAGACAAAAAACCAGGCACTTATCTAAGCTGAATTGACAGCAGAGCATGAGGAACCAGAGAGAGAAGCAATCCCTCCAAGAACAATGGACAACTGGCACTGACTAATGAATCCAGCAGTCCTAAATACCCCAGTCAAGCCTGCAATCAGCAGGGACACCTGACCATGATTGCCAGCCAGGAACAGCTGCAATACCACCAACAACCACCGGAGGGAACCCAAGAACAGAATTCACAACAGTACCCCCCCTTGAGGAGGGGGCACCGAACCCTCACCAGAGCCCCCAGGCCGATCAGGACGAGCCAGATGAAAGGCACGGACCAAATCAGCAGCATGGACATCAGAGGCAAAAACCCAAGAATTATCCTCCTGGCCATAACCCTTCCATTTGACAAGGTACTGAAGCCTCCGCCTTGAAAGGCGAGAATCCAAAATCTTCTCAACCACATACTCCAACTCCCCATCCACCAACACAGGAGCAGGAGGTTCAACAGAGGGAACAACGGGCACCACATATTTCCGCAATAAAGATCTATGGAAAACATTATGGATGGCAAAAGAGGCCGGAAGGGCCAAACGAAAAGACACCGGATTGATGATCTCAGAAATCCTATAAGGACCAATAAACCGAGGCTTAAACTTAGGGGAAGAAACCTTCATAGGAACATGACGGGAAGACAACCAGACCAAATACCCAACCCGAAGCCGGGAACCAACACACCGACGACGGTTAGCAAAACGCTGAGCCTCCTCCTGAGACAACACCAAATTGTCCACCACATGAGCCCAAATCTGCCGCAACCTGTCAACCACAGAATCCACACCAGGACAATCAGAAGGCTCTACCTGCCCTGAAGAAAAATGAGGATGAAAACCAAAATTACAAAAGAAGGGCGAAACCAAGGTAGCAGAACTAGCCCGATTATTAAGGGCGAACTCGGCCAATGGCAAGAAAGCCACCCAATCATCCTGATCAGAAGACACAAAGCATCTCAAATAAGTTTCCAAAGTCTGATTAGTTCGCTCGGTCTGGCCATTTGTCTGCGGATGAAATGCGGAAGAAAAAGACAAATCAATGCCCAGCCTAGCACCAAAGGCCCGCCAAAACCTAGAAACAAACTGGGAACCTCTGTCGGACACAATATTCTCCGGAATACCATGCAAACGAACCACATGCTGGAAAAACAACGGAACCAAATCAGAAGAGGAAGGCAATTTAGGCAAAGGCACCAAATGAACCATCTTAGAGAACCGGTCACAAACCACCCAGATAACCGACATCCTCTGGGAAACCGGAAGATCTGAAATAAAATCCATAGAAATATGCGTCCAGGGCCTCTCAGGGACCGGCAAAGGCAAAAGCAACCCACTAGCACAGGAACAACAAGGCTTGGCCCGCGCACAAGTCCCACAGGACTGCACAAAAGAACGCACATCACGCGAAAAAGAAGGCCACCAAAAGGACCTACCAACCAAATCTCTGGTACCAAAAATACCAGGATGGCCAGCCAACACAGAACAATGGACCTCAGAAATCATTCTACTAGTCAGGAATAAACAGTTTGCCCACTGGACAGCGGTCAGGTTTGTCAGCCTGAAATTCCTGCAAAACCCGTCGCAAATCAGGAGAAATGGCAGAAAGGACCAACCCTTCCTTCAGAATGCTGACCGGTTCCAGTACTTCAGGAGAATCAGGCAAAAAACTAGAGAGGGTGTCAGCCTTAATATTTTTAGAACCCGGAAGATACGAGACCACGAAATCAAAACGGGAGAAAAACAAAGACCATCGAGCCTGTCTAGGATTCAGCCGTTTGGCAGACTCGAGGTAAATCAGATTTTTATGATCGGTCAAGACCACAATACGGTGCTTGGCTCCCTCAAGCCAATGTCGCCATTCCTCAAACGCCCACTTCATAGCCAACAACTCCCGATTGCCGACATCATAATTGCGTTCAGTAGACGAAAACTTACGGGAAAAGAAGGCACACGGTTTCATCAAAGAACCAACAGGATCCCTCTGGGACAAAACGGCCCCTGCGCCAATCTCAGAAGCGTCAACCTCGACCTGAAATGGAAGAGAAACATCCGGCTGATGCAACACCGGGGCAGAAGTAAATCGGCGTTTAAGCTCCTGAAAGGCAGAGACAGCCACAGAGGACCAATTCGTTACATCAGCGCCTTTCTTCGTCAAATCGGTCAGGGGTTTAACCACACTGGAGAAGTTAGCAATGAAACGGCGATAAAAATTAGCAAAGCCCAAAAATTTCTGAAGGCTCTTCACGGATGTGGGCTGAATCCAATCATGAATGGCCTGAACCTTAACCGGATCCATCTCTATAGATGAGGGAGAAAAAATGAAGCCCAAAAAAGAAACCTTCTGCACTCCAAAGAGACACTTAGACCCCTTCACAAACAAAGCATTATCACGAAGGATCTGAAATACCATCCTGACCTGTTTCACATGAGACTCCCAATCATCGGAAAAAATCAAGATGTCATCCAAATATACAATCATGAATTTATCAAGGTAATTCCGGAAGATATCATGCATGAAGGACTGAAAAACAGACGGAGCATTAGAGAGTCCGAATGGCATCAGAAGGTATTCAAAATGGCCTTCGGGCGTATTAAACACAGTTTTCCATTCATCACCTTGCTTAATACGAACAAGATTATATGCCCCCGAAGGTCAATCTTAGTAAACCAACTAGCCCCCTTAATCCTGGCAAACAAATCAGAAAGCAAGGGTAAAGGGTACTGAAACTTGACCGTGATCTTATTCAAGAGGTGATAATCAATACAGGGTCTCAAGGAGCCATCCTTCTCAGCAACAAAAAAAAATCCCGCTCCCAACGGTGAAGAAGATGGCCGAATATGCCCTTTCTCCAAAGACTCCTTAACATAACTCCGCATGGCGGTATGTTCAGGCACAGACAGGTTGAAAAGTCGGCCCTTGGGAAACTTACAGCCTGGAATCAAGTCAATAGCACAATCACAGTCCCTATGCGGTGGAAGGGAACTGGACTTGGGCTCATCGAATACATCCTGAAAATCAGACAAAAACTCTGGAACCTCAGAAGAGGTGGAAGAGGAGACTGACATCAAAGGAACGTCATTATGAACCCCCTGACAACCCCAACTAGTCACAGACATAGACTTCCAATCCAACACAGGATGATGTATCTGCAACCATGGAAAGCCCAGCACAATAGCATCATGCAAATTATGCAACACCAGAAAACGACAATCTTCCTGATGGGCTGGCGCCATGCACATGGTCACCTGTGTCCAAAACTGGGGTTTATTTTTAGCCAAAGGTGTAGCATCAATGCCCCTTAAAGGAATAGGATTCTGTAAAGACTGCAAGGGGAAACCACAACGCCTGGCAAATTCAAAGTCCATTAAGTTCAAAGCGGCGCCTGAATCCACAAACGCCTTGACAGAAAATGACGACAATGAGCAGATCAAGGTCACAGATAACAGAAATTTAGGTTGTACAGTACTGATGGTAACTGAACTAGCGATTCTCTTTGTACGCTTAGGGCAGACTGAAATGACATGAGAAGCATCGCCACAATAAAAACACAACCTATTCTGACGTCTGAATCCCTGTTGTTCCATTCTAGACAGAATCCTATCACACTGCATAGGCTCAGGCATCTGCTCTGAGGACAACGCCACAGCGCGCACAGTTCTGCGCTCCCGCAAGCGCCGATCAATCTGAATGGCCAGAGACATAGAATCACTCAGACCAACAGACGTGGGAAACCCCACCATAACATCTTTAACAGATTCAGAAAGACCCTTTCTGAAAATTGCAGCCAAAGCTTCATCATTCCATTTAGTCAGCACAGACCATTTTCTAAATTTCTGACAAAACAATTCTGCCGCTTCTTGACCCTGAGACAGGGCCAACAAGGTCTTTTCCGCTTGATCCACAGAATTTGGTTCATCATATAATAATCCTAGAGCCTGAAAAAAGGCGTCTACATTAAACAAGGCCGGATTCCCAGATTCCAGTGAAAATGCTCAATCCTGAGGGTCGCCACGCAACAGGGAGATGACAATTTTAACCTGCTGAATGGGATCACCAGAGGAACGAGGTTTCAGAGCAAAAAATAGTTTACAGTTGTTTTTAAAACTCAAAAATTTGGACCTGTCCCCAAAAAACAAATCAGGAGTAGGAATCCTAGGATCTAAAAGCGGAGTCTGAACAATATAATCCGAAATGCTCTGTACCCTAGCAGCAAGCTGGTCTACACGGGAAACTAATCCCTGAACATCCATGCTAGCACAAGTCTCCTTAGTCACCCAGAGGCAAAGAGGGAAGGAAAGAAAAAACAGGCTACAGAAAAAAAAATGGCTCAGCACCTTTCTTCCCTTCTTCTGTGATGCATTTAACTCATTGTTGGCCAGTTGTACTGTTATGATCCGGTGACCTAGGAGCCGCATGAGAGACTTTCTCAGGAGTAGTGTTATCTGTACTGAAAGCGCACCCTAAACTGACACCGCAACTAGAAGTAGCCGTGGGGTGTGCCTGACCCGTCCTAGACACCTCGACACAGCCGGAGGACTAAATACCCCTATAGGTGGAAATGGGAATTCTATCTTGCCTCAGAGCAGAGTCCCAAAGAATAGGCAGCCCCCCACAAATATTGACTGTGAGTATAAGAGGAAAGACACACGCAGGCAGAAAAACAGAATTTAGCAAAAGAGGCACTTCTAGCTAAATAGAAAAGGATAGGACAGAATTCTAAGCGGTCAGTATTAAAATCCTAAAAATATCCACAGCAGAAAATACAAATATACTACATCTAACTAAAGACATAGCAAGTATATCTGCAACTCCTGAGAATCCAGCATGACTGAAAAATCCAAACAAAGTCTAAGCTGGACAAAAACATAAATGAATTGCACTGAATTACAAGCACACTGCATGTGTGCAAAGAGACAAAAAAACAGGCACTTATCTTAGCTGAATTGACAGCAGAGCATGAGGAACCAGAGAGAGAAGCAATCCCTCCAAGAACAATGGACAACTGGCACTGACTAATAAATCCAGCAGTCCTAAATACCCCAGTCAAGCCTGCAATCAGCAGGGACACCTGACCATGATTGCCAGCCAGGAACAGCTGCAATACCACCAACAACCACCGGAGGGAACCCAAGAACAGAATTCACAACAACTGTCCCAGTAGCACAGAAAACAAGGGTGTTATCATAACAAATGGGAATTATGCATGTTCAAAGAAAACAAAGATATTCTCACATTTATTGGGAGACTAAATGAAAACTAATACTGTATAAAAGAAAAAATGCGGCAGCACTCACCGAAGATGCGTGGTCCAAGTCCTTTATTGAGAACACTTACAGTGAAGATAACATGCTGACGGCACGGGGGAGCAGGAAAGACAAGGAGGTGAGCAGGGAAAAGACAACGGCCGTTTCACGCCTACTGTGGCGCTTCAACGGGTCCCTAAATGAAAACTAAATTTACCTTATAAACCGGCTCTTTTCATACACTACTTATATTAATCATGGAATTCTTGGAAATGGGCTATATACATGTAGCGCAAAAACGTGATGTGATAGAGAAATTATAAGATCAGATTTGAATTCAGCACCTTCAAATTAGTGTAAAACTGTTCTTAAAGTCCATGCCAGAATTTTTTTTTTTGTAGACCAGTGTTATCATACCGCCGAACAAAAAGTGGAATAACACGCGATCAAAAATACGGATATAAATAAACATGCTCCCACTGAAAAAGTCATCTTATCCCACAAAAAACAAGCAGCCATACAGCATCATCAGCGAAAAAATAAAAAAGTTATAGTCCTCGGAATAAAGCGATGCAAAAATAATTATTTTTTATATAAAATAGTTTTTATCGTATAAAAGCGCCAAAACATAAAAAAATCATATCAATGAGGTATCACTGTAATCGTACTGACCCGAAGAATAAAACTGCTTTATCAATTTTAACAAACGTTGAACAGTAAAAATGCCCCCGCAAAAGAAATTCATGAATAGCTGGTTTTTGGTCATTCTGCCTCACAAAAATCGGAATAAAAAGCGATCAAAAAATGTCACGTGCCCGAAAATGGTACCAAAAAAAATCAACTCGTCCCACAAAAAACGAGACCTCACATGACTCTGTGGACCAAAATATGGAAAAATTATACCTCTCAAAATGTGGAGGTGCAAAAACTATTTTTTGCAATAAAGAGTCTTTTAGTGTGTGACAGCTGCCAATCATAAAAATCCTCTAAAAAAAAAAACCTGCTATAAATAGTAAATCAAACCCCTTTTCATCACCCCCTTAGTTAGGGAAACATAATAAAATTAAAAAAATGTATTTATTTCCATTTTCTCATTAGGGTTAGGGTTGGGGCTAAAGTTAGGGATAAGGTTGGGGCTAAAGTTAGGGTTGGGGCTAAAGTTAGGGTTGGGGCTAAAGTTAGGGTTAGGATTACATTTACGGTTGGGATTTGGGTTAGGGGTGTGTCAGGGTTAGGGGTGTGGTTAGGGTTATGGTTGGGATTAGGGGTGTGTTGAAGTTAGGGGTGTAGTTAGGGTTGGGATTAGGGTTAAGGTTGTGTTGGGTGTTGTGAAATTGGATTCTGGGCTCCCCCGGTGGCCACTGGTGGAATTGAACTTGTGTGCATCATCCTCTCTGTTCACCTGTTCCCATCAGGATGTGGGAGTCTCTATATAACCTTGCTCCTCTGTCAGTTTCATGCCGGTCAACAATGTAATCAGAAGCCTTTCTTTGCATGTTCCTGCTACTAGACAACTCCCAGCTAAGTTGGACTTTCTTCCTAGTTTGTTTTTGCATTTTGTTCCAGTTCACAGCTGCTGTTTCGTTACTGTGTCTGGAAAGCTCTTGTGATCTGAAATTGCCACTCTGGTGTTATGAGTTAATACTAGAGTCTTAAAGTAATTTCTGGATGGTGTTTTGATAGGGTTTTCAGCTGACCATGAAAGTGCCCTTTCTGTCTTCCTGCTATCTAGTAAGCGGACCTCGATTTTGCTAAACCTATTTTCATACTACGTTTGTCATTTCATCTATAATCAGCGCCAATATATGTGGGGGCCTCTGTCTGCCTTTTGGGGAAATTTCTCTAGAGGTGAGCCAGGACTGTATTTTCCTCTGCTAGGATTAGTTAGTCCTCCGGCTGGCGCTGGGCGTCTAGGGATAAAACGTAGGCACGCTACCCGGCCACTGTTAATTGTGCGGCAGGTTTAGTTCATGGTCAGTTTAGATTCCATCTTCCAAGAGCTAGTTCTTATATATGCTGGGCTATGTTCTCTCGCCATTGAGAATCATGACAGTTTGACCGGCCCAAAAGGGTTAAATTATTGGCTGAGAAAGGAGAGAAAAAAGAAGTCTGCTGAAAATTTTTTTTTTTTCTCTAGTTCTGAGTGTGCTCATAATTGAATCACTTGCTAGTCTGCCTATACTGCAGCCTTCCTCTCTTTCTCTCCTTCTAATCCTTGAATGGCTCTGTGTTCACCTGTTTGAAATGGATCTTCAGAGTGTAGCTACAGGTTTGAATAATCTCGCCACGAAGGTACAAAATTTGCAAGATTTTGTTGTTCATGCACCTATGTCTGAACCTAGAATTCCTTTGCCTGAATTTTTTTCAGGGAATAGATCTTGCTTTCAAAATTTTAAAAATAATTGCAAATTGTTTTTGTCCCTGAAGTCTCGCTCTGCCGGAGATCCTGCACAGCAGGTCAGGATTGTAATTTCCTTGCTCCGGGGCGACCCTCAAGATTGGGCTTTTGCATTGACACCAGGGGATCCTGCGTTGCTCAATGTGGATGCGTTTTTTCTGGCCTTGGGGTTGCTTTATGAGGAACCTCATTTAGAGCTTCAGGCGGAAAAAGCGTTGATGTCCCTATCTCAGGGGCAAGATGAAGCTGAAATATACTGCCAAAAATTCCGTAAATGGTCTGTGCTTACTCAGTGGAATGAGTGCGCCCTGGCGGCGATTTTCAGAGAAGGTCTCTCTGATGCCATTAAGGATGTTATGGTGGGGTTCCCTGTGCCTGCGGGTCTGAATGAGTCCATGACAATGGCTATTCAGATCGATAGGCGTCTGCGGGAGCGCAAACCTGTGCACCATTTGGCGGTGTCTACTGAGAAGACGCCAGAAAATATGCAATGTGATAGAATTCTGTCCAGAAGCGAGCGGCAGAATTTTAGACGAAAAAATGGGTTGTGCTTCTATTGTGGTGATTCAACTCATGTTATATCAGCATGCTCTAAGCGTACTAAGAAGCTTGACAAGTCTGTTTCAATTAGCACTTTACAGTCTAAGTTTATTCTATCTGTGACCCTGATTTGTTCTTTATCATCTATTACCGCGGACGCCTATGTCGACTCTGGCGCCACTTTGAGTCTTATGGATTGGTCCTTTGCCAAACACTGTGGGTATGATTTGGAGCATTTGGAAGCTCCTATACCTCTGAAGGGGATTGACTCCACCCCATTGGCTAGTAATAAACCACAATACTGGACACAAGTAACTATGCGTATTAATCCGGATCACCAGGAGATTATTCGCTTTCTGGTGCTGTATAATCTACATGATGTTTTGGTGCTAGGATTGCCATGGCTGCAATCTCATAACCCAGTCCTCGACTGGAAAGCTATGTCTGTGTTAAGCTGGGGATGTAAAGGGACTCATGGGGACGTACCTTTGGTTTCCATTTCATCATCTATTCCCTCTGAGATTCCTGAATTCTTGTCTGACTATCGTGACGTTTTTGAAGAACCCAAGCTTGGTTCACTACCTCCGCACCGGGAGTGCGATTGTGCCATAGATTTGATCCCAGGTAGTAAATACCCTAAGGGTCGTTTATTTAATCTGTCTGTGCCTGAACACGCTGCTATGCGAGAATATATAAAGGAGTCCTTGGAAAAGGGACATATTCGTCCTTCGTCATCTCCCTTAGGAGCCGGTTTTTTCTTTGTGTCTAAGAAAGATGGCTCTTTGAGGCCGTGTATTGATTATCGGCTTTTGAATAAAATCACGGTTAAATATCAATATCCGTTACCACTGCTGACTGATTTGTTTGCTCGTATAAAGGGGGCCAAGTGGTTCTCTAAGATTGATCTCCGTGGGGCGTATAATTTGGTGCGAATCAAGCAGGGGGATGAGTGGAAAACCGCATTTAATACGCCCGAGGGCCACTTTGAGTATTTGGTGATGCCCTTTGGTCTTTCAAATGCCCCTTCAGTCTTCCAGTCCTTTATGCATGACATTTTCCGCGAATATTTGGATAAATTTATGATTGTGTATCTGGATGATATTCTGATTTTTTCGGATGACTGGGACTCTCATGTCCAGCAGGTCAGGAGGGTTTTTCAGGTTTTGCGGTCTAATTCCTTGTGTGTGAAGGGTTCTAAGTGCGTTTTTGGGGTTCAAAAGATTTCCTTCTTGGGATACATTTTTTCTCCCTCTTCCATCGAGATGGATCCTGTCAAGGTTCAGGCTATTTGTGATTGGACGCAACCCTCTTCTCTTAAGAGTCTTCAGAAATTTTTGGGCTTTGCTAACTTTTATCGTCGATTTATTGCTGGTTTTTCTGATGTTGTTAAACTATTGAGTGATTTGACTAAGAAGGGTGCTGATGTTGCTGATTGGTCCCCTGATGCTGTGGAGGCCTTTCGGGAGCTTAAGCGCCGCTTTTCTTCCGCCCCTGTGTTGCGTCAGCCTGATGTTGCTCTTCCTTTTCAGGTTGAGGTCGACGCTTCTGAAATCGGAGCTGGGGCGGTGTTGTCGCAGAGAAGTTCCGACTGCCCCGTGATGAGACCTTGTGCTTTTTTTTCCCGTAAATTTTCGCCCGCCAAGCGGAATTATGATATTGGGAATCGGGAGCTTTTGGCCATGAAGTGGGCTTTTGAGGAGTGGCGTCACTGGCTTGAGGGGGCCAGACATCAGGTGGTGGTATTGACTGACCACAAAAATTTAATTTACCTTGAGTCTGCCAGGCGCCTGAATCCTAGACAGGCGCGCTGGTCGTTGTTTTTCTCTCGGTTTAATTTTGTGGTGTCATACCTACCGGGTTCTAAGAATGTTAGGGCGGATGCCCTTTCTAGGAGTTTTGAGCCTGACTCCCCTGGTAATTCTGAGCCCACAGGTATCCTTAAGGATGGAGTGATATTGTCTGCCGTTTCTCCAGACCTGCGGCGGGCCTTGCAGGAGTTTCAGGCGGATAGACCGGATCGTTGCCCACCTGGTAGACTGTTTGTTCCTGATGATTGGACCAGTAGAGTCATCTCTGAGGTTCATTCTTCTGCGTTGGCAGGTCATCCTGGAATCTTTGGTACCAGGGATTTGGTGGCAAGGTCCTTCTGGTGGCCTTCCCTGTCACGAGATGTGCGAGGCTTTGTGCAGTCTTGTGACGTTTGTGCTCGGGCCAAGCCTTGTTGTTCTCGGGCTAGTGGATTGTTGTTGCCCTTGCCTATTCCGAAGAGGCCTTGGACGCACATCTCGATGGATTTTATTTCGGATCTGCCTGTTTCTCAGAAGATGTCTGTCATCTGGGTGGTGTGTGACCGTTTCTCTAAGATGGTCCATTTGGTTCCCTTGCCTAAGTTGCCTTCTTCTTCCGAGTTGGTTCCTCTGTTTTTTCAAAATGTTGTTCGTTTGCATGGTATTCTGGAGAATATAGTTTCTGACAGAGGGACCCAATTCGTGTCTAGATTTTGGCGGGCATTCTGTGCTAGGATGGGCATAGATTTGTCTTTTTCGTCTGCTTTCCATCCTCAGACTAATGGCCAGACTGAGCGGACTAATCAGACCTTGGAGACATATTTGAGGTGTTTTGTGTCTGCGGATCAGGATGATTGGGTTGCTTTTTTGCCATTGGCGGAGTTCGCCCTCAATAATCGGGCCAGCTCTGCCACCTTGGTGTCCCCGTTTTTCTGTAATTCGGGGTTTCATCCTCGATTTTCCTCCGGTCAGGTGGAATCTTCGGATTGTCCTGGAGTGGATGCTGTGGTGGAGAGGTTGCATCAGATTTGGGGGCAGGTAGTGGACAATTTGAAGTTGTCCCAGGAGAAGACTCAGCTTTTTGCCAACCGCCGTCGTCGTGTTGGTCCTCGGCTTTGTGTTGGGGACTTGGTGTGGTTGTCTTCTCGTTTTGTCCCTATGAGGGTTTCTTCTCCTAAGTTTAAGCCTCGGTTCATCGGCCTGTACAAGATATTGGAGATTCTTAACCCTGTGTCCTTCCGTTTGGACCTCCCTGCATCTTTTTCTATTCATAATGTTTTTCATCGGTCATTATTGCGCAGGTATGAGGTACCGGTTGTGCCTTCCGTTGAGCCTCCTGCTCCGGTGTTGGTTGAGGGTGAGTTGGAGTACGTTGTGGAAAAGATCTTAGACTCCCGTGTTTCCAGACGGAAACTCCAGTATCTGGTCAAATGGAAGGGATACGGTCAGGAGGATAATTCTTGGGTTACTGCCTCTGATGTTCATGCCTCCGATCTTGTCCGTGCCTTTCATAGGGCTCATCCTGATCGCCCTGGTGGTTCTGGTGAGGGTTCGGTGCCCCCTCCTTGAGGGGGGGGTACTGTTGTGAAATTGGATTCTGGGCTCCCCCGGTGGCCACTGGTGGAATTGAACTTGTGTGCATCATCCTCTCTGTTCACCTGTTCCCATCAGGATGTGGGAGTCTCTATATAACCTTGCTCCTCTGTCAGTTTCATGCCGGTCAACAATGTAATCAGAAGCCTTTCTTTGCATGTTCCTGCTACTAGACAACTCCCAGCTAAGTTGGACTTTCTTCCTAGTTTGTTTTTGCATTTTGTTCCAGTTCACAGCTGCTGTTTCGTTACTGTGTCTGGAAAGCTCTTGTGATCTGAAATTGCCACTCTGGTGTTATGAGTTAATACTAGAGTCTTAAAGTAATTTCTGGATGGTGTTTTGATAGGGTTTTCAGCTGACCATGAAAGGGCCCTTTCTGTCTTCCTGCTATCTAAAACGTAGGCACGCTACCCGGCCACTGTTAATTGTGCGGCAGGTTTAGTTCATGGTCAGTTTAGATTCCATCTTCCAAGAGCTAGTTCTTATATATGCTGGGCTATGTTCTCTCGCCATTGAGAATCATGACAGTTTGACCGGCCCAAAAGGGTTAAATTATTGGCTGAGAAAGGAGAGAAAAAAGAAGTCTGCTGAAATTTTTTTTTTTTTTTTTTCTCTAGTTCTGAGTGTGCTCATAATTGAATCACTTGCTAGTCTGCCTATACTGCAGCCTTCCTCTCTTTCTCTCCTTCTAATCCTTGAATGGCTCTGTGTTCACCTGTTTGAAATGGATCTTCAGAGTGTAGCTACAGGTTTGAATAATCTCGCCACGAAGGTACAAAATTTGCAAGATTTTGTTGTTCATGCACCTATGTCTGAACCTAGAATTCCTTTGCCTGAATTTTTTTCAGGGAATAGATCTTGCTTTCAAAATTTTAAAAATAATTGCAAATTGTTTTTGTCCCTGAAGTCTCGCTCTGCCGGAGATCCTGCACAGCAGGTCAGGATTGTAATTTCCTTGCTCCGGGGCGACCCTCAAGATTGGGCTTTTGCATTGACACCAGGGGATCCTGCGTTGCTCAATGTGGATGCGTTTTTTCTGGCCTTGGGGTTGCTTTATGAGGAACCTCATTTAGAGCTTCAGGCGGAAAAAGCGTTGATGTCCCTATCTCAGGGGCAAGATGAAGCTGAAATATACTGCCAAAAATTCCGTAAATGGTCTGTGCTTACTCAGTGGAATGAGTGCGCCCTGGCGGCGATTTTCAGAGAAGGTCTCTCTGATGCCATTAAGGATGTTATGGTGGGGTTCCCTGTGCCTGCGGGTCTGAATGAGTCCATGACAATGGCTATTCAGATCGATAGGCGTCTGCGGGAGCGCAAACCTGTGCACCATTTGGCGGTGTCTACTGAGAAGACGCCAGAAAATATGCAATGTGATAGAATTCTGTCCAGAAGCGAGCGGCAGAATTTTAGACGAAAAAATGGGTTGTGCTTCTATTGTGGTGATTCAACTCATGTTATATCAGCATGCTCTAAGCGTACTAAGAAGCTTGACAAGTCTGTTTCAATTAGCACTTTACAGTCTAAGTTTATTCTATCTGTGACCCTGATTTGTTCTTTATCATCTATTACCGCGGACGCCTATGTCGACTCTGGCGCCACTTTGAGTCTTATGGATTGGTCCTTTGCCAAACACTGTGGGTATGATTTGGAGCATTTGGAAGCTCCTATACCTCTGAAGGGGATTGACTCCACCCCATTGGCTAGTAATAAACCACAATACTGGACACAAGTAACTATGCGTATTAATCCGGATCACCAGGAGATTATTCGCTTTCTGGTGCTGTATAATCTACATGATGTTTTGGTGCTAGGATTGCCATGGCTGCAATCTCATAACCCAGTCCTCGACTGGAAAGCTATGTCTGTGTTAAGCTGGGGATGTAAAGGGACTCATGGGGACGTACCTTTGGTTTCCATTTCATCATCTATTCCCTCTGAGATTCCTGAATTCTTGTCTGACTATCGTGACGTTTTTGAAGAACCCAAGCTTGGTTCACTACCTCCGCACCGGGAGTGCGATTGTGCCATAGATTTGATCCCAGGTAGTAAATACCCTAAGGGTCGTTTATTTAATCTGTCTGTGCCTGAACACGCTGCTATGCGAGAATATATAAAGGAGTCCTTGGAAAAGGGACATATTCGTCCTTCGTCATCTCCCTTAGGAGCCGGTTTTTTCTTTGTGTCTAAGAAAGATGGCTCTTTGAGGCCGTGTATTGATTATCGGCTTTTGAATAAAATCACGGTTAAATATCAATATCCGTTACCACTGCTGACTGATTTGTTTGCTCGTATAAAGGGGGCCAAGTGGTTCTCTAAGATTGATCTCCGTGGGGCGTATAATTTGGTGCGAATCAAGCAGGGGGATGAGTGGAAAACCGCATTTAATACGCCCGAGGGCCACTTTGAGTATTTGGTGATGCCCTTTGGTCTTTCAAATGCCCCTTCAGTCTTCCAGTCCTTTATGCATGACATTTTCCGCGATTATTTGGATAAATTTATGATTGTGTATCTGGATGATATTCTGATTTTTTCGGATGACTGGGACTCTCATGTCCAGCAGGTCAGGAGGGTTTTTCAGGTTTTGCGGTCTAATTCCTTGTGTGTGAAGGGTTCTAAGTGCGTTTTTGGGGTTCAAAAGATTTCCTTCTTGGGATACATTTTTTCTCCCTCTTCCATCGAGATGGATCCTGTCAAGGTTCAGGCTATTTGTGATTGGACGCAACCCTCTTCTCTTAAGAGTCTTCAGAAATTTTTGGGCTTTGCTAACTTTTATCGTCGATTTATTGCTGGTTTTTCTGATGTTGTTAAACCATTGAGTGATTTGACTAAGAAGGGTGCTGATGTTGCTGATTGGTCCCCTGATGCTGTGGAGGCCTTTCGGGAGCTTAAGCGCCGCTTTTCTTCCGCCCCTGTGTTGCGTCAGCCTGATGTTGCTCTTCCTTTTCAGGTTGAGGTCGACGCTTCTGAAATCGGAGCTGGGGCGGTGTTGTCGCAGAGAAGTTCCGACTGCCCCGTGATGAGACCTTGTGCTTTTTTTTCCCGTAAATTTTCGCCCGCCAAGCGGAATTATGATATTGGGAATCGGGAGCTTTTGGCCATGAAGTGGGCTTTTGAGGAGTGGTGTCACTGGCTTGAGGGGGCCAGACATCAGGTGGTGGTATTGACTGACCACAAAAATTTAATTTACCTTGAGTCTGCCAGGCGCCTGAATCCTAGACAGGCGCGCTGGTCGTTGTTTTTCTCTCGGTTTAATTTTGTGGTGTCATACCTACCGGGTTCTAAGAATGTTAGGGCGGATGCCCTTTCTAGGAGTTTTGAGCCTGACTCCCCTGGTAATTCTGAGCCCACAGGTATCCTTAAGGATGGAGTGATATTGTCTGCCGTTTCTCCAGACCTGCGGCGGGCCTTGCAGGAGTTTCAGGCGGATAGACCGGATCGTTGCCCACCTGGTAGACTGTTTGTTCCTGATGATTGGACCAGTAGAGTCATCTCTGAGGTTCATTCTTCTGCGTTGGCAGGTCATCCTGGAATCTTTGGTACCAGGGATTTGGTGGCAAGGTCCTTCTGGTGGCCTTCCCTGTCACGAGATGTGCGAGGCTTTGTGCAGTCTTGTGACGTTTGTGCTCGGGCCAAGCCTTGTTGTTCTCGGGCTAGTGGATTGTTGTTGCCCTTGCCTATTCCGAAGAGGCCTTGGACGCACATCTCGATGGATTTTATTTCGGATCTGCCTGTTTCTCAGAAGATGTCTGTCATCTGGGTGGTGTGTGACCGTTTCTCTAAGATGGTCCATTTGGTTCCCTTGCCTAAGTTGCCTTCTTCTTCCGAGTTGGTTCCTCTGTTTTTTCAAAATGTTGTTCGTTTGCATGGTATTCCGGAGAATATCGTTTCTGACAGAGGGACCCAATTCGTGTCTAGATTTTGGCGGGCATTCTGTGCTAGGATGGGCATAGATTTGTCTTTTTCGTCTGCTTTCCATCCTCAGACTAATGGCCAGACTGAGCGGACTAATCAGACCTTGGAGACATATTTGAGGTGTTTTGTGTCTGCGGATCAGGATGATTGGGTTGCTTTTTTGCCATTGGCGGAGTTCGCCCTCAATAATCGGGCCAGCTCTGCCACCTTGGTGTCCCCGTTTTTCTGTAATTCGGGGTTTCATCCTCGATTTTCCTCCGGTCAGGTGGAATCTTCGGATTGTCCTGGAGTGGATGCTGTGGTGGAGAGGTTGCATCAGATTTGGGGGCAGGTAGTGGACAATTTGAAGTTGTCCCAGGAGAAGACTCAGCTTTTTGCCAACCGCCGTCGTCGTGTTGGTCCTCGGCTTTGTGTTGGGGACTTGGTGTGGTTGTCTTCTCGTTTTGTCCCTATGAGGGTTTCTTCTCCTAAGTTTAAGCCTCGGTTCATCGGCCTGTACAAGATATTGGAGATTCTTAACCCTGTGTCCTTCCGTTTGGACCTCCCTGCATCTTTTTCTATTCATAATGTTTTTCATCGGTCATTATTGCGCAGGTATGAGGTACCGGTTGTGCCTTCCGTTGAGCCTCCTGCTCCGGTGTTGGTTGAGGGTGAGTTGGAGTACGTTGTGGAAAAGATCTTAGACTCCCGTGTTTCCAGACGGAAACTCCAGTATCTGGTCAAATGGAAGGGATACGGTCAGGAGGATAATTCTTGGGTTACTGCCTCTGATGTTCATGCCTCCGATCTTGTCCGTGCCTTTCATAGGGCTCATCCTGATCGCCCTGGTGGTTCTGGTGAGGGTTCGGTGCCCCCTCCTTGAGGGGGGGGTACTGTTGTGAAATTGGATTCTGGGCTCCCCCGGTGGCCACTGGTGGAATTGAACTTGTGTGCATCATCCTCTCTGTTCACCTGTTCCCATCAGGATGTGGGAGTCTCTATATAACCTTGCTCCTCTGTCAGTTTCATGCCGGTCAACAATGTAATCAGAAGCCTTTCTTTGCATGTTCCTGCTACTAGACAACTCCCAGCTAAGTTGGACTTTCTTCCTAGTTTGTTTTTGCATTTTGTTCCAGTTCACAGCTGCTGTTTCGTTACTGTGTCTGGAAAGCTCTTGTGATCTGAAATTGCCACTCTGGTGTTATGAGTTAATACTAGAGTCTTAAAGTAATTTCTGGATGGTGTTTTGATAGGGTTTTCAGCTGACCATGAAAGGGCCCTTTCTGTCTTCCTGCTATCTAAAACGTAGGCACGCTACCCGGCCACTGTTAATTGTGCGGCAGGTTTAGTTCATGGTCAGTTTAGATTCCATCTTCCAAGAGCTAGTTCTTATATATGCTGGGCTATGTTCTCTCGCCATTGAGAATCATGACAGTTTGACCGGCCCAAAAGGGTTAAATTATTGGCTGAGAAAGGAGAGAAAAAAGAAGTCTGCTGAAAATTTTTTTTTTTTTTTTTCTCTAGTTCTGAGTGTGCTCATAATTGAATCACTTGCTAGTCTGCCTATACTGCAGCCTTCCTCTCTTTCTCTCCTTCTAATCCTTGAATGGCTCTGTGTTCACCTGTTTGAAATGGATCTTCAGAGTGTAGCTACAGGTTTGAATAATCTCGCCACGAAGGTACAAAATTTGCAAGATTTTGTTGTTCATGCACCTATGTCTGAACCTAGAATTCCTTTGCCTGAATTTTTTTCAGGGAATAGATCTTGCTTTCAAAATTTTAAAAATAATTGCAAATTGTTTTTGTCCCTGAAGTCTCGCTCTGCCGGAGATCCTGCACAGCAGGTCAGGATTGTAATTTCCTTGCTCCGGGGCGACCCTCAAGATTGGGCTTTTGCATTGACACCAGGGGATCCTGCGTTGCTCAATGTGGATGCGTTTTTTCTGGCCTTGGGGTTGCTTTATGAGGAACCTCATTTAGAGCTTCAGGCGGAAAAAGCGTTGATGTCCCTATCTCAGGGGCAAGATGAAGCTGAAATATACTGCCAAAAATTCCGTAAATGGTCTGTGCTTACTCAGTGGAATGAGTGCGCCCTGGCGGCGATTTTCAGAGAAGGTCTCTCTGATGCCATTAAGGATGTTATGGTGGGGTTCCCTGTGCCTGCGGGTCTGAATGAGTCCATGACAATGGCTATTCAGATCGATAGGCGTCTGCGGGAGCGCAAACCTGTGCACCATTTGGCGGTGTCTACTGAGAAGACGCCAGAAAATATGCAATGTGATAGAATTCTGTCCAGAAGCGAGCGGCAGAATTTTAGACGAAAAAATGGGTTGTGCTTCTATTGTGGTGATTCAACTCATGTTATATCAGCATGCTCTAAGCGTACTAAGAAGCTTGACAAGTCTGTTTCAATTAGCACTTTACAGTCTAAGTTTATTCTATCTGTGACCCTGATTTGTTCTTTATCATCTATTACCGCGGACGCCTATGTCGACTCTGGCGCCACTTTGAGTCTTATGGATTGGTCCTTTGCCAAACACTGTGGGTATGATTTGGAGCATTTGGAAGCTCCTATACCTCTGAAGGGGATTGACTCCACCCCATTGGCTAGTAATAAACCACAATACTGGACACAAGTAACTATGCGTATTAATCCGGATCACCAGGAGATTATTCGCTTTCTGGTGCTGTATAATCTACATGATGTTTTGGTGCTAGGATTGCCATGGCTGCAATCTCATAACCCAGTCCTCGACTGGAAAGCTATGTCTGTGTTAAGCTGGGGATGTAAAGGGACTCATGGGGACGTACCTTTGGTTTCCATTTCATCATCTATTCCCTCTGAGATTCCTGAATTCTTGTCTGACTATCGTGACGTTTTTGAAGAACCCAAGCTTGGTTCACTACCTCCGCACCGGGAGTGCGATTGTGCCATAGATTTGATCCCAGGTAGTAAATACCCTAAGGGTCGTTTATTTAATCTGTCTGTGCCTGAACACGCTGCTATGCGAGAATATATAAAGGAGTCCTTGGAAAAGGGACATATTCGTCCTTCGTCATCTCCCTTAGGAGCCGGTTTTTTCTTTGTGTCTAAGAAAGATGGCTCTTTGAGGCCGTGTATTGATTATCGGCTTTTGAATAAAATCACGGTTAAATATCAATATCCGTTACCACTGCTGACTGATTTGTTTGCTCGTATAAAGGGGGCCAAGTGGTTCTCTAAGATTGATCTCCGTGGGGCGTATAATTTGGTGCGAATCAAGCAGGGGGATGAGTGGAAAACCGCATTTAATACGCCCGAGGGCCACTTTGAGTATTTGGTGATGCCCTTTGGTCTTTCAAATGCCCCTTCAGTCTTCCAGTCCTTTATGCATGACATTTTCCGCGATTATTTGGATAAATTTATGATTGTGTATCTGGATGATATTCTGATTTTTTCGGATGACTGGGACTCTCATGTCCAGCAGGTCAGGAGGGTTTTTCAGGTTTTGCGGTCTAATTCCTTGTGTGTGAAGGGTTCTAAGTGCGTTTTTGGGGTTCAAAAGATTTCCTTCTTGGGATACATTTTTTCTCCCTCTTCCATCGAGATGGATCCTGTCAAGGTTCAGGCTATTTGTGATTGGACGCAACCCTCTTCTCTTAAGAGTCTTCAGAAATTTTTGGGCTTTGCTAACTTTTATCGTCGATTTATTGCTGGTTTTTCTGATGTTGTTAAACCATTGAGTGATTTGACTAAGAAGGGTGCTGATGTTGCTGATTGGTCCCCTGATGCTGTGGAGGCCTTTCGGGAGCTTAAGCGCCGCTTTTCTTCCGCCCCTGTGTTGCGTCAGCCTGATGTTGCTCTTCCTTTTCAGGTTGAGGTCGACGCTTCTGAAATCGGAGCTGGGGCGGTGTTGTCGCAGAGAAGTTCCGACTGCCCCGTGATGAGACCTTGTGCTTTTTTTTCCCGTAAATTTTCGCCCGCCAAGCGGAATTATGATATTGGGAATCGGGAGCTTTTGGCCATGAAGTGGGCTTTTGAGGAGTGGCGTCACTGGCTTGAGGGGGCCAGACATCAGGTGGTGGTATTGACTGACCACAAAAATTTAATTTACCTTGAGTCTGCCAGGCGCCTGAATCCTAGACAGGCGCGCTGGTCGTTGTTTTTCTCTCGGTTTAATTTTGTGGTGTCATACCTACCGGGTTCTAAGAATGTTAGGGCGGATGCCCTTTCTAGGAGTTTTGAGCCTGACTCCCCTGGTAATTCTGAGCCCACAGGTATCCTTAAGGATGGAGTGATATTGTCTGCCGTTTCTCCAGACCTGCGGCGGGCCTTGCAGGAGTTTCAGGCGGATAGACCGGATCGTTGCCCACCTGGTAGACTGTTTGTTCCTGATGATTGGACCAGTAGAGTCATCTCTGAGGTTCATTCTTCTGCGTTGGCAGGTCATCCTGGAATCTTTGGTACCAGGGATTTGGTGGCAAGGTCCTTCTGGTGGCCTTCCCTGTCACGAGATGTGCGAGGCTTTGTGCAGTCTTGTGACGTTTGTGCTCGGGCCAAGCCTTGTTGTTCTCGGGCTAGTGGATTGTTGTTGCCCTTGCCTATTCCGAAGAGGCCTTGGACGCACATCTCGATGGATTTTATTTCGGATCTGCCTGTTTCTCAGAAGATGTCTGTCATCTGGGTGGTGTGTGACCGTTTCTCTAAGATGGTCCATTTGGTTCCCTTGCCTAAGTTGCCTTCTTCTTCCGAGTTGGTTCCTCTGTTTTTTCAAAATGTTGTTCGTTTGCATGGTATTCCGGAGAATATCGTTTCTGACAGAGGGACCCAATTCGTGTCTAGATTTTGGCGGGCATTCTGTGCTAGGATGGGCATAGATTTGTCTTTTTCGTCTGCTTTCCATCCTCAGACTAATGGCCAGACCGAGCGGACTAATCAGACCTTGGAGACATATTTGAGGTGTTTTGTGTCTGCGGATCAGGATGATTGGGTTGCTTTTTTGCCATTGGCGGAGTTCGCCCTCAATAATCGGGCCAGCTCTGCCACCTTGGTGTCCCCGTTTTTCTGTAATTCGGGGTTTCATCCTCGATTTTCCTCCGGTCAGGTGGAATCTTCGGATTGTCCTGGAGTGGATGCTGTGGTGGAGAGGTTGCATCAGATTTGGGGGCAGGTAGTGGACAATTTGAAGTTGTCCCAGGAGAAGACTCAGCTTTTTGCCAACCGCCGTCGTCGTGTTGGTCCTCGGCTTTGTGTTGGGGACTTGGTGTGGTTGTCTTCTCGTTTTGTCCCTATGAGGGTTTCTTCTCCTAAGTTTAAGCCTCGGTTCATCGGCCTGTACAAGATATTGGAGATTCTTAACCCTGTGTCCTTCCGTTTGGACCTCCCTGCATCTTTTTCTATTCATAATGTTTTTCATCGGTCATTATTGCGCAGGTATGAGGTACCGGTTGTGCCTTCCGTTGAGCCTCCTGCTCCGGTGTTGGTTGAGGGTGAGTTGGAGTACGTTGTGGAAAAGATCTTAGACTCCCGTGTTTCCAGACGGAAACTCCAGTATCTGGTCAAATGGAAGGGATACGGTCAGGAGGATAATTCTTGGGTTACTGCCTCTGATGTTCATGCCTCCGATCTTGTCCGTGCCTTTCATAGGGCTCATCCTGATCGCCCTGGTGGTTCTGGTGAGGGTTCGGTGCCCCCTCCTTGAGGGGGGGGTACTGTTGTGAAATTGGATTCTGGGCTCCCCCGGTGGCCACTGGTGGAATTGAACTTGTGTGCATCATCCTCTCTGTTCACCTGTTCCCATCAGGATGTGGGAGTCTCTATATAACCTTGCTCCTCTGTCAGTTTCATGCCGGTCAACAATGTAATCAGAAGCCTTTCTTTGCATGTTCCTGCTACTAGACAACTCCCAGCTAAGTTGGACTTTCTTCCTAGTTTGTTTTTGCATTTTGTTCCAGTTCACAGCTGCTGTTTCGTTACTGTGTCTGGAAAGCTCTTGTGATCTGAAATTGCCACTCTGGTGTTATGAGTTAATACTAGAGTCTTAAAGTAATTTCTGGATGGTGTTTTGATAGGGTTTTCAGCTGACCATGAAAGTGCCCTTTCTGTCTTCCTGCTATCTAGTAAGCGGACCTCGATTTTGCTAAACCTATTTTCATACTACGTTTGTCATTTCATCTATAATCACCGCCAATATATGTGGGGGCCTCTGTCTGCCTTTTGGGGAAATTTCTCTAGAGGTGAGCCAGGACTGTATTTTCCTCTGCTAGGATTAGTTAGTCCTCCGGCTGGCGCTGGGCGTCTAGGGATAAAACGTAGGCACGCTACCCGGCCACTGTTAATTGTGCGGCAGGTTTAGTTCATGGTCAGTTTAGATTCCATCTTCCAAGAGCTAGTTCTTATATATGCTGGGCTATGTTCTCTCGCCATTGAGAATCATGACAGTTGGGGTTAGGGGTGTGGTTGGGATTAGGGTTAAGGTACCGTTACACTCAGCGACGCTGCGGCGATATAGACAACGAGCCGACCTAAACTAGATCGCTGGAGCGTCGCTGTTTAGGTCGCTGTAGAGACGTCAAACACAGCAACTCCAGAACGATGCAGGAGCGATCCAGTGACGTAACGGCGACTCACTTCTCGTTCTCGCTGGTTGTTAGCTCCATGTCAAACATTGCTGGCGTCGTTTGTTGTGAATTCCGTTCTCGGACTCCCTCCTGTGGTCAGGAATGGTACTTTGGTTAGTTCTGCTCTTGGACTCCCTCTGGTGGCTTTGAGCGGAACTGCTGGTCACTGAGGTTGGCTTTGTCAGCTGCTCTCGTTTATTGCTATGCTGGCTTCCCTATTTAACTCCACTCAGATCGTTACTTCATGCCAGCTGTCAATGTTTCAGTATTGGTTCAGATCTCTCTTGGACTTCTCTGGGGACCTGTCTACTCCAGCAGAAGCTAAGTCTTTGCTAGTTCATTTGTTGTTACTGCTTCCTGAATATATTTCTTAGTACTGCTAATTTCTTGTCCAGCTTGCTATCATGATATTCCCTTGCTAGCTGGAAGCTCTGGGGTGCAGAGTGGCACCTCCACACCGTGAGTCGGTGTGGGGAGTCTTTTTGCTTACTCTGCGTGGTTTTTTTGTAGTCTTTTGTGCTGACCGCATAGTTCCCTTTTCTATCCTCTGACTATTTAGTGAAGTCTGGCCTCCCTTTGCTAAAACCTGTTTCATTCCTGTGTTTGTGACTTTCCTCTTAACTCACAGTCAATATATGTGGGGGGCTGCCTTTACCTTTGGGGAATTTCTCTGAGGCAAGGTTAGGCTTCTATTTATCTTTAGGGGTAGTTAGCTCTTAGGCTGTGAAGAGGCGTCTAGGGAGAGTTAGGTACGCTCCACGGCTATTTCTAGTGTGTGTGATAGGAGTAGGGTTTGCGTCAGCAGAGTTCCCACTTTCCCAGAGCTTGTTCAATTTACTAGTTTACTCATCAGGTCATTCCGGGTGCTCCTAACCACCAGGTCCATAACAGTCGTTGCTTTTGATGTCAAACATGACGATACACGCCGACCTGGCGACGAAATAAAGTTCTGGACTTCTAGATCCGACCAGCGATGGCACAGCGGGATCCAGATCGCTGCTGCGTGTCAAACACAACGAGATTGCTATCCAGGATGCTGCAACATCACGGATTGTTGTCGTTCTCGTTGCAAAGTTGCTGAGTGTGATGGTACCTTTAGGGGCATGTTCGGGTTAGGGGTGTGGTCAGGGTTATGGTTAGGGTTGGGATAAGGGTTAAGGGTGTGTTTGGATTAGGGTTTCAGTTTCCACTGTTTAGGCACATCAGGGGCTCTCCAAACGCGACATGGCGTCCGATCTCAATTCCAGCCTTCTGCGTTCAAAAAAGTGCTCCTTCCCATCCGAGCTCTCCCGTGCACCCAAACAGGGGTTTACCCCAACATATGGGGTATCAGCGTACTCAGGACAAATTGGACAACAAAAAATATTTTTTTATTTTCACGGCTCTGCGTTATAAACTGTAGTGAAACACTTGGGGGTTCAAAGTTCTCACAACACATCTAGATAAGTTCCTTGGGGGTCTATTTTCTATTATGGGGTCACTTGTGGGGGTTTTCTACTGTTTAGGTACATCAGGGGCTCTGCAAATGCAACGTGAAGCCTGCAGACCAATCCATCTAAGTCTGCATTCCAAACGGCTCTCCTTCCCTTCCGAGCTCTGCCATGCACACAAACAGTGGTCCCCCACCCGAGTAGGGTATCAGCGTACTAAGGACAAATTGGACAACAACTTTTGAGGTCCAATTTCTCCTGTTACCCTTGGAAAAATACAAAACTAAAGGCTAAAATATAATTTTTGTGGAAATTTTTTTTATTTTATTTTCACGGCTCTGCGTTATAAAATGTAGTGAAACACTTGGGGGTTCAAAGTTCTCACAACACATCTAGATAAGTTCCTTAGGGGGTCTACTTTCCAAAATCGTGTCAGTTGTGGGGGGTTTCCACTGTTTAGGTACATTAGGGGCTCTCCAAACGCGACATGGCATCCTATCTCAATTCCTGTAAATTTTGCATTGAAAAGTCAAACTGCGCTCGTTCCCTTCCGAGCTCTGCCATGCGCCCAAACAGTGGTTTACCCCCACATATGGGGTATCAGCGTACTCAGGACAAATAGTACAACAACTTTTGGGGTCCAATTTCTCCTGTTACTGTTGGTAAAATAAAACATTTGGAGCTGAAGTAAATTTTTTGTGAAAACAGTTAAAAATTCCTTTTTTTTTTAAACATTCCAAAAATTCCTGTGAAACACCTGAAGGGTTAATAAGCTTCTTGAATGTGGTTTTGAGCACCTTGAGGGGTGCAGTTTTTAGAATGGTGTCACACTTGGGCATTTCTATCATATAGACCCCTCAAAGTGACTTCAAATGTGATGTGGTCCCTAAAAACAAATGGTGTTGTAAAAATGAGAAATTTCTGGTCAACTTTTAACCCTTATAACTCCCTAACAAAAACAATTTTGGGTTCCAAAATTGTGCTGATGTAAAGTAGACATGTGGGAAATGTTACTTGTTATTTTGTGTGACATATCTCTGAGATTTAAGGGCATAAAAATTCAAAGTTGGAAAATTGCAAAATTTTCAAAAGTTTCGCCAAATTTCCATTTTTTTCACAAATAAACACAGGTAATGTCAAAGAAATGTTACCACTATCATGAAGTACAATATGTCACGAGAAAACATTGTCAGAATCATCATGATCAGTTGAATCATTCCAGAGTTATAACCTCATAAAGGGACAGTGGTCAGAATTGTAAAAATTGGCCCGGTCATTAACGTGTACACCACCCTTGGGGGTTAAGGGGTTAAAGGGGTCCTCTGGGGGTGATGGCACTGCAGCAAGGATGGTATGGCTTCCCACAGGTGAAGCTGGGTCCCCAGGGCTCCCGGTGTAATAGGCAAAGATGGTGTGGTGCCAGAAATAATCAGAGGACACAAGGTGGCAGTCTCTTTACCTGTTTACTGGTGGTGAAAAGCCACAGTCCAGGGTACTGGTAACAGGTGATGGTGAGGTCCAGGTAGCCTGGAAATGATTAGGGATCCCCTTAGCCAGGTGGGATTAGCAGCCTTCCTTGCTGTGCTATAAGCTCCTTGCTGCCTGAGGCTTCTCTCAATGTCCTCTCTTTTTCTTTGTGTCCTAGAACGGTACCCGCATGGCAGGCAGCGTGAGCCTTTTTACAGGTGTCTGTATTTACGGTGACTCCGGATGCTGCTGTGAATTCGGGTGTAGATGTGGGCAAGTAACTTTACAGTCTCACACAGCCTCGGACTCCCGATGTCTGGTTCCTGCGCTTCAGCGTGGAGGGAGCCTAGTGGCAGTTCCCCTTCAGCTCCTCACTTCTCCTGTGCTCCTTCCTCCTACACACTCTCTACTGACTGAACTAACTCCCCCTCCAAGCCAGAACATATATAAGGGAGTTCCCCTGAAACCGGATCTAGAGCTCCCCCTTCTGGACTGGAGTCAGAACGTGTTGCATGTACAGGTTATCTGTTAAAGGGATCCTCCTCGTTTTCAGGCATGGCATCACCCTCCCCGAGAGGAAGGCAATACCACTTTGGTCCCTGAACTTCTGGGGTGCCACACATGTAGTGCTGAAATTATTTAATTTTTTTAACTCTACAAGGTCTTTTGTTTTAATATGTCAGCTAACATGATTTTTTAGATGTTTGGAGGTCTTAAAAAAAGACCCAAGATAGCCAACTGGAGAACTTTGAACACTGCTGTCCACTACCAGAGTTAGGCCTAAGGATTCATTGGTTGTCATGGATGCATAACTGTGTCTACATATCCTCCACGTCTTACTCCTCCTCTTCTACGGAGCTACTCAGGTGCATGCCTCTGGGTTTACACCAAGTACGATCTACTACCTCATCATCATCCTCTCTGTTCTCCCACTCCTTGCCCTGAGAGTCACACCTCATATTCCTGCCTTGACAGCATGGTACAGTCCGTGTGAGCCTCAAATATCTGAGTCTCATCACAAATGGATCAACTTCACCCTTCTGTTCACAAGGGTTTGGTTTATGCTCGGACAAAACTTTGTCCGGCCATGGATCAAAGTGAGAACAAATTTGGCCATCGATGAAGATGATTTCCTCCTCTTGACTTTGTGAATCTTTAGAGTACACATCTGTCAGGACTCTGAACATTTTTTCCCTTTAGTGCATTACTTCCCTTTTCCAAGATGGCGTCTTTGGTCTCATGTGCACTGTGCCTTCCTGCTGTAAAACTGCACCCCAGCCTTCAGTCTGTGCTAGAGTATTCTGCCTTGCATCCAGCTCCTGATCTCTGATTACTCCCTGGCTATATACCTGCTCCTGTGAACCTGTGTGGTGATTCTGCTACTCTGCTCTGAGTTCCTGCTGCATACACAAATTTCCAGTAATCCTCCTTCATCTGCTGCTCGTGTTTACTTCCACCTGCATTTGCTGGACATGTAAGCTGCTGCTGCTTTGCATTAACCTGAGACTATTAACCAGGCCTCCCTGGTTGAGCTAAGATATGATTTGAACTGCCTATAAGCATATCTATCTGTGTCTGGACTAAGACAAGGATTTATTCGTGTCAAGTATCCACAAGAATAACTGTGCTTCATAGACTTTCTGCTTGATTGCATTTTGCTCTGAAGTTTCCTATAGACTGCTAAGCTGCGTTTATTATTTGCACCAAGTGTTGTGGACTTGAGTTTCTCTCTGCACCTGTTTGAATCACCGTGTGATAATATAGACTTTACCACTTATAAAACTGTGTCCTGTAGTTGTCTTGTTCCACGCAAAGAGTCTCCTGAGTTATCCCCTATAATTATTACAGGATACTCTAGCCTAAAAAAAAAAAAAAGGAGACTGCTGGAACAATGACTGCAGAAAGCAGATTAGAGCAGGTGTTTTCCATAATTAGATCACTGCAGAAAGATGTGGAAGGTCTGCAAAAGAAGTTTGGAAGCTTTGAACTCAATCAACAAGTGTTTGGACAGACTTTGCAGGATTTGAGCAACTGCATGGCAGCCCAGGAAAACAAACTTTCTGGCATAGAGTCCCAGTATGGACGGGCTTTTCAGGACATAAGCACGCAAATAGCTGCACAAGTGACTTTACCCTCTGGGCAACCGCCATCAGCTAGCCCACCTAAGTTGCCCCTATTCAGATTTAATGGTGATCGCGACAAATTTCGTGGCTTTGTGAATCAATGTATGCTATATTTTGATGTGCATGCTGACCGTTTTCCTACTGATAGATCCAAAGTATTGTGTGTAATAATGCTACTGACCTCACAAGCGCTCGCCTGGGCGAATCCGATGATTGAGTCTCGTGACCCACGGTTAAATGACTTGGATTTCTTGGCCGCTATGGCATTAATGTTTGATGACCTTAATCGCCGTGCAACCGCTGAATCTGCTTTGTTGTCTTTACACCAGGCTAAACGTTCTGTTATTGAGTATGCCACTGAATTCAAGAGATTGGCGGTAGATACCAATTGGGACAGTTATGCACAATTGCCTATTTTTAAAAGGGGTCTGACTAGTATTGTAAAAGATGAACTAGCCCGCTCTGAGTCACCACAAGAGCTAGAGACATTTATACAGCATTGTGTGCGCATAGACATTCACCTTACTGAGCATAGGCAGGAGAAATTTGCTGCATTTAACCGTGTGTCTAACTTTTCCCTTCCTTCCAAAGAGCCTGCAGGTAAAACCTCTCGGGAGGTGGAGGAGGTGCCCATGCAAATTGATTCCGTTCAGAGGCGCGAGATCAATGAGCACCGGGAGCATCGCCTTCGTGAAAGTCTATGTTTCTACTGCGGGCAGTCTGACCACTTCTTGTTCAATTGTCCTAAGTGTTCTAGACGGCCTAACAAGGTGCTAGCAGCAATACGGGAGTATGACAACTGTGATGATGAATCTGACATCTCTGAATGTAGCCTGCCTTTAAACGCTGTATTCCATTCACTTTCTATGACTTCACCCCCCAAGGAGCTGAAGGAAAAGAACTCTCACTGTTCTCTCCCTATTAAGATCCTGTGTTCAGGACAGTGGATTTCCAGTTCAGCTATGATTGACTCTGGTGCAGGTGGCAATTTCATGGATATTGCATTTGCCAAGGAACATGGTATTAAAATTCAGCAAAGAGCCTCTCCAATTACCATGGAAACAGTGGATGGGTCACCTTTAATCTCTGGGCCTGTGGATCAGGAGAACGTACCCCTTGAAATTTTGTGGGAGCCTAATCATCAGGAGCAACTTTCTTTCTTGATAATTTCTTCTCCTCATTTTCTTGTGATTTTAGGCATTCCTTGGTTGCGTTCTCCGGACCCAATTATCAACTGGGAGACCAAGGAGATTATCTTCCCAACAAGGAGCAACTCAGCGCTAACAGAAGCTGTCCCTGAGTCCACAACTACGGAACCACATGTACAGGTATTTTCTTTACCTCCAGCTTATAAAGAGTTCTCTGACATCTGTGACAAGAAGAATGCAGATCAGCTTCCTCCACACAGGCATTATGAATGTCCCATTGAGCTGCTTCCCAGGGCAGCCATTCCTTTTGGTAACGTATACCCTTTGGCGGCACCTGAGCTTCAAGCCTTAAAAGAGTATATTGATGAAAATCTGGCCAAAGGCTTCATACGTCCTTCTTCCTCGCCAGCAGGGGCACCTATCTTTTTTGTAAAGAAGAAGGATGGGACCCTGAGACCCTGTGTTGACTATCGAGAACTCAATAAGTTAACCGTACGAAACCGTTACCCTTTGCCTCTGATTCCCGAATTACTGGAAAGAGTCCGCCATGCTAAGGTGTTCTCTAAACTGGATCTTCGTGGGGCTTATAATTTGGTGCGTATTCGTCCAGGGGATGAGTGGAAGACAGCATTCAGATGCCGGTATGGACACTTTGAATCTCTTGTGATGCCCTTCGGGCTTTGTAACGCACCTGCAACATTTCAACACCTTGCTAATGACATTTTCAGAAATTTGTTGGACCAGTTTGAGGTGATCTATTTGGACGATATACTAATCTTTTCTGACTCTCTACAGGAACATGAAGAACATGTCAAAACTGTTTTAAGACGTCTGAAAGAGAACCATCTGTATATTAAGACGGAGAAATGCGAGTTCCATCGTTCTGAGATACAGTTCTTAGGTTATATCATCTCTCTCCAGGGGCTGAACATGGAATCTGGTAAGATTCAGGCTCTCCTTGACTGGCTGGTACCCAAGAACGTTAAGGAGGTCCAACGTTTTATTGGTTTTGCAAATTTCTACAGACGCTTAATTCGAAATTTTTCTGATATTGTCCGTCCCATTACTTCCTTGACAAAGAAGGAAAAGCCCTTTAAGTGGTCATCACAGGCTCAAGAAGCTTTTGATCGGCTTAAGATCTGTTTCACATCAGCACCGTTGTTGATACACCCAGATCCAACACTTCCTTTCATTGTGGAGGTGGACGCTTGTGATAATGCTTTGGGGGCTATTCTCTCCCAAAGAACTGGAGAGAAGGGTCTGCTACATCCTTGTGCTTTCTTTTCCCGTAGACTAACCTCAGCAGAGAAGAATTACGACGTGGGAGACAAGGAATTGCTGGCTATTATTGCGGCTTTCAAGGAATGGAGGCATCATCTGCAAAGAGCTGCACAACAGATCATAGTGCTAACTGACCATCGCAGTCTAGAGTTCCTTAGATCCGCTAGATGTCTTTCTCCTCGTCAGGCTCGTTGGAACTTATTTTTAAATCAATTTAACTTTGTTATCTCGTACCGTCCAGGTTCTCGTAATGGGAAGGCTGATGCTTTATCCCGAATCCATGCTGCGGATTCCGTACCTGGAGCCCCGTCCAAGACCATTCTATCTGATGCCAATTTCATCGGAGTTATCCACGATCAGGACTTGTGGAAGGAGTACAGGGAGGCCTATGAAGGTGATGTATTTCTGGCCAACCCACCTGTGGATATTAATCTTGTCTTTAAGGGTGGCATGTGGTTCAGAGATCGACGTATCTACATCCCGGAGGTCGTCCGTCTGCAGATCCTCAAGTTGGTACATGACTCCAAGTTGGCTGGTCACAGGGGGGTACAGAAGACACAAGAGTTCCTGAGCCGATTCTTCTGGTGGCCAACTTGCCTTAAGGATACCAAGGACTATGTTCTCTCTTGCGAGGTATGTGCCCGTTACAAGACTCCTCATGTGGCAACTACGGGTCTTCTACAACCATTACCTGTTCCGTCCCGCCCTTGGGGGTCTATATCAATGGACTTTATTGTGGAGCTGCCTACATCAGGGGGCATGAGTACAATCATGGTGGTAGTTGATTGCCTGACTAAAGCTGCTCATTGATGAGATCATCTCTGACCGTGGAGTACAGTTCACTTCAAGATTCTGGAAGGAGTTTTGCTCTGCACTCAAAATTAATGTCTGTCTCTCTTCTGCTTACCATCCCCATATGGTCAGACTGAGTGTACCAACCAGACGCTGGAACAATATCTAAGATGCTATGTCAGCCATCTCCAGGATGATTGGTTGGAGTTGTTGCCATTAGCCGAATTTTCATATAATAATTCTCAGAGCACCTCCACTAAATTTACACCTTTCTTTGCCAATCTGGGCTATCATCCGTGTATTTTACCTAGGTCTCCAATTAATTCTCCGGTTCCGGCAGTGGAGGAAATGCTGACTGCGATGAGACAAAATCTGGAGGTTCTGAAGGAATCCCTGACCACAGCTCAAGAACGTTATAAGAGATCGGCTGATAGATTCCGTAAACCTGCACCCATGTTCAAGGTAGGAGATTCCGTGTGGTTAGCAACTAAGAATCTGAAGTTAAACGTTCCTTCACAAAAACTTGGACAGAAATTCATTGGCCCTTTCAAGATCAACGGTATTGTGAGCTCTGTGGCCTGCCGTCTGAAGCTGCCTAGGACTATGAAGGTACACCCAGTTTTTCATGTACCTTTACTAAAGCCTGTATCTCCTACCTTCCAGGGACATGTTGTGCCACCTCCGCAGCCTGTGGTGATTGATGGGCAAGAACAATTTGTGGTGGAGGAAATTATTGATTCCAGGATTCGCAGGAATCGGCTCCAATATCTGATAAGATGTCAGGGATATCCCCCTGAGGAAGACTCTTGGGAACCTGTGGAAAACATCAATGCCCAACAGAAGATTTCTCGTTTTCATCAGAGATTCCCTGAGAAACCAGGTCCAGGATCGTCCTGAGGCCGCTTCTAAGGAGGGAGTAATGTCAGGACTCTGAACATTTTTTACCCTTTTGTGCATTACTGCCCTTTTCCAAGATGGCGTCTTTGGTCTCATGTGCACTGTGTCTTCCTGCTATAAAACTCCACCCCAGCCTTCAGTCTGTACTAGAGTATTCTGCCTTGCATCCAGCTCCTGATCTCTGATTACTCCCTGGCTATATACCTGCTCCTGTGAACCTGTGTGGTGATCCTGCTACTCTGCTCTGAGTTCCTGCTGCATACACAAGTTTCCAGTAATCCTCCTTCATCTGGACATGTAAGCTGCTGCTGCTTTGCATTAACCTGAGACTATTAACCAGGCCTCCCTGGTTGAGCTAAGGTATGATTTGAACTGCCTATAAGCATATCTATCTGTGTCTGGACTAAGACAAGGATTTATTTGTGTCAAGTATCCACAAGAATAACTGTGCTTCATAGACCTTCTGCTTGATTGCATTTTGCTCTGAAGTTTCCTATAGACTGCTAAGCTGCGTTTATTATTTGCACCAAGTGTTGTGGACTTGAGTTTCTCTCTGCACCTGTTTGAATCACCGTGTGATAATATAGACTTTACCACTTATAAAACTGTGTCCTGTAGTTGTCTTGTTCCACGCAAAGAGTCTCCTGAGTTATCCCCTATAATTATTACAACATCCTATGCCCATGGCATACAATGTGTGAAGAGATTTACAGACATCTGTGGTTCCCAACAGTCAGTTGGGCACTTGGAAAGTGGTGATGTAGGGAAAAAAAAGGTTAATTGGGGTGCCACCACTGAGAACTGTACTGTGTGTGATGTTAAGGTGGAGGAAGAGGAGCAGAGGCCACTTGATGCAGCGCTTGCCATCTACTGGAGCACATGTTCTTTCTGTCTCTCATCGTCATCTACAAAGCGTACCGTAGTACAGCTGCCAAAGAAAGGGAGCAGAGTTGCCCGTCCTGTAACATAAGTTGTAAAAATGCTGTGCAAATTCTGACTGCAGCAAAACAAACCGACTTCCAGAGTCCCTACAGTGCCTGCCTGTATTTTTCATCCCTCCTTTGGGCCGTAGGAACTTACCCGCTGTAGGGGATTAGCTGCCACATTCTGTAGGTCAGCCATGGAGTAGCACCTGGTGCCACCTCCCAAGGTACTCCTTGGGTCGCAGTTTTCGCCTGCTGCCACTTGTCCGAGTAGGGATTTGGTAGGCCACCTAGTTGCACCACTTCCAGGCTTTTAGAGGGATACGGAACAGTGATTCCACCACCTTGCCCGTTACACTCTCCATCTGCTGGGTTGGCTGTAGTGGAGGAGGTGTCGGTCCCCGCTATACTAATTCTACCTTATTGCAATTGATGCCAATTTGTTGGTGTCTGCCACTAATTTTTGTAAATGTGTAGACTCCTGGTTGGGTCTTCTTCATGCGTGTTGCCTGTAGCAGTAGGCCTCCATGACCATCTACCTCCACTTCCATGGACTCAACTAACCGTGTTACCATCCTTAAATTTTTCTGACAATGGTAGTCTACAAAAATGATAGTTGTGCCACCTGAGTGTGGCTCAGCATGAAAGCAGGTAGAGTTGTTGCATGTGGTATCAGGGCTCCCCGCATAGGAGGCCTACACCGATCCCTCACCTACCTCGTCTTACTGTGACGCTAAATTGAAAGCTGTAAATGCTGTCCCAGACCCCGATACCTCATGCCTGGCTGATTGCTGCAGTGCCATGCTATAATTTGTACTGTGGGTGAATTGAGGCCACTTTCCTGGTGTCTGCCCCTAATTTGATGTGTTTTGGCACCATTTGGGTCCGTTATAAGGTGTTGTGCATGTGTTTGTTTTTGCCTCACGTTGACGTGAATGGCGTTCAGCTATGTTTGGCAAATATATTCGACGAATTAATCGGCGAAAATTGCAAGTTTGGGAAACGTAATCCGAATTGAACATTGAAATATTCGGTCATCTCTGCCCCTATGTACAAGAACATAACTACTATAATACTGTCTCTATTTACAACAGTATAAGGCTAGGTTCACATTGCGTTAGGGCAATTCGTTTAGCGCTAGCGCTAGCGGATTGCGCTAACGCAATGTATTTTGAGGGGTCGCATTTAGGGGCCGCATTAACGTCCCCGCTCTCGCAGATCCCCGATCTGCGAGAGCGGGGAACGGACCTCGGGCGCGCCGCGGACGCTGCAAGCAGCGTCCGAGGCGCGCCACAAAAGAACGGCACATCGCTAGCGCGAGCCGAAAAAGGCACGCGCTTGCGATGCGCTTGAGGCAGAAAGAACATTGCTGTCAATGGGTGCGCTAACGGACCCGTTGCACGGCGTTAATTGCGACATTTTCGCCGTGCAATGCTGTCCGTTAGCGATCACCCACTAACGCAATGTGAACCTAGCCTAACTTATAATACTGCCGCTATGAGCCGCTATGAACAAGAATATAACTACTATAATACTGCCCCTATGTACAAGAATATAACTACTATAATACTGCCCCTTGTACAAGAATATAACTACTGTAATACTGCTCCCTATGTACAAGAATATAACTAGTATAATACTGCCCCTATGTACAATATAACTACGATACTGCCCTTATGTGCAAGAATATAACTACTATAATACTGCTCCATATGTACAAGAATATAACTACTATAATACTGCATCCTATATACAAGAATATAACTACTATAATACTGCTCATATGTACAAGAATATAACTACTATAATACAGCACCTATGTACAAGAATATAACTACTATAATACTGCCTCCTATGTACAAGAATATAACTACTATAATACTGCCCCCTATGTACAAGAATATAACTAATATAATACAGCCCCTATGTACAAGAATATAACTACTATAATACTGCTCCCTATGTACAAGAATATAACTACTACTAGATGGTGGCCCGATTCTAACGCATCGGGTATTCTAGAATATGTATGTATGTATGCATGTACATAGCAGCCACGTAGTATATAGGAGCCATGTAGTATATAGTAGACAAATACTACGTGGCCTGTGCTATATACTATGTGGCTGCTATATACATACATACATACATTGTAGAATACAAGCTGCGTTAATGCAGGCCACGCAGTATATAACACAGCCCACGTACTATATAACACAGCCCACGCAGTATATAGCAACAGTATATAACACAGGCGACGTAGTATATAACACTGGCCACATAATATATAGCACAGCCCACGCAGTATATAGCAGCCACGCAGTAAATAGCACAGCCCCCGCAGTATATAACACTGGCCACGTAATATATAGCACAGCCCACCCAGTACATAGCAGCCACGCAGTATATAGCACAGCCCCCGCAGTATATAACACTGGGCACGTAATATATAACACAGCCTACGCAGTATATAGCAGCCATGCAGTATATAACATAGCCACGTTAGTATATAGCTCAGAGATGTAGTATATAACAGAGCCCACGCAGTATGTAACACAACCCACGTAGTATATAGCAATGTGGGCACTATATGCATGGTTAAAAAAGACTTAAAATAAAAAATAAACATATACTCACCTTCCGAAGGTCCCTTGAAGTCCTTGCGCCTGTGTGCGGTGCACGCGGCAGCTTCCGGTCCCGGAGTTGGTATTAGAGCAGGACCTGTGATGACGTTGCGGTCACATGACCGTGACGTCATGGAAGGTCCTTCTCGCATAGCATCCTTGGCACCGGAACCTGCTGCTTGCACTGCCAAGGACAGCGGGCGACGTCGGAGAGTGAAAATAGCCATTTTTTTTATTATTCTTATTTGTAACATTAGATCTTTTTACTATTGATGCTGCATACGCAGCATCAATAGTAAAAAGTTGGTCACACAGGGTTAATAGCTGCGTAACCGGAGTGCGTTACACCGCGCTCCGGTAACGCTGGCATTAACCCTGTGTGAGGGCTGACTGGAGGGGAGTATGGAGCGGGCACTGACTGCGGGGAGGAAAGAGCGGCCATTTTGCAGCCGGACTGTGCCCGTCGCTGATTAGTCGTGGCAATGGTCGTGGGCGTTTTGCCACGACCAATCAGCGACTTGGATTCCATGACAGACAGAGGCCACGACCAATGAATATCCGTGACAGACAGAAAGACAGACAGAAGGACAGACAGAAAGATGGAAGTGACCCTTAGACAATTATATAGTAGATAATACTGCTCCTACGTACAAGAATATAAAAAAGAAGAAATGGAGGGCACCATCGCATAATCGCTAGCTGGGATCTACCCGGAGTATGTCATAACCAAGTAATGTCAAAAGAAGAGAAGAGACATATACAAGTCCAGGGATCACCAAGAAATTATATATAATAATAGAATAAATTTTATTATGATCAAACAAGGCACAACAAACAATTAAAAACATTTAAAAACCAGAAATGGTACATACCCCCAAAAAAGGGGGGATGCCCCCCAAGACCAAAAAGAAGGCTCACTCCACAACAAGTATATGCGTGTGTAATATACTATTCAAATAGCAGTATACAATTCCTATGAGCATACACAATAGATATGGAATATGGAATATGCTGCTGCTCAAAAAAATAATAAAGCTAAAATGGTTGTTAGTATTGTGTATGCTCATAGGAATTGTATACTGCTATTTGAATAGTATATTACACACGCATATACTTGTTGTGGAGTGAGCCTTCTTTTTGGTCTTGGGGGGCATCCCCCCTTTTTTGGGGGTATGTACCATTTCTGGTTTTTAAATGTTTTTAATTGTTTGTTGTGCTTTGTTTGATCATAATAAAATTTATTCTATTATTATATATAATTTCTTGGTGATCCCTGGACTTGTGTATGTCTCTTCTCTTCTTTTGACATTACGTACAAGAATATAACTACTATAATACTGCCCCTATGTACAAGAATATAACTACTATAATACTGTCCCCTATGTACAAGAATATAACTACTATATTACTGCTCCTATGTACAATAATATAACTACTATAATACTGCTCCTATGTACAAGAATATAACTACTATAATACTGCTCCTATATACAAGAATATAACTACTATAATACTGTCCCCTATGTACAAGAATATAACTACTATATTACTGCTCCTATGTACAATAATATAACTACTATAATACTGCTCCATATGTACAAGAATATAACTACTGTAATACTGCCCCTATGTACAAGAATATAACTACTATACTACTGCTCCTATGTACAAGAATATAACTACTATACTACTGCTCCTATGTACAATAATATAACTACTGTAATACTGCTCATATGTACAAAAATATAACTACTATAATACTGCTCCTATATACAAGAAAATAACTACTATAATACTGCTCCTATGTACAAGAATATAACTACTGTAATACTGCCCCTATGTACAAGAATATAACTACTATAATACTGCTCCCTATGTACAAGAATATAACTACTATAATACTGCTCCATATGTACAAGAATATAACTACTGTAATACTGCCCCTATGTACAAGAATATAACTACTATAATACTGCTCCATATGTACAAGAATATAACTACTGTAATACTGCCCCTATGTACAAGAATATAACTACTATACTACTGCTCCTATGTACAAGAATATAACTACTATACTACTGCTCCTATGTACAAGAATATAACTACTATAATACTGCTCATATGTACAAAAATATAACTACTATAATACTGCTCCTATATACAAGAATATAACTACTATAATACTGCTCCTATGTACAAGAATATAACTACTATAATACTGCCCTCTATGTATAAGAATGTAACTACTATAATACTGATCCATATGTACAAGAATATAACTACTATAATACTGCCCCTATGTACAAGAATATAACTACTATTATACTGCTCCTATGTGCAAGAATATAACTACTATAATACTGCTCATATGTACAAAAATATAACTACTATAATACTGCTCCTATATACAAGAATATAACTACTATAATACTGCTCCTATGTACAAGAATATAACTACTGTAATACTGCCCCTATGTACAAGAATATAACTACTATAATATTGCCCCCTATGTACAAGAATATAACTACTATAATACTGCCCCCTATGTACAAGAATATAACTACTATAATACTGCCCCTATGTACACGAATATAACTACTATAATACTGCTCCCTATGTACAAGAATATAACTACTATAATACTGCTCCATATGTACAAGAATATAACTACTATAATACTGCTCCTATGTACAAGAATATAACTACTATAATACTGCTCCATATGTACAAGAATATAACTACTGTAATACTGCCCCTATGTACAAGAATATAACTACTATACTACTGCTCCTATGTACAAGAATATAACTACTATACTACTGCTCCTATGTACAAGAATATAACTACTATAATACTGCTCATATGTACAAAAATATAACTACTATAATACTGCTCCTATATACAAGAATATAACTACTATAATACTGCTCCTATGTACAAGAATATAACTACTATAATACTGCCCTCTATGTATAAGAATGTAACTACTATAATACTGATTCATATGTACAAGAATATAACTACTATAATACTGCCCCTATGTACAAGAATATAACTACTATAATACTGCTCCTATGTACAAGAATATAAATACTATAATACTGTCCCTATGTACAGGAATATAACTACTATAATACTGTCCCCTATGTACAAGAATATAACTACTATAATACTGCTCCTATGTACAAGAATATAACTATTATAATACTGCCACTATGTACAAGAATATAACTACTATAATACTGTCCCTATGTACAAGAATATAACTGGAGCGCCCCCACACCGCCGCAGGGCCGAGGGGTACCCGGAGCCGGGCCTCTGCTCTGGAGTTGTCACGGTGGCTAGACCCGGTCCGTGGCCCTGTCTGTCAGTGGGGGACGTCCAGTGCAATAAGTGGTGTTGTAACGGTGCAGTTGTGGGGTGCAGGTCGCGGTAAATAACGAGGACACCAGGTTGCAGTCTCTTTACCTCTTTACTGGAGATCTCTGAGTCCTCAGTCCAGAATACGGTTCACCAGGCTGCGCAAGTCCGGCCGGTCCAATGGCACCTCCAGAGTTCACTTCACAGGTGGAAATCGGTGCCTTCCTTCTTAGCGCTATGTGTTGTAGTCCTTCCCTGCTGTGCTTACGGAAAGTACCCCACAACCGTTGTGTCTGTTTCTTAAGTTCCCTCACAACTCGATTAAATGATGTTCTTCTAATCTTCCGTCCCTTCCTGATGTTACAGTTAGAACGGCACCCGTTTGTCGGATAGGCCTGGAGTTCTTCCGGGACCCTAGAGACGCCCCTCTCCCGCAATTGCCTCCCAAGACTTCATAGGTGATATGTGTTAGACAGCCCGCCTTAAACTGACTGTCCTGCCGCTGTTTAGAGTATTGCTTGAAGCTGAATGTTATAATACTCCCTCGGCGTTCCGGCCACCGGTAGTGCGCCTCAGTAGGGTGTTGCTCCGGTCTTACAGCACGACCCCTACTGGAATTCTCCTATTGCTTGATCTCGTTTCTCACTCAGCACAATCTATCTCGCTTCTAGTCCTTTCTTGGGTCCCGCCGCTTCCCGGAGCTGGCGCGGACCCGTTACGTTCTTTTCAATGCCAAGCCTCTGTCAGGATCCCACCCCTGACAGAGACCCTACTGTCTCTTCCTCCACAACACCCTCTGCCACTAGGTGTTGCTTCGTCCAATCCAGTCAGCTTTCTGAACTAACTTCCTGCCTGACCCCCAGTTTACCCACTATGGTGGGGAGTGGCCTAATGAATAGAACCCTTAGCTCCCACCGGAGGCCCGGCTGTGAAATGTATTGGTGTCTGTGATACCTGATCAGATGAACTCCTTCAGTGCCATCGGACGCACCATGGCTCCCCATAGTGGCGGAGCCACAGTACTGCAACGACCAGGACTCTGGGGCGCTGCACTCCCCCCTGGTTAAACACAGTACTCCGGGACTGGGAAGAAAACAACAATACAAGTTAGCAAAAAGACATACAATTTTGTTGAGTGCAATGACAATAAGTATACTTGAACAGGCTTCCCTTTATGGGAGGTAAGGACACTTGAACGTTACAAACATGGCAAAAATATCATAGCAACATGCTATAATTAACTTCTGTTACCCAACCGGGCATTCTACTTAAGTGCAAAATTGTTGAACAATAATTTAACATTGCCTTTAAGGACTCACACTCTAAATCCACTAAAGACCTTCCTATAATCACATTATAAGGCACTTTGACTTTTTCCTTCTCCTACTTTGGATCTGCAGGACCGCCTGTCCTATCGGCACCAGACCTACTGCCTCTCCTTTCTGTTACAGGACAGCCCCGTTCAGCCAGGGCCTACTGCCTTTTCAACTACTATACACAGTATAGAACATAACTTTTCTTTCAGTTTGAGAACACTGAGCCGGCTCTACTTGGCTCCTATAAGGACTCACCCACTAACCCTTACGGGTTCACTTTCTGTCCTTAGTAACACATTACTAACTTTCGATGGGGAACGCAGGGTTTACCTTCTATCCCCCCCCTTTTCTTATCAACATTATCAACTATCTTCTTTTCACAACATTAAACTTTCTCATTACTTCCTTTTACTTTTTCTTTCAGAGAACATTATCAGCATTCCTTTACAATTAACTAATGGCATACATATAACTTTTACATGTAAATATTATCAGCATTTTCTTCCATTGACATTATTGCTACCGGTCTTAAAGCAATATCACCATTTACGTGCAACAAATGAACATCCCCTTTAAGAGGGGACCAAATCTCTGTGAGGTAGCACATCTTCTCAAGCTACCAGTCCATACTCGTCAAAGGTTCCAGTGCGGTATCTTCGCAAAGAGTCCTTGTTTAAGTAAAACCAGTAGGGAGCTCCTTTAAGAAGGTGCAAACTATTTACAAGCAGTTTGTATCATGCACTGTTCATGATTCAGCAGTTTTTATAACATTGTGGAACAAAAAGCAAAAATGAAAGTGAAAGCAAAAATAAAAAGCAATAGGGATCCCGGGTAAACAAAGGGATCCCTTTAAGAGTTAACCCAGGACGGGTTTTAGCAGCAAAACAGCAAGGAAATAAACAGTTAACTATTTACAGTTTCAGGTTTCCGAGGTTTAGTTGAACGGCTTCCAGGGCTGCACCTGGCACTTAACCCTTCTTGGCCTGGGAAGGGTGAAGTCCAGGGTTGCACCCAGTGCTGGACAAACGCCGTTAATCCGTCTCTCATGTACGGTTAGGTCATGCACAGCGATGGAGGTCTGCGCAGCTTGAGTAGGGGCATTTGCGGCAGCGGAGGCAGCGGATGCTGCAAGATCAGTCACTGGAACGGAGTCAGTCATCAGGGCAGGGTCGTCCTTCATACCTGCTTCAGATGCGGTCCCTCCGGTGCCGGTCTGCTCCGTCTGCGCTGGGGTCTGGAACGCTGGTTGCAGGGCCTTGTGCTGCGACGTTGTCATCTCTGCTTGCAGCACCTCGCTTTCCGGCAGGGCCTTGCTTTCCAGCTTCGGAGCGCTGGGACTTCTTCCCTGCTCCGGACCAGATGAGGCTGCCGACAGATGTCCGGTGAGGCTCCTGATGATGGCCTTCTTCCACCCGGCCTCAGTGCTCAGCTGCGTCCGCCGGGGTCGGTCGCTGAGCTCGTCCACTCCGGCCTGCAGGAATTCAGCATCAGCGGTGGAGGCCTGGTTGCGGTGCCCCTCCGGGTAGCTGGGGGAGTCCTCTGCTCCGACCCCACGCTCCGGCTCCGGGCGGCTCGCCATGGCGTCCTCCATGTCGCTCGCTCCTTCTTCCTGGTCCTTTTCCCGCTCTCTTCTTCGTGGGCGGTTTCGTTTTCGTTGTCTCTGCCCACCATTAAGGATCAGGAGGCGGATCTCGGCTGCTGACGGACACGTCCTCAAGGGGCCGAGATATTTAGACTGGGCGGCCATTGTCTTTCGCGCTCTTCAGCTTGTTCACGCCCACTTCCACGCCCTTCTTCTTCTCCTGCGCTCTCCTTAGCGCTGTAATGGCGGCGGTTTTGGCGGGAACTTCTGGCGGCAAGTGGCAACACACAGTCCTTGTAATAAAGCACAGTCCAAGCACGATAAATCACAGTTCCAAGGCACACATGACCTGATTCTTCAGGCTTAAGTAGATCCTGTTCGTGACGCCAAGTTTGGAGCGCCCCTACACCGCCGCAGGGCCGAGGGGTACCCGGAGCCGGGCCTCTGGGTCTCTGCTCTGGAGTTGTCACGGTGGCTAGACCCGGTCCGTAGCCCTGTCTGTCAGTGGGGGACGTCCAGTGCAATAAGTGGTGTTGTAACGGTGCAGTTGTGGGGTGCAGGTCGCGGTAAATAACGAGGACACCAGGTTGCAGTCTCTTTACCTCTTTACTGGAGATCTCTGAGTCCTCAGTCCAGAATACGGTTCACCAGGCTGCGCAAGTCCGGCCGGTCCAATGGCACCTCCAGAGTTCACTTCACAGGTGGAAATCGGTGCCTTCCTTCTTAGCGCTATGTGTTGTAGTCCTCCCCTGCTGTGCTTACGGAAAGTACCCCACAACCGTTGTGTCTGTTTCTTAAGTTCCCTCACAACTCGATTAAATGATGTTCTTCTAATCGTCCGTCCCTCCCTGATGTTACAGTTAGAACGGCACCCGTTTGACGGGTAGGCCTGGAGTTCTTCCGGGACCCTAGAGACGCCCCTCTCCCGCAATTGCCTCCCAAGACTTCATAGGTGATATGTGTGAGACAGCCCGCCTTAAACTGACTGTCCTGCCGCTGTTTAGAGTATTGCTTGAAGCTGAATGTTATAATACTCCCTCGGCGTTCCGGCCACCGGTAGTGCGCCTCAGTAGGGTGTTGCTCCGGTCTTACAGCACGACCCCTACTGGAATTCTCCTATTGCTTGATCTCGTTTCTCACTCAGCACAATCTATCTCGCTTCTAGTCCTTTCTTGGGTCCCGCCGCTTCCAGGAGCTGGCGCGGACCCGTTACGTTCTTTTCAATGCCAAGCCTCTGTCAGGATCCCACCCCTGACAGAGACCCTACTGTCTCTTCCTCCACAACACCCTCTGCCACTAGGTGTTGCTTCGTCCAATCCAGTCAGCTTTCTGAACTAACTTCCTGCCTGACCCCCAGTTTACCCACTATGGTGGGGAGTGGCCTAATGAATAGAACCCTTAGCTCCCCCCGGAGGCCCAGCTGTGAAATCTATTGGTGTCTGTGATACCTGATAAGATGAACTCCTTCAGTGCCATCGGACGCACCATGGCTCCCCATAGTGGCGGAGCCACAGTACTGCAACGACCAGGACTCTGGGGCGCTGCACTACTACTATAATACTGCCCCTATGTACAAGAATATAACTAATATAATACTGCTCCTATATACAAGAATATAACTATTATAATACTGCCACTATGTACAAGAATATAACTACTATAATACTGTCCCTATGTACAAGAATATAACTACTATAATACTGTCCCCTATGTACAAGAATATACCTACTATAATACTGTCCCTATGTACAATACTATATGAAGTCATAGAGTAGTAGAACATGTAATCTTATAAAGGTATATAGTAAAAAAACAGACACCGTCTGGCCTAGTTTTTGTACAATGCCTGTTGGCGACATAGACAGCGGGATATGCTGCAGCGGCCGTACACCTCTGACGTACCCCCGTCCATTACTCATCAGTGACACTGTGCTTCGCTCTCATTCTGAGGCCTGATGGGAAATAACAGATATAATAACACCATGCAGCCACTCATCTTCCCGTGTCACAATGGTGCGGGTTTTATGTGGCAGGTTTCTTGCTGCTTTTATTCTTCTCATGTGTTTGCCTGGATACAAGGAGCGGTCACGCCTGCCTCATAAATCAGCCTGGTATCAGGCAGGCCTGTTTACTGTGTCTTTTTCAGCATTTTCAGCGGCTTTTCACGGCGGGTTGTGGTTCTGACATTTGCTTTGCAAAAGTAGATTTCCCAGTCAAATCGCTGCTGCTCCCTTCTCACCCTCCAGCACGCTAGGGTGGTACAGAGGGTGGCAAGGCATCATGGGATTTGTAGTTCTGACACTAAAAAAAGAAAAAGGGTGAATAATAAAAGGTTAACCCGTCCAAGAGAAGAGAATTAGGATAGATTTCCTGAAATGCTCTGTGCTGCTGGGGACTCCTGCTATGTAGGTCACAGTCTGGAACTTCCCTTTAAATCAGCACATTCTTCTCCTGAAATACTCTGTGCTGCTCTGTGGCAAAATATATTCAATCATGTAACTTCCAATCTGCGAGTCAGAATCCACAAACCCCCTCTGCTAAAATACTCTGTGCTGCTTGCTCCTTGCACTGTGACTCATCTTTTGACCTTCCACCATATCAACATACTTCCCTCCAAAAAGCCCCTTTTTTTTACTACTGGGGAGGTCGTCCAGTCTATGATCTCCCAGAAGATCAGCACATAGCTCTTCTGAAATACTCTGTGCTGCTTGGGCACGCTGAATAAGTCCAATCTTCTATTAAAAAAAAACAAATAATTAAAATAATCCGCATTTACTGCACCATTACATACATCATTGGGCGTGCCCCACTGCCTTCTGGGAAATGTAGTCACTTCCTCTTTCCTTGCTGCATTGCTCATGGGAAGAATAAACTACAACTCCCAGAATCCTTTTCTTCCTGGACTCTTGTATTGCTCCAAGCCTGCAAGTTTTTAGTCTCTTTTCACAAGTTCTGCGGAGACCTCTGCACAGGTAGGAGCCGGGGACATAGAGTTAATGTGATACATAGTATTTATTATATATACCCATTATTTATTATCAAGGTAAACACTAAATATTATTTATTCCCATTTGATGGTTATTTTTGCACAGGCCAGTTCTTCATCATTGCTGTTTCTCCACTTTTTGCTCCTTTTTAGTGTTTTTTTGTATTTGCCCCTTCTCCTCTCTACATTTTTCACTCCTTTTTTTCATCTGTTTTTCTTTCTTTATCTGTTTTTTTTAATTTTTCCTCCACATTTTTGTTTCTTCAGATCTTTTAGGCAGATTCCCGAAATGTGAATTTTACGAAATATTGCATCGCTCTACTCGTCCTTCTAGAATAAACTGGAGAAGTTTTCATTTGATGCAGTTTTAGACAAATGTGCAACTTTATTTTATTTTATTTTTTTTTAATTTTATTAAAGAAAGTTTTGCAACTTTTTTGACGTTGGACAGCTGCAAAAACTGGGGGAAAAAAAAGAAAATGTTTCATTTATGAAATGCTTCCAAGAATTTGGTGCAGAAAATAAAAACTCGCCAGCAAATGCCATAAGACAAAAAAAAATAAGTGGTTTTTTTTTATTTATTTATTTATTTTTTGAGAAATCACAATTGGGGGCTTTTTCTGCTGTAGAGCTGTATCTGCATTGGCTCCAGTCTATGGGTCCTTAATTTCCATAGTAATGAGGCTATGTAGATGGCCCATACATACCCAAATGGCAGCACCCTGTGACCATAGCCCTGACATTAATTGTATGGTAATGTGAAGCGGTGGGAGCTGAGCCCTACACTGGGGTGCCCCTCTCACCTATTGTCTTCGCTATGCGCATATAAAGTGCTGTTCTAGGTGCCTCCTTATCACAGGTAAGTTCACTATTGTTATATGGTGTTTGTATATTGGCCTTTCATTCCCAAGAAGAGAAGGAGACATGATAACAATTTATTCAAGAATGGGCTAATATTATTGTACATTTCTTTTAATCTTTTTTTATTATATTCTTTTTGATCCTTATGAATTAATTAATGTAGCTACAGTGTATTCCATTAATTCTTATATTGTGTCTCAATTTTTATATATTACATATGTGACTGATTGCAAAAAAAAAAGATTTAATAATATTATATATATATATATATATATATATGAATATTTGAATGCGGTCGAATAAAAAAGAACACCTAAAAAATCTAAAATTAAATATGTAAATATATATATAATATTACATTTTTTAAAGTTTTCTTTTTTATCTGACCGCGTTCAAATATTCTTAAATTTGAAAAAAATCTTATTATTAAACTTTGAAAACCTGTCACATCTATGGTGTCGTAGCCAATTTATATGTAAAAGAAAAAAGACAAAAAAACTACAACACCCATGATGCAACTGGTCTTTTTTTCCCAAAAGGGAGGGGGATTGTTAGTGGGCGGGGGCTACGTCCCAGTACAAAACCTTGTGCAGTGTGTGAGCTTGTATCATAGCAGACAGACCAGCGAGGGAGCAGGGCTGCTTGGCCGGTGCATGACGCTGCCTACAAATTCCCTGTCTGCTGCTTGATCCCTGCTGTCTGGCACAAAGTCTATAGAGCTACCTCACCGGCCATTGCTGCTGGCCCCTTTAAATGCTATAGTATTTTTTTTTTTTCCTTATATTGGACTCGTGATTGTTTTACATCTATTTTCTATGCAGTGAAGGTGACGCTTTGGGAATATTCCACCTCCCCCTAACCCCCCTGGGATAATTTTGGATGTTGGATTTGTGATCCTGAAAAGCGAAGCAAGATGCACACGGTGCAAAAGGACACCACGCTCACCAAGATCTTCGTTGGGGGGCTTCCGTATCACACAACCGACTCGTCCCTCAGGAAATACTTTGAGGTTTTTGGGGATATTGATGAAGCTGTGGTAATTACGGACAGACAGACCAGCAAGTCCAGGGGGTATGGCTTTGTAAGTATCATCACCGACATCTTGGTTGACATCTTGGCCACCTTTTTTACCTTTTTTTTTTTTTTTTTTTTTAAATATTTTGATGTCTCATTGTTGTCTAGAAATGTTTGGGATGCATCTGTGATCTTGGAGGTATAGATATAGACTCACCATGCCACCCAACAGGCAAAGCATCTGTGTGGTGCCTGCACTGGACCACCTGCTGCACCTGAATCGGCGGCTCGGCCTCCAAGATCAGCTACATCCCAAAAATTTTCTAGACAACAATGAGGCATCAACGTTTTTTTAAAAAAAATAGGTAAAATGTGGCCAAGATATTACTATATATATTCATAGATTTCCTTTTTATTGTATGTTTTTGTATTTTTTTTTTTTACAATGCTTCTAGTGTCTGGTGTATGACACTGTCAGCACACAGAGTAGTAGCCGGCTTTTGTCTGCCCTTGTTTTCAGCTGGGGGGGGGGGGCCCTCCGGATCTTTCGTTTTTTGTTTTTTTTTAGTCCAAGGTCAGCAGCGTCCCCCACCACCCACCCCTTTGTCAGACTCCACCGTCTTGCATGTTGCTTAGTTTTGTCACTGTGACATAAAACACCGGTTTTGTTGCTGGTCGACACAACAGGTAGTTTCATAAGACAACATGTTTAGACTGAAAACATCCTCAGACGTGAAGGTTTTACTGGATTTTGCTTGTGCAATGTTGACCTCCATTGTGTGTTGCTAGAATACTCTGCCATTTGGTCACCTGAGTGACTTGGTTTATGCTCAGGTTGTAACTTTTGTGTGTGCGCTGCCAGGCAGAATTATCTAAGGGCCGGTAGACGGTTATTATCATAATTGCACCCTTTGAGGAGAAGCGGCGGTAATCCAATAATGATACTCTAGGGCGACAAAATGTCCGTTTGTGCTGCAGGCCTGGTCAGCATGGTTTATGGTCCTGGTGAGCAAGAGGTTTTGATTGTGGGTGTTATAATTCTTTCTTTTTATATGGTGGTCCTGCGTTCAAATCCCACCAAGGACAACATCTGCAAGGAGTTTGTATGGTTTCATGGATTATTTTTCTCTCCTGATTTTGGGGGCTGCCAATCTTTTTCAGTTCCCTGGTATAAGAAGGGCTCCCCTAGTGGTCAAGGTTATATTTAATTTTCAGAATCAGCAGATGATATATGGGTGGAATAAAGAGGGGGGGGGGGGGGGGGTTGGGATACACCTGAACTTTTGCCTCCTAAACCCTCTTCAGATTCTTGTGAGCAGATTTGATGAGACTGGCACTTACTGGACTTGTCAGGTGCCAGATTACTGGACTGTACCCGCCCATAGATCGTAACACTCTGCTTCTTTCAGTTGAGATCCTACATTTTGTTGTAGATCTAGGTCAGAATTTCTCAGGTACTGGATTGGCGGAATTCCTCCGTACAGCTGGGCTTCCCACTCCCTGCTGTCTATCGCCTATGTCAGACTGGAGAGACTTGACTACAATGTAAATCCAGTGGATTACATGATGGGAAGTCTGCTGCGCGTAGGCAAATACCTTCCCCTCCCCCATACAAGAACCATGTCTCGCTGGATGCCTGGTAGTACCCTGTGGGCATAACTGTCACCTTGTTCACATTAACTATTTTAGCTTTTTTATTTGTATGATTTTGGGAGGAAAGTAGTGGCTATGCTGACACTTATAGTTCCACTTTCCATCTCGTGACACTTCTTATTCTGCAGAATGATCATGATTATCCTAATTACGGAAAACATGAGGCTTCTGTGTGACGCCCCCCTGGCAGCTGAATAGATGCCAAGCTGGCACCGGTGCCCGTTAGATCACTCTATTTTCTGGGCTGATGAATAAAAGGACTTTCTGGGCACTAGGATAATGGCAGAGTATGCCAAACTTGGGGGCACATCCTGTTCTCAAATGGTATTGTGATGGCGGCCCGGACACAACCTGTTTACTTCAGGCCAAGGGTGTGTATAGACTAGAAATAGACTTCTATTCAGGGGCGGAGGTTTTCTGGGGTCTTCTATGTCGGACTATCAGGTTGAGGTATAATGACCTTCTCTATCGGTGCCGCACAGTCTGAACTGAAAGGTAGGAATGGTTTTGCAGTGTTGCTGTAAAACGAGGTGGCGTTATGTGCATGGGATTTCCAGGGTGGTGGCCCAGGATGCGAAGTGGTCGCCCTGAACATGACTTTATACCCCAGGTTCTTGCTCTTTTATTGCCACTGCTTCAGAGTATTGCATGTTTTTAAATCTACCATACAGTTCTACATATATAGGCCTTTTTATTTGGTGCTAATTTTCCAAGGGGGAGTGGCTTGCAGTGATAATGCCGAGCAGCATAAGACACCCCCACTTGGTTAAGACAGTAAAAAAAAGTCCATATCTTGAACTGTCGGCTAAAATAAAAAAAAAAACAACAAAACCCTGAAAGTGGTAATTTTTGATCCCCCGTTAATTGAGGCACACGGAGCGCTGTACCTCCTGCCTGGCACCATATTACCAGATGCCCCACTTCTAGGGGAGAACTGAGTGAAATTGGAGGCGCAGTCATCTGTCACTGAACACTGATGTTTTTAAATTGCAGGTCACAATGGCGGACAGGGCAGCTGCGGACAGAGCCTGCAAAGACCCCAACCCCATTATAGATGGCCGGAAAGCAAATGTGAATCTCGCTTATATCGGAGCCAAGCCAAGGAACCTCCAAACTGGTATGACGTGTCCTGGGCACCCACTCCGAACATACGGGGTACATCATAGTGAGTGCGCCCATTACTAAGACTGATATATCCAGGAGGGAGATGCTACAAAGCTGTCATCCAGCTTTCCCAGAGTCCTGAAAGAAAAACCTGCCCATGATTAATCGCTGCTGGTTTGTCATTCATGGACATCTTAGTAATGGCAGCCGGCCACTCTTATCATTCACACACTTCCTAGAGCAGTTTGGTTACTGGGTGAACTGGTGGACCTGGTGCCATATTCAAATGTAGATTTGTAAAAATGTAAATTTATAGACAAATGCTAAGAAATTGCATCTGATTACTATTGTAAGGGACCAGTCACCCTTATACCCCAGGCAACGACCACACGGGAGCATTATAAAGTAGTTCTGACTTTGAGGCTCTGTGGTTTCTACACATCCTGAGCACTAGTCTACCTCTCCACGGTGTAGTGGCTGAAACCAGGGAGCAAAAGAGAGCATCACAGGGAGGGATGAGGGTTTGTCAACTTAGTGTCACTATTAATGATTCTGTCCTGATAGAGAGTGTGTGTGTGTGTGTGTGTATATATATATATATATATATATATATTTATATTTTTTTTTTTTTTCTAGTACAGGGTCAACCCTGCCATTCTAGTATCTTATAATGTCTCCCTTTCCGCAGGTTTAACCATTGGAGTGCAGCAGTTACACCCGGCCTTCCTCCAGAGACCCATCGGGTACGTCCTCCTAATACCCAGGCTTTATATGTGACTTGTTTTATTCCGATGTGATCTTTGCTGTAATCCCTTAAAGGGCTATATTATTTTTTTTTTTTGTGTGCATTTGTAGTAATCTCCAGCCGTAACCACATCTCCTCCTAATTTTAACGTCTGTCAAGTTTCTGGGGTACACGGCTACTCCTAATCTTTCACCGTTCCACCTATATGTAGAAACCATGGTCAGGAATAGAATGGCAGGCCTGCAGTAAAGACTGGCACAGCTCCCTGTTTGAGTATCTCGGCACAGTGTGGAGTCAATGGAAAGCTGGTGATGACCCCTATTTGGGCCATTTCGCCTGCCTTTATCCCTATAGGAATCCAAGGCCTGCTCGGAGATGATCAATAATGTGATATCCAGCCTGCAGAGGTATCTATCTGCTCCCACAGTAGGTAATCACCTCATTTGTAGGTGTCCCTCCCTCTCCCCACAGGGCGGCTCGGGCCCCCGGCAGGCAGCAAGTCGTTAGACCTGATAGCAGACAGATGTTCTGCGGGTCTGTGACCGACTCTCATAGGACTATTGTCTGGGGGTCTTTTCAATAGCTTTCCCCCTCCCTCCCACCCCTCACACTAGAAAAGTCTTCTAATTGGACACTGCAGCTGTTCTAGAAGGCACTAGTGATCCCCAAAAACAATGGACCCACAACAAAGCCTCTGCTTAACCCCTTACGGGATGCCTCGGCCTCATCCAGCGTTTATTTACTTTCTAGATTTGGCTGCCATGGGGTTAATTGTCTCGCCAGGCCGGCCGGGGGCCCGATCCCAGCTGTTCGGGTGAATACATATTTTATTATTTGTAAGAGGGCCTGGTGCGTCCTGCTCCTCACAATGGGGACAATGTGCACACTTAAGTCACAATGCAGAGCAGACGGCGGTGCTGGAGGTCGCCGGTGAGAAGTGTGCTGCCGCCGCGTTGTGGGAACTTCTCATAGAAGCCCCTGTAATGGTCTAACTGGTGGCTTGTCTCCAGGCAACAGACGCCCATATCATGCGTATGGCTGACGGACAAATGTGGCTTGTCTGACTGATCTCTCTCCTTGCACTCCATACACACACGCTCAGCCAAGCCGAGCGTGCGCATGTTGTCAGAGTAGACTCTTGTCTCGCTGCAAACAAAAGGATCAGGCATATTGGGTTTCAGCTTTGCCCTTCAGAGATCTTGGAAAGCTGGGTGACCATATACATGTAGGCTGTGGTGTCATGTAACAGCGAATGGAGGGTTAGTGACGCCTCTTAAGATGTGGATGGTGAGCCAAGTTATTGCCATAAACGATCGTACATTTCCTGCCGACTAACCCAGAAGTGCACAATCCACGCTGTCCCAACCTCCTGGTTAATGCCCAAGATGGATGGATTACACAGAGGACCAAGAAAGGAGGTCTATGGGGGGGGGGGGGATCGCAGCTTGGGTACACGGCTCCGCAGACTGTATCACACACTGAGGGATGCACCAGAGATTACGGCCTATAGGGGGCAGCTCAGCAGGCACGATCGCTTGGGTACACCAGCACAGAAGGCCATATCATGAGGTGCTGGGGTACATGAGCACAGCTGATGGTATTGCACATGAGGCTTGGATACATCTGCTTAGCTGCACCCTGTATTGTAGTGGGTGGCATCCTGCATAAGTAGGTCCATTACATGATGGGGGTTGTAGTGGCTCTTGCACTTGGCCTCACCCTTCTTGCATTGTGGCCTCCACACCCTGCATTGTGGCCGGCTTCCTGCGTGGCAGAGGTCTGTGATGTGTAAATGAGGGTGCAGGCCTCTCCAGGGGGGGTGGAGGACAGTCCTGTGTGACTCTTGGTGTTTGTGTCACAGCTGTGAATGTGATAACCATCTACTCCCCTGCCTCCTGTAATCTGAGGGGCTTTACACCAAAAGGTCGCCCCCACCACCCCTGACTTCCTCTGACATCACAAGTCCATAAGAGAAAGGGGGGATGGGGGTGATCAAGGTGCCCCATGGTCACAAAGGGTTACAGGGAAGTTGGCAGAAATACAGTGGTTTAGATGGAAAGTACTTGGCGGTGCAGGCTTATTCTGCGCTCACATGAAACCTGTGGGGGAACAAAGCCACACTGCCCCCCACACTCTGGTATTTGGGGGGGATATGTGGGTTTGTTTTTTCTTTTCTAAATAAAGCTTAAAAGTCATATAAAGTTCTGCAATATCTTAATAAGCAGCATTTCAGTGCTTCGTCATTTTCAAGATCTGTTTGCTTTCTGTGGCTGGTAACTTTTTTTTTTTTTTTTTTTTTTTTTTTTTTTAAACTCCACTGTCCAGGACCTATAAGGTCTTGGACATGATAAATACTACATAGCTGAGGGTTTGTTACCCATACCCAGCCCTCTGTGTTTTTTTTTTTTTTTTTTTTTTTTAAATAATGCAAACAAAAAAACCTGTAATATGTGCACGGCCCCTATTGACACTTGGAACAATTGTAACAAACCCTCAGTTGTGGTGTGTGTGTGGTTTTTTTTTTTTTTTTTTTTTTATTCTTTCTCCTTGAATTCCCTGACGACATGCTTAGATCTTGGAAATGGTTAAGAATTGAAACCCAAAATATGTGCAATTGTATCCTGAAGAAAATGACCGCTGTTTGCCTTCTAGCTCTTTTTGAAGGTTTGCACATTTGCTCCTCTCATTGCCAGTGTCTGTGTCTATGGTGTAGTCGGGTGGGACGCTTGTCTGCTGCATTCAACAATGTGTGGTCCAGCGGAGGCACAGTCTGATCATGGACGCATCATGTATCTGCTGCACTATCACAATCTAGGCTGGGAATGTTTCCCATGTTGTGTCATTACCCGGGTACTAGCAGTGCGATCTGCCAAATGTGGTAATACACATGCTTCCTTCTGTATGGGAAAAGTCGGGTTATTAAATTAGTACTGTGGCTTTAAATAGACGGATCTACATCTCCATGCTGGTGCCTCCTTGACCTTTTGTAGTGCAAAAAAGTGGGAGGAAGAGACTCCTGAGTAGTGGGAGATGGTAGAAGAATAAGCTGGCTAATAACATGAGATCTCCTCCCATCTCTGGCCAGAGGAACAAGCGTATGTACCCCATTACTATCTGCTCCAGAGCCAAAGAGTAGTTATATTCTTATACCTAGGGGCAGTATTATAGTAGTTATATTCTTGTACATAGGGGCAGTATTATAGTAGTTATATTCTTGTATATAGGGGCAGTATTATAGTAGTTATATTCTTGTACATATATGCAGTATTATAGTAGTTATATTCTTGTACATAGGGGCAGTATTATAGTAGTTATATTCTTGTACATATATGCAGTATTATAGTAGTTATATTCTTGTACATAGGAGCAGTATTATAGTAGTTATATTCTTGTACATATATGCAGTATTATAGTAGTTATATTCTTGTACATATATACAGTATTATAGTAGTTATATTCTTGTACATAGGAGCAGTATTATAGTAGTTATATTCTTGTACATAGGGACAGTATTATAGTAGTTATATTCTTGTGCATAGGGGGCAGTATTATAGTAGTTATATTCTTGTACATAGGAGCAGTATTATAGTAAATATATTTTTAGTTGCATTATCATTAAGCTCCTGAGTGACTTCTATCTTTTTCACATCTGCTCTTCTGTGCTTATTGAGAATTCTTCAGTGTTAAACTTCAGTGCACTGTAGAAACTGGCAATATTCTATTGACAAGTCAGTGTCAGCTCCATCCCATTTGCTTACACTCCCCTTACAATATCTTGTTAGCATTTCTTACCCCCCCACCTGTCTTCCTGCTTGTGTCCACTTTATCTTTCATGGTCTGTGATGAAGGCAGCCTCCGATATGAATCTCCTCACCCTTTGCTACATTCTGCTCCCCTCACCCAAGTGTGTGTGTGTGTGTGTGTGTTATCCAAACTAGCCTGTATAATCGTTGTAATTTTCCCTGTGTACAAGAATAATAGTAGTTATATTCTTGTACATAGGAGCAGTATTATAGTAGTTATATTCTTGTACATAGGGGGCAGTATTACAGTAGTTATATTCTTGTATATAGGGGACATTATTATAGGAGTTATATTCTTGTACATAGGGGCAGGATTATAGTAGTTATATTCTTGTACATAGGGGGCAGCATTATAGTAGTTATATTCTTGTACATAGGGGGCAGTATTACAGTAGTTATATTCTTGTATATAGGGGACATTATTATAGGAGTTATATTCTTGTACATAGGAGCAGTATTATAGTAGTTATATTCTTGTACATAGGAGGCAGTATTATAGTAGTTATATTCTTGTATATAGGGGACATTATTATAGGAGTTATATTCTTGTACATAGGGGCAGGATTATAGTAGTTATATTCTTGTACATAGGGGCAGTATTACAGTAGTTATACTCTGGCACAAAAGTGGGCATGCTAATCTAGCATTGCCCCTTAACTCGGTTAAAAATGAATTAAATTTATGTTTGTTTTGATTTTTCCTTTTTAGAATTGTCTTAATCTATAATTATTATTTTTTTTTTTTTTCCAGGCTGACACCCCAATATATCTACCCATCAACCCTCATCCAGCCAAGTGTGGTCATTCCAACGCCAATTCAGTCTTTACCATCTCCGTATATCGATTACAATGCTGCTACACCGGCCTACGCCCATTACACCACAGCTGCCTATGAACAGTATCCCTACACACCGTCACCCGCCGCTGGCTACATGGGCTACAGCTATACCAGCGCTGTCCAGCAGCCTATCACTGGCACGACCACAGGAGCACCACCCACTGCGTATATTCAATACCAACCTGCACAGCTCCAGCCAGATCGCATACAGTGATGGAAGAACGCTCGTATTCTTTTCTATTTTTTTTTTTTTTTTTTTTATGGACCATGAGAGGATGCAGCTACAATACAGAAACGTATTACCATACAGAACGCAAGACTCCTCTTACGCTGTGCCCTTGATATTTCAGTTGTATTACAGACAATGTTTCAATTTTTAGTTTTGCATCATGAGAAGTGGGAGAACTAAGGAAAGGGGGATCCAACCTGACAAGTTTACGTTGTCCCTTTTTGCCTATTTTCTGCAAGTAACAAAAATGAAATAAAATAAAAAAAAGTAAAACATGGAATTGAGCGGGAAGACTCCTGAGGGTACACTTTTAAGAAGCGTAAAACCCCCAAATTTTCATTAATAGTCTGACTACAAACTAAAATGCTCAGCGATGCCTTATAGAAATAACTATTTTTCAATATTTATTATATTCATTTTTTTTTTTTATGCTCACCTTACCTGTGAATTATTAACTGAAGGGGCAGGAGTATTTATCCACCTTATCGAATATATTATATATGTATTTTTTTTTTTCCCGCTAAATTATTTTCTAGATATTTGCTGACTATTTCAATATGCAAATGACGGAGATTGGACTTGAGCTCCTGCTGCTTCCCCGGCTTGGGAGTTGTAAAAGCGGGGGACCTCCGTAGTCTCGGCACTGTAAAATTTTATTGTTAATTCAGTTGATGGGTATATTTAAAAAAGCAACAAAAGGCAAAAAAGACAAAGTACATTGTGTTACTGCTGAGGTCTCGTCATGCTGCAACTAGGGGGGAAATGCAGTATTTTATGTATAAATGAGACGGAGGAATTGCAACACCAAAAGTGATTTTACTAGGATGTGCTTATAATGCAACAGTCTGTCTTATGTGTGGAGCACGGGCTGCGTCCATCCAGCTGCTGCGTCCTGCAAGTAACTGCTGCAGTGAATGAGGAGACTTTTTTTTTTTCTTAAATGTGACTGACCAATTACTGGACTTTTTTTAATTATTTTTAATTTTTTTTCATTCCGTAAGTGGCTGTGATATTTATCACAATGAGCAACATGAGAAACAAAATTAATGGCCTCTTTTTGAAAAAATCCCCTTGATTTGGCATTGCCTTAACACATGGGTTTGATCCAAAGGGGGACTTTTTTTTTGTCAATCTCAACTAATGGTATCCTTATCTGTTAGTTGGACTCCACGTATGGGAACTCTAAAAAGTATATAGAGCAATGCCATTAATGTGGGGGGGGGGGGGGGCTGCAACATGAGTTCTCTACAACTATTGTCTCCTCAAAAATCCAAGCTTACAATATTTGGTAGAATGAGAAAATTGAAGTGTTCTAAACTAACTTGAAAAATATTGTAAGGAGACGATGACTTGGTGAAAGGTTTAACTGTATGGAAGCAGCCCAAAACTTCAGACAGGTCAAAGTAGAAATAATTCCAAACTGTGTATATATAGTTCTTCCTATGGGCAACGTTCCTCAAGGTTCGTTACTTGTATTCCTGGACATTTGTCTGGTGACTACCTACAACTTCCTCCTGAGGTTTTTGTTTTTTTTTGGCATTATTCTAGGGCCCTCAATGTCTGATAGCACAAGCCTTTTTGTTGAGGACTGGATTTACGTGAACAATTGTCTTTTTCCACGATTCCAAAACTACTATGCAACCATCTTGCTGCAATCTGTTTTAATACTTCACGAGGATCATTTCTGAGGGTGTTGTAGAATTAACGTTTATGTTCGTCCTCCCCTTGCACCTTTATGTGGGATGGTGTAGAAAATGTGTTCTTCCATGTTGTGTAAAGCTCTTTATCAAAAATGGGCCTTGTATCAAAATCCTAGAAGAATTAGTGGTCTTGGTGCCCATTCAACCACTTTAGAGAAGTTCAGTTCCATTGGTTTTTTTTCTAGTCTGTCGTTTTTTGTTTTTTTTTTGACCAGAATGCTTTTTCAAAACTTTTATACTTCATTGAATAGATCTTGACTTGTCAATTTCTAGGAAAAATGTTAGTTTGTGGGTTCATCCATGTTCTGAACGCAACCAAGGAACTGTGGCCCATTGTCAGTCTACCTAGTAGATACTGAGCGATTTTACTTCCATGATCTTGGCCATACTGGTCAAATTAATAAGTGAAACATGAGTTCTCTAACCCAAATGTTTCTTTCTTCATAATGGTCATGTTGAGGTTCTTGTGAACAATTGTGTGGAAATCTCATCATTAGAGGTGGTTCTCCAAACCAAAGCAATCTATCTGGGTCCAATTGAATAAGTCCTAAAATCTTTTGGTTCTTCCATTTGATTAGGATGTATCTAAAGCAAATCTGATGGTTTAAATCGGCCCTAGGATTAGTGGTGACTGCCATTCATGGGGCCAATGAAGAAGACCTCTGTGCCAATGTATTATAGTAGAGTAGAAATGTATAACAGTCAAACTTTTTTTTTTTTTTTGTCGTCCAGATTTTGTACTAGGAATTCTTATTTTGTGTAGAACCTACAATTCTCTATGCTCTCACTAATCTAGACACAAACCTTGAGAGGTTTCCTAACTGCAAACTATTGAAAAGACCTACATGCATGGAGAGCGCTCAAATGTCACAAAGCTTGGACCGATACAAGCCAACTTGAGATGTCTATCAATTTTTGGTATAGTAAAGATTGGACCTCATTGTGTCCACCCCCTTCCAATTTTGACAGCCTCATTATATCCCCCTGTTGGGTAGTGTATGGTACTGACACCCAAGCAATCAGACCCAAGATGCAGTTACTACCGCCGTGATTTCTTGGGCTGTCTGCCCCAATACTGCGTTGTTTGAAGTCAGGTTGGTGTTCTACAATGTGTTCAATGATGCTAAATTGAAACTACTTGTTTTATACTTCCTGTAAAATGTTGTCCTCAACTATGACTTGAAAATCTTTTTTTTTTTTTTTTTTTTTTTTTTTTAGAAAAATAAAAAATAAAGTTACTTTTAATTTTGAAATTGTCTTTTTATACTGTTTTTGGTGTTCAGTCAGCTGATCATCGTGGTAAAAATCCCACCACCTTCCCCCTCATTTTGACCGTTTCAAAACTTCGTCATCAAAAGTGTGAATTGCGGTGGGGAATCACAAAGTGGTTTTTTTTGTTTTTTGTTTTTTTCCCCCTGGTCACTATGTATGCCTCACCTTATGTACATGCTCATAATACTGCTATCTAGTGTTGATAGGTGGAACAATTAGGATCCAATTTAATGGCAAAAGAAGCATTTGCCCAGGGCAGTTATCTACTGCGAATCCCCTAAAAATGTAATCCTGGGCGCGCGCAAACTATATAAAACGTGTGTAAGGCCGGGGTCACACTTGCGAGAAACTTGTGCGAGTCTCTTGCTTCAAGTCCTGGTACTGCCGCCGGCACTCGGGACCAGAGTGTGTGCGGCTGCATGTATTTTTATGCAGCTGAACGCTCTGTTCCCGAATGCCGGCAGCAGTGCCAAGTATTGATGTGAGAGACTCACGCTGAACTCGTAAGTTTGACCCCAGCCTAACCTATATTTCATGAGGTTGCTAATCTGTGCTTGGTCTCATGATGCGTGCTACAAGGTGGATGTCTAGTAATTGGGGCGCAGTCAGATAGTAGATAGATAAATAGTACAGAGATTGGCATGCAATGCTCAGACTAGACAAAAATGACGGTACCTCCAGAAATGTTAAAATTTTGTCCAACACATGTTCAACTGTGCTGTTTGGTATCATGGTGGGTGCCACATTGAACATGAAATAAAGTTGGCCCAGGAGACTAGAAAGAGGATGTATTGATAAACCTGTTAAAGGCTGGAGGATCTTGAAACTGCCTCATACTAGAATTGTTAATTTTTCTGAAGTTTAAGGTCTAGACACAACTCCCCCAAAGAAAAGAACACTGTACCTACTGTGACACATGGCGGAGGCTCGGTTATGTTTTGGGGCTGCGTCTGGCACAGTGTCTTGTACGTGCGCAGGGTACAATAAAATCTCAAGCCGGTCAAGGGATTTTGCAGTGAAATGTGCTGCCGGGTGTCAGGAAGCTTGGACAGAGGTCCAACGGTGTAATGACCCAAAACGCATTCTTGGATGGATTTATTTTTTTTTTTTAATTTTTTGAAACCTGCAGTCTGGAGAAGACTCCTTCACATGATTTCACCAGGATTGGGGACAAAATACCTGTAGACAGGCGCAAAAGACTCATCAAGAGTTACAGAAATTCTTTGTTTGCAGTGATTTCCTCAAAAGGTTGTACAGCTAAATTTTAAGTTAAGGACACTTTTTTTTTTTTTTTTTTTTTTTGTGTCCAGGCCAGTTTCATTAGTTTGCTTTGGAATTGTTGTGGCTCACCAAAAGACATTAGATATTCAGTACATATTTAAAATGAAAATTTACTTTTCAGTTGCAAGTTTTCAGCGGCCGTTGTGGGATTTTCTTACACACCATTGTAAGGGTATGTTTCCACTTTCAGGATGGCCGGCGGTTTGGGTGGAGCAGCAAATCCGCTCCGCCCTAAGCCCCACCCCCTTCTGTGACGCGATGATGCCGGATGTGTTCATTGCATACATCCAGCATCATCGCACCCCACACATAGCGCTCTGTGTTTTACCTTGTGGCGGCGCAGTGTCGCCGCAAGGTACACGGTTACCACGCATAGTGGAGACAGGATTTGATAAAATCCCCTCCACTATGCTGGAACATCTGGACGCTGCGTGATTGACGCTGCGGCTCTGCGCAGCGTCAAACACGCAGCATTTCCTGAACGTGGAAACATACCCTTAATACCCTTCTGAAGTATCTTGTGTTATCTCGGTGTCTGGTTAATCTCACAATCTGATCACAATGTAAATACCAGCCAGGGTTGGATTGGGAGTCCAAAGCAAACTTTTAGAAGGGTTCTTGGACCACCTTGTATGAATATTTCAGTTCGATGTGACAGATAAAGGGGTTTTCCTAAATTTTAATGGGTTATAGCAAGGGGTTAAAAAAAGCAATAAAATAAGAGGCCCATCATTCACTGAGATCTTTCTTGCCATTTCAGTGCAAAAACTGGTTTTGCCTGCCTGTAATCATGACTGGCTTTAAAATGCAAGCACTGATGTTATAGAAAACAGCACATGTTATATCTCAGACCAGACTCAAACGTTCAAGCGTGCCCTGCACTATAATTGTGCCCCATTTTTTGCCTAGCTCGTTAAAGCTGCCTCTTTGAGTACCCCACAGTTATAATTTATTGTCTTGTTCTTCCATAGTATTGGTGCCGCCTTATTGCCTCCTAATATCTGCCCTGCACTACAGGGACGACCTAACAGAGCATTACCCCCTGCTATCATTGGGTCTGTTCCCTGCTGCCATCTTTCACTTAACCCCTTTCTGACACTGGGCATAATAGTACCTCCTGTTTGGTGCAGGCTCCGTCGCTGAGCCTGCACGTTTCCAGGCACATGACGGCTGACATATGCCCGCAACAGCCGTGGGTGGAATGGCAATCCACCTGCAGCTGTTAACTAGTTAAATTCCGCTGTCAATCTTTGGCAGTGGCATTTAACTTGCGCGTGCCAGAAGTGCGTTGTTAATACCGCTCATTGGTGACCCCATGATCATGGGGTGGCATGATAACCAGAGGTCAGCAGCAGACCTCTATGGTTGTCACTGCAGATTGCTATGAGCACCACCCTGTGGGCAGCGCTCATAGCAAGTGAGCATTTCTGCTACACACTTGTGTGTTGCTGAGGAGGTCAAAGTACTGCAGCTTCTAGTCTCCCATGGAGACTATTGAAGCATGCAAAAAGTAAGTTTTTAAAAATGGTTAAAAAAAATTCATATCACCCCCCCCCATCCTTTTGCCCCATTGAAAATAAGTTAGAAAAATCAAATATATACATATTCGGTATTGCCGTGTTCAGAATTGCCCGATTTATCAAAATAAAAAAATTAACCCTAAATGGCGTAATGAGAAATTCAAGATGTCAAAATTGTTTTTTTGTTTTCTTTTGGTTGCTGCTATTTTGCCATAAAATGCAATAACGGGCGAGCGAGAGAGAAAATATAAATATAATTTATTTTTTTTTATTCACTCATATCAACACTCCCTGCCCAGGAGCTGTGGTATGATCAGACCATGTTCCTGCACGGTCAGACACAACCATTACACAGTACACAGCAGGGGCACATTTATAAGATTATCTCGGCACAGGGACATTTTATTAACACGCATGCAATTATTATTATTCCAAGATCTATTCATTAACCCCTTCATGACCCAGCCTATTTTGGCCTTAATGACCTTGCCGTTTTTTGCAATTCTGACCAGTGTCCCTTTATGAGGTAATAACTCAGGAACGCTTCAACGGATCCTAGCGATTCTGAGATTGTTTTTTTGTGACATATTGGGCTTCATGTTAGTGGTAAATTTAGGTCGATAATTTCTGAGTTTATTTGTGAAAAAAATGGAAATTTGGCAAAATATTTGAAAATTTCGCAATTTTCACATTTTGAATTTTTATTCTGTTAAACCAGAGAGTTATGTGACACAAAATAGTTAATAAATAACGTTTCCCACATGTCTACTTTACATCAGCACGATTTTGGAAACAATTTTTTTTTTTTGCTAGGAAGTTATAAGGGTTAAAATTTGACCAGTGATTTCTCATTTTTACAACAAAATTTACAAAACCATTTTTTTTTAGGGACCACCACACATTTGAAGTCATTTTGAGGGTTCTACAGGTCCTTCTCAAAAAATTAGCATATAGTGTTAAATTTCATTATTTACCATAATGTAATGATTACAATTAAACTTTCATATATTATAGATTCATTATCCACCAACTGAAATTTGTCAGGTCTTTTATTGTTTTAATACTGATGATTTTGGCATACAACTCCTGAAAACCCAAAAAACCTGTCTCAATAAATTAGCATATTTCACCCGTCCAATCAAATAAAAGTGTTTTTTAATAACAAACAAAAAAACCATCAAATAATAATGTTCAGTTATGCACTCAATACTTGGTCGGGAATCCTTTGGCAAAAATGACTGCTTCAATGCGGCGTGGCATGGAGGCAATCAGCCTGTGACACTGCTGAGATGTTATGGAGGCCCAGGATGCTTCAATAGCGGCCTTAAGCTCATCCAGAGTGTTGGGTCTTGCGTCTCTCAACTTTCTCTTCACAATATCCCACAGATTCTCTATGGGGTTCAGGTCAGGAGAGTTGGCAGGCCAATTGAGCACAGTAATACCATGGTCAGTAAACCATTTACCAGTGGTTTTGGCACTGTGAGCAGGTGCCAGGTCGTGCTGAAAAATGAAATCTTCATCTCCATAAAGCATTTCAGCCAATGGAAGCATGAAGTGCTCCAAAATCTCCTGATAGCTAGCTGCATTGACCCTGCCCTTGATGAAACACAGTGGACCAACACCAGCAGCTGACATGGCACCCCACACCATCACTGACTGTGGGTACTTGACACTGGACTTCAGGCATTTTGGCATTTCCTTCTCCCCAGTCTTCCTCCAGACTCTGGCACCTTGATTTCCGAATGACATGCAAAATTTGCTTTCATCAGAAAAAAGTACTTGGGACCTCTTCTGCCGCTGTTTATGGTTCAAAAGTGGCTTTACCTGGGGAATGCGGCACCTGTAGCCCATTTCCTGCACACGCCTGTGCACGGTGGCTCTGGATGTTTCCACACCAGACTCAGTCCACTGCTTCCTCAGGTTCCCCAAGGTCTGGAATCGGTTCTTCTCCACAATCTTCCTCAGGGTCCGGTCACCTCTTCTCGTTGTACAGCGTTTTCTGCCACATTGTTTCCTTCCAACAGACTTACCATTGAGGTGCCTTGATACAGCACTCTGGGAACAGCCTATTTGTTGAGAAATTTCTTTCTGGGTCTTACCCTCTTGCTTGAGGGTGTCAATGATGGCCTTCTTGACATCTGTCAGGTCGCTAGTCTTACCCATGATGGGGGTTTTGAGTAATGAACCAGGCAGGGAGTTTTTAAAAGCCTCAGGTATCTTTTGCATGTGTTTAGAGTTAATTAGTTGATTCAGAAGATTAGGGTAATAGGTCGTTTAGAGAACCTTTTCTTGATATGCTAATTTATTGAGACAGTTTTTTTGGGTTTTCAGGAGTTGTATGCCAAAATCATCAGTATTAAAACAATAAAAGACCTGACAAATTTCAGTTGGTGGATAATGAATCTATAATATATGAAAGTTTAATTGTAATCATTACATTATGGTAAATAATGAAATTTAACACTATATGCTAATTTTTTGAGAAGGACCTGTATATGGCTGAAAATACCCAAAAGTGACACCATTCTAAAAACTGCACCCCTCAAGGTGCTCAAAACCACATTCAAGAAGTTTATTAACCCTTCAGGTGTTTCACAGCAGCAGAAGCAACATGGAAGTAAAAAATGAACATTTAACTTTTTAGTCACAAAAATGATCTTTTAGCAACAATTTTTTTATTTTCCCAAGGGTAAAAGGAGAAACTGGACCAGGGACATTGTTGTCCAATTTGTCCTGAGTACGCTGATACCTCATATGTGGGGGTAAACCACTGTTTGGGTGCACAGCAGGGCTCGGAAGGGAAGGAGCGCCATTTGACTTTTTGAATGAAAAATTGGCTCCAAACTTTAGCGGACACCATGTCGCGTTTGGAGAGCCCCCGTGTGCCTAAACATTGGAGCTCCCCCACAAGTGACCACATTTTGGAAACTAGACCCCCCAAGGAACTTATCTAGAAGCATAGTGAGCACTTTAAACCCCCAGGTGCTTCACAAATTGATCCGTAAAAATGAAAAAGTACTTTTTTTTCACAAAAAAATTATTTTAGCCTCAATTTTTTCATTTTCACATGGGCAACAGGATAAAATGGATCCTAAATTTTGTTGGGCAATTTCTCCTGAGTACACCAATACCTCACATGTGGGGGTAAACCACTGTTTGGGCACATGGTAAGGCTCGGAAGGGAAGGAGCGCCATTTGACTTTTTGAATGAAAAATTATCTCCATCATTAGCGGACACCATGTCGCGTTTGGAAAGCCCCTGTGTGCCTAAACATTGGAGCCCCTCCACAAGTGACCCCATTTTGGAAACTAGACCCCCCAAGGAACTCATCCAGAGGCATAGTGAGCACTTTAAACCCCCAGGTGCTTCACAAATTGATCCGCAAAAATGAAAAAGTACTTTTTTTTTTCACACAATTTCTTTTAGCCTCAATTCTTTCATTTTCACATGGGCAACAGGATAAAATGGATCCTAAAATTTGTTGGGCAATTTCTCCTGAGTATGCCGATACCTCATATGTGGGGGTAAACCACTGTTTGGGTGCACGGCAAGGCTCGGAAGGGGAGGCGTGCCATTTGACTTTTTGAATGGAAAATTAGCTCCAATCATTAGCGGACACCATGTCGCGTTTGGAGAGCCCCTGTGTGCCTAAACATTGGAGCTCCCGCACAAGTGACCCCATTTTGGAAACTAGACCTCCCAAGGAACTAATCTAGATGTGTGGTGAGCACTTTGAACCCCCAAGTGCTTCACAGAAGTTTATAACGCAGAGCCATGAAAATAAAAAATAATTTTTCTTTTCTCAAAAATGATTTTTTTAGCCCACAATTTTTTATTTTCCCAAGGGTAACAGGAGAAATTGGACCCCAAAAGTTGTTGTCCAGTTTCTCCTGAGTACGCTGATACCCCATATGTGGGGGTAAACCACTGTTTTGACACACGTCGGGGTTCGGAAGGGAAGTAGTGATGTTTTGAAATGCAGACTTTGATGGAATGCTCTGCGGGCGTCAGGTTGCGTTTGCAGAGCCCCTGATGTGCCTAAACAGTAGGAACTCCCCACAATTGACTCCATTTTGGAAACTAGACCCCCAAGGGAACTTATCTAGATGTGTAGTGAGCACTTTGAACCCCCAAGTGCTTCACAGAAGTTTATAACGCAGAGCCGTGAAAATAAAAAATGTGTTTCCTTTCCTCAAAAATATTTTTTTAGCCCAGAATTTTTTTATTTTTGCAAGAGTAACAGGAGAAATTGGACCCCAAAAGTTGTTGTCCAGTTTCTCCTGAGTACGCTGATACCCCATATGTGGGGGTAAACCACTGTTTTGGCACACGTCGGGGTTCGGAAGGGAAGTAGTGACGTTTTGAAATGCAGACTTTGATGGAATGCTCTGCGGGCGTCAGGTTGCGTTTGCAGAGCCCCTGATGTGCCTAAACAGTAGGAACTCCCCACAATTGACTCCATTTTGGAAACTAGACCCCCAAGGGAACTTATCTAGATGTGTAGTGAGCACTTTGAACCCCCAAGTGCTTCACAGAAGTTTATAACGCAGAGCCGTGAAAATAATAAATGTGTTTCCTTTCCTCAAAAATATTTTTTTAGCCCAGAATTTTTTATTTTTGCAAGAGTAACAGGAGAAATTGGACCCCAAACGTTGTTGTCCAGTTTCTCCTGAGTACGCTGATACCCCATATGTGGGGGTAAACCACTGTTTGGGCACATGCCGGGGCTCGGAAGGGAAGTAGTGACGTTTTGGAATGCAGACTTTGATGGAATGGTCTGCGGGCATCATGTTACGTTTGCAGAGCCCCTGATATGCCTAAACAGTAGAAACCCCCCACAAGTGACCCCATTTTGGAAACTAGACCCCCCAAGGAACTTATCTAGATGTGTGGTGAGCACGTTCAACCCCCAAGTGCTTCACAGAAGTTTACAACGCAGAGCCGTGAAAATAAAAAATCATTTTTCTTTCCTCAAAAAAGATGTTTTAGCAAGCAATTTTTTATTTTCACAAGGGTAACAGGAGAATTTGGACCCCAATATTTGTTGCCCAGTTTGTTGTGAGTACGCTGATACCCCATATGTGGGGGTAAACCACTGTTTGGGCACACGTCAGGGCTCGGAAGGGAAGTAGTGACATTTGAAATGCAGACTTTGATGGAATGGTCTGCGGGCGTCACATTGCATTTGCAGAGCCCCTGATGTGCCTAAACAGTAGAAACACCCCACAAGTGACCCCATTTTGGAAACTAGACCCCCGAAGGAACTTATCTAGATGTGTGGTGAGCACTTTCAACCCCCAAGTGCTTCACAGAAGTTTATAACGCAGAGCCGTGAAAATAAAAAATAATTGTTCTTTCCTCAAAAATTATGTTTTAGCAAGTAATTTTTTATTTTTGCAAGGGTAACAGGAGAAATTGGACCCCAACAGTTGTTGCCCAGTTTGTCCTGAGTACGCTGGTACCCCAAATGTGGGGGTAAACCACTGTTTGGGCGCACGTCGGGGCTTGGAAGGGCGGGAGCACCATTTGACTTTTTGAATGCAAGATTGGCTGGAATCAATGGTGGCGCCATGTTGCGTTTGGAGACCCCTGATGTGCCTAAACAGTGGAAACCCCTCAATTCTAACTTCAACACTAACCCCAACACACCCCTAATCCTAATCCCAACTGTAGCCATAACCCTAATCACAACCTTAACCCCAACACACCCCTAACCACAACCCTAACCGCAACACACCCGTAACCCTAATTCCAACCCTAATCCTAACCCTAATCCCAACCGTAACCCTAATCCCAACCCTAACCACAACTGTAACCCCAACACACCCCTAACCCTATCCGTAACCCTAACCACAAGCCTAATCTTAACCCTATTTTAAACCCTAGCCCTAATTCCAACCCTAACTCTAATTCCAACCCTAACCCTAAGGCTATGTGCCCACATTGCGGATTCGTGTGAGATTTTTCCGCACGATTTTTGAAAAATCTGCAGGTAAAAGGCCAGTGTTTTTTTGTGCGGATTTCACCTGCGGATTCCTATTGAGGAACAGATGTAAAACGCTGCGGAATCCGCACAAAGAATTGACATGCTGCGGAAAATACAACGCAGCGTTTCTGCACGGAATTTTCCGCACCATGGGCACAGCGGATTTGGTTTTCCTTAGGTGTACATGGTACTGTAAACCTGATGGAAAACTGCTTCGAATTCGCAGCGGCCAATCCGCTGCGGATCCGTGGCCAATCCGCTGCCAATCCGCTGCGGATCCGCGGCCAATCCCCTGCCAATCCGCTGCAGATCCGCGGCCAATCCGCTGCCAATCCGCTGCGGATCCGCGGCCAATCCGCTGCGGATCCGCGGCCAATCCGCTGCGGATCCGCTGCCGATCCGCTGCCGATCCGCTGCGGATCCGCTGCGGATCCGCGGCCGATCCGCTGCCGATCCGCGGCCGATCCGCTGCCGATCCGCTGCCGATCCGCTGCGGATCCGCGGCCGATCCGCTGCCGATCCGCTGCCAATCCGCTGCGGATCCGCGGCCGATCCGCTGCGGATCCGCGGCCGATCCGCTGCCGATCCGCTGCCGTTCCGCTGCCGATCCGCGGCCGATCCGCTGCGGATCCGCGGCCGATCCGCTCTGTGTGCACATGCCATAACCCTACCCCTAACCCTACCCGTAACCCTAACCCTACCCCTAACCCTACCCCTAGTTCTAACCCTAGTTCTAACCCTAACCCTAGTGGAAAAAGAAAAAAAAATATTTTCTTTATTTTATTATTGTCCCTACCTATGGGGGTGATAAAGGGGGGGGGGTTTATTTATTATTTTTTTATTTTGATCGCTGTGATAGAACCTACCACAGCGATCAAAATGTACTTGTAATGAATCTGCCGGCAATCTGAGCATGCGCCCGCCATTTTGGAAGATGGCGGCGCCCAGCGAGGAGACGGACCGACACCGGGAGCCTCGGTAAGTATAAGGGGGGGGAGATCGGGGCACGGGGGGGCGTCGGAGCACCGGGGGGTGACATAGGAGCAGGGGGGGAGCGGGCAGGAGGACGGGGGAGCGGAGCACAGGACGGAGGGGACCGGACCCCATAACGGAGGACTGGGGGGGCGATCGGTGGGGTGGGGGGGGTCACTTCAGGTTTTCCAGCCATGGACGATGATATTGCAGCATTGGCCATGGCTGGATTGTAATATTTCACCAGTTTTTTAGGTGAAATATTACAAATCGCTCTGATTGGCAGTTTCACTTTCAACAGCCAATCAGAGCGATCGTAGCCACGGGGGGGTGAAGCCACCCCCCCTGGGCTGAAGTACCACTCCCCCTCTCCCTGCAGATCGGGTAAAATAGGAGTTATCCCCTTCACCCGATCTGCAGGGACGCGATCATTCCATGACGCCACATAGGCGTCATGGTTCGGATTGGCACGGGTTTTCATGACGCCTACGTGGCGTCATGGGTCGGGAAGGGGTTAAAATGAACTTTTGTTCATGGGGCAAACCCCCTTTTAAGGGCCGTTCTCAGCTTTCCTGTCCTTGGTCCTCTTTTCTTTTTATGCTGAGCTGCTGATAGAAGTGTGAATGTTGTGTACTTAGAAAACAGGTGTAGATGGTGGTGCTGGTCTTCTGCCAACACTCCCTCCCTTTTGAAATTGGAAGAATCCTGCTGTGGTTGTATCTGAGATTACAGATAGATGGCCATATGCCCGTTAGTCTAACAGGTGTTCATCCTGCCCGATGGCGTTTGGTCACCTGATATTTTGTGTATACAGAAGTTAAAATCTTATTATCTTATTGCCCAATACTTCACTGTTGGCTTAGACAACCCCCCCAATACACGATAGGCCAGTCATACACATACCAGACCACCGTATCAGCTTTTCCTTCTATTAATAGTGACGACCAGCTTCTAGATCATAGCTGGTAGTAATAGCAGTGCGCCTGTGACTATCTTTTATCAATGCAAGTAATGGCCGAGTGTGTGGCTCTAGTCCGCTACAGCAGCTCATCAATACAGTTCTTAGTAAACCATTCCCCAAAGTGATCAGGGGGCTTTTTTGGTACCATTCAGTCGAGCACAGTTTGGATAGGATGGTGTAGTGGTCATCTGGTGCCGTCTAGAGGCGCTCGCTTACAATGATGCCGATAACCGTAGGACCCTCACCACCCTCCCCCAATCAATATGGATTGTTCCTCTAAAGAACAGACTATAGATGGGGATAGATCGTTCCTTAGGTGTAATCTCCAATAAACTGATATGGGTGGATCCTAATGTTTGCATACTCTGTCTATGGGGAACTTTTTTGAGACGGTCACGGGAAGTCCGACATGCCTGATCTTTTGATCTCACTAGAGGTAAGCGGTGCTAGCAACTTATTTTTTTGTCTCTCTACTGCTAGCACCCTAAGCAAGTTCTATCATACGGTCACACGTTCAGTATTTTACATCAGTATTTGTAGCCAAAACCAGGAGTGGGTGATAGAAACACGTCATCACTTCTGTTTTTATTATACTTTTCCTCTGATTGTTCCACTCCTGGTTTTCGCTTACAAATACTGATGGAAAGTACTAATTTTTTAAATTTATTTTTGTAACATTATGTAACATGTAAATGCCGCCATTCTCCTTAATCTAGCAGGTATGGGTTTTTTTTCTTCTTGTTCCCCACGCATGCATTCCTTAGATAGGCTCAAAACTGTGGGAAGGAGCTATATCGGAGGAGTGGTGACCATCTTGTGTAAATATGTAAATAGTCAATTGGTGCTTATTTTTGGCAAAAATGGGCTTTTAGTGTGAATAATGGCTGTATTTTAAGCCAGAACCAGGAGTTGAATGTAGAAGTGGTTCATGTACTTTTCCTTTGATCATTATACTCCTGTTTTTGGCTTCCAAATGCTGATTTAAAATACTGACCAAATACTGAGTGCATGTGGCACAAGAAGGAAAAGTCATCAGCAAGATCCACTGCTGGCAGCTTCCATTGTAATTGCCAACCAATAATGGCGCAGATGTGGTCAATGGAAGAGATGTCCAGAGAAGCTACAAGCCATGGTTCCACGGTTAGGCCACGAATGCTGCTCACAGTAGCATGAGCAACATGAGGTTTGGTGTTATGTTGAAAAACAGTTTCTGTGACACTTTGGAGAAATGGCAGCACCGCTGGTTTCAACACCAAATCAATATAACACGGAGCTGTTAGTGTAGTTGGAAAGAAGAATAAAGGGATCTGGCTACTGTACATTGTCACTAGCAGCTAATCCTGGGATTAAGACTGGTGTGACTTTCCCTTGTGAAAGTCTCTTCATGGCGTTGCCCATTTGTTGTTCAGATGGAGGCTGGAATGGAAGTCTATCCTATTCATCAATGAGTCCTGCTTTTGTCTTTGACACAGTGATAGCCATATATTAAACTGCAGACCATATGGGCAGTGCCATTAAGAAGCCTTAACAAGGTAACGTCATACCATCCTACTTATGATGTTTGGTGGTATAATGTCAGTAGTAGTAACTCACCATTCTTCATTCCAGGTGTACTAACAACACGGCATTACATTGAGTTGGTGATGGAGCCAGTGGTCCAGCCATTTCTACAAAGCATCCCAGGAGCAGTTTTTAAACACAACACTAGGCTGAATGTTGCTTGTACTACTGTGCGCATCCTGCGACGTCTAAATGTGCAACCATAGAACAAATCAGCACAGACGGTGACAACGCATACGCTGCAAACACGTTTCCTACAGTGGTGCTCCAGGTGCGACGAACGTTTGTGGAGAAAATCCAATCTGCCCGAAGATTTCATCCATTACAAGTTTGTTTAAAACATAAAACTCTGCCCTTCACCTCTTCAAACAAACCTATTTCAACGACCCCATCACCTCACTATCCAATAATCCTAAACATCTCTTTGACAGGTTTCATTCCCTCCTCAATCCAAGAGTGCAGGCCACAATCACGAATCTCCGCACTGACAATCTGGCCAATTATTTAAAAGAAAAAAATTGACCATATCTGACAGGAAATTTTCTCCCAATCCCCTCATACCATGCACTGTCCTCCCTCCCCCACTGCATGTAGCTTACTCTCTGTCTTTGAACCAGTCACAGAAGAAGAAGTGATCAGGCTCCTTGCATCTTTTCGCCCTACTAAATGCGCTAGTGACCCTATTCCCTCACAACTCCTCCAGTCCATTTCCCCTGCTGTCACTACTAACCTAACAAAAATACACAACCTCTCTCTCTCTCTTTCGGTATCTTTCCCTCCTCATTTAAACATGCCATCATACAACCATTACTCAAAAAAATCCCTCAACCAAAACTGTGCTGCTAACCCGTCTCTAATCTTCCCTTAATTTCTAAACTCCTGGAATACTTGGTCCACTCCAGTCTAATCTGCTAGCTCTCAGATCACTCTCTTCTTGACCCTCTAAAGTCCGGTTTCTGCTCTTTCACTCTACTGAAACTGCCCTCACTAAAGTCTCTACTAACAGCTAAATCTAATAGTCACTACTCCATGCTAATTCTCTTGGATCTCTCTGCAGCATTTAACACTATGGATCATCAGCTTCTCCTCACTATGCTCCGCTCCATTGGCCTCAAAGATACCGTTCTCTCCTGGTTCTCCTCCTACCTCTCTGACCGCTCTTTCACTGTATCTTTTGCTGGCTTCTCCTCTCATCTTTCCCTTAATGTCGGGGTTCCTCAAGGATTAGTCATAGGCCCCCTCCTCTTCTCCTTGTATACTGCCCCTACTGGACAAACAATCAGTAGATTTGGTTTCCAGTACCATCTCTACGGTGTTGACACCCAATTATACACCTCTACTCCTGACATCACGCCTGCATTATTAGAGAAACACCAGTGATTGTCTTACTGCTGTCTCTAACATCATGTCCTCCCTCTCTCTGAAACTGAACCCGTCAAAAACTCTCCACTAGCCTACCTATGCCCGACATTGCCATTTCCGTGTGTGGTTCTACCATCACTCTCCAGCAACATGCCCGCTGTCTTACGGTCATACTTGATTCAGAACCTTCATTCACCTCCCACATCTGATCACTGGCTCGCTCTTGTTATCTGCACCTCAAAAAACATTTCTAGAATTCGACCTTTTCTTACTTTCGACTCTGTAAAAACTCTAACTGTAGCTCTTATTCATTCTCGCCTGAACTATTGTAAAGCTACCTTCACACTAAACGACTTTGCAACGATAACGATAGCGATCCGTGACGTTGCAGCGTCCTGGATAGCGATATCGTTGTGTTTGACACGCAGCAGCGATCTGGATCCTGCTGTGATATCGCTGGTCATTGCTGAAAGTCCAGAACTTTATTTGGTCGTCAGATCGGCGTGTATCGTCGTGTTTGACAGCAAAAGCAACGATGCCAGCAATGTTTTACAATGGTAACCAGGGTAAATATCGGGTTACTAAGCGCAGGGTCGCGCTTAGTAACCCGATATTTACCCTGGTTACCATTGTAAATGTAAAAAAAAAACAGTACATACTCACCTTCTGATGTCCGTCAGGTCCCTGGCCGTCTGCTTCCCGCACTGACTGTGAGCGCCGGCCGGCCGTAAAGCACAGCACAGCGGTGACGTCACCGCTGTGCTCTGCTTTTACTTTACGGCCGGCCGGATATTGGGGTATCAGGTGCAGTAATAGGGACACATACGGCAGCAGGGGCTCAGTATTGGGGTATCAGGTGCAGTAATAGGGACACATACGGCAGCAGTGGCTCAGTATTGGGGTATCAGGTGCAGTAACAGGGACACATACGGCAGCAGCGGCTCAGTATTGGGGTATCAGGTGCAGTAATAGGGACACATACGGCAGCAGAGGCTCAGTATTGGGGTATCAGGTGCAGTAATAGGGACACATACGGCAGAAGTGGCTCAGTATTGGGGTATCAGGTGCAGTAACAGGGACACATACGGCAGTAGCGGCTCAGTATTAGGGTATCACGTGCAGTAATAGGGACACATACGGCAGCAGAGGCTCAGTATTGGGGTATCAGGTGCAGTAATAGGGACACATACAGCAGCAGCGGCTCAGTATTGGGGTATCAGGTGCAGTAGTAGGGACACATACAGCAGCAGCGGCTCAGTATTGGGGTATCAGGTGCAGTAATAGGGACACATACAGCAGCAGCGGCTCAGTATTGGGGTATCAGGTGCAGTAGTAGGGACACATACAGCAGCAGCGGCTCAGTATTGGGGTATCAGGTGCAGTAATAGGGACACATACAGCAGCAGCTGCTCAGTATTGCGGTATCAGGTGCAGTAATAGGGACACATACGGCAGCAGCGGCTCAGTATTGGGGTATCAGGTGCAGTTATAGGGTCACATACGGCAGCAGCGGCTCAGTATTGGGGTATCAGGTGCAGTAATAGGGACACATACGGCAGCAGCGGATCAGTATTGCGGTATCAGGGGCAGTAATAGGGACACATACGGCAGCAGCGGCTCAGTATTGGGGTATCAGGTGCAGTAATAGGGTCACATACGGCAGCAGCGGCTCAGTATTGGGGTATCAGCAGGATGAGGAGTTTGTGCAGGTTGGGAATAGATGGTGATGGGGCTGGAATGTGAGAAGCGAAATGTGTCTTTGTTGTTTTCTCTGCAGACGAGTTGTAGCTGGAAGAAGTTGTCATGTCGGTCTGGGCCAGACGGAAAAGACGTGAAAAATGAACGATTCCATCATAAAGAACGTCACCGGTAAGTCATTATCTGTAACTGTACAGTGGTCTCTTATATGTTCTGTAGGGCTGGTATTTACCACTGACCATATGGCGGTAATATCCATGTTGGTCTTTATATAGAGATTATCTTCAGTAACAGCGCGGTCATCTGCTGAGGTTCTCCTCCAGTATTTGGGCGAGTCATCGAGTTGTAATTAAGGTTACCTGGTTAGGGGCCCACTCAGAAGCTTCGCCCCCCCCCCGTACCAAAACCCTAGCTACGCCTCTGATCCTATATCTTCTCCCTTGTCTCAGTCTACCACCCTTCCCGTACCATCCGTTCTGCTAATGACCTAAGATTAGCATCCTTAATAATCCAAAGCTCCCACAAAGGTCTCAAAGACTTCCTGCATGCTGCACCAATTCTTTGGAATGCACTACCCAGGATAATTCGATTAATTCCCAATACCCACAGTTTTAAGCGTGCCCTAAAAATGCATTTCTTCAGACTGGCCTACCGCCTCAACACATTTATCCCTGTGTTGCCCATTCAAAATTTTCTTCATAACCTCGTATCATGTTCTCACATGCTTTATGCATTTAATAGCCCTCTGTGTCTGCACTTTTACACATACTGGTTGGTTACCGGTTCATGCAGCATTACATGAACACCCAATTTCATTATGGCTGGTCAGAACAATGAAAGCAATTGTTACCATCCATCTTTCATGTCTCCCCTATTTCGTCATAGATTGTAAGTTTGCGAGCAGGCCCTCGCTCCTGTATCTGTTGGTTTATGTGATTATTGTTATGCTGTAATGTCTTTTATTGTCTGTGCAAGTCCCCTCTAAAATGTAAAGTGCTGCGGAATATGTTGGCGCTATAGAAATAAAATTATTATTATTACCATACCCTGGGGTGTCTCTGGACTTGTCTCACATCGAGCACATCGGGGACAATTGTAAAGGAGCTGCCAGCAGCGAATCTTGATGACATGCCCAAGTGCATTTAGCACAGCCAAACATTCTTCACAATACCATTGATAACCTCATTGATAGCATTTTTTCATCATTTGTATTTCATTAACATGCCTTTCCATCTTATGATTTTCATAATCAGATGTACGCATCTATAACATTTGAGCAAAAAATGTTGATGTTAAAGAAACCTCACTCACTCCTGTAGTTTTTGTAGTTTAAAGTTTTGAGCAAAACTTAAGCGACTTTTTAAAAAATTCTCAAATAATGAATTGGCCGCAAACGTCTGGATTACATAAAAAAAAAAACACCCCTACTATGCTGAACAGAGAAAATAAAAGAAAATAGACTTCAAAATAGGCTGGACTAAGTGCAAGAATTTGGTGCACAGTAAAAAAAAACAAAAAAAAACGAAAAACTAGAAAAACAAAATGCAATACCGAATCATTCTCGCAGTGTTTACTCCACATTTACGTCCACATAACTTAATACTTCCCTGAGAAGCGTCTGCTTTCCAGGGTGTTATACTTCAGGCCATTTTTGGATTGGGCGCACAATTAGGGTGTGGATTTAGGGAGTTACATGGAGATGTACTGCTGGAATCCGAGCCTGGAACAAAGCGCTTATAAACAGTGATGTATGAGGAGCGCTGCTCCGTAAAACCAACTAATACGTTAAGTTTCCAGAAAGAGAAACATCTGCAATAAGAATCTAATAACGGGAGCTTATGTCGTCAGAGAGCTGTCAGCCGAGTAAGCCGCCTCACATATTAGCTGGGCTTATAGATATTTCATGTACGGGCCATGATCCCAAATATTCACTGCAGAGTGGGATTGGGAACATGCAGGTCTATGTATATATATGGTTATGTGAGCGCTACCTGACTGATGGCTGTTATTCTTAGGGAGTCCGGGCCATGTAATTCTATTTTTAATAGATGGAAAAAAAAAGCTTTATGTAGCACGGCACATCAGGTGTACCTGTACGTACATTGTAGCTCCTGGGTTACGCTTTTTGTCTGCTGCACTGTTTGCTCATTTAAAAAAACAATCAGGCAGACCACATATAATCAGTGTAGGGCGCAGAAACCAGGTGGACTACGTTATAATCAGTGCAGAGCACAGAAACCAGGCGGAGTACGTCATAATCAGTGCAGAGCGCAGAAGCCAGGCGGAGTACGTCATAATCAGTGCAGAGCGCAGAAGCCAGGCGGAGTACATCATAATCAGTGCAGAGTGCAGGAGCCAGGCGGAGTACGTCATAATCAGTGCAGAGCGCAGAAGCCAGGCGAAGTACGTCATAATCAGTGCAGAGCACAGAAGCCAGGCGGAGTACGTCATAATCAGTGCAGAGTGCAGAAGCCAGGCGGAGTACGTCATAATCAGTGCAGAGCGCAGAAGCCAGGCGGAGTACGTCATAATCAGTGCAGAGCACAGAAGCAAGGCGGAGTACGTCATAATCAGTGCAGAGCGCAGAAGCCAGGCGGAGTACGTCATAATCAGTGCAGAGCGCAGAAGCCAGGCGGAGTACGTCATAATCAGTGCAGAGCGCAGAATCCAGGCGGAGTACGTCATAATCAGTGTGGAGCGCAGAAGCCAGGAGGAGTACGTCATAATCAGTGCAGAGCGCAGAAGCCAGGCGGAGTACGTCATAATCAGTGCAGAGCGCAGAAGCCAGGCGGAGTACATCATAATCAGTGCAGAGTGCAGGAGCCAGGCGGAGTACGTCATAATCAGTGCAGAGCGCAGAAGCCAGGCGGAGTACGTCATAATCAGTGCAGAGCGCAGAAGCCAGGCGGAGTACGTCATAATCAGTGCAGAGCGCAGAAGCCAGGCGGAGTACGTCATAATCATTGCAGAGCGCAGAAGCCAGGCGGAGTATGTCATAATCAGTGCGGAGCGCAGAAGCCAGGTGGAGTACGTCATAATCAGTGCAGAGAGCAGAAGCCAGGAGGAGTACGTCATAATCAGTGCAGAGCGCAGAAACCAGGCGGAGTCATCATAATCAGTGCGGAGCGCAGAAGCCAGGCGGAGTATGTCATAATCAGTGCAGAGCGCAGAAGCCAGGCGGAGTATGTCATAATAAGTGCAGAGCGCAGAAGCCAGGCGGAGTCATCATAATCAGTGCAGCGCGAAGAAACCAGGCAGACTACATTATAAACAGTGCGGAGTACAGAAACCAGGTGGACTACGTTATAATCAGTGCAGCGCGAAGAAACCAGGCAAACTACATTATAATCAGTGCAGCGCCCAGAAACCAGGCAGACTATATTATAATCAGTGCAGCGCGCAGAACCAGGCAGACTACGTTATAATCAGTGCAGCGCGCAGAAACCAGGCAGACTACATTATAATCAGTGCAGTGCACAGAAACCAGGTGGACTGTTATGTAGAATAGCAGGAACACGGGATGCAGTGAAGAGCAGGAGGCAGAACAAGAGTTAAAGGGTTTATTACAAAGGATACTCCTCACAGGGAGAGAAAGGGTTAAGAAGGGAGTAAAACTGGGTATAGTGTCGGGGGTGGAACAAACGGTTATAAAACTGGTAAACTTATCAGTCTGATGGTTTCTGGGCTGTGGAAGCTTGATATCCCACAGTGGCGCCGTAAGTGACGCATGAAGTCTTTGGCCTGTTGCTGAAGGAAGTTGATGGACTGTCTCCTGACGGAAGCGGCGTATCCTGGCTCCTCGAGGCGAGGTCCTAGGTTACCGGAACGACGCATGTGATGTGAAGAAGTCTCTGACACTGCCTGCTACCCTCCTCTAGATGATTCACCTGGTCAGATTTAGGCCGCGCACTCGCAGCAGTCAGTGGAACGATGCAGGTCAGACCCTCAGTCGCAGAGATGAGCGGGCACACGAATCGACGTCCCTCACAGTCAGTGCCCACAAGGGCTGAGGAGCTGCAGCTCAGGCCTGGATTATCGCGTAGCCCCACGGAGAGTGAGTCAACCTTCCCCTGCTGTGCGCTCTGTCTTCCCGCCAAATGTCCTGCTTTCCTGCACACTGTGCCTTTTATACCTGACACATGCCCAAAGGTCTGTCTGGGTCAGAAAGCTTTCCCCCCGGCAACAATGGTGACAGCCCCAATAGTTCCAGAACCGACACGAGAGAGGTATTACTAGCCCGGTCCATCTTCCTACAGTTATAATCAGTGCAGAAACCAGGCAGACCATGCTATAATCAGTGCAGAAACCAGGCGGACTACATTATAATCAGTGCAGAAACCAGGCGGACCACGTTATAATCAGTGGTTAGTGGTTGGGTGAAGCCATTTATTGTCAAACTACTGTGTTTTCTCTTTTTTAATCATAATTACAACCTAAAACATCCAAATGACCCTGATCAAAAGTTTACATACCCTGGTGATTTTGGCCTGATAACATGCACAGAAGTCGACACACATGGGTTTGAATGTCTACTAAAGGTAACATCGTCACCTGTGACCTCTTTGCTTATAACCAATGTGTGCGCATAAAAGCTGAGTGAGTTTCTGGGATCCAGGCAGACTCTTGCATCTTACAATATGCAAAACAGCACAGAGACAAGCCTCAAAACTTCTGGAACAAGGTAATGTGGAGTGATGAGACCAAAATTGAACATTTTGTCCATAACCATAAACATTACATTTGGAGAGAGGTCAACGAGGCGTATGATGAAAGGAGCACCATTCCTACTGTAAGGCACGGAGGTGGATTGCTGATGTTTTGGGGATGTGTGAGCTACAAAGGCACAGGAAACTTGGTCAAAGCTGATGGAAGGATGAATGCAGCATGTTATCAGCAAATACTGAAGGCAAATGTACACTCATCAGCCTGGTAGCTGCGCATGGGACGTACTTGGATGTTCCAACATGACAACGATCCAAAACACAAGGCCAAGTCGACCTGTCATTGGCTACAGCAGAACAAAGTGAAGGTTCTGGAGTGGCCATCTCAGTCTCCTGACCTCAGTATCATTGAGCCACTCTTCATGCTAGACAGCCCAGGAATTGACAGGAACTAGAGGCTTTTTGCCAAGAAGACAGGGCAGCTTTACCATCTGAGAAAATAAAGAACCTTATCCACAACTACCACAAAAGACTTCAAGCTGTCATTGATGTTAGAGGGGGCAATACACGGTATTAAGAAATGGGGTATGTGAACTTTTGATCAGGGTCATTTGGATGTTTTGCGTTGTCATTATGATTTAACCCCTTAATGACAGACAATACGTCTTTTAACTGACCTGAGATATAAGAGAATAGCATCTCCATACAGGTGACAATCCAGCAGCTGTTGGCTGTACACGATAGCTGACAACTTGCTGCATCAGCCACGATCAGTGTTTGCACCATCCAAATCTGTTTAACCCCTTAGATGCTGCTGTCAATAATGACTACATCATATAAATGGTTAACAGAATGTGGGGGGCTTTCTCTTTATCCCAATTGGTGCCCCTCAGATCATGATTTTGTGGTCCTGATGTTTGCGATTGGCAATTCATGACCAAATATCGACCTTAGAGTCTGACAGCTGTTGTAACCTGTTCAGAAGTTAGCGACATTTAGGTGATAAAAATACACAGTTTCATTTCTGTCATGCCACTTTGTATTAATTCCTGAAAAGCACCTGAAGAGTTAATAAACTACCTGACAGCAGTTTTCAATATGTCAGCGGGTGCTATTTTTAAAATGGTATCACTTTTGGGGGGTTTCCCAATATATGGGACCCATAAAGTCACTTCAAACATGGATAAGTCCCTAAAAAAATAAAATTTGTAAATTTCCTTGAAAAAATGAAAAATTACTGCTACATTTTTAAACCTCCTAAAACACTAACAAAATAAAATAACATTTTACAAATGATGCTGATGTAAAGCAGACATGTGGGAAATGTTATTTATTAATGTTTTTCTATGGTATGACACAGTAATGTAATGTACACAGTGACTCCACCAGCAGAATAGTGAGTGCAGCTCTGGAGTATATTACAGGATGTAACTCATGATCAGTACAGGATAAGTAATGTAATGTATGTACACAGTGACTGCACCAGCAGAACAGTGAGTGCAGCTCTGGAGTATAATACAGGATGTAACTCAGGATCAGTACAGGATAAGTAATGTAATGTATGTACACAGTGACTGCATCAGCAGAATAGTGAGTGCAGCTCTGGAGTATAATACAGGATGTAACTCAGGATCAGTACAGGATAAGTAATGTAATGTATGTACACAAGTGGCTGCACCAGCAGAATAGTGAGTGCAGCTCTGGAGTATAATACAGGATGTAGCTCAGGATCAGTACAGGATAAGTAATGTAATGTATGTACACAGTGACTGCACCAGCAGAATAGGGAGTGCAGCTTTGGAGTATAATACAGGATGTAACTCAGGATCTGTACAGGATAAGTAATGTAATGTATGTACACAGTGATTGCACCAGCAGAATAGTGAGTGCAGCTCTGGGGTATATAATACAGGTTATAACTCAGGATCAGTACAGGATAAGTAATGTAATGTATGTACACAGTGACTGCACCAGCAGAATAGTGAGTGCAGCTCTGGGGTATAATACAGGATGTAACTCAGGATCTGTACAGGATAAGTAATGTAATGTATGTACACAGTGACTGCATCAGCAGAATAGTGAGTGCAGCTCTGGAGTATAATACAGGATGTAACTCAGGATCAGTACAGGATAAGTAATGTAATGTATGTACACAGTGGCTGCACCAGCAGAATAGTGAGTGCAGCTCTGGAGTATAATACAGGATGTAACTCAGGATCTGTACAGGATAAGTAATGTAATGTATGTACACAGTGACTGCAACAGCAGAATAGTGAGTGCAGCTCTGGGGTATAATACAGGATGTAACTCAGGATCAGTACAGGATAAGTAATGTAATGTATGTACACAGTGTCGGACTGGGGTGGCAAAGGTCCACCAGTAACATTGACTTTGGGGGGCCCACCTTTCACCTGCATACAAATATTACTCTACCCTCATTTACAAATTTAATTATATCTCTATATAATAATAAACTGGTTGGTTTGGTTAATGAATGATGAGATGCTGCTTTTTTCTGTACAGAGTGAATCAAGTGAATTATGCCAAGTACTGCCCATACAGAGGGGTTGGGGGTCCACCGGGGATTGCCCTGTTACGCCATGTGCTAGTCTGAGATTGTATGTACATAGTGACTCCACCAGTAGAATAGTGAGTGCAGCTCTGGAGTATAATACAGGATGTAACTCAGGATCAGTACAGGATAAGTAATGTAATGTATGTACACAGTGACTGCACCAGCAGAATAGTGAGTGCAGCTCTGGGGTATATAATACAGGTTATAACTCAGGATCAGTACAGGATAAGTAATGTAATGTATGTACACAGTGACTGCACCAGCAGAATAGTGAGTGCAGCTCTGGGGTATATAATACAGGTTATAACTCAGGATCAGTACAGGATAAGTAATGTAATGTATGTACACAGTGACTGCACCAGCAGAATAGTGAGTGCAGCTCTGGGGTATAATACAGGATGTAACTCAGGATCTGTACAGGATAAGTAATGTAATGTATGTACACAGTGACTGCATCAGCAGAATGGTGAGTGCAGCTCTGGAGTATAATACAGGATGTAACTCAGGATCAGTACAGGATAAGTAATGTAATGTATGTACACAGTGGCTGCACCAGCAGAATAGTGAGTGCAGCTCTGGAGTATAATACAGGATGTAGCTCAGGATCAGTACAGGATAAGTAATGTAATGTATGTACACAGTGACTGCACCAGCAGAATAGGGAGTGCAGCTTTGGAGTATAATACAGGATGTAACTCAGGATCTGTACAGGATAAGTAATGTAATGTATGTACACAGTGATTGCACCAGCAGAATAGTGAGTGCAGCTCTGGGGTATATAATACAGGTTATAACTCAGGATCAGTACAGGATAAGTAATGTAATGTATGTACACAGTGACTGCACCAGCAGAATAGTGAGTGCAGCTCTGGGGTATAATACAGGATGTAACTCAGGATCTGTAAAGGATAAGTAATGTAATGTATGTACACAGTGACTGCATCAGCAGAATAGTGAGTGCAGCTCTGGAGTATAATACAGGATGTAACTCAGGATCAGTACAGGATAAGTAATGTAATGTATGTACACAGTGGCTGCACCAGCAGAATAGTGAGTGCAGCTCTGGAATATAATACAGGAGGTAACTCAGGATTAGTACAGGATAAGTAATGTCATGTATGTACACAGTGACTCTACCAGCAGAATAGTGAGTGCAGCTCTGGAGTATATAATACAGGGTAATAATAATAATATTTTTTATTTCTATAGTGCCAACATATTCTGCAGCACTGGACATTTTAGAGGGGAATGGGAGGTTTGCATGACTTTTGGATATGAGATGGACCCCACTCCTTCTTAAAACCACCATAACTACTGTAAACCTAGGTACTAAAATAAATACACAAAACACATTATTTTGGTTGTCAAAATGGCCACAGCTTTATTCAAATCACAGGATTAAATAATCACAGTAGGAGTCAGGTAGAGTGCTAGTACATTGGGATTCACAAGTACTGCGATATCCCCAGCTGTCTGACATACAGCACCAGGACAGACAGCCATAAAGGGGCGGCACGCACTGGCTTGCCATTAAAGCACAGCCAGTAAACTTTCAGGGCACCAATGACCCTATTATCCTCACTCCTGTGCTTAACCACTGTGCCCGCCCCTGATTGATGTTACCATTACAACGTCCTTGAGGCTGGCCACCAAAGCAGAGCCTGCTCACCACCATGAGGTTTTACATCCTCTATTAGTTAAAATGAGTCCACCTTAACTTGTCAGCAACTTCCACCTGACTCCTAAACCGCAAAGCCGTGACGGGTTATAAATTCCAAGTCTCATTTGACACTTTTTTTTTTTTTCAATAATTAAATCATTTTTGTAAACTTAAAAACTAGAAGTCTCTGCAAAAGCATTAATGGGACTAAACTGGGCAAACCCCCGACTCACAAAGAGTCATCCTACAGCGCTCAGGAGAGGAAAAACCCCTGTGGAGGAAACCTCCAGGGAACCATGGCTGAAGGATTGCCCTTCCCTTGGGCTTAGAAGGTTACCGCAAATAATAACTCTTTATAGCCAATATACAATTGAACATGGTACAAGACATACAATGCCAAATTCAAAAATACAATAAAACATTTATCATTATACAAGCAATAATTAAAAAGTTTAAGGACAAAGATTATAAACAAGGCGGGAGGGCGGGTAATGTTTCCTCCTGTCCATCCTGTGAGAAAAAGAAGGAGAGCCAGAGTTGCCTCCCCTATATAAGCCCCACCCTCCTCACAGTAATACACCAGGCGCAAATATCTAAACTTCCTCTTAAAGCAACAACACTCTTGTTTAAAATCTACACGGCAATACAGACAAAAGCTGCAGGAGTTCTCGGTCCACCCATCCCCAAGTCATGTCCACCTCCGTCTAGTCTCCGGTGGTTTCTTTATTGAGGATTTTAGTTTTAAGTCCACGGATCCATACTTTGTTAAATACTTTTACACATACACATCCCCAGTAAGAAGTAGAAAACTGGTGTCCATACCAGCTCAGCCTGGAACTGTTCCAAAGTTGGTTTATATGTTCTATATGCCATGATACTTTAAAATATACCGAATAGAGCACTATATGTAGTCACTCATGGATTTTCCCCTTGTGGGACAGAAGTGACATCTAATACTGTGGACAGTCAACATCATAGTTTATCAAAGTAACATGAATCAATGGAGCAGAGATAATGACTCCTACACAGAACATATATCACACAGGGTGACGCTGTCAGCTCCATGGAATGTATGGGAAGACAGTCACAATTAGGACTCCGCAAGATTAAGGGTATGTGCACACGTTCAGGATTTCTTGCAGAAATTTCCTGAAGAAAACCGGAAATTTTCTGCAAGAAATCCGCATTTTTTTTTTTGCGTTTTTTTTCCGTTTTTTTTGCGTTTTTTTAACATTCTGCAAGCGTAATTAGCTTGCAGAATGCTAAAGTTTTCCAAGCGATCTGTAGCATCGCTTGGAAAACTGACTGACAAGTTGGTCACACTTGTCAAACATAGCGTTTGACAAGTGTGACCAACTTGTTACTATAGATGCTGCTTTTGCAGCATCTATAGTAAAAGATAGAACGTTTAAAAATAATAAAAAAAATAAAAAAAATGCTTATACTCACCCGCAGACATCAGATCTCCTCACCGGCGTCCATTCCTATAGCTGATGTGTGCGCGCAGGGCCTTCCATGACGTCACGGTCACGTGAGCGGTCTCGACCAATCACAGGACAGTGACGTCATTCGGCAAGGTCCTTCTCCGCACACCAGCTACAGGAACCAGCCAGCGTGCAGCACAGAGGCGGGAACACTGCGCTGGACATCGAGGGTGAGTATAGGACTGTTTTTTATTTTATTTCTTATTTTTTGACCACTTATATGGTGCCCAGTGCGTGGAGGAGAGTCTCCTCTCCTCCACCCTGGGTACCAACCGCACATAATCTGCTTACTTCCCGCATGGTGTGCACAGCCCCGTGCGGGAAGTAAGCAGATCAATGGACCCCTAGGTGTGCGGAATCCCCGCAATTCCGCATTTTTAATGAACATGTTGCTTTTTTTTCCGCTATGCGATTTTTTCGCGGAAAAAATCGCAACATTTGCACAAAAAATGCGGAATACCTTGTAAATAATAGGAGGCATATGTTAGCGTTTTTTTCGCGTTTTTATCACGTTTTTATAGCGAAAAAACGCGAAAAAAACGCTAAAAATCCTGAACGTGTGCACATGGCCTAAGGGAATGTCCAGGAGAATATACATGGCTGCAATCACTGTCTATCTGTAGATAAGGCAATGAGGAGATTAAATAAACAAAAATAAGTGCACCCCTTCCATTGGTTCCTGTCAATTAATTTTGACTTTGGCCCATAAATCAATGTGAAAGGGGGGTTTGGCGAGGTATCGGAAGAGTGACATCCCCTCGGGGTAAAACAAAAATTGACAGTTGTGCTCATTGTACAATGTGAAAACCAAATCTAAGTGCAGTTACTCTTTAAAAATGAATCTACTAATGTTTTAGGGATATGTAAATGGTATAGGGGGCCCTGTTTAGGGCGATGAGCCCACCTCATTCAGATTTTTAAATGGGTAATTGTGGGGGTGATTCAGCTGGATTTTGATATGGAATGTTGAGTGTGTGTGCAAATGAAAGGGCCCTGGGGGCCAATAGTTGATGAACCCCACATCTCTCCACTTTGAATGGCCGGAAACAGGAACATGCACTTTGGCACACACAGCAAATTTTTTGTTCAGTAAGTCACATCTCTAGCCTCGCCTTCTCCTTTTTGTGTGCTCACATAGAAATAGTGCCCCAAGTGAAGCCTTTTAGTGTTACAACGATACCCCTTTCATGGCTACCTTATAGTACAATGCTACTCAATGCAGTAGGACACCCCCATATGCTTTACCACATTCACATAGTATGATGTCCGCATGGCACCCCCACACATGATCATGCCCTCTGAGTGACCCTCATTTATTATTATGCCACCACACTATGATGCTCCAAAAGTGCTCTTCATATATTATATTGCCACCACAGTACCACTTACATAGTATGATGCCCCCACAGTGCCCCTCATACAATATGAAGCCTCCATAGTGCCCCTCATTCATAGTCATACCCTCCTTATGGTGCTCCAAAAGTGCCTCTCATACAATGTAATGCCACTACAGTACTCCTCACACAGTAGGATGACCCCTCAGTGACCTTCATTCATTATTATGCCATCACAGTATGATGCTTCAAAAGTGCCCTTCATATATTATATTGCCACCACAGTACCACTTACACAGTATGATGCCACAACAATAGCCCTTACACAGTATGATGCCCCCATAATAGCCCTCACACAGTAGGATTCCCCCACTTTCTGCAAAAGTATAATGTTACAGGTTATATATATTAGATGCCTTGATAGGGCGTTGATCCAGGGAACTAGTCTGATTGCTGTATGTGGAGTCGGGAAGGAATTTTTTTCCCCAATGTGGAGCTTACTCTTTGCCACATGGCTTTTTTTTGCCTTCCTCTGGATCAACATGTTAGGGCATGTTAGGGCATGTTAGGTTAGGCTATGGGTTGAACTAGATGGACTTAAAGTCTTCCTTCAACCTTAATAACTATGATACTATGTTACTATGTTACACAGTGCCCCTCATATAGTATGATGCCTCCGCAGTGCCCCTCATTCATAGTTATGCCCTCATTATGGTGCTCCAAAAGTGCCACTCATACATTACAATGCCAATACAGTACTCCTCACACAGTAGGATACCCCCACAGAGACCCTCAAACAATATGATGCTTCCACAGTGCCACCCCACTCAGAATGGGCTTATAAAGACAATATTTAGTCCAGTTTCCATGATCAGTGAAGCAAACGTACTCTCCTTTATGCTGTGTGAGGTTACACTGGCAAGATGGTGGAGCAGAGACCTGACAGCTCCCTGCTCCACTGCGTTCAGCTGTATCTGTTTCCAAAGGATGCTGATACAGTTGAATCTGGGTTATATACCCCCTAAATCTGGGAATGGGAATATCCCAAAGGACCTGGGACGGTTATAAGGTATACTGCTATTCCTTCACTCTAAGTTTTGCAATTCAGGCCCAAGGCTGCTTGTTACACACATTTGGACACCATAGTACTAAATTTCCATACAGTTAAAGGGTTAAGGGCACCTCTCAGTCGTCACTTATTGATAATATAACACAAGGTCTCGGAGATGAGACGCGCGCGGCCATGGAACACTGATAATCTTCTTAATAGGCAATCGATTCATTTCTAGATTTAAGAATGAGAAATCTCGGGAAGAACGGTGTGGACTGACCGGGAATAATCCGGGGAGGTCTGTAATAGAATGTTCTGCAAGAAGGCCGAGAAGTGTTACACTGCGTCCTGTGCATCTATTTGGAACGCAATTATTGATATGAGAAGAATTTTCTCATTTTTATTCTTCTGTTTCTCATTATTCTGAAATAGGATCATTTACTAGCGCAGACATAAAATATGCCAGCAGTAGGTTAGGCTTCAGAATGTTGTCATTTTGCATTATGTGACCTCCCCCAAGATCAACACGGTCCTTTCCTGAAATACTCTGTGCTGATGGGGGCTTCTCTGCATCTTCCACTCTAAATCTCTCCATTCTCCTGTACACATCATGGTTCCAGTGGCTAGTACTCGCTGGTAATTGTAGTTCCCCCTGGTCTGCCCCCCATAGCAGATCACACATAAGAGCTGTCAGTCAGAGATAACAGAGTCTTCCAATACTGTCACCCATGACTGATGATGTGATCGTCTGCCACCCATATATTTAACCCTTCACGTATCCTCAAACCCAACCAGGTAGTGAGGAATAACACAGGGGCCCCTCTGTTTTATGCTATGATGGTCTTTCCATATTGAAGGGTTCGTCTGTGGGTGGCACAATTGGAATAGAATCCTGTTTGCAGCAAGCGAATGGTCGAAGCGAAAGTTGCTGAGTGAGAAGCCGAGCGCCATGCAGGGTGATGATGCATTTATCTGCCCCCGTCCTGCCGCTCTTATCTCTGGGGTGCAGGCCCTATATAGGTGCAGCCCTGAGGTCATGTTGTCACAAGTTATAATCAGTTCCCAGCAGCACCTCAGCCAAAAGCAGGAGGAAGCTGCAAAAAGTCAGAACCGCAGCGGCGACTGCTGACAGTAGCCATTAATGGCTTACAGGGCTCATCATCCAGCTTTCCACCAACCCTAAATGGCATATAAATCTGCATTACTAGGAAGCATTACTACCCCTTCCCCTAATGTACCACGGATCTGCTATTCTGTCCATGAACCTGCTTAGGATGAACGGAGGCATCATTATCAGTCTATGCAAGTGTGAGAGGTAGAATGGTACGTAACGGTAATAATAATTTTATTTCTATAGCACCAACATATTCCACAGATGGGGACTTTTACAGACAATAAAGACATCACAAAATAACATATACAGGTGCTTCTCACAAAATTAGAATATCATCAAAAAGTTAATGTATTTCAGTTCTTCAATACAAAAAGTGAAACTCATATTATATAGAGTCATTACAAACAGAGTGATCTATTTCAAGTGTTTATTTCTGTTAATGTTGATGATTATGTCTTACAGCCAATTAAAACCCAAAAGTCATTATCTCAGTAAATTAGAATAATTAAGAAAATACACCTGCAAAGGCTTCCTAAGCATTTAAAAAGGTTCCATATTCATTAAAAATGACAATATTTTTTCCTTATCAAGTATTTTTCATTATTATTTGTTAGTAATTTTAAAGGATGAAAAAAAATCTCTTATTCTCCCGGTAGAATAAAAATCCATAGAAATCCTGTGCTGTATACAATGTTTCTCTATGTCTCAGTATAATCGGCCTGTGGAGTCTGAGCCTGCAATGCAGATCAAATACACAAAACTCTCCCAATTACCTCATCAGTGGCTCAGTAGCATAGGCTCCTGCTTGTAATGTTAAGTTTGTGGGTTCAAGACCTGCGGAGGCTCACAAAAATAGAGAAAATTACATTTTCATAATTGCTGCTTATTCTTTTTATTACTTTTATACAATCTTTTTCTTCACCTCAGTATACAGGGAACATAGAAATGCATTGTTACATTGTATATAAATCTCCATGGACATGTATAATCTGCTTCTCCAAGACCCAAACATAGGGAGGAGAAACAGTGAATATGGATCGCCCCCAGGCGAAGGGCAGCGGGGTACTCGGTACTGGGTCTGTCTCTCTCAGTTCTAGGGATGTCACGGTGGCCCGACCCGGTCCGTGGCCCTTCTAAGGGGTGCCCAATTAAAGGTGTAGTGGTTTGTACGGTGTTCGTGACGCCACCTGTGGTATTCGGTCAGGGTGAGCGACGCTGCTAGGGGTCCGCTGGGGTGATGGAATGGCAGCTAGATGGTATACCTTCCCACAGGTGAAGTATGTCCCCAGGGCTTCCCAGATGTGTAGGTGGTGATGGTGGACGATGTAAGACACAATGAATAACGAGGACACAAAGGTTGCAGTCTCTTTACCTTTTACTGAAGACTTCAGAGTCCACAGTCCAGAGTACTGTGCACAGGGAAGGCAGAGTCCGGCCGGTCCGAAGGCACATCCAGAGTTCCCTTATGCAGGTGGAAATCAGTAGCCTTCCTACTAGCGCCTGTGTGTTGTAGTACCACCCTGCTGAGCACCACAGGATAGTCCTCACAACTTTCGTGGATGTTTCTGATGTTCTCTCTCTCTCCGTCCCCAGATGATATGGATAGGACAACCCGTATGACGGGGTAGGCCTGGAGCTATTTTATAGGGACCCTAGAGACGCCCCTCTCCCACAATTTGCCTCCATTGTCTTCATAGGTATTAAGCTCGGGCAGCCAACTTGGAATTGACTGTCCTGCCGGTCTATAAAGTAATGCGTAGAGCCTATTACTCCCTCGGTGTTCCGGCCACCAGCTACGCGCCTCGGAAGGATGTTGCCGGTCTTAAGGCAGGACTCCTCCCGGTGTTATCTCCTTGTGCTGTGATCTCGTTTCTCACTCTCCACAATATACTTCGCTTCGTGTCCTTTCTTAGGATGCTGCCGCAATGAAGTGCAGGCGCAGCTCCGTAACATTCTATCTCTTGCTTGGCCTCTGTCAGGATCCCACCCCTGACAGAGACCCTCTGTCTGCAGCTCAGATGTTCCTCCTTCTCTCCCTGTCTGCCTGACAGGTCCTCTCTGGGTCAAACCCAGGTAGCTTCTCAATAACTTCCTATCCAACCCACCAGTTTTACCCGTGTGTGAGGAGTGGCCTAGTACATAGAACCATTGTTCCCCCTGGTGGACTGGAGTGTGAAGTGTAGTGTGTGACTGTGATACCTGGTCAGGTGAACACCTTTAGTACAATCAGATGTAACATCACTCCCCCTGGTGGAAGAGCGACATTACTGCAACGACCAAGACTCTGGGGCGCTGCACATATATAATTTAATTTATGCACTGAGCAGAGAGAAGCAGGCCCCGCCCCAGAGGAGGAGGAGCTACAGAGTGATTAAGAACACAGTATTCGAGCACGCCAATGATACTCTATTAGCACCCGAGCATGAGTATCAGAAGCCGGGACACAAGCCTTGACGTGACGCGGGACTGAGTCCTCAAATCGAAACAGTCCCACTGAATCCTGGAAGGTCAGGAGCCATGCCATCATGCAGATGCATAGACGCAGGAAGAAGTAGGGCTTCTGTTCTGGTCTGTGAACAAGGGGTGGAGCGAGTAGGTTTTATGGGATACACTTGACACTGTTTTGGTGGTCCTGTGACTGGCACTTATCTGAGGCACTGCTGCTAGGTCTGTTAGTATGCCCTGTGGTTGGCCCTGTTATAGAGTATTATTGGCAATGCTATGGGTAGCTGACAGAAACGGCATCTATGACGTTACTATGATACTGTACTTCTAAAATCAGAGTGGGTCATATTCTATACATTCTATATTTCCCTCCTGGCAGGTGACCCCACCTTATCGGCAGAGCTCTTACCTATTTGCATAGATATGCAAAATACCAGCTGCATGAGCAGATCCAGAGATCAGTGGGGTGGCGAGATGTGCTGCAGAAATAAGCAGCTGTCCCTCACCTGCTGTAAAGACCACACAGGAGACAGAGGCTGCAAAACTGAAACAGATAATCCATTGTAACTCTCATTTACATAGAGGAACCTTTGCATATGAGGTTTTGTATGAGATTAACACAAGTCTGTAAAATTGTGAAGGAGGAGACTTGTCTGAGGAGCTGACATACTGCAAACTGAGTTAAGGCTGTTGTTACTAATATTGCATTCATTGTTTTATAGCTGAATTCTTATTTATAGGAGCACTATTATAGCTAGTTATATTCTTGTACATAGGAGCAGTATTATAGTAGTTATATTCTTGTATACAGGAGCACTATTATAGCTAATTATATTCTTGTACATAGGAGCAGTATTATAGTAGTTATATTCTACATAGCAGCAGTATTATAGTAGTTATATTGTTGTACATAGGGGGCAGTATTATAGTAGTTATATTCTTGCACATAGGGGGCAGTATTATAGCTAGTTATATTCTTGTACATAGGGGACAGTATTATAGCTAGTTATATTCTTGTACATAGGAGCAGTATTATAGTAGTTATATTCTTGTACATAGGGGGCAGTATTATAGTAGTTATATTCTTATACATAGAGGCAGTATTATAGTAGTTATATTCTTGTACATAGAGGCAGTATTATAGTAGTTATATTTTTGTACATTTGGTGCAGTATTATAGTAGTTATATTCTTGTACATAGGGAGCAGTATTATATTAGTTATATTCTTGTACATAGGGGGCAGTATTATAGTAGTTATATTCTTGTACATAGGGGGCAGTATTATAGCTAGTTATATTCTTGTACATAGGGGACAGTATTATAGCTTGTTATATTCTTGTACATAGGAGCAGTATTATAGTAGATACATTCTTGTACATAGGAGGCAGTTTTATAGTAGTTATATTCTTGTACATAGGATCAGTATTATAGTAGTTATATTCTTGTACATAGGAGGCAGTATTATAGTAGTTATATTCTTGTACATAGGAGCAGTGTTATAGTAGTTATATTCTTGTACATGGGGGCAGTATTATAGCTAGTTATAGTCTTGTACATAGGGGGCAGTATTATAGCTAGTTATATTCTTGTACATAGGAGCAGTATTATAGTAGTTATATTCTTGTACATAGGAGCAGTATTATAGTAGTTATATTCTTGTACATAGGAGCACTATTATATTAGTTATATTCTTGTATATAGGGGGCAGTATTATAGTAGTTATATTCTTGTACATAGGGAGTAGTATTATATTAGTTATATTCTTGTATATAGGGGGCAGTATTATAGTAGTTATATTCTTGTACATAGGGGGCAGTATTATATATAGTTACATAGTTACATAGTTATTAAGGTTGAAGGAAGACTGTAAGTCCATCTAGTTCAACCCATAGCCTAACCTAACATGCCCTAACATGTTGATCCAGGGGAAGGCAAAAAAACCCCATGTGGCAAAGAGTAACTCCACCATGGGGAAAAAAATTCCTTCCCGACTCCACATACAGCAATCAGACTAGTTCCCTGGATCAACGCCTTATCAAGGAATCTAGTGTATATACCCTGTAACATTATACTTTTCCAGAAAGGTATCCAGTCCCCTCTTAAATTTAATTAATGAATCACTCATTACAACATCATACGGCAGAGAGTTCCATAGTCTCACTGCTCTTACAGTAAAGAATCCGCGTCTGTTATTATGCTTAAACCTTCTTTCCTCCAGACGTAGCGGATGCCCCCTTGTCCCTGTCACCGGTCTATGATTAAAAAGATCATCAGAAAGGTCTTTGTACTGTCCCCTCATATATTTATACATTAAAATAAGATCACCCCTTAGTCTTCGTTTTTCCAAACTAAATAGCCCCAAGTGTAATAACCTATCTTGGTATTGCAGACCCCCCAGTCCTCTAATAACCTTGGTCGCTCTTCTCTGCACCCGCTCCAGTTCAGCTATGTCTTTCTTATACACCGGAGACCAGAACTGTGCACAGTATTCTAAGTGTGGTCGAACTAGTGACTTGTATAGAGGTAAAATTATGTTCTCCTCATGAGCATCTATGCCTCTTTTAATACATCCCATTATTTTATTTGCCTTTGTAGCAGCTGCCTGACACTGGCCACTGAATATGAGTTTGTCATCCACCCATACACCCAGGTCTTTTTCATTGACGGTTTTGCCCAGAGTTTTAGAATTAAGCACATAGTTATACATCTTATTACTTCTACCCAAGTGCATGACCTTACATTTATCCCCATTAAAGCTCATTTGCCATTTATCAGCCCAAGTGTCATGATCTCAATGGCAAGAGATCATAGCATCAGCATATATAGGAACTAGCTCTTGGAAGATGGAAACTGAGCTGACCATGAACTAAACCTAACGCACAACTAGCAGTGGCCGGGTAGCATGCCTACGTTGATTCTAGATGCCCAGCACCAGCCGGAGGACTAAATAAAGCTAGCAGAGGAAAATATTAGTCCTAGCTCACCTCTAGAGAAATACCCCGAAAGGAGACAGAGGCCCCCCACATGTATTGGCGGTGAATCAAGATGAAATAACAAACGTAGTATGAAAATAGGTTTAGCAAATTTGAGGTCCACTTACTACATAGCAGAAGACAGAAAGGACACTTTCATGGTCAGCTGAAAACCCTATCAAAACACCATCCAGAAATTACTTTAAAACTCTGGCATTAACTCATAACACCAGAGTGGCAATTCCTGTTCACAAGAGCTTTCCAGACACAGTAACGAAACTACAGCTGTGAACTGGAACAAAAATGCAAAAACAAACATGGACAAGAGTCCAACTTATCTAGTAGTTGTCTAGGAGCAGGAACAAGCACAGAGAGGCTTCTGATAACATTGTTGACCGGCAAGCAACTAACAGAGCAGCAAGGTTATATAGCGACTCCCACATCTTGATGGGAACAGGTGAACAGAGAAGATGAAGACACCAGTTCAATTCCACCAGTAGCCACCGGGGGAGCCCAGAATCCAAATTCACAACAGTACCCCCCCCTCAAGGAGGGGGCACCGAACCCTCACCAGAACCACCAGGGCGATCAGGATGGGCCCTATGAAAGGCACGAACCAGATCAGAGGCATGAACATCAGATGCATTCACCCAAGAATTATCCTCCTGGCCGTATCCCTTCCACTTGACCAGATACTGGAGTCTCCGTCTGGAAACACGAGAGTCTAAGATTTTCTCCACAACGTACTCCAACTCACCCTCAACCAACACCGGAGCAGGAGGCTCAACGGAAGGCACAACCGGTACCTCATACCTGCGCAATAATGACCGATGAAAAACGTTATGAATAGAAAAGGATGCAGGGAGGTCCAAACGGAAGGAAACAGGGTTAAGAATCTCCAATATCTTATACGGGCCGATGAACCGAGGCTTAAACTTAGGAGAAGAGACCCTCATAGGGACAAAACGAGAAGACAACCACACCAAGTCCCCAACACGAAGACGAGGACCAACACGACGACGGCGGTTAGCAAAAAGCTGAGTCTTCTCCTGGGACAACCTCAAATTGTCCACCACCTGCCCCCAGATCTGATGCAATCTCTCCACCACAGCATCCACTCCAGGACAATCCGAAGATTCCACCTGACCAGAAGAAAATCGAGGATGAAACCCCGAATTACAGAAAAACGGGGACACCAAAGTGGCAGAGCTGGCCCGATTATTGAGAGCGAACTCCGCCAATGGCAAAAAAGCAACCCAATCATCCTGGTCAGCAGACACAAAACACCTCAGATATGTCTCCAGGGTCTGATTAATCCGCTCGGTCTGGCCATTCGTCTGAGGATGGAAAGCGGACGAAAAAGATAAATCTATGCCCATCCTAGCACAGAATGCCCGCCAAAATCTAGACACGAATTGGGTCCCTCTGTCAGAAACGATATTCTCAGGAATACCATGCAAACGAACAACATTTTGAAAAAACAGAGGAACCAACTCGGAAGAAGAAGGCAACTTGGGCAGAGGAACCAAATGGACCATCTTAGAGAAACGGTCACACACCACCCAGATGACAGACATCTTCTGAGAAACAGGCAGATCTGAAATAAAATCCATCGAGATGTGCGTCCAAGGCCTCTTAGGAATAGGCAAGGGCAACAACAATCCACTAGCCCGAGAACAACAAGGCTTGGCCCGAGCACAAACGTCACAAGACTGCACAAAGCCTCGCACATCTCGTGACAGGGAAGGCCACCAGAAGGACCTTGCCACCAAATCCCTGGTACCAAAAATGCCAGGATGACCTGCCAACGCAGAAGAATGAACCTCAGAGATGACTCTACTGGTCCAATCATCAGGAACAAACAGTTTATCAGGTTGGCAACGATCAGGTCTATCCGCCTGAAACTCCTGCAAGGCCCGCCGCAGGTCTGGAGAAACGGCTGACAATACCACTCCATCCTTAAGGATACCTGTGGGCTCAGAGTTACCAGGCGAGTCAGGCTCAAAACTCCTAGAAAGGGCATCCGCCTTAACATTCTTAGAACCCGGTAGGTATGACACCACAAAATTAAACCGAGAGAAAAATAATGACCAGCGCGCCTGTCTAGGATTCAGGCGCCTGGCGGTCTCAAGATAAATCAAATTTTTGTGGTCAGTCAATACCACCACCTGATGTCTGGCCCCCTCAAGCCAATGGCGCCACTCCTCAAAAGCCCACTTCATGGCCAAAAGCTCCCGATTCCCAACATCATAATTCCGCTCAGCGGGCGAAAATTTACGGGAAAAGAAGGCACAAGGCCTCATCACGGAGCAGTCAGAACTTTTCTGCGACAACACTGCCCCAGCTCCGATCTCAGAAGCGTCGACCTCAACCTGAAAAGGTAGAGCAACATCAGGCTGACGCAACACAGGGGCAGAGGAAAAACGGCGCTTAAGCTCCCGAAAGGCCTCCACAGCATCAGGGGACCAATCAGCAACATCAGCACCCTTCTTAGTCAAATCGGTCAATGGCTTAGCAATATCCGAAAAACCAGCAATAAATCGACGATAAAAATTAGCAAAGCCCAAAAATTTCTGAAGACTCTTAAGAGAAGAGGGCTGCGTCCAATCACAAATAGCTTGAACCTTGACAGGATCCATTTCAATGGAAGAAGGGGAAAAAATATATCCCAAAAAGGAAATCCTCTGTACCCCAAAAACACACTTAGAACCCTTCACACACAAAGAATTAGACCGCAAAACCTGAAAAACCCTCCTGACTTGCTGGACATGAGAGTCCCAGTCATCCGAAAAAATCAGAATATCATCCAGATACACAATCATAAATTTATCCAAATAATCGCGAAAAATATCATGCATAAAGGACTGGAAAACTGACGGAGCATTTGAAAGACCAAAAGGCATCACTAAATACTCAAAGTGGCCCTCGGGCGTATTAAATGCGGTTTTCCACTCATCCCCCTGCCTGATTCGCACCAAATTATACGCCCCACGAAGGTCAATCTTAGAGAACCACTTGGCCCCCCTTATGCGAGCAAACAAATCAGTCAGCAACGGCAATGGGTATTGATATTTAACAGTGATTTTATTCAAAAGCCGATAATCAATACATGGTCTCAAAGAGCCGTCTTTTTTTGACACAAAGAAAAAACCGGCTCCTAAGGGAGATGACGATGGACGAATATGTCCCTTTTCCAAGGACTCCTTTATATATTCTCGCATAGCAGCATGTTCAGGCACAGACAGATTAAATAAACGACCCTTTGGGTATTTACTACCCGGGATTAAATCTATGGCACAATCGCACTCTCGGTGCGGAGGTAACGAACCAAGCTTGGATTCTTCAAAGACGTCACGATAGTCAGACAGGAACTCAGGAATTTCAGAGGGAATAGATGATGAAATGGAAACCACAGGTACATCCCCATGAGCCCCCTTACATCCCCAGCTCAACACAGACATAGCTTTCCAGTCGAGGACTGGGTTGTGAGATTGCAGCCAAGGCAATCCTAGCACCAAATCATCATGTAGATTATACAGCACCAGAAAGCGAATAATCTCCTGGTGATCCGGATTAATACGCATAGTTACTTGTGTCCAGTATTGTGGTTTATTATTAGCCAATGGGGTGGAGTCAATCCCCTTCAGAGGAATAGGAGTCTCCAAAGGCTCTAAATCATACCCACAGCGTTTGGCAAAGGACCAATCCATAAGACTCAAAGCGGCGCCAGAGTCGACATAGGCGTCCGTGGTAATAGATGACAAAGAGCAAATCAGGGTCACAGATAGAATAAACTTAGACGGTAAGGTGCAAATGGAAACAGATTTACCAAGCTTTTTAGTGCGCTTAGAGCATGCTGATATAACATGAGTAGAATCACCACAATAGAAACACAACCCATTTTTCCGTCTAAAATTCTGCCGCTCGCTTCGGGACAGAATTCTATCACACTGCATACTCTCTGGCGATTTCTCAGTGGACACCGCCAGATGGTGCACTGGTTTGCGCTCCCGCAAACGCCTATCGATCTGAATAGCCATTGTCATGGACTCATTCAGACCCGCAGGCACAGGGAACCCCACCATAACATCCTTAATGGCATCAGAGAGACCCTCTCTGAAAGTCGCCGCCAGGGCGCACTCATTCCACTGAGTAAGCACAGACCATCTACGGAATCTTTGGCAGTAAATTTCCGCTTCATCTTGCCCCTGAGATAGGGACATCAAAGTTTTTTCTGCCTGAAGCTCCAAATGGGGTTCGTCATAAAGCAACCCCAAGGCCAGAAAAAACGCATCCACATTGAGCAACGCAGGATCCCCTGGTGTCAATGAAAAAGCCCAGTCTTGAGGGTCGCCCCGGAGCAAGGAAATCACAATCCTGACCTGCTGTGCAGGATCTCCGGCAGAGCGAGATTTCAGGGACAAAAATAATTTGCAATTATTTCGAAAATTCTGAAACCCAGATCTATTCCCCGAGAAAAATTCCGGCAAAGGAATTCTCGGCTCAGATACAGGTGCATGACAAACAAAATCTTGCAAATTTTGTACCTTCGTGGCGAGATTATTCAAACCTGCAGTTACACTCTGAAGATCCATTGCAAACAGGTGGACACAGAACCATTCAAAGATTAGAAGGAGAAAAAAAAAAAAAAAAAAAAAAATTTCAGCAGACTACTTATTTCTCTCCTTTCTCAGCCAAGGATTTTAACCCTTTAGTGGTCCGGTCAAACTGTCATGATCTCAATGGCAAGAGATCATAGCATCAGCATATATAGGAACTAGCTCTTGGAAGATGGAAACTGAGCTGACCATGAACTAAACCTAACGCACAACTAGCAGTGGCCGGGTAGCATGCCTACGTTGATTCTAGATGCCCAGCACCAGCCGGAGGACTAAATAAAGCTAGCAGAGGAAAATATTAGTCCTAGCTCACCTCTAGAGAAATACCCCGAAAGGAGACAGAGGCCCCCCACATGTATTGGCGGTGAATCAAGATGAAATAACAAACGTAGTATGAAAATAGGTTTAGCAAATTTGAGGTCCACTTACTACATAGCAGAAGACAGAAAGGACACTTTCATGGTCAGCTGAAAACCCTATCAAAACACCATCCAGAAATTACTTTAAAACTCTGGCATTAACTCATAACACCAGAGTGGCAATTCCTGTTCACAAGAGCTTTCTAGACACAGTAACGAAACTACAGCTGTGAACTGGAACAAAAATGGAAAAACAAACATGGACAAGAGTCCAACTTATCTAGTAGTTGTCTAGGAGCAGGAACAAGCACAGAGAGGCTTCTGATAACATTGTTGACCGGCAAGCAACTAACAGAGCAGCAAGGTTATATAGCGACTCCCACATCTTGATGGGAACAGGTGAACAGAGAAGATGAAGACACCAGTTCAATTCCACCAGTAGCCACCGGGGGAGCCCAGAATCCAAATTCACAACACCCAAGCATCTGGTTTACATAAATCATCCTGTAATATAAAATTGTCCTCCCCTGTATTGATTACCCTGCAGAGTTTAGTGTCATCTGCAAATATTGAAATTCTACTCTGAATGCCCCCTACAAGGTCATTAATAAATATGTTAAAAAGAAGAGGGCCCAATACTGACCCCTGTGGTACCCCACTGCTAACCGTGACCCAGTCCTAGTGTGCTCCATTAATAACCACCCTTTGTTTCCTATCCCTGAGCCAGCTCTCAACCCACTTACACATATTTTCCCCTATCCCCATTACTCTCATTTTATGTAACAACCTTTTGTGTGGCACCGTATCAAAAGCTTTGGAAAAGTCCATATATACTACGTCCACTGGGTTCCCTTGGTCCAGTCCTGAACTTACCTCTTCATAGAAGCTGATCAAATTAGTCTGACATGAACGGTCCCTAGTAAACCCGTGCTGATACTGGGTCATGAGGTTATTCCTCTTCAGATACTCCAGTATAGCATCCCTTAGAATGCCCTCCAGGATTTTACCCACAGTAGAGGTTAAACTTACTGGCCTATAATTACCGAGTTCAGTTTTTGCCCCTTTTTTGAATATTGGCACCACATTTGCTATACGCCAGTCCTGTGGTACAGACCCTGTTATTATGGACTCTTTAAAGATTAAAAATAATGGTCTATCAATGACTGTACTTAGTTCCTGCAGTACTCGGGGGTGTATCCCATCCGGGCCCGGAGATTTGTCAATTTTAGTTATTTTTAGACGCCGCTGTACTTCCTGCTGGGTTAAGCAGGTGACATTTAATGGGGAATTATTATCACTAGTCATATTGGCTGCCATGGGATTTTCTTTTGTAAATACTGATGAAAAAAAGTCATTTAGCATATTGGCTTTTTCCTCATCCTCATCCACCATTCCACCCAGACTATTTTTAAGGGGGCCAACACTGTCATTTTTTAGTTTCTTACTATTTATATAGTTAAAGAATATTTTGGGATTATTTTTACTCTCTCTGGCAATGAGTCTCTCTGTCTCAATCTTTGCTGCCTTGATTTGCTTTTTACAGAATGTATTTAATTTTCTGTATTTATTTAATGCCTCCTCACTACCTACTTCCTTTAATTCTCTAAATGCTTTCTTTTTGTCCCTTATTGCGCCCCTTACAGCTCTATTTAGCCATATTGGTTTCCTCCTATTTCTAGTATGTTTATTCCCATACGGTATATACTGTGCACAGGTCCTATCCAGGATGCTAATAAATGTCTCCCATTTTCTTTGTGTATTTTTGTGTCTCAGGATTATTATTATAGTAGTTATATTCTTGCACATAGGGGGCAGTATTATAGCTAGTTATATTCTTGTACATAGGGGACAGTATTATAGCTAGTTATACTCTTGTACATAGGAGCAGTATTATAGTAGTTATATTCTTGTACATAGGGGGCAGTATTATAGTAGTTATATTCTTATACATAGATGCAGTATTATAGTAGTTATATTCTTGTACATAGAGGCAGTATTATAGTAGTTATATTCTTGTACATTTGGTGCAGTATTATAGTAGTTATATTCTTGTACATAGGGAGCAGTATTATATTAGTTATATTCTTGTACATAGGGGGCAGTATTATAGTAGTTATATTCTTGTACATAGGGGGCAGTATTATAGCTAGTTATATTCTTGTACATAGGGGACAGTATTATAGCTTGTTATATTCTTGTACATAGGAGCAGTATTATAGTAGATACATTCTTGTACATAGGAGGCAGTTTTATAGTAGTTATATTCTTGTACATAGGATCAGTATTATAGTAGTTATATTCTTGTACATAGGAGGCAGTATTATAGTAGTTATATTCTTGTACATAGGAGCAGTGTTATAGTAGTTATATTCTTGTACATGGGGGCAGTATTATAGCTAGTTATAGTCTTGTACATAGGGAGCAGTATTATAGCTAGTTATATTCTTGTACATAGGAGCAGTATTATAGTAGTTATATTCTTGTACATAGGAGCAGTATTATAGTAGTTATATTCTTGTACATAGGAGCACTATTATATTAGTTATATTCTTGTATATAGGGGCAGTATTATAGTAGTTATATTCTTGTACATAGGGAGTAGTATTATATTAGTTATATTCTTGTATATAGGGAGCAGTATTATAGTAGTTATATTCTTGTACATAGGGGGCAGTATTATAGCTAGTTATATTCTTGTACATAGGAGCAGTATTATAGTAGTTATATTCTTGTACATAGGAGCAGTATTAAAGTAGTTATATTATTGTACATAGGAGCAGTATTATAGTAGTTATATTCTTGTACATTTGGTGCAGTATTATAGTAGTTATATTCTTGTACATAGGGAGCAGTATTATAGTAGTTATATTCTTGTATATAGGGGCAGTATTACAGTAGTTATATTCTTGTACATAGGGGCAGTATTATAGCTTGTTATATTCTTGTACATAGGAGCAGTATTATAGTAGATACATTCTTGTACATAGGAGGCAGTTTTATAGTAGTTATATTCTTGTACATAGGATCAGTATTATAGTAGTTATATTCTTGTACATAGGAGCAGTGTTATAGTAGTTATATTCTTGTACATGGGGCAGTATTATAGCTAGTTATATTCTTGTACATAGGGGGCAGTATTATAGCTAGTTATATTCTTGTATATAGGAGCAGTATTATAGAAGTTATATTCTTGTACATAGGGGGCAGTATTATAGTAGTTATATTCTTGTATATAGGGGGCAGTATTATAGTAGTTATATTCTTGTACATAGAGGCAGCATTATAGTGGTAATATTCTTGTACATTTGGTGCAGTATTATAGTAGTTATATTCTTGTACATAGGGAGCAGTATTATATTAGTTATATTCTTGTACATAGGGGGCAGTATTATAGAAGTTATATTCTTGTACATAGGAGCAGTATTATAGTAGTTATACTCTTGTACATTTGGTGCAGTATTATAGTAGTTATATTCTTGTACATAGGGAGCAGTATTATATTAGTTATATTCTTGTACATAGGGGGCAGTATTATAGTAGTTATATTCTTGCACATAGGGGCAGTATTATAGCTAGTTATATTCTTGTACATAGGAGCAGTATTATAGTAGTTATTTTCTTGTACATAGGAGCAGTATTATAGTAGTTATATTCTTGTACATAGGAGCAGTATTATAGTAGTTTTATTCTTGTACATTTGGTGCAGTATTATAGTAGTTATATTCTTGTACATAGGGAGCAGTATTATAGTAGTTATATTCTTGTATATAGGGGCAGTATTACAGTAGTTATATTCTTGTACATAGGGGCAGTATTATAGCTTGTCATATTCTTGTACATAGGAGCAGTATTATAGTAGATACATTCTTGTACATAGGAGGCAGTTTTATAGTAGTTATATTCTTGCACATAGGATCAGTATTATAGTAGTTATATTATTGTGCATAGGAGGCAGTATTATAGTAGTTATATTCTTGTACATAGGAGCTGTATTATAGTAGTTATATTCTTGTACATAGGAGCAGTATTATAGTAGTTATATTCTTGTACATAGGAGCAGTATTACAGTATATTAGTTATATTCTTGTATATTGGGGGCAGTATTATGGTAGTTATATTCTTGTACATAGGGAGTAGTATTATAGTAGTTATATTCTTGTACATAGGGGCAGTATTATAGTAGTTATATTCTTGTACATAGGGACAGTATTATAATAGTATTATAATAGTTATATTCTTGTACATAGGGACAGTATTATAGTAGTTATATTCTTGTACATAGGGAGCAGTATTATAGTAGTTATATTCTTATACATAGAGGCAGTATTATAGTAGTTATAATCCTGTACATAGGAGCAGTATAATAGTAGCTATATTCTTGTACATAGGATCAGAACTATAGTAGTTTTACTCGTGTACATAGCAGTATTATAGCAGTTATAGTTTGGTAAATAGGGAGGTAGCATTATAGTAGTTACATTCTGAGTGTCATAAGTAATGTCAGGTATTTGGAAAGTGTGGACATACCCCAAGTTATAGAGCTCATTTCACTTCTCTGAGCAGTTCTGAATGTGAATATTTGCACTCACAAAGTCTGCATGGCTGCACTGAGGGAGCATTATATTTATGATTGTTTGCTATGGGCACCGAGATACTCATTGTGGTTATGGCCGTTGCTAGGAAGCCCAACCTAAACTTCATAGCTGACCGTGGATGGGCAGAGAGACATGTGATTGAAGCTTGGCTGAAGAACTGGAGTTTCATGCCTGACTAGTTATCACCTCCTGCCTACATGATCCTATCCCAGAGCCTTCTGTGATCGCTTCCAAACATCCATCCCTATACGTTCTGCTGCGAATGAAGTCATGCCGGCTGGACAGCAGCCATAGCTGGGCCCTTACGTTCAATTTACTATGTAGTTAGAATTTTATGTACTTAATCCTTCCCAATAGTCCATAACATGTAGGTGGTCTGGAGCATAAAACTAAAACCTGCAGATCTGGAGAATTGGATGTAGGAGGACTTGGAACTTTGTCCAGGATTTCATTTTTGGGATGACCGAGCATTAAAATAAATGTCAATAATGGAGTTCTGAAGAAGATATAGTCTGTTTTTGGGGAATTTGATATAAATTAACTCTAGCTGGTAACAGCTGATCGTGGGGGTCCCTCACTGCCAATCTCATATTGATGCATGTTGAAAAGCCGCGGAGACACCATCACATGTTTCTCAACGCAAGCAATGAATAGCCAGGTCTTTCACCGGGAAGGAACTACCACGGGAAGGGCAGCATCCAATAAAGGAAAACCACCTATGCCAAAACATGTTATCCATCCACAGACAGCTGTTTCGGGGTATTTGCCCCTCATCAGTGTGGAGTAGGAAACTGGCTATTAGGAGCAGTGCCTAGTGAAAAGACTATAAACATAAGGATGAATGACCTCGGGGAGATCAAAACATCCAACACCGCAGAGACACCATCACGTGTTTCTCAACGCAGTGATCCAGAACACTGCCCTCATCCCTAAAGGGAAATATGCAAATGCATGTAGAAAAGCCACGGAGACACCATAACGTGTTGCTCAACGCAAGCAATGAATAGCCAGGTCTTTCACCGGGAAGGAACAACCACGGGAAGGGCAGCATCCAATAAAGGAAAACCACCTATGCCAAAACATGGTATCCATCCACAGACAGCTGTTTCGGGGTATTTGCCCCTCATAAGTGTGGAGTAGGAAACTGGCTATTAGGAGCAGTGCCTAGTGAAAAGACTATAAACAAAAGGATGAATGACCTCGGGGAGATCAAAACATCCAACACCGCGGAGACACCATCACGTGTTTCTCAACGCAGTGATCCAGAACACTGCATTGAGAAACACGTGATGGTGTCTCCGCGGTGTTGGATGTTTTGATCTCCCGGAGGTCATTCATCCTTATGTTTATAATCTCATATTGATGACCTATCCTATGCATAGGTCCAGCATCAGATTGGGGTGTCAAGGGCCCATGAGAAACATAGATTCTGATTGCCCAGTGTTCAGTACATGCAAAAATTACATTACCCTCATTCACAAATGTACCATTTCTTATATATAATAATATACTTGGTAGATTGTTGGATGAGTGATGAGATTCTGCTTTTGCTGTACATATAGAATAAAATATATTGGGCAAACTGCTGGTCCCGTTTGGGGGGTAAGTGGCTTACTCCTCCATAGGGGCCCACCGGAGTATTAACCTATGGGCGAATCCGAGCCTGCATAGGTCAGCACTATCTTAAGCCTATCAATATGGCACATGTAGGGGGGAAATTCTATAACTTGACACATGCAAAACCGATGTCCCTGTGCTGACCCAACAATGAGCTGACAGTTTGGTTGCCATGGATACAAGCTATCAGCAGAAATCTTTTCTATTAGGTTGTCAAGGAGCAAATCCATAGCAACCAGTCTGTTTCACACTCCTGAACAGGCCCAATTGTAGGGGCTGGTTTGGGGTCTTTCCATTTGTTTCTATATTAGCCTGATTTCTTCTTTGTTTGACAACCCCGTTAATAATTCTCACCCTGAGGGTTTGTCAAATTGTTTCCAGCCTATCCAGCCTAGACAATTGTCTGTGAGCTCAACAGACTAACACATTGTACCTACACTGATATATTGTAGCAAACAGTAGAGATATTTGTAGGTCTACTTAGCTCACAGATAATTGTTTAGACAGGATACAGCTGTAATAGACCCTCAGCTCTAATGTAATGATATTACTGGCGCATCCTGAGATTGGAGAACAGTTTATGGGTCGGGCCCAGGACACTGCAGGGTTAATCTCCCGATAGCGCCAAGCCAGTGGAAACAGTGAGCTCAACAATGAGCGCTGCTCTGCCAGCCCAGGCCATAACATTCAGCTCCCCACAGTGTTTGAAGAGCATGGCAGTAGAGCGCTGGGCAGGTGCCAGGGTATAGCACTCAGCTCTGCTCCAAACATCCTCATTTGGCCATGCGAGTGTGAGTGCTGCGGAGACGAGATGGTCGTGTTGAGGAAAGGGAGATTTGGAAACTGTGAGAGTTGGGGCAAAAAAAGATCTTTGGGTTGAAAGTTAAAATGGCCCATCCTGAAGATGATATCTGCTACCAGTGGAGAAGGTCACACACAGCAGCACAGAGTATTTCAGTCCTGATGCAGGGATGTGAATGGAAACAAGCGAGAGTTAGTGATTGAGAGGGATAAAAAAATGTAGGGTTCCCAACAGCACAGAGTGCTTCAGGAAAGGAGTTTTGTGATCTAGCGAGACACAGCACAGAGTATTTAAAGAGAGGAGTGTGTTGTTCTTGTGAGGGATCACAGACTGAGTGGAAAGTCTCCAGCAGCACACATTGTTGATCTGATCTTGTTGGAGGTCACACACTGAGAGTTGGACCTTATTCATACGTCTGATTTTTCCATGTATGAGAAAAACGGACCAATTCCGATCAGACTTTGATCGGAGTGGGGTGCAAGTGACTTCCCACTTTCTGGTACGTGGAGAAATTTTAAAAGAAAAATGTCTCCACTTTCTCCTTTCTGACAGTGCGTGAAAATTTTAAAATTGCCCCACACTTGGTTTTTTTCTGCAGTCCAATTTTTTTCATGGACCTATAGACTTGCATTGCTGATTTTAGGCTGACCCTCAGAACAAAATCATACGTCACCAATATTTTACACAGACCATTCGATCAGAGGAAAAAATCAGACATGTGCACAGACCCCTAGAACATCATGGGTACAAGTGCTATCCGTGAAAAACTCAGATAGCACTCATACGTGAAAATCGGATGTGTGGATGAGCCCTTAGGGGCGCCATATCTCATTAGTGAGCTGTTAGGATAACAATCGTTCAACCGGCATCTATATTGCTTGACTCTCCCATACGCAGAATCTATTAATAAAACACTGCCAGGATCCCGTGGCAACTCCTTATCCTGCTGAGAACCCAAAAATTGTCAGTCTGAAATCACACATGCTGGACCCTCAACTCCCCCGATATCATCTGTTGGAGGAAAGTTGGGAGGCTCCCATACACATAAGACTGTCAACCCGACCTGCTGATATTCGCGTGTTTGTCTGACGTTAGTGTAATGTGTATAAGGGACTTTACATAGTGGTAGGAGGTTCCCCAGTAGCACAGAGTATTTCAGGGGATGAGTGTAAGTAGACTTAGACAATCCATCCAATGATTCAAAGTCACTAAGCATTTAGCCTGTAAAACAGATTTACTACATATATATGAAACACATTGTGAAACCATCATTCTGAGTGCCTCTTCCTCCTATTTGTTCCTCCATTTTCCAGAAAATAACATGATGTTTCCGTACTATAATCCATACTTCCTGCTAATTGAAAGGTTAAAAAGTCCATCTAGTATCAAACAGGTGAGAAAGCTTCATACACAGGGTATGGGATTCACAAGTTATTGCCAAAGTTATACCACATTACAAATTAGATTATTTAGGTAGGGAATGGGATATAACACCATCAGAAATACTGCCCACTACAGGAAACAAGAGGTTCTGCAGATGGGGACCCAATTACTGTACATAATTGTTTATAAAAATGATTTTAAGTGTTACAAAATGTGTCTAGTGTGAGGCAGTGACTGGTGTCACATCTGAGGGTCACTGTATGTTCCCCCCCCCCCCCCCCGGAATTAAGGCCATGAGAGTGTGTTGCAGTCACAGGTGTAGCCAGTGGCGTAACTACAAAGTTATGGGCCCCGGTGCGAACTTCCAAATGGGGCCCCCCCCCCTACCTCCGTGACGCCCCCCCACCCCCTTCCCCTAGATACGCCTCGGACTGTTGCAGGAATCTCCTGCACTGCAACATGGTGTTGGGTGCCAGCACAGCCCGCACAGTGGTATATCCAGCACAGCCCGCACAGTGGTATATCCAGCACAGCCCGCACAGTGGTATATCCAGCACAGCCCGCACAGTGGTATATCCAGCACAGCCCGCACAGTGGTATATCCAGCACAGCCCGCACAGTGGTATATACAGCACAGCCCGCACAGTGGTATATACAGCACAGCCCGCACAGTGGTATGTACAGCACAGCCCGCACAGTGGTATATACAGCACAGCCCGCACAGTGGTATATACAGCACAGCCCGCACAGGGGTAAATACAGCACAGCCCGCACAGGGGTATATACAGCACAGCCCGCACAGGGGTATATACAGCACAGCCCGCACAGGGGTATATACAGCACAGCCCGCACAGGGGTATATACAGCACAGCCCGCACAGGGGTATATACAGCACAGCCCGCACAGGGGTATATACAGCACAGCCCGCACAGGGGTATATACAGCACAGCCCGCACAGGGGTATATCCAGCACAGCCCGCACAGGGGTATATACAGCACAGCCCGCACAGGGGTATATACAGCACAGCCCGCACAGGGGTATATACAGCAGAGCCCGCACAGTGGTATATACAGCACAGCCCGCACAGTGGTATATCCAGCACAGCCCGCACAGGGGTATATACAGCAGAGCCCGCACAGGGGTATATACAGCACAGCCCGCACAGGGGTATATACAGCACAGCCCGCACAGGGGTATATACAGCACAGCCCGCACAGGGGTATATACAGCACAGCCCGCACAGTGGTATATACAGCAGAGCCAGCACAGGGGTATATAGAGCACAGCCCGCACAGGGGTATATACAGCAGAGCCCACACAGGGGTATATACAGCAGAGCCCGCACAGGGGTATATACAGCACAGCCCGCACAGGGGTATATGCAGCACAGCCAGCACAGGGGTATATAGAGCACAGCCAGCACAGGGGTATATAGAGCACAGCCAGCACAGGGGTATATAGAGCACAGCCAGCACAGGGGTATATACAGCACAGCCCGTACAGGGATATATAGAGCACAGCCAGCACAGGGGTATATACAGCACAGCCCGCACAGGGGTATATAGAGCACAGCCAGCACAGGGGTATATAGAGCACAGCCCGCATCTCATCCCCCCCCCCCCCCCCCGATAATGGCCCCACAGTCCGGTGAAAAAGAAAAAAAAAAACTCTCCTCACCTTTCCTTTTGCCCGCGCTGCTCCTGGTGGCTGCAGTCTGCCCAGGACACTGCAGGTGCGCGATGATATGACATCATCGCGCACCCGCAGTGTACTGTCAGAGGCAGAGCGGGGAATGATGGGAGAGGGAGCGTCAGGTGACGCTCTCCTCCATCATTGCATTGAACTATACCGGTGTCATAGACGCCGGTATAGTTAAATGCGGCGGCGGCGGCGGCGGCGGCGGGGGGGGGGAGGAACAGTGCAGCGGCCCACTACTGGCATCGGCTCTTCTGGCATTTGCCAGAAGTGCCCGATGTCCAGCCCGGCCCTGCCCTGACCTGCCGGCCCGGGGCCCCTGACCTGCGGGGCCCGGTCGCAATGGCGACCGCTGCGACCGCGGTCGTTACGCCCCTGGGTGTAGCTATGGTTGCAATGCAAAATGAGTATAGGTCTTGGACATGCTGGTTGTCCAAGGCAGATTTAGGGAAAACCTGCTCTGGGCTTTTGTGTTGAAATGGACAACAGGATGGTAGTGGTGCAGTTTGTTTAATTCCTGTCCAGGGTTTCTATGTGGCTGAAGGCCACAGATTCAAGTTAAAAACCCTGCAGTATAGGGTTTGGGTGTGTCAGAGTCAGTGTTAGTCTGGTGTTGGCAGGAGTACAGAGTAGGAGGCAACACAGGCCAGTGGAGCCAAACGGCCAAGGCAGCTGAAAAATCTGGCACTCACAGCGTACACAGCGGTGCAGTCGCCAACAGCAACTGGTCTCAAGAGGTGGACTGGCGTGTTTAATGACTGTAAACTGGAGGATATGGTTCCCCACTGCGATCCGAAGGATATCGTGTACTGTGTAATGCTGTGAGTAGAACATTAACACGGCGATGCAGTCACCCACGGCAACAGGTTAGAGGTGGACTGGCATGTGCAGTGACTGTAATCCAGAGGATATGTGCCCGGCTGCGAACTGGAGGTGGACTGTCTTGTTCCCTGCTGCGATCTGGAGGATATCGTGTGCTGTGTTCTTTTTAGTTGAACATCAAAGAGACATTTTGCTTTGAACTTTGCTGGGTCACTGCCTCATCACTGCATAGAGTGCTACCGCTTTATTACACTAGGTAGATGGATAATGACATGGGATTAGGAAGTGCCACTTGGCCAGGTCCAGAAAGGTAGAGTTGTGAAAAGTTTTTAAGTATGAGGGTCTTTGGTTTCCTGCGTTCTCCTCTCTTTCCAATGATCCTTTAGGTCACAGCAGTCAGCTTGTCTGCCTGGCTGTTGTAATGTGATTCAGGCAGTAGATTTGTCCTGTGGAACAAAAGAGAGAAGGTAAGAGTGCAAATAGAAGAAACTTTGGCCTCTGCTTACCACTGCTCCTTTCTACTGTGATGCACCTGCACAGTTTCTCTAAGAAGCAGGAAGCAGATTCATAGCATGGCAGTCTCCTGAGAAAGTGTCAGTCGGCTGGGGAGCAGAGCAGACTGGAGGTGCCTGGAAGTTGTAGAAGCTGAAGAAAGAGACAAGCCACAATGTCTCTGAGAAGTGTCTTCACAGACCGTGTGAAGCGAATCATAAGCATCACTGGTTGCTATGCACAATAGCTGTTTGCTTGACCAAACTGGGGCTAGCTCAGCCATGTATGAGTAGCCAGGGTCTGTTCTGTTTAGGTAGGGCCTGGACAATGCTAGGGATTTATGTTTATGAGTTTATTTTGGTGCTGGACAACCTGTGAAAAGTATAAAAAAAACTGTATGTGTTTGGAACTGCATTGCCTTTGTGAACACTACCTATGGCCTAATGCCTGCCAGAGAGAGTGAATCCCTACAATTGGTGGAGAATGCGGGCATGGAATCACCGAGAGTACAGGTGATTTCTGTGTGAGGATTGGATATCCTGCATAAAGGTGAATGCAGTGTTGCACTTGCAGTCTCAAAGCTTGGAGGAGATGTCTGGCTGATGGTGACATTGCCTCCGTGTTATGGAATGGCTGTTGCATCTTAAGGGAGTGCTGGGAGCCATTGCTTTAAGTGGACTGGTGAGGAGAACCAGGTGCTGCGATGCCGGGGGCCGGTGGGCTGTAGGATTGGTTGGCACAACTCCTACTTTGAAAACCCTGCCCATAGTGCTGTTACTCATTCTGGTGAGGGACCGCAGGAGTGCCAGGTGACAGTGGAAAGGTGTCCAAGTGATGGAACTTCGGGACAGGGAGTTTGGTGACCCTGTAAAGGGCCACACTTCAACATGTGATAGTCCCAAGGATGGAGGTGGGGGTAATGTGTATCCATGGAATCACCAAGAATTATCCCATGGCCTAGGTGGATATAACAACAGTATGTGGTTCCATGTCCCAACAAATGGGAGTGTTCACAAACTTGTTGTATGCTATGGGACTTGTGGGCTGAATTGGTAGCACACAGTATGTCGCCAGGAGTCAGCTGTGGTGACAAGGTCACATGTTGTTTGGTGATGTATACATGATGTGTGGTGACAAGGTCACATGATGTGTGGTGATGTACACAGGGTGTACTGTATGTAGGACTGTGTACAGAGTGTAGGACTGTGTACAATGAGTTTGCAGCCTTATAATGTGTCAGCATTGGTGCAGTGTGTGTGCACTATGTGTGAGGCCGTGTGTCTGCAGATCATTTTGGCACATGTGCAGGTGACAGAGCCTGTGTGTGATGTGCATTTGTTAAAGCCTGTGTGCGTGACGTGCAAGCGGTGGAGCCTCTGTGCATGATATGCAGATAGCAGATACTAACTGCATGTTGTAGGTAGTGAGTGTCTTTGTAATACGTATGACAGAGCTTTCTGTGTAAACTGTAGATAGCAGAGCCCTGTGTGAAATGTGTGAATGGCGTTCCCCACTAACTGGAAGCTAATAATCAGTTTTGGTAGAGTGACCTCCTGTTGGCACTGTGGGTTGGCAGATCATGCCCAGCCCTTGGCTTTGGACAGAAGGGAAAAATGTAACAGGACAGTCTGCAGTGTTTGTTTAGAATCACCTGCAGGGTTTCTCTGAGAAGCATGAAGCAGATTCATACATACAGTGCCAGTCTCCTGAGAAAGTGTCAGTCTGCTGGGGAGAAGAGCAGACTGGAGGTGTTTGGGAGCTGGAGAAGCTGAAGAGAGAAAAAACCCAGAATGTCTCTGAGAAGAGTCTGCACAGGCTGTGTGCAGAAGCGCCAGTATCAGTGGTTGCTCTGGACAATAGCTGTTTGACCAAACTAGGGCTAGCTCATCCATATACGAGTAGCCAGGGCCTGTTCTGTATAGCTAGTGCTCGGACAAGGCTAGGGATTTATGTTTATGAGCTTGTTTTGATGTTGTGCAACCTGTGGAAAGTAATAACAAACTGCATGTGCATGCTACCTAAGGCCTAATGCCTACCAGAGAGAGAGGACACAGATAAATACATCGGGTTTAATAAGTAGCACTTTCTCAGGTCCAGAACGCTGTGGAGGTGTCTCATGTCCAGCTTTCTCCTTTCTTTCCAGTTCGTGTTTTTTGGGGATAGAGCAGACAGAGCTTATTCCCGGCTGTTTAATGTGATTCAGGCAGCAGATTTGAGCAGTGGAACAAAAGAGAGAGTGTAAAAAGTGTTAATAGAGGAAATTATGTCCTCTCATCACTTTTCTACTGTGACAGTTCTGTAGGAAAGGTAAGTGTGTGTGTGTAATACGTATTAATATACAGTGGCTTGCAAAAGTATTCACCCCTCGGCATTTTTTGTGTTTTGCTACCTCACAACCTGGTATTTCACTATTTATTTATTTTTTTAATGTAAAGAACACACCTACAACTGTGAACATTTACAGTGGGGCAAAAAAGTATTTAGTCATTCAGCAATAGTGCAAGTTCCACCACTTAAAAAGATGAGAGGCGTCTGTAATTTACATCATAGGTAGACCTCAACTATGGGAGACAAACTGAGATAAAAAAATCCAGAAAATCACATTGTCTGTTTTTTTATCATTTTATTTGCATATTATGGTGGAAAATAAGTATTTGGTCAGAAACAAAATTTCACCTCAATACTTTGTAATATATCCTTTGTTGGCAATGACAGAGGTCAAACGTTTTCTGTAAGTCTTCACAAGGTTGCCACACACTGTTGTTGGTATGTTGGCCCATTCCTCCATGCAGATCTCCTCTAGAGCAGTGATGTTTTTGGCTTTTCTCTTGGCAACACGGACTTTCAACTCCCTCCAAAGGTTTTCTATAGGGTTGAGATCTGGAGACTGGCTAGGCCACTCCAGGACCTTGAAATGCTTCTTACGAAGCCACTCCTTCGTTGCCCTGGCGGTGTGCTTTGGATCATTGTCATGTTGAAAGACCCAGCCACGTTTCATCTTCAATGCCCTTGCTGATGGAAGGAGGTTTGCACTCAAAATCTCACGATACATGGCCCCATTCATTCTTTCATGTACCCGGATCAGTCGTCCTGGCCCCTTTGCAGAGAAACAGCCCCAAAGCATGATGTTTCCACCACCATGCTTTACAGTAGGTATGGGGTTTGATGGATGCAACTCAGTATTCTTTTTCCTCCAAACACGACAAGTTGTGTTTCTACCAAACAGTTCCAGTTTGGTTTCATCAGACCATAGGACATTCTCCCAAAACTCCTCTGGATCATCCAAATGCTCTCTAGCAAACTTCAGACGGGCCCGGACATGTACTGGCTTAAGCAGTGGGACACGTCTGGCACTGCAGGATCTGAGTCCATGGTGGCGTAGTGTGTTACTTATGGTAGGCCTTGTTACATTGGTCCCAGCTCTCTGCAGTTCATTCACTAGGTCCCCCCGCGTGGTTCTGGGATTTTTGCTCACCATTCTTGTGATCATTCTGACCCCACGGGGTGGGATTTTGCGTGGAGCCCCAGATCGAGGGAGATTATCAGTGGTCTTGAATGTCTTCCATTTTCTAATTATTGCTCCCACTGTTGATTTCTTCACTCCAAGCTGGTTGGCTATTGCAGATTCAGTCTTCCCAGCCTGGTGCAGGGCTACAATTTTGTTTCTGGTGTCCTTTGACAGCTCTTTGGTCTTCACCATAGTGGAGTTTGGAGTCAGACTGTTTGAGGGTGTGCACAGGTGTCTTTTTATACTGATAACAAGTTTAAACAGGTGCCATTACTACAGGTAATGAGTGGAGGAAAGAGGAGACTCTTAAAGAAGAAGTTACAGGTCTGTGAGAGCCAGAAATCTTGATTGTTTGTTTCTGACCAAATACTTATTTTCCACCATAATATGCAAATAAAATGATAAAAAAACAGACAATGTGATTGTCTGGATTTTTTTTTCTCAGTTTGTCTCCCATAGTTGAGGTCTACCTATGATGTAAATTACAGACGCCTCTCATCTTTTTAAGTGGTGGAACTTGCACTATTGCTGAATGACTAAATACTTTTTTGCCCCACTGTAATTTTCTTTTTAATGTGAAGAAAACAACGAATATGACAAAATTACTGAAAACCTCAGTGTGCATGACTAGTCACCCCCCTAAAGTCAGTACTTTGTAGAGCCTCTTTTTGCATCCATTACAGCTGCAAGTCACTTTTAATAAGTTTCTATGAGTTTTCCACATCTTGCCACTGAGATTTTTGCCCATTCCTCAAGGCAAATCTGCCTCAGCTCCTTCAAGTTAAGGCCCCGTCTCACATAGCGATTTACCAACGATCACGACCAGCGATACGACCTGGCCGTGATCGTTGGTAAGTCGCTGTGTGGTCGCTGGGGAGCTGTCACACAGACAGCTCTCTCCAGCGACCAACGATCAGGGGAACGACTTCGGCATCGTTGAAACTGTCTTCAACGATGCTGAAGTCCCCCTGCAGCACCCGGGTAACCAGGGTAAACATCGGGTTACTAAGTGCAGGGCCGCGCTTAGTAACCCGATGTTTACCCTGGTTACCAAAAAAAAAAAACAGTACATACTCGCCTTTCGGTGTCCCTTGCCGTCTGCTTCCTGCTCTGACTGAGCCGCCGTACAGTGAGAGCAGAGCGCAGCAGTGACGTCACCGCTGCGCTCTCACTGTACGGCGGCTCAGTCAGAGCAGGAAGCAGACGGCAAGGGACACCGAAAGGCGAGTATGTACTGTTTGTTTTTTTTGGTAACCAGGGTAAACATCGGGTTACTAAGCGCGGCCCTGCGCTTAGTAACCCGATGTTTACCCTGGTTACCAGTGAAGACATCGCTGGATCGGTGTCACACACAAGGTGACACACCGATTCAGCGATGTCAGCGGGACCTCAACGACCAAAAAAAGGTCCAGGCCATTCCGACACGACCAGCGATCTCACAGCAGGGGCCTGATCGCTGGTACGTGTCACACATAGCGAGATCGCTACTGAGGTCGCTGTTGCGTCACAAAACTAGTGACTCAGCAGCGATCTCGCTATGTGAGACGGGGCCTTTAGATGCTTTCCTCTGGTGAGCAGCAATCTTCAAGTCTGACCACAGGTTCTCAATTGGATTAAGGTCTGGAATTTGAATTGGCCACTCCAAAACATTTACACATTTCCATTTAAGCCACTCAAGTGTTGCTTTAGCAGTGCACTTTGGGTCATTGTCTTCTTGGCAAACTGAAAATGATCCTCACAATTTCTGTATGTAAGGGTACTGTCACACAGTACCATTTTGATCGCTACGACGGCACGATCCGTGACGTCGCAGCGATCGTATGAATATCGCTCCAGCGTCGTAGACTGCGGTCACACGTTGCAATCACGGCGCTGGAGCGATGCCGAAGTCCCCGGTAACCAGGGTAAACATCGGGTAACTAAGCGCAGGGCCGCGCTTAGTAACCCGATGTTTACAGTGGTTACCAGCGTAAAAGTAATAAAAAAACAAACAGTACATACTTACATTCCGGTGTCTGTCCCCGGCGTTCTGCTTCTCTCCACTGTGTAAGCGCCATAGCCGGCAAGCACAGCGGTGACGTCAGACGTCACCGCTGTGCTCGCTTTCCGGCTGGCAGACGCTCACACAGTGCAGAGAAGCTGAGATGCCGGGGACAGACACCGGAATGTAAGTATGTACTGTTTGTTTTTTTACGTTTACGCTGGTAACCACGGTAAACATCGGGTTACTAAGCGCGGCCCTGCGCTTAGTTACCCGATGTTTACCCTGGTTACAAGCGAACACATCGCTGGATCGCTGTCACACACAACGATCCAGCGATGTCAGCGGGTGATCAAGCGACGAAAGAAAGTTCCACACGATCTGCTACGACGTACGATTCTCAGCAGGATCCCTGATCGCTGCTGCGTGTCAGACACTGCGATATCGTAACGATATCGCTAGAACGTCACGAATCGTACCGTCGTAGCGATCAAAATGGTACTGTGTGACAGTACCCTAAGTAAAGGCTTTTTTTGCCCCCTCTTCCATAAAGGCCACCTCCATGGAGTGTTCGGTTTATTGTGGTCGTATGAACAGATACTTTAGTCTCTGCTTGGGAACTCTGCAGCTTTTTTAGGGTTACCTTTGGTCTCTGTGCTGCCTCTCTGATAAATGCCCTCCTTGAAGGGGCTGAGAGTTTTGGTGGGCATCGGCAGGCACTTGGCAGGTTTGTTGTGGTACCATGTTCTTTCCATTTGAAGATAATCGATTTGAAGGTGCTCCAGGGAATCATCAGAGATTTGGAGATTTTTTTATTACCCAACCCTGATTGTATGTCTCAACAACTTTGTCCCTGACTAGTTTGGAGGTCTCCTTGGTCTTCATGGTGTTGTTTGGTTACTGGTGCCTCTTGCTTAATGTTGTTGCAGCCTCTGTGGCCTTTCAGAAAAGCTGTGTATATAGTGACAGACCATGTAAAGGTACCTTCACACTAAACGATATCGCTAGCGATCCGTGACGTTGCAGCGTCCTGGCTAGCGATATCGTTTAGTTTGACACGCAGCAGCGATCAGGATCCTGCTGTGATATCGCTGGTCGTTGAACAAAGTTCAGAACTTTATTTGGTCGTCAGATCGCTGTGTATCGTCGTGTTTGACACCAAAAGCAACGATACCAGCGATGTTTTACACTGGTAACCAGGGTAAACATCGGGTTACTAAGCGCAGGGCCGCGCTTAGTAACCCGATGTTTACCCTGGTTACCAGTGTAAAATGTAAAAAAAACAAACACTACATACTCACCTTCGCGTCCCCCGGCGTCCGCTTCCCACACTGACTGAGCGCCGTAGAGTGAAAGTGAAAGTACAGCACAGCGGTGACGTCACCGCTCTGCTGTTAGGGCCGGCGCTCAGTCAGTGCAGGAAGCGGACGCCGGGGGACGTGAATGTAAGTATGTACTGTTTGGTTTTTTTACATTTTATGCTGGTAACCAGGGTAAACATCGGGTTACTAAGCGCGGCCCTGCGCTTAGTAACCCGATGTTTACCCTGGTTACCCGGGGACCTTGGCATCGTTGGTCGCTGGAGAGCGGTCTGTGTGACAGCTCTCCAGCGATCAAACAGCGACGCTGCAGCGATCGGCATCGTTGTCGCTATCGCTGCAGCGTCGCTTAATGTGAAGGTACCCTAATGGTATGTTTCCACGTGCCGGATTACATCAGGATTTGCTGCGGACTGGATGTTGCTTACAGTCGCAGCGTACAAGCAGCAGCGTCCAGATGTTACAGCATAGTGGAGGGCATTTTATGAAATCCCGTCTCCACTATGCATCCGGCGGCCCTGCGTAACCGGGCATGCGGCTCGTCTTTCCAGACCACAGCATCTCTATTTATCTTGCGGAGATGCTCCATCTCCGCAAGATAAATAACCCGGTCTATGTATACAATGCAGTGATTCCGCATGTGCTCAATGAACACATCCGGAATCACCGTGCGCTTTGGGCGCTTTGGGTGGAGCGAGGTATCCGCTGCGTTCAAGGCGCTGGGTTTCCTGAATGCTTAGATTGCACATACCCTAACACTTTCAGTAGATTTCAATAAGTATGTGAATTATGAAGGTAATTGCTTGCACAAAAATGAAGGGGCTTCATAGCAAAAGGGGTCAATACATATGTACATGACAATTTTTAGTTATTTGATCCCATAATTGTAATATATCTCTAGATTTCTCTCACTTCACTCCATCAACTATTTGACTATTTTGTGCTGACGCATTACACGTAAATCGGATTGCAAAAATATTTAAACACAGGTTGTGATGTAAAAAAAAAAGCTGGGTGGGGATGGGGGTGAATACTTTTGCTAGCCACTGTATGTGTGAGTTATATTATATTTTTACGGTGGCACTGTGCACACATTGACATTTCTAACCTTAGTCCTTGTCTTCATTAAAGGTACCATCACACTCAGCAACTTTGCAAAGAGAACGACAACAATCCGTGACGTTGCAGCGTCCTGGATAGCGATCTCGTTGTGTTTGACACGCAGCAGCGATCTGGATCCCGCTGTGCCATCGCTGGTCGGAGCTAGAAGTCCAGAACTTTATTTCGTCGCCAGGTCGGCGTGTATCGTCATGTTTGACATCAAAAGCAACTACGCCAGCAGCGAGCATAGGGGGCGTCGCACCGTCTCCTTCTAGCCAGTCGGTACACTCCGGCTGTTTGACATGGAGCTAACAACCAGCGAGAACGAGAAGTGAGTCGCCGTTACGTCACTGGATCGCTCCTGCATCGTTCTGGAGTTGCTGTGTTTGACGTCTCTACAGTGACGTAAACAGCGACGCTCCAGCGATCTAGTTTAGGTCGGCTCGTTGTCTATATCGCCGCAGTGTCGCTGAGTGTGACGGTACCTTAAGACTCTTAGTTGTATCCCACTAGATCCGACCCATGCACCCAATAATCAGTTTTAAAGAAATAAAACTATCAATACATTTTACGGAAAGTGGGAATAAACTGGAATACACAAAGGGAACCAAGACAAATATAAAGAGAACGTACAAAGTCTTGCAGATATTGTCTTAGTTCATGAATACCATGAAGATATGTGTGCATCATGTGTACAATTGCAGATAGGTGTGTGGAATATGTATGTATCTGTGCTGGCATTGATGTTTTTGCCATTTGTATACGTGTCTGTTTTATGTATGTTTTTTGTAAGTAATATATATATGTTTGTATCTTATAACAGTACTATACATGTGTACAGTATAGCGATACTATGTTGCTGTGGTTTAACTAAAGTGTGTGTTATAGCAGTACTATATAGCATTGTTTGCGTAACATTTTACAAAGAAGCGGCCACACTAGATATTTACTCTAGAAGAAGAAATGCCTTGCTACACACTGTATCTGGATAGTCAGATAGCTATGGGAATTTAATGTGTTCTGGCCAGGAAAGGGTTATTTTAGGTAATGCCTGTTCGCCGCCCCTTCAATAAACTTTTGCTTTTTACTGTAACATCCGCAATCATTTATTGTGAGGAACACAACTGGCAGATCATTCCTTTCGCCCACAGATCAGAGACGTGTCGAAACTTGTATGTCAGACCGAGCCACAATAGATAAACGTCTCACATCTATTTTACCTTTGTTTCCTACTCCTGAACCTAAACCGCACTTGCTGCATTCAGGGAGCTGAAACCTCATTCATCACCGGTCTCCTCAAGGTTCCAAAAATTCCTAATAGAAATACAGTTTTCTAATGTGACACAAAATTGCTTTGCCTTTCTCTTTACCAGCCAATGACTTCCAATTCCAAATGATCAGGTTCGGACACTTCTGCTTGTTGTTTTTCTTGGTTGGGGGGAGGAGGTTGGTTTGGTTCCTAGTATAACTTGACAAGCCATAAAGACGGGGGCAAAATAAAAGATCTTTCAAGGTGCAGCACAGGAGAAGTCTTGGAGATATGAGTGAGAGATTAGATCAGACTGGAGCAGTGTTCCATAGAGACGAGAGAAGGTGCAGCACAGAAGAAGTCTTGGGAGATATGAGTGAGATATTAGGAAGATAGGCGATACAATCATTATCAGACTGGAGCAGTGATCCATGGAGATGAGAGAAGGTGCAGCACAGGAGAAGTCTTGGAGATATGAGTGAGAGATTAGATCAGACTGGAGCAGTGATCCATAGAGATGAGAGAAGGTGCAGCACAGGAGAAGTCTTGGAGATATGAGTGAGAGATTAGATCAGACTGGAGCAGTGATCCATAGAGATGAGAGAAGGTGCAGCACAGGAGAAGTCTTGGAGATATGAGTGAGATATTAGGAAGATAGGCGATACAATCATTATCAGACTGGAGCAGTGATCCATGGAGATGAGAGAAGGTGCAGCACAGGAGAAGTCTTGGAGATATGAGTGAGATATTAGGAAGATAGGTGATACAATCATTATCAGACTGGAGCAGTGATCCATAGAGACGAGAGAAGGTGCAGCACAGGAGAAGTCTTGGAGATATGAGTGAGATATTAGGAAGATAGGTGATACAATCATTATCAGACTGGAGCAGTGATCCATAGAGATGAGAGAAGGTGCAGCACAGGAGAAGTCTTGGAGATATGAGTGAGAGATTAGATCAGACTGGAGCAGTGATCCATAGAGATGAGAGAAGGTGCAGCACAGGAGAAGTCTTGGAGATATGAGTGAGATATTAGGAAGATAGGTGATACAATCATTATCAGACTGGAGCAGTGATCCATAGAGATGAGAGAAGGTGCAGCACAGGAGAAGTCTTGGAGAAACTCTTTATGTTATAATTGGCTATTTTTTTTTTTTTTTTTTTTTTAAAGCTGCCAATCACTTGACGAACGTCGGGGAGTAATATTGATAAGCTCGCTCAAAACTTGTCATTCTCGGTAGCACATCTTCCTTTGTAAACTAGAGATGTGCTGCCGAGAACACTTATACTAATTTTATTTTTAGTGTGTTGTCAATCATTCTGTATTCAGGGTAGTGGGGTAAGCTTGTCTAAACAGGATATTAAACGTTTAACGGACGCAATTTTTTAGTGTAAATGCTCTATAACTTAAAAGGTCACTGTCATTTAAACATATTTTGCATAAATCAATAGTACAGGCAAATGTAAAATACTTTGCTATATACATTATGAGATAATTCTGTTTCTTTCTCCACTTATGAGCCACTTCTTTGCCCTTCCCCCATCTGCTGAACTTATCATCCACTCTTAACAAACAACTTCTCAAATCTATCTTATTCCAAACAAGAGGACTGCCAGCACAGTGAGGTGTCAGGTTACACCTCCTATTTAGGTATGAAGAGGGCAGAGGAGCAGTGAGATGCCATGAGATCCCGCTGCAGCTTCAAGCAGCTGGATTCACAGCCACTCAGATCAGTACCGTTTTATAATATCTGCCACGAGGCTTTTTCTGGGTGTGCTGCAGAAAACGAAGAGCAGGAATTTGTTATGTTTCTAAGTTCTCTGTATGGGAGATATCAGAGCTTCTCCCACCTGCTCAGTGGGAACCAAAAATTAGAGATATATCTTGCACAGGAAAAATGCAAGATATTTATTATGCTTATTTACTGTATATCATATTATTATTATTATTTATTTATTGTTATAGCGCCATTTATTCCATGGCGCTTTACATGTGAGGAGGGGTATACATAATTAAAACAAGTACAATAATCTTAAACAATACAAGTCATAACTGGTACAGGAGGAGAGAGGACCCTGCCCGCGAAGGCTCACAATCTACAAGGGATGGGTGAGGATACAGTAGGTGAGGGTAGAACTGGTCATGCAGCAGTTTGGTCGATCGGTGGTTACTGCAGGTTGTAGGCTTGTCGGAAGAGGTGGGTCTTCAGGCTCTTTTTGAAGGTTTCGATGGTGGGCGAGAGTCTGATGTGTTGTGGTAGAGGGTTCCAGAGTAGGGGTGATACGCGAGAGAAATCTTGTATACGATTATGGGAAGAGGAGATAAGAGGGGAGTAGAGAAGGAGATCTTGTGAGGATCAAAGGTTGCGTGTAGGTAAGTACCGGGAGATGAGGTTACAGATGTATGGAGGAGACAGGTTGTGGATGGCTTTGTACGTCATGGTTAGGGTTTTGTAGTGGAGTCTCTGGGCAATGGGGAGCCAGTGAAGGGATTGACAGAGGGGAGAGGCCGGGGAATAGCGGGGGGACAGGTGGATTAGTCGGGCAGCAGAGTTTAGAATAGATTGGAGGGGTGCGAGAGTGTTAGAGGGGAGGCCACAGAGCAGGAGGTTGCAGTAGTCAAGGCGAGAGATGATGAGGGCATGGACTAGGGTTTTTGCAGATTCTTGGTTGAGGAATGTACGGATTTGTGAAATATTTTTGAGTTGAAGTCGGCAGGAAGTGGAAAGGGCTTGGATATGTGGTTTGAAGGAGAGATCAGCGTCAAGGATTACCCCGAGGCAGCGAGCTTGTGGGACTGGGGAGAGTGGGCAGCCATTTACTGTAATGGATAGGTTCGTTGGGGGGGTCGCGTGAGATGGGGAAAGATGATGAATTCTGTTTTGTCCATGTTAAGTTTCAGAAATCTAGCGGAGAAGAAGGATGAAATAGTGGACAGACATTGAGGGATTCTGGTTAGAAGGGAGGTGATATCTGGTCCAGAGATGTAGATCTGTGTGTCATCAGCATAGAGGTGATACTGAAAGCCATGAGATTCTATGAGCTGTCCCAGGCCAAAGGTGTAAATGGAGAGGAGCAGGGGCCCAAGTACTGAACCTTGTGGGACTCCGACAGATAGGGGGCGAGGTGAGGAGGTGGTGTGTGAGTGGGAGACGCTGAATGTCCGGTCTGTTAGGTATGATGAGATCCAGGATAGGGCCAAGTCTGTGATGCCAAGGGATGAGAGGGTCTGTAGTAATAGGGAATGGTCCACTGTGTCAAAGGCAGCCGACAGGTCAAGGAGGAGGAGGACAGAGTAGTGTCGCTTGCTCTTGGCGGTTAAGAGGTCATTGGTGACCTTAGGGCAGTTTCAGAGGAATGGTGTGACCGGAAGCCAGATTGTAAGCGGTCAAAAAGGGAGCAAGAAGAGAGATGGGAGGACAGTTCAAGGTAGACGTGTTGTTCCAGTAGTTTGGAGGCATAAGGGAGAAGTGATATAGGGCGATAGCTAGATACAGAGGATGGGTCAAGAGAGGGATTTTTGAGGATAGGTGTGATGGAGGCATGTTTAAAGCTTGAGGGGAAAACACCAGTTGTTAGTGATAGGTTGAAAAGATGGGTTAGGGTTGGGATGAAGACTGTGGTGAGGTTTGGGATGAAGTGGGATGGGAGCGGGTCAAGTGCACAGGTGGTGAGATGCGATTTTGAGAGTAGAGTGGAGAGTTGATCTTCTGTAATGGTGGAGAAGTTGGTTTTGAAGTGGAGGGCTGGGAAGTCGGGAGGAAGGGCTCTGGGGGTTGTTGACCAAAACTATCTCTGATGTTATCAATCTTCTGCTTGAAAAATGAGGCAAAGTCTTCAGCTGAGGTAAGTGGGGAGGGAGGAGGTGCTGGGGGACGGAGGAGAGAATTGAAGGTGTTGAATAACTGTTTAGCCACAGTTCTTTACAGATGTTGTCATCACTGTCCCCATTGGGACTCACAATCTAAATTCCCTCTGTCTTTGGAGTGTGGGATTGGTCCATGCAAACACAGAAAGAACATACAAACTCCTTGCAGATGTTGTCTTTGGTGGGATTTGAACCCAGGATCCCAAGAGGGCAAAGAACCAGTGCTAACCACTGAGTCACCGTACAAATCAAACAGCAGCTAGAAATTGTGTTTCTTTAAGGAGCACAAACGACATCTTATCCTGAAAAGATTACTTAAAAGACAGGTACACTTTAAAGCGAATCTGTCAGCAGGATTGTGCACAGTAACCTACAGACAGTGTCAGGTCTGCGCCGTTATACTGATTAATGATAAATTGTCAGTTTGAGTTAATGACATTCTCGTGCTATGGGTTGGCCTGTGGTGGGTCTTCATATGGTGCTCTGATTAGATATTCATAATGCAGACTGCTGATAGGTCGCTAATCCCTCACTGACCTGCCCCCTAGTTTACATAATGAATATCTGTTAAAAAAAAAAAGCAATTAGAAAATGGTGCCCGCTGTGCCTGCGAAGTAGCTGCAATCGGTGTATATAGCTGCCACTGCGCATGAGCCGGCGGTGCCATCTTACTGGAGAAGAAAAAAAATTCCTCCTCCAAGATGGTGCTGCCCATTTTTTTTTTTAAGTATGCACAGATATTCATTATGCAAACTAGGGGGCGGGTCAGTGAGGGATCAGTGACCTGTCAGTAGTCTGCATTGTGAATATCTAATCAGAGCACCACATGCAGACCCCCACAGGCAACCCCGGAGCACAAGCATATCAATAACACAAAACTGAAAATATAGATTAAACCACAAGACGGATTTCATCAACCAAAATATCATTTCAATCAGTATAACGGCGTCGACCCGACAGTGTCTGTAGGTTACTGTGCACAGTCTTGCTGACAGGTTCCCTTTAAGAAGATACGAATGTCAAAACAAGGTACTCCACAGTGTGAGTGGAGCGCCCGCTAGGGCCGTGGGGTACTTGGGCTGGGTCCGACAGTTCTTCAGGGGGTTGTCACGGCAGCAGTGACCCAGTCCGTGGCCATGGGCGTCCAATAAAATTAATGAAATTAAGGGGAAATAAAGTCTATAGGGAGTTAGTTTGTGACGCCACCTGTGGTGTTTTTCAATGGATGGCTGACGCTGCTTAAGAGGATCGCTGGGGCCAATGGTGATGCAGCTGGATGGTTCTGCTCCCAACAGGTAGAATGGGGTCCCAGGGCTACTGGTATAGTTGGTAAGGGCTTGTAGATGAAGGGGTGCTGGACTGAGGGTGTGGAAAATTACTGGAGGACACAAGGACTGCAGTTTCCTTTACCTTTACTTGTTAGTTGCAGGTGTGGTCCGAGGCACAGGTAACAAGTGATGATGGGGTCCGGACAGCCTGCAAGCAACTTAAGATCCACTTAGCCAGTTGGGTTTGGAGACCTTACTTCTGCGCTATTCTCTTAGGTATTTGCGGCTTTAAGCTCTGCTCAAGTTCCTCTCCTGCGTGTTGCTTCTAACCTGTATGGTAGACAGCATGAGCCTACCACGAGCACTGCCTTTTCACTAGCAGCCCCAGGCTCTTGATCTGCTGTGGTGCCTCCAGGCGTTCAGTGTGGCCAGGGAGCTTGTAGTTCCCTGCCCTCCAGATTCGGCTGTCGGGGCAAACAGCAGCCACACAACCAAGGACTCTGGTGTCATCTTTGTCACCACTCTCTTCTGGGGTGGGCTTGGTCACAGCTTCACTCCACAGATTCTCCTCGACTTGTCTCCTCTCCTCTCACTCTCAGACTCAGACTACACACTAGACTAACTCCGCCTCTAGGCCAGAACTTATAGGGAAGCCCCCTGAAACCGGGTGTTAGAGCTCCCCCTTCTGGTCTGGAGTCAGGAAGGTGTTGGATGCTGGTTTTACCTGATAAGGGCACCCCTCCTTGCTTCCAGGCATGACATAACCCCCTGTGAGGGAGGCAATGCCATTGTGGCAACCGGACTCCTGGGGTGCCACATGAGCATTAGAGAACAGATGCTATAGGTGCAACATAAGAGAAGATGGGATAGAAACATTCAATATTTACAGGATATTCATAGAATGGAGAATAGGACTAGACTGCTATACAAAGATCAGAGAAAAAGTTTTTGGAGGGTGCAGCACGAGAGAAGTTTTTGGAAATAATGAAAGTATTACAGGTTTATGTATTTTAGAATAGGAAGGGGTTACACCAAGGTGATTTACAGGTGAAGTCTTGCTATCCGTGAGGAGATGTGACAAGGTTTTAAAGGCAAATGATATCTTGTTCTTTTTCTTGGCAGATTGGAGAGTACAGGACGGCTGTGACACAGATGATGGGGAAGATGTGCAGAAAAAAAGTCTTCTAGAATGTGATTGAGATGTTGTGATGATAAGTGAACATAGTCAATCACAAGGATGATAGCATACAGTCTGGATGTAGAGATGTAGGAGGTGCAGCACGAGAGAAGTCTTGAAGATGGAACTAAAAAAATGTAGGGCTTTGGTTTATTGAAGGATAATGATCAATAAGTTTTGGCAAAATGCAGGATCATGGTGGTAACTAATAGAAAAGAGAATATTTAAACGTCCAACTCCAAATAGGTTTTTATATAAAGGCAGTTAGAATAGAGCACAAATACAAAAGTAATAAAACAGGAAGCTGGGGTGACAGACTTCTGAAGAGTGCGAGACACTGACATGTTCTGGGTAATCTGGGTGCAGACTAAGGTACAAAAACATCATGAACGTCTCCTCCCGGGGGACTGGTCACAAATGGAAGTTTTCATATATGAAAATGTGCCTGTTGTGCGCCCCTGGGGAGAACGTACACATTTATTTCAGCCTTGAGAACATAACCACAGCGCTGTGGGTTGCCGAACAGATGTCCTGTTTGCTGCTGGTAACATCATAGTAGGATTTTCCCGGCCATCGCTGCCCTCCCTCCTCCCTTCATGTGAAAGTTATTTTCGGCCTCATAACCACTAAGAATATACGTAACTTCATTACTTGTGGTTATTTTATTACATGTGTACTACGGCTCAGCGACTGGATGTCAGGGCAGGTTTGGAGGAAGAAGAAAACCATCTTTGTATGAGAATCCATCCCACTGTTTATTTCATTTTCTATCATTTTTCAACTTCACAATCCGGTCCAAGGATTGAAACGCGTTCATTTAAAAAAAAAACTATATTCTCACATAGGTTTTTCTCGAGAGACTCCTGCAGAAGCAGCTTGAAGGAGGGCAACATTATAAGAGGTGGTGGAAGCAGACGTAGGCACAATGTACAGTGAGGGCGACATATGGTAGTCGAGCAATTATAGCAGATTACATACCCATTCTTCATCCTAATCCTCCATCTGATTGGCCGCCGAGCCCAACCTCATTATAATGAAAGGTGACAGTTTGCTCCTCGCCGCACATGAATACCTTGGATTAAATTAACCTGTTTGGAAGAAACCGGAAGAAAGAATTAATGCAATTGTTGTATGTCCCATTGCCCAGGAAGGACCACACAGGCCACTGGTTCTCTCCACCATTATTATTCTCCTATTGTCTTCAAAATTAAAATAAAGAGTTATAAAATACTGTATGTTACAAAGTGCTGTAGTGATTTTCATATTTAATCAGACATACATTATGTTTTGTATGCGAGTTTATTCTGTAAGTGTCACATGGATGTATGTCAGCTTCTGTGTCCACATAACAGTGACAACCACAGTGCCCAATAACAGAGACAGTCACAGTACCCCATAGTAGTAACAGCCACAGTGCCCCCATAACAGTGACAGCCACTGTGCCCCATAACAGTGACAGCCACTGTGCCCCATAATAGTGACAGCCACAGTGCCCCATAATAGTGCAAACAAGAGAAACAAAAAAAGCCAGCTCACCAATGAATGCAAGAAGCGCGGAACTCCGTCCTGATGAGACGTAATGGGATTCCAGAAAAAAGAAAAAAATGTTCCAGCTTCTTAATAAAATGTACAAACTTTAATCCAGCATAATTAAAATTGGAGATAACTGCTGGGGCAACACCATAGCATATGTGAAGTGGGCGACGCGTTTTGACACAACGGTCTTTGTCACAGCTGATCTACTTAATGATCCATCCGGTATATGAAGGATCAAACACCAATAGAATGGTGGCAAAATCTCACGTGACACAAAGGTCCTACACAATAAAAATATATAAATATAGCGCCACAGATAACATGCAATACACACAATATATACAAATGAAAAAATGACAATAAAAGTAAAAATGAAAATAAAGATAAAAACATTTTTAAACACTGCTTATAACCATGTTAGTAATGGAACATTAGTTCATTCCTTTTGTTCAACCCATTTGGAAACCTCGTGCCAAGGTTGAAGATCCAAAATGCTTCTCTGGTAAGTAAAGCTCTATAAATATCACCACCTCGCGGGTTATTTTTAATTTTTTCAATGCCCGTTACTCGCAAGGAATCAATGCTACGTGAATGAAATTCAAAGAAGTGTCTGGCTGCAGAAGAAATGGTGCGAGTATTATTAGTAGTACATTTGATGTCATAAAGATGTTCCGATATGCGTTTTTTTAATTTACGGATAGTGCAACCAATATATGATTTGTCGCATAAAACGCAATCAATTTTGTATACTACAAATCGTGTGTTACAATTAATGAAGGTTTGAATCTTACATTGGTTGCTATTGCCTCTTGTGCCAAAAGACTTGGTAATAATCAAATGTTTACACGTAGTACAATTCGTTACATTACATTTGTAGCAACCTATGCATTTAAGCCAGGTGCTATTATGATGTTGAGAAGAATAATGATTTGGGGATAGCATATTGCCCAATGTGGGCGCTCTTCTAGCCACAATATTACAACCATGATTTAAGATTAGAGCGAGAGTGGGATCTTCAAATAGAATCGGAATAGCTCTATTAATGATAGTTTTAATTTTATTGAATTGCGGACTAAATTGCAAACATATATACGGTTTATTGGAAATGTTATTGTTGTTTTTATTTTTCTCACTGTCCACTCTTGAAGAGATAAGACTTGTTTCATCTTTTTGATTTACTATGTGTGACGCTCTATTAAGCATCCAGTTCGGATAACCCCGCTTTAAAAAATTTTCTGTGATTGAATTAAATCATTATCAAGTTCATTGTTGTTATTACAGTTACGTTTTAGTCTGGTGAATTCACCCACAGGGATAGCTTTAACCGTATGTCTGGGATGGCTGCTTTTGACGTGAAGAACAGCATTACCCGCCATTGGCTTTACAAAGGTTCGTGTAGAAATCAATTTATCAGGAACACCTGTTAATTCCAAGTCCAGAAAGGAAATTCTAGACACGGTATGAACATATGTAAATTTTAAATTGAAATTGTTGTCATTAATGTAATTAACAAAATCCTGTATGGCAGACACATCGCCCTTCCAGATAATCAACGTATCGTCGATGTATCTGCCATACCAGTGGATGAAAGAAAAAAACGGATTAGATGTAGAAAATAAATGTGAATACTCCCAATGGGCCATGACCAAATTTGCTAAAGAAGGCGAAAACTTGGCCCCATCACCACACCTGTGCACTACAAATAATATTCGGAATCAAATGAGAAAAAAATTGTGGGTTAATAGAAAAAAGTGACCTGTAAAATAAAATTGATCAGATCCTGTGAATATGAACTGTATTTGTTTAAATGAAATTGCAATGCTGAGATTGCAACATCATGGGGAATGCAAGTATATAAAGAGACTATATCACAACTCAACCAGGTATAATCAGACTTCCACTGTTTGTGTGTTTTAATACCCAAAATATCTTTAGTATCCTTAATGTACCCTGGAGTTCTTAAAACCAGTGGCTGCAGCAAAGAATCGAGCCACTGGCCCAGAAATTCATTCATTGACCCTATACTAGAGACTATAGGTCTCATTGGGGGAAACGCAGCTTGCTTATGGATTTTGGGTAATCCATATAGGATGGGCATAACAGGATGAGAAACCTGCAAATAATCAGCCTGTTTAATGGTTAAGACCCCCAGAGATACACCCTCTTCAATGATTTTGTCAATTTTTTGTTTATACAAGATAGTAGGATCAGACATTAGTTTTTTGTACACATTTATGTCAGAAAGTAACTTGGTGATTTCATTCTTATAATCAAGGGAGTCCATGATGATGATTACGCCCCCTTTGTTGCTTGTTTTTATAACTATGTCTTTCATATCCTTAATGTCTTGGATAGCTCGTTTTAACCGGTATATTTTTTTCTTGTAAAAGTTTAAGATCACGTTCTACTACTTCCTGGAATTTATTCATACAGTCTACCCGTGATTGTATGGGGTAGAAGAAGGGATTTTTTGTAATTAAACTTTCAGATTGATTGACAGATTTATCAGTTACTATATCATGATCTTGTAACTCCTGCAAAATTAAAAGATACATTTGTTCATGGAAATCTAATGCATGAAAAACATTTGCGACCACATTTTTACAGTCATATGAAAAAGTTTGGGCACCCCTATTAATCTTAAGATTAATGTTTTATAAAAATGGTTTATTTTGCAACAGCTATTTCAGTTTCATATTTCTAATAACTGTTGGACACAGTAATGTTTCTGCCTTGAAATGAGGTTTATTGTACTAACAGAAAATGTGCAATCTGCATTCAAACAAAATTTGACAGGTGCATAATTATGGGCACCCTTATCATTTTCTTGTTTTAAATACTCCTACCTACTTTTTACTGACTTACTAAAGCACTTTTTTGGTTTTGTAACCTCATTGAGCTTTGAACTTCATAGCCAGGTGTATGCAATCATGAGAAAAGCTACTTAAAGTGGCCACTTGCAAGTTGTTCTCCTGTTTGAATCTCCTCTGAAGAGTGGCATCATGGGCTCCTCAAAACAACTGTCAAATGATCTGAAAACAAAGATTATTCAACATAGTTGTTCAGGGGAAGGATACAAAAAGCTGTCTCAGAGATTTAACCTGTCAATTTCCACTGTGAAGAACATAGTAAGTAAATGGAAGAACACAGGTACAGTTCTTGTTAAGGCCAGAAGTGGCAGGCCAAGAAAAACATCAGAAAGGCAGAGAAGAAGAATGGTGAGATCAGTCAAGGACAATCCTCAGGCCACCTCCAGAGATCTGCAGCATCAACTTGCTGCAGATGGTGTCACTGTGCATCGGTCAACTATACAACGCACTTTGCACAAGGAGAAGCTGTATGGGAGAGTGATGCAAAAGAAGCCGACAAACAGAGTCGGCTGAGGTATGCAAAAGCACATTTGGAGAAGCCAATTTCTTTTTGGAAGAAGGTCCTGTGGACTCATGAAACCAAGATTGAGTTGTTTGGTAATACAAAAAGGCGTTATGCATGGCGGCAAAAAAACACAGTGCGTTGTATAGTTGACCGATGCACAGTGACACCATCTGCAGCAAGTTGATGCTGCAGCTCTCTGGAGATGGTCTGAGGATTGTCCTTGACTGATCTCACCATTCTTCTTCTCTGCCTTTCTGATGTTTTTCTTGGCCTGCCACTTCTGGCCTTAACAAGAACTATACCTGTGTTCTTCCATTTCCTTACTATGTTCCTCACAGTGGAAATTGACAGGTTAAATCTCTGAGACAGCTTTTGTATCCTTCCCCTGAACAACTATGTTGAATAATCTTTGTTTTCAGATCATTTGACAGTTGTTTTGAGGAGCCCATGATGCCACTCTTCAGAGGAGATTCAAACAGGAGAACAACTTGCAAGTGGCCACTTTAAGTAGCTTTTCTCATGATTGCATACACCTGGCTATGAAGTTCAAAGCTCAATGAGGTTACAAAACCAAAAAAAGTGCTTTAGTAAGTCAGTAAAAAGTAGGTAGGAGTATTTAAAACAAGAAAATGATAAGGGTGCCCATACTTATGCACCTGTCAAATTTTGTTTGAAAGCAGATTGCACATTTTCTGTTAGTACAATAAACCTCATTTCAAGGCAGAAACATTACTGTGTCCAACAGTTATTAGATATATGAAACTGAAATAGCTGTTGCAAAATAAACCATTTTTATATTTGTATTTACTGCATGTCCCTCTTGATCAGCTGAAAAAAAATGTTTTTTTATTGTCAAGTTGCGAATGAATTTGTTCACGTCCAAAATGGTTGAAAAAAAGATTAAAGTCTTGGTCTGGTACAGAATTAAGACCATAAGCTAACACCTGCAATTGATCCTGTGAAAAAAACCTAGATGACAAATTCACAATGTTTTTACTTATCTCATCATGCCCTTCTTGCAGCGGGTCTGCATGCCATAATTGTTTTCTATGCTTCCTCCCACCGCGCCTTTTACGTTTTTTGGCTTGTTTGATTGTCTGGTGGGACTACCATCTGTGGGCTCATTGAGAGAAATATCAGATGTGCTAAAACCATTGTCATCAGAGTCTCCTTCGCGTGAGCTGAAGCTTACATAGCGTTTGTTCTGTCTCCTCCGACGGTTAGAGAATCGTAGAATAGATCTTGGTGTTCTAGAGGAGTCATTACCCTCATTCCAATTATAGATTCTGTTAGTCGCATAATCGTCCAAATCTCGTTGAAACTTGCGTTTCTTTTGTTGTATAATTTCGTCCTCCAATACTGTTAGGTCATCTTGGATTTTTTTGTATGCGTCACTATTTTCATAAATGACATTCATACTTTGTAGGTTCTCTTTGGAACTATCAATTTCCTTTTGTTTATCCAAGAGTTTTTTCTCCTCAGAATCGGGTGCACGAGCCGTTGTGTCGAAACGCGTCGCCCACTTCACATATGCTATGGTGTTGCCCCAGGAGTTATCTCCAATTTTAATTATGCTGGATTAAAGTTTGTACATTTTATTAAAGGGAACCTGTCACCACGTTTTTGGAAGATGGGATAAAAATAGCGTTAAATAGGGGCAGAGGTGGGCGTTACATTAGTGTGTGTGTTATGCGTTTATTACCCACCTAAGTTGCCGAAATAACTTTGCAAAGTCTCCGTTTTCGCCTGTCAATCAGGCTGGTCAGGTCGCATGGGCGTTGTCTTCCCCCAGATTTGGCGTAGTTTTCCGTTGGTGGCGTAGTGGTGTGCGCATGCCCAAAGTCCGGAATCCTCTTCCAGGGGATTTAAAATAGCGCGGTGTTCGTTATTGCATTGGTGATCGGTGGGCGCGGCCATCTTCCTTTGGCCGCGCGTGCGCAGAAGCGGCGCTCTGCTGGCCGCGGCTTCAGGAAAATGGCCGCCGCGATATCCATCTGCGCACGCGCGGCATCCCGCGGCCATTTTCCTGAAGCCGCGGCCAGCAGAGCGCCGCTTCTGCGCACACGCGGCCAAAGGAAGATGGCCGCGCCCACCGATCACCAATGCAATAACGAACACCGCGCTATTTTAAATCCCCTGGAAGAGGATTCCGGACTTTGGGCATGCGCACACCACTACGCCACCAACGGAAAACTACGCCAAATCTGGGTGAAGACACCACGCCCATGTGACCTGACCAGCCTGATTGACAGGCGAAAACGGAGACTTTGCAAAGTTATTTCGGCAACTTAGGTGGGTAATAAACGCTTAACACACACACTAATGTAACGCCCACCTCTGCCCCTATTTAACGCTATTTTTATCCCATCTTCCAAAAACGTGGTGACAGGTTCCCTTTAAGAAGCTGGAACATTTTTTTCTTTTTTCTGGAGCCCCATAATAGTGACAGCCTGTGCCCCAATAATAGTGACAGCCATAGTACCCCATATCAGTGACAGCCACAGTGCCCCAATAATAGTGACAGCCACAGTACCCTATCACAGAAACAGTCACAGTGCCCCCCACAATAGTGATCACAGTGATAGCCACAGTGCCCTCAAAAGTGACAGCCCATGCACCAATGATAGTGATAGCCACAGTACCTTATAACCGAAATAGTCACAGTGCCCCCACAATAGTGATCACAGTGACAGCCATGGTGCCCCATAATAGTGACAGCCACAGGGCCCCATTATAGAGACAGCTACACTGCTCCCACAACAGTGACAACCAAAGTGCCAAAATCCAGTGACAACCACAAGTCTCACATAATGGCTGGTGCACCCTTTGTATGTATTGCTGCAGGGGCCTCCTGGGCCAGATTTGGCTGCCCCTGAGGGCAATGAATGATCTTGTGCCGCACTAGGTGATTGGATTAGTACCAGAACATCCGTCTCCTCTATAAATTTATGACGATGGAGGATAGTGCTGAGTGGATAACAGGAATCACGCGTCTCGCTCACCGCGGCCTTACTCCATTATCTGATAGAAACTGGCAACATTGGTGGCATCAGTCTATTTTAGAAACTATCGCCCTCAGGAACACATTATATTCTATTTCTGAAATATGATAGATACATTGTATCCTGCCGCTGTATGAATTAATATGCTGACTAAGGAGCCAGGAGAACAACACCCAATTCATTCCCTCATCTGTTAATCTATGAACTGACGAATTCCTAATGCAGCTCTGGAGGGGACTATGGTATCCAGTTCTCCTCACAGACGTGTGGCCAGTAGGGGGCAGCAGTTGCTGTGAGGTCCTAAAGGCTAACAGGTAACCAGCTGAATTATAAAATCAGCTCCGGAGGTGACTGGAGTATAAGACTAAATACATCAACCCATTATATAGAGCAGTTTATTCTGTGTGTGTAAGTAACCTAAGGCACAGCACAAAAACAGGGGTCCTATGTGAACTCCCAGCGCAGATATGTAAGACCTATCATTATGGGGTCTCAGGGGAACCCCTCATTACAGAAGTGCCTGGAGTTGGTTCTCTGCCTCCCCTCCATCCCCTGTCTAAGGGGCTGGTGTGAGACTCCTCGCTGGATCCTCCGGGAGAACCCATCAGTCAGTATGGGAACTCAGCTCGAACTCTCAGATCCAATTATAACTATATTCCAGCTCCAGTCTCGTACGTCACACGGACGAAGAGCTCAGAGCAGCGAGATGTCCCCCGGCATCTCCTACATATCCTCTGTGGCTGCTGATTATTAAATGGGCTCACAATTCTAATACTAACCCGTTAACGCTGCAGCCACGTTTCGTTTTTGTGCTTCTGCTTTTTGCTCCCTTTTTTTTCCAAGAGCCACCATTTTCCTTTTTTTTTCCATGTGCATAGTTGTAGGAGGACTTGTAGTTGTGATGCCGCCATTCATTTCACCATATAATGCAATGAAAGACAGGAAAAAAATCCAAGTGAGGTCAAATAGTAAGCAGAAAAAACAACAATTTCGACATTATTTTTTGAGCTTCATTTTATGGTGTTCATTATGCACCAAAAATGACCTGGTAACATGATCCTACAGATCAGTATGATTACAGCAATACCAAACTGAGACCTGTAACTTTTATAGTTTTTTTTACATTGCGAGCTGACATTTTTTATTCCAGTTTTACCCAAATAAAATGTTTTTATTGGTTTTTATCTTTTTTATTGCATTATTTTTAGGCAGGATCCAAAAAATGACTATTTAATCCCTTTTCTTTTTAAGAGTTTACTATTAATTAATTTTATATTTTCATACTGTTGACTTTTACAGATCTGTATATTTTTTTTAATTATTTCTTAATTTCTTAACTAGCAAAAGGGGAGTCCGACTGATTCAAATTAGTAGATTTATTAAAAATATATATATTTATTTTCTTTTCTTGATTTTTACTCTAGTCTTCTTAGGAGACTTGAACCAATGATCGCTGGATCACTTGTTCTGTATACCGCAATACTACTAAGAAATGACTATCTCCTATGAATCCCAGCTGTACAGGTATACAGGCTCGGACTGGCCCATAGGGGAACAGGGGAATCCCGGGGTAGGCCCCTGTGCTCATTTGGGCCCCCAATCACAATGTATGGGCAGTACTTGGCATAATTCACTTGATTCACTCTGTACAGAAAAAGCAGCATCTCATTAATTAACCAAACTACCCAGTGTATTATTATATAGAGATATATTGTAGGCAGATTTATGAAAGTGGATTGTGTAATATTTGTATGCAGGTGAAAAGTGGGTCCCCCAAAGTCAATGTTACTGGTGGGCCCTTGACACCCCAGTCCGACACTGCTGGTATAGAAAGATAGCGGTGACGGTGATACTCAGTAGGACCCTGACTGATGGGGGTCTGATTTGGCATCGCTCCACTTAAATGCTGTTGTCAGAGATTGCCGTGGCATTCAAGTTGTTAAAGGGAATCTGTCAGTAGGATCACTCCTCCTAAGCTGTCTATATGGGCATGTAGGTCACAGGAAGCTGAATAAATTGATACCTTGATATCTGCGATCCGATGTCTTATTCCAGAGAAATCCACAGTTTTCTTAATATGTAAATGTGCTGTTAAGGTCTCCAGTCCATACTTTAACTCTGCTGCCCGACTAATTAATCTCTCTCCTCGCTACTCCTCCGCTTCTCCCCTCTGCAAATCTCTTCACTGGCTCCCATTCCCTCAGCGTATCCAGTTCAAATTACTAATACTGACCTACGAAAGATATACTGTATATCTTGGTACCGTGTTAGCCAGTAAGTCTTTGCCTGATGAAGAGACCTGTGTAGTCTCGAAAGCTTGCAATTTGTTACCATCTTTTCAGTTAGCCTTTAAAAGGTATCAACCACTGAGGACTCTCAAGTCTAAATATTTTAATACTGACCTACAAAGCCATCCATAACCTGTCTCCTCCATATACAGTATCTCTGAACTAATCTCCCGATATCTTCCCTCACGTAATCTCCGGTCCTCCCAAGACCTCCTTCTCTCCTCCACACTTATTCGCTCCTCACCCAACCGCCTACAAGACTTCTCCCAAATATCCCCCATCCTCTGGAATTCTGTGCCCCAACACGTCCGACTATCAACCACATTCGGATCCTTCAGACGGAACCTGAAAACCCACCTCTTTAGGAAAGCCTACAGCCTGCACTGACCCCGCTGCCTCCTCACCACTACCGGAGCTCCCCCTCACCAACACCGGAGCTCTTGCAACCCTCAACATATTGTCTCCTTCCCCACCATCGTATAGAATATAAGCTTGCAAGGGCAGGGTTCTCACCCCTCTGTATCAGTCTGAAATTGTTAGTTTGCTTACTGTAAGTGATATCTGTAATTTGTATGTAACCCTTCTCATGTACAGCACCATAGAATCAATGGTGCTATATAAATAAATAATAATAATAATAATAATAATAATCTATGGGCAGGACATAGATCTCCTTTATAATCTGTCTAGAGCAGAAGTTTCCACCTTCTTGCAGACAGATGCAGAGGGTTTCCTGCTTGTGAACTGTTTGATTGACAACTGTTTGGAGGTTAGTTATGGTGTTTGCCAGGGTTTAAGTCTGCTGGTTTATAAACCACTCTGAGGGTGATGTCATATACATATGATGTCGGAGGCCGTTCACTGCTTGGAGATATCTGGGTACAAGATCAGTCTGGTGTAAGTGTTAAGGTACCGTCACACTAAACGATATCGCTAGCGATCCGTGACGTTGCAGCGTCCTCGCTAGCGATATCGTTTAGTTTGACACGCAGCAGCGATCAGGATCCTGCTGTGATGTCGCTGGTCGCTGAATAAAGTCCAGAACTTTATTTGGTCGTCCGATCGCCGTGTATCGTTGTGTTTGACACCAAAAGCAACGATACCAGCGATGTTTTACACTGGTAACCAGGGTAAACATCGGGTTACTAAGCGCAGGGCCGCGCTTAGTAACCCGATGTTTACCCTGGTTACCAGCGTAAAAGTAAAAAAAACAAACAGTACATGCTCACCTGCGCGTCCCCCAGCGTCTGCTTCCTGCTCTGACTGATCGCCGGCCCTAAAGTGAAAGTGAAAGCAGAGCGGTGACGTCACCGCTCTGCTGTTAGGGCCGGAGCTCAGTCAGTGTCAGGAAGCAGACGCCGGGGGACGCATGTAAGTATGTACTGTTTGTTTTTTTTACTTTTACGCTGGTAACCAGGGTAAACATCGGGTTACTAAGCGCGGCCCTGCGCTTAGCAACCCGATGTTTACCCTGGTTACCCGGGGGCCTCGGCATCGTTGGTCGCTGGAGAGCGGTCTGTGTGACAGCTCTCCAGCGATCAAACAGCGACGCTGCAGCGATCGCCATCGTTGTCGCTATCGCTGCAGCGTCGCTTAATGTGACGGTACCTTTAGATTCTCTTGCTGGGAGGAAGAGGTTTTGATCTCAAAGACATCCCTCCATGATTTCAAGTCTCTAGAAATATCAAGACTCTGGAATTAGAGTGCTTTTTTTTGGATGGTTTTGGCCCTTCTTCCATGAATGGGAAACATGAGGGCTATTGGAGGATCTTTTCACAATGCATGGACATCTGGATTACGCTTATTCAGTTCGGAAGGTCATTTGTTGAAGTGGTTTGGAAATGTGAGAGATCAGGCTCTTTGACAATATGGTTCTGCTGATCCAATTTCAGAGACCTCTAGCACACAAAGGTTGCCCAAGTCATCATCTGAGGGATGGCTTACAACTTTTGATCCCTATTAGAATCCCCTTGAAGTTTTGGGATTTGCTTGGAGCTGTTTCCATGGGAAGCTGAGTGTAAGGGACAATCTGAAGTGTGGACCCACTGTGCAGCAATCCGGGCTTACCCAGGAGGGGCATGGCTAAGTGACTACCTGGTTTTTGCTATAATTCCTGATGGTGGAGTTAGTTACAGCTAGTTAATTGCTGCAACTTGGGCTGGAATAGATGTAGCAGCCAACATCAGGGCTTCCAGCCAGGTATTCACTGTTCACAGATAGGACAGATTTTTTTCCTGCTGATCTCGCTGGTGGGACATCTCTTGACACAACTCTGAGTGTGAAGTAACATTGGGATCTGTGGTTTCCTAAGAAAACTGTTACACATGTGAATCGTGGACCCACTGTGCAACAATTTGGGCTTACCCAGGAGGGGCTTGGCTAAGTGACTACCTGGTTTTTGCTAGAGCTCCTGATTGTGCAGTTAGGCTTGCACTGCAGCTAGCCACCAGGTACCACTCCTGGATAGTCCCCGATACTGCAGCAGCTGACCCCAAGAGTCAGTATCGCAGTCACGGACTCAGAGTCACTGGCAGGACAGTATTCAGATACTGGTTCTGGTTCAGAAAGTGTGGATTCTGGAACACAAGACAGGACAGACACTGGTACTGGTTCTGGTACCGCTAGTACGGCTGCAGGCTCAGATACCACTAAAGCGGCTTAAGGTCCAGGAACCACCAGAAAGATTTCAGGCTCAGATACCTATGGAGCGGTTTCAGACTTCGGTACTCAGGTAATGCTGGAGTGTTTTCAGGCTAGGGTACCGCCAGAGTGGTTTCAGGTTCAGGTACTGCCGGAGTGGCTTCTGGCTCAGGTACCGCCGGAGAGATTTCAGGTTCAGGTAACACAGATAAGAGGAACAGGTTCTAGCACAGACAACACGGGTTTCAAGGACATGTTCAGGTTCAGACAATACGGGACTCAAGGACAGGGACCTGGAAACATACTAGTTGCACAAAATAAGTAGGGAAACTAGAGGGGTTGCTCAGGCAACTCCCTACTGGGAAACGCGCCTTACATATGTGATGCTTCCCAGCTATTGTCTGGGTTAATTTCCAAAGTGTGCATGCTGCCCCTTTAAGAATTGGAATGCGTGCACTAGGCTGGGAGACCTGCACGGTGTGCGCAGGCTGGAGAAATTGGAAGCCACATCAGGGAACGAGGACACCGCCATAGTGAGTATGTTGGCATCCCTGCCAGGAGGAGGGAGAGGGACACACAGGGACATCTGCATTGGTGTTACAAAATGTAGGAGCTTTGAGTATGGGAACTGTCCTTGGGAGCATTGTCGTACCTTTAACACAGAGGTGTACAACAGTGTGATGGTTTCCATTGGCTGGCCGGTCTCTTTTATGTGGAATGTGCCTATGGAGCATTCAAAGACCTGGGCAGTAAGGACCACTTACCTATTTTCCAGTTAGCCTGGTGGTTAGGTACCACATGTGGAGTGCATGGTGTTCAATATCAATGCAACGAGAAAATAAATCCTTCCTGTGGACGATGTGATTAGGACCATACTCGGTGACCTGAAGGTGCACTTTCTGGAGTATGGGAGACTGGGCGCAGGGAGGGCCGATTCTCTCTTGATAGGTTTTTCTTTCAGTGTGCCCTGGTCTAGTTATCTGCCTTCCTGGGGGCTGCTGTTCACACTGTATTGTTCTGATTTATGTTGTATAATCTTGCATATATACTATATATGCCATGTGAGTATATACAGTATATATATATATATATATATATATATATATATATATATATATATATACTAGCTGAAAAGCTCGGCGTTGCCTGGGCATAGTAAATATCTGTGGTTAGTTATAGCACCTCACTTCTCTTATTTTCCTATCACGCCTCTCATTTTCCCCCTCACATCTCTCATTTTCTCCCTTACACCGCTCATTTTCCCCCTCACTCCTCTTATTTTCCCCCTCACTCCTCTCATTCCCCCCTAACGCTTGTCATTTCGACCTCACATCTGTCATTTTCCAATCACTCCACTATTTTCCCTCACTCCTCTCATTTTGCACTCACACCTTTTAATTTTCACCTCACACCCCTCATATCATCTCCTGTATATAGTATATACCTGTATGTCATCTCCCCTGTAAATAGTATATGCCTGCTGCATGTCATCTCCTCCTGTATATTGTATATACCTTTGTGTCATCTCCTCCTGTATATAGTATATACCTGTATGTCATCTCTTCTGTATATACTATATACCTGTATGTCATCTCCTCCTATATATAGTATATACCTGTATGTCATCTCCTGTATATAGTATATACCTCTATGTCATCTCCCCTGTATATAGTATATACCTGCTGTATGTCACCTCCTCCTCTATATACCTATGTTTCATCTCCTCTTTTATATAGTATATACCTGTATGTCATCTCCTTCTGTATATAGTATATATGTGTGTCATCTCCTCCTGTATATAGTATATACCTGTAAGTCATCTCCTCCTGTATATAGTATATACCTGTGTGTCATCTGCTCCTGTATATAGTATATACCTGTGTGTCATCTCCTCCTGTATATAGTATGTACCTGTATGTCATCTCCTCCTGTATATAGTATATACCTGTGTGTCATCTCCTCCTGTATATAGTATATACCTGTGTGTCATCTGCTCCTGTATATAGTATATATCTGTGTGTCATCGCCTCCTGTATATATATACATGTGTCATCTCCCCTGTATATAGTATATACCTGTGTGTCATCTCCTCCTGTATATAGTATATACCTGTGTGTCATCTCCTCCTGTATATATTATATATCTGTGTGTCATCTCCTCCTGTATATAGTATGTACCTGTATGTCATCTCCTCCTATATATAGTATATACCTGTGTGTCATCTCCTGTATATAGTATATACCTGTGTGTAATCTCCCCTGTATATAGTATATACCTGTGTGTCATCTCCCCTGTATATAGTATATACCTGTGTGTCATCTCCCCTGTATATAGTATGTACCTGTATGTCATCTCCCCTGTATATAGTATATACCAGTGTGTCATCTCCTGTATATAGTATATACCTGTGTGTCATCTCCCCTATATATAGTATATATGTGTGTGTCATCTCCTCCTGTATATAGTATATACCTGTATGCCATCTCCTCCTGTATATAGTATATACCTGTGTGTCATCTCCCCTGTATATAGTATGTACCTGTATGTCATCTCCCCTGTATATAGTATATACCAGTGTGTCATCTCCTGTATATAGTATATACCTGTGTGTCATCTCCCCTGTATATAGTATATATGTGTGTGTCATCTCCTCCTGTATATAGTATATACCTGTATGCCCTCTCCTCCTGTATATAGTATATACATGTGTGTCATCTCCCCTGTATATAGTATATATGTGTGTGTCATCTCCCCTGTATATAGTATATACCTGTGTGTCATCTTCTCCTGTATATAGTATATATCTGTGTGTCATCTCCTGTATTAGACCTCGTTCACACGTTATTTGCTCAGTATTTTTACCTCAGTATTTGTAAGCTAAATTGGCAGCCTGATAAATCCCCAGCCAGCAGGAAGCCCTCCCCCTGGCAGTATATATTAGCTCACACATACACATAATAGACAGGTCATGTGACTGACAGCTGCCGTATTTCCTATATGGTACAGTTGTTGCTCTTGTAGTTTGCTTATTAATCAGATTTTTATTTTTGAAGGATAATACCAGACTTGTGTGTGTTTTAGGGCGAGTTTCATGTGTCAAGTTGTGTGTGTTGAGTTGTGTGTTGACTGTGCAAAATTATGTGGCTGTAGCTGCGACGGTGCAGATGCCAATCCCGGACATACACACATACACACACACATTCAGCTTTATATATATATATATATATATATATATATATATATATATATATACTGTATATATATATGTATTTATATACAGCTCTGGCAAAAAATAAGAGACCACTGCACAGTTTTATAAAAATCAGCTTCTCTACATGTCTGACAGCCATTCCATTCCAGTGTCAGTTGAATTCCAACCAGAGTACACCTCATTCTACTTAATGTGCTTCTGATTAGGTGATCACCTGAACCAAATCTTATTAATCTAAGGAAAGTATAAAAAAAAACTGCTCTGGTGTTCACAATCCTCTTGCAATAGGACAAGCTGGATGGCAAAACAAGTGCTAGTAATACCCCAAAAGTAATAGGAATGAAAAAAGTAACTTTTAACCATGTCAAAGGGGTAGAAAGGAAAAGTCTTGAGTGAGGCAGAGAAGGGCTCAATTCTAGCTTTACTAGCAGAGGGACACAGTGAGTGTCATGTTGCCTCCATCCTTAAAATTTCTAAGACAGCAGTCCATTACAACAAGGTCAAGCAGCAGACATTGGGGAAAGCAAAGCTACAGACCGTCAAAGGGCGAAAACGACTCTCCACTGACGGGGATGACTGTCATCTTATTCAAATGTCACTCAGCAACCGCAGGATGACATCAAGTGACCTAGAAAAGGAATGGCAAATGGCAGCTGGGGTGAAGTGCACACCAAGAACAGGCTCCTAGAAGCAGGACTCAAGTCATGTAAAGCTAGAAAAAAGCATTTCATCAATGAGAAGCAAAGGAGAGCCAGGCTGAAGTTTGCCAAAGACCATAAGGCTTGGACCATAGAGGGACTGGAGTAACGTAATCTTCTCTGATGAGTCTAATTTTCAGCTTTGCCCAACACCAGGTCGTTTAATGTTTAGACGGAGACCTGGAGAGGCGTACAAGCCAAAGTGTCTTGCACCCACTGTAAAATTTGGTGGAAGATTGGTGATGATCTGGGGATGCTTCAGCAAGGCTGGAATTGGGCAGGTTAATCTTTGCGAACGACGTATGAATCAATCCGCATACAAGGTTATCCTGGAAAAAAGTTGATTCCTTCTGCTCAGGCAATGTACCCCAACTCTGAGGACTGTTTTTTCCAGCAGGACAATGCACCATGCCACACAGCTAGGTCAATCAAGGTGTGGATGAAGGACCACCACATCAAATCCCTGTCATGGCCAGCCCAATCTCCAGACCTGAACCCAATTGAAAACCTCTGGAATGTAATCAAGAGGAAGATGGATAGTCACAACCCATCAAACAAAGACGAATTGCTTACATTTTTGTACCAGGAGTGGCATAAGGTCACCCAAAAGCAGTGTGAAAGACTGGTGAAAAGCATGCCAAGATGCATGAAAGCTGTGATTAAAAATCATGGTTATTCCACAAAATATTGATTTCTGAAATCTTTCTGAGTTAAAGGGAACCTGTCACCCCCCCCCCCCCCCCCGGCGTTTTCAACTAAAAGAGCCAACTTGTGCAGCACTAATGCTGCAGTCTGTCAAGGTGGTTCTTTTATTTGGGGTCCCTTCCAACACTGAATGCCTCCTGTGCCTTCATTTACGTCCGCGGCGCCTGCACTGTAACTTCCCAACATGTGATGGGAGTCGAAGGGCAGCACAAACTGCACATGCCCGAAAAAAAAACTTACAGCGCAGGTGCCGGGGACGTAAATGAATGCAGAGGAGGTGGCGCCCAGCGTACGGAGGAAATGAGTGATGGCCGGGTGGCGTTTGTGTCCGGGGGGAAAAGACATGCCCCCCGGACAGACTACAGCTACGGCGGGCAAATTCTAAAGATGAATATTTCAGCGTTGGAAGGGACCCCAAATAAAGGAGCCACCTTGACAGAATGTGGGGGGGGGGGGTGACAGGTTCCCTTTAAAGCATTAGTATTGTTGTTTCTGACTGATTATGAACTTTTGCATGAATTGAAGTCTGCAAGCAATGCATTTTTTTGTTATTTTGACCATTTCTCATTTTCAGACAATAAATTCAAAACTTATTGCTTGGAACTTTGGAGACATGTTGTCAGTAGTTTATAGAATAAAAGAACAATTTACATTTTACTCAAACATATACCTATAAAGAGGAAACTCAGACAAACTGAAAATTTTGCATTAGTCTCTTAATTTTTGCCAGAGCTGTATACGGTATATATATATACTGTATATATAGATATATATATATAGATATATATATATATAGATATATATATATATATATATACAGTACAGACCAAAACCAAACGATTGGACACACCTTCTCATTTAAAGATTTTTCTGTATTTTCATGACTATGAAAATTGTACATTCACACTGAAGGCATCAAAACTATGAATTAACACATGTGGAATTATATACTTAACAAAAAAGTGTGAAACAACTGAAATTATGTCTTATATTTTAGGTGCGTCCAAACTTTTGGTCTGTACTGTGTATATATACTGTGTATATATATATATATATATATATATATTTTTTTTTTTTTTTGGGGGGGGGGAGGGGTGAAAAACTGGCGCTGGCCTGCAGGACTTAACACTGATCATAGATTAAGATGAGATGCAGGACCATCTCTCAGGTCGGAGTGGGGTAGGGGATTGTTGACTCTGGCGTGTTTTAGGCTATGTGCACACGTTCAGGATTTCTTGCACAAAATTCCTGAGAAAATCCTGAGATTTTCTGCAAGAAATCCGCAAGAAATCTGCATGCGTTTTTACCGCATTTTTGGTGCGTTTTTTTTGCTGATTTTTCTGGACATTTCCCAATGCGTTATATAGTGGGAAATCCGCGAAAAATCCGCAAAATTAATGAACATGCTGCGTTTTTTACCGCAATGCGTTTTTTTCGCGGAAAAAAACTCATCATGTGTACATAAATTGCGGAATTCATTAAAAATGATGGGATGCATAATGTATGCAGATTTTTTGCGGTTTTATAGTGTTTTTATCTGGAAAAAAACGCGAAAAATCTGCAACGTGTGCACACAGCCTTAATGTCATTTTTAATTGCAGTGTGTGTATTGTTAATGTTATTTGCTGATTGACATTTTATTTAGTTTATTTAGTTGCTGCTATTATGTATTATTATTTTTATGTTCTTTATTTTTATAATAAAAGATCTGTAACTTGGGATCAGTACACTATAAGTAACATTATGCATTTACAATGATTCCCACTATTTCTAAGCTATAAAATCCTGGATATGTGCCTTTTCTTTGAACTTCCCAAGAAAACATGAGCAAGTTACTTATCAGATGTGATCTGTATACCCAGCACTTTATATTGTCAGTTGTCCTGTACAGTTTCTTCCCAGGAATAGCTGGGTAGATACAAAACAGGGCACTGCTAAAGCAAACACAAAATGCCTGCAACATGAGTGGAAACAGAAAAAAGCGTCCTGCAACCAGTGTAACTACAACATGAATGTACCATCTATTTATATCATGTCTAATCTGCTCCCTTGAGATTTTACTGTTACTTCATTGTCCTGTACCCCAAGAGTCAGTATCATTGTCCTGTACCTCTGTAAGGAGGTTGAACAATATTCCCTTTGCACATCCTGAATAAATAGTTATTTTACTGATTTGTAAATGTAATGTGATATGTAATATATGTATAGCCATTTGTAAAGTTTTACATTTAATTGCTGCTATTGTTTATTGGGAAAGTTCAGTACCCTAGTTTTGCCACAAGATGGGGTACAGCATAGTTTTATCTATAGCACTGTGATTAGTTAATTGTAGGAGGGGTCATTGTAGTTAGGGGAAGATAGCTTCCTAGATGTGGTCAGGAGGGCCTGGGTGCCCATAGAGATTGGATGGGCTGTTAGCCCGAGCAACATAGAAACCCTGCTATGTTGAGCTTAAGTAAAGTGCCCAGCCATCCAGTACTAGGGGACTAGCATAGCCCCAGCAACGATACCGTCATCAGCTTCAGGAACGAAAGCTACAGTGAAAGGACATGGCAGGAAAGACGGGCAGGTCGCTCAACATGTGGCAGATAATAGCATGGGCTGATGCCCTCAGAGCCGGTGCGAAACGGCTGAGGGAATCCCCAAATGTGGAAAATCTGGACAGGGAGGATGCTGAGATACCGTGTGATACAGTAGGACCCGGGCTCGAGTCGTATGACAGGAAGAGGAGTGAAGGAAAAGCTGACGTATAATGTGAAAACTGATGTTAACGCTGTAACGGATCTGGATGTGAGAGTAAAGTTTAGCATTTTGAGTTTTACCTGGACTGTGTGTCTGTTTATTCACAAGCGACCGGAGGAGACCCTAAGAAACAGAAGAGGGGCCCTGCCGGTGTAGAAAAAGGAAAGACAAGTAAGCTGCCAGGGAGATGTGATTTTTATGTAGAGGGAGGCCAGAGCACACAAAGCCCAAAAAGCTTAGCCATGACTACGGCCCTGGTCGACCTCTACACTTAGCGAAGTTGGCAGGATGCTGAAGCCATGCCACATGAGAAACCCGTGGATGGTGTGAATGAAGTGACCAGAAAAGAAAGAAAAGATTTTGTGGATGCTACTGAAACGCTTGATGTGACTATTACACTGGACTTGTCAAAAACTACTAATGAAACTGACATTATGATGGCCAAGATGACGGCCTTAAAGATGGCAGATAATGGCACAAAATTAAAGGACAACGACTTTGATCCCTCTCTTCGTGGGCATCCTGATGGAGAATTGGTGTGAGAAGCTGTCTGGAAGAGTCTGTGGCCTAACCAGGCTGCCCGCCCCTGGTTGGTGCGTCGAAGAAGAAGAAGAACTTGCCCCTTGCAACAGGTTACAAGGAAGTGGGTGAAGCGGCAGGAAGCAACTTCACCGTGGGATGGGTGAGGCCCAGAAGAACAGCCCGTGTGCAGCTGTCAGGCGTCATTATGGAACATGGCACCAGCAGCGATGCACCACGCCTGCACCCGTCACTACAGCAGAGTAGGCCACATAGAGTGGAAATGGTGGCAGGAGGAGGAAAGAACTCAGCCCAGGCAGAAAGAGGACGACGACGATGGCGGATGGCACTTACCACCGGCTGAATAAAGTTATGAATGAGCCACCATGTCACGTCGAGTTGGAATGCCGACGCCGGGAACCGGAAACAGTGATCACCCCGAAAGAGTCTCTGACGGGAGAAGATGCCTGTTGTGAAATTGGATTTTGGGCTCCCCCGGTGGCCACTGGTGGAATTGAACTTGTGTGCATCATCCCCTCTGTTCACCTGTTCCCATCAGGATGTGGGAGTCGCTATTTAACCTTGCTCCTCTGTCACTTCCATGCCGGTCAACATTGTAATCAGAAGCCTTTCTGTGCATGTTCCTGCTACCAGACAACTTCCAGCTAAGTCGGACTTTTGTCCTTGTTTGTTTTTTGCATTTTGTTCCAGTTCACAGCTGCAGTTTCGTTTCTGTGTCTGGAAAGCTCTTGTGATCTGAAATTGCCACTCTGATGTTATGAGTTAATACTAGAGTCTTAAAGTAATTTCAGGATGGTGTATTGATAGGGTTTTCAGCTGACCATGAAAGTACCCTTTCTGTCTTCCTGCTATCTAGTAAGCGGACCTCGATTTTGCTAAACCTATTTTCATACTACGTTTGTCATTTTCATCTTAAATCACCGCCAATATATGTGGGGGCCTCTGTCTGCCTTTCGGGGAAATTTCTCTAGAGGTGAGCCAGGACTATATTTTCCTCTGCCAGGATTAGTTAGTCCTCCGGCCGGCGCTGGGCGTCTAGGGATAAAACGCAGGCTACGCTACCCGGCTACTGTTAGTTGTGCGGCAGGTTTAGTTCATGGTCAGTTTAAGTTTCCATCCTTCCAAGAGCTAGTTCCTATGTATGCTGGGCTATGTTCTCTTGCCATTGAGAACCATAACAGTTTGACCGGCCCACAAAGGGTTAAATTAATTGGCAGAGAAAGGAGAGAAAAAAGAAGTCTGCTGAAAAAAATTTTTTTTTTTTTTCCTTCAGTTCTGAGTGTGCTTTCAATTGAATCACTTGCAAGTCTGCCTATATTGCAGCCTTCCTCTCTCTCTCTCCTTCTAATCCTGGAATGGCTCTGTGTTCACCTGTTTAAAATGGATATTCAGAGTTTAGCTGCAGGTTTGAATAATCTCACCACGAAAGTTCAAAATTTACAAGATTTTGTTGTTCATGTTCCTATATCTGAACCTAGAATTCCTTTGCCTGAATTTTTCTCGGGGAATAGATCTTGCTTTCAAAATTTCAAAAATAATTGCAAGTTGTTTTTGTCCCTGAAATCTCGCTCTGCTGGAGATCCTGCTCAGCAGGTCAGGATTGTGATTTCCTTGCTCCGGGGCGACCCTCAAGATTGGGCTTTTGCATTGGCTCCAGGGGATCCTGCGTTGCTCAATGTGGATGCGTTTTTTCTGGCCTTGGGGTTGCTTTATGAGGAACCTCATTTAGAGCTTCAGGCGGAAAAAGCCTTGATGTCCCTATCTCAGGGGCAAGATGAAGTTGAAATATACTGCCAAAAATTCCGTAAATGGTCTGTGCTTACTCAGTGGAATGAGTGCGCCCTGGCGGCGAATTTCAGAGAGGGTCTCTCTGATGCCGTTAAGGATGTTATGGTGGGGTTCCCTGTGCCTGCGGGTCTGAATGAGTCCATGACAATGGCTATCCAGATCGATAGACGTCTGCGGGAGCGCAAACCTGTGCACCATTTGGCGGTGTCTACTGAGAAGACGCCAGAGAATATGCAATGTGATAGAATTCTGTCCAGAAGCGAACGGCAGAATTTTAGACGAAAAAATGGGTTGTGCTTTTATTGTGGTGATTCAACTCATGTTATATCAGCATGCTCTAAGCGTACTAAGAAGCTTGATAAGTCAGTTTCAATTGGCACTTTTCAGTCTAAGTTTATTCTATCTGTGACCCTGATTTGTTCTTTATCATCTATTACCGCGGATGCCTATGTCGACTCTGGCGCCGCTTTGAGTCTTATGGATTGGTCCTTTGCCAAACGCTGTGGGTATGATTTAGAGCCTCTTGAAACTCCTATACCTCTGAAGGGGATTGACTCCACCCCATTGGCTAGTAATAAACCACAATACTGGACACAAGTAACTATGCGAATTAATCCGGATCATCAGGAGATTATTCGCTTTCTTGTGCTGTATAATCTACATGATGTGTTGGTGCTTGGATTGCCATGGCTGCAATCTCATAACCCAGTCCTCGACTGGAACGCTATGTCTGTGTTAAGCTGGGGATGTAAGGGGATGCATGGGGACGTACCTTTGGTTTCCATTTCGTCATCTATTCCCTCTGAGATTCCTGAATTCTTGTCTGACTATCGTGACGTTTTTGAAGAACCTAAGCTTGGTTCATTACCTCCGCACCGGGAGTGCGATTGTGCCATAGATTTGATTCCGGGTAGTAAATACCCTAAGGGTCGTTTATTTAATCTGTCTGTGCCTGAACATGCTGCTATGCGAGAATATATAAAGGAGTCCTTGGAAAAGGGACATATTCGTCCTTCGTCATCTCCCTTAGGAGCCGGTTTTTTCTTTGTGTCTAAGAAAGATGGCTCTTTGAGGCCGTGTATTGATTATCGGCTTTTGAATAAAATCACGGTTAAATATCAATATCCGTTGCCACTGCTGACTGATTTGTTTGCTCGCATAAAGGGGGCCAAGTGGTTCTCTAAGATAGATCTCCGTGGGGCGTATAATTTGGTGCGAATTAAGCAGGGGGATGAGTGGAAAACCGCATTTAATACGCCCGAGGGCCACTTTGAGTATTTGGTGATGCCTTTTGGCCTTTCAAATGCCCCTTCAGTCTTTCAGTCCTTTATGCATGACATTTTCCGTGATTATTTGGATAAATTTATGATCGTGTATCTGGATGATATTCTGATTTTTTCGGATGACTGGGACTCTCATGTCCAGCAGGTCAGGAGGGTTTTTCAGGTTTTGCGGTCTAATTCCTTGTGTGTGAAGGGTTCTAAGTGCGTTTTTGGGGTTCAAAAGATTTCCTTCTTGGGATACATTTTTTCCCCCTCTTCCATCGAGATGGATCCTGTCAAGGTTCGGGCTATTTGTGATTGGACGCAACCCTCTTCTCTTAAGAGTCTTCAGAAATTTTTGGGCTTTGCTAACTTTTATCGTCGATTTATTGCTGGTTTTTCTGATGTTGTTAAACCATTGACTGATTTGACTAAGAAGGGTGCTGATGTTGCTGATTGGTCCCCTGCTGCTGTGGAGGCCTTTCGGGAGCTTAAGCGCCGCTTTTCTTCCGCCCCTGTGTTGCGTCAGCCTGATGTTGCTCTTCCTTTTCAGGTTGAGGTCGACGCTTCTGAAATCGGAGCTGGGGCGGTTTTGTCGCAAAGAAGTTCCGACTGCTCCGTGATGAAACCTTGTGCTTTTTTTTCTCGTAAATTTTCGCCCGCCGAGCGGAATTATGATATTGGGAATCGGGAGCTTTTGGCCATGAAGTGGGCTTTTGAGGAGTGGCGTCATTGGCTTGAGGGGGCTAGACATCAGGTGGTGGTATTGACCGACCACAAAAATTTAATTTATCTTGAGTCCGCCAGACGCCTGAATCCTAGACAGGCGCGCTGGTCGTTGTTTTTCTCTCGGTTTAATTTTGTGGTGTCATACCTACCGGGTTCTAAGAATGTTAAGGCGGATGCCCTTTCTAGGAGTTTTGAGCCTGACTCCCCTGGTAATTCTGAACCTACAGGTATCCTTAAGGATGGAGTGATATTGTCTGCCGTTTCTCCAGACCTGCGGCGGGCCTTGCAGGAGTTTCAGGCGGATAGACCTGATCGTTGCCCGCCTGGTAGAATGTTTGTTCCTGATGATTGGACCAGTAAAGTCATTTCTGAGGTTCATTCTTCTGCGTTGGCAGGTCATCCTGGAATCTTTGGTACCAGGGATTTGGTGGCAAGGTCCTTCTGGTGGCCTTCCCTGTCACGAGATGTACGAGGCTTTGTGCAGTCTTGTGACGTTTGTGCTCGGGCCAAGCCTTGTTGTTCTCGGGCTAGTGGATTGTTGTTGCCCTTGCCTATCCCGAAGAGGCCTTGGACGCACATCTCGATGGATTTTATTTCGGATCTTCCTGTTTCTCAGAAGATGTCTGTCATCTGGGTGGTGTGTGACCGTTTCTCTAAGATGGTCCATTTGGTTCCCCTGCCTAAGTTGCCTTCTTCTTCCGAGTTGGTTCCTCTGTTTTTTCAAAATGTGGTTCGTTTGCATGGTATTCCGGAGAATATCGTTTCTGACAGAGGAACCCAATTCGTGTCTAGATTTTGGCGGGCATTCTGTGCTAGGATGGGCATAGATTTGTCTTTCTCGTCTGCTTTCCATCCTCAGACTAATGGCCAGACCGAGCGGACGAATCAGACTTTGGAGACATATTTGAGGTGTTTTGTGTCTGCAGATCGGGATGATTGGGTTGCTTTTTTGCCTTTAGCGGAGTTTGCCCTCAATAATCGGGCCAGCTCTGCCACCTTGGTGTCTCCTTTTTTCTGTAATTCGGGGTTTCATCCTCGATTTTCCTCCGGTCAGGTGGAATCTTCGGATTGTCCTGGAGTGGATGCTGTGGTGGAGAGGTTGCATCAGATTTGGGGGCAGGTGGTGGACAATTTGAAGTTGTCCCAGGAGAAGACTCAGCTTTTTGCCAACCGCCGGCGTCGGGTTGGTCCTCGGCTTTGTGTCGGGGACTTGGTGTGGTTGTCTTCTCGTTTTGTCCCTATGAGGGTTTCTTCTCCTAAGTTTAAGCCTCGGTTCATCGGCCCGTACAAGATATTGGAGATTCTTAACCCTGTGTCCTTCCGTTTGGACCTCCCTGCATCTTTTTCTATTCATAATGTTTTTCATCGGTCATTGTTGCGCAGGTATGAGGTACCGGTTGTGCCTTCCGTTGAGCCTCCTGCTCCGGTGTTGGTTGAGGGCGAGTTGGAGTACGTTGTGGAAAAAATCTTGGACTCCCGTGTTTCCAGACGGAAACTCCAGTATCTGGTCAAATGGAAGGGATACGGTCAGGAGGATAATTCTTGGGTGACTGCCTCTGATGTTCATGCCTCCGATCTGGTCCGTGCCTTTCATAGGGCTCATCCTGATCGCCCTGGTGGTTCTGGTGAGGGTTCGGTGCCCCCTCCTTGAGGGGGGGGTACTGTTGTGAAATTGGATTTTGGGCTCCCCCGGTGGCCACTGGTGGAATTGAACTTGTGTGCATCATCCCCTCTGTTCACCTGTTCCCATCAGGATGTGGGAGTCGCTATTTAACCTTGCTCCTCTGTCACTTCCATGCCGGTCAACATTGTAATCAGAAGCCTTTCTGTGCATGTTCCTGCTACCAGACAACTTCCAGCTAAGTCGGACTTTTGTCCTTGTTTGTTTTTTGCATTTTGTTCCAGTTCACAGCTGCAGTTTCGTTTCTGTGTCTGGAAAGCTCTTGTGATCTGAAATTGCCACTCTGATGTTATGAGTTAATACTAGAGTCTTAAAGTAATTTCAGGATGGTGTATTGATAGGGTTTTCAGCTGACCATGAAAGTACCCTTTCTGTCTTCCTGCTATCTAGTAAGCGGACCTCGATTTTGCTAAACCTATTTTCATACTACGTTTGTCATTTTCATCTTAAATCACCGCCAATATATGTGGGGGCCTCTGTCTGCCTTTCGGGGAAATTTCTCTAGAGGTGAGCCAGGACTATATTTTCCTCTGCCAGGATTAGTTAGTCCTCCGGCCGGCGCTGGGCGTCTAGGGATAAAACGCAGGCTACGCTACCCGGCTACTGTTAGTTGTGCGGCAGGTTTAGTTCATGGTCAGTTTAAGTTTCCATCCTTCCAAGAGCTAGTTCCTATGTATGCTGGGCTATGTTCTCTTGCCATTGAGAACCATAACAGATGCCGTTCTGGAGCAGGAATATCGCCGGGAGGCGGAACCTTTTGACGCAGAGACAGTTATCTCGCAGCAGCAGGGACCGGAGCTAGCGTTCACCTCTTTGGAGCTTTTACCGGAAGTGAGGGCTGAGGCGGCACTTCATCCTCAGGATTCGTGGAGCGCAGCTGCAGAGGAATACTTCACTTATGGGACGGATGCGGCCGGATCCCCAAAGTCATCAGTGGTGAGTGAATTTCGACCCTCGACCCCGGAGGGTTGGTGCTTGCTGCGGCCTTCCACCCCACCAGGCCGAGCTGTTCCGCGGGCCTCTTTCCTGGGAGGTGAGGCCTTTGATTTACCTTACAGTTATCGGGAACGGGAGACCAGGCCCAGGTCGGGCACCAGTATGAAGGAGGGAGCTCCGCGGATCGGCAAAGCGATACAGGGCCCTTCTCGCACTCTTAGCCAATCTGTCTGGATGGTGGACCTTATTGCAAGGAAAAAACAGCGGGAGAAAGAAATTTGGACCCAGCGGCAACAACATGGAGAGGGCGTTATGGCCGGGCGCCGCTCTCGGTGACAATTGGTCTTTGCGAATATAGCCCAGGGGTACGGCTTTATACAGGAGGCAGGAACTGACAACAAGGTGTACATCAACGCTGCCTCTGTGAAACATGGGAGACCCCTGTTGGAAGGGGATTGGGATCTCCTTCTTCAAGGAGGACTGCTGTTGTGAATTCTGTTCTCGAGCTCCCTCCTGTGGTTATGAATGGTACTTCGGCGAGTTCTGTTCATGGACTCCCTCTGGTGGCTGTGAGTGGAGCTGCTGGTTCTGAGATTCCTTCTCCAGCTGATCTCGTTCAGGCCTTGGCTGGCTGCTCTATTTAACTCCACTCAGATCGTTACTTGATGCCAGCTGTCAATGTCCTAGTACTGGTTCAGTTCTCTTGGATCTTTCAGATGACCTGTCTACTTCAGCAAAAGCTAAGTCCCTGCTAGCTTATTTGTTACCACTGTGTTTTTGTCCAGCTTGCTATCATATTTAATCTTGTTAGCTGGAAGCTCTGGGATGCAGAGTGGCACCACCGCGCCGTGAGTCGGTGCGGTGGTTTCTTTTGCACACTCTGCGTGGTTTTTTGTTAGTTTTTTATGCTGACCACAAAGATACCTTTTCTATCCTCAGTCTGTTTAGTTCAGTCTGGCCTCCTATGCTGAAACCTATTTCATTCCTGTGTTTGTGACTTCCATCTTAACTCACAGTCAATATATGTGGGGGCTGCCTATTTCTTTGGGGAATTTCTCTGAGGCAAGGTAGGCTGTATTTTCTATCTTTAGGGGTAGTTAGCTCTTAGGCTGTGAAGAGGCGTCTAGGCAGAGTCAGGAACGCTCCACGGCTATTTCTAATTGTTGTGATAGGATTAGGGGTTGCGGTCAGCAGAGCTCCCACTTCCCAGAGCTCGTCCTGTATTGCTAGTTTGCTCATCTGGTCATTTCTAGTGCTCCTAACCACCAGCCCAACATAACAGACTGCCCCCTGGGCTACTGCGCGGTGGTGGTGACTTTGTGTTCGGAAGATACAGGCCTGGGGTCAAATGTGGGCCCAAGATGGGAGTGGTCGGCATCCCGTGCTGATACTCCTCCGTACTCTGCCTCTGCTACATCCTGGCAGCCTTCAGACACAGGCATGGAACCTCACGGCACGAGACGCGCACCGTTGAACTGTGTACTACTCTTGTTAAGTGATGTGTTCATTGCACTAATAAAAACTCAGGACTGTTCTGTGTCCTAGGGATGAAGGAACTCTGATGCGCTCCCAGAGTCTGGAGTAATGCGGCCGGTATGGCCTGGAGAGAATGTTAAGTTGTAATTATGTTTTGTTGCGCCCTTTCTGCTGAAAAGCAGGACTTGGACCTTGAGGAATAACAGGTCCCTAGACTGATGGACTGACTTCAGACTGCAATAATGGACTGTCCGTGATATGGGCGGCCTGCAAAATGGCAGAGGACCGTGCTCTGCTCAAAGGAAGGGGGGCACACCCACAAGAATTGTAGACCTCTTTGTGGGGTCATCTTGTATACACATTTGATTTAACTATGGATATCACCTGGAGAACTGTGAGCCAGGCTTATATTTTTTTTCCAACACAGACTGTGGTGTGTCAGTGCGTGGACTCTGCTCATATTGAGTCAATACTATTATACAAACTACCTCATTTTCGCCCTGCATGGAGTTTAATCTGTACAGAATAAAAAGTTTACTTATGCCTTGGTCGGGGACTACCAAACTAAAAGGAAGGGGGAATGTAAGGAGGTTGAAGAATATTCCCTTTGCACATCCTGAGTGAATAGTTATTTTACTGATCTATAAATGTAAAGTGATATGTAACATTTATAGCCATTTATAATGTTTTACATTTAATTGCTGCTATTGTTTATAGGGAAAATTCAGTACCCTAGTTTTGCCACAAGATGGGGTACAGCATAGTTTTAACTATAGCAATGTGAATAGTTAATTGCAGGAGGGTTTACTGTAGTTAGGGGAAGCTAGCTTCCTAGATGTGGTCAGTAGGGCCTGGGTGCCCATAGAGCTCGGATGGGCTGTTAGCCCGAGCAATATAGATACCCTGCAATGTTGAGCTTAAGTTAATCGTCCAGCCATCCAGAACTAGGGGACTACCATAGCTCCAGCAATGCTACTGTCATCAGCTTCAGGAACGAAAGCTACAGTGAAAGGACACAGCAGGAAAGATGGGCAGGTCGCTCAACATGTGTCAGATTATAGCATGGGCTGATGCCCTCAGAGCTGGTCCAAAATGGCTGAGGGAACCCCCAAATTCAGAAAATCTGGACAGGGAGGATATTAAGATACTGTGTGATACGGTAGGACCCAGGCTCGAGCCATGTGATAGGGAGAGGAGGGAAGGGAAAGCTGAAGTGACATATAATGTGAAAACTGATGTTAACCCTGTGAGGATTTGGATGTGCTGCGAAGAAGTGAGAGTAAAGCTTTGCATTTTGAGTTGTACCTTGACTGTGTCTCTGTTTATTCACAAGCGACCGGAGGAAACCCTAAGATACAGAAGAGGGGTCCTGCCTGTGTAGAAAATGGAGCGACAAGTAAGCTGCCAGGGAGATGTGATTTTTATATAGAAGGAGGCCAGGGCATGCAAAGCCCAAAAAGCCGAGCCACGACTACAGCCCTGGCCAACCTCTACATCCCAAGTATTTGTGTCTGTCATTGTCCCGTACCCCAAGTGTCAGTGTCATTGCCCTGTGTCCCAAGTGTCAGTGTCACTGCCCTGTGTCCTAAGTGTCAGTGTTATTGTCCTGTCCCCAAGTTTCAGTCCTGTACCCCAAGTATCAGTGTCTGTCATTATCCTGTACCCCAAGTATCAGTGTCTTTATCCTGTACTACAAGTGTCAGTATCATTGTCCTGTACCCCAAGTGTCAGTGTCATTGTGCTGTCCCCAAGTTTGTCCTATACCCCAAGTATCAGTGTCTGTTAATTATCCTGTACCCTAAGTGTCATTGTCATTGCCCTGTGTCCCAAGTATCAGTGTCATTGTCCTGTCCCCAAGTTTCAGTCCTGTACCCCAAGTATCAGTGTCTGTCATTGTCATGTACCCCAAGTGTAGGTGTGTCATTTTCCTGTTCCCCAAGTATCAGTCTCATTGTCTTGTGTCCCAAGTGTCAGTGTCATTGTCCTGTACACAAAACCAAGAGCCTAAATTATGATGGACATATGCTGTGCTCCTTGGCATCACCACAGGGGCCCGTGATTGCCTGTTGTGGCCACATGAGTAGATGTCCATTGACTGCTGCAGGACAAGCGCGGAGCACTGAGGCAACGAGGACATTGGAGTAACAAGGGGATTGTCAAGTAAATAATGTCTCTTTCTTATTTCATGCCATTTACTACCTTTATCCATTTTTTCTCAATCCTGAAAACCCCTTTAAATGGCCATAGACTGAGCTGTGAGCTATCACTAGACTAAAATTGGACTCAGATTACTTTAGAAGTGGAAACAAATGAACAAAAATAAATGAATTTACTACAGGAAAGACCTCAAGACCCTGAGTCAAATCCAGAGCGCCGGAGAAGTCACTGAATTACATTGGAACCGGCAGGAAACTTCCACTTTATATTTAGTGGCCTTTCGTCGTCCCATGGACCTTTCCGATATGATGATACAGCTGTTTATTTTCATCTTTCTGTGTGATGAGAAGAAAGTGAAGGAAAGTGGAGACCCAAAATGGCCAGCGGAAAATTCTCCTGGGGCATAAAGTAAAGAGCTGATGTGACCGCAAGAAATGGACGATCCTTAACAATCCTTTCAAGGCTGCGATTATCCCGGTTGCTTGTGCTCCTTTTTCTACCACACTTTTTCCTTCCACTGAACTTCCCATTAATATGCTTGGATACAGCACTCTGTGAACAGCCAGCTTCTTTAGCAATGACCTTTGTGGCTTACCCTCCTTGTGGAGTGTGTGAATGACTGCCTTCTGGACACCCGTCAAGTCATCAGTCTTCCCTATGATTGTGGACTCTGGAGCCTACTGGAACAAATTAAAGGACCTTTTTAAACGCTTAGGAAGCCTTTGCAGGTTTTTTTGTTAATTATTCTAATTTACTGAGATAATGACTATTGGGTTTTCACTGGCTGCAAGCAATAATCATCAACATTAACATAAAAACCACTTTAAATACATCACTCTGTCTGTAATGACTCTATATAATATATGAGTTTCACTTTTTGTATTGAAGAACTGAAATAAATTAACTTTTTGATGATATTCTAATCATGTGAAAACACCTGTACATAGTGATGCCCCGTATCAAATTCAGGTCACTCCAGCCTGGCCCAAATGTGTTCTGGGCATGAGAACTGGCATCAAAGTGGGCAAATAGGCAATTTTCACAGATTTAAATATGGAATTGATGTTTTTTAAAGTGTTAAATGACCTTGGGCCACTGGTCTTCTAACACCAGCACAAAACAGGAAGATCCACATCAAATCAGTTTGTTTTTTTCAGGCTGGTCGGAGTGTTACTAATCAAAAAATCATGTGTGATAGTCTGCTGAGCCTCTGTATCTAAGCCCATCATATGTGATAGTCTGCTGAACCACTGTATTTAAGCCTATCATGTGACAAGCTGCTGAGCCACTGTATCTAAGCTTATCGTGCGTGATAGTCTCCTGAGCCGCTGTATCGAAGCTTATCATGTGTGATAGTCTGCTGAGCATCTGTAGCTAAGTCCATCATATGTGATAGTCTGCTGAGCATCTGTATCTAAGCCCATCATATGTGATAGTCTGCTGAGCATCTGTATCTAAGCCCATCATATGTGATAGTCTGCTGAGCATCTGTATCTAAGCCCATCATATGTGATAGTCTGCTGAGCCTCTGTATCTAAGCCCATCATATGTGATAGTCTGCTGAGCATCTGTATCTAAGCCCATCATATGTGATAGTCTGCTGAGCATTTGTATCTAAGCCCATCATATGTGATAGTCTGCTGAGTCGCTGTATCTAAGCTTATCGTGCGTGATAGTCTCCTGAGCCGCTGTATCGAAGCTTATCATGTGTGATAGTCTGCTGAGTCGCTGTATCTAAGCTTATTGTGTGTGATAGTCTGCTGAGCCGCTGTATCTAAGCCTATCATGTGTGATACTGTCTGCTGAGCCGCTGTATCTAAGCCTGTCATGTGTGATAGTCTGCTCATCCGCTGTATCTAAGCCTTCCATTTGTGATACCGTCTGCTGAGCCGCTGCATCTTAGCCTGTCGTGTGGGATACACTCCATATGTCCGCTTTCTCCTCCTGGATGAGCCGTCTCCTTGCAGACTTGTGAATGGCAGCAGGGGACGTGTGTGCAGACCTCCTGGGCGCTGATCTGATGATGGCTGTCGCCGTGTATCTGCGCTGGCCAGGAATGATCAACTGGAAAGTTAGCAATCTGCTGTCCGGACCGCGCCATTGTGCTTATCCTCATTACTGCGGGTGGGACAATGGAGCAGTTTGACGTTTCAGACAGAGCTGATTATCTGAATGGGATTAACTCCTTCCACGCAGGCCTGATCCGCTCAGCTCAGTAATGTATTCAGCCGCTGTCATCACCACACGCTCTCTGCATTTCAGACTTATAGGCCAAATGAAAAAGAAAGATCTGGTTGTAAAAATGATGGAAAAACATCTACAGAGAGTCAATCAGAGCAGAGAATGCTTTCTTCTCTCCATATCTCCAAGTAATAACATTTATTTGGAGTTTCCATAACGCTATTGTCTTAACGAGCAGATTATTCTTATGGAATAGCGCCCCTGCTGGTCAATGTAGTAATTGCAACTCCCCCTGATTCAGCAAGACAAAGATATTAAAGGGGCTATCTATGAAGGCCAGCATTTTTGGGGTTGTTTAAGTCTCAACCCTCTCGGTAATGCCACGGTAAAGGGGAACTCCACCTAAATCATGCATTCCGTTTTTTATGAACCTCCCACTCCCCAAAAAACAATGTTTTCTCACCCTCCCCTGATCTAGTGCTGAGGCTTCACTGCTGTCGACAGCACTGCAGCCAATCAGTGGGCTCAGCATCTGTGCCCATGGAGGCGGAACCTTTCACGCAGGGCCGCTGAGCTCACTGATTGGCTGACACTCTGTCGATGTGACGACCGTTGGAGGTGCGGCAGAGAATCAGCGCTGGACCCAGGGACGGTGAATAAAGCGCAGTTTGTATTTTTATAACAAACTTTATCCTTAAAAAAAATACATTTCACATATATACATTATTTTATGATTACACATTGTCTTTAATGAGCAGAAAATATTAGGATGCCTGTTGGATTGTGGGTAAATTGATCCACATATGGCGCTGAGTGGGGTTGAAAAAAACAAAACAAAAAACGTTTCTCTCTCTCCGCCGGTGAAATCCCGGTATAAACCCCAACCCAAATGCAATATTTACATGCAGGGTGTGTGATCTCCAGAATTCCACAGGCACCAGCTGCCAAAACGAGACATGTCACCCCAGCGGGCCGCCTGTGTGAGTGGTGTGCGCTGGGCGGCCACTAATAAGCATGTAGCACATTCCTGATGATACAGGGACGACACTGCCGGTCTTGTGTATTATTCATACGCAGAGCCTTGTCCATTATTCTCTGGGGAATGTCAGATCTCCTTATAAATAATTCAGGGCCCAGCGCCTGTGTGTTCGGAGGGGAACTTCACTTGCCCTTTCTCCCACAAAGCCCCGGTCAATGACGCAGTTGGCTGGAGCGAGACAAGGAAAGGGTTACTTAGGAATGACGTGCTCTAAAGCTTTAGTATTTATTATGACGCCTACTTTATTACTTAATATTGTCAGTACGCAGCGTCCAGTGTTGGAGTAATGGCTGAGGGTCTTGTGTATGTGTATATGCAGGTAACGAGCTGGTTAGGAGCGTCTAACTGGTCTGTAGGAGCCAGAACTCTTAATGGTTGGTAGGGGATCAAATACTTATTGCTCACTGCAAAATGCTAAATAAATTATATAATTTATACAATGTGATTTTCTGGATTTTATTTTTGATATTCTATCTCTCAATGCTAAAATTAACCTACCCTTAAAATTATAGATTGTTTATGTCTTTGTCAGTGGGCAAACTTACAAAATCAGCAAGGGATCAAATACTTATTTCCCCCACTGTATATATATATATATATATATATATATATATATATATATATATATATATACAGTAGCATAGCTACCGGGGGGTAGAGGGTGCGGGCCCACCCAGAGCTACGTTACTGTAACTGTATTGGCGCGCACAGGCGGGGGAGGGGGGAGCGGTGCCAGCAGTGGGCCCCCCCGCCGTCATCGGAAGATCAACTATACCGGCATTTAGCCAATACAGCTGATCGCATTGATGGGAGAAGGAGCGCTGCGCTCCTTCTCCCATCATCCCCCTGTCAGTGTCGGCGTCTGACTTCGCCGACACTGACAGCGGGCGCGATGATGTCACTGCCCGGCGCCCGCTGTCAGGAGATCAGCGGGAGCAGCGCAAGAACCAGGAAAAAGGTGATGAGTATTTTTTTATTTATTTTTTATGGGTGCTGCCGCCTTATTACAGGGTCTGCCTATGGGGATCTGCCTTATTACAGGGTCTGCCTATGGGGATCTGCCGCCTTATTAAAGGGTCTGACTATGGGGGTGCTGCCTTATTACAGGGTCTGCCTATGGGGGGCTGCCTCATAACAGGGTCTACCTATGGGGATCTGCCTCCTTATTACAGGGTCTGACTATGGGGGCTGCCTTATTACAGGGTCTGACTATGGGGGCACTGCCTTATTACAGGGTCTGCCTATGGGGATCTGCCGCCTTATTACAGGGTCTGCCTATGGGGGGCTGCCTTATTACAGGGTCTGACTATGGGGGCTGCCTTATTACAGGGTCTGACTATAGGGGTGCTGCCTTATTACAGGGTCTGACTATGGGGATCTGCCGCCTTATTACAGGGTCTGCCTTATTACAGGGTCTGCCTATGGGGGGCTGCCTTATTACAGGGTCTGACTATGGGGGCTGCCTTATTACAGGGTCTGACTATGGGGGCTGCCTTATTACAGGGTCTGACTATGGGGGTGCTGCCTTATTACAGGGTCTGACTATGGGGGCTGCCTTTTTACAGGGTCTGACTATAGGGATCTGCCGCCTTATTACAGGGTCTGACTATGGGGGCTGCCTTATTACAGGGTCTGATTATGGGGGTGCTGCCTTATTAAAGGGTCTGACTATAGGGGTGCTGCCTTATTACAGGGTCTGACTATGGGGATCTGCCGCCTTATTACAGGGTCTGACTATGAGGGCTGCCTTATTACAGGGTCTGACTATGGGGGTGCTGCCTTATTACAGGGTCTGACTATGGGGGTGCTGCCTTATAAAAAGGTCTGACTATAGGGGTGCTGCCTTATTGCAGGGTCTGACTATGAGGGCTGCCTTATTACAGGGTCTGACTATGAGGGCTGCCTTATTATAGGGTCTGACTAAGGGGGTGCTGCCTTATTACAGGGTCTGTGTCACGGGTCCTTCTCCGGTATCACACAATCAACAGAGCCAGTGAAGAGTGAACAATCCCAAGACCTTTATTTAGGCAAAAGTACAAAAGGTCCATATACGATCCACCACACAAAGGATAAAATATTCCAGAACACGAATGCCGTTCAGTTACAGAATAAAAGTCCAACAATCCAGCACAGAGGATAACAGTCCATATTCCCTTCTTTCTCTCTCTGACGTGCTGTCTTCACATCATGGTTCCACACGGGATCTGAATTCCCCCCAGCTCCTGTCCTCTCCTTATGCCCAGGAGTAGTCAGACAGGTTGGGGTGGTTTTCAGGCCTCCCACACCTGACAAAGGTGCCTGGTGGATTAAGGCACTACAGGGGGTCATTGATTCAACAAGCTAGTTCAATATGTCATTAGCATATTAGCAAACAGGTTTATTCACTGACCCTGTGGAGAGATAACAGTACAGGAATGTGGGGGCTGATATCAGATGACGAATAACAGCAATTCATCAATTGGAAAATAACTCGTACTACAAGAGAACACCATGATAATCAGTAAAATATAAATATACCCACATAACATATCACACCATCACAACCTCTCCCCCCTCATAATAAGTGAGCACGCCATTAGGTCTACACAGACCTCTGGCCTGCTCACTTTAGTCCACTTTGCTCCACTGTTTATAGTTCCTTGTACAGTGGCAGGGGTTGCAATAATCATGAGCACTTGTCCATAAATTCCCGGGTCCTGGCTTTATGGTCTTACCAGGCTTTTTGACTGGACTGGGCCGTTCGCTGATGTTCATTAGCCAAGGTAGCTAGCTGGGTGAGACAGTCTCTGAACTCTAGAACGTAGGGAATGATGGGCATTACGGTATCTGCAATATCTCCCTCCAATTGTTCTTTCAGAAGAAGGAGAGGCCCACGGAACTTCTGCTCCCACAAAATGACTTTGTAACTCCCCAATGTCATTTCCAAGGAGGATATCTGCAGGAAGTCCTCCCATAACTCCAATCCAACACAGTTTTTCTCCAAAACCAAAATCCAAACGTACCAAAGCTCGCTGTATATATTTGCGGACACCCCCCGCCAGGACAATGGGAATTCCCGGGCCCTGGTGAATTGCCTCGGGTCGAACCACATGGGGGTCAGCGACAGTCAGGAATGCCCCCGTGTCTCTAAATCCTGACACTTTGTATCCATCAATTAAGACATCCTGCAGGTGGCAATGCCGTTGCTTTGTATTTCTGATGGACAAAGGCAGGAGTCCGTATACTCCAGGAGGGGTATCTATGGTGCCGTGGTCAGTAGTCCACTCTGGTGGGGGTGGTGGTAGCTCTTCCTCAGGCAGGATGGAGTGCACAAGATGCACTGGACGAGGTGGGGCTGTGTGGGGCTCCCTCCTAATCCTTGAGGGACAGCCAGACTGCAAATGTCCAGGTTGTCCACACCCGTAACATCTCCTCTCTGTGATACCCCCAGGTCGTGGTCGGAACTGTTGGGGCCCAGGATTGTGAGCTGTGATTGTCATCGGCCTGCGGCTGGGTGGAAGGGCAGATATAATCGGAGGGGGACGGGGCGCGGGAGAAGGCCGTGGTTCATTGTCCAGAAGCCTCCTCCATTGAGGTCAGATAGTAAGGGCTTCATCGGCCAGGGCTGCAGCTCTATCCATGGTGCACGGCGTGCGCTCCCGGACCCATTCCAGTACCTCTGCGGGGCACTTGGCAAGAAATTGTTCTATAAGGAACGCCTGTATAACATCTTCCACAGAAAAGGCGTTTTCTGCTTCCAGCCATCTCCGACATGCCTGGGACATCTTATGTGCATACATCCTAAACGATCCTCCCGTAGTACATGGGAGGTCTCGGAACTTGGCCCTATATGAGTCTGGGGTGATAGCATGGTAATCCAGGATAGTCTGCTTTACAATGTTATAATCCCGATTCTGCTGTGAGTCAATGGTTCGGTAAGCCTCCGCCAGGCTACCGTTCAGGAGTCCCACTAACAAACGCATCCAGCCAGAGTGGGGCACCTCCATCACAGCACACTGCTGCTCAAAGTCCTTGAAGAACCCCTCCACATCTCCGGAAGCCTCATCAAATGGCTTAAACTCTGTCCGGGTGATCTTTACAGGCTCCCGGATCATTGGGTTTACATTCCACATTGCGTTACTCCCTCTTTCAAGCTCCATTGCTTCTTGTCTCCGCTGTGCCCGGCTGGCAGCCTCCTCCTTGTACTCCTGAGAGACGCCTGGGCCCAGAACCGCCATCTCTTCTTCGTACCACACCACCTACTGGCTTTTTTGGGTGGGGGTCCTCGTCTCCAGTGCTCGTCCTTCAGACATATGGGAGTAGGTGGTCTGGCTAGCACCCACCAGTAGATCAATTAAGGCCTCTTTAGTCAGTCCCTGGTAGTTCAGGCCCAGGTCTCTGGCTCTCTCCTGTAAACTGGATACAGTCCAATTTCTGTACTCTGTGGGTGGTTCTCCATTAGGTTATGCTCTGTTGATCCCGCTGCTTGCCACCAGTTGTCACGGGTCTTTCTCCGGTATCACACAATCAACAGAGCCAGTGAAGAGTGAACAATCCCAAGACCTTTATTTAGGCAAAAGTACGAAAGGTCCATATACGATCCACCACACAAAGGATAAAATATTCCAGAACACGAATGCAGTTAAGTTACAGAATAAAAGTCCAACAATCCAGCAGAGAGGATAACAGTCCATAGTCCCTTCTTTCTCTCTCTGACATGCTGTCTTCACATCATGGTTCCACACAGGATTTGATTCCCCCCCCCCCTGGCTCCTGTCCTCTACTTATGCCCAGGAGTAGTCAGACAGGTTGGGGTGGTTTTCAGGCCTCCCACACCTGACAAAGGTGCCTGGTGGATTAAGGCACTACAGGGGGTCATTGTTTCAACAAGCTAGTTCAATATGATATGTCATTAGCATATTAGCAAACACGTTTATTCACTGACCCTGTGGAGAGATAACAGTACGGGAATGTGGGGGCTGATATCAGATGGCGAATAAGGGTACCGTCACACAGTGCAATTTTGATCGCTACGACGGCACGATCTGTGACGTCGCAGCGATCGTATGATTATCGCTCCAGCGTCGTAGACTGCGGTCACACGTTGCAATCACGGCGCTGGAGCGATGCCGAAGTCCCCGGGTAACCAGGGTAAACTTCGGGTAACTAAGCGCAGGGCTGCGCTTAGTAACCCGATGTTTACCGTGGTTACCAGCGTAAAAGTAAAAAAAAACAAACCGTACATGCTCACCATCTAATGTCCGTCCGGTCCCTTGCCGTCCGCTTCCTGCTCTGACAGATCCGGCCGTACAGTGAGAGCAGAGTGCAGCGGTGACGTCACCGCTGTGATCTGCTCTCACTTTCCGGCCGGCAGACAGTCAGAGCGGGAAGCGGACGGCAAGGGACCGGACGGACATCAGATGGTGAGCATGTACGGTTTGTTTTTTTTTACTTTTACGCTGGTAACCACGGTAAACATCGGGTTACTAAGCGCGGCCCTGCGCTTAGTTACCCGATGTTTACCCTGGTTACAAGCGAACGCATCGCTGGATCGCTGTCACACACAACGATCCAGCGATGTCAGCGGGTGATCAAGCGACGAAAGAAAGTTCCAAACGATCTGCTACGACGTACGATTCTCAGCAGGATCCCTGATCGCTGCTGCGTGTCAGACACTGCGATATCGTAACGATATCGCTAGAACGTCACGAATCGTACCGTCGTAGCGATCAAAATTGCACTGTGTGACGGTACCCTAACAGCAATTCATCAATTGGCAAATAACTCGTATACAAGAGAACACCATGATAATCAGTAAAATATAAATATACACAAAAATGATACCCACATAACATATCACACCATCACATTCTGACTATGGGGATCTGCCGCCTTATTGCAGGGTCTGACTATGGGGTGCTGCCTTATTACAGGGTCACTGTGCTGTGTTCTCTTATATGTTCTGTAGGGCTGGTATCTACCACTGACTATATGGCGGTAATATCCATATTGGTCTTTATATAGAGATTTTCTTCAGTAACAGCTCGGTCATCTGCTGAGGTTCTCCTCCACTATTAGGGTGCATCACCGAGTTGTAATCAAGGTTACCTGGTTAGGGGCCCACTCAGAAGCTTCGCCCCCCTGAACCAAAACCCTAGCTTTGCCGCTGTGTGTATATATATATATATACTGTATATATATATATATATATATATATATATATATATATATATATAAAACCTTTGCAGCCTCACAGGTTGCACTGGTGGTATGTTGACCCTGCATGTAGTTGTGGCTACGCATATCAGAAATGTGCAGATTGCGGACTATAGAGAATCACCACATTGGCCCGGGCTATGGTTATGGTTAAGCAGAGGTGGTCTTAAAAATGTATTGCAATGTTGGTAAGCATGTGTTGCCTTGTGTGACTGGGCGCGGTAGTCAGGCATTGTGATTTTTTGTGCGCCTAGACTACACATATAAATTTAGCCAGAGGCTCAAAGCCTGAGGCTGCACGACTGAGAGATTCTCTGAGTCTGAGGACATAATTTTTAAGGATCAATATCTGCATCAATATCGACATACTTCTTGAGCAGAGTGGCAGTTACAGGCGGGCATTGATGTAGACAGCGATGTGAATTCACACAATGGGCCTAATCATTCATCAAAAGTGTTGAACAGCGACATTGTCTTCGTTGCCCATAGAAAAATGAAAGCTGAGCTGTGATTGGTTGCAATGGACAATCTGGGTGAGCTACACTTTACTATGTGTTGTTAATTATTGCCTCGCTACTGTACGCTTTTATGTAGCAGGTGGCAGATAGAGCCCATGGTCGGAGTATGTTCGGGCATCACATGAATCTCAAAATATTATCCTCTCCAACCACAGAGGCTGAGACCGTGAACAGGCATCCTTGTTTTAACCCTACATTTTAGATGTTTAACCCTTTAACTAGGCTCCTAATGAACTGTGTTAGGAAATTTGACATTTACCTTATTTCAAAAATGACTATAAACTTCCCTTTTTTAGGTAAATCCCACCACATTGAAGTCCCAGTCTTGGATCAGTTCAACAAAATTGGAATTATTGGGGGTTCAGCTCTTTGTAGGGTTTACTTCTTGTTGGCGCCTCCCTCATGTTCACGAGAAGATAAGAAGGTCTGTGGACTGACATACCAAGGGAGACCGAGTTTTGGGATTGACCCTGAACATAGACATGTGCGCTGCCCTGGTTTGATGTCCAGTCTCGTCCTCCGTGGCAGCTGCTCTTCACTTCTGCGCCTGGCATTGTAGGAGCAGCATCCAGGACAGGCAACTCTGGTGCCTACTAGGCCCCGCAATAATGTGATGTTGCATGAAGCTTGGTCAGTAGGCCTGAAGAGATGTGATGATGTCGTGGGACCTAGCACAATTAGACATACCAAAGATGCCAGGCACAGACGTGAAGTCTAGCTACACGAAAATCAGAAATGATCACCGCACCAGGGCAGCGCAAATCAAACCGCTCATTTCTAACTAAACAACATCGAGCAGCTTGCACTGTAATGGAAAGCATGCAGGATGCAAAATGTTTAAAAAAATTCTTGAAATGAAAAGCAAATAAACCAAATATAATTTTTTATTTTATTGTAAAAAAAAAGATACAAAAAATGTCCATAGTGGGTAAGACTACCACTTCCAAGTTCTCCCCCATTCTCTATAATGATGCTGCCTCTTCTTATTCTTATGGTTATTGACCCAGTCTTGACTGCATACAGGGCTTTATATTGATGAATGCTTTCTGACTTCCCCAACAGTCATGTAGGGCAACTCTTCTTCCAAGCCTAGCAGAGCTGTGCAACACGGGGAGGACTCTGGGTAAGTTGTCATGTCTTGTCGGAGGTTGTCTGTCCTTTGATGGATATAATGGGGGCTCTTTCTGCATTGTGCTGTGGCCCTGCCTCTGTTCTTGGCTGCAGCTTACACATTATAATGTTAATTATTATAAACAATAGGCTGATTGTAAGGAGTGAGGAGGCAGAGGCAGCAAGGCCCTGAATATTACTTCTGTAAGCCATGAAATGTACACATTATGTTTTCCCAAGTGCAGAAACCTACAGAAACAAATTTTGTCACATATTACTCAAAAGGATAATATTAATATATATACAGTATATACGGCTGGTTATACAGCTGCATCTTGTATATAGTGATATGGGCATGCTGGTATAACCTGGGTATATTCTGTATATAATTATATATGTACAGCTGGTATAAGTTATACATCTTCTGTATATAGTGATATGGAGCATGCTGGTATAACCTGGGTATATTCTGCATATAATTATATATGTACAGCTGGTATAAGTTATACATCTTCTGTATATAGTGATATGGAGCATGCTGGTATAACCTGGGTATATTCTGTATATAATTATATATGTACAGTTGGTATAAGTTATACATCTTCTGTATATAGTGATATGGAGCATGCTGGTATAACCTGGGTATATTCTGCATATAATTATATATGTACAGCTGGTATAAGTTATACATCTTCTGTATATAGTGATATGGAGCATGCTGGTATAACCTGGGTATATTCTGTATATAATTATATATGTACAGTTGGTATAAGTTATATATCTTCTGTATATAGTGATATGGAGCATGCTGGTATAACCTGGGTCTCTTCTGTATATAATTATATATGTACAGCTGGTATAAGTTATACATCTTCTGTATATAGTGATATGGTGCATGCTGGTATAACCTGGGTATATACTGTATATAATTATATATGTACAGCTGGTATAAGTTATATATCTTCTGTATATAGTGATATGGAGCATGCTGGTATAACCTGGGCATCTCCTGTATATAATTATATATGTACAGCTAGTATAAGTTATACATCTTCTGTACATAGTGATATGGAGCATGCTGGTATAACCTGGGTATATTCTGTATATAATTATATATGTACAGCTGGTATAAGTTATACATCTTCTGTATATAGTGATATGGAGCATGCTGGTATAACCTGGGTATATACTGTATATAATTATATATGTACAGCTGGTATAAGTTATATATCTTCTGTATATAGTGATATGGAGCATGCTGGTATAACCTGGGTCTCTTCTGTATATAATTATATATGTACAGCTGGTATAAGTTATACATCTTCTGTATATAGTGATATGGTGCATGCTGGTATAACCTGGGTATATACTGTATATAATTATATATGTACAGCTGGTATAAGTTATACATCTTCTGTATATAATTATATATGTACAGCTGGTATAAGTTATACATCTTCTGTATATAGTGATATGGAGCATGCCGGTATAACCTGGGTCTCTTCTGTATATAATTATATATGTACAGCTGGTATAAGTTATACATCTTCTGTATATAGTGATATGGAGCATGCTGGTATAACCTGGGTATATACTGTATATAATTATATATGTACAGCTGGTATAAGTTATACATCTTCTGTATATAGTGATAGGGAGCATGCTGGTATAACCTGGGTCTCTTCTGTATATAATTATATATGTACAGCTGGTATAAGTTATATACATTTTGTATATAGTGTAATGGAGCTTGCTGGTATAACCTGGGCATCTTTTGTACATAATTATATATTTAGAGTTGTAGAGTTGATATCTATGCACAGAATCCATAGGAAATTACCTAAGTTGAGTCATTTCTCCACTCATCTTATGGAGATCTCTGAGGTTTACCTCTAAGAGGCCAGTCGTTCCCTTGTTTCTTATAATATTTAGAAGATCTGATAAACCATTCTAGGACGATCTGTTCACACTATAAGCTGGGATTTATATATATTGTATACTTCAGAGTACATGCCATAACCTTTTTTTCATTTTTCCGTCAATATGGCCATGTGAGGGCTTGTTTTTTGCGGAATGAGTTGTACTTTTGAATGGCATCATTGGTTTTACCATATCGTGTACTGGAAAACATGAAAAAAATTCCAAATGCGGTGAAATTGCAAAAAAAGTGCAATTCCACAATAGTTTTTTGGATTATTTTTCATCATGTTCACTAAATGCTGAATCTGACCTGCCAATATGATTCTCCAGGTCATTACTAGTTCACACACAACCAAACATGTCTAGGTTCTTTTTTATTTAAGTGGTGAAAAAAAATTTCAAATTTGTAAAGAAAAAAAATGTTGCCATTTCCAAGACTGCAGCGTCTCCATTTTTCGAGATCTGGGGCTAGGTGAGGGCTTATTTTTTGCGTGCCAATCTGACGTTTTTATTGATACCATATTGGTGTGTATACGATCTTTTGGTCGCCCGTTATTGCATTTTATTGCAATGTTGCTACGACCAAAAAAACTTAATTCTGGTGTTTTGATTTTTTTCCTCGCTACGCCATTTACCGATTGGAATAATTCCTTTTATATATTGATAGATTGGGCGATTCTGAATGCGGCGATACCAAATATGTGTTTATTTGATTTTTTTATTTTTTTTAATTTGAATGAGCCTAATAGGGGGTGATTTGAACTTTTCTCGCACGCGCGAGAAACCATTTGACTGCGCGGGCGCGATATCTCACAGCGATCTGCGTCATCCATGTGAAGGACTGCGTGTAGCAGCCAAGGAAAGGGATGGAGTGAGTGAACTGAAGCCACGCCCATCGGGCCAGATGGACCTTATTAGCATACATCGCGGAAGAAATATAAAAGGTTTTTATGGGTGATACATGGGGAGTCAGGGGGTTACATAAGAATTTAGGAAATGCATAGCTGACACTGAGTAAAATGATATTTTTAGCTGGTAGGACAGAAAAGTGGTGACAGGTTCCCTTTACATTTATTGGACCAGTGATGAGGGCGGCCAGTGCTCGTGTTCGACTAGAGGCGAGACTGTGACTACTGGCCAGGAGTATGTATGACAAATACATACTCTCCAGTCCTGGTTGGAAATCGGCAAATCCCCGCAGCGTCCAGAGTGACTGCAGACTTATTGATTTGTACCTGAAGGAGCTGCAGAGTTCCCAAGCAGAGACTGGAGTATCTGTCCAAACGACCACAATAAGCCATGCACTCCATATAGGTGGCCTTTATTGAAGAGTGGGAAGAAAAGAGCCTTTACTTACACACAAAAATTTGTAAGGCTCATTTTGAGTTTACCAAAAGGCATGTGAGAAACTCCCCAAATGTATGGAGGAGGGTTCCGTGGTCAGATGAGACCAAAATTTAACTTTTTGGCCACCAAGGTGAACGCTATGTCTGGTGCCAAGCTAACACAGCTCATCATCCAAAGAATACCATTCCCACTGTGAAACATGGTGGTGGCAGCATCTTGCTGTGGGGATACATTTCATCAGCAGGGACAGGAAAAATGGTCCGAGATGAGGGGAAGGTGCGAAATCATGGATATTCTTGAGTAAAATCTGTTTCAGTGTCAGTGATTTGAAACTGGGATGGAGGTTCACCTTCCAACAAGACAATTGTTGAGGGAGGATCCAAAGTGATCCTTCACGGTTGACTCAGTGATTTTCAAATTGATCTACAGACCATTGCCGGAAACTGAAAATAACCAGACGGTGAGGTGTGTCTCTGTTTGGGGGGATCGAGCAGATCTCTGGCCCCCATTTATTGTGTATCACTTTTCATAATCATAGAAGTTATACTTCAACCAATCAGCATAAGAACACGCTCACAGTTCTTAACCTATAAGAATGCAGGAACAGACTACGTCAAAGTCTCGTAGAACAATACACCTTCAGTCTCATGTCCTGTCCAGGTTGAAACAATCAAGGTCTCATAACAGCTGTGAACTTTACCTAGTAACAAAATTTATCTTAAAACAGCAAGATAGAGTCGAAAAGCACAAAATGAAGCCTGCTTTAATTTTTCTTAGTTTAACCCTTTACACAATGACCCAATGCATAATGCTAAAGCAACACTCAACTGGTTGTAAATGTTTTGGAGTGGCCTAATCAAAGCCCATACCTTAATCCAATTGAGAATCTGTGGTCAGACTTGAAGATTGCTGCTCACCAGAGGAAATCATCGAACTTGAAAAAGATGAAGCAGTTTTGCCTTGAAGAATGAGCAAAAATCCCAGTGGCAAGATGTGGAAAGCTCATAGAGCCTTATTCAAAGTGACCTGCAGCTGTACTTGTACTGCAAATTGAGGCTCTGCAAAGTACTGACTTTAGGTGGATGAAAATGTATGCACACTGAAGTTTTCATCAGATTGCTTTTTATTAGGGGATTGTTTACAATAATAGGGGATGGGGAAAAACAAGCATATATTAGGCAAACAATGTATATAGAAAAAGAAGAATGAAAGGGAAAGCTAGGTAGATGGTAGAGAATGGGGAAAACGATAAAAGGGAAGCTATGGCAAAGGCAAAGAGTAACAAGGAAGATATACAGTATAGGTCACTAAGAACGCACTTTTATTTCAATTACTTTACTTATTTATATATGATAAAACTGATATAAAGCTGAAAAACTATTAAAACAATATATTTAAGATATATTTCTGATAATCTGGTCCAGTTTGATTACATATTTTGGGTAGCGGAGGCAGTGACCTTAGAGGGAAATTCTTTATTCCACAAATACCATCTGTTATTGTAATGCTGAAGGGAATTATTTCTCGTTACAAAAGAGAATTAAAATGCGTTGTGAGTTGAAACTGTATCAGTTACATATTCAATAGTTGGTATATTTGTAGATTTCCAATTAGTAGCTAATTACATTTTTATTACTGGTAATATAAGGGTATGTTTCCACCTTCAGGATGGCCGGCGGTTTGGACGGGATTTGATAAAATCCCCTCCACTATGCTGTAACATCTGGACGCTGCGTGTTTGACGTGCTGCTACAGCGTCCTAGATAAAGAAGCCTGCTTAGGCTATGTGCACACGTCAGGATTTCTGGCAGAAATTTTCCTGACAAAAAACGGACATTTCTGCCAGAAATCCGCATGCGTTTTTACCGCGATTTTACCGCGTTTTTGATGCGTTTTTTCCCAATGCATAGAATAGCGGGAAAAACGCGAAAAAAATCGCAAAATTAATGAACATGCTGCTTTTTTTACCGCGATGCGTTTTATTTGTGGAAAAAAACGCATCATGTGCACAAAAATTGCAGAATGCATTCTAAATGATAGGATGCATAATGTATGCATTTTTACTGAGTTTTTATAGCGTTTTTATCGTGAAAAAATGCGAAAAAGCCTGAACGTGTGCACATACCCTAACACAGTTAAACACTGGTGTCTCACTCACAGTTCTGCAGATTAGAAGGAAGTCTGGTATGGCTGCTTGGTTCTGTTGTAGCTGAGCCAAGCTTGTTGTGTTGAGCGCTTCGTTTAGTTTAACTAATCTATCTTCTTCAAGATCTGGGCGAGTCTCGTTCCCACTTTCAATGTTGAGAGATAACTAGTACCACAGTGTTATTTTCTCTCCCAAGTTACAGGTGTTCAGGGAGAACTACTCTAGATGTGCGATGCAACTCTTTCCTTTTGGACATCATCAATCCTGCAGTAGCCGTATTGTTAGGACACAGAAAAAGTCCTGCCAATCTCCCTCGGATATAAGGCTTCTCTCATTTCCTGCTTCTTGTCCAAAACCAACACACAGCAAACTTCAGGGGAGGAAGGACTAGTCCAAGTGCGCCCAAATCACAGAGGAACATGGTTTCTTAAAGTCACAGTGTCATTCAGTGCCAAGCAAGGGCTGACCCCCTACATCACAATAGAGATAGCAAAGAGATAGCAAAACACAAAAAAGACCTGTACACAGTGACTTCCCCAGCAGAATAGTGAGTGCAGTTGTGGAGTATAATACAGGATGTAACTCAGGATCACTACAGGATAAGTAATGTAATGTATGTGAGTCACCCCACAGGCTAGGGGTACTCGGTACCGGGCCCTGCGGTTCACAGGGGGATGTCACGGTGGCTGCGACCTGGTCCATGGCCCAGGGCGCCCATGTAAAAGGGAAAGGTCTTTAAAGGGATAGAGTTTATGTTCATGACGCCACCTGTGGTATTCGGTCAGGGTGACCGACGCTGCTTTAAGAGGTCCGCTGAGGTGATGTTATGGCAGCTAGATGGTATACCTTCCCACAGGTGAAGTATGTCCCCAGGGCGTCCCAGTGTGTAGACGGTGGATGGTGAGAGGCGCAGAGAAGAACGAGGGCACAAGGTTGCAGTCTCTTTACCTTTACTGAAGACTTCAGCATCCACAGTCCAGGGCACCAGGTCACAGGGCAGGCAGAGTCCGGCCGGTTTGGAGGCAAGTCCAGAGTTCCCTTGTCCAGGTGGAAATCAGTAGCATTCCCTTGTGCTGCGGTGGTGTAGTCCCTTACTGCCTATGGTTTCACATAAGGGTCTCACAGATGTGGTGTTTCGCTCTCTCTGTCCCCCGTATAGCATAGGACAAAACCCATATGACTGGTGACTTGAGCCTGTTTATAGGGTCTCGTAGATAACCCGGCTCTGTAGATGTCACCGTGCCTCCTGGGTGTAGGTGTGGACAGGTAATCTGCAATTAGCTGTCCTGCCGGTCTCTGAAATAAGGCGTAGAGGTCCTTACTCCCTCGGGGTTCCGGCTACCAGGATTCTGTGCCTCAGAAGGAGGCAGCCTGTTCGGGGCTGGTCCCCTTCTGGTATGCTCTCCTTTGCTTCGACTTCCTTCACGCTCGCTGAACAGGATAAGTAATATAATGTATGTACACAGTGACTGCACCAGCAGAATAGTGAGTGCAGCTCTGGAGTATAATACAGGATGTAACTCAGGATCAGTAAAGGATAAGTAATGTAATGTATGTACACAGTGACTCCACCAGCAGAATAGTGAGTGCAGCTCTGGAGTATAATGCAGGATGTAACTCAGGATCAGTAAAGGATAAGTAATGTAATGTATGTACATAGTGAAATCTGCATAATGTCAATTCTTGCAGCATATTTCACCTGTACTAATGGGAGAAAATACGTAACAAAAGCATGGCAAAAACATTGCCAAAAAATAAATGTGTTTTTTATTACGCAGCGTCCTTCCTGCCAACACATTAGGATATGGATTCGCTCCTGCAAATCCTGAATGTGTGCACATAGCCGTAGTCCCTGTCCTGGGAGCGTATCATTAACTCAAAGCTGAAAATAAAGATTACACAAAAACCATAAGACGAATTTCATCACCCAGGTATCATTTTAATCAGTATAACGGCACTGACCTGACACTGTCTGTAGGTTACTGTGCACAATCCTGCCGACAGGTTCACTTTAATATATATCTCACCTATTGTGTACTAAACCGTTGCGCCATTTTCTTGCATGTACTGTTCCTCTACTTTATCAGACTCCTGAACAGCACATCGTTGCCTAGTTTTAGAGTGTTGCACTTGAGCTTTTGTACTTATATATAGCCATATTTATGTTACCTTCAGGATTCTAGGAAAGTTGAGTAACAAATTTTTGGGACAGGCAATAGTGATCATCATATTGGAAATAATCCATGACCTCAAGACACTTTGTGTGAATTTTCTATACATGGTACAGGCTCCAGTTGGTTAAAAGCAGTTAAGAGTAGAAGAGAAAATTTCTGATTTAAAGCAGGTCTCTGAAAATCCCGGCGTGCTCTCTGCATAAATATCCAACATACATCCCGCCAGCAGCGCTCAGCTGTTCACCACAGAGACAATTCATTAATGGGACTTCGCCTCCGAGATATTAAGCAATAAAATGGTGATGAACGGTGTGCTATGGCCAGGGTGTCAGCATCCGCCGGGTTTGTTTTATGGAGAGCAGCCTGGCTGTAAGTTACCCATAAACCTCTGCTTTTACATTATGGTGTAGGATGGCATTAAAGAATTGTCCCAACAGGCCAAGACCACAAATTGAGTCTTTCTTAATGAAAATGATTGTAGGTTTTATATTAATATCTCCACTTTAGTATCTTTAGTTAGGATTTGTCTGTAGTTCCACAATTTCATGCACTGCAGCAGACCAATCCAACATTGAAATACAGTAAAGAGGGACACATAATGTGACGCACATAATGCACCGTGACAATTTCTATTTTACATCCCCATACAGAAATATTGTTAATGAAGAGTCCCGGTGGGCCCCTTTAACACATACCACAATTCATAATGTAAGGATATGGCAGAGAAATAAAGGTATAATACAATGCCAAAGATTTCACTTACTTCTTACATTACATGAGTGATATCTATTGTGCATTCTACATTAGCTCAGAAACCGGACAGTATAGTCCTCTATACAGAATAATGAGCCCCATATATTGCTCCAAACAGAATAATGAGCCCCATATATTGCCCCATACAGTATAATGGCCCCATATAGTGCTCCATACAGTATAATTGGCACCACATAGTCCTCTATACAGAATAATGAGCTCCATATATTGCTCCAAACAGAATAATGAGCCCAATATTATGCTCCATACAGAATAATGAGCCTCATATAATGCTCCATACGGAATTGACCCCATATAATGCTCCATACAGTATAGTGAGCCACATATAATTCTCCATACAGTATATGATGGGCCCCATCTATTGCTCCATACAGTATACTGAGTCCCATATATTGCACCATACAGAATGGGCCCCATACAGAATGTGCCCCATATAATACTCCTTACAGAATGGGTCCCATATACCGTAATGCTCCAAAAATAATTGGCCCCATAAGATGCTCCATGTATAATGGGCCCCATATAATGCTCCATATATAATTGGCCATATAAAATGCTCCATATATAATTAGTCCCATAAAATGCTTCATATATTATTGGCCCCATATACTGCTCCATATACATAATTAGCCCCATATACTGCTCCATATTGAATTGGCCACATAAGATGCTCCATATTAAATTGGCTCCATATTAAATTGGCCCCATATAATGCTCCCTATAGAATTGGCTTCATAAGATGCTCCCTATATTATTGGCCCCATAAGATACTCCATATAGAATTAGCCCCATATAATGCTCCATATATGGGCCCCTTCTGATGGTCCCCATATGTTGCTCCAAATAATAAAAAAAAAATGAAATACTCACCTCTCGTTGCTTGACGCTGCTCTGCTCTGGACTCCTCAGCGTTGATGTTTTCCTGCTCTCTGTGCTGCGACTGCTCAGGCAGAGGGCGCGCACTGGTGACGTCATTGCGCCCTCTGACCTGAATGTCACAGTCAGAGGATTGAAGATGCTGCAGTGCTGGAACCGGGAGGGGTAAGTATCGCAAGTGCCGGGGCCCGGAGCAGGCGGGGGGTCTACTCGCGGGGGCCGGCACTATAGCATGCCAGTGTCCCCGACGGCGAGTGGGCCCCCTGCCTGCTCAGGGCCCTGGCACTTGCCCGGGTGCGCCAGGTGCTGATGCCGGCCCTGCCTGAGGGTCCCTGCAGGATTTTTTGGGCTCTAACGAGATAGAAAGGTAAAGCAAGGATCTGTCAACATCTTGCTCCTCCATTATATTCAACTCTATCTATGTTTTGAAGACACAGGTGCAGTTGCAGGTGGAATATATAGTACCTCTGCCTTCTTGGGACAACTCCATAAACTTATGATTCAGGATCGCTGGGAGGTATATTGCAGCACTATCCTATATGGGAGGGACCTGCCACATAATTCATATTGTAATGTTATCCAAGAAATATGCTTCTTTCTCCACTTATGACATAACAAGAGGTGGAATGCATAGTCAGCTCACCGTATTCCAAGTACCTCAGGAAGTCCACGCATCGAGCCGCCCTGGTCGTGGGCATTTCTTGAGACAGAAATGCAAAGGAAAGATTCTCCAGTGCAGAAAGAAGTCCTGTATTCCCCGGGGATTCTTATTGGTGTACTAAACATGTCTTTTTACAAGAATCTACTATGTAATTGTCTAAGGGTCACTTCCGTCTGTCCTTCTGTCTGTCTGTCTGTCTATCACAGATTTTCATTGGTCGCAGCCTCTGTCTGTCATGGAAATCCAAGTCGCTGATTGGTCGCGGCAAAACGGCCACGACCAATCAGTGACCGGCACAGTCCGGCGGCAAAATGGCCGCTCCTTACTCCCCGCAGTCAGTGCCCGCTCCATATTCCCTCCCAGTCAGCGCTCACACAGGATTAACGGCAATATTAACGGACCACGTTATGCCGCGGTGTAACGCAGTCCATTAACGCTGCTATTAACCCTGTGTGACCAACTTTTTACGATTGATGCTGCCTATGCCTAAGTCATCATCTCACGAGACCGCAATGCACTCTTGGGACCAGAGCGCGCGAGGAGCATCGGTAAATGCTTCGCCTGGATCCGGGGCCAACGGAAGGTGAGTATATAACTATTTTTTATTTTAATTCTTTTTTTTAACAGGGATATGATGCCCACATTGCTATATACTGCGTGGGCTGTGTAATGTACTACATGGGCTGTGCAATGTACTGCGTGGGCTGTGCAATATACTACATGGGCTGTGCATTATACTACGTGGGCTGTGCAATGTACTATGTGGGCTGTGCAATATACTGCTTGGGCTGTGCAATATACTGCGTGGGCTGTGCTATATACTGCGTGGGCTCTGCTATATACTGCGTGGGCTGTGCAATATACCACGTGGGCTGTGCTATATACTGCGTGGGCTGTACAATATACTACATGGGCTGTGCAATATACTACATGGGCTGTGCAATGTACTATGTGGGTTGTGCAATGTACTACGTGGGCTGTGCAATGTACTACGTGGGCTGTGCAATATACTACGTGGGCAGTGCGATATACTACGTGGGCTGTGCGATGTACTACATGGGCTGTGCAATATACTGCGTGGGCTGTGCTATATACTACGTGGGTTGTGCTATATACTACGTGGGTTGTGCAATATACTACGTGGGCTGTGTTATACACTACGTGGCCTGTGTTATACACTACGTGGCTGTGCTATATACTCCATGGGCTGTGTTACATACTACCTGGCTGTGCTATACTCCATGGGCTGTGCTATATACTCCGTGGCTGTGCTATATACTCCGTGGCTGTGCTATATACTACGTGGCAGTGCTATATACTACGTGGCTGTGCAATATACTACATGGCTGCTATTTACTACGTGGGCTGTTATATACTACGTGGCTGTGCTATATACTATGTGGCCAGCCATGAACAATCAGCGACAGGCGCAGTCCGGCCGCGAATTGGCGCGGGATTTGAACCACACTTCGCTAATTGGTCGCGGCCGGCCGAATCCTGTCTATTCAATGTATTATTCTAAAATCTTCATAAATAAACTACATACAGATTCTAGAATACCGGATGCGTTAGAATCGGGCTACCATCTAGTATAGAATAAACGTGAAGTTTTATTATTCTTTCTACGCTGGAAAATCTTTCCTTTAATTTTCTCCACTTATGAGCCACTCCCCACCTCCTGACCTCATCAATCACTCTGAAAAACTGTTGAAAATCCATCTTAGCAAATAGGTCTACAGTGATCAGATTACAGCCGCCTATTCAAATATATTGAGTAAAGAGGGGAGAGGAGCAGTTAGGAATCGCTCACACTTGCTTATAAATACACTGAGTACAATGCGATAAAAAAAAAATCACATTTCACTTGCATCAATGTTATTCAAATGAGACAGTGTTTATCTGCAAGTTTTTCCTCAGCTGGATGAAACCAGCAAAGGGAAAGCAGACAGCTGTGGGCTTATATTATCAGGCTGGGAAAGTCCATGGAAATAGGGCCCCTCACAACTTAAAAATACAAGCAAGCAGCTACCCCAGAAGTGGTACATTACATTAGATGCGCCAATTCTGGTTCTTCATCTTTGCTCTTCCTGATTGCCCTGGTGCATTGGCGACCAGGGTAATTTTAGTTGGGGTTGGTGTCAGCTGTGATTAGTCCAAGAACACAGCTGACATTAAGCCTTGGTGTTAGTACTGGATAGGTGTCTATCAGATACCCTCATTACTAACCCAGTAATAAAAAGTAATAAACACACAAAAATACTTTATTTAAAAAAACACTCCCCGACACGTTTTCTCTTTCACCAGTTTATTAAAAAAAAATAGAAGAATAACTATGCAGGTCCAAAGTAGTCTAGGGAATCTGACACAGGCCACAAATGGAAACCCGCAAAAAATAAGAAGAGAGAAATTAGTCCAGCGCTTCCCACAATGTTCCCAGATTCTGACTTGTTCTGTGGCTCCATAGGCTTTAGAAGCAGCCACTCCCAGCTCACAGTGCGTGCCGCAAGACCTGATGGCTCTGAAGAGTGGTGCAGTCAGTCACGATAACGCTCATCAGAGTCGCCGAGTCATGCTGCCCTCTGTAAGATCCAATGAGCGCTATCGATGAACTCTGATGAGTGTTATTTTTACTCATAATAATATACCCCCACATTGCTCTTTTCCATAATAAACTCAGACACACGTCCCATCTCCATAATATACCTCCTCACAGCCCCATTTGCCAATGGATTGAACAGGTCTCAGCCTCATGTGTTGGTAGTTTTTGGGCATGCAACGGGTTAAAGAGCAACCGTATTAGATTTCCAGATTAATTGCCCCCTTTTCTCCCAATTCCCATTCCACCGTCCCACCCACTGATCTCTCTGCAGCTTTGAAAGAGACAGGAAAATCCTTGGGGTCAACCTTCCCGTCAGCTTTATCTGTGGAGAGGCCCCAGCGTATATCTGCTATTTTTATCACACTCCCATATAAGGAGAGCAAGATATAACAAATCCTTTTTAATAAGCATATAAAGGTCATAGCGCAGGGCCACACTCCGCTCTCTTTACTCAGTCCCATTAAGATGTGTTTATATTGATTTGGTTTAGGTTTTAGCTAATCTCCCTCATTTGGATTAGGCAATGTTAAATGTTCTCCAAAAGGCAGAATCTTAAAGGGACAGCGAAGTGATTGCAGAAATCTGCCTTTCCTGTGCTAGAGAAGTGAGTAAGAGTGAAGTTCCTGTCAAATCACTATTTCCTGTACTGATCGAAGTGATTGTGGAGCGCCCCCACATGTAAGGGCAATGGGGTACTCGGTACTGGGTCTATCTCTCTCGGTACTGGGAATGTCACGGTGGCCCGACCCGGTCCGTGGCCCTTCTGAGGGGCGTCCACTTAAAGGTGTAGTTGTTTGTACGGTGTTCGTGACGCCACCTGTGGTATCCGGTCAGGGTGACCGACGCTGCTAGGGGTCCGCTGGGGTGATGGAATAGCAGCTAGATGATATACCTTCCCGCAGGTGAAGTATGTCCCCAGGGCTTCCCAGTTGTATAGGTGGTGATGATTGATGTCGTAAGGCGCAATGAATAACGAGGACACAAGGTTGCAGTCTCTTTACCTTTTACTGAAGACTTCAGAGTCCACAGTCCAGAGTACCGTTCACAGGGCTGGCTGAGTCTGGCTGGTCCGAAGGCACATCCAGAGTTCCCTTATGCAGGTGGAAATCAGTAGCCTTCCTACTAGCGCCTGTGTGTTGTAGTACCACCCTGCTGAGCACCACAGGATAGTCCTCACAACCTTCGTGGATGTTTCTGATGTTCTTTCTCTCTCTGTCCCCCAGATGATATGGATAGGACAACCCGTATGACGGGGTAGGCCTGGAGCTATTTTATAGGGACCCTAGAGATGCCCCTCTCCCACAATTTGCCTCCGTGTCTTTATAGGTATTAAGGTCGGGCAGCTAACTTGGAATCAACTGTCATGCCGGTCTCAAAAGTGTGACGTTCTAGACGAACGGAGAGAGAGTGGACCCTCAAGGTCACGGTGCAGACGGGCCCAAGGACGAGCGACCCCGGGGAGGAGCTACCCCTATACAGGGATAGTGGGGAACAGGCCCAAGGGGGTCAGCACCGCAACAGCTGGTACAAGAGGGACGGCTCAGAAAAGGACGGAGGAGAGGGTAATAAATCAAGGCTGAAAAGAGAGAGGTAGGGAGACGAGGTACGGAACAAAAGAGACTGGACTGAAACAAAAGGACACGGGGGAGCAAACAGGGAAATAGCCAAAAATGACAGAAGCTAGACGTGAGCAGGCAGGAAGGGAACAAGACCTAACACCGAGCACAAAAGCACAACAGTAATCAGGCGCCGCCATTATGGAGAGGACACCAGATAAAGGTAAAGGAATCACCTGATTGGTGGAGGTTGAACAGGCAAGGACGCGGAAGGGGTTAAGTAGGAGGAAGAGCGCGCGCCCGCGACCTAAGGCGCATGTGCGGCGCAGACGCCGGCCGGAGGAAGGAGGAAGCACGGACGCCATGCTGAAGACCCCCAGCAGCAGCAAGAGAGACCGGAGTAGCGGCGCGATGCCCAGGGAGGGGGGCAGGACCGCGGCGGGAGGAGCCGATGGAGGAAGCGGCCGCAGCGTCAGGAGCGGCAGGTATAACAAAAAGTAATGCGTAGAGCCAATTACTCCCTCGGTGTTCCGGCCACCGGCTACGCGCCTCAGAAGGAGGCTGCCGATCTTGGGGCAGAACTCCTCCCGGTATTATCTCCTTGTGCTGTGACTTCGTTTCTCACTCACCACAATATATTTCGCTTCGTGTCCTTTCTTAGGATGCTGCCGCAATGAAGTGCAGGCACGGCTCCGTAACGTTCTATCTCGTGCTTGGCCTCTGTCAGGATCCCACCCCTGACAGGGACCTCTGTCTGCAGCTCAGATGTTCCTCCTACTCCCCCTGTCTGCCTGACAGGTCCTCTCTGGGTCTAACCCAGGCAGGTTCTGACTGACTTCCTATCCAACCCACCAGTTTTACCCGTGTGTGAGGAGTGCCCTAGTAAATAGAACCTTTGCTCCCCCTGGTGGACTGGAGTGTGAAGTGTAGTGTGGGACTGTGATACCTGGTCAGGTGAACTCCTTTAGTACCATCAGACGTAACATCACTCCCCTGTTATGACCCCAATGGCAGAGGGTCTCAGAAATAATTACTAAGTCTGCAAACACAAAAAACCAGCTCATAGGGCAGTGGTAACTGAGCTGACCATATATCTAATCCTAGCACCACAAATAGCAGCAGCCGGGGAACGTGCCTACGTTGGTTCTAGACGTCTCGCGCCAGCCGGAGAACTAACTAACCCTAGAAGGGAAAAGAAAGACCTTTCTTGCCTCCAGAGAAAAGACCCCAAAAGTTGGATACAAGCCCCCAACAAATAATAACGGTGAGGTAAGAGGAAAAGACAAACCTAAGAATGAGCTAGGTATTTAGCAAAGAGAGGCCCACTAGCTAATAGCAGAATATAGTAAGATGACTTATATGGTCAGCAAAAACCCTATCAAAATATCCACGCTGGATATTCAAGAACCCCCGAACCGTCTAACGGCCCGGGGGGAGAACACCAGCCCCCTAGAGCTTCCAGCAAAGTCAGGAATCACATTTAGTACAAGCTGGACAAAAATAAGAGCAAAGCAAATAACCAAAAAACAAAGAAGCAAGACTTAGCTTAATTTTGCACGAACCAGGACCAGCAGACAGGAGCAAACAGAAAGGATCTGATTACAACGATGCCAGGCACTGGACTAAGGATCCAGGAAGTTTATATAGCAACACCCCTGGGCTAACGACCCAGGTGGGTGCCAAACTGAGGAAAGACAATCCCAGAGTCATATCACTAGTAACCACAAGAGGGAGCCAAAAAGTCTAATTCACAACAGTACCCCCCCCTTAAGGAGGGGTCACCGAACCCTCACCAAGACCACCAGGGCGATCAGGATGAGCAGCGTGAAAGGCATGAACTAAATCGGCCGCATGCACATCAGAAGCAACCACCCAGGAATTATCCTCCTGACCATAGCCCTTCCACTTGACCAGATACTGAAGCCTCCGTCTGGAGAGACGAGAATCCAAGATCTTCTCCACCACGTACTCCAACTCGCCCTCAACCAACACCGGAGCAGGAGGCTCAACAGAAGGAACCACAGGTACAACGTACCGCCGCAACAAAGACCTATGGAACACGTTGTGAATGGCAAACGACACCAGAAGATCCAAGCGAAAGGACACAGGATTAAGGATTTCCAATATCTTGTAAGGACCGATGAAGCGAGGCTTAAATTTAGGAGAGGAGACCTTCATAGGAACAAATCGAGAAGACAGCCATACCAAATCCCCAACACGAAGTCGGGGACCCACACCGCGGCGGCGGTTGGCAAAACGCTGAGCCTTCTCCTGTGACAACTTTAAGTTGTCCACCACATGATTCCAGATCTGCTGCAACCTATCCACCACAGAATCTACCCCAGGACAGTCAGAAGGCTCCACATGTCCCGAGGAAAAACGAGGATGGAAACCAGAGTTGCAGAAAAATGGCGAAACCAAAGTAGCGGAACTAGCCCGATTATTAAGGGCAAACTCAGCCAACGGCAAGAAGGTCACCCAATCATCCTGATCTGCCGAAACAAAACACCTCAAATAAGCCTCCAGAGTCTGATTAGTTCGCTCCGTTTGTCCATTGGTCTGAGGCTGAAAGGCAGACGAAAACGACAAATCAATGCCCATCCTAGCACAAAAGGATCGCCAGAACCTGGAAACAAACTGGGATCCTCTGTCAGACACAATATTCTCAGGAATGCCGTGTAAACGAACCACATTCTGAAAGAACACAGGAACCAGATCGGAAGAGGAAGGCAGCTTAGGCAAAGGCACCAAATGGACCATTTTAGAAAAGCGATCACATACCACCCAGATGACAGACATGCCCTGAGACACCGGGAGATCTGAAATGAAATCCATCGAAATGTGTGTCCAAGGCCTCTTCGGGACAGGCAAGGGCAAGAGCAACCCGCTGGCACGAGAACAGCAAGGCTTAGCTCGAGCACAAGTCCCACAGGACTGCACAAATGACCGCACATCCCGTGACAAGGAAGGCCACCAAAAGGACCTAGCCACCAGATCTCTGGTGCCAAAAATTCCCGGATGCCCTGCCAACACCGAGGAATGAACCTCGGAAATGACTCTGCTGGTCCACTTATCAGGAACAAACAGTCTGTCAGGTGGACAAGAGTCAGGTCTACCAGCCTGAAATCTCTGCAACACACGTCGCAAATCAGGAGAAATGGCCGACAAGATAACTCCCTCTTTAAGAATACCAACTGGCTCTGCGACCCCAGGAGAGTCAGGCACAAAGCTCCTTGAAAGAGCATCAGCCTTCACATTCTTTGAACCTGGTAAATACGAGACCACAAAGTCAAAACGGGAGAAAAACAATGACCAGCGGGCCTGTCTAGGATTCAGGCGTTTAGCAGACTCGAGATACATCAAATTTTTTGTGATCAGTCAAGACCACCACACGATGCTTAGCACCCTCGAGCCAATGACGCCACTCCTCAAATGCCCACTTCATGGCCAGCAACTCCCGATTGCCAACATCATAATTCCGCTCAGCAGGCGAAAACTTCCTAGAGAAGAAAGCACATGGTCTCATTACCGAGCAACCAGGGCCTCTCTGCGACAAAACGGCCCCTGCCCCAATCTCAGAAGCATCCACTTCGACCTGAAAGGGAAATGAGACATCAGGCTGGCACAAAACAGGCGCCGAAGTAAACCGGCGCTTCAACTCTTAGAACGCCTCCACGGCTGCAGGAGCCCAGTTAGCAACATCAGAACCTTTCTTGGTCATATCCGTCAAAGGTTTAACAACGCTAGAAAAATTAGCGATAAAACGACGGTAGAAGTTAGCAAAACCCAAGAACTTCTGAAGACTCTTAACTGACGTGGGTTGAGTCCAATCATGAATAGCTCGGACCTTGACTGGGTCCATCTCCACAGCAGAAGGGGAAAAAATAAACCCCAAAAAGGGAACCTTCTGTACTCCAAAGAGACACTTTGAGCCCTTAACAAACAAAGCATTCTCACGCAAAACCTGAAACACCATCCTGACCTGCTCCACATGTGAGTCCCAATCTTCAGAGAAAACCAGAATATCATCCAGATAAACAATCATAAATTTATCCAGATACTTCCGGAAAATATCATGCATAAAGGACTGAAACACTGAGGGAGCATTAGAGAGCCCAAAAGGCATCACCAAGTACTCAAAATGACCTTCGGGCGTATTAAATGCTGTCTTCCATTCATCTCCTTGCTTAATGCGCACAAGGTTGTACGCACCACGAAGATCTATCTTGGTGAACCACTTGGCACCTTTAATCCGGGCAAACAAGTCCGACAACAGAGGCAAAGGATACTGAAATTTAACAGTGATTTTATTCAGAAGCCGATAGTCAATACAAGGTCTCAAAGATCCGTCCTTCTTGGCCACAAAAAAGAATCCCGCACCAAGAGGGGAAGAGGATGGACGGATATGCCCCTTCTCCAGAGACTCCTTGATATACGATCGCATTGCGGCATGCTCAGGTACAGACAGATTAAATAGTCTTCCCTTAGGAAATTTACTACCTGGAATCAAATCTATGGCGCAGTCACAGTCCCTATGAGGAGGCAGAGCACTGGACCTGGACTCGCTGAATACATCCTGATAATCAGACAAATACTCAGGAACTTCCGAAGGAGTAGAGGAAGCAATAGACACCGGCGGGGAATCAGCATGAATTCCCTGACAGCCCCAACTTGACACAGACATTGCCTTCCAATCCAAGACTGGATTGTGGGTCTGTAACCATGGCAGACCCAAAACGACCAAATCATGCATTTTATGTAGAACAAGAAAACGAATCACCTCCCGATGTTCAGGAGTCATGCACATGGTTACCTGCGTCCAAAACTGCGGTTTATTTTCCGCCAATGGCGTAGCATCAATACCTCTAAGAGGAATAGGATTTACCAACGGTTCAAGAACAAAACCACAGCGCTTGGCAAATGACAGATCCATAAGACTCAGGGCAGCACCTGAATCCACAAACGCCATAACAGGGTAAGAAGACAATGAGCAAATTAAAGTCACAGACAAAATAAATTTAGGTTGCAAATTACCAATGGCGACAGGACTAACAACCCTTGTTAGGCGCTTAGAGCATGCTGATATAACATGTGTAGAATCACCACAGTAAAAACACAACCCATTCTGACGTCTATGATTTTTCCGCTCATTTCTAGTCTGAATTCTATCACATTGCATTAAATCAGGTGTTTGTTCAGACAACACCACCAGAGGATTAGCGGTTTTGCGCTCCCGCAAACGCCGGTCAATTTGAATAGCCAGCGCCATGGAATCATTCAGACTTGTAGGAATGGGGAAACCCACCATCACATTCTTAATGGCTTCAGAAAGGCCATTTCTGAACTTTGCGGCCAGAGCACACTCATTCCACTGAGTAAGCACGGACCATTTCCGAAATGTTTGGCAATACACTTCAGCTTCATCCTGGCCCTGAGAAATAGCCAGCAAGGCTTTTTCTGCCTGAACTTCAAGATTGGGTTCCTCGTAAAGCAATCCGAGCGCCAGAAAAAACGCATCAATATTTGCCAATGCCGGATCTCCTGGCGCTAGCGAGAAAGCCCAATCCTGAAGGTCGCCCCGTAAAAAAGAGATAACAATTTTAACTTGCTGAGCTGAATCTCCAGATGAACGGGGTCTCAGAGATAGAAACAATTTATAATTATTCCTGAAATTCCTAAACTTAAATCGGTCTCCAGAAAACAGTTCAGGAATAGGTATTTTAGGTTCAGACATTGGACTACTGGTAACAAAAACCTTGTATGCCCTGCACACGAGCAGCAAGCTGGTCTACACTTGTAATCAAGGTCTGGACATTCATGTCTGCAGCAAGCACAAGCCACTCAGAGGTAAAGGGGAGGAAGAGAGGAAAAAAAAAAAAAAACCTCAGAATTTCCTTTCTTATTATCCCACTTTTGCAATGCATTAAACATTCAATGTTGGCCTGGCATACTGTTATGACCCCAATGGCAGAGGGTCTCAGAAATAATTACTAAGTCTGCAAACACAAAAAAACAGCTCATAGGGCAGTGGTAACTGAGCTGACCATATATCTAATCCTAGCACCACAAATAGCAGCAGCCGGGGAACGTGCCTACGTTGGTTCTAGACGTCTCGCGCCAGCCAGAGAACTAACTAACCCTAGAAGGGAAAAGAAAGACCTTTCTTGCCTCCAGAGAAAAGACCCCAAAAGTTGGATACAAGCCCCCAACAAATAATAACGGTGAGGTAAGAGGAAAAGACAAACGTAAGAATGAGCTAGGTATTTAGCAAAGAGAGGCCCACTAGCTAATAGCAGAATATAGTAAGATGACTTATATGGTCAGCAAAAACCCTATCAAAATATCCACGCTGGATATTCAAGAACCCCCGAACCGTCTAACGGCCCGGGGGGAGAACACCAGCCCCCTAGAGCTTCCAGCAAAGTCAGGAATCACATTTAGTACAAGCTGGACAAAAATAAGAGCAAAGCAAATAACCAAAAAACAAAGAAGCAAGACTTAGCTTAATTTTGCACGAACCAGGACCAGCAGACAGGAGCAAACAGAAAGGATCTGATTACAACGATGCCAGGCACTGGACTAAGGATCCAGGAAGTTTATATAGCAACACCCCTGGACTAACGACCCAGGTGGGTGCCAAACTGAGGAAAGACAATCCCAGAGTCATATCACTAGTAACCACAAGAGGGAGCCAAAAAGTCTAATTCACAACACTCCCCCTGGTGGAAGAGCGACATTACTGCAACGACCAGGACTCTGGGGCGCTGCAATTGCTGAAATCTGCCTTTCCTGTGCTAGAGAAGTGAGTAAGAGTGAAGTTCCTGTCAAATCACTATTTCCTGTACTGATCGTGAGTTACATCTTGTATTATACTCCAGAGCTGCACTCACTATTCTGCTTGTACAGTCACTGTGTACATACATTACATTACTTATTCTGTTCTGATCCTGAATTACATCCTGTATTATACTCCAGAGCTGCACTCGCTATTCTGCTGGTGGAGTCAATGTGTACATACATTACATTACTTATCCTGTACCGATCCCGAGTTACATCCTGTATTATACCCCAGAGCTGCACTTCCTATTCTGCTGGTGGAGTCACCGTGTACATACATTACATTACTTATCCTGTACTGATCCTGAGTTACATCCTGTGTTATACTCCAGAGCTGCACTCACTATTCTGCTGGTGGAGTCACTGTGTACATACATTACATTACTTATCCTGTACTGATCCTGAGTTACCTCCTGTATTATACTCCAGAGCTGGACTTCCTATTCTGCTGGTTGAGTCACCGTGTACATACATTACATTACTTATCCTGTACTGATCCTGAGTTACAGCCTGTATTATACTCCAGAGCTGCACTCACTATTCTGCTGGTGCAGTCACTGTATACATACATAACATTACTTATCCTGTACTGATCCTGAGTTACATCCTGTATTATACTCCAGAGCTGCACTCACTATTCTGCTGGTGCAGTCACTGTGTACATACATTACATTACTTATCCTGCACTGATCCTGAGTTACATCCTGTATTATACTCCAGAGCTGCACTCACTATTCTGCTGGTGGAGTCACTGTGTACATGGAGCGGCCCCCAAACGCAGGATGGCGGGGTACTCGGTACCGGGTCTATCGGTTCTGAGGATGTCACGGTGGCCTGACCCGGTCCGTGTTCCTGCTAAGGGGTGCCCAATAAAAGGTGTAGGGGGTGGTGTAGGTCGCAGTAAATAACGAGGACACAGGGTTGCAGTCTCTTTACCTCTTTACTGAAGGCTTCGGCATCCACTATCCAGAGCACTGTTAACAGGGCTGGCTGAGACTGGCCGGTCCGAAGGCACATCCAGAGTTCCCTTTGCAGGTGGAAATCAGTGCCTACCTACTAGCGCCTGGGTGTTGTAGTACTTCCCTGCTGAGCACCACGGGATAGTCCTCACAACTGTCGTGTATGTTTCTGTTCTTTCTCTCCGTCCCCCAGATGATATGGATAGGACGCACCCGTATGACGGGGTAGGCCTGGAGTTATTTTATAGGGACCCTAGAGACGCCCCTCTCCCACAATTGCCTCCGTTGTCTTCATTAGGTGATTTAGGTGAGGCAGCCAACCTAAAATTAACTGCCCTGCCATTGGTTTGAAGTAATGCGTGGAGCCCAATACTTCCTCGGCGTTCCGGCCGCCGGCTACGCGCCTCAGTAGGATGTTGCCGATCTCGGGGCACGACTCCTACTGGGTCTATCGCCTTTGTGCTGTGATCTCGTTTCTCACTTCTCCACAATATACCTCGCTTCGTGTCCTTTCTTAAGATGCCGCCGCAATGAAGCGCAGGCGCAGCTCCGTAACGATCTGTCCTTTTCGCTAGGCCTCTGCCAGGATCCCACCCCTGACAGGGACCCCCCTGAATCTTCCCAAGCAACCTCTTCTCTCACTAGATGTTACCTGGGCAAAACCCAGTCAGCTTCTCCCTAACTTTCTATCCAACCCCCAGTTTTACCAAAGTGTGAGGAGTGGCCTAATACATAGAACCCTTTGCTCCCCCTAGTGGCCGGAGTGTGAAGTGTAATGTGTGACTGTGATACCTGGTCAGGTGAACTCCTTTAGTGCCATCAGACGTACCATCACTCCCCTTAGTGGCGGAGCGTCAGTACTGCAACGACCAGGACTCTGGGGCGCTGCATACATACATTACATTACTTATCCTGTACTGATCCTGAGTTACATCCTGTATTATACTCCAGAGCTGCACTCACTATTCTGCTGGTGGAGTCACGGTGTACATACATTACATTACTTATCCTGTACTGATCCTGAGTTACATCCTGTATTATAGCTCAGAGCTGCACTCACTATTCTGCTGGTGGAGTCACTGTGTACATACATTACATTACTTATCCTGTACTGATCCTGAGTTACATCCTGTATTATAGCTCAGAGCTGCACTCACTATTCTGCTAGTGGAGTCACTGTGTACATACATTACATTACTTATCCTGTACTGATCCTGAGTTACATCCTGTATTATAGCTCAGAGCTGCACTCACTATTCTGCTAGTGGGGTCACTGTGTACATACATTACATATCATGTACTGATCCTGAGTTACATCCTATATTATACGCCAGAGCTGCACTCACTATTCTGCTGGTGGAGTCACTGTGTACATACATTACATTACTTATCCTGTACTGATCCTGAGTTACATCCTGTATTATACTCCAGAGCTGCATTCACTATTCTGCAGAGTTGTACTCAATATTCTGCAGGTTTCTGATTTTATACAGTACTGTGCAAAACGTTTTGGAAAAAATTTAGCAAAGTAAGAATGCTTTCAAAAATTAAAGTGTTAATAGTCTATTTTTTATCAATTATCAAAATGCAAAGTGGAGGAACAAAAAAGAAATCTAAATCACATCAGCATTTGGTGTCACCTCCCTTTGCCTTCAAAGCAGCACCAATCCTTCAAATAACACTTCTACAACGTTTTTGAAGGATCGCAGCAGGGAGGTTGTTCCAAACATCTTGGAAAAGTAACCACAGATCTTCTGTGGATGTCGCTTGTGTAAATCCTTCTGTCTCTTCATGTGATCCCAGATAGGCTGGATGATGTGAGGTCAGGGCTCTGTAGGGCCGTATCATCACTTCCAGAACTCTATGTTCTTCTTTATGCTGAAGATTGTTTTCAAAGGGGTCTAGTGTGCGCGGTCGTCCAGTGGGCGCAGCCATCCAGTGGATGCGGCATCGCCCAATACGCTTGTATAGAGCGAAGCTGCGCCCACTAGATGACTTCTGCCCGGGAGTATGCATATACATCAACGCTGTTCCCGCCTCAGAAACGGACAAATACTGGCAGCACACAGTTTAAAAAATCTGGAGTTTCAAAAGTCTGCAGACTTTGTCTGTATGTTTGTGGTCTTTGTACTGCTGCAGAATACATTTGGAGCCTATCAGACGCCTCCCTGATGGTATTACATGATGGTTAAGTATCTGTCTGCATTTCTCCAAGCAGTAGATGGGTGTAGCTGGTCCCACTGGTTGCTGCCAGTTCTGAGCTGATGGCCCTGCTGGACATTTTCCAATTTCAAAGGTAAGTATGATGTGTCTTTCATCTGCTGCACTAAGTTGTTTTGGCCAACCACTGTGTGTATCATCAGAGAGGCATTTGATTGACTCCAAATGTAGCAGCAGAACAATGACCCCAAACATATAGACAATGTAATTAAGAAATATCTTCTTCTTCTGAAGAACACTGATTTCACAACTCTGTTGTTGGAATACCTGGGGCCAGGTACTCCATTCCTGCCCCTAACACTAGTGGCGCCCTAGCTATCCCTGCTCCCCAGATTACTTCTGATTGTGAAGACTCCGGGGCTGTGTACCTTGTTGAACTCCTGAATCAGCCCTATATCGGTCCCCCTCCCCTACCCAGGAAAGTGGGGAGTAATAGTATATGAATGTACATAGACGACACAGAGCCGAGTATATATAGGAGAGGGGAGTGGTGAATACTGAACAGCTGAGATCATTCAAGCAGGAAGGTTTCAGAGACTCTAAACTTAAGTTTAACCCCTGAACTGCTAATGGAAACCTGCACCGTTTAATATGAAGGGGTAGTGCTTCTAAGGAGTACGTGAAATCAGACCCTGCGGTCTTCTGGCCCCTTTCTGTCAGAGTAAACCAGTGACAACTGAGTCCTGGAAGTGATGATCTGGCCCCCACAGAACCCTCATCTCAACATCATCAAGTCTATCTAGGATGTTGATGAAAAGACTAAAGGATTTGTGCTTGCAACATCCACAGAAGATCTGTGGTTAGTTCTCCAAGATGTTTGGATCAACATCCCTGCTGAGATCCTTAAAAACTGTGTGCAAGTACCTAGAAGAAGTGATGCTACTTTTAAGACATAGGGTGTACACACCAAATATTGATTTGATTGTCACCCAACTTTCTTAATACCAGATACAACCAAAAACTGAACAAGTAGAATTTTTATCACCTGATAGAAGGCAGGGTGAAGAGTCTTTATTTTATTATAATTAGTCATACATTGTTAAGTAGAGACACCCCCCTGTCTTATATAATTCCGCTATGTATACAGTATTATATGATAACATATCAGATCCTGTTCCTTTAACTCTCCTAGATGAGTAAATATAAGTAATTTGTGACACTGCATCACACATATTGTTGGGAAGTTAATTAAGCCTAACTGAGAATAATTAAAGCAGAGAAGTGTATTTCAGGGCAGGATCGATAAGTGATTCTCTTAGTCCTGACAGCGACTGTTCATCGCTCCAAGAGTCGTTATTTATGACCCTCTCATTAAATTCCCCCAGTGTCTTCTTAGCCCATTAGTGTGTTTACGTGATGACATTAGATTGTTCTACACTCTATGAATCTGCTCGTTTTGAATTTACAGAGCTCTGAGGTCCCTGTAATTGGGCACTTAGTTGGGTGGAAGGTCATCACTCACCAGTAAATTTGGGTGGCGTTGCCTTTTTCTAATATCTACGTAAAAAAAAACAGGACAAAACATAAACAAAGGGATCTCAGAGATTTGATTCCTTGTTGATTAGAGTCATGGAGCAAAAGAACATCACCATCTAGTGGTCACGTTTTCACTACATTTATGTAGTTATTTGTTTCGCTTATTTACATAGCGCTATTATATTCCCCAGCGCTTTTTAGACATTGTCATCACTACATGCTCAGCTTTTATAATATTGTTAAATAATAATGGCAGAATTTTTTTTTAGGGCAGCCTGTACCTATTGTACAATATATCCTGCAACACTAAGGTTTCTCTTCTCTCCACATCATGGCCAGTAGTTATCCACTTTCCCAAACATCAGAGGAGACCAACCAAACAGTTGTGGTACCTTCTCTTCTTCAGGTTGAGGAATGTGGGTTTAATGGTGTCAACATTTATCTGGATGGGACTTTTTTAGGGCCTGCAGACTATTATGTGAGTCTACGGACTTAAAGGGGTGTTACAATCAAAGACATTTATGCTTGCTTAGCTCTTTCCACAACTAACATAGACTTTCAGAGATCTGCTTTTATAGTCAGTCAGTGGTTGGAGACAGCTGCCTTGCCTGTCGGATAGGAGTCAAGAGGACTTCTATTTTCCTGATGGGTTAGAATGAGTTGAATACATTTTACGACCGTCAGTGAATATTGGATTTGCAATATTTGCCAAACATTACCGAACATCATTGGCATCAATGGGAGTAGAAATTACCAAATATGTTCAGAACCGATCATCAAACATAAATTCTACACAAATATGGTAGCAATATGGCACAAATATGGCAAATTCATATTCAGCGACCAAATCCGAATATATTCACTCAACTCTAGTTAGCATCCCCTGGAGCCTGAACATAAATATCTACAATATCAATAAAGCTTTAGGGATTTTTTAACACATCCCATTTTGCTGTCATCCAATCTGCATTTGGAGGTATATTTATGAGCATCGGGGGCTGACATATCATTGGTGCAACCTGTGCACAGGAGCCAAAGAAGTAATGGTGCCACTTCTTCCTCAAAAACAGGTGGAATTTTGCATTATCATAAGCTTTTGGACTGCAAATGGCCCATATATTGATTTTGCACAAGTGCCCCCAACTGTCTGTGTCTGCTCTTGGGGAGCACTAGTGGCAAAAAGGGGGTTTTCAGGTTTTCATTTTTTTCCATTTACAGAAATGCACATTTTTGGAAATTAATTTATAGCAGCAATCAAAATTATACACCCAGTGTAAGTTCAGTTTATAACTGAAGTTTACCAATTTTCTGCTGCTTACTATAGACCAATGAAATAAGAGCAATACAAACACCTGAATACCACTAACATAACAAGCAGTTTCTCCAAATTCATAAAAAAATGCCACTTTTACCGACTGCTGCAGTCTCAGAATTATTCACCTCTTCATTACTTATTAGAGCCCCTCTGGCTGTTATGACCTGCTGCAAACGTGACTCATAGCCAAACATCCAGTTTCTGACTTGAATTTGAATAGAAAATCTTTTGGTGGGATTTGAATGTCGGTGCAGCATGCAAATCCAATAAAATTAGTCATCTGGAGGCCATTGTCCATGAGGAATGGGCTTAGATTCCTCAGAAATGCTGCCACAAGATATGCATCACATTTGTAGCAAGTTGTAACAGCCAGAGGGGCTGTACTAAGTACTACAATTTTATCTCCTCTAATTTTATAAAAATACAATTTTTTTTTATAATTTGTGCATTTAGGAGAATGGTAGCCATATGCAGCCACCATTTTACTAAACCGTAGAGGGTTAGACAAGAGGCTAAAAAAATGTTTCTTACCTACTTGCTCACCTGTCCCGCTGCCCCTGGCTTCTCCTTTTCTTCTTCCCATATCACGTGCATCCTCTTCGGCCTTCTTCACACCAGGCCCTGGCATTCAGTCACACAATGCCTCGGAATGACATCATTTCATGCCATGAGGTTGAGCGGCACCCGAGTGACAGCACGACAAGCTGTGAGCCAGGACCTGCAGTGAAGAAAGCCAAAAAGAATGTGCTCAATGGGAGAAGAAGAAAAGAAGAGGCCCTGAGGAGCAGACAGTGGGCTACAAGGGCGGCAGGACAGGTGAGCAGTGAGGTGAGTATAATTTTTTTTATATATATATTCTAATATATCCTACGTTTATTAGGCTCTTGTCAGAATCGATCATCTCTACTTAAAATGCTTGTCATGAAAGGCTGAATAATTCTGAGACTGCGGCAGTTAGTAATAAACGCATTTTGTGGTGATTTGGGAGAAACCGTTTTCTATATTAGTTGTGTTGAGATATTTATACTGTTCTTGTTTAATGGGTTTATTGCAAACGTCAAAAACTTTCTAAATTCGTAATGAGGGCTGAATAATTTTGATTGGACCTGTAGTTAAGCTTGTTGAGGATTCCTATCCCGTGGGATGCCCACCTTTGCCTTTAGTTATGTAGCTCGTGGTAGTCACCAATGAGCCCAGACCTTCATCATTTAGTGGATACAAAATTTGTCTTCTTTTTCGGCATACTCATAGGTCCATCAAAGAATGAAATGTGCAACTCCATAAAGAATATGGTCTGGATATTTTTTAATCACGTCTAGCCCTCTCCTATGTCTAGAAGCTTGATGCTTTCATGTATAAAGGTCCAGAGGTTGGAAATTCACGTGGATTAAATAGCACAGATGAGTCTGAACTTTGAGCCAGAACACAAATCACTTGTCTGGCAATCACCGACTACTCTGTTGACATCTCCCAACGGTCAGTGATGTCATTGTACAAAGAACAAGGTAATAATATTCAACGGGCACAACAGGTGTAAACACCTCCCTATGTAAAAGCGGTGGAGCTCTTATCCCAGGGAGACGGCTTATCAGGCTGCTATTGAGTCATTAGACACACACCTTTGATAAACTCAGGTAATCTCTGTACATTCCTTCAGACATCTCATCTCCCGCTAAGTCATTGGAAGGATCGCGCCTCTCCGCCACTGCCCCTACAGCCTATGATAGATGCCAGGTTTAATAGGGTCAAGCCGCCCGGCTGCCGACAATAGAGGGTTTATCCTGGAATTTACAGAATTATAAGTCGAGAGAATGGGGTGAAGTTCTTACTATAATGTGATAAAGATGCAGACTATTATATACTGTAGCTTCAGAAGTCAGATGTTAAGTAATATCTCACTGAACAATTTCTAGAATTTTGACCAGACTGAGTTTCATAGAACATGAAACCCATTACATGAAAGTAAATGTTAATAATATAACTTTCATTACGAAATTTTCAGTTTTACTCAAATTGTTTGATGCAGAAGTGAGTACACCCTACATAAAAACCTACTGCATCAACAATTTTGGTGACATATTGCAACATCTATCTTTTTCCATTCTTCAAGAATTACCTCTTTTAGAACCTGAATGTTGGATGGAGAGTGATGAAAATTTGGAGTGTGTGTTAAGGACTGATCCAAGTTGGAGTAGTGATATTGAAACCACTAGGGGCAGTTAGCGTCGTCAGGATATAGCCAAAGGTTGGGTTGGCACGTGGAGAAGCAGTGTAGTTGGAAGGATAAGCAGGAATCATAGTAAAGATAAAGCCAGAGGTTGGTACACGGAGCAGCAGTGTATTGGGAAGGATACGCAAGAATAATAGTCAGGATATAGCCAGAGGTTGGTACATGGAGCAGCAGTAGGATCTTAAAGATAAGCGGGAATCGTAATCAGGATATAGCGAAATCTCCTCTCCTCCAGACCCTGGGAACCATCCGGGACCGCTCCCTGCACCATATGCGGCGACCTCAGAGCTCCGCACATGCCTTACCCGGCGTATAAGACGACCCCCGACTTTTGAGAAGATTTTCAGGGGTTAAAAAGTCATCTTATATGGAATACGGTACCATATTTTTTGGATTATAAGACGCACCCCCCCCCCTCAAATTTGGGGGATAAATGGGGGTGCATCTTATAGGGCTGATATACCTTACCGTTGCTGCAGGCTGCAGGCTGGGATGAGGGGGTGTCCAGTGCTGTGGGGATCTCCAATGCTGCTGTGGGGGTCTCCAGTGCTGCTGTGGGGGCCTCCAGTGCTGCTGTGGGGGTCTCTGGTGCTGCTGTGGGGGTCTCGGGTGCTGCACTGAAATCTCATCTCCCGAGATCTTGGTGCCGAGATCTCCATCTGCGCATGCACTGCCCCCTGGCGGCCATTTTCCCGCAGTCCACCACACAGGAAACTATTGAACTGCGGGGGCTCTGGCCTTTCACAAAATGTCGGCAGGGCCCCCGCAGCATCGGAGACCCACGTAGCTGCACCGGAGACACCCGCAGCAGTGCCGGACACCCCCGCAGTGCCGGAGATCTGAAGCAGCACCGGACACCTGCAGCGGCTCACCGCAGATCGGAACACCCCCTCATCCCAGCCCGTGGTCTTCAGCATCACCCCACTCCTGCCTCCTCCAGCAGCAACCCTGGGACCCCGCTTCACCGCAGCCACCACCCCCGGTAAGCAATAAAATGCATGGATTATAAGAAGCACCACCATTTTGTTAAAAACAATGTTTTTCCTATTTTTCTCCTCAAAATTTGGGGTGCGTTTTATAATCCGGAGGGTCTTATAATCCGAAAAATACGGTAACTTTTTGATGATATTTTAATTTTGTGAGAAGCACCTATATATCCCAGAAATTGAGTCCTGGTTTGTTCAAATTCATACTTTTTGAGTTTGATATAGAGCTGATTCCCCTGTAGATTTGAAGCGATGGCTGGGGGACCACCATGGTACAGGAAGACTACCGTACATATGATGAGGTGCAAACAACAAAGGGTAGATTTATTGAAAGGCAAGGAATGAAGTGGATGAGGAAGATGCAAACAGGGGTATGCAATGGCAAAAGATAATTTACAAGAGTTATATTCTTTAGCTTGTCCGTAAAATAGCACGGTGCTCCAACTGTTACAGACTCATTATATGTCACACAAGTAAATGCAAACAATAAACAAAGAATAATGCTACTCTACGTATCACCTCCCTGGCTTTTACTAAGCAGGCCTCACGGCTGCCGTGTTCTGACTATTGAAGCCTACACTAGGCCCTGACATATGCACAAAACAGGAACAAACTCACGGTGATGTTGGGGACTCTGATCCAGTCCCGGGGGGCCCCCAGCAGTCTAGTACAGTGGTGCGCACGGCTCTCTGCCAGCTCCGTGAAACGTGGTCTCCTCCTTGCTTCGGGGTCCTGGAGGTGCTCCTGGAAACTGGAAATCCCTTTCTCGGTATCTTCGTGGCTTCTCAAACTCACACAGGACAGCCACTCTTGCTGCACCCGGAAAAGTCTGTCAAATTTGACAAGTCCACTCCGTTACAGGCTGTGGGTCCTTTCTTGCAGCAAACAGCACAAAGTTCTCTCTGCAGCAGCTTCAGTTCTCACACGCTGTCCAGGCTCCACTCCCACCCTCTGCACAGTACAGCACATTCACACAGTCTATTGCAGGGGAGAAGCAGAACATTCCATCACGCCAGACAAGGGGGTGCAGTCTCTTAAAGTGACAGCGTGTTCCTTACTGTCCATAACAGCACCACCTTCTTACAGACTCAACCCTTGCAAGTTCATCCTTAATTAGCTCTGATAATCTTCGTCGAAATTGACTCCCCTGGGCAGCTAAATTCCATGTGGTGTCTGCCACCCAGCGGTGAAATTCGGAGGTATATTCAGCTACAGAGTGCTGCCCTTGACATAGGTTATGCAATTTGGTTTCAGCTGTAGCACAACGATTTGGGTCATCAAACACTTGATCTATAGAAGTGATGAAGGAAACTAAGTCATTTAGGAGGTCAGAGTTCTTTTCCACATAAGGTGAGGCCTGTACAAGAGCCTCATCAGTCAGCAGAGGAATGATAAAAAGAACCTTTTTCCTATCACTGGTAAACAGAAGGATGCATCTAGAAAGAGATACAGCATTGATTAAGGAATTCACTATAATGATAACGATTTCCACTGAATTTTGCGGGTAACGGCATGCATGCGTTTGATTCTGAGCCTGAGTTGCGCAAATCCAGAAGTTGCCTCTGCAACTCCATAATATCATTTTGCTGACCCAACAGCTGTGTTGGCAACTTAGAAATTTTTTGGGGGGTATGTGGCACCAAAATTCTAAAGGTCAGCGACTTGTTACCTCAGTTGGACTGCAACAGACTCCATTTTGTGTGCGAGATTATTCTGTTATTATTAATTACCGTATATACTCGAGTATAAGCTGACCTGAGTATAAGCCGACCCCCCTAATTTTGCAACAAAAAACTGGGAAAACTTATTGACTTGACTTTAAGCCTAGGGTGGAAAATGCAGCAGCTACCGGTATATGTCAAAAATAAAAATAGATACCAATAAAAGTAAAATTAATTGAGACATCAGTAGGTTAAGTGTTTTTGAATATCCATATTGAATCAGGAGCCCCATATAATGCTCCATGCAGTTCTTTATGGCCCCATAGATGCCCCATATAATGCTCCATGCAGTTATGGCCCCATAGATGCCCCATATAATGCTCCATGCAGTTATGGCCCCATAGATGCCCCATATAATGCTCCATGCAGTTATGGCCCCATAGATGCCCCATATAATGCTCCATGCAGTTATGGCCCCATAGATGCCCCATATAATGCTCCATACAGTTATGGCCCCATATAATGCTCCATACAGTTCTTTATGGCCCCATAGACGCTCCATATGACATTGTGCCACATGTAATGCTGCTGCTGCTGCAATAAAAAAAAAATAAATCACATACTCACCTCTCGTCGCTGCCCGCTGCTCCTCAGCGTCCCGTCTCTCCGCATTGACTGTTCAGGCAGAGGGCGGCACGCACACTAATACGTCATCGCGCCCTCTGACCTGCACAGTCACTGCAAGAGGACGGGAAGACGGAGCGGCGCCCGGCGAATGGAACGCGGACAGGTGACTATGAAATACTCACCTGGTCCCGGCACTCCAGACGCTGTCCCTGCCTGTCCCATGGTATCGCAGCTTCTTCCTGTAATGAGCAGTCACCGGTACCGCTCATTACAGTAATGAATATGCGGCTCCACCCCTATGGGAGTGGAGTCCATATTCATTAATTAAATGAGCGGTACCACGTGAGCGCTGAATAGAGGAAGAGCTGCAGCGAGGGAGACCATGGGACAGCATTAGGAGCGCCGGGACCAGGTGAGTATGCGACACTGCTCTCTCCCCCTCACCTGCCGACCCCACTGCCGACCATGACTCGAGTATGAGCCGAGAGGGGCACTTTCAGCCCAAAAATTTGGGCTGAAAATCTTGGCTTATACTCGAGTATATACGGTACTAGATGGTGGCCCGATTCTAACGCATCGGGTATTCTAGAATATGTATGTATGTATGTATATAGCAGCCACATAGTATATAGCACAGGCCACGTAGCAAACAGTATATAACACAGCCCACGCAGTATATAACATTGCCCACGCAGTATATAACATTTCCCACGTAGTATATAACACAGCCCAAGTAGTATATAGCAGCCACGCAGTATATAACACTGCCCACGTAGTATATAGCACAGCCCACGCAGTATATAACACAGCCCATGCAGTATATAGCACAGCCCACGCAGTATATAGCACAGCCCACGCAGTATATAGCACAGCCCAAGCAGTATATAACAGGCCACGCAGTATATAACACTATATAGCACAGCCCACGTAGTATATTGCCCAGCCACGTAGTTACTAACACAGCCACGTAGTATGTAGCACAGCCACGTAGTATATAACACAGCCACGTAGTACATAACACAGCCACGTAGTACATAACACAGCCACGTACTATATTGCCCAGCCACATAGTATATTGCACAGACACGTAGTATATAGCACAGACACATAGTATATTGCCCAGCCACATTGTATATAGCACAGACACGTAGTATATAGCACAGACACGTAGTATATAGCACAGACACGTAGGATATAGCACAGACGCGTAGTATATTGCACAGCCACGTAGTATATAGCACAGACACATAGTATATTGCCCAGCCACGTAGTATATTGCCCAGCCACATAGTATATAGCACAGACACGTAGTATATAGCACAGACACGTAGTATATTTCCCAGCCACGTAGAATATTGCACAGCCACGTAATATATTGCACAGCCACTAAGAATATAGCACAGCCACGTTGTATATAACACAGCCCATGCAGTATATAACACAGGTCACGTAGTATAGAGCACAGCGATGTAGTATGTTGCCCAGTCACGTAATATATACCACAGCCACGTAGTATATAGCACAGCCCATATAGTATATAGCACAGAGCTGTAGTATATAACACAGCCCACGCAGTATCTAACACAGCCCACGTAGTATATAGCAATATGAGCACCATATCCCTGTTAAAAAAGAATTAAAATAAAAAATAGTTATATACTCACCCTCCGTCGGCCCCCCGGATCCAGGCGAGGCGTTTACCGATGCTCCTCGCGACGCTCCAGTCCCAAGAGTGCATTGCGGTCTCGCGAGATGATGACGTAGCGGTCTCGCGAGACCGCTACGTCATCATCTCGCGAGACCGCAATGCATGGACCGGTCATCGGAGCGTCGCGAGGAGCCGGAAAGGCCTCGGCTGGATCCGGGGGCCCACGGAAGGTGAGTATATAATGATTTTCTATTTTTTTATATTATTTTTAACATTAGATCTTTTTACTATTGATGCCACATAGGCAGCATCAATAGTAAAAAGTTGGTCACACAGGGTTAATAGCAGCGTTAACGGACTGCATCACCTGCGGCATAACGCGGTCCGTTAATGCTGCCATTAACCCTGTGTGAGCGCTGACTGGGGGGAGTATGGAGCGGGCACTGACAGCTGGGGAGTAGGGAGGGACTGTGCCCGTCGCTGATTGGTCGCGAGTCGCGACCAATCAGCGACGCGGGATTTCCGGGACAGACAGACAGATGGAAGTGACCCTTAGACAATTATATAGTAGATTATTGTTAAGGACTTACCTGAGTTGGAGTAGTGATATTGCAACCATTAGGGGCAGCATCGGCAGGTAGCGTTGTCAGGATATAGCCAGAGGTTGGTACACGGAGCAGCAGTGTAATTGGAAAGATACGCAGGAATCGTAGTCAGGATACAGCTAGAGGTCGGTACACTGAGCAGCAGTAGGATCTTAAGGATAAGTGGGAATCGTAGTCAGGATATAGCCAGAGGTCGGTACACCAGAGGTTGGAGACATCAGGCACAACACAGGTACTATTATCTGATTTAGCAAGGAACTGTCCAGAGAGCTGAATAGCTCAGAGGGAAGAGCTGCCACCTGGTGTACAAGAGCTGCTGCGTTTGAATCCAGACAGTGTGTTTTGGATCATTGTCATGTTGGAAAAGTGCACATCTAGCAAGGGCATGGAGTGATGGTAGCCTCTTCTCTTTCAATATAGATGCCATACTCCCTGGTTCAAACTTTTTAGCTTGTGTTTTGTGGTCGTCTTCTCTTTCCGCCAAGCCACAACCTTTTCTCCGGGTGTTTAGGTTCTGCAATTCTGGCTGCTGTCTGTTTAGCATAACACTTTTTTTTTTTCATTTGTCTACCCTATCACCTTTCGGGTGCGACTTTATATTCTTTCCCCTTGCTGGCATTTCCTGCTGGTGATAGTTTCATTTGGATGTCCAGACTTTATGTTGTTTTTAAAAGCCAGTCAGTGAAATTCCAGCTAATGTTTAGCTCTTTGCAGTTTCTGTACTTTACTCTGCACTTATATTTTGTTTCTTTTTAGGAAGTAGGTGGAATATTATCTAACAGTACGTACTTTATACTCAATCTGGGATATTTAATTTTTTCAGCATACTTTCCCATTTGTAGGCAATTCACACTCTGCTCTGCCTTCCGGTTCTTTAGGAAGAATGTGAAGCACTTGACGGCCTTTTAGGCAGTATAGGTACGAGTTGCTATCTTCTGGTCTGTGGCTAGGGCTATCTGGGCTAACGCAGAAACCACTAGGGACTGCCAGGTCAGGATCTCTAGTCTGTACAGGAACCGGAAGGGTCAGTTGCAGTTTTTAGCTTGGCCTATTATTCCGAGTGAAATGCTACACTAGCATAACAATAGAGCAATACATCTGTGTATTCATGATGCCAATAATAAAATGAAGCTCCCTGACACTAGCAGTGCTCATGCAACCCCACATAAGGACACTGCCACCACCCTGTGTGACTGTAGGCCCCAGGCATTTTTCTTTCTAATCGTAATCGTTGCAACGCCATACAGTTTTGAAGTCATTAGTTCCAAAAACATGTCTTCATCTTGGTCTCATCACTCCAGAGAATAGAGGCTCAGTAGTGTTCATATTTTTCAGCATGAGCCTGACAATATTTAGTGGGCTTTTTTGAGCATGGACTTTTGGAAAGGCTTCCTACATAGATGACCCCCAAGCATGCCATTCCTCTGCAGTGTACGCCATTTTGTGACATGGGAAATACTCACCCCGGCTTGGCTTTTTACTTGTTTAGTGTTTCACCTGTCGGTGCCTCTGCATGGTCCACCTCCTCCCACCATGCGGGGATGTCGGCCCCAGCCACAGCAGCATTCCTGTATGCTCCTCCTTCTCCTCAGTGAACGCCGCACTGTGTTTTGGCGGCGTGTTTAGTGCGCACAAGGTAAAATCACCCTAGCTTCACTGGGAGGTATTTAGTTAAAGGTGTTCACCTGTAAGATGTCTTCCACCCAATAGCCGTGAGGCATCTTGTATAAAAGGCACCCTCCTCAATAGGGAGGATCCGTAGCAACCCCTATAATTACTGTTAGGTGGTTATGCGATTGTATGTTGCCAGGTCCTCCAACCCTAGTCTGTTATAAATATTCCCGTATCCTATATTCCCTTAGTCCAGTTTAGGTTGTCCTTGTTTCCTGTGACCACTTTGGCAGTGTCCATATCCTGAAACCGCGTCTATGGTATGTGTACCCCGTGACCGCATCAGCGGTACCAGAACTGTTACCCGAGGCCTACAATCATTTTGTATCCAAATCCCGTTTTAAACTTCTCCACAACAGTATCACGGACCTGCCTGTTGTGTTCCTTGGTCTTCATGATGCTCTCTGTGCTTCAAACAGAACCCTGAGACTATCACAGAGCAGGTGCATTTATACGGAGACTTGATTACACACAGGTGGATTATATTTATCATCATTAGGCATTTAGGACAATGTTGGATCATTCAGAGATCCACAATGAACTTCTGGAGTGAGTTTGCTGCACTGAAAGTAAAGGGGCCGAATAATATTGCACGCCCCACTTTTCAGTTTTTGAATTTCCATAAAAATTTAAAATAACCTATACATTTCGTTCAACTTCACAATTGTGTTCCACTTGTTGTTGATTCTTCACCAAAAATTTACATTTGGTATCTTTATGTTTGACGCATGATATGTGGGAAAAGGTTGAAAAGTTCCAGGGAACCGAATACTTTCGCAAGGCACTGTATAACTTATACCAGCTGTGTATATAATTATATACAGGAGATACCCAGGTTATACCAGCATGCTCCATATAACTATATTTAGAAGATGTATAACTTATACCAGCTGTACATATATAACTACATACAGAATATACCCAGGTTATACCAGCATGCTCCATATCACTATATACAGAAGATGTATAGCTTATACCAGCTGTACATATATAAATATATACAGGAGATACCCAGGTTATACCAGCATGCTCCATATCACTATATATAGAAGATGTATAACTTATACCAAGTGTACATATATAATTATATGCAGACTATACCCAGGTTATACCAGCATGCTCCATATCACTATATACAGAAGATGTATAACTTATACCAGCTGTACATATATATTTATATACAGGAGATACCCAGGTTATACCAGCATGCTCCATATCACTATATACAGCAGATGTGTAACTTATACCAGCTGTACATATATAATTATATACAGAATATACCCAGGTTATACCAGTATGCTCCATATCACTATATACAGAAGATGTATAACTTATACCAGCTGTACATATATAATTATATACAGAATATACCCAGGTTATACCAGCATGCTCTATACCACTATATACAGAAGACGTATAACTTATACCAGCTGTACATATATAATTACATACAGAATATACCCAGGTTATACCAGCATGCTCCATATCACTATACACAGATGTATAACTTATATCAAGCTGTACATATATAATTATATACAGGATATACCCAGGTTATACCAGCATGCTCCATATCACTATATACAGAAGATGTATAACTAATACCAGCTGTACATATATACCGTAGTTATATACAGAATATACCCAGCTTATACCAGCATGCTCCATATCACTATATACAGAAGATGTATAACTTATACCAGCTGTACATATATAATTATATACAGGATATACCCAGGTTATACCAGCATGCTCCATATCACTATATACAGAAGATCTATAACTTATACCGGCTGTACATATAACCTGGGTATCTCCTGTATATAATTATATACCAGCATGCTCTATATCACTATACACAGAAGATGTATAGCTTATACCAGCTGTACATATATAACTACATACAGAATATACCCAGGTTATATCAGCATGCTCCATATCACTATATACAGAAGATGTATAGCTTATACCAGCTGTACATGTATAATTATATACAGAATATACCCAGGTTATACCAGCATGCTCCATATCACTATATACAGAAGATGTATAACTTATACCAGCTGTACATGTATAATTATATACAGAATATACCCAGGTTATACCAGCATGCTCCATATCACTATATACAGAAGATGTATAGCTTATACCAGCTGTACATATATAATTATATATAGGAGATACCCAGGTTATACTAGCATGCTCCATATCACTATATATAGAAGATGTATAACTTATACCAGCTGTACATATATAATTATATGCAGACTATACCCAGGTTATACCAGCATGCTCCATATCACTATATACAGAAGATGTATAACTTATACCAGCTGAACATATATATTTATATACAGGAGACACCCAGGTTATACCAGCATGCTCCATATCACTATATACAGAAGATGTATAACTTATACCAGCTGTACATATATAATTATATACAGAATATACCCAGGTTATACCAGCATGTTCTATACCACTATATACAGAAGATGTATAACTTATACCAGCTATACATATATAATTATATACAGAATATACCCAGGTTATACCAGCATGCTCCATATCACTATATACAGAAGATGTATAGCTTATACCAGCTGTACATATATAATTATATATAGGAGATACCCAGGTTATACCAGCATGCTCCATATCACTATATATAGAAGATGTATAACTTATACCAAGTGTACATATATAATTATATGCAGACTATACCCAGGTTATACCAGCATGCTCCATATCACTATATACAGAAGATGTATAGCTTATACCAGCTGTACATATATAATTATATATAGGAGATACCCAGGTTATACCAGCATGCTCCATATCACTATATATAGAAGATGTATAACTTATACCAAGTGTACATATATAATTATATGCAGACTATACCCAGGTTATACCAGCATGTTCTATACCACTATATACAGAAGATGTATAACTTATACCAGCTGTACATATATATTTATATACAGGAGATACCCAGGTTATACCAGCATGCTCCATATCACTATATACAGAAGATGTATAACTTATACCAGCTGTACATATATAATTATATACAGAATATACCCAGGTTATACCAGCATGTTCTATACCACTATATACAGAAGATGTATAACTTATACCAGCTGTACATATATAATTATATACAGAATATACCCAGGTTATACCAGCATGCTCCATATCACTATATACAGAAGATGTATAGCTTATACCAGCTGTACATATATAATTATATATAGGAGATACCCAGGTTATACCAGCATGCTCCATATCACTATATACAGAAGATGTATAACTTATACCAGCTGTACATATATAATTATATACAGAAGATGCCCAGGTTATACCAGCATGCTCCATATCACTATATATAGAAGATGTATAACTTATACCAAGTGTACATATATAATTATATGCAGACTATACCCAGGTTATACCAGCATGCTCCATATCACTATATACAGAAGATGTATAACTTATCCCAGCTGTACATATATAATTATATACAGAATTGTTGTGAATTAGACTTTTTTGGCTCCCTCTTGTGGTCACTAGTGATATGACTCTGGGATTGTCTTTCCTCAGTTTGGCACCCACCTGGGTCGTTAGTCCAGGGGTGTTGCTATATAAACTTCCTGGTTTCTCAGTCCTGTGCCTGGCATCGTTGTAATCAGTTCCTTTCTGTTTGCTCCTGTCTGCTGGTCTTGGATCTTGCAAAATTAAGCTAAGTCCTGCTTCCTTGTTTTTTGGTTATTTGCTTTGCTCTTATTTTTTGTCCAGCTTGTACTAAATGTGATTCCTGATTTTGCTGGAAGCTCTAGGGGGCTGGTGTTCTCCCCCCGGGCCGTTAGACGGTTCGGGGGTTCTTGAATATCCAGCGTGGAAATTTTGATAGGGTTTTTGCTGACCATATAAGTCATCTTACTATATTCTGCTATTAGTCAGTGGGCCTCTCTTTGCTAAATATCTAGTTCATTCTTACGTTTGTCTTTTCTCCTTACCTCACCGTTATTATTTGTTGGGGGCTTGTATCCAACTTTTGGGGTCTTTTCTCTGGAGGCAAGAAAGGTCTATCTTTTCCCTTCTAGGGTTAGTTAGTTCTCCGGCTGGCGCGAGACGTCTAGAACCAACGTAGGCACGTTCCCCAGCTGCTGCTATTTGTGGTGCTAGGATTAGATATATGGTCAGCCCAGTTACCACTGCCCTATGAGCTGTTTTTTTGTGTTTGCAGACTTGGTATGTACTTTTGAGACCCTCTGCCATTGGGGTCATAACAGTATGCCAGGCCAAGGTTGAATGTTTAATGCATTGCAGAAGTGGGATTACAAGAAAGGAAAGTCTGAGTTTTTTTGTTTTTTTTTTCTTTCCTCTCTTTTTTCCTCCCCTTTACCTCTGAGTGGCTTGTGCTTGCTGCAGACATGAATGTCCAGACTTTGATTACAAGTGTGGATCAGCTTGCTGCTCGTGTGCAGAGCATACAAGATTTTGTTACCAGTAGTCCAATGTCTGAACCTAAAATACCTATTCCTGAACTGTTCTCTGGAGACCGATTTAAGTTTAGGAATTTCAGGAATAATTGTAAAATGTTTCTATCTCTGAGACCCCGTTCATCTGGAGACTCAGCTCAGCAAGTAAAAATTGTTATCTCTTTCTTACGGGTCGACCCTCAGGATTGGGCCTTCTCGCTAGCGCCAGGAGATCCGGCATTGGCAAATATTGATGCGTTTTTTCTGGCGCTCGGATTGCTTTACGAGGAACCCAATCTTGAAATTCAGGCAGAAAAAGCCTTGCTGGCTATTTCTCAGGGTCAGGATGAAGCTGAAGTGTATTGCCAAAAATTTCGGAAATGGTCCGTGCTTACTCAGTGGAATGAGTGTGCTCTGGCCGCAAATTTCAGAAATGGCCTTTCTGAAGCCATTAAGAATGTGATGGTGGGTTTCTCCATTCCTACAGGTCTGAATGATTCCATGGCGCTGGCTATTCAAATTGACCGGCGTTTGCGGGAGCGCAAAGCCGCGAATCCTCTGGTGGTGTTGTCTGAACAAACACCTGATTTAATGCAATGTGGTAGAATTCAGACTAGAAATGAACGGAAAAATCATAGACGTCAGAATGGGTTGTGTTTTTACTGTGGTGATTCTACACATGTTATATCAGCATGCTCTAAACGCCTAACTAGGGTTGTTAGTCCTGTCGCCATTGGTAATTTGCAACCTAAGTTTATTTTGTCTGTGACTTTAATTTGCTCATTGTCCTCCTACCCTGTTATGGCGTTTGTGGATTCAGGTGCTGCCCTGAGTCTTATGGATCTGTCGTTTGCCAAGCGCTGTGGTTTTGTTCTTGAGCCGTTGGTAAATCCTATCCCTCTTAGAGGTATTGATGCTACGCCATTGGCGGAAAATAAACCGCAGTTTTGGACACAGGTAACCATGTGCATGACTCCTGAACATCGGGAGGTGATTCGTTTTCTTGTTCTGCATAAAATGCATGATTTGGTCGTTTTGGGTCTGCCATGGTTACAGACCCATAATCCAGTCTTGGATTGGAAGGCAATGTCTGTGTCAAGTTGGGGCTGTCAGGGAATTCATGGTGATTCCCCGCCGGTGTCTATTGCTTCCTCTACTCCTTCGGAAGTTCCTGAGTATTTGTCTGATTACCAGGATGTATTCAGCAAGTCCAGGTCCAGTGCTCTTCCTCCTCATAGGGACTGTGACTGCGCTATAGATTTGATTCCAGGTAGTAAATTTCCTAAGGGAAGATTATTTAATCTGTCTGTACCTGAGCATACCGCAATGCGTTCGCATATCAAGGAATCTCTGGAGAAGGGGCATATCCGTCCATCCTCTTCCCCTCTTGGTGCGGGATTCTTTTTTGTGGCCAAGAAGGACGGATCTTTGAGACCTTGTATTGACTATCGGCTTCTGAATAAAATCACTGTTAAATTTCAGTATCCTTTGCCTCTGTTGTCGGACTTGTTTGCCCGGATTAAAGGTGCCAAGTGGTTCACCAAGATAGATCTTCGTGGTGCGTACAACCTTGTGCGCATTAAGCAAGGAGATGAATGGAAAACTGCATTTAATACGCCCGAAGGTCATTTTGAGTACTTGGTGATGCCTTTCTGGCTCTCTAATGCTCCTTCAGTGTTTCAGTCCTTTATGCATGATATTTTCCGGAAGTATCTGGATAAATTTATGATTGTTTATCTGGATGATATTCTGGTTTTTTCTGATGATTGGGACTCGCATGTAGAGCAGGTCAGGATGGTGTTTCAGGTTTTGCGTGAGAATGCTTTGTTTGTTAAGGGCTCAAAGTGTCTCTTTGGAGTACAGAAGGTTCCCTTTTTGGGTTTTATTTTTTCCCCTTCTGCGGTGGAGATGGACCCAGTCAAGGTCCGAGCTATTCATGATTGGACTCAACCCACGTCAGTTAAGAGTCTTCAGAAGTTCTTGGGTTTTGCTAACTTCTACCGTCGTTTTATCGCTAATTTTTCTAGCGTTGTTAAACCTTTGACGGATATGACCAAGAAAGGTTCTGATGTTGCTAACTGGGCTCCTGCAGCCGTGGAAGCTTTTCAAGAGTTGAAGCGCCGGTTTACTTCGGCGCCTGTTTTGTGCCAGCCTGATGTCTCACTTCCCTTTCAGGTTGAAGTGGATGCTTCTGAGATTGGGGCAGGGGCCGTTTTGTCGCAGAGAGGCCCTGGTTGCTCTGTAATGAGACCATGTGCTTTTTTCTCTAGGAAGTTTTCGCCTGCTGAGCGGAATTATGATGTTGGCAATCGGGAGTTGTTGGCCATGAAGTGGGCATTTGAGGAGTGGCGTCATTGGCTCGAGGGTGCTAAGCATCGTGTGGTGGTCTTGACTGATCACAAAAATCTGATGTATCTCGAGTCTGCTAAACGCCTGAATCCTAGACAGGCCCGCTGGTCATTGTTTTTCTCCCGTTTTGACTTTGTGGTCTCGTATTTACCAGGTTCAAAGAATGTGAAGGCTGATGCTCTTTCAAGGAGCTTTGTGCCTGACTCTCCTGGAGTCGCAGAACCAGTTGGTATTCTCAAAGAGGGAGTTATCCTGTCAGCCATTTCTCCGGATTTGCGACGTGTGTTGCAGAGATTTCAGGCTGGTAGACCTGACTCTTGTCCACCTGACAGACTGTTTGTTCCTGATAAGTGGACCAGCAGAGTCATTTCCGAGGTTCATTCCTCGGTGTTGGCAGGGCATCCGGGAATTTTTGGCACCAGAGATCTGGTGGCTAGGTCCTTTTGGTGGCCTTCCTTGTCACGGGATGTGCGGTCATTTGTGCAGTCCTGTGGGACTTGTGCTCGAGCTAAGCCTTGCTGTTCTCGTGCCAGCGGGTTGCTCTTGCCCTTGCCTGTCCCGAAGAGGCCTTGGACACACATTTCCATGGATTTCATTTCAGATCTTCCGGTGTCTCAGGGCATGTCTGTCATCTGGGTGGTATGTGATCGCTTTTCCAAGATGGTCCATTTGGTATCTTTGCCTAAGCTGCCTTCCTCTTCCGATCTGGTTCCTTTGTTCTTTCAGAATGTGGTTCGTTTACACGGCATTCCTGAGAATATTGTGTCTGACAGAGGATCCCAGTTTGTTTCCAGGTTCTGGCGATCCTTTTGTGCTAAGATGGGCATTTATTTGTCGTTTTCGTCTGCCTTTCATCCTCAGACTAATGGACAAACGGAGCGAACTAATCAGACTCTGGAGGCTGATTTGAGGTGTTTTGTTTCTGCAGATCAGGATGATTGGGTGACCTTCTTGCCGTTGGCTGAGTTTGCCCTTAATAATCGGGCTAGTTCCGCTACTTTGGTTTCGCCTTTTTTTTGCAACTCTGGTTTCCATCCTCGTTTTTCCTCGGGACATGTGGAGCCTTCTGACTGTCCTGGGGTAGATTCCGTGGTGGATAGGTTGCAGCGGATCTGGAATCATGTGGTGGACAACTTGAAGTTGTCACAGGAGAAGGCTCAGCGTTTTGCCAACCGCGGCCGCGGTGTGGGTCCCCGACTTCGTGTTGGGGATTTGGTATGGCTGTCTTCTCGATTTGTTCCTATGAAGGTCTCCTCTCCTAAATTTAAGCCTCGCTTCATCGGTCCTTACAAGATATTGGAAATCCTTAATCCTGTGTCCTTTCGCTTGGATCTTCCGGTGTCGTTTGCCATTCACAACGTGTTCCATAGGTCTTTGTTGCGGCGGTACGTTGTACCTGTGGTTCCTTCTGTTGAGCCTCCTGCTCCGGTGTTGGTTGAGGGCGAGTTGGAGTACGTGGTGGAGAAGATCTTGGATTCTCGTCTCTCCAGGCGGAGGCTTCAGTATCTGGTCAAGTGGAAGGGCTATGGTCAGGAGGATAATTCCTGGGTGGTTGCCTCTGATGTGCATGCGGCCGATTTAGTTCGTGCCTTTCACGCTGCTCATCCTGATCGCCCTGGTGGTCTTGGTGAGGGTTCGGTGACCCCTCCTTAACCCCTTCACCACCAAGGGTGGTTTGCACGTTAATGACCGGGCCAATTTTTACAATTCTGACCACTGTCCCTTTATGAGGTTATAACTCTGGAACGCTTCAACGGATCTTGGCGATTCTGACATTGTTTTCTCATGACATATTGTACTTCATGATAGTGGTAAAATTTCTTCGATATAACTTGCGTTTATTTGTGAAAAAAACGAATATTTGGCGAAAATTGTGAAAATTTCGCAATTTTCCAACTTTTAATTTTTATGCCCTTAAATCACGGACATATGTCACGCAAAATACTTAATAAGTAACATTTCCCACATGTCTACTTTACATCAGCACAATTTTGGAACCAAAATTTTTTTTTGTGACGGAGTTATAAGGGTTAAAAGTTGACCAGCAATTTCTCATTTTTACAACACCATTTTTTTTTAGGGACCACATCTCATTTGAAGTCATTTTGAGGGGTCTATATGATAGAAAATACCCAAGTGTGACACCATTCTAAAAACTGCACCCCTCAAGGTACTCAAAACCACTTTCAAGAAGTTTATTAACCCTTCAGGTGTTTCACAGGAATTTTTGGAATGTTTAAATAAAAATGAACATTTAACTTTTTTTCACACAAAATTTATTTCAGATCCAATTTGTTTTATTTTACCAAGGGTAACAGGAGAAAATAGACCCCAAAATTTGTCGTACAATTTGTCCTGAGTACGCTGATACCCCATATGTGGGGGTAATCCACTGTTTGGGCGTATGGCAGAGCTCGGAAGGAAAGGAGCGCCATTTGACTTTTCAATGCAAAATTGACTGGAATTGAGATGGGACGCCAAGTTGCATTTGGAGAGCCCCTGATGTGCCTAAACATTGAAACCCCCCACAAGTGACACCATTTTGGAAAGTAGACCCCCTAAGGAACTTATCTAGATGTGTGGTGAGCACTTTGACCCAACAAGTGCTTCACAGAAGTTTATAATGCAGAGCGGTAAAAATAAAAAATGATATTTTTTCACAAAAATGATCTTTTCGCCCCCAATTTTTTATTTTCCCAAGGGTAAGAGAAGAAATTGGACATCAAAAATTGTTGTGCAATTTGTCCTGAGTACGCTGATACCCCATATGTGGGTGTAAACCATTGTTTGGGCGCAGGGCAGAGCTCGGAAGGGAAGGAGCGCTATTTTACTTTTCAATGCAAAATTGACTGGAATTAAGATGGGATGCCATGTTGCGTTTGCAGAGTCCCTGATGTGCCTAAACATTGAAACCCCCCACAAGTGACACCATTTTGGAAAGTAGACCCCCTAAGGAACTTATCTAGATGTGTGGTGAGCACTTTGACCCAACAAGTGCTTCACAGAAGTTTATAATGCAGAGCCGTAAAAATAAAAATTCTTTTTTTTTTCACAAAAATGATTTTTTAGCCCCCAGTTTTGTATTTTCACAAGGGTATCAGGATAAATTGGACCTCAAAAGTTGTTGTCCAATTTGTCCTGAGTATGCTGATACCCCATATGTGGGGGGGAACCACTGTTTGGGCGCATGACAGAGCTCGGAAGGGAAGGAGCGCCATTTGGAATGCAGACTTAAATGGATTGGTCTGCAGGCGTCACGTTGCATTTGCAGAGCCCCTGATGTACCCAAACAGTACAAACCCCCCACAAGTGACCCCATATCGGAAACTAGACCCCCCAAGGAACTTATCTAGATGTGTTGTGAGAACTTTGAACCCCAAGTGTTTCACTACAGTTTACAACGCAGAGCCGTGAAAATAAAAAATCCTTTTTTTCCCACAAAACTTATTTTTTGGCCCCCAGTTTTGTATTTTTCCAAGGGTAGCAGGAGAAATTGGACCCCAAAAGTTGTTGTACAATTTGTCCTGAGTACGCTGATACCCCATATGTGGGGGTAAACCACTGTTTGGGCGCATGGGAGAGCTCGGAAAGGAAGTAGCACCATTTGACTTTTCAATGCAAAATTGACAGGAATTGAGATGGGACGCCATGTTGCGTTTGGAGAGCCACTGATGTGCCTAAACATTGAAACCCCCCACAAGTGACACCATTTTGGAAAGTAGACCCCCTAAGGAACTTATCTAGATGTGTTTTGAGCGCTTTGACCCACCAAGGGCTTCACAGAAGTTAATAATGCAGAGCCGTAAAAATAAAACAAAAATTTTTTCCCACAAAAATTATTTTTTTAGCCCCCAGTTTTGTATTTTCCCGAGGGTAGCAGGAGAAATTGGACCCCAAAATTTGTTGTCCAAGTTGTCCTGAGTGCGGTAATGCACCATATGTGGGGAGAACCACTGTTTGGGCGCATGGGAGGGCTCGGAAAGGAAGGAGCGCCATTTGAAATGCAGACTTAGATGGAATGGTCTGCAGGTGTCACATTGCGTTTGCAGAGCCCCTAATGTACCTAAACAGTAGAAACCCCCCACAAGTGACACCATGTTGGAAAGTAGACCCCCTAAGGAACCTATCTAGATGTGTGGTGAGCACTTTGACCCACCAAGGGCTTCACAGAAGTTTATAATGCAGAGCCATAAAAATAAAACAAAAATTTTTTCCCACAAAAAATATTTTTTAGCCCCCAGTTTTGTATTTTCCCGAGGGTAACAGGAGAAATTGGACCCCAAATGTTGTTGTGCAATTTGTCCTGAGTGCACTGATACCCCATATGTGGGGGGGAACCACCGTTTGGATGCATTGAAGGGCTCGGAAGTGAAGGAGCGCCATTTGGAATGCAGACTTAGATGGAATGGTCTGCAGGCGTCACATTGCGTTTGCAGAGCCCCTAATGTATCTAAACAGTAGAAACCCCCCACAAGTGACACCATGTTGGAAAGTAGACCGCCTAAGGAACTTATCTAGATGTGTGGTGAGTGCTTTGACCCACCAAGGGCTTCACAGAAGTTTATAATGCAGAGCCGTAAAAATAAAACTAAAAATTTTTCCCACATAAAATATTTTTCAGCCCCCGGTTTTGTATTTTCCCGAGGGTAACAGGAGAAATTGGACCCCAAAAGTTGTTGTCCAATTTGTCCTGAGTGCGCTGATACCCCATATGTGGGGGGAACCACCGTTTGGATGCATGGGAGGGCTCGGAAGGGAAGGAGCGCCATTTGGAATGCAGACTTAGATGGAATGGTCTGCAGGCGTCACATTGCGTTTGCAGAGCCCCTAATGTACCTAAACAGTAGAAGCCCTACACAAGTGACCCCATTTTGGAAACTAGACCCCCCAAGGAACTTATCTAGATGTGTTGTAAGAACTTTGAACCCCCAAGTGTTTCACTACAGTTTATAACGCAGAGCCGTGAAAATAAAAAATCTTTGTTTTTCCCACAAAAATTATTTTTTAGCCTCCAGTTTTGTATTTTCCCAGGGGTAACAGGAGAAATTGGACCCCAAAGGTTGTTGTCCTATTTGTCCTGAGTACGCTGATACCCCATATGTTGGGGTAAACCCCTGTTTGGGCACACGGGAGAGCTCGGAAGGGAAGGAGCACTGTTTTACTTTTTCAACGCAGAATTGGCTGGAATTGAGATCGGACGCCATGTCGCGTTTGGAGAGCCCCTGATGTGCCGAAACAGTGGAAACCCCCCAATTATAACTGAAACCCTAATCCAAACACACCCCTAACCCTAATCCCAACAGTAACCCTAACCACACCTCTAACCCTGACACACCCCTAACCCTAATCCCAACCCTATTCCCAACCGTAAATGTAATCCAAACCCTAACCCTAACTTTAGCCCCAACCCTAACTGTAGCCTTCACCCTAGCCCCAACCCTAGCCCTAATGGGAAAATGGAAATAAATACTTTTTTTTTATTTTTCCCTAACTAAGGGGGTGATGAAGGGGGGTTTGATTTACTTTTATAGCGGGTTATTTAGCGGATTTTTATGATTGGCAGCCGTCACACACTGAAAGACGCTTTTTATTGCAAAAAATATTTTTTGCGTTACCACATTTTGAGAGCTATAAATTTTCCATATTTTGGTCCACAGTCATGTGAGGTCTTGTTTTTTGCGGGACGAGTTGACGTTTTTATTGGTAACATTTTTGGGCACGTCACATTTTTTGATCGCTTTTTATTCCGATTTTTGTGAGGCAGAATGACCAAAAACCAGCTATTCATGAATTTCTTTTGGGGGAGGTGTTTATACCGTTCCGCGTTTGGTAAAATTGATAAAGCAGTTTTATTCTTCGGGTCAGTACGATTACAGCGATACCTCATTTATCTCATTTTTTTATGTTTTGGCGCTTTTATACGATAAAAACTATTTTATTGAAAAAATAATTATTTTTGCATCGCTTTATTCTCAGGACTATAACTTTTTTATTTTTTTGCTGATCATGCTGTATGGCAGCTCGTTATTTGCGGGACAAGATGTCGCTTTCAGCGGTACCATGGTTATTTATATCTGTCTTTTTGATCGCGTGTTATTCCACTTTTTGTTCGGCGGTATGATAATAAAGCGTTGTTTTTTGCCTCGTTTTTTTTTTTTTTTCTTACGGTGTTTACTGAAGGGGTTAACTAGTGGGCCAGTTTTATAGGTCGGGTCGTTACGGACGCGGCGATACTAAATATGTGTACTTTTATTGTTTTTTTTTATATTTAGATAAAGAAATGTATTTATGGGAATAATATATATATTTTTTTTCATTATTTTGGAATATTTTTTTTTATTTTTTTTTACACATTTGGAAATTTTTTTTTTTACTTTTTTACTTTGCCCCAGGGGGGGACAATACAGATCGGTGATCTGCCAGTTTGCATAGCACTCTGACAGATCACCGATCTGCAAGAAGTGCAGGCTGCTTCACAGTGCCTGCTCTGAGCAGGCTTCTGTGAAGCCACCTCCCTCCCTGCAGGACCCGGATCCGCGGCCATCTTGGATCCGGGTCTGGAGCAGGCAGGGAGGGAGGTAAGACCCTCGCAGCAACGCGATCACATCGCGTTGCTTCGGGGGTCTCAGGGAAGCCCGCAGGGAGCCCCCTCCCTGCGCGATGCTTCCCTGCACCGCCGGCACATCGCGATCATGTTTGATCGCGGTGTGCCGGGGGTTAATGTGCCGGGGGCGGTCCGTGACCGCTCCTGGCACATAGTGCCGGATGTCAGCTGCGATATGCAGCTGACACCCGGCCGCGATCGGCCGCGCTCCCCCCGTGAGCGCGGCCGATCGCGTATGACGTACTATCCCGTCGGCGGTCATACGGGCCCACCCCACCTCGACGGGATAGTACGTCAAATGTCGGGAAGGGGTTAAAGGGGGGGGTACTGTTGTGAATTAGACTTTTTTGGCTCCCTCTTGTGGTCACTAGTGATATGACTCTGGGATTGTCTTTCCTCGTTTTGGCACCCACCTGGGTCGTTAGTCCAGGGGTGTTGCTATATAAACTTCCTGGTTTCTCAGTCCTGTGCCTGGCATCGTTGTAATCAGTTCCTTTCTGTTTGCTCCTGTCTGCTGGTCTTGGATCTTGCAAAATTAAGCTAAGTCCTGCTTCCTTGTTTTTTGGTTATTTGCTTTGCTCTTATTTTTTGTCCAGCTTGTACTAAATGTGATTCCTGATTTTGCTGGAAGCTCTAGGGGGCTGGTGTTCTCCCCCCGGGCCGTTAGACGGTTCGGGGGTTCTTGAATATCCAGCGTGGAAATTTTGATAGGGTTTTTGCTGACCATATAAGTCATCTTACTATATTCTGCTATTAGTCAGTGGGCCTCTCTTTGCTAAATATCTAGTTCATTCTTACGTTTGTCTTTTCTCCTTACCTCATCGTTATTATTTGTTGGGGGCTTGTATCCAACTTTTGGGGTCTTTTCTCTGGAGGCAAGAAAGGTCTATCTTTTCCCTTCTAGGGTTAGTTAGTTCTCCGGCTGGCGCGAGACGTCTAGAACCAACGTAGGCACGTTCCCCGGCTGCTGCTATTTGTGGTGCTAGGATTAGATATATGGTCAGCCCAGTTACCACTGCCCTATGAGCTGGTTTTTTGTGTTTGCAGACTTGGTATGTACTTTTGAGACCCTCTGCCATTGGGGTCATAACACAGAATATACCCAGGTTATACCAGCATGCTCTATACCACTATATACAGAAGATGTATAACTTATACCAGCTGTATATATATAATTATATACAGGAGATGCCCAGGTTATACCAGCATGCTCCATATCACTATATACACAAGATGTATAACTTATACCAGCTGTACATATATAATTATATACATAATATACCCAGCTTATACCAGCATGGAATAAATATCATTCACTATATATAAGCAGATGCCTATGTTATAGCAGATGTACATACTGTATATAATTAGAACTAGCCCCCTGTGACTTTGCACCTTATTATGCCGCAGGACTGATTACTATTGGGGCCATTCAGATAACTATAAGTTCTTTATACCAGAGTTTTTCATATACAATGGTTACATGACACATTTCTGATCCTGTAAATGATCTATAACCCTCCATATATCAGATTTGGTGTCACAGTTTCGATGATGTAAATACAATTATATATATTTACAAGAGGCAGGGAATCGCGCTGAATGATACGGTTAGATTTACGCCTTCTGTTCAATGAAACCCAAAACCGCCCATTATCTCAGCTCCCCTGTCAGACCTCTGCCTGCAATTAGGAGGCGAGCGTGGCTAATTACCAGATACCAGCAGCGAGAACCCAGTTATTTACATGTCCGGGAGTCTCAATGCGGAGCAGCGTCTTCCAGTCAGCTTTGTACAGCCGTCTGCGCTGATCTGTATAATTAGCACCAGTAAACCCCAGAGATGGCGCAGCCCCCCAGGAAAGAGATGTCATGGTCTGCTCAATATTCCTCTGTACACAAACATAAAAAAAAATAACAACACAATAGAGAAGATAAATTTATGCTTCTTAGTTTAAAGGAGTTGTCCGGTGAAAACAAGTTGATTAGTGGGGGTCCGATCTTCAGAAAGAGGGGCACTATTATCCATGTTCGACCACCACGGCTCCACTCATTCACTGTGGGACTGCCAAGCACTGCACTCCATTTTTTCCGTCCCAGCCCATAGATTATGAATGAAGTGACAATCAAGCATTCGACCTGCTGCTCCATCTTGTATGAAGGTTAAAAGTGCCCTGTCAGAGATAAAAATTCCTTGTTCTGCTGATTGCCGCAAGTTCGTAGTGGTCAGACCCCCACTGATCACTAACTTATAGTCTATCCCAAAAACAACCCATTTATCACTACAGCAAGCTGGTGACTTTTGGTTTGGCAGCACCACGGTAAAATCTATATACTTTTCTATGACTCTATGGCATCACTGGCCAAATTTCCATGGTCCTATCTGTGATGTGTCACACCCTACCAGAGTCTTCTTCCTCATATTTAGCCGTTAGTTGTTTTTATTGTAACCTATGGGAAGTATAGATCAAATATCTTATCAGTGAGAGAGGAAGTAGCTAACTTCTCCTCCTGCTTGAGAGCTTATAGAAGATAATATAACTGAACACTAAGGCATAACTGCCTAAGGTAAGAATAATATTTGAAGTTTTATATTTTCCACCCGGAGCCATAGACACCCAAAACATTTTGATGAGATCTCTAGGCACTTGTCATGATTCCTCCTCTCACTGTGTCTTGAAACAACAGTTTTGCCTCCCTATGGAATCAGGGTGGTGATGAGCTGTCAGTTTGGTGAGAGAAAGTTCAATTGTCCAATCTAGTGCAGGGGCAAGCTGAGCTGTTGATATTTTGATAGACTGCTCAGCCGTCCAATCTGAGATTGGGTGCCGCTGAGCTTCCTTAAGGCATTCCCTGTTCTTAGTGATTACCCAGCTATTTAGCTAAGCTGTCAGTCCCAGACCTCTACCAGTTGTAGCTTTCAGCTCAATAGTGTTTTCTCTGTGCACTGTACTCAGACATTCTGATCTTTTGTTCCTGGACTTTGGATGTGCCGTTTATATTATCCCTTTTGCCTTGACTCATTCTGACCTTGGAATTCTGACCTCGGACTATGACCTGACAATGCCTTTGTCTCTTCCATCTGTTTATGACGAACCCTTCGTGCTCTTGAGCTCGGACTCCTTGCCTTCCCTTGAGAAGTGACTCAGCGTCACAGCACTCACTTGAGGTGCACACAAAATAGAAAGAGTGCCATAGGTAATGTCTCAATTGAGCCGAGTTTTGGAATTAATTACCTACAGTGGATAATAAAAGTTTACATACCCTTGCTAAAATGTCAAGTTTTTGTCATTTAATAAAATTCATACCAGGAAGAATAATTTATTTTTCCACCCTTTAATGTCACTCACAATCTGTGCATATCTCTTGTGAAACAAGCTGAAATAATTTTGAGGGGGAAAATAAAAATAATAAAACTAAAATAAAGTAGTTACATAAGTGCGGACATCCTCTTATAATTGAGGATATAGTTGTGTTAAGAATTAGCCAATCACATTTACACTGCTGTCACATAGTAGTCAGTGAAAAAATTTACAATGACTGTGATTAACCGTAAAGTTTTGCTGTTTTAGGAGGATATTCCTGACATTTTCGTAGTTGCATTTTACAGCAGAAGCCATGGTCAAGAAACAGCTTACAACACTGCAAAGGTATCTGATTGTTGAAAGTTATCAGTCAGAAGAAGGATACACATTTTTTTCCAAAGCATTAAATATACCATGGAACACTGTAAAGACATCATCAAGTAGTGACATCAATTTGGCACAACAGAGACCTAACCTAGGACTGGATTTCCCTCAAAAATTAATGAAAAGACAAGAAGAAAATTGGTCTTGATGGCTATAAGTAGGCCAACAGCAACATTGGGGGAGCTGCAGGAATTTCTGGCAAGTACAAGTTGTGTACTGTATGTGACAACAATCTCCCATATTTTTCATATGTCTGGTCTGTTGAGTGAGGTGGCAAGAAAGAAGCCTTTTCTTACAAAGAAAAAACATCCAAACCCAGCTATGTTTCCCCAAAACCTACATCAAGTCTGCTAAAAGCATATGGGAAAGCATGTTATCGTCTGATGAGAACAAGGTTGAACTTTTTGGCCATAATTCTAAAAGGCATGTTTGGCACAAAGCCCAACACTATGCATCACCAAAAGAATACCATACCCACAATGATGCATATTGGAGGCTACATTATGCTTTGCAACTGGTCCTTTAGTCACGGTAAAGTGAGTTATAAACAGTTCCAAATATAAGTCAATGAATTTCATCTTTCAGCACAATAACGACTCTAAGCATACCTTCAAATCAACAAAAGTGCGACTTCATCAGAAGAAGGCTAAAGTTTTGGAATGGCCCAGCCAAAGCCCAGACCTGAATCTAAATAATGATCTGTGGTTGTCCTGAAGAGGGCTCTGTACACAGAAGATGCCCTCAGAATCTGACAGATTTGGAGATGCTGCAAGGAAGAGTGGGCAAAGATGGCCAATTCTGTATGTTCCATGCTGGTAGACTCCTACCAAAAAAAAATGAAAGGTGTCATAAATTTAAAGGGTACTTCTGACCATCGTGGCTCAACCTATTCCAAAAAATTTAGTAGTACCCTGGCTGGGCTCATCCAATGGGTGAGAGGACTTATAAGGGGTGTTCTGGAGTTTAAAAGTTGTCCCATACCCAGAGAAAAGGAGATAACTTTCTGATCACTGGGGGTCTGACCGCCATGTCCCACATCAATCCAAAGAGCCGGGGCAGAGCCCTGGCTGGATGGAGTGGAGATCAATCATTCGCACTGCCTCAACATTCATTCTAATTGTAACGCTGAAGATCAGTCAAGCATTGCGCTTGTCAATCTCCAACACTCCTATTAAGAATTAATGGTGTTCTAGTACACAGTGATGGACCTCTGCTCCCTTCAGCTGGTGCTCTTCACATCCTTAAGACTCCCAGTGATAGTAAATTTATCGCCTATTCCAGGGGTCCCAATCTGATGCTCGGGAGCCACATGTGGCTCGTTGGCCAGTGATGTGTGGCTCGCGGCAGCCTGCCAGCTTGGTGCATCAGCCCCAGGTCTAGCAAACAACTATGAAGAGCAGGTCTCCAGACCATATGTTGGCCTTGTGGATTTGGAGATAATTTAAGTATGGTAAGCTGGAGACCGGATAATGCTAACTGTCAGAGGAGGTGCTTGAAGCTGATTGCAACAGTGTAGTGGGAGTTGATTAATGCAAGAAAACTGAACGGAGGTATTGTGGAAATCTCTTGAACTTGGTTTAGTGCTTTGGTGTGAAGCTTTGGCTGTCATTATACCAGTCGCTACGTTCACATTAGCGTTAAGCTAATTTGCGTCGGGTTTGCGTCGGCGACGCAGCGGCGACGCATGCGTCATGCGCCCCTATACTTAACATGGGGGACGCATGCGTTTTTTTGTGTTGCGTTGTGCGACACTTGCGTCTTTTTTGCCGCAAGCGTCGGACCAAGAAAACGCAGCAAGTTGCATTTTTCTTGCGTCCGATTTTCGGCAAAAACCGACGCATGCGTCGCAAAACGCAGCGTTTTTGCGTGCGTTTTGCCGCGTTTTTGCGTGCGTTGTGCGTTGCGTCGCCGACGCAGCGGCGCACAACGCTAGTGTGAACTTAGCCTTATAGTGGCTCTGTATGTCGCTACTGTGAGTGGGAGATGGATGTGGCTCGCGACTCACTCTTAGACATTAAATGGCTCATGACCCTCAAAGCTGAAAATGGCTCTCAAGGTCAGAAAGGTTTGGGACCACTGACCTATTTTGTAGATAGGGGATAACTTTTAAACTTGAGAAAACCCCTTTAAGTCCTCACGTCATCAAAAGGATGAGCCCATCCTAAGCTTTTCTATGGGACTTCTAGCTGCTTCCTCTTCTGCTCTTTCCTGCTTTCCCAGTAAAGTGGAAAGCTCAACTTATCCTCATAATCTCTGCTGATTGCAAACTACAATAATTTTTTCTCCATGGATGCCAAAAACACTGAGCGCCCTTTTTATATCTCACTCTGCAAAATGGCTTAATTAGATATAAATAAAACCAATTTCCAAGATCCATTACATGGAGTAGAGAACAATTGACACATTTGTAGCAAGATTGATTAATACCTTAATTACTCCATAACGTACATTAGGCGCTTTCATAATAACTAGAAAATAAACTTGTCACTACAAAGCGGCTTCCACGGCCGCCAGCCACAAACGTTATTTTTAACCTAATAAGGTCACAGAATCACCCAGTAACCTGGAGGCGACTGTCATTGCTCATGACTTTGGCACTAGTCGAAAAAATTACGAAACATTTAAATACTTCTTATTATAAGTTTGTAAATTGGCCAGGATCGCAGGGAGGTATTAAAAAACAATAATTTAATTAAATCCAGAATAAAACGAGCAACGAAAGGAAAACAGAGGAGAACTGGACACGAGCCCAGGATTCTTGTCTCAGCCACCCAAGAGGGGGAAGACCCGTGACAAGTAAACAGAGGCAGATTTTTATATAGCAGATGTCGTCACTGGACTTTCCTGGGCCCTCTCCACTCAGCGTGACTAACGCTGGCTGCCCGCAATGTGATGGTGGCAGTCATTTGTACATTGAAGCCCATTACGTGAGGTTCCAATATGCTATAAAGGCACCACATGCAGCTTATCTATGGCTCAGAAACAGTGGAGCCTTGTGTACCCTTTTCCCCTTCACTATGGGCAGCATACATCTCTTGTAAAAGAGCACAGCAATAACGGAAAAAGTTGAAAGTTCATATTTTCCTACAAATTATGGAAATGGAGCGCCCCTGCCAGGGCCTGGGGGTACTCGTTACCGGGTCCGATCATCATTAAAGGGGTGGTCACGGTGGCAGCGACCCGGTCCGTGGCCCTGGGCGTCCAAATTAAAGGGAAGGACTTTAAAGTGGGCTTTAGGAATAAGAATGTTCGTGACGCCACCTGTGGTATTCGATCAGGGGTGACCGACGCTGCTTAAAGGGGGTCCACTGGGGTGATGTTATGGCAGCAGGGATGGTATAGCTTTCAACAGGTGAAGCTGGGACCCCAGGGCTCTCAGTGTATTTGGCAAAGATGGTGTGGTGCCAGAAATAATTAAAGGACACAGGGTTGCAGTCTCTTTACCTGTTTACTGGTGGTTATGGCCACAGTCCAGGGTACCGGTAACAGGTGTTAGCGAGGTTCGGTCGGCCTGGAAGCGGTTATGGATCCCTTTCTCAGGTGAGGTTAGAAAGCCTTCCTTCGAGTGCTGTAAGGCGAGTCCCTTGCTGCCTTAGGCCTCACATAAGGTTCTCTCTTTTCCTGTCCTAAGACAGTACCCGCATGGTTGGCAACGCGAGCCTTTTTACAGGTGTCTCTCAGATGACTCCGGGCTCTGTATGTTGCTGTACCTTCGGGTGTGGGTGCAGACAGAAGACTTAGAATCTTCTGCCCTCCAGTTCTGCTGTGGGACTGTAGTTCCACACAGCCTCGGGCTTTCGGTGCCCAGTTCCTGCGCTTCAGCTTGGAAAGAGCCCAGTCACAGCTCCCTTCCAGCTCCTTAATTCTCTTGTGCCTTCCCCTCTGGCACTTGTTACCAATGCAACGCTCCTGCTTCTCCACTCTGTCCTGGAGCTGCAGAGCCACGTGGCTGCACGGCCCCAGCTCTCTTGCTCTCACTCCTCTCTCCTTCACTGTCTGCTACAAACTGCCTAACGCCTCCTCTAAGCCAGAATACATATGGAGCGGACCCCAAACGCAGGGCAGCGGGGTACTCGGTACCGGGTCTCTCGGTTCTGGGGATGTCACGGTGGCCTGACCCGGTCCGTGGCCCTGCTAAGGGGCGCCCAATTAAAGATGTAGGTGACGGTGTAGGTCGCAGTAAATAACGAGGACACAGGGTTGCAGTCTCTTTATCTTTTTACTGAAGGCTTCGGCATCCGCAATCCAGAGCACTGCTAACAGGGCTGGCTGAGACCGGCCGGTCCGAAGGCACATCCAGAGTTCCCTTTGCAGGTGGAAATCAGTAGCCTACCTACTAGCGCCTGGGTGTTGTAGTACTTCCCTGCTGAGCACCACGGGATAGTCCTCACAACTGTCGTGTATGTTTCTGTTCTTTCTCTCCGTCCCCCAGATGGTTTGGATAGGACGCACACGTATGACGGGGTAGGCCTGGAGTTATTTCATAGGGACCCTAGAGACGCCCCTCTCCCACAATTGCCTCCGTTGTCTTCATTAGGTGAAAAGGTGAGACAGCCAACCTAGAGTTAACTGCCCTGCCGTGGTTCAAAGTAATGCGTAGAGCCTATTACTTCCGGCCACCAGCTACGCGCCTCAGAAGGATGTTGCCGATCTTGGGGCACGACTCCTTCTGGGTCTATCGCCTTTGTGCTGTGATCTCGTTTCTCACTTCTCCAAAATATATTTTGCTTCGTGTCCTTTCTTAAGATGCCGCCGCAATGAGGTGCAGGCACGGCTCCGTAACGATCTGTCCTGTGCTAGGCCACTGTCAGGATCCCACCCCTGACAGGTCCTCTCCCGAACTCTCCCAGACTGCTTTCTCTCTAACTTCCTATCCAACCCCCAGTTTTATCCATGTGTGAGGAGTGGCCTAGTAGATAGGACCTTTTTCTCCCCCTGGTGGCCGGAGTGTGAAGTGTAATGTGTGACTGTGATACCTGGTCAGGTGAACTCCTTTAGTGCCATCAGATGTACTATCACTCCCCCTGGTGGAAGAGCAATGTTACTGCAACGACCAGACTCTGGGGCGCTGCACTCCCCCCCGTTAAATCCAGTACTCCCGGACTGGGAAAAGAACAACAATACATGTTAGTAAAAGACATACAACATTTTTGAAATGTTATGAACAAGTAAATACTATGAACAAGTAAATATAACAGTGCTTCCCTTTTTGGGAGGTGAGGACACTTGAACGTTGCAAAAGTTTTGGTCATGCACAGTTCATGACTCCCAGTTCAGTGGGTGCAAATTTGAAACAGCAGGGATCCCGGGTAAACAAAGGGATCCCTTTTGAAAGCTTTGGAGCAATTCACTGTCCATTATTCCATTGTCCTTTTTAAATCTGTAACAAAGATATATACACAAACATTTTTAACCAAATAGCAGCTACCGTTAATATTTCCAAGTTTTGTAGCGAATTGGGGTTTGATTCTTAGTGCTACGTGTAGACCTCCGCAGTGCAGGGGTTGCTATTGACCTAACAGGGCCCGCTGCGATTGCTATCGCTGGTGTAGTGCACTGTCTTCTAGCTACACTTCTAGTGAGTCTGGGTAGCGCTGGTATGCTGGAGCTCTCAGGGCTACTGCTACTAATTGTGGGCATGGCAGATTCACCGATAGCAGAGGGAGGACATGCCGGTTCAACTGTTGGCATGGCATCCTCTGGTGGGGTCTGCTGTGATTGCGGTTCCGGATGATCTGGCATCACATTTGGTTCTGGCGGTTTCAGCTGGCGAAACGTTAAAACAGGTACTACAATGGCTTGGTTTATTTGAGTCCAAGACTGGGGAAAATCGCCAAGAACAGTGTGTATCATCTTCTCCACTTCTACAGGTGGAGAGGTTCCTGGATCTGTTTCCCTCTCTCTCAACTTATCAGGGCATATTTTAAGGTGGTCTCTGGATATTGCTGTTGAGGTTTCTCCCCCATCTTTGCTGATGAGACAGACCTTCGTATTGTCAAAATCGGATGGCAGGATGGTATACAGTTCCGCTTCCCATTGGTCATCAAGCTTGTGTAATCTCTTTCGTTTGAGTACTTGCTCACCGGGTGACAAGGGAATCGCAGGAGCATGCTGGTTGTAGTCCCTTTCTTGTTTTTGTCGGCTTGGGTTAGACTTCTTTCCACGCATTCCTGTATTTGGCGGTACCTTTGCTGCCTTTCTGTATCCCAATCTGCATCTGGCAAGGTATCTTCGGGGGTTAGGACCCCCATATCTAGATCAACAGGTAACTTGCTAGATCTTCCTCGCATCAGGTACGCTGGAGTGCAGTTGGTGGAATTCACTGGGATGTGGTTGTACGTGTCTACCAAGTCAGGCAACTTTGTTGGCCACGAGTTCCGTTCCTCCACAGGCAAGGTCTTCAGTAAGTCGATTACCACTTGGTTCATCTTCTCATACATCCCGTTGGTTTGTGGATGGTACGGGGTGGTTCTGATCCTCTTACACCCGTACAGATTGCAGAACTCCTGGAACACCTCCGCTTCAAATGCTGGCCCTTGATCGGTCAGTACCTTCTCAGGGTACCCATGTGGTCTACAGAGGTACTGCTGGAAGGTTTTGGCGGCCGTCCTGGCCATCAAATCTTTGACAGGCACAACTACCAGGAATCTAGAGTAGTGGTCCACGATGTTAAGAGCGTAGACATAGCCTGACCGGCTAAGTGTTAGCTTCACATGATCTAGTGCGACCAGTTCGAGCGGCCGTTTGGTGATGATAGGCTGTAAGGGAGCCCATTGGCTGTCACGGTCCTTCCTGCGTAGGCTACATGGGCCACACTCTCTACACCACTTTTCGATGGTTTTTCATGCCGATCCAGTAGAACCTCCCACGGAGCAGTCTCTCCAACTTCCTCCATCCGAAGTGTCCTGCCCCATCGTGGTACGCTCCCAGAACCATTGGCACATCTTGCCTTGGGACCACTATCTGCCATATCAATTCCTGAGTGCGTGGGTCGATGCTTCTTCGGCACAGCTTACCATCGTGAATAAACAGTTTCCCTCTCCCCTTCCACAGCTGTTGTGTCTCTTGTGGATCATCCGGGCCGGGATGCAAACCTGCCTGCGTCAGGAGCTCTTTCACCCAACGGACCGCGGGGTCACCATCCTGGGTCTCTGCCCATCCGTAGTGGGGCAGGGGATTCAGCGTGGCATCCTGCTTGTTCTTGCGCCTGTTCTCCACATGATGGGAACACTGGGTGGCCTTGGGGCGATGGAAAGCGGGCAGCTCTACCTCTTCAAGTGCCTCCGGGTCTTCTCCCGTTTCTGGCAAGTTGGGCATCCGGGACAATGCATCAGCATTCGCATTCTTGTGCCCTGCCCGGTACTTGATGGCGAAGTCGTAATTGGACAACCGGGCCATCCATCGCTGTTCCAAGGCACCAACTTTTGCTGTGTCCAAGTGTGTGAGTGGATTATTATCCGTGAAGACGGTGAATTTTGCTGAGGCCAGGTAGTGCTTGAACCTCTCCGTCACTGCCCAAACGATGGCGAGGAATTCCAGCTTAAAGGAACTGTAGTTGTCAGGGTTCCTTTCAGTAGGGCGAAGTTACCTGCTGGCGTAAGCGATTACTCTCTCTTTGCCTTTCTGGACCTGGGACAACACGGCTCCCAGTCCCACGTTGCTGGCATCCGTATACAGCACAAACGGTTGGTCATATTCAGGGTAGGCCAGTACTTCTTCTCCCGTCAGCGCCAACTTTAAACAAGTGAAAGATCCCTCCAGTCCATCGTTCCAATCAAATGGGGTATTCTTACCCTTGGTTTTCTTGGATTGGCCCACCAACAGGTCTTGCAATGGCATGGCCTTCTTGGTGAAGTCCTTGATAAACCTCCTGTAGTAGCCTACCAACCCGAGGAACTGCCGGACTTCATGGAGGTTGCCGGGCTTCGGCCAGTCTTTGATCACAGTGACCTTGTCAGGGTCTGGGGCCACCCCTTCGGCACTCACTACATGGCCCAGGTACTGCACCTTGGGTTTTAGCAGATGGCATTCGGATGGTTTTACCTTTAGGCCAAAGTTGGACAGGGCTTCGAACACGTCGGCCAGGTGCTTCAGATGGTCCTCATAAGTCTGGGAGAAGACGATGACATCATCCAGGTATAGCAACACGGTTTCAAAGTTCTTGTGCCCCAGACAGCACTCCATCATCCTCTGGAACGTTCCTGGGGCATTGCACAATCCAAAGGGCACGTAGTTGAATTCGCAGAGACCCATCGGCGTCGTGAAGGCCGTCTTTTCCCTGTCCGCCTCTGCCACGGGAACCTGCCGGTACCCACTGGTGAGATCCAAGGTAGAGAAGTAGTTAGCAGATTTTAAAGCAGCCAAGGACTCCTCTATCCTGGGCAGTGGGTATGCATCCTTATGTGTAATGCGATTTAGCTGCCTATAATCAACACACATCCTCATTGTGCCATCCTTTTTCCTGACGAGGACTAATGGAGCTGCCCAGGGGCTACAACTGTCTCTCACTACCCCAGCCTCCTTCATCTCTCGCAACATGTCTTTGGCACACTGATAATGAGCTGGGGGTACAGGATGGTATCTCTCCTTTATGGGTGGATGATCTCCCGTGGGGATATGATGTCGAATCCCTTTTACCTGCCCAAAATCTAGGGGGTGCTTGCTGAATACCCGCTCATACTCATGAACCACTCTGTAGGCCCCCTGTTTCTGGTGTGATGGGGTGGAGTCAGTGCCCACGTGCAATTCCTGACACCAATCTCTCGGTTGCCCTGCGGAGCCGTTGTTCTCCGTCGGATTGGACGGGACCAAGTGTCCTGGTGCCTGTATCACACTATTATCAACAGTAAACAGTTTGGCAAGTGTGGCATACTTGGTTAGGTGGACTTCCTCTTCCTCACAGTTAAGAACACGTACTGACACCCTCCCCTTGTGGACTTCAACCACCCCTCTGGCTGTCAGGAGGGTAGGCCTATTATCTGAGTATACAGGCTCTACCATGGCCTGGTAGTCCTTGCCCCTGAGGCCTATTGCTGCCCGACACCATATTAGCATTTCACTCCTGGGGGGTATCGCAATGGGGTTCGAATCACTCACTGTGACACGTCCAATTTCACCACCAGTCAGCTCTACCTGTTGTCTCTGCATCAGAGCTCTGATTTCTTTCTGCAGGGCACGTAGATCACTGTAACCAGCTGTCTCCGCTACCTGCTGTAACAAGACAATAACCTCTGCAAGACAATTTTCTATGACATTAGTACCAATGGTCATCATGAGGTTACATTCGCGTCGGTCAATATCAACAATTACGATCCCTTGGGCCTCCAATTCTACCCGCCCCACTTTAATGGTGACCTCTTTGTACCCCACTTGTGGCAATGGCTGACCATTACTGGCTATTATGGTGAAATCATCATCGGGGTCACGAGTAATATCGGTGTCCTCCCAATAACGTTTGTAAAGGATGTAAGGCATAGTCGTCACCTGAGAACCAGTGTCCAGCAAAGCGTTCATGGGGATACCGTCAATCACGATGGGAAGAACTGGTTGCCCTCCAATGTATTTGGCTCTCCAATTTTGCGAACCTGGTCATCCTACTCCTGGGGGTTGGCCCTCTGCCCCAGGGGTTGCTCGTTTAAATGACAGTACCTTGCAAGATGGCCCACCTGGTGGCAGCGGCGGCAGATAGGTCGTCCGTCCCGATGAAAGCGATCGTCATCTCTGCCTCTGGTCGGCGGAATCCTCCTCTGTCGCTGCCAGGGGACATCCTCCGGTCTGGAAGCCAGCTGGATCTTCTCCTTGGGAGCCTCCTGCAGGGACTGTACGGTCCGGGCTAGGGCAGCAACGCTCTTGGTCAGCTCCTGCATCTGGAGGCGTAGTCCTGCAGGGGAATCGTCTTCCAGGATCTGGGCATCGGCCTCAGCGCCAACTGGAGCATCTGGCGCCACCTCCTGGTGGTACGTGAGGGCTTGACGCCTAGGAAGTACTGCGCGGCTGGGCTGTTGCTCCTGTAGCACCTGGATGGCTTTATCTTTAAATTGCGCGAAAGTCAGGTCTGGATTCTGCATGGCCAGGAAGTGCAGTTGGGCCCTTTGGTGACTGCACAGGAGCCCCTCAATGAACCGCTCCTTTAGGAGTTTATCCTCATCTTGCATGCTGTTTGGGTCATTCTGCTTGATGGCCCGCAACGCCTCCTGGAGATTGAGGGCATAGTCCCATAAGCTATCCTGCGGCCTCTGCTTGCACCCATAGAACGTCAATTTGATTTCCGTAGCGGTGCGGGTGTCAAAGGTGGCTTGAAGCTTTGCGAAGACCTGTTGCGCAGTTCTCTTATCCGCAGCGGGCCAGGACTTCACTTCCCTCAGAGCCGCTCCAAAGAGTTGGCCTGTTACCATATGAACTTTCTGAGGTTCTGTAATGGGATAAAACTCAAGCAGGCTGCAGATCCCTTCTTTAAAGTCAGTTAATGTATGTGATTCTCCAGAGTATGGCGGGAGCCAGGCTGCTCCAGGTAGGTATGGCATGGAGAAGGGCATTATGGCCGCCGTAGCCGCGGCAGTATTCGGCTGGCTGATGGGGGCTGCAAGCTCTGCGGGACCCGGCGGTGGTACAAGGCCCGTGGCTGCGCCTACTGCGGGGCCCGGAGGTGTCTCTGAGTCTGCGGCTGCGACCGCCGCCGCCTCTCCTCCTGGACCAGACATGGCCGCTCCTCCCCTCTCCTAACCTGGTGGAAGGTTAGGAGAGGGGAGGAGGTTCCAGAATCGGCACCTCACCGCGTCTTCTTGCCTCGCGCTCTTTTCGTCTGGCTCCGCCCACGAAGCTATGGCTCCTCCCCTCGTGCTCCACAGGGCGCGGCAATGGCGGATTTTGGCGGCAAATAGCAATACACAGTCTTTGCAATAAATCACGATTCAAGCACAATTCAGTCACAGTTCCAAGGCACACATGACCTGATTCCTCAGGGTTAAGTAGATCCTGTTCGTGACGCCAAGTTGGAGCGGCCCCCAAACGCAGGGCAGCGCGGTACTCGGTACCGGGTCTCTCGGTTCTGGGGATGTCACGGTGGCCTGACCCGGTCCTGCTAAAGGGCGCCCAATTAAAGATGTAGGTGACGGTGTAGGTCACAGTAAATAACGAGGACACAGGGTTGCAGTCTCTTTACCTTTTTACTGAAGGCTTCGGCATCTGCAATCCAGAGCACTGCTAACAGGGCTGGCTGAGACCGGCCGGTCCGAAGGCACATCCAGAGTTCCCTTTGCAGGTGGAAATCAGTAGCCTACCTACTAGCGCCTGGGTGTTGTAGTACTTCCCTGCTAAGCACCACGGGATAGTCCTCACAACTGTCGTGTATGTTTCTGTTCTTTCTCTCCGTCCCCCAGATGGTTTGGATAGGACGCACACGTATGACAGGGTAGGCCTGGAGTTATTTCATAGAGACCCTAGAGACGCCCCTTTCCCACAATTGCCTCCGTTGTCTTCATTAGGTGAAAAGGTGAGACAGCCAACCTAGAGTTAACTGCCCTGCCGTGGTTCAAAGTAATGCGTAGAGCCTATTACTTCCAGCCACCGGCTACGCGCCTCAGAAGGATGTTGCTGATCTTGGGGCACGACTCCTTCTGGGTCTATCGCCTTTGTGCTGTGATCTCGTTTCTCACTTCTCCACAATATACTTCGCTTTGTGTCCTTTCTTAAGATGCCGCCGCAATGAGGTGCAGGCATGGCTCCGTAACAATCTGTCCTGTGCTAGGTGTTGTGAATTCTGCTCTTGGGTTCCCTCCGGTGGCTGTTGGTGGAAATGCAGTTGTCTCTGGATTGCAATCCTGGGCAGGTGTCCCTGCTGATTGCAGTTCGGACTGGAGTATTTAAGGTTGCAGGATTCATTAGTCCTTGCCAGTTGTCCATTGTTCTTGGAGGTTGTGGATCTCAGTCTGGTTCCCCTTTCCCTGCAGCCAAATCAGCAAGATAAGTGTCTGGTTTTTGTTTCTTCAGCACACATGCTGTGTGCTCTTCAAATCAGTGATATTCATTGTTTTTTCTTGTCCAGCTCAGACTGTGTAAGGATATTTTCAGTCAAGTTGGATTCTCAGGAGATGCAGATATACGTTCCATGTCTTTAGTTAGATGGTGGAATTTTTGTATTATCTGCTGTGGATATTTTCAGGGTTTTAATACTGACCGCTTAGCATTCTGTCCTATCCTTTCCTATTTAGCTAGAGTGGCCTCTTTTGCTAAATTCTGTTTTCTGCCTGCGTGTGTCTTTCCTCTAATACTCACAGTCAATATTTGTGGGGGGCTGCCTATCCTTTGGGGTTCTGCTCTGAGGCAAGATAGGATTCCCATTTCCATCTATAGGGGTATTTAGTCCTCCGTCTGTGTCGAGGTGTCTAGGACGTGTTAGGTACATCCCACGGCTACTTCTAGTTGCGTTGTCAGTTTAGGGTCTGCGGTCAGTATAGGTTCCACCACTCCTGAGAAAGTCTCATGCGGCTCCAAGGTCACCGGATCATAACAGTACAACTGGCCCACAATGAGTTAAATGCATCTCAGAAGAAGGGAAGAAAGGTGTTGAGCCATTTTTTTTTCTGTAGCCTGCTTTGTCTTTTCTTCCCTCTTTTTCTCTGGGTGGCTGAGGAGTCTGGTGCTAGCATGGATATTCAGGGATTAGCTTCTCGTGTAGACCAGCTTGCTGCTAGGGTACAGGGTATTTCTGATTATATTGTTCAGACTCCGGTTTTAGAGCCTAAGATTCCTATTCCTGATTTGTTTTTTGGTGACAGGTCCAAATTTTTGAGTTTTAAAAACAACTGTAAACTGTTTTTTGCTCTGAGACCTCGATCCTCTGGTGATTCCATTCAGCAGGTTAAAATTGACATCTCCCTGCTGCGTGGTGATCCTCAGGATTGGGCATTTTCCCTGGAATCTGGGAATCCGGCCTTGCTTAATGTAGGCGCCTTTTTTCAGGCTTTAGGATTATTATATGATGAACCAAACTCTGTGGATCAAGCGGAGAAGACCTTGTTGGCCCTGTCTCAGGGTCAAGAAGCAGCAGAATTGTATTGTCAGAAATTTAGAAAATGGTCTGTGTTGACTAAATGGAATGATGATGCTTTGGCGGCAATTTTCAGAAAGGGTCTTTCTGAATCCGTTAAAGATGTTATGGTGGGGTTTCCCACGCCTTTCGGTCTGAATGATTCTATGTCTCTGGCCATTCAGATTGATCGGCGTTTGCGGGAGCGCAGAACTGTGCATGCTGTGGCGTTGTCTTCAGAGCAGATGCCTGAGCCAATGCAGTGTGATAGGATTCTGTCTAGAACGGAACAACAAGGATTCAGACGTCAGAATAGGTTGTGTTTTTATTGTGGCGATGCTTCTCATGTCATTTCAGTCTGCCCTAAGCGTACCAAGAGGATCGCTAGTTCATTTACTATCAGTACTGTACAACCTAAATTTCTGTTATCTGTGTCCTTGATCTGCTCATTGTCATCATTTTCTGTCATGGCGTTTGTGGATTCAGGCGCCGCCTTGAACTTAATGGATTTTGAGTTTGCCAGGCGTTGTGGTTTTCCCTTGCAGTTTTTGCAGAACCCTATTCCTTTAAGGGGCATTGATGCTACACCTTTGGCTAAAAATAAGCCTCAGTTTTGGACACAGGTGACCATGTGCATGGCGCCAGCCCATCAGGAAGAGTGTTGATTTCTGGTGTTGCATAATTTGCATGATGCTATCGTGCTGGGTTTTCCATGGTTGCAGATACATAATCCTGTGTTGGATTGGAAGTCTATGTCTGTGACTAGTTGGGGTTGTCAGGGGGTTCATAATGACGTTCCTTTAATGTCAATCTCCTCTTCTTCCTCTTCTGAAATTCCAGAGTTTTTGTCTGATTTTCAGGATGTATTCAATGAGCCCAAGTCCAGTTCCCTTCCACCGCATAGGGACTGTGATTGTGCTATTTACTTGATTCCAGGCTGTAAGTTTCCTAAGGGCCGACTTTTCAATCTGTCTGTGCCTGAACATACCGCTATGCGGAGCTATGTTAAGGAGTCTTTGGAGAAGGGACATATTCGGCCATCTTCACCGTTGGGAGCGGGATTTTTTTTTGTTGCTAAGAAGGATGGCTCCTTGAGACCCTGTATTGATTATCGCCTCTTGAATAAGATCACGGTCAAGTTTCAATACCCTTTACCTCTGCTTTCCGATTTGTTTGCTAGGATTAAGGGGGCTAGTTGGTTTACTAAAATTGACCTTCGGGGGGCATATTATCTTGTTCGTATTAAGCAGGGTGATGAATGGAAAACTGCGTTTAATACGCCCGAAGGCCATTTTGAATATCTTGTGATGCCATTCGGGCTCTCTAATGCTCCATCTGTTTTTCAGTCCTTCATGCGTGATATCTTCCGGACTTATCTTGATAAATTCTTGATTATATATTTGGATGACATTTTGATTTTTTCCGATGATTGGGAGTCTCATGTGAAGCAGGTCAGGATGGTATTTCAGATCCTTCGTGATAATGCTTTGTTTGTGAAGAGGTCTAAGTGTCTCTTTGGAGTGCAGAAGGTTTCTTTTTTGGGTTTCATTTTTTCTCCCTCATCTATTGAGATGGATCCGGTTAAGTTTCAGGCCATTCATGATTGGATTCAACCCACATCCGTGAAGAGCCTTCAAAATTTTTGGGCTTTGCTAATTTTTATCGCCGTTTCATTGCTAACTTCTCCAGCGTGGTTAAACCCTTGACCGATTTGACAAAGAAGAAGGGCGCTGATGTGGCGAATTGGTCCTCTGCGGCTGTCTCTGCCTTTCAGGAGCTTAAACGCCGATTTACTTCGGCCCCGGTGTTGCGTCAACCGGATGTTTCTCTTCCGTTTCAGGTTGAGGTTGACGCTTCTGAGATTGGCGCAGAGGCCGTTTTGTCTCAGAGGGATCCTGTTGGTTCCTTGATGAAACCGTGTGCCTTCTTTTCCCATAAGTTTTCGCCTGCTGAACGCAATTATGATGTCGGCAATCGGGAATTGTTGGCTATGAAGTGGGCGTTTGAGGAGTGGCGACATTGGCTTGAGGGAGCTAAGCACCGTATTGTGGTTTTGACCGATCATAAGAATCTGATGTACCTCGAGTCTGCCAGACGGCTGAATCCTAGACAGGCTCGATGGTCATTGTTTTTTTCCCGTTTTGATTTCGTGGTCTCGTATGTTCCGGGTTCTAAGAATATCAAGGCTGATGCCCTCTCTAGGAGTTTTTTGCCTGATTCTCCTGAGGTCCTTGAACCGGTCAGCATTCTGAAAGAAGGGGTGGTTCTTTCTGCCATTTCCCCTGATTTACGACGGGTTCTTCAGGAATTTCAGGCTGACAAACCTGACCGCTGTCCAGTGGGGAAACTGTTTGTTCCTGACAGATGGACTAGTAGAGTGATTTCTGAAGTTTATTGTTCTGTGTTGGCTGGCCATCCTGGTATTTTTGGTACCAGAGATTTGGTTGGTAGGTCTTTTTGGTGGCCTTCTTTGTCACGTGATGTGCGTTCTTTTGTGCAGTCCTGTGGGACGTGTGCGCGGGCCAAGCCTTGTTGTTCCCGTGCTACTGGTTGCTTTTGCCATTGCCGGTCCCTGAGAGGCCGTGGACGCATATTTCTATGGATTTTATTTCTGATCTTCCGGTTTCCCAGAGGATGTCGGTTATCTGGGTTGTTTGTGACCGGTTCTCTAAGATGGTTCATTTGGTGCCTTTGCCTAAATTGCCTTCCTCTTCAGATTTGGTTCCGTTGTTTTTTCAGCATGTAGTTCGTCTGCATGGTATTCCGGAGAATATTGTGTCCGACAGAGGTTCCCAGTTTGTTTCTAGGTTTTGGCGGGCCTTTTGTGCTAAGCTGGGCATTGATTTGTCTTTTTCTTCCGCATTTCATCCTCAGACAAATGGCCAAACTGAGCGAACTAATCAGACCTTGGAGACTTATTTGAGATGCTTTGTGTCTGCTGATCAGGATGATTGGGTGGCTTTCTTGCCATTGGCCGAGTTTGCCCTTAATAATCGGGCTAGTTCGGCTACTTTGGTTTCGCCCTTCTTTTGTAATTTTGGTTTTCATCCTCATTTTTCTTCAGGGCAGGTTGAGCCTTCTGACTGTCCTGGGGTGGATTCTGTGGTTGACAGGTTGCAGCAGATTTGGGCTCATGTGGTGGACAATTTGGTGTTGTCTCAGGAGGAGGCTCAACGTTTTGCTAACCGTCGTCGGTGTGTTGGTTCCCGGCTTCGGGTTGGGGATCTGGTTTGGTTGTCTTCCCGTCATGTTCCTTTGAAGGTTTCTTCCCCTAAGTTTAAGCCTCGGTTTATTGGTCCTTATAGGATTTCTGAGATTATTATTCCGGTGTCTTTTCGATTGGCCCTTCCGGCCTCTTTTGCTATCCATAATGTCTTCCATAGATGTTTATTGCGGAAATATGTGGTGCCCATTGTTCCTTCTGTTGATCCTCCGGCCCCTGTGTTGGTTGATGGGGAGTTGGAGTATGTGGTTGAGAAGATTTTGGATTCTCGCTTTTCGAGGCGGAGGCTTCAGTACCTTGTTAAATGGAAGGGTTATGGCCAGGAGGATAATTCTTGGGTTTTTGCCTCTGATGTTCATGCTGCTGATTTGGTTCGTGCCTTTCATTTGGCTCGTCCTGATCGGCCTGGGGGCTCTGGTGAGGGTTTGGTGACCCCTCCTCAAGGGGGGGTACTGTTGTGAATTCTGCTCTTGGGTTCCCTCCGGTGGCTGTTGGTGGTAATGCAGTTGTCTCTGGATTGCAATCCTGGGCAGGTGTCCCTGCTGATTGCAGTTCGGACTGGAGTATTTAAGGTTGCAGGATTCATTAGTCCTTGCCAGTTGTCCATTGTTCTTGGAGGTTGTGGATCTCAGTCTGGTTCCCCTTTCCCTGCAGCCAAATCAGCAAGATAAGTGTCTGGTTTTTGTTTCTTCAGCACACATGCTGTGTGCTCTACAAATCAGTGCTATTCATTGTTTTTTCTTGTCCAGCTCAGACTGTGTCAGGATATTTTCAGTCAAGTTGGATTCTCAGGAGATGCAGATATACGTTCCATGTCTTTAGTTAGATGGTGGAATTTTTGTATTATCTGCTGTGGATATTTTCAGGGTTTTAATACTGACCGCTTAGCATTCCGTCCTATCCTTTCCTATTTAGCTAGAGTGGCCTCTTTTGCTAAATTCTGTTTTCTGCCTGCGTGTGTCTTTCCTCTAATACTCACAGTCAATATTTGTGGGGGGCTGCCTATCCTTTGGGGTTCTGCTCTGAGGCAAGATAGGATTCCCATTTCCATCTATAGGGGTATTTAGTCCTCCGGCTGTGTCGAGGTGTCTAGGACGTGTTAGGTACATCCCACGGCTTCTTCTAGTTGCGTTGTCAGTTTAGGGTCTGCGGTCAGTATAGGTTCCACCACTCCTGAGAAAGTCTCATGCGGCTCCAAGGTCACCGGATCATAACAGCTAGGCCACTGTCAGGATCCCAGCCCTGACAGGTCCTCTCCCGAACTCTCCCAGACTGCTTTCTCTCTAACTTCCTATCCAACCCCCAGTTTTACCCATGTGTGAGGAGTGGCCTAGTAGATAGGACCTTTTTCTCCCCCTGGTGGCCGGAGTGTGAAGTGTAATGTGCGACTGTGATACCTGGTCAGGTGAACTCCTTTAGTGCCATCAGACGTACCATCACTCCCCCTGGTGGAAGAGCGACGTTACTGCAACGACCAGACTCTGGGGCGCTGCACATATATCTCTAGGGAAGCTCCCCTGAAACCGGGTTCAGAGCTCCCCCCTCTGGCCTGGAGTCAGAACATGTTGCATGCATTATGCTACCTGTTAAAAGGATCTTCCTTGCTTCCAGGCATGGCATCACCCACCCCGAAAGGATGACAACACCACTGTAGCAGCCGGCTTCCTATGGTGTTACAGAAACAGGGTAATAAAGGGTTACAAAAGCTAAGCTTGTGTGTTCAAAGATGGTCCGGTGTTGATGGCAATAGATTGGGCCTGCATTTTGATGATGCCCTCCATGTATATCCATACTTTGGCCCTGAATTGGACAATAATGTTACCAAATTGAATTAGTTGATTCCTCTGAACAACCTATGTTTAATATTAAGTGTTTGTATAACACACTTGACAAATCTCCTGAAAAGTCTAGGATGGTCCCAAAAAATGGGAGACCTCAAAGAATAAGTTGGAAAACCTGTAGGGACCTCATGAAACTGGTAGAAAAGTTACTGCTTTGTTACTGTGCCATGGAGTCTTGGAAGTCGTGAACCAATGCCTGGAGAAGTGGTGTTGGGCCTAAAATTTCAGGACAATGGACTTCAAAAGGTGGAAGTATGCCATACACATTGAGAAAAGATGACTAAACTTGGGATCTGATGACCATGGCAAGTGAATGAGGGTTTCTCAGTTTAGAAGAAAGATGGATCAGGCATGTTGAAATTTAACATGATCTTTTGTTCTTATTGGAAAGAAGCTGCTGCCAGAGGTGTTTGGCAGTAAATTATTTCTTATTCCCAATGAGAGCTAACGCTAGAATGAAACAAGCATTCATGTGTATGGAGGATCGGAAGGAATAGATGTTGGCCTACAGATATGGGCATCTCTATAAAGCTGATCCCAGGGTATCCTGGTGACTCACAGTGATTAAATACCTGAGTTCAGAATCTGGCAGCAATTGTTTAATTGCAGCGCCACCACAGGAGAAATAAAATGTTACACGGTTCCCATTAAAATCCATGGGCTGTCTATGTATTGGATTGCACTGGGTCCTCCAGAGGTGCATTCATTGCAGCCAATCTCCATTCTCTCTTAATACATTTTCCAACATCAATTTTGCAATGATGTTGAGTTCTGTTTTCCACTCCTGCATAAAAGCTAAAAAATCCTGCAATTTTTGGCAATAGAAAGGCGTGCATTGAGGGAGTTTGGATAACAGACAGCCTACAAGGTGACATAGCATACCTGTAGTTGGCTATGCATGTAAATGAAGAAATTCACCTGTAATAACTGGAAATCAGCACGAAGGCAGAGAAATAAAATGTTTATAAAATGTACTCACTTTGCATAACTGTGCCAACTTCTCACTCATTTTCACCATGGAGACTTTAGTTGCACCAATTATAATTTTGGCTCCAGTTGTGTTAAAGAGTGTGAAGATTGTGAATTAGGAACAGACAAACAAATTATAAGTCATCCTGTTACTTTGGGTGACAAGCTTTGAAGGGAACCTGTCTCCTCGGAAAATGCAATTTACCTGCAGATATAGGGTTAATCTGCAGGTAACTAGTGTTAAAATGTTGCCTGGTCGTCTTACTGAAAGTGCGGAGATGGGGAGAAAGTGAACTTATTTCCTCTTAGGAGCTGCTGGCTTTCATTCATAGATTCGTGGCGGGGTGGCACCCAGTCACTATACTGTGCGCGGTGGCGGTAAACATGACCCGCCACTTGGATTGAAAGCTTGCTTTGCAGAGATGCGTTGTGTCAGGACATGCTTACAGTATAGCGAATGGCGACTGTAGAGACCTGAGTCAGTGGCAGCAGGAGGGGATAAGACACCAGGGACCCACCTGGAACAGGTACAAAGCTCAGAGGGGAACTGTGGCAGGGCACCCTCAGAGCTGAAGCGCAGTACCGGGAACCGGGAGCCCGAGGTTTTTGTGGGACTCTAGGACACAGAGAAGAACTGGAGGGCACGACACTACACGTTAACTGCCCGCACCACGCCTAAGACGCAGCAGCACCTGAGGAGCCCGGGGCATTATAGAATCCCTGTTAAAAGGCTCAAGCTGCCCATCGTGCAGGTACCTGTCTCAGTACAGGGGGAATAGAGGACTCTGCAGGAAGCTTGAGGCTGCAGGGACCTCACCTTTAACGGCGCTATTTGGAAAGGCTCACGGACATCTACAGGAACAAGGGAACTCTCCATTGCCTCTGAGCCGGTTGGACCACCATCATCCGTGCCTGATACCCTGGACTGTGGCCAGCAACCTACAGTAAACCAGGTAAAGATTTACAACTGTCTCTTCTATTTATTCATCGGCACATACCATCATCTCTGCCACACACCATAGGACCCCTGGAGACTCCGCTTCACCTGTGGGAAGTGTAACATCTGTGCTGCCGCAACATCCCCAGGGGACCCCTTCAATGCAAACGTCGATCCCACAACTGACCGAACACCACAGGTGGTGTCACGACAGACTCATAAACATTTTCCCCTTTGAAGACCGTCGCAGCCACCGACCAGGTCGCAGCCACCGTGACATCCCCTTTAATAGCCGACTGGACCCGGTACCGAGTACCCCACTGCCCTGGCTGGGCGACTCAGATGCAGCCAATTCTGATCTAATTGTGGAGGATCCAGATGCAGAGTCTCCCCTTGATCTTTCAGGCTAGGCCAATGTTAGTCCCTAAATCCATAAACCAGTATCCATGAACCAGTAACCTACCATTATGTGTAAAAGTACATACACAGAGGGTTATTAATTGCATGAAAGGTGTGAGGACGGATGATACGAGGGTCCTGGTTTTGGAGAAAAATTTGTATGGGCAAAACAGGGATAGTTAGATAAGTATGTTGGCCAGTGTGAAGAAATGCGTTTTTAGGCCACGCTTAAAACTGTTGGTATTGGGGATTAATCAAAGTGTCCTGGGTAGTGCATTCAAAAGAATTGGCATAGTATGCAAGAAGGCCTGGAGACGGGAATGGTAGGTTTGAATTATTGAGGATGTTAATCTTAGGTCATCAGCAGAACGGAAGGCATGGGTAGGGTGGTATACTGAGACGAGGGAGGAGATATAGAGTGTTGTAGAAGTGTGGAGCACTTTGTAGATGAGAATGATAAGTTTATATTGAACTCTGTAGCAGATAGGCAACCAGTGCAATGACTGGCACATGGAAGAGATATCGGTGTAATGGATGGTGAGGAATATGATCCTGGCTGCTGCAGTCAGGACGGATTGGAGAGGGGAGAGTTTAGTAAGAGGGAAACCGACTAGTAGAGAGTTGCAATAGTCCAGATGAGAATGAATAAAAGCAGAAGAGGAGGGGGCCTAGGACTGATCTTGAAGGAACCCCGACAGTAAGGGTAAAACGAGAGGAAGAGGAGCCAGGAAAATATTCAGTGAAGGAGTGGTCAGGAGGTAGAAGGAGAACCAGGAGAGAACAGTGTCCTTAGGGCCAATAGAGAGTTGCATAGTAAGGAGGAGCTGGTGATCCACAATGTTGAATGCTTCAGAGAAATCCAGGGGAATCAGCAGATAGTAGTGACCATTAGAATTTAGCATTAGATTTAGCTGTTAGTAAATCATTAGAGACTTTAGTGAGAACAGTTTCAGTAGAGTGTAAAGAGCAGAAACCGGATTGTAGAGGGTCAACAAGAGAGTGAGCTGAGAGATAGCAGATTAGACGAGAGTGGACCAAGTGTTCCAGGAGTTTAGAGATGATGGATAGAGTAGAGACAGGTCAACAGTTAGCAGCACCGTTTTGGTTGAGGACTGTTTTTTTTAAGTAATATATGTATGCTGGCATGTTTAAATGAGGTGGGAAAGATACCAGATGAGAGATAGAGGTTGAATATTTTTGTTAGGTGAGTGGTGACAGGTGGGAAAATAGGCTTGAGGAGATGTGAGGGAATAGGGTCACTGGTGCAAGTAGTAGGGCAAGAACAAACAAGGAGCCTGATCACGTCTTCCGTGACTTGTTCAAAGACAGAGAGTGAGCTAGATTCAGTGGGGGAGGACCGTGCATGGTATGAAGGGATTGGGAGAAAATTTCCTGTCGGATATGGTCAATTTTTTCTTTGAAATAATTGGCCAGATCATCAGCGCAGAGGTCGTGGTCGGTGCCTGTACTCTTGGACTGAGAAGGGAATAAAAAAGTGTCAAAGCGATGCTTAGAATTCTTGAATGGTGAGGTAAAGAGGATGTTTAAATAGGTTTGTTTGGAGAAGTATAGGGCAGAGTTTTATGTTTTAAGCATGAACTTATAATGAATGAAATCTTCGGCCAGATTGGATTTTCTCCACATAAGTTACGTGCACCTGGAGCACAGCTGTAGGAAATATGTTTGCAGTGTGTGCCAGGGTTGATGCCATGTGTGCCTAGTGGTTCAAAATGTAGGAGATGCAGCTTCATCCAGGGCACTTTGCAGTGTTTCATTATAATGTTTCAGTGCAGTCAGGGCATAAGACTCTGCATCCGATGTCTTGAAACTCGTTGAACACTGTCAGTATCTAGCACTTCCTCAGAACCCCAATCACAGACTTGACTCTCACTCTCTGCCTGACTCCACTCTCTCACTAAAGCATGAAGTCCTTCCCTTAATAACTGATTTAACCCCTTCCAACTAGTGGGCTAATCCCAAACTGTTAACTGTATACTACCCTGCTAGATGCAAACTAAATCCCTATCCTTTGCAATGGTTCCCATACTGGACAGACCTCCCTATCCTCGGGAATGGCCTAGAGGCAGAGCCTCCAGGAGAACCAAGACACAAACCTGCCAAAAGGATAAAAATTCAACACTCTTTATCAAACATGTAGCATAAAACATTATCATAAAACACTATTAACATTAACTCTTTCTTGCCACGAGGTCTTCATCTACCCCCTACATGCTCCCACAGCAAACTATGGTTGTCCCTGACCAACAAACTATGTAATCATAAGCACACATAAAACACTTCACACAAAACAGTCCAAACCCCTCTTTTCTTCTCCAGTGCACGATGTCCTCGTCTGTTAGGAACTGTCGGTCATCTATGCTTAATGACCCGACTGAAGTGTCCATGTCCCTTGTAGGTGGGGGCAACCGGCCCCCATGTAACAACCGACTACCAAAAAATCTGGAAAATCTGGAACACAGGAAGACTTGCTGAGTCTGCATAACACTGACTCAGGGAAAGGCCTCTGTAACACGGCCACAAAAGAAAAAAAAAAAAAAAACAGAAGAAAAATACCTTGGGACACCTGGAAATGTCCACTACTTTGTCTTCTTCTTCCAGGATTCCCAGGTGTTAGGGGATGGAGGTCGGTCCCAACTCCCTTGGTCGTTCTCCAATAGACAAAAACTTGAGCAGAAGCAGTGAGGGTCAGGCAGATGCTGGTTCCTGTACCGGCCACTGGGGACACTTCGGTTCCAAGGTGTTGGTTACCTTCGTCCTGAATGAAGGTTTGTGTTGCAGCACTTTCTTTCTTTGGTGCCCTTGGTGTTTCAGGTGGTCTAAATATGGGCTGGGAATGTGCGTGTCGGAGCTGGTGGGACCGCTCAAAGTCCGCTTCCTCCTCCCATTTTGCGATTTCCTCACTGGACACTAGCCTGTGACACCCACAGTGTACCAGCCTTTCCAGCACCACACTTTCCAGAACTGTACCTTATCTCCCACGTACAGGCTATGGAGACGGTAGGGCAATGTCCCGATTGCCATATACCTCATCTACAATACCCTGCTCCTTAATGAATCCACAAACTTTTATGTAATTAAATTCCACAACCAGGCCCTCCGTGCATCGTTCATCGAAGGCTGCTCTTTTGGGACCTGCCAACCAGTCCCAGGCTAAAGCATCAGCCCCATGCGCTCCTCCACAACATCTGGGAGATTGCGTGGCCTCCAGAACCCAGAGAAATTGAGCCTCTCAGGAATTGGGGGGTCGCACTGTCTTCCGTTTCAATCAAAGCATTCTGTCTCAGCCCGTTTCAAGAGGGATGGTGGAGGTGGCAGGGTTCCTCCTCCTCTTCTCCAGGAGTATACTGACCTGGAAAAGGTACATCTTGCAAGGCCGGTATTCGGTCTTCCTCCACATCCGACTCCAGTAAACTAACTGGACTTTGTGCCAAATAAGGCCTACCCGCTGCTGCGGTGTTGCTTTCAACTGAACCGCCACAGATAATGGCGACTCTGGTTCCTTGGCCTCACTGGGAATTCTTCTAGCTGCAGCCCCTGGGATAGTGTGGAAGATGTTGTCTTCCTCAGATGAAGTATTCATCTTCTCGCTGGTAGCGTAATCACTGAATGGACAACTCATTGCAGGAGAGTTCAAGCACGTGTCTTTTTCTCGCTGATGCTGTAAGCAAAATGGCGCCAATGAATCACTTCTGGAACGCCTTACACTCAGCTAACTCCACTACTGTGGTCGCACCAATGGCGCAGCTGTCACCACCGCTGTCACTCCCTGCTACTCCACATCTATACACGTCTCCCCCTATTGTTGTCTCTTACCAGGTGTACCATCTCCCTTTATGGATTGCACCTCCTTCTGCAAGCTCCACTTTTTCTGGGTTGGATCTTGGATCTGGAACACCTCTTAGAGGTTATCTTTTCGGTGGGCCAGGCACACTGTTTTCATGCCATCGGATGCTGACCACTCCCACGATGGGTAGGATCTCCCCTCTTCGGACCCGCCATACTCGCCATCTTGGATTCACACTTCTGTCTCCCATCTTGGGAATTGCACCGCCATCCTCCATTTTGGAGCTCAAGTTGCTGTCTGCCATTTTGTTCATCTTTAAGATACTAAGTTTTCTGTTTTCTTGTTTCTTCCTTTTTTTAGTTTCCCAGGGTCTGCTCACAGGGCCATTTGAAGGGGGGCCATGACCAGTTTCTGTGGACCGGAACCAAATTCTCTTTGCCCTGTGTGAGCAGGTTGTGGGCTGCAGTGACTGACAGGAGACAGAGCAAAGGTTAACAATTTTATTATAATTAACACTGAGATACTCCATGCAGGGAGGTTAAAGGTTAACTAGGGGGTTGAGTAGGCAGTTCAAAATATAGATAGTATGCAGGGGTTAAAGAACAGTGAAAAAGGTATTAACAGTTCTTGGGGGTTAACTTATCCTGTCAGACTTTTATCAAAACGTGGTAGTCCCGGAGCACGTGATGGCATCAATAACGACTGACGCGGCGCTTGTCCAATAAGGTCCTGTAGGTAATGATGATCTGTCTTCTGGCGGCAGCGATTGGTCTCCGGCACCTTCCGCTGAGCCCCTACTCCATATACTGATGTGGCCGGAGGAGCGTGGGCCATGGTTCTGTCTGAGCCCGACGTGGCCTGGCAGACATATACTGGTGAACCAGGGTGCAAATAGCATTCCTGCACCCAGTCTCTCTCTCGCAGCACACGCGTATTACTCACTAGCCCGGAACGTTCAACACCCCGCTTTGTGGTGACCAATGGGCCCACTGCATGTCTCTCCTCAGTCTCTGTCAACGGTGACAGGGAAGCTCGAGCGCGGGCCTGCGCTATATTGATGTTCGCAGGCTGGAGCACTCACTTCCCCCTACTGTGCGCTGTCTCTTCCCACCAAGTCTGCCTGTTTCCGTGAGAGTATGTAAGCGCTTAGCCACACCCCGTTTCTGCCTGCAATGATTGGTCCGGTCTCTTAAGCTTTCCCCCGGACAACAGAGGAGACAGCCCTGACAGTTCCAGACCCGGCACAAAAAAGGTACCTGCGGCACGGTCCTTCTTCTTACACTTGAAGCCCCTCTGTAAACAGGAATCAGAGTTAAGTGTGATGTGCTTAGGGGTGTTTTCTTTACTCACCTGTTGTTCGGAAGTCATTGTTACCTCCCCATCCTTGAGAATGGTTAAAGTTGCAGATATGACAGGAGACATTAGATCCGATTCAACAGGATCAGCTTTACTGTACAATTCAGATATACATGCGGTTGCGGCACACACAGTGTGACAGAATCCCCTCTGGTTGATTTTTCCTTTGTCCAGTGTACTATCAGTCCTTGACTCCATTCTGCCCGACCTTCCCCCTGACTCAACAGCACCAGTTGGTACTATGAATCTTCTATCTGGCATAACAGCTTCCCTGAGGCCCACCATCTGTCCCTTTCACTGTGACCTGGCCAACATCTTCCTCACAGGGGAGACAGAGATATGGCACTCAATACCTCTTCTTTGGGTCTTAGGCCCAAAACTGCCCCGGTGTCCTCATGAAACTTAAGATGTGTGTCATACTGTTGAGAAACTTGACACTGACAGAACCTTTTCATCTTTAATGCATCTGCTGTCTTGAAATCCATTGAACACTGTCAGTATCTAGCACTTCCTCAGAACCTACTTACAGACAGTTGACTCTCACTCTCAACCTGACTCCGTGCTCTCTCTCTCTGACTAAAGCAGGAAGTGCTTTCTAATCTAACCCGTCCCAATTAGTGGGCTAATCCCAAACTGTTAACTGCATACTACTATGTGTGATGCAAACCATATCCCTAATGGTTCCCCTACTGGACAGACCTCCCCTATCCACTGGAATGGCCTTGAGGCAGAGCCTCCAGGAGAACCAAGACACAAACCTGCCAGAAGGATAAAATGTAACACTCTTTATCAAACATGTAGTATAACACATTATCATAAAACATAATATGTTATAACATAACACATTATCATAAATAATTATTCATGTTAACCTCTTAATTAAGGACCAGGGGAATTTCCATTTTTTGCTCCCCTTCTTCCCACAGACAGAATTTTTTTATTTTTCCGTCAATATGGCCATGTTAGGGCTTGTTTTTTGAGAGACAAGTTGTACTTTTGAATGGCACTGTTGATTTTAAAATATAGTATACTGGAGAATGGAAAAAAAAATTCCAAGTGCGGGGAAAATGCAAAAAAGTGCACATCCACAATTGTTCTTTGGATTTTTTTTTACTATGCGCACTAAATGCTAAAACTGACCTGCCACTATGATTCTCCAGGTCATTACGAGTTCACAGACAACAGACACCAAACATGTTTAGGTTACTTTTTATTTAAGTGGTGAAAAAAAATCCACATTTAAAAATAATAATAAATAAATATATATATATATATATATATATATATATATATATATATATATATATACACTCACCGGCCACTTTATTAGGTACACCATGCTAGTAACGGGTTGGACCCCCTTTTGCCTTCAGAACTGCCTCAATTCTTCGTGGCATAGATTCAACAAGGTGCTGGAAGCATTCCTCAGAGATTTTGGTCCATATTGACATGATGGCATCACACAGTTGCCACAGATTTGTCGGCTGCACATCCCAAAGATGCTCCATACAAGGCAGGATGGATCCATGCTTTCATGTTGTTTACGCCAAATTCTGACCCTACCATCCGAATGTCGCAGCAGAAATCGAGACTCATCAGACCAAGCAACGTTTTTCCAATCTTCTACTGTCCAATTTCGATGAGCTTGTACAAATTGTAGCCTCAGTTTCCTGTTCTGTGGTACCCGGTGTGGTCTTCTGCTGCTGTAGCCCATCTGCCTCAAAGTTCGACGCACTGTGCGTTCAGAGATGCTCTTAGGCCTACCTTGGTTGTAACGGGTGGCGATTTGAGTCACTGTTGCCTTTCTATCAGCTCGAACCAGTCTGCCCATTCTCCTCTGACCTCTGGCATCAACAAGGCATTTCCGCCCACAGAACTGCCGCTCACTGGATTTTTTTTCTTTTTCGGCCCATTCTCTGTAAACCCTAGAGATGGTTGTGCGTGAAAATCCCAGTAGATCAGCAGTTTCTGAAATACTCAAACCAGCCCTTCTGGCACCAACAACCATGCCACGTTCAAAGGCACTCAAATCACCTTTCTTCCCCATACTGATGCTCGGTTTGAACTGCAGGAGATTGTCTTGACCATGTCTACATGCCTAAATGCACTGAGTTGCCGCCATGTGATTGGCTGATTAGAAATTAAGTGTTAACAAGAAGTTGGACAGGTGTACCTAATAAAGTGGCCGGTGAGTGTATATATATATATATATATATATATATATATATAAATGTCACCATTTTCTGAGACCCTTAGCATCTCCATTTTTCGGGATCTGGGGCTGGATGAGGGCTTATTTTTTACGTGCCGATCTGACGTTTTTATTGATACTATTTTGGTGTAGATACGATCTTTTGATTGCCCGTTATTGCATTTTATTGCAATGTTGCAGTAACCCCCAAAAAAGTAGTTCTGGCGTTTTCGATTTTTTTTTCTCGCTACGCCGTTTACCGATCAGATTATAATTCTTGTTATATATTGATAGATCGGGCAATTCTGAACACTGCGATACCAAATATGTGTATATTTGATTTTCTTATTGTTTTATTTTGTATGGGGTGAAAGGGGGGTAATTTCAACTTTGATATTTTTTAAATATTTTTAAAAACATTTTTTTTTACTTGCTTCAATAATCTCCACGGGAGACTAGAAGCTGTGATACATCCGATGCTGCAGTCCTGCTCTATGTAGCAGAAATGCTCACTTGCTATGAGTGCCGACCGCTATCCGGCTATGACAACCACAGGGGTCTCCTGCAGACCCTGGGTTGTCATGCTAACCCATCTGTGACCTGCAGTCATGTGACATGGGTGCTGATGGGTGGGATTAATGACACTCTTCCTGCGCGTGCATGTTAAATGCCGCTGTCAGAGTTTGACAGCGGCCTTGAATATTTTAACAGCCGGGGGTGGATCGCGATTCCACCCACAGCAGTTAGGGGCACATGACAGCTGATCAGCAAAATGTATATTAATTTGACACCAGGGTGTTACCAGTAGGGGTTGTGTCTCTATACATACTGTCTAGCCAGTGCGGAGGAAGACTTCTTTGTTAAAGGGAACCTGTCATGTCTTTTATGAAAACCTGAAAAAATGGAGTTCTATACACAATTTATAAAATCAAAAAAAGGTACTTTTTTACAGGGCACCTCCAGCCCCAGTTTCCCATGTGCGCATGTCCCTTGACATCATCTGTTGCTTTCCCCATGAAGTCGCGTTTGGTGAATGCCGGGGAGCGGGGAACTTCTTCTGGCGGTGATGGCGGTGCCGCATAATGAAAATGACTATAAAATGCCGGTCCAGGGAAATCTTGCTCATTCCCTTTTGATAACGCCAACGCGAAACGCGCATCAGGGGGTGCACTCAGCTCCTCGGCATCCTGTCACTTCCATCATGGGTAACCAATTGAGCTGTTAAGGGCACTATTTTTCCTTCCTGTGTGGGCATAACGTCACTATGGCAGTCCTAGCGAACTTTTCATGATAGATTTTTGCTCAAACATGTGTGTCAGCATAATTATTATTATTATGTTATTTATTTAGATAGCACCATTAATTCCATGGTGCTGTACATGAGAAAGGGGTTACGTACAGGGTTATAGATATCACTTACAGTAAGCAAACTAACAATGACAGACTGGTACAGAGGGGCGAGGACCCTGTCCTTGGGGACTTACATTCTACAGGATGGGACTATAATGGGACTATACTGATGTCCAAGATTAGTTACAAAGATATATAGCTGACAGCCTCTACTTCAGTATCATGATGGTGTTTACTAGTAATTTGTATACCTTGGACCCATGTGTCTTTACTTGGGTCATATGTCCTGTGTTTGTGCTTTTTTGAACTATATTGCTGCATTATTATCATATGTAATGTAGTAACTTTTTTTATTTTATAAATTGTGTATAGAAGGCAATTTTCTTAGGTTTTCATGATATCTGGGAGTATACATTTACTATCCTTTCTACTCACATGGGGAAGCTGTCCTTCCTTGCGTTCAGTCAGGGTTGTCCTCGCCCACACAACTTGAATTATGTTCAGGGGATTGCGCCGACATGACTGTAATTCCCGTGCTTCTGCAGCATTTATTGTTTTGCAGAACCTTCGCGCTGTGTATTGTGCAATAAGCGGCTCCATCGGCGATCTGCGCATGTGGCGTGACGAAGAGCTCCGGCGTATGCGCACACAGTCAGTGAGGCTGGTAACTGCAACCAACTTCAGTGCGCACGCGCAGGGAGCCGCTCATCACGCCGCATGCGCGGATCGTCGATGGATATTGCGCAAGCGCGGCTCAATAATTACATAGTGCGCAAGCGTGGCTCCCCCTATTCACACTGGCAGTGAAGCATACCCCTATGACTAAACGAACAGGTAAGATATAACACTGAATCACTAACAACGCACTGGGGACACTTTGCTACAAAGGACATGACAGGTTAAGGGGAATGGTAATGGAGCGGCCCCCAAGCGCAGGGCAGCGGGGTACTCGGTACCGGGTCCCTCGGTCTCGGTTCTAGGGGTGTCACGGTGGCCCGACCCGGTCCGTGGCCCTGCTAAGGGGCGCCCAAATAAAGGTGTAGGTGAGAGTTTGTCAAGTGTTCGTGACGCCACCTGTATTCGGTCAGGGTGACCGACGCTGCTAGGGGTCCGCTAGGGGTGATGTTATGGCAGCTAGATGGTGTAACTTCCCACAGGTGAAGTATGTCCCCAGGGCTTCCCTTGATGAGTAGATGGTAATGGTGTAGGTCGCAATAAATAACGAGGACACAGGGTTGCAGTCTCTTTATCTTTTTACTGAAGGCTTTCGGCATCCACAATCCAGAGCACTGCTAACAGGGCTGGCTGAGACCGGCCGGTCTGAAGGCACATCCAGAGTTCCCTTTGCAGGTGGAAATCAGTAGCCTACCTACTGTACTAGCGCCTGGGTGTTGTAGTACTTCCCTGCTGAGCACCACGGGATAGTCCTCACAACTGTCGTGTATGTTTCTGTTCTTTCTCTCCGTCCCCCAGATGGTTTGGATAGGACGCACCCGTATGACGGGGTAGGCCTGGAGTTATTTTATAGGGACCCTAGAGACGCCCCTCTCCCACAATTGCCTCCGTTGTCTTCATTAGGTGTAAAGGTGAGGCAGCCAACCTAAAGTTAACTGCCCTGCCGTAGTTCAAAGTAATGTGTAGAGCCCAATACTTCCTCGGCGTTCCGGCCACGCTTCAGTAGGATGTTGCCGATCTCGGGGCACGACTCCTACTGGTACTATCGCCTTTGTGCTATGATCTCGTTTCTCACTTCTCCACAATATCCTTCGCTTCGTGTCCTTTCTTAAGATGCCGCCGCAATGAGGTGCAGGCACGGCTCCGTAACAATCTGTCCTTTTCGCTAGGCCTCTGTCAGGATCCCACCCCTGACAGGGACCCCCCTGGATCTTCCCAAGCAACCTCTTCTCTCACTAGGTGTTACCTGGGCAAAACCCAGTCAGCTTCTCCCTAACTTCCTATCCGACTCCCAGTTTTACCAGAGTGTGAGGAGTGGCCTAATACATAGAACCTTTTGCTCCCCCTGGTGGCCGGAGTGTGAAGTGTAGTGTGTGACTGTGATACCTGGTCAGGTGAACTCCTTTAGTGCCATCAGACGTACCATCACTCCCCCTTGTGGAAGAGCGACAATACTGCAACGACCAGGACTCTGGGGCGCTGCACTAACACCCAGTTGTCAATTTATTCATAAAGTTTTAGTAGGAATAACAGAGGAACGCACAGAGTTATAAGAAACAATTCCCTAGAAATTTCTTAATAGAGAATAAGATCATTTACTAAATCCGACATGTCAGGAGAAATGGGGAATCCTCTTTTAATAAATTCAACTGAAAACCTAAAGGGAAACTCCATTAACAATGAGCTCATTATTCTTCCTATTATTCATTCCCAGGTCCTAACAATGATGCCTCAGTTTTGGTGTTCCTGTACTTTGCTGCCCTCTACTGGTGAGTGCTGAATCAGGTGCCGTTAAAGAAGCAGTACACACAAAAAAGGAAACACATATATGAGGAAATCATCTATTATTTTGTACTTTGATTTAATCTATCTCTATTTTTTTTCCTTCCCCAGGAATTAGATTGATTTCAGCAAGATGAAGAAAATAAAAAACTTTCCATCTCGTGTGATTCATTTTGGGTTTAAAAATAAAAAGGGAGCCTATCCTAAACACGACCATGTAATGTGGCCTTAAAGGGGTATTCTAACACTCCAAATGTCCAATTAAAAAACAATAGTGCTAAAAGGAAGAAAGTCTGCCTGTTCATCGCTCTGATCACAGATCTAGATCTTGAACTATTGACAAGAAGTTGCGCTAATCTTCTAACCACAAGCATATATAACGCATTCTCTGCTCTTCCCTCACGTCTAACATTGTCATGTTGATCAGTCTTGCACATGTTACATAGGAGCACCCACATGACAGCCCACATGCGGACTGAATGTCCATGGAATCGTTGCAATTTCTGCTTGTCTCCTGCAGTCTGTGATAGTCCTGGCACACAATAGTGCTGACTGCTCTCCTCTGATTCCTAGCTGCCTCACTGAAGTGATATTGTGAAGCTAAATAGAGTGTGAGCTCTTTTGCCCATCTGATTTATGGATCACGCGCTCTCCTCATCTGCCATCCTGGTCCTGCAGGGTGTGGAGGTGGCATGACCTCTTGTTTTCTTTCTCTATGCGGGAATGTGCAGCTCCTGAATGGCGGCTCTGTGGTAACTGTTATATTGTTACTACATGAACAATGCGGCCAGTTTGAAGCTGTGACTTGTTTTCACTTCTGCACCGCGTTTCCCATTCCCATGGGTTAAAAATATGTTGTCACCAGTGGAATCGGCTTCTAAAATTCCCTATGGATGTTCTGCGTTACAATGTGTCGGCTACAGCTGAAGAGCATTTCCACCGAAATCTATTTATACAGAACTGCAGGCAAAATTAGGGTCAACTAAAAAAGTATATGTGTGTCATCCACAGATCTCCCATAACAGTGTGTCATCCACAGATCCCCCATAACAGTGTGTCATACACAGATCCCCCATAAAAGTGTGTCATCTACAGATCCCCCATAACAGTGTGTCATACACAGATCCCCCATAACAGTGAGTCATCCACAGATCCCCCATAACAGTGTGTCATCCACAGATCCCCCATAACAGTGTGTCATCCACAGATCCCCCATAACAGTGTGTCATACACAGATCCCCCATAACAGTGTGTCATACACAGATCCCCCATAACAGTGTGTCATCCACAGATCCCCCATAACAGTGTGTCATCCACAGATCCCCCATAACAGTGTGTCATACACAGATCCCCCATAACAGTGTGTCATACACAGATCCCCCATAACAGTGTGTCATACACAGATCCCCCATAACAGTGTGTCATACACAGATCCCCCATAACAGTGTGTCATCCACAGATCCCCCATAACAGTGTGTCATCCACAGATCCCCCATAACAGTGTGTCATACACAGATCCCCCATAACAGTGTGTCATACACAGATCCCCCATAACAGTGTGTCATCCACAGATCCCCCATAACAGTATGTCATCTACAGATCCCCCATAACAGTGTGTCATACACAGATCCCCCATAACAGTGTGTCATCCACAGATCTCCCATAACAGTGTGTCATCCACAGATCCCCCATAACAGTGTGTCATACACAGATCCCCCATAAAAGTGTGTCATCTACAGATCCCCCATAACAGTGTGTCATACACAGATCCCCCATAACAGTGAGTCATCCACAGATCCCCCATAACAGTGTGTCATCCACAGATCCCCCATAACAGTGTGTCATCCACAGATCCCCCATAACAGTGTGTCATACACAGATCCCCCATAACAGTGTGTCATACACAGATCCCCCATAACAGTGTGTCATCCACAGATCCCCCATAACAGTATGTCATCTACAGATCCCCCATAACAGTGTGTCATCGACAGATCCCCCATAACAGTGTGTCATCCACAGATCCCCCTAACAGTGTGTCATCTACAGATCCCCCATAACTGTGTGTCATCCACAGATCCCCCATAACATTGTGTCATCCACAGTTCCCCCATAACAGTGTGTCATCCACAGATCCCCCATAACAGTGTGTCATCTACAGATCCCCATAACAGTGTGTCATCTACAGATCCCCATAACAATGTGTCATCTACAGATCCCCCATAACAGTGTGTCATCTACAGATACCCCATAACAGTGTGTCATCTACAGATCCCCCATAACAGTATGTCATCCACAGATCCCCATAACAGTGTGTCATCCACAGAACCCCATAACAGTATGTCATCCACAGATCCCCCTAACAGTGTGTCTTCCACAGATCCCCCTAACAGTGTGTCATCCACAGATCTCCCATAACAGTGTGTCATCCACAGATCTCCCATAACAGTGTCATCTACCGATCCCCCATAACAGTGTGTCATCCACAGATCCCCCTAACAGTGTGTCATCCACATATCCCCCATACAGTGTGTCATCCACAGATCCCCATAACAGTGTGTCATCTACAGATCCCCCATAACAGTGTGTCATCTACAGATCCCCCATAGAAGTATGTCATCCACAGATCCCTATAACAGTGTGTCATCCACAGATCTCCCATAACAGTGTGTCATCTACAGATCTCCCATAACAGTGTGTCATCTACAGATCCCCCATAACAGTGTGTCATCTACAGATCCCCCATAGAAGTATGTCATCCACAGATCCCTATAACAGTGTGTCATCCACAGATCTCCCATAACAGTGTGTCATCCACAGATCCCCCATAACAGTGTGTCATCCACAGATCAACCATAAGACTGTCATCCACAGACTCCCCATAACACAGTGTGTAATCCACAGATCCCCATAACAGTGTGTAATCCACAGATCCCCATAGCAATGTGCTGTCTGTAGATTCATAGCAAGATTCATTGCTATCATAAAAATGTCAATATTCCACAGTATATGGATAATTATCAATATTTTGTAATTCATATAGTGTATTTATGTATTTTATTATCATTTAATTTTACATTATATCATGTCACATTTTATGTACAATACCGCCACCTGATGACCAGAATAGGCATAGCATGCACTGCTTTTTAATTTTTTATTATTATTTTCTTTTATCAGCCACTCAAACGCCCTTTTGGACAATCTCCCTTTAGGATCCCCATAATTTTACTCGACTAGGGGACCTCCAACTTGTCAGCCAATGCAGCTTCCTCAATTGTGACTGCCACTTTGAGACGGGGACTGAGGAGCGATACAGTTATCTGTATCATGTAATAGAAAAGAAAACAGGCAAGGAGAAAAATAGAGGCGAAAAATCATGAAAACTGATAGTTTTTAGAGGGCAAGAGAATAAAATGCTACAGTTAAAGTTTCTTTTTTGTTTCTGAAAAAAATAAACAAAACTGTGCCCTACTCATGGTCATTGGGTCAAGTGATGAGTCTCTATCCCTGCTCCCAGGCAGCGTCAGTTATTGTCCTCAGTGCTGACGTGACGTCCGCAGCGCTGCGGTCAATCATTGAGCTCAGTGTCTGTGCCAGAGCTGCTCAGTGACTGACTGCAGAGATGTTGACATGACATCAGTGCTGCAGACTCTGGGAGCGGCCGCAGAGACTCAGCGATTCAGAGATGGACCCGGGGAGGGTGAGTAAAGGACTTTTTTTAAATAAACAGTGCCCAGTGACCCCTTTATTGTCACCTGTTTTTCCATCGTCTGTAGAAGCTACCTCCGTCATATGAGCAGTGTGTGATTTATTAATATGACCCCCAAAAAAACAGAAAATGGTCAAATATTCCGCGTCACATCACGTCCAGCGATCATACGAGGCTGGTAAAAATAGGTTTAATAAAACCGCTGAAGCTTTTTAGCTTTTCCGTAGCCTAAACTTTCCTAATCCTGTTTATAGCAGAGGTTCAGGATTAAGCTTTTAATTGAAGGCTAAGTAACCGTGAGAGTCCATTACTGGTGTCAGGACTTCCTCACATCGCACCGAACAGAGGCTTATAATAACACTGCGTTACCTTTTTCCGACAACTTTCTGTGACACAAGGAACTCGAAGAAGAGTTTGGTTTTGTAAAACATTATGCAGGACACGATGGGTTATGGATACTGATCCGTATGGAGATATCTTTCTCATAGCTACCAAGACAACCCAAGTCTGAAGAACGAGGTCAACCCATGGAAGGTTTATATGACTTCCATTCATTTCAATAGAAAAGTCATTTTAGCACCAGCACCATACTGTTCCTGGAGTCATTGGGGTCATTAGTGAAAATTCCATTTTTTGCTGGCAGCTTTAAAAAATATATGGGTCAACCACTTGAAAGTGCATTGTCCTCTTAAATGTAATAAGTAAATAAAGATAATAATAAAAAAATTGGTTTATCACTTAGTTCTGCATTTAACCCCCCCAAAAACAAACAAACAAACAAACAAAACATTTAAATGATACAAGAAGGTCAACAATGAGTTTTTTCCATTCACTCATAGAAAGTAGAGTAAAAAAAAAATTGTAGTTTGTAGTCACAGTCCTATTACATCACATCAACACTAGGGGGCGATCTGTCATAATATTCTGATGATGGACCTTTATTCCCTCCTTAGACACCGATCAGTCATAACAATAAAACCACTCAAAGGCGAAACGATTAACTTTCGTTTTCTGGCAACAATGGGTAAGAAATATTAGGCAGCAAGTTACCAGCCTGTTCTACAAGTCAACACGCTGGTATCAAGAAAATGGGCAAGTGTAAGGAAATTAATGATTTTGGCAAGGAACACATTGTGATGTCTAGACAATTGGGTTGGGCCATCTCCAAAACTTCAGGTCTTATGGGCTGTTTCCAGTAGGCAGTGACTAGTACCTACAAAATGGTGTCAAAGAAAGAATAACTGGAGAATTTGTGCCAACCCAACTTCATGGTTGCCCAAAACCATCTAGACCATCTGGTTTGATCCCACCCAAGAGTGACTCTTCCACATATGATTATTAAATCTACTGCTGGCTATGATCGTAAGCCGGTGTCAGATCACACAGAACATTGCAGTTGGTGTGTTTGGGGCTAGATAGACACAGACACAGTCTATGTTGACACCTATCCAGTTCCAAACTTCCCTATAATGGGCCCCAGGATGCTTTATAGGAAGTAAGAGGCAGAGTTATGATCTTGAGTCCTGGCATCATGTGGATGTGACTCATACACCTACCTAAACCTTGTATGGACCAACTACCCCTCTTCATGGCAGCGGTAATTTCATGTCTTTAAGTTCCACACATCTTAATTCGCTTGACCGTGTTTGAGATGCACTGGAAAAAAGTCAGATCCATGGACTTACAGGAAGGAAAGTATCTACTGCTAATATCTTGGTGCCAGATACTACAAGGCACCTTCAGAGGTCTTGTGGAGACCATGCCTTCACAGATCAAATCCCTTTTGGTAACGTAAGGGGGATCCACACAATATTTGGGAGGTGGTTTTAATAATTTTAGAGATGACCAAATTGATTCAAAGGACCCTGGTCATTATTCCAGCATTATTCCATGGTTGCCAGCCCAGAGCCACCTACCTGCAGGAATCCCTGGCATTCCTTTTAAATAATAGACCCGGTGTGACGTCGTCATTACAGAACGATGCACGCATGACTTAGCACCAGTCCAGATGATCAGAAGAGGAGCCAGGATGCTCCTCAGGGATCATCTGGGATCCCGTCCAGCAGCTATGGAATACTACTGACATGGCCACTGAACAAGGCTGCTGCAAATTGATTTGCTCATATCTAAATGTTAAGGCTGATAAGTGCAACAGTGATTTAAAGCACAGAAGGTTCTCTAGTATCATCATAAGGTTGGGGGTACATGCATGTCAACTTTGATCACAGCACAAAAATCACTGTATGGCGCTACGAGTGATCAAGGTCGTATTGGGACCTGCATGGTACTGCAACAAGTTGCTAAAAGTTGGAAGCATTTGGATTATATTTAAATATACCTTTAGGGGGAAAACACTTTCAGTCCAGGAGCCAGTACAGACCTTCCTATGGCTCAGTTTGGAAAGATTTGCTCCTTTTACTTAGGTTTTTTCCCATGTTTTAAAATGTAGCATAAATCTGCTGTGTGACGATGGGTATGGTATGGAAAGTAGACCTCTTTAGATAGAAGGTCCTCAAGTGCAGCTCGCAAGATGAAACATCTGAGTTGTACAGATGAGGTGCCGCAAAGAGATCCAGGCCCTCCTTCTGACACCTGGGGATAAAAGTTGTAAATAGCAGCTACAAAGAGACGCTGTAATTCCAAATCTATGTTATTAGAAATGTAGATGGAATGATGACCATACAAAATTTCACCGAAGAATGGAGGTGGTCCTCTCAAAGAAGATTGAAAATGATAAAATCTTTTGTGGTCCACAGTGGGGAATACATTATCCCTAGTGGCCTACAGAGGTTATGGGGTTATCTATTTCATGCTACCCTTGCTAGGGCCTGGCTGTGTCCATTGGCCATTTCTGGTCCTTTAAAATATCTCTAAAATGCAACCACAGCTGTAGTAATGGGTCAGATTGAAAGCCCCATAAACACATCAGATCTTCATCTTATCTTCATCTTCAAGTTACTGTTGGGTTTGGGCAATGTTTATCATCTGAGCCTGCATTATACTCCAGAGCTGCACTTGCTTTTCTTGTAGTTTTCTTGTCATTCCTGCTTGTTTAGTGTCAGCACTGAGTTTGCTCATGTGATTAGCAGTCTGCAAAAAAATATCCTTACATCATGCATCATACAGGTATCTGATGGAGCATAACCAAGACAGATTGTGTAAGTTGTGAGGTGTGGCTTCCAAGGATCAGACTTGTTTATTTATTTTCACCACATTCGATGGATGAGATCTGAAGAATTTGGAGACAACGCATCACCTTGAACTCTTTACTATGTTTCCCAACCATTTTTGAACAAGGTGTGCAGTGTGGCAGGGGCATTTTCCTACTGAAAGAGGGCACTGCTAGTAGGTGCCATGAAGGGAGGACTTGGTCTGTACAGTGTTTTGGTAGATGGTACATGTCATATCCTCCTCCATCCCGGTGCTATCTTTTCCCTAGATAAAAGATGCACCTAGTCATTCTCAAATGAAAATCTGATTAATCAAACCAGTCCATTTCTTACCCTCATGTGCCCATTGTAGGTGCTTTCCATTATGGAGAAACGGTCAAAATAGTTACTCTGAGGAGGTGCTTGTGTCTACGCAGACCCATATACAGCAAGCTGTGATGCTTTGCATGGTCTGACAACATTTTACCACAGCCAGCAAAAACTTATCCAGCTTCTTGAGTTTCAGTTTGTGGGTTTGGACCAAACTGGCTAGTCTTTATTCCCATCAATCAGCCTTTGGGATCCATGACACAGTCGCAGTTCACAGATTGTCCTTCCTTGAACCACCTTTGGCAGGCACTAATCACCACATACAGGGAACACCCAACAAGACCTGCCAATTTGGAGATACTTTGACCAAATTGTGTAGACATCACAATTTGCCCCTTGTCAATCTCCTTCAGATGCTTACACTGGCCCATTTTTAGTCCTTCCAATACATCACATCTGATATATCCAACCTGACAGGAGACAATATTATCCACTTCACCTATAAGTGGTTTGTTGCAGCTAATAGGTGTATATTACTCCCATCACACATAGGGGCGGACATACCATTGGTGCAAACTGTGCAGTGGGCCCAAGAGGTAATGGGGCTACTATAACCTCCAACGCAGGAGGAATTGTGCACTGAGTTTGTAGCGCCCCCACCGCCGCAGGGCCGAGGGGTACCCGGTACCGGGCCTACAAGTCTCTGCTCTGGGGTTGTCACGGCGGCTAGGCCCCGGTTCCGTGACCCTGCCGTGGGGCGCACAGTGAATGATAGGTGTGGATGACGGATGATGGTAATAGTGGTGCGGTGCAGTAAATAACGAGGACACCAGTTTGCAGTCTCTTTACCTCTTTACTGAAGATCTCTGGGTCCTCAGTCCAGAATACGGTTCACCAGGCTGCGCAAGTCCGGCCGGTCCAATGGCACCTCCAGAGTTCTCTTCACAGGTGGAAATCGGTGCCTTCCTTCTAGCGCTATGTGTTGCGGTCCTCCCCTGCTGTGCTTACGGAAAGTCCCCACAACCGTCGTGTGTTTCTTAAGTTCCCTCACAACTCGATTAAATGATGTTCTTCTAATCCTCCGTCCCTCCCTGATATTCTGGTTGGAACGGCACCCGTTTGACGGGTAGGCTCGGAGCTCTTCCGGGACCCTAGAGTCGCCCCTCTCCACAGGTTGCCCCCCAAGACTTCATAGGTGATATGTGTTAGACAGCCCGCCTTAAACTGACTGTCCTGCCGCTGTTTAGAGTATTGCTTGAAGCTGATTGTTATAATACTCCCTCGGCGTTCCGGCCACCGGTAATGCGCCTCAGTAGGGTGTTGCTCCGGTCTTACAGCATGACCCCTACTGGTATTCTCCTATCGCTTGATCTCGTTTCTCACTCAGCACAATCTATCTCGCTTCTAGTCCTTTCTTGGGTCCCGCCGCTTCCCGGAGCTGGCGCGGACCCGTTACATTCTTTCAAGTTGCCAAGCCTCTGTCAGGATCCCACCCCTGACAGAGACCCTACTGTCTCTTCCTCCACAACACCCTCTGCCACCAGGTGTTGCTTCGTCCAATCCAGTCAGCTTTCTGATCTAACTTCCTGCCTGACCCCCAGTTTACCCACTATGGTGGGGAGTGGCCTAATGAATAGCACCCTTAACTCCCCCCGGAGGCCCAGCTGTGAAATGTATTGGTGTCTGTGATACCTGATCAGATGAACTCCTTCAGTGCCATCGGACGCACCGTAGCTCCCCATAGTGGCGGAGCCACAGTACTGCAACGACCAGGACTCTGGGGCGCTGCACTCCCCCCTGGTTAAACACAGTACTCCGGGACTGGGAAGAAAACAACAATACAAGTTAGCAAAAAGACATACAATTTTGTTGAGTGCAATAACAATAAGCATATTTGAACAGAGCTTCCCTTTATGGGAGGTGAGGACACTTGAACGTTACAAACATGGTAAAATATCATAGCAACATGCTATAATTAACTTTTCTTACCCAACCGGGTATTCTACTAAGTGCAAAAATTGTTGAACAATAATTTAACTTTGCCTTTAAGGATTCACACTCTAAATCCACTAAAGACCTTCCTATAATCACATTATAAGGCACTTTAACTTTCTCATTCTCCTTCTTTAAATCTGCAGGACCGCCTGTCCTATCGGCACCAGACCTACTGCCTCTCCTTTCCGTTACAGGACCGCCCCGTTCATCCAGGGCCTACTGCCTTTTCAACTACTATACACAGTATAGAACATAACATTACTTTCAGTTTAAGAGCACTAAGTCATCTCTACATGACTCCTAGGAGGACTCAGGGTTTACCTTCTATCCTAACTATCTATCAGCATTATCAAAACATTTTCTATCGAACATTAAGCCTTCTCATTATCTTTCTTCCTTTCACCTTTTACTTCTCAGAGCACATCATCAATATTTCTTCACATTTAACTAATTAAACACATATAACTTCCTCGTACAAACATTATCATCACTTTTCTCTCATCAACATTATTGCTACTCGTCTTAAGCAATATTACTATTGAAATGCGGCAAATGAACATCCCCTTTAAGAGGGGACCAAGTCTCTGTAAGGTAGCGTATCTTCTCAAGTTACCAGTCCATACTCAGCAAAGGTTCCAGTGCGGTATCTTCGCAAAGAGTCCTTCTTTAAGTAAAACCAGTAGGGAGCGCCTTTAAGAAGGTGCAAACTATGTACAAGAAGTTCGGATCATGCACTGTTCATGATTTCAGCAGTTTTTAAATAACATAGAAAAATAGAAAATAACCAAAAACAATAGGGATCCCGGGTCAACAAAGAGATCCCTTTAAGAGTTTACCCTGAGCGGGTCTAGCAGCCAACAGGAAACAGTAACTATTTACAGATTCATGGTATCGAGGTTTATCTTCGTAGTAAATCACAAGACATCAGCCGAAAGTGGGCACCTTCCGACTGTGCAGACTTTGATCCTAGGTCAGCAGCTGATGCCGCACCAGTATCACCGATGGATTTCCCTGGTGCAGTCAGACCACCCGATGTCTGGACCCGAAGGCGGACTCTAGCCGCCAGCTCAGTCGCTGCAATGAGACGTACGGCAGCAATGTTGGTAAGATCCGTGATGTCTGGTTCCATCATGGTTGAAGTACCAGATGACGCTCCCCCAAGCTCACAACGGCGCACATCCCGGGCATACCACCCGTATGCATTCCGATGACGGGTGTAAGTCACCGGATCTCCCCTTTGTAGCGGATCACCACTTCGGCCACAGCAGGGAGCCTTCACGTTGCAGCTGGCAACAAAGACGTCAGTTGGTAGCCCCGGTTCCTGTATGGAGCCCCATCCTCTCTTCGGGTGGAAGGCCAACACAGTGCCCCGCCTCACCACGTCCCGGTCATCACCTGCAGGAGGTGGTTGTCGTACCCTCGGTGGGGCAGTCAGCTCTGCCTCTTTCTGCCTTTTCCAATGTAGGATCAAGCATTCTTTGTATTGCTCCCAGGTAAGCACAGCAAGGGTGAATCCTTCTTCCCGAACTCCATCTGGCCCAACCCGGGGGGTGTCCCACTGGAGGGTCACCCCATCTGGGCCCACGTCTACGGGTTCCCCCATCCTAGTCGGCAGCGGTGGCACCAGCTTCCCCATTGCATCGGGGGGTAGCACCACTAGCTCTGCCGATAGTAGATGGCTTTTACTGGGGCGAGGGCCGGTCGCGGGAGCGGGATCGAGTAGGGGAGCAGGGGCGTCTTCCATACCTGCGCCTGATGTGGTTCCACCGATGTCGATCCGGTCCATTAACGAGAACGCTGGAGTCGGCCGCAGCCCGGACCGCGGCCCCTCCAATGGGGTCCCCGGATGCGGCTCCGCCCACCAGGGTTCCTCCTCCACTGACTCCGAGGACAGGATGGGTAAGCTCAGCTCCGCGGCCGGTTCCAAAGAATTCAGATCCTTCCGCTGCAGTGGACGTAGGTCCGCCTCTGGTGAAGGAGGGCAAGCCGGAATCGCTCCTTCCTCGTTCAGGCACTTGCTGTTCGTCATCGCTGCCTGATAGTCGGTGGCAGTGCATGCACCTAACTCCGCCATTTCTCCAGGGCCGGGCTCCTTCTTCACCTCGTTCCCGCCGTTGCAGATCAGGAGGCGGTTCTCCTCCGCTGCTGGGCAGGTCGTTCTCTCGCAGCAGGAGTCGGAGGGGGCGGTCGCTACTTCTGGCGCCGCTTTGGTAGTCTCCTCCCATGGCACGCCCTTCTTCTCCCTCTGCGCTCCCTGTGGCGCTGCAATGATGGCGACTTTTGGCGGGAGTTTTGGCGGTAAATGGCGCAGCACAGTCTTTACAATAAAGTACAGTCCAAGCACAATAAATCACAGTTCCAAGGCACACATGACCTGATTCTTCAGGCTTAAGTAGATCCTGTTCGTGACGCCAAGTTTGTAGCGCCCCCACCGCCGCAGGGCCGAGGGGTACCCGGTACCGGGCCTACAAGTCTCTGCTCTGGGGTTGTCACGGCGGCTAGGCCCCGGTTCCGTGACCCTGCCGTGGGGCGCACAGTGAATGATAGGTGTGGATGACGGATGATGGTAATAGTGGTGCGGTGCAGTAAATAACGAGGACACCAGTTTGCAGTCTCTTTACCTCTTTACTGAAGATCTCTGGGTCCTCAGTCCAGAATACGGTTCACCAGGCTGCGCAAGTCCGGCCGGTCCAATGGCACCTCCAGAGTTCTCTTCACAGGTGGAAATCGGTGCCTTCCTTCTAGCGCTATGTGTTGCGGTCCTCCCCTGCTGTGCTTACGGAAAGTCCCCACAACCGTCGTGTCTGTTTCTTAAGTTCCCTCACAACTCGATTAAATGATGTTCTTCTAATCCTCCGTCCCTCCCTGATATTCTGGTTGGAACGGCACCCGTTTGACGGGTAGGCTCGGAGCTCTTCCTGGACCCTAGAGTCGCCCCTCTCCACAGGTTGCCCCCCAAGACTTCATAGGTGATATGTGTTAGACAGCCCGCCTTAAACTGACTGTCCTGCCGCTGTTTAGAGTATTGCTTGAAGCTGATTGTTATAATACTCCCTCGGCGTTCCGGCCACCGGTAATGCGCCTCAGTAGGGTGTTGCTCCGGTCTTACAGCATGACCCCTACTGGTATTCTCCTATCGCTTGATCTCGTTTCTCACTCAGCACAATCTATCTCGCTTCTAGTCCTTTCTTGGGTCCCGCCGCTTCCCGGAGCTGGCGCGGACCCGTTACGTTCTTTCAAGTTGCCAAGCCTCTGTCAGGATCCCACCCCTGACAGAGACCCTACTGTCTCTTCCTCCACAACACCCTCTGCCACCAGGTGTTGCTTCGTCCAATCCAGTCAGCTTTCTGATCTAACTTCCTGCCTGACCCCCAGTTTACCCACTATGGTGGGGAGTGGCCTAATGAATAGCACCCTTAACTCCCCCCGGAGGCCCAGCTGTGAAATGTATTGGTGTCTGTGATACCTGATCAGATGAACTCCTTCAGTGCCATCGGACGCACCGTAGCTCCCCATAGTGGCGGAGCCACAGTACTGCAACGACCAGGACTCTGGGGCGCTGCATAATGAACGCCCTCCCCTGAGTGGAATATAAGGGGGGTCGCATGATAACACAGCCCCCATATTGTGATTAATGTTTATGGTATTCTGTATTTTATTTATAGGTACTGGAAGGGGTTAATAAACTTTCAGTAAGCTGTGCTATGCATGAGCAGGTTAAAACCGTTTTTTTCTGGTATGGCTTCTCGTTCTTTTTGATCATTTTGATTGGTGGACAGGAAAAGAGCGGGAGGAATTTTATCTATAAAATCAGCTGTTTTGGAGCGGTTACGACAGTTACCTCAAGAACATTCAAGATCCCCCCCTCCCTTTTTGTTTCACTTTATGACTCGTGTCGTTTATTTTGTGGGAAAATCGCCCGCTTTTCCCGGGTGGATTTGGACGTTTAGCGATGATTCACTTCAGTTTATGGAAATTTTAAATGGTCTATTGGTTATGATTAAGTAAAATTTTGATTTATGAGTAATTCAAAAATAAACGCCACGGCCATTTTATTCCAAACTTAATCTGGTAGTCACGTGTGTTTATATACTTGGGAGTAGGTCTTGTGTTACCATGACCTATTGGGCTGCAAGGGGCCCATAAATTGTTCTTGCAGGGGCCTCTTCTGTCTGTGTCTGCTCTTGATCATACAGTATATGGAGACGTACCCATAGAAATAGGTAAGATGCTGATCATAATACTGGTTCTGTGAGTCTCAATCCTTAGAGAGATGGAGGAGGGTGATGGCTGCTAGGTGACTGTGTCCCCAATGCCCCTAGCATCCTCACCTTGTAGAGATCATTTATCTATATCTCTGCTGCACCAACACTTATGATACAGCCCTCCAGCCGTGTGTTCAGCAATGGTATCCAAAATTAGGCTTTCCCAACACAAAGAGCAAAGTTTTCCATCCTGTTATAACATTTTACCTCCCTGACCAAAACTAAGTAGCTCGTTGGCACCCTCCCTGACCCCTCACAATTTTTCCTTATACTTCTTAACTTTGGAAAACAAGAAAGAGGGACACAAATTGCTGACCTCAAACAGTTAAATTGGGGACATGATACTAATCACTGATATCTGGGAATGTCCTGGGTCCACAATGGTTGGGTTACATGAGCATCACCAAAAAATCACAAATGAGACTCTGAACAAACAGGGAAAACAAGGAAGTTTGAGTTCAGCAAGCTTTGAAATGTAAATTATAATGGGCTTGAATCTGATACACAGCCCCTAGATATCTTTAGGGTATGTGCACACGTTGCGGATTTCTTGCAGAAAATTCCTGAAGAAAACCGGAAATTTTCTGCAAGAAATCCGCATTTTTTTTTTGCGTTTTTTTTCCGTTTTTTTCGCGTTTTTTTAGCATTCTGCAAGCGTAATTAGCTTGCAGAATGCTAAAGTTTTCCAAGCGATCTGTAGCATCGCTTGGAAAACTGACTGACAGGTTGGTCACACTTGTCAAACATAGCGTTTGACAAGTGTGACCAACTTTTTACTATAGATGCAGCTTATGCAGCATCTATAGTAAAAGATAGAATGTTTAAAAATAATAAAAAAAATAAAAAAATGCTTATACTCACCCAGACATCTCATCAGCGGCGTCCGTTCGTCTTCCTATAGCTGGTGTGTGCGCGCAGGACCTTCCGTGACGTCACGGTCACGTGAGCGGTCACATGACCGCTCACGACCAATCACAGGACAGTGACGTCATTCGGCGAGGTCCTTCAGCGCACACCAGCTACAGGAACCGAACGGCAGCGTGCGAGGAGGCGGGAATACATCGAGGGTGAGTATAGGACTGTTTATTATTTTATTTCTTATTTTTTGACCACTTATATGGTGCCCAGTGCGTGGAGGAGAGTCTCCTCTCCTCCACCCTGGGTACCAACCGCATATAATCTGCTTACTTCCCGCATGGTGTGCACAGCCCCGTGCGGGAAGTAAGCAGATCAATGGACCCCTAGGTGTGCGGAATCCCTGCAATTCCGCATTTTTAATGAACATGTTGCTTTTTTTTCCGCTATGCGATTTTTTCGCGGAAAAAATCGCAACATTTGCACAAAAAATGCGGAATACCCTGTAAATAATAGGAGGCTTATGTAAGCGTTTTTTTTCGCGTTTTTATCACGTTTTTATAGCGAAAAAACGCGAAAAAAACGCTAACAATCCTGAACGTGTGCACATGGCCTTAGAGTCAGGGGTGTAACAAGTAACCTGGCTCCTGAATCCTGGCAGATAGACTTTCAATGCAGCCCTGCTCCACCAGGACACGGATGACTTGGATTTGTTGGTCTCCGCTCTGTTTTCCCCGAATCTGCACTCACTTCCCCATTTTAGCCTTGTTATCACTTTTTGCACATCACCTCTCAGTAGAGTTGACTCCATTAGTTGCTGGGCCCATAGTAACTGCTATAGCCTGATATTTATGCTCATGTTAGTGCAGCGCACCAGAGTCCTGGTCGTTGCAGTAATGTCGCTCTTCCACCAGGGGGAGTGATATTGCGTCTGATGGTACTAAAGGAGTTCACCTGACCAGGTATCACAAGTCACACACTACACCTCACACTCCAGTCCACCAGGGGGAGCCTTGCTTCTATCTATTAGGGCACTCCTCACACACGGGTAAAACTGGTGGGTTGGATAGGAAGTCAGTCAGAAGCTACCTGGGTTCAACCCAGAGAGGACCTGTCAGGCAGACAGGGGGAGAAGGAGGAACATCTGAGCTGCAGACAGAGGGTCCCTGTCAGGGGTGGGATCCTGACAGAGGCCAAGCACGAGGTAGAACGTTACGGAGCTGTGCCTGCACCCATTGCGGCAGCATCCTAAGAAAGGACACGAAGTGAAGTGTATTGTGGAGAGTGAGAAACGAAGTCACAGCACAAGGAGATAATACCGGGAGGAGTTCTGCCCCAAGATCGGCAGCCTCCTCCTGAGGCGCGTAGCCGGTGGCCGGAACACCGAGGAAGTAATTGACTCTACGTATTACTTCAGAGACCGGCAGGACAGTCAATTCCAAGTTGGTTGCCTGACCTTAATACCTAAGAAGACACGGAGGCAAATTGTGGGAGAGGGGTGTCTCTAGGGTCCCTATAAATAAGCTCCAGGCCTACCCCATCATACGGGTTGTCCTATCCATACCATCTGGGGGACAGAGAGAGAGAACATCAGAAACATCCACGAAAGTTGTGAAGACTATCCCGTGGTGCTCAGCAGGGAGGTACTACAACACATAGGCGCTAGTAGGAAGGCTACTGATTTCCACCTGGATAAGGGAACTCTGGATGTGCCTTCGGACCGGCCGGATTCTGCCAGCCCTGTGAACGGTACTCTGGGCTGTGGACGCTGAAGTCTTCAGTAAAAAGGTAAAGAGACTGCAACCTTGTGTCCTCGTTATTCATTGCGCCTTACATCGTCCACCATCACCACCTACACATCTGGGAAGCCCTGGGGGCATACTTCACCTGTGGGAAGGTATACCATCTAGCTGCCATTCCATCACCCCAGCGGACCCCTAAGCAGCGTCGGTCACCCTGACCGAATACCACAGGTGGCGTCACGAACACCAGACAAACTTCACCTTTAATTGGACGCCCCTCAGAAGGGCCACGAACCAGGTCGGGCCACCGTGACATTCCCCGAACCGAAGGACCCGGTACCGAGTACCCCATTGCCCTACACGTGGGGGGCTCCAAAACGATGACATGTTCGTGCCTTGTGTTTGGTTTACAGACACAAACATAGTGACAGGTGCTCCAAAACCTGCGCTGTGTAAATGGCATAGATTCCTGCTCCAGCAAACATTTCCAGATGGTGAACTTGATTCAAGCAGAATACAACACAGCAAGATTATCTGAAACTGTCTTTTGGGAGCTTCTCGGCCCATATAAATGTCTTATATATTATTATGTGACCATCCAATAATCCGGTATCCAGTGTTTTGTGTCCAGTCCCAAATGACCACATCTGCTCCTTGTTGTCAGTCATTGTCCAATCATTTGTGTTCAACGTTTTAGTGACCAGTCCTCTGTTTCCAGTGGTTATTGTGACAGTCTTATATGTCCAATGTTTTACTATTTTACTGTCCCAATCCCTTGTGTCCAGTGTTTTTCTTCCCCAGTCCCTTGTGTCTAGTGTTTTACTGTCCCGGTCCCTTGTGTCCAGTGTTTTACTATTTTACTGCCCTGTTGTGAATTCCATTCTGGAGCTCCCTCCTGTGGTTGCTAATGGTATTTTTGTGAGTTCTGCCCTTGGCTCCCTCTGGTGGTTTCGAGTGGAACTGCTGCTCCGTTAGGTAGCTGTAGCAGCTGCCATCACTGATCGCCTTGCCTGGGTTTGTTATTTAAACCTACTCTGGGCTTTAGTTCATGCCAGCTGTCAATGTCTTAGGTTGGATTTGGTTCTCTCCTTGCATTTCTCATATGGCCTGTCCTTGTCAGCAAAAGATAAGTTCTGCTAGTTCTTGTTCGTCCATTTGCTTTGGATATTATTGCTTTGCAAATATGTCTCTTTTTGTCCAGCTTGTCACTATGTCATATTCAGTCTAGCTGGAAGCTCTGGGAAGCAGATTTGCCCCTCCACACCGTGAGTCGGTGTGGAGTTCATTTTTTGTAAACTCTGCGTGGATTTTTGTAGTTTTTAATACTAACCGCACAGTATCCTTTTCTCTCTGTCTATCAAGTTTAGTATTGGCCTCCTTTGCTGAAAACTGATTTCATTTCTGTGTATGTCATTTCCCTCTCCACTCACAGCTAATATTTGTGGGGGGCTATCTTTCCTTTTGGGGTTTTCTCTGAGGCAAGATAGCTTTCTATTTCCTTCTTTAGGGGTAGTTAATTCTTAGGCTGTGAAGAGGTGTCTAGGGAGAGTCAGGAACATCCCACGGCTATTACTAGTGTTGCTGTTAGGATTAGGGATTGCGGTCAGTAGAGATACCACCTCCTCAGAGCTCGTCCCATGTTGCGTTTTAGCCACCAGGTCATATCGGTGTGGCCTCTTAACCACCAGGTCATAACACTGCCCCAGTCCCTTGTGTCCAGTGTTTTACTGCCCCTGTCCCTTGTGTGTAGTGTTTTACTGTCCCAGTCCCTTACATCTAGTGTTTTACTGTCCCAGTCCATTGTGTCCAGTGTTTTACTGCCCCAGTCCCTTACATCTAGTGTTTTACTGTCCCAGTCCCTTACATCTAGTGGTTTACTGTCCCAGTCCCTCGTATTCTGTGTTTTACTGTCCCAAACCCTTGTGTCCAGTGTTTTACTGCCCCAGGCCCTTGTGTCTAGTGTTTTACTGCCTCTGTCCCTTGTGTCTAGTGTTTTACTGTTCCAGTCCATTGTGTCCAGTGTTTTACTGTCCCAGTCCATTGTGTCCAGTGTTTTACTGTCCCAGTCCATTGTGTCCAGTGTTTTACTGTCCCAGTCCCTTGTGTCCAATGTTTTACTGTCCCAGTCCCTTGAGCCAGTGTTTTACTGCTTCAGTCCCTTGTGTCCAGCATTTTACTGCTCCAGTCCCTTGTGTCCAGTGTTTTACTGCCCCAGGCCCATGTGTCCAGTGTTTTACTGCCCCGGTCCCTTGTGTCTAGTGTTTTACTGTCTCGGCCCCTTGTGTCCAGTGTTTTACTATTTTACTGCCCCAGTCCATTGTCTCCAGTGTTTAACTGCCCAGTCCCTTGTCTCCAGTGTTTTACTGCCAAAGTCCAATGTGTCAAGTGTTTTACTGCCACCATAGCTTGTATCCAGTATTTACTGCCCCAGTCACTTGTGTCTAGTGTTTTACTGTCCCGGTCCCTTGTGTCCAGTGTTTTACTGCCCCAGTCCCTTGTGTCTAGGGTTTTACCGTCCCAGTCCCTGGTGTCCAGTGTTTTACTGTCTCAGTCCCTTGTGTCCAGTGTTTTACTGTCCCAGTCCCTTGTGTCCAGTGTTTTGCTGTCCCAGTCCGTTGTGTCCAGTGTTTTACTGTCCCAGTCTCTTGTGTCCAGTGTTCTGCACTAATCCGTACCTCCCACTCCCGACTCCAAGACTTCTCCCGTGCTGCGCCAATCCTCTGGAATATTCTACCCCAAGATATTAAGACCATCCACAATTTGCATAGTTTTAGGCGCTCCCTCAAAACACATTTTCAGAGCGGCCTATCACGTTCCCTAATCATTTGTGTGTAGCCCATTCACTACTTCCATCTATCCCCCACTCCCTGAAGATGGCTGGACCATCATTGTAAATACATCATTGTAAATACACACCTGTACTTTGTATCTCCCCCACCTCACTGTAGATTGTAAGCTCTCACGAGTAGTGTCGTCTTATTGTGCTTTAATTATTGTATTGTTAACGTTGTTACTTATGACTGTTTTGTTTGAAACTGTTAAGCTGTAAAGCGCTGCGGAATATGTTGGCGCTATATAAATAAAGATTATTATTATTATTATTACTTCCCCAGTCCCTTGTGTCTAGTGTTTTATTGTCCCAGTCCCTTGTCCAGTGTTTTACTGTCTCAGTCCCTTGTATCCAGTGTTTTACTGTCCCAGTCCCTTGTGACCAGTGTTTTTCTGTCCCAGTCCTTTGTGGCTAGTGTTTTACTGCCCCAGTCTCTTGTGTCCAGTGTTTTACTTCCTCAGTCCCTTGTGTCTAGTGTTTTATTGTCCTAGTCCCTTGTGTCCAGTGTTTTACTATTTTACTGTCCCAGTCCCTTTTGTACAGTATTTTTCTTCCCCAGTCCCAAGTGTCCCGTGTTATACAGCCCCAGTCCCTTTGGTCTAGTGTTTTTCTGTCCAAGTCCCTTGTGACCAGTGTTTTACTGTCCTAGGCCCTTTGTGACCAGTGTTTTACTGTCCCAGTCCCTTTTGTCTAGTGTTTTACGGCTTCAGTCCCTCGTGTCCAGTGTTTTTTGCTGCCCTAATCCCTTGTGTTCAGTGTTTTACTGCCCCAGTCCCTTGAGTCCAGTATTTTACTGCCTCATTCCCTAGTGTCCAGTGTTTCACTGCCCCAGTCCTTTGTGTCTAGTGTTTTACTGCCTCAATTCCTTGTGTCCAGTGTTTTTTTCTGCCCAAATTCCTTGTGTTCAGTGTTTTACTGCCTCAGTCTCTTGTGTCTAGTGTTTTATTTTACCAGTCCCTTGTGTCCAGTGTTTTACTATTTTACTGTCCCAGTCCCTTACTATTTTACTGTCCCAGTCCCTTTTGTCAAGTATTTTTCTTCCCCAGTCCCAAGTGTCCAGTATTTTACAGCCCCAGTCCCTTGGGTCTAGTGTTTTTCTGTCCAAGCCCCTTGTGACCAGTGTTTTACTGTCCCAGGTCCTTGTGACCAGTGTTTTACTGTCCCAGTCCCTTGTGTCTAGTATTTTACTGTCCCGATCCCTTGTGTCCAGTGTTTTACTGTCCCAGTCCCTTTTGTGCAGTGTTTTACTGCCCCAGTCTCTTGTGTCCAGTGTTTTACTGCCCCAGTCGCTTGTGTCCAGTGTTTTACTGCCCCAGTCGCTTGTGTCCAGTGTTTTACTGTCCCAGTCCCTTGTGTCCAGACTTTTTCTCTCCAGTCCCATGTCACGTGTGAAGAGTTTTGCTGTCGTCTCGTGTCCAGGGTTTACTTCCCAGTTACATGTGGCCAGTGTTTTACTCTTCCAGTCTCTTGTGTCCTGAGGTTTGCTGTCTATCATTTAGGAACCAATTTTACAATACACTTTAGTTTTTTCATATTATCAACTAGATGCACAGTAAGAAAAAAAATATGTTCTGTAAACTTTTACCTTTACTTTTCAGCTTTGAGAATGGACAGGTAGAAGTGACTCAGAACTTGGGTGGATACTCGGGACATTTCTGAGCATGGAAATGATTGGGCCCCTACAGGAGAGGAGGCACTGACTGCAGCACAGTACAAGAGTCACTCGCGTGTCACCAGTTATTCACCTGCACGGCGCCTGATAAGCGTCTGGAGAGCAGCAGAGTCATTGTCAAGGGTGTCAGAGACAAGATAATGTGAGCCTCCTAATCACAGTGTGTCAATTAAATATCTCTCACATGTGTGGGTTCTAGGGACTTTTATCTGTGTGTCAAATGTGACTGCTATTTTGTACAAATAAAGTTGCTTTTTAATCATAACTTGATTTTCGCTCCATAAAAGAAGAGGAATGAGATGAGGTCTGCAGCTACAGGGGCTGCCATGCTGGATGTATTGTTTGTGGCTTGTGCACATCCATTGTCTCATGGCCACCCACAAAGTAGCTGTGACCAAACACTAAAACTTCTTGGCCTGTTTACAGATGCATTGTATATTCTGGATCTTTAGGAATATCAGCGTAATATGCCATAAAAGTCTAAGGCTGGGGTCACACATGGCGTAAGAAAATACGCCACGTATTATACGTCCGTACTACGGCCGTAATACGGAGAAATGACCCCAAAATATTGATCCGTAGTCAGGGTGTTTCAGCGTATTTTGCGCATGGCATCCTCCGTATGTAATCCGTATGGCATCCGTACTGCGAGATTTTCGCGCAGGCTTGCAAAACCGACATCTAATGGATTTATGTGCTCAAATGTTAGGGAAAACATATATACAGTATATATATATATATATATATATATGTCATTGAGACACATATATATATATATTCTGTATTTAGATTTCATTCAGCGCGATATCTGTGAACAGCCGCTAATTCAATTGCCGGCTTTTCATTTCTCCTGCACAAACCCGACAGGATATGAGACATGGTTTACATACAGTAAACCATCTCATATCCCCTTTTTTTTTGCATATTCCACATTACTAATGTTAGTAGTGTGTATGTGCAAAATTTCAGCGCTGTAGCTGCTGAAATAAAGGGTTAAATGGCGGAAAAAATTGGCGTGGGCTCCCGCGCAATTTTCTCCGCCAGAGTGGTAAAGCCAGTGACTGAGGGCAGATATTAATAGCCAGGAGAGGGTCCATGGTTATTGGCCCCCCCGTGGCTAAAAACATCTGCCCCCAGCCACCCCAGAAAAGGCACATCTGGAAGATGCGCCTATTCTGGCACTTGGCCACTCTCTTCCCACTCCCTGTAGCGGTGGGATATGGGGTAATGAAGGGTTAATGCCACCTTGCTATTGTAAGGTGACATTAAGCCAGATTAATAATGGAGAGGCGTCAATTATGTCACCTATCCATTATTAATCCAATTGTAGGAAAGGGTTAAAAAACACACACACACATGATTACAAAGTAGTTTAATGAAATAAACACAGCGGTTGTTGTAATAATTTATTGTTCTCCCATTCCATTTCCAGGACCTCGCTTGGCAACATAATAAACGCACAAGATACATACCTTCTGCTGTCAGATCTCGTCCCACGAAGTAATCCATCTGAAGGGGTTAACTAATATTACAGGCAGGAGCCCTGCAAATGCAGCTGTGCTCCGTGCCTGTAATCCCCGGGGAATGAATGAAATGTAGGTCATTGACCTACATTTCCTTCAGTCGCGGTGATGCGCCCCCTGGTGGATGTCCTCATATGACCTGGAGCGTGGGAAAAAGTTCCCAGGCTGCAGTTCATGAGAACATCCAGCAGGGGCGCATCACCGCAACTGAAGGAAATGTAGGTCAATGACCTACATTTCATTCATTCGCTGGGGATTACAGGCACGGAGCACAGCTGCATTTGCAGGGCTCCTGCCTGTAATATTAGTTAACCCCTTCAGATGGATTACTTCGTGGGACGAGATCTGACAGCAGAAGGTATGTATCTTGTGCGTTTATTATGTTGCCAAGCGAGGTCCTGGAAATGGAATGGGAGAACAATAAATTATTACAACAACCGCTGTGTTTATTTCATTAAACTACTTTGTAATCATGTGTGTGTGTGTTTTTTAACCCTTTCCTACAATTGGATTAATAATGGATAGGTGACATAATTGACGCCTCTCCATTATTAATCTGGCTTAATGTCACCTTACAATAGCAAGGTGGCATTAACCCTTCATTACCCCATATCCCACCGCTACAGGGAGTGGGAAGAGAGTGGCCAAGTGCCAGAATAGGCGCATCTTCCAGATGTGCCTTTTCTGGGGTGGCTGGGGGCAGATGTTTTTAGCCACGGGGGGGCCAATAACCATGGACCCTCTCCTGGCTATTAATATCTGCCCTCAGTCACTGGCTTTACCACTCTGGCGGAGAAAATTGCGCGGGAGCCCACGCCAATTTTTTCCGCCATTTAACCCTTTATTTCAGCAGCTACAGCGCTGAAATTTTGCACATACACACTACTAACATTAGTAGTGTGGAATATGCAACAAAAAAGGGGATATGAGATGGTTTACTGTATGAAAACCATGTCTCATATCCTGTCGGGTTTGTGCAGGAGAAATGAAAAGCCGGCAATTGAATTACCGACTTTTCACTAACAGCGCTGCGTATTTCTCGCAAGTCACACTGCTGGTCCGTGTGGAATCCGTATTTTTCTCGCCCCCATAGACTTTCATTGGCGTATTATTTGCGCAGTACGCTGACAAACGCAGCACGCTGCGATTTTGTACGGCCGTAGAAAGCCGTATAATACTGAACCGTAATATACGGCTAATAGGAGCAGCCCCATTGAGAATAATTGTGCCGTATGTAATGCGAGTTTTACGGACGTAGTTTCTGCGCTCTTACGTCCGTAAAACTCGCATGTGTGACCCCAGCCTAAGGCTGGTTTCACACTTGCGTTTTGATCTGCAGCGTTTTAGCGCTAACAAACGCATGCGTTTTTTTTCCTATACTTAACATTAAAAAACGCATGCATTTTTTAGCGTGCGTTTTGACGCGTTTTCGGCAACGCATGCGTTTTTTGATGCGTGCGTTCATTTGCAGAAATGCAACATGTAGTAATTTCTAGCGGCGTTTTTTTGCGTTTATTCTCGGCAAAAAAATGCATTGCTGTCTATGTAAACGCATGCGTTTTTAAGCACATGCGTTTGCTTGCGTTAAAAACGCATGCGTTTTTACCGAAAAACACAAGAAAACACAAGAAAAAACAAGAAAACCCTAACCCTAACCCTAAACACAAGAAAAAACAAGAAAACCCTAACCCTAACCCTAGGGTTACTAGGGATCCTAACCCTAACCCTAAGGTTAGGATCCCTAGTAACCCTAGAGATCCTAACCCTAACCCTAACCCTAGGGATCCTAACCCTAACCCTTAGGGTTAGGATCCTAACCCTTAGGGTTAGGATCCCTAGGGTTAGGGTTAGAGTTAGGGTTAGGGTCCCTAGGGTTATGGTTAGGGTTAGGATCCCAAGGGTTATGGTTAGGGTTAGGGTTAGGATCCCAAGGGTTAGGGGTAGGGTTAGGGTTTGGATCCCTTTATCACCTTGATGGTGGGGGGTGGCTTATCAGTGACCTGGTGACCAGGACATTCTAATAAAAAGCTACCCCTAACCCTAACCCTAGGGATCCTAACCCTAACCCTAACCCTAGCTAATTCTATTAATAGTGTGTTTTCTAGTTGTTTTTGATGATTGGCAGCTGTCACACACTTCTCAGCATGAGTTTCAAAAACGCAAACGCGGGAAAAAACGCATGTAAACGCGGGAAAACGCCGCGTTTTGCCGTGTTTTTTTTTTTTGGCGCAAAAACGCATGCGTCTAAAAAACGCAGCGTTTGCATGCGTTTTTTCACCACATGCGTTTTTTTTTAAAAACGCTGCAGATCAAAACGCAAGTGTGAAACCAGCCTAATAGATGTAGTTTCTCACCTCCAGGGCCACCACTATGATGAGAATGGGCTCCGTGTTGTGTCACTGGGAAAAGAGAAGTAGTCACTCATGATCCAAAAATTGCTAAGTACACAAAAATGGAAAATATAAATTAAAGAAGCACACCTCCTATCAAAGCTTTTATGCTCTTACTATATTGCATTCATCATATTATATAGCACTGTGTACTTAAAATTGCTCATTTTGCCTTTCTACCCCAGCTAATTTTTCTCTTTTCCATTAGGTCTATGACAGCACATCATTAAAAACAGATTGGCTGAATCCTTGGAAGCTCTATGTAGAAACAGGAGGTCTATGTTCCCTGCATGAGTCATGAGTCACTGCAAAAGTCCCTGGCAGGGGGAGGAGGGAGCAGCTGGGTCAGATGCTGAAGAGGGGAATGATAAATGCAGGGACAAGAGACTTCCTGTTTCTACATAGAGCAGAGAAAAAAATAAGAATTTACTGGGTAGAAAGGCAAAATGAGCAATTGTAAGAACACAGTGATGTAGAATATGATGACTGCAACATAATAAGAGGATAAAAACTTTGATGGGAGGAGTGCTTCTTTAATGAATCCCCTCAGCCTTTCTGTTTCAGTTTGACAATTTTTTTCTAGATACCTGCTCTTTGTAGGGGCTGCAATCTTGTACAGATCTAATACTTCTCACAACTTAGGGTTAACTATAATTGTGTCCAGTCGGAACAATCCTCTGTGAGCTAAATGTCTCCTGCCTGATATAGCTTAATTGCACTGAAAAATTATTATTTTGAAGTGTTTGACACATTTCAGAAAAAGTTTTTCCAATAAGTTCCTTTAGTAGTAAAGAAAAAATGTAAGGGTACCGTCACACAGTGCCATTTTCATCGCTACGACGGCACGATTCGTGACGTTCTAGCGATATCGTTACAATATCGTTGTGTCTGACACGCTACTGCGATCCGGAACCCCGCTGAGAATCGTACGTCGTAGCAGATCGTTTGAAACTTTCTTTCGTCGTCTAGTGTCCCGCTGTGGCGGCATGATTGCATCATGTGACACAGGTTGTATACGATGTGTGCACAGTAACCAACGGCTTCTACATCGCAAATACGTCATGAAATTATCGCTCCAGCGCCGTGTATTGCAACGTGTGACCGCAGTCTACGACGCTGGAGCGATAATCATACGACGCTGCAACGTCACGAATCGTGCCGTCGTAGCGATAAAAATGGCACTGTGTGACGGTACCCTTAGTCTGCTATAATCACTGAGTCGTCGCTGTTGCCCCAGTGTCTGTAGTTGTCTGCAGTGCTGAAATCATATGACAACAGGCAGAATCAATGAGCTCCACAGCTCTGCTTGAACTGACGGTACGAGCCACTGCGTGCCACTGAGCTCCCTGATGGCTGCCGTGCATATTCACTATATGGACATGTGAGCAGGTGCGCGGAATGCAGTAACCGACCGGAGGCAGAGCAAGGGTTAACAAGTTTAATAGCAGGGGAATACTCCATGCAGGGAGGCAATGGGTTATACAGGGGAATAAACGGTTCAGTTTACAAAGGATACGCAGAGTTAAAAAAGAAAGGATCAGTTAACGGCAGTTCTTGTGAAGCACTTGTATCAGAAGTTCCACTAACTATGACTCCTGCAAGGGAGTCAATGGCGATGGCAACGGCTGATGCGGTATCTTTTCCTATGGGGTCCTATGGGCATCACTGCCCCGTCTTCTGGCGGCAGTGGTCGGTCTCCGGTACCTTCCACTGAGCCTAGTCCATATACTGCAGTGGCTGACAAGGGTACGGGCCACGGTCCTATACAAGCCCAACGTGGCTCTCAAATATACACTGCTGAAGTCAGGGTCTCTCGTGAGCGGAAAAATATGAGCTGGTAAGGTGGATTACGCAAGTCTATCTAGCACTCAGTTCTCTCCTCGCGGCACGTGCGCTGTACTCACGGTCATGAAGCACGCGGCACCTCGATCTCTGTCAGCTACTTGGCGCGCTGCACTCTTCTCTCTATGCTGCTCGCAGCCTGTTCCTGCCAATACTGCAGCGCCGACAGCCAGTGGTGCGCTGCTTCTATGGCGGGGTACTGCGCCCAACCTCTATCTGGCAGCACGCACACTAGCTCGGAACGTTCCACACCTCGCTCCGTGGTGACCAGCAGGCACCCTGCATGTCTCTCCTCACAGTCTCTGTCAGCGGTGGCGGTGCTTGGATGCGGGCCTGCGCTGTACGGATGCTCCATGACTGCAGCTCTCACTGGTCCCTTCTGCGCACTGTCTCTTCCTGCCAAGTCTCTCTAAGCTGCTGCTGAGCTCATGGCTCCCCTCAGCACAGCGGTCTCTCTCTCTCGACTGCTGCAGCACGCCCGGCTTCTCTACTGGCAGCAGTCCCTCTATAGACGGTGGGGTCCTGTTGCAGTGCCGGTAGTCAGTGGGGTGGAGGAGCGGAGAACGCAGCTCGCCTGACTTCGCGCTGCCCTTGGTTGGCACAAAACTGCTCTGCTGCGCGCGCTTTCCCCTTTTATATCCCAGCCCCCCTAGGTCAGGAGGAAGGTCCGCCTCACTAAAGCTTCCCCTCGGGAACAGGGGATGCAGCCTTTTCAGTTCCGGACCCGCCACGCAGGTACCCATGGTGCTGTCGTCCCCCTTACAGACAAGAAGTATTTGGACATGTATGCATTACATCTTCAGGAGCTTTTAGTCCATGAGCCAAGAACCAAATTTGACGATATCGGTACCAAGCGGAGTGACTAATTCTCTTTGGTATTTTTAGGTAGATGCATGTCTGTAGTTTATTTTTTGATATGATAGCCCTTACATATACGTAGCTTATTAACCCCTTCAGCCCTAGGCCTATTTGTACCCAAGTGCCTAAGCCAATCTGACCTGTGCCACTTCATGGGCTAATAACTTTGGAACGCTTTCACCTATCCAAGCCATTCTGAGATTGTTTTCTCGTGACATATTGTACTTCACGTCAGTGCTAAATGGGAGTCAATATATTTTACCTTTCTATATAAAAAAATGCTAAATATTCGGAAATTTTGGAAAAATCGGCAATTTTTTAACTTTGAAATTCTCTGCTTTTTACAAAAATACTGATACCCCCCATAATAGTTATTAATTTACACTCCCCACATGTTTACTTCATATTGGCATCATTTTGAAAATGAAACCTTATTGTTTTACGACGTAATAGGGCTTATAGTTTTATGCGCAATTTTTCACATTTACAGCAAAACCCACTTTTCAAAGGACCAAGTCACTTCTGAAGTCACTTTAAGGGGCTTACATAACAGAAACCACCCATAAATTACCCCATTTTGCAAACTACACCCCTCAAGCTGTTCAAAACTCATTTTTAAAAACTGTTAACCCTTTAGGTGTTCCACAGGAATTTTAGCATGAGCCAAGAACCAAATATGACGATATCGGTACCACCCGGAGTGACTAGATGTAGTATTTGTAACAAAATTTAATCCAAGTTATGTAAATACACACTGAACATGTCATGTGCATATATATATATATATATATATATATATATATATATATATATATATATATATATATATATATATATATATATATATATATATATATATATATATATGTTACTCCATAATATCTTCAACATCGGACTCTGAATCTGACTGTTGTTCTACTGGCTCGTCTTCAGTACCCTTGTTCTGGCATGTCTGTAATCTGCACATGTCTGTGCACTTCAGGCCATTGCTGAGGCAAGTACACTGAGGAAGTTCACATGACCGCACACACTTGCAGGACAGTAGCTGTATAATAGCTTCTGGTGCTGGTGCCCCTTGCATCCACTTGACAACAAGCTTTCCGTCGTTATCTATCATCCAACCGCAGTCTGTTGGGTTTGCAACCCATGGCTGGCTCTGCAGACTTCTCCTCCAGATCGCAGCCTGGTAGTTTGCACGCAGTGCATGCATGAAAAGGCAGTCCTGGCAAGGAGGGAGTTGACTTGACTCTACCACTCCACGTCTGGCACAGAACAGCTGATAACGGAGCCTGTTTACCTCAGTTGTTTGGGTAGTTGGCAGGTACATGTGGCAGGTGATTTCCTGTAACTTCTCAAAAAGTTCGGTAGACACTTCCCATGAACGACCAACTTCCTGAAAGGCATCCTGGTATGTCTTGTTCATCTTCAACTGCTTGAGTGTCGTCATCTTCCCACGGCCAGCGAATGCACTGACGGTGTCACAGCCTGTAAATGCATGCATACCAATCAATGAATCACATACGCTGCCTCCCAATGTTCGGCTCAGAGTGGTGATATCCAGGAATCTTGTCCGGTTCTGTGTACCGCATTTCTGGAACAGGTGGGATGGGATTTTGTGGCACATGCCCAGACACAGGACCATGACATCAGTATCCTCCGAAGTGATGATGACCGACTTGTAACCAGATTCTGCTGCATGAAGAGCATGGAGAAGGAGGCGTGTGTCTGCTTCTTCTTGATTTGACTTAAGGTCAGCAGCCTCTTCCCACTGTTCTTTGGTGATCTTAAAGCAGAGCTGCTCACATGTGACATACAGCTCCTTCTCCTCAAGCTTCTCCCTGTGGTGTTTCGCCTTCCATTCTTCTACCAGAAACTTTATGAGACTTGCCTTGTTGGAGGAACTACTTAGAAGCTTTTTCCACTGCTGGATGTTGTGCCCATGTTGAATGTTCTTGAAATGGATCCCTGTGCCTTCATATCTGTTGACTCTTTCTGTATCTTTGATGGATGTCTCCTTGTAGACGTCAAAGACAATATCAATGCGCTTGCTCTTAGCACCCTCATGGATAGCGCGACTCATTGCTGTGCCTGCTAGCTGGCCAAATGTTGCATTGTTTCCCTTCAGTTTCTGAACCAGGCTCATCCCATCAATGATGGTTGCAGAGGGCTCGGGGATCACTTCTGCAGGACGAGCATTCCTCTCCAACTCCCTTGCGAGGGCAGCCTTGTTGGTCTTGCGGATAGACCCATCACCATTGGCAAGTGCCCATGGCAATGGACCCAGGGGATGAGTCAAGACATCACTCATTTGTAGCTTTCTGTTCTCAGCTACAAGTATCATCTGGCCAAATAGGTTTCTGTCAGCCTTCAAAATTACCTCCTTGCCAAGACCTTGTCTGCGTGTCTTCATTTGGATGTTAGAGAACGTTTTAAGTTTGTTCTTCGTCATCTTGTCATGAAACAATGTAGTTGGCTTATCGGTACCCAAACGCTCATCCTTGAATGTTTGATATGCATCCTCTCCTATACTGTATGCCCCTTGAAGGTCTTTGGCTACATCTGGTGGTGCTACAGTCGCTGTTGACAAACTGATAAGTTCACCATTATGCTCTTTGTTGAAGGGGTTCACCCAACCTGTCTCCAGCAGTTGAACGAAAGATTGGACATCGGCTTCATCTCTTCTAATCCTAGACACCTGTAGGTCTGAATGGCTGAAGTCAGTATATTGTTGGCCTACCAGGGCCCTCAGCTGCCTCAAGTACATACTGCGGTACTCTGATGTCAGGTAGAACCTGGAAACAGCTCCAACTTTGAGGCTGAAGCCTTTTGTGCCCCCTGGTGTCTGGGTGTCTTTGTTGATTGTCTCTTCAATGGTCTGGTCCACAGGAATTCGTCCAAAAGGATTCTTGCTACCGATCTGGACCGAAAAGCCACCTTGCATGAAGTATTCATGGACCTCTGGGTGTTCTATGGGCAGCCGAGACATTGTGGCATAGTAATAGGTTAGGTATCGGGCATAGTTGACCTTGTCATAGGCAAAACACCATGGTATCATCTGTCGGATTGCTCCTAGGTGAAGCATCCAGTTGCCTTCTCTTGAAGCTCGAACCAGGGCCAGCATGGTCTCGACCATGTCCAAGTATGACATCCAGAATGCTGAGAGTTGTTCATTTCTGAGGGTCTCAAGATAAACTTGAAAGAGCTTCAGGGTAAGTGTGCAAGATTCATTATCCAAGAGCTTTTCGAAGGATCCCTGCGACACACTGATGCGAAAGTTTGTGATGTTCTTCAGTGTTTCATCCAGATGGTGAAGGTCCCTTGCATGGTTTTCTTCTAGCCATGGAAGGAAGTTTTTCCATGCAAGCCTCATAAGTGCTTCATAGACCAGCTTGTGTAGTCTCACTGCTCTGTTGTACCTCCGGCCGTCCATCACTCCAGACACTGATCCTTCAGCGATTACACCGGATTCAACACACAGATCTCTAAGGCCTGCATCCTGAAATAGGTGTCAGCCTCTACAGAGGGAGATAGGAGCTCTGCAGAGAAGACCGGAGAGTCCTGTTCAGCACAGAACGTGTATGTGTCAGTGTGTGTGCGTGTGTTGGGGCACCTCAGGGTGTCTTCAAATGTGACATAGCCCCCTAGATTTCTTCCAGTAAAATTTGCACTCCAAAAGTCATTTGGCGCTCCTTCCCTTCCGAGGCCTGCCGTTCCCCAATACTGCAGTGTACGACAACATATCGGGTGTTGTTGTGTTCGGGAGAGATTGGTGAACAAATAGTGGGGTGCATTTTTTGCTGGTACACCTCTTAAAAATAAAAAAATGAGCCTAAAATGACACCTTCATGTAAAAAATGCACTTTTTCCATTTTCTCAACCAAGTGTTTCCAACTACAGTGAAACACTGGTTGGGTCAAAGTGGTCACTATACCCCCTAAAAGATTCCTTGGGGGTGTAGTTTCCAAAATAGGGTCACTTTTTGGGGTTTCCACTGTGGGGGTACCTCAGGCAGCCTTCAAATGTGACATGGCCCCCTAGATTTCTTCCAGTGAATCCGCCACCCAAAAACCACATAGCGCTCCTTCCGTGTTGAGCTGTGCTGTGTGCCCATACTTTAGTTTACGAGTACATGTGGGGTGTTTCTATAAACTGCAGAATTAGGGTAACCAAGTTTGGGTTTGCCGTTAACCCTTGCTAGGTTGCAGGTAAAATTGGATTACAATGTAATATCTGGAAAAAAAATGAAATTTTGAAATTTCGCCTTCATTCTGCTAAAATTCCTGTGGAACACCTAAAGGGTTAACAGTTTTTAAAAATGAGTTTTGAACAGCTTGAGGGGTGTAGTTTGCAAAATGGGGTAATTTATGGGTGGTTTCTGTTATGTAAGCCCCTTAAAGTGACTTCAGAAGTGACTTGGTCCTTTGAAAAGTGGGTTTTGCTGTAAATGTGAAAAATTGCGCATAAAACTATAAGCCCTATTACGTCGTAAAACAATAAGGTTTCATTTTCAAAATGATGCCAATATGAAGTAAACATGTGGGGAGTGTAAATTAATAACTATTATGGGGGGTATCAGTATTTTTGTAAAAAGCAGAGAATTTCAAAGTTAAAAAATTGCCGATTTTTCCAAAATTTCCGAATATTTAGCATTTTTTTATATAGAAAGGTAAAATATATTGACTCCCATTTAGCACTGACGTGAAGTACAATATGTCACGAGAAAACAATCTCAGAATGGCTTGGATAGGTGAAAGCGTTCCAAAGTTATTAGCCCATGAAGTGGCACAGGTCAGATTGGCTTAGGCACTTGGGTACAAATAGGCCTAGGGCTGAAGGGGTTAATAAGCTACGTATATGTAAGGGCTATCATATCAAAAAATAAACTACAGACATGCATCTACCTAAAAATACCAAAGAAAATTAGTCACTCCGGGTGGTACCGATATCTGGCCCGGCTCATGGACTATTTTACAACATTATTGTTGCTACAAGATTTCAGAGCTGTCTGTGGGAATCTTTGCCCTTTCATCCAGAAGAGCATTTGTGAGGTCAGACTCTGATGTTGGAGGAGACGGCCGGGCTCACAATCTCCATTCTAGTTTATCTCCAAGGTGTTGGATGGGGTTGAAGGCCGAGCTCTGTGCAAACCGGTCATGTTTTTCCACCAAACTCACCCAACAATGTCTTAATGGACCTTGCTTTGCTCACTTGTACTATATATTACAATACTACAGTATTGCAGCACATATTGTACTTGCAACAGGGGCTTACGGTCCATAGTGAAAGCTACATTGCTGCTTGGAGGACCGTGAGTCGTTGTGGCCTAGTGCTGAATCCTCTCTCCTCCCTCCATCCTCCCAAGCACGCGAATACCGTTGAATAGAGTGATGCATTAGGGTGCCATTATCCACCATTCAGCTTGCGGCAGTGAGTCTGAGACTCTGTACACTGCAGGCATGATGACCACACTACATTGCACCTGCTATGTTGATACCTCAGCACTCACACTACATAGACCTGAGCAGTGTGTCAGGTGAACGAGGTGATGTTAGTAGTGTTTTTTTTTAATTTAATGTCAGTAATTATGAGGGCCATTATACTAAACGAGGGGCTTGTGTGGGTCAATCATACTGAATGGGGGCCGAGAGAATCATACTGAATTGAGGGCTTGTGAGGGCCATCATATTAAATAGGGAGCTGGTGGGGACCAGTCATACTGAATGTGATGCTAGTAGGGGCAATTATACTGAGTGGAGGGCTGACTGGTGCCATAATACTGAGTAGGGGGGCTGGTAGGGGCCAAAATCTTGAGTGGAGGGGCTGGCTGGGCTACAATACTGAGTGGGGGGCTGGTGGGGGCATTTTACTGAGGAGCTGTGGGGGGCATTTTTCTGAGTTGACTGCTAAATACTGAGTGGGGGGCTGGTTGGGGCTATAATACTGAGTGGGGGGCAGGTGGGGGCATTATACTGAGTGAGGTGCTGTGGAGGACTATGAAAGTGTAAGGAGGAGTACCAGAGCAGGGGTACCTTTTACACGCCGGTTCCGGAACTGCCGGGGCTGTCACCCATGTTGCGGGGGGGGGGTGGGAGATCTAGATTGCTGGATGAATCGGGTCATGTGACTGGGCTAGGCAAGGTGGGGCCAGTTAGCGCTACGCATGGGAAAAGTGGCAGAGCTCAGGCGGGAAAGCTGAGTGGCAGGACGGGCGCTGTGGCTGCTGCAAAGTCAGAGCAGCTCGATTGCCCAGGCCGCCCCTCTGGACCCTTGGCAGAGAGGTCCCTCACTGGTAGGTGACCAATTGACAGGTTCCCGTCACCCTCCTCGCCAGGTGGTGACTCAGGGCTAACACCTCAGACCGTGCCGTTAGTAGGACGCCGTGTGGGACTCCTGCCTAAGCAAGTACCTGTTGAACAACGACCTGCACACGCCGCGGAGTGAGAGTTCATTATGGCGGTACCTCACGTTGGACTCAGTACCCTGACAGACACCCGCGTCTCAGAGGCTGTGTTGAGACGTCAAGTGCCGCTGTGGTCGGTGCCACTGTTGGATCCTTGCCTGCCGCGGACAACACCGAGACACCACGCCCGGCTGCTGTCGGTGCCACCGTGGGAACCCTGAAACTCTGCATACCAGAAGACATCAGTCTGATAAGTGCCACCACCACTTTCATATTGAATTATCGTTCGCCCCAACCCATCCTTCCTCCTTCACAGTTCTGTCCCATTACTACTATCCCTCTGCAATCCCTCACTCCCTGCGTGGAGTGCATTTATTGTTTAATAAAGACCCTTAACTCTTATTCTGCCTCCTGCCCGTGGCAGCATCTCATGTTCCTGCGATTTCTACAAGAGCCCCCATATTGAGATGGGGACTTTAAGGGCTCCTATATTGAGTTAGGGATTGTGGAGTCCCTCATTCTGTGTGGGAGGCTGTGGGTACCTAATACTGTGTGAGGGACTTTGGGTTCCCTCTTACTGAGGAGGCTGTAAAGGCATTCATACTGAGTAGAGAACTGTATGGAACCTTAATTCTGAGTAGGGGACTGGGGGGCCCTCATACTGCCAAGGAGACTATGTGGGGGCATCCTACTGACAGGCCATCATGCTGTGTAGGGGTCATGATACTGTGTGTGTGTTGACTTTGAGGATCTCATAGGGGGCACATATTATACATACATATACTATATATGTAATCACATATACTATACATATGGGATAAAACTGGGGGGTATTCACTGTGTGTTAGTGAGAGCATCATACTCTATAATGGGCATAAAAGAGATATTGCTTGCTAGAACACTAACGGATTTCAATAGGGACATAATTATTATGTACAAGACGTAATATATGTCCCTCTCCTAGTTTATAAAAGTTGGCAGACCTGACCCCACCAAATAAATATATATATTTCAATATTTTTATTTTTTTTTAGAAGGAAGATAAGAAAAATCCTATCTGGCATGCCTTAAAGCAGCAGTTCCCACGTTGTAGTGCACAGTAACACATCTAGAAGTGTTTTGAGAGAAGTTAGAAAAAAAAAAAAAAAGTTGGCATATTTTCAGAGTCATCTGACCATCACATCTCCCAGGCCTCACCCATCACACGGAAAGCCTCAGCATGGAGGTCCAATGAGCTGCCATAAACCCAGTGACCTGCACAATCCACACCTCCCTCCAGGCTGATGCAATGCTGTTGCAATCTAAGCATGTCACTTTTCTGTCCACAAATAGTCCCTGTAAATCCAACCGGACACGATGAAAAAGTAAAAAAAAAAAGACTAAAAGGAAAGTAAAAAAAAAGTGAAACAAAATAATATTGCAAGTGAAAAGCAGAAATGATCTGACACAGACTGTGGCGGTGATGTGAACAGGTCCCAGTGGTGCCGACAGCCAAGCGTGGAATCTGCGGAGGGATCTGTAGTCACAGCTGATGTCACCTCTGCTGTCTCCATGATTGTACAAAGTTCAGCCCCTGGAAACCTAGAAGCCATATCCTCCCAGCAGCAGCTCCATCACAGACACACACCGCTCTCCTACATGAGTCACCATGGCTTTGTAGACTTGCACGACTACGAAACAAGTGTGCGACTGCACTTGTGCTACGACTGCGACACCACTGCGAAAATGGCGTAAGTAGTTTATATAGTGTGACCGGCTACTAATGGGTTAATTCCGCCTATTTTTTTGTGGTGCGTATCGTAAATGTTATATTATTATTATTATTTATTTATATAGCACCATTGATTCCATGATGTTGTACATGAGAAGGGGTTACATACAAATTACAGATATCACTTACAGTAAGCATACTAACAATGACAGACTGACACAGAGGGGCGAGGACCCTGCCCTTGCCGGCTTACATTATATACTAAATATAATAAAGATTATATATCATGATATGTGGCGCCAACATATTCCGTAGCACTTTACAATTCAGTAAGCCATAATGGAATATTACGTATAATAGATATATCAATGCAAAATACTTTACTGTAGCATGCAGCCCCCCCACTGGCCAACCTTCGGGAGTGACAACACAAGATATGGCGCCGTCCTAATATAGCAGAAGAGATGGGATCGCTTATGTACCATGTCGTAGCTTTATTCCATAAGTTTAAGTGTCGGAGATCCCATGCAAAACATCTGGATTCTTTGTAAAAAGAAAAGTCCAACTTTGCCCCCCTGTATGTTATTATGGTCTCTAGGAAGTTAGTGGAAAGATCATGGTAACTGCGGAAATAAAGAATCCTCGGTGGTATAAAATAGAAGCTTTTATTAACCGACGCGTTTTGGGGTAATAATAAACCAAATGGCCTTTGCTTGTCTAGTCTGTAGTTCGAGCTCTAAATGGTTAAATGTGATCACAGGGGATTTTGTAAACTCACGAAATTGGTCTATATGTGGATCACTGGTCGGACTCGTCACGTGTTCTAGACCCGACCTGACAACTGTCGTGATGTTTTGGTGTAGTCATGTCAGTCAGATGTTCATGTACGGCCCCCTGGGGAATGAGCGACAGATCAGGTCCCTAAGAGATGGTGCAGCAGCTGTGACATAAATTTATGAAATCAACATATCCATCATTTTCTATATATATATATATATATATATATATATATATATATATATATATATATATATATATATATATACATGTATCTCCTATGTGAACGCTACAGGGGATCTGATTGCTGGGGTTTTTCCAGAATGGGGGGCTGCTTGTCGAATGGAGCGGTTGTCGGACCTTCTTTCAGTGTCTATATGACTGACGAGGATATCCATGCTCTGTACTCGGTTGTCTCCATCAAACCCATAGACTTTGAAGGAATGCTTGACCACCACGCCATTCAAATGGGAAGCTCGAGACCCTAATTCTATAAATCAGTGGGTATCCCAGTATCAGTTGCCCACGACATGGTATCCCCCCTTCATGCAATTGGTGGGGTTACCCTTACTGATGTAGTAGTTCTACCCTATCCGGTAAATAAGCGATAATTACTTACCAGTGGAATACCTTTGTGTAGGGGTATTCCGCTACAACCTAAACAATGCTCATCACAGTCAAATATTTCTTCCCAAAAAATACAATATGATCCAACAAAAAAATTACACAAAAAGATTTAGAAAAAATGGAGGCACTAAGGGGTGTGGTGTTAATAAAAATGCATAGGTTGCATAAAAGCCACAGATATCCGTGCCATACCGATCCACATTACTAACAATAATGTTGTAACATATAGGGCGCACATACTGTATGTAATATCCTTTATTTGCCTAGAGATCATGATTGATGTGTATATTTTGTCCATGCACACTATTTCATAGGGTATTTCACTATGTTGAAGTTATCACCTATCTATCAGAAAACTTCTATATGATTGTGAGACTGATCCCTGGGACCCCCATCTGTCGTCAGAAAAGGTCACTTATATCCCCTGTAGAATGGAGTGGTAGTGAGCATGTGATGCAAGACCACCCTTCCAAACATTCTCTAAAGGTTTGCCGGAGCAGTAGTGAGCATGCGAGACCACCGCTTCACTCATTCTCTATGGGTCTGCCAGAGCAGTAGTGAGCATGCGAGACCACCGCTCCCCTCATTCTCATTGAGTCTGCTGGAGCAGTAGTGAGCATGTGAGACCACGGCTCCCCTCATTCTCTATGGGTCTGCTGGAGCAGTAGTGAGCATGCGAGAGCACGGCTCCACTCATTCCCTATGGGCTTGCTGGAGCGTAGTGAGCATGCGAGACCACCACTTCACTCATCCTCATTGAGTCTGCTGGAGCAGTAGTGAGCATGTGAGACCATGACTCCCCTCATTCTCTATGGTCTGCTAGAGCAGTAGTGAGCATGCGAGACCACGGCTCCACTCATTCTCTATGGGTCTGCTGGAGCAGTAGTGAGCATGCGAGACCACGGCTCCACTCATTCCCTATGGGCTTGCTGGAGCGTAGTGAGCATGCGAGACCACCACTTCACTCATTCTCTATGGGTATGCTGGAGCAGTAGTGAGCATGCGAGACCACGGCTCCACTCATTCTCTGTGGGTTTGCTGGAGTAGTAGTGAGCATGTGAGACCACGGCTCCACTCATTCTCTATGGTCTGCTGGAGCAGTAGTGAGCATGCGAGACCACGGCTCCACTCATTCTCAATGGTCTGCTGGAGCAGTAGTGAGCATGCGAGACCACGGCTCCACTCATTCTCTATGGGTCTGCTGGAGCAGTAGTGAGCATGCGAGACCACGGCTCCACTCATTCCCTATGGGCTTGCTGGACCGTAGTGAGCATGCGAGACCACCACTTCACTCATTCTCTATGGGTATGCTGGAGCAGTAGCGAGCATGCGAGACCACGGCTCCACTCATTCTCTATGGGTTTGCTGGAGCAGTAGTGAGCATGCGAGACCACCGCTTCACTCATTCTCTATGGGTCTGCTGGAGCAGTAGTGAGCATGCAAGACCACGGCTCCACTCATTTTCTATGGGTCTTCTGGAATCTTTTTCTGGTAGTCCCATAGAGAGTTAATGTAGTGGCAGTCTCATGTATTCACTTTTTTCAGAGGAGAAAAATGCCTCGTTCTGACGATAGGTGGGGGTCCCAGTGATCGGACACCAAATTAGAAGTTATCACCCATCCTGTGGATGATAACTTCTACCTACTGAAATACTCGATCATTTAAAGGAGTTGTCCAGGACTTTAACATTGATGGCCTATCCTTTCATCCATTTCAATGTCTGATCACCCGCCATTCAGCTGTTCCCAGTGTCGGCAGCGGCCGGAACTGGTCAGTTATTCAAATCAGTAGGTGGCGGATATGCAGTACCCAGTCGCGGCCACTATAGAGTCAGCAGAGATGTGCTGTGCAGGTCCGTAACTGAACAATTCGGGCTGCCGCCAATACCGGGAACAGCTGATCTGCAGGGGTGCTGGGCGTCGCACCCCCACTGATCAGACATTGATAGGCCATACATGGATAAAAGGATAGGCCATGAATGTTAAAGTCACGGAGAACCCTTTAGGCAGTTTTCCCCAAATCAAAGATTACCCTTTTTAAATGTGCCAGCTTCCAGTCCCTATAAACCTTATAAATTTCCCACTATGCTTTGTAACTATGTGCTAGAGGATTGACATATGTATGTTCTGACAATTGGAGCTCTCTGCCTCAATGGTATTTCTTCCATGGAGTTGGTAAAAAAACAAGTATTCGCGTCATATGGCAACCATAGCCATGTCAAAAGCACCCCATTTTGGCATACCCATGCCCATCCTATCAATGGTAGAATATAGCCATACGTTTCCATACCCGTGAGCTAAAAGCCGGCCAGAATAGTCGGTACAACCATAATGATTAATTGTCCGCTGTGGTGAAAAGAAACGATGGCTGTCTGATGAATGGCTGTTATCATTCCAAATTTGTTTATAATCACTAACTGCATCATTGGCAGAAAAAAAAAGGCCAAAATTGACAGATGCAGACAAAGATATATTTTGGCCTATTATCATATAATGTGCATGGGAGCTTTATGAAGAAAAATATAAATAAGAGAACAGTTTGTATGGACATCAACCAAAATAAACCTTAAAAGGGCTATCCACATTGGCCAGATTATTTTTATTATAAGGGTTCCCCGCTGATAATCTGATCACTGTTGGTCCTACTGCACGATGATCAATCACTATCCTTGGAGGAACTATTTCTCTACAGCACCCCCACAGGAGAAGTGAAGTATTACACAGATATTAATGTTTTTGAAAGCTGCTGTCATCCATGGCTAACAGATAAAGATCCTGACTGGTAGACTTCCATCTATTAACTCCCCATTTGTTATAAGTCATAAGAGAACTAGATATAAATTCTAAATTGTGTTATACATTTCTAACATATTTAATATTATTATTAAAAAAAAATATTAAAAAATACCAGTTTCCAAATACCACGACTAGCAATTTTTAAGGAGCCCAGTTGGTCTGTTTCATTCTAGTGGACCCCCATTAGTTCTAGTCCAGTCGTTTAGTCTCAAAGATCAATGTGCTAAATGTAGAGTTGGGTTTAGCAGTGATACCTGTAAATAATATTGTTCTCGAATAGGACCATCTGCAGCAGCTCAGCCCCTCGGGGGTTAATTTACTGTTGTTTTTCATGGCCCTGGGAAGATCCCAGGAGAGATGCTGGAGAGGCTTAGAGCTGTCAGTGACTAAACCTGCCATACCTGTTATCGATGTATATTATATACCGTACTTTATAAATCCCTTTCTTAAAGTCAACGGGCATTTCACATTTCAAAATTGGTGGGTAAGCGGCAACTCGGGGCCACATCCGGGGCTCCAAAGATGTGGTAGGTTGACCACCAATAAGGCTATAAGCCCCAGATGTGGCCCCTGAGTTGTCGCTCACCCACCACTGCTTTAGACAATGACAAACCCTGATGCTTTAGATTTCTATAAAAGAATTTCAGCAATGTATAGGTATACCTGTTATACTAATATATCACATAAAGCCTCAGGTATGCAGAGAAAACATGTTTATACATCTCAGACTGAGCTCAGAAATAACATTGCACAACCATGGCGAGAACCAGGTGAACAGATAGAAAAATCCTGCCCATTTATAAAAGTATTCCTCAACTCTTCTTGATCATTTGGCCACTAGGTGGCAACATTCTATTAACATATGGGTATTAAACATTATTAGATCATATTGCCTACACTCGTGTAATAAATTATGTAAATCTGTTTGGAAAATTGTTATAGAGTGAGTAAATAAAAAAAAAAAAAAAAAAAAAAAATATATATATATATATATACAGGGTGGTCCAAACGTAGGACAGTATGTGTAATAAAGTTATGAAGGGGGAGATTTATCAAACATGGTGTAAAGTGAAACGAAACTGACTCACTTGCCCTTAGCAACCAATCAGATTCCACCTTTCATTTCCCAAAGAGTATGTGAACAATGAAAACTGGAATCTGATTGGCTGCTAAGAGCAACTGAGTCAGTTTCACTTTACACCATGTCTGATAAATCTCCCCTTTCATAATCCTATTACACATACTGTCCACCTACTTTTGGACCTTATATATACTGTGTGTATGTATATATATATATATATATATATATATATATATATATATATATATATATATATATATATATATAATATTGTCCCTGTGTGCATTTTGTCTTTTTGTCTTGGAGCACTGGCGCAGTAAGTCACTAAAGATGTAATTTCCCCAGTGTCACTTTGTGCTCAGTGACGTTAATCACTTATGACGATTGTTCTGGGGCATTCAATAGGCAAAAATGGCTGAGAAAGACGCTATACAAATACTGCACGACTGTACTCAACAATTATAACTGATATAATACAGTACAAATGAATTCAAACTGTATAAAAATATTTTAAAAAAAAAACCCCTGAAAAATCGTTACAAAATATAAAACTTAGATTCTATTAAAAAAGGTCACTACTAGATACCTATTCAGGAATCGTGTTCTTCTGCCTCGTTGGTGAAATGGTGACTATGAATAAGGCTGCCTTATGTCTCCTACAAGAGTTGTCACTTTTTGTCAAGTTTTTCCAAAGTCCTAATATATAAAAATAGTGTCCAGCCCTGCAATTGTGATAAAATAAGGCCTGAGTCGCTGGGTGGTGGGGACCCCCATATGTGAGCGGTAGTTGTGACCATATTGCTCATCACCCAAGAGGCTGAGCAGAGGTGTAACGTGAAGCCCCTAAGCCCAAATGCAACATCTGTAATACCTATTGTGTGCCATTTATTCTAATGGTGTCTGTTTCTATGGTAGAGGAGAGTATGGCCACCCCTACGTGCCCCCCCATACCCATTAGATGAAAGCTGCTACAATCAGACGAACGTATGAATCGGCTCAAGATCTTAATGCAATGCACGGACTGGCCGGCGGCTCTACTGACCTGAGCATAACAGCTGCACAGAAGTACATGAAGCTGTCATGCTCGCGTCGGAATAGCCGCCGGCCAGTCCGTGCTCTGTGTCCTGATCTCAGTCCCATTTATACGGCCATAGTGCTAAGGCTATGTCATCAGTATAAAATGACTGGACAACCCCTTTTAAGACCCCAGGGTCCTGCTATTCCACTCAAGCTGAAGTTACTAAAAAAAGAAAATGCTTTCTTTTTTCTAGTTTCTCCTTTTCTAAACAAAAAAAAAAAAACCCATGGGATTTCCTTTATGTAAGAAAAAAAAATCCCGAAATGAGTCCAAAGTCAAATGACTATCACCAGACCCGATCAGGAGATGGAATCCGCCTCTTATATCCCGCGGGGAATTGTAATCCCTGCTTCTTTAGACCATTCCTATGGCAGGGAACGGGTTAATTGTAGGCGGGAGATGCGGTGATGTAATCTCCATATTACAGTATACATGTTTAGTCTCCGGACGCTGGGACTCATATCACTCTCGCAGCTCAGACTTCATTAAACCTTTGGCTTGAGAGTGATCATGGCTTTCTAAATCTTGCAACACCGCAAAACAAGTGTGCTCGTGCACTTGTGCCGCACCACAGCGTCTGCAAAGATGGAGTAAGTACCACCGCAATATCTACGTCATTTTATTTCATTTTTTTAATTTTATTGTATTCATATTTTGTAATCTGCATTTCCTTTATCTGGATAAGTGGCGGATCCATATCAATATAAAAAAGGCAACTACAAATTAATGTGACGTTACTTGACCAATGATTATAAAAATAAAAAGTTTATATCTTTTGACCTAGATGGATTTAATATTTTTATTATTATTTTTATATCAATTTTTTTCACAATTTTATTTTGATATTCAAATATATATTTTTTGTAAATTGGTGCTGTACTTTTTTTTTTTTTACTCTTTTAGAGGCATTTGTTTTTATTTTTGCAAATTTTCAATATATTTTAATGAATATAAATAAGCATAAAAACTGAAAATAGAGAATATGTTTTGTAAATCTAATGCTCGGGCTTTACCTGAACCATCTGCGCCAGCTCAGCCCTTGGGATTTAATTTACGCTTGTTTTTCATGGACTAGAAAAATCATTCCCGGGGGAGAGAGTTTAGAGATAAGTAGCATTTACTGTAAATGCAGCAGGTTGGGCGCGGGGAAGGGAGGGGTATGGAAGCAGACAATCCGTCATCCGGATCCATGGAAAACAATGTTAATATACAGAATGATGTTTTTTTTTAAAGGGGAACAGACCTTGATTTATTATAAGTGTAAATGAAAAAATGTAAAATGATCAAACTGCATAAAAAAAATATTTTTCTCTCCAAAATGTACATAGTTTAATCATCTCCAAATGTCATGCAAAACGTTTGCTTTTTTTTTTTCATGGCAACAACATCACTTTATGTCATACTGTCTGGTATTTCAGCTCGGCCCAGGGGATTAGTAAAAAAGGTGCGCCACACCTATCTACAGGTTGTCAGTGGCATTGCAGCTCAGTTCCATTAAAAGTAATGGGGCTGAGCTGCAATACCTCACACAACCTGTAGTAGACGAGTGTGGCGCCGTTTTTTAAAGAAATCAGAAGGGTTATCTAATCCTTGACAACAGTTGTAAAGGGAACCTGTCACCATGAAAATGCAGTCCAATCTGCAGGCGGCATGCTATAGAACAGGAGGAGTGGAGTAGATTGATATCTAGCTTTGTGAGAAAGGATTTAGGATAACCTGTTTTTTTCATCGTTTCATCCTCTGCTTCTTCTGGGGTTTCTGGTCCAGTGGGCGGTCCTATCAGTGTTTGACAGCCCTCTCTCCATGCACAGTAATACAGAGAAAGCAGTCAGTCACTGATAGGACTGCCCACCGGACAGAAAACCCCAGAAGAAGCAGAGGATTAAATGATTCAATCACGGGTTATACTAAATCTTATGAAAAAAAACTATATATCAATCTATCTAGCTCCTCCTGCCCTATAGCATGGTGCCTGCAGATTAGACTGCATTTTCATGGTGACCGATCCCCTTTAAGATACATGTAAGGCGAGTTCCAATCCTCCGTGAAATAGATACTGGAAGACTTGCCCTGACCGCCATGTCTCCTGTCCTGAGTTAACTGTTTCATATGCAGCATACAGGTGGGGGCACCCTGCGATTGGGCCTGCTCTCCGACCCCAACACTGTCTGTGTTTTATGGATGTATGAAACCAGCCCCAGGTCTCTGTAAATTTTAACAACTGCTGTTGTAAAAAAAATGGATGCCATACGTTTGAAGATTTAGATAAAAATTGCCTGTTTTTTCTGGATGAGACTCAGATGATTTTTTTTCTACTCTTGTGTGAACTGAGCCGTACAGAAGATCTACATGTATAGGTCATGTATACATGTATAGGTCATGTTTATATGGAGGCAGTGATCTGGTCTGATGACATAGTGTTCGGCTGAGTTGGATTTTTTTCATTAACCACTATTGTCCCACCTAGATAGACATTGGCAGCAGGGTCTGCTTTGTGTCCCATAGTCCTGATCTGTAAACAGGCCTGCTCAGGCAATGTTAGATTCCACGTATATGGGACAAAGGATATTTCCGCTACCTTATTTTTGTGTCTAAGGCCGGGATCACACACAGCGAGATAAGGCCGAGTCTCGCTGGTTAAAACCAAGCTCTGGCGCCGGCACTCCAGAGCGGAGCGTGCGGCCGCACAGCAATACATGGAGCCGCACGCTCCGCTCCGGAGTGCCGGTGCCAGCTCTTTTTTTTAACCTGCGAGACTCGGCCGTATCTCGCTGTGTGTGACTCCGGCCTAACACATAGAGTAAAAAAAAAAACCAAAAATGAGGGATTTGCTGAACTAGTGATTGATTTTGCAGAAACTGACCTTCCGGCGCCCCCGGTCTGTGGGTTATAAAATAGCACTGTTAATGACTTCTCTGTGCTGTGAATTGCTGAATGCACAATATGTGGCAAACATGTTAGCATTGAAGTAGTTATTAAATAACCAGCTCGGTTAAACATAGACCTTGCTGTATCCTTCTCCATGACACAGGTTTCCTGGAACTACGACCTTTCATCTTTAGATCAGATAACTTGTTACCAGTAGACACATAACAGCTGTCAGTTCGACCAAAGTTTCCTCAAGTACCCCTTGGAGGACATGCAACGACTAGTGTCTTATAGTCAAAGCAACTGTGTTATTCGTATTAAATTAAGATTAAAAAAAAAAAAAAGATTTTTATTTTATTTTTTTTTATTTTTATTATTTTTTTAAGTCATTGAATGATCTCCGATCTCACCTTCCAAAATGCTATCCACAGCTTTACAATATTGAAAGGTCACTGAGATCTAGATTTTTGTGACCTGTATCACATTTGGGTTTAGTTGCACATATTTTCCAATTGTTGCAAAAATTCAGATGTTGCATTGTCCAAAAATATCCATGGCTCCAGTGTTATATACACATATATGTGACTATTGCACCATGGATGAGGCACCAACATTAATACACCTCCTGTTTGTTGCAGGTCTTCTATACCCTCTGCGCCTTCCGCTGTCATCTCCAGCTGGAATCGTGCTCCCGAACAACTCTCCGGTCCAAACCCAAACCTGAATAATTCTGGTCAAGATGTCTCTCCTGGCGGCTTTGAATCTGGACCTGGAGATCTCGATGTTGCCAGTTAGCACTCTGCACTGGCGGGCGGATCTCCTTAAGATCCCTGCTCATGGAAATCACTATGAACAGCTTCCAGTGCACATGGAGGACGGGGTCAATTTGCACGGGGCTGGAGGAGGATGCCTGGCAGGTAAGTGGGACATAGCCATCTTATTAAATGTCTATCTAGAGTCTCTCGCTCTTGGGTTCCTTTGTCTGTCAAAGATTCAAACACAAATATTCAACAGGTCCCAAAGGGCTAAGCGGAAGCTCATGGGTCCCAATGCAAAATTGTATTCAGGACCCTCTCCCGCTACATGCTATTTTTATTACTGGTGTTTTTTACGTGGCAGAAGGATCTTCTGGGCCTCCTTTGTGTAAATACTTAGGTACTCCAAAATCTTAATTATTTCACTCTGCCCTAGTCACTTTTAGGGGAGGTGCAGACTACCGTATTTTTGGTCTGAGTGCGGTCTGACAAAACATCAGATTTTACTCTGTGGGGCCGTGAGTCTGTCCGTTGAGAAAGAATCGTTCCATGCCCAAGTTTGATCTGAAGTTTACTCACATTGAGTAAAATTAACTGGGTTAATTTTCACGGACTGACTGAATGGAGAAGATGGAGAAATGTTTTTCTCTACCTTTTCCTCATCCGAGAGAATCACATCACACTATGATCACACTCTGATCAGAGTTTGATCAGAGAGTGATTTGCACGAGTCTACCTTTTTTGGGTACACCAAAAATAACAAAGCAGCTTGAATCGTGCCTGATTTTTCAGCCAGTGACTAATAATTGAGTATAATAATATGTTTTTACTTTTACTTTTTTTTTGTACAGGCGAAGGATTCACGGATTGGATGACGGAAAGGGTGGACTTTTCATGTTTCCTGCCAGCAGCGGCCGAGCCATCCATGCCAGGGCCTCCTGCCCCAGACTTGGAGGTCATGGCGACACTCCTGAAAAAGGAGTTGGAGCAGATGGAAGATTATTTCCTGGAGGAGACCCTCTCCCCCGGGCTTCCAATGCCTCATGATCAAGTGGCCCCCAGCACCCCGCCTTCTCATGAAGTCCACTTCCTCTTCCCAACACCTGATCAACAACTCAGTGATGATAGAGGAGTGGAGTACCATGCCTACGTTGCAGAAACACCAGCTCCTGCCCCCGTGGCACTGGACACACTAGATTCTGGATGCCTTGAACTCCTGAATCTATACCCAGATGGTTCAAGTGATTTCCCTCAAGAAGATCAGCAGGATTTTATAGTGATTAACACCAATACTGACCCGCCAGTACAATCCAAACAACTCAACAGGCCTACCCCGTATGACCGCCCCAGCACTTCAGCCGCCAGCTGTGCCGTCTCACACCAGCCCAAAGGTGACCGCAAGCAGAAAAAGAGAGACCAGAACAAGACAGCAGCTCTTCGATACCGCCAACGGAAACGTGCAGAATACGATGCTTTGGATGAAGAATGTCACGGCCTTGAAGTCCTCAACAGAGAGCTGAAAGAAAAGTCAGATTCCATCGAAAGAGAGATCCAATACGTCAAAGATCTTCTCATCGAGGTCTACAAGGCCAGGAGTCAAAGGCTCCGCAACAACTAGATGTTGAAAAACACAAACACTTTATTCTGGAAAACTACTTCCAGCCTCAAACACTGGACTCGAAATTGTAAAAGTAACTTTGGGTCTTTAACAAAAATCAAGCACAGGTTCACAGACACTGAATAATATGTCTAAAATCCACAGCACCACCTAGAAGCAGACCGGTTTTTGGTTGTAGTAGTCTATTTTTTTTCATGGCATATGTGTAGGGCAAAGGTAAATTGATTACTGCAGATCTTTTTAGTTGACCGCTGGCTATTTTTACAAGACGGAAGCACTTAAAAGCAGAAAATCACCAAGCACATAACCATTGATAAGTTGCACATCAGCCATTTATTCCTACAAAGTGCAAGGCAGTTATAGGATAGGCAACGAATGATTGAAGCCAGCACCTTTGACATGCTGACTTTATGAATGTGATGTAGTGATATACTTACTTTGATTTTTAATTCTGAATAGCTATAGATTTATGAGTGGATATATAAGCTATATATATATATATATATATATATATATATATATATATACTATATATATATATATAGATGTTTTTATTCAAAACCCTTTAACCCCCACCCACTATGACCCTGCAAGTAATAAAACTGAGCAACAGCAAATGACAAAACCGTTCATAAAATATCACTCTAACCAAAAGAATGGAATTTATTTTTTAAGATTCCTAATCACAGTCTAATGTAGACAAACACTTCATAGTGAAGACCAGACTGGTTGTCTGGAAATCATGTGTCACCTAAAACTGGCCATAGATGGGGAAAATGTGACCCCTATTCAAAAAGCACTGCAATATTCTTCACTGGATGTCCGTCACTGACAAATATTTACTAGACTTGCCCTGACCAATGGAAAAGACATTTCCATATGATGGAAATAGTTGTCAGTGGCCATCTTAAAGGCTACAGACACCTTTGACATTGAAAAAAAACTATATTTTTAAAATAGATTAGTGGTTACCTTTTAGTTAATAAAATTGCAAAATCAGCAATCTTTATTCCTTCATTCATTTTCTGAGCCATTGATATGTAATTTGTAGCCTGATTCAAATATTTCTCTTCTTGGAGTGTCTGTCCCATGATTTTAGGATGGATATGAGCTCCAGGATTCTGTTATATACATTAACCCATATTTAAGTACAGTTTCTATCCTGCACTTATTTCCTTTTGATGTACTGGCCTATAGCCTGTTTTCTCTGCCCTCCCTGAGGGCTGTCCCACACGTCCAGATAATTCCGGTACCGGAATAAATCGGTACCGGAGTTATCCGTGTCCGTGTGCCTGGGAACTCACGGAGGCCATACGTGCGGCACACGTGTGCCGCCCGTATGGCGAGTGGGTACCACACGGAGCGTGTGGTACCCACTCTGCATGGTGCTGAAGCTGCGATTCATATCATCCCTGCAGCAACGTTTGCTGTAGAGAAAATATGAAGAATAGTGTTTAAAATAAAGATCTATGTGTCCGCCGCCCCCCCACCCCCTGTGCGCCCCCCCGCTGGTCAGAAAATACTTACCCGGGTCCCCCGTCGGCTGTCGCTCCTTCCTGGTCTGGCCGCGGCTTCTCCTGCATGCGGTCACGTGGGCCCGATCATTTACAGTCATGAATATGTGGCTCCACCTCCCATAGGGGCGGAGCCGACTATTCATGATTGTAAATGATCGGCCCCACGTGACCGCATACAGTAGGAGGCGCGGCCAGACCAGGAAGGAGCGAGTAAGTATTTTCTGACCAGCGGGGGGGCGCACAGGGGGTGGGGGGGCGGCGGACACATGGATCTTTATTTTTAACACTATTCTTCATATTTTCTCTATAGCAAACGCTGCTACAGGGAAGATATGAATACCGGCTTCAGCACCATGTGGGGGGGACAGCGCTTACTGTAGCGCTGTCTCCGGCACGCACACGGACCCCAGACGGAGAATGTCCGTGTGAGGTCCGTGTTTTACGCGGACCCATTGACTCTATTGGGTCCGTGTAAAACGTGCGCTCCCACGAACACTGACATGTCTCCGTGTTTGGCACACGGAGACACGGTCCGCAAAAAATCAATGACATCTGAACAGATGCATTGATTTTTATGTGTCTACGTGTGTCAGTGTCTCCGGTACGTGAGGAAACTGTCACCTCACGTACCGGAGCCACTGACGTGTGAAACCGGCCTGAGACTGTATATGCTTTTTCCCCTTTCCACACTGTAGACATCTGTATACAACCCCCACCATCACACTTTTGCTATCACTATGGGCTAATTCACACATTCGATTTTTGTGTACAAGGTCTATCCATGTTTTTTACAGAGAACATTTGCACCTGTGGTAGTCTATGAGGCCATTGATTGTTCAAAAATAGCAGAAACATGTCCGAGTTAAATCTGATGGTCAGATTCAAATGGGTAATGCAAGTCAATGGGTCGGTGAAAAAATTGGACTGCACTTGAATGCCATCCGAATTTTTTCACACACAGAATGGAGAAGGTGGAGAAACTTTTTTTTTAAATTTCTCCACTTGCAAGAAAAAAAACGATGACGCTCGGACCAGTGTCTTATCAAACTGTGATCAGAATAATTGGTCCGTTTTTCTTGTACATGGAAAAATAGCATATGTGAATGAGGCCTAACACTGTAAGAAGCGAGTCATCAGAAACGGGAACTCTGGCGGATTTGTATCTTTTCAGCAGATATTTTCGTTAGATAAATGACTTACAGACACTACAGCAGCAAAATGGTAATTTTTTTCACGAAGGCTATTTAGAAAGTTGCTTAAGAGACAAATGAACAAAAAAAAATTTAGTGCAAAGGGGTACACAGCCTTAAGTTATTTAGTTCATGACTAGTGATGAGTGAAAGTGCTGGGATAAGGTGTTATCTGAGCATGCTCGGGTGCTTACGAAGCGTCTTTGGTGTGCTCGAAAAATATGTTTGAGTCCCCACGGCTGCATGTCTCATTGCTGTTCTGGGAGTCCATTGCATGCGAGACATGCAGCCGCAGAGACTGGAACATATTTTTCGAGCATGCCGAAGACACTCGGTTAGAACCCGAGCATGCTCAGATAACACCTTATCCCAGCACGTTTGCTCATCACTAGTCATGACATAAATGAGTCAGGCAGATATTCCCTTGGGCACACATTTGTGTATGATTGACAGACTACCTCAAGCTCAAAGTGGCCGCCATTAGTAAACTTATGGTCGGATGACGAATTTCTACAATTCATTTGTGCATTTTTGCACAAGGAAATAAAATGGGACCACGGCTCATTTCTTGCCTCGGAGGTTTAGAGGGGCTTATCAGTAGTCATGAGCCGTCAATGATCTGTAGAGCGATTATTTATTTCCGATCATATTCTAGAGAGAATACTCAAACATGCTCAGCGATTACATCGTTTACGATGATGTAAAAAAAGCATCATTTTTCGGTAACGCATCCCTTTGTGTAAGGGGAATGTGCTGCGAATAATGAAGAGTTTTGTGTAAGTGATCGCCCAAATGATCGTTTGTGTGTAACTTCCCCAATGAATTACATTACTACACAAGTGCCGATCGGCCTGCAAAATCATCGATCGACACTCGTTGTGGGCAGCCGATCTCACCCGTATAAAAAGACCCTCATTTGCTTCACTTAGACATTAGCAGCGTCCCGACTCGTTACTGTTTTTGTCATTGATCTGTAGATCCTATGTTTTAATATAACGGCAAACCACTAAAATAAAACATGTCCAACATTATTGGGATGATTTTATAAGGCTGGGATTTAAGGACAATTATTTTAGGTTTGACATAGGTGTGATTTAAAGGGAATTGGGTGTTGTAGATCTTTTTAAAGATATTATGTAGTCATTAAAACAAAAATAAATAATATGTGTTCTCGTAGTATCGCCTCACTTGTCATAAGTCATTTCTCACCTTCAAGTGAAAGTCTGAATGGTGACTGATACATGCTCAGGGTACGGCTACAGTGATGCAAGTTTCCGCAGAATGTCATGGTGCCATGTGCTTGTATCCACCAGTCCACCATATGGCTTTAAAGCGAATATGTCATCAGAAAATGACCTACTGTTTTAATCAGGTTTTTTTAGTTAAATCTATTTTTTACACATTTTAACACTTTTTTTTTACAGTCTTTATTAAAAAATAAAAATTAGAAATCTTGCAATTTTCACAGTAACCACTGAGGCTCTTTTAGACTTTACCTTCCTGTTGTTTCAGGAAATTCACATGAACATTAGCAGCAATACTCTGACTCTGACCCTATATGTTTTATAGTAGCATCTATTGAGCATTGCTACCACCCCGGACAATGAAACTCAACATGTCCAATCCTTCTCTGTCAAAGTAGAGTCAGGAGGCCCATCGTATACACAAGATAGTCAACTGGTCGTCCAAAATTGGCAGTTTCGGATGAGTTTTCTCTAACATGTATGGAGGCTTTAGATTATGGTTGGATCTTGTTCACACAACTATTGACACTAGAGATTTAAGGATGCAATGAAGGGGGTGTAATGATTTTCCACTAATGTATACATTAGGCAGTGAGTGGACTGACTTGTGTCTGAAGATTGAATCGTGGTGATGGTGGTGAGTCAATTGGAAACAAGTTTGGATTGTAGGAAAAAAGGAGTTGCATGTTTGAACCTATAAGTTATATTTATTTTCCACCAAAAATAGTAGCTGTACTGACTGAGCTCAGGCTAAAACCATGGGGAACCCACTGAGCTCTCAGCAGCTAACCTCCGGGATTGGGCGCCACATGAGCCCTTCATCAATGCATGAGGCCCACCAAGCCACTCATTTTTTACTTCATCCACAGTATATTCAATGCAAGCAATAGGGTACATTTTATGGCGGGATCCAAGAAGAGGACCACCGCATCCTGTGAAGTAAATCCAATCTCCATGCAAAGGATAAAAATTATATGGTTATGATTTATCTGCAAAGCAAGAAAAATTAAAGACATATTTTAAGTGTTACAGTCTGAAAAAACTATATGGTGCACACGTATGCCAAAGAAGTAATGTTTCGGGCCAGAAGAGCCTGGTGTTTGCCAGAAAACACCTTAATATGTCCCAAAGTTTTGGTGCAAAATTATTGCCACTTTTAGCATTTTTACGCTAAAAAAGGACTGAACGGGGTGTGTCTACCCCTGCCCATGTAATTCATGAAGAGTTACATGACTTTAATGGCATAGAAATGTACTCCAGTCCCTGACTTACATATGTGGAGAAAGTGGAAATATACCTGTGCTGTCAGTAGTATAAAATGCAGTAGTAAACCATGGGGGTATAAATGCGTGTTTTATTTATTAACACATGTCGAAGCACACCTGCTTCTTCCTGAAGTCAAACCACAGAAGATTTGACTTCTGTGGTTTATCCTGAGCAAGAAGCAGGTGTCCTTTGAAACGCGTTGACTTCTGTGGTTTATCCTGAGAAAGAAGCAGACATGCTTCGAAACGCATTGACTTCTGTGGTTTATCCTGAGGAAGAAGCAGACATGCTTCGAAACACGTTGACTTCTGTGGTTTATCCTGAGGAAGAAGCAGGTGTGCTTCGAAACGTGTTGACGTCTGTGGTTTATCCTGAGGAAGAAGCAGACATGCTTCGAAATGCGTTGACTTCTGTGGTTTATCCTGAGGAAGAAGCAGGCATGCTTCGAAACGCGTTGACTTCTGTGGTTTATCCTGAGGAAGAAGCAGACATGCTTCGAAACGCGTTGACTTCTGTGGTTTATCCTGAGGAAAAAGCAGGTGTGCTTCGAAACGCGTTGACTTCTGTGGTTTATCCTGAGGAAGAAGCAGATATGCTTCAAAATGCGTTGATACATAAAAACTACATTCCTACTGCATTTTATACTACTGTAGCGTAGGTTTGTTTCCACTTTCTCCAGCTACACATGGTTATCCTTTCCAGTGGATCTGCAGCAGCCAATTTCCTCAGTCTGCACAGAGGTTGTGATTTTCACAACCCTTGAAGGTGAGCATATTCTTTTCTTTTATTTCTGTATTTAACACGGATAAGTCCCTGTTGCTCTCATTTTCTTTCCAGCTCTCTTCAAAATCGACATTTCTGGAGAAGGCACACGGCACATTTAAGATGCGTAACTTAATGAATTAGGTGCATCATGCTCCTGTACTCCCCTTCATTAAGAATGTCATGTACAACGGTCTTAATTAATTGGACCCCATGCGTCTAGCCCTTTACAGTATGTCTTCATCCGATATAGCGGATCACAATGGGAAAAGCTGCCCACATTATTACTACTCCAAAATTGCAAGAACTTAGCAAGCTCAGTCCACCAAAGTCTCTTTACCACCTCAGCAGTACCTGGGCCATGAGAAAGCCAAGATGTCCTCCAGTTCTCATTTCAGCTGTCCTCTGGATCAGCAAACCTACAACTGGATGATGTCCACCTGTAACACAAAATGCAGCTTCTAAGCTAACCACTAAGGCCTGAAACCACCACCCATCGTGTCACCCTCAAACATACAGTACCTTTAAACACTCGGTTGCCACACAAATATAATTTGAATCTAACTTATTCCCAAGGCTCCATTTTTTTTTTTGCCCACTACCATAATTCCTAACTGTCCTGAATTTCCCAAGAGAAGCTGGGGTATTTGTAAACCCTCCCAAAAATAGGTGTTTCATGGTGGGTTTGGTTGATCCTGGAGGTTAGGTGCAGGGTTCGGAGTTGATATGTCTCTGTGTGGGGGCCTAAAAGAGACTTTACTAGGAGACTATGTTTGGGTGCACAGAAAGGACTGGGTGGTGTTAAGGGGTATATAGGGGGTATAAAAAACTGCCATTGGACACTCAACATTGTGGGTCATTTTTTCTCATACTTCAGAGTTGTTCATTATGGTATACTAGATGGCAGCCCGATTCTAAAGAATCGGGAGTCTAGAATCCATATATACTTTATTTATTCAAATGTAAGAATAATACAATTAATAAATAATAGTAAGAAAGAACAAAAAATGGCTGCACTCACCAGCTCTTGAGAATTCTTGACAGTACGGCACATTTCTGATTGGTCGCTCGCGGCAGGCGGCAACCAATCAGAAAAGTGCCGCGCACCACGAAGGCATATATCTTTGTCCACCCTGAGCGGGTGTAGGACGCTGGTGACGTCACTTATCTCCGGACATTATCTCCGGACAAAGCCACGGAAGTTGGCACAAATTGCCGGAAGTAGTATTCTAGGCAATTATATATTAGATTTTAATGTTATCAGTGTTTACCTTTGAACGTTTATATTGTATTGTCCTGTCACCAGCCATGTGTACGATTATCGGCCGAAAGCCTCTCTGGAACCAATAATCACCCCATGTAAAGGTATCTTTATAAGTTAAAGATTCAGAATACTATGACTTTTATCATATCCTGAACAGTCAAGTTTTTTTATGAACCGTTAAGGTTTTCTGGTTGAAGTAAAAAAAACTCTGAGTGTTTACAGTTTGAAACCATAAAATGTTGAAAAATTATGTCATTCTTGAGTATATCACTCAATGGTGCTCATAAACATGTCAAATTTGATCTATAATATACTTTAATATACGTTACTTTAATCTTTAATATACTTAAGAACAGGGCCCCAGACATCACACAGGGGGTCTGAAACACCGCACAGTGGTCCAAAATATTGCTGTGCTCTGCCTGGGGCCCCATATGCTGCCTGGGGCCCCTGTGCTCTGCCTGGGGCCCCATATGCTGCCTGGGGCCCCTGTGCTCTGCCTGGGGCCCCTGTGCTCTGCCTGGGGCCCCATGTTCTGCCTGGGGCCCCTGTGCTCTGCCTGGGGCTACTGTGCTCTGCCTGGGGCCCCATATGCTGCCTGGGGCCCCTGTGCTCTGCCTGGGGCCCCATATGCTGCCTGGGGCCCCTGTGCTCTGCCTGGGGCCCCTGTGCTCTGCCTGGGGCCACTGTGCTCTGCCTGGGGCCCCATAGGCTGCCTGGGGCCCCTGTGCTCTGCCTGGGACCACTGTGCTCTGCCTGGGGCCCCATATGCTGCCTGGGGCCCCTGTGCTCTGCCTGGGGCCCCTGTGCTCTGCCTGGGGCCCCATATGCTGCCTGGGGCCCCTGTGCTCTGCCTGGGGCCCCTGTGCTCTGCCTGGGGCCCCATGTTCTGCCTGGGGCCCCTGTGCTCTGCCTGGGGCTACTGTGCTCTGCCTGGGGCCCCATATGCTGCCTGGGGCCCCTGTGCTCTGCCTGGGGCCCCATATGCTGCCTGGGGCCCCTGTGCTCTGCCTGGGGCCCCTGTGCTCTGCCTGGGGCCACTGTGCTCTGCCTGGGGCCCCATAGGCTGCCTGGGGCCCCTGTGCTCTGCCTGGGACCACTGTGCTCTGCCTGGGGCCCCATATGCTGCCTGGGGCCCCTGTGCTCTGCCTGGGGCCCCTGTGCTCTGCCTGGGGCCCCATATGCTGCCTGGGGCCCCTGTGCTCTGCCTGGGGCCCCTGTGCTCTGCCTGGGGCCCCATGTTCTGCCTGGGGCCCCTGTGCTCTGCCTGGGGCTACTGTGCTCTGCCTGGGGCCCCATATGCTGCCTGGGGCCCCTGTGCTCTGCCTGGGGCCCCATATGCTGCCTGGGACCCCTGTGCTCTGCCTGGGGCCCCTGTGCTCTGCCTGGGGCCACTGTGCTCTGCCTGGGGCCCCATAGGCTGCCTGGGGCCCCTGTGCTCTGCCTGGGACCACTGTGCTCTGCCTGGGGCCCCATATGCTGCCTGGGGCCCCTGTGCTCTGCCTGGGGCCACTGTGCTCTGCCTGGGGCCCCATATGCTGCCTGGGGCCCCTGTGCTCTGCCTGGGGCCCCATATGCTGCCTGGGGCCCCTGTGCTCTGCCTGGGGCCCCTGTGCTCTGCCTGGGGCCCCATGTTCTTCCTGGGGCCCCTGTGCTCTGCCTGGGGCCACTGTGCTCTGCCTGGGGCCCCATGTTCTGCCTGGGGTCACTGTGCTCTGCCTGGGGCCCCATAAGCTGCCTGGGGCCCCTGTGCTCTGCCTGGGACCACTGTGCTCTGCCTGGGGCCCCATATGCTGCCTGGGGCCCCTGTGCTCTGCCTGGGGCCACTGTGCTCTGCCTGGGGCCCCATATGCTGCCTGGGGCCACTGTGCTCTGCCTGGGGCCCCATATGCTGCCTGGGGCCCCTGTGCTCTGCCTGGGGCCCCTGTGCTCTGCCTGGGGCCCCATATGCTGCCTGGGGCCCCTGTGCTCTGCCTGGGGCCCCTGTGCTCTGCCTGGGGCCCCATATGCTGCCTGGGGCCCCTGTGCTCTGCCTGGGGCCCCTGTGCTCTGCCTGGGGCCCCATGTTCTGCCTGGGGCCCCTGTGCTCTGCCTGGGGCCCCTGTGCTCTGCCTGGGGCCCCATATGCTGCCTGGGGCCCCTGTGCTCTGCCTGGGGCCACTGTGCTCTGCCTGGGGCCCCATAGGCTGCCTGGGGCTCCTGTGCTCTGCCTGGGACCACTGTGCTCTGCCTGGGGCCCCATATGCTGCCTGGGGCCCCTGTGCTCTGCCTGGGGCCACTGTGCTCTGCCTGGGGCCCCATATGCTGCCTGGGGCCCCTGTGCTCTGCCTGGGGCCACTGTGCTCTGCCTGGGGCCCCATAGGCTGCCTGGGGCTCCTGTGCTCTGCCTGGGACCACTGTGCTCTGCCTGGGGCCCCATATGCTGCCTGGGGCCCCTGTGCTCTGCCTGGGGCCACTATGCTCTGCCTGGGGCCCCATATGCTGCCTGGGGCCCCTGTGCTCTGCCTGGGTGTAGGACACTGGTGACGTCACTTATCTCCGGACATTAGCTCCGGACATTAGCTCCGGACATTATCTCCGGACATTAGCTCCGGACATTATCTCCGGACATTAGCTCCGGACAAAGCCACGGAAGTTGGCACAAATTGCAGGAAGTAGTATTCTAGGCAATTATATATTAGATATATCTCCATACCACAGCTGTGGAAAACCATTTTGTAACTTATTGTAGCCACATTGTACACCTCTATACATGCCACCAACACAGTGCCGAGTGCAGCTTCTGGCTTTTTGGGTGTGTACCTACCAAGTACCGTATTTATTATTATGTCATTTTTGGGAAGGGGATTGAACTTCATTAAAAAAATAGAAAACCTGTTATACTAGTACAGTTTGACAACTGTACACGCCACACCTGAACTTTGTCGTCTTGCACATATTGTTTTCTGTACGTGTGCAGCCTGCCTATTTAGAATTTTTTATGTCTTTTTTGACAAATTTTCAATAACTAAGGTTGAAAAGATAGTCAGAAGTTGTATAAATTGTATGGTGAAAGGAAAAAAACAGCAATGGCAATAGTGTAAAAGAATAAAAAAAATACAAACCTACCATGGCTAAGAATGTGGGAGCCGCTAGCTCTGAGACATTTTAGAACAACAACACACAAGGCATTGCTGTGAGGTAAAAAACAAAAGATATAAAGGTTAACAACCCGAAAACAAGATTTCTGACATGTATACTGCGTATAATTACCACATAGCCTTCTGAGAATTGTACAATTAGGTAATAACAAATGGTGCCTGTGGGGCCTTAGGGCCTGATCCTAGAGGTTATAATGGCAGCAGGTATCAGAGGAAAATGTCCCGTAACTATGAGGTCTCTCTCGGTAAACATTAGTAAAGAAATATGAACCCAAACTGGACATGTGTAATATAATGTACACTCGAAATGTACATTATAACAATATTACAGGCTCTAAAGCTGAGGTGTGAAACTAAAACACACAGAAGGCCAAAATGAAAAACTTGGAGAAAGTCGCGGGCCAACTAGTATACAGCATAATGGTGTATCGCCCAGAGCGGGGTACTCAGGTCGCCGGGCAGTGTTGGATTCAGGGGGTCACGGGAATGGCAGCCGTGCTCCGGGGACAGTGAAATAGGGATTAAAAAGATAAAAAGGAAAACAAAAATTAAAAAGAAGAGTTTGTGACGCCAGTTGGAGTGTTCGATTGTAAGATGGCTGGCACTGCAGATGATCCCTGGGGGGTAGGTGATGATGGCAGTGCAGGTGTTTAACCCCCTCCAACTAGGGCTGGCCCCCAGGGATAGTGATGGAAGTATGTGGTGCAGAGTAATAAGGCAGGAGACAGGGAAAGTCACTTTACCATTTACTGAAGTCCAGATGCAGTTTCAGAGGATGGAATACAACTCTCACCAGGTATACAGTCTACCGGAGATATACAGTATATTGGTAGTAAAGGTCAGGTTTGGGTGAACAGTGACATTATCGGGCCAGTCACCTTCGCAAAGTGTTGATGTGACTGTGTCTGCATTTTCGGGCGCTCATCAGCAAGTACAGAAGCTTCCGGCAGTGGCGTAACTTGAAACTCATGGGCCCCCGATGAGAAAGCTCCAACGGGGCCCCCAAATATTTTAAATCTTTAATAGCAATAGTCTTTTACTATAGGCCAAAGGGAATTTTAGGTCCCCCTAGGCTTCAGGGCCCGGGTGCGATTGTAACCCCTGCACCAGTTGTAGTTGCGCCCCTGGCTGCCGGCCATTACATGCCCTCTTCCCATCCCTAAGATGGAATCCCGCAGGCATAGGTCGGGGTAGTTCATACACAGACCGCACACTGACAGCAATTTACGCTCATCTGAACTCTGAAGGCAGCATTCCTGTCTACCTTTGATTGAATGATGTGAAACACGCTTCTTTTAATTAAAAAAAAGGTTTCTTGCATTGTAGGTGTGTATTGTGATGTTCTGCAGCAGCTGAGGTTTGCATTATGAGGTTCTGTGGAAGTTGAGATGTGTATTATGAGGGACTGCAGCAGCTGAGGTCTGTTTTATGATCTACTGCGGCAGCTAAGGTGTGTATCATGAGGGATGGTGTTTATTATGAGGATCTGCAGAAGACAGAGGTGTGTGTTATGATCTTCTACAGCAACAGAGGAATGTATTATATGAGTGTTCCAGATCTAAAAAGAAAAAGAAACCCCTAAAATAATGTGTTTTCATAAATATACACACCCTTAAAAAATACTTTGTTGAAACACACTTTGAATTTATGACAGCATTTAGTCGTTTTAGGTCAGAGCCTAACAGTATGACACATTAAGAATTGGCAATCTTTGCCCTCTCTTCCTTGCAGTAGCTCCACAGCTGTGAGATTGGGAGGGCGTGTCCTCTTCAGGTCACCCACAGATATTCAATTATATTCAGGTCTAGACTCTGGATGGGCAATTCCAAAACTTTCATCATGTTCTGGTGAAGACATTATTTTGTTGATTTGTAGATATGATTAGGGTAATGTGTGTACAGAAAGGTAAAATTCATCTTCATGTTCAGCTTCTTAGGAAAGGACTGGAGGTTTTGCTGCAAAATTGACTGATATTTGGAACTGTTTATAATTCCTGCCACCTTGACTAAAGCTTCAGTTACAGCTGCTGAACAACAGCCCCAAAGCATAATGCTGCCTCCACCATGCTTCACTGTGGGTATGGCGATTTGTTGGAAAAGCGCTGTGTTGACTTTGCACCAAATATACCTGTTTGGTTTCTTCTCTAGCTTGGTTAAGTGTATTCCTGTTTTGCACCCGGCTTGTTTCTGACTATTCTTACGGATCCTGATTTTGTCCTTGACTTTACCTATTCTCTGACCCTGCCTAGCGACCATTCCTACCTCTGGCCAGCAGCCCTTCTATGGTAGCAATCCACTGTGTCATTTTATAAAACCAGATCCATATACTATTCTCTGGAGTTTGCCAGATGGGGTGGCTTATGCCAAATCTGCCTAAAGCAGCCTTTTGAGCCTCTGGCCTCAGGGAGACATTACAGTTTCTCAATGGGTTGAACAGTGTAATGTGTGATTAAAGGTGCGAAAAAACTGGCATTTTAACAGGCGTGGAGACTTTTCATATCCACTGTATATTATGATGTTCTGCAGCAACTTGAGGTTTGTATTGAGAGAGTCTGCAGCAGATGATGTGTGTCTTATGATGTTCTGCAGCATCCAATTTGAGAATTATAAAATTCTGCAGCAGCTTATCCGGTTAGACTTTGATTAATGAGGTTCTGCAGCAGCTAATTGTGCTTTTTTTTATTGTTGTATACTTCTTTACCATGTGTTTTTGGGCAGTGTTTTTTCTACTAAAATAAAATAAATGCCCGCTTGTTGATTTGGCTTGTTGATTTGTTATTAAAGGCAAATAATCAGGTAGCAATGCACGACTCCACAAATGCTGGTAAATGACCCACGATAAAAGAACTACAGGAACATCTGCTGCGGAACAATAAAACCTTTAGCGATGGAAAACACAAAATGCAAGATAGAATTTTCGATACATTACTTTATTAACAAACGTTTGGTAGAATTTTCAAGTCTCTGGAATTCTGGAAGACGAATATTCCTAAATTACACATATTTACATCCTACATTACAGTGCAAATCCATATGAGGTACCATGGAAGCTACATTGTAGAAGTAGAACTGAAGTTACATACATCCAGCCCTATATCACATCACAGAGAAAGAAAATATAACTGTACAAAGCAGAAATTGCCTTATTCTGTACACTGTGCTACTATTGAGTCCAATCTCCCATCACCCCCTGCTTGTTCAGTGTCTGCATAACTATACTGGTAGGAGAGTGTAGCAGAACAATGAGTGCAGCTCTGGAGTATAATACAGGATGTAACTCAGTATCAGTACAGGATAAGTAATGTAATGTAATGTACACAGTGACTCCACCAGCAGAATAGTGAGTGCAGCTCTGGAGAATAATACAGGATGGACCTCAGGATCAGTACAGGATAAGTAATGAAATGTATGTACACAGTGACTCCACCAGCAGAATAGTGAGTGCAGCTCTGGAGTATAATACAGGATGTAACTCAGGATCAGTACAGGATAAGTAATGTAATGTATGTACACAGTGACTGCCCCAGTAGAATAGTGAGTGCAGCTCTGGAGTATAATACAGGATGTAACTCAGGATCAGTGCAGGATAAGTAATGTAATGTATGTACACAGTGACTCCACCAGCAGAATAGAAAGTGCAGCTCTGGAGTATAATACAGGATGTAACTCAGGATCAGTACAGGATAAGTAATGTATTGTATGTACACAGTGACTCCACCAGCAGAATAGTGAGTGCAGCTCTGGAGTATAATACAGGATGTAATTCAGAATCTGTACAAGATAAGTAATGTAATGTATGTATACAGTGACTGCACCAGCAGAATAGTGAGTGCAGCTCTGGAGTATAATACAGGATGTAACTCAGGATCAGTATAGGATAAGTAATGTAATGTATGTACACAGTGACTCCACCAGCAGAATAGTGAGTGCAGCTCTGGAGTATAATACGGGATGTAACTCAGGATCAGTACAGGATAAGTAATGTAATGTATGTACACAGTGACTCCACCAGCAGAATAGTGAGTGCAGCTCTGGAGTATAATACAGGATGTAACTCAGGATCAGTACAGGATAAGTAATGTATGTACACAGTGACTGCACCAGCAGAATAGGGAGTGCAGCTCTGGAGTATAATACAGGATGTAACTCAGGATCAGTACAGGATAAGTAATGTAATGTGTGTACATAGTGACTGCACCAGCAGAATAGGGAGTGCAGCTCTGGAGTATAATACTGGATGTAACTCAGGATCAGTACAGGATAAGTAATGTAATGTATGTACACAGTGACCCAGCCAGCAGAATTATGATCATAGCTCTCAAGTATAATATACAGCATTACTTATGATCAGTACAGGATAATTAATAAATAATATAAAATGTATATGTAAAATAGTGCTTGAGTTCTGGGGTGTTTCAGTAAAATGATTTCAGTAATATTTACACCACTAATGTTTATATTTATTACATTCATACGACCAACAAAATCCTTTTAATCTCTTAAAAAAAATATTGAGATTCCTAGAATAACTTAGATCAGTGACTGTTCAAAGATTTATTATCATACACAGTACCGTTGCTTTTTATGTTTACAAAAATATATTTAAGCGAATTCCATAGTTTAAAATAATTACCTCTACTCTACATCTACAGTATCTAAAATATATTATTTATGTATTACATGTAAAACATTCCAATATGTATGTTTATCAAAGTCCCATATAAGAAATGTCCTCAGAAAATAAAAATTTGTAAAACTCCTTAGGAAAGGAACATCACACAATCCTGTCATAACAAATTACATAAAAAAATACAGTGTTCACTAGAGGGCAGTGCAGACCTTGCAAACGCTACCAAAGCAAATAACCATGGGCATAAAAGTACAGTAAAGGGGTTTTTAAAGGGTCAATATTGAATTCTAGGATTGCTTCTTCCAATATGTGGTAATAGAGTTCTTGTTCTCTTCCTCCCTATTATGACACTGCCACACTCCAGTGGAACTTGTAATAATTACAACAATAATTATGTGGGCTACGCTGGTATAACCTGGGTATCTCCTGTATATAATTACCTATGTACAGCTGGGATAAGTTATACATCTTCTGTATATAGTGCTATGGAGCATGCTGGTATAACCTGGGTATATTCTGTATATAATTTTATATGTACAGCTGGTATAAGTTATACATCTTCTGTATATAGTGATATGGAGCATGCTGGTATAACCTGGGTATATTCTGTATATAATTATATATGTACAGCTGGTATAAGTTATACATCTTCTATATATAGTGATATGGAGCATGCTGGTATAACCTGGGTATCTCCTGTATATAATTACCTATGTACAGCTGGTATAAGTTATACATATTCTGTATATAGTGATATGGAGCATGCTGGTATAACCTGGGTATATTCTGTATATAATTTTATATGTACAGCTGGTATAAGTTATACATCTTCTGTATATAGTGATATGGAGCATGCTGGTATAACCTGGGTATATTCTGTATATAATTTTATATGTACAGCTGGTATAAGTTATACATCTTCTGTATATAGTGATATGGGCATGCTGGTATAACCTGGGTATCTCCTGTATATAATTATATATGTACAGCTGGTATAAGTTATGCATCTTCTGTATATAGTGATATGGAGCATGCTGGTATAACCTGGGTATATTCTGTATATAATTATATATGTACAGCTGGGATAAGTTATACATGTTCTGTATATAGTGATATGGAGCATGCTGATATAACATGGGTATCTAGTATAAGCTTTTCTCAGTATATAGGAATATGGGTGACGCTGGAGCAAATGTAATATGTGCTATATATTTTTCGAACTATAAGACCGGTGCGGACCATAAGACGCACCCCAAATTTTCATAAGGAAAATAGGAAAATAGGGGGAAAGAAAGTGTCAAATGGGGGCCTGTCTTACAGTCCGAATTCAGCTTACCAGGGAAGGGATTGGCACAGGTGGAGGAGTGGTCACAAAGATCATTTGGTGGTCCAGGCTGGTGCGGTGGCCTCTGGGAAATCCCATCCCAAGCTGGTTGCGGTGACGGCGGCTCTGTGCTGGGGCACGGGCTCTGTACTGGGCTTTGTGCTAGGGCAGGGGCTCTGTGCTGGGGCAGGGGCTCTGAACTGGGGCTTTGTGCTAGGGCAGGGGCTCTGTGCTGGGGCCCCCCACACATCCGTTGCTGCCATCTTGCCGTGGCCTCCAGGAACATGGCCTCTGGGAACATGGCCACTGGGCTGGGTCGGCGCATGCTCAGATTCAAATCTCGGAAACGAGATCTTGTCTCCCGAGATCTCGGGACGAGATCTGAATCTGAGCATGCGCTGCCCCTGGCCCAGCGGCCATGTTCCCAGAGGCCATGTTCCTGGAGGCCACGGCAACATGGCAGCAACGGATGTGTGGGGGCCTCCGGACTTTGATCAAATGCCGGTGGAGTCCCCCATGGAGCACAGAGAGCCGCTGCGACTGCCCAGGAGCACAGCCCGCCACCACCATACCACAGGGCCCCGCCGCACCGTCACAGCCGCACCAGTCTGGAAAGGGAGGCTCCATCAGGACCACCGCCGCAAGATGTGTAAGTATATTGCGACCATAAGACGCACCCCCATTTTCCCCAAAAAATTTTTGGGAAAAGTACGTCTTACGGTCTGAAAAATACTCAGACCTGCACAGAAAAGAACACAAACTCACTGATTTCGCCCCTGTGGAGTCTTCTCCTGTAAAATTAGCCATTTCTGCTCAATCGTTAGCATTGAATCACTCCTTGTATGTATTCTCTTCCCTCTCATAACTGTTCCTGGCGGCCAATCACCATGATGTAACCTGCTCCCCCCTATCCCAGACTGTCCTCTCTGTAGCTGCAGAGTAGTAAAGTCTCTGCCCTTTGGGAGTTAGACCTTCGCTGCTGGGATCTAAGTCTGTGTCAGTGCACGATAACATTAATATGAGTACACATGATTTCTTAACATTGCTCTGAAAACTACCCAAATATTAGGACTTGATAAACAGACCGACTTGATTTGTGCTGTTATTTCAAGCTGAGGTACGTATCTCCGCGCGGAGACCCCCCCTTCCCGCTCATCCTTGGCTTTACTATTCATTATTTATGGAACCATCACTGGTGTAACTAACCACCGGCTGTAAGGACACAAACGGTTCGCTCAGTTTTTGCTCTTCCTTTAAGGAGGCGACCTGGTCAGAGATGGAGGAGAAGGCCAGCTGGTCGTGCTCCACTATGTTCTCCTGATCTTCGTCTTTCTTCTTCTTCACGTAGAAAAGTTTACGGAACATTTTCAACTCCTGAAGTTCACAAAATGTCTCGAGGACCACCAGCATCGCAATGAGACCCAGCAACAAGTAGACTGAGGATAAAAAAAGAAAGGTATATTAATATAGATAAGGCGTTATTAAAGGTTCCGGGACCCCCGTTTTGAAGATAGGTGTAAGATGGGACCCGTATCTTTCAAGGCATTTATCATGTATCCTTTGGCTATGCCTTAAGTGCAGAATTTGGAAATTAATACTCCATAAAAGCAATTATTTTTTCTATTCTTTTTTTTACTTTTATTCTATTTTTTTTACTTTTTAGGTTCAATGTTCTAAAATAAAAAGCTTGGTTGTTTTTTTAACCTTCTGCGTAAATACCCTTACTATTTCCCAAATCTCTACTATCAGAGCACAGGCACATTCTGGTTTACATCCAAAGGTTAAAACCGTCTACAAACCTATAATTTCTCACAGCTGAAGGTTTGTTATAGGGGAACCTGCCAACACGAAAATCCTCTAACTACCGGCAGCATGGCATAGAGCAGAAGATGCCGTGTAGGTTTATATGGAGTTTTGTTGGAAAAGATTCAGCACAATGCATTATTGATTAAAATCCCTGTGCTTTGTATGCCTTGGAGTCCAGTGGGCGGTCTCACTTAATGAGGCCGGAGACACACTGGTGCGAGAGACGGCCGAGTCTCGCTGGTTAAAAGCAAGCTGTGGCACCTGCATTCCGGAGCTGAGCGTGCAGCTCCATGTATTGCTATGGAGCCGCACGCTCCGCTCCGGAGTGCAGGTGCCACAGCTTGCTTTTAACCAGCGAGACTCGGCCGTATCTCGCACCAGTGTGTCTCCGGCCTGATTGACAGTCTGTATGGCTGTGCTAACAGAGTAAATTCCCCCATACACCTTACACTAATGTCAGCCAAAGGAAGGGTTCCGCCGACAGTCTAATGTTTCTGGGAGCCCCGGACTATTGATTATTGAGGGAGTTAATGATCTGACAGGTCCGATTTCAGACTGCCGATCCCTTTGTTCTCTAAGAGATGAGCCATTGCCAGAGATATCTGGCAGAGGCTCTTTCATGGGGAACACAGGGGCGCTCGACCATGCAAGCGCCCCTGTGTTTGAGAGCCAGCTACCAGCTGACAGCCATCTAATGTGTATGGCGGGGAGTTCTTTAGTTGTCAGTCAGCGATTAGGACCGCCCACCTGACTTTTAGGCATTAAAAGAGCTGAGATTAGTATTAGTGATGCACGAACGTGCTGGGATAAGGTGTTATCAGTTAATGCTCGGGTGCTAAAGGTACCGTCACATTAAGCGACGCTGCAGCGATAGCGACAACGATGCCGATCGCTGCAGCGTCGCTGTTTGGTCGCTGGAGAGCTACAGACCGCTCTCCAGCGACCAACGATGCCGAGGTCCCCGGGTAACCAGGGTAAACATCGGGTTGCTAAGCGCAGGGCCGTGCTTAGTAACCCGATGTTTACCCTGGTTACCAGCGTAAAAGTAAAAAAAACAAACAGTACATGCTCACCTGCGCGTCTCCCAGCGTCTGCTTCCTGACACTGACTGAGCTCCGGCCCTAACAGCACAGCGGTGACATCACCGCTGTGCTTTCACTTTCACTTTAGGGCCGGATCTCAGTCAGAGCAGGAAGCAGAGGCTGGGGGACGCGCAGGTGAGTATGTACTGTTTGTTTTTTTTACTTTTACGCTGGTAACCAGGGTAAACATCGGGTTACTAAGCGCGGCCCTGCGCTTAGTAACCCGATGTTTACCCTGGTTACCAGTGTAAAACATCGCTGGTATCGTTGCTTTTGGTGTCAAACACAACGATACACGGCGATCGGACGACCAAATAAAGTTCTGGACTTTATTCAGCGACCAGCGACATCACAGCAGGATCCTGATCGCTGCTGCGTGTCAAACTAAACGATATCGCTAGCCAGGACGCTGCAACGTCATGGATCGCTAGCGATATCGTTTAGTGTGACGGTACCTTAACCGAGTGTCTTCGGCGTGCTCTAATGCTATGGTCTAGTCCTCGCAGCTGCATGTCTCGCGGCTGTTCAGCAGACGCAACACATGGAGGGATTACCTAACAAACAGGCAATCCTATGTTCCAGCTGTCAAACAGCCGCGGTGACTCAACCATATTTTTCAAGCACGCCGAAGACACTCTGTTAGCACCCGAGCATGCTCAGATAACACCTTATCCCAACATGTTCGCTCATCACTAGTTACAAGTTATACTGATTTTTTTTCTGCCAAGGTGTAAATCACCCTGCTCAGGTCTTCCTACCCAATATAATGCCTCCAGTCGATTAAACATGATTTCTTGGTGACAGTTCCCTTTAAAGTTGTATCTAGTCCTAGTCTGGGCAATCCTCTATGAGCTAAACAGATTGCAGTCCAGACTGATACATTGTAGCAAACCCGGCGTGTACATCTGCACATGGCATCTGATATATTTATCTTACAGAGGATTTGCAAGGCTGGATCCATTGTATCAACTCTGAAAGGCCTTAAAGGTTAAAATTCACAGAGAGCAAACACCGATCTGGAACATGGCGATGACACAAAGGATAGGGTTGTAGGATCATTGCTAAGCTTCAGATACATGAGAACCTTTCACCAGGCTGTGACTACATTTATTAAATGTGTATAATGCTCTAAGAAAGCTGAAGTGAAAAACTGAAGGGAAATATATATATATATATTGTTACTGCTCAACACCTATAGAAGAACTCTTATCTCTCTGGATAGCGGAGATGAGAAATAATAATAGATGAGTTCTGGTGCTCATGTTCTTCACATGACTCAGATCCTTCTTATTTTCATGGATTTATATGTAAAGTGAGCAATCTCTAATCTTGGCAAACATCATTTTGCAGGTAGGGGGTGGAGGTGAGCTGTAACCATCATCTATTGGGAACTGAATTGTGGATCCTTTGTTATCTATTATAGTTAGAATTGTTACCGTTCATCCTAGCCATGTCAGTGATGATAATGAGACTGCTGAAAATAATGCAAGGAGCAGAAAGTACGAATCTCATATTAGGCCTCATGGTCAGTGTGAAAATTAAAGGCTTTCTCATCTTTTTTCATGTAAAATGGTGATATAGACATTTTTAAATACTAATTTAACCTAAAAATCTGATTTAAACATTGGTCATTTTCTGATGAACATTCGATTCGAGAGTGAGCTTGACTGGCTTCCCCCACTGGGATATCTCTGCTCTTTTTCTGTTTATTCCATGCATATATAGGCTGTTTGTCAGTAAATACGGCCGTACCTGCAAGGTAAAGTGAAGATTAGCACATGTCAATAGGACTGACAGACGGTGAGGTGGGTTATCGAGGATATGCCTGGGGGTAATACTCCATGAAAAGGATTCTTCAATATAGTATAAGTTAAAGGGGTGGTCCGAAAGCAAATTTTTCCCCATCTATTTAGTCCCATAATCTAAGCTATATTATAATATACTTGCTGTAAAAATTCCCTACCGTTCCCGATCTACACTATCTACTTTTCTATTTTTTTCTCTTCTTCCTGTCTGATGACGATTCGTTCAGTATCCGCCGTGCACGGTGGGATACTCAAGGCTTGATACAGGTGCTCTGCGTCTTCATTGTTTTAGACCTTAGTATTGAAGTAATATTGCTGGAAAACAATATGTGCATATATGTGTATAAATGTCCGTTCGCCGGGGGCTCCACCTCTGGTACCCTTTTTAATCACTGGAATAAGGGTCTACTGTCCAGTATCATTCTGCAATCACATGGAGGACGGCAGAGGATGTACGGTGTGGCTTCATTCACTACCTATGGCAATTTCCAAGACAGAAGAAGTACAGTTTTATAAAAGCATAAAACAACCTGTAAAGTGATTCCTCAACAGACGGATCTATTGTTTGCTATTTACACAACACTCACAAATCCTCAACCTGAAAATCAAAACCGCCACCTAAGACCGGAAAACACAAGAACCTCCAGTAACGAGTCGTGTAACAATGCCAAGCAACATGTTTCTGCCAAGGGAAAAGACCAGGTATGAATCCACCTTAAGGACTCGTGCAGACGGCCGTATTATCAGTCGGAGTGTGTTCTGTCTAACCATCAGATCGCACCAATGCTATTCTATGGGGCTGTGCAAATGCCCAATTTTTTTTTCTTAGTCTGTCGGAGGAAAAAAAATGTCAGCATGCCTGAGTTTGATCTCATATTCAGTTAGCACTTGGCCATGGAAGTCAATGAGTGCCATTGGACTGCACTCGGATGACATCTGAATGCAGTCGATTTCTGCACACTGACAGAATAGAGACGGATACATTTTGTTCTCCATCTTTTCCTTACAGTGTGCTCCGATTGTCCCATCCAGGAGAATTAATCACACTATGATCACACTCTGACCAAGCTCTGACCAGTGTCAGTTGTATAATCAGGGCTATTCTCTCAGATAAATTAATCTATGGCCATCTGCAAGAGCCGTAAGTGTTCAGCTTTAGGAGGGAGGAGCGTCGATAATATTTCAAAGAGTTTAAGGTTTTGCAGTTTTAGAAAAACACTGTAATCAGCAGAGCTGCTGAGCTCAAAAATTGGCTGCGGAACTATCGAAATGACATCAGCGCTACAGACCTGTCGACATGACATCAGCGCTACAGACCTGTCGACATGACATCAGCGCTACAGACCTGTTGACATGTTATCAGCGCTGCAGACCTGTCGACATGACATCCGCGCTGCAGACCTGTCGACATGACATCAGAGCTGCAGACCTGTCGACATGACATCAGCGCTACAGACCTGTCGACATGTTATCAGCGCTGCAGACCTGTGGACATGATATCAGCGCTGCAGACCTGTCGACATGACATCCGTGCTGCAGACCTGTCGACATGACATCAGCGCTACAGACCTGTCGACATGTTATCAGCGCTGCAGACCTGTCGACATGACATCCGCGCTGCAGACCTGTCGACATGACATCAGCGCTGCAGACCTGTCGACATGACATCAGCGCTGCAGACCTGTCAACATGACATCGGCGCTGCAGAGCCGTCGACATGACATCAGAGCTACAGACCCATTGACATGACATCCGCGCTGCAGACCTGTCGACATGGCATCAGCGCTGCAGAGCCGTCGACATGACATCAGAGCTACAGACCCATTGACATGATATCAGCGCTGCAGACCTATCGACATGACATCAGCGCTGCAGACCTGTCGACATGACATCAGCGCTGCAGACCTGTCGACATGGCATCCGCGCTGCAGACCTGTTGACATGACATCAGCGCTGCAGACCTGTCAACATGACATCCGCGCTGCAGACCTGTCGACATGGCATCAGCACTTCAGACCTGTCGACATGACATCAGCGCTGCAGACCTGTTGACATGACATTAGCGCTGCAGAGCTGTCGACATGACATCAGCGCTGCAGAGCTGTCGACATGACATCAGCGCTGCAGACCTGTCGACATGGCATCAGCACTGCAGAGCTGTCGACATGACATCAGAGCTACAGACCCATCAACATGACATCAGCCCTGGAGACCTGTCGACATGACATCTGTGCTGCAGACTTGTCGATATGGCATCAGCGGTGCAGACCTGTTGACATGACATCAGCGCTGCAGACCTGTCGACATGACATCAGCCCTGCAGAGCTGTCGACATGGCATCAGCGCTGCAGAGCTGTCGACATGGCATCTGTGCTGCAGACTTGTCGATATGGCATCAGCGGTGCAGACCTGTTGACATGACATCAGCGCTGCAGACCTGTCGACATGACATCAGCCCTGCAGAGCTGTCGACATGGCATCAGCGCTGCAGAGCTGTCGACATGGCATCAGCGCTGCAGACCTGTCGACATGGCATCAGCGCTGCAGACCTGTTGACATGGCATCAGCGCTGCAGACCTGTCGACATGGCATCACCGCTACAGACCTGACGACATGACATCAGCGCTGCAGACCTGTCGACATGAGATCAGCGCTACAGACTCATCGACATGACATCAGCCCTGGAGACCTGTCGACATGACATCCGTGCTGCAGACTTGTCGATATGGCATCAATGGTGCAGACCTGTCGACATGACATTAGCGCTGCAGACCTGTGTCGACATGACATTAGCGCTGCAGACCTGTGTCGACATGACATCCGTGCTGCAGACCTGTCGATATGACATCAGCGCTGCAGACCTGTCGACATGACATCCGCGCTGCAGACCTGTCGACATGGCATCAGCGCTGCAGACCTGTCGACATGACATCCGTGGTGCAGACCTGTCGACTTGACATCCGCGGTGCAGACCTGTCGACATGACATCCGCGGTGCAGACCTGTCGACATGACATCCGCGGTGCAGACCTGTCGACATGACATCAGCGCTGCAGAGCTGTCGACATGACATCAGAGCTACAGACCCATCAACATGACATCAGCCCTGGAGACCTGTCAACATGACATCTGTGCTGCAGACTTGTCGATATGGCATCAGCGGTGCAGACCTGTTGACATGACATCAGCGCTGCAGACCTGTCAACATGACATCAGCGCTGCAGACCTGTCAACATGACATCAGCGCTGCAGACCTGTCGACATGACATCAGCGCTGCAGAGCTGTCGACATGGCATCAGCGCTGCAGACCTGTCAACATGGCATCACCGCTACAGACCTGTCGACATGACATCAGCGCTGCAGACCTGTCGACATGAGATCAGCGCTACAGACTCATCGACATGACATCAGCCCTGGAGACCTGTCGACATGACATCCGTGCTGCAGACTTGTCGACATGGCATCAGCGCTGCAGACCTGTCGACATGGCATCAGCGCTGCAGACCTGTCGACATGGCATCACCGCTACAGACCTGACGACATGACATCAGCGCTGCAGACCTGTCGACATGAGATCAGCGCTACAGACTCATCGACATAACATCAGCCCTGGAGACCTGTCGACATGACATCCGTGCTGCAGACTTGTCGATATGGCATCAATGGTGCAGACCTGTCGACATGATATTAGCGCTGCAGACCTGTGTCGACATGACATTAGCGCTGCAGACCTGTGTCGACATGACATCCGTGCTGCAGACCTGTCGATATGACATCAGCGCTGCAGACCTGTCGACATGACATCCGCGCTGCAGACCTGTCGACATGGCATCAGCGCTGCAGACCTGTCGACATGACATCCGCGGTGCAGACCTGTCGACTTGACATCCGCGGTGCAGACCTGTCGACATGACATCCGCGGTGCAGACCTGTCGACATGACATCCGCGGTGCAGACCTGTCGACATGACATCAGCGCTGCAGAGCTGTCGACATGACATCAGAGCTACAGACCCATCGACATGACATCAGCCCTGGAGACCTGTCAACATGACATATGTGCTGCAGACTTGTCGATATGGCATCAGCGGTGCAGACCTGTTGACATGACATCAGCGCTGCAGACCTGTCAACATGACATCAGCGCTGCAGACCTGTCAACATGACATCAGCGCTGCAGACCTGTCGACATGACATCAGCGCTGCAGAGCTGTCGACATGGCATCAGCGCTGCAGACCTGTCGACATGGCATCACCGCTACAGACCTGTCGACATGACATCAGCGCTGCAGACCTGTCGACATGAGATCAGCGCTACAGACTCATCGACATGACATCAGCCCTGGAGACCTGTCGACATGACATCCGTGCTGCAGACTTGTCGACATGACATCAGCGCTGCAGACCTGTTGACATGACATCCGCGCTGCAGACCTGTCGACATGGTATCAGCGCTGCAGACCTGTCGACATGACATCCGCGGTGCAGACCTGTCGACATGACATCCGCGGTGCAGACCTGTCGACATGACATCCGCGGTGCAGACCTGTCGACATGACATCTGCGCTGCAGACCTGTCGACATGATATCAGCGCTGTAGACAGTAAAAGAAACGGAGCAGCAGGGAAGACTCAATGCCAGACTCGGGGAGTGTGAGTAAACCACAGTTTGTTTGTTTTTTAAACATCTCATTTAGGGGTCCAATTTTTTCACCAACAAGAAAATCAGACCAATTATTCTGATAAGATTCTGATCAGAGTGCAAACCAAGTGTCATCCGTTTTTCCCATATGTGGAGAAAAATAAATTTAAAAAAAAGTTTTTCCACCTTCTTTTTTCTGACAGTTAGTGAAACTCGGACCACACGTGGATGTCCTCCAAGTGCATTCTGCTTTTTTCATGGACACACTGACTTGCATGGCAGATTTTTATCTGACTCTCAAGCCAAAAATCGGACTATAGAAATATCAGACATGTGAATGGCCCCATAGACTATCATAGGATTGACTGGTTGCAGTTGTACACAAAAATGGGACGTCTGAACGATGTCTAAAGAACAGCTTCTTTGCTGGCACAAACGTCTTCAGGATTAGTGGCCATGACTGAGGAGTGAACGGTGTAACGTGGGTGGGTGTGGACCCACTGCGCCACTGACCAAGCCTACCTGGAAGAGTGTGACTGACTACCTGGTCTTCACTAGCACCTCTGATGGTGAGAATAGGCTTAGGCTGGAGGATAGCCACCTGGTGCCACTCCAGGGCAGTGTCCGGACCAGCAGCAGCTGACCTACGGGTCAGAGCAGGTATGCGAGGTACAGAGGGGTGAGACAAAAGCGTATTCAGACTGTCCGGGGTTGGGGCAAGCAGCACAGGTTCAGGATACATAGCTAAGGAGCGGAGATATCAGACAGGACAAGAAGACAAGCCGGCTCAGTCAGAGGCGAGATAAACAACAAACCACCTTGGCTAGAAACTAGATGCTAACAGCAACCTGGAACCTAAGCTCAGGCAAAGATATGGAGGGTGGTGTACCTGAATTAGCACCAGCTGTTTGGTGATTTCTGGGGAATCCAAACCATGCAGGACCCAGCAGGGTTAAATTCCTGCACCCCCGATAGCCATGAGGAGACATCATAGAGAAGCAGCAGTGCTGAGGAGTGCTGCTAGATACAAACTCAGTGAGATGGCCTGACACGAAGAAAAGCAGAGCGGTGACCACAGTGAGCAAGGCGCTGCTGAGGAGGCATGCGAGTTACTGCTGTGATAACAGGTAGAAGAGAAAGGCCCCACATTGCCAATGATTGTCTATGGGACTGCAGGAGATAGCCAAGCTGTACATGTCTATCCAGGGCAGGCCCATAGACAATTAGTAGAGCAGTGGTGCGCATGCTGACACATTCTAATGGGGCATTTCAGAGCCCCCTTCTTGGGATCTTCGGGGTTCCTATGGTTTACTTTCCCAATAATTTGCTGACTTCATACCATCCCGAATGTACCGTATACAAACTATCATTCCAATTAACCCTTATTATCGACCACCAAAGTAAACTGCAGCGTTGCAATCACCCTAGCTGGCTGGATTCAGAAGGAGCTGCTAAAAGTATAATGTGTATTAGGGCCTACAGGCTGTCCCTCAACAGAATATTTTGGGAGAGGAATGGAATTGGCCACTGGAATTTCACCAGCTGATCCTTTTTGTTCTTCTGGAGATAATATGCTGCCAGAAGAGTCTGGAGCCTTCTCATAGACAGCACTGGCGTCTGGGCAACTTGGCCAGCCTAACGCTCCTATTTACAGTATATGGGGGAGATGAAGGAGATGGCTGAACGATTGATCGGCTGACAGCTATCTAATGTGTATGGGAGGTTCCTAATAATGTGCTTTGTCTCACCCAGAAACATTTACTTTTATGCTGAGTAAATAATTGACGAGGAGAAAAAAAAATCAGTCTGCCCGTTTACCTCACTGTCCCTCCCAGGACTGGTATTTCATAGCTACTAGACTGGGGACTCTTGTAAGTCCACAGGACCGTTGATGGCAGATATCAGTAAGAAAAGCTGCACCAGCCGGCTGCTGTAATGACGCACAAGACATTATACAATGTTTACCCAAGGAGGACAATAATATTCCTTGGCAGGAAATAAGATTGATGTCTTTATTATTGTGTGGATCTCAGGCGGGAAAATGATATAACACTAGCTGAAGAGCCCGGCGTTGCCCGGACATAGTAACTAACTGTGGTTAGTTATAGCACCTCACTTCTCTCATTTTCCCATCACGCCTCTCATTTCCCCCCCTAACACTTGTCATTTTCCCCCAATATATACCTGTATGTCATCTCCCCTGTATATAGTATACACCTGTTTGTCATCTCCCCTGTATATAGTATATACCTGCTGTATGTCATCTCCCCTGTATATAGTATATACCTGTATGTCATCTCCCCTGTATATAGTATATATCTGTATGTCATCTCCTCCTGTATATAGTATATACCTGTATGTCATCTCCCCTGTATATAGTATAAACCTGTATGTCATCTCCTCCTGTATATAGTATATACCTGTGTGTCATCTCCCTTGTATATAGTATATACCTGTATGTCATCTCCCCTGTATATAGTATATACCTGTATGTCATCTCCTCCTGTATATAGTATATAGCTTGATCACTAACAAACTCTCCTTCCTTGACATCACTGAAACCTGACTCAGCCTCTCCAGCTGCACTTTCTTATGACGGACTCAATCTCTCTCACACCCCTCGCCCCACCAGCAAACGTGGTGGAGGAGTTCGCTTGCTCCTGTCCGATACTTGCTCCTTTTCCCCAATTCCACTACCGCTCTCTGCTACTCCGTCCGCATCTACTCCCCCCTCCAACCTCCAGCTGGCTGTCATCTACCGCGCCCCAGAACTAGCCATCTCCACCTTTCTTGACCACTTCACCACCAGGCTACTTAATTTCCTCTCAGCCGACATCCCCACTATTATCATGGGTGACTTCAGTATCCCCATTGACACTTCCACCCCAGCTGCCTCTAAACTTTTATCGCTCACTGCCTGCTTTTGTCTCACTCAATGGTCCTTCGCAGCCACCCTCAAAGATGGCCACACACTGGACCTCATCTTCACCTGCCTCTGTTTCCTTACTAATATAACTAACTCACACCTCCCCCTGTCTGACCACAACCTACTGAAATTCTCTTCCCTCTCCTCTCCTAGTGCGCAACCCTCACTCCACAAACTCACTCACCCTCGAAGAAATCTCAAACACCTAGATTTACACTCACTCTCTGAGTCCCTTCTCCCTCTTACAGACATAGCTTCCCTTCATGACACAGATGCTGCTGCCACTTTTTATAACACCACAATGACTGCTACAGTTGATTCGGCCGCCCCCCTCACGCATAGTAAAACTTGTATAATCAACAGACAGCCCTGGCTGACCAGCCTGACCAAAGAACTGAGACGAGCTTTCAGGGTCGCTGAGCGGAAATGGAAGAGATCTCTTTCTGCTGAGTACTTTATCGCATACAAGCAGTCCCTCACCAGCTTCAAGTCCACTCTCACTGCCGCAAAACAAACCTACTTCTCATCTCTCATATCCTCCCTGACTCACAACCCTAAACAGCTCTTCAACACTTTCAATTCTCTACTCCATCCCCCAGCACCTCCTCCCTCTCCTCTCATTTCTGCTGAAGACTTTGCCTCTTTCTTTAAGCAGAAGATCGATAACATCAGAGAAAGCTTTGGCCCGCAGCCCTCAATGCCCCTCCTCCTGACTGCTCAGCCCTGTTCTTCCAAAGCCAGCTTCTCCACCATGACAGACGATCTGCTCTCCACCCTTCGGTCAAGATGACATCTCACCACTTGCACGCTTGACCCGCTCCCATCCCACCTCATTCCTAACCTCGCCAAAGTCTTCATCCCAACCCTAACACAACTCATCAACCTCTCACTTACAAACGGTGTCTTCACTTCATCCTTCAAACATGCATCAATCACACCTATCCTCAAAAAACCCTCCTTCAAACCATCCTCTGTGTCCAGCTACCGCCCGATATTCCTTCTCCCTTATCCCTCAAAGCTACTGGAACAGCATGTCCATCTTGAACTGTCCCCCCACCTCTCCTCCTGCTCCCTCTTTGACCAGCTACAATCTGGCTTCCGACCACATCACTCAACTGAAACTGCCATAACTAAATTGACCAATGACCTACTAACCGCCAAGAGCAAGCGACACTACTCTGTCCTCCTCCTCCTGGACCTGTATTCTGCCTTCAACAATGTGGACCAGTCCCTCCTGTTACAGATTCTCTCATGTCTTGGCATCACAGACTTGGCCCTATCCTGGATCTCATCATATCTAACAGACCGGACATTCAGTGTCTCCCTCTCCCACACCACCTCCTCATCTCGACCCCTACTCTTCTCCATCTACATCTTCGGCCTGGGACAGCTCATGGAATACAATATCATCTCTACGCTGATGACAAGCAGATCTACCTCTCTGGACCTAACAATAATAATAATAGTATGTCACCTCCCCTGTATATAGTATATACCTGTATGTCATCTCCTCCTGTATCTACTATATAATTGTCTAAGGGTCACTTCTGTCTTTCTGTCTGTCCTTCTATCTGTCTGTCTTTCTGTCTGTCACGGATATTCATTGGTCGCGGCCTCTGTCTGTCATGTAAATCCAAGTCGCTGATTGGTCGTGGCAAAACACCCACGACAATTGCCACGACCAATCAGCGACGGCCACAGTCCGGCGGCAAAATGACCGCTCTTTCCTCCCCGCAGTCAGCGCCCACTCCATACTCCCCTCCAGTCATCCAGTCAGCCCTCACACAGGGTTAATGCCAGCGTTACCGGAGCGCGGTGTAACGCACTCCGGTTACGCAGCTATTAACCCTGTGTGACCAACTTTTTACTATTGATGCTGCGTATGCATGATCAATAGTAAAAAGATCTAATGTTACAAATAAGAATAATTTAAAAAAAGTTTATTCTCACCCTCCGACGTTGCCCGCTGTCCTCGCCAGTGCAAGCGGCAGGTTCAGGTGCCAAGGATGGTATGCGAGAAGGACCTTCCATGATGTCACGGCCATGTGACCGCGACGTCATCACAGGTCCTGCGCTCATATCAACCCTGGGACCGGAAGCTGCCGCGTGCACCGCACACAGGCGCCAGGACTTCAAGGGGCCTTCGGAAGGTGAGTATATGTTTATTTTTTATTTTAAGTCTTTTTTAGCCACGCATATAGTGCCCACATTGCTATATACTATGTGGGCTGTGTTACATACTGCGTGGGCTCTGTTATATACTACATCTCTGTGCTATATACTAACGTGGCTATGTTATATACTGCGTGGCTGCTATATACTGCATGGGCTGTGTTATATATTACGTGGCCAGTGTTATATACTGCGGGGGCTGTGCTATATACTGCGTGGCTGGTATGTACTGCGTGGGCTGTGCTATATATTACGTGGCCAGTGTTATATACTGCAGGGGCTGTGCTATATACTGCGTGGCTGCTATATACTGCATGGGCTGTGCTATATATTACGTGTATCAGGAAAGAACTCCGGCACACAAAAGGAATTCAAATGAATAATAAAGTTTATTGTAATCTTCTTAGTATCTCATAATTCAAGAATTAAATGCAAAAATAGAATCTGCACACAGTAACAAAGCCAGAAGAACGAATCAAGCATCAGTTTCATATCAGGTATCAATTTCAACGTTTCGGCTGTCTATGAGCCTTTATCAAGATATACCTGTATCTTATGGTGGCCAAATGTCCGGATAATAGGTCCGTGGTGCAGTGAAGAAGATTACAATAAACTTTATTATTCATTTGGATTCCTTTTGTGTGCTGGAGTTCTTTTCTGATATTCCATATTTTTCTCCTGAGCACCTCATTATACAGTGAGCACCCAATTTTTTCAAATTTTTATTCCTATATATTACGTGGCCAGTGTTATATACTAAGTCGCCTGTGTTATATACTGCATGGCTGCTATATACTGCGTGGGCTGTGTTATATACTGTTTGGGCTGTGTTATATACTGCGTGGCCACTGTTATATACTCCGTGGCCTGTATTAACGCAGCGGGTATTCTACAATATGTATGTATGCATGTACACTCACCGGCCACTTTATTAGGTACACCATGCTAGTAACGGGTTGGACCCCCTTTTGCCTTCAGAACTGCCTCAATTCTTCATGGCATAGATTCAACAAGGTGCTGGAAGCATTCCTCAGAGATTTTGGTCCATATTGACATGATGGCATCACACAGTTGCCGCAGATTTGTCGGCTGCACATCCCAAAGATGCTCCATACAAGGCAGGATGGATCCATGCTTTCATGTTGTTTACGCCAAATTCTGACCCTACCATCCGAATGTCGCAGCAGAAATCGAGACTCATCAGACCAAGCAACGTTTTTCCAATCTTCTACTGTCCAATTTCGATGAGCTTGTACAAATTGTAGCCTCAGTTTCCTGTTCTTAGCTGAAAGGAGTGGTACCCGGTGTGGTCTTCTGCTGCTGTAGCCCATCTGCCTCAAAGTTCGACGCACTGTGCGTTCAGAGATGCTCTTAGGCCTACCTTGGTTGTAACGGGTGGCGATTTGAGTCACTGTTGCCTTTCTATCAGCTCGAACCAGTCTGCCCATTCTCCTCTGACCTCTGGCATCAACAAGGCATTTCCGCCCACAGAACTGCCGCTCACTGGATTTTTTTTCTTTTTCGGACCATTCTCTGTAAACCCTAGAGATGGTTGTGCGTGAAAATCCCAGTAGATCAGCAGTTTCTGAAATACTCAGACCAGCCCTTCTGGCACCAACAACCATGCCACGTTCAAAGGCACTCAAATCACCTTTCTTCCCCATACTGATGCTCGGTTTGAACTGCAGGAGATTGTCTTGACCATGTCTACATGCCTAAATGCACTGAGTAGCCGCCATGTGATTGGCTGATTAGAAATTAAGTGTTAACAAGAAGTTGGACAGGTGTACCTAATAAAGTGGCCAGTGAGTGTATATAGCAGCCACATAGTATATAGCACAGGCCATGTAGTATATAGGAGCCATGTAGTATATAGCAGACGAATACTACGTGGCCTGTGCTATATACTATGTGGCTGCTATATACATACATACATACATATTCTAGAATACCCGATGCGTTAGAATCGGGCCACCATCTAGTATAGTATGTAATCTCCCCTATATACAGTATATACCTGTATGTCATCTCCCCTGTATATAGTATATATCTGTATGTCATCTCCTCCTGTATATAGTATATATCTGTATGTCATCTTCCCTGTATATAGTATATACCTATATGTAATCTCCCCTGTATATAGTATATACCTGTATGTCATCTCCCCTGTATATAGTATATACATGTATGTCATCTCCTCCTGTATATAGTAAATACCTGTATGTCATCTCCCCTGTATATAGTATATACCTGTGTGTCATCTCCTCCTGTATATAGTAAGTACCTGTGTCATCTGCTACTGTATATAGTATATACCTGTATGTCATCTACTCCTGTATATAATATATATATCTCTATATCATCTCCCCTGTATATAGTATATATACAGTAGTATAGTATATATTTTACCTATTTGAAAGCTAAAACTTATCAGAGGAAAAGTTTATTAGAAACACGTCACCACTCACCACTTCTGTATTTTACTCCCACTTTTGGTTTTGGCATATAAATGCTAGACACGACGGAGCTAGATGTGGCCTGTGCCTGCTATGTGGAGTGGGCGTGGCTATGTGGAGTGGGCGTGGCCACACACTCACCTTTAGATATTAGATTGATCAAGGTATTGGGTGATGATTACAGAGAAAGATTAAAAGACGCTCGGTAAGGGTTCTGATAAAGTGGTGGCATATACCAGCTATTTCCAAAACTACACAGTAGTTCAGACCCACACGTAGAAGTGTGGCAACGCCAACACCCACCTTGGATATCACAGGACCTATTGCAGCGGCACAGCAATATTCATATTACAGAAAACACTAAGTATCAAACCAAACAACTGACATTATACAGGATAAATGTGTTTTCTACTAGATATGACCAATATTCTAGATATTCTATGCTCATTAAGAAAAAGATATGCAAATATTGCAGAATTCTCAGACAGGACCCCAAGTTTGGGGCTCTCATTGGGACTAAATCAATATTCATATGTTGTAAAGATATGTCCATTGCCAATAAGATTGTTAAAAGATACATTAAAGGGTTATTGCCTTCTCCAAGATCCTATCCCAAATATATAATGGGTGTAATAATAATAATAATATTATCAAACACCTCAAATTAGAAATGTAGTATAGTTCTTCTGATTTGCTATGTGGCTTACCCCATGTGCAGGGCATTGCAGTAGTTTAGGTATCCATGGTTATGACCACAAACAACTGTCACTATATGAGTGGTTGTAACCATGGATACCTAAGCTACTGCAATGCCCTGAACATGGGGAAAGCGACATAGTAAATCAAAAGAACTATACTACATTTCTAATTGGAGGTATATGCTAATGTTATTAGTATTACATCTACTACATATTGGGACAGGATCTTGGAGAAAAGAATACCCCTTTAAAGATAGAAAACCATCAAACATTCTTATCAACACAAAATAGAAGCATATTTGCTTGCCTCAGTTGCCAACATTGTAATTCAGTGATTAAAGATGATACTATGGGGCGTGGCCTAGCAGGGGATGTGAGAGGACGTGTACCGGACCCTCTCCCTCTGCCCGAACGCTGAATCGGTTATCCTAGTGGCGCCGCCGAACGCCAAGTACCGAAGTATTTGCCCCTGAGTACCTGAGGACCGGAGGGAGCCAATCGCAAGGAGTGGGAGCCGCAAGATGACCCGGAAAAAGCAAAAAGATCCCGGGATGGCAGGCAGCACACGCTCTCAAGATGGCGCTGAAAGCGCTGGGGAGGAAGCGGCAAAGGCTAACGCCGCATATAAGAAGCGGCTGGAAGTAATTGCTAAACTGGAACAGTTCGCTAGAACTGAGGAGGCTGGACGGCTTAGGCAGGGAAGTGGTGGAGAGTCGGCAGGAGGTGAGACGGACTTGGGGGAGCAGGTGGGGGAGAAGGCTGGAGCACAGACAGAGAGAAGGAGGAGCGGTTCCCCCATAATATCTAGTATACAGCCAGATTTGGAGAATGCTCCACTGATAATGTTAACTGGGCCGACCCCGGAATGTACTGTACAGATGGGGAGTGTGAGTACAGAGGGGGGTGAAGAGCCAATCCTGAAGGATATTCTTTCCACAGTTCTATTTTGTAAGACTGCATTAACAACCCTGACTGTTCAGGTGAATGAGCTGAAGGGGGAGGTGGCCTCTTTTCGGTCAGACATGCATAAAATGGAGGGCAGAGTTGAATTGCTGGAGGAACGTGTGAGTGGTACGGAGGATCAAACTGCGGAAATGGTTAAAAGGGAGAAAAAGTATGTCCAGCGCATTGCGGAGTTAGAGCTCAAAACCGACGATTTGGAGAATCGTTCACGCAGGAACAATTTGAGAATTGTAGGTGTGCCTGAAAAGACGGAAGGCAACAACCCCACTGAATTTATTGAGAAATGGCTGAAAACTGCGGTTGGAGGGGACAGTCTCACAAAATTATTTGCGGTTGAAAGAGCTCACCGAGTGCCGACCAGACCGCTGCCTCCTGGCTCCGCCCCACGGACCTTTCTAGCCAAAATCCTAAATTATAGAGATCGGGATATTTTGCTAAGAAGAGCTAGGAATTTGGAGGAATTGTCTATTGATGGTAACCGAATCTCGATATACCCTGACTACTCCACAACTGTACAGAAGCTCAGGGTGAAGTTTGGAGAGGCTAAGAGACGCTTACGTGAATTGGGTCTGGTGTATTCTATGATGTATCCGGCTAAACTACGTGTGGTGGCCATGGAAAAGGTCCACTTTTTTCAAAATCCTGAGGAGGTGTCTCATTGGCTGGACTTAAATGCTAAACGTATTGGAGCAGAAAAGAACCGCTGAGGAAGATCAGATATGAACTTGAGGCTCTTCTGATGGTTTTGGGAGGGGAGGAATTTGAGTTGTTGGATAATTCTGTTTATTAATAGAGGAATCTGTTATTTGGTTCCTGTGTGTTAAAATTGTGTTCGGCGGCGCAGCTGTTTTTATATTTTTTATATATTTTGTTTCATAAGGGTGGGGGGGGGAGCGACAGAAGGAGAGTGTTAAACCTATTGGGAGTTGGTGACGGCTTCTGAGCCACTGCTGGGATAGCAATAGCACGTTCCCCTTTCTCATACAGAGAGGGAGTTTGAGTTTATACGTTGATTGATAAAGTTGGTTGGGGAGAAGTTATTGAGGGAAGGGAAGGGTAGGGTTAGGGGTTATTTTGTAATAATGAGGGAATGGGGGGGAGGTCTGGGTAGGAGGGTCCAGTTTAGGGGGGTAAAGAAGACCAATGGAGGGGGGAAGAAGAGAAGGTTAACTATCTTGCAAAATGATGGGGGATAGAGTTAAAATTTTGAGCTGGAACATTAGAGGTTTATCGAATGATACAAAACGTAAGGCTATTTTGCAGTATATTGTTAAACAGAGACCCTCGCTGGTGTGCCTTCAAGAAACTCACTTAGTAAGGGAAAAAACGAGTATATTGCATAAAAGATGGGTGAGGAAGGCTTACCATGCGACATTCTCGGCCTATGCTAGGGGAGTGTCAATCCTTGTGCATACAGGCGTACCGTTCGAGGAGGTAGAGGTGATAATAGATAGTGATGGACAGTATGTATTCCTTGTATGTAAGGTGTTCGCTAGATTGATATGTGTCGTGTCGGTGTATATTCCTCCACCGTACTCGGGGAAAAAACTGCAGGAAATCCTAAATATATCTGGTAGGTGGGGAGGAGTCCCATTACTCATAATAGGAGATTTTAACAATATCATTGACGATCATTGGGATAGGGGGCAGCATGTTAGGCCAAGGAAGGAGGGGAATTTAACAGCGTTCGGTAGTTTTCTGAAAGAGGTGGCATGGAAGGACTTGTGGAGAGTGCGTAATACTGATACATACTGTTTCTCATGTTATTCAGCGACATACGGCTCTCTATCTCGTATTGACATGGCCTTAGGTAATGAAGAAATGGATAGGTTGGTACAAGAGGTGGATTATTTGCCTAGAATAGTGTCGGATCATAGTCCAGTGGTAGCAACAATTCAAATTGAGGGCCTTGGGGTAATGGCTAAATTGGGTTGGAAGTTAAACCCCTTTTGGTTACAAATTATTGATATGGAGAAGATTGGGGAGGAGATAAAGGAATTCTTTAAATTTAATGATGGTAGTGCAGCGAAACATGTGGTTTGGGATACCATGAAAGCCTATTTGAGGGGTATATTATCCAAAGAGATATCTAGACATAAAACACAAACAAGGGAAGCTGACAAAGTGGTATTGGAGGAATTGAGGGCAGCAGAGGCAGCACTGAGTAATTTACGTTCACAGGACACCGTGAATCGTATGAAAACGGCTCAGGAAGAGGTAAATAAGTTACATCTACGTAAAGCAGAAAAGGCGAGAGCTTTTCAAAGAGAGGATTTTTACGCGGAAGGAGAGAAGGTGGGTCACCTTCTCTCAGTGGTGACGTCTGCACAAAGGGATTCACCACAGGTACATGCTCTGGAATTAGAGAATGGTAGTGTTGTAACACAGGGACCCCAAATCCTGGATGGCTTCAAGGGATTCTATAGCAAACTGTATAAATCGCATATTGGGCAGAGAGAAGCTGAAATTGACGGATTTCTAGAGGAGGCAAATTTACCTAGATTAGATGCTGAGGATAGAGACTGGTTAGATGGGCCGCTTACGGTGGAGGAGTTGGAGGGTGCCTTGAGGTCCATGGCGGGGGGGAAGGCTCCGGGGGCTGACGGTGTCCCTGTTGAAATATATGGTGTCCTTTCTGAAGAATTGTTGACCAGATTGTTGGGAGTCTTTGAGGAGTCACTGGAGAGGGGAATACTGCCTGATTCCATGAAAGAGGCCATTATTGTGGTCATCCCTAAACCTGAAAAGAACCCACGACTGCCGGAGTCATATAGACCAATATCACTCCTAACAACAGATGTTAAAATTTTGGCTAAAGCCTTGGCGAACAGACTGACCCGGGTGATAGAAAAGGTGATCCATTCGGACCAATCGGGTTTTATGCCTAATAAATCCACTGCCATCAATTTGAGAAGGCTATTTCTTAATATGCAGATACCGGCGGAGAATGCTGGGGAGAGGGTGGTGGTCTCCCTCGATGCGCATAAGGCCTTCGACAGTATAGAATGGCAGTACCTGTGGTCGGCTCTGAGTCGCTTTGGGTTTGGGCCGGTTTTTGTATCGTGGGTAAGGCTCCTATACTCCTCTCCAGTGGCTAAAATCAGGGTGAACAATGCATTGTCGGATGGTTTTCAGTTGTTTCGGGGTACGCGGCAGGGGTGCCCGTTGTCCCCGTTGCTGTTTGCTCTAGCGGTGGAACCTCTGGCAGCGGCTATCAGAAGGTCTCAGTTGGTAAAAGGGTTTGTGTATGGGAAAATGGAAGAAAAAATTGCTCTATATGCTGATGACATTTTGCTTTTTCTGGAGGATCCTGGGGAATCTTTGAGGAATGCAATCTCATTAATTGAAGACTTTGGGCAGATTTCAGGGCTGATTATTAATTGGGACAAATCGAATGTTTTACAGGTGGATAGAGGTGTGGATTGTACTAGGGAGGTGGAAGAGGGAACAAAATTAAGGGTGGTTTCACAATTTAAATATTTAGGAATCCAGGTGTCTCTCCCTTTGACTAGATTTGAGGAGCTTAATCTTGAGCCATTATTAACCAAATTACGTGCCAAGATCTCAGCGTGGAATAGGCTGCAGTTGTCGGTGGTGGGTAGGGTAAATCTCCTTAAAATGGTTGTGATGCCACAGGTTTTGTATGCTCTACATAATTCTCCGGTTTGGATCCCGCGGTCCAGATTTCGTAGAATCAAATCATTATTTGGAGAGTTGGTATGGGGTGGGAGGTGCCCGAGAATTAAGCAAGAGATACTGCAGAGGCCTAAAGATGAGGGGGGACTTGCTCTGCCTAATCCCTGGTTGTATTTTTTGTCGGCGCAGAGCCAACATATTAGGGGATGGGGGAAAAGACTTGAGGAAGGACAAGGTCATAACAGTCTGTTATATATTATTGGTATGGAGCCCTTGGGTCAAGGCCTAGAAGCAGGACTATTCAAGAAATTGGGAACTCTTTTTCACACTATTATTTTAATTCATAAGGTATGGCAGACGCTTAAAAGAATAAGAGGGGTAGAAGGATTTACTGAATTTTCACCTATTTGGGACAACCCTTCATTTCACGAATTCAATCATATGGAAGGAATGGGGGAGTGGAAAAAAAAAGGCATCGGGTTGATAACTCAACTGATGCAGAATGGGAGCCTTAAATCTCTTGATGTGATGCAGCAGGAGTTCCAGTTCCCGGGGTTAAAATTATACCAATATAGAAGGGTTCAGCACGCATTTCAGGCACAGAAGAGAAGGGGGCATATAGTGATCCAGAAGGATCTAATGTTGGACTTCATATTAAATAATAATGGAACAAACGGGCTATATCCGAAGTATATGGTGATCTGTTACACACTTTTCTATTAGACTACTCTATAAAGGCCAGAGGGAAGTGGGAGGCAGAATTGGGGGAAATAGACGATGATAGGTGGGAATCTATCTTGGAATATGTACCCAGGTTATCAATGAGTGAACCTGGGAGATTGTCACAACTGTATGTGATAAATAGGACTTATAGGACACCTGATATGCTGTTTAAAGCTGGGCTGAAAGAAGACTCTGAGTGCCCTAGATGCTCCCAATCCCAGGCGGGCATTCTACACATGTTATGGCTCTGTCCCAGACTATTTGCGTTCTGGGTAGTTGTGTTGAACCAAATTGGGGTGATTTACGGGTGTTCGATTCCCAGGGATCCTGTGGTTTGTGTACTTGGGTATGTGGAGGAAATCCTGACCGACGAGACTGTCAAAATGGCTATAGCTAGATTACTGTTCATTGCGAGAAAGGTGATTGCAAGATATTGGATTAGAGAGGAACCTCCTACTAGACGAGAGTTTATTGCACAGGTAGATCATATTATTCAGCTCGAAAAAAGTATATATAATAAAAGGAATAGAATGGTTTTTTTTCAAAAGCTGTGGCAGCCATGGCTGGACGGAAACAATTGAGTGATTGTGGTTAAAAGTTGCATATATTATAATGCGTATATGTTATCTCGTTGTTTCTCTTTTCTTTTCTTCCCAGAGGTAAGGTCTGGGTGGAGATGGGTCTTCAGAGGGAGGGGGGAGGGGGGGGGAGGGGAGGTTTCTGTTAAAACAAAACATAAATGTACTCTGTTCATTTGTATGGACACTGCTGTATTTATCTTGCACAATAAAAAATATCTGATTTAAAAAAAAAAAGATGATACTATATCCCATCCGATTAAAAGGAATAAAATTGCAGCAAAAGGATTTTTCACACGTGATACCAAAAATTGTGCATACTTTCCAAAATGCCCTTGTGGACGAGGATATGTAGGGCAGACTTCTAGATCTGTGAAAAGCTGTCTAAAGGGAATCTGTCATCAAGATTTTGCTTCCTCATCTGAGATTAGCATAATGTAGGAAAAGAGACCCCGATTCCAGTGATGTGTCACTTAGTTTACTGGGTGCAGAGTTTTTAGATGTAGGGTATAGGGTATGTAGGGTATAGAGCTCAAAAAGGTAATCCTGTCCTCAGCACAGCTTTCTATGTACATTGTATAGTGACACTAAGCTGCTAATCAGTGCTGGGGTGTGGTTAGACTAGGAGGCACGAGGAAGCTAGTCCTGCAGTGAAAATCTCCTGCTAATAAAACACTCATTTTATTGAAACAACAGCACAAAGCCTAATAGGTGACACATCCCTGAAATCAGTGTCTCAGCCCCTACCTCTTGATGACCTCAGATTGTACAGCAAAGACCTACAGACGTTTTCCCTTTAAATGAACATAAATCTATCGATCTTAAAAATGGCATTTGCAAATAAACACAAATATGCCGATACATCTTTGGCTAAATATTTTTGGAATGTAGACATAATATTAATTAATTACGTTTGCAAAAATGAGAGGAAGTTGATTTTTATCTAGGTTTGTAATAGTGTTAACATTTATAAGTATGTTTATGCTAATTAGCAGAGGTGTCAAACTGCATTCCTCGAGGGTTATTATGCTTAAACCTTCTTTCCTCCAGACGAAGAGGATGCCCCCTTGTCCCTGTCTCAGGTCTATGATTAAAAAGATCATCAGAAAGGTCTTTGTACTGTCCCCTCATATATTTATACATTAACATAAGATCACCCCTTAGTCTTCATTTTTCCAAACTAAATAGCCCCAAGTGTAATAACCTATCTTGGTATTGCAGACCCCCCAGTCCTCTAATAACCTTGGTCGCTCTTCTCTGCACCCGCTCCAGTTCAGCTATGTCTTTCTTATACACCGGAGACCAGAACTGTGCACAGTATTCTAAGTGTGGTCGAACTAGTGACTTGTATAGAGGTAAAATTATGTTCTCCTCATGAGCATCTATGCCTCTTTTACTGCATCCCATTATTTTATTTGCCTTTGTAGCAGCTGCCTGACACTGGCCACTGAATATGAGTTTGTCATCCACCCATACTCCCAGGTCTTTTTCATTGACGGTTTTGCCCAGAGTTTTATAATTAAGCACATAGTTATACATCTTATTACTTCTACCCAAGTGCATGACCTTACATTTATCCCCATTAAAGCTCATTTGCCATTTATCAGCCCAAGCTTCTAGTTTACATAAATCATCCTGTAATATAAAATTGTCCTCCTCTGTATTGATTACCCTGCAGAGTTTAGTGTCATCTGCAAATATTGAAATTCTACTCTGTATGCCCCCTACAAGGTCATTAATAAATATGTTAAAAAGAAGAGGGCCCAATACTGACCCCTGTGGTACCCCACTGCTAACCGCGACCCAGTCCGAGTGTGCTCCATTAATAACCACCCTTTGTTTCCTATCCCTGAGCCAGCTCTTAACCCACTTACACATATTTTCCCCTATCCCCATTGTTCTCATTTTATGTATCAACCCTTTGTGTGGCACCGTATCAAAAGCTTTTGAAAAGTCTATATATACTACATCTACTGGGTTCCCTTGGTCCAGTCCGGAACTTACCTCTTCATAGAAATTGATCAAATTAGTCTGACATGAACGGTCCCTAGTAAACCCGTGCTGATACTGGGTCATGAGGTTATTCCTCTTCAGATACTCCAGTATAGCATCCCTTAGAATGCCCTCCAGGATTTTACCCACAGTAGAGGTTAAGCTTACTGGCCTATAATTTCCGACCTTGGTATTCTGACCCCGGACTGTGACCTGACAACGCCTTTTGTCTCTTCCCTCTGTTTACGACATACCCTCCTGGCTCTTGACGTCAGACTCCTTGACTACCCTGACTCATGGCTTGTCCGTGAGAAGTGACTCAGCGTCACAGTTACTTACAGTATTTCTTCTAATAAAGATCAGGACAATGTCTAAAGATTACACCGAAACATGAGTACTGTACTCTGTTCAAAATTGATATGAAGATTCCCCTTTACATCCTGCATAAAGTTTGTCTGTATAATATTATTATTATTATTTATTTATATAGCACCATTGATTCCATGGTGCTGTACATGAGAAGGGGTTACATACAAGTTACAGATATCACTTACAGTAAACAAACAATGACGGACTGATACAGAGGGGCGAGGACCCTGCCCTTGCAGGCTTACATCCTGCAGGATTATGGGGAAGGAGACAGTAGGTTGGGGGTTGCAGGAGCTCCGGTGTTGGTGAGGCGGTAGCTTCGATAGTAATGAGGCAGCAGCGGTGTCAGTGCAGGCTGTAGGCTTACCTGAAGAGATGAGTTTTCAGGTTCCGTCTGAAGGATCCGACTGTGGTTGATAGTCGGACGTGTTGGGGCAGAGATTTCCAGAGGACGGGGGATATTCGGGAGAAGTCTTGGAGGCGATTGGATGAGGAGTGGATAAGTGTGGAGGAGAGAAGGATGTCTTGGGAGGACCGGAGATTACGTGAGGGAAGATATCGGGAGATTAGTTCAGAGATATATGGAGGAGACAGGTTATGGATGGCTTTGTAGGTCAGTATTAGTAATTTGAACTGGATACTCTGAGGGAATGGGAGCCAGTGAAGAGATTTGCAGAGGGGGGAAGCAGAGGAGTAGCGAGGAGAGAGATGGATTAGTCGGGCAGCAGAGTTAAGGATGGACTGGAGAGGTGCAAGGGTGTTAGCAGGGAGGCCACAGAAAAGGATGTTGCAGTAGTCAAGGCGGGAGATGATGAGGGCATGCACAAGCATTTTAGTAGATTGAGGGTTGAGGAAAGGACGGATTCTGGAGATATTTTTGAGCTGGAGGCTACAGGAGGTGGAAAGAGCTTGGATGTGCGGTTTAAAGGACAGGGCAGAGTCGAAGGTTACTCCGAGGCAGCGGACTTCGGGTACGGGGGAAAGCATGATGTCATTGATTGCGATAGATAGGTCAGGTAAGGAAGATTTGTGGGATGGAGGAAAGATGATGAGTTCAGATTTGTCCACATTGAGTTTGAGGAAGCGAGAGGAGAAGAAAAAAGGTATGGCTGATAGGCACTCTGGGATTCTGGACAGCAGAGCGGTGACGTCTGGGCCAGAGAGGTAGATCTGAGTGTCATCAGCATAGAGGTGGTACTGGAATCCATGGGACTTTATAAGTTGTCCCAAGCCAAGCGTATAGATTGAGAAGAGTAGGGGTCCTAGAACAGAGCCTTGGGGGACTCCAACAGAAAGAGGGTGGGATGAGGAGGTAGTGTGGGAGTGGGAGACGCTGAATGTGCGGTTGGAAAGGTACGAGGCGATCCAGGATAGGGCGAGGTCTTTGATGCCAAAGGAGGAGAGGATCTGTAGTAGGAGGCAGTGGTCAACTGTGTCGAAAGCAGAGGACAGTTCTAGAAGGAGGAGTACAGAGTATTGTCCAGTAGCTTTGGCGGAAAGTAGGTCGTTAGTGATTTTGGTCAGGGCAGTCTCAGTTGAGTGATGGGGGCGGAAACCAGATTGTAGATTGTCGAACAACAAGTTAGATGAGAAGTTGGAGGAGAGTTCAGCATGGACGTGCTGCTCCAGGAGTTTGGAAGCGAATGGGAGCAGCGATATTGGGCGATAGCTGGACATAGCAGTTGGATCGAGGGTTGGCTTTTTAAAGATAGGCGTGATTGTGGCATGTTTGAACGCAGAGGGGAAGGTGCCAGAAGTTAGTGATAGGTTGAAGAGGTGGGTTAGGGATGGGATAAGTGTGGTGGTGAGGTTGGGGAGGAGGTGGGATGGGATGGGGTCGAGCGCACAGGTGTTGAGGTGCGATTTGGAGAGGAGACAATTAAGCCCCCCTTCAGTGATGTTGGATAGGGAGGTTATGGGGTTTGGGCATTGGTCTGGTATACAAAGGGGTTGTGGTGGCTGAACAATAAAGACTTGCCTTGTCTGGTCGATCTTATTTTGAAAGTTAATAATAAGTTTTTACGTATCCACATGATAAATGATAACTTGTTGATGAGTTGGGAGCTTATCACTGGGACTTGCAGAGAACTTTTACTTCTTTTACAAAATGGCAAGTCAGACACCCATCTACCACTCAATTAATTGGGTAGGGGGCTGCCAGTAAAAGCTGAGCGCTGTGCTCGGCAACACTAAGGTCGGAGTCACACTACTGTACAATACAGCTGAGTGCTATGCGATAAAACATTGCATAGCCCTCGGTCCAGTGTTAATCTATGGGGCAGCACAGATCTGCAATTATTTTCTCATGCCGAATCGGCATACGAGAACATGCTGCGATTGGCAGCGAGACTCGGTGAGACTCAAGTCTATGTGTGCGAGTGACACAACGCACAGTACTCAGATATTATCCGAGTGTGGTGTGTTATACATCGATGCCGGCAGCAGAGGAGATGGAGAAATAAATTTCTCTGCCTCCTCCACAGCTGTGCGCCGAGGATCGGCACAGTAGCATGACACTCTGCTCCCACTCGCAGCAGAACAGGAGCCGAGGCTCTGTAGCATATCACATCCCATGCTTTCGCAACAGATGTGATATGCCGGTGTGACTCCAGGCTTACACTCATCACCAGTGCCGGCACTGTTCCACTGATGTCGACACTGGCTTTCCCAGGGAGTGCGTGACATTTTTATGTCATGCGATCACTGTGACCAATCAGCGCTTTCTTCACTCTCCTACGGACGTAATTGATATCCGAATGAATTGCAAGAGCAGTAGTGGCTGTGACTTCCTCTGAATGTCACACGATCCTCTAGGAGCAGTGCTGACACCACTGGGACAGCGCCGGAACCGGAACCAGAGGTGAGTATGTCAGTGTTATTATTTTACTGAGGGGGAAACATAGGGATTCAGATAGAGTTGGTGGAGTAGTGGACAACCACTTTAAAGGGTCAGGTCCTTCATGCCCTCCAACCCATCAGCACTTATTTATGCTCCTGCAAATTATGCTATGATAACATGAAGATGGGCTGAATAGTATGAGGCAACTAACACCCCATCGACTACTTTTAAACCTCATTATTGTAGAAAAAAGTTATACAGAGCTGGTTAGGCAGGGAATTTACTCATAAATAAGTGAATGCTGCTGGGTTGGAGGACACGGGGGACCGGACAGGTTCCCGTAAACTTTGTATCAGAAAAATAAATCAAGGCTTATAATACTCTATAATAAATAATTAATTCTCTAAAATACGGACTACTCACCTGTGATTCCCATTTTATAAAGTTGCCGGAATTTCTGGTTGTAGCCTTCTCCCGGGACATAATCTCCCAATCCGATAGTACTTAAGGAAATAAAGCAAAAATAAAAAGACTCCAGGAAATTCCAATCTTCTTCCAGTATGGAAAAAACAGCAGCCGGAATTAAGAAAAAGCAGGTAACAGTGAGAAACCCCAGAAGCAGTGCATGGACGATGGCCACAATGTGCTTAGGGTAACCCCAATGGAGGTGAATATAGAGGACAGGCCTCCTGGTGACGTAGATGATGATCCGCTGGACCAGTGCTGTAAACAGGAGCAGGGTGAAGGGGATGCCGACAACAGAATACAGGATGCAGAACGTCTTCCCTCCATCTGACAAGGGAACCGTATGACCGTAACCTGGAGACAAAGAAAGAAATATTATTATTACTCAATTTTATATGGAAAATGGTTCTGATCTTGTACACATGTAACAATCTATAGCTTGTAAGATCATGTGATACATGGCGATGTTAATAAAGTGTTGTGCCGTCTGACAAACTAAGGGTTACTATGTTTATATTTATATTAGGAGCATTAAAGGGGTTGTAATGAGTCTGCAGTCATTCTATATTATTGCAGACTTCTGAATTCTCACAATGTGCACAGCATGATGTCAGGATTCTCTGGTGCTAGCAGTGAGAGTGTGAGGTCACAAAACCGCAAGTATGCGATTTGCATACATGTAGTCACATGCCGACTAAACATAAGTGGCCTCACTCAATGAAAATGAATTGAGCGCGGCCTGACATGTCAAGTTGGAATGTGGCCTGAAGTATACAGATCGCATACTTGTGCTGACATGACCGTCCACTCTTGCCGCTGGCAAGGGAGAATCTTTAGAGTGTGCATGTGCATCTGTATGATCTGAGGATTCAGGAGCTTGCAGCCACCTACAGTGACTGCAGACTTTCATTACAAATCTGAACAAGCACTTTAATTATAAAATGAAACACTGTAGCATGCCCAATCCTAACAGCATGTAATATACTCACTGTCAAGATTCAGCTCTACTTGCTGGCTCCACCAATCATCAAATGGACACTAGGGATGAGCGAACGTGCTCAGTGATATTCGAATAACACTCAAGTATCTGGATGTGGTCAGCAGTTGACGAGCATTGGTTGGTATTCAGATTTGAAGCTCAAATCCTCATCGGTGATATATAACACTCCAAAAAAGTATTGAAACATTTTTCTGGATTGAATTAGTCATCCATACAGTGTAAAGTGCTTAATGGGTGACAAGGCGCCAAAGATGGAAGAATCCTGCGAGACTCCCGAGGGAGCATCTGAAGGGATATTGGAGTCAGACCAAGCTGGCGCAACAGCGGAGGTGTCAGGAGCCTGTGATCCGGACCCACCACCAAGGTCTGAAGTCATGCTGCAGCCTTTACTGCTGGGGTTCTTGCAGATTCAAAACTGGAGAGTCAGGAATCAGCAACTAGTGAGCGGACTGCGGGGCCTAGGCTGGTCAGAAGAGAGAAGGAGGTGAGCCAGGACCAGGGCTTTAGACATGCTAGTGGGCACGTTAGCCTCAAGGTACCTAGAGTTGGCATCCTGAGGGGAGCTCGTTACGCATGACCGGCAGCAGAGATGGGGGACCATAGAGGAGTTTGGGAACCATCATCACATCTTGTTCAACGAGCAGGCAGTAGAGATGTAACACTTGCATTGAAGACCTTATGGCTCGAAGAGGATTAGTGTATTACCCTGCTTATAATTTTTTCCTGACTTTTATGAGTGTAGGACTACATCAGCTACGCTTTCAAAATATTTACAATAAAAAAAAATTCTGGATTGAATTTGTCATCCATAGAATATTACATGCTTTGTGTTACATTACGGTGGTATCTAAAACTCAAAATAAACATTCAACATTTTTTTCTGGATTCAAGTAGTCATCAATATAGTTTAATGTGCTGTGTGTAAAATTACGGTGGTTTAAAATTTTAAAAACCCGTTTGGCATGGGACAGTTGACAAAATATTTTTGTTCCAAAAATTGACTATTGTAGTATTGTTATATATACTACTAGATGGTGGCCCGATTCTAATGCATCGGGTATTCTAGAATGCACAGCCACGTAGTATATAACACAGCCCACGTAGTATATAACACAGACAGCCACGTAGTATATAGCACAGCCACGCAGTAAATAGCACAGCCACGTAGTATATAGCAGCCACATAGTATATAGCAGCCACATAGTATATAGCACAGCCCACGTAACACAGACAGCCACGTAGTATATAGCACAGCCACGTAGTATATAGCAGCCACGTAGTATATAACACAGCCCACGTAATATATAGCACAGACCATGCAGTATATAACACTGCCCACGTAGTATATAGCAGCCAGCCAATATAACACAGCCCACGTAATATATAGCACAGGCCACGCAGTATATAACACAGGCCACACAGCATATGTAGCTCCCCCACTGCCGCAGGGCCGAGGGGTACCCGGTACCGGGCCTCTGAGTCTCTGCTCTGGGATTGTCACGGTGGCTAGACCCGGCCCGTGACCCTGCTGAGGGGCGTACAATGAAGGTGGAGGGAATGGTGATGATATTGTGGTGGTGCGGTGCAGTGCAGGTCGCAGTAAATAACGAGGACACCAGGTTGCAGTCTCTTTACCTCTTTACTGAAGGCTTCAGGATCCTCAATCCGGAATACGGTTAACCGGGCTGCGCAAGTCCGGCCGGTCCGATGGCACTTCCAGAGTTCCCTTTGCAGGTGGAAATCTGTGCCTACCTTCTAGCACTTGTGTGTTGTGGTCCTCCCCTGCTGTGCTTACGGGATAGTCCCCACAACTGTTGTGTCTGTTTCTGAAGTTCCCTCACAACTCGATTATGATGTTCTGCTTCGTCCCCCAGATGATATGGCTAGGACGCACCCGTATGACGGGTAGGCTCGGAGTTCTTCCGGGACCCTAGCGTCACCCCTCTCCTATTGTTGCCCCCTGTGTCTTCGTAGGTGATTTGTGTGAGACAGCCCGCCTATAGCTGACTGTCCTGCCGTAGGTTTGAAGTATTGCTTGGAGCCTAGTACTTCCTCGGCGTTCCGGCCACCGGCTACGCGCCTCAGTAGGATGTTGCCTCGTCTTACAGCACGACTCCTACTGGTATTTCTCCTTGTTGCGTTGATCTCGTTTCTCACTCAGCACAATGAACCTCGCTTCTTGTCCTTTCTTGGGGTACCGCCGCTATCTCGTGCAGGCGCGATCCCGTAACGTTCTCTCTGTTCGCTAGGCCTCTGTCAGGATCCCACCCCTGACAGGGACCCCCCTGAGTCTCTCCCCGCAACACCCTCTGCCACAGAGTGTTGCCTGTTCGATTCCCAGTCAGCTTCTGTCTATCTTTCTGCCTAACCCCCAGTTTTACCAGATTGTGAGGAGTGGCCTAATACATAGAACCCTTAGCTCCCCCTAGAGGCCAGACTGTGAAGTGTATTGGTGACTGTGATACCTGGTCAGAAGAACTCCTTCAGTGCCATCAGACGTACCATAGCCCCCCTTAGCGGCGGAGCATCAGTACTGCAACGACCAGGACTCTGGGGCGCTGCACATATAACACAGCCCACGTAGTATATAGCAGTGTGGGCACCATATCCCTGTTAAAAAAAAAATTAAAATAAAAAATAGTTATATACTCACCCTCCGGCGTCCGCCGAAGCTGTCCCGATGCGCGCTATGCTGCCACCAGCTTCTGTTCCCAGTGATGCATTGAGAAACTACCCAGATGACTTAGCGGTCTCACGAGACTGCTAAGTCATCTGGGTAATTTCGCAATGCATCACTGAGAACGCAAACTGGCGGCAGTATCGCGTGCATTGGTGGACAGCGGAAGGTGAGAATAGCACAATGTTTTGTTTTTTTTTAAATTATTTTTAACATATCTTTTTACTATTGATGCTGCATAGGCAGCATCAATAGTAAAAAGTTGGTCCGGGATGGGGCGACACACTGGCGCTGAGTGGAGGGGAGTAGGGAGGGGGCACTGACTGGAGGAGAGTAGGGAGGGACCAATTCGCAGCCGGACTAAGCCTGTTGCTGACCAATCAGTGACGCGGGATTTCTGTTACAGACAAACAGATGGAAGTACTACTTAGACGATTATATACATAGATATAACCTGCTTTGTGTGAAATTTAGTTTTTTTTCAAATAAAAAAAAGAAAACTTGGCCTGCTACAGGTGTACAAATTTAGTCCCTCGGTCCCTGACTGTCTTGTGGCCAGGGATGCTGGCACACTGTGTGAACATTGTGGACGCCGGGGCCGAGTACCATCCTGGCACGGCACATGTGCTATCGAAGCCGTGGATTGCTGGCCCTACTTTTATCAGGGTTTCCTACACCAGTTCCTGCATCCCCTCCTGCTCTTCCTCATCCCCTATCTACGATGTGCTATCTCAGAGCACGTCATCCATATCAGCTGTAAGTTGGAATCTCTGCAACACTGCCTCAGCGAAGCGACAACAGGCTCTGCTGATGCTAATGTGTTTAAGAGACAAACCGCGACATTGTTATTGAAAAGAATAACGTACCGGCTTGGCCCATGTGCTCAACTTAGTAGTTCAGCAGCTTCTGAAAACCTATTCAGATTTTCCAGAGCTTCTAGTCAAGGTATCTTGCATCAACGCCCTTTTCCGCAATTCAGATACAGCTGCCACCGCTATGGTGGTGCTGTAGCAGCACATGCAAGTGCAAGGTCACCGACTGGTGTGCGACGTCACCACATACTAGAACTATACACTGCACATGCTGGCAGGGCTATTTGAGCATCAGAGTCCAGTTGTGGAATATCAGCTCAAAGATGCCCGTCGGTATTCTGGTCAGCCTACGCGCATAACAACTGAAGAGTGGGCATGGATGTCTGACATTTTTGTGGTTCTTCAAGACTTTGAGGACTCCACAAAGATGGTGAGCGGCGAATATTCCATTAACAATGCAACAATCCCACTTCTGTGCCTACTTAAATGGTTGCTGCTGACAATTAAACATGAAGCTTTGAATGCAGACCAGGTGGAGATTGAGGAAGACATGAGACAGGGAGATACTACCCAGCCCATACTCATCTCATCTGCTCAGTGTGGACTGGGTAACAATGAGTAGGTGGAGACTGAGGAAGAGGAGGAGAAACAAGAGCTGGCAACAGAGGCTAGTACCCACACAAGCCTCCTCTCTCCTATGTGGATGGGTTAAGGAGGGGAATGAAGAGGAAGAGATAGAGGAGGAGATGGAGAGTAGTCATCATGGTGGAGACAGGGAAGTGTTGGCTGTAGCGACTTTGCACATAAGGCAGACTGCAAGTAGCACTGCCTTTCCCGTGACCCTTGCAGTTACATTCATCTTGGCCAAAAAAGTGTACTAGTTGTTCAACCTGCTAGACCCACACTACAAGGAAAACCTTGCATATTTCCTTCCTGAGGCGGAGAGGTCTACTAAAATGGCGCTATACTAGAATGTCATTGTGGAAAATATGTTGAAAAAATTCCCATCAGACAACGCTAGCGGCAGAAGGCTAGCTTCCTTGCCCATCCAAGGAGGAGCAGCGAGGGAGACACACACCAAGGTACAGCAGAGGCGGGGTATACTGTCAAAGGCCTGGGCCAATTTCAAGACACCATCCCAGCATCAATACCCTGATGACTGGATATTTTTACAAAAGGGAAATGTTTTGAAAGATAGTCAAGCAATGCCTTGCCAACAAAACCAGCATGCTCCCTAATTCCTCTGTGACGTTAAGCTATTGGGTCTCAAAGCTGCACACCTGGTATGAGCTGTCCCTCTATGCCTTGAAAGTGTTGAAAGTCCCTAATTTTTTGCACTTCTTACTTCCTTCATAAATTACACTGAAATTTTAAGCTTTGTAATCAAAAAAAAAATTTTAGTTTACTTAAATAATTATTAATTTTTAAATTCTTATAAAATTTTGCCTTGTATGCAATTCAAGTATACAGGAAAAAAACATTTTGTAACTTTTTTTTCTGTAAACTTCAAATTCGATTTTGAATGTTTTATTGTCAGTCCTGAAAGTGGAGTTAAAGTGTGGCACCATTGTTCTCAGCAGAGATCTGGGATCATAGATGCTTCCAGGGGTCTTCCGCATGCTGTTCCCCTTCCATTTAGCACTTTTTTTCATCCATTTCAACATTTTCACTGACCCCCCCCCCCCATCCCTCCTTGTAGGGTCTGCTAGAAAAACGCTTGGATTTCCCTTTGACTCCCATTATACTTGTTACTCAAAACGATCATCTGAGCATTAGGAATTGCTCGGTTCAAGTAACGGGCATCCGAGCATTTTCGTGCTCGTTCATACCTAATGGCCACTTCACTCATATGCTATTTTCATACGTACGGTAACGCGACAACAAGCTTTTCTTCCTGCTTCTCTCAGTTTTGACTGAACATTGAGAGAATTAGGAAGAGCAGCTCCTCGGCACATGACTGTTAAGTGTGCAAATCGCATGTGAATGATTGGTCACATGATGACGTCTACTCAAACCGCTTGGGGGAGAGTGGTGCCAAACCAAATTCTTACCCCGGGTGCCGGAAAATCTAGATACATCTCTGTTCTTATGTATCATATTGCAAGCTCAGCTGCAGTATCTAAAGGTACCTTCACACTAAACAACTTTCCAACGAGAACAATGATCCGTGACGTTGCAGCGTGCTGGATAGCGATATCGTTGTGTTTGACACGCAGCAGCGATCTGGATCCCGCTGTTATATCGCTGGTCGTTGCTAGAAGTCTGGAACTTTATTTGGTTGCTAGATCGGCGTGTATCGTCATGTTTGACAGCAAAAGCAACGATGTCAGCAATGTTTTTACATGGAGCGTGAACGATAAGTGAGTCGCGGTTACATCACTGGATCGCTCCTGCATCGTTCTGGAGCTGCTGTGTTTGACGTCTCTACAGCGACCTAACAGCGACGCTCCAGCGATCTAGTTTAGGTCGGATCGTTGTCTATATCGCTGAAGCGTCGCTTAGTGTTACGGTACCTTTAGCCTCCTTGTGTGATACTGCCTACTGATCTGCTGTATCTAAAGGTACCGTCACATTAAGCGACGCTGCAGCAATATAGACAAAGATGACGATCGCTGCAGCGACGCTGTTTCGTCGTTGTGTGGTCACTGGAGAGCTGTCCCACAGACAGCTCTCCAGCGACCAACGATGCCGAAGTCCCCGGGTAACCAGTGTAAACATCTGGTTACTAAGCGCAGGGCCGCGCTTAGTAACCCGATGTTTACCCTGGTTACCAGGGTAAATGTAAAAAAACCCAAACACTACATACTTACATTCCGGTGTCTGTCGCATCCCCCGGCGTCCGCTTCCCTGCACTGTGTAAGCGCCGGCCCTAAAGCAGAGCGGTGACGTCACTGCTGTGCTCTGCTTTACGGCTGGCCGGCGCTGACACAGTGCAGGGAAGCGGACGCCGGGGGACGTGACAGACATCAGAAGGTGAGTATGTAGTGTTTGTTTTTTTTACATTTACAATGGTAACCAGGGTAAATATCGGGTTACTAAGCGCGGCCCTGCGCTTAGTAACCCGATGTTTACCCTGGTTACCAGTGAAGACATCGCTGAATCCGCATCACACACACCGATCCAGCGATGTCAGTGGGTGATCCAGCGACGAAATAAGGTGCTGGCCTTCTAGCTCCGACCAACGATGTCACAGCAGGATCCTGATCGCTGCTGCGTGTCAAACACAACGATATCGCTATCCAGGACGCTGCAACGTCACGGATCGCTATCGTTATCGTTGTTAAGTTGTTCAGTGTGAAGGTACCTTTAGCATACCTTCCAACCGTCCCGGATCCTGCGGGACTGTCCTGATTTTGACAGTCAGCCCCGTGATCCCGGGCAGGACATTAGTTGTCCCGCACTACGCAAGGTTTGTTGCGGTTTTTGTTTCTTTTTCTTTTTTTATAAAAGTTGGGTCACCTCCCGCCCGGAATATGAGCCATACGTACGGGGGGGGGGGGGGGGGGGGGGGGGAATATGAGCCATACATACAGGAGGGGGGGGGGAATATGAGCCATACATACAGGAGGGGGGGGAATATGACCCATACATACGGGGGGGGGAATATGAGCCATGCATACAGGAGGGGGAAATATGAGCCATGCATACAGGAGGGGGGGGAATATGAGCCATACATACAGGAGGGGGGGGAATATGAGCCATACATACAGGAGGGGGGGGAACATGAGCCATACATACGGGGGGGGAATATGAGCCATGCATACAGGAGGGGAATGTGGGCCATGCATACAGGAGGGGGGAATATGAGCCATGCATACAGCGGGGGGGATATGAGCCATGCATACAGGAGGGGGAAATATGAGCCATGCATACAGGGGGGGGGGAATATGAGCCATGCATACAGGGGGGGAATATGAGCCATGCATACAGGAGGGGGAAATATGAGCCATGCATACAGGAGGGGGTGGGGAATGTGAGCCATACATACAGGAGGGGGGTCAGTATACAGTATTAAGCATCATGTGGGATCATTTTACATTATGGAGAACTGTGTGGCCAGTATACAGTATGGAGCATCATGTGTGGCCATTATACAGTATGGAGCATTATGTGCGGTCATTATACAGTATGCAGCATCATGTGTGGTCATTATACAGTATGGAGCATCATGTGCGGTCATTATACAGTATGCAGCATCATGTGGGGTCATTATACAGTATGGAGCATCATGTGCGGTCATTATACAGTATGGAGCATCATGTGGGGTCATTATACAGTATGGAGCGTCGTGTGGGGTCATTATACAGTATGGAACATCATCTGGGGTCATTATACAGTATGGAGCATCATGTGCAGCCATTATACAGTATGGAGCATCATGTGCGGTCATTATACAGTATGGAGCATCATGTGCGGCCATTATACAGTATGGAGCATCATGTGCGGTCATTATACAGTATGGAGCATCATGTGGGGCCATTATACAGTATGGAGCATCATGTGCGGTCATTATACAGTATGGAGCTTCATGTGTGTTCATTATACAGTATGGAGCATCATGTGCAGTCATTATACAGTATGGAGCATCATGTGTGTTCATTATACAGTATGGCGCACTGTGTGGCCATTATACAGTATGGAGCATCATGTGGGGTCTGTCATGAATCCCCAATGGCTAGGGATAGCACAGGACAAACAAAGTAAAAATAAATAACGGACGAGCTCTAGGGTGATGGAACCTGGGCTGACCGCTGCCCTACGCCTGACAAACGCAACTAGAGATAGCCAGGGAGCGTGCCTACGTTGGTTCTAGACGCCACGCACCAGCCTAAGAGCTTACTAGTACTGCAGAGAAAATAAGACCTCACTTGCCTCCAGAGGAATGAACCCCAAAAGATATAGTTGCCCCCTCACATGTATTGACGGTGAAATGAGAGGAAGGCACACACATAGAGATGATATATATAGCTTTAGCAAATTGAGGCCCGCTGTAAACTAGAAAGCAGAAAGATACAAAAGGGGACTGAGCGGTCAGCAAAAAACCCTAATCAAAAATACCATCCTGAGATTACAAGAACCCATGTGCCAACTCATGGCACATGGGGAGAACCTCAGTCCACTAGAGCTACCAGCTAGCATAGAGACATAATAAGCAAGCTGGACAAAAAACCAAACAACTGAAAATCAACACTTAGCTTATCCTGAAAGATCTGGGAGCAGGTAGGCAGGAACCAAACAGAGCACATCTGAATACATTGATAGCCGGCAAGGGAATGACAGAAAGGCCAGGTAAAATAGGAAACACCCAGCCTCTGATGGACAGGTGGAAACCAAAGGCCGCAACCCACCAAAGTCACCCAGTACCAGCAGCAACCACCAGAGGGAGCCCACAAACAGAATCCACAACAGTACCCCCCCCTTGAGGAGGGGTCACCGAACCCTCACGAGAACCCCCAGGGCGATCAGGGTGAGCTCTATGGAAGGCGCGGACCAAATCAGTCGCATGAACATCGGAGGCGACCACCCAGGAATTATCCTCCTGACCATAACCCTTCCACTTAACCAAATACTGGAGTTTGCGTCTGGAAACACGAGAATCCAAGATCTTCTCAACAACATACTCCAATTCTCCCTCCACCAGCACCGGAGCAGGAGGCTCAACCGAAGGAACAACAGGTACCTCATACCTCCGCAACAACGACCGATGGAACACATTATGAATAGCAAACGATGCTGGGAGATCCAAACGAAAAGATACAGGGTTAAGAATCTCCGAGATCCTATAAGGACCGATGAACCGAGGCTTGAACTTAGGAGAAGAGACCTTCATAGGGACAAAACGAGAAGACAACCACACCAAATCCCCAACAAAAAGTCGGGGACCCACGCGGCGACGGCGATTAGCAAACTGCTGAGTCTTCTCCTGAGATAACTTCAAATTGTCCACCACCTGATTCCAAATCTGATGTAGCCTGTCCACCACCACGTCCACTCCAGGACAATCCGAAGACTCCACCTGACCAGAGGAAAAACGAGGATGAAACCCCGAATTACAAAAAAAAGGAGAGACCAACGTGGCAGAACTAGCCCGATTATTAAGAGCAAATTCGGCCAGTGGCAAAAAAGCAACCCAGTCATCTTGATCAGCAGAAACAAAACACCTCAAATAAGTTTCCAAGGTCTGATTAGTTCGCTCCGTCTGGCCATTCGTCTGAGGATGGAATGTGTTGTGAATTTGGATTCTGGGCTCCCCCGGTGGCCGCTTGTGGAATTGGACTTGTCATCCTCCTTCCTGTTTCACCTGGTTCCATCAGTAGTGGGTGTCGCTATTTAAGCTCATTTCTCTGGTGGTTTCTTGCCGGTCAACAATGTTATCTGATGCCTCTCAGTGCTTGTTCCTGCTTCTAGACAACTACTAGATAAGTTGGACTTTTGTCCATGTTTTGTTTTGCCTATTTGTTCCAGTTCACAGCTGAAGTTTTGTTACTGTGTCTGGAAAGCTCTCGTTGATCAGGGATTGCTACTCTGGCGTTATGAGTTAATGCCAGAGTTTAAGGTAATCTCTGGATGGTGTTTTGTTAGTGTTTTTCTGCTGACCATGAAAGTATACTATCTGTCTTCTGCTATCTAGTAAGCGGACCTCAAATTTGCTAAGACTATTTTCCTGCTGCGTTTGTTGTTTCATCTGAACTCACCGTCATTATATGTGGGGGGCTACTGTCTTCTTTGGAATATTTCTCTAGAGGTGAGCCAGGTCTTATATTTCCCTCTGCTAGCTATTTAGGTCTTAGGCCAGAGCTGGGCATCTAGCGATAAATAGGATATGCTACCTGGCTATTTCTAGTTGCGCGGCAGGCTTAGTTCATGGTCAGTATAGTTCCATCTTCCGAGAGCTTGTCCCTCTATAGGCTTGCTATGATCTCTGCCTGCAGAGATCATGACAGTTTGACCGGACAATAAAGTGTTAAAGACCCAGGTTGAGAAAGGAGAGTTATAAGAAGTCTGCTGGAATTTTTTTTTTTTTTTTTTCCTCCAGTCTGCCTTGCTGCAGTCTTTTTTCTCTCTCTCCTCCTAATCTCTGTATGGCTCTGTGTGCACCTGACTATAATGGATCTCCAGAGTGTAACTGCGGGTTTGAATAATCTCATCACGAAAGTACAAAATTTACAAGATTTTGTGGTACATGCTCCGGTATCTGAGCCGAGAATTCCTTTGCCGGAGTTCTTCACAGGGAATAGAGCTAGCTTCCAGAATTTCCGAAATAATTGTAAACTTTATTTGTCCCTGAAGTCTCGTTCAGCTGGAGACCCTGCTCAGCAGGTTAGGATTGTGATTTCCTTGCTCAGGGGTGACCCTCAAGATTGGGCCTTCTCATTGCCAGCAGGGGATCCTGCGTTACGCGATGTGGATGCGTTTTTTCTGGCCTTGGGCTTGCTTTATGAGGAACCTCATTTGGAACTTCAGGCAGAGAAAACTTTGATGGCACTATCTCAGGGGCAAGACGAAGCTGAAGTTTTCTGCCAAAAATTCCGTAAATGGTCTGTGCTTACTCAGTGGAATGAGTGCGCCTTGGCGGCAACTTTCAGAGAAGGTCTCTCTGATGCCGTTAAGGATGTTATGGTGGGGTTCCCTGTGCCTGCAGGTCTGAATGAGTCCATGACAATGGCTATTCAGATTGATAGGCGTCTGCGGGAGCGCAAACCGGTGCACCATCTGGCGGTGTCTATGGAAAAGACGCCAGAAAGTATGCAGTGTGATAGAATTCTGTCCAGGAGCGAGCGACAGAATTTTAGACGGAAGAATGGATTGTGTTTCTATTGTGGGGATTCTACTCATGTTATATCAGCATGCTCTAGGCGTACAAAGAAGCTTGATAAGTCTGTTTCCATTGGCACCATTCAGTCTAAGTTTATTTTGTCTGTAACCCTGATTTGCTCTTTGTCATCCATTGCCACGGACGCCTATGTTGACTCTGGCGCCGCTCTGAGTCTTATGGATTGGTCCTTTGCCAATCGTTGTGGTTTTGATTTAGAGCCTTTGGAGACTCTTATTCCTCTGAAGGGGATTGACTCCACCCCATTGGCTAATAATAAACCACAATACTGGACACAAGTTACCATGCGTATCTATCCGGATCACCAGGAGATTATTCGTTTCCTGGTGCTGTATAATTTACATGACGATTTGGTACTGGGATTGCCATGGTTGCAGTCTCACAACCCAGTCTTGGACTGGAGAGCAATGTCTGTGTTGAGCTGGGGATGTAAGGGTATTCATGGGGACTTACCTTTGGTTTCTATTTCGTCGTCCATTCCCTCTGAAGTCCCTGAGTTCCTCTCTGATTATCAAGACGTCTTTGACGAACCCAAGCTTGGGTCGTTACCTCCGCACCGTGAGTGCGATTGTGCCATAGATTTGATACCGGGTTGTAAATATCCAAAGGGTCGTTTGTTTAATCTGTCTGTGCCGGAACATGCTGCTATGCGGGAATATATAAAGGAGTCTTTGGAAAAGGGACATATTCGTCCATCTTCTTCTCCCTTGGGAGCTGGGTTTTTCTTTGTCTCAAAAAAAGACGGCTCTTTGAGACCATGTATTGATTATCGGCTTCTGAATAAGATCACTGTTAAGTATCAATACCCATTGCCATTGCTTACTGATTTGTTTGCTCGTATAGAGGGTGCTAAGTGGTTCTCTAAAATTGATCTTCGTGGGGCGTATAATTTGGTGCGGATCAGGCAGGGGGATGAGTGGAAGACCGCATTTAATACGCCCGAGGGCCACTTTGAGTATTTGGTCATGCCTTTTGGTCTTTCTAATGCCCCTTCAGTTTTCCAGTCTTTTATGCATGATATTTTCCGTGATTTTCTGGATAAATTTATGATAATATATCTGGATGATATTCTGATTTTTTCTGATGACTGGGACTCTCATGTCCAGCAGGTCAGGAGAGTTTTTCAGGTTCTGCGGTCTAATTCTTTATGTGTGAAGGGGTCTAAGTGCGTTTTTGGGGTCCAGAAAATTTCCTTTTTGGGGTATATTTTTTCTCCCTCTTCCATTGAGATGGATCCCGTCAAGGTGCAAGCTATTTGTGACTGGACTCAGCCCTCCTCTCTTAAGGGTCTTCAGAGATTTTTGGGCTTTGCCAACTTTTACCGCCGATTTATTGCTGGTTTTTCGGATGTCGTTAAACCACTGACTGATTTGACCAGACAAGGCGCTGATGTTGCTAATTGGTCCCCTCATGCTGTAGAGGCCTTTCAGGAGCTTAAGCGCCGTTTTGCCTCTGCCCCTGTGTTGCGTCAGCCTGATGTGAATCTGCCTTTTCAGGTTGAGGTTGACGCTTCGGAGATCGGAGCTGGGGCAGTGTTGTCGCAGAAAGGTTCCGACTGCTCCGTCATTAGGCCTTGTGCCTTCTTTTCTCGCAAATTTTCGCCCGCAGAGCGGAATTATGATGTTGGGAATCGGGAGCTTTTGGCCATGAAGTGGGCGTTTGAGGAGTGGCGCCATTGGCTCGAGGGGGCTAGGCATCAGGTGGTGGTATTGACTGACCACAAAAATTTGATTTATCTTGAGACTGCCAGACGCCTGAATCCTAGGCAGGCGCGCTGGTCTTTATTTTTTTCTCGCTTTAATTTTGTGGTGTCATACCTACCGGGTTCTAAGAATGTTAAGGCAGATGCCCTTTCTAGGAGTTTTGACCCGGACTCTCCTGGTAATTCTGAACCCACAGGTATCCTTAGGGAGGGAGTAATTTTGTCGGCCGTTTCTCCTGATCTGCGGCGGTCCTTGCAAGAGTTTCAGGCGGATAGACCGGATCGTTGTCCGCCTGATAGACTGTTTGTTCCGGATGATTGGACCAGCAGAGTCATCTCTGAGGTACATTCTTCTGCATTGGCAGGTCATCCCGGAATTTTTGGTACCAGGGATTTGGTGGCAAGATCCTTCTGGTGGCCTTCCCTGTCACGAGATGTGCGAGTCTTTGTGCAGTCATGTGACGTTTGTGCTCGGGCCAAGTCTTGTAGTTCTCGGGCTAGCGGACTGCTGTTGCCCTTGCCTATTCCTAAGAGGCCTTGGACACACATCTCGATGGATTTTATTTCTGATCTGCCTGTTTCCCAGAAGATGTCTGTCATCTGGGTGGTCTGTGACCGTTTCTCTAAAATGGTCCATTTGGTTCCTCTGCCCAAGTTGCCTTCTTCTTCTGAGTTGGTTCCTCTGTTTTTTCAGAATGTTGTCCGATTGCACGGTATTCCTGAGAATATTGTTTCTGACAGAGGTACCCAATTTGTGTCTAGATTTTGGCGGGCATTCTGTGCTAGGATGGGCATAGATTTGTCTTTTTCATCTGCTTTTCACCCTCAGACTAATGGCCAGACCGAGCGGACTAATCAGACCCTTGAGACATATCTGAGGTGTTTTGTCTCTGCTGACCAGGATGATTGGGTTGCTTTTTTGCCATTGGCAGAGTTCGCCCTCAATAATCGGGCCAGCTCTTCCACCTTGGTGTCCCCGTTTTTCTGTAATTCGGGGTTTCACCCTCGATTTTCCTCCGGTCAGGTGGAATCCTCGGATTGTCCTGGAGTGGATGCGGTGGTGGAGAGATTGCATCACATCTGGGGGCAGGTTATGGACAATTTGAAGTTGTCCCAGGAGAAGACTCAGCGTTTTGCCAACCGTCATCGTCGTGTTGGTTCTCGGCTTTGTGTTGGAGATTTGGTGTGGTTGTCTTCTCGTTTTGTCCCTATGAGGGTCTCTTCTCCTAAGTTTAAACCTCGGTTCATCGGCCCTTATAGAATATTGGAGATTCTTAATCCTGTTTCTTTCCGTTTGGACCTCCCTGCGTCCTTTTCCATTCATAACGTTTTTCATCGGTCGTTATTGCGCAGGTATGAGGTACCTGTTGTACCTTCAGTTGAGCCTCCTGCTCCGGTGTTGGTTGAGGGTGAGTTGGAGTACGTTGTGGAGAAAATTTTGGACTCTCGTGTTTCCAGACGGAGACTCCAGTATCTGGTCAACTGGAAGGGTTACGGCCAGGAGGATAATTCTTGGGTCAATGCATCTGATGTTCATGCTTCTGATCTTGTTCGTGCCTTCCATAGGGCTCATCCTGGTCGCCCTGGTGGATCTGGTGAGGGTTCGGTGCCCCCTCCTTGAGGGGGGGGTACTGTTGTGAATTTGGATTCTGGGCTCCCCCGGTGGCCGCTTGTGGAATTGGACTTGTCATCCTCCTTCCTGTTTCACCTGGTTCCATCAGTAGTGGGTGTCGCTATTTAAGCTCATTTCTCTGGTGGTTTCTTGCCGGTCAACAATGTTATCTGATGCCTCTCAGTGCTTGTTCCTGCTTCTAGACAACTACTAGATAAGTTGGACTTTTGTCCATGTTTTGTTTTGCCTATTTGTTCCAGTTCACAGCTGAAGTTTTGTTACTGTGTCTGGAAAGCTCTCGTTGATCAGGGATTGCTACTCTGGCGTTATGAGTTAATGCCAGAGTTTAAGGTAATCTCTGGATGGTGTTTTGTTAGTGTTTTTCTGCTGACCATGAAAGTATACTATCTGTCTTCTGCTATCTAGTAAGCGGACCTCAAATTTGCTAAGACTATTTTCCTGCTGCGTTTGTTGTTTCATCTGAACTCACCGTCATTATATGTGGGGGGCTACTGTCTTCTTTGGAATATTTCTCTAGAGGTGAGCCAGGTCTTATATTTCCCTCTGCTAGCTATTTAGGTCTTAGGCCAGAGCTGGGCATCTAGCGATAAATAGGATATGCTACCTGGCTATTTCTAGTTGCGCGGCAGGCTTAGTTCATGGTCAGTATAGTTCCATCTTCCGAGAGCTTGTCCCTCTATAGGCTTGCTATGATCTCTGCCTGCAGAGATCATGACAGGAATGCAGACGAAAAAGACAAATCAATGCCCATCTTGGCACAAAACGTCCGCCAAAATCTAGACACAAACTGGGATCCCCTGTCAGAAACGATATTCTCCGGAATCCCATGCAAACGAACCACGTTCTGAAAAAATAACGGGACCAACTCAGAGGAGGAGGGCAACTTAGGCAAGGGCACCAAATGAACCATCTTAGAAAAGCAGTCACACACAACCCAGATAACGGACATTTTCTGTGAAACCGGATGATCAGAAATAAAATCCATGGATATGTGCGTCCAAGGCCTCTTCGGGATGGGCAAGGATAACAACAACCCACTGGCCCGAGAACAGCAAGGCTTAGCTCGAGCACACACTTCACAAGACTGCACAAAGGTACGCACATCCCTAGACAAGGAAGGCCACCAAAAAGACCTGGCCACCAAGTCTCTAGTACCAAATATTCCAGGATGACCAGCCAACACAGAAGACTGGACCTCGGAGATGACTCTACTGGTCCAATCATCCGGGACAAACAGTCTTTCTGGTGGACAACGATCCGGTTTATCCACCTGAAACTCCTGCAATGCACGTCGCAAGTCTGGGGATACGGCGGACAATATTACCCCATCCCTAAGGATACCAGTAGGCCCAGAGTCTCCAGGAGAGTCAGGCACAAAACTCCTGGAAAGAGCATCTGCCTTTACATTCTTTGAACCTGGCAGGTATGAAACCACGAAATTGAAACGAGAAAAAAACAACGACCAACGAGCCTGTCTAGGATTCAAACGCCTGGCAGACTCAAGGTAAATGAGATTCTTGTGATCAGTCAAGACCACCACACGATGTTTAGCACCCTCAAGCCAATGACGCCACTCCTCAAATGCCCACTTCATGGCCAAAAGCTCCCGATTACCCACATCATAATTGCGTTCGGCGGGCGAGAATTTTCTAGAGAAGAATGCACATGGCTTCATCACCGAGCCATTAGAACTTCTCTGCGACAAAACCGCCCCCGCTCCAATCTCGGAAGCATCAACCTCAACCTGAAAAGGAAGTGAAACATCTGGTTGACACAACACAGGAGCAGAAGAAAACCGGCGCTTAAGTTCCTGAAAGGCCTCCACAGCCGCAGGAGACCAATCAGCAACATCAGCACCCTTTTTAGTCAAATCAGTCAAAGGTTTAACAATACTGGAAAAATTAGCAATGAACCGACGATAAAAATTAGCAAACCCCAAGAACTTCTGAAGGCTCTTAACAGATGTAGGTTGTGTCCAGTCACAAATAGCCTGAACCTTGACGGGATCCATCTCAATAGTAGAAGGAGAAAAAATGTACCCCAAAAAAGAAATCTTCTGGACTCCGAAGAGACACTTTGAGCCCTTCACAAACAGAGAATTGGCCCGCAGAACCTGAAACACCTTCCTGACCTGTAGAACATGAGACTCCCAGTCATCAGAAAACACCAAAATATCATCCAAATACACAATCATAAACTTGTCCAGATATTCACGGAAAATATTGTGCATAAAGGACTGAAAGACTGACGGAGCATTGGAGAGTCCAAAAGGCATTACCAAATACTCAAAATGGCCCTCAGGCGTATTAAATGCGGTTTTCCACTCATCACCCTGTTTTATCCGCACCAGATTATACGCACCGCGAAGATCTATCTTAGTGAACCACCTAGCCCCCTTAATGCGAGCAAACAAATCAGTTAATAATGGCAATGGATACTGATATTTGACTGTAATCTTATTCAAAAGGCGATAATCTATACAAGGCCTCAGGGAACCATCTTTTTTTGCCACGAAAAAAAAACCTGCTCCCAGAGGGGACGAAGATAGACGAATATGTCCCTTTTCCAAGGACTCCTTAATATAATTCCGCATAGCAGTATGCTCTGGCAGTGACAGATAAAATAAACGACCCTTAGGGAACTTACTGCCAGGAATCAATTCTATAGCACAGTCACACTCTCTATGAGGAGGGAGCGAATTGAGCTTAGGCTCCTCAAAAACATCCCTATAGTCAGACAAAAACGCAGGGATCTCAGAAGGAGTAGATGAAGCAATTGAAATCGGAGGTGCATCACCATGAACCCCCTGACATCCCCAGCTTAACACAGACATTGTTTTCCAGTCCAGGACAGGATTATGAGTTTGTAACCATGGCAGACCAAGCACTAGTACATCATGTAAATTATACAGTACAAGGAAGCGAATCACCTCCTGATGAACGGGAGTCATGCGCATGGTCACTTGTGTCCAGTACTGCGGTTTATTCATAGCCAATGGTGTAGAGTCAATTCCCTTCAGAGGAATAGGAACTTCCAGAGGCTCCAGACTAAAACCGCAGCGTTTAGCAAATGACCAATCCATAAGACTCAGGGCAGCGCCCGAATCCACATAGGCATCGACGGAAATGGAAGACAGTGAAAAAATCAGAGTCACAGACAAAATGAACTTAGGCTGCAGAGTACCAATGGCAAAAGATTTATCAACCCTTTTTGTGCGTTTAGAGCATGCTGATATAACATGAGCTGAATCACCACAATAAAAACACAATCCATTTTTCCGCCTATAATTTTGCCGTTCACTTCTGGACTGAATTCTATCACATTGCATAGTCTCAGGTGCCTGTTCAGAAGACACTGCCAACTGGTGCACGGGTTTGCGCTCCCGTAAACGCCGATCAATCTGAATGGCCATAGCCATAGACTCATTCAGACCTGTAGGCGTAGGGAACCCCACCATAATATCCTTAATGGCCTCAGAAAGACCATTTCTGAAGTTTGCAGCCAGGGCGCACTCATTCCACTGAGTAAGCACCGACCATTTCCGAAATTTTTGACAATATATTTCCGCTTCATCATGCCCCTGAGAGAGGGCTAATAAAGCCTTTTCAGCCTGAATCTCCAGGTTAGGTTCCTCATAGAGCAATCCCAATGCCAGAAAAAACGCATCCACACTGAGCAATGCAGGATCCCCTGGTGCCAATGCAAATGCCCAATTCTGAGGGTCGCCCCGCAGGAAAGATATTACAATCTTGACCTGTTGAGCAGGGTCTCCAGAGGAGCGAGATTTTAATGAAAGAAACAATTTACAATTGTTCCTGAAATTCAGGAAGGTAGATCTATCTCCAGAAAAGAACTCTGGAATAGGAATTCTAGGTTCAGACATGGGAGTGTGAACAACAAAATCCTGTATGTTTTGAACTTTTGCCGCGAGATTACTCAGGCTGGAAGCCAAACTCTGGACATCCATGTTAAACAGCTAAGATCAGAGCCATTCAAGGGCTAAGAGGAGGTAAGAAGCAGCTAGACAGCAATTAAGGGCTAGGCAGCAAAACTCTGAAGGGAAAAAAATAAAAATAAAAAATTTCCCTTAAACACTTCTATTTCTCCTGCTTCAGCCCAAAATATTAACACTTTGTGGGCCGGCTATACTGTCATGAATCCCCAATGGCTAGGGATAGCACAGGACAAACAAAGTAAAAATAAATAACGGACGAGCTCTAGGGTGATGGAACCTGGGCTGACCGCTGCCCTACGCCTGACAAACGCAACTAGAGCTAGACATGGAGCGTGCCTACGTTGGTTCTAGACGCCACGCACCAGCCTAAGAGCTAACTAGTACTGCAGAGAAAATAAGACCTCACTTGCCTCCAGAGGAATGAACCCCAAAAGATATAGTTGCCCCCTCACATGTATTGACGGTGAAATAAGAGGAAGGCACACACATAGAGATGATATATATAGCTTTAGCAAATTGAGGCCCGCTGTAAACTAGAAAGCAGAAAGATACAAAAGGGGACTGAGCGGTCAGCAAAAAACCCTAATCAAAAATACCATCCTGAGATTACAAGAACCCATGTGCCAACTCATGGCACATGGGGAGAACCTCAGTCCACTAGAGCTACCAGCTAGCATAGAGACATAATAAGCAAGCTGGACAAAAAACCAAACAACTGAAAATCAACACTTAGCTTATCCTGAAAGATCTGGGAGCAGGTAGGCAGGAACCAAACAGAGCACATCTGAATACATTGATAGCCGGCAAGGGAATGACAGAAAGGCCAGGTAAAATAGGAAACACCCAGCCTCTGATGGACAGGTGGAAACCAAAGGCAACCCACCAAAGTCACCCAGTACCAGCAGCAACCACCAGAGGGAGCCCACAAACAGAATCCACAACAGGGGTCATTATACAGTATGGAGCGTCGTGTGTTCATTATACAGTATGGAGCATCATGTGTGGCCATTATACAGTATTTAGCATCATGTGTGGCCATTATACAGTATGGGGCATCATGTGTGGTAATCATACAGTATGGAGCATCATGTGTGGCCATTATACAGTATTGAGCATCATGTGTGGTCATCATACAGTATGGATCATCATGTGTGGCCATTATACAGTAGTCACGTAGTATATTGCCCAGCCACGTAGTATATTGCCCAGTCACGTAGTATGTTGCCCAGTCACGTAGTATATTGCCCAGCCACGTAGTATATTGCCCAGCCACGTAGTATATTGCCCAGTCACGTAGTATATTGCCCAGTCACGTAGTATATTGCCCAGCCACATAGTATATTGCCCAGCCACGAAGTATATTGCCCAGCCACGTAGTATATTGCCCAGCGACGTAGTATATTGCCCAGCGACGTAGTATATTGCCCAGCCACGTAGTATATTGCCCAGCGACGTAGTATATTGCCCAGCCACATAGTATATTGCCCAGCCACGTAGTATATTGCCCAGTGACGTAGTATATTGCCCAGCCACGTAGTATATTGCCCAGCTACGTAGTGTATTGCCCAGCCACGTAGTATATTGCCCAGCCACGTAGTATATTGCCCAGTCACGTAGTATATTGCCCAGCCACGAAGTATATTGCCCAGCCACGTAGTATATTGCCCAGCCACGTAGTATATTGCCCAGTGACGTAGTATATTGCCCAGCCACGTAGTATATTGCCCAGCCACGTAGTATATTGCCCAGTGACGTAGTATATTGCCCAGCCACGTAGTATATTGCCCAGTTACGTAGTGTATTGCCCTGCCACGTAGTGTATTGGCCAGCTACATAGGATACAGCACAGCGACGTAGGATATTGCACAGAGCCACATAGTATATTGCACAGCTTTGTAGTATATTGCCCAGCCTTGTAGTATATTGTCCAGCCATGTAGTATATTGCCCAGCCTTGTAGTATACAGCAGAGCCACGTAGGATATTGCCCAGTGACAGGTCCAAAAAATAAAAAATAAACATACTCACCTAACGATCCGAGGGCCCCTTGTAGTGTATCATACTCACCATTCTTGTCGCTGCTCCTCCGCGTCCTGCCTCTCCTCTTCCTGGGATCCTGTGCAGATGGTAGTGCTCGGCTTCAGGAAAATGGCCGCGGGATGCCGCGCGTGCGCAGATCGAGATCACGGCGGCCATTTTCCTGAAGCCGAGTTCCATTGCAAGTGCCAGGGCTGGTGGGAGCAGGAACTATGAAGACGTCACGGCAGGTCCTTGCCGCACACCAGCCCTGGGACGGGGCCTCACCGCAAGCTGACGCTTGTAATGGAGCGGTCCGGGGAGCGTGGCGAGGAGCGAGAAAGGCGGCGGAGGGTAAGTATAGCAGTTTTTTTTAATTTATTTATTATTTTTAACATTACATTTTGTACTATTGATGCCGCATAGGCAGCGTCAATAGTACAAAGTTGGGGACACACAGGGTTAATAGCAGCGGTAACGGAGTGCGTTACCCGCGGCATAACGGGGTCCGTTACCGCCAGCATTAACCCTGTGTGAGCAGTGTATGCGGGCGCCGGGCAGTGAGTGCCGGGGAGTAAGGAGCGGCCATTTTTTTCTGGACTGTGCGCGTCGCTGATTGGTCGCGGCAGCCATGACAGGCAGCTGCCGAGACCAATCAGCGAACGAATAACGGTGACAGAAGGACAGACGGAAGTGACCCTTAGACAATTATATAGTAGATGAAACAGTGTGATCAGCAGTGCTAAATGGGTGTGGTTGGGACGTGGATATGAGTGTGACTAATTATGAATGGGTGTGGCCAGAGGCGTGGCCTAAACTTTTTCCCTCTTTCCCATCTTAAAAAGTTGGGAGGTATGCCTTTAGCCTTTGATTTCTGATAGTTACTCAGAGCAGCTCACAGTTCAATAGTCCAGGATTAGAGCAGAGATAATCTGTCATTAGGGAAGAAGTAATCCTTTGGTCAAATAGCAGAAGACTATTCTCAGATATCAGATGTCTCTGCACACAATATAATCCATTAGATTGAGAGATAGGACAATCAGAGTGTCCTCTTACACCTCATGGCCTGCAGACCAGTAACCATGGAGAGAACAGGGCTTGTAGTTTTAGCTCTAGAGAAAACAACATGGCCGCCATTACATGTGTGGACATCCAGCTTTCTCACACTCCAGAGTGACGAATGTCTCCTGTTGTAAGGGCCCCCTATTCCTCTACCAGTGATTTACCAGGTAGCTGTATGTGGGATTTTTGCAGTGTGAGCTCCTCGGAGAAGGCTATGGGCACCTGGATCATTTTACATCCTGAAGTACACTGAGAGGACGGTCAGATGTTTTGCAGCAAGGTCTGCATTGTTCTAGGCCGGATGGGAGCAAAGTCAGGACTCAGCACACATTGTGGGATGCATGTGGACGTCCCAACTGGATGGGTGCCAGCGCTGACAGGACACAAACCTCTCACGACATAGGCCCTGGCCGAACCAGAGACATAAAACTGCAGAGAACACATGCAAAGTTCTGATCACAAAACAACCAGGATATCTTCCGCTGTTCTATGGAAGTTATGCAAACACCACACCGCAGGTTCTCTAGTCATTTTCATAACCCAACTTCTGGTAGCCGGGATATAGAAACAGAATAAAAAAAATAACCAAGAGGAAGGGGAAGAGAACTGGTCTGGGGGAGGAACAGAATTGATAATACAAGAAAAATTACTAAAAAAAAATTGCTAAAAGTAAATTAAGCTCCTTCGTGCTAGTGGGACTTAAAGGGAATTTGTCAGTAAGATTAACTCTAAGCTGTCTATATGGATCACAGAAAGCTGAATAAAATGTTGAGGAGTGTATGTATTGACACTGTACAGTACCACATCTGTATTCTGTATATACAGACATGGCTTCTTATTCTGTATATATGGACACTGCACAGTACCACTTCTCCTATTCTGTATATGCTATATGGACGCTGCACAGTACCACTCCTCTTATCCTGTATATATGGACACCGCACAGTACCACTCCTCTTATCCTGTATATATGGACACCGCACAGTACCACTTCTCTTATCCTGTATATATGGACACTACAGAGTACCACTTCTCTTATTATGTATACACGGACATGGCACAGCTACACTTCTCCTATTCTGTATATATGGACACAGCACAGTACCACTTCTCTTATTCTGCATACACTCCCTGACAGAAGTAATGTGGCTTATCCATGTTATGTAAATAAAAGATTATAACCTGACGTTAAATTCATCCATTGGTTGTTTAAATTATTGTTTTGAAAGCTGAAACCCTCCGAAATGTGGTTTAGGTTAAGAAAATAAATTGGCATCAATGCAGAAATATTGATCAGTTAATGGACACAGAATGGTCAGATTTTGGCAAGACAAAAGTTTTGTCGCCTGGTCATATAATGCACCCAATCCTAGTTTACATCCTCACCTGTGCTCAGTAAATGATCGGTTAATTAGTGTGTCTATATAAAAAGAAACCCAGCACCCCAGAACTTCACTTGAACTGCAACTTGAGCTCTGACAACCTGCCAAAAATCCACCCTGCAACCAAAGCCTGGATTATCAAGAGGCTGAAGACCAGATCCACTGCAGAGGTGGCTGGCACCTTTAATGTGTCTCAGCGTCAAGTACAAATAATAAAAAAAAGATTTGAAGAGACTGGAGATGTGTTTGACAAGCCCAGGTCTGGCTACCCCGCAAGACAACTGCTCAGGAGGAACGTTTGTTGGTTAGAAAATCCAAAGCAAGCCCCTCTTCCACTGCAGCAGAGCTCCAACAGGCCTGGTCACCTCAAATCCCTGTGTCAACTAGAATAGTTTGTAGGATTCTGTCTCGAAATGGCCTCCATGCTCGAATCAGTGCCTAGAAGCCAGCACTAAACAAAAGGCAAATAAAAAACTGTGTGCCATTTGCAAAGTCCCACAGCCTGCTAAACAGATGGATGCTGGAAAAGTGGCAGAAGGTGGATTTCTCTGATGAATCTTCAGTAAAATTACACCACAGCTGCCGCAAATACTGCAGGAGACCTACTGGAGCCCCTATGGATCCAAAATACACCCAGAAAACAGTTAAATTTGGTGGTGGAAAGATCATGGTCTGGGGTTACATTCAGTATGGGGGTGTGCAAAACATTTGCAAGGTGGAAGGCAATATCAATAGCCTAAAATATCAAGAAGTATTAGCTACATCTTATATTCCAAATCATAAAAGGGGTCAAATTCTGCAGCAGGATGGTGCTCCATCTCATACATCCATCTCTACAACAAAGTTCCTCCAGGCAAAAAAGATCAAGGTGCTCAAGGACTGGCCAGCCCAGTCACCAGACATGAACATCATTGAGCATGTTTGGGGTAGGATGAAAGAGGAAGCTTGGAAGACAAAACCAAAGAATCTAGATGAGCTCTGGGAGGCATGTAAGACTGCATTCTTTGCTATTCCTGATGAATTCATTAATAAATTGTATGAATCATTGTTGAACCACATGGATGCAGTCCTTCAAGCTCATGGAAGTCACACAAAATATTAAATATGACTCTAATAGCACCACAACTTCATTCACCAATGTTATGCAACATATATTTGTATTTTAAGTTAATTATTTGTTTGAATCACATTACTTTCTGTGGGCGACAAAACTTTTGTCTTGCCAAAATCCGACCATTCTGTGTCCATTAACTGATCAATATTTCTGCATTGATGTCAATTTATTTACTTAACCTAAACCACATTTCGGAGGGTTTCAGCTTTCAAAAGAATAATTTATACACCCATTTTAATGTCAGGTTATAAGGTTTTATTGACATAACATGGATAAGCGACATAACTTCTGTCAGGGAGTGTATACGGACATGGCACAGAACCACTTCTCTTATCCTGTATATATGTACCCTGCGTAGTACCACTTCTCTTATCCTGTATATATGGACACTGAACAGTACCACTTCTCTTATCCTGTATATATGAACACTGCACAGTACCATTTTCTTATTCTGTATATATGAACACTGCACAGTACCACTTCTCTTATTCTGTATATATGGACACTGCGCAGCACCACTTCCCTTATTCTGTATATATGGACACTGCACAGTACCACTTCTCCTATTCTGTATATATGGACACTGCACAGTACCACGTCTCCTATTCTGTATATATGGACACTGCACTGTACCCCTTCTCCTATTCTGTATATATGGACACCGCACAGTACCACTTCTCTTACCCTGTGTATATGGAAACTGCACAGTACCACTTCTCCTATTCTGTATATATGGACACTGCACAGTACCAATTCTCTTACTCTGTGTATATGAACACAGCACAGTACCACTTTCTTATTCTGTATATATGGACACAGCACAGTACCACTTCTCTTATCCTGTATATAGGGATACTGCACAGAACCACTTCTCTTATTCTGTATATATGGACACTGCTGCACGGTACCACTTCTCTTACTCTGTATACATGGACACCGCACAGTACCACTTCTCTTATCCTGTATATATGGACACTGCACAGTACCACTTCTCTTATTCTGTATATATGGACACCGCACAGTACCACTTCTCTTATTCTGTATATATGGACACTGCACAGTACCACTTCTCTTATCCTGTATATATGGACACTGCACAGTACCACTTCTCCTATTCTGTATATATGGACACTGCACAGTACCACTTTCTTATTCTGTATATATGGACACAGCACAGTACCACTTCTCTTATCCTGTATATAGGGATACTGAACAGAACCACTTCTCTTATTCTGTATATATGGACACTGCTGCACGGTACCACTTCTCTTATTCTGTATATATGGACACTGCACAGTACCACTTCTCTTATCCTGTATATATGGACACTGCACAGTACCACTTCTCTTTTTCTGTATATATGGACACCGCACAGTACCACTTCTCTTATTATGTATATAAGGACACTGCACAGTACCACTTCTCTTATCCTGTATATATGGACACTGCACAGTACCACTTCTCCTATTCTGTATATATGGACACTGCACAGTACCACTTCTCCTATTCTGTATATATGGACACAGCACAGTACCACTTCTCTTATCCTGTATATAGGGATACTGCACAGAACCACTTCTCTTATTCTGTATATATGGACACTGCTGCACGGTACCACTTCTCTTACTCTGTATATATGGACACTGCACAGTACCACTTCTCTTATCCTGTATATATGGACACTGCACAGTACCACTTCTCTAGTACCACTTCTCTTATCCTGTATATATGGACACTGCACAGTACCACTTCTCTTATTCTGTATATATGGACACTGCTGCACGGTACCACTTCTCTTATTCTGTATATAAGGACACTGCACAGTACCACTTCTCTTATCCTGTATATATGGACACAGCACAGTACCACTTCTCTTATTCTGTATATATGGACACTGCTGCACGGTACCACTTCTCTTATTCTGTATATATGGACACTGCACAGTACCACTTCTCTTATCCTGTATATATGGACACTGCACAGTACCACTTCTCTTTTTCTGTATATATGGACACCGCACAGTACCACTTCTCTTATTATGTATATAAGGACACTGCACAGTACCACTTCTCCTATTCTGTATATATGGACACTGCACAGTACCACTTCTACTATTCTGTATATATGGACACAGCACAGTACCACTTCTCTTATCCTGTATATAGGGATACTGCACAGAACCACTTCTCTTATTCTGTATATATGGACACTGCTGCACGGTACCACTTCTCTTACTCTGTATATATGGACACCGCACAGTACCACTTCTCTTATCCTGTATATATGGACACTGCACAGTACCACTTCTCTTATTCTGTATATATGGACACTGCTGCACGGTACCACTTCTCTTATTCTGTATATAAGGACACTGCACAGTACCACTTCTCTTATCCTGTATATATGGACACTGCACAGTACCACTTCTCTTATTCTGTATATATGGACACTGCTGCACGGTACCACTTCTCTTATTCTGTATATATGGACACTGCACAGTACCACTTCTCTTATCCTGTATATATGGACACTGCACAGTACCACTTCTCTTTTTCTGTATATATGGACACCGCACAGTACCACTTCTCTTATTATGTATATAAGGACACTGCACAGTACCACTTCTCTTATCCTGTATATATGGACACTGCACAGTACCACTTCTCCTATTCTGTATATATTGACACTGCACAGTACCACTTTCTTATTCTGTATATATGGACACAGCACAGTACCACTTCTCTTATCCTGTATATATGGATACTGCACAGAACAACTTCTCTTATTCTGTATATATGGACACTGCTGCATGGTACCACTTCTCTTACTCTGTATATATGGACACCGCACAGTACCACTTCTCTTATCCTGTATATATGGACACTGCACAGTACCACTTCTCTTATTCTGTATATATGGAAACCGCACAGTACCACTTCTCCTATTCTGTATATATGGACACCGCACAGTACCACTTCTCCTATTCTGTATATATGGACACCGCACAGTACCACTTCTCCTATTCTGTATATATGGACACCGCACAGTACTACTTCTCCTATTCTGTATATATGGACACCGCACAGTACCACTTCTCCTATTCTGTATATATGGACACCGCACAGTACCACTTCTCCTATTCTGTATATATGGACACCGCACAGTACCACTTCTCCTATTCTGTATATATGGACACAGCACAGTACCACTTCTCCAATTCTGTATATATGGACACTGCACAGTACCCCTTCTCCTATTCTGTATATATGGACACTGCACAGTACCCCTTCTCCTATTCTGTATATATGGACACCGCACAGTACCACTTCTCCTATTCTGTATATATGGACACCGCACAGTACCACTTCTCCTATTCTGTATATCTGTTTCTCTTATTCTGGGTATATTTACTGTACCTCTTTTCCTGCTTTTTATTCCAGTTGTTATTCTCATTCTGTACCACCGCTTGTTATAGTCCCAATCAGCAGTAAGCAGCAGACATCTGTGTGAATTAGAAGGCTATGGGAGTGAGGTATATACAGTTATATGAAAAAGTTTGGGCACCCCTATTAATCTTAAGCTTAATGTTTTATAAAAATTGTTTTTTTTGCAACAGCTATTTCAGTTTCATATATCTAATAACTGTTGGACACAGTAATGTTTCTGCCTTGAAATGAGGTTTATTGTACTAACAGAAAATGTGCAATCTGCATTCAAACAAAATTTGACAGGTGCATAAGTATGGGCACCCTTATCATTTTCTTGTTTTAAATACTCCTACCTACTTTTTACTGACTTACTAAAGCACTTTTTTTGTTTTGTAACCTCATTGAGCTTTGAACTTCATAGCCAGGTGTATGCAATCATGAGAAAAGCTACTTAAAGTGGCCACTTACAAGTTGTTCTCCTGTTTAAATCTCCTCTGAAGAGTGGCATCATGGGCTCCTCAAAACAACTGTCAAATGATCTGAAAACAAAGATTATTCAACATAGTTGTTCAGGGGAAGGATACAAAAAGCTGTCTCAGAGATTTAACCTGTCAATTTCCACTGTGAGGAACATAGTAAGGAAATGGAAGAACACAGGTACAGTTCTTGTTAAGGCCAGAAGTGGCAGGCCAAGAAAAACATCAGAAAGGCAGAGAAGAAGAATGGTGAGATCAGTCAAGGACAATCCTCAGACCACCTCCAGAGAGCTGCAGCATCAATTTGCTGCAGATGGTGTCACTGTGCATCTGTCAACTATACAACGCACTATGTTTTTTTGCTGCCATGCATAACACCTTTTTGTATGACCAAACAACTCAATCTTGGTTTCATCAGTCCACAGGACCTTCTTCCAAAAAGAAATTGGCTTCTCCAAATGTGCTTTTGCATACCTCAGCCAACTCTGTTTGTGGCGTGCTTGCAGAAACGGCTTCTTTCGCATCACTCTCCCATACAGCTTCTCCTTGTGCAAAGTGCGTTGTATAGTTGACCGATGCACAGTGACACCATCTGCAGCAAGTTGATGCTGCAGCTCTCTGGAGGTGGTCTGAGGATTGTCCTTGACTGATCTCACCATTCTTCTTCTCTGCCTTTCTGATGTTTTTCTTGGCCTGCCACTTCTGGCCTTAACAAGAACTGTACCTGTGTACTTCCATTTCCTTACTATGTTCCTCACAGTGGAAATTGACAGGTTAAATCTCTGAGACAGCTTTTTGTATCCTTTCCCTGAACAACTATGTTGAATAATCTTTGTTTTCAGATCATTTGACAGTTGTTTTGAGGAGCCCATGATGCCACTCGTCAGAGGAGATTCAAACAGGAGAACAACTTGCAAGTGGCCACTTTAAGTAGCTTTTCTCATGATTGCATACACCTGGCTATGAAGTTCAAAGCTCAATGAGGATGCAAAACCAAAAAAAGTGCTTTAGTAAGTCAGTAAAAAGTAGGTAGGAGTATTTTAAACAAGAAAATGATAAGGGTGCCCATACTTATGCACCTGTCAAATTTTGTTTGAATGCAGATTGCACATTTTCTGTTAGCACAATAAACCTCATTTCAAGGCAGAAAAATTACTGTGTCCAACAGTTATTAGATATATGAAACTGAAATAGCTGTTGCAAAAAAAACAACAATTTTTATAAAACATTAAGCTTAAGATTAATAGGGGTGCCCAAACTTTTTCATATAACTGTAGCAGAACACATATTTCTGCTATCTCTATTTGGATGTATTCATATATCCATGCTTCTAACTCAAGTGTGGTCAGTGATTTATGGACCGGTGGAATGTCTTCTCACCTGAGCGCAACAGTCTCATAGGCATATACAGTATGAGGCTGTTGAATTCAGGTCAGGGGACCCACGGCCAGTCCACAAATCACAGACCATGTACAGACATGTGAATTCAGAGCTTGTTGCATAAACTTTGAATGGAGCAGGGGCAAGTATGCCTGACCACCTTTGGATTCAAATGGAAAACATAGCACCCACGTTTTGACTGTCATGGGGTCCTGTTGATGGCTGATATCTTGTTAATCTGAATACCCCTTCAAGATTACAGAGGTTTGACACCCAGTGTTGTTGGGGTTAGACCATGTTCAGACTTCCGCATTTTTGGTAAGTGTGCAATGGACAGCACACTGATTAAATAATAACCCATGGGCCAGAACACATCAATGATCTGAACCGTGGACCTAAGGTCCACATGGAAAATTGGCCGCATGCATTAGTCTCATCCATTTTATGGACCACAAAAGTGCATGCAATAAAAAACAGCTGGTGTACCTGTCCAGGATTTGGAAAAGCACAGGGAGCCAGTCATGTCCATAAAATACTGAATATTTTTGAAATGGCTGTCTAAAGGCTTTAGGTGGTAAAGAGACTTAAGCCCTTGTACGCATCAACTAACGTGACACGTGGCTGATATTAACAGGTTTGGCTGACAGTCTAATGTGTATGTGGGAGATAAGGATCTGGCATGTCTGATTTTCTACTGCCGATCTTTCTATTCTCCAAGTATTAGTTTTCTGCCACACACATAGCTTTGCATTCAGCCGAAAAAGTTCTACTTTGTTCTCTTCTGACCAGAGCACTTTCTTTCACATGCCATTTGGGGGAGACAGCTAGCATGTGGAAGAAGGTGCTTTAAAGTAGAACTTATTTAGCTAAATGTAAAGCTCTATGTGTGATACAAAGCTAACATTACACATCACACTGAAAACACCATCCTCACCGTCATGCATGGTGGTGGCAGCATCAAGCTGTGGGGATGCTTTTCTTCAGCAAGGAGAGGGAAGCTGATCAGAGTTGATGGGAAGATGGATGGAGCTACTGTAAATGCAGGGCAATCCTAAAGAAAAACCAGAGGCTGCAAAAGACTTGAGACTGGAGCATAGGTTCATCTTCCAGCTGGATAATGGCCCTAAACATACTATCAGAGCAACAATGGATGGTTTAGATCAAAGACTTAAAAATTGCTGTTCACAGACGCCTACATCCAATCTCAGTGAACTAGAGTGAGTTTGCAATGAAGAATGGTCAAAAATGTCAGCTTCTAGCTGTGCAAAACTTCTAGAGACATACACTAAAAAAGTATTGACTCTGGGGAAAGGTGGCAGGATGCTGAATACAAATGCACCTAACAATTTTAAGATTATATATTTATAATATATTTAGAAAATCATGTATCATTTCCTTTACACTTCACAAATATTTACTACTTTGCGTTGGTATATCACATAAAATCCCAATAAAATACATTTAAGTTTGTGGGGGTAACATGAAAAAATGTAGAAAATTTTACGGGGTATGAATACTTTTTCAAGGTACTATATATTTACATAGTATATGTGACAGTGTTATTTTCATGGCAGTGGTGAACAGGTTGTAAGACACATCATAGCTGGAAGGTGTAAACATAAAAGTTTCAGAAGATGAAGAGGATACAGCATAAAACAACTCCAATCAGATGAGATGCCAGCGATAAGTCACTGGATGTAAACATTTATTCTATGATCCTATGATTTATTGTCTATTATTTGCACAGACCTGATGGGAAATACCCTTGTTTGTAAAACAACCTTCCTTATGTATAGTGCAATCTCATAGTATATAGTGTACTGTTTTACTATGTATAGCGCCATCCCTTAGCATATAGTGCATTCTCTTGTTATTCACACTGACGATAAAAGGGTAACAATGTTTTGAACTTCTGACTTTCAGGCTCCACATCTCTCCATCCACTACTGCTTCTAATGTGAGACTACCATCATTTTATAGACAATCATCTTGGCTTTCTCATACATAAATTTGATTTGCAACTATTTAGCATATGATTAGTTATGCAAATTCTTATCATATCACTGTATTGTTACTGTTTTGCTCCATGTGGTGCAAAAATCTTTTTATTCATCTATACTACAAATTACAACCTGTCCTCACATTTCTTAATAACTCATTGTGTTTTTAAGACGAGTCCAAAGCAAAAGGTCATTGGTTTGAACCAGCCATTAAAAAGAATTCCCAAGATAAGAGAAACAGCATCATTCCAGCTCATCAATAGTGGTCTCTAGGCCAAGAAAATTGCCAAACTGCATCATGTGAGTGACATGACAGTTCGAAAAACACAAAACGAAGTCCATCCATCCATTCAGAAGCCAGGAGGTGAACATCCAGGAAAATATTGAAGTCGATAACTTAGCTCATCAAGTCTATCAGTTCTGATGCGACAAACACGGCAGTGGAGGTGGCTCGTATGCCTCGTAATAGTGAGATCACAGACTTCCATGCAAGCACCGTGTGACGCACATTACACAAGTCAGGAATGATGACCCGAAAAAAGGTTAAGAAGCCTCAACTTCAATATCATAACAAGTGATATAGTCAGTTCGAGTTTGCAAAAAAGTATGAAAAGTGGACATTAGAAGATTGTAAATGGATGATTTGGAGTGATGAGACAAAGTCAATGGACTAGGCTCTGATGGAAAAAGGGGCTAATGGATCGAGAAATTGAAGGAACTGTCAAGTTCGGTGGAGGAAGCCTGATGATATGAGGTTGTTTCACAGCCAAAGGTGTTGGATACTTGACCAGGATCAATGGTGGTCTCAATGCTAAGCTATATGTGAGTATCCTACAAGACGTGTTACTTTGTACACTCAAGTAGTATGTGTATGAAAAGGACGCCATAGTGTTCCAGCAGGACAATGACCCAAAGCATACATAGAGATTGGCGAAGAAATGGAACAATGACAATGAAGTAGAGGTGCTGGATTGTCCCCAAACCTCAACCCAATCGAACACTTGTGGGCAAAGCTTAAGAAAAAGCTGAATACATACCCAAGTGAGTCAACGAGTATTCACCAACTTTGGGAATGTGTAGAAGAGACCTGGGATCGGATTTCGATCAAGACATGCTTTAATGTGATCGAGAGCATGCCCAGAAAGATTCAGGCAGTGTTGAAATGTGGATTTACAATATACTAACAATGCAATAAAAAATTAAAATGTAGATTTTTAGGAGCAAAAAAGTACCAATTAAGTGACATGACAAGAATCTACATAACTAATCATATGAAAAATAGTTGCAAGTCAAATTTATGTCTGGGAAAGCCAAGATGATTGTCTATAAAATGAGGTTAGTCTCACATTCGAAGCAGAAGTGGATGGTGAGATATGGAGCCTGAAAGTCAAAGGTTCAAAACATTGTTACACTTTTGCTTATATAGTGCCTTTCCTTATTACATGATGTGCTCCTCTTTTATTTTATATAGCGCCATTCCTTATTACAATACATCCTCAATTATTAGGTATAGCGCTGTTCCTCATTACATAGCTTCTTCCTTTTTTATGTACAGCATCATACCATTATTACATAGCATCCTCCCTAATTATGTATAGCGTTGTTTCTTATTACATAGTGTCCTGTCTTGTTATTAAAGCATACTCTTTATTACATAGCACCTTGTTTTGTTTAGATTTGTTGCCATAAAAGAAGAGGGGCCAAGACACACTTCTTGCACAGGGGCCCCAAGTTTTTAGTGTTTGCCCTTGGTCTTGTACTAATGATTGACAGACTTCCTTGTATGTCTATGTATGCAGTGATGGCTGTCAGTCACTACGTATGACCACCCACTAGACTCTTAAGCATAGAAAGATCAATTTGAATGAATTAAACAAGTGATCCTGATTATACAATGAGACAGGTTTCCCTTAAGGAATATTCATGTTTAAAAGGTTTGAGCCTGAGAGTACAGTGGTTAGGGTTAGTGTTTTAGGTACTATTGTAGCGAGTGCTTGGGTTAGGTCATTAACGGTTTAGTCATACATTGATTAGAGTTATTGAGAGATTTGACTATGGGGTTTAGTATTTGGGTTCTAGGATTCTGTAGTACCCATTCATTCTTCATTGTTCATTGACCACCTACCTGTGGTAGATAACACCGTACTGGCAAAGAACAGTGATGACATGAAATCCCAGTTCCAATTTCCAGACGCGTTATTCAGTATGGACACCCCATAGTTGCTGGCCTCCATGACCTGTTCCAAAAAGCGCTCCAGGTTCTCTTCAGACATACACTCGTTGTCACTTATGAATTGTCGCTTGAGCTCCTGCAAGTCCCTTCGGAGAAGGTCTTCATAGGGCAACTCCACCGAGGAGAAGACTACCGCTCCGAATATGAGATAGAGGATGTAACTGACCATTAAAAAACCAAAATACCAGGCTGGACGGTTCCGGTCAATCAGCCGGACGCACCGACTGCTTGCCACTGACTGCAACATTGCGACACTCACCGATCAATGATCCCGGTGCGAAATATAAAGTGTCCTAAGTCAGACCTCAGGACCTGTCCACAGTTTCACCCAGGGAAATATTGCTGCTGAGCATCTGGAATCCATTGGAGCAGTGATGGAACGTAACGCCGAGACTGGAAGTTTTCTACTTTCTTTTTTCGCTTCCCCTAGTTTTCTTTTTTATCCGTGATAGAATTACCCGAGATGCTGGTTGCTGATGTGGCAGCCGCCTCTCCCAGGGTTGATGAAATATTCCCACCCTCTCAGGTGACAATGAGGTCCAGGCTCATTTTCCAGCGCAGCTGCATAGCACAGCGTATCCCAACCCGCAGGGCGGCCTCGACCTACAATACTCTCTGCCCTCTAAATAAATACTGCATACCGTGATACCGAGCAGAGGGGGGAGAATAACCCAGCACAGGAGGAAATGAGAGCAGCACAGGAGATCAATGACTCTCTATGCCACTCCTCTCTGTAGGCGAGCCAGTTCTGCTGGTTCAGGCATGTGCTGTCAGCTCTGTACCTTGCACAAGCAGCGCCCATTGGGTATCTCTCTGCCAGCTGTATCTTAAAGAGACAGTACCCTGGGAAAGTAGCAAACATTACCAATATGTAAAAAGACTATGACCTGTGCAAAGAAAATGCGTGCTGTGGCAACAACAACAAAAAAAAAGAATATCTAAGTCATCCTCATCTATCATCATGTATTGGTTCTATCTGCTTCAGGGAAAGATGGGCGACGACCGATGTGGTCACATTTCTTTTTCCACCTTTTTTCTGGTGTTTTCTTTACTGCTCGTTCACACCCACGAGATAAATGAGTCAGCAGTAGATGTGAGAGCAGAAAACTCATCGACTGGTGCAATCAGAGTGTAGTAGCGCTAGAGAAGACATGCGAAGACTGCATCTGTGGAAGTACTAAAAGTCCCAGCATGAATTTTACCTGATAACGGTTTTGTTATGTTCCCTTTAATAAGGCCACATTCACACGCTCAGTATTTGGTCCGTATTTTACATCAGTATTTATAAGGCCGGGGTCACACTAGAGAGTTTTACGGACGTATGAGAGGCGCAAAAACTACACATTGCACACGGACCAATGATTCTTAATCGGGCAGCTTCCATGAGCCGTATATTTCGCAGCTGTATTTTACGGGCGTATAAAATCTTAGCATGCTGCGTTTGTCAGGCTATTGCGCAAAAAATCCGCCAATGAAAGTCTATGGGGGTGAGAAAAATATGGATTAGACACGGACCATCAGTGTGAATTCCGAGAAATACGCAGCGGTGTTCTATAGATAAGCCGGCAATTCAGCGCGGTGTACAGTAAAATCACACTGACAGAATAGAATAGAACAGGTAGAATAAATGTCTACACATAGTATAGGTATATATATATATATATATATATATATATATATATATATATATATGTATCATTGAGACACACATATATATATTTATGTTTAATACAGAGCTAGATAGCTTAAAAGCCGGTAATTCAATTGCCGGCATTTGCTATCTCCTTATCAAACCCGACAGGATATGAGACATGGTTTACATACAGTAAACCATTTCATATCCATTATTTTTTTTTACATATTCCTCACTACTAATGTTAGTAGTGTCTGTGTGCAAAATATGGGGGCTCTAGGTGTTAAAATAAATCACGGAAAAAACAGGCGTGGACTCCCACGCAATTTGCTCCACCAGAGTGGGAAAGCCAGTGACTGAGGGCAGATATTAATAGCCTAGAGAGGCTATTGGCCCCCCTGGCTAAAAACATCTGCCCCCAGCCACCCCAGAAAAGGTACATCTGTAAGATGTGCCTATTCTGGCACTTAGCCTCTCTCTTCCCACTCCCCTGTAGCGGTGGGATATGGGGTAATAAAGAGTTAATGTCACCTTGCTAATGTAAGGTGACATTAAGCCTGGAAATACACACATGGGGTTTTAAAATCTTTATTATACGCTTAATCCACCTGAAGACCCTCGTTCTGTAAAAAAAAATAAAAAAGCAACAATATCCCATACCTCTCCGGCGTACAGTCATGTCCCATGCTGTAAATCCATCTGAAGGGGTTAAATAAATTTACAACCAGGAGCCTGCTAATGCAGCTGTTGCTCCTGGTTGTAAAAACTGTGGAATGAATGTGCAGCGCCCCAGAGTCCTGGTCGTTGCAGTACTGTGGCTCCGCCACTAAGGGGAGCTATGGTACGTCTGATGGCACTGAAGGAGTTCATCTGATCAGGTATCACAGACACCAATACATTTCACAGTCGGGCCTCCGGGGGGAGCTAAGGGTTCTATTCATTAGGCCACTCCCCACCATAGTGGGTAAACTGGGGGTCAGGCAGGAAGTTAGATGAGAAAGCTGACTGGATTGGACGAAGCAACACCTGGTGGCAGAGGGTGTTGTGGAGGAAGAGACAGTAGGGTCTCTGTCAGGGGTGGGATCCTGACAGAGGCTTGGCAACGAGAAAGAACATAAAGGGACCGCGCCTGCTCTGGGTAGCGGCGGTGCCCAAGAAAGGATTAGAAGAGAAATAGATTGTGCTGAGTGAGAAACGAGATCAAGCGATAGGAGAATACCAGTAGGGGTCGTGCTGTAAGACCGGAGCAACACCCTGCTGAGGCGCACTACCGGTGGCCGGAACGACGAGAGAGTATTTCAACATTCAGCTTCAAGCAATACTCTAAACAGCGGCAGGACAGTCAGTCTAAGGCGGGCTGTCTCACACAAATCACCTATGAAGTCTTGGGGGGCACCTTGTGGAGAGGGGCGACTCTAGGGTCCCGGAAGAGCTCCGAGCCTACCCGTCAAACGGGTGCCGTCCCAACCAGAACACCAGGGAGGGACGGAGGATTAGAAGAACATCATTTAATCGAGTTGTGAGGGAACTTAAGAAACAGACACAACGGTTGTGGGGACTCTCCGTAAGCACAGCAGGGGAGGACCACAACACATAGCGCTAGAAGGAAGGCACCGATTTCCACCTGTGAAGAGAGCTCTGGAGGTGCCATTGGACCGGCCGGAATTGCGCAGCCTGGTGAACCGTATTCTGGACTGAGGACCCAGAGATCTTCAGTAAAGAGGTAAAGAGACTGCAACCTGGTGTCCTCGTTATTTACTGCACCGCACCACCACCACCGTCTTCTACATTTCTTATTCACTGTGCGCCCCACGGCAGGGTCACGGACCGGGGCCTAGCCGCCGTGACAATCCCAGAGCAGAGACTCAGTGGCCCGGTACCGGGTACCCCTCGGCCCTGCGGCGGGTGGGGGCGCTACAACTTGGCGTCACGAACAGGATCTACTTAAGCCTGAAGAATCAGGTCATGTGTGCCTTAGAACTGTGATTTATTGTACTTGGACTGTGATTTATTGCAAAGACTGTGCCGCGCCACTTGCCACCAAAATCCGCCATTGCAGCGCTGAGGAGAGCGCAGGAGAAGAAGAGGGGCGTGAAGTGGGCGTAGGCGAGCTGGAGAGCGCGAACAACCATGGCCGCCCAGTCTAAATATTTCTGTATCCTGCGGACGTGCCCGTCAACAGCCGAGGTCCGCCTCCTGATCCTGTTTGGAGGGTGGAGACCATGGAGACGGGGCCGCCCACGAAAGAGACCGCGGGAAGAGGACATTGGAGAAAAGGCAAAGATGGCGACACCAGGAACACCGCGTGGGACTGACCCGATCCGGCCTGAGGCTGCGCAACCCGACACAGCCCCAGAAGCGCCAACGCTGCGGGGTCTGACCCTCACGGAGCCACCGATGGGCCGACCCCCTTTGCCGCTGTCTGAGGAGTGTGTGGCTGCAGCCGAGGCCCGACAGCTAGCCCGCCGGCTGGAGGCTGATGCCCGCGTGCTTACTCGGCTGGGCCAGCCCACGGAGGTCCGTTTGTCCCCAGTGTCCCCTGTTCCTTCCCACCTGGCCGCAGCTGGAGGTACGCTACAGATGAAGGACCTGAAGATCATGCCGGACGCCGAACATCTACGGCGTCTGGTGACAGCGTGGCGGAGCCGGCCCCAGCCTGCAGCGCCGATTGACTTGGTCAGCACTCCGGAGATCCCGCCGTCGCACTGGGGTGTGGTAGTGTCTTTTAACTCCCGGCACGGGAGAGGAGTCATCCAGGAGATCGGAGAGCCGCTGCAGGTCCGTGTCGATCGGGAGGAGGTGGAGCCCTGCGGCAGGAGGTTCGCTCGTGATCTGGAGCCGGGCGACGCCGTGACCTACACGAGGTGGAGGAGGGAAGCTGGTGGGACGGGCTGGATAGCCCGAGGCGTACAGCGATGCGTTGCCCTCCAGGCTGCCGCCGGAACACCGGAAGAAGGTGATCCCGTGAGGGAAGCAGCAGAGCCCGGCCCTGTGGAACCTCGAGAAGTCCGGTCTCGCTGTGCCCCGGAGGGACGTGTACACCTGCCAGTGAGAAGGGCCTCCCGACGAGGGATCTTATCGCTGCTGGGACCGGAACCGCTTCCTGGCTCACCAGCGCGATCCGTTGGCCTGGTGAGGCCAGACCGGAAACCACCCTGTTCTGCAAAGAACGAGTAAGCATAATTGCTTTATTAATATGTACATAGTTTTTAACTGTTTGTTTCCTGTTTTGCTGCTAAACCCGTTCAGGGTAAACTTTTAAAGGGATCCCTTTGTTGACCCGGGATCCCTATTGTTTTTGGTTATTTTCTATTTTTCTACGTTATTTAAAAACTGCTGAAATCATGAACAGTGCATGATCCGAACTTCTTGTATATAGTTTGCACCTTATTAAAGGCGCTCCCTACTGGTTTTACTTAAAGAAGGACTCTTTGTGAAGATACCGCACTGGAACCTTTGCTGAGTATGGACTGGTAGCTTGAGAAGATACGCTACCTCACAGAGACTTGGTCCCCTCTTAAAGGGGATGTTCATTTGTTGCGCTTAAACTGTGGTATTGCTTTAAGATTGGAAGCAATAATGTCTTGACCAAAGAAAGTGATGATAATGTTTACATGAGAAAGTTATATGTATTGAACCAGTTAATTGTGAAGAAATAGTGATGATGTTCTCTGAGAAGAAAAAGGTGAAAGATAGAAGAAGGATGCAGTGGGCCCGTAGGGATAGACGTGGTGTCCAGCAGGCATGAAAGAAAGAAAGAAAGATAATGAGAAGGCTTAATGTTCGATAGAAAATGTTTTGATAATGTTGATAGATAGTTAGGATAGAAGGTAAACCCTGAGTCCTCATAGGAGTCATGTAGAGATGGCTCAGTGCTCTTAAACTGAAAGAAATGTTATGTTCTATACTGTGTATAGTAGTTGAAAAGGCAGTAGGCCCTGGCTGAACGGGGCGGTCCTGTAACTGAAAGGAGAGGCAGTAGGTCTGGTGCCGATAGGACAGGCGGTCCTGCAGATTTAGAGAAGGAGAATGAAAAAGTTAAATTACCTTATAATGTGATTATAGGAAGGTCTTTAGTGGATTTAGAGTGTATGTCCTTAAAGGCAATGTTAAATTAATGTTCAACAAATTTTGCACTTAGTAGAATACCCGGTTGGGTAAGAAAAGTTATTTGTAGCATGTTGCTATGATATCTAGCCACGTTTGTAACGTTCAAGTGTCCTTACCTCCCATAAAGGGAAGCCTGTTTAAATATGCTTATTGTTATTACACTCAACAAAACTGTATGTCTTTTTGCTAACTTGTATTGTTGTTTTCTTCCCAGTCCCGGAGTACTGTGTTTAACCAGGGGGGAGTGCAGCGCCCCAGAGTCCTGGTCGTTGCAGTACTGTGGCTCCGCCACTAAGGGGAGCTATGGTACATCTGATGGCACTGAAGGAGTTCATCTGATCAGGTATCACGGACACCAATACATTTCACAGTCGGGCCTCCGGGGGGAGCTAAGGGTTCTATTCATTAGGCCACTCCCCACCATAGTGGGTAAACTGGGGGTCAGGCAGGAAGTTAGATGAGAAAGCTGACTGGATTGGACGAAGCAACACCTGGTGGCAGAGGGTGTTGTGGAGGAAGAGACAGTAGGGTCTCTGTCAGGGGTGGGATCCTGACAGAGGCTTGGCAACGAGAAAGAACATAAAGGGACCGCGCCTGCTCTGGGTAGCGGCGGTGCCCAAGAAAGGATTAGAAGAGAAATAGATTGTGCTGAGTGAGAAACGAGATCAAGCGATAGGAGAATACCAGTAGGGGTCGTGCTGTAAGACCGGAGCAACACCCTGCTGAGGCGCACTACCGGTGGCCGGAACGCCGAGAGAGTATTTCAACATTCAGCTTCAAGCAATACTCTAAACAGCGGCAGGACAGTCAGTCTAAGGCGGGCTGTCTCACACAAATCACCTATGAAGTCTTGGGGGGCACCTTGTGGAGAGGGGCGACTCTAGGGTCCCGGAAGAGCTCCGAGCCTACCCGTCAAACGGGTGCCGTCCCAACCAGAACACCAGGGAGGGACGGAGGATTAGAAGAACATCATTTAATCGAGTTGTGAGGGAACTTAAGAAACAGACACAACGGTTGTGGGGACTCTCCGTAAGCACAGCAGGGGAGGACCACAACACATAGCGCTAGAAGGAAGGCACCGATTTCCACCTGTGAAGAGAGCTCTGGAGGTGCCATTGGACCGGCCGGACTTGCGCAGCCTGGTGAACCGTATTCTGGACTGAGGACCCAGAGATCTTCAGTAAAGAGGTAAAGAGACTGCAACCTGGTGTCCTCGTTATTTACTGCACCGCACCACCACCACTGTCTTCTACATTTCTTATTCACTGTGCGCCCCACGGCAGGGTCACGGACCGGGGCCTAGCCGCCGTGACAATCCCAGAGCAGAGACTCAGTGGCCCGGTACCGGGTACCCCTCGGCCCTGCGGCGGGTGGGGGCGCTACAAATGCAATGCAGAGGAACTAGCATCGTAGACATGCGGTGATGCGCCCCCTGCTGGCATAAACTCATTTGAACTCTAGCGTGGGACTTTATCTGAATGATTTCCCACGCTAGAGTTCATATGAGTTTATGCCACCAGGGGGTGCATCAGCGCAAGTCTACGATGCTACGTTCCCCTGCATTCCATTCATTCCACAGTTTTTACAACCAGGAGCAACAGCTGCATTAGCAGGCTCCTGGTTGTAAATTTATTCAACCCCTTCAGATGGATTTACAGCGTGGGACATGACTGTATGCCGGAGGGGTATGGGATATTGTTGCTTTTGTATTTTATTTTTTTTACATGGGCAAAATACGCAGCCACACCTTGCCTACGGATGACATATGGATCACTGTTCAGGGAGCATTTCTGCGTATTTGGTCTGTAAAAAACAGACTGTATTTTTATACGTTGTGTGTGACTCCAGCCTCAGCCAAAACCAGGAGTCGGTGATAAATACAGAAGTGGTGACGTGTTTCTATTATACTGATGTAAAATACTGACCAAATTCTGAACCTGAGAACGTGGCCTAACTGGAACTAGTAGATTCCTTCTATAGTTACCGTATATCCCCTCTCCAGCCCCCCAAAATACCTGATAACTGAGAGCAATGCACTGTTCTACAGGCAGATTCTTCAAACGATGAAATGACTGATGCCAGAGAACAATAGATTGCATCCATCCATTACTTTCTCATTACAATTCCTGCTATATGGCCAGGCATCATGAGTTCTGCACGGTTGGGTAATGTAACGTGCAATGTGCTGCAGGCAGACAAGGATCGCTCTGTGCAGTCAGTAACTGGAGGATGTGTGCGGAATTTGTCAGGGTGACTCACGGATATTGAGATTCTGGGTGTAACCAATGTGTTTTCATCTGTGAAGGGAAAAGGTCCATGTTCCACAGCTGGATAGTGTCTAGGAGAGATCGCTGGTAGGATAGTGCAGCCCTCATACTAGAATTTCTGTTAGAGATCAATGGGAGCATACTAAACATCTGCTACTGCCCCTCCCCCCATAAAAGAAGCAGGGATCCTGAGAGTAAAATGTGGGATTTTGGAGCCCAACTTTGATTGATGTAAGCAATTGGAGATGCTTATTTAAACACACAACTCTATTCACTATTGACATGATGAGCACTGTTCAAAATATGAGTTAGGCTGGCGTCACTCTACCGTAGAATACTGACAAGTAGAGTTGAGCGACTTTTACTTTTTTAGGATCGAGTCGGGTTTCGTGAAACCCGACTTTCTCAAAAGTCGGATCTTGTGAAATCGGCCGATTATTGCAAAAAGTCGGGGATCCGACTGAAACACGAAACCCAATGCTAGTCAATGGGGATATCTCTCTCTCTCTCCCTCTCTCTCTCTCTCTCTCTCCTCGGACAGTGTAAATCGCTACATCCAAAACGGTAAGATGGCGGTTATACCCCCCACCCCCTGTGACGCTGCAGAAAGCAAGACGACACCTATGTCATCACGCTGCCCACACTCCTTCATTGGCTGAAAAATGGCGGTTAAAGCATCATATGAAACGCGAATTTGGCGCGAAGATCGCCGACCGCATGGCCGATCCCACACTGGGATCGGCTCAGGTTTCACGAAACCCGACTTTGGCGAAAGTCGTCGACTTATGAAATTGACCGATCCGTTTCGTTCAACCCTACTGACGAGTAGTGTTGAGCATTCCGATACCGCAAGTATCGGGTATCGGCCGATACTTGCGGGTATCGGAATTCCGATACCGAGATCCGATACTTTTGTGGTATCGGGTATCGGTATCGAAACAACATTAATGTGTAAAATTAAGAATTAAAATAAAAAATATTGCTATACTCACCTCTCCGACGCAGCCTGGACCTCACCGAGGGAACCGGCAGCGTTCTTTGCTTAAAATGCGCGCTTTTACTTCCTTCCGGGACGTCACGGCTTGTGATTGGTCGCGTGCCGCCCATGTGGCCGCGATGCGACCAATCACAGCAAGCCGTGACGTAATTTTCAGGTCCTCAATGCCTAATTCTAGGCATTCAGGAATTTAAAATTACGTTCCGGCTTGTGATTGGTCGCGTCGCGGTCACATGGGCGACGTGACCAATCACAAGCCGTGACGTCACGGGAGGCAGGAGACGCGCGCATTTTTAAAATTACGTCACGGCTTGTGATTGGTTGCGTGCCGCCCATGTGACCGCGACGCGACCAATCACAGCAAGCCGTGACGTAATTTCAGGTCCTCAATGCAGAAATAGGCATCAGGACCTGAAATTACGTCACGGCTTGCTGTGATTGGTCGCGTCGCGGTCACATGGGCGGCACGCAACCAATCACAAGCCGTGACGTAATTTTAAAAATGCGCGCGTCTCCTGCCTCCCGTGACGTCACGGCTTGTGATTGGTCGCGTCGCCCATGTGACCGCGACGCGACCAATCACAAGCCGGAACGTAATTTTAAATTCCTGAATGCCTAGAATTAGGCATTGAGGACCTGAAAATTACGTCACGGCTTGCTGTGATTGGTCGCGTCGCGGCCACATGGGCGGCACGCGACCAATCCAAGCCGTGACGTCACGGAAGGAAGTAAAAGCGCGCATTTTAAGCAAAGAACGCTGCCGGTTCCCTCGGTGAGGTCCAGGCTGCGTCGGAGAGGTGAGTATAGCAATATTTTTTATTTTAATTCTTTATTTTACACATTAATATGGATCCCAGGGCCTGAAGGAGAGTTTCCTCTCCTTCAGACCCTGGGAACCATCAGGAATAGCATCCAATACTTGAGTCCCATTGACTTGTATTGGTATCGGGTATCGGTATCGGATTAGATCCGATACTTTGCCGGTATCGGCCGATACTTTCCGATACCGATACTTTCAAGTATCGGACGGTATCGTTCAACACTACTGACGAGTGCTATGCGAGAAAACATCACATAGCACTCAGCCCAGTGTTAATCTATGGAGCAGCTCACATTACCGTTTATTTTCTCAGCCGTATTCGGCGTGCATGTAAAATTGCAGTAGGCTGTGATTGGCACCGAGACTCGCCAATGCAAGCCTATGGGTGCGAGAAAAAAAAAAAAACGCACAGCACTCGGACCATGCAAGTGCTGTCCGATTTTTTGCACTGGTGTCCTTTGAAAATTCAATTCATGTGCCGCGTACAGTAAAATCACAGCGTGACAGGTTAGAATAGAATAGATATATACACATAGAATACATAGATATATAGATGTCAGTGACACACACACATATATATGTGTATATATATATGTATATATTTAAACTACTAACACTGACCTACAAAGCCATCCATAACCTTTCTCCTCCGTATATTTCCAAACTAATCTCTCAATATCTTCCCTCACGTAATCTCCGGTCCTCCCAAGACCTCCTTCTCTCCTCCACGCTTATTCGCTCCTCACCAAATCGCCTCCAAGACTTCTCCCAAATATCCCCCATCCTCTGGAATTTTGTGCCCCAACACGTCCGGTTATCCACCACATTTGGATCCTTCAAATGAAACCTGAAAACCCACCTCTTCAAAGAAGCTTACAGCCTGTAATGACCACACGGTCATCTTTTCTGAAAAAAAATGGAGTGGGCTCCCGCATAATTTTCATAACCATCAGAGGGAAAGCCAACGGCTGGGGGCTGATGTTTATAACCTGGGAAGGTGGTAATATCCATGTAGCTTCCCAGGCTATTAATATCAGCTCACAGCTGTATACTTAGCCCTTACTAGCTATTAAAATGGGGGACCCTAAAAAAAATGACGTAGGGTCCCCCTATAATTAATAACCAGCAAAGGCTATGCAGACAGCTGTGGGCTGATATTAATAGCCTTGGAAGGGGCCATGGATATTGCCCCCCCAGGCTAAAAACATCAACTCTCAGCCGCCCTAGAAAAGATGCGCAAATTCTGGCACCTAGCCTTGCTCTTCCCACTTGCCCTGTAGCTTCCTATGACCTACATGTTCATAAAGACAGCTTATTAAATGACATTCAATAAATCCTGTTATGAATATAGTGTCTACCACGCCTCTCTGCTGAGTAATACATTGTATATGAGCTGCAGAGAGGGATGGAAAGCACCTAATCTTCTTAGCACATTCTTGCTTTATAAATGTGGTTGTCACTTATCAAGCCTATTTATTTAGTAATTCTCTGGGCAGCATAAACAAAATTTCTGATACACCTGCACTAATATCTTAAAGAGGACCTTTCACCAAATTTTTCATTTTAAATTGGACACACAATATGATCGTGGCTGCATAGCAAAATAAAACGTGTCTTAAAGAAAACATATCAACACGATTCTACATGTGACCCGATTCCACTGCTGCCCTCTGCCTCCCCATTTGACACATTGCATTATTTTTCCTATTTTCCTCCTCAAAATTTGCGATGCGTCTTATGGTCCAGAGCGTCTTATAGTCTGCAAAATATGGTATATATATTTTTTCTTCTCAGAAACATTAAATAGCTTTATAGCATCATTATATCCAATTTATAATTCATATAATATTAATGGATACTATTAATATATCTTGATATACTTTGATAATGTTAAAAATCTTAATTGATTCCTATATGCACACCACGTATTAAAGTGTAGCAATATTCATGGATGCAATAGGTGCTACAGTACCCCCCCTTTACGCCCCCCCCTTTTTCAAGCCTGCAAAAAATCTCTCCAGTAGGAGAGGGGCCAGGATATTTTCTTTGGGCTCCCACGACTTCTCCTCAGGCCCGAAGCCCTTCCAATCCACTAAAAAGAGGGTCTTTCCCCTTACCCTTTTAGTGGCCAAAATATTTTCTACTTCAAATACATCCTCATCACTGATGGGATCAGGAGTAGTGCCCGAGTCTTTAAAGAAAGAACTCAAAATGACTGGTTTGAGGAGGGAAACATGAAAAGCGTTACGCACACGCAAAGAAGCAGCCAATTTCAACCTATAAGAGACAGCATTAACCCCTTAATCCCATATTACGTACTATCCCGTCTAGGTGACCTGGGACTTAATTCCCAGTGACGGGATAGTACGTCATATGAAATCGCAGCCGGATGTCAGCTGACTATCGCAGCTGACATCCGACACTTTGTGCCAGGAGCGGTCATGGACCGCTCCTCGCACATTAACCCCCAGAACACTGCGATCTAACATGATCGCAGAGTTACGGGGGCATAGGGAAGCATCACGCAGGGAGGGGGCTCCCTGCGCGCTTCCCTGAGACCCTCGGTACAAGGCGATGTGCTCACCTTGTACCGAGCGTCTCCTCTCTGCAGGCCCCTGATCCAAAATGGCCGCGGGGCTACTTCCGGGTCCTGCAGGGAGGTGGCTTACAAGCGCCTGCTCAGAGCAAGCGCTGGTAAGCCTGCAGCCCTGCATGTCAGATCGCTGATCTGACACAGTGCTCTTCAAAGTGTCAGATCAGCGATCTGTCACTATATAGTGATGTCCCCCCCCCCCCGGGACAATGTGATAATGTAAAAAAAATAACAGGTAATACAATTGGCGCACAGCAAAATGGAGCAAATCTCACAATATCAATGGGGGTGCAAGCCAAGTTAACAAAAAGCAGGAAATGGCAAACAAAAAAAAAAGAAGTCACTTAAAAGGTATGCACACCACCCAATATCATATAATATAAAACAACAAACTTTATTGTTAACAAAATTTTAAAACCAATTAAAAACAATGCAACACTCCACCACATAACCCCCCCCCCCACCTGTGTGAAAAATAGCAATACACAGTGTTATACACTAAAACAATAAGCAATGGCAGCCAGAGAAAATACACCCATGGAGGTATGCGAATATATAATACAACCAGCACACCCACCAAGGTGAATAATACGTAGCACTGAGTCAAAGAAATGTACACAAAACACCTAGAATCCAATAACTACAATAATGTGGTAGAGATCCACACGAGGGACAGGTGCTTATGATCCACAAGTAAGATCCAACCTGTCAGGTGAGTAAAAGTACTGCCGAAAAAGGCAAGTCACCTAAAGAGAACTACCATGCTGGCAGCCAGACACAGGAGCATAACCGTGTATGGCCAATATGGCTACTTCTTACCCCATAACATCCACCACCCACTAACCCGTGAACACAAAACATCATACTTTAAATAAAAACGAGACACAATAATTATTTTTGGATAATTTTGGCCACAGCGGCCAGTTTATTAACAAAACAATAGCAAACATTTACTTTAAGCATTAATATGCATTTATGCAAAATTCGAGGGGAGGGTTCTTGGAGCCCACCGGGAAAAATTTCTGGCTTAAAATATTTTGGCAAAACCAAAACAGAACTTAAACACCTCAATTTACCCTCAGCCATACCACCAGCTCGAGGGCACCATAAATCCCGTTCCGGGAAAAAATTAACCACCACCAGCTCCCAGGGTAAAAACCCCATCCAGAGCCCGTAACCAAAATGCCAGATCAACAAACACCATTTTAACTGTCTGGAATTTTACTTAAAAATTCCTTCCCCGCTGAATCAGCATCAACTCCAAGAACCCCACCCCCCGCCAAAACGCCATTGTGACAAATTAATCGCCAGCGTTCACATACCCGTCTACCGCCATGCATTCCTATGCTCCAACCTCCGGTAACACCCAGATTAAAACATTACCAAATAAAGAAAAAAAACAAAATTATACATAGGGAGCGTGGGTGGGTCTCTTCACTCTGGCTTCCAGATAGCAACTGCCACTTTTCCCGCACTTTTCCCCTTATACCCACGTCCCCCCACTAAAGTCCCTCCCTACGCTCCCCCTTCCACCCAATCATATTCTCCTGGTCCTACTTTTAAAAGATGCCTATGACCAAGCACAGTCATGGGGGCCTACATTGAGCTGTGCTTATTCCTGCCCCCTCCTTGACCGTGTATGGCCAATATGGTTACTTCTTACCCCATAACATCCACCACCCACTAACCCGTGAACACAAAACATCATACTTTAAATAAAAATGAGACACAATAATTCTTTTTGGATAATTTTGGCCACAGCTTCCAGTTTATTAACAAAACAATAGCAAACATGTACTTTAAACATTAATATGCATTTATGCAAAATTCGAGGGGAGGGTTCTTGGAGCCCACTGGGAAAAACTTCTGGCTTAAAATATTTTGGCAAAACCAAAACAGAACTTAAACACTTCAGTTTACCCTCAGCCGTACTACCAGCTCGAGGGCACCATAAATCCCGATCCGGGAAAAAATTAACCACCTCCAGCTCCCAGGGTAAAAACCCCGTCCAGAGCCCGTAACCAAAATGTCAGATCAACAAACAACATTTTAACTGTCCGAAATTTTACTTAAAAATTCCTTCCTCGCTGAATCAACATCAACTCCAAGAACCCCACCCCCTGCCACTCACAGCCCTGAACACCTCAGGCTCATGAGTGCCCCAACGCCACCACTGCTCTCTCAATTCCTTCTTCTATTGAAAGGGCCCACAAGTTAATGCCAATCTCATTCAGGTGAACCCCTTCTTCCCTCCATAAATTACCAACACCCGATTCCAACTCAAAATGCCTAACACTTATACCCCCGTTCCTGGAAACAAACTTTGCCACTGCCCTGTTCAACTTCACCCTAGCCCTATTGATCCCCTTAAATGATCGTGCGAACCGCCACTTCTGTCGAGGAACAATATCCGACCAGACCGTTAACACCCCCCGGGAATGACGTCCACAACCGGAGAAAGTCAAAATGAATGTCCCTTATCAATTCTCTAACCGGTTTGGAGCCTAAATCATTCCCCCCCAAATGAACCACCAAAATATTGGGTGTTCTGTCCAAACGAGAAGCTCGTGAAAAATAAGAAATCGCCCTGCTCCAAACCATTCCCCGAAAACCGAGCCACCGAACTACAACCTGCTCCCTACTAAAACCTAACTGCCTACCGTCCGGCCTGGCGTCCGCCCGCAGCGCCCCCCAATAGACAAACGAATGTCCGAAAATCCAGGCCAGGTATGGGTCCCGACCTGAAATATATAACAACAGTAGTCGTTAAATAACGACCCAACATACAACAAAGCTACCGCAATTAATGCAGTACATAAGACAAATAACGGCCCGAGCTCCAGCGTCCGATGCGCTTGATCACTTCCGACCCCAGGCCGAGGCTATCAGCCTCTGACGCTGCCCCGATCCTGAACGAATGAGACCCAAATGCGTCCCACGAAAAACCCAACTCCCTTAAACCTTTATGAAGAATCGCAATAAACTGAAAACGAGACAAAAAAGCCCCGTCCTGATGGCACAATGGGCCCACCCGACTGGACCACAAACTCCAATATGCCTTTAAACACTGTTCGGGGCACATCAACGACCCAACAACTCTGATCCGTCTTAGAACGCCAGATCCAAAAAACAATGCCGCCAGTCCAAAAGTCGAGGTCCTGTGCCAATAAGTCACCCGCACTAACTCTGCTATGAGACACCAATTCGCCTATACGTAGAGCCCCGAAAAAGGCCAAAGAAAAAGCCAAACGAAACAATACTCCTGTGACCCCTGACCACTACTCTCATGACCTGCCTGCTGGTTGCCGCTGCCTCCGCTCCTGTGAAAGGACTGCCCGTACCTGACTGGCGCCATCACTTTTAACCAAAGTCCGATGTCTTTTTGGTCCCATCGTATCTCAGGCCTAACCGCCTTCCTCTGCCTAAACTGTTCATCATAGCGCATCCAGGCCTGCCCACCATAGGTACTGTGTGCTTCACCAATCGCATCAAGATAACAGAATAAACCAGAACAATTCTCTGGCGACTTCTCCCCTATTACACTCGCTAAGATTGCAAATGCTTGTAACCAATTGACAAACGTCTGCGGAATCAGCCTCCACCTCCTCTTTTCTTCGTCCTCCTTCTTACTGTCATCTTTTTTCCCTTTATCCAGATTGATCGTTTCCAATGGAAACAGGGAAAAAATCTCTACATATTCATCCCGCCAAATCTTTTCTTTAACCTCCATCTTTAAATGTGCCCCTATCGGCCCTTCAAAGAATACATATACCTCGCCCTTAGTCCTATCATCCAACTTCACTGCATCCCCTTTTTCCTTTTCCGTTTGCACGGATACGGATGCAGCACCCCAGAGTCCTGGTTGTTGCAGTACTGATGCTCCGCCACTAAGGGGAGTGATGGTACGTCTGATGGCACTGAAGGAGTTCACCTGACCAGGTATCACAGGCACCAATACACTTCACAGTCTGGCCTCCAGGGGGAGCTAAGGGCGCTATGTATTAGGCCACTCCTCACAATCTGGTAAAACTGGGGGTTAGATAGAAAGTTAGACAGAAGCTGACTGGGTTGGAACTGAGCAACATCCTGTGGCAGAGGGTATTGCAGGGGAAGATTCAGGGGGGTCCCTGTCAGGGGTGGGATCCTGACAGAGGCCTAGCGAACAGAAAAGAACGTTAAGTAACTGCGCCTGCACTACATCGCGGCGGTATCTCAAGAAAGGACAAGAAGCGAGGTTTATTGTGAAGCAGTGAGAAACGAGATCGCAGCAATAAGGAGATAACACCAATAGGAGTCTGTTATGATCTGGTGGCCTAAGAGCAGCATGAGACGTACTCTGGAGAAGGTGGTACCTGTACTGACCGCAGACCCTGAACTTAACACAACAACTAGAAGTAGCCGTGGGATGTACCTGACACTCCCTAGACACCTCGACACAGCCGGAGGACTAATTACCCCTAGAGATAGAAAAGGGAAAACTATCTTGCCTCAGAGAAAATCCCAAAGGACAGGCAGCCCCCCACAAATATTGACTGTGAGAGGAGAGGGAAAAAACATACACAGACGGAAATGAGAATTTAGCAAAGGAGACCACTTCTAGCTAAACAGAAAGGATAGGACAGAGTACTATGCGGTCAGTATAAAATACTAGAAAATATCCACCACAGAAAATACAAAATCTCCACAGCTAACTAAAGATATGGAGGGTATATCTGCATCTCCAGAGATACCAGCTTGGCTAAACAAATCCTTATACAGACCAAGCTGGACAAGACAAAAACATGGAAAAGAACTGAACAATAAGTCCACAGCATGTGGACAGCAAAATCAAGGCCAGAACTTAGCTTTGTTGAAATGAACTGCAAAGCAGAAGAGACCAGACAGGCATGTGAATCCTCCAGGAACAATGGACAACTGGCACTGACTAAAGGGTGAAGCAAGATTAAATAGCCCAGTCAAAATTACAAGAAGTGAACACACCTGATAACTGCTGTGATTCAGAGACAGCAGCGCTACCACTTACAACCACCGGAGGGAACCCAAGAGCAGAATTCACAACAGTACCCCCCCCTTGAGGAGGGGTCACCGAACCCTCACCAGACCCCCCAGGCCGATCCGGACGAGCCAAATGAAAGGCACGAACCAAATCATGAGCATGAACATCGGAGGCAACAACCCAAGAATTATCCTCCTGGCCATAACCCTTCCATTTGACAAGATACTGAAGCTTCCGCCTCGAAAAACGAGAATCCAAAATCTTCTCAACCACGTACTCCAACTCCCCATCAATCAACACCGGGGCAGGAGGATCAACAGAGGGAACAACGGGCACCACATATTTCCGCAACAAAGATCTATGAAAAACATTATGAATGGAAAAAGAGGCTGGAAGGGCCAAACGAAAAGACACTGGATTGATAATCTCAGAAATCCTATAAGGGCCAATAAACCGAGGCTTAAACTTAGGGGAGGAAACCTTCATAGGGACATGACGGGAAGACAACCAGACCAAATCCCCAACCCGAAGCCGGGAACCAACACACCGACGACGGTTAGCAAAACGTTGAGCCCCCTCCTGAGACAACACCAAATTGTCAACAACATGAGCCCAAATTTGCTGCAACCTGTCAACCACAGAGTCCATCCCAGGACAATCAGAAGGCTCAACCTGCCCCGAAGAAAAACGAGGATGAAAACCAGAGTTACAAAAGAAGGGTGAAACCAATGTAGCAGAACTAGCCCGATTATTAAGGGCAAACTCGGCCAATGGCAAGAAAGCCACCCAATCATCCTGATCAGCAGACAAAAAGCATCTCAAATAGGTCTCCAAAGTCTGATTAGTTTGCTCGGTTTGGCCATTTGTCTGAGGATGAAATGCGGAAGAAAAAGACAAATCAATGCCCAGCTTAGTACAAAAGGCACGCCAAAACCTAGAGACAAACTGGGAACCTCTGTCGGACACAATATTCTCCGGAATACCATGTAACCGAACCACATGCTGAAAAAACAAAGGAACCAAATCAGAAGAGGAAGGCAACTTAGGCAAAGGCACCAAATGAACCATCTTAGAAAACCGGTCACAAACCACCCAGATAACTGACATCCTCTGGGAAACCGGAAGATCCGAAATAAAATCCATAGAAATATGCGTCCAAGGCCTCTCAGGGACCGGCAAAGGCAAAAGCAACCCACTAGCGCGGGAACAGCAAGGCTTGGCCCGCGCACAAGTCCCACAGGACTGCACAAAAGAATGCACATCCCGTGACAAAGAATGCCACCAAAAGGACCTACCAACCAAATCTCTGGTACCAAAAATCCCAGGATGACCAGCTAACACAGAACAATGAACCTCCGAAATCACTTTACTAGTCCATCTGTCGGGAAAAAACAATTTCCCCACTGGACAGCGGTCAGGTTTATCAGCCTGAAATTCCTGAAGAACCCGTCGTAAATCAGGGGAGATGGCAGAAAGAATCACCCCTTCCTTCAGAATACCGACCGGCTCAAGGACCCCAGGAGAATCCGGCAAAAAGCTCCTAGAGAGGGCATCAGCCTTAACATTCTTAGAACCCGGAAGATATGAGACCACAAAATCAAAACGGGAGAAAAACAGGGACCATCGGGCCTGTCTAGGATTCAGCCGTTTGGCAGACTCGAGATAAATCAGATTCTTATGATCGGTCAAGACCACAATACGGTGCTTGGCCCCCTCAAGCCAATGTCGCCACTCCTCAAATGCCCACTTCATAGCCAACAACTCACGATTGCCGACATCATAATTGCGTTCCGCAGGCGAAAACTTTCGAGAAAAGAAGGCACACGGTTTCATCAAGGAACCATCAGAATTCCTCTGAGACAAAACGGCCCCTGCCCCAATCTCAGAAGCGTCAACCTCAACCTGAAAAGGAAGAGAAACATCTGGTTGACGCAACACAGGGGCAGAAGTAAATCGGCGTTTAAGCTCCTGAAAGGCAGAGACAGCCGCAGAGGACCAATTCGTCACATCAGCGCCTTTCTTCGTCAAATCGGTCAGGGGTTTAACCACACTGGAGAAGTTGGCAATAAAGCGGCGATAAAAATTAGCAAAGCCCAAAAATTTCTGAAGGCTCTTCACGGATGTGGGCTGGATCCAATCATGAATGGCCTGAACCTTAACCGGATCCATTTCTATAGATGAGGGAGAAAAAATGAAGCCCAAAAAAGAAATCTTCTGTACTCCAAAAAGGCACTTAGACCCCTTCACAAACAAGGCATTATCACGAAGGATCTGAAATACCATCCTGACTTGTTTCACATGAGACTCCCAATCATCTGAAAAAATCTAAATATCATCCAGATATATAATCATGAATTTATCAAGATAATTCTGAAATATATCATGCATGAAGGACTGAAACACAGATGGAGCATTAGAGAGTCCGAATGGCATCACAAGGTATTCAAAATGGCCTTCGGGTGTATTAAATGCAGTTTTCCATTCGTCACCCTGCTTAATACGAACAAGATTATATGCCCCTCGAAGGTCAATCTTAGTAAACCAACTAGCCCCCTTAATCCTAGCAAACAGATCAGAAAGCAAAGGCAAAGGGTATTGGAATTTGACCGTGATCTTATTCAAGAGGCGATAATCAATACAGGGTCTCAAGAAGCCATCTTTCTTGGCAACAAAAAAAACAACTGCTCCCAATGGTGAAGAAGATGGCCGAATATGCCCCTTCTCCAAGGACTCCTTAACATAGCTCCGCATGGCGGTATGTTCTGGCACAGACAGGTTGAAAAGTCGGCCCTTAGGGAACTTAGAGCCTGGAATCAAGTCAATAGCACAATCACAGTCCCTATGCGGTGGAAGGGAACTGGACTTGGGCTCATTGAACACATCCTGGAAATCTGACAAAAACTCAGGAATTTCAGAAGAGGGGGAGGAGGCAATTGACATCAGAGGAACGTCACCATGAACCCCCTGACAACCCCAACTAGTCACAGACATAGATTTCCAATCTAATACTGGATTATGCACCTGTAACCATGGGAAACCCAGCACAATAACATCATGCAAATTATGCAACACCAGAAAACGACAATCTTCCTGATGGGCTGGCTCCATGAACATGGTCAACTGTGTCCAAAACTGAGGTTTATTTTTAGCCAAAGGTGTAGCATCAATGCCCCTTAAAGGAATAGGACTCTGCAAAGGCTGCAAGGGGAAACCACAACGTCTGGCAAATTCTAAGTCCATTAAATTTAGAGCGGCGCCTGAATCCACAAATGCCATGACAGAAAATGACGATAATGAGCAGATCAGGGTCACAGATAACAGAAATTTAGGTTGTACAGTACTGATGGTAACAGAGCCAGCGATTCTCCTGGTACGCTTAGGGCAATCAGAAATAACATGAGCAGAATCGCCGCAGTAAAAACACAACCTATTCTGACGTCTGAATCCTTGTCGTTCAGCTCTAGACACAATCCTATCACATTGCATAGGCTCAGGACTCCGCTCGGAAGACAAAGCCATAGTGTGCACAACTCTGCGCTCGCGCAAGCGCCAATCAATCTGAATGGCCAGAGACATAGAATCACTCAGACCAGCAGGAGTGGGGAACCCCACCATAACATCTTTAACGGATTCAGAAAGACCCTTTCTGAAGATTGCCGCTAAAGCATCCTCGTTCCATTTAGTTAGTACAGACCATTTTCTAAACTTCTGGCAATATGATTCTGCCGCTTCTTGACCCTGAGACAGGGCCAACAAGGTCTTCTCAGCATGATCCACTGAATTAGGTTCGTCATACAATAACCCAAGTGCCTGAAAAAAGGTGTCTACATTAAACAACGCCGGTTTCCCAGGTTCCAGGGCAAATGCCCAATCCTGGGGGTCACCACGCAGCAGAGATATAACAATTTTAACCTGCTGGATGGGATCACCAGAGGAACGGGGTTTCAGAGCAAAAAACAGTTTACAGTTATTTTTAAAGGTCAAAAATTTGGACCTATCCCCAAAAAACAAATCAGGAGTTGGAATTCTAGGCTCTAAAACCGGAGTCTGAACGATATAATCGGAAATATCCTGTACTCTAGCAGCAAGTTGATCCACACGAGAAGCCAATCCCTGAACATCCATATCAGCGCTGAACTCCTGAGCCACCCAGAGGTAAAGAGGGGAGAAAAAAAAAAACACGACAGACTACAGAAAAAAAAATAGCTCAGCACTTTCCTTCCCTTCTTCTGAGATGCGGTTAACTCATTGTTGGCCAGTTGTACTGTTATGATCTGGTGGCCTAAGAGCAGCATGAGACGTACTCTGGAGAAGGTGGTACCTGTACTGACCGCAGACCCTGAACTTAACACAACAACTAGAAGTAGCCGTGGGATGTACCTGACACTCCCTAGACACCTCGACACAGCCGGAGGACTAATTACTCCTAGAGATAGAAAAGGGAAAACTATCTTGCCTCAGAGAAAATCCCAAAGGACAGGCAGCCCCCCACAAATATTGACTGTGAGAGGAGAGGGAAAAAACATACACAGACGGAAATGAGAATTTAGCAAAGGAGGCTACTTCTAGCTAAACAGAAAGGATAGGAAAGAGTACTATGCGGTCAGTATAAAATACTAGAAAATATCCACCACAGAAAATACAAAATCTCCACAGCTAACTAAAGATATGGAGGGTATATCTGCATATCCAGAGATACCAGCTTGGCTAAACAAATCCTTATACAGACCAAGCTGGACAAAACAAAAACATGGAAAAGAATTGAACAATAAGTCCACAGCATGTGGACAGCAAAATCAAGGCCAGAACTTAGCTTTGTTGAAATGAACTGCAAAGCAGAAGAGACCAGGCAGGCATGTGAATCCTCCAGGAACAATGGACAACTGGCACTGACTAAAGGGTGAAGCAAGATTAAATAGCCCAGTCAAAATTACAAGAAGTGAACACACCTGATAACTACTGTGATTCAGAGACAGCAGCGCTACCACTTACAACCACCGGAGGGAACTTAAGAGCAGAATTCACAACAGGAGTCGTGCAGTAAGATTGAGGCGCGTAGCCGGTGGCCAGAACGCCGAGGAAGTATTAGGCTCCAAGCAATACTTCAAACAGAGGCAGGACAGTTAACCATAGGTTGGCTGTCTAGGGGTGACACTAGGGTCCCAGAAGAACTCCAGGTCATACGGGTGCGTCCTATCCATATCATCTTGGGGACGGAGAAGAACATCAGAACAGACATAAGTTGTGGGAAATAACATCAGAAAGAGACACAACAGTTGTGAGGACTATCCCGTGGTGCTCAGCAGGGAAGTACTACAACACACAGGCGCTAGAAGGTAGGCACAGAGTTCCACCTGCAAAGGGAACTCTGGAGGTGCCATCGGACCGGCCGGTCTCTTGCAGCCCTGTTAACCGTACTCTGGATTGAGGACCTTGAAGACTTCAGTAAAGAGGTAAAGAGACTGCAACTCTGTGTCCTCATTATTCATTGCGACCTGCACCACGCGCCACCACTTACAACTTTCATTGGACGCCCCTTAGCAGGGTCACGGACCGGGTCTAGCCACCGTGACAACCCCAGAACTGAGACAGAGAGGCCCGGTGCCGAGTGTCCCGCGGCCCTGCGTCTGGGGGCGCTCCAAACTTGGAGTCACGAACAGGATCTACTTAAGCCTGAAGAATCAGGTCATGTGTGCCTTGGAACTGTGGTTTACTGTGCTTGGACTGTGACTTATTGCAAAGACTGTGCATTGCTGTTACCGCCAAGAGTTCCCGCCAAAACCGCCGCCATTACAGCGCCAACAGGAGTGCAGGAGAAGAAGAAGGGCGTGGAGTTGGGCGTAACCGAGCTTAAGAGCGTGAGAAATCATGGCCGCCCAGTCTAAGTATTGCTGCATCCTGAGGACGTGTCCGTCAGCTGCTGAGGTCCGCCTCCTCATCCTCTATGGAGGGTGGGGACAATGGAAATGGGACTGCCCCCGAAAGAGAGCGCGGGAAGAAGACACCGAGGAGGAGGCAAAGATGGCATCGTCGGAAGCACCGCATGGGGACGACCCGACCCAGCACGATGCTGATTCACCCGTAACAGTCCCGGACTCGCCATCGCTGCAGGGACTGGCCCTCACGGAGTCACCGCTGGGAGGACTCAACTGGCTGCCGTCTGAGGAGTGGGTGGCTGCAGCTGAGGCCCGGCGGTTAGCACACCGCCGGGAGGCCGACGACCGTGTGATCTCCCGGTTGGGCCAGCCTACGGAGATCTGCCTGTCTCCAGTGTCCCCCGCCCTATCCATCCCGACCACGGCAGAGCCTGAGCCGCAGACGCAGGGCCTGAGAATCCTGCCGGCGGCGGAGCACCTGCGGCGCTTGATGACAGCGTGGAGGAATAGGCCCCAACCCGCGGCCCAGATCGACCTGACAGGTGCTACAGAGGTCCCTGTTGTGAATTTACCTTTTGGCTCCCTCTAGTGGCTACTAGTGATTTTACTTTGGGTATGTCTATCATCCCTTGTATGCTCACCTGGGTCGTTAGGTCAGGGGTGTTGCTATATAAGCTCCCTGGACCTTCAGTTCAATGCCTGGCAACGTTGATATCAGAGCTAATCTGTAGTGCTCTTGTCTACTGATCCTGGTTCCTGCTTGATTAAGCTAAGTCTGCTTTCTTGCTTTTTGCTATTTGTTTTTGTTTGCATTTTTGTCCAGCTTGTACATAATCTGTATCCTATCCTTGCTGGAAGCTCTAGGGAGGCTGGAGTTCTCCCCCCGGGCCGTTAGACGGTTCGGGGGTTCTTGAATCTCCAGTGTGGATTTTTGTTAGGGTTTTCGTTGACCATATAAGTTATCTGACTACATTCTGCTATTAGTCAGTGGGCCTCTCTTTGCTAAACCTAGTTCATCTCTGTGTTTGTCATTTCCTCTTACCTCACCGTTATTATTTGTGGGGGGCTTGTATCCTACTTTTGGGGTCCATTCTCTGGAGGCAAGAGAGGTCTTTGTTTTCCTCTTCCAGGGGTAGTTAGTCCTCCGGCTGGCGCGAGACATCTAGCGACCAACGTAGGCATGTTCCCCGGCTACTTCTAGTGTTGGCGTTAGGAGTAGATATATGGTCAATCCAGTTACCACTGCCCTATGAGCTGGATTTTTGTACTTCGCAGACTTGCTGATATCTCTGAGACCCTCGCCATTGGGGTCATAACAGTTTGCCAGGACAGTATTAAATGTTAAATGCATTGCAGAAGCGGGATTATAAGAAAGAAAGTTCTGAGTTTTTTTTTCTCTCTCTCATTTTTTTTTCTTTTCCCCTTTACCTCTGAGTGGCTTGTGTTTGCTGCAGACATGAATGTCCAGACCTTGATTACAAGTGTGGACCAGCTTGCTGCTCGTGTGCAGGGCATACAAGATCATGTTATCAGAAATCCTATGTCAGAACCTAAGATACCGATTCCTGAACCGTTTTCCGGAGACCGATTTAAATTTAGAAATTTCAGGAATAATTGTAAATTGTTTTTGTCCCTGAGACCCTGTTCATCTGGAGACTCCGCTCAGCAAGTAAAAATTGTTATTTCTTTTTTACGGGGCGACCCTCAGGATTGGGCTTTCTCGCTGACGCCAGGAGATCCGGCATTGGCTGACACTGATGCGTTTTTTCTGGCGCTCGGTTTGCTTTATGAGGAACCCAATCTTGAGATTCAGGCAGAAAAAGCCTTGCTGGCGTCTCAGGGCCAGGACGAGGCTGAAGTGTATTGCCAAAAATTTCGGAAATGGTCCGTGCTGACCCAGTGGAACGAGTGTGCATTGGCTGCAAATTTTAGAAATGGCCTTTCTGAAGCCATTAAGAATGTGATGGTGGGTTTTCCCATTCCCACAGGTCTGAATGATTCTATGGCCCTGGCTATTCAAATCGACCGGCGGCTGCGGGAGCGCAAAACCGCAAATTCCCTCATGGTGTTGTCTGAACAGGCACCTGATTTAATGCAATATGATAGAATCCTGACTAGAAATGAGCGGAAAATTCATAGACGCCAGAATGGCTTGTGTTACTACTGTGGTGATTCTACACATGTTATCTCAGCATGCTCTAAACGTCTTACTAAGGTTGTTAGTCCGGTCGCCATTGGTAATTTGCAACCTAAATTTATTCTATCTGTAACTTTGATTTGCTCACTGTCATCGTATCCTGTCATGGCGTTTGTGGACTCAGGTGCCGCCCTGAGCCTTATGGATCTGTCATTTGCCAAGCGCTGCGGATTTGTTATTGAGCCATTGGAAAATCCTATCCCTCTTAGGGGTATTGATTCTACGCCATTGGCAAAAAATAAACCGCAGTTTTGGACACAGGTTACCATGTGCATGACTCCCGAACATCGGGAGGTAATACGTTTTCTTGTTCTGCATAAAATGCATGATTTGGTTGTTTTGGGTTTGCCATGGTTACAGACCCATAATCCAGTCTTGGACTGGAAGGCTATGTCAGTGTCAAGTTGGGGCTGCCATGGAATTCATGGAGATTCCCTGCCCTTGTCTATTGCTTCTTCTACGCCTTCGGAAGTTCCGGCGTATTTGTCTGATTATCAGGATGTCTTCAGCGAGTCTAAGTCCAGTGCACTGCCTCCTCATAGGGAATGTGACTGTGCAATAGATTTGATTCCTGGCAGTAAGTTTCCTAAGGGGAGACTGTTTAATCTGTCGGTACCTGAACATACCGCGATGCGTTCATATATCAAGGAGTCTCTTGAGAAGGGGCATATCCGTCCTTCTTCTTCCCCTCTTGGTGCGGGATTCTTTTTTGTGGCCAAAAAGGACGGATCTTTGAGGCCTTGTATTGACTATCGGCTTTTAAATAAGATCACTGTCAAATTTCAGTATCCTTTGCCGCTATTGTCAGATTTGTTTGCCCGGATTAAAGGTGCCAATTGGTTCACCAAGATAGACCTTCGTGGTGCGTACAACCTTGTGCGCATTAGGCAGGGCGATGAATGGAAAACCGCATTCAATACGCCCGAAGGTCATTTTGAGTACTTGGTGATGCCATTTGGGCTCTCTAATGCACCTTCAGTTTTTCAGTCCTTCATGCATGACATTTTCCGGAAGTATCTGGATAAATTTTTGATTGTTTATCTGGATGATATTCTGGTTTTTTCTGATGATTGGGACTCGCATGTGGAGCAGGTCAGGATGGTTTTTGAGATTCTGCGTGAAAATTCTTTGTTTGTAAAAGGCTCAAAGTGTCTCTTTGGTGTACAGAAGGTTCCCTTTTTGGGGTTCATTTTTTCCCCTTCTGCTGTGGAGATGGATCCAGTCAAGGTCCGAGCTATTCATGATTGGACTCAACCCTCGTCAGTTAAGAGTCTTCAGAAGTTCTTGGGTTTTGCTAACTTCTACCGTCGTTTTATCGCAAATTTCTCTAGCGTTGTTAAACCGCTGACGGATATGACCAAGAAAGGCTCTGATGTAGCTAACTGGGCTCCTGCTGCCGTGGAGGCTTTCCAGGAGTTGAAACGGCGGTTTACTTCGGCGCCTGTTTTGTGCCAGCCTGACGTCTCACTTCCCTTTCAGGTTGAGGTGGATGCTTCGGAGATTGGGGCAGGGGCCCTTTTGTCGCAGAGAGGCCCTGGTTGCTCTACTATGAGACCTTGTGCCTTTTTCTCTAGGAAGTTTTCGCCGGCAGAGCGAAATTATGATGTGGGCAATCGGGAGTTGTTGGCCATGAAGTGGGCATTTGAGGAGTGGCGTCATTGGCTCGAGGGTGCTAAGCATCGTGTGGTGGTCTTGACTGATCACAAAAATTTGATGTATCTCGAGTCTGCTAAACACCTGAATCCTAGACAGGCCCGCTGGTCATTGTTTTTCTCCCGTTTTGACTTTGTGGTCTCGTATTTACCAGGTTCTAAGAATGTGAAGGCCGATGCTCTGTCTAGGAGCTTTGTGCCTGATGCTCCTGGAGTCGCTGAACCTGAGGGTATTCTTAAAGAGGGAGTTATCTTGTCAGCTATTTCTCCTGATCTGCGACGTGTGTTGCAGAGATTTCAGGCTGGTAGGCCTGACTCTTGTCCACCTGACAGATTGTTTGTGCCTGCTAAATGGACCAGCAGAGTCATTTCCGAGGTTCATTCCTCAGTGTTGGCAGGGCACCCGGGAATTTTTGGCACCAGAGATCTGGTGGCCAGGTCCTTTTGGTGGCCTTCCTTGTCAAGGGATGTGCGGTCATTTGTGCAGTCCTGTGGTACTTGTGCTCGAGCTAAGCCTTGCTGTTCTCGTGCCAGCGGGTTGCTCTTGCCCTTGCCTGTCCCGAAGAGACCTTGGACACACATCTCTATGGATTTCATTTCGGATCTTCCGGTGTCTAAGGGCATGTCTGTCATCTGGGTGATATGTGATCGTTTCTCCAAGATGGTCCATCTGGTTCCTTTGCCTAAGCTGCCTTCCTCTTCTGATCTGGTTCCTGTGTTCTTCCAGAACGTGGTTCGTTTGCACGGCATTCCTGAGAATATTGTGTCGGACAGAGGATCCCAGTTTGTTTCCAGGTTCTGGCGATCCTTTTGTGGTAGGATGGGCATTGATTTGTCGTTTTCGTCCGCTTTTCATCCACAGACTAACGGACAAACGGAACGAACTAATCAGACTCTGGAGGCGTATTTGAGGTGTTTTGTCTCTTCTGATCAGGATGATTGGGTGACCTTCTTGCCGTTGGCTGAATTTGCCCTTAATAATCGGGCTAGTTCTGCCACCTTGGTTTCGCCATTTTTCTGCAACTCCGGTTTCCATCCTCGTTTTTCCTCGGGACATGTGGAGCCTTCTGACTGTCCTGGAGTGGATTCTGTGGTGGATAGGTTGCAGCGGATCTGGAATCATGTGGTGGACAACTTGAAGTTGTCACAGGAGAAGGCTCAGCGTTTTGCCAACCGCCGCCGCGGTGTGGGTCCCCGACTTCGTGTTGGGGATTTGGTATGGCTGTCTTCTCGATTTGTTCCTATGAAGGTCTCCTCTCCCAAATTTAAGCCTCGATTCATTGGTCCTTACAAGATATTGGAGATCCTTAATCCTGTATCCTTTCGCCTGGATCTTCCGGTGTCATTTGCCATTCACAACGTATTTCATAGGTTCTTGTTGCGGCGGTACGTTGTGCCTGTGGTTCCTTCTGCTGAGCCTCCTGCTCCGGTGTTGGTTGAGGGCGAGTTGGAGTACGTGGTGGAGAAGATCTTAGATTCTCGTCTCTCCAGGCGGAGGCTTCAGTACCTGGTCAAGTGGAAGGGCTATGGTCAGGAGGATAATTCCTGGGTGGTCGCCTCTGATGTGCATGCGGCCGATTTAGTTCGTGCCTTTCACGCCGCTCATCCTGATCGCCCTGGTGGTCTTGGTGAGGGTTCGGTGACCCCTCACTAAGGGGGGGGTACTGTTGTGAATTTACCTTTTGGCTCCCTCTAGTGGCTACTAGTGATTTTACTCTGGGTATGTCTATCATCCCTTGTATGCTCACCTGGGTCGTTAGGTCAGGGGTGTTGCTATATAAGCTCCCTGGACCTTCAGTTCAATGCCTGGCAACGTTGATATCAGAGCTAATCTGTAGTGCTCTTGTCTACTGATCCTGGTTCCTGCTTGATTAAGCTAAGTCTGCTTTCTTGCTTTTTGCTATTTGTTTTTGTTTGCATTTTTGTCCAGCTTGTACATAATCTGTATCCTATCCTTGCTGGAAGCTCTAGGGAGGCTGGAGTTCTCCCCCCGGGCCGTTAGACGGTTCAGGGGTTCTTGAATCTCCAGTGTGGATTTTTGTTAGGGTTTTCGTTGACCATATAAGTTATCTTACTACATTCTGCTATTAGTCAGTGGGCCTCTCTTTGCTAAACCTAGTTCATCTCTGTGTTTGTCATTTCCTCTTACCTCACCGTTATTATTTGTGGGGGGCTTGTATCCTACTTTTGGGGTCCATTCTCTGGAGGCAAGAGAGGTCTTTGTTTTCCTCTTCCAGGGGTAGTTAGTCCTCCGGCTGGCGCGAGACATCTAGCGACCAACGTAGGCATGTTCCCCGGCTACTTCTAGTGTTGGCGTTAGGAGTAGATATATGGTCAATCCAGTTACCACTGCCCTATGAGCTGGATTTTTGTACTTCGCAGACTAGCTGATATCTCTGAGACCCTCGCCATTGGGGTCATAACAGGTCCCACCGTTGCACTGGGGTGTGGTGGTTTTCTTCAACTCCCGGGAAGGAAGGGGAGTTATCCAAGAGATTGGAGAACCGCTGCAGGTCCGCGTTGACCGGAGGGAAGTGGAGCCTTGCGGTGGGAAGTACGATGAGGACCACGATTTGGAACCCGGAGACGCTGTGACCTATACCCGGTGGCAGAGGGAGGCCGGCTGGATGGCCCGGGGCGTTCAGCCGTGCGCCATTCTCCAGGTTGCTGCTGGGACTCCGGAGGTCGAATCCACTGCGGAACAGGTGGCAGGATCCACCGCTGTGGACCACAAGAATGTCCCGACCCACCGTGTGCCTGTGGGTCGCGCCCGTTTTCGGCTGAGATGGGTAGCTCAGGAGGAGGCCACCTCCTGATCAGCCAGAACCTGAGTAAGCATAAATGCTTTACAGAATGTATATAGTTAACTGTTCGTCTTTTTGTGTTTCTCTGCTGCTATAACCCGACTAGGGTTATCTCTTAAAGGGATCCCTTAGTTGACCCGGGATCCCTATTTTTTTGCCTTTTTGATTGGTTCATCACTGTTTTAAAGACTACCGAATCATGGACGGTGAATGGTTCACAAACTGCTCTGTAAATAGTTCGCACCTTATTACAGGTGCCCCCTACTGGTTTTACAAGAACAAGAACTCTTTGCGAAGAAACTGTTCCTGGAAACAGTACAGGAGTTCCTGTCTTACACGAACTTGCAGCGGGAGAAGTTGCGCTACCTCCTAGAGACTTGGTTCCCTCTTAAAGGGAACGTTCACTAATAGCACTTAAAGTATAATGTTGCCTTAAGAGAAGTAGCAATAATGTTTATATGTAGAAGTAATATGTAGTTAGTTAGTTATAAGAAAATGTTTGATAATGTTGCTAGAGATTGAGGACAGGGAAGTGAACCCGTACGGGGTTAGATGGTGAGTCCTCCTAGGAGCCATAGAGAGATGGTTCAGTGTTCCTGTGTTAAGAAAAGAGGCAGTAGGCCTGGGCAGATAGACAGGCGGTCCTGCATAAGACAAATCAAGAAAAAAAAGTGTTGCACTTAGAAGAGAGAAGTGATAAAAGTTAATTTATATTTTAGGAGTTTTTATAGTAAGCCTTTAGTGGATTCAGCTTATACGTCCTTAGAGGCAGAGTTAAATTATTGTTCAGAATTTGCACTCAGTAGAATACCCGGCTGGGTAATAAAAGTTATTTATAGTGTGTTATTTAAAATATTTAACCATGTTTGTAACGTTCAAGAATCCTCACCTCCCATAAAGGGAAGCACTGTTATTTTCACTTATTACTTGTTTATTGCATGTCAAAATTTGTATGTCTTTTGCTGACATGTATTGTTGTTTTCTTCCCAGTCCAGGAGTACTGGATTTAGCCGGGGGGGAGTGCAGCGCCCCAGAGTCCTGGTCGTTGCAGTACTGATGCTCCGCCACTAAGGGGAGTGATGGTACGTCTGATGGCACTGAAGGAGTTCACCTGACCAGGTATCACAGGCACCAATACACTTCACAGTCTGGCCTCCAGGGGGAGCTAAGGGCGCTATGTATTAGGCCACTCCTCACAATCTGGTAAAACTGGGGGTTAGATAGAAAGTTAGACAGAAGCTGACTGGGTTGGAACCGAGCAACATCCTGTGGCAGAGGGTGTTGCAGGGGAAGATTCAGGGGGGTCCCTGTCAGGGGTGGGATCCTGACAGAGACCTAGCGAACAGAAAAGAACGTTAAGTAACCGCGCCTGCACTACATCGCGGCGGTATCTCAAGAAAGGACAAGAAGTGAGGTTTATTGTGAAGCAGTGAGAAACGAGATCGCAGCAATAAGGAGATAACACCAATAGGAGTCGTGCTGTAAGATCGAGGCAACATCCTATTGAGGCGCGTAGCCGGTGGCCAGAACGCCGAGGAAGTATTAGGCTCCAAGCAATACTTCAAACAGAGGCAGGACAGTTGATTTTAGGTTGGCTGTCTCACCAAAATCACCTAAGAAGACATAGGGGGCAACTGTGGGAGAGGGGCGACACTAGGGTCCCGGAAGAACTCCAGGCCTTCCCGTCATACGGGTGCATCCTATCCATATCATCTGGGGGACGGAGAAGAACATCAGAACAGACATAAGTTGTGGGAAATAACATCAGAAAGAGACACAACAGTTGTGAGGACTATCCCGTGGTGCTCAGCAGGGAAGTACTACAACACACAGGCGCTAGAAGGTAGGCACAGATTTCCACCTGCAAAGGGAACTCTGGAGGTGCCATCGGACCGGCCGGTCTCTTGCAGCCCTGTTAACCGTACTCTGGATTGAGGACCTTGAAGCCTTCAGTAAAGAGGTAAAGAGACTGCAACTCTGTGTCCTCGTTATTCATCGCGACCTGCACCACTCGCCACCACTTACAACTTTCATTGGACGCCCCTTAGCAGGGTCACGGACCGGGTCTAGCCACCGTGACAACCCCAGAACTGAGACAGAGAGGCCCGGTGCCGAGTGTCCCACGGCCCTGCGTCTGGGGGCGCTCCACGGACACTCCGGACGACGACGGCGACTGCCCACTCCCCACTGATCTAAACGGTTCAGGCACCAATTGTGACCCAAACCCCGACCTCGGGAGCCATGCCCCCACCGGTGATGCTGCCGCCCCGATCGCCACCCCACTTTCCAATCTACTCAAAAGTTGTGACACGCTAAGTGAAACATCACGCAACCCAGGCTCAACCGACCCACTCGAACCCCCTAACTACGTCGCCATCCCGCTGAACGCCTGCGTACCTCTAACCTCTGCAGACGCAACCACCCTAGGCAACATACTAGACATAGATTCACACTCACCGAGCTGCGCAGGTGCTGTGTCCCTGCCAGCCGTACGTCCTGAATCCAGACGGTCCCCGTCGCCATCTCGCTCGCTGTCAAAAACCAAGTCTTCAGCGCGGCTGTGCCTCCTCGTCACCAGCGGGGACCGGAGCGTCTGCTACGCTTCGCACCACCGTCCTCATCCTGGATCTGGACCGTGCCTGCTCCCCCAATCGTGCACTCCTGTCAGGCTCCCGACCTCTGGGCCTGCCAGGCAGTGTGTCCCCACTGCCTGCCGCACCTCCCATCCTGGGCTGGTTGTCAGGGCCCTGCTGCCGATTCTTCCCCCGCAGCACCGCGCCCGCCACATCCTTTGGCACGCGCTTCTGGTAGCAGGCCCCGAGCCTGGGGCCTCGCTAACGGGACCCAATGCACTGCCGCCGTCTGGGGCAGTGCCCGATGTTCCTGGCCTGCTCCTGCCCGGTAGCGCTGTCGCCATGCCGCCACGGTCATCCGCTCCTCTCACTGCAGTACCCCGGGCCCGAGATGCCGTCTGCCGCGATGCTGCCGGCCTGCCTTCCGGTGCGGCCCTCTCCACCGCTGCACTCCACTGACCGACACCTGCAGGCCGGCAAGGAGGATTCCTGCCAGAGGGGGCACAGCGGGGGGACGCTGCACCGCTGCACCCGGCCTCCACAGGGTCCCCGGAGGGGCTCCTAAGCCTGCACCTGCCGGGCATGCTCACCTCTGGCGACAGTCTCTGGGGAGGCCTCGACTGCCTGCTGCCCCTGCTGCTCGTGTCCTACACTCCTGCGTTTCCCAGCAGCAAAGCAAGCTGCTCCTCCAGCCATCCACCTCTTCTGGACCTTGCGACGTCCCTCAGGCGCCACACAAGAGCATCCACCGACTCCATGAGGTAAAGCTGCAAGCTGGGGGGGGGCCTGTTCTCTTCACTCTGGATTCCAGATAGCAACTGCCACTTTTCCCGCACTTTTCCCCTTATACCCACGCCCCCCCCACTAAAGTTCCTCCCTACGTTCCTCCTTCCACCCAATCATATTCCCCTGGCCCAACTTTTAAAAGATGCCTATGACCAAGCACAGTCATGGGGGACCTACATTGAGCTGTGCTTATTCCTGCCCCCTCCTGGAAGTGGAGGAGTGGACTCCCAACGCGTATCGCTGTTACAAGGACAGCTTCGTCAGGGGAAGTGGGTAAAGAGCTACCAATAAGATGTATAAATACGTGTATCCTTAATGCTAAGTGACGCCTGGTGTGTGTGGCTGGCAAGCCGGGAAGCGGACGTGGCGGCTCCTAGTGGAGTTAGACTACTTTCACATTAGCGTCGTGTGGCGCACGTCGCAATGCGTCGTTATGGAGAAAAAACGCATCCTGCAAAGTTGCCTGCAGGATGCGTTTTTTTCTCCATACACTTGCATTAGCGACGCATTGCGACGGATTGCCACACGTTGCATCCGTCGTGCGACGGATGCGTCGTGTTTTGGCGGACCGTCGGTACAAAAAAGTTACATGTAACTTTTTTTGTGCGTCGTGTCTGCCATTTTCGACCGCGCATGCGCGGCTGAAACTCCGCCCCCTCCTCCCTGGACATTACAATGGGGCAGCGGATGCGTTGAAAAACTGCATCCGCTGCCCACGTTGTGCTACATTAACACACTGTCCGTCGGGCCAACGGTTTGCGACGGCCCGTACCGACGGACTACTGTAGTGTGAAAGTAGCCTAATGCAAGCAGAAGTCTCTGCTGAAATGTGTCTAATGCGCACGCGCTATTCAAATGATCAGCGTGCCGCACGAGACAAAAAATATAGCGCGTGCGCGGCTCCCGGGAGTCAGGACAGCAAGAACACAGAGGTGAATAATACATGGAAAGTAAGAACACTAGAGAACCAAGATGGAACATGACAAATGCAAGAGATAAAAGAGAATATATATATATATATATATATATATATATATATATATATATATACATACATACAGTGGGGCAAAAAAGTATTTAGTCAGTCAGCAATAGTGCAAGTTCCACCACTTAAAAAGATGAGAGTCGTCTGTAATTTACATCATAGGTAGACCTCAACTATGGGAGACAAACTGAGACAAAAAAATCCAGAAAATCACATTGTCTGTTTTTTTATCATTTTATTTGCATATTATGGTGGAAAATAAGTATTTGGTCAGAAACAAAATTTAATCTCAATACTTTGTAATATATCCTTTGTTGGCAATGACAGAGGTCAAACGTTTTCTGTAAGTCTTCACAAGGTTGCCACACACTGTTGTTGGTATGTTGGCCCATTCCTCCATGCAGATCTCCTCTAGAGCAGTGATGTTTTTAGCTTTTCGCTTGGCAACACGGACTTTCAACTCCCTCCAAAGGTTTTCTATAGGGTTGAGATCTGGAGACTGGCTAGGCCACTCCAGGACCTTGAAATGCTTCTTACGAAGCCACTCCTTCGTTGCCCTGGCGGTGTGATTTGGATCATTGTCATGTTGAAAGACCCAGCCACATTTCATTTTCAATGCCCTTGCTGATGGAAGGAGGTTTGCACTCAAAATCTCACGATACATGGCCCCATTCATTCTTTCATGTACCCGGATCAGTCGTCCTGGCCCCTTTGCAGAGAAACAGCCCCAAAGCATGATGTTTCCACCACCATGCTTTACAGTAGGTATGGTGTTTGATGGATGCAACTCAGTATTCTTTTTCCTCCAAACACGACAAGTTGTGTTTCTACCAAACAGTTCCAGTTTGGTTTCATCAGACCATAGGACATTCTCCCAAAACTCCTCTGGATCATCCAAATGCTCTCTAGCAAACTTCAGACGGGCCCGGACATGTACTGGCTTAAGCAGTGGGACACGTCTGGCACTGCAGGATCTGAGTCCATGGTGGCGTAGTGTGTTACTTATGGTAGGCCTTGTTACATTGGTCCCAGCTCTCTGCAGTTCATTCACTAGGTCCCCCCGCGTGGTTTTGGGATTTTTGCTCACCGTTCTTGTGATCATTCTGACCCCACGGGGTGGGATTTTGCGTGGAGCCCCAGATCGAGGGAGATTATCAGTGGTCTTGAATGTCTTCCATTTTCGAATTATTGCTCCCACTGTTGATTTCTTCACTCCAAGCTGGTTGGCTATTGCAGATTCAGTCTTCCCAGCCTGGTGCAGGGCTACAATTTTGTTTCTGGTGTCCTTTGACAGCTCTTTGGTCTTCACCATAGTGGAGTTTGGAGTCAGACTGTTTGAGGGTGTGCACAGGTGTCTTTTTATACTGATAACAAGTTTAAACAGGTGCCATTACTACAGGTAATGAGTGGAGGAAAGAGGAGACTCTTAAAGAAGAAGTTACAGGTCTGTGAGAGCCAGAAATCTTGATTGTTTGTTTCTGACCAAATACTTATTTTCCACCATAATATGCAAATAAAATGATAGAAAACAGACAATGTGATTTTCTGGATTTTTTTGTCTCAGTTTGTCTCCCATAGTTGAGGTCTACCTATGATGTAAATTACAGACGCCTCTCATCTTTTTAAGTGGTGGAACTTGCACTATTGCTGACTGACTAAATACTTTTTTGCCCCACTGTATATATATATATATATATATATATATATATATATATATATATATATATATATATATATATATATATATATATATATATATATATATATATGAAATGAGAGCCAAATCGCACAAGGCAAAAAAGAGGGGGGGGGGGGGCGGGGTTGCGGGGGCGAAGGGGAAAACCCCCAAGGGAGAGGAAAGAAAAGGAGGGCCCCCAGGCTAATGTATAATGAAAAATATCTAGAAAATCTACCAGTTGGTACTTATAATTATTTGCACCCATAAGCCTGTACAAAAGTATGGAATCTGCCTGAGAGGTCAGGCGCCACTAAATGAAGGTGCCCATGTGCAGAGCTATAGAGGGTAGAGAGAATGTAAAAACACAAGGCAGGCAGACTGGCATGGCCAAAAAGCAAGAAGTACTATAGTAAGTGCCCATTACCTTATATATAGGTATGCAGTATGCCTGCAAAGACAGGCACCATTGTGTCAAGCTGACATCCGGCACTATGTGCCAGGATCGGTCACGGACCGCTCCTTGCACATTAACCCCCGGAACACTGCGATCAAACATGATCGCAGAGTTACGGGGGCGTAGAGAAGCATCGCTCAGGGAGGGGGCTCCCTGAGGGCCTCCCTGAGACCGTCGGTACAAGGCGATGTGCTCACCTTGTACCGAGCGTCTCCTCTCTGCAGGCACCGGATCCAAAATGGCCACGGGGCTACCTCCATGTCCTGCAGGGAGGTGGCTTACAATCACCTGCTCAGAGCAGGCGCCTGTAAGCCTGGAGCAGTGCACATCAGATCGCTAATCTGATACAGTGCTCTTCAAAGCGTCAGATCAGCGATCTCACTATATAGTGGTGTCCCCCCCTGGGACAATGTGATAATGTAAAAAAAAATAACATTTACATGTGTAAAAAAAATAAAAATAATAATTCCTAAATAAAGAAAAAAAATATATTGTTTCCATAAATACATTTCTTTATCTAAATAAAAAAAACAATAAAAGTACACATATTTAGTATTGCCGTGTCCGTAACGACCCCACCTATAAAACTGCACCACTAGTTAACCCCTTCAGTAATCACCGTAAAAAAAAAAAAACTAGGCAAAAACCAACTCTTTATTATCATACTGCCGAACAAAAAGTGAAATAACACATGATCAAAAAGACGGATATAAATAACCATGGTACCGCTGAAAACGTCATCTTGTCCCGCAAAAAACAAGCCACCATATAGCATCATCAGCAAAAAAATAAAAAAGTTATAGTCCTCAGAATAAAGCGATGCAAAAATATTTTTTCTATACAATAGTTTTTATCGTATAAAAGCGCCAAAACATAAAAAAAGATATAAATGAGGTATCGCTGTAATCGTACTGACCCGAAGAATAAAACTACTTTATCAATTTTACCAAACATGGAACTGTCTAAACGCCCCCACAAAAGAAATTCATGAATAGCTGGTTTTTGGTCATTCTGCCTCACAAAAATCGGAAAATGTTACCAATAAAAATGTCAACTCGTCCCACAAAAAAAAAAGACCTCACATGATTCTGTGCACCAAAATATGGAAAAATTATAGCTCTCAAAATGTGGAGACGCAAAAACTATTTTTTGCAATAAAAAGCGCCTTTCAGTGTGTGGCAGCTGCCAATCATAAAAATCCGCAAAAAAAAACCCTTCATGACCCCCCTAGTTAAGGAAAAATAATAAAATTAAAAAAATGTATTTATTTCCATTTTCCCATTAGGGTTAGGGCTAGGGCTAGGGTTAGGGTTAGGGCTAGGGTTAGGGCTAGGGTTAGGGCTAGGGCTAGGGTTAGGGCTAGGGTTAGGGTTAGGGTTAGGGTCAGGGCTAGGGTTAGGGTTGGGGCTAGGGTTAGGGTTGGGGCTACAGATAGGGATGGGGATAAAGTTAGGGTTAGGGTTGGGGCTAAAGTTAGGGTTAGGGCTACAGTTAGGGTTGGGGCTAAAGTTAGGGTTGGGGCTAAAGTTAGGGTTGGGGCTACAGTTAGGGTTGGGGCTACATTTACGGTTGGGATTAGGGTTGGGGTGTGTCAGGGTTAGGGGTGTGGTAAGGGTTATGGTTGGGATTAGGGTTTTGTGTTGGAGTTAGGGGTGTGGTTAGGGTTGGGATTAGGGTTAGGGGTGTGGTTGGGGTTAGGTGTGTGGTTGGGATTAGGGTTAGGGGTGTGTTTGGGTTAGGGTTTCAGTTACATTTGGGGGTTTCCACTGTTGAGGCAGATCAGGGCTCTCCAAACGCGACATGGCGTCCGATCTCAATTCCAGCCAATTCTGCGTTGAAAAAGTAAAACAGTGCTCCTTCCCTTCCGAGCTCTCCCGTGCACCCAAACAGGGGTTTACCCCAACATATGGGGTATCAGCGTACTCAGAACAAATTGCACAACAACTTTTGGGGTCCAATTTCTTCTCTTACCCTTGGGAAGATAAAGAATTTGTAAAAAAATATGATTTTTTTATTTTTACGGTTCTGCATTCTGAAGCACTTGGTTGCCCTTTCCAAAATGGTGTCACTTGTGGGGGGTTTAAATGTTTAGGCACATCAGTGGCTCTCCAAATGCAACATGGCGTCCCATCTCAATTCCAGTCAATTTTGCATTGAAAAGTCAAATGGCGCTCCTTCCCTTCCGAGCTCTGCCATGCGCCCAAACAGTAGTTTACCCCCACATATGGGGTATCGGCGTACTCAGAACAAATTGTACAACAACTTGTGGGGTCCATTTTCTTCTGTTACCCTTGGTAAAATAAAACAAATTGGAGCTGAAGTGAATTGTGTGTGAAAAATGTTCATTTTTTTTTAAACATTCCAAAAATTCCTGTGAAATACGTGAGGGGTAAATAAACTTCTTGACTGTGGTTTTGAGCACCTTGAGGGGTGCAGTTTTTAGAATGGTGTCACACTTGGTTATTTTGTATTAAATAGACCCCTCAAAATGACTTCAAATGTGATGTGGTCCCTAAAAAAAATGGTGTTGTAAAAATGAGAAATTGCTTGTCAACTTCTAACCCTTATAACTACCTAACAAAAAAAAAATGTTGGTTCCAAAATTATGCTGATGTAAAGTAGACATGTGGGAAATGTTACTTATTAAGTATTTTGTGTGATATATCTCTGTGATTTAAGGGCATAAAAATTCAAAGTTGGAAAATTGCGAAATTTTCACAATTTTTGCCAAATTTCCGTTTTTTTCACAAATAAACACAGGTAATATCAAAGAAATTTTATCACTATCATGAAGCCCAATATGTCACGAGAAAACAATGTCAGAATCACCGGGAACCCTTTAAGTGTTCCAGAGTTATAACCTCATAAATTTGCAATTTGCATATTTAAATTCCCAGAGGAGCATTGTACGGCAAATAAGCCTCCTTACCTTGACAAGCCAGAGATGGTATGTCACTCTCCATAAGGAGAAACGTTACCCCTTAGACCCCAGTCCAGAGCCTCTCACCTAGCCAAATCAGTTCTCATGCTTCGCACTGACGAGGGCCAACAGCCCGAAACACCGTGTCTGCGAATTGAGATACTGATTTGGCTTTTATCCTAAGTCATATTGCACGACTCGTTAAAGGGTTGATTGTGACTTGTAGGATCGCTACTTCCAACAGGTGGCGCTATAGAGTTAAGTCCCCTTTTTCTCAGAAGAGGCAATTTGCATATTTAAATTCCCAGAGGAGCATTGTACGGCAAATAAGCCTCCTTACCTTGACAAGCCAGAGATGGTATGTCACTCTCCATAAAGAGAAACGTTACCCCTTAGACCCCAGTCCAGAGCCTCTCACCTAGCCAAATCAGTTCTCATGCTTCGCACTGACGAGGGCCAACAGCCCGAAACACCGTGTCTGTGAATTGAGATACTGATTTGGCTTTTATCCTAAGTCATATTGCACGACTCGTTAAAGGGTTGATTGTGACTTGTAGGATCGCTACTTCCAACAGGTGGCGCTATAGAGTTAAGTCCTCTTTTTCTCAGAAGAGGCAATTTGCATACAACCTCATAAAGGGACAGTGGTCAGAATTGTAAAAATTGGCCCGGTCATTAACGTGCAAACCACCCTTGGGGCTTAAGGGGTTAATTTGTTTTAATACCTCAATGGGACCGATGAAGCCAGGCCCCAATTTGTAGGAAGGCATCTTCAGACAGATGTACTTAGAGGAGAGCCACACGTTATCCCCAGGCTGAAAGGTTGGAGCATTCAGGCATCTCTTATCGACATGCCTCTTCATGTTCAGTGACGCACGTTCTAAGGCGGTCTTGGTGTCTCTCCACATCTTAGCAAAAATCTCCGTGATGGTGTCAGCAGCTGGAATGCCCAAAGACCCAGGGATAGGAAGCGGAATACAGGGTTGGAGTCCAAACATAATCTTGAAAGGAGACTTAGTAGAAGACTCACTTACATGGTTGTTATAGGAAACTCCGCCCACGGTAGTAACTTCACCAAGTCATTGTGATGAAGTGACACAGGAACCCGGACACGATCTGATTGATCCTCTCCACTTGACCATTGGAATGAGGATGAGAAATCCAGCTCCACATTCATTGCTTTACAGATCACCCTCCAAAACTTCGAAGTGAACTGGACACCCCTGTCGGACACAATGTGGAGAGGAAACCCATGGAAATGAAAAACATGTTGAAAGAAGTAGTCGGCAAGCTCAGGAGCAGATGGAAGACCAGACAGAGGGGTAAAATGAGCTATCTTAGAGAAGCGGTCCACCACGTCCCATATAACGGAGCAGCCAGAAGAGATGGGGAGATCTGTAATAAAATCAATAGCAATGTCCTGCCAGGGAACTGAAGGAATGGGAAGAGGAAGAAGATGTCCGGACGGAAGATGCTTTGCAGTTTTGTTTCGGGCACAGGACGAGCAAGCCAAGACATACTCCAAAATGTCCTTATGCATGGTAGGCCACCAATAAAAATGGGAAATGAGTTGTGAAGTCTTACTCTGCCCAGCGTAACCGGATAATTTAGAAGAGTGACCCCACCTAACAACTCGTTCCTTGTCCAGGCTTTCTACCAAAGTCTTACCGGGAGGAATCCGAGACAGATTGACAGAGGCCACTGTCACCATTCGGGAGGGCTTGATGATGTTTTGAGGCAGAAAGGACCTAGAGAGGGTGTCGGCCTTGATGTTCTTGCTAGCATGATGAAAATGTAGAACAAAATTAAAACGAGCAAAAAACAGAGACCACCTGACCTGGGTTCAGCCTCTGTGCAGACTGGAGATAGGCGAGATTCTTATGGTCGGAATACATAACGACCTGGTGAACTGCTCCCTCGAGTAGATGATGCCACTCTTGAAGAGCCAGTTTGATGGCCATTAACTCCGGGTCGCCAATGGAATACTTTTTTTCGGAAGCGGAAAAAACCTTCGTGAAGAAGCCACAAGAGACCATATGCCCGGAGGAAGACTTCTGGGTAAGAACTGCTTCGGCGCCTGTGGAGGAGGCATCTACTTCAAGGAAGAATTGTTTATCAGCAATTGGCCAATGGAGCACTGGCACGGAAGAGAATTCTTTCTTTAGAGAGGTAAACGCCTCCTCTGCTTCAGGGGACCAATCCTTAGAATTGAAGCCTTTTTGGGTCAGAGCAGAGATGGGAGCCATGCGACATGAGAAATGTGGGATAAATTGACGAAAATAGTTAGCGAACCCCAGGAACCTTTGTATCACCTTAAGCTCAGTCGGGCAAGCCAATTTGAGAATAGAGGCTAACTTCTCAGGATCCAACTTCAGACCACTGGATGAGACAATGTAACCAAGAAAAGGCAGAGAGGATTGCTCGAAGACACACTTCTCAAACTTAGCGTACAGACTGTTCTCCCTGAGTCTCTGCAGAATCTGACGGACATTCCTCCGATGTATAGCCAAGTCAGGAGAGTAGATCAGGATGTCATCCAGGTAGACAACAACACAAGAATACAGCATGTAAATGTTGTTCACAAACTCTTGAAACACTGCAGGAGCATTGCTGAGCCCGAGCGGCATAACCTGATACTGATAGGCCGTCTTCCACTCGTCTCCCTAGCATATGCGAATCAGGTTGCAGGCTCCCTAAGATACAATTTGGTGAAGATCTTGGCCCCTCTGAGACGGTCAAACAACTCCGAAATAAGTGGCAATGGGTACTGATTTTTCACAGAGATCTGGTTTAAACCTCTATAGTCGATGCAGGGCCATAGAGATCCGTCCTTCTTTTTGACGAAAAAGAAACAGGCCCCCGTCAGAAAATAGGACTTCTGGATGAATCCTCTAGCCAGGTTCTCCTTGATGTACTCTGACATGGCTTGGGTCTCCGCCTGGGATAAAGGATAGATTCGACCCCGAGGAGGAGACGGCCCAGGGAGTAGGTCAATGGGGCAGTCATACGACTTGTGTGGTCTGCTTCCTCCTTATCGAAGACGTCGGCAAAGGACCACTAAGAAGATGGTAAACCCTGCAGGGCAGATGGTGCCACAGGATGGCAGACTGGAGGGACAGTTGCAAGACATCTATTGAAGCAGGAATCTCTCCAGCGCATTATTTCGCCAGTCCTCCAGTTCAACACAGGCTCATACGCTCGAAGCCAGGGTAAGCCTAGGAGCAAGGGGTGAGACAAGCCAGGTAACACATGAAAACAGACTCTTTCTGAGTGAGTCAAACCTACCCAAAGTTCCACTAGTACAGTCTGGACGGGCTCGGTCAGGGCTTTGCCATCCATGGAGGTCACCCGTACAAGGTTACGGAGGCGTCGGACAGGAATCCGGTAACGGTCCACCACGGCTTGTTGAATGAAATTCCCAGTGGACCCAGAATCCAGGTAACCTGACTCGGAAAAATTGACAGTGCCGAAGGACAACGACACAGTTGTTATCAGAGAAGGAGAGGAATGATCCTCACCTAGGGAAGCCTCTCCTACAGACCCTAGGCTCTGGACTTTTCCGGCCTCTCCGGACAAGAGCAAATCAAATGTTCATTACAACAGCAGTAAAAACATCTTCCTTGCGAGCAGCGCTCCTCCTGGCACTGCTTGACCGGGCTTACTCTGTCTACCTGCATGGTAGAACCCGTTGAACTGGGTGGGAGCTGCCAGGTAAGGTCCTTTACTAGATACGAAGCTGGGTGTCTGGAAGCCAGCAGCTGAGGTGGTCATAGCCTGAGCAGAGGCGGGCGGAACTGTAGATGCTGCAGAATTCAGGTGGGTAGACAAGTTCCATAGATATGTTATAATCTTCTCCTGCTGGTCTCTGAGGCTGGTGACTTCCTGATATAGCTCTGCGGCCGAAGGTGGTTGAGAGCCAGAGGGTTCCATGGCCTGAGCAATCTGTAATAAATGGAAACGGAGGCACAGATGGTGAAGTGCACATTCGTTTATTGAGCTAATTGTGAAACCATAGGGCCACTACCTGGGGGGCTCCAAAGGGGGCGTGATTAAGCGAGCCCTGGACTATTGTAGTAAGACCCCTCAAACAGGGCCAGAATGGAAAGCCCGGGAGACGCAAGGTACTACCTCCAGTTAGACCTCAGGTACGTGGTAGCTGTCTCGGCTGGACTTGTGGGCAGGCAGGTGGAACAAGTAGCCAGGCAGGAGACAAGCAGCACAAGCAGGTAGCAGGCGAAGTTCCAGGTGTCATGGAAGCACAGAGGACACACTGAGGAAACAAACAGTGTTAACGAAATGCAAGCAGAGCAAACACGCAGGCGCGGGCAACTTGAAAACTAGCAACAGGAAACACTTGTTGCTCAGACACCTCCCTAAGGGCAGAGGTGCCTGAAGTAGTACGAGACACTCACACATTGGCTGACACATAATTAGGAAATAGCGTGCTGTCTCAATAAGAGACCGGGAGTGCGCGCGCACCCTTAGTGGCGTGCTTGGAGGCCTGTGGGACGTGCGCCACATTCCGGCAGCACGGGCTTGCTGGAAATGGAACGGAGGTGCTACACCTTTGTTCTGAGTACTCAGCAGAGCCGCTTGGGTGTCCTTGAAGTCAGTGGAGACCGAGGCAGTGGATAGCGAGATCTGAAGGAGAGAAAGGAAAAGCGATAGTAAGATGCACTGGAGATTGGTCTTGGGACAGGACATCTAGCAGTATGACCCTGAGTTCGCAAGTCAGAAAGGTAATGGGCCAGGATGGAACAGGGAATGTGAGATGGAGAGTGCCCCAGGCAGGAGTTTCAAGGAGTCAGCAAGCAGAGATAATAAGTATTAGCCATAGTTTCAAACTAGTTCCCCTAAAGGAAAGGAGGATGCAAAATTGCAGGTTGAAGTATAAAACTCTCACTTACTTGACAATGGTACCGTTATTGAGGACCGGAGAGACTCCCAAAGTACTGAGCTGGGTGGTGGTGAAGGTAGAGAGTGAGACACCTACAGAAGGAGCTTCTTTACACACTGCTTTCCATGTTCTAAAAGAAACGTTTGTGAAGTTTTGCACCCGCTAGCTATTGTACGTAGTTTCCGCCTAGTTACTGTTCAGTTAAAAACTGTTTATTGTTGGCTGGTGGTCTCCCTCATTGAACCTCTCAACACCTGGCTCTGTCCAGCTGAAGTCACCGGCATCATGCCGCCTGCAAGGGTGTAGTGCTCCCGTGGACGAAGCCCACATACCCAGCCAGGATCTCCATCTTCAGCGTACTGGACTGTCATGAAGTTGGAAAGGTACAAGGCCTGCGGTCTGATGGCGAAGTGCGGTCGGGTGGTTTGGCGGAGAAAGTCACCTGGGTCCTGGATGGAGAGCAAACAACAGAAGCAAAGCCTCTCAATCCAGCCTGGTTTGCAGCCTGAGTAAGGGCCCAGAAGGACTTGGGTCTGAAAAATGCTTAAAGGAATCGGAAGCTGGAAAGGATCACTTTGTGCTCGTTGCACTCCTTGTGTCTGGAGGAAGCAATTTAGGATTTCAGAAAAGCAAAAACCCAGTGGATCTATAATCCACCTGTCTGGGACTTCTATAGCTTCCTAGCAAAGGATGGCTTGATCCATTGTTTCTACATTTTTGTTGCATTTGCTGCACTTTCCCCCTACTGGATTGGAAGGTGTTGAAGTGGCTGGAGGGTCCTACAGCCTCAGTGAAAGACTGATCCTAATCCAGAATGAATGTTGCCCCTAAAGGACTGTGTCCCTGTCCTAAGGAGTGATGATGGAACGATGGACTGTGCTCTTGCTGTGTGGATTCTCTGCAAAGAGAGAGACTTTGCTGTTTTTTGTCCCAAGGCCCTTGCCAAGAAGGGCCAGATCAACCCAAAGGACTGATGCCGGATTAATAGGACTTGGTTAGTTGCAGTTCCAGGGTTCTAACTGAGTAAGATCGGGTCAGTGTGCTCTGAGTAGAAGAGAACAATTATATTGTTTATCACCCGTTGTGTGGTGTGGTGTTTGATGTCTTTCAGGTCCTGGATGGCCGAGGACGGCTATCGATAAAGAAGCTCACACACCCTGCCATGACCCCATCTTCAGATAGTGTGCCGGAGCGCGAAAAACGAGTACCTCGCTCATGTCTGCCGCCTAGTGCCACAGTACATATATACAATAGAATAACTACTATAAAACTGTCACTATGCACATACTAAAACTGTGCCCCTATATATAATTATATGTATACTATAATACTGCTCATTTGTACAAGAATATAATCACTGTATTAACTACTCTAATACTACACTCTATACAAAAATATATCTACTATAACACTCCCCCTTGGACAAGACAATATCTACTATACTACTGCCCCCTATGTATAAGAATATAGCTACTATAATACTGCCCCAAAGTACAAGAACATAACTAATATAATACTGCTCCAAAGTACAAGAATATAACTACTATTATACTGCTCTTATATACAAGAATATAACTACTACTAGATGGTGGCCCGATTCTAACGCATCGGGTATTCTAGAATATGTATGTATGTATGTATGTATGTAAGTATGTATATAGAAGCCGTTGAAGTCCTGGCCCTGTGCGCGGTGCAGGCGTCAGCTTCCGGTCCCAGGGTGTGATGACGTCGCGGTCACATGACCTTGACGACCGCAGGCGGCAGCTTCCGGTCCCAGGATGGCATGCCAGAAGGAGCTTCCATGACGTCACGGTCATGTGACCGCGACGTGATCACAGGCCCTGCGAGAAGGACCTTCCATGATGTCACGGTCATGTGACAGCGACGTCATGGAAGGTCCTACTCGCAGGGCCTGTGATCACGTCGCGGTCACATGACCGTAACGTCATGGAAGGTCCTTCTGGCATACCATCCTGGGACCGGAAGCTGCCGCTTGCATGGAGAGGTCACCGTAGCGAGGATAGGAGTGCGAAAGGCGGCGGATGGTGAGTATAGCAGGTTTTCTTTTTTTTTAAATTATTTTTAACATGACATATTTTTACTATTGATTCTGCATAGGCAGCGTCAATAGTAAATAGTTGGTGACACACAGGGTTAATAGCAGCGGTAATGGAGTGCGTTACACCGTGGCCCGTTACCGCTGCCATTAACCCTGTGTGAGCGGTGACTGGAGGGGAAGGGGATTATGGAGCGGGCGCCGGGCAGTGATTGCTGGGGAGTAGGGGAGGGACTAATCGGACTGTGGCCATCGCTGATTGGTCGCGGCAGCCATGACAGGCAGCTGCAGAGACCAATCAGTGACTTGGATTCCATGACAGACAGAGGCCGCGACCAATAAATATCCGGGACAGACAGACAGAAGTACCCTTTAGAGACGCGGGATTTCCATTATGACATCATCGTCGCCATGCTGTGCCCGTCGCTGATTGGTCGAGGCCTGGCGGCCTCGACCAATCAGCAAATGAATAAACGTTACAGACAGACAGACAGACAGACGGAAAAACCCTTAGACAATTTTATATATAGATAATACTGCCCCCTGTATACAAGAATATAACTACTATAATACAGCCCCCTATGTACAAGAATATAACTACTATAATACTGCCCCCTCTATACAAGAATATAACTATTATAATATTGCTCCCTATGCACAATAACAAAACTACTATAATACTACTCCCTATGTACAAGAATATAACTAATACTGCTCCTATGTACAAGAATACAACTACTATAATACTGCCCCCTGTATACAAGAATATAACTACTATAACACTGCTCCCTATGCACTATAACAAAACTACTATAATACAGCCTCCTATGTATAATAACATACATAATATAATATTGCCCCATTTACATGAATATAGCAACTGTTAGTATTTACTAAATTTGCCTAAATTTAACTAAAGGAAAAAGCAACAGCTACTTATTATTAAGTGACTGAAGGCGCATAGTTTGGATTGGATCTAGTAGTTTATTCTACTTCAACTTGAAGCTAATAATTAATTAACCCTTAGGCAGCTCAGAAACAAAGTTTATTGGCTCACTGCAGATACTAAGGCATGACTGTTTATTAAACAGAAGTATTCAAACAGCTGAGGATGATTGTGAACAGCTGTTAAAAGCTATCCAGCCCTTTGTGCTTCTATAAACAGTATCACATACCATGAGCTTAGATACAGCACCTCAGAAGTTAGTGTTACATGTTACATACCTGAGACTATGTCAGGAACCAACATAGATTGTGGTCATTATACTAAAACTATATTCTGCAAAAATAGATTTAATCTGCTACTGCCACCTAGTGTTGGAATAGATTTATTACACTATTGAACTATTGGACTTGGACAAAGATATAAAGAGAATCAATTAATGTTGGTGTTTCATTCCAGTATTAAACAATGACCACTTTCACTAACATTTGGTAAACTTAATAGGTGATTAATAAATTTGATAAATCTTGCACCAGAAAATTAAACCTTTGAATGCTAGGAGATGCTGTAGATTACTGCAATAATTTACACTAAGTTGTGACAAATTATTGCAAATCTGCCAAGCCACTGTTAGCCATGGATGCAAGAGGTGCAATTTTTATGTTTAAAATGGTCTTGTGACAAATGTTGCAATTTTTTCTTCTAGAATTCAGCCCTTGATAACTTTTCCCCTCTGTCTGCTGTGGAGCGCCCCCACAGTCGCAGGGCCGAGGGGTACCTGGTACCGGGCCTCTCTGTCTCGGTTCTGGGATTGTCACGGTGGCTAGGCCCGGTCCGTGACCCTGCTGAGGGGCGTCCAGTAAAAGCTGAGAGTGGTAATGTGTGGTGCAGGGTGCGATGAATAACGAGGACACAGGGTTGCAGTCTCTTTACCTCTTTACTGAAGGCTTCAAGGTCCTCAATCCAGAGTACGGTTAACAGGGCTGTCTGAGACTGGCCGGTCCGATGGCACCTCCAGAGTTCCCTTTACAGGTGGAAATCTGTGCCTTCCTTCTAGCGCTTGTGTGTTGTAGTCTTCCCTGCTTAGCACCACGGGATAGTCCTCACAACTGTTGTGTCTGTTTCTGAAGTTCCCTCACAACTGATTCTGATGTTCTTCTCCGTCCCCCAGATGATATGGGTAGGACGCACCCGTATGACGGGTAGGCCTGGAGTTCTTCTGGGACCCTAGAGTCGCCCCTCTCCAACTGTTGCCCCCTATGTCTGCTTAGGTGATTTAGGTGAGACAGCCCGCCAATAACTGACTGTCCTGCCGTAGGTTTGAAGTAAGGCCTGGAGCTCAATACTTCCTCGGCGTTTCCGGCCACCGGCTACGCGCCTCAGTAGGATGTTGCCTCGGTCTTACAGCACGACTCCTACTGGTGTTATCTCCTTGTTGCGTTGATCTCGTTTCTCACTCTTCATAATAAACCTCGCTTCTTGTCCTTTCTTGGGGTACCGCCGCAATGAAGTGCAGGCTCGGTCCCGTAACGTTCTTTCTGTTCGCTAGGCCTCTGTCAGGATCCCACCCCTGACAGGGACCCCCCTGAATCTTCCCCTGCAACACCCTCTGCCACAGGATATTGCCTGGTTCCAACCCAGTCAGCTTTCTGTCTAACTTCCTATCTATCCCCCAGTTTTACCAGACTGTGAGGAGTGGCCTAATACATAGCACCCTTAGCTCCCCCTGGAGGCCAGACTGTGAAGTGGATTGGTGTCTGTGATACCTGGTCAGGTGAACTCCTTCAGTGCCATCAGACGTACCAACACTCCCCTTAGCGGCGGAGCATCAACACTGCAACGACCAGGACTCTGGGGCGCTGCACTCCCCCCCGGTTAAATCCAGTACTCCTGGACTGGGAAGAAAACAACAATACATGTCAGCAAAAAGACATACAATTTTTAGAAATGCAAAAACAAGTAAATTTTAACAGAGCTTCCCTTTATGGGAGGTGAGAACACTTGAACGTTACAAACATGGTTAAATATTTTAAATAACATACGATAAATAACTTCTATTACCCAACCGGGTATTCTACTTAGTGCAATCACTGAACAATAATTTAACTTTGCCTCTAAGGACGTATAAGCTGAATCCACTAAAGGCTTACTCATAAAACACTACAATGTTAATCAACTTTTCTTCATTCTCCAACTTTACATTCACAGGACCGCCTGTCTATTCGCCCCAGGCCTACTGCTTCTCGCTCTTTTGCAGGACCGCCTCGTTCCTCGTCTGGGCCTACTGCCTTTCTCTTTCTATACACAGTATAGGACTTATCAACTTTCTCTCAGCACAAGATCACTGAGCCATCTCTGTATGGCTCCTAGGAGGACTCACCAACTAACCCCGTACGGGTTCACTTCCTGTCCTCATTCTCTAGCACACTATTAAACATTTCCTACAATCAACTAACTAACTACATATAACTTTTACATATAAGCATTATTACTACTTCTTTTAAGGCATCATTATACTTCAAGTGCTATTGATGAACGTTCCCTTTAAGAGAGAACCAAGTCTCTTGGAGGTAGTGCAACTTCTCAAGCTGCAAGTTCGTGTAAGGCAGGGACTCCTGTACTGTTTCCAGGAACAGTTTTCTTCACAAAGAGTCCTTTTTCTTGTAAAACCAGTAGGGGGCACCTTTAAGAAGGTGCAAACTATTTACAATAAGTTTGTAATCATGCAGTGTTCATGATCCAGCAGTTCTTTCAACAGTGATAAACGAAAACAAAACGGCAAAAATAGGGATCCCGGGTAAACTAAGGGATCCCTTTAAGAGTTAACCCTAGCCGGGTTGTAGCAGCAGAGAAACACATGGAAAGACAAACAGTTAACTATATACATTTTGTAAAGCATTTATGCTTACTCAGGTTCTGGCTGATCTGGAGGTGGCCTCCTCCCGGGCCTCACCCGGCAAACGGCCCGTGATGGTATAGAAAGGCCTGATCCTCGTCCAGGCAGCGGCACCACTCCTCTCTGGGCCACCTTCCTCGACCGGGAACGGGCGCGACCCTTAGATGCACTGTGGGCCGGGATATCCTGGGGTTCCGCGGTGGCGGGTTCCGCTGCCTTTTCTGCAGGGGGTTCGTCCTCTGGCGTTCCGGCAGCAGCCTGGAGAGTGACGCACCGCTGAACTCCCCGAGCCATGCAGCCGACCTCCCTCCTCCATCGGGTATAGGTCACTGCGTCTCCAGGCTCTAAATCGCGGTCTTTGTCATACCTTCCACCGCAGGGCTCCACTTCCCTCCGGTCAACACGGACCTGCAGCGGCTCTCCAATTTCCTGGATGACTCCTCTGCCCTCTCGGGAATTAAAGAACACCACTACACCCCAGTGTGACGGGGGAACCTCCTCAGCACCCGTTAGGTCGATCTGGACCGCAGGTTGGGGCCTATTCCGCCACGCCGTCATCAGGCGCCGCAGGTGTTCTGCCTCCGGCAGGATCCCCAGGCCCTGTGCCTGCAGCTCGCACTCTGCCGCGGCCGGGATGGAGGAAGCAAGGGACACCGGAGATAGGCGGACCGCCGTAGGCTGGCCCAGCCGAGCGGTCACACGAGCGTCGGCCTCCCGGCGGCGTGCTATCTGCCGGGCCTCAGCTGCAGCCACACACTCCTCAGACGGCGGCCAGTTGGTTCTGCCCAGCGGTAGCTCCGTGAGGACCAGTCCCTGCAACGATGGCGAGTCTGGGGCTGTGATGGGTAGTGCAGCCTCATGCTGGGTCGGGTCGTCCCCATGCGGTGCTTCCGACGTCGCCATCTTTGCCTCCTCCTCGGTATCTTCTTCCCGCGCTCTTTCGTGGGTGGCCCCGTCTCCATGGTCTCCACCCTCCAAAGAGAATAAGGAGGCGGACATCAGCTGCTGACGGACACCAAAAATAAAAAATTGGAAGTCAGGCCGCACCCTAAATTAATAATGTCTCTATGGACAACAGGGTGCCCCTCCACACCAGGGGATCCATCCCAGTATAAAGTCCAAATGCAAAAGAAGAAACGGACAGCACCACAGCAATTGTGACAGAACAGCTTACGTGTTTATTCTGCCATCTGCAACGTTTCGGTCCTGAGACCTTTATCAAGCATAGTGAAAAGACCATATAACCACCATTATATACCATCTGACCCAACCCATCAATTAACTAGTAACCAATGGGGTAGCCATGTGCAATTAGAAAAAACAACATTAAATATAACAGACTATACACAATAAAAAACAATAACCAATAACCAGCCCTCTGTATATACTAACTACTAACATAGTTCAACCTACTCTGATCGTTCTCTACTATTGAATTGCGCCCATAAATCCACATAAACATCCCCAGAGTCCATGGTGTAAACACCAATCGCACCAATCAGAGCATAGCATCAGTGATTGCCATGGCAGCATGGGAGTGTTCATAGCGGTAACAGTCCAATCAATTCTCCAGCTCTCGCATCATGTGACCGCCACCTCCCCAGCATGCAATGTTCAGCAGTCCACCAATCCAAGGAGTGATTTCCCGACGTGTCATCTCCAATGAGTACGCCCACTCATGTCCATCACTGTGCGCACGTCATCGGCTTACAGGAGTCTTATGTGCATGTCACAGATCCGAAATTACAACACCACACCAGGATCAAGGGTGCGCAGGACAGGAACGTTCATCGCCGCCCACATGTCCATGACATCATCGGTTTGCAGGAGTCTTGTGCGCATGTCGCAGATCCGATATAGCAGCAGCACAGAGAAAACAAAAACAAATCTGCCATAGGTGTGCATGACAGGAGCGCTCTCTCAGCATTCCTTCTCTCCAAGTCGCAGTCTGACCATATAAATAAAAAACTCCCAATTGTATTCTTTCATTCCAGGTCCATATTGTGCAGCAAAACCAATCGGGTATTAATTCCCAGCCAGTCTCCCATGCTGGTACTTGCCCAGCCTCAAGCTGCTTAGCATTTGCAATCTGACGAGGGCAGGCACATTCAGCTTTGAGTGGCCATGAGAGTTAATCAACTCCTGCACAAATATATCAAATTCAGGCTCACCAACATGGACCTGAAATAAAAGACAGCAGATAAAAAGGAAACAACCATCCTGAAATATTACCATTATAACAATGCCCATATTCATGGAAGGGACGGTATATATAGAAGGATCAGGGACACACTTATACCAACAGTAGCAAAACATAGTAGCAGCATACTCTACTTATGGCTATCACAAAAAAAATTTTTTAGAGATAATTCTTGTACATTTATGTATACACCATCCAAATGAAGAGGACTGTTATTACTACCACCCTTATTGCAATAGCAACATAAGATGGTACATAAAAGGTTAAAAACAAAATTATACCAATCAGGAACTACAGTGAACTATATACTGCTACAAGAGACAACTTTGTGGATAATCAATATTTAGACCCCTGGGATAAAGGGTGTCGAGCTCATATATCCATTTTAGCTCTTTTTTCTTAAGGAAAGAGACACGATCACCACCCCATCTTAATATAGGTACATCATCAATAACGCGATATCTGAGTTGAGTGACCGAATGTCCCATTTCATGAAAATGCCTAGGAACTGGAAGGTCAACGAGCTTCGTTCTTATAGTACTTTTATGTTTTGAAATTCTCGCTTTAACTTCCATCGTGGTCTCCCCTACATAGTAGAGACCACAGGGGCAGCTCAGGATATAGACCACAAAACTACTTTTGCACGTATAGCGTTTCCGTATCATATATTCTTTCCCCATATGGGGATGACAAAACACTGCCCCTTTAATCAGGTTATTACAGCACGCACATCCGAGACAGGGAAAATTACCCAGGCTCGGACGGCTCATCCTCAGGATACAGAAATACTTAGACTGGGCGGCCATTGTCTTTCGCGCTTTCCAGCTTGTCTACGCCCACTCCACGCCCTTCTTCTTCTCCTGCGCTCTCCTTAGCGCTGTAATGGCGACGGTTTTGGCGGGAGCTTCCGGCGGCAAGTGGCAATACACAGTCTTTGCAATAAGTCACAGTCCAAGCACAATAAATCACAGTTCCAAGGCACACATGACCTGATTCTTCAGGCTTAAGTAGATCCTGTTCGTGACGCCAAGTTGGAGCGCCCCCACAGTCGCAGGGCCGAGGGGTACCCGGTACCGGGCCTCTCTGTCTCGGTTCTAGGATTGTCACGGTGGCTAGACCCGGTCCGTGACCCTGCTGAGGGGTGTCCAGTAAAAGCTGAGAGTGGTAATGTGTGGTGCAGGGTGCGTTGAATAATGAGGACACAGGGTTGCAAGAGACCGGCCGGTCCGATGGCACCTCCAGAGTTCCCTTTACAGGTGGAAATCTGTGCCTTCCTTCTTGCGCTTGTGTGTTGTAGTCCTTTCCTGCTGAGCACCACGGGATAGTCCTCATAACTGTTGTGTCTGTTTCTGAAGTTCCCTCACAACTGATTCTGATGTTCTTCTCCGTCCCCCAGATGATATGGCTAGGACGCACCCGTATGACGGGTAGGCCTGGAGTTCTTCTGGGACCCTAGAGTCGCCCCTCTCCAACTGTTGCCCCCTATGTCTGCTTAGGTGATTTAGGTGAGATAGCCCGCCTATAACTGACTGTCCTGCCTGTTGTGAATTCCGTTCTTGAACTCCCTCCTGTGGTCATGAATGATACTTCGGCGAGTTCTGTCCGTGGACTCCCTCTGGTGGCTGTGAGTGGAACTGCTGGTTCTGAGGTTGCTCCCTCAGCTGCCCTCGTTTGCGGCTAGGCTGGCTTCTCTATTTAACTCCACTCAGATCGTTACTCCATGCCAGCTGTCAATGTATTAGCACTGGTTCAGATCTCTCTCGGATCTTTCTGATGACCTGTCTACTCCAGCGAAGCTAAGTCCCTTGTTGTTCATTTTGTCCTGAATATATTTCTTAGTACTTGCTAAGTTCTAGTCCAGCTTGCTAACATGATATTGCCTTGCTAGCTGGAAGCTCTGGGTTGCAGAGTGGCACCTCCGCACCGTGAGTCGGTGTGGGGGTCTTTTTGCACACTCTGCGTGGCTTTTTGTAGCTTTTTGTGCTGGCCGCATAGATCCCTTTCCTATCCTCAGTCTATCTAGTAAGTCTGGCCTCCTTTGCTGAAACCTGTTTCATCCCTGTGTTTGTGACTTTCCTCTTAACTCACAGTTAATATATGTGGGGGGCTGCCTTTACATTTTGGGGAATTTCTCTGAGGCAAGGTAAGGCTTATTTTCCTATCTTTAGGGGTAGTTAGCTCTTAGGCTGTGAAGAGGCGTCTAGGGAGAGTTAGGTTCGCTCCACAGCTATTTCTAGTGTGTGTGTTATACGATTAGGATTTGCGGTCAGCAGAGTTCCCACTTCCCAGAGCTCGTCCTGTCTTCTAGTTTAACCATCAGGTCATTCCAGGTGCACCTAACCACCAGGTCCATAACACCTGCCGTAGGTTTGAAGTAAGGCCTGGAGCTCAATACTTCCTCGGCGTTTCCGGCCACCGGCTACGCGCCTCAGTAGGATGTTGCCTCGGTCTTACAGCACGACTCCTACTGGTGTTATCTCCTTGTTGCGTTGATCTCGTTTCTCACTCTTCACAACAAACCTCGCTTCTTGTCCTTTCCTGGGGTACCGCCGCAATGAAGTGCAGGCGCGGTCCCGTAACGTTCTTTCTGTTCGCTAGGCCTCTGTCAGGATCCCACCCCTGACAGGGACCCCCCTGAATCTTCCCCTGCAACACCCTCTGCCACAGGATGTTGCCTGGTTCCAACCCAGTCAGCTTTCTGTCTAACTTCCTATCTAACCCCCAGTTTTACCAGACTGTGAGGAGTGGCCTAATACATAGCACCCTTAGCTCCCCCTGGAGGCCAGACTGTGAAGTGTATTGGTGTCTGCGATACATGGTCAGGTGAACTCCTTCAGTGCCATGAGACGTACCAACACTCCCCTTAGCGGCGGAGCATCAGTACTGCAATGACCAGAACTCTGGGGCGCTGCAGCTGCACTGTATTTAAATGAAAAATATCTAAACAAAGTCTGATTACTGACAACGCCTGGTTATTGATTGGCTAGTGTGAATTATGCCGCAAGGCAAGCAACTTTCAGAAGCCCTCAGAAGATGTGTTATAGAGATTCATGAAACTGGAAAAAGCTGCAATATACATTGGTGGACTAAAATCCCTCTAGTAGTGGCCGGCCTGTTAATATTAGCCCAGGAGCACAAAGGGCAACTTTTAAAGAGTCAAGTAAAAAATCCAAAATGTAACAGCAAAAGTCTGTACAAATTTAAAAAACCCTGTTTATGTGTCCACTATAATGATATGTACACATGTCGTCCATTTTAGTGAATTCTGCCTGGAATCCACTTGAAAAGTTACTGCAAAAATGCCCCGTAAAATGAACATAGTGCACAACAATGTCAAAACGACCCTGCTGTGCACGTTTCTTCTTATGTTAATTCTTTCAACTACTTCAGGTTTTGGAAAACCTGAAATGTTAAAAAGAAGTGGCATGTCCATAGTCTAGACTCTAGAGTCTAGAGTATAGAGTGAAAGTGAATACCTCCCAACCGTCCCGGATCCAGAGGGCAATCCCGATTTTGAGAGTCTGCCCCGCTGTCACGGGTGGGATCTTACTTTTCCCGCACTGTAGAGCCACATACCTCCACCCGCAGAGCCGCACACGACATATATGGCAGCTCTGTGCGCAAAGGACCTGTGATGAGGTCACAGGAGGGGAGGAGTCAAGGGTCACATGATCAAGGGCCTCCGTGTATGCAGGTCTCTGCTGTGCTGTCATGGTGCTGGATGAGGGTAAGTTTATGTGTAGGGTGAGGAGGGGTTTACAGTGTGGATGTAGCAGAGCTTTCTGTGTACGAGGTGTATGGAGTGAAGCTGTGTGTGTACGAGGTGAACGGAGCACAGCCGTGTGTGTATGAGGTGTGCGGAGCGGAGACGTGTGTGTACGAGGGGTACAGAGTGGAGCCGGGTGTGTACGAGGTGTATGAAGTAGAGCTGTGTGTGTATGAGGTGTATGGAGCGGAGCCGTGTGTGTATGAGTTGTATGGAGCGGAGCTGTGTGTGTATGAGGTGTACGGAGCGGAGCCGGGTGTGTATGAGGTGTATGGAGCGGAGCCGGGTGTGTACGAGGTGTACAGAGCCAAGCCGTGTGTGTACGAGGTGTACAGAGCAGAGCCGTGTGTGTGTACGGAGCGGAGTCGCGTATGCATAACTCCCAACAAAGCATCATGTGGGGCTATTATACAGTATTGAGCATCATGTTGGGCCATTATACAGTATTGAGCATCATGTGGGCCATTATACAGTATTGAGCATCATGTGGACCATTATACAGTATTGAGCATCATGTGTGGCCATTATACAGTATGGAGCATCATGTGTGGCCATTATACAGTATGGATCACTGTGTGGCCATTAACAGTATTGAGCATCATGTGGGGCCATTATACAGTATTGAGCATCATGTGGGGCCATTATACAGTATTGAGCATTATGTATGGCCATTATACAGTATTGAGCAACATGTGGGGCCATTATACAGTATGGAGCATCATGTGGGGCCATTATACAGTATTGAGCATCATGTGTGGCCATTATACAGTATTGAGCATCATGTGGGGCCATTATACAGTATTGAGCATCATGTGTGTCCATTATACAGTATTGAGCGTCATGTGTGGCTATTATACAGTATTAAGCATCATGTGTGGCCATTATACAGTATTGAGCATCATGTGTGGCCATATTTTTTTGCTTATAATTAATGTTTATGAAACAGTGTGATCAGCAGTGCTAAATGGGTGTGGTTGGGGCATGGATATGGGTGTGACTAGTTGAGAAATGGGTGTGGTCAGAGGTGTGGCCTAAAATTTGCCGCTAGCGCGCCACAAACTTTGTCCCTCTTTGCTTTCTTCAAAAGTTGGGAGGTATGGTGAAAGCCAGGGGTCGGCTTTGCCAGGGAAAACTCAGCGGCTATGTCGGCATCTAAATGACGCTGCGTGGATATAGCCTTAGAAGAGTGGTGTTCATAGCAAGAAATCTCAAATGAAGCCACTGTTGTAAAAAAAAACAATTGTTGCCTGTGTTAAGTTTGTTCCAAGTCAAACAAATATATTTCACAATTATTCTGGGAAAAAGTTCTAAAGACAAATGAGACAAAAGTGGAACATCTTAAAGGGAACCTGTCAGCAGGATTGTGCACAGTAACTACAGTGTCAGGTCGGCGCCGTTATACTGATTACAATGATACCTGGTGATAAAATCCGTCTTGTGGTTGTTGCTTAATCTTTGTCAGTTTTGAGTTAATGATAAACTCATGCTCCGGATTTCATCAAGCAAGGTATCACGGCCCCGACCTAACACTGTCTGTAGGTTAGTGTGCACAATCCTGCTGACAGGTTCCCTTTAAGAAAAACAAAATTAAGATTTTGGAGTGGCCTAGTCAATGTCCTGACCTTAATCCGATTGGATTGAGCTGCTGTGGCATGACCTTTAAAAAGGTGGTTCATACACGGAAACCCTCCAATGTGGCTGAATTACAACAATTCTGAAAGATGAGTGGCCAAAATTCCTCCAGTGTTGTAAAAGACTCATTGCCAGTTATCGCAAACACTTGATTGCAATTCTTGCTGCTGTGGGCGGCCCAACCATTTATTAGGTTTAGGCATACCTCCCAACTTTTGAAGAAGGCAAAGAGGGACAAAGGTTGCGGCGTGCGCACCGCACCACGGATAATTTTAGGCCACACCCCATTTCACAACTAGTCACACCCATATCTACACCCCAACCACACCCATTTAGCACTGTTGATCACACTGTTTCATAAACAATAAATATAAACAAAAAATATGTCCACACAGTGCTTCATACTGTATAATCGCCACACATGATGCTCCATACTGTATAATGGCCTCACATGATGCTCCATACTGTATAATGGCCTCACATGATGCCCCATACTGTATAATGTCCCCACATAGTGCTCCATACTGTATAATGGCCTCACATGATGCTCCATACTGTATAATGGCCACACATGATGCTCCATACTGTATAATGGGTACACAGTGCTCCATACTGTATAATGGCCCTACATGATGCTCAATACTGTATAATGGCCACACAGTGCTCCATACTGTATAATGGCCACACAGTGCTCCATACAGTATAATGGCCTCACATAGTGCTACATACTGTATAATGTCCCCACATAGTGCTGTGTACTGTATAATGGCCTCACATGATGCTCCATACTGTATAATGGCCCCACATAGTGCTCCATACTGTATAATGGGCTCACATGATGCTCCATACTGTATAATGGCCCCACATGATGCTGCCTACTGTATAATGGCCCCGCATGATGCTCCGTACTGTATAATGGCCTCACATTATGCGCCACACTGTATAGTAGCCTCACATGATGTTCCATACTGTATAATGGCCTGACATGATGCTCCATACTGTATGATGGCCACACAGTGCTCCATACTGTATAATGACCACACAGTGCTCCATACTGTGTAATGGCCCTACATGATTCTCAATACTGTATAATGGCCACACAGTGCTCCATCCAGTATAATGGTCACACATAGTGCTCCATATTGTATAATGGCCCCACATAGTGATCCATACTGTATAATAATAATAATTAATAATAATTTTTATTTATATAGCGCCAACATATTCCACAGCACTTTACATTTAAGCGGGGACATGTACAGACAAATTCAATACAAGTTAAGACAATTTAAACAGTGACGTTAGGAGTGAAGTCCCTGCTCGCAAGCTTACAATCTACAAGGAAATGGGGGGGACACAATATGTGAATAGTGCTTGTTATTTCAGGTCTGGCAATTATAATAAATATCCCTATTTCATATAAAGCTGCATGATCCGGTCATCAGCCCGTGTGTTTAAGTGCAATAGTCAAGTACCAAGTGCAGTTATCATGTGCATGGAGGGCGTGGAGACAGATGAATAGTAGGGTGCAGATTTAGAATAATATTTGGAAGGAGGGAACAGGGCAAAGTTAGTTTACTGAGTAGTTGATGTGGTAGGCTTGTTTGAAGAGATGGGTTTTTTAAGCGCGCTTGAATAGGTCGGGGCTAGGTATCAGTCTGATTGTCTGGGGAAGTGCATTCCAGAGAGCTGGCGCAGCACGAGAGAAGTCTTGGAGACGGAGGTGCGAGGTTCGGATTACGGGGGATGTTAGCCTTAGGTCATTTGTACAGAGGGCACGTGTAGGGCGATAGACAGATGAGAGAGGAGATATAAGGCGGTGCAGAACTGTGGAGGGCTTTGTGGGTGAGAGAGATGAGTTTATACTGGACCCTGTAGCGAATGGGTAGCCAGTGTAATGACTGGTACAAGATGGAGGCATCGGTGAAGCCTTTGGACAGAAATGGCCTCACATGATGCTCCATACTCTATAATGTCCCCACATAGTGCTCCATACTGTATAATGGCCTCACATGATGCTCCATACTGTATAATGGCCACACATGATGCTCCATACTGTAAAATGGCCACACAGTGCTCCATACTGTATAATGGCCACACAGTGCTCCATACTGTATAATGGCCCAACATGATGCTCAATACTGTATAATGGCCACACAGTGCTCCATACTGTATAATGGCCACACATAGTGCTCCAAATTGTATAATGGCCTCATATAGTGCTACAAACTGTATAATGTCCCCACATAGTGCTCCGTACTGTACAATGGCCTCACACGTATTGTATAATGGCCCCACATGATGCTGCATACAACCCTATCCACAAACCTATCACTAACACACCCCTAACCCTAATCCCAACCCTAACCACAAATCTAACCCTAACACACCCCTAACCCTAATCCCAACCCTAACCCCAACCCTAACCACAACCCTAACTTTAGCCCCAACCCTAACCCTAATTTTAGCCCCAACCCTAACCCTATCTTTATCCCAACTCCAGGGGGCACTCACCAGGGCAGAGGGCAATCAGCGGGGCAGGGGGGTGATCAGTGGCATAGGGGGTGATCATTAGGGCGATTAGTGGGGTGGGGGGTGATCAGCGGGGGCAGGATGGGGCTGTCAGGCGCAGGGGGAGAGGAGATGCAGCAGCAGATGGAGATGGAAGCAGAGATGGAGCAGGCAGCAGCAGGGAGGGTGATCAGGGGGGCAGGGGGTGATCACTGGGGCAGAGGGGAGGGAGCAGGGGTTGGGGGATGAATCGGATGGCGGAGGGCAGCAGAGGGGAGTACAGGATTGCAGATGGCGGTCAGGCGGTGGTCAGGCGGCGGCAGCAGTCAGGCGGCGATCAGGCGGTGGTGGGAGCAGTGCAGCAGAAGGGACCTTGCTCTGCAGCTCCCGGGATCAGGATGGAGAGCGAGGGCTGCCGTATTTCACTCCGCCCCTCCACATCTGATTGGAGGCATAGCGTCACATGGACGCTAACTCCAATCAGATCTGGGGGTGGTGACAAAAAGGTTACCAGAGTGATTGTAGCCACAGGGGGGCAAAGCCAACCCCTGGGCTCAACTAGAATTCCTCCTGTACCTGCAGGTCAGGTGACATTTCAGTTACCCTGGTCACCTAACCCACAGGAACGCAATCGGACTTTCATGATGCCTACATGACGTCACAGGTCGGGAAGGGGTTTTAAAGCGGCAGTACATTTAGTCTGAGGCGATGCAGGAAAAGGAGGATCCCGGCCGTGACTGCCGGACAGAGTCACAAAATCGGGACTGTCCCGCTGGATCCGGGACGGTTGGGAGTTATGGGTTTAAGGGACAATCACTTTTTCACTAAGGTTTGGATTTCTTTTTCTCTTAATAATAAAGACCTTCATTTAAAAACTGCATTTTGTGTTTACTTGCGTTATCTTTGTCTAACATTTACAGGAAGAGGGCAAACACGTCTTCACACAACTGTGTGTGTGTATATATATATATATATATATATATATATATATATATATATATATACACTCACCGGCCACTTTATTAGGTACACCTGTCCAACTTCTTGTTAACACTTAATTTCTAATCAGCCAATCACATGGCGGCAACTCAGTGCATTTAGGCATGTAGACATGGTCAAGACAATCTCCTGCAGTTCAAACCGAGCATCAGTATGGGGAAGAAAGGTGATTTGAGTGCCTTTGAACGTGGCATGGTTGTTGGTGCCAGAAGGGCTGGTCTGAGTATTTCAGAAACTGCTGATCTACTGGGATTTTCACGCACAACCATCTCTAGGGTTTACAGAGAATGGTCCGAAAAAGAAAAAAAATCCAGTGAGCGGCAGTTCTGTGGGCGGAAATGCCTTGTTGATGCCAGAGGTCAGAGGAGAATGGGCAGACTGGTTCGAGCTGATAGAAAGGCAACAGTGACTCAAATCGCCACCCGTTACAACCAAGGTAGGCCTAAGAGCATCTCTGAACGCACAGTGCGTCGAACTTTGAGGCAGATGGGCTACAGCAGCAGAAGACCACACCGGGTACCACTCCTTTCAGCTAAGAACAGGAAACTGAGGCTACAATTTGTACAAGCTCATCGAAATTGGACAGTAGAAGATTGGAAAAACGTTGCTTGGTCTGATGAGTCTCGATTTCTGCTGCGACATTCGGATGGTAGGGTCAGAATTTGGCGTAAACAACATGAAAGCATGGATCCATCCTGCCTTGTATGGAGCATCTTTGGGATGTGCAGCCGACAAATCTGCGGCAACTGTGTGATGCCATCATGTCAATATGGACCAAAATCTCTGAGGAATGCTTCCAGCACCTTGTTGAATCTATGCCACGAAGAATTGAGGCAGTTCTGAAGGCAAAAGGGGGTCCAACCCGTTACTAGCATGGTGTACCTAATAAAGTGGCCGGTGAGTGTATATACTAGATGGTGGCCCGATTCTAACGCATCAGGTATTCTAGAATATGTATGTATGTATATAGCAGCCACATAGTATATAGCACAGGCCACGTAGTATATAGGAGTACTATGTGGCCTGTGGTATATATACCATGTGGCTGCTATATACATACATATTGTAGAATACCCGATGCGTTAATATAGGCCACGCAGTAAATAACACAGCCCATGTAGTACATAACACAGCCCACACAGTATATAGCAGACACGCAGTATATAGCAGACATGCAGTATATAGCGGACAAGCAGTATATAACACAGCCCACATAGTATGTAACACTGGCCACATAATATATAACACAACCCACGTAATATATAGCACAGCCCACATAGTATCTAACAGTGGCCACGTAGTATATAGCACACAGTATAGAACACAGCCACATAGTATATAACACTGCCCACATAGTATATAACAGCCATGTAGTATATAACGCAGTCCATGCAGTATAGAACACAGCCCACATAGTATCTAACACTGGCCAGGTAGTATATAGCAGCCACGTGGTGGCACCATATCCCTGTTAAAAAAATAAAATAGTTATATACTCACCCGCCGGGATCCAACGTAGATCCAGTGAACCTCTGGTGATGTGTGCGTGGCTGCCGCCATCTTTCGTTCCCAGGATGCATTGTGAAATTACCCAGATCACTTAGCGGTCTCGCGAGACCGCTAAGTCTTCTGGGTAATTTCGCAATGCATCTCTGGGAATGGAAGCTGGCGGCAGGCGCGAGCTCATCGTCGGACTACAGAAGGTGAGAATAGCAGGTTTTTTGTTTTTTTATTATTTTTAACATTAGGTCTTTTTACTATTGATGCTGCATAGGCAGCATCAATAGTAAAAACTTGGTCACACAGGGTTAATAGCGGCGGTAAAGGAGTGAGTTACCCGCGGCATAACGCGGTCCGTTACCACTGGCATTAACCCTGTGTTAGCGGTGACTGGAGGGGATTATGGAGTGGGCACTGACTGCGGGGAGTATGGAGCGGGCGCCGGGCACTGACTGCAGGTGAGTAGGGAGGGACTAATCGGACTGTGGCCGTCGCAGATTGGTTGCGGCAGCCATGACAGGTAGCTGGCGAGACCAATCAGCGACTTGGATTTCCATGACAGACAGAGGCCGCGACCAATGAATATCCGTGACAGACAGACAGAAGGACAGACAGACGGAAGTGACCTTTATACAACTATATAGTAGATATATATAAACTAAAAATTGGCATGTGCATATCTATTCACCCCTTTTGCTATGAAGCTCTAAAAGTTTCATGAGTGACAGTAAATCCTCCAGTGTGCAATGTGAGTTTCACATGGTTTGTCAGTATATACACAGCTTTTCTGAAAGGCCACAGAGACCGCAATACCAATTAGCAAGATGCACTACTAACCAAACAACAGCATGAAGACCAAGGAGATCTCAAATCAACTCAGCAACAATGTTGTTGAGAAGTACAAGTCAAGATTAGGTTATAAAAAAATCCCAATCTCCGATGATCCCTGAAGCACTATCAAATCCAATATCATCAAATGGAAAAAACATGGTACCACAACAAACCTGCCAAGAGAGGGCCGCCCACAAAAACTCAGATAGACAGCATAGAGACAATAGGTAACCCTGAAGGAGCTTCAGAATTCCCAAAAAGAGACTGAAGTATCTGTACATGCAACCACAACAAGCCATGCGCTCCATAGAGGTGCCCTTCACGGAAGAGTGGGCAGAAAAAAAGCCTTTACTATCACACAATAATTGTATGGCTCGTTTTGAGTTTGCAATGGGAGATTCCCAAAATGTTTGGAAGAAGGTGCTGTGATCAGAGGAAACCAAAATTGAACTTTTTGGCCACCAAGGAAAACGCTATGTCTGGCGCTATACCAATACAACTCATCACCCCAAGAACACGATCCCCACAGTGAAACATGGTGGTGGCAACATTATGCTGTGGGGATGCTTTTCAACACCTGAACAGGGAAAACGGTCCAAGACTAGTGGAAGATGGGTGGTGCGAAATACAGTGATATTCTTAAGCAAAACCTGTTTTGAGATTTGAGACTGGGATTTGAGACTGGGATGGAGGTTCACCTTCCAACAAGACAATGGTTTACGGGGAAACATGTAAATGTTTTGAAGTGGCCTAGTTAAAGCCCAGACCTTAATTTTATTGAGAATCTGTGGTCAGACTTGAAGATTTCTGTCCACCAGAGGAAACCATCTAACTTGAAGGACCTGGAGCAGTTTTGCCTTGAAGAAAGGGCAAAAATCCCACTGGCAAGATGTGGAAAGCTCATAGAGAATTATCCAAAGAGTCTTGCAGCTGTAATTGCCGAAAAAGAAGGCTCTACAAAGAACTGAGAACTGAGTTCCCGCAAATCGCAGTACTAGTACGGCGGCACGATCGCGCGGCCTCACGCTGTGCGCAGCGGCGATCGCGTGCGGGTGTCATCTGTATATGACAGCTGACACCCCGCAGCAATGCCCACGATCGGCGCTAGCGCCGAACGTGGGCATTTAACCCCTCTGATGCCGCTGTCGGTAGTGAAGCGTCATAGGGGGGCATCGCGCAGGGACGGGGGCTCCCTGCGCTCTCCCACCGGAACAACGCGATGCGATCACGTTGGTCCGGTGTTCTGGAAGAAGTCCCCGGATCCAAGATGGCCGCGGGGCTCGTTCCGGGTCCTGAAGTGAGGTGGCTAGCCGGAGCCTGCTCAGAGCAGGCGCCGGAAAGCCTCCTGCACTGCCTGTCAGATCGCTGATCTGACACAGTGCTATGCAAAGTGTCAGATCAGCGATCTGATCTAATATAGTGATGTCCCACCCTGGGACAATGTTAGAAAGTAAAAAAAAAAAAAATCCCCAAATAAAGAAAAAAAAAAATTCCCAATAAATCCATTTATTTATGTAAATAATAATAAAAAACAATAAAAGTACACATATTTGGTATCGCCGAGTCCGTAACGACCCACTCTATAAAACTATCCCACTAGTTAACCCTTTCAGTGAACACCGCAAAAAAAAACCGAGGCAAAAAACAACGCTTTATTATCATATCGGCGAACAAAAAGTGGAATAACACGCGATCAAAAAGACGGATATAAATAAACATGGTACCGCTGAAAACGTCATCTTGTCCCGCAAAAAAAAAGCTGCCATACAGCATCATCAGCAAAAAGATAAAAAAGTTATAGCTCTCAGAATAAAGCGATGCAAAAACAATTATTTTTTATATAAAATAGTTTTTATTGTGTAAAAGCGCCAAAGCATAAAAAAATGATATAAATGAGGTATCGCTGTAATCGTACTGACCTGAAGAATAAAGCTGCTTTATCAATTTTGCCTCACGTGGAACGGTATAAACGCCCCCCCTAAAAGAAATTCAGGAATTGCTGGCTTTTGTTCACTCTGCCTCCCAAAAATCGGAATAGAAAGCAATCAAAAAATGTCATGTGCCCGAAAATGGTACCAATAAGAACGTCAACTCGTCCTGCAAAAAACAAGACCTCACATGACTCTGTGGGCCAAATTTGGATAAATTATAGCTCTCAAAAGATGGTGATGCATAACTATTTTTTGCAGTAAAAAGCGTCTTTTATTGTGTGACAGCTGCCAATCATAAAAATCCCCCCAAAAAATGCTATAAAAGTAAATCAAACCCTCTTTCATCACCCCCTTAGTTAGGGAAAAATAATACAATTTTAAAAAATGTATTTATTTCCATTTTCCCATTACGGTTAGGGTTAGGGTTGCGGCTAAAGCTAGGGTTGAGGTTAGGGCTAGGGTTAGGGCTAAGGTTAGAGCTAGGGTTAGGGTTGTGTTTAGGGTTGTGGTTGGGGTTGGGGATAGGGTTAGGGTTGGTGTTAAAGTTAGGGTTGGGGTCAGGGTTAGGGTTGGGGCTAAAGTTAGGGTTGGGGCTAAAGTTAGGGTTAGGGTTGGGGCTAAAGTTAGGGTTTGGATTACATTTACGGTTGGGATTAGGGTTGGGATTAGGGTTAGGGGTGTGGTTAGGGTTATGGTTGGGATTAGGGTTAGGGGTGTGTTTGGGTTAGGGTTTCAGTTAGAATTGGGGGGTTTCCACTGTTTAGGCACATCAGGGGCTCTCCAAACGAGACATGGCGTCCGATCTCAATTCCAGCCAATTCTGCATTGAAAAACTAAAACAGTGCTCCTTCCCTTCCGAGATCTCCCGTGCGCCCAAACAGGGGTTTATCCCCACATATGGAGTATCAGCGTATTCAGGACAAACTGGACAACAAATTTTCCAATTTCTTTTGTTACCCTTGGGAAAATACAAAACCGGGGGCTAAAAAATAATTTTTGTGGAAAAAAAATATATTTTTTATTTTCACGGCTCTGCGTTATAAACTGTAGTGAAACACTTGGGGGTTCAAAGTTCTCACAACACATCTAGATAAGTTCCTTGGGGGTCTAGTTTCCAATATGGGGTCACTTGTGGGGGGTTTCTACTGTTTAGGTACATCAGGGGCTCTGCAAATGCAACGTGACGCCTGCAGACCAATCCATCTAAGTCTGCATTCCAAACAGTGTTCCTTCCCTTCCGAGCTCTGCTGTGCATCCAAACAGTGGTTCCCCCCCACATGTGGGCTATCAGCGTACTCAGGACAAATTGGACAACTTTTGCGGTCCAATTTCTCCTGTTACCCTTGGGAAAAAAAATTGTGGGCTAAAAGATCATTTTGTGGAAAGAAAAAATTATTTTTTAACTTTCACGGCTCTACATTCTAAACTTTAGTGAAACAATTGGGGGTTAAAAGTGCTCACCACACATCTAGCTCCATCAAGTTCCTTATGGGGTCTTCTTTCCAAAATGGGGTCACTTGTGGGGGGTTTCCACTGTTTAGGTACATCAGGGACTCTCCAAACGCGACATGGGTTCCAATCTCAATTCCAGTTAATTTTGCATTGAAAAGTCAAACGGCGCTCCTTCCCTTCCAAGCTCTGCCATGCGCTCAAACAGTGGTTTACCTCCATTTATGAGGTATCGGCGCACTCAAGACAAATTGAACAACAACTTTGGTCCAATATGTCCTGCTACCCTTGGGAAGATAAAAAATTGGGGCGAAAAGATCATTTTTTGTGAAAAAAATATGATTTTTTTTTACGGCTCTACATTATAAACTTCTGTGAAGCACTTGGAGGTTCAAAGTGCTCACCCCACATCTAGATTAGTTCCTTAGGGGGTCTACTTTCCAAAATGGTGTCACTTGTGGGTGGGTTCCACTGTTTAGGCACATCAGGGGCTCTCCAAAGACGACATGGTGTCCGATCTCAATTCCAGCCAATTTTGCATTGAAAAGTCAAACGGCGCTCCTTCCCTTCCGAGCTCTGCCATGCACCCAAACAATGGTTTACCCCCACACACGGGGTATCACCGTACTCAAGACAAATTTCACAACAACTTTTGGGGTCCAATTTGTCCTGTTACCCTTGGGAAAATAAAAAATTTGCGGCAAAAAGATCATTTTTGTGAAAAAAATATGATTTTTTTTTTTACAGCTCTACATTATAAACTTCTGTGAAGCACTTGGAGGTTCAAAGTGCTCACCACACATATAGATTAGTTCCTTAGGGGGTCTACTTTCCAAAATGGTGTCACAAGTTGAAAACAGGCTTTGGGGTGAAGGGGTTAAGGGGAGTATAGTTATGAACACTGAAGTTTTCAGTAATTTTGTCCTATTTGTTGTTTGATTCAAAATAAAAATAAAAACAAATGTTCACAGTTGTAGGTATGTTCTTTACATGAACTGATCCAAACCCTAAAAAAAAACCAGTGCTGTTCCAGGTTGTTAGGTAGCAAAACACAAAAAAACTCCAAGGTGGTGAATACTTTCAGTAGCCATTGTATATGTATATATACAGTTGTGTTCAAAAGTTTACATACCCCGACATAATTTTTACTTTCTTGGCCTTTTTTTTCAGAGAAAATGAATGACAACACCAAAACTTTTTCACCACTCATGGTTAGTGGTTGGGTGAAGCCATTTATTGTCAAACTGCTGTGTTTTCTCTTTTTAAATCATAATGACAACCCAAAACATCCAAATGACCCTGATCAAAAGTTCACATACCCTGGTGATTTTGGCCTGATAACATGCACTGAAGTTGACACAAATGGGTTTGAATGGCTACTACAGGTGTACTACGTTACCAATGTACTACTAACCCTTTAACTTTTATAAGAGAGTGTTGGACCTGTTTTCAATCTTATATTGTACATCAATGGAAGAATAATTTGGATCTGAAATATTGTGCATTGTGTACATAAAGCCTGTGATTATCATCAGTAAGCAATACTGCATGTCCAATTGCAAACACTTAGGACCTTAAAATGAACCGCAGGAAAGTTTAATATTAAAACAAGTTACTCTCCATTTCTATTTTTTAATAAGTGCATGCAGAGCTGGGGTTGGCCATCAGATGGCAGCATGATATTTGCATTGCATTTCATGACATTTTTGTCATCTTACCCTAAAAGCAAGCAATGGACATTTCCTCCTGTTACTGTTGTGGGTAATGTGTGACTGCCACTGTTATGCGGACCCTATGGCTGTCGCTGGTATGGGTACATAATCATGTCCCATGATTTAGGAATCATACAGACAGTATTGTATTATCATTGTTTTGTTGTTATGCTGCCTTGCAATACGGTTTGCTTCTTTTAGAAATTGACCTCCCTCTCTCCATGTGACTGTGAAGTATCTCTGATGTCAGTGTAGAAGGGGGCCAGGGCCGTAGTCGTGGCTGAGCTACTCAGGCTTTGTATGCCCTGGCATCCCACCACATAAAAATCAGATTCCACTTTAAGCTTAATTGTGTTCCCATTTGCTTCAGGGTTATTCTCAGTCGCTTCTGAATAAAAAGACACATAGTCCAATTGCAATTCAAAATGGGTAACTTTACTTGACACACTTTGCAGCACATCCTTGTCAGTAACAATCTCAACATCAATGTCCATACAGTTCACATCCTGTACTTTCCCTGTACTCCACTCCATGTCCTCACGTACATTACAGGGTGATAGCGCCTTATGCGGTATCGCAGCATCCTCCTTGTGTAGACTCACTATGTGTGAGGATTCACTCGTCCGTTTTGCACCGGACCTTAGAGCTTCAGCCCAAGCAATGACCTGCCACATGGTGAAAAATCTGCGCCCTGTACATCTTCCGGACCACTTCCTCTCCTCAGCTTCCCACTGCTGAAACGCTGCTGCTGAAGACTGTCCTTCTGTCCCTACAGGACTCTGAATGGCTGAGTTCTCTTCTTTATTGGTATTGGTATAAGGCATTGTGCTGTGTATGGTGGTCATTTGTTCTCTGATAATAATTAGAAGATTCTTTATTTCCATTACAGATTAAATACTTTGTACACAGCAGCAAGAATGCACTTACCGGGGGTTTCCTGGGTTTCCTGTGAAAAACATAATCACCTCTCCACAGGATAATCGATAACGTATTGACCGGTGGGGGTCTGACTACTTGGATCCAATCGGCAGAATGTGGAACTTTTTATCCCCATTAGACTGGAGTGGCATGTACAACTCAATCACCCATCCATTCATTCCCTCAGTGGCTGCACTTGTTTTTTTCTGGAAGCCTCAAAGAGAATGAATGGAGCTGCGGTAAGACATCCCACATGCTGCTCCATTTTAAAATGGGGATAAGTGTCCTGTCAATGATAAAACTTCCTCATTCTTCTGATCGGTGCAGTTTCTAATGGTCGGATCTAAGTGATCACCTATCCTATGGAGCTTATGGATCGGTGATAACTTGTTTTAACCATAGAACCTTTAATGTAAAATACCGTAATTGTACATCCCAGTTATGGGGACACACAGTAGATGTGCAGGAGCCCCCTGTGTTTTACAGTCGATGGTCCATGATAATCAGGATAACTACTGACAGATATTTGCATATAGCTGTAGGGTGGGCCCCTAGAGTCCATTCCCCTGGTGGGCCCCAGACATCCCTGGTTATAGGAACAATATAACTGTCACTGCTATGGGGGAACTGTGTCTGGCACTATTATAAGGACACTGGAGTTGTAATGGTTAACACGGTTATCAGAGCAATATGAATGTTAAGGTGCCCAAATACATTATACTAATGTCAGCTGACACCACCAGTATCAGCGGATCCATCCAACAGTCTGATGGTGTCAGAGGAGAGAGGGAACCGGCATGGCTGCTGCTCTATTTGTTCACTCTGTGAGAAGACTGCAGAGAATTTGTGTAGTGACTCTCTCATAGAGAGCGCATGGAAGAGTGAAAAAGGTGGAAAGGCGTACTTTAAAGTAACATTGCAAGTGATAGGAATAAAATAAATGTCCTCTCACTCACTGTTAGTACAACACCAATATAGATTTGGTGCAATTATAGATCTCCATGTCCACTCATCACTCCTGCAGAACATATCCCAGTCTCATATCGGGAGATTAGTGAAGAAGCCAGATGTCTAAGTGTCACTGGCAGACACAGACAGAAAAGGGCCCCTGTGCAATAATAGTATTCGGGCCCTTCGCAGCCCAATAGTTAATCATAAGGCACAATTCCACCTGCTTTTGAGGTGGAAATAGGTCCCCTTACCTCTGGGGCCACTGTGTGGCCTCACAGGTTGCAATAATATGTCCTCCCCTGGTAGGTGTAACCAACACCAACTGCGATGGGCGTCCAAGTGTGATCTTTGTCCAGAGAATAAAACTATCATGAACAAGGAGAGTATATAGAAATTGATACTTTATTGGGATAAAACTGCAACGTGTTTCAATAAACTCAGGAATCTTCCTGATTAAAAATACAGACATAAAAATACATGTGTTTGATTTTAAATAATGTATAAACCAACTAATCCCTGACACGTGTTTCGTGGTGTTTGCACCTCTTCAGTGCAGAGCCAGCGATTGCGTAAGAACACAGAAGCACTCAACTCCGAGTGTTACTTACACAATTAGATACTGTATTAGACAAACAGCTTTTTATTATGATTTGGCCTTAATCTCATTGCTGTTAAAATATCAGTGATTCAACCAAAAACAGTACGAGGACAGTTTTTGTTTTAATTCAGTTGTGCTTTGGGGTATGTGCCCACGATCAGTAAACAATGCGTTTTGGACGCTTTGTAATTATGCAGTGTCCAGATGTTACTGCATAGTGGATGGGATTTCAAGAAATCCCATGTCCACTATGCGTCCAGAGACATCCGCCGCTCACCTGTGGAGACGGACATGCGGTGCGTCTCTCCAGACCGCAGCATGTCAATAATGATTCTTCTTGTAGAATGAGACAGCCGGGCCAGTGGACGAGAGCACCCACTATCCCTGGGTCTCTTCAGCCCTACTTCCACAGGTGTGGTTGTTCTACAACATCTACACATGATTGAATAACTGGTGCACATCAAGGTAAACTTTTGATGTGCACCAATTATTTAAACATTTCTAGATGTGACAAAATGGGAAACAATTTTATGGCTCAATTCAGCAAAATGTCACCAGTAGGGTTGAGCGACTTTCATTTTTTTAAGATCGAGTCGGGTTTTGGGAAACCCGATTTTGTCCAGAGTCGAGTCGAGTGCAGTCGGCCGATTGTCACTAAAAGTCGGGGATCGACCGAAACACGAAACCCAATGCAAGTCAATGGGGAAGCATAGTCGGCAGTGAGTGGAGGCCAGGAAAACACCTACAGTGCCCATTTTAATGCCAAAAACATCCATTCTTGTTTCTGAAGCTTGTCAATCTTAATTAACTTTATAATAATAGTTGAGCATTGGAACTTGGGGGTCATTTGGCAAAAGTTGTTGGGGGTAGGGCTGGTTCAAGGTTTTAATGGGCCCAGGAAACGTGGACTACGTCACGGCGGTGGAGCAGGGAGAGGTAAGTATTTCAACGTTGCAAGTGCTGTGATCCTGAGCAAGCAGGGGGGGCCCACTCGTTCGCATTGGCACTGGCACAGGGCCCCTCAAAGTATGGTGGTGTGTTTGCATGGCGGGGGCGCCTCCCACCAGCAGCGACACTTTTGCGTACTCTGAGGGGCCCTGTGCCAGTGACGTCGCCAACGAGTATGCCCCCCCCCACCTGATGAAGGAACCTGCACTTTCATCTGCACCTTCCTCTTTGTCCCTGTGTAAGGTGGTATAACATGCGGGAAGGGGAACCTTACTTTCAGCAGGGTCAGATTCTGGCTGTGTAGAGTGCAAGGGGAATGTAGTGGTCTAGGTCAATGTACCAGCAGACTCATCTAGCAGTGGCTGGGCAATGGGCAGGATGAGGAGGAAACAGATATAGGGCCAAAGAATAAATTAGGCTAAATGCAGTTCAAAATTGGTAACAGGACTAAACAGGCGGCATTGCTTTGTTCAGTGGAGTAGCAAACCCAAGAGCAGCAAACACTTTTTCAAGGGCCCAACCACACCAGTAGGCCAAATGCAGTTTAATATCTGATACTATAGGCCAAAAGCCAGAAGGTAGAAGCTCAGCTTTATTCAGTTGAGGACAACACTAGGCAGGGGCAGACACCGTTAGTAGGCCCTAAACACCAATTTTTTTTTTATTTAAAAACAGCACTTAATGAGAGCCAGAAGGTTGAAGCTCAGCTGTATTCAGTTGAGGACAAACACCAGGCAGGGGCAGACACCGTTAGTAGGCCCTAAACACCATTTTTTAAAAACACAGCACTTAATGAGAGCCAGAAGGTAGAAGCTCAGCTGTATTCAGTTGAGGACAAACACCAGGGAGCAGCAAACAGAGGTATTAGGCCCCATCCAGCAATTAAAAAAAAAAAAAAAGCTTAATAAGAACCAGAAGGTAGAAGCTCAGCTTTATTCAGTTGAGAACAACACCAGGCAGGGGCAGACACCGTTAGTAGGCCGGAACCACCATTTTTTTTAAAAACAGCAGTTAATCAGAGCCAGAAGGTAGAAGCTCAGCTTTATTCAGTTGAGGACAACACCAGGCAGGGGCAGACACCATTAGTAGGCCGGAACCACCATTTTTTTTAAAAACAGCAGTTAATCAGAGCCAGAAGGTAGAAGCTCAGCTTTATTCAGTTGAGGACAACACCAGGCAGGGGCAGACACCGTTAGTAGGCCCTAAACACCAATTTTTTTTATTTAAAAACAGCACTTAATGAGAGCCAGAAGGTTGAAGCTCAGCTGTATTCAGTTGAGGACAAACACCAGGCAGGGGCAGACACCGTTAGTAGGCCCTAAACACCATTTTTTAAAAACACAGCACTTAATGAGAGCCAGAAGGTAGAAGCTCAGCTGTATTCAGTTGAGGACAAACACCAGGGAGCAGCAAACAGAGGTATTAGGCCCCATCCAGCAATTAAAAAAAAAAAAAAAAAAAAGCTTAGTAAGAACCAGAAGGTAGAAGCTCAGCTTTATTCAGTTGAGGACAACACCAGGCAGGGGCAGACACCATTAGTAGGCCGGAACCACCATTTTTTTTAAAAACAGCAGTTAATCAGAGCCAGAAGGTAGAAGCTCAGCTTTATTCAGTTGAGGACAACTTGAATTAGGGGCTGCAGACAGACTTAGCAGGCTGTCCCCTGTGTGGACCATGCATCCAATACATTAACCCATCGAGCCACAAAGGACACGTAACCTTCCGTGGCCATGCCTACAGGTCCATGTGTCTGTTGTCAGGTGTACCTTTGGACTCACAAATTGACAGAATGCAAGGACAATGCGGTCTTTAACATGCTGGTGGAGGGGTGGGATGGCTTTTCTCGCAAAAGAATTGTCAACTGGGTAGCTCATAGCGTGGTACATCGTAGTCCATCCTTGCTTTATTAATATTAAATAAAATAAAAAAATAGGCTATATGCACTGTAAAATAGGTTCCAGGGGTACACGGGCAGCAGTGGTCTGGTCAGTGGAGGCCTAGTGGAAGGAGGGACCGCAGACAGGCTTCGAAGGCCTAACACAATAAAATGGGCTGGCTGTAGGCACTTTATAATTGGTTCCAGGGGTACACGGGCAGCAGTGGTCAGGTCAGTGGAGGCCTAGTGGAAGGAGGGACCGTAGACAGGCTTCGAAGGCCTAACACAATAAAATGGGCTGGCTGTAGGCACTGTAAAATAGGTTCCAGGGGTACACGGGCAGCAGTGGTCTGGTCAGTGGAGGCCTAGTGGAAGGAGGGACCGTAGACAGGCTTCGAAGGCCTAACACAATAAAATGGGCTGGCTGTAGGCACTTTATAATTGGTTCCAGGGGTACACGGGCAGCAGTGGTCTGGTCAGTGGAGGCCTAGTGGAAGGAGGGACCGCAGACAGGCTTCGATGGCCTAACACAATAAAATGGGCTGGCTGTAGGCACTTTATAATTGGTTCCAGGGGTACACGGGCAGCAGTGGTCTGGTCAGTGGAGGCCTAGTGGAAGGAGGGACCGCAGACAGGCTTCGATGGCCTAACACAATAAAATGGGCTGGCTGTAGGCACTTTATAATTGGTTCCAGGGGTACACGGGCAGCAGTGGTCTGGTCAGTGGAGGCCTAGTGGAAGGAGGGACCGCAGACAGGCTTCGAAGGCCTAACACAATAAAATGGGCTGGCTGTAGGCACTTTATAATTGGTTCCAGGGGTACACGGGCAGCAGTGGTCAGGTCAGTGGAGGCCTAGTGGAAGGAGGGACCGTAGACAGGCTTCGAAGGCCTAACACAATAAAATGGGCTGGCTGTAGGCACTGTAAAATAGGTTCCAGGGGTACACGGGCAGCAGTGGTCAGGTCAGTGGAGGCCTAGTGGAAGGAGGGACCGTAGACAGGCTTCGAAGGCCTAACACAATAAAATGGGCTGGCTGTAGGCACTGTAAAATAGGTTCCAGGGGTACACGGGCAGCAGTGGTCTGGTCAGTGGAGGCCGATTGTAATGAGTGTCTGCCAGTTAGTAGTCAAAAACAAAAAATAAATGTGAATGTCTCGCATTAAAACAAAACAAAAACACTAAAGGGTGCAATCATTAGGTTCAGGGGTGGGATCCTCTGCGTTGTTTCAGACCTACTAATTTAGCGCAAAGTATTTACTGTGGTAAATAGAGGACACTGCCCCTGACTATGTTAAGTACCATCATACATGTCAACACAATGGTATTGTCAGTGGCAGGTATGGAAGGATGTCAGCGCATAGACTAAACATTGGTGGAAGTGTGAGAGATAACTGTGGAAGTGGTAGAGCAATGTTTGACCTGGGGGTGGGTGAACTCTCTTGTGGCCGGCGGTACAGGCCCAGGGCCCCTCATGTTACAACAGTGTGTCTGACGTTGGGTGCGCACCACCACCGCCAGAGACACTTTATTGTACTATGAGGGACCCAGTAGCAATGCCGTCGCCCAAAAGCGAGCACACCCACCTCTTCAGACAAACAGCAGTCTCACGGGTGCTTGCGCCAAGTCGTGATACCACAGCCCCGTGTGGGGAGTTTGGCCATTTAGGGAGGTGTAAACATGTCGTATGCTGGACAATCAGCTGCAGCAAATTAGACATTAGAAAAGTAATTCACAGTAGTCCACAGGCAAGAGCTTTTCATAGGAAAGCTAGGTGTCGGCCGGGCAAGGTGGGGCAAAAGATTTCGAAATCCAGTTGTGGTTCATTTTAATGAATGTTAGATCATCAACATTTTGGGTAGCCAGACGAGTCCTTTTTTCGGTTAATATTGAACCTGCAGCACTGAATACTCTTTCTGATAGGACACTTGCTGCCGGGCAAGCAAGCTCCTGCAATGCATATTCTGCCAATTCTGGCCAGGTGTCTAATTTTGATGCCCAGTAATCAAATGGGAATGACGGTTGAGGGAGAACATCGATAAGGGATGAAAAATAGTTAGTAACCATACTGGACAAATGTTGTCTCCTGTCACTTTCAATTGATGCAGCAGTACCTGTCCTGTCTGCGGTCATAGCAAAATCACTCCACAACCTGGTCAGAAAACCCCTCTGTCCAACGCCACTTCTGATGTGTGCACCCCTAACACTCCTAGTCTGCTGCCCCCTGGAGCTCGTGTGAGAACGATCACGTGCGCTGTGTGCTGGGAATGCCTGAAGCAAACGGTCAACAAGAGTTGATTGTTTGGTTGCTAATATTAGTTCCAAGTTCTCATGTGGCATAATATTTTGCAATTTGCCTTTATAGCGTGGATCAAGGAGGCAGGCCAACCAGTAATCGTCATCGTTCATCATTTTCGTAATGCGTGTGTCCCTTTTTAGGATACGTAAGGCATAATCCGCCATGTGGGCCAAAGTTCCAGTTGTCAAATCTCCGGTTGTGATTGGTTGAGGGGCAGTTTCAGGCAAATCTACGTCACTTGTGTCCCTCAAAAAAACAGAACCCGGCCTTGCCACGCAACCAATTTCCAGTGCCCCCGGGAAAGCTTCCGCATTAAAAATATACTCATCCCCATCAATCTCCTCGTCCTCCACCTCCTCTTCGCCCGCTACCTCGTCCTGTACACTGCCCTGACCAGACAATGGCTGACTGTCATCAAGGCTTTCCTCTTCCTCTGGTGCAGACGCCTGATCCTTTATGTGCGTCAAACTTTGCATCAGCAGACGCATTAGGGGGATGCTCATGCTTATTACGGCGTTGTCTGCACTAACCAGCCGTGTGCATTCCTCAAAACACTGAAGGACTTGACACATGTCTTGTATCTTCGACCACTGCACACCTGACAACTCCATGTCTGCCATCCTACTGCCTGCCCGTGTATGTGTATCCTCCCACAAAAACATAACAGCCCGCCTCTGTTGGCACAGTCTCTGAAGCATGTGCAGTGTTGAGTTCCACCTTGTTGCAACGTCTATGATTAGGCGATGCTGGGGAAGGTTCAAAGACCGCTGATATGTCTGCATACGGCTGGAGTGTACAGGCGAACGTCGGATATGTGAGCAAAGTCCACGCACTTTGAGGAGCAGGTTGGAAAACCCAGGATAAGTTTTCAATAAGCACTGCACCACCAGGTTTAAGGTGTGAGCCAGGCAAGGAATGTGTTTCAGTTGGGAAAGGGAGATGGCAGCCATGAAATTCCTTCCGTTATCACTCACTACCTTGCCTGCCTCAAGATCTACTGTGCCCAGCCACGACTGCATTTCTTGGTGCAAGAACTCGGACAGAACTTCCGCGGTGTGTCTGTTGTCGCCCAAACACTTCATAGCCAATACGGCCTGCTGACGCTTGCCAGTAGCTGGCCCATAATGGGACAACTGGTGTGCAACAGTGTCATCTGCCGATGGAGTGGTTGGCCGACTGCGGTCTGTGGAAGAGCTGTAGCTTCTGCAGGAGGACGAGGAGGAGGAGGAGGGGGTGCGAACGCCTACAGCCAACTGTTTCCTAGACCGTGGGCTAGGCACAACTGTCCCGAAATTTATGTCCCCTGTGGACCCTGCATCCACCACATTCACCCAGTGTGCCGTGATGGACACATAACGTCCCTGGCCATGCCTACTGGTCCATGCATCTGTAGTCAGGTGCACCTTTGTACTCACAGATTGCCTGAGTGCATGGACGATGCGCTGTTTAACATGCTGGTGCAGGGCTGGGATGGCTTTTCTGGAAAAAAAGTGTCGACTGGGTAGCTGGTATCGTGGTTCAGCGTACTCCATCAGGGCTTTGAAAGCTTCACTTTCAACTAACCGGTAGGGCATCATCTCTAACGAGATTAGTCTAGCTATGTGGGCGTTAAAACCCTGTGTACGCGGATGCGAGGATAAGTACTTCCTTTTTCTAACCAGAGTCTCATGTAGGGTGAGCTGGACTGGAGAGCTGGAGATCGTGGAACTTTCGGGTGTGCCGGTGTACATGGCAGACTGAGAGACGGTTGGAGACGGTATTGTTTCCACCGGTGACCTAGATTCAATATTTCCTCCTACAAAACTGGTGATTCCCTGACCCTGACTGCTTTTGGCTGGCAAAGAAACCTGCACAGATACTGCCGGTGGTGCGGAAAATGGTGGCCTTACAGTGACGGAAGGGATGTTGCGTTGCTGACTAGCTTCATTGGCCGAGGGTGCTACAACCTTAAGGGACGTTTGGTAGTTAGTCCAGGCTTGAAAATGCATGGTGGTTAAGTGTTGTGAATTAGACTTTGATTACAAGTGTGGATGACTCTGGGATTGTCTTTCCTCAGTTTGGCACCCACCTTGGTCATTTTGGGTCTGCCATGGTTACAACCTTGTGCGCATTAAGCAAGGAGATGAATGGAAAACTGCATTTAATACGCCCGAAGGTCATTTTGAGTTCTTGGTGATGCCTTTCGGGCTCTCTAATGCTCTTTCAGTGTTTCAGTCCTTTATGCATGATATTTTTCGGAAGTAAAAATTGTTATCTCTTTCTTACGGGGCGACCCTCAGGATTGGGCCTTCTCGCTAGCGCCAGGAGATCCGGCATTGGCAAATATTGATGCGTTTTTTCTGGCGCTCGGATTGCTATTAGTCAGTGGGCCTCTCTTTGCTAAATATCTAGTTCATTCTTGCGTTTGTCTTTTCTCCTTACCTCACCGTTGTTATTTGTTGGGGGCTTGTATCCAACTTTTGGGGTCTTTTCTCTGGAGGCAAGAGAGGTCTATCTTTTCCCTTCTAGGGTTAGTTGGTTCTCCGGCTGGCGCGGGACGTCTGGAACCAACGTAGGCACGTTCCCCGGCTGCTGCTATTTGTGGTGCTAGGATTAGATATATGGTCAGCCCAGTTACCACTGCCCTATGAGCTGGTTTTTTGTGTTTGCAGACTTGGTATGTACTTTTGAGACCCTCTGCCATTGGGGTCATAACAGTTAAGTGTCTATGCATGCAACTAGTATTTAGACTTTTCAGATTCTGACCTCTGCTTAAGCTAGTTGAACATTTTTGACAGATGACTTTGCGCTGATCAATTGGATGTTGTTTAAAAAAATGCCAGACTGCACTCTTCCTAGCATCGGATCCCTTTTCAGGGATTGCAGACTGAGCTTTAACCGGATGGCCACGCTGTCCTCCAACAGGTTTTGGCTTTGACACGCGTTTTGGGCCAGATACGGGCACGGCAGATGGAACCTGTTGCGATGTTGATGCCTGCTGCGGCCCCTCCTCCACCTCCGCTTCTGAACTACTGCCGCCTGCACCCAGTTCCCCCAATGGCTGCCAATAGGGGTCAACAACTGGGTCATCTATTACCTCCTCTTCGAGCTCGTGTGCAACTTCGTCTGTGTCACTGTGTCGGTCGGTGGTATAGCGTTCGTGGCGGGGCAACATAGTCTCATCAGGGTCTGATTGTGGATCAGTACCCTGAGAGGGTAATGTGGTGGTCTGAGTCAAAGGAGCAGCATAGTACTCTGGCTGTGGCTGTGCATCAGTGCACTCCATGTCAGAATCTACTTGTAATAGGCATGGCCTGTTAAGTGTTTCACTTTCTAAGCCAGGGACGGTATGTGTAAAGAGCTCCATGGAGTAACCCGTTGTGTCGCCTGCTGCATCCTTCTCTCTTGTTGTAGTTTTTGCTGAAGAGGACAAGGAAGCGACTTGTCCCTGACCGTGAACATCCACAAGCGACGCGCTGCTTTTACATTTACCAGTTTCAGAAGAGGAGGCAAAAGAGCTAGAGGCTGAGTCTGCAATGTAAGCCAAAACTTGCTGTTGCTGCTCCGCCTTTAAAAGCGGTTTTCCGACTCCCAGAAAAGAGAGCGTTCGAGGCCTTCTGTAGCCAGACGACGAAACTGGCTCCACAGCTCCAGACTTAGGTGGAATATTTTTATCCCCACGACCACCTGATGCTCCACTACCACTACCATCATTACCAGCTGACAATGAACGCCCACGGCCACGACGACCTCTTGCACCAGACTTCCTCATTGTTTTAAAAAATTAACCAAAGTAACTTTATTTGTTGCTGTCAAACAACTTACACGGTGAGCTATAACTTCAGTATGATTTCAATATCCCTTAACAGGTTGGTGAGACCACAAGGAAAATCAGGCACAATGTTACACACTCTGTTTTCTGTGGCACCAAATCACAGAGATGCCACACACGCAGGACTGTCACTCAAGCACAAATGTCAATATTAATCTCACAACTTTTTTTTTTTTTTTTCTCAGGGAGACTTTAGAAACCAAATAAGATCAAATGATTTCTTTCAGGGACAATTTAGAAACCAAATACTAAAAAAATAAAAAGACTTTCTAGTGCCCACTGAGTGAGAGATGGCACACACAGGAGTCAGGAGTGGCACACAAGCCCTGAGGCCAATATTAATCTCCCACTGATTGATGTTTTTTTTTTTTTTCAGGTAGATTTTAGAACCCAAATCAAGCAAAAAAATAAATAGGCTTTCTATGGCCCACTGAGTGAGAGATGGCACACACAGGAGTCAGGAGTGGCACACAAGCAGAAAGGGCAATATTAATCTCCCACTGATTGATGTTTTGTTTTTTTTTCAGGTAGATTTTAGAACCCAAATCAAGCAAAAAAATAAATAGGCTTAATATGGCCCACTGAGTGAGAGATGGCACACACAGGAGTCAGGAGTGGCACACAAGCCCTGAGGCCATTATTAATCTCCCACTGATTGATGTTTTTTTTTTTTTCAGGTAGATTTTAGAACCCAAATCAAGCAAGAAAATAAATAGGCTTTCTATGGCCCACTGAGTGAGAGATGGCACACACAGGAGTCAGGAGTGGCACACAAGCCCTGAGGCCAATATTAATCTCCCACTGATTGATGTTTTTTTTTTTTCAGGTAGATTTTAGAACCCAAATCAAACAAAAAAATAAATAGGCTTTCTATGGCCCACTGAGTGAGAGATGGCACACACAGGAGTCAGGAGTGGCACACAAGCCCTGAGGCCAATATTAATCTCCCACTGATTGATGTTTTTTTTTTTTTTTTTTCAGGTAGATTTTAGAACCCAAATCAAGCAAAAAAATAAATAGGCTTTCTATGGCCCACTGAGTGAGAGATGGCACACACAGGAGTCAGGAGTGGCACACAAGCAGAAAGGGCAATATTAATCTCCCACTGATTGATGTTTTGTTTTTTTTTTTCAGGTAGATTTTAGAACCCAAATCAAGCAAAAAAATAAATAGGCTTTCTATGGCCCACTGAGTGAGAGATGGCACACACAGGAGTCAGGAGTGGCACACAAGCTGAAAGGGCAATATTAATCTCCCACTGATTGATGTTTTTTTTTTTTTTCAGGTAGATTTTAGAACCCAAATCAAGCAAAAAAATAAATAGGCTTTCTATGGCCCACTGAGTGAGAGATGGCACACACAGGAGTCAGGAGTGGCACACAAGCAGGAAGGGCAATATTAATCTCCCACTGATTGATGTTTGTTTTTTTTTCAGGTAGATTTTAGAACCCAAATCAAGCAAAAAAATAAATAGGCTTTCTATGGCCCACTGAGTGAGAGATGGCACACACAGGAGTCAGGAGTGGCACACAAGCCCTGAGGCCAATATTAATCTCCCACTGATTGATGTTTTGTTTTTTTTTCAGGTAGATTTTAGAACCCAAATCAAGCAAAAAAATAAATAGGCTTTCTATGGCCCACTGAGTGAGAGATGGCACACACAGGAGTCAGGAGTGGCACACAAGCAGAAAGGGCAATATTAATCTCCCACTGATTGATGTTTTGTTTTTTTTTCAGGTAGATTTTAGAACCCAAATCAAGCAAAAAAATAAATAGGCTTAATATGGCCCACTGAGTGAGAGATGGCACACACAGGAGTCAGGAGTGGCACACAAGCCCTGAGGCCAATATTAATCTCCCACTGATTGATGTTTTTTTTTTTTTTCAGGTAGATTTTAGAACCCAAATCAAGCAAGAAAATAAATAGGCTTTCTATGGCCCACTGAGTGAGAGATGGCACACACAGGAGTCAGGAGTGGCACACAAGCCCTGAGGCCAATATTAATCTCCCACTGATTGATGGTTTTTTTTTTTTCAGGTAGATTTTAGAACCCAAATCAAACAAAAAAATAAATAGGCTTTCTATGGCCCACTGAGTGAGAGATGGCACACACAGGAGTCAGGAGTGGCACACAAGCCCTGAGGCCAATATTAATCTCCCACTGATTGATGGTTTTTTTTTTTTTTTTCAGGTAGATTTTAGAACCCAAATCAAGCAAAAAAATAAATAGGCTTTCTATGGCCCACTGAGTGAGAGATGGCACACACAGGAGTCAGGAGTGGCACACAAGCAGAAAGGGCAATATTAATCTCCCACTGATTGATGTTTTTTTTTTTTTTCAGGTAGATTTTAGAACCCAAATCAAGCAAAAAAATAAATAGGCTTTCTATGGCCCACTGAGTGAGAGATGGCACACACAGGAGTCAGGAGTGGCACACAAGCAGAAAGGGCAATATTAATCTCCCACTGATTGATGTTTTTTTTTTTCAGGTAGATTTTAGAACCCAAATCAAGCAAAAAAATAAATAGGCTTTCTATGGCCCACTGAGTGAGAGATGGCACACACAGGAGTCAGGAGTGGCACACAAGCAGAAAGGGCAATATTAATCTCCCACTGATTGATGTTTGTTTTTTTTTCAGGTAGATTTTAGAACCCAAATCAAGCAAAAAAATAAATAGGCTTTCTATGGCCCACTGAGTGAGAGATGGCACACACAGGAGTCAGGAGTGGCACACAAGCCCTGAGGCCAATATTAATCTCCCACTGATTGATGTTTTTTTTTTTTTCAGGTAGATTTTAGAACCCAAATCAAGCAAAAAAATAAATAGGCTTTCTATGGCCCACTGAGTGAGAGATGGCACACACAGGAGTCAGGAGTGGCACACAAGCAGAAAGGGCAATATTAATCTCCCACTGATTGATGTTTTTTTTTTTTTTTTTCAGGTAGATTTTAGAACCCAAATCAAGCAAAAAAATAAATAGGATTTCTATGGCCCACTGAGTGAGAGATGGCACACACAGGAGTCAGGAGTGGCACACAAGCCCTGAGGCCAATATTAATCTCCCACTGATCGATGTTTTTTTTTTTTTTCAGGTAGATTTTAGAACCCAAATCAAGCAAAAAAATAAATAGGCTTTCTATGGCCCACTGAGTGAGAGATGGCACACACAGGGATGGCACACACAGGGATGGCACTCTAGCAGAAATGCCAATCTTAATCTCCCACAAAAAACAAAAAACAAAAACAGGGACTGTCCTACAATTACTATCTCCCTGCAGTAATCTCAGCCAGGTATGGCAGGCAGCAATAAGGAGTGGACTGATGCACAAATTAAATAAAAAGTGTGGACAAACAAAAAAGATAGCTGTGCAGAAAGGAAGGAACAAGAGGATATGTGCTTTGAAAAAAGCAGTTGGTTTGCACAGTGGCGTACACACAGCAATACAGCTATCAGGGAGCCTTCTAGGGCAGCCCAATGAGCTACAGCGCTGAGAGAAAAAAAAAAAAAAAGGAGCTTCCACTGTCCCTGCACACCGAAGGTGGTGTTGGACAGTGGAAATCGCTACAGCACAAGCGGTTTGGTGGTTAATGGACCCTGCCTAACGCTCTCCCTGCTTCTGATGAAGCGGCAGCAACCTCTCCCTAAGCTCAGATCAGCAGCAGTGAGATGGCGGTCGGCGGGAACGCCCCTTTATAGCCCCTGTGACGCCGCAGACAGCAAGCCAATCACTGCAATGCCCTTCTCTAAGATGGTGGGGACCAGGACCTATGTCATCACGCTGCCCACACTCTGCGTTCACCTTCATTGGCTGAGAAATGGCGCTTTTCGCGTCATTGAAACGCGACTTTGGCGCGAAAGTCGCGTACCGCATGGCTGATGCAACGCTGGGATCGGCTCGGTTTCATGAGACGCCGACTTTGCCAAAAGTCGGCGACTTTTGAAAATGAACGACCCGTTTCGCTCAACCCTAGTCACCAGATTTCTAATCAATGGGTCAGGGTGATGAGCTTATCGCTGACAATGAGTGGCGGTACTGGATCTCACGCTTTCCGTAAAAGGAATCCTATCTGGTTCGGAAAAACATTCTCAAAGAAACAATCTTGAGAGCAATAAATGTGAATAACAAAATGAGTAAGTAAGAAGAAAGGTCTGTCAGTACAGTACAAATATAGAATAAGAGAACGAGTGCAAACTCAAAACATAATTAACGTTTATGAAAAGTGTTCATTCACACCAAAAAGCAAGAAAGTTAAAGGGGTATTCAAGTTTGGAAGCTATTTCCTATCCACAAGATAAAGGGTAACTTCACAATTGCTGGGGGTCAGGGTCAGACGCATATAGTTAAGGGCCCTGTTGGACTCCCAAGGATCAGGAAATTATCCTTTAACCCTTTGATTTTGGATAACTTCAAAACTTGAGAATACCCTTTTAATAAGGCTAAGTTCACATGTCCAGTAATCATCCAGCAGCAATCCATTGACAAAAGAGTTGTGCAGAGACAACTTTTTTGTCTAGGTAAAAACCTGATCGCTACCAGACCCTTTTTTTTTTTAACATTGAAGTCTATGAAAAACGGATCCGCTAATTAGACATCCGCTTTTCTTCCATTTGAAAAAGATCCGTTTTTTGGTTTCTGGATCAGTTTCAAATGACTACTAGTCATCCATTTGAAATTGATCCAGTATGCAAAAAACGGATCCAATCATCTTTTTTTTAACCTGGACAAAAAAGTTGTGACTGTACAACATTTTTTGTCCTGCTAAGATAAGGCATTGCTGTTGGATCCATTTAAAATGTATGGTAACTGGAAATGTGAACTGTTGGTCGCTGTTGATGTCACATCATCCAATGCCCGCACCGCTCCCAACAGTTTAGCCCCATACAAGCCCCAGACAAGCCTACAGCCTGCAGTGATCTTGAACCTACTGAACCGCCACACAACCTGCCCTACCCTACCCCATCCCCTGCAGACTGTGAGGCCTCGCGGGCAGGGTCCTCCCTCCTTATGATCCCATGTGCCTTGTTTTTTGCTCATGTTTAATGTATTTGTCTATATTTTCCCCGTATTCACATGTAAAGCGCCATGGAATAAATGGCGCTATAAAAATGCATAATAATAATAATAATAATAATAAATACATGCTGCAATCTATAGTTATCATAGTACTTAGAAGGGGGCCTCCCATCGGTGCCCCCGTGATGTTATCGTTGGGGCCCAATTGTTGCCGTGGTGACCCGGTGTCTTCATGATGACATCCAGGTCACCAGGCTACGGCAAATCCCTTAGAACAGAGTACGGTCTCAGGGACTTGTGTCAATGCAGCACTGACAGTTATAAGCCATTGCTGGTGCATTGCAATGGTTTATATCAGGCTGCTGGAAGTCACATTCCCATAGAGGAACAAAGTTAAATAGTGAAAAATAATAGTAAAAATGTTTTTTCTAAAAACAGAAAATAATAATAAAAAAGTAAATATTGTACCGATAAATTTCATTTTTTATGTAAAACAAAAAAAAGTACACATGTTTAGTATTGCTGTGTCCAGGACATCATGCCCCATAAAACTGTCTCACTAGTTAATCCCTTCAGTAAATATTGTAGAAAAAAACGGGGCAAAAAATTATGCTTTATCATCATATTGCTGAATAAAAAGTGGAATAAAACGCAATAAAAAAAAAATCTAAATAAAAATGGTATAACAGAAAACGCCATCTTGTCCTGCAAAAAGCAATCCGCCATTCAGCTCAATCAGTCAAAAAATAAAAGTTACAGCTCTTAGAATAAAGTGATGCAAAAATAATAATTTTTTAATAAAAGTTTTTATTGTGTAAAAGCGCCAAGACATAAAAAATCAATATACATGTGGTATCGCTGTAATTGTGCTGACCCAAATAATTTTGTCGCACGTGGAACGGCATAAAAAACCTAACATAAGAGAAACAATTCCTGAATTGCTGGTTTTTGTTCATTCTGCCTCTACAAAAATCGGAATAGAAAGTGATAAAAAAATGTCATGTGACCGAAAATGGTACCAATAAAAACATCAACTCATCTCACAAAAAAACAAGCCCTCACATGACTCTGTGGGCCGAAATATGGAAAAATTATAGCTCTCAAAATATGGTGTTACTTTTTGCAATAAAAGCGTCTTTTTGTATGTGACAGCAGCCAAACATAAAAACCCAATATAAATCTGGTATCGCTGTAATTGCACCTACCAGAAGAATAATGTAATCTAATCACTTAGACCGTACAAGGAACGGCGTAAAAAATAAATAAAACCAATTTTTCACCTGCAGTTGATTTTTTCATTCTGCCTCCCAAAGATCACAGTAAGGCTCGGCTCACATTTATCCTGCACTCTACGCTGAATGCTTACACTGGCGTTACCGTGTAAATCTCTGAAATGCCCGGCGGAGAATCCCTATAATGAGGCAGATGAACACACTGTGAATACTGTCTGGCCTGTGATCTGACGGAGTCCGTCTTTTAGGAGTGCATAACATAAAAGTGCGGTCAACCACAGTTTTGTGCACCTCTGAAAAGAAGGAAACTGCTGAACAGAGGCCAAACAGAGTCCAGAGTAACTCTGCTGCCTCATTATAGTGTGTGGCTCCCTTGGGGGTTTCATCTGTCACGTCACTCAGACATTTAGATGGAAACCCCAAAGAAAGTGCTCAGCATAGAGTGCAGGATAAATGTGATCACAAATGTTATGTAAAATGTTCCAAGTAAAAGCTTCATCTCAATCCACAAAAATAACTTGTCCCCACTCAGATCTGTCAATCATCAATGTAAATATATGGGGCTTCCACATTCCTGGTATTACAAATGCTCTGGAAAAGTGCTATGGCATCTCGCCCTCCAAAAGAAATCCAGCAAATTCTGCACACAAATTTTCAAAAAAGTCAAATGGCGCTCCTTCCCTTCCGAACACTGCCATGCGCTCAAACTGTACTTTTTCCCCACATATGGGGTATCGAAGAAATTGCATAACAATATTTGGGGTCCAATTTCCCTTGTTACCCTTGTGAAAATTAAATATATGGAGCTGAAAGAACATTTTTGTGTAAAAAAAAAATATTTTTTTTTATTTATTTTCACGGCTCAACATTATAAATATCTGTGAAGCACCTGGGGGTTCAAGTTGCTCACCACACACGTAGATAAGTTCTTTCAGGGGTATAGTTTCAAAATTGGGTCACTTGTGGGGGTTGTTTCCATTGTTTAGGTACAGCAAGGGCTCTACAAACGGGACATGGTTTCCACTTTCAGAAAATTTTGCATTGATAAAATCAAATGACTCTCCTTCCCTGGAAAAATGAGAAATTGCTGGTCAACTTTTAACCCTTTTAACTTCCTAACAAAAAAAAATGTTTCAAAAATGGTGCTGATGTAAATTAGACATGTGGGAAATGTTATCTATTAACTATTTTGTGTGACATGACTTTCTGGTTTAAGGACATAAAAATAAAAATTTGGAAAATTGCTAAATTTTCAACATTTTAGTCAAATTTCCGATTTTTTCACAAATTTTACAAAACCATTTTTTTAGGGACCACATCACATTTGAAGTTATTTTGGGGGGTCTATATGAAAAAAAAAATACCCAAAAGTGACACCATTCTAAAAACTGCACCCTCAAGATCCTCAAAACCACACTTTCACAACAGTTGAAGAAATGTGGAAGGAAAAAGTGAACATTCAAATGATCTTTTTTATCAACGATTTTTTTTATTTTCAATTGCAATTGCAATTTCTCCTGAGTACACTGATACCCCATATGTGGGGGAAAGCCACTTTTTGGGCACACGGCAGGGCTCGGAAGGGAAGGAGCACCTTTTGACTTTTTGAAAGCAAAATTGGCTGGAATTGAGAGTGGATGCCATGTCGCGTTTGAAGAGCCCCTGATGTGTCTAAATATTGGAAAACCCCCACAAGTGACCCCATTTGGAAACTAGATAAGGAACTTATGTAGCTGTGTGGTGAGCACTTTGAATCCCCAGGTGCTTCACAGAAGTTTAGAATGTAGAGCCATGAAAATAAAATGCAAATTTTTCCCCAAAAAATTATCTTTTAGCAACAATTTTTTTATTTTAACAAGTGTAAAAGCAGAAAATAGTCCACTAAAGTTGTTGAGCAATTTCTCCTGAGTATGCCAATACCCCATATGTAGGGGAAAACCACTGTTTGGGTGCACGGCAGGGCTCGGAATGGAAGGAGTGACGTTTTGGATTGCAGACTTTGATGGAATGGTCTGCGGGCGTCATGTTGAGTTTGCAAAGCACCTGATGACCCTACACATGACCCCATTTTGGAAAGTACACCCCTGAAGGAATTTATCTAGAGGCATAGTTTATAGTATTGATTATAATGCTTTTGGTTTTACTGGTGTATGAATTTATAATGTGGTTGTTATGTGTAAGATGTGCAGGGTACATCAGATTATAAAAGTGTGCTGTGTCAACAGGGTATAAACTAATTTTAAAAATTTGTGGATATGTGGTACTCTTTGAAGCTATCTTTAATGCAAAGGCCAGGTTTCTCAGGGCAGGTTTCACAATGGTAATTTGTGTCCTTTCGGATTCCCCTCTTGGACCATACTCTGCACTGTTTTTCTGATTGTCCTGTCCTCGCCGTTTGGGGAACCTGTCCTGGGAAATATTGACCTGGGACAATACGGGCACTATCAGTTTCAGAAGTAAAGGGACCCTCACCTCCCTGAGTGACAAACATTAGGGCCTAGATGACTACCTCCTGAAACTGAAGGAAGGTCCCTGTATTGCCTGCAGATCGGAACAGCACAAAAGCATTGTACAGTGTGATCTGTACAATGTGCATGGCCAATTTTTTGTACCATACTTTGGCTTTTCGCTTGGCACTGTATGGTTGGGGACCTGATCTGAAAGATCTACACCCCCCCATGTACCGATTGACACAATCTGGCGTTGGGACTTGTGTTGTGGTCCCACGAACATTGACAAGGGAGCTGTTGTCATGGTGTATAGTGGTCAAGATAAGGACATCCCTTTTGTCCCTATACTTCACCACCAGCATGTTGTCGATGCTTTGAGCTGTGCTTTCGCCTTTTCTCGGCGTTTGCCCAGTTAGCGGCTTAGGGAGGCCTCGCAGATTTTTTTGCATGGTGCCACATGTAGCTGTACCTCTGGCAGAGAGGGTCTTGAAGAGCAGGATGCTGGTATAAAAGTAATCAATGTAGAGGTGTTAACCCTTATCCAGCAGTGGGTGCAGCAATTCCCACACAATTTTCTCACTCACCCCCTGGAGGGGCATTCAGGGGGGTTAATCTGGGTCTCCTTCCCCTCATATACCCTAAATCTTTGGGTGGACCCTGAGCTACTTTCGCACAGTTTGTACAGTTTTATTCCGTACCTGGCTCTCTTACTGGGCAGGTATTGTCGAAATTATAGCCTCCCTTTGAAATGAACCAGAGATTTATCAATAGCGATGTCCCTCTGGGGTATGTACGCCTCAGTAAATTTTCTGCTAAAGTGTTCAACCACTGGCCGAATTTTATATAGACAATCAAAGTTTGGATCGTCTCAGGGAGGACACTGCGTGTTATCATTATAATGCAAAAATTTATGGATCCCTTCAAAACGTTTCCTTGTCTTGGCCATGCGGAATACCGGTGTACTGTAGAGAATATCAGTACTGACAAATCTCTGTTTTTTTTATTATGCCCATATGCAGCAAAATTCCCCAAAATGTCATCATCTCTGCTGCATTTGCAGAGGTCCATCTGGCATATGATGACGTGGGATTTTTGGTGAAAAATTGATGGGCATACAGGTTTGTCTGGGCTGCCATAAGATTTATTATTTCCATGCTGAAAAAGAATTTGAAGAAGTCAATTTCAGTGAGGCCAGTGGTGTCAAACTGAATTCCTGAGCTGCCGATGAAATCTGGAATGATGGGCTGATAATTTTCAAAAGGTGCAATCCATATGGGATCAATTGCTGCAGGAGTTGCCTGGGTCCTAGGGCGCCTTGCTGGGGGTCCTTCCTCACTAGATGAGGAGGAGGATGAGGAATAGAAGAATGTGGGATCTTCCCCAATGCCTGAATCCATGTCGGACGCAAGGAAGGCGTAAGCTTCCTCTGGTGAATAGCGTCTTTGGCACCCCAGGAGTCTTGTTGCCACAGTGGCATTGCCTCCCTCACAGGGGGCGATGTCATGCCTGGAAGCAATGAGGGATCCCCTTTCCAGGTACATCAGCATTCAACACCTTTCCTACCCCAGGGGGAGCTCTAACACCTGATTTCAGGGGAGCTTCCTTATGAGTTCTGGCCTGGAGGCAGAATTAGTCAGTGTTAGTCTAGTCTGAAACAGTGAAGGAGGAAGAGGCAAGTAAGGAGAACCTGGGGGATTGGAGCTGCGACTGAGCTCACCCCAGGACCGAGCGCCAAAGACTGGACACCGGAATCCATGGTTGTGTGGGAACTGCAGGCCCAGCAACTAAAACCGGAGGGCAGGAGATTGCAGGTCTCCTGGCCCCAGCTGACACCATGAGGTACAGCAGCATACAAGAGCCCATTCTAACAGTCTATTCAGTAGGACTATCAGCTGCGTATCCACGAGACTGCTGCTCAACACAACTGATGGTCCCAACACCATTTTTAAGGCAAGAAATCCCACTTATTAACCCCTACATGACCTTTGGATTTTCCGTTTTTCCATGTTCGTTTTTCACTCCCCTCCTTCCCAGAGCCATAACTTTTTTTAGTTTTCCATCAATTTGGCCATGTGAGGGCTTATTTTTTGCAGGACAAATTGTGCTTTTGAACGACATCATTGGTTTTAGCATGTCATGTACTAGAAAACAAGAAAAATATTCCAAATGCGGTGAAATTGCAAAAAAAGTGCTATCCCACACTTGTTTTTTGTTTGGCTTTTTTGCTAGGTTCACTAAATGCTAAAACTGATTCTCCAGGTCATTACAAGTTCATAGACATCTAACATGACTAGGTTATTTTTTATCTAAGCGGTGAAAAAAAATTCCAAACTTTGGTAAAAAAAAAAAAAAAAATTGCGCCATTTTCCGATATCCATAGCGTTTCCATTTTTCATGGTCTGGGGTCGGTTGAGGGCTTATTTTTTGCATGCCTAGCTGGCGTTTTTAATGATACCATTTCGGTGCAGATACGTTCTTTTGATCGCCCGTTATTGCATTTTAATGCAATGTCGCGGCGACCAAAAAAACGTTATTCTGGTGTTTCAAATTTTTTTTTCGCTATGCTGTTTATCGATCAGGTTAATGCTTTTTTTTATTGATAGATCGGGCGATTCTGAACGCGGCGATACCAAATATGTGTAGATTTGATTTTTTTTTATTGATTTATTTTGAATGGGGCGAAAGGGGGGTGATTTAAACTTTTATATTTTTTTTATTTTTTTCATATTTTTTTTTAACTTTTTTTTTTACTTTTGCCATGCTTCAATAGCCTCCATAGGAGGCTAGAAGCTGGCACAACGCGATCAGCTCTGCTACATAGCAGCGATCTTATGTTCGCTGCTATGTAGCAGAAAATCAGGTGTGCTGTGAGCGCCGACCACAGGGTGGCGCTCACAGCTGCCGGGAATCTGTAACCATAGAGGTCTCAAGGACCTCTATGGTTACAATGGAGAAGCATCACCGACCTCCGATCATGTGACGGGGGTCGGCGATGCACTTATTTCCGGCCGCCCGGCTGGAAGCGGTAGTTAAATGCCGCTGTCTGCGTTTGACAGCGGCATTTAACTAGTTAATAGGCGCGGGCAGATCGCGATTCTGCCCGCGCCTATTACGGGCACATGTCAGCTGTTCAAAAAAGCTGACATGTCCCGGCTTTGATGCGGGCTCACCGCCGGAGCCCGCATCAAAGCGGGGCTTCTGACCTCGGACGGGATAGTACGTCCGAGGTCAGAAAGGGGTTAAACCTGACATGGCACACCTGTGAAGTGAAAACCATTTCCAGTGACTACCTCTTGAAGCTCATCAAGAGAATGCCAAGAGTGTGCAAAGCAATCATCAAATCAAAAAGTAGCTACTTTGTAGAACCTAGAATATAAGACATATTTTCAGTTGTTTCACACTTTTCTGTTAAGTATATAATTCCACATAGTTTTGATGCCTTCAGTGAATTTACAATTTTCATAGTCATAAAATTACAGAAAAATCTTTAAATGAGGTGTGTCCAAACTTTTGGTCTGTACTGTATATCTGTGATTTAAGGGCATAAAAATTCAAAGTTGGAAAATTGCAAAATTTTCATAATTTTCTCCAAATTTCCATTTTTTTTCACAAATAAACGCAGGTAATATCAAAGAAATTTTACCACTATCATGAAGTACAATATGTCACAAGAAAACATTGTCAGATTATGAGGTCATAACTCTGAAACGCTTCAACGGATCCTGGTGATTCTCAGTTTGTTTTCTTGTGACATATTGTACTTTATGATAGTGGTAAAATTTCTTCGCTATGACTTGCATTTATTTGTGAAAAAAATGAAAATTTGGCGAAAATTGTGAAAATTTTGCAATTTTCAAACTTTTAGTTTTTATGCCCTTAAATTAGAGAGTTATATCAAATAACATAGTAAATAAACAACATTTCCCACATGTCTGCTTTCCATCAGCACAATTTTGGAAACATAATTTTTTTTTGTTAGGGAGTTATAAGGGTTAAATTTGACCAGCGATTTCTCATTTTTACAACAAAATTTGCAAAACCATTTTTTTAGGGACCACCACACATGAGAAGTGACTTTGAGGGGTCTATATGACAGAAAATGCCTAAAAGTGACACCATTCTAAAAACTGCACCCCTCAAGGTGCTCAAAACCATATTTAAAAAGTTTATTAACCCTTCAGGTGCTTCACAGGAATTTTTTGAATGTTTAAAAAAAATGAACGTTTAAAGTTTTTTCACAAATTTTTTACTTTACCAAGGGTAACAGGACAAATTGGACCACAAAAGTCGTTGTACAATTTGTCCTGAGTATGCCGATACCCCATATGTTGGGGTAAACCATTGTTTGGGCACATGGCGGAGCTCGGAAGGGAAGGAGCGCCATTTGACTTCAATGCAAAATTTGCTGGAATTGAGATCAGACACCATGTCGCATTTGGAGAGCCCCTGATGTGCCTAAACAGTGGAAACCCCCACAAGTGAAACCATTTTGGAAAGTAGACCCCCTAAGGAACTAATCTAGATGTGTGGTGAGCACTTTGAACCTCCAAGTGCTTCACAGAAGTTTATAATGTAGAGCCGTAAAAAAAAATCATATTTTTTTTCACAAAAATGATCTTTTCGCCCCAAATTTTTTATTTTCCCAAGGGTAACAGGACAAATTGGACCCCAAAAGTTGTTGTTCAATTTGTCCTGAGTATGCTGATACCTGATATATGGGGGTAAACCACTGTTTGAGCACATGGCAGAGCTCGGAAGGGAAGAAGCGCCGTTTGACTTTTCCATGCAAAAGGCTGGAATTGAGATTGGATCCCATGTCGCATCTGGAGAGCCCCTGAGGTGCCTAAACAATGGAAACCCCCCATTTTAACCCCCAATTATTTCACTAAAGTTTAGAATGTAGAGCCGTGAAAATTAAAAAATAATTTTTCCTTTCCACAAAATGAACTGTTAGCCCGCAATTTTTTCCCAAGGGTAACAGGATTGGTCTGCAGGCGTCAGGTTGCATTTGCAGGGCCCCTGATGTACCTGAAAAGTAGAAACCCCCCACAAGTGACCCCATATTGGAAACTAGACCCCCCAAGGAACTTATCTAGATGTGTTGTGAGAACTTTGAACCCCCAAGTGTTTCACTACAGTTTGTAACGCAGAGCCTTGAAAATAAAAAATATATTTTTTCCACGAAAATGATATTTTAGCTCTCCAATTTTTATTTTCCCAAGGGTAACAGGAGAAATTGGACCCCAAAGGTTGTTGTCCAATTTGTCCTGAGTACACTGATACCCCATATGTTTGGGGGGAACCACTGTTTGAGCACACGGCAGAGCTCAGAAGGGAAGGAGCGCCGTTTGGAATGCAGACTTAGATGTGTTGTGAGAACTTTGAACCCCCAAGTGTTTCACTACAGTTTATAACGCAGAGCCGTGAAAATAAAAAATCCTTTTTTTTTCACAAAAATTATTTTTTAGCCCCCGGTTTTGTATTTTCCCAAGGGTAACAGGAAAAATTGGACCACAAAATCTGTTGTCCAATTTGTCCTGAGTACGCTGATACTCCATATGTGGGGGTAAACCCCTGTTTGGGCCCACAGGAGAGCTTGGAAGGGAAGGAGCACTGCTTTAGTTTTTCAACGCAGAATTGGCTGGAATTGAGATCGGACGCTGTGTCGCATTTGGAGAGCCCCTGATATGCTTAAGCAGTGGAAACCCCCAATTCTAACTGAAACCCTAAGCCAAACACACCCCTAACCCTAATCCCAACTATAACCCTAACCACACCCCTAACCCTAATCTCAACCGTAAATGTAATCCAAACCCTAACTTTAGCCCCAACCCTAACTTTAGCCCCAACCCTAACCCTAGCCCTAACCCTAACCTTAGCCCTAACCCTAGCCCCAACCCTAACCCTAACCCTAATGGGAAAATGGAAATAAATACATTTTTTAAAATTTTATTATTCTTCCCTAACTAAGGGGGTGATGAAAGGGGGGTTTGATTTACTTTTATAGCGTTTTTTTGGTGGATTTTTATGATTGGCAGCTGTCACACACTAAAAGACGCTTTTTATTGCAAAAAATAGTTTTTGCATCACCACATTTTGAGAGCTATAATTTATCCATATTTTGACCCACAGAGTCATGTGAGGTCTTGTTTTTGCGGGACGAGGTGACGTTTTTATTGGTACCATTTTCGGACACATGACATTTTTTGATCGCTTTTTATTCCGATTTTTGGGAGGTACAATGAACAAAAACCAGCAATTCCTGAATTTCTTTTAGGTGGGGCGTTTATACCGTTCCACGTGTGGTAAAATTGATAAAGCAGTTTTATTCTTCAGGTCAGTATGATAACAGCGATACCTCATTTATATCATTTTTTTATGTTTTGGCACGTTTACACAATAAAAACTATTTTATATAAAAAATAATTGTTTTTGCATCGCTTTATTCTGAAAGCTATAACTTTTTTATTTTTCTGCTGATGATGCGGTATAGCTGCTTTTTTTTTGCAGGACAAGATGACATTTTTAGCGGTACCATGTTTATTTATATCTATCTTTTTGATCGCGTGTTATTCCACTTTTTGTTCGCCTGTATGATAATAAAGTGTTGTTTTTTGCCTCGTTTTTTATTTATTTTTTTGCGGTGTTCACTGAAGGGGTTAACTAGTGGGATAGTTTTATAGAGCGGGTCCTTACGGACGCGGCGATACCAAATATGTGTACTTTTATTGGTTTTTTTTTTATTTACACAAATAATTGGATTTATTGGGAAATATTTTTTTTTTCTTTATTTGGGGATTTTTTTAATTTTTTTTATACATTCTATTTTTTTTTTTACTTTCTAGCACCGCTCGCGGGCATTGCGGCGGGGTGTCAGCTGTCACATACAGTTTTGCAATTTTCAAACTTTTAGTTTTTATGCCCTTAAATTAGAGAGTTATATCAAATAACATAGTAAATAAACAACATTTCCCACATGTCTGCTTTCCATCAGCACAATTTTGGAAACATAATTTTTTTTTTGTTAGGGAGTTATAAGGGTTAAATTTGACCAGCGATTTCTCATTTTTACAACAAAATTTGCAAAACCATTTTTTTAGGGACCACCACACATAAGAAGTGACTTTGAGGGGTCTATATGACAGAAAATGCCTAAAAGTGACACCATTCTAAAAACTGCACTCCTCAAGGTGCTCAAAACCATATTCAAAAAGTTTATTAACCCTTCAGGTGCTTCACAGGAATTTTTTGAATGTTTAAAAAAAATGAACGTTTAAAGTTTTTTCACAAATTTTTTACTTTACCAAGGGTAACAGGACAAATTGGACCACAAAAGTCGTTGTACAATTTGTCCTGAGTATGCCGATACCCCATATGTTGGGGTAAACCATTGTTTGGGCACATGGCGGAGCTCGGAAGGGAAGGAGCGCCATTTGACTTCAATGCAAAATTTGCTGGAATTGAGATCAGACACCATGTCGCATTTGGAGAGCCCCTGATGTGCCTAAACAGTGGAAACCCCCCACAAGTGACACCATTTTGGAAAGTAGACCCCCTAAGGAACTAATCTAGATGTGTGGTGAGCACTTTGAACCTCCAAGTGCTTCACAAAAGTTTATAATGTAGAGCCGTAAAAAAAAATCATATTTTTTTTCACAAAAATGATCTTTTCGCCCCAAATTTTTTATTTTCCCAAGGGTAACAGGACAAATTGGACCCCAAAAGTTGTTGTTCAATTTGTCCTGAGTATGCTGATACCTGATATATGGGGGTAAACCACTGTTTGAGCACATGGCAGAGCTCGGAAGGGAAGAAGCGCCGTTTGACTTTTCAATGCAAAAGGCTGGAATTGAGATTGGATCCCATGTCGCATCTGGAGAGCCCCTGAGGTGCCTAAACAATGGAAACCCCCCATTTTAACCCCCAATTATTTCACTAAAGTTTAGAATGTAGAGCCGTGAAAATTAAAAAATAATTTTTCCTTTCCACAAAATGAACTGTTAGCCCGCAATTTTTTCCCAAGGGTAACAGGATTGGTCTGCAGGCGTCAGGTTGCATTTGCAGGGCCCCTGATGTACCTAAAAAGTAGAAACCCCCCACAAGTGACCCCATATTGGAAAAAAGACCCCCCAAGGAACTTATCTAGATGTGTTGTGAGAACTTTGAACCCCCAAGTGTTTCACTACAGTTTGTAACGCAGAGCCTTGAAAATAAAAAATATATTTTTTCCACGAAAATGATATTTTAGCTCTCCAATTTTTATTTTCCCAAGGGTAACAGGAGAAATTGGACCCCAAAGGTTGTTGTCCAATTTGTCCTGAGTACGCTGATACCCCATATGTTTGGGGGGAACCACTGTTTGAGCACATGGCAGAGCTCGGAAGGGAAGGAGCGCCGTTTGGAATGCAGACTTAGATGTGTTGTGAGAACTTTGAATCCCCAAGTGTTTCACTACAGTTTATAACGCAGAGCCGTGAAAATAAAAAATCCTTTTTTTTCACAAAAATTATTTTTTAGCCCCCGGTTTTGTATTTTCCCAAGGGTAACAGGAAAAATTGGATCACAAAATCTGTTGTCCAATTTGTCCTGAGTACGCTGATACTACATATGTGGGGGTAAACCCCTGTTTGGGCCCACAGGAGAGCTTGGAAGGGAAGGAGCACTGCTTTAGTTTTTCAATGCAGAATTGGCTGGAATTGAGATCGGACGCTATGTCGCATTTGGAGAGCCCCTGATATGCTTAAGCAGTGGAAACCCCCAATTCTAACTGAAACCCTAAGCCAAACACACCCCTAACCCTAATCCCAACTATAACCCTAACCACACCCCTAACCCTAATCTCAACCGTAAATGTAATCCAAACCCTAACTTTAGCCCCAATGCTAACTTTAGCCCCAACCCTAACCCTAGCCCTAACCTTAGCCCTAACCCTAGCCCCAACCCTAACCCTAACCCTAACCCTAATGGGAAAATGGAAATAAATACATTTTTTAAAATTTTATTATTCTTCCCTAACTAAGGGGGTGATGAAGGGGGTGTTTGATTTACTTTTATAGCGTTTTTTTGGTGGATTTTTATGATTGGCAGCTGTCACACACTAAAAGACGCTTTTTATTGCAAAAAATAGTTTTTGCATCACCACATTTTGAGAGCTATAATTTATCCATATTTTGGCCCACAGAGTCATGTGAGGTCTTGTTTTTGCGGGACGAGGTGACGTTTTTATTGGTACCATTTTCGGACACATGACATTTTTTGATAACTTTTTATTCCGATTTTTGGGAGGTACAATGAACAAAAACCAGCAATTCCTGAATTTCTTTTAGGTGGGGCGTTTATACCGTTTCACGTGTGGTAAAATTGATAAAGCAGTTTTATTCTTCAGGTCAGTATGATAACAGTGATACCTCATTTATATCATTTTTTTATGTTTTGGCACTTTTACACAATAAAAACTATTTTATATAAAAATTAATTGTTTTTGCATCGCTTTATTCTGAAAGCTATAACTTTTTTATTTTTCTGCTGATGATGCTGTATAGCTGCTTTTTTTTGCAGGACAAGATGACGTTTTTAGCGGTACCATGTTTATTTATATCTATCTTTTTGATCGCGTGTTATTCCACTTTTTGTTCGCCTGTATGATAATAAAGTGTTGTTTTTTGCCTCGTTTTTTTTTTTTTTTTTTTGCGGTGTTCACTGAAGGGGTTAACTAGTGGGATAGTTTTATAGAGCGGGTCCTTACGGACGCGGCGATACCAAATATGTGTACTTTTATTGGTTTTTTTTTTATTTACACAAATAATTCGATTTATTGGGAAATATTTTTTTTTTCTTTATTTGGGGATTTTTTTTTTTTTTTATACATTCTATTTTTTTTTTTTTACTTTCTAACATTGTCCCAGGGTGGGACATCACTATACTTCATCAGATCGCTGATCTGACACTTTGCATAGCACTGTGTCAGATCAGCGATCTGACATGCAGTGCAGGAGGCTTTCCGGCGCCTGCTCTGAGCAGGCGCCGGCTAGCCACCTCACTTCAGGACACGGAAGGAGCCCCGCGGCCATCTTGGATCCGGGGACTCCTTCCAGAACACTGGAACAATGCAATCACATCGCGTTGCTCCTGTGGGAGAGCGCAGGGAGCCCCCGTCCCTGCGCGATCCCCCTCTATGCCGCTGTCACTACTGACAGCGGCATCAGAGGGGTAAAATGCCCGCGATCGGTGCTAGCACCGCTCGCGGGCATTGCGGCGGGGTGTCAGCTGTCACATACAGCTGACACACGTACCCTATCACTACGGCGCTCAGCGCGAGACCGCGGTGATCGGTGCGCCGTACTAGTACTGCGGCTGGCACAATTGCAGTTGCCGCAGCGCCATACTAGTATGGCGAATGGCACGAAGGGGTTAAACTGTATCATAATCGCCATTTTTCATGCCATGTTGCATGCGAGAAGCAGGGGAGGTGTGTCTTCGTGGGCGGAGCCTGAGAAAGAGCGCAAAGGGATGCCCGCTCCGTGCTCTGCCGTCAGTGGCCGAAAAAGCAGGAGGCCCCAACCAGAAACCCTCAGGAGCTCAATTCATCCTGCTGGTGGAGCAGCCGCTGACTACGGTAACGATACCCAGAGCTTGGCTGAGTTTCACTTGGGGGAGGAACATGTCCAGCCCGGGTGGAGATGCAGCGGTGGCCGCAGCCGCAGCCCCCATAATGCCACTATCAATGCCGAACATGCCGTGAGCAGCCTGGTTACTGCTTTCAGGGGAGTCGCACACCCTGAGTGATTTTAAGGAGAGACTATGCAGTTTGTTTGAAGTGTATCCCCTGCCTGAAAATCAAAAAGTCACCATCCTTACTGGCCAGTTAACTGTTGCGGCCCAGAGGGAGGAAAAGTCCTGGCAGCACGCTGATAAAAGAACTGTTAAGGTACCGTTACACTAAACGACTAACCAACGATTACGACCAGCGATACGACCGGGCCGTGATCGTTGGTAAGTCGTTGTGTGGTCGCTGGGGAGCTGTCACACAGACAGCTCTCTCCAGCGACCAACGATCAGGGGAACGACTTCGGCATCGTTGAAACTGTCTTCAACGATGCCGAAGTCCCCCTGCAGCACCCGGGTAACCAGGGTAATCATCGGGTTACTAAGTGCAGGGCCGCGCTTAGTAACCCGATATTTACCCTGGTTACCAGCGTAAATGTAAAAAAAAAAAAAAAAAACACTACATACTCACATTCTGATGTCTGTCATGTCCCCCGCCGGCGTCCACAGGGTTAAAACTGCTTTCGGCAGGAGCGCTTGCTAATGCTGCGCTGCTGCAGAGAGCTTCCCTGCACTGAATGTGTCAGCGGCGCGCCGGCAGTAACAGCGGTGACGTCACCGCTGTGCTCTGCTTTATGGCCGGCGCTTTACGGCCGGCGCTGACACAGTCAGTGCAGGAAGCTCTCGGCAGCAGCGCAGCATTAGCAAGCGCTCCTGCCGAAAGCAGTTTTAACCCTGTGGACGCCGGGGGACGTGACAGACATCAGAATGTGAGTATGTAGTGTTTTTTTTTTTAACTTTTACAATGGTAACCAGGCTAAATATCGGGTTACTAAGCGTGGCCCTGCGCTTAGTAACACGATGTTTACCCTGGTTACAAGTGAACACATCGCTGGATCGGCGTCACACACGCCGATCCAGCGACGACAGCGGGTGATCAGCGACGAAATAAAGTTCTGGACTTCTAGCTCTGACCAGCAATATCACAGCGGGATCCTGATCGCTGCTGCGTGTCAAACACAACGAGATCGCTATCCAGGAAGCTGCAACGTCACGGATCGCTGTCGTTCTCGTTGGAAAGTTGCTGAGTGTGACGGTACCTTTAAGCAAATCTTGGCCGGGCTGAAGGACATCTTTGATACCCACACCGCAGCAGAGATTAAAATGAGATTGTTTGGGTGCAAACAAAGGGTGCAGGACAGTATATGGGACTATGCCCTTAATCTCCAGGATGGTTGCGGGCCATGAAGCAGGTTGATCCCCAACAGCATGCAAGATGGGGACAGATTGTTAAAGGAGCAGTTTATTGAGGGACTCCTGTCCAATACCCACAGAACACAGCTGCACATCATGGCTCTACAAAACCCTGATCTGGACTTTGCGCTCCTTAACCCCTTAACGACTGCCGATCTGCCTTTTAACGGAAGTCATTAAGGGTACTTAAACCACAGCGCCGTTACGGCGCTGTGGAAAAAGTGAATAGCGCCCCCCAGAGTCCGATTTTCTCTGGGGTCTCGGCTGCCGGGGGTAGCCGAGACCCCAGAGAACATGATTCGGGTCGGTTTTTACCGACCCCGCTTTTGCGATCGCTGGTGATTAACCGTTTACCGGCGATCGCAAAAAACAAACAAACCGGTTTTGCATTTATTTTCTCTCCCCTCTGATGTGATCGCACATTAGAGGGGAGAGAAATAGGGTCCCCCGAGCCCCCCACGGTACCTTATGTACCAAAAACGCTGTCCCCCGGTCCCAGGCCCTCCTCCGTCTCCTCCGGCAACAACAAAATGGCGGGCGCATGTGCAGATGCGCCCGCCAAAATCTAGCTCCCCCCGGAATTGGCAGTTGATTGGGGTCGGTTTTTACCGACTCCAGGAGCGATCGCAATCCCGGGGGTCTTTACAGACCCCCGGGGTTGCGATCGCCCCATATAGCGCATATATATATATATATATATATATATATATATATATATATATACATATATATATATATATATATATATAAAAATGTTCATTTTGCATTTTCTCTCCCCTCTGATGTGATCGCACATCAGAGGGGAGAGAAATAGGGTCCCCCGAGCCCCCCACGGTACCTATTAGTCCCCGCAGATGTCCCCCGGTCCCCAGCTCCCGGCCCCCCTTCTTCTCAGCTGGAAGAAAATGGCGGGCGCATGCGCAGTGCGCCCGCCAAGATCTGCCAGCAGACACCCGGCAACCAGTGAGAATTTTCTCATTGGCTGCTGGGTTTTGATTGCTGTGATATGTCCTATCACAGTGATCAAAACCCCTAATATTTGATAAATATGGCAGCACTTTGGCTGTACCTCTCTCTTCTCTCCTTGTAGTTGTTCTGGGAGAGAAGAGAGAGAGACTACATTTCAAGGGCTGCCCTGTCAGTGATAAAAAACATGATTTCTGCCTCCGCCAGCATCCCATTTACCCACCCCTGTTCTCCGTAATCCCTGCAACATCAGCAGAGTATTATAAAAAAAAAAAAAAAAATTATAATTTTTTTTTCTAATAATTTTTTTTTATTTTTTAGGGTTAGGGTTAGGGTTAGGGTTACACATATTAGGGTTAGCAGAGGAAATAAATAAAATGGCCTGCAGAACTTTCAGCGCGGAGCAAGCTTACAGCCTGCTTTGATCCGGCAGCTCCGGCAGTGAAACAGAATCTGCCTCTGAAGCTGAACAGCTTTCAGACAGTGATGACGACTCTTCCTCCACGCGATCCCCCAGCCCGGTGGTAGCGGAGTCGGTCGTCACTGCTGAAGCTTCAGAGGCAGGACCAAGTACCGCAGTCCCCCCACCGCTGTGGTATAATGACATCTCATTTTCCCCTCAAATTCCCCCTTTTTCTGCAGTCCCTGGAATAAGAGTAGATGTCGCCAATTTTACCCCCATTGATTTTTTCAAATTTTCATTACCCCCGAAGTCCTGCAATTAATCGTCCAACAAACAAACCTATATGCCCGGCAATATATTTCCCAAAAACCCACTGCCTTTCATTCCCGTTCCTGGATCTCCACAATTGTCCCCAAAATAAAAAAATTCTTAGGCCTCACCCTGAATATGGGTTTAGTAAAAAAAAACACACTCCGCTCTTACTGGGCAACAAAAGCTGTCCACAGCACCCCTGTATTTGCAGCCGTCATGTCCCGAGTCCGTTACGAAGCCCTGATGAGATTCCAAACTTCAGTGACAATTCCCAAGCCCCCCCAAGAACTGACCCCAACTACGATCGGCTAAATAAATTGAGAACCCTAATTTCCCTCCTAAAAACCTCATTTCTAAATTCCTATACCCCAGAGCAAAATGTGGCAGTCGACGACTCCTTGATTCCGCCAATTTATTCCCTCCAAGAGAGCCAAATACGGCATAAAATTATACAAAACTTGCGAGAGCTCATCAGGGTACACGTCCACCTTCCTAATTTATGAAGGTAGGGACCGCCATATAAACCCCCCAAACTGCCCCCAGACAATTGGTATCCCAGGCAAAATTGTCTGGGAGCTAATGACGCCCTTTCTCCAACAAGGGTACCACGTGTATACTGACAACTACTACACGAGCATCCCTCTATATAAATCCCTCCATGCTGCAAATACAGGGGCCTGTGGGACAGTCAGGAAAAACAGAGTGGGGTTTCCGTCACAGTTGGTGTTCAGACGTTTGGAGAGGGGGGCGTCATTCTCACTCGCAAGTGACCAACTTCTTGCAGTGAAGTTGAAATACAGGAAGGACGTCTACATGCTTTCCACACTGCATGCGGACACGACTGTGACGGTCAAAGAGAGGGATGCCACCAGGGACAAAGAAAAACCAGTCTGCGTCACAGACTATAACAAACATATGGGTGGCGTAGACTTGTCAGACCAGGTTCTGCCACCATACCTGGTCAAGAGGAAGACCAGGGCCTGGTACAAAAAGGTGGCAATCTACCTTATTCAAACTGCCACATATAACAACTTTGTCCTGTATAAAAAGTCCCAAGGACCACTTACGTTCCTGCACTTTCAGGAAAAGTTGTAGAGAGCCTCATATTTCAGTCAATGGCACTGGGGGAAGCCTTCGACTCTGAGGATTCCCGGAGACTTGCAGAATGCCATTTTCCTCACCCTGTCCCTGTCCCTGTCACTCCCACCCAAAGGTATCCTCAAAAAAGATGCCGAGTTTGCAGAAAGCATGGCAGACGGAGTGATTCCAGATTCTATTGCCCCACATGCCCATCCCAACCAGGCCTTTGTATCTCCCCCTGTTTTGAGACCTACCACACCACCTACAATTATTAGTTTGTTTGTTTTTTTCAATAATTTTTATTTTATGCTTAGTAGCCCCAGTAGAACAATTTGGAACAAGTGATAAAGAATATTTTAATTAGTAGATCCCATTTTACCCCATTTCACAATTAATTCCAGAACTTGATCAATCCCATACCAACTACTATCCCAACAAATTCTCATCCACATACCCACGTCTGTACGCTCTAGAGTGTGGACCCCACAAATGTTCTTGCAAAGTCAGGTCATCTGAAAATTCTGGGACTCGATCAATCCCATACCAAACTACTATTCCAACAAATTCTCGTCCACGTACCCACGTCAATAAGCGTTAGAATGTGGACCCCAGAAAAGATCTTGAAAAGTGAGATCATCTGAAAATGAATTCTACGACTTGATTACTCACAAACATTTTTGACCATTTATCTAACTTTGACTGTTTTTACCACTGTCTTGCTACACAAAACTCTGGCTTCCATTTATATTACTTATATTTATGTTGATGATACGGGCATGATCATTTTATTGTAGGATTTATAAAAATTTAGGAAGTACCGTACTTATACACTATGGGCTTTACTTTATGGTTCTTGCCGAACCTCTGGTACCAGACAATACTTTCTATAGAGAACTGGTTGATTTGTGCATATAGCGGTTCTGACCTTGGCGGGTGGGAGCTTGCTATGGTGTACCACGTCTATTGGCACATTCGTCCTCATATAGGGATTGATGGAGCTAAAAGGACGTTGTATGACCAGTCTCTGAAAGTGTCTGCCATTCTAGCCCTGATGGCGTTCATCTTTGGAACAAACTTCGCTTCGCCACATAGTTTGCTGCATTTTCCTACACATTTTGCCTTTCATCCCAGTACAGTTTATTCTTCCAAGCCCTGCCATTTGTCCAAACAGAACTTTTTGACTACATATGGGATATCGCTGCTCTCATAATAAAGTGGGTAATGAATTGTGGAGTCCACTTTTTGATGTTATTTCTGAAAAAAGTGAGAAATTCAGGTCTAAAACAAGATTTTCGTGGAAAAAAATGAATTTCTTTAATATGACGACCTAATGTTATCAAACTCTGTGTCGTACATGTGGGTTCAAATTGCTCAATATACCCCTGATTAAAATCTTTGAGGGGTGTAGTTTCCAAAATGGGGTCAGTTGTGGGGGGTTTCTGCTGTTAGGCACATCTACAAACCCAAAATGGTGTCCGCTCTCACAATTAAGAGATTAAAAAGTCAAACGGCGCTCCTTCCCTTCCGAGCTCCGCAGTGCGCCCAAACAGAGGTTTACCCCCACATATGGGGTATCGACATACTCAGGACAAATTGCACAACAACTTTTGGGGTCCAATTTCTCTTGCTACCCTTGGGAAAATAATAAATTGGGGGTGAAAAGATCATTTTTGTGAAAAAAATATGATTTATATTTTTTTCGGCTCTACGTTACAAACTTGTGTGAAGCACTTGGGGGTTCAAAGTGTTGACTACACACCTAGATAAGTTCCTTAGGGGGTTTAGTTTCCAAAATGGGGTCACTTGTTCGGGGTTTCCACTGTTTAGGCACATCAGGGGCTCTCCAAACACGACATGGTGTCCGATCTCAATTCCAGGGAATTCTGTGTTGAAAAAGTCAAATGGCGCTCCTTCCCTTCTGAGCTCTACTGTGCACCCAAACAATTGTTCACCCCCACATACGGGGTATCGACATACTCAGGACAAATTGCACAACAACTTTTGGGGTCCAATTTCTCTTGCTACCCTTGGGAAAATAAAAAATTGGGGGTGAAAAGATCATTTTTGTGAAAAAAATATGATTTTTATTTTTTTCAGCTCTACGTTATAAACTTGTGTGAAGCACTTGGGGGTTCAAAGTGTTGACAACACACCTAGATAAGTTCCTTAGGGGGTCTAGTTTCCAAAATGGGGTTACTTGTTCGGGGTTTCCACTGTTTAGGCACATCAGGGGCTCTCCAAACGCGACATGGTGTCCGATCTCAATTCCAGGGAATTCTGTGTTGAAAAAGTCAAATGGCGCTCCTTCCCTTCTGAGCTCTACTGCGCACCCAAACAATGGTTCACCCCCACATACGGGGTATCGACATACTCAGGACAAATTTCACAACAAATTTTGGGGTTCAATTTCTCTTTTTACACTTGTTAAAATAAAAAAAATTGGTTCTGAAGTAAAATGTTTGTGAAAAAAAGTTAAATGTTCATTTTTTCCTTCCGCATTGCTTCAGTTCCTGTGCAGCAACTGAAGGGTTAATAAAGTTCTTGAATGTGGTTTTGCGCAACTTGAGGGGTGCAATTTTTAGAATGGTGTCATTTTTGGGAATTTTATAGACCCCTAAAAATGACTTCAAATGTGAGGTGGTCCCTAAAAATATGGTTTTGTAAATTTTGTTGTAAAAATAAGAAATTGCTGGTCAAATTTTAACCCTTATAACTCCCTAATAAAAAAACATTTTGTTTCCAAAATTGTGCTTATGTAAAGTAGACATATGGGAAATGTTATTTATTGACCATTTTATGTGACATACAGTCATATGAAAAAGTTTGGGTACCCCTATTAATCTTAAGCTTAATGTTTTATAAAAATTGTTTTTTTTGCAACAGCTATTTCAGTTTCATATATCTAATAACTTTTGGACACAGTAATGTTTCTGCCTTGAAATGAGGTTTATTGTACTAACAGAAAATGTGCAATCTGCGTTCAAACAAAATTTGACAGGTGCATAAGTATGGGCACCCTTATCATTTTCTTGTTTTAAATACTCCTACCTACTTTTTACTGACTTACTAAAGCACTTTTTTGGTTTTGTAACCTCATTGAGCTTTGAACTTCATAGCTAGGTGTATGCAATCATGAGAAAAGCTACTTAAAGTGGCCACTTGCAAGTTGTTCCCGTGTTTGAATCTCCTCTGAAGAGTGGCATCATGGGCTCCTCAAAACAACTGTCAAATGATCTGAAAACAAAGATTATTCAACATAGTTGTTCAGTGGAAAGATACAAAAAGCTGTCTCAGAGATTTAACCTGTCAATTTTCACTGTGAGGAACATAGTAAGGAAATGGAAGAACACAGGTACAGTTCTTGTTAAGGCCAGAAGTGGCAGGCCAAGAAAACCATCAGAAAGGCAGAGAAGAAGAATGGTGAGATCAGTCAAGGACAATCCTCAGACCACCTCCAGAGAGCTGCAGCATCAACTTGCTGCAGATGGTGTCACTGTGCATCGGTCAACTATACAACGCACTGTGTTTTTTTGCTGCCATGCATAACGCCTTTTTGTATTACCAAACAACTCAATCTTGGTTTCATCAGTCCACAGGACCTTCTTCCAAAAAGAAATTGGCTTCTCCAAATGTGCGTTTGCATATCTCAGCCGACTCTGTTTGTGGCGTCCTTGCAGAAATGGCTTCTTTCCCATCACTCTCCCATACAGCTTCTCCTTGTGCAAAGTGCGTTGTATAGTTGACCGATGCACAGTGACACCATCTGCAGCAAGTTGATGCTGCAGCTCTCTGGAGGTGGTCTGAGGATTGTCCTTGACTGATTTCACCATTCTTCTTCTCTGCCTTTCTGATGTTTTTCTTGGCCTGCCACTTCTGGCCTTAACAAGAACTGTACCTGTCTTCTTCCATTTCCTTACTATGCTCCTCACAGTGGAAATTGACGGGTTAAATCTCTTAGACAGCTTTTTGTACCCTTCCCCTGAACAACTATGTTGAATAATCTTTGTTTTCAGATCATTTGACAGTTGTTTTGAGGAGCACATGATGCCACTCTTCAGAGGAGATTCAAACAGGAGAACAACTTGCAAGTGGCCACTTTAAGTAGCTTTTCTCATGATTGCATACACCTAGCTATGAAGTTCAAAGCTCAATGAGGTTACAAAACCAAAAAAAGTGCTTTAGTAAGTAAGTAGGTAGAAGTATTTAAAACAAGAAAATTATAAGGGTGCCCATACTTATGCACCTGTCAAATTTTGTTTGAATGCAGATTGCACATTTTCTGTTAGTACAATAAACCTCATTTCAAGGCAGAAACATTACTGTGTCCAACAGTTATTAGATATATGAAACTGAAATAGCTGTTGCAAAAAAAACAATTTTTATAAAACATTAAGCTTAAGATTAATAGGGGTGCCCAAACTTTTTCATATGACTGTATCTCTCTGATGTAAGGGCATAGAAATTCAAAGTTTGAAAATTGCAAAATTTTCAAAATTTTCACCATATTTCCATTTTTTTAATAAATAAACGCAAGTAATATCGAAGAAATGTTACCACTAACATGAAATACAATATGTCACGAAAAAACAACCTCAGAATCAGCGGGATCCGTTGAAGCGTTCCCGAGTTATAACCTCATAAAGGGACAGTGGTCAGAATTGTAAAAATTGGCTCTGTCATTAAGTACCAAATTGGCTCCGTCACTAAGGGGTTAAAGATAGGGCCATCAGGGTGCTGCATGAGCCAAATCCCAGCGGCACAACGCCCCTAGGCGCCCAGCAATAACATACCACTTGGAAGCGGCATCCTTTCCCCGGACCCTCGTGGAAGCCGACGTACAGACCCTAAGTAATGACCCTCCTGCAGAACTACTTCTCCAGGTCCAGGAGCTGACTAAAAGTGTGGCTGTACTAACTAAAACCGTGCAGTCCATGCAAGTGTCCCCAAAGGAGAAGATCCAGCTGGCCTCCAGTCCAGATGACATCCCGTGGCAATGGCAGAAGAGGATCTCAGCCCGGTATAGGGACTAAAATGTCAATGTATTACAAATGTAAATAATATGAAATGTATATGATTGCAACCACGAAGCGTATGAGCCTACAGAGACTCTGTAAGAACTTTTGAAGCACTCTATTTTACCTATAAACTGTTATAATTGTTTACCTGTTATTTGTTTATGTTTTCTCAGTCTGGGAGTACTGAATTCCACTAGGGGGGAATGTGGGACCCCAGGAGTCCGGTTGCCACAGTGGCATTGTCTCCTTCATAGTGGGTAATGTCATGCCTGGATGCAATGAGGGATCCCCTTTCCAGGTATATCAGCATGTAACACCTTTCCTACTCCAGACCAGAAGGGGGAGCTCTAACACCTGATTTCAGGGGAGCTTTTCTATGAGTTCTGGCCTGGAGGTGTAGTTAGTGAGTGTTAGTCTAGTACGAGACTGAAAGAGGAAGAGGCAAGTGAGGAGAACCTGGGGGATTGGAGCTGAGACTGAGCTCACCCCAGGACTGAGCGCCAAAGACCGGACAACGGAGTCCGTGGTTGTGTGGGAACTGCAGACCCAGCAACTAAAACCGGAGGGCAGGAGATTGCAGGTCTGCTGGCCCCAGCTGAAACCCTGAGGTACAGCAGCATAAAAGAGCCTGAAGTCACCACGAGGCAGTGACACCTGGAACAGGCTCAAGCTGCCTGCCATGCGGGTAGTGTTCCATTTAATGGACAAACTGAGAGAGGGACTTAAGTAGAGCATAAAGCATCAAGAACCCAGAGAACAGCGCAGTAGGGAGGCCTCCAACCCCACCTTGCTAGGTGAATTCTGAATTGCTTCCAGGCTGCCTGGTGTCATGGTTCCCAATGGCAGGGACTCAGGCAAAAACGGACTAGCTCTAGGAATGATGGAATCTCAGATGACCGCGACGCTGAACCTAACACGCAACTAATAGTAGCCAGGGGGTGTGCCTACGATTATCCCTAGACACCTCGCACCAGCCGGAGATCTAGTTATCCCTAGTAGAGGAATACACAGACCTGGCTTGCCTCCAGGGAAACCCCAAAAGTGATAGTAGCCCCCCACATATAATAACGGTTAGGTAAGAGGAAAACACGTACGCAGTTTGAATATAGATTCAGCAAAGAGAGGCCCTCTGACTAGATAGCAGAAAATACAAAAGAGGACTTCGCGGTCACCTCAAAACCCTAAACAGCCATCCTGAAATTACTTTAACTCCGTTATCAACTCATGACACCGGAGTAGTAATTTCAGATCACTAGAGCTTCCAGCAGCAAGAGAAATATAAATGCATGCTGGACAAACAAACACAAAAAATGCCAAAGATCCAACTTAGCTGAATTGCAGACTTGGAGCAGGTAGCAAGCAAAAGAGGTGCTCTGGTAACATTGATTGCCGGCACTAGAATGACTGAGAAGCCAGACTAAATAGGAAACTCCCAGTTTCCTGATGGGAACAGGTGCAAGACAAAAGTCACACAGTACCACCAGCAACCACCAGAGGGAGCCCAAAAACAGAACTCACAACAGTACCCCCCCTTAAGGAGGGGGCACCGAACCCTCATGAGAACCACCAGGGCGATCTGGATGCGCCCTATGAAAGGCGCGAACCAAATCAGAGGCATGAACATCGGAGGCAGTCACCCAAGAATTATCCTCCTGACCGTATCCCTTCCATTTAACCAAATATTGAAGTCTCCGTCTGGAAACGCGAGAGTCCAAAATCTTCTCCACAACATACTCCAATTCACCCTCCACCAGCACAGGAGCAGGAGGCTCAACAGAAGGAACAACCGGTACCTCGTACCTCCGCAACAACGACCGATGGAAGACATTATGAATGGTGAAAGATGCTGGTAGGTCCAAACGAAAAGATACAGGATTAAGAATCTCCAAAATCTTATAAGGACCTATGAACCGAGGTTTAAACTTAGGAGAAGAGACCTTCATAGGGACAAAACGAGAAGATAACCACACCAAGTCCCCAACGCGGAGATGATGACCCACACGACGATGACGATTAGCAAACTGCTGAGTCTTCTCCTGAGACAACTTCAAATTGTCCACCACATGACTCCAAATCTGGTGCAGTCTATCCACCACCGTGTCCACTCCAGGGCAATCCGAAGATTCCACCTGGCCAGATGAAAAACGAGGGTGAAACCCTGAATTGCAAAAGAAAGGAGAAACCAGAGTGGCAGAACTGGCCCGATTATTGAGGGCAAACTCTGCCAACGGCAAAAAGGCGACCCAATCATCCTGATCAGCAGACACAAAACACCTCAAATAAGTCTCCAAGGTCTGATTAGTTCGCTCCGTCTGGCCATTAGTCTGAGGATGGAATGCAGACGAAAAAGACAAATCAATGCCCATCCTGGCACAGAACGCTCGCCAGAACCTAGACACAAATTGAGACCCCCTGTCAGAAACGATGTTTTCCGGGATACCATGTAAACGAACCACATTCTGAAAAAATAAAGGAACCAACTCAGATGAAGAAGGCAATTTGGGCAAGGGTACCAAATGAACCATCTTAGAAAAACGGTCACACACCACCCAAATGACGGACATTTTCTGAGAAACCGGGAGGTCCGAGATAAAGTCCATAGAGATGTGCGTCCACGGCCTCTTCGGAATAGGCAAAGACAACAACAATCCACTAGCCCGAGAACAGCAAGGCTTGGCCCGAGCACAAACATCACAAGACTGTACAAAGGCACGCACATCCCGAGACAGGGAAGGCCACCAGAAGGACCTGGCCACCAAATCTCTGGTACCAAAAATTCCAGGGTGACCTGCCAACACAGAAGAATGAACCTCCGAGATGACTCTACTGGTCCATTCATCTGGAACAAACAGTCTCCCAGGCGGACAACGATCAGGCCTATCAGTCTGAAACTCCTGCAAAGCACGTCGCAAGTCTGGGGAGACAGCAGACAAAATCACCCCATCCTTAAGGATACCCGTAGGCTCAGAATCACCAGAGGAGTCAGGCTCAAAACTCCTAGAAAGGGCATCTGCCTTCACATTTTTTGAACCCGGCAAGTATGAAACCACAAAATTAAACCGGGAGAAAAACAACGACCAGCGCGCCTGTCTAGGATTCAGACGCCTGGCAGACTCAAGGTAAATCAGATTCTTGTGATCAGTCAAGACCACCACCTGATGTCTAGCACCCTCAAGCCAATGACGCCACTCCTCAAATGCCCACTTCATAGCCAAGAGCTCCCGATTACCGACATCATAATTTCGCTCGGCGGGCGAAAACTTTCGAGAGAAGAATGCACATGGTCTCATCACTGAGCAATCGGGACCTCTCTGCGACAAAACCGCCCCCGCTCCAATCTCTGAAGCATCAACCTCGACCTGAAAAGGGAGCGAAACATCAGGCTGGCGCAACACAGGGGCGGAAGAAAAGCGGCGCTTAAGCTCCCGCAAGGCCTCCACAGCCGCAGAGGACCAATTGGCAACATCAGCACCCTTCTTAGTCAAATCAGTCAGAGGTTTAGCAACACTTGAAAACCCAGTTATAAATCGACGATAGAAATTAGCAAAGCCCAAGAACTTCTGAAGACTCTTCAGGGAAGTAGGCTGCGTCCAATCACAAATAGCCCGAACCTTGACAGGATCCATCTCAACAGAAGAAGGGGAAAAAATATACCCCAAAAAGGAGATCTTCTGAACCCCAAAAATACACTTTGAACCCTTTACAAACAAAGAATTGGCCCGCAAAACCTGAAAAACCTTCCTAACCTGTTGAACATGCGACTCCCAGTCATCCGAAAAAATCAAAATATCATCCAAATACACAATCATAAATTTATCCAGGTATTTACGGAAAATATCGTGCATAAAGGACTGAAAGACAGAAGGAGCATTAGAAAGACCAAAAGGCATTACCAAATACTCAAAATGGCCCTCGGGCGTATTAAATGCAGTTTTCCACTCATCTCCCTGCTTAATCCGCACCAAATTATACGCACCCCGAAGATCAATCTTAGAGAACCACTTTGCCCCTTTAATACGAGCAAATAAATCAGTCAATAGTGGCAAAGGATACTGGTATTTGACTGTAATCTTATTTAACAGGCGATAATCAATACAGGGCCTCAGGGAGCCATCTTTTTTACCCACGAAAAAAAAACCTGCTCCTAAAGGGGATGAGGATGGACGGATATGTCCCTTTTCCAAGGACTCCTTAATATACTCTCGCATAGCAGCATGCTCAGGCACAGACAGATTAAACAAACGACCCTTGGGAAACTTGCTGCCCGGAATCAAGTCTATAGCACAATCACAATCCCTGTGAGGGGGGAGAGAACTAAGTTTGGGCTCCTCAAAAACATCACAATAGTCAGACAAAAATGCCGGAATTTCAGAGGGAGTAGATGAAGCAATGGAAACCAAAGGTACTTCCCCATGAGCCCCCTGACATCCCCAGCTTAACACAGACATTGTTTTCCAGTCAAGGACTGGATTATGAGTTTGCAACCATGGCAATCCAAGCACTAAGACATCATGCAAGTTATGCAACACAAGGAAGCGAATCACCTCCCGATGGTCAGGAGTCATACACATAGTCACTTGTGTCCAGTATTGTGGTTTATTCCTAGCCAATGGTGTGGAGTCGATACCCTTCAGAGGAATAGGAACTTCCAAAGGCTCTAGGCTAAACCCACAGCGTCTGGCAAAGGACAAATCCATAAGACTCAAGGAAGCGCCAGAATCCACATAGGCATCCACAGTAATAGATGATAATGAACAGATCAAAGTTACAGACAAAATAAACTTAGACTGTAAAGTGCCAATTGCAAAAGACTTATCAACCTTTTTTGTGCGTTTAGAGCATGCTGATATAACATGAGCAGAATCACCACAGTAGAAGCACAACCCATTTTTATGCCTATAATTCTGCCGTTCACTTCTGGACAGAATTCTATCACATTGCATAATCTCCGGTGTCTGCTCAGAAGACACCGCCAAATGGTGCACAGGTTTGCGCTCCCGTAAACGCCGATCAATCTGAATAGCCATAGTCATGGATTCATTCAGACCTGTGGGCGTAGGAAACCCCACCATGACATCTTTAACGGCGTCAGAGAGACCTTCTCTGAAATTCGCCGCCAGGGCGCACTCATTCCACTGAGTAAGCACAGACCATTTTCGAAATTTTTGACAATATATTTCAGCTTCATCATGCCCTTGAGAGAGGGCTATCAAGGCCTTTTCAGCCTGAATCTCCAAATTAGGTTCCTCATAGAGCAACCCCAGTGCCAGAAAAAATGCATCCACATTGAGCAGCGCAGGATCCCCTGGTGCCAATGCAAATGCCCAATTCTGGGGGTCACCCCGCAACAAGGAAATCACAATTTTAACCTGCTGAGCGGAGTCTCCAGCGGAGCGAGATCTCAGAGAAAGATACAATTTACAATTGTGCTTAAAATTCAAAAAACGAGATCTATCTCCAGAAAAGAACTCAGGTATAGGAATCTTGGGTTCTGACATAGGAGCATGTATAACATAGTCTTGGATATTTTGAACCTTAGAAGCAAGAGCACTCAGGCCTGTAGCTAAACTCTGGATATCCATTTCTCAACAGCTGAGATCTGAGCCATTCAGGGGTTAAGAGGAGAGAAAAAAGCAGCAGATTGCAATTATGGCTAGACAGAACTTCTGAGTAAAAAAAAAAAAAAAAAGATGTCAGAAACTTCTTCTTTTCTCTCTTTCTTCAGCCAATACCTTTAATACATTTATGGCCGGCAATACTGTCATGGTTCCCAATGGCAGGGACTCAGGCAAAAACGGACTAGCTCTAGGAATGATGGAATCTCAGATGACCGCGATGCTGAACCTAACACGCAACTAATAGTAGCCAGGGGGTGTGCCTACGATTATCCCTAGACACCTCGCACCAGCCGGAGATCTAGTTATCCCTAGTAGAGGAATACACAGACCTGGCTTGCCTCCAGGGAAACCCCAAAAGTGATAGTAGCCCCCCACATATAATAACGGTTAGGTAAGAGGAAAACACGTACGCAGTTTGAATATAGATTCAGCAAAGAGAGTCCCTCTGACTAGATAGCAGAAAATACAAAAGAGGACTTCGCGGTCACCTCAAAACCCTAAACAGCCATCCTGAAATTACTTTAACTCCGTTATCAACTCATGACACCGGAGTAGTAATTTCAGATCACTAGAGCTTCCAGCAGCAAGAGAAATATAAATGCATGCTGGACAAACAAACACAAAGAATGCCAAAGATCCAACTTAGCTGAATTGCAGACTTGGAGCAGGTAGCAAGCAACAGAGGTGCTCTGGTAACATTGATTGCCGGCACTAGAATGACTGAGAAGCCAGACTAAATAGGAAACTCCCAGTTTCCTGATGGGAACAGGTGCAAGACAAAAGTCAGCCAGTACCACCAGCAACCACCAGAGGGAGCCCAAAAACAGAACTCACAACAGCCTGGATCTCCATTACCACCTGTTACCTGTGCTCTGGACTGCACCTTCAACCAGGAATTAAAGGTAAAGAAAACTGCAGCCCTTGTGTCTGTAGCGCCCCCACCGCCGCAGGGCCGAGGGGTACCCGGTACCGGGCCTCTGAGTCTCTGCTCTAGGGTTGTCACGGTGGCTAGGCCCCGGTCCGTGACCCTGCCGTGGGGCGCACAGTGAATGGGTAGGTAGATATAGATGGTGGTGACTGTAGCGGTGCAGTTGTGGGGTGCAGGTCGCGGTAAATAACGAGGACACCAGGTTGCAGTCTCTTTACCTCTTTACTGAAGATCTCTGGGTCCCCAGTCCGGAATAGGGTTCACCAGGCTGCGCAAGTCCGGCCGGTCCAATGGCACCTCCAGAGTTCTCTTCACAGGTGGAAATCTGTGCCTTCCTGCTTGCGCTATGTGTTGTGGTCCTTCCCTGCTGTGCTTACGGAAAGTCCCCACAACTGTTGTGTCTGTTTCTTAAGTTCCCTCACAACTCGATTAGATGATGTTCTGCTAATCCTCCGTCCCTCCCTGATGTTCTGGTTGGAACGGCACCCGTATGACGGGTAGGCTCGGAGCTCTTCCGGGACCCTAGAGTCGCCCCTCTCCACAAGTTGCCCCCCAAGACTGCATAGGTGATTTAAGTTAGACAGCCCGCCTTAGACTGACTGTCCTGCCGTTGTTTAAAGTATTGCTTGAAGCTGGATATTATAATACTCCCTCGGCGTTCCGGCCACCGGTTATGCGCCTCAGTAGGATGTTGCCTCGGTCTTACAGCACGACTCCTACTGGTATTCTCCTATTGCTATGATCTCGTTTCTCACTCAGCACAATCTATCTCGCTTCTGGTCCCTCCTTGGGCACCGCCGCTATGCTGAGCAGACACGGTCCCGTTTAGTTCGTTCAAGTTGCCAAGCCTCTGTCAGGATCCCACCCCTGACAGAGACCCTACTGTATCTTCCCCCCACAACACCCTCTGCCACAAGGTGTTGCCTGGTTCCAACCCAGTCAGCTTCTGATCTAACTTCCTGCCTGACCCCCAGTTTACCCACTATGGTGGGGAGTGGCCTAGTGAATAGAACCCTTAGCTCCCCCTGGAGGCCCGGCTGTGAAATGTATTGGTGTCTGTGATACCTGGTTAGACGAACTCCTTCAGTGCCATCAGACGTACCATAGCTCCCCATAGTGGCGGAGCCACAGTACTGCAACGACCAGGACTCTGGGGCGCTGCACTTCCTCTAGTCCTTTCCCGCACCCTCAGTCCTGCACACCAACATCCACGATCCCTGATAGACTGTACTCGCAGCCCCGGGGTCTTGCTCCACTTGTGGGGAGCAGAACCATCTCAGCTAAGACACCATTGGCCCCAGCGGTCCCTTTAAGCAGCGTCGGCTACCCATTGCCGAACACCACAGGTGGCATCACGTGAAATCCCCTACAAACATTACCTCATTACTTTTATTGCGTGCCCAGGGCCACGGACTGGGTCACCGCTGCCGTGACCACCCATTTCAGAATTGTCCGACCCGGTTCTGAGTACCCCATGGCCCTAGCGGGTGTCGCACGTCTTCTTGACGAATGGGCCAGTTTTATTTTTTTTCCCAAATCCCGGGGATGTGTGTGTAAGTGGTGCTTTTACAAGTGTAATGTGTGGGGCTTATGTATAGGGTATAGTTTATTATAAAAAAAAAAAAACAGAGAAAAAAGTAGAGAGATAAAATGTAGAAAAGAAAAAAATTAAAAGAAAAATCAGATGTAAAAAAGAAAAATTTTGTAGAAAAAAAAATTGTGATGTTCACTACACTAATGCCCTCCCTATAAATTTACCCTAAACAAATAATTATTTTTTACAAAAGAAAAATGGACGTCACCAACAATGTGACGTACGCTCCCCTAATTCACTCGCTAAAAATTTACTTGACGCAACTAATTATCTTTTTTACAAAAGAAAACGAACGTCACCAACAATGTGACGTACGCTCCCCTAATCCACTTGCTAAAAATTTACTTGACGCAACAAATTATTTTTTTTTACAAAAGAAAAACAAATGTCACCAACAATGTGACATATGCTCCCCTAATGCACTTGCTAAAAATTTACTCCACACAACAAATTTTTTTTTACAAAAGAAAATCGTAAGTCACCCACAATGTGACGCACCCTCTCTTAATGCACTAGAAATTACCCGGCGATAGCAGGTTTTTTATATTAAAAAAAATACAGCTACCTCCCTACCTATAAAACTACTTTATACGTTTTTTTTTTCTCTAAAACAACATGAGACGTCACCAAACACTGACGCCGGCTATACTACACGCTACCTATAAAACTACTCTGTAAAAAAAAAATTTCTCTAAAAGAATTCGGCCGTCACTAACACTGTGACGAAGGCTACGCTACCTCTAAAACTACGCTGTACTAACTACTATTATTTTTTTTTCTAAAAAAACCCAATCGGTTGTCAATAACACGGTGACGCTGGCTACGCTAGCTCGCTACCTCTTAAACTACTCTGTACTAACTACTATTATTATTTTCTAAAAAAGCGACGTCGCTATGCTAACTAGCTAAAAAAAGAAAAAGTCCCGTGGTGCAGTCTCTGATCAGCAGCGATACTGAACAGAGCGCTGCGGACACAGGAAGAGCACAAATGCTCTGTGCAGGATGCCACGCATACGAAAAAAGCGCCAAAAAGTGCGTTAAAAATTCAATTGGTAGGGGAAGGGAAAGGGTGGGGGATATTAGAACAGGGATGGGGGGACTGGGACAGGGATGAGGGAGGTGCTGTTGCTGCTGCTGTGATCACAGATGAGTCACAAAGCAGGCAGATCGCAGTACACAGCAGTCAGATCGCAGCACACAGCACAGCAGGACGCTGGAGCAAGAGACAGCAGCTCGCGGGGAGGATCACACTGGCCACCAATGGATTCTTAACTCAGATGACACAGAGGGGCTAGAGAGCCGCTCTGCACGCCAAATCTAAGACAAAGACAGCGTACAGGGCGGTGATCGCCATTTTAGATTAACCCCTTTGGCGCTGATTGGCCAGAAACTATTGTTCAGCCAATCAGCACCAAAGGGGTTAATCAGGTGAGGTGATGTCGCGATCACCCCACCCATTGTGACAGCTGTGATTGGTGACAGCATGTCACATGTTTGTTTTTTTTAATTAACTTAATTGCTATGAATGACCAGCCAATCGCAGCGATTGCCGATTCGGAGGGGCGGTGTAGCCCCCCGGGGCGATGTGCAGGGATGGTCTGCTGTCAAGGTCATCAGCCATCATATCCCGATCACCGCGCAAAGCCTGGAAATACGGGTTGCCGTACTAGTACTGCTCTGGGCAGAAATGCAGTTCTCGCAGAGCAGTACTAGTACGGCGAAGGTCGTGAAGGGGTTAAACCAGGTATTGGTACTATTGGGATTGTGGACAGGTGCCAAGTCGTGCTGGAGAATGAAATTTCCATCTCCAAAATCTTGTCAGCAGAGACAAGCATGAAGTGCTCTAAAATTTCCTGGTAGATGGCTGCGCTGACTTTGGTCTTGATAAAACACAGTAGACCTACACCAGCAGATGACATGCTCCCCAAACCATTACTGATTGTGGAAACTTCACACTAGACCTCAAGCAGCTTGGATTGTGGCCTCTCCTCTCTTCCTCCAGACTCTGGGACCTGGATTTCCAAATGAAATGCAAAATGTACTTTCATCTGAAAACAACACCTTGGACCACTGAGCAACAGTCCAGTTCTTTTTCTCCTTGGCCCAGGTAACACGCTTCTGGCGTTGTCTATTGGTCATGAGTGGCTTGACACAAGGAATGCGACACCTGTAGCCCATGTCCCGGATACGTCTGTGTGTGGCGGCTCTTGAAGCAATGACTCCAGCAGCAGTCCACTCCTTGTGAATCTTCCCCAAGTTTTTGAATGGCCTTTTCTTAACAATCCTTTCAAGGCTGCGGTTATCCCGGTTGCTTGTGCACCTTTTTCTACCGCACTTTTTCTTTCCATTCAACTTTCCATTAATATGCTTGGATACAGAACTCTGTGAACAGCCAGCTTGTTTAGCAATGACCTTTTGTTGCTTAGCCTCCTTGTGGAGTGTGTCAGTGACTGCCTTCTGGACATCTGCCAAGTCAGTAGTCTTCCCCATGATTGTGGAGCCTACTGAAACAGACTAAGGGACCTTTTTAAACGCTTAGGAAGCCTTTACAGGTGTTTTTTGTTAATTATTCTAATTTGCCGAGATAATAACCTTTGGGTTTTCATTGGCTGTAAGCCATAATCATCATCATTAACAAAAATAAACACTTGAAATAGATCACGTTTGTAATGACTATATAATATATGAGTTTCACTCTTTGTACAGTATTGAAGAACTGAAATAAATTTACTTTTTGATGATATTTTAATTTAGTGAGAAGCGCTATTATATTATTACATGTCTCCAATCCCCTCTGCAAGGCACAAAAAATAGCTACCATTCTACAGGGTGGGCCATGTATATGGATACACCTGGGTGGGCTGTTGTGAATTTGGATTCTGGGCTCCCCCGGTGGCCGCTTGTGGAATTGGACTTGTCATCCTCTTTCCTGTTTCACCTGGTTCCATCAGTAGTGGGTGTCGCTATTTAAGCTCATTTCTCTGGTGGTTTCTTGCCGGTCAACAATGTTATCTGATGCCTCTCAGTGCTTGTTCCTGCTTCTAGACTACTACTAGATAAGTTGGACTTTTGTCCATGTTTTGTTTTGCCTATTTGTTCCAGTTCACAGCTGAAGTTTTGTTACTGTGTCTGGAAAGCTCTCGTTGATCAGGGATTGCTACTCTGGCGTTATGAGTTAATGCCAGAGTTTAAGGTAATCTCTGGATGGTGTTTTGTTAGTGTTTTTCTGCTGACCATGAAAGTATACTATCTGTCTTCTGCTATCTAGTAAGCGGACCTCAAATTTGCTAAGACTATTTTCCTGCTGCGTTTGTTGTTTCATCTGAACTCACCGTCATTATATGTGGGGGGCTACTGTCTTCTTTGGAATATTTCTCTAGAGGTGAGCCAGGTCTTATATTTCCCTCTGCTAGCTATTTAGGTCTTAGGCCAGAGCTGGGCATCTAGCGATAAATAGGAAATGCTACCTGGCTATTTCTAGTTGCGCGGCAGGCTTAGTTCATGGTCAGTATAGTTCCATCTTCCGAGAGCTTGTCCCTCTATAGGCTTGCTATGATCTCTGCCTGCAGAGATCATGACAGTTTGACCGGACAATAAAGTGTTAAAGACCCAGGTTGAGAAAGGAGAGTTATAAGAAGTCTGCTGGAATTTTTTATTTTTTTTTCCTCCAGTCTGCCTTGCTGCAGTCTTTTTTCTCTCTCTCCTCCTAATCTCTGTATGGCTCTGTGTGCACCTGACAATAATGGATCTCCAGAGTGTAACTGCGGGTTTGAATAATCTCATCACGAAAGTACAAAATTTACAAGATTTTGTGGTACATGCTCCGGTATCTGAGCCGAGAATTCCTTTGCCGGAGTTCTTCACAGGGAATAGAGCTAGCTTCCAGAATTTCCGAAATAATTGTAAGCTTTATTTGTCCCTGAGGTCTCGTTCAGCTGGAGACCCTGCTCAGCAGGTTAGGATTGTGATTTCCTTGCTCAGGGGTGACCCTCAAGATTGGGCCTTCTCATTGCCAGCAGGGGATCCTGCGTTACGCGATGTTGATGCGTTTTTTCTGGCCTTGGGCTTGCTTTATGAGGAACCTCATTTGGAACTTCAGGCAGAAAAAACTTTGATGGCACTATCTCAGGGGCAAGACGAAGCTGAAGTTTTCTGCCAAAAATTCCGTAAATGGTCTGTGCTTACTCAGTGGAATGAGTGCGCCTTGGCGGCAACTTTCAGAGAAGGTCTCTCTGATGCCGTTAAGGATGTTATGGTGGGGTTCCCTGTGCCTGCAGGTCTGAATGAGTCCATGACAATGGCTATTCAGATTGATAGGCGTCTGCGGGAGCGCAAACCGGTGCACCATCTGGCGGTGTCTATGGAAAAGACGCCAGAAAGTATGCAGTGTGATAGAATTCTGTCCAGGAGCGAGCGACAGAATTTTAGACGGAAGAATGGATTGTGTTTCTATTGTGGGGATTCTACTCATGTTATATCAGCATGCTCTAGGCGTACAAAGAAGCTTGATAAGTCTGTTTCCATTGGCACCATTCAGTCTAAGTTTATTTTGTCTGTAACCCTGATTTGCTCTTTGTCATCCATTGCCACGGACGCCTATGTTGACTCTGGCGCCGCTCTGAGTCTTATGGATTGGTCCTTTGCCAATCGTTGTGGTTTTGATTTAGAGCCTTTGGAGACTCTTATTCCTCTGAAGGGGATTGACTCCACCCCATTGGCTAATAATAAACCACAATACTGGACACAAGTAACCATGCGTATCAATCCGGATCACCAGGAGATTATTCGTTTCCTGGTGCTGTATAATTTACATGACGATTTGGTACTGGGATTGCCATGGTTGCAGTCTCACAACCCAGTCTTGGACTGGAGAGCAATGTCTGTGTTGAGCTGGGGATGTAAGGGTATTCATGGGGACTTACCTTTGGTTTCTATTTCGTCGTCTATTCCCTCTGAAGTCCCTGAGTTCCTCTCTGATTATCAAGACGTCTTTGACGAACCCAAGCTTGGGTCGTTACCTCCGCACCGTGAGTGCGATTGTGCCATAGATTTGATACCGGGTTGTAAATATCCCAAGGGTCGTTTGTTTAATCTGTCTGTGCCGGAACATGCTGCTATGCGGGAATATATAAAGGAGTCTTTGGAAAAGGGACATATTCGTCCATCTTCTTCTCCCTTGGGAGCTGGGTTTTTCTTTGTCTCAAAAAAAGACGGCTCTTTGAGACCATGTATTGATTATCGGCTTCTGAATAAGATCACTGTTAAGTATCAATACCCATTGCCATTGCTTACTGATTTGTTTGCTCGTATAGAGGGTGCTAAGTGGTTCTCTAAAATTGATCTTCGTGGGGCGTATAATTTGGTGCGGATCAGGCAGGGGGATGAGTGGAAGACCGCATTTAATACGCCCGAGGGCCACTTTGAGTATTTGGTCATGCCTTTTGGTCTTTCTAATGCCCCTTCAGTTTTCCAGTCTTTTATGCATGATATTTTCCGCGATTTTCTGGATAAATTTATGATAATATATCTGGATGATATTCTGATTTTTTCTGATGACTGGGACTCTCATGTCCAGCAGGTCAGGAGAGTTTTTCAGGTTCTGCGGTCTAATTCTTTATGTTTGAAGGGGTCTAAGTGCGTTTTTGGGGTCCAGAAAATTTCCTTTTTGGGGTATATTTTTTCTCCCTCTTCCATTGAGATGGATCCCGTCAAGGTGCAAGCTATTTGTGACTGGACTCAGCCCTCCTCTCTTAAGGGTCTTCAGAGATTTTTGGGCTTTGCCAACTTTTACCGCCGATTTATTGCTGGTTTTTCGGATGTCGTTAAACCACTGACTGATTTGACCAGACAAGGCGCTGATGTTGCTAATTGGTCCCCTCATGCTGTAGAGGCCTTTCAGGAGCTTAAGCGCCGTTTTGCCTCTGCCCCTGTGTTGCGTCAGCCTGATGTGAATCTGCCTTTTCAGGTTGAGGTTGACGCTTCGGAGATCGGAGCTGGGGCAGTGTTGTCGCAGAAAGGTTCCGACTGCTCCGTCATTAGGCCTTGTGCCTTCTTTTCTCGCAAATTTTCGCCCGCAGAGCGGAATTATGATGTTGGGAATCGGGAGCTTTTGGCCATGAAGTGGGCGTTTGAGGAGTGGCGCCATTGGCTCGAGGGGGCTAGGCATCAGGTGGTGGTATTGACTGACCACAAAAATTTGATTTATCTTGAGACTGCCAGACGCCTGAATCCTAGACAGGCGCGCTGGTCTTTATTTTTTTCTCGCTTTAATTTTGTGGTGTCATACCTACCGGGTTCTAAGAATGTTAAGGCAGATGCCCTTTCTAGGAGTTTTGACCCGGACTCTCCTGGTAATTCTGAACCCACAGGTATCCTTAGGGAGGGAGTAATTTTGTCGGCCGTTTCTCCTGATCTGCGGCGGTCCTTGCAAGAGTTTCAGGCGGATAGACCGGATCGTTGTCCGCCTGATAGACTGTTTGTTCCGGATGATTGGACCAGCAGAGTCATCTCTGAGGTACATTCTTCTGCATTGGCAGGTCATCCCGGAATTTTTGGTACCAGGGATTTGGTGGCAAGATCCTTCTGGTGGCCTTCCCTGTCACGAGATGTGCGAGTCTTTGTGCAGTCATGTGACGTTTGTGCTCGGGCCAAGTCTTGTAGTTCTCGGGCTAGCGGACTGCTGTTGCCCTTGCCTATTCCTAAGAGGCCTTGGACACACATCTCGATGGATTTTATTTCAGATCTGCCTGTTTCCCAGAAGATGTCTGTCATCTGGGTGGTCTGTGACCGTTTCTCTAAAATGGTCCATTTGGTTCCTCTGCCCAAGTTGCCTTCTTCTTCTGAGTTGGTTCCTCTGTTTTTTCAGAATGTTGTCCGATTGCACGGTATTCCTGAGAATATTGTTTCTGACAGAGGTACCCAATTTGTGTCTAGATTTTGGCGGGCATTCTGTGCTAGGATGGGCATAGATTTGTCTTTTTCATCTGCTTTTCACCCTCAGACTAATGGCCAGACCGAGCGGACTAATCAGACCCTGGAGACATATCTGAGGTGTTTTGTCTCTGCTGACCAGGATGATTGGGTTGCTTTTTTGCCATTGGCAGAGTTCGCCCTCAATAATCGGGCCAGCTCTTCCACCTTAGTGTCCCCGTTTTTCTGTAATTCGGGGTTTCACCCTCGATTTTCCTCCGGTCAGGTGGAATCCTCGGATTGTCCTGGAGTGGATGCGGTGGTGGAGAGATTGCATCACATCTGGGGGCAGGTTATGGACAATTTGAAGTTGTCCCAGGAGAAGACTCAGCGTTTTGCCAACCGTCATCGTCGTGTTGGTTCTCGGCTTTGTGTTGGAGATTTGGTGTGGTTGTCTTCTCGTTTTGTCCCTATGAGGGTCTCTTCTCCTAAGTTTAAACCTCGGTTCATCGGCCCTTATAGAATATTGGAGATTCTTAATCCTGTTTCTTTCCGTTTGGACCTCCCTGCGTCCTTTTCCATTCATAACGTTTTTCATCGGTCGTTATTGCGCAGGTATGAGGTACCTGTGGTACCTTCAGTTGAGCCTCCTGCTCCGGTGTTGGTTGAGGGTGAGTTGGAGTACGTTGTGGAGAAAATTTTGGACTCTCGTGTTTCCAGACGGAGACTCCAGTATCTGGTCAACTGGAAGGGTTACGGCCAGGAGGATAATTCGTGGGTCAATGCATCTGATGTTCATGCTTCTGATCTTGTTCGTGCCTTCCATAGGGCTCATCCTGGTCGCCCTGGTGGATCTGGTGAGGGTTCGGTGCCCCCTCCTTGAGGGGGGGGTACTGTTGTGAATTTGGATTCTGGGCTCCCCCGGTGGCCGCTTGTGGAATTGGACTTGTCATCCTCTTTCCTGTTTCACCTGGTTCCATCAGTAGTGGGTGTCGCTATTTAAGCTCATTTCTCTGGTGGTTTCTTGCCGGTCAACAATGTTATCTGATGCCTCTCAGTGCTTGTTCCTGCTTCTAGACTACTACTAGATAAGTTGGACTTTTGTCCATGTTTTGTTTTGCCTATTTGTTCCAGTTCACAGCTGAAGTTTTGTTACTGTGTCTGGAAAGCTCTCGTTGATCAGGGATTGCTACTCTGGCGTTATGAGTTAATGCCAGAGTTTAAGGTAATCTCTGGATGGTGTTTTGTTAGTGTTTTTCTGCTGACCATGAAAGTATACTATCTGTCTTCTGCTATCTAGTAAGCGGACCTCAAATTTGCTAAGACTATTTTCCTGCTGCGTTTGTTGTTTCATCTGAACTCACCGTCATTATATGTGGGGGGCTACTGTCTTCTTTGGAATATTTCTCTAGAGGTGAGCCAGGTCTTATATTTCCCTCTGCTAGCTATTTAGGTCTTAGGCCAGAGCTGGGCATCTAGCGATAAATAGGAAATGCTACCTGGCTATTTCTAGTTGCGCGGCAGGCTTAGTTCATGGTCAGTATAGTTCCATCTTCCGAGAGCTTGTCCCTCTATAGGCTTGCTATGATCTCTGCCTGCAGAGATCATGACAGTGGGCCATGTATATGGATACACCTAAATAAAATGGGAATAGTTGGTGATATCAACTTCTTGTTTGTGGCACATTAGTGTATGGGAGGGGGAAAGCTTTTCAAGATGGGTGGTGACCATGGTGGCAATTTTGTAGTTGGCCATTTTGGATCCATCTTTATAAATGGCCCACCCAGGTGTATCCATATAAATAGCCCACCCTGTACTTACAGATGACTCTGTCCATTCCAATGGGCGCCTTTGGTTTTGATACAGCACCTTTGGTTTTGATGACATCCTCCTTCCCTGGTTCGTGTGGATTATGTGTTCTATGTCACCCACCAAGTGTCCTCCATCGTGATCATGCATAGTGGTATCTCTCTCTTCCCTGCCAAAGGGAGAATCAAGTACTGTAATAAGAATTTGCGGGGAAAGACCAAAGACAGAAGTACGCAGGTTCACTTTAACTGAAACAGAAAAAGCTGTGTAGGAGGCTAACACTGGTTGAGGAGTAGAAAAACTTTGCTACAAAGATGAGGTTGTGGAAGACCGTTTTATGTCACAGATCATGCATAATGGCAAAACTTAACATAACAACAAGATGCAAGGTAGTTATACTGCATCAGCAAGGACTCTCCCAAGCATAATGTCAAAGCAGACTAGTGTTTTAAGATGTGCTGTTCATGATCTTTTTAAAAGGAAGCAAGAAATGGACAACATTGAGGACTGTAGACGTAGTGTGTGGTCAATGAAACTTACTGCATCAGATGAAGGACACATTATCCTTACTTTTCTTCAAAATTAGAAGATGTCCAGCAGTGCCATCAGCTCAGAACTGTCAGATCCAGATACAACCATCTACTTTTCAGAGACGTTTGGCTTGATAGACTGCAGTCAAAAAGCCATACCTTGGACTTAGATAAAAAGCCAAGCAATTCAATTATGCATGAAAACATAGGAACTGGGATGCAGAAAAATGGCAGCAGGTGCTCTGGACTGAGGAGTAAAAATCTGAAATATTTGACTGTATCAGAAGGCAGTTTGTTCACTGAAGGGCTGGAAAGCAACAATAATGCGTGTCTGTAGGAACAGTGAAGCACGGTGGAGAGTCGTATAAGTTTTGGGCTGCATTTCAGCAAATAGGTTAGCTTCAGGTTAGGTTCAGCTCAGGATTAATAGTATCATAAATGCTGAGAGGTACAGGCAGACACTTATATAATACTATCAGTAAGGCGTCTTACTTGCTTAAAATTTATTTCACATAAGCACAAAAAACCAAACATACAGCAATCTTCAGGGCAAAGAAGAACAATGAGTCCTGGAAGTGATGATACGGCCTCACAGAACCCTGATCTCACATCATCCAGTCTGTCTGGGATTAAATCAGGAGACAGAAGGATTTGCACAAGTGACAGCCAAAGAAGATCTGTGGTTAGTTCTCCAAGATGTTTGGAACAAACTCCCTGCTTAGGGCCTTCAAAAACCTGTGTGTATAAGTGTATATCGAAGAACTTATGAAGGCAAAGGGTGAGCAGATCAAATATTGATCACATTTTGACGTCCCTTCACTTCTGTAATTTTTCTTTTTTTTTAACTAGTAACACTTTTGATCATGGAAGCATTCTTACTTTGCAGCATTTTTTGTAAATCCGTCTAAAACTTTTGTACTATATTGTATACAAATAATTTATATGTTTATGAAGAAATGCATTAACTCTTAAAATAAATTACATTTCACTCCTTACCCAATTAGAAAATCTTAGTTATTTAACAATGTGTTTTTAAAGGGAGAGGAAAGGCACTAACATCTATTGTTTTCCATCCACAGTACCAAACATGTACTGCATGCATGAACAGAGAAAGGTGGGAATGCCGCCTGTCCAGTTTTCATGGGTCCATTGCATTGAACTTGTTTACACTAAAAATAGAAAAATATGTGTGAGGAGACGTGCAAAACTCAACCACAAATGATGTCAGTTTCCCCACCAGGGACAGTGAGGAGTTTAATGTGTAACTGAATGTGTTGAATGTTCCTGTCTGTTTTTGTAACTGTGTGTGTCACTGGCAGTAGCTGGGTGGGAATGGAAGTGACTGGTTAACACGACAGATGTGTAACATGGCGACCTGTATGTCATAGCTAGTTAATAAAGTAGTGATGTGGATCAATGTTTTCTAGCATTTCCTATGCACATAATTAAACAAGAACTGAAACTTTGGACCTTCTGGTAATAATTTATATGAATGTGGAATTTACCTACAAAAGAAAAAAAAGGGATTTGTCCTTGAAAATGTGAATTCAGAAAAATATTTTTCTAAATACAGTGGGTATGAAAAGTATTCAGACCCCTTTAAGTTTTTCACTCTTTGTTTCATTGCAGTAAATAAAAAAAAAAAGTTTATTTTTTCACATTAATGTACACTCTGCACCCCATCTTGACTGAAAAAAACAGAAATGTAGAATTTTTTGCAACTTTAATAAAAAAAAAAACAACAACTAAATATCACATGGTCATGGTATTCAGACCCTTTGCTCAGACACTCATATTTAAGTCACATGCTGTCCATTTGCAGTGATCCTCCTTGAGATGGTTCTACTCCTTCATTGGAATCCAGCTGTGTTTAACTACACTCATAGGACTTGATTTGGAAAGGCACAAACCTGTCTATATAAGACCTCACAGCTCACAGTGCATGTCAGACCAAATGAGAATAATGAGGTCAAAGGAACTGGCCAAGGAGCTCAGAGACAGAATTGTGGCAAGGCACAGGTCTGGCCAAGGTTACAAAAGAATTTCAACAGTGGCCTCCATAATCCTTAAATGGAAGACGTTTGGGACCACCAGAAGTCTTCCTAGACCTGGCCGTCCAGCCAAACTGAGCAATCGTGGGAGAAGAGCCTTGATGAGAGAGGTAAATAAGAACCCCAAGATCACTATTGCTGAGCTCCAGAGATGCAGTAGGGAGATGGTAGAAAGTTCCACAAAGTCAACTATCACTGCAAGCCTCTACTAGTCGGGCCTTTATGGCAGAGTGGCTTGACGGAAGCCTGTCCTCAGTGCAAGACATATGAAAGCCCACATAGAGTTTGCTAAAAAACTCACGAAGGACTTTCAAACTATGAGAAATAAGATTCTCTGGTCTGATGAGATGAAGATCTTTTTGGTGACAATTCTAAGAGGTATGTGTGGAGAAAACCAGGTACTGCTCATCACTTGCTCAATATAATCCCAACAGTGAAACATGGTGGTGGCAGTATCATACTATGGGGGTGTTTTTCAGCTGCAGGGACAGGACGACTGGTTGTCATTGAAGGAAACATGAATACACAAAGTACAGAGATATCCTGGATGAAAACCTCATCCAGAGTGCTCTGGACCTCAGACTTGGCCGAAGGTTCACCTTCCAACAAGGCAATGACCATAAGCACACAGCTAAAATAACAAAGGAGTGGAGTGGCTTCAGAACAACTCTGTGACTATTCTTGACTGGCCCAACCAGAGCTCTGACCTAAACCCAATTGAGCATCTATGGAGAGACTTGAAAATGGCTGTCCACCAACATTCACCATCCAACCTGATGGAACTGGAACTGGAGAGGATCTTCAAGGATGAATGGCAGAGGATCCCCAAATCCAGGTCTGAAAAACTTTTTGCATCATTCCCAAGAAGACGCATGGCTGTACTAGCGCAAAAGGGCAGCACGGTGGCTCAGTGGTTAGCACAGCAGCCTTGCAGCGCTGGAGTCCTGGGTTCAAACCCCACCAAGGACAACATCTGCAAAGAGTTTGTATGTTCTCTCCGTATTTGCGTGAGTTTCCTCCAGGTACTCCGGTTTCCTCCCACATTCCAAAGACATACTGATAGGGAATTTAGATTGTGAGCCCTAACGGGGACAGCGATGATAATGTGTGCAACCTGTAAAGCGCTGCGGAATATGTTAACGCTATATAAAGATTATTATTATTAATAAAAGGGTGCTTCTACTCAATACTGAGCAAAGGGTCTGAATACTTATGACCATGTGATATTTCAGTTTTTCTTTTTTAATAAATTTGCAAAAATTACTACATTTCTGGGGGGTTTTCAGTCAAGATGGGGTGCAAAGTGTACATTAACGAGAAAAAAATGAACTTTTTTGAATTTACCAAATGGCTTTAATGAAACAAAGAGTGAAAAATTTAAAGGGGTCTGAATTCTTTCCGTACCCACTGTAGCTTACAATTCTTTGCTGGTTAAATTATTGCTATATCTTTATTCTTGTTGGGGCTTAGTTCTTCTTATACAAAGCACTAAATCGTCTGCACAAATATAGAGTTTAATAAAAGAAAACGTTTCAGAAACCTCCAGTCACCACTAGAGGGAGCCAACTGTATACAAGATATACATTAAATTCATTAATACAATAGTATGCGCTAAGCTCTTGAGCTCCCTCTAGTGGTGGTGAGAAGAAACCTTAATAAAAATTAATCTATAATACTTTAAAGGGATGTCACTTTTTATCAAGACCACTAAGAAAGAATGGTGACAAATACAAAAATAAGTTATATGTAACTGGCAAATACTCTACTACCACTACAGCAGTTGTGTATTGATCATCTGTTAAAAATGTGCAGATAATCGGTGTAGTCAGTCACTGGGGATAACAACACTGCTACCATCATCGCTGAGGATAGTGATTGCCTGCAGTCAGAAGTCAAATGCATATGGTTTGCATGTTGTCAATGAAGAAGAACTAATAAAATTGACCTTATAATTTCTTAGGGGGCAGGTGCTGTGGAGGTGCTCTTGTAACACAGTACTGTAGCAAAATGAGACATTATCTAGTACATTGCTGTTTTCTATCCTATCAGTATTTTCTGTCCTTGCTGCTCTAATTTCCTGGTAATTGTTCAGTTACTTTTTATTATTAAAATGAGTTGTTTTTTTATGTGAAATTGCTAAATTATTTCTTCACATAGCTTTTGCCTCCTAATTATAGTATAAAGCGGTTTACTACAAATTCTGAAGTGCCCAAAGAAAACTTAAAACAACAGAATATTATAGAGAACCTGTCAGGTCAGATAATGCTGTTGATCTGCATAGTTTTGCTCAAGCATTTTAATTATGCTATACCATGAAATGTTCACTTGTTTGCGCATGCATACGAACAGTAACAATTCCTTTACTTGACTCTTTAGCGCAGGTGCAGTTCGTCATTGAGATCTCGGTGTTCATGCATGCTAAGTGAACACTGACTCAACGCCATCTTATCCATGTGTTCGCGCGTCAGCATTGTCGACCTGTAGGAGAAGGCAATGATACTCTTGGAGAACCCCAGTGTGAGAGAAAGGTGTGAACGTTTACAAGGGACGACGCTGAAGCCAGAGTGACAGGCCTCAGTGGAAAACGTGTGCCAACATGGTGCTGGCCACTGTCAGAGCCCAGACGTCAACAAGTGAGATCTGAAGACCTGACTATGCTATTCAAGACCCAAGAAGCCAACCAACGCTGGTCCAGACTGGGCCGATCAAGGTCCAGAGTCTGGATGATGCCAGCCGAGAACCGGAGCACAGCCCTCTCTTCTGCAGGCATAGGAGTTGTCCTCCTTCGGTCATGCACTGAAGGTCTGAGAGGAGACTTCAATCGGAGGAGGACACCTGCGGTGAAAAAAGGGAGACATGAATGAGCAGGCCCATAGATTCCAGCACCAACGTACAATACCGGAATATAGGGGTCTGCCTGGGCTAGGACAACAGGTGGGGGTCAGCTGGAGCACAGGAGGCTTCCTTGATAGTGTTTCTTAGGAGGACTTGCAGTCTAGCATGAAAACCTGGTGACCCCCGCTAGGGCCTTTATCTCAAGAGGAGCTAACACAGTAGTTCTCCCAGGAATGGGTGTATCATCCCTGTCAGAAGGACACAAGTATTATCCCTAAGAGACTTCTCAATTATTTTAATCGAATTCTAAGACCTATTGTATGGTCCGTATATATAATTCACTTGTTCTTGCGCTGTCTACTATTGTTTTCCAACTACTGTAAGTTGCCACCATATCGGCAGTAATAAATAGTTCATTGTCTGTTTCCGCCTCGTGCCCATTGGTGCGTTGCATCTGGTCACCTGCTTACATACCAATAAACAATTTTATTGATTTTATTGTTGCCTGCACATGTGAAGAAAACACATTTATGGTTTTCAAACAACTTTATTCATAGTGTTTCTTTGCACAGGCGCAGGTCTCATTTCCGGATGCAAGTATAACACCTAATGGAGCTGTGCTGCTTCCTACAGCTGCTGCTTGGTCCTAATGTAGTGGAGCCGAGTTTATGTTGAGCTCTTCCTTCAGATTCACAGATCCATCTTCTCCTGGGTTCGGGTATGTCTCGTTCCCATGTTTAATGCTAAGGGATTACTGGTAACACAGTGTTGTTTCCTCTCTGAGGTTACAGGTGCTTGGAGAGAACCATCTTGACTGTGCAATGCGACTTTTTCCTTCTGACACGGTCCTGGTGATCGATCCTGTGTTAACCAGGCACTATCTTTTCCCTTGAAGCTGTTAGCTCATTTTCCAGTCTCTCAGTGTCAGGACATACTTCTTGTCCTGTCTCTCTCACCTAAGCACAGATCTCTCTCTTCCCTTCCTGAAAAGACACTTCCTGCTTTTTGCTAAAGCCAACACACAGCAAGCTGCAGGGGGGAAAAGATTAGTGCACACAAATCAGAGGGGAGCATCATCTCTCAAAGTCACAGCGTAATTCAGTTGTTGACCAGGGCTGACCCTCTACAATGACACTGATACTAGGGTACAGGATAGTGACACTGACACTTGGGGCGCAGGATAACAACACTGATACTTGGGTTACAGGATAATGGCACTGAATCGTAGGGTACAGGATAATGACATAATGACACTGTATGTCCAGGATGACGACACTGACACTTGGGGTATAGAAAAATTACACCAACACTTGGGATACCGGATAATGACACTGACACTCGGGTACAGGATAATAACACTGATACTTGCTGTACAGGAAAATGACACTGACACATGCAGCTACTAGGGTTGAGCGAAACGGGTCGATCATTTTCAAAAGTCGCCGACTTTTGGCTAAGTCGGCGTCTCATGAAACCCGATCCGACCCCTGTGCTTGTCGGCCATGCGGTACGCGACTTTCGCGCCAAAGTCGCGTTTCAATGACGCGAAAAGCGCCATTTCTCAGCCAATGAAGGTGAACGCAGAGTGTGGGCAGCGTGATGACATAGATCCTGGTCCCCACCATCTTAGAGAAGGGCATTGCAGTGATTGGCTTGCTGTCTGCGGCGTCACAGGGGCTATAAAGGGGCGTTCCCGCCGACCGCCATCTTACTGCTGCTGATCTGAGCTTAGGGACAGGTTGCTGCCGCTTCGTCAGAAGCAGGGAGAGCGTTAGGCAGGGTCCACTAACCACCAAACCGCTTGTGCTGCAGCGATTTCCACTGTCCAACACCACCTTCGGTGTGCAGGGACTGTGGAAGCTATTTTTTTTTTTTTTTCCCCTCAGCGCTGTAGCTCATTGGGCTGCCCTAGAAGGCTCCGTGATAGCTGTATTGCTGTGTGTACGCCACTGTGGAAACCAACTGCTTTTTTCAAAGCACATATCCTCTTGTTCCTTCCTTTCTGCACAGCTATCTTTTTTGTTTGTCCACACTTTTTATTTAATTTGTGCATCAGTCCACTCCTATTGCTGCCTGCCATACCTGGCTTACATTACTGCAGGGAGATAGTAATTGTAGGACAGTTTTTTTTTTTTGTTTGTTTTTTTTTGTGGGAGATTAAGATTGGCATTTCTGCTACAGTGCCATCCCTGTGTGTGCCATCTCTCACTGAGTGGGCCATAGAAAGCCTATTTATTTTTTCCGTGATTTGTGTTCTAAAATCTACCTCAACACAAAAACACTACATCAATCAGTGGGAGAAAAATATTGGCCTCAGTCAGGGCTTGTGTGCCACTGCTGTGTGTGCTATCTCTCATTCAGTGGGCTATAGCAAGCCTATTTTTTTATTTTTTTTTTTAATATTATTTGGTTTCTAAAGTCTCCCTGAAAAAAAAAAAAAAACCTAAAAAAACAGTGGGAGAGTAATATTGCCCTTTCAGCTTGTGTGCCAGTCTTGACTCCTGGGTGTGCCACCTCTCTCCCTCTCATTCAGTGGGCCATAGAAAGCCTATTTATTTTTTTTTTTAAATATTATTGGGTTTCTAAAGTCTCCCTGAAAAAACAAAAAATACATAAAAAAACAGTGGGAGAGTAATATTGCCCTTTCAGCTTGTGTGCCAGTCTTGACTCCTGGGTGTGCCACCTCTCTCCCTTTCATTCAGTGGGCCATAGAAAGCCTATTTATTTTTTCCGTGATTTGTGTTCTAAATTCTACCTCAACACAAAAACACTACATCAATCAGTGGGAGAAAAATATTGGCCTCAGTCAGGGCTTGTGTGCCACTGCTGTGTGTGCTATCTCTCATTCAGTGGGCTATAGCAAGCCTATTTTTTTATTTTTTTTTTTAATATTATTTGGTTTCTAAAGTCTCCCTGAAAAAAAAAAAAAAACCTAAAAAAACAGTGGGAGAGTAATATTGCCCTTTCAGCTTGTGTGCCAGTCTTGACTCCTGGGTGTGCCACCTCTCTCCCTCTCATTCAGTGGGCCATAGAAAGCCTATTTATTTTTTTTTTAAAATATTATTGGGTTTCTAAAGTCTCCCTGAAAAAACAAAAAATACATAAAAAAACAGTGGGAGAGTAATATTGCCCTTTCAGCTTGTGTGCCAGTCTTGACTCCTGGGTGTGCCACCTCTCTCCCTTTCATTCAGTGGGCCATAGAAAGCCTATTTATTTTTTCCGTGATTTGTGTTCTAAATTCTACCTCAACACAAAAACACTACATCAATCAGTGGGAGAAAAATATTGGCCTCAGTCAGGGCTTGTGTGCCACTGCTGTGTGTGCTATCTCTCATTCAGTGGGCTATAGCAAGCCTATTTTTTTTTTTTTTTTTTTTTAATATTATTTGGTTTCTAAAGTCTCCCTGAAAAAAAAAAAAAAACCTAAAAAAACAGTGGGAGAGTAATATTGCCCTTTCAGCTTGTGTGCCAGTCTTGACTCCTGGGTGTGCCACCTCTCTCCCTCTCATTCAGTGGGCCATAGAAAGCCTATTTATTTTTTTTTTTAAATATTATTGGGTTTCTAAAGTCTCCCTGAAAAAACAAAAAATACATAAAAAAACAGTGGGAGAGTAATATTGCCCTTTCAGCTTGTGTGCCAGTCTTGACTCCTGGGTGTGCCACCTCTCTCCCTTTCATTCAGTGGGCCATAGAAAGCCTATTTATTTTTTCCGTGATTTGTGTTCTAAATTCTACCTCAACACAAAAACACTACATCAATCAGTGGGAGAAAAATATTGGCCTCAGTCAGGGCTTGTGTGCCACTGCTGTGTGTGCTATCTCTCATTCAGTGGGCTATAGCAAGCCTATTTTTTTATTTTTTTTTTTTATATTATTTGGTTTCTAAAGTCTCCCTGAAAAAAAAAAAAAAACCTAAAAAAACAGTGGGAGAGTAATATTGCCCTTTCAGCTTGTGTCCCAGTCTTGACTCCTGGGTGTGCCACCTCTCTCCCTCTCATTCAGTGGGCCATAGAAAGCCTATTTATTTATTTTTTTTAAATATTATTGGGTTTCTAAAGTCTCCCTGAAAAAACAAAAAATACATAAAAAAACAGTGGGAGAGTAATATTGCCCTTTCAGCTTGTGTGCCAGTCTTGACTCCTGGGTGTGCCACCTCTCTCCCTTTCATTCAGTGGGCCATAGAAAGCCTATTTATTTTTTCCGTGATTTGTGTTCTAAATTCTACCTCAACACAAAAACACTACATCAATCACTGGGAGAAAAATATTGGCCTCAGTCAGGGCTTGTGTGCCACTGCTGTGTGTGCTATCTCTCATTCAGTGGGCTATAGCAAGCCTATTTTTTTTTTTTTTTTTTTTAATATTATTTGGTTTCTAAAGTCTCCCTGAAAAAAAAAAAAAACCTAAAAAAACAGTGGGAGAGTAATATTGCCCTTTCAGCTTGTGTGCCAGTCTTGACTCCTGGGTGTGCCACCTCTCTCCCTCTCATTCAGTGGGCCATAGAAAGCCTATTTATTTATTTTTTTAAATATTATTGGGTTTCTAAAGTCTCCCTGAAAAAACAAAAAATACATAAAAAAACAGTGGGAGAGTAATATTGCCCTTTCAGCTTGTGTGCCAGTCTTGACTCCTGGGTGTGCCACCTCTCTCCCTTTCATTCAGTGGGCCATAGAAAGCCTATTTATTTTTTCCGTGATTTGTGTTCTAAATTCTACCTCAACACAAAAACACTACATCAATCAGTGGGAGAAAAATATTGGCCTCAGTCAGGGCTTGTGTGCCACTGCTGTGTGTGCTATCTCTCATTCAGTGGGCTATAGCAAGCCTATTTTTTTATTTTTTTTTTTAATATTATTTGGTTTCTAAAGTCTCCCTGAAAAAAAAAAAAAAACCTAAAAAAACAGTGGGAGAGTAATATTGCCCTTTCAGCTTGTGTGCCAGTCTTGACTCCTGGGTGTGCCACCTCTCTCCCTCTCATTCAGTGGGCCATAGAAAGCCTATTTATTTTTTTTTTTAAATATTATTGGGTTTCTAAAGTCTCCCTGAAAAAACAAAAAATACATAAAAAAACAGTGGGAGAGTAATATTGCCCTTTCAGCTTGTGTGCCAGTCTTGACTCCTGGGTGTGCCACCTCTCTCCCTTTCATTCAGTGGGCCATAGAAAGCCTATTTATTTTTTCCGTGATTTGTGTTCTAAATTCTACCTCAACACAAAAACACTACATCAATCAGTGGGAGAAAAATATTGGCCTCAGTCAGGGCTTGTGTGCCACTGCTGTGTGTGCTATCTCTCATTCAGTGGGCTATAGCAAGCCTATTTTTTTATTTTTTTTTTTTAATATTATTTGGTTTCTAAAGTCTCCCTGAAAAAAAAAAAAAAAACCTAAAAAAACAGTGGGAGAGTAATATTGCCCTTTCAGCTTGTGTGCCAGTCTTGACTCCTGGGTGTGCCACCTCTCTCCCTCTCATTCAGTGGGCCATAGAAAGCCTATTTATTTTTTTTTTAAATATTATTGGGTTTCTAAAGTCTCCCTGAAAAAAAAAAAAATACATAAAAAAACAGTGGGAGAGTAATATTGCCCTTTCAGCTTGTGTGCCAGTCTTGACTCCTGGGTGTGCCACCTCTCTCCCTTTCATTCAGTGGGCCATAGAAAGCCTATTTATTTTTTCCGTGATTTGTGTTCTAAATTCTACCTCAACACAAAAACACTACATCAATCAGTGGGAGAAAAATATTGGCCTCAGTCAGGGCTTGTGTGCCACTGCTGTGTGTGCTATCTCTCATTCAGTGGGCTATAGCAAGCCTATTTTTTTTTTTTTTTTTTTTAATATTATTTGGTTTCTAAAGTCTCCCTGAAAAAAAAAAAAAAACCTAAAAAAACAGTGGGAGAGTAATATTGCCCTTTCAGCTTGTGTGCCAGTCTTGACTCCTGGGTGTGCCACCTCTCTCCCTCTCATTCAGTGGGCCATAGAAAGCCTATTTATTTTTTTTTTTAAATATTATTGGGTTTCTAAAGTCTCCCTTAAAAAAAAAAAAAACCTAAAAAAACAGTGGGAGAGTAATATTGCCCTTTCAGCTTGTGTGCCAGTCTTGACTCCTGGGTGTGCCACCTCTCTCCCTCTCATTCAGTGGGCCATAGAAAGCCTATTTATTTTTTTTTTTAAATATTATTGGGTTTCTAAAGTCTCCCTTAAAAAACAAAAAATACATAAAAAAAACAGTGGGAGAGTAATATTGCCCTTTCAGCTTGTGTGCCAGTCTTGACTCCTGGGTGTGCCACCTCTCTCTCTCTAATTGTGGGCCATAGAAAGCCTTTTTTTTTTTTTTTTTTTTTTTTTTTAATATTATTTGGTTTCTAAAGTCTCCCTGAAAAAAAAAAAAACATAAATTAGGTGGGAGATTAATATTGACATTAGTGCTTGAGTGACAGTCCTGCGTGTGTGTCATCTCTGTGATTTTGTGCCACAGAAAACAGAGTGTGTAACATTGTGCCTGATTTTCCTTGTGGTCTCACCAACCTGTTAAGGGATATTGAAATCATACTGAAGTTATAGCTCACCGTGTAAGTTGTTTGACAGCAACAAATAAAGTTACTTTGGTTAAGATTTTAAAACAATGAGGAAGTCTGGTGCAAGAGGTCGTCGTGGGCGTTCATTGTCAGCTGGTAATGATGGTAGTGGTAGTGGAGCATCAGGTGGTCGTGGGGATAAAAATATTCCACCTAAGTCTGGAGCTGTGGAGCCAGTTTCGTCGTCAGGCTACACAAGGCCTCGAACGCTCTCTTTTCTGGGAGTAGGAAAACCGCTTTTAAAGGCGGAGCAGCGACAGCAAGTTTTGGCTTACATTGCAGACTCAGCCTCTAGCTCTTTTGCCTCCTCTTCCGAAACTGGTAAATGTAAAAGCAGCGCGTCGCTTGTGGATGTTCACGGTCAGGGACAAGTCGCTTCCTTGTCCTCCTCAGCAAAAACTACAACAAGAGAGAAGGATGCAGCAGGCGACACAACGGGTCACTCCATGGAGCTCTTTACACATACCGTCCCTGGCTTAGAAAGTGAAACATTTAACAGGCCATGCCCATTACAAGTATATTCTGACATGGAGTGCACTGATGCACAGCCACAGCCAGAGTACTATGCTGCTCCTTTGACTCAGACCACCACATTGCCCTCTCAGGGTACAGATCCACAATCAGACCCTGATGAGACTATGTTGCCCCGCCACGAACGCTATACCACCGACCGACACAGTGACACAGACGAAGTTGCACACGAGCTCGAAGAGGAGGTAATAGATGACCCAGTTATTGACCCCGATTGGCAGCCATTGGGGGAACAGGGTGCAGGCGGCAGTAGTTCAGAAGCGGAGGTGGAGGAGGGGCCGCAGCAGGCATCAACATCGCAACAGGTTCCATCTGCCGGGCCCGTATCTGGCCCAAAACGCGTGTCAAAGCCAAAACCTGTTGGAGCACAGCGTTGCCATCCGGTTAAAGCTCAGTCTGCAATCCCTGAAAAGGGATCCGAGTCTAGGAAGAGTGCAGTCTGGCATTTTTTTAAACAACATCCAACTGATCAGCGCAAAGTCATCTGTCAAAAATGTTCAACTAGCTTAAGCAGAGGTCAGAATCTGAAAAGTCTAAATACTAGTTGCATGCATAGACACTTAACCACCATGCATTTTCAAGCCTGGACTAACTACCAAACGTCCCTCAAGGTTGTAGCACCCTCGGCCAATGAAGCTAGTCAGCAACGCAACATCCCTTCCGTCACTGTAAGGCCACCATTTTCCGCACCACCGGCAGTATCTGTGCAGGTTTCTTTGCCAGCCAAAAGCAGTCAGGGTCAGGGAATCACCAGTTTTGTAGGAGGAAATATTGCATCTAGGGCACCGGCGGAAACAATACCGTCTCCAACCGTCTCTCAGTCTGCCATGTACACCGGCACACCCGAAAGTTCCACGATCTCCAGCTCTCCAGTCCAGCTCACCCTACATGAGACTCTGGTTAGAAAAAGGAAGTACTTATCCTCGCATCCGCGTACACAGGGTTTTAACGCCCACATAGCTAGACTAATCTCGTTAGAGATGATGCCCTACCGGTTAGTTGAAAGCGAAGCTTTCAAAGCCCTGATGGAGTACGCTGAACCACGATACGAGCTACCCAGTCGACACTTTTTTTCCAGAAAAGCCATCCCAGCCCTGCACCAGCATGTTAAACAGCGCATCGTCCATGCACTCAGGCAATCTGTGAGTACAAAGGTGCACCTGACTACAGATGCATGGACCAGTAGGCATGGCCAGGGACGTTATGTGTCCATCACGGCACACTGGGTGAATGTGGTGGATGCAGGGTCCACAGGCGACATCAATTTAGGGACAGTTGTGCCTAGCCCACGGTCTAGGAAACAGTTGGCTGTAGGCGTTCGCACCCCCTCCTCCTCCTCCTCCTCGTCCTCCTGCAGAAGCTACAGCTCTTCCACAGAACGCAGTCTGCCAACCACTCCATCGGCAGATGACACTGTTGCACACCAGTTGTCCCATTATGGGCCAGCTACTGCCAAGCGTCAGCAGGCTGTATTGGCTATGAAGTGCTTGGGCGACAACAGACACACCGCGGAAGTTCTGTCCGAGTTCTTGCAACAAGAAACGCAGTCGTGGCTGGGCACAGTAGATCTTGAGGCAGGCAAGGTAGTGAGTGATAACGGAAGGAATTTCATGGCTGCCATCTCCCTTTCCCAACTGAAACACATTCCTTGCCTGGCTCACACCTTAAACCTGGTGGTGCAGTGCTTATTGAAAACTTATCCTGGGTTCTCCGACCTGCTCCTCAAAGTGCGTGCACTTTGCTCACATATCCGACGTTCGCCTGTACACGCCAGCCGTATGCAGACCTATCAGCGGTCTTTGAACCTTCCCCAGCATCGCCTAATCATAGACGTTGCAACAAGGTGGAACTCAACACTGCACATGCTTCAGAGACTGTGCGAACAGAGGCGTGCTGTTATTTATTTGTGGGAGGATACACGGGCAGGCAGTAGGATGGCAGACATGGAGTTGTCAGGTGTGCAGTGGTCTAAGATACAAGACATGTGTCAAGTCCTTCAGTGTTTTGAGGAATGCACACGGCTGGTTAGTGCAGACAACGCCGTAATAAGCATGAGCATCCCCCTAATGCGTCTGCTGATGCAAAGTTTGACGCACATAAAGGAGCAGGCGTCTGCACCAGAGGAAGAGGAAAGCCTTGATGACAGTCAGCCATTGTCTGGTCAGGGCAGTGTACAGGACGAGGTAGCGGGCGAAGAGGAGGTGGAGGACGAGGAGGATGATGGGGATGAGTATATTTTTAATGCCGAACCTTTCCCGGGGGCACAGGAAATTGGTTGCGTGTCACGGCCGGGTTCTGGTTTTTTGAGGGACACAAGTGACGTAGATTTGCCTGCAACTGCCCCTCAACCAATCACAACCGGAGATTTGACAACTGGAACTTTGGCCCACATGGCGGATTATGCCTTACGTATCCTAAAAAGGGACACACGCATTACGAAAATGATGAACGATGACGATTACTGGTTGGCCTGCCTCCTTGATCCACGCTATAAAGGCAAATTGCAAAATATTATGCCACATGAGAACTTGGAACTAATATTAGCAACCAAACAATCAACTCTTGTTGACCGTTTGCTTCAGGCATTCCCAGCACACAGCGCACGTGATCGTTCTCACACGAGCTCCAGGGGGCAGCAGACTAGGAGTGTTAGGGGTGCACACATCAGAAGTGGCGTTGGACAGAGGGGTTTTCTGACCAGGTTGTGGAGTGATTTTGCTATGACCGCAGACAGGACAGGTACTGCTGCATCAATTGAAAGTGACAGGAGACAACATTTGTCCAGTATGGTTACTAACTATTTTTCATCCCTTATCGATGTTCTCCCTCAACCGTCATTCCCATTTGATTACTGGGCCTCCAAATTAGACACCTGGCCAGAATTGGCAGAATATGCATTGCAGGAGCTTGCTTGCCCAGCAGCAAGTGTCCTATCAGAAAGAGTATTCAGTGCTGCAGGTTCAATATTAACCGAAAAAAGGACTCGTCTGGCTACCCAAAATGTTGACGATCTAACATTCATTAAAATGAACCACAACTGGATTTCGAAATCTTTTGCCCCACCTTGCCCGGCCGACACCTAGCTTTCCTATGAAAAGCTCTTGCCTGTGAATTACTTTTCTAATGTCTAATTTGCTGCAGCTGATTGTACAGCATACGACATGTTTACACCTCCCTAAATGGCAAAACTCCCCACACGGGGCCGTGGTATCGCGACTTGGCGCAAGCACCCGTGAGACTGCTGTTTGTCTGAAGAGGTGGGTGTGCTCGCTTTTGGTTGACGGCATTGCTACTGGGTCCCTCATAGTACAATGTAGTGTCTCTGGCGGTGGTGGTGCGCACCCAACGTCAGACACACCGTTGTAACATGAGGGGCCCTGGGGCGGTCCCGCCGGCCTCAAGAGAGTTCCCCCCTACCCCAGCTCAAAATGTGCTCTACCACGTGCAAAATTATGTCGCACAGCTCCACCAATCTTTAGTCTATTCGCTGACATCATTCAATGTCTGGCACTGACAATACAAATTTGTAGACATCTATGATGCAACTTAAAGTAGTCTGTGTCTGTGTCCTATATTGGCACCATTAAATAGTTACTGCCAAATTACTATGTCAGAAACTCAGTAGATGAGCCCACCCCTGTACCTAAGTATGCCACCTTTTTTTTTGTTTTGGTTGTTTTGCGAGACATTAACATCTATTTATATTTTGGGAGTACTGGGACAGACACTCCTTGCACTACTCCTCCACTCACCACCAAGCTGCCTGTGTATCCATGTAACCGCTGTAAAGCTGCCATGAGCCTATTGTTTGTTATTTTAGGCCTTTGATAGCCTGTCTGCGGTCCCTACTTTAAATACTCCTCCACTCACCACCAAGCTGCCTGTGTATCCATGTAACCGCTGTAAAGCTGCCATGAGCCTATTGTTTGTTATTTTAGGCCTTTGATAGCCTGTCTGCGGTCCCTACTTTAAATACTCCTCCACTCACCACCAAGCTGCCTGTGTATCCATGTAACCGCTGTAAAGCTGCCATGAGCCTATTGTTTGTTATTTTAGGCCTTTGATAGCCTGTCTGCGGTCCCTACTTTAAATACTCCTCCACTGACCAGACCACTGCTGCCCGTGTACCCCTGGAACCAATTATAAAGTGCCTACAGCCAGCCCATTTTCTTATGTTAGGCCTTTGAAGCCTGTCTGCGGTCCCTACTTTAAATACTCCTCCACTCACCACCACCAAGCTGCCTGCCCGTGTATCCATGTAACCGCTGTAAAACTGCCATAAGCCTATTGTTTGTTATTTTAGGCCTTTGATAGCCTGTCTGCGGTCCCTACTTTAAATACTCCTCCACTCACCACCACCAAGCTGCCTGCCCGTGTATCCATGTAACCGCTGTAAAACTGCCATAAGCCTATTGTTTGTTATTTTAGGCCTTTGATAGCCTGTCTGCGGTCCCTACTTTAAATACTCCTCCACTGACCAGACCACTGCTGCCCGTGTACCCCTGGAACCAATTATAAAGTGCCTACAGCCAGCCCATTTTCTTATGTTAGGCCTTTGAAGCCTGTCTGCGGTCCCTACTTTAAATACTCCTCCACTGACCACCAAGCTGCCTGCCCGTGTATCCATGTAACCGCTGTAAAGCTGCCATGAGCCTATTGTTTGTTATTTTAGGCCTTTGATAGCCTGTCTGCGGTCCCTACTTTAAATACTCCTCCACTCACCACCAAGCTGCCTGTGTATCCATGTAACCGCTGTAAAGCTGCCATGAGCCTATTGTTTGTTATTTTAGGCCTTTGATAGCCTGTCTGCGGTCCCTACTTTAAATACTCCTCCACTCACCACCAAGCTGCCTGTGTATCCATGTAACCGCTGTAAAGCTGCCATGAGCCTATTGTTTGTTATTTTAGGCCTTTGATAGCCTGTCTGCGGTCCCTACTTTAAATACTCCTCCACTGACCAGACCACTGCTGCCCGTGTACCCCTGGAACCAATTATAAAGTGCCTACAGCCAGCCCATTTTCTTATGTTAGGCCTTTGAAGCCTGTCTGCGGTCCCTACTTTAAATACTCCTCCACTCACCACCACCAAGCTGCCTGCCCGTGTATCCATGTAACCGCTGTAAAACTGCCATAAGCCTATTGTTTGTTATTTTAGGCCTTTGATAGCCTGTCTGCGGTCCCTACTTTAAATACTCCTCCACTGACCACCAAGCTGCCTGCCCGTGTATCCATGTAACCGCTGTAAAGCTGCCATGAGCCTATTGTTTGTTATTTTAGGCCTTTGATAGCCTGTCTGCGGTCCCTACTTTAAATACTCCTCCACTCACCACCAAGCTGCCTGTGTATCCATGTAACCGCTGTAAAGCTGCCATGAGCCTATTGTTTGTTATTTTAGGCCTTTGATAGCCTGTCTGCGGTCCCTACTTTAAATACTCCTCCACTGACCAGACCACTGCTGCCCGTGTACCCCTGGAACCAATTATAAAGTGCCTACAGCCAGCCCATTTTCTTATGTTAGGCCTTTGAAGCCTGTCTGCGGTCCCTACTTTAAATACTCCTCCACTCACCACCACCAAGCTGCCTGCCCGTGTATCCATGTAACCGCTGTGAAACTGCCATGAGCCTATTGTTTGTTATGTTAGGCCTTTGATAGCCTGTCTGCGGTCCCTACTTTAAATACTCCTCCACTGACCAGACCACTGCTGCCCGTGTACCCCTGGAACCAATTATAAAGTGCCTACAGCCAGCCCATTTTCTTATGTTAGGCCTTTGAAGCCTGTCTGCGGTCCCTACTTTAAATACTCCTCCACTGACCACCAAGCTGCCTGCCCGTGTATCCATGTAACCGCTGTAAAACTGCCATGAGCCTATTGTTTGTTATTTTAGGCCTTTGATAGCCTGTCTGCGGTCCCTACTTTAAATACTCCTCCACTCACCACCACCAAGCTGCCTGCCCGTGTATCCATGTAACCGCTGTGAAACTGCCATGAGCCTATTGTTTGTTATGTTAGGCCTTTGATAGCCTGTCTGCGGTCCCTACTTTAAATACTCCTCCACTGACCACCAAGCTGCCTGCCCGTGTATCCATGTAACCGCTGTAAAACTGCCATAAGCCTATTGTTTGTTATTTTAGGCCTTTGATAGCCTGTCTGCGGTCCCTACTTTAAATACTCCTCCACTCACCACCACCAAGTTGCCTGCCCGTGTATCCATGTAACCGCTGTAAAACTGCCATGAGCCTATTGTTTGTTATTTTAGGCCTTTGATAGCCTGTCTGCGGCCCCTACTTGCAATACTCCTCCACTGACCACAATGCTGCCTGGAGTGCCTGCCTGTGTATCCATGTAACCGATGTAAAACTGCCATGACTGCCTACTGTTTGTTATTTTAGGCCTTTGATAGCCTGTCTGCAGCCCCTACTTGCAATACTCCTCCACTGACCACACCAATGCTGCCCGTGTACCCCTGGAACCTATTTAAAAGTTCATAGAGCCTAGTTATATATTTTATTTACTATTAATAAGGCCATGATGGACTACGCTGTACCACGCTACAAGCTAACCAGTCGACACTTCTTTTGCGAGAAAAGCCATCCCAACCCTCCACCAGCATGTAGAAGACCGCATTGTCCATGCACTCTGGCAATCTGTGAGTACAAAGGTGCACCTGACAACAGACGCATGGACCTGTAGGCATGGCCACGGAAGATTACGTGTCCATTACGGCGCAATGGGTTAATGTGGTGGATGCATGGTCCACAGGGGACAGCCTACTAAGTCTGTCTGCAGTCCCTAATTCAAATTGTCCTCCACTGTCTAAATCGGAACTTCCACCTTCTGGCTTTCGGCCTATAGTATCAGAAATTAAACTGCATTTGGCCTTCAACTTTGGTTAGGGCCTACTAACGGCTTCTGCCCCTCCCTGGTGTTGCCCTCAACTAAATAAAGCTGAGCTTCAACCTTCTGCTCCAAATTACCATTTTGAAAAATGCAATAGGCTTTTCCGGCCTACTAAAGGTGTCTGTCTGTGTGCCCCTCCCTGGTGTTGTCCTCAACTAAATAAAGCTGAGCTTCAACCTTCCGGCTCTCATTATGTGGTTTTAAAAAAAAAAATGGTGGTTAGGGCCTACTAACGGCTTCTGCCCCTCCCTGGTGTTGTCCTCAACTAAATAAAGCTGAGCTTCAACCTTCCGGCTCTCATTAAGTGGTTTTAAAAAAAAAAAAATGGTGGTTAGGGCCTACTAACGGCTTCTGCCCCTCCCTGGTGTTGCCCTCAACTAAATAAAGCTGAGCTTCAACCTTCTGCTCCAAATTACCATTTTGAAAAATGCAATAGGCTTTTCAGGCCTACTAAAGGTGTCTGTCTGTGTGCCCCTGCCTGGTGTTGTCCTCAACTAAATAAAGCTGAGCTTCAACCTTCCGGCTCTCATTAAGTGGTTTTAAAAAAAAAAAATGGTGGTTAGGGCCTACTAACGGCTTCTGCCCCTCCCTGGTGTTGCCCTCAACTAAATAAAGCTGAGCTTCAACCTTCTGCTCCAAATTACCATTTTGAAAAATGCAATAGGCTTTTCCGGCCTACTAAAGGTGTCTGTCTGTGTGCCCCTCCCTGGTGTTGTCCTCAACTAAATAAAGCTGAGCTTCAACCTTCCGGCTCTCATTATGTGGTTTTAAAAAAAAAAAATGGTGGTTAGGGCCTACTAACGGCTTCTGCCCCTCCCTGGTGTTGTCCTCAACTAAATAAAGCTGAGCTTCAACCTTCCGGCTCTCATTAAGTGGTTTTAAAAAAAAAAAATGGTGGTTAGGGCCTACTAACGGCTTCTGCCCCTCCCTGGTGTTGCCCTCAACTAAATAAAGCTGAGCTTCAACCTTCTGCTCCAAATTACCATTTTGAAAAATGCAATAGGCTTTTCAGGCCTACTAAAGGTGTCTGTCTGTGTGCCCCTGCCTGGTGTTGTCCTCAACTAAATAAAGCTGAGCTTCAACCTTCCGGCTCTCATTAAGTGGTTTTAAAAAAAAAAAATGGTGGTTAGGGCCTACTAACGGCTTCTGCCCCTCCCTGGTGTTGCCCTCAACTAAATAAAGCTGAGCTTCAACCTTCTGCTCCAAATTACCATTTTGAAAAATGCAATAGGCTTTTCAGGCCTACTAAAGGTGTCTGTCTGTGTGCCCCTGCCTGGTGTTGTCCTCAACTAAATAAAGCTGAGCTTCAACCTTCCGGCTCTCATTAAGTGGTTTTAAAAAAAAAAAATGGTGGTTAGGGCCTACTAACGGCTTCTGCCCCTCCCTGGTGTTGCCCTCAACTAAATAAAGCTGAGCTTCAACCTTCTGCTCCAAATTACCATTTTGAAAAATGCAATAGGCTTTTCCGGCCTACTAAAGGTGTCTGTCTGTGTGCCCCTCCCTGGTGTTGTCCTCAACTAAATAAAGCTGAGCTTCAACCTTCCGGCTCTCATTATGTGGTTTTAAAAAAAAAAATGGTGGTTAGGGCCTACTAACGGCTTCTGCCCCTCCCTGGTGTTGTCCTCAACTAAATAAAGCTGAGCTTCAACCTTCCGGCTCTCATTAAGTGGTTTTAAAAAAAAAAAATGGTGGTTAGGGCCTACTAACGGCTTCTGCCCCTCCCTGGTGTTGCCCTCAACTAAATAAAGCTGAGCTTCAACCTTCTGCTCCAAATTACCATTTTGAAAAATGCAATAGGCTTTTCCGGCCTACTAAAGGTGTCTGTCTGTGTGCCCCTCCCTGGTGTTGTCCTCAACTAAATAAAGCTGAGCTTCAACCTTCCGGCTCTCATTATGTGGTTTTAAAAAAAAAAATGGTGGTTAGGGCCTACTAACGGCTTCTGCCCCTCCCTGGTGTTGTCCTCAACTAAATAAAGCTGAGCTTCAACCTTCCGGCTCTCATTAAGTGGTTTAAAAAAAAAAAAAATGGTGGTTAGGGCCTACTAACGGCTTCTGCCCCTCCCTGGTGTTGTCCTCAACTAAATAAAGCTGAGCTTCAACCTTCCGGCTCTCATTATGTGGTTTTAAAAAAAAAAATGGTGGTTAGGGCCTACTAACGGCTTCTGCCCCTCCCTGGTGTTGTCCTCAACTAAATAAAGCTGAGCTTCAACCTTCCGGCTCTCATTAAGTGGTTTTAAAAAAAAAAATGGTGGTTAGGGCCTACTAACGGCTTCTGCCCCTCCCTGGTGTTGCCCTCAACTAAATAAAGCTGAGCTTCAACCTTCTGCTCCAAATTACCATTTTGAAAAATGCAATAGGCTTTTCCGGCCTACTAAAGGTGTCTGTCTGTGTGCCCCTCCCTGGTGTTGTCCTCAACTAAATAAAGCTGAGCTTCAACCTTCCGGCTCTCATTAAGTGGTTTTAAAAAAAAAAATGGTGGTTAGGGCCTACTAACGGCTTCTGCCCCTCCCTGGTGTTGTCCTCAACTAAATAAAGCTGAGCTTCAACCTTCCGGCTCTCATTAAGTGGTTTTAAAAAAAAAAAATGGTGGTTAGGGCCTACTAACGGCTTCTGCCCCTCCCTGGTGTTGCCCTCAACTAAATAAAGCTGAGCTTCAACCTTCTGCTCCAAATTACCATTTTGAAAAATGCAATAGGCTTTTCAGGCCTACTAAAGGTGTCTGTCTGTGTGCCCCTGCCTGGTGTTGTCCTCAACTAAATAAAGCTGAGCTTCAACCTTCCGGCTCTCATTAAGTGGTTTTAAAAAAAAAAAATGGTGGTTAGGGCCTACTAACGGCTTCTGCCCCTCCCTGGTGTTGCCCTCAACTAAATAAAGCTGAGCTTCAACCTTCTGCTCCAAATTACCATTTTGAAAAATGCAATAGGCTTTTCCGGCCTACTAAAGGTGTCTGTCTGTGTGCCCCTCCCTGGTGTTGTCCTCAACTAAATAAAGCTGAGCTTCAACCTTCCGGCTCTCATTATGTGGTTTTAAAAAAAAAAATGGTGGTTAGGGCCTACTAACGGCTTCTGCCCCTCCCTGGTGTTGTCCTCAACTAAATAAAGCTGAGCTTCAACCTTCCGGCTCTCATTAAGTGGTTTTAAAAAAAAAAAAAATGGTGCTTAGGGCCTACTAACGGCTTCTGCCCCTCCCTGGTGTTGTCCTCAACTAATTAAAGCTGAGCTTCAACCTTCCGGCTCTCATTATGTGGTTTTAAAAAAAAAAATGGTGGTTAGGGCCTACTAACGGCTTCTGCCCCTCCCTGGTGTTGTCCTCAACTAAATAAAGCTGAGCTTCAACCTTCCGGCTCTCATTAAGTGGTTTTAAAAAAAAAAATGGTGGTTAGGGCCTACTAACGGCTTCTGCCCCTCCCTGGTGTTGCCCTCAACTAAATAAAGCTGAGCTTCAACCTTCTGCTCCAAATTACCATTTTGAAAAATGCAATAGGCTTTTCCGGCCTACTAAAGGTGTCTGTCTGTGTGCCCCTCCCTGGTGTTGTCCTCAACTAAATAAAGCTGAGCTTCAACCTTCCGGCTCTCATTAAGTGGTTTTAAAAAAAAAAATGGTGGTTAGGGCCTACTAACGGCTTCTGCCCCTCCCTGGTGTTGTCCTCAACTAAATAAAGCTGAGCTTCAACCTTCCGGCTCTCATTAAGTGGTTTTAAAAAAAAAAATGGTGGTTAGGGCCTACTAACGGCTTCTGCCCCTCCCTGGTGTTGTCCTCAACTAAATAAAGCTGAGCTTCAACCTTCCGGCTCTCATTAAGTGGTTTTAAAAAAAAAAAGGGTGGTTAGGGCCTACTAACGGCTTCTGCCCCTCCCTGGTGTTGCCCTCAACTAAATAAAGCTGAGCTTCAACCTTCTGCTCCAAATTACCATTTTGAAAAATGCAATAGGCTTTTCCGGCCTACTAAAGGTGTCTGTCTGTGTGCCCCTGCCTGGTGTTGCCCTCAACTAAATAAAGCTGAGCTTCAACCTTCTGCTCCAAATTACCATTTTAAAAAATGCAATAGGCTTTTCCGGCCTACTAAAGGTGTCTGCCCCTCCCTGGTGTTGTCCTCAACTGAACAAAGCTGAGCTTCCACATTCTGGCTTTCGCCCTATACTATCAGATATTAAACTGCATTTGGCCTACTAGTGTGGTTAGGCCCTTGAAACAGTGTCTGCTGCTCTTGGGTTTGCTACTCCACTGAACAAAGCAATGCCGCCTGTTTAGTCCTGTTACCAATTTTGAACTGCATGTAGCCTACTTTATTCTTTGGCCCTATATCTGTTTCCTCCTCATCCTGCCCATTGCCCAGCCACTGCTAAATGAGTCTGCTGGTACATTGACCTAGACCACTACATTCCCCTTGTACTCTACACAGCCAGAATCTGTCCCTGCTGAAAGTAAGGTTCCCCTTCCCGCATGTTATACCACCTTACACAGGGACAAAGAGGAAGGTGCAGATGAAAGTGCAGGTTCCTTCATCAGGTGGGGGGGCATACTCGTTGGCGACGTCACTGGCACAGGGCCCCTCAGAGTACGCAAAAGTGTCGCTGCTGGTGGGAGGCGCCCCCGCCATGCAAACACACCGCCGTACTTTGAGGGGCCCTGTGCCAGTGGCAATGCGAACGAGTGGGCCCCCCCCCTGCTTGCTCAGGATCACAGCACTTGCAACTTTTAAATACTTACCTTTCCCTGCAACACCGCCGTGACGTAGTCCGCATTTCCTGGGCCCACGAAAAACTTGAGCCAGCCCTACTCCCCCCACAACTTTCCCCCAATTCCCTATGCCCAACTATTATTATACAGTTAATTAAGATTGGCAAGCTTCAGAAACAAGAATGGATGTTTTTGGCATTAAAATGGGCACTGTAGGTGTTTTCCTGGCCTCCACTCACTGCCGACTATGCTTCCCCATTGACTTGCATTGGGTTTCGTGTTTCGGTCGATCCCCGACTTTTAGCGATAATCGGCCGACTGCACTCGACTCGACTCTGGACAAAATCGGGTTTCCCAAAACCCTACTCGATCTTAAAAAAATGAAAGTCGCTCAACCCTAGCAGCTACTATTGATTTGTGCACTTATCTAAATATCCTGTTCTGTCAGTCAAGAATGGACATCAGCCCTTTGACAAGACAAACCCCCTTCCTCTGAAGGAAACCTTAAAAGAAAAGATTTTATAGGCTAATTACCCCATTAGAACCTGATATTCTGGTCACGATGACATGTGTATGAGTGTTTGTGTGGAGAAATGGAAATGCCACCTTGTTGTTCTACAGTGGCATGTAAAAATTTGGGCACCTCTGTTTAAAATTACTGTTATAGTGAACATGTAAGTTGAACAAGGAAGTTGAAGATAAAAAGATCCCTAAAAGGCCTAAAGTTAAAGATGACACATTTCCTTTGTATTTTAGGCAAAAAAATATATATTTTCATATTTTACATTTTAAAAATTACAAAAAGGAAAATGGGCTGATATAAAAGTTTGGGCACCCTGCATGGTTAGTACCTAGTAGCATCCCCTTTTGCAAGTATTGCAGCCTGTAAATGCTTTTTGTAACCAGGCAAGAGTCTTTCAACTCTTGTTTGAGGATTTTCATCCATTGTTCCTTGGAAAATTCTTCCAGTTCTATGAGATTCCTGGGTCATCTTGCATGGACTGCTATTTTGAGATCTAGACAGATTTTCAATGATGTTCAGATCAGGAGACTGTGAGGTCCATTATAAAACCAGCTGACGCCTTTTGAGGTAGTCTGTTGTGTATTTTGATGTGTGTTTAGGATCATTATCCATTTGTAGAAGCTATCCTCTTTTCAACTTCAGCTTTTTTATATGTGGTGTTGTGCATCAAGAATTTGCTCAAATTTCAATGAATCCATTTTTCCCTCTACCCGTGAAATGTTCCCCTTGCTATTGGCTGCAACACAACCCCAAAGCATGATTTATTTAACCCCATGCTTAATTGTTGGTGAGATGTTCTTTTCCTTAAATTCTGTGCCCTTTTTTCTCAATAATATAATAATAATCTTTATTTTTATATAGCGCTAACATATTCTGCAGCGCTTTACAGTTTGCACACATTATCATCGCTGTCCCCGATTGGGTTCACAATCTGAATTCCCTATCAGAATGTCTTTTAGCGTGTAGAAGGAAACCCTGAGGAAACCCACGCAAACACGGGGAGAACATATAAACTCCTTGCAGATGTTGTCACCGTGAGCCACATACCTTTGATCATTGTGGCCAAAGAGTTCTATTTTAACCTCATCGGTCCACAGGATTTGTTTTCAAAATTCATCCGGCTTGTTTAGATCATAGAATCATAGAATCATACACTCTGTGCAGAATTATTAGGCAAGTTGTATTTTAGAGGATTATTTTTATTATTGATCAACAACTATGTTCTCAATCAACCCCAAAGACTCATAAATATCAAAGATTAATATTTTTGGAAGTTGGAGTGTTTTTTTTTTTTAGATTTGGCTATCTTAGGAGGATATCTGTTTGTGCAGGTAACTATTATTGTGCAGAATAATTAGGCAACTTAATAAAAACCAAATATATTCCCATCTCACTTGTTTATTTTCACCAGGTAAACCAATATCACTGCACAAAATTTAGAAATAAACATTGCTGACATGCAAAAACAAAACCCCCAAAAATTAGTGACCAATATAGCCACCTTTCTTTATGATGACACTCAACAGCCTTCCATCCATAGATTCTGTCAGTTGCTTGATCTGTTTACGATCAACATTGCGTGCAGCAGCCACCACAGCCTCCCAGACACTGTTCCGAGAGTTGGACTGTTTTCCCTCCCTGTAGATCTCACATTTTATGAGGGACCACAGGTTCTCTATGGGGTTCAGATCAGGTGAACAAGAGGGCGATGTCATTATTTTTTCTTGTTTGAGACCTTCACTGGCCAGCCACGCTGTGGAGTAGTTGGGGGCATGTGATGGAACATTGTCCTGCATGAAAATCATGTTTCTCTTGAACGATACCGACTTCTTCCTGTACCACTGCTTGAAGAAGTTGTCTTCCAGAAACTGGCAGTAGGTCTGGGAGTTGAGCTTCACTCCATCCTCAACCTGAAAAGGTCCCACAAGTTCACCTTTGATGATACCAGCCCATACCAGTACCCCACCTCCACCTTGCTGGTGTCTGAGTCGGAATGGAGCTCTCTACCCTTTACTGATCCAGCCTCTGGCCCATCCATCTGGCCCATCAAGAGTCACTCTCATTTCATCAGTCCATAAAACCTTTGAAAAATCAGTCTTAAGATATTTCTTGGCCCAGTCTTGACGTTTTATCTTATGTTTCTTGTTCAAAGGTGGTCGTTTTTCAGCCTTCCTTACCTTGGCCTAATGCAGTTGAACAGCGGTGTCACACTCACAGTTCTGCAGCACTGAGGATAAAGTCTGATAGCTTCCGCTTGGTCTCGATGTAGTGGTGCCGAGTGTCACGGGGAGACTAGGTGAGCGAGAGCTAATAACCCGGGCCCCTGCAATTTCCCTCAGACTAGGGAAATCCTGACTGACCCTCTTGTTGTGGATTCTGTTTGTGGGCTCCCTCTGGTGGTTGCTGCTGGTACTGGGTGACTTTGGTGGGTTGCGGCCTTTGGTTTCCACCTGTCCATCAGAGGCTGGGTGTTTCCTATTTTACCTGGCCTTTCTGTCATTCCCTTGCCGGCTAACAATGTATTCAGATGTGCTCTGTTTGGTTCCTGCCTACCTGCTCCCAGATCTTTCAGGATAAGCTAAGTGCTGATTTTCAGTTGTTTGGTTTTTTGTCCAGCTTGCTTATTATGTCTCTATGCTAGCTGGTAGCTCTAGTGGACTGAGGTTCTCCCCATGTGCCATGAGTTGGCACATGGGTTCTTGTAATCTCAGGATGGTATTTTTGATTAGGGTTTTTTGCTGACCGCTCAGTCCCCTTTTGTATCTTTCTGCTTTCTAGTTTACAGCGGGCCTCAATTTGCTAAAGCTATATATATATATCATCTCTATGTGTGTGCCTTCCTCTCATTTCACCGTCAATACATGTGAGGGGGCAACTATATCTTTTGGGGTTCATTCCTCTGGAGGCAAGTGAGGTCTTATTTTCTCTGCAGTACTAGTTAGCTCTTAGGCTGGTGCGTGGCGTCTAGAACCAACGTAGGCACGCTCCCTGGCTATCTCTAGTTGCGTTTGTCAGGTGTAGGGCAGCGGTCAGCCCAGGTTCCATCACCCTAGAGCTTGTCCGTTATTTATTTGTACTTTGTTTGTCCTGTGCTATCCCTAGCCATTGGGGATTCATGACAGTATAGCCGGCCTACAAAGTGTTAATATTTTGGGCTGAAGCAGGAGAAATAGAAGTGTTTAAGGGAGATTTTTTTTTTTTTTTCCCTTCAGAGTTTTGCTGCCTAGCCCTTAATTGCTGTCTAGCTGCTTCTTACCTCCTCTTAACCCTTGAATGGCTCTGATCTTAGCTGTTTAACATGGATGTCCAGAGTTTGGCTTCCAGCCTGAGTAATCTCGCGGCAAAAGTTCAAAACATACAGGATTTTGTTGTTCACACTCCCATGTCTGAACCTAGAATTCCTATTCCAGAGTTCTTTTCTGGAGATAGATCTACCTTCCTGAATTTCAGGAACAATTGTAAATTGTTTCTTTCTTTAAAATCTCGCTCCTCTGGAGACCCTGCTCAACAGGTCAAGATTGTAATATCTTTCCTGCGGGGTGACCCTCAGAATTGGGCATTTGCATTGGCACCAGGGGATCCTGCATTGCTCAGTGTGGATGCGTTTTTTCTGGCATTGGGATTGCTCTATGAGGAACCTAACCTGGAGATTCAGGCTGAAAAGGCTTTATTAGCCCTCTCTCAGGGGCATGATGAAGCGGAAATATATTGTCAAAAATTTTGGAAATGGTCGGTGCTTACTCAGTGGAATGAGTGCGCCCTGGCTGCAAACTTCAGAAATGGTCTTTCTGAGGCCATTAAGGATATTATGGTGGGGTTCCCTACGCCTACAGGTCTGAATGAGTCTATGGCTATGGCCATTCAGATTGATCGGCGTTTACGGGAGCGCAAACCCGTGCACCAGTTGGCGGTGTCTTCTGAACAGGCACCTGAGACTATGCAATGTGATAGAATTCAGTCCAGAAGTGAACGGCAAAATTATAGGCGGAAAAATGGATTGTGTTTTTATTGTGGTGATTCAGCTCATGTTATATCAGCATGCTCTAAACGCACAAAAAGGGTTGATAAATCTTTTGCCATTGGTACTCTGCAGCCTAAGTTCATTTTGTCTGTGACTCTGATTTTTTCACTGTCTTCCATTTCCGTCGATGCCTATGTGGATTCGGGCGCTGCCCTGAGTCTTATGGATTGGTCATTTGCTAAACGCTGCGGTTTTAGTCTGGAGCCTCTGGAAGTTCCTATTCCTCTGAAGGGAATTGACTCTACACCATTGGCTATGAATAAACCGCAGTACTGGACACAAGTGACCATGCGCATGACTCCCGTTCATCAGGAGGTGATTCGCTTCCTTGTACTGTATAATTTACATGATGTACTAGTGCTTGGTCTGCCATGGTTACAAACTCATAATCCTGTCCTGGACTGGAAAACAATGTCTGTGTTAAGCTGGGGATGTCAGGGGGTTCATGGTGATGCACCTCCGATTTCAATTGCTTCATCTACTCCTTCTGAGATCCCTGCGTTTTTGTCTGACTATAGGGATGTTTTTGAGGAGCCTAAGCTCAATTCGCTCCCTCCTCATAGAGAGTGTGACTGTGCTATAGAATTGATTCCTGGCAGTAAGTTCCCTAAGGGTCGTTTATTTAATCTGTCACTGCCAGAGCATACTGCTATGCGGAATTATATTAAGGAGTCCTTGGAAAAGGGACATATTCGTCCATCTTCGTCCCCTCTGGGAGCAGGTTTTTTTTTCGTGGCAAAAAAAGATGGTTCCCTGAGGCCTTGTATAGATTATCGCCTTTTGAATAAGATTACAGTCAAATATCAGTATCCATTGCCATTATTAACTGATTTGTTTGCTCGCATTAAGGGGGCTAGGTGGTTCACTAAGATAGATCTTCGCGGTGCGTATAATCTGGTGCGGATAAAACAGGGTGATGAGTGGAAAACCGCATTTAATACGCCTGAGGGCCATTTTGAGTATTTGGTAATGCCTTTTGGACTCTCCAATGCTCCGTCAGTCTTTCAGTCCTTTATGCACAATATTTTCCGTGAATATCTGGATAAGTTTATGATTGTGTATTTGGATGATATTTTGGTGTTTTCTGATGACTGGGAGTCTCATGTTCTACAGGTCAGGAAGGTGTTTCAGGTTCTGCGGGCCAATTCTCTGTTTGTGAAGGGCTCAAAGTGTCTCTTCGGAGTCCAGAAGATTTCTTTTTTGGGGTACATTTTTTCTCCTTCTACTATTGAGATGGATCCCGTCAAGGTTCAGGCTATTTGTGACTGGACACAACCTACATCTGTTAAGAGCCTTCAGAAGTTCTTGGGGTTTGCTAATTTTTATCGTCGGTTCATTGCTAATTTTTCCAGTATTGTTAAACCTTTGACTGATTTGACTAAAAAGGGTGCTGATGTTGCTGATTGGTCTCCTGCGGCTGTGGAGGCCTTTCAGGAACTTAAGCGCCGGTTTTCTTCTGCTCCTGTGTTGTGTCAACCAGATGTTTCACTTCCTTTTCAGGTTGAGGTTGATGCTTCCGAGATTGGAGCGGGGGCGGTTTTGTCGCAGAGAAGTTCTAATGGCTCGGTGATGAAGCCATGTGCATTCTTCTCTAGAAAATTCTCGCCCGCCGAGCGCAATTATGATGTGGGTAATCGGGAGCTTTTGGCCATGAAGTGGGCATTTGAGGAGTGGCGTCATTGGCTTGAGGGTGCTAAACATCGTGTGGTGGTCTTGACTGATCACAAGAATCTCATTTACCTTGAGTCTGCCAGGCGTTTGAATCCTAGACAGGCTCGTTGGTCGTTGTTTTTTTCTCGTTTCAATTTCGTGGTTTCATACCTGCCAGGTTCAAAGAATGTAAAGGCAGATGCTCTTTCCAGGAGTTTTGTGCCTGACTCTCCTGGAGACTCTGGGCCTACTGGTATCCTTAGGGATGGGGTAATATTGTCCGCCGTATCCCCAGACTTGCGACGTGCATTGCAGGAGTTTCAGGTGGATAAACCGGATCGTTGTCCACCAGAAAGACTGTTTGTCCCGGATGATTGGACCAGTAGAGTCATCTCCGAGGTCCATTCTTCTGTGTTGGCTGGTCATCCTGGAATATTTGGTACTAGAGACTTGGTGGCCAGGTCTTTTTGGTGGCCTTCCTTGTCTAGGGATGTGCGTACCTTTGTGCAGTCTTGTGAAGTGTGTGCTCGAGCTATGCCTTGCAGTTCTCGGGCCAGTGGGTTGTTGTTATCCTTGCCCATCCCGAAGAGGCCTTGGACGCACATTTCCATGGATTTTATTTCTGATCTCCCGGTTTCACAGAAAATGTCCGTTATCTGGGTTGTGTGTGACCGCTTTTCTAAGATGGTTCATTTGGTGCCCTTGCCTAAGTTGCCCTCCTCCTCTGAGTTGGTCCCGTTATTTTTTCAGAACGTGGTTCGTTTGCATGGGATTCCGGAGAATATCGTTTCTGACAGGGGATCCCAGTTTGTGTCTAGATTTTGGCGGACGTTTTGTGCCAAGATGGGCATTGATTTGTCTTTTTCGTCTGCATTCCATCCTCAGACGAATGGCCAGACGGAGCGAACTAATCAGACCTTGGAAACTTATTTGAGGTGTTTTGTTTCTGCTGATCAAGATGACTGGGTTGCTTTTTTGCCACTGGCCGAATTTGCTCTTAATAATCGGGCTAGTTCTGCCACGTTGGTCTCTCCTTTTTTTTGTAATTCGGGGTTTCATCCTCGTTTTTCCTCTGGTCAGGTGGAGTCTTCGGATTGTCCTGGAGTGGACGTGGTGGTGGACAGGCTACATCAGATTTGGAATCAGGTGGTGGACAATTTGAAGTTATCTCAGGAGAAGACTCAGAAGTTTGCTAATCGCCGTCGCCGCGTGGGTCCCCGACTTCTTGTTGGGGATTTGGTGTGGTTGTCTTCTCGTTTTGTCCCTATGAAGGTCTCTTCTCCTAAGTTCAAGCCTCGGTTCATCGGTCCTTATAGGATCTCGGAGATTCTTAACCCTGTATCTTTTCGTTTGGATCTCCCAGCATCGTTTGCTATTCATAATGTGTTCCATCGGTCGTTGTTGCGGAGGTATGAGGTACCCGTTGTTCCTTTGGTTGAGCCTCCTGCTCCGGTGCTGGTGGAGGGAGAATTGGAGTATGTTGTTGAGAAGATCTTGGATTCTCGTGTTTCCAGACGCAAACTCCAGTATTTGGTTAAGTGGAAGGGTTATGGTCAGGAGGATAATTCCTGGGTGGTCGCCTCCGATGTTCATGCGACTGATTTGGTCCGCGCCTTCCATAGAGCTCACCCTGATCGCCCTGGGGGTTCTCGTGAGGGTTCGGTGACCCCTCCTCAAGGGGGGGGTACTGTTGTGGATTCTGTTTGTGGGCTCCCTCTGGTGGTTGCTGCTGGTACTGGGTGACTTTGGTGGGTTGCGGCCTTTGGTTTCCACCTGTCCATCAGAGGCTGGGTGTTTCCTATTTTACCTGGCCTTTCTGTCATTCCCTTGCCGGCTAACAATGTATTCAGATGTGCTCTGTTTGGTTCCTGCCTACCTGCTCCCAGATCTTTCAGGATAAGCTAAGTGCTGATTTTCAGTTGTTTGGTTTTTTTGTCCAGCTTGCTTATTATGTCTCTATGCTAGCTGGTAGCTCTAGTGGACTGAGGTTCTCCCCATGTGCCATGAGTTGGCACATGGGTTCTTGTAATCTCAGGATGGTATTTTTGATTAGGGTTTTTTGCTGACCGCTCAGTCCCCTTTTGTATCTTTCTGCTTTCTAGTTTACAGCGGGCCTCAATTTGCTAAAGCTATATATATCATCTCTATGTGTGTGCCTTCCTCTCATTTCACCGTCAATACATGTGAGGGGGCAACTATATCTTTTGGGGTTCATTCCTCTGGAGGCAAGTGAGGTCTTATTTTCTCTGCAGTACTAGTTAGCTCTTAGGCTGGTGCGTGGCGTCTAGAACCAACGTAGGCACGCTCCCTGGCTATCTCTAGTTGCGTTTGTCAGGCGTAGGGCAGCGGTCAGCCCAGGTTCCATCACCCTAGAGCTCGTCCGTTATTTATTTGTACTTTGTTTGTCCTGTGCTATCCCTAGCCATTGGGGATTCATGACACCCTCTACCTGGAGTTTACACTGATGGTGTGCATGTCCAGGCCTTGACCCTCACCCTGTCTCCTGTTTCAACCCTAGGCTGAAACCAACCGACCACCACCCAGTGAAGAGGTAATACACCAATACCCACAGTAAGCACAGACAAGGATAAAGTAAAATATACACCAAGCCGCAGTCACTCAGGAATACACTATAAATGTGCAGGGCAAAATAAATACAAATATAGGAAGGAGTAAATAAGACTAAGGAAAATACACCACCAGCAACGAATCTCCAACAACCAGCTCTCCACTCCGGACCGAGATAACAACGCACAAGACAGAAGCTATAATCGGCGACGCCCAATGATCAGGTGAACTATTTAAAGGCAATGGGCATGGCCCAGCTTCCAATCCGAGGATCAGGTAAATTAACCCCGGAACAGCTAGATAAAATCTAGCCGACGCCAATGAGCAAATAGTGGTCAAAAGTGGAATTACCGCTGTCTGTCGAACGACCTGGTCTGAACAGCGTCCGACATGACACCGAGTTTGCTGTGTTGCACACCTCCTTCAAGTGAATGGTTCTGTCTTATTCTGGGTCCGGGCAAGTATCATCCTCCTTTCAATGCTGAGGATCACTGGTACCACAGTATTGTTTTCTCTCTCCAGGTTACAGGTGCTTGGTGCAAACCACTTCCGCTATGCTATGCGACCCTTTCCTTCTGACGTGGTCCTGCTAGCTCATCCTGAGATAACCAGGCACTATCTTCTCCCATAAAGCAGCTAATACGTTCAACAGTCTCTCTGTGCTCAGACATATTGTTCTGTCTTCCTGACAGGCTCGAGTCTCTCCCTGTCTCAACTTGCTGGCCAGAAACTTCCTGCTTAAGCCAACACACAGCAAGCTGCAGGGGGAAAAAGACTAGTCCAAGTGCACCCAAATCAGAGGTGAGTATTGTCTCTTAAAGTCACAGTGTAATTCATTTCTTGTATATTAGAATTGTCGTACCTCATTGCACATTATTCACATAGGTGTACACCACTAGATTAGCAATAGACTAATAGGGAAGGGGAATAAAAATTGTGAATAAAATGTAACTTTTAATAAATCATTAATAATTATGATATATAAAATATAATGCACATACATTCATTGGATGTAAGTGCAGCGCCCCAGAGTCCTGGTCGTTGCAGTACTGACGCTCCGCCGCTAAGGGGAGTGATGGTATGTCTGATGGCACTTAAGGAGTTCACCTGACCAGGTATCACAGACACCAATACACGTCACAGTCTGGCCTCCAGGGGGAGCAAAGGGTACTATGTATTAGGCCACTCCTCACAATCTGGTAAAGCTGGGGGTTGGATAGGAAGTTAGTTAGAAGCTGACTGGGTTGGAACCAGGCAACATCCTGTGGCAGGGGGTGTTGCAGGGGAAAGATTCAGGGGGGTCCCTGTCAGGGGTGGGATCCTGACAGAGGCCTAGCGAACAAGACAGAGCGTTAAGGAACCGCGCCTGCACGACATTGCGGCGGTATCTCAAGAAAGGACAAGAAGCAAGGTTTATTGTGGAGACTGAGAAACGAGATCACAGCAAAAAGGAGATAACACCAGTAGGAGTCGTGCCGTAAGATCGAGGCAACATCCTACTGAGGCGCGTAGCTGGTGGCCGGAACGCCGAGGAAGTATTGGGCTCCAAGCATTACTTCAAACCAACGGCAGGACAGTTAATTATAGGTTGGCTGTCTCACCTAAATCACCTAAGCAGACATAGGGGGCAACTGTGGGAGAGGGGCATCACTAGGGTCCCGGAAGAACTCCAGGCCTACCCGTCATATGGGTGCGTCCTAGCCATATTATCTGGGGGACGGAGAAGAACATCAGAACAGATATAAGTTGTGAGAAAGAACATCAGAAACAGACACAACAGTTGTGAGGACTATCCCGTGGTGCTCAGCAGGGAAGGACTACAACACACAGGCGCTAGAAGGTAGGCACAGATTTCCACCTGCAAAGGGAACTCTGGAAGTACCTTCGGACCGGCCGGTCTCAGCCAGCCCTGTTAACAGTACTCTTGATTGAGGATCCTGAAGCCTTCAGTAAAGAGGTAAAGAGACTGCAACCCTGTGTCCTCGTCATTCATCGCGCCTCACACCACGCACTACCATCACACCTTTCATTGGATGCCCCTTAGCAGGGTCACGGACCGGGTCTAGCCACCGTGACAACCCCAGAACTGAGAGAGAGAGGCCCGGTACCGAGTACCCCGCGGCCCTGCGTCTGGGGGGCGCTTCATATAAAAGATTACAGCTATAGAGATCAGAGATGTGGTCCACTAGTTCCCGATAAATGACAGGATATGCATCAATAAATATCATAAGCACTATATTACATGCGGTGTGTCAATACTAAACCCCTTAGAAAAGGCCCTTAGATTAAGACGGTATTCCAGCTAAATGCGTTCCAATACTGTGCCAAGATATATATTGAAAGGATCACATAATTAGCCCAAAAGGGGTTTGGTATTCACACACCGCATGCAATATGGCATCCATTACAGCCGTTAAGACAGCTCACACACCGTGACACTCCGATCAACCCATGTCGGCGTGTTCACTGTTATAGATAGACCGTGCTTGCATTGATCGGCTGTCACGCCTGTATCCGGTCATAGCACTAGCTGCATGCATTGTGCAATCAGCTTCGTTTTCACTGAACATTGAAGATAATAGGAAAAGTGAGTCGCCCGCCAGGCCCGTGGAGTACCCGGTACCAGGTCCGGTGTTCACAGGGGGATGTCGCGGTGGCGACCCGGTCCGTGGCCCTGGGTGCCCATGTAAAAGGGTTTCCCCTTTAAAGGGATTTGGTGAATAGAGTTTATGTTTGTGACGCCACCTGTGGTATTCGGTCAGTGGGGACAGACGCAGTTTTAAGGGGTCCTCTGGAGTGATGTCATGGCAGCTAGATGGTATAACTTCCCACAGGTGAAGGGTATCCCCAGGGCTCCCGGTGTGTAGATGGAAGATGGTGAATGGCGCAGTAAAGAACGAGGACACAGGTTTGCAGTCTCTTTACCTGGTTTACTGAAGACTTCAGGCAGCCACAGTCAGGGTACCAGATCACAGGGCAGGCAGGGTCCGACCGGCTTGGAAGCGAATCCAGAGTCCCCTTTACCAGGTGGAGTTAAAAGCCTTCCTCTAGTGCGGTGGTGTTGTAGTCCCTTACTGCCTATGGCTTCAGATAAGGTCCTCACAGTTCTTCTCTCTGTCCCCCTTATATGATAGGACAATACCTGCATGACAGGTAACTCGAGCCTTTTTACAGGGACTCTAGCATGCCGCGGGCTCTATGTGTTACTGTGTCTCAGGTGTGTGTGGCAAACAGGTAACTTGCAGTTCAGCTGTCCTGCCGGTTTCTGCTGTAAGTCGTAGAGTCCCTGAAAACCTCGGTGGTCCGGCTACCGGTTATCTGCGCTTCAGAGGGAGGCAGCCTGCTCGTAGCTGGTCTCCCCTGATGTTACTCTCCTGTGCTTTGCTCTCCTTCACACTCACTGAACAATGTTCGGCTTTCTGTATGTCTCTTTCTTTAGGAGCTGTAGTGCTTCAGACTACACGGCCCCTTCAGACCTTCTGACACTCTATGTTGGTCTGCTCTCTTCTGTGTCTCTGACAATCTGACTGAAACTGAAGCTAACTTTCCCTCCAAACCACAATGTATATGCATATGCAGGGGAGTCACCTAGGAATAGGATCAAAAGCTCCCCCTTGTAGCCTGGAGCGTGAATATGTTGTGTGTATGGTGGTTACCTGATAAAAGATATCTTTCATCGCTTCCAAACGTAACATCACTCTCCCCGTGAAGAAAGCAATGCTACTGTGACGACCAGGACCCTGGGGCGCCACAAAAGCAGCTTGTTGGCACATGACTGTAAGTGTGCAAATCATATGTGAATGATTGGTCACATGATGACAATTCAAACTAAATTCTTGCCCAGGTGCTGGAAAACCTAGATACACCTCTGCATGAAGTATAGTGGCCCTCTATACAGTATAGTGGTTCTACATAAAGTATAGTGCCACCCCCCCACAACTCTCCACACAGTTTGATGAGTCAAACACATCCCTTAACACAGTATGATGAGCCCAACACAACCCTCGACATAGTATGACGGCCCACACATAGCCCTCCAAATATTATAATGGCCCCACCTAGCCCTCCAAACAGTATAATGGCTCTCTCATAGCCCTCCAAATAGTATAATGGCCGCATACAGCCATGAAAATAGTATATTGTCCCCAAAAACCTTCCAAATAGTATAACGCATCCACAAATAGCCCTGCAAATAGTATAATGGCTCCCACATAGCACTCCAAATAGTATAATAGCCCCCACAAAGTACTCATTGATTAAAAATAAAAGTTACCTCATCCCCTGTTGTTCCAGTTCTTGCCATGTATAGTCTGAAGCACTGCACGTCTCGGCACAGCAGTCGCGATGTAGTGACTTCATTGCACCGACTATACTGAGACCTCAGAGACACACAGAGAATGAAGAAGGAGGAAGCTGAGTGCTACCTATTCCATCATTGATTTAAACTGTATCTACATTCAGGACTTTGAAATTGTAAAGCAGGGCGAACCCCCACTCTGCAAGGTGGGATTTTCTCTGATGAAGCCCCCTTCAGACTGTTTGGGAAGAATGATTGTCCGGAGAAGAATGAGTCTTATGTCATGCCAGCAGAAAAGCATCCTGAGACCATTCATATGGGGGGGGCTTTTCATGTGTGGGTGAACTTGAAGCCCTAATGAATTCCCAAGGCCCAGTGAGAACTGATTTCAATGGAAGTAAATCATATGTTGAATCTTGGAGTCACTGAGGAAACCAAGAGCGAATGGTCTAGCCTGATTGTCCTGGTTCCCAAATCCGATGGCGAATGGAGATTCTGTAAGGATTATAGGAGACTGAATGAAGTCTCCAAGTTTGACATATATCGTCGTGTGTCGATGAATTGATCAAGAGACTTGGGCTGGCAAGGTATATAACTACCTTTGATATAACAAAGGGATATTGTCAAATCCCCATGTCACAAGAAGCCAAGGCGAATTCAACTTTTTCTATGCCCGATGAATGGTTCCAATATGTCCAAATGTTGTTTGGACTGCAGGGAGCCCCAGCCCCCTTCCAGAGAGCCATGAACTGGATTCTCGCACCCCATAAGAATTACACCGCGCCATACCTGAACAATGTTATAATCTTCATCACGCATTGGGGAAGTCATGTGTGAAAGGCCCAGGCGGTGATTGATGTTTTTAGGGAGACGGGGTTTTCGATTAATAAAAAAAAGCGTGCCTTGAGGAAAGAAGAGGCCAAATACCTAGGATATATAGTGGGTAAGGGGAAGATCAAACCCCAGATCAGTAAAGTGAACTGTCTGTTACCACTCTCAAAGAAGCAAGTAAGAGCCTTTCTGAGAATTGTGGGATACTACAGGAGATTAATTCCAAACTTGGCCATTATGGCCAAACTCCTGACTGACCTACTTAAGAGGATGAAATAAGGTATGGCCAAATGAACTGCGGAGGTGGAGATGGCCTTTCAAGAAATGAAAGTGGCTCTGTGTAAGCAGCCTGTCCTGGTTGCTCCCAACTTCAAGAAGAAGTTTGCACTCCAGACAGATGCCTCAGAAGTAGGTTTAGAAGCGGTCCTTTCTCAGGAGAACACGGGCAGGAACACCCCATGTCCTACCTGAAAAGGCCATAAAGTGGGTGGTGGACACATTAAGATACTATTTGTTAGAACGAAAATTTTAATTAGTAATCAGACCATGCCCCGCTCAGGAGGATGAAGGAGAAAAAGGGGAAAAATTCTTGAGTTACCAGCTGGTTTCTAGCCTTGCAGGATTTCAGCTTCCATGTGGAATATTGAACCTGGAAGCTACATGGTAATGCCGATGCCCTCTTGAGAGTCCCATGTATAGTAGCAGAAGGTGCCAAGCGCCACGGCTTTAGGCAGAAGAGGAAGTATGCAAGGTGGCTACCAGACACATAGAAGATAGGAGGTATGTATCATAGAAGTGGTTGTCATCTGTGATGTAAACGTGGAATATTGCTCTAGTGCACATAGCACTAAGAGGTTTGTTTGGTGCATCAGGGCCAGGTTTTACGGGCAGCCTAAGAGATGGGCAGGTCTGGCTGCTCACATACCCCACCTCAGGGTGTGGTTCACATCTTAAAATGGAGTCTGTTTGACGCGTGGTCTGTCTATGTGGAGGAAGAAGTCCCCCTGAGTGTTAAATCCAGACTGAGCCGGTATCCTGGATGCTATCCAGTCTGTGTGATCTGGACTGGATCTAAACAGACTTTGTCAAGAATTGCTTATGTTTTACTATGAGGAAAGTGTAGTGCCCATTTCTGGCCACTAGATGGGGGCATTATAGTGAACATAGTATAGACAGGAGTTACATATGGTAAATAGTTAATGTAGAAGGGATCAGCTGCAGCTGAAAGAGGGAGAACTTCCTCATTTGAGTCAGTAGAGCCAGGGTGCCCAAACCTTCTGCACGGGCTTAAGTGCCCGGGACAATAGCAGTGACCATGCAACATCAATTAATGGAGAAGCCCAGCTATTTGCAGCACCAGGCCTGTACAGCAGTAGGCCAGAACAGCAGCAGGAAAGGAAGCTTAAGACAGAAGCAGTGACAGAATGGGGACTCAGGTGTCTCCATAATGTGGCAGCTTATCGCATGGGCGGATGCCCTCAGATCCGGTATGAAACGGCTGAGGGAACTCTAAGATGCTGTGAGCTTGGACCAGGAGTGCAATGAGTCATCACAAAGTACAGTACAGATGGGCAGGTCGCTCGCCAAGTGGACACTGACTTCGGAGGCTGATAATCTCTTGTATGGTGTGAAACAGATTAAGGAAGGTCTATCCATAGCAGAGCTGAATTGGGAGGACACTGAGGAACCGTGCGGTACGGTTCGACCCTGGTATGTGCTGTGTTACAGAGAGGAAAGTGCAGGGAAAGAGGAAGAAATGTGCAATGTGAAACCTGTTGTAAATGCTGTGAAGAATATAGGTATGCTGCATAAAGAAAGTAGTAAAGTTGCTTATTTGAAAGTTGAAAAGGACTATGTCTCAATCTATGCAAAACCGTTTAAAGGGAGCCTATAGCAGAGCACAGAGGACCCTAATGGCGCAGAAAGCGAAGCCACAGGTATGCAGAATAATGGACACTATTTTCATGTGACAGGAGGCCAGGGAACAAATGCCCCGGTGTCCTCGGCCATGACTACGGCCCTGGCCCTCCCTCACAATACTACCGTTAGAAGGAAGAATATAAGACACCCCACACATGCATTATACAACTTTGATGGGGCTGTAGAACTTCGGAGAACCCTTTCACCCCTTCCCAAAATATGACATACTATTATGTCACATGTTGGGTCGCTGTCTTTGAAGCAGGCTCAGAAGCTGAGCCTGCATTATTTCTGGCACAAAATGGATGTGTAATTCAGCCATTGTCTATCTCTATCAGCAGTGAGTGTACCTGAACTCTTCCCACTGCAATTTCTTAAATGCTGCTGCCAGTCTCTAATGGTGGTGTTTACAGTTTGTGGCCTGGGGGTGTGCGTTATTACAGATCACATCATATCCTCCCATTACGATATTGCTGGATGACAATGTGCTGCTATGGCAGCCAGGGGTCTGCTGAAGACACTCATGTCTGCCACGACTGTACTCCTATGAAGACCCTATGGCAGTCATAGGTGACTATGATTTTTACTATATACTGCCTGTACCTCAGTACTCTGGTATTGCAGTATATACAGTAGTACAAGCGATCAGATAAGGTTAAGTAAAAAAGTAAAACAATTATTTTTAAATATTAAAAATATACAAAAATTAAAAACATTACAACACTTTTCCAACCCATTAAAAAATAGATAAATTAACATGTTTGTTATTTCCACATTTTTCACCACTTGAAGAATTATTTTGATGATACAATGAATAGTGTAAAAAACAAAACCCAAAAACACAATTGTGGATTTTTTTTTTTGCCGCAATTTCACCACACTTGGAATTTTTTGTCTCATCTTCCAGTACATTGAAGGGTAAAATAAATAGTAGCATTCAAAACTACAACCCATCCCATAAATAAACCAGCCCTCATATTGACAGAACATTTCAAAAATATGTGGCAGGGAGGAAGAAATGAAAATGTAAAAATAGAAAATTGCCCGTCGGGAAGGGGTTAAGCTTCATGGAGTTTCGGTGTATATTGTCCGGCAGACGTGAGTTAGCAATATTGAATGCACTGAAAACAATAGCCGATGGCAATCCACAACGGGATAAACACCACCTTTTACCTAAGTCTTTGTCTAGAACATACTGCTGCTAAACCTTCTGGACAAACAGAAAAACAGATCAATCACTTCACCTTATCTCTGTGTGCAATCTGAGGCTATAAAGAGGTTAATCAAGAATATTATATTTATTGTTCTGTTTATTGTCCTGTACAATATTATCACCTTCTCCTAAAAATTATATCATATCCAAAGGAAAATATGCCTACCTTATATCAGCACATTATGATGATATTATTTTGCCACTTTACGGTACTGATACTTGAGCACAGTATGGCTGTATTATGTGGGCGCTCTATGGTTCAATCACTTGGGCTTTACTCCAAATGACACACAAGTGTCCCCACAATTGATGTAAAAGCCCTTTTGTAACTCTCAGCCTGGCTCCCTGTGCAGTGGCCGATGTGCCATCGGTGTCAGTCCTACCCTTTTGTTTCTGCTTTTACCGCCAGGTGCCACCATGCTTTCCTGTGTTCTTTTAGACTTGTAGTACCAACCAGGCTGGAAACTTAGGACTAATAGTTTCTCTCTGCTGCTTAGTCTTGACAGAGTTGAGTGCTGTTTAAGCTTCTTTATCCTGCTTTTTCAGTGACAGATATAGTTAATCTTGCTCTGTTTCAGTCCTGTGTTTTCAGTCCTTGCTTAGCCTGTTTTTATTCCTGTTGTCAGACGTTGGCCCGTATTTTGACCACCCTTCAACTTTGCAATTCTGTTCCTGTTTATAAACTCCTCAGCCTCCTGATTACCCTCTGCCAGTTTACTTTACCGTCCAGCAGCCCACTTCATGGCCCCAACTCAGGGGCCCTTATGTAAATCTAGATTCCTGTTCCAGAATTACTTTTGTTTTGTTGTCACATCACATCCAAAATATTTGAAAAATAATGATCAAAAAGCCCTATGTTACAATATAAACTGCAGCTCGCCTTTGCAAAGAAATAAGCCCTTACAGAGCAGAAAAAAAGAAAAAAAATATGGGTCCTAAATAGTGATGAGCGAACGTGCTCGGATAATATGTTATCTGAGCATGCTCAGGTGTTATCCGAGTATTTTGGGCATGCTCATATATTATGTTTGAGTCCCCGTGGCTACATGATTTGCGGCTGTTAAACAGCATTAACACAGTCAGGAATTGTTTGCTTGTTAGGGAATCATGCGACCGCGGGGACTCGAACATAATATACGAGCACGCCCAAGATACTCAAATAACACCAACGCATGCTCAGATAGAATCTGCACTCAAAGTGACCAATGACCTTCTGACATCAAAATGCAATGGTGACCACTCTCTGCTCATTCTTCTCGACCCTGTTGACCACCCTCTCCTACTCTCTAGGCTCCAGTCACTAGGCATTAAGGACACTGCTCTCTCCTGGTTCTCTTCCTATCTTTCTGACCGCTCCTTCAGTGTTCTTTTCTCTGGCTCCACTTCATCTCCTCTTCCTCTCACTGTCAGGGTACCTCAGGGCTCAGTCCTTGGCCCCCTTCTTTTCTCCCTCTACACAGCCCCAATTGGACAGACCACCAGCAGATTTGGCTTTCAGTACCATCTTTATGCTGATGACACACCACTATACACATCATCCCCTGACCTTACCCCCACTGTACTACAGAACGCCACTGACTGTCTGTCTGCAGTCTCCAACATCATGTCCACTCTATATCTGAAACTCAACCTCTCCAAAACTGAACTTCTTCTGCTCCCACCGTATACCAACCTCCCTAAATCTGACATTTCCCTCTCCGTGGGTGGCACCATAATAACACCCCGGAAGCAGGCACGCTGTCTGGGTGTTATGTTTTGCACCAATCTCTCCTTCACCTCCCATATACAATCTCTTGCACGCTCGTGCCGCTTACACCTAAAGAACATCTCTAGAATCCGTCCCTTTTCTCACCATGGAAACAACAAAAACCCTCACTGTCGCCCTGATCCACTCCCGCCTGGACTACTGTAACGCTCTATTAATTGGCCTCCCCCTCACTCGACTTTCCCCTCTCCAGTCTATCCTTAATGCAGCAGCCAGGGTTGTCCATCTAGCTAATCGGTATTCAGACATGACCGCTCTTCGCCAGTCATTACACTGGCTGCCCATTCATTACAGGAAGTACTTGTTGTCACCCACAAGCTCTCCACAGTGCGGCATCCCCTTACATCTCCTCCCTCATTTCTGTCTATCAGCCTAGCCGACTACTGTGCTCTGCAAACAACTTTCAACTAACCTCTGCACTAATCCATACCTCCCACTCCCGACTCTAAGACTTCTCCCGTGCTGCGCCAATCCTCTGGAATGCTTTACGCCAAGATATTAAAACCATCCACAATTTGCATAGTTTTAGGCGCTCCCTCAAAACATATTTGTTCAGAGCGGCCTATCACGTTCCCTAATCAGTCATTTTATGTTTGTGTGAAGCCCATTCACCATCTCCATCTATCCCCCACCCCCTGAAGATGGCTGGACCATCATTGTAAATACATCATTGTAAATACACACCTGTGCTTTGTATCTCCCCCACCTCATTGTAGATTGTAAGCTCTCACGAGTAGGGTCGTCTTATTTTGCTTTAATTATTGTATTGTTAACATTGTTACTTATGACTGTTGTGTTTGAAATTGTTAAACTGTAAAGCGCTGCGGAATATGTTGGTGCTATATAAATAAAGATTATTATTATTATTATTATTATCCAAGCACGTTCGCCCATCACTAGTCCTAAAGTATGGGAACACAAAAATAAATGTTTTTTAAAGTGTTTTTTGGAGGGCAAAAATTGTAAAACATAACAAAAAACTGTTTGATAGAGCAGTTGATAGAGCAGTAATCATACCGAACTGCAACAGAACATTTAAGGGAACCTGTCACCTCAAATTGGCGGGATATGTAAATGCCTTTTTTCCGGTCCGATGGGCAGCGTTTCGTCTTCATTTCTCCACCCCATCCGTCCCTGTTGTCTGCAATATGTTCGTGAATTAGAGTACTTGTCCTCCATAGTTCGCTCGTGCGCAATGCAGTCTTCGCTCGCGCACGCGCAGTATGCTTTGCCCACCTGCGGGCAAAGCTGAAAAGCATTACTGCACATGCGCCGGCACACTATATCCCGGAACACAGCGAAATACTTCCGGAACATAGTGCACGGGCGCATGCGCAGTAATGCTTTTTGGCTTTGCCCGCAGTTGGTCAAAGCATACTGCGCGTGCGCGAGCGAAGATTGCATTGCGCACGAGCGAACTATGGAAGACAAGTACTCTAATTCACGTACATATTGCGGACAACTGTGATGGATGGGGTGGAGAAATGAAGACGAAACGCCACCCATCGGACCGGAAAAAAGGCATTTACATATCCCAATTTGAGGTGACAGGTTCCCTTTAAACAGTAACTTAACACTGTATATGATATTTCATGCTTGTTAGGCACTTTAATGACTGTGTGTTCCTGTCTGCTGAGCTGCCCTCTGTTCAGGGTTTTATTGACAGTGATCTGTGGGGTCTCAAATCCCAGACCTTCACCTATCTGTAGGCATGCAAGCAATTAAGTGCATATCTTGTGGTACTATTTTATCATCACGGCACTTTTATTTGCGTATTGTATACTAGTATTATTTGTGTTCTCATTGGTACTGATACTTGAATACTTTATGACAGTATTATTCTGGCACTGTATGGCAGTAATATTTAGATCCTGTATGGCACAGTTATTTCAGTATAGTGTAGTAGCATTACTTGTGTTCCAACTTCTCATTGGTACTGATATGTGAATACTTTATGGCTGTATTATTCGGGCACTGTATGGCAGTAATATTTAGATACTGTAAGGCACAGTTATTTCAGTATCGTATAGTAGCATTATTTGTGTTCTCATTGGTACTGATACTTGAATACTTTATGATAGTATTATCCGGACACTGCATGGCAGTATTATTCGGGCTCTGTATGGCAGTAATATTTAGATACTGTATGGCACAGTTATTTCAGTATAGTACAGAAGTATTATTTGTGTACTCTGGTACTGATATTTCTAGCACTTTTAATATTCATATTTCAGTTCCATGGGAGTATATGGTAGGAAAGAACCAGCTATTAATGGTGGTGCTGAGAAGTTATGTTTAAAGTGTTGGAGTGGTAGCCCCAGTTGCCATGAGTCCCCCCTTTCCTTCTCAGCACACCACTACCCCCGACCAGTCCCAGGTGACATTTCACTCATATCCTCTTGTTTTTCAAGCCTTTACATGATCAATAAAGCCATAAAGTTTTATATTGCCATTTTATATTGTCAACATCTCTAAGTACGTTAAGATTGTTTTTACTTTGTTATTGGCGCAGTGCCATTTTATTCAATTTTTACAAATTATTATGAAACTCTGTGTCCTATTGATTCAAAGAAAAATGTTTTGAACCAAAATAATCTAAAAAACAAACAGTATAAACAATTACGAAATTGGTAGTTAAGAAAATCATTGACCTAAGCTTAGAAGGGATTGATGGTTACATAAGGCGCATTCAGTTGGATGTTGAAAACAGGAAAGGTGTTTAACAATTTTATTTTTTCTAAATAGTCACTGTGTATTCAGATGAGATGTCAAATTGTATCACTCATGATAGGCATAGATACTCCTACTCCTTAGATAGCATCACACAAGACAATTTTAAGTTGGCCATACACAGGAGATATTTATCTGCAGATCATGGACAGTTTATACTTTACTAATATATGGTCCCCAAATTCATCTATTTTTGGCAAAATTCTGGCAATTTTTTTTAATGTGTGTGCACCACCACATTATGGGTGTCAGGTCCGAGCATTCCTATACGAACAGTTTCCTGGAAAGTGGATTGGTCGTCGTGGGCCAGTTGAATGGCCACCAAGGTCTCTCGATCTGACCCCCTTAGACTTTTATCTTTGGGTCATCTGAAGGCAATTGTCTATGCTGTGAAGATAGGAGATGTGCAGCATCTGAAACAACGGATACTGGAAGCCTGTGTTATCATTTCTTCTGCGGTGTTGCTATCAGTGTGTCAAGAGTGGGAGAAGAGGGTTGCATTGACATCCAACACAATGGGCTGCACTTTGAACACATTTTATAAGTGGTCAGAAACTTGTAAATAACTCATGAAAAAATAAAGTTATGTTAAAACCAAGCACACCATTGTTTTTCTTGTGAAATTCTCAATAAGCTGGATGTGTCAGATGACCCTTTTCCCATTGGAAAAAATAAAGTTGGATCCAAAATGGCCGACTTCAAAATGGCCGCCATGGTCACCACCCATCTTGAAAAGTTTGCCCCTTCCCATACACTAATGTTCCACAAACAGGAAGTTGATATCACCAACCATTCCCATTTTATTTAGGTGTATCCATATAGATGGCCCACCCTGTAGATTGATCACCCAGTAGTCTGCAGATAAATATTGCATGTGTTACCGGCGTATAGCTTATAAACCAGTTCACAGGATTTTTTGTTTTAATTAATTCCGTTGATTCAGGATGACTAGATGTCCTATCACTGGTTGGGGCTGTTACACCCAGGCCTAGAAAGCAATTCTGCTGTACTGGCAAAACTCTGAAGGCATGTTCTCTAGCTCTGAAGATAAGAAGCCAGAACACTGTGTTTTTCACAGTTCAGGTGAAAGGTGCCATACTTATAAAAATCATACAAGGAGTTTACTGTACAGAGGGAAATTAACCCTTCTGCTACTGATAATACCATCATACCGCCCCATATATATAAATAATACCTATCTTAATCCAGCCTACTCATTATAAGAATAAGACTAATTTAATATCACCACCTTTGTAAAATACTTTTAATACTTCCCCAATTTAGCTAATATAATACTGTCCCTATGTACAAGAGTATAACTACTGTAATACTGCCCCTATGTACAAGAATATATTTAACTACTATAATACTGCCTCTATGTACAAGAATATAACTACTATAATACTGCCCCTATGTACAAGAATATAACTACTATAATACTGCCCTCTATATACAAGAATATCACTAGTATAATATTGTCCCTATATTCAAGAATGTAACTACTATAATACTGCTCCCTATGTAAAAGAATACAACTACTATAATACTGCCCGTATGTACGAGAATATAACTACTATAATACTGCCCCTATGTACAAGAATATAACTACTACAATACTGCCCGTATGTACAAGAATATAACTACTATAATACAGCCCCTATGTACAAGAATATAACTACTATAATACTGCCCCTATGTACAAGAATATAACTGCTATAATACTGCCCTCTATATACAAGAATATCACTAGTATAATACTGCCCCTATGTACAAGAATATAACTACTATAATACTGCCCCTATGTACAAGAATATAACTGCTATAATACTGCCCTCTATATACAAGAATATCACTAGTATAATACTGCCCCTATGTACAAGAATATAACTACTATAATACTGCCCCTATGTACAAGAATATAACTACTATAATACTGTCCCTATGTACAATAATATAACTACTATAATACTGCTCCTATGTACAAGAATATAACTACTATAATACTGCCCCTATGTACAGGAATATCACTACTACAATACTGCCCCTATGTACAAGAACATAACTACTATAATACTGCATCCTATGTACAAGAATATAACTCCTATAATACTGCCCCTATGTACAAGAATATAACTACTATAATGCTGCCCCTATGTACAAGAATATAACTACTATAATACAGCATCCTATATAGAAGACGATGAGATAAATGGTACTGCACATATTTTATCAGCAAGTAATATACTGTATTGTCTCATATCTTTATTCTGCCCTCCTGTGATCCTGGCTTCTTAGTTTAGCACTTGTTGTATAGGACTTTAGGGTCCAGGGTGTTTGCTCAGCAAATTTTTACGTTTGTTCTGTTCCCTCGTTAGTTATGCCTGTCCCGGTCCCTGTTTTTTTGTCTCGTTAACCACTAACTGGGACCTTTTGAATGAGCAGAGATGGACAGACGTCATCCGGATTGTCCTGATCTTTCACCTACTGAGCTGAGCAGCAGCATCAACAAGACATCTCCAACAACATGGCCTTCGTAGAGGGGAAAACAGCCCCTAACTGGGGTAACAGGGACTCTATGAACACAGTGGCTTGTGCGCAAGGGAAATTATTGAAACCAATTTACTGACCCATAAGGCTTTCAATCTAACCCGTTCTGCAACACTCATTCACTTCAGTGGAGAGTGCCCTCATACTTGGAAATGCTGGGGACCCCGGCTGCAGACCCCTGTGTAACAAGGACAAGTGTACCATAGAAAGGGTCACCTTCCTTTTCTACAAAGAACTTTTAATTTTCTTTTTTTATTGATTCTTGTTATTGGATGTTATTAAAAATTGTGCACATTTGGCTTTTATAGGCTCTTTGTTTCCCTGCACATTGAACGTTGATGTGTGGTCATAAAATGTCTGTGAAGAGCCCTGAAAATGACAGATAAAAGACCATCATAGAGCGCTGACTGATGGATTCTCAGTTAACTCATTCTGCAGCCAGTAATAGGCAGCGAAACACAGAAGCTACAGAAGGCAAACAGTGCAAAATTTGGAATGAAACCCAATTACAAAAATAATTTTTAGCTCTGTTTTAACGCACATAAGTAAAAAAAAAATATGTTGTTCCCATAGGCGGTCAACCACTTTAAGAGCAATACCCTCTGGACCCCTTTAATATTTCTCACAGCGGTATTTGTATGCAGCATGGAGATTTCTCTGTGAAGAGTGAACCTCACTTTTTGCATGTATGGCACCCAGAGGCCGGACTGTGGGCACGGCTGCTACGGGGTCCGCAATCACAGAGAATCACCGAGTGGCCAAATGTGAGCTGACACGATCCTCCTGGTAGTGCTTCTTGCTCTGACACTTCCCTTCGGAACTCATCACCGCCGCGTTGGGCACTGAAAGAAAGCGGTGATCAGACCGAGACCCACAGATGTCTGCAGGAGCCCTAAAGTATTTGGGGGACACCCGACTCTCTCCTGATACATGATGTTGATGCTGATAGAAGGATCCGGCCTGTAGGATTTCCAATGTCTGATCCCTTTGTTCTCCACCACAGCCCCACCTCCACCCCTTGAACCTATCATAGTCCCACTGCCACTCTTGGAAAAACTCCACTTCTGCATCACGTCCGACTCCTCACCAATCATACATCAACAGATCACATACATAGCCAGCAGCTTTTGTTTTGGCCAAAATATTTTTTTAATACTCCACCATGACAATGTAGACTCTTTTGGCAGTGTCCTACTCTACTGTAACTTATTAAACATTTGCTAAAATATCCAATACTCTTTACATATATTTTTATTTATTTTTCAATTTTTTTAAATAAACCATTAATATCACATACAAGGGACAAATACCACCACACCATGGCTGGACCACATATTACCACCACAGTGACCAAATAATACCACATACAAGGAACAAATACTTCCACACCATGACCAGACCACATATTACCAATACATAGTGACTGAATAATACCACATACAAGGAACAAATAGTGCCACACCATGACCAGACCACATATTAACATCATACAGTGATCGAATAATAGCACATACAAGGAACAAATACCACCACACCATGACCAGACCATAAATTATCACCACAGTGACCAATACTACAATACTGATTAATAAAAAAAACCCACAATACTAATATTACCATAAGTGCCATTATACACAGGAGCTCTGTACTTAGTATACAGTGTCATTGTACAGGTAATACAATGATCACCAGCAGGGCCGGCTCCAGGTTTTCATGGGCCCCGGGCGAAAGAGTCTCAATGGGCCCCTTTAATACATACCACAATTCATAATGCACAGTTACAGCAGAGAAATATAGGTATAGTGCATTGCCAAAGATTTCACTTCTTACATTACATGAGTGATATCTATTGTAAATTCTTCAATAGGTCAGAAACCAGAAAGTATAGTCCTCCATACAGTATTATGGGCATCACATAATGCTCCATACAGAATAATGTGCCCCATATATTGCTCCTTACAATATTATGGGCACCACATAGTGCTCCATACAGAATAAAGTGCCCCATATATTGCTCCATACTGTATTATGGGCACCACATATTGCTCCATACAGAATAATGAGCAGCATATATTGCTCCATACAGAATAATAAACCCCATGCAATGCTCCATACAGTATAATGAGCCACATATAATGCTCCATACAGTACAATGAGCCACATATATTGCTCCGTACAGTATTATGGGCACCATATATTGCTCCATTCAGAATAATAGGCCCAATATAATGCTCCATACAGAATAATTAGCCCCATATATTTATCCATACAGAATAATAGACCTCATATAGTGCTCCATACAGTATAATGAGCCACATATATTGCTCCATACAGAATAATGAGCCCCATATATTTCTCCATACAGTATATAATAGGCCCCATATAATGCTCCATACAGAATAATTAGCCCCATATATTTATCCATACAGAATAATAGACCTCATATAGTGCTCCATACAGAATAATGAGCCCCATATATTTCTCCATACAGTATATAATAGGCCCCATATATTGCTCCATACAGTATAATGAGCCCCATGTATTACTCCATACTGTATAATGGGCCCCATATATTGCTCCATACAGTGTAATGAGCCCCAAATAATGGTCCATATAGTATAATAAGCCTCACATAATGCTCCATACAGTATATGATAGGCCCCATATAATGCTCCATATAGAATAGTTCCCGTATAATACTCCATATATAATGGGCCCCATATATAATGCTCCAGTGTATGATGTGCCCATATCATGCTCTATATATAATTGGCCCCATATGTGATGCTCCAGAGTATGATGGCCCCATATATGATGCTCCAGTGTATAATGGGCTCCATATATGATGCTCCAGTGTATAATGAGCAACATACATGATGGACCCCATATATGATGCTCCAGTGTATGATGGTCCCCATATATAATGCTCCAAACATAAAAAAAATAAATACTCACCTCTCATCGCTGGCTGCTGCTCTGCTCCGGACTCCTCAGCATCGTCATCTTCCAGCTCTCTGATCTGTGACTGCTAAGGCAGACGGCGCACAGACGTGACGTCTGACCTGAACGTCACAGTCATCAAACGCCGCAGCAGTGGAGCTGGTGGAGGTAAGTATCACAAGTGGCGGGACCCTGATCAAGCAGAGGGGCCCACTCATGGGTGTCTGCACTAGCACAGACACCGGGCCCCCATAGGACGCAGGTGTCACCAAAGGCAAGTGGACCCCCCCACCTGCTCAGGGCCCTGGCACTTGCCCAGGTACGCCGGTTGCTGACGCCGGCCCTGATCACCAGTGACATTATACAGAGGAGCTCTGTATATATTGTCATTGTACAGGTAATACAGTGATCACCAGTGACATTATACAGGAGCTCTGTATATAGTATACAGTGTATAGTGTGCATGTACATGTTACGCACTGACTCACCAATTACATTTCTAGGTGAAGTCCTTCATCTTCGCTTTAGATCTTCATCTAACACAGACCGCCATCACTTCTTCCAGCCAGGACTCGTCTCTGCAGGAAATAAAACAGTTATCTAGAGCATGGCTTGCAGAGCACATTACTTAACTTTTTCCCAACTTCTACACTACACCAGAATAAGAAAAAAAGGCAACATAGTGTCACTGTGCACAGTACCAGCACTCCCCCCATTGAAAACAGTATCCTCAAAAATATATATATCACTGCAGTAATAATATCCCTTAACTAGCCTACAGTAATAATATCCCCCATCCTTGCCCTCTTGTGTCTCATTCTTGGCTCTAGCCATATGTTCTTCCATCCTGGCTCCATATGTTCTCCCATACTGCCTTCATGTGTCTCCATTCTGCCCCCATGTGATATCCTATCCTGCCACATATGATCTCCCATCCTGCCGCATATGATCTCCCCATCTGTCTCCATCCTGCCCCATGATTCCACCCCATCTGTCCCATGATCCTGCCCATTCTGTCCCATGATCTTACCTCATCTGTCCCATGATCCTGCCCCATCTGTCCCATGATCCTTCCCATTCTGTCCCATGATCTTACCTCATCTGTCCCATGATCCTGCCCCATCTGTCCCATGATCCTGCCCCATCTGTCCCATGATCCTGCCCCATCTGTCTCATGATGCTGCTTCATCTGTCCCATGATTCTGCCCTATGTGTCTCCATCGTATCCATCTTGCCCCATGATCCTGCCCCATGTGTCTCCATCCTGTTTTATGTTCCTGTCCCATCTGTCTCCATACTGCTCCATGATCCTGCAACATGTGTCTCCATCCTGCCCTATCTGTCTCATCCTGCCCAATGATCCTGCACAATGTGTCTCCATCCTGCCCCATGATCCTGCACCGTGTCTCCATCCTGCCCCATGTTCTTGCCCCATCTGTCACCATCCTACCCCATGATCCTGCACCATGTTTTTCTATCCTGCCCCATGATTTAGCACCATGTGTCTCCATCCTGCCCCATGATCCTGCATCATGTGTATCGATCCTGCAACATGTGTCTCCATCCTGCCCCATGATCCTGCACCATGTGTCTCCATCCTGTCCCATGATCCTGCCCTGTGTCTCCTTCCTGCCCCATGTTCTTGCCCCATCTGTCACCATCCTACCCCATGATCTTGCACCATGTTTTTCTATCCTGCCCCATGATTTAGCACCATGTGTCTCCATCCTGCTCCATGATCCTGCATCATGTGCATCGATCCTGCAATATGTGTCTCCATCCTGCCCCATGATCCTGCACCATGTGTCTCCATCCTGCTCCATGATCCTGCACCATGTGTCTCCATCCTGCCCCATGATCTTGCATCATGTGTCTCCATTCTGCCCCACGATTCTGCACCATGTGTCTCCATCGTGCCCCATGTTCCTGCCCCATCTGTCTCCATCCTGCCCCATGATCCTGCCCCGTCTGTCCCATGATCCTGCCTTATCTGTCCCATGATCCTGCCCCATCTGTCCCATGATGCTGCTCCATCTGACCCATGATGCTGCCTCATCTGTCCCATGATTCTGACCTATGTGTCTCCATTGTATCCATCCTGCCCCAAGTGACTCCATTCTGCCCTGTGTATCTCCTTCCTGCCTCATGTTCCTGCCCTATTGGTGCGCAGGCCCGCACGGCAATAGAGTTTAACTGAACATGCATCGGGCCCATATGCCAGTCAGGGTAGTAATGCCCTAAGGGGGCCCTGCACGATGTTGTAATGGTCAATTCACTAAATTAGTTCAAGCAGCGCCTGGATACCTTTCTTGATAAAAGTAATATTACAGGTAATGGGTACTGATTCTATGATGGGGTGTAGATCCAAGGAACTAGTCTGACCACTGGATGTGGAGTTTTTCCCCTAATTTGGAGCTGTTAGTGTCTGCCCCATAGGGTGTTTACCTTCCTCTGGATCTGCATGTTGAGCTATAGGTTGAACTTGATTTATGTCTAACTTCAACCTTAAAAAAAATGAACCATCTGAGAAGCAGAGGACAGCCTTGCAATGGCTCCATCTTAAGTCATAGACTTCTTCATTTTACTCTTCACCATTGCTCCAGATTACTTTCTTCCAATCTTCTGTTGCCCAGCTAAGATGTTCTTTGGCCCAGGAAATTCTCTTTCTTCTCTGTTTAAGATTTAAGAATGGCTTTTTCCTTGGTGTTCGGTCTTTAAGACCGGCATCAAGTAATCGTCGTACTGTTCTATCCGACACCGAAACTCCTCCATCGTACAAGAACTGGTTGAGTTCCTTGGCTGATGCTCTTCTGTTTTGCAAGCCTAACCTAACAATTCTTCTGTCTGTTTTTGGAGTTGTTGCCTTTTTCCTTCCTCTTCCACTCTTAGTTTTGATGCTGCAACTATCAGCAAAACGTGAACCCAGCTTTTGCACTCCAGAAGCAGTGACTCCACCACCCATCTTCCTAGCAATTTCTCTGAAACTGTATCCCTCCTTCCTCAAAACAATAGCAGTAGCTCTCTTTTTTGGAGACCAATCAGACCTCTTTGTGACTGGCATGATTAAAATCTAAAACAAAAAACAATCATTCAGGAGTTTGTGAGCTCAAAACAGACATTTATAATTAGTCAGTTAAAAAATTAAATTTAAATATTAATAAAATACAAGAAATACAAATTCTCAATAGTTTGTAAAGAAATTAAAGCCTGTAGGACCTATACTGAAAGGATCAAGTGAGGACTGTAGCTTTAAAACACTCTTTTTAATTTAACGCGGACATAAAGAAAAGTTAACATATAACTAAAAATTTATGAATTTTACTCACAGAGAACGAAGTCCATTATTTCTCGGCAAAATTATAAAAACTACTAACAAAATATCAAAAACAAGTCTCCCGATATCTTTAGTAACAGCAAAACACCCTACGCAAGAAAACTGACACCATTCCCATGTTATTTAGGTGTATCTATATAAATTCCCCACCCAAAAAAGTTTGCCTCATCACTGAACATAATGTTCTGTGTAAACTGAGGGTCCTGTTCCAATTTTTGTTTTGCCCATTCTGCAAATTCAGCGCACCGATCTGGTATCAGTCGAACAGCCCTTCGGCGGATATTAGCTACTCACAAATGGCACCCTTACAAAATCCAGCTGCTGCAGCATCTCAACGAGGATGACCCAGATGTTAACCTCTGTGACATGTCAATGGCTGTAAACAAAGAGAAACTTGTAAGTAAACTTGTAAGCTCTTGAAAAGTTTCCCCCTCCCATATACTAATGTGCCACAAACAGGAAGTTGATATCACCAACCATTCCCCTTTTATTTAGGTGTATCCATATACATGGCCCACCCTGTATATACAGTATATATATATATATATAGAGAGAGAGAGAGAGAGAGAGATCGGCTTTTAATCTCTTTGGTCAAGATAATAGTATGTTGTGTAACAGAAGACTGGTGGCAGTACATAGGTTCACTGCCAGCTGGGACTTGTAGTTCAGCTGTAGCTCAGCATAAAACTTGTGATAACCACTGACATCTGCTGATGTCAGGGAGTGTAATGTAAGAGTAGAGATTGCACAGGACAAAGGACAAGACAGCTGTCCATGAAACACACCTAGTACGAGCCTCCACAGACCCGGCCAATGAGGCGCCTGCCTGTGACCGAGCATGTGTGCTGAGGCTGCCCTGGTGGACCGCCGCCACCGCTATCTACCGGCTCTGTAACAGCCAGGAGATCTTGCATCAGGTCTTTCCTAACTAGGTGAAAGGTGACAGCACTGAGCGGATGAGACTGAAATATCTTCTCCATGTGGGACTGTCTAATATGTGACTGACAGCTGAATAATCAGAATAATCCCAGCGTAAAATGGGAAGAAGTCTACACTCCAGTCTATTATCTCTCTATCTATCTATCTATCTATCTATCTATCTATCTATCTATCTATCTATCTATCTATCTATCCCATATCTATTATCTATCTATCTATCTATGTATCTATCTATCCCATATCTATTATCTATCTATCTATCTATTTATCTATCTATCTCATATCTATCTATCTATCTATCTATCTATCTATCTATCTATCTATCTATCTAATATATCTCATCAATATCTGTCTATTGATCTGTTATCTACTTCTATTGATCCATATATTATCTATATGTCTATCTTATATCCCTTAATCTATCTCTCTCATATTTTAGTCTGTCAGTCCATTGATCTTATCTTTATCTTTTATGTATCTTATAGTCCATTTATCTATTATACATATATATCTATATATATATAATTGTCTAAGGGTTTTTCCGTCTGTCTGTCTGTCTTTCTGTCTGTCTGTCTTTCTGTCTGTCTGTCCTGGAAATCCCGCATCTCTGATTGGTCGAGGCCGCCAGGCCTCGACCAATCAGCGACGGGCACAGTATCGACATAGATGTCATAATGGTTGCCATGGCGACGATGATGTCATAAAGGTTGCCTCGACCAATCAGCGACGGGCACAGTCTGCCGTGAATCACATACTACGGGGACATGCATATTCTAGAATACCCGATGCGTTATAACTATTTTTTATTTTAATTATTTTTTTTAACAGGGATATGGTGCCCACATTGCTTTATACTACATGGGCTGTGTTATTTACTGCGTGGGCTGTGTTATATACTACATCTCTGTGCTATATACTATACTGTATGGGATGTGCTATATACTACGTGGCTGTGGTAGATATTACGTGGCTGGGCAATATACTACATCGCTGTGCTCTATACTACGTGGCCAGTGTTATATACTGCATGGGCAGTGTTATATACTATGTCTCTGTGCTATATACTACGTGGCTGTGCTATATACTATGTGGATGTGCTATATACTACGTGGCTGCGCAATATATTACGTGGCTGGACAATATACTACGTGTCTGTGCTATATACTACGTGACTGTGCTATATACTATGTGTTTGTGCTATATACTGCATGGCTGGGCAACATACTATGTGTCTGTGCTATATACTACGTGTGTGCTATATACTACGTGGCTGGGCAATATACCACGTGACTGGGCAATATGCTACATGGCTGGGCAATATACTACGTGGGCTATGCTATATACTACGTGGCTGGGCGATAAACTACGTGACTGTGTTATATACTACGTAGCTGTCCTATACACTATATGGGCTGTGCTATATACTATGTGGCTGCGGTATATATTACGTGGCTGGGCAATATACTACATAGCTGTGCTCTATACTACGTGGCCTGTGTTATATACTGCATGGGCAATGTTATATACTATGTCTCTGTGCTATATACTATGTGGCTGTGCTATATACTATGTGGCTGTGCAATATATTACGTGGCTGGGCAATATACTATGTGTCTGTGCTATATACAACATGACTGTGTTATATACTACGTGTCTGTGCTATATACTACGTGGCTGGGCAATATACTATGTGTCTGTGCTATATACTACGTGGCTGGGCAATATACTACGTGTCTGTGCTACATACTATGTGTGTGCTATATACTACGTGTGTGCTATATTCTACGTGGCTGGGCAATATACTACGTGGCTGGGCAATATACTACATGGCTGGGCAATATACTACGTGGGCTATGCTATATACTATGTGGCTGGGCAATATACTACGTGGCTGTGTTATATACTACGTAGCTGTGCTGTATACTATATGGGCTGTGCTATATACTACGTGGCTGTAGTATATATTACGTGGCTGGGCAATATACTACATATTTGTGCTCTATACTACGTGGCCTGTGTTATATACTGCATGGGCAGTGTTATATACTACGTCTCTGTGCTACAGTATATACTACGTGGCTGTGCTATATACTACGTGACTGTGCTATATACTACGTGGCTGGGCAACATACTACGTGTCTGTGCTATATACTACGTGACTGTGCTATATTCTACGTGTCTGTGCTATATACTACGTGGCTGGGCAATATACGTGTCTGTGCTATATACTACGTGTGTGCTATATACTACGTGGCTGGAAAATATACTACGTGGCTGGGCAATATACTACATGGCTGGGCAATATACTATGTGGGCTATGCTATATACTACGTGGCTGGGCAATATACTACGTGGCTGTTATATACTATGTAGCTGTGCTATATACTATGTGGCTGTGTTATATACTACGTGGGCTGTGCTATATACTACGTGGGCTGTGTTATATACTACGTGGGCTGTGTTATACGGTACTTGGTTGTGCTATATTTCTCTGCTGTATCTGTGCATCATGAATCGTGGTATGTGTTAAAGAGGGGGGCCCACTGAGACTTTTTTTGCCCGGGGCCCTCAAAAACTTGGAGCCGACCCTTGGCTTCACTGATTGGTCCCACCCGGCTGCGAACAATCAGCGACAGGTGCAGTCCGCCCGCGAATTGGCGCGGAATTTGAACTACACTTCGTTAATTGGTCGCAGCCGGCCGGCCGAATCCTGTGTATAAATTGCATTCTGAAAACTTCATAAATAAACTACATACATATTCTAGAATACCCGATGCGTTAGAATCGGGCCACCATCTAGTATATATATATTGTATCTACAGTATATATAATGCTATATCTGTTTCTGTATATATCTATATATTAATTCTGACATCACTGTTACATTTGTTTACAAGATAAACAAATGGAACATAGATAAATGAATAAACATGAATTATAAAACATTCTATACATTCTTAGGGTATGTGCTCACGATCCTGAATAGCAGCATATTGGACACAGCTCACCTGCTCTTTGAGCAAAACGCTGAATTCTAGGCTACAAGCACAGTGGATGGGATTCATAGAAGTCCCATGCACACTGTGCTTCTGTTTGACGCTGCGTAAACTCACCCGCGGTGTTTTGGATGCAGTTAAAGTACACTGTGTCCAAAACGCTGCTATATCCTGATCATGGGCACATAACCTAAATCAAAACTTCCATCAGGATATTTCTCATTAGAAACCCTGAATCTATAAGTAATAATATATATTCCATGAAGAACAATGTGCTCTGATAGTAAGTTGTTGCTGTACTGCAGGTGATAATAGCTGAGTACACAGTGTATCCTGCAGCACTGTTCTCTGATCACTCTGATCAATCATTAGCTCTTAAAGGAATTTTGTTGCTCAGAAAAACTATTACGGCAAAAACTTGTTTACCATCTGAGAATCAGAAGAGATCAATATAATAATGGGACAACCCTCCAGAATTGGGAGGGTGCTGAAGGCGGAGCATGAGACACTTGAGAGTATTTAAGAAACTTAATTCAACCTCTAATCATCAGAGGAAGCTGAGAATAAAGTCTGAGTTGACTTGAGAAAGAACCAAGAATCAGAATCTTCTACTTCAGGAATTTTTTCTCTTGTAAGTACAGAAGCTTAATCTTAGACATGTATTTGTCTTGTATATTTAGTGATGATATTGTGAGTTCTGTAATGACATTAATGGTTCCTAGTGATTCATTTGCAGTTTTAGGATTATTTTTCTAGGTATCCCTTTGAGTGAATCCTGTTGTAGAAAGTGTTCATTAGCTCTCTCCAATTTGCAACCAACTCTTGCAGTGGTCCATCAAATGTGGTTATTTATACCCAGTTTTAAAGCATAAGATCAATAGAGTTTGCCATCTATCTCTGGTAGCACTTGAGATTGTTGCATCCTAATAATTCCTATTCTGTGTAAATATTCATGAGAATTGTTAATGGCACTGCACCCAGCTATTTCCTTCTTGGTTAACAATGGTTCAGTATAAACACATTGGTCTACACACATTGGGATATTACTTTCTTTTATCTGATACAGTAATGAAAAAAATAGGTTTAATAGTAGGTACCATAATGGGCACGAATACTATGCCTTGTTATTATTTGTTATTTTCCAGATCTACATTTGTTAGTTCTATATGACTTATTTTATTTTTTATTAAATACTACAGTGTCCCCAATTGTAGAAAATAAAGTGCCATCATGCAATCACAGAAAATAGTATAATGTTTTAGGAACAACTATGGGCATCTCAGTGTTACTCTATTCTTCAAATTGATTATAGGCATCTATATTTATAAAGATCAGCATTTTCATTGCTATATTCTTTTTCTCTAATATTAGAACCACCATTAAAGCACCACTATGCCATCACAGCAGAAAGCAGAGCTTCAGATCTCTGGCATTGTAACCCAGGGAAACCTCAACAGCTTAAGCTCGGATGTGGTTGATTTCATAGTAAAGTATGCAAGGACCTGCCTGCCAGAGCAAATCCACATATGTGATGGATCAGAGGAGGAGAACAAGAAGCTTCTCCATCAAATGGAAGAGATTGGCATGATTAAAAGGCTCCTCAAATATGAAAACTGGTAAGAATAGTAGAAGTACCCATTGTAATTGACAAAAACTTAAATTTTTCTCCCAAAAAAATCCATTATAGCTTAAGAAGTTTTCAGAAAATCTTTGGGTTGCGGATAAGGGTGCACTAGCTTTGGCTCAAAGTGTTGTGCTTTTTTTAGATACTGATATTTTTCTTTCCTTCTTTAGTTGGCTGGCTCGCACAGATCCCCGGGATGTGGCACGGATTGAAAGCAAAACTGTGATTGTGACTCAAGAGCAAAGAGACACAGTACCGGTTGCCAAAAGTGGTATAAGCCAACTGGGTCGCTGGATGTCAGAAGACGATTTTGAAAAAGCCTTTAAATCAAGGTTTCCTGGATGTATGAAAGGTAAAAAAATATAAATTCTAATTAAACTGTAGAACTTTTGCAATGAATGTCTTCTTTACTTACATGATATCTTTAAACACAGGTCGTACAATGTATGTCATTCCATTCAGCATGGGACCTATAGGCTCACCTCTCTCCAAGATTGGCATCCAGCTGACTGATTCTCCATACGTGGTGGCAAGCATGAGAATTATGACCCGTATGGGCACTGCTGTCTTAGAAGCACTCGGAGAAGGAGAGTTTGTGAAATGCCTTCACTCTGTCGGCTGCCCATTACCTCTAAAAGGTACGTCACTGCATACAAAGAAAGTATAATCAATTTAATAATTAATGTTTTAATTAAAAAAAAATTAAATATTTTTTCTATTATAAAATTAACTTATGGCAATAGTAAAAAAAAATATGTTACACAATTGAAACTCAAAATATATTAAAATTTACCATAATACTACTATGAAATACTATTAATAATATTAAAATAGTATTGAATGGACAATAAAATAGAATTTCAAATTTAATTTTTTTAGAACCACTTGTGAATAATTGGCCATGCAACCCAGAACTGACCCTCATCACGCATATTCCCGACCGAAGAGAAATTATTTCATTTGGAAGTGGATATGGGGGTAACTCTCTCCTGGGCAAGAAATGCTTTGCTCTTAGGATTGCCAGCCGGATTGCCAAGGAAGAAGGATGGCTGGCAGAGCATATGTTGGTAAGAAATGCAAAAAATATGTACTAGATTATTTTACTAATTTATGTTTATTTTTAATGAAGAAATATTATTATTTCTAGATTTACAAGTGACATAATATATCATCATGCGGAGAGTGATATTCGTTACCTCCATTAAAGCACAAAATTGAAATTTCTCATATACTAGTTTTGAGTTTTGTAATGGAAGTTTATTTTTTTCTAGATTTTGGGGATCACTAATCCTAAAGGAAAAAAGAAATATTTTGCAGCAGCTTTCCCAAGCGCTTGTGGAAAAACCAACCTCGCAATGATGAGACCATCTCTCCCTGGATGGAAGATTGAGTGCGTTGGAGATGATATTGCTTGGATGAAGTTTGATGAGCAAGGTAATTATTTATTATGGAAGCTTTGTATCATCTATCTAGCTGAAGAGTGTTCAAAATGCTGAGTCTTCATTTAGGTAGAATTTAAGAAATTATCAAAGGATCATTTTGAGAATTATCTTGTATTTTTCTAGGCAATCTCAGGGCAATCAATCCTGAAAATGGATTTTTTGGCGTGGCACCTGGAACATCCGTCAAAACAAATCCTAATGCAATGGAAACTATTTCCAAGAACACTATATTCACTAATGTGGCAGAGACAAGTGACGGTGGTGTCTACTGGGAGGGCATGGATGAGTCTCCTGATAATGAAATATCACTGACATCATGGAAAAACAAGGAATGGACAAGAGGAAATGGTAAGCCATGATACACATTTTAAAATATGTACACTATTTACTCCAAAAATTGAAAAAGTAAACTATATTATCTCAAGAACCATGTACTGTCAACTCTCTGTGCCAAAACACCAAACCAATAGTCCTCTTCATTTCTGTAGGTGAGCCTGCGGCCCACCCCAATTCCCGATTCTGCACTCCGGCCAGTCAATGTCCTATCATTGATCCTAAGTGGGAGTCTTCTGAAGGGGTACCCATTGAAGGCATAATTTTTGGTGGACGTAGACCTGCCGGTTAGTATATATATTAGTTATGTTACTTTTGGTTAAGGCTGTCATGAACTCCTGGTTACGTTTTATCGCTACCCCATATATTATCTTTTATGAACAATCTTTGATTTTTATTTGAAGGTGTGCCACTAGTTTATGAAGCACTGAGTTGGCAACATGGCGTCTTTGTTGGGTCAGCAATGAGATCTGAAGCCACTGCCGCAGCTGAGCATAAAGGTAAGTTATTACGAAACATGGTATCTCAATTATCTCTGTAAATTTCCACATTTATTGACAATATGAATGGTTAATAAGATATTTTTATTTTTTACAGGCAAGGTCATAATGCATGATCCATTTGCCATGAGGCCCTTCTTTGGCTATAACTTTGGCCGATATCTTGCTCATTGGCTTAGCATGGAACACCTTCCATCCATGAAGCTGCCCAAGATCTTCCATGTCAACTGGTTCCGTAAAGACAGGCAAGGGAGCTTCCTGTGGCCAGGCTATGGGGAAAACATCCGTGTCCTGGAATGGATGTTTAACAGGATCAATGGGGAAGATTGTGCCACCCAAACCCCTATTGGCTACATTCCAGCTGAAGGGTCTTTGAACTTGAAAGGTCTTGGCGATGTCAATATGGAAGAGTTGTTTGAGATATCCAAAGACTTCTGGGAACACGAAGTGAAGGACATTAGAAAATACTTTGATGACCAAGTGAATGCAGATTTGCCCTATGAGATAGACTGGGAACTAAACTCTTTAGCGGAGAGATTGAAACAGCTGTGAGACAATTAGGAGTTCAGTGGTAGAGCACTTAAGAGTTTAGAGAAGTAGATATCTCCTGAACCTTCAACCTGGGTCCCGTCAGTTGAATCTATTACCATGTGGTCAACAGTTAGTACCACTGCTTCCTGGGATTTAGATGTAATAGGGCGACCTACCTAGTAGTATGTACTGTATTCTGTCTTCCATTCTTTCTTTATACCTTCTCTAGATGATATGTAGGAAGTAAGACAGGGGTAGTGGAAAAAGAGGAAGAATACGTTTTTGGTTGACTGTAAAGAGGTTGTGGAGTGAGCAATTGTGAGTATGGAGGATGAAAAAACAAATTGAAGTGAGAGAGGAGAGTGTTGGTTTCAGATTTTCTTTATAGAATATTTTATATGTTTTTTATATTGATTTATATTATATTATAGTTTTTTTCTCTTTATTTTCACACTATGGTTTCATGAATAATAAATATAATTTTTTATAAGAAAATGATTCAAGTCTCATGTCTTTATTCGTCTAAAAAAAATACTCTGTAAATGGTTAAAGGCCAATCGTGGTCTATGTAAGCAAGAGTACTAGGTAGCCCACATCTGTAAGGGAAAGGCAAACATATTCAGGGGCGGATAAAGAGGAGCCAGGGTCCCGGCAGTTCAGAAGGTGTGGACCCCCAGCGCCCGATGTATCATGACATCTCACATGACTCCCTTGATAGATAATGTGATGGGTCATGCGATTAATTCTGCTCAATATAAGGGGAACCTGTCACCAGCGCCCGTGCTGCTTTCCACAAACTTGTATGTTGTCCCCTGGCTCCCCCTTTATACTCCCAAAAATACATTTTAAATTGTTCCCAAACTGGATATAAATCCAGACAGTCCGGTCTGATGCCCATCATTGCTGTGGTCTCTGTCCCTCCTCTCTGCAGATATTCACAGCCTTCTGGCTTTGATTGATGTGGTTGATGCATCCTGCACCATCCTCATGGCCCAACGAAATCTCGCCCCTGCACAGGGACATTGCTCGCTTCCAGGAAAGGCATAAAACCTAATTGTGCATGCCCACAGTAGAGCAGAGCAAAGTTTCTTGTGCAAATCAGCAATGTCCCTATGCAGGGGTGAGATTTTGTTGGACCATGAGGATGATGCAGGATCAATCAAAGCCAGAGGATGGTGATTAACACCGGTGAGAAAGGAAAGTCGAGGAGGCAATGATGTCCATCGGACTGTGCTGCCCAGAGCAATTCAAAAGGTATTTTTGGGGGTATGCAAGGAGAGTGAGGCGACAACATACAAGTTTGTGGAATGCAGCACAGATACTGATAAAGTTTGTCCACACACTAAAATCATGTGTCAGGGTCCCTTTAATATTAACATATTGATTATAATTATTATTTTATATTAATATTAATTGTATTTAATATTTAGCAGTATGAGACATCACATAGCCCTATATATTCAGCATGAGACCTCACATAACCCCTCTATATACAACATGAGTTGCCACATAGCCTCCTATATACAGTATGAGCTCCCACATAGCTCCCTATATACGGTATGAGCCCCCACATAGCCTCCTATATACAGTATGAGCTCCAACATGGTCTCCTATATACAGTGTGAGCCCCCACATAGCCTCCTATATACAGTGTGAGCCCCCACAAAGCCCCTATATACAGTATAAGCCCCCACATATCCCCATATACAGAATATGAGCCCCCGCATAACTCCATATATACAGTATGAGCCCCTGCATAGCCTCCTATATATAGTATGAGCTCCCACATAGCCTCCTATATACAATATGAGACCCCACATAGCCTCCTATACACCGGGACATATCCCATACACATATAAAAACAACAACAACACATACCTCACTCCCGTTCCCTTGGCGCTCTTCTCCGTTCCCCAGGGATCAATTTCTTCTTGTGGCCATTGTGCCGACACGTCACAGAAAAAGTGACAGGAGCTCCCCTGGAGCTGCGCTGCCATTCAGGACAGCACCCGTCCTGGGGATTAGCACTCCCAATGGCAGCTCACAAAACATAATACTGAAGGCCTTCTAGCCATGGGTCCCCCCGGAGCCTCAAGCGCCAAGCGGCAACCAAGATTGTCCTCATTATGATCGGCCTATGTACATATTATTTACAGGTTCTTGGAAGTATAGGGTTAATTATGAATTGCATTGTTGGGAAATCAGTGTTTCCCAATCTCCAGTCCTCAGGGGCCCCAACAGATCATGTTTTCAGGATTTCCTTAGTATTGCACAGGTGAGAGAAGCTATAGCCATTTCTGAAGCCTTGATGATAATTCCATCACCTGGAAATCCTGAAAACCTTATTTGTTGGGGGCTGGGAGTGCTGGACTTTGGGAAACCCCATCTAAATCATTACGCTATCCAAGTAATGCACGATGTGTTGGGTCCTCCAGAAAAAAACACTTTTTGCGGCCATTTGAGCTAATTCATAATGGTTATAAATGTGGGGCCCCCTATTTAACTCATTTTCCCATTTAAGCTGTAAATGAGTCAGAAATAAAAATGATTCCTTCCTTTGCTCCACATACTTTGCTAAAGTATGTACTGTGAAAGTTTCTGCGCCCCTAAAATTGATCCAAGGTGTTTTAATGGGACAGCAACACCAGTAGAGGGGCACATCCAGGTACGGACTGGGGCTGAAATTCAGCCCTGGCATTTGAAATCACACAGGCCCATTCCGTCCCCGTCCCAATCACCAGAAGAGATATATTACCCTGGATGGAGGAAAGCAAGATTTCCTACAAGACCAATATTTCTAATAATACCGGTGGCCTGGTGGGGTAAGTGACGGAGTCAGCGACTTTGTGCTCGGTCACAACTCTTAACAGTATTGGTGTCTTCTGTTAACAATGTAGCAGACAAGGCAGGCCACAACCAGACAGGCCCTTCTGGCATTTGCCAGAATTGCCAGATGGCCAGTCTGGCCCTGGGCACATCCCAATGGAACAATAATGCACTCACCTAATCCATGGTTCTGCTCAGGGGCGTAGGTGAGGAGGGCCATTTAGGGCCAGGGCTATTTTCAACTGGTTTCACCTCTAATAGACCTGTGATACGGAACCAAGCCTGGAGAAGAACGATGAGGACCAAGCCTCTTGGCGTGTAAGTAGGGACAGGTGAGATATTAGTACAATGGGGGCACAGGGGGGCTTATTATTACTATATGGGGGCCACATGGGGGGCATTATTACTAAAAGGGGCCACGTAGGAAATGTATTATCATTATATGGGGGCCACATAGGGGGATGTTATATTAACGAATGTGACCACATGAGGAAATATAACTACTATATCAGGGCCACAAAGAGTGATGTTACACCTGTATGATGGACTAATAGGAAGGCAATGCTTCTGTATGGGTGCCAAAAATGTTACTATATTCGGGCACAAAAGGGACATAACCATGACTGCTGTATGGGGAACACATAGGGGAACATCAACACTGGGGGAAAAACAGAGATACTATTATTGTAGAACTGAGGGTAAAATTTGGGGAAGGTCCCCTAAAAGTGATCAGTCATAGATCTCTGTGTGTTACATTTTGCAGAGTCGAGTCTTGGCTGGAAGACATCATAGCGTGCTGTGTCGGGTGAAGAAAAAAAGAGAAAATGAATTCTTTCAATTGGAGACGTCGCTGGTAAGCATCTGAAGTTATCTGTGACTTAGACATATTACTTAGAAAATTATCTTATTTATGTGCTTTTTATCACATTTAAATATTTTATATGTATTATTATTTTTGGGGGGCTTAGAAAACTCAAAGCTTTAGCATTACTTTCTCCTGACCACAATTATAACTGAATATTCTGTTTTTATTTGGTAATTTCTGAAGTGTCCTATACCAGCCGCTCTTCATATAATGCTGCTGCACTGTTATAAACCGAGGGTTACTGGCCCTTTAAATGTATGGCTGACGCTCCATCCCTACATCATTCATGTGTCCAATCATTGTACAAAACACGATTTATTATTACTCTGCGAAGGATTAATGAGTCTTGGCATTACTACTATTGAATTTCATGAGAAATGCTGTGTTTGGAAATGATTGGTGAAGTGTAAACCTGATTATCTGCTCTGATATAATTCATTAGGTTGCGAGGCCAATTCTGATGTCACATGAGATCTGCGAGCAATGAAATCACCAACTGCAAATAATATAAAGTGAATTTGTCCCCGGGTTTTTGCTACCTCATCTGAGAGTAGCATAATGTACAGACAGAGACCCAGATTATAGCGATGTATCGCTTACTGAGCTGCTTGCTGCAGTTTTGCTAAAATCACCATTTTATCTGCTGCAGATCTACCAGTTCTCTGAATGCTGAGCTCTGTATAACCCCACCCACACTGTGCATAAGCAGAAAGCCGCCAATCAGTGTTGGGGGCGGAGTTATTCAGAGCTCCTGAATATGGAGGACTAGTTCTCTAGTGATAATCTCCTCTTGGCAAAACAGTGATTTTTATCAAAACAACAACAAGCAGCCCAGTAAGTGGCACTTCACCGGAATCAGGGTCTTTGTCTGTACAATATGTTGCTCTCAAATCAGGGGGCAAGAACCTGGTGATAGATTCCCTTTAAATCAAGTCCATAGATAAAATATACCACATAGGGATTTAAAGCGGTTGCGTATAGTATTGCAGCTACGTACAATTCACCTCCTATGGACATAACCGATGGACAGAGGTGAAGAAAGTTACATTTTTCCATACATGCTAATTTTCCAGCAGGCCCATTTGGGCGGCCATTGCATGTGGCCATTTTTTTCCATCAATATGCCCATTTTCAAGCCTCTCTCTAAATTTTTCACGCCCACTTTGCATTTTTTCGATGCCATCACTATGCCTTTCCATGTCTCCCCCAGGAAAGAAAGCCCTCCAGAAGTGTGACCTCAAATTCAGCGTCCGCTCCTGAGATTTGACAACTGTTCTGGGAGTTTGGAAACAATTCTGTTTTTCCGTGAGCCTCCTGGATGTGCTGAATGAATGGGTAAGTAAGACTTTGTTTCTTAGGCTTCTTTCACACTTCAGTTGTTTGGCGTCAGTCAGCTCCGACATAGTGACGGATCGACGGATCCGTCACAATTGTTGAGAAAACGGTTCTAACGGATCCGTTTTTTTGACGGATCCGTTACTTGGGGGTTGTCTGGGAAAAGTATCTACTTTTTGGAGCATGCGCAATTCAAAAAGCAGATTGGGGCGATGGATCTGCCGAAATGACGGTCGCGACGGATCCGTCGCCCATAGGCGGCCATTCTATGGAATGGCGGACGCGACGGATCCGTCGCGAACCGCCATTTTGGCGCAGACAAAAAACGTTATAATGTCCGTCTATGTCTAGATGACGTCCGCCAAATTTCGACGGTTCCGTCACATGGCGGATGGAACAGACGACCATCCGTCACAATCCGTCGCTAATGCAAGTCTATGGGAAAATATCGAATCCGCCCCGAAAATATGGTGGATCCGCTATTTGATGAAAACGGCAGATTCAAACTGACGCCAAAAGACTGAAGTGTGAAAGAGGCCTTATACAACCGCTTCAGCTCTTATATGTCATTTGTTGGAAGAATATATATGGATGCTGCATAAATCGCGGGTGCCAGTGGGTTCCCCTTAGATATTGCCACTATAGGATTAGGAAAGCCGGGGGCCTATGGAAAGTCCACGTCACCCCCACTTTTGTATTCCTATGATTGTGTAAGGGTATGTGCACACGTTGCAGATTTACCTGTTGAATTTTCTGCGCAGATTCTGCATCTCTTGGCAGAAAATGCAGGTAACAACCGCACAGATTTGATGCGTTTTTGATGTGGATTTTCATGCGTTTTTTCATGCGGATTTGTATGCGGATTTCTATAGATAGATGGATAGATATATCTATAGATAAATAGATAATACCAAGTCTGATGTTTAGTAATAAACATAATAAAATGGTACATAAAGAGTTAAATAAAGACACACACACAGAAAATCTGCGTTAGGCCGGAGTCACACTTGCGAGAAACTTGTACAAGTCTCGCACCTCAATATCTGGCACTGCCGCTGGCACTTGGGACCGGAGCATTCAGGTGCATAGAAATACATGCAGCCGCACACTCCGGTCCTGAGTGCTGGCGGCAGTGCCGGGTATTGAGGTGCGAGACTCGTGAGAGTTTCTCGCAAGTGTGAACCGGGTCTTAAACGCAATATCTGATTAATTTAAAAAAAAATTGAAAAAAAAATGGTGTCTCCCCCACAATTTTCTGCGCCAGAGAAAGAAAGCCAGCGACTGGGGTCCGATGTTTATAGCCTAGGAAGGGGTTAATACCCATGGAGCTTCCCAGGCTATGAATATCAGCCCACAGCTATATATTTAGCCTTTACTGGCTATTAAAGTAGGGGGTCCCCTCCCAAAAAAAACAACGTGTGGTCCCCCTATAATTAATAGCCAAAAAAGGCTATGCAGACAGCTGCGGTCTGATATTCATAGCCTAGGAAGGGGCCATGGATATTGGCCCCCCGGCTACAAACACCAGCTCACAGCCGTCCCAGAAATGGCACATCTTTAAGATGCGCCAATTCCAGCACTTAGCCTCTCTCTTCCCACTGCCCTGTAGTGGTGGCATATGGGGTAATATTTGTGGGGTTGATGTCACCTTTGCATTATAAGGTGACATCAAGCCAGCTTAGTAATGGAGAGGAGTCAATATCCATATACTACCTATAGTTGTAAAAATTGTGTGCTGGAAATCCGGGCGTTTTTTCAGCAGCATGTGCACACCAATTGTCAATCTCCCATTGACTAACATTGCTTGTGCACTACACTGCGGATTTGGTGCAATTCAGCGCATCCAAAGACGCTGCAGAAATGCATCAAAATCTGCAACGTGTGCACATAGCCTAAGGAGGAAGAACGGGCTGCGGGCATCTGTACTGCGCCCGGTCCGGAACTGTCAAGGCTGCGTCCCAGGTTGCCCAGGGGAAAGAATAGCAGATGGGACAGACCTATTCACCCGGAAGCAGAAAACAGAAAAGTGCGCGCAGCGATGGGCAGTTTCTCGCCGGCAGTGATAGAGCAGGTGCGTGCCCAGCGTGCTCCGCTTGGTATGCAGCAACACCGCAACATATCACGGTCGGCTACACAGGAGCATGCCACTAAGCCCAGCAGCAGAGGAATGCCCGTGGGCTCCATTAAGCTGAGTGCCGAGTACAGGCATAGGAAAGGGGACCGTGTTCAGGACTGTTCGTTGTGGCCCTCTTTGCCGGACAGCACACAGCAGACTCCCCGCGATAATAGACTCTACGCAGCTCCCTTGACTTTGGCTGCACAAGTTTATGGACTATTGGCTCAACAAGAAAAACCGGAGACCACCCATTGCCGCAATAAAATATGCTGTGAGCTGTGGGATCTCCTCTGGGGACATTGCACCGGCCGTCATCGGGACTACAACCCTCATCGGATTATCTGCGGCCGAGGAAGCCGCAAACATGGTAAGTTTATTGAGTGGACTTTTATGACATTGTTCTGTTTATTGCCCTATCATCTGAAATGTAACTGTTCATCTCCCTGCGAGGAGTATCTTTACTGTTGAATTAAATTGTTAACCCTTCCTCTGCCTTTCTTGCGTCACTGGATCCCGCAACCTGCTTTCAATTGATTTGTCAATATTCTACAGTACCAAAGTCTTACAGATTATAGCTCACATGATCAAGTGAACACAAGCTCAAGTCACCTAGAAGGAGCTAAAAAAATGTGTGCAAAAAATAGGAAAACACTATTTAAAAAAATTTATTATTAGAAATGTAGAAGTTAAAACGAAAATTTGAAAACAAAGTCATCTCACCAATATTTCTATATCATGGAGGTAAGTACCATGCAGAACACTTGGAGAACATCAAGATGAAGGTAGGAATAGATAAGATAAGATTCAGTAATGGGAGTTGAGCCTTGTTTAAAATACATTTTCTTTATTGTAGACTAGTAAAACAACTTGGAATAAATCATACAAGAGTTAGAAGTCACAAACACATGTAAAGACGTGCAGGAGAAGTAGGTGAAGATCGCCTCAAGGTGTGATCAGACTTCTAGGAAATTGACAGAGACAATCTGCAAACTCAACAGGTTTTTACTTTTCTTCAAATAAGCGCTTAGGCATAATGATGACACATAGGGCAAGTAAGCAGTGTGGGTTAGCTTCAATGGGGAGCACAAGAAGAGCGGTTCTCACAAGGCCGCGATAGTTGGAATAGTATAAAGTAGGCGAGCACTGCAGCGGTGTTTTTTTCTGAAGTAGTTGTCCGGTGAAAACAAGTTATCGCATATCCATGGGGTAGTTGATTGGTGGGGGTCTGACTGCGGGGACCCACAACGACCACATACTGGGGCAGTGCTCTACAACTGTTTCATTCATTCTCTAAAGGACTGCGCTTGGCAGAATAAATGGTGCAGCAGTCAGACATCCGACCTACCATGCCATTTTGTTATGAGATAAAATTTCCACATTGGGTATAAATATTCCCCATTTTGCCAAACAGTGCAGGTCCCAGCAGTCGGTCATCCACCAACAATAAGTCTGTTACAGTTTTCAGGTTACACTCCGATCACTGGAGAAATATTCACATTGTGTATGTCCCCCAGGTCTCACTCTCAACAATTCAGGGAGATGTCAATCTCCATCCACCTGGCCTCACGATCAGCAAGCAGGAAGGCTCACTCTCCACCCGCCCCAGATTCTAGTGTAACACCCCAGGAAGCCGGCTGTTACAGTGGTGTCGCTTTCCTTTCGGGGAGGGTGATGCCATGCCTGGAAGAGAGGAGCATCCCTTTAACAGGTGGTACATACATGCAACATGTTCTGCTTCCAGGCCAGAAGGGGGAGCCCTGAACCCGGTTTCAGGGGAGCTTCCCTAGATATATATTCTGGCTTGGAGGAGGAGTTAGTTAGTGAGACAGTGAGTTGGAGGAGAGAGGAGTGAGCAGGAGAGCTGGGGCCATGCAGCCATATGGTGCTGCAGCTCCAGGCCAGAGAGGAGAGGCAAACAGCATTGTATCTGTAGAACGTGCCAGAGGGGAGAAGCACAGGAGAACTAAGGAGCTGGAAGAGAGCTGCGACTGAGCTCCTTCCACGCTGAAGCGCAAGAACCAGGCACCGGGAGCCCGAGGCTGCGTGGAATTGTATGTCCCATAGCAGAAACTGGAGGGCAGAAGATTCTAGGTCGTCTGTCTGAAACCCACACCCGAAGGCACAGCAACACATAGAGCCCGGAGTCAGAATTAGAAACACCTGTAAAAAGGCTTGCGTTGCTTGCCATGCGGGTACTGTCTTAGGACAGGGAAAGAGAGGACCTTGTGTGGAGCCATAGGCAGCAAGGGACTCACCTTACAGCGTAAGAAGGAAGGCTTTTAACCTCACTTGAAAGGGGGATCCATAATCGCTTCCAGGCCGACCGGACCTTATAATCACCTGTTACCAGTTCTACGGACTGTGCCTGCTGCACAGCAGTAAACAAGAAAAGAGAATGCAATCTTGTGTCCTCTGATTCTTTCTGGCACCGTACCATCTTTCCCTACTACATTGGGAGCCCTGGGAATCCAGCTGCACCTGTGGAAAGCCATACCATCTTTGCTAAGAGGACCCCTTTAAGCAGCGTCAAACATCTCTGACCGAATACCACAGGTGGCGTCACAAACAAAGTTTATTTCAAATAACCCCTTTAAAAACCTTCCCTTTTACTTGGACCCCCAGGGCCACGGACTAGGTGGCTGCCACCGTGACCACCCCTTTAATAATCACCGGACCTGGCCTGAGTATCTCCTATGCCCTGGCGGGCGCTCCACTAGCTCCACTAGCACAGGAGGCCACTTGCTCCAGACCTGCATTGTCATGACACACTTCAGTTTCACTGCTGGCACTGCAGTTGGATGCACAGTAGACACTTTGGCATATACTTTGATTTAAATGAGCAAGATGGTTACATTCTGGAAATCTGGCATGGTATACTGCTTATACTCTGCTTCCACCGCAGAATGAATGTGTCGTAGTTACTGCACCATTTAGATATTGGCTGCAAGAGCCAGATCTAAACTACTAATAAACACAACTTTTTGCCCAAAACCTGCCATGTTGTGTAGGTACAGGGTCTATTATGCTTTAAGGCTAAGCATTAGAATGCCGAGTCTTCTCCTTCAGCCTCCTGTATTGGTTGCTGAGGCATCTCCCACATCTTTGTTATTCCTTAGCCTGGCCCCTCCTTAACCTGCTTTTAGAACAACCTGAGCTCAGTTATTCTATTGAAGTCCCGTGGATGTGGTAGAGCCTACCCATCCTCAGGGACCTCCTCCCAGGATTTGTCTGGCATAGTCATCATAGAGCCGCTAGGTATAAACATCATTGCTCCTGACATCTATCAGTCATTTCCAGGGCAAGCGGACAGTCAAAGTAATCCAGGTATTCTAAGTGTTTTCTTTCTGTATTTTTCGGACATGAGTTACTGCATTTTGTTATACTGTCAGGATGTTTCAGATTATCAACGAAATGCTGGAGCCTAGCCAATGGAATAGAAAGTCATCCTGTGGAGTCGGTTGGGCTTGATTAGTTCCAAATTTTCAACAGCGGCTCCCGCAGAGACAGTTGTTTTGCGTGGTTTCTCAGTCATCGACAGCAGCTACTTCAGGATGATTCATTTTGCCCCAGAGGGCAACTGGCACATAAAGAGGGAATATGAAGTTATTCAAACAAATTTGGAGGTCAGCATATCCGGTGATAATTTACCTGACAATGGTAACTGGTTCAAAGGTTGAATTTAAGATATAAGTTGTCGCCGACCCCAATCCAACAACTTAATTCATAATAAGTGTCTTGTGTTATTTGGCCAAGGGCAATGAGAGGTCCATCATTGGTAAGGGTTAAAATGTTGGTCTCTGCAGGCTAGAACTTCATGTGAGATTGACCAACATGGGTTGGCACATTCTTGCCTTTCACTCCACCAATAAAGAGCTAAATTTATTTTTGGCAAAAAAGGCTAGTGCCATGCCCAACTGGCCTTTAGTCTGATGGCAGTTTTAAAGACCAGAGTAATTTGAGACCAATTGGCTGCTTGTTTTAGGTGTTTTTAGACTTTGAAGATTCCTCCATAAAACCCATTGCACCGGGCAAAAAAGCAAAGATCAAGATCATTTGAATACAACATAAAAATATCAGCTTTATTACTTTTATAACAAGCCACATTATATAACTTGCAGTCTAAAGGTCAGGGGCAGGGCAGGAGATGTTTTTTTTTCACTTTTTATGGAATCCAATATACAATAGTTATTACAGGAAGATATAGAAAGAGATTTTATAAGAGGCAATGTAGGGCTGAAAAAGTAAATGCTGATGGAAACATGTTTTCATCAATGGTGGCACAGTTCCTGAAACCCCCCAACAATCGGTGAAAAAAAGCAGAGGTACTCAGCAAGAATTTTCTCCCTTAATTAGCTAAAGACAGGCTGATAGACTTTCTATGGAGTTCGCCTTCAGTCTCCAAGTAGAGCAGCACTTGTCTCAACACTTCTTCCCATAGGCCGGTCAGAACTCCAGTGTAGCCCTTTGACCCCAAATATGGCTCCCAGCTCAATCAAGATGCTGTGAAGCTAATAAATGAAGGCAGAGGCCCAATGGTTACACAACAGCATTGGCACAATATTTGTTGGTGACACTTCCATGTTGAGGCACTGATCTTGATGATTACACTATCAGGAAGTACTAGCTCAGTGGTTATTCTACTAGGATGCAAACAGCTTGGTGGTGTCCCCAATTTTAGAGGCACTGAGTTTGGCAGTTACACTACTATAAGGAACAGTGCTTGGCAGTTACACTGCTTGGAGAAGCATATCTTGGTGATACAGGTTTTTATAGTAACTGTCTCTTGAATTTAGACACCAGGTGCTTCACACTGAAAACAAATATACAGTTGAAACCAGAAGTTTATATACACTATATAAAAAGACACATATGCATGTTTTTCTCAATATCTGACATGAAATCAGAATAAATCTTTCCCGTTTTAGATCAATCAGGATTGCCATAATTATTAATATTTGCCAAATGCCAGAATAATGAAATAATGAGAGAGAGTGTGTGTTTTAAGGCATTTTGTTTACTGCAAAGTCAAAAGTTTACATACATTAAGATTACTATGCCTTTAAACAATTCTGGACTGCCCGTATGATGTTTTCATGTGTTTGGAAGCTTCTGATGTTTTTTTGGCAACATCTTAGTTAATTAGATACACACCAGGGGATGTATTTTAATGCACACCTGAAACACACTGCTTCTTTGCGTAGCATCATGGGAAAGTCTAAAAAAATCAGCCAAGTTATCAGGAAGAAAATTGTGGACTTGCCCAAGTCTGGAACATCCTTGGGTACATTTCAAGATTCCTGAAGGTGCCTCGTTCATCTGTACAAACAATTATATGCAAGTGCAAGCAAGATGGGAATGTCCAGCTATCATACTGCTCAGGAAGGAGACGGGTTCTGTGTCCCAGAGATGAACGTGCTTTGGCCCAACATGTGCATATCAACCCAAGGACAAAAGCAAAAGAACTTGTGAAGATGATGGCAGAAGATAGTAAGATTGTGTCAATATCCACAGTGAAACGAGAACTGTATCAACATGGGCTGAAAGGCCACTCTGCCTGGAAGAAGCCATTACTCCAAAAGAAACATAGAAAAGCCAGATTTATGTTTGCAAATGCACACAGGAACAAAGACCTTAATTTTTGGAGACGTGTCCTGTGGTCTGATGAAACTAAAATTGAACTTTTTGGGCATAATAACCATCGTTACGTTTGGAGGAAAAAGGAAGAAGCTTGGAAGCCTAAGAACACCATCCCAACTGTGAAACATAGGGGTGGCAGCATCATGTTGTTTACTTGTTTTGCTGCAGGAGGGACTGGTGCAGTTCACAAAATAGATGGCATCATGAGAAAAGAAGATTATGTTGCAATACTTAAGCAACATCTCAAAACATCAGCCATTAAGTTAAAGCTTGGGTGGAAATGGGTCTTCCAAATGGACAATGACCCGAAGCATACTAACAAAATGGTAACAAAGTGGCTTATGGATAACAAAGTCAATGTTTTGGAGTGGCCATCACAAAGCCCTGATCTCAATCCTATTGAAAATTTATGGGCAAAGCTGAAAAGGCAGGTGCGAGTAAGATGACCTACAAACCTGGATCTGTTACAGCAGTTTTGTCAGGAACAATGGGCCCAAATTCCGACCAACTATTGTGAGAAGCTTGTGGAAAGATATCCCAAATGTTTGACCCAAGTCATTCAGTTTAAGGGCAATGGTACCAAATACTAATGAAATGTATGTAAAATTTTGACTTTGCAGTAAGTAATAAAATGCCTTAAAACATTCTCTTTGAGTCACAAGAGGTATCTGGTCCCCATACATCCAGGTCAGTGTCCCCTTCCTAAGCAGGCCCGGTTCTGTAGCACAATGGGTCCACAAATCCACCGTTGGGAGTAACACTGATGCAGGTGTAAGAGGGTGGTGCTGTTATGCATAATAAGAAACACGCTGTCACTTTAAGAGGCTGCACCCCCTTGTCTATGTGATGGTATGTTCTGCTGTTCTCCCCTGCTCTTGTTTTGCTATGGACTGCTCAGGGCTGAGTGAAGGGGTGGAGCTGAAGCAGCGTAGAGAGAGAAGTTTCCAGAGGGAACTGAGAGAACTTTGGGTGCTTTGCTATCTGCAAGGATGAGACTTTTGCTGCAGGAAAGATTACACAGCTTAAGACGAACTGCGTTTGCTAAATAGACGTTCCCGGCTACAGCAAAGGGTGGCTGTTCTGCGCTGGTTTGTGAAGCCACAAAGATAGCGAGAAGGGGACCTACGGTTTCCAGGAGCAAAGAGAAGACCACGCTTTACAGAGCCGACAGGAACCCGTGTGTACCACAGTTAAGGACTTCGGGGGCCCCCTGGGACTGGACCTGTGTCCCCAATGTCACCGTGAGTCTGTTCCTGTCTGGTGCACCAGTTAGGGCCTAGTGCAGACTTCAGCAGTTAGAGCACGGTAGCCGTGTGGCCTGTGTAGTAAAGGCCAGGGAGGCTATATGCAGAGTAGCATCGATATATATATATATGTTCCATTGTGCAAAGTTGATTATGAGATAGGTTCTGAGTTTGCAATTGCTTAAGTATCGTGCTATTTTACATACAAGTTGACTCATGTGCATTATCTTTCACTATTGTAAACCCGTTTGCATCTTCCTTGTCCCTTCCATTCCCTGTCTCCCAATAAATCTATCCTTTGTTGTTTGCACCTCATCTTGTGTACAGTAGTCTTCCTGCACCGTGGTGGTCCCCCGGCCATCGCTTCAAGTGGCGCTGCGAGCAGGGTACTGTCACCAAGATGGAGGCAGCAGACAGCAATGGCGGGAATGCTAATGTTAATGGAGATGCTGTGGGCATTGGTGGAACCCCTGCAAGGACACTCCCTATGGGCACCATATTTAGTGTGCTCCCAAAATTTGACGGCAAGAATATGCCACTGTCCGACTGGGTGTCCCGGCTGCAATGCACCCTGAAGATTTATAACATAAGCCCAGTCCCTGAAGTGGACATTGCTTTAACTGCCCTAGAGGGGGAAGCCCGCAGAAACGTCTGCCTACAACCAGAACTCACCCGCAGTACCCTGAAGGAGCTAGTGAAGTTCCTGGAAGAGGTCTAGAGACCGCTAGCGCGGGACATCTTCGTGCCAAATTTTTCTCTCGGCTGCAGCGAAAAGAGGAAGGAATTTCTCAGTATGCAACAGTACTGCAGGAAGTGTTTGAAGAGGTGCAGAGAAAGGAGGCAGATGGACTTGGCGGCATGGGCTCTAAAGACCGGATACTCCGGGAGCAATTCATTCTGGGACTACACAGCACATCCTTGAGGCAGGCACTGTCAGAACGGGTCCGGGCAGATCCAGCCCTTACGTTTCGTCAAGTCCTGGCAGAAACAGTGGCCCGAAGTAAAGAAGAAAGCTACGCGTCTGGAGTGATGCGTGTCCAGGACGCCAATTCCAGAGGGGAAACAGTGGCCCGAAGTAAAGGAAAAAGCTACGCGTCTGGAGTGATGCGTGTCCAGGACGCCAATTCCAGGGGGGACCCAAACCATCAAGAAGTGCTGGTCCAGGTAGTGCAAGATTTGCAGCGGTCCCTTGTTAACGTGCAAGAGAAACTGACCCAGATGGAGCGGAGAGTGGGGGAACTACAAGAAACTGACCCACCATACTCCTACAACCATTCTTCGGCCCGATCGACAAGGGAACAGTGGGAACAAGCCCCCTCCCGTCAGGCATCGGTGGCACGAGGACAGGCTCGAAGTACCCCTCGGCGAGGAGGAGGTGTTCAATGCTGGGAGTGTAGAGGACGGGGGCACCTTGCCAGAGACTGTTGGAACTATACGCAAGGCCAGTGGAAGCCGTCGTTAAACTACCAACCCCTGCAGTAGTGCAGCACTCTGCGGGGGAGGCGAGAAGAGAGGCCGCTCCATATCATAACGAACACTTGATCGCTGGGAGCCCCATCCTACGTGCTGAATTTGAAGGGGTTCTGGTGGATTGCCTGGTAGATACCGGGTCACAAGTGATAACGATGTCCGAAGCGTATTTCAAGCAGCATTTCCAGAACCTGGCCAAGCCAGAGAAAGAGACATTGATTCGCTTGTTTGCTGCCAACCAACAACCGATTCCGGTCACAGGGGTCATGTGGATGAATATTCGAATCTGTGGACAAGTAGTTGGAAGAAAAGGGATCCTGCTAGTCCCTGAGCCTGTCAAGAAAGATGTGCCTGTAGTACTGGGAATGAATATCCTACGGGAACTCGATCAGATTATGTTTACTAAACGGGGACCTGGATATTGGAAGAAGGCTACTCCACATAAGCCTACTCAACGACTGATCCGCGTCTGTGGGACGCAGAAGAGTGTGCCATCTTATCAGACGGTGGGGGTCATCCGGGCTCCTGGGAAAGAACCTGTAATCCTACCTCCCGAGCGAGAAACTTTAGTGTACCTTCCAGTGGGGACTCACCGCAACCTTGATGGGTTGGAAGTGGTTGTTCAGCCGGTGGTAGGCGGCGGAGGGGATCAAGAAGTCATGATAGCTCGCACGATAGCTGTGGTCCAGCGAGGACATGTCCCCATAAGAGCTTTGAATGTGAGCCCCAGGGAGGTCGCCTTGCCACGAGGGACAGATCTAGCCCTGGTGTACCTACATAAGGGTGAAGTGGTGAGTCAGAAGGAGATGCCTTTATCACCAAAAGAAGGCGTGGGGTGGACCCTAGCAGTTGCCGCGGGAGGCGAAGAGACACCATCCCCGGAGTGGAGTGGATGGGTCATCCTTGAACAAATGGAAGTGGATGTGAAGGCTATGGGCCCTGAGCACGTGCAAGCAATAGAAACTATGCTGTGGGAAAATCAGGCCGCATTCGCCCGTCACGCCGAAGATTTCGGCTGTACTGAAGCCATCACGCATGAGATCCCAACAGGGGAAGCTCGTCCAATTCGAGAACGATACCGGCAGATCCCACCCAAGATGTACCAAGAGGTGAAAACATTACTACGGCAGATGCTGGATTCAGGAGTGGTGCAGAGTAGTCAGAGCCCTTGGGCAGCCCCGGTGGTGCTCGTCAAGAAAAAGGATGGGACCATCCGGTTCTGTGTAGACTACAGGAAACTCAATGCCTGCACTGTTCGAGACTCGTATCCGTTGCCCCGCATCGAGGAATCCTTGACAGCGTTGGGGAAAGCCAAGTACTTCTCCACCCTGGACCTAGCAAGCGGGTATTGGCAAGTAGCCGTGGCAGAGAAAGACAGAGAGAAAACCGCCTTCATCCTCCCTATGGGACTGTACGAGTTTAACCGGATGCCCTTCGGGCTCTCCAATGCCCCAGGCACCTTTCAACGGCTGATGGAGAAGTGTTTGGGAGATCTAAATTTTGAGGCTACCCTGATCTATCTGGATGACATCATTGTGTTTTCATCCTCTTTCGAAGATCACCTTGCCCGGCTTGGACAGGTACTCGGAAGATTGCGTGCTCATAACCTGAAGTTGAAGCCAAAGAAATGCCACCTCTTCAAGAGGGAGATCGAGTACCTAGGTGACATAGTGTCACAAGATGGAGTCCTACCCTCACCAGAAAAAGTGGCTGCTATCCAGAAGTGGCCAGTCCCTCAAACAGTGAGAGAACTCCAGGCCTTCCTGGGACTAGCGGGGTACTACCGCCGGTTTGTTAAAGACTTCGCGAAGTTGGCCGGTCCCCTCAACGAGTTGCTGAGGGGGACCGCTGGAGTGCTGAAGACCCAGCGCATCCCCTGGGCACAGGGACAACACGAGGCCTTCCAGGCTATAAAGGATGCCCTTACTTCGGCCCCGATTTTGGCCTACGCAGACTTCAATCAACCGTTCCTGTTGTACACCGATGGTAGCCTACATGGACTCGGTGCAGTACTTTCTCAGATACAGGATGGACATGAGAGAGTCATCGGGTATGCTAGCAGGTCCCTGCGAGACAGCGAAAGAAACCCTCACAATTACAGCTCCTTCCGGTTAGAGCTCCTGGCTCTGGTATGGGCCATGACAGAAAAGTTTGCAGGCTTCCTGACAGGTACAAAAATCCAAGTTTGAACAGACAATAATCCCCTGGCCCACCTTGAGAATGCTAAACTGGGGGCCTTAGAACAACGGTGGATGGCTCGCTTGGCCAAGTTCGACTTTACTATTCGCTATCGCTCTGCTACCGAAAACGCAAATGCGGATGGGCTGTCCAGAGTGCCTGTGGAGACTCCAGTGGGGGATCTTGATGAACAGCTTGAAGAGGTGGAAACCCCAGACTTTAATAAGTTCAAGCCCCCGATGGTTGTGGCCCAGTCAAGAAGGGAGGCCTGCGCATTACTTCGGTCCCTGGGAAGAACCAATGAAGAATGGGGACACGTTCAGGATGAAGACGAAGGGCTGAGACAGATGAAATGGTGGGTAACGCAAAAGCGGAAGCCTGGCAAACAAGAAAGAGATGATCTGGACTCTGAAATGAGGAGTGTGTTGCACCAGTGGGATAGACTGGAAGTGAGAGAGTCAGTACTATATCGTAAGAAGCAACAGCCAAAAGATATGGAAGTAAGGTGGCAAGTGGTCATCCCAGGAAGAATGGCTCAAGAAATAGCTAAAGAAGCCCATGAATTCGGAGCGCACTTTGGCTCCACAAAGACCTACCAATGGTTGCAGTGGCATGTCTATTGTCCTCGGTTGGAGCTTGTGGTGGAAGAGGTTTGCCGGCAGTGTCGAGTATGTGACCTCATTAAGAGTACTGAACAGAGGGCACCCATCCAGACCATACAAACTAAGGAGCCATTGGAAGTCTTGATGATCGACTATCTCCTCGTGGGACACTCGGCCCGGGGGCTGCAATATTGTTTGGTGATGACCGATCATTTTTCTAAGTTCGCAGTAGTAACCCCGACTAGAGACCAGACTGCGGAATCGGCGGCGCGAGCCATCTGCCAAGACTTCATCCGGGTGTATGGGTGCCCAAAGCGCATCCACTCCGACCAAGGTGCGTGTTTCCAAGGCAAGGTGATGGAAGAATTGTATCGCATGTATGGCATCGAGCGGTCCCGGACCACCCCTTCTCATCCTCAAGGCAATGGAGCTTGCGAACGCTTTAACAGAACCTTGCTTCAGATGCTGAGAACATTGGAAGAGGATAAGAAGGTGTGTTGGCCAGACTATCTGCCGGAATTGGTCTGGACCTACAACAATCGGGTCCACTCCACCACGGGTTACACCCCCTATCTACTGTTGTTTGGAAGAGCTGGACGAGAGATCATTGAGCTGAATCTGGAACAGCCAGAGGAGCTGATGGAGCGAAATGTCACCTCATGGGTGAAAGAGCATCGACAACGTTTGCAAACGATACGGCGGTTGGCGGGTCAGCAACTGCAAAAAAAATAATATACGGCCCACAAACCGACTCAAGAGTTACCGCTCCAACCTGGAGACCGAGTGTTGGTCAGAGATAAACGTCCCAAGGGAAAACCCTGTCTACAAGGTACAGATTGAGAATGGGGCATCCGCCCCTAGAGTACTTCACAGAAATATGCTGCGGCCTTGCCGGTCTGAGGTCTGTTCTACGCCATTGTCGCCTGAAGGCGCCACTCCACCTCCTGAATCTGTCATGCCTGATGGCCAAATCGATGAGGAGTGGTGGACCGTCCCTGACACAGTAGGGGGTCCTCAGCCGCCCAGAAACGGTAATCCCATGGATGTACCAGTACCGCCATGTGAGGATGAGACCAGACAAGAGCTCACAGTGTCCCCTGCAACAAGTGTTCCTCTGGAAGATAGTCAAGCCTTGCCTGACAGCCAAGAGCTTCGGAGATCCCAGAGGTCTAATGCAGGGGTTCCACCAGTCCGATATGTAGAACAGTGTGCTCTGTCTGTTTGTATACCTTTGTTGTCTCCTCCATTATACTTTTACCCTGAAGCTGTGATGGCCGAGGACGACCATCATTAAGAAGGGAGGCATGTAAGAGGGTGGTGCTGTTATGCATAATAAGAAACACACTGTCACTTTAAGAGGCTGCACCCCCTTGTCTATGTGATGGTATGTTCTGCTGTTCTCCCCTGCTCTTGTTTTGCTATGGACTGCTCAGGGCTAAGTGAAGGGGTGGAGCTGAAGCAGCGTAGAGAGAGAAGTTTCCAGAGGGAACTGAGAGAACTTTGGGTGCTTTGCTATCTGCAAGGAAGAGACTTTTGCTGCAGGAAAGATTACACAGCTTAAGACGAACTGCGTTTGCTAAATAGACGTTCCCGGCTACAGCAAAGGGTGGCTGGTCTGCGCTGGTTTGTGAAGCCACGAAGATAGCGAGAAGGGGACCTACGGTTTCCAGGAGCAAAGAGAAGACCACGCTTTACAGAGCCGACAGGAACCCGTGTGTACCACAGTTAAGGACTTCGGGGGCCCCCTGGGACTGGACCTGTGTCCCCAACGTCACCGTGAGTCTGTTCCTGTCTGGTGCACCAGTTAGGGCCTAGTGCAGACTTCAGCAGTTAGAGCACGGTAGCCGTGTGGCCTGTGTAGTAAAGGCCAGGGAGGCTATATGCAGAGTAGCATCGATATATATATGTTCCATTGTGCAAAGTTGATTATGAGATAGGTTCTGAGTTTGCAATTGCTTAAGTATCGTGCTATTTTACATACAAGTTGACTCATGTGCATTATCTTTCACTATTGTAAACCCGTTTGCATCTTCCTTGTCCCTTCCATTCCCTGTCTCCCAATAAATCTATCCTTTGTTGTTTGCACCTCATCTTGTGTACAGTAGTCTTCCTGCACCGTGGTGGTCCCCCGGCCATCGCTTCACAGGTCAAAGACTCTCTCAGGGATTTTCCACAGCCACTTTGTGCACTCCCTCTTTTTGGCTCACTCAATTTGGCAGCAATTCTGGTCTGGCTTCATGTTGAACTGAGAGATAGGAGCACCTTTTGGCTGGATTTTCTCTGTTGCACGCTTTACCGAAGCGCCCCTGTTTCATAATCTGGACCTAATCAGGGTGGCCAGCCATCCAGAAATTCCTGAATAGTCCATAAAAATTTGTCACTTTTATGCCCTGACTTTAATAAAGAATGTTCAGCGTCCATGATTTTTTTAAATCTGAAGAAACTTATATACATCATTATGACTGTAATTATCATTTAAAGGGAACCTGTCACCCCGTTTTTTCCGTATGAGATAAAAATACTGTTAAATAGGGCCTGAGCTGTGCATTACAATAGTGTATTTTGTGGACCCCGATTCCCCACCTATGCTGCCGAAATACATTACCAAAGTAGTCATTTTCGCCTGTCAATCAGGCTGGTCTGGTCAGATAGGCGTGGTGTCTTCCCCCAGATCTTGCTTAGTTTTCCGTTGGTGGCGTAGTGGTGTGCGCATGCCCAAGTCCAGAATCCACTGCACAGGGGAGGGAAAAGAGCGCGATCTGCGCTATTCCCCTGGTGATCGGTGGGGGCGGCCATCTTCCTGTGGCCGCGCGTGCGCAGATCGAGCGCTCTGCTGCCCGGGGCTTCAGGAAAATGGCCACGGGATGCCGCGCGTGCGCAGATGGAGATCGCTGCGACCATTTTCCTGAAGCAGAGTTCGCATCTCTGCTTCAGGAAAATGGCCGCCGCGATCTCCATCTGCGCACGCGCGGCATCCCACGGCCATTTTCCTGAAGCCCCGGGCAGCAGAGCGCTCGATCTGCGCACGCGCGGCCACAGGAAGATGGCCGCCCCCACCGATCACCAGGGGAATAGCGCAGATCGCGCTCTTTTCCCTCCCCTGTGCAGTGGATTCTGGACTTGGGCATGCGCACACCACTACGCCACCAACGGAAAACTAAGCAAGATCTGGGGGAAGACACCACGCCCATCTGACCAGACCAGCCTGATTGACAGGCGAAAACGACTACTTTGGTAACGTATTTCGGCAGCATAGGTGGGGAATCGGGGTCCACAAAATACACTATTGTAATGCACAGCTCAGGCCCTATTTAACAGTATTTTTATCTCATATGGAAAAAACGGGGTGACAGGTTCCCTTTAACAGTTGACAGTGAAGGCAGCTGATGTCTTCATATCAGAATTATGAGCTGTAGACATGGATCATTCATAATCATAATGATTTATTATGGTTTTCCAATGTAAAAAATATTGTCTGTCTGGAGTTTTCATAAGCCATCCAGAAAAAATAAAAAGTCAAGTTGGCAGCCTTGGACCCAACTGGACTTGCCTAACTCAACAATACAGTTAAATGATAGGTCTAGTGTAAGGGTACTGTCACACCATGCAATTTTCGTCGCTACGACGGCACGATCCGTGACGTAGCAGCGTCGTATGAGTATCGCTCCAGCGTCGTAGACTGCGGTCACACTTTGCAATCACGGCGCTGGAGCGATGCCGAGGTTCGCTGGTAACCAGGGTAAACATCGGGTTACTAAGCGCAGGGCCGCGCTTAGTAACCCGATGTTTACCGTGGTTACCAGCGTAAAAGTAAAAAAAAAAAAACCATACATGCTCACCATCTGATGTCCGTCAGGTCCCTTGCAGTCTGCTTCCCGCTCTGACTGAGCCGCCGTACAGTGAGAGCAGAGCGCAGCGGTGACGTCACCGCTGTGATCTGCTCTCACTTTCCGGCCGGCGCTCACAGTCAGAGCGGGAAGCAGACTGCAAGGGACCTGACGGACATCAGATGGTGAGCATGTACGGTTTTGTTTTTTTTTACTTTTACGCTTGTAACCACGGTAAACATCGGGTTACTAAGCGCGGCCCTGCGCTTAGTTACCCGATGTTTACCCTGGTTACCAGCGAACGCATCGCTGGATCGCTGTCACACACAACGATCCAGCGATGACAGCGGGAGATCCAGCGACGAAAGAAAGTTCCAAACGATCTGCTACGACGTACGATTCTCAGCAGGGTCCCTGATCGCTGCTGCGTGTCAGACACTGCGATATCGTAACGATATCGCTAGAACGTCACGAATCGTACCGTCGTAGCGATCAAAATTGCACTGTGTGACAGTACCCTAAGGATGTTATTTCTTGGTTTAACGCCCTTGCATTCCTCTCCAATCAATAAAGGCCTCGGCTTCTGGAGCTCCATCAATCAAAACTTCTCTGAAAACTCAGTTCTAAAATGTATAGGTTTAGTAATAACATCATACAAAAATGTCATCCTAATGAATCTAGAGATTCACTTGTAGTAGGGTCTTCTCCAGATCATCTTCTCCTAGTGACAGCCCTCCTATTTTAATCAACAAGGAAATGAGTTGTCAAACTTCAACCTAGACCCCAATTTCAACATATCTTCATGGTGTCATGATCCAGACCGGGTTTTGAGTCCTGTCTTCCCTTTTCCCGGTTTGATCATGTCAGGGGTTAACTTTTCTCAGCCTTAGTCTGGTCTCAGGTTTGCTATTTATCTCTGCTGCATCCTGCAGGCAGTGTCAGTTATAGCTTCTGCCTACGACGTGAGTTGCTGACCCTGTGTATATCCTGATTTGTCCTGCTGCGATTACTGACTGTTCCCGTATCAATTCATTCCCCTCCCCTCGTTCTGACTCAGTGTTTTCCCTTCGTGTTTGGACTCTCTGGTACTTGACTCAGCTTTGACTCTGACCTGAGTCTGTCTTTTGCTCCTGGTACTTCTGCTTCCATCTGGTATTGACTCTCTGGGGTGTCTCTGACTCTGAGTTGATTTTCCCCTTGGTACTATGTTACTCTCCTGGTTTTGACGCGGCTTGTTTTATTACCCTGTTGCCTCCTGGTGGTGGCCTCGCTGCAGGTCTGCTTTGGCAAGTGTTGCAGTCTTCCCTCCACTCTACTGCCATCTAGTGGAGCGTGCATCTACCTGCATAGCTGCGGCGTGACATGTGGGGTAGGAAACAAACATTAGTAATCCCACCATTGCAAGGCTTTCTGGCACTAACTTACCCAATGGCTTAATTCATTACTGGCTTCTGATAAGGCTTGAAAATCTGTCGGCCAGTGCAAAATATTCTGGAGTGAGCCCTACATGAGTGCAAACAATTAAGGCCACCTTTTCCTGCAGGCAACTGGGAGAAATGCCCTTTTCTGAAGCCATGCCTGTTCCCTTGCCTACAAGAGCTCCGTTGCCCACCTCTTGACATCCCAGTCCCCACCTCTGAATGAAGAAACCTCTCGGAATAGGTGTTTTGCAGGAAGACAGGTTAATTCAGCAGAGGACAGGAGATTTTCTCATTCTTCTGGGAATCAGAAAGTAGGAAGCTTAAAGACATGCCAGGAGAGTTGGCAAGTACGATTTACACCTTTTGTCTTATCTTCAGAGGCCCACCAACAACTATATAGTTCCACAAACATGCCCCTCGGAGTACTTGCATCATCCCTCCCATCATGTACTGTGCAGATGGGGTCTCAGTATTGTTTGCAGTTGTGCCCAAATTAGGAAGACATGACTGGAGAAGCCTCATCAGTATTAAGGTTGCTTAACACCCACCCAGTCATATATATACCCCAATACCAGCCTAAAATACACAGGTGATAAATGCAAAATATAGCTACCCATTGCAAAACTCCTGGAATTTGCAATTAAACCCTAAAGCACATAGATGCCTTCATGCTTTTGTCCGCACAAATAGATTGCTGCCTGGTTGTAGTGACGAAGGAGTTAAATAAAAGGGCCGAGTCACTGTAAAACTTGTTCAAGGGTGAAGTCCAGGAAAAAAAGAAAAAAACATTTTTATTCACAAACTAGTGTCTGGCGGATTTACGTGAAATTTGTTGACGAAACTCCAAATAATAGGAAATATAAAGAGTTCATGCTGCAACCGGACAGTAAATATTAACATATGGGGTACAATGTGCCACCACAGATCAGCGCACTAACCTCCCATGTATTTGCTTTTTATGGTCCACATACTTGAATTAGCTGATGAGCGTCCACCGGGCATTGGGCAGAAGGTGACTGATACATTTCCGTCCAGAGTGAAGTAACTTCATCATGATATAGAAAAAGATCACTGACCTCCTGCAAATGACATCTCTGTTCTTATCATACTTCCTTCTTGTGAAGGAAGTATGAATCAGGACAAAATGCCAGGATCATGGTATCCACCTCACCTTATATAGCATGGCTGCTGAAGCTAAAAGGGTATATTGTCAAGACATTGTTATAGGGGTTGTTTCACCCCAGTATCCTCTGCCCAGGACATATGAATGTCATAGAATACCGGATCACTGGCAGATTTAATACATTTTCTGGATTGTCACTTCTTGACCATCCACATATTACAATAGTTCTTTTCTTATAAATGGGGGCAGTATTATATACCTTAGGGGCAGTATTATTGTAATTATATTCTTATACATAGGAGCAGTATTGTAGTAGTTGTATTCTTGTACATGGGGGCAATATTATAGTAGTTATATTCTTGTACAGTATAGACCAAAAGTTTGGACACACCTCATTTAAAGATTTTTCTGTATTTTCATGACTATGAAAATTGTACATTCACACTGAAGGCATCAAAACTATGAATTAACACATGTGGAATTATATACTTAACAAAAAAGTGTGAAACAACTGAAAATATGTCTTATATTCTAAGTTCTTCAAAGTAGCCACCTTTTGCTTTGATGACTGCTTTGCACACTCTTGGCATTCTCTTCATGAGCTTCAAGAGGTAGTCACCGGGAATGGTTTTCCAACAATCTTGAAGGAGTTCCCAGAGATGCTTAGCACTTGTTGGCCCTTTTGCCTTCACTCTGCCGTCCAGCTCACCCCAAACCATCTCGATTGGGTTCAGGTCTGGTGACTGTGGAGGCCAGGTCATCTGGCGTAGCACCCCATCACTCTCCTTCTTGGTCAAATAGCCCTTACACAGCCTGGAAGTGTGTTTGGGGTCATTGTCCTGTTGAAAATGATGGTCTAACTAAATGCAAACCGGATGGAATAGCATGCCGCTGCAAGATGCTGTGGTAGCCATGCTGGTTCAGTATGCCTTCAATTTTGAATAAATCCCCAACAGTGTCACCAGCAAAGCACCCCCACACTATCACACCTCCTCCTCCATGCTTCACGGTGGGAACCACGCATGTAGAGTCCATCCGTTCACCTTTTCTGCGTCGCACAAAGACACGGTGGTTGGAACCAAAGATCTCAAATTTGAACTTATCAGACCAAAGCACAGATTTCCACTGGTCTAATGTCCATTCCTTGTGTTCTTTAGCCCAAACAAGTCTCTTGTGCTTGTTGCCTGTCCTTAGCAGTGGTTTCCTAGCAGCTATTTTACCATGAAGGCCTGCGGCACAAAGTCTCCTCTTAACAGTTGTTGTAGAGATGTGTCTGCTGCTAGAACTCTGTGTGGCATTGACCTGGTCTCTAATCTGAGCTGCTGTTAACCTGTGATTTCTGAGGCTGGTGACTCGGATAAACTTATCCTCAGAAGCAGAGGTGACTCTTGGTCTTCCTTTCCTGGGGCGGTCCTCATGTGAGCCAATTTCTTTGTAGCGCTTGATAGTTTTTGCCACTGCACTTGGGGACACTTTCAAAGTTTTCCCAATTTTTCTAACTGACTGACCTTCATTTCTTAAAGTAATGATGGCCACTCGTTTTTCTTTACTTAGCTGCTTTTTTCTTGCCATAATACAAATTCAGTAGGACTATCAGCTGTGTATCCTCCAGACTTCTGCACAACACAACTGATGGTCCCAACCCCATTTATAAGGCAAGAAATCCCACTTATTAAACCTGACAGGGCACACCTGTGAACTGAAAACCATTCCCGGTGACTACCTCTTGAAGCTCATCAGAGAATGCCAAAAGTGTGCAAAGCAGTCATCAAAGCAAAAGGTGGCTACTTTGAAGAACCTAGAATATAAGACATATTTTCAGTTGTTTCACACTTTTTTGTTGTATATAATTCCACATGTGTTAATTCATAGTTTTGATGCCTTCAGTGTGAATGTACAATTTTCATAGTCATGAAAATACAGAAAAATCTTTAAATGAGAAGGTGTGTCCAAACTTTTGGTCTGCACTGTACATAGGGGCAGTATTACAGCAGTTACATTCTTGTACATAGGAGCAGTATTATAGTAGTAATATTCCTGTTCATAGGAGCAGTATTATAGTAGTTATATTCTTGTACATAGGAGCAGTATTATCTACTATATAATTGTCTAAGGGTCACTTCCGTCTGTCTGTCCTTCTGTCTGTCTGTCTGTAACGGTTATTCGTTCACTGATTGGTCTCGCCAGCTGCCTGTCATGGCTGCCACGACCAATCAGCGACACGTACAGTCCGGAAGAAAATGGCCGCTCCTTACTCCCTGCACTCACTGCCCGGCGCCCACATACACCCCTCCACTCACCGCTCACACAGGGTTAATGCCGGCGGTAACGGACCGCGTTATGCCACGGGTAACGCACTCCGTTACCACTTCTATTAACCCTGTGTGACCAAGTGTTTTACTATTGATGCAGCCTATGCAGCGCCAATAGTAAAAACATCTAAGGTTAAAAATAATTGTAAAAAATTTAAAATGATTATATACTCACCTACGCCGTCTTTCCCGCTCCTCGCGATGCAACCGCCACGTTCCGTTGGCACAGATGGTCTGGCAGAAGGACCTGCCGTGACGTCACGGTCATGTGACCGCGACGTCATCACAGACCCTGCGCGCCTGTGCGAGCAGGACCTGCCGTGACGTCACGGTCATGTGACCGCGACGTCATCACAGGCCCTGCGCACCTGCGCGAGCAGGCTGGGACCGGACGCTACAAGTATGGTGAGTATGTTAGAACTACAAGGGGCCCTCGGATCGGAAGGTGAGTATGTTTATTTTTTATTTTTTAACCTGTGACATATGTGGCTGGGCAATATACTACGTGGCTCTGTGCTGTATGCTACGTCACTGGGCAATATACTACGTGGCTGGGCAATATACTACGTCGCTGGGCAATATACTACGTCACTGGGCAATATACTACGTGGCTGGGCAATATACTACGTGGCTGGGCAATATACTACGTGGCTGGCCAATATACTACGTGGCTGGGCAATATACTACGTGGCTGGGCAATATACTACGTGGCTGGGCAATATACTACGTCACTGGGCAATATACTACATAGGCTGTGCTGTATACTACGTCATTGGGCAATATACTACGTCACTGGGCAATATACTACGTCACTGGGCAATATACTACGTGGCTGGGCAATATATTACATGGTTGGCCAATATACTACGTGGTTGGCCAATATACTACGTGGCTGGCCAATATACTACGTGGCTGGGCAATATACTACGTACCTGGGCAATATACTAAGTGGCTCGGCAATATACTACGTGGCTGGGCAATATACTACGTGTCTGACCAATATACTACGTGGACTGTGCAATATACTACGTGGACATGCATATTCTAGAATACCCGATGCGTTAGAATCGGGCCACCATCTAGTAGTATTTATATTCTTGACATAGAAGCAGTATTATAGTAGTTATATTATTGTACATAAGAGCAGTATTATAGAAGTTACATTCTTGTACATAGGAGCAGTATTATAATAGTTATATTCGTGTACATAGGGGAAGTGTTATAGTAGTTATATTCTTGTATATAGGGGCAGTATTATAGTAGTTATATTCTTGTACATAGGGAGCAGTATTATAGTAGTTATATTCTTGTACATAGGAGCAGTATTACAGTAGTTATATTCTTGTACATAGGGGCAGTATAATAGTAGTTATATTCTTGTACATAGGAGCAGTATTACAGTAGTTATATTCTTGTACATAGGAGGCAGTATTATAGTAGTTATATTCTTCTACAAAGGGAGCAGTATTATAGTAGTTATATTCTTGTATATAAAAGCAGTATTATAATAGTTATATTCTTGTACATAGGGGCAGTATTATGGTAGTTATATTCTTGTACACAGGGAGCAGTATTATAGTAGTTATATTCTTGTATATAGGAGCAGTATTATAGTAGTTATATTCTTGTATATAGGTGCAGTATTACAGTAGTTATATTCTTGTACATAGGGGCAGTAATATAGTAATTATATTTTTGCACATAATGGAGCATTATTATAGTAGGTTAATTATTTTACATAGGGGGCAGGATTATAAGATTTATTTATTGTATTTTTATTTATTTTATTCACTTATATAGCACCATTAATTCCACAGCGCTTTACAAACATTAATGACACTGTCCCCATTGGGGCTTACAAGCTAGAATCCCTATCGGTATGTCTTTGGAATTTGGGAGGGGGCAGTATTATAGTAGTTTATTCTTGCACATAGGGGCAGTATTATAGTAGTTATATGCTTGTACTTAGGAGGCAGTATTATAGTAGATATATGCTTGCACATAGGAGGTAGTATTATAATAGTTATGTTCTTGTACATAGGAGTAGTATTATAGTAGTTATAATATTGTACATAGAGGCAGTATTATAGTAGTTATATTCTTATACATGGGAGCAGTATTATAGTTATAATGTTATACCTAGGGGGCAGTATTATGGTAGTTATATTCTTATACCTAAGAGGCAGTATTATAGTAGTTATATTCTTGTACATAGGGGGCAGTATTATAATAGTTATATTCTTATAAATGGGGACAGTATTATAGTAGTTATATTCTTATACCTAAGGGGCAGTATTGTAGTAGGTATATTCTTGTACATAGGAGCAGTATTATAGCAGTTATATTCTTGAACACAGGGGGCAGTATTATAGTAGCTATATGATTGTACATAGGGGGCAGTATTATACTAGTTATATTCTTGTACATATTGGGCAGTATTATAGTAGTTGTATCCTTGTAAATAGGGGGTAGTATTATAGTAGTTATATTCTTGAACATAGGAGGCAGTATTAGAGTAGTTATATTCTTATACATAGGAGCAGTATTATTGCAGTTATATACTTATACATAAGGGAGCAGTATTATAGTAGGTTAATTATTTTACATAGGGGCAGTATTATAATATTTATTTATTTTATTTTTATTTTATATTACTCACTTATATAGCGCCATTAATTCCACAGTGCTTTATAAACATTATTGACACTGTCTCCATTGGGGCTCACAATCTAGAATCCCTATCAGTATGTCTTTGGAATGTGGGAGGAAACTGGAGAACCCCCACACAAGCACGGGGAGAACATTCAAAACTCCTTACAGATGTTGTCCTTGGTGGGATTTGAACCCAGGAACCCAGCAAGGCAAGGCTGCAGTGCTAACCACTGAGCCACCATAAAGTAGAAAACAACAGGGCACTCAACAAAAATGACTTTTGGATGGTGCTTAAGTAGGGTATCCAATCCGTCATCAAAGCAAAAATAAACTTGGCACTCAAATTGATGAAAGATGAGGAAATGACATTTATTTTGCATCCAGACAAAAAAACAGAAGAAATAACTGAACGTTTTTGGTCTCACATTGGACCTTCATCAGAGTTCTTGCTACAATATACAAACTGGTTAAGAAGGATAAGGCAGTGAGCTTCAAATAAGCTGGAAGGATGATAAGAGGAAAATGCCTGGATGCTGCGTGGGAAATCAGAATTCAGTTCAGAATGTCCTTTATAGGTAATCACTATCGTTGTGACCAAGTGCTGGTTGCTGTATATGTAGATCAGATTATGTGCAGCACATGAGTCACCGTAGTTACATTCTTGTACATAGGGGCAGTATTATAGTAGTTATATTCTTGTACATAGGGGCAGTATTATAGTAGTTATATTCTTGTGTGTAGGAGCAGTATTATAGTAATTATATTCTTGTACATAGGGGCAGTATTATAGTAGTTATATTCTTGTACATAGGGACAGTATTATAGTAGTTATATTCTTGTACATAGGAGCAGTATTACAGTAGTCATATTCTTGTACATAGGGGCAGTATTATAGTAGTTATATTCTTGTACATGGGGCAGTATTATAGTAGTTATATTCTTGTACATAGGGGACAGTATTATAATAGTTATATTCTTGTACATAGGGACAGTATTATAGTAGTTATATTCTTGTACATAGGGGGCAGTATTATAGTAGTTACATTCTTGTACATAGGGGGCAGTATTATAGTAGTTATTTTCTTGTACATTTAGTGCAGTATTATAGTAGTTATATTTTTGTACATAGAGGGCTGTATTATAATCAAAATAGTGTCCACCAACATATCAATCTATAAGAGGGGCCTCAAATAGCCTGAAGCAATTACGGTACCTCATAATAGTAAATAGGTGTTCATGAAACAAATCACATGAAAGGAGCATGAAAAATTATCCAAAAAACACCACTTCACAAATAATTAATAAAAAACATCAATCTTTATTAGAAATATCAACATACAAATATAAAGCTAGCATGAACCGTGTGTACCACGAGACATGTATGAGGTATAGAAAAATAGCGAATCAAGTCGATACATATAGTGGAACAGACCAAAATTCAGGCTGCACCACAGATAGTAAAGCCTCCAGAACAGCTCTTGGGTGATGGAATCTCGAGCCGACCGTGAGCTAAACCTATCACACAACTAACAGTGGCCGGGTGACGTACCTACGTTTTATCCCTAGACGCCCAGCGCCAGCCGGAGGACTAACTAACCCTAATAGAGGAAAAGACAGACCTGGCTTACCTCTAGGGAAATTCCCCCAAAAAGGAGACAGAAGCCCCCCACATATATTGACGGTGAGTTCAGAGGAAAAGACATACGTAGTATGAAGGTAGGTTCAGCAAAGCGAGGTCCGCTTACTAGATAGCAAGAAGATACAATAGGGAACTTCACGGTCAGCTGAAAACCCTATCAAAATACCATCCCGAAATTACTTTAAGACTCATGTGTCAACTCATGACACCGGAGTGGCAATTTCGGCCCACAAGAGCTTCCAGCTACAGAAAAATAACATAACTGTGAACTGGAACAAAAATGCAAAACAAACTTAGGACTAAGAGTCCAACTTAGCTGATAGTAGTCTAGAAGCAGGAACATGCAACAGAAAGGCTCTGGTTACATTGATGGCCGGCACTAGAATAACTGAGCAGCAAGGCTAAATAGGATACTCCCATATCCTGATGGAAACAGGTGAACAGAGAAAGTGAAGCACACAAGTCCAGTACCACCAGTGACCACCGGGGGAGTCCAAAAACCAAATTCACAACAGTACCCCCCCCTCAAGGAGGGGGCACCGAACCCTCACAAGAACCACCAGGGCGATCAGGATGAGCCCTATGAAAGGCACGGACCAAATCAGAGGCATGAACATCAGAGGCTGTCACCCAAGAATTATCCTCCTGACCGTAGCCCTTCCACTTGACCAGATACTGAAGTTTTCGTCTGGAAACACGGGAGTCCAAGATCTTCTCCACAACGTACTCCAATTCACCCTCAACCAACACCGGAGCGGGAGGCTCAACGGAAGGCACAACCGGTACCTCATACCTGCGCAATAATGACCGATGGAAGACATTATGGATAGAAAAAGATGCTGGGAGGTCCAATCGAAAGGACACGGGGTTAAGAATCTCCAAAATCTTATACGGGCCGATGAACCGAGGCTTAAACTTAGGAGAAGAAACCCTCATAGGGACAAAACGAGAAGACAACCACACCAAGTCCCCAACACGAAGACGAGGACCAACACGACGACGGCGGTTAGCAAAATGCCGAGTCTTTTCCTGGGACAACTCCAAATTGTCCACCACCTGTCCCCAAATCCGATGCAACCTATCCACCACAGTATCCACTCCAGGACAATCCGAAGACTCCACCTGACCGGAAGAAAAACGAGGATGAAACCCCGAATTGCAAAAGAAAGGAGAAACCAAAGTGGCAGAACTAGCCCGATTATTGAGGGCAAACTCCGCCAACGGCAAAAAGGCAACCCAGTCATCCTGATCTGCAGACACAAAACACCTCAAATAAGTCTCCAAGGTCTGATTAGTTCGCTCAGTCTGGCCATTAGTCTGAGGATGGAACGCAGACGAAAAAGACAAATCAATGCCCATCCTAGCACAGAACGCCCGCCAAAATCTAGACACGAACTGGGTCCCCCTGTCAGAAACGATATTCTCCGGAATACCATGCAAGCGAACCACATTTTGAAAAAACAGAGGAACCAACTCGGATGAGGAAGGCAACTTAGGCAAGGGCACCAAATGAACCATCTTTGAAAAACGGTCACACACCACCCAGATGACAGACATTTTCTGAGAAACAGGGAGATCAGAAATAAAATCCATAGAGATGTGAGTCCAAGGCCTCTTCGGAATAGGCAAAGATAACAACAATCCGCTAGCCCGAGAACAACAAGGTTTGGCCCGAGCACAAACATCACAAGACTGCACAAAAACTCGTACGTCTTGAGACAGGGAAGGCCACCAGAAGGACCTAGCCACCAAATCCCTGGTACCAAAGATCCCGGGATGACCTGCCAACACAGAAGAATGAACCTCCGAGATGACTCTACTGGTCCAATCATCAGGAACAAACAGTCTACCAGGCGGGCAACGATCAGGTCTATCCGCCTGAAACTCCTGCAAAGCCCGCCGCAGGTCTGGGGAAACAGCAGATAATATCACCCCATCCTTAAGGATACCTGTAGGTTCCGAATCACCAGGGGAATCAGGCTCAAAACTCCTAGAAAGGGCATCCGCCTTCACATTTTTAGAACCCGGTAAGTATGAGACCACAAAATTAAACCGAGAGAAAAACAACGACCAGCGCGCCTGTCTAGGATTCAAGCGCCTGGCAGACTCAAGATAAATCAAATTCTTGTGATCGGTCAATACCACCACCTGATGTCTAGCCCCCTCAAGCCAATGACGCCACTCCTCAAAAGCCCACTTCATAGCCAAAAGCTCCCGATTACCAATATCATAATTTCGCTCGGCGGGCGAAAATTTTCGAGAAAAGAACGCACAAGGTCTCATCACGGAGCAGTCGGAACTTTTCTGCGACAAGACCGCCCCAGCTCCGATCTCGGAAGCATCGACCTCAACCTGAAAAGGAAGAGTAACATCAGGCTGACGCAACACAGGGGCGGAAGAAAAGCGGCGCTTAAGCTCCCGAAAGGCCTCCACAGCAGCAGGGGACCAATCAGCAACATCAGCACCCTTTTTGGTCAAATCAGTCAAAGGTTTAGCAACATCAGAAAAACCAGTTATAAATCGACGATAAAAATTAGCAAAGCCCAAAAATTTCTGAAGGCTCTTAAGAGAAGAAGGTTGCGTCCAATCACAAATAGCCCGAACCTTGACAGGATCCATCTCAATGGAAGAGGGGGAAAAAATGTACCCCAAAAAAGAAATCTTTTGAACCCCAAAAATACACTTAGAACCCTTCACACACAAGGAATTAGCCCGCAAAACCTGAAAAACCCTCCTGACCTGTTGGACATGAGAATCCCAGTCATCCGAAAAAATCAAAATATCATCCAGATACACGATCATAAATTTATCCAAATATTCACGGAAAATGTCATGCATAAAGGACTGAAAGACTGAAGGGGCATTTGAAAGACCAAAAGGCATTACTAAATACTCAAAATGGCCCTCGGGCGTATTAAATCCGGTTTTCCACTCATCCCCCTGCTTAATTCGCACCAAATTATACGCCCCACGGAGATCAATCTTAGAGAACCACTTAGCCCCTTTTATTCGAGCAAACAAATCAGTAAGCAGTGGCAGAGGATACTGATATTTGACTGTAATTTTATTCAAGAGTCGATAATCAATACACGGCCTCAAAGAGCCATCTTTTTTAGATACAAAGAAAAAACCGGCTCCTAAGGGAGATGAAGAAGGACGAATATGTCCCTTTTCCAGGGACTCCTTAATATATTCTCGCATAGCAGCATGTTCAGGTACAGATAGATTAAATAAACGACCCTTTGGAAATTTACTGCCCGGAATCAGATCTATGGCACAATCGCAATCTCTGTGAGGAGGTAGTGAACCAAGCTTAGGCTCCTCAAAAACATCACGATAATCAGATAAAAATTCCGGAATCTCAGAGGGAATAGATGACGAAATGGAAACCAAAGGTGTGTCCCCATGAGCCCCCTGACATCCCCAGCTTAACACAGACATTGCTTTCCAGTCAAGGACTGGATTATGAGATTGTAACCATGGTAATCCGAGCACCAAAACGTCATGTAGATTGTACAACACAAGGAAGCGAATCATCTCTTGATGGTCTGGATTCATACGCATAGTCACTTGTGTCCAGTATTGTGGTTTATTACTAGCCAATGGTGTAGAGTCAATACCCTTCAGAGGTATAGGAACTTCCAGAGGCTCTAGATCAAACCCACAGCGCCTGGCAAAGGACCAATCCATTAGACTCAAAGCGGCGCCAGAGTCGACATAGGCATCCGCGGTAATTGACGATAATGAACAAATCAAGGTCACAGACAGAATAAACTTAGACTGTAAAGTGCCAATTGAAATAGACTTATCAACCTTTTTTGTACGTTTAGAGCATGCTGATATAACATGAGTTGAATCACCACAATAGAAGCACAACCCATTTTTTCGCCTAAAATTCTGCCGTTCGCTTCTGGACAGAATTCTATCACATTGCATATTTTCTGGAGCCTTCTCAGAAGACACCGCCAAATGGTGCACAGGTTTGCACTCCCGCAAACGCCGATCAATCTGAATAGCCATTGTCATGGACTCATTCAGACCTGCAGGTGCAGGGAACCCCACCATAACATCTTTAATGGCATCAGAGAGACCCTCTCTGAAATTCGCCGCCAGGGCGCACTCATTCCACTGAGTAAGCACAGACCATTTACGAAATTTTTGGCAGTATATTTCAGCTTCATCTTGCCCTTGAGATAGGGCCATCAAGGCTTTTTCAGCCTGAATCTCTAAGTTAGGTTCCTCATAAAGCAACCCCAAAGCCAGAAAAAACGCATCCACATTGAGCAACGCAGGATCCCCGGGTGCCAATGCAAATGCCCAGTTTTGAGGGTCACCCCGCAGCAAGGAAATTACTATCTTAACCTGCTGTGCGGGATCTCCAGCGGAGCGAGATCTCAGGGAAAGAAACAATTTACAATTATTTTTGAAATTCAGGAAACGAGATCTATCCCCGGAGAAAAATTCTGGTATAGGAATTCTAGGTTCAGATATAGGAGCATGAATAACAAAATCCTGTAAATTTTGAACCTTCATAGCAAGATTATTCAAACCTGTAGCCAAACTCTGAGGATCCATTTTAATCAGGTGAGATCAGAGCCATTCAAGGATTAGAAGGAGAGAGAGAGACAAAGGCTGCAATCAGAGCAGAAATGCAACTGAGTCAACTAAAAAGCAAGCTCAGAAGAAAAAAAAAAATAAAAAATCTGCAGACTTCCTTTTCTCTCCTTTCTTCTGCCAACGGTTTTAACCCTTGGCCGGCCATACTGTCATGGTTCCCAATGGCAAGGGAAAGTCAGAGAACATAAATAACAGAACAGCTCTTGGGTGATGGAATCTCGAGCCGACCGTGAGCTAAACCTATCACACAACTAACAGTGGCCGGGTGACGTACCTACGTTTTATCCCTAGACGCCCAGCGCCAGCCGGAGGACTAACTAACCCTAATAGAGGAAAAGACAGACCTGGCTTACCTCTAGGGAAATTCCCCCAAAAAGGAGACAGAAGCCCCCCACATATATTGACGGTGAGTTCAGAGGAAAAGACATACGTAGTATGAAGGTAGGTTCAGCAAAGCGAGGTCCGCTTACTAGATAGCAAGAAGATACAATAGGGAACTTCACGGTCAGCTGAAAACCCTATCAAAATACCATCCCGAAATTACTTTAAGACTCATGTGTCAACTCATGACACCGGAGTGGCAATTTCGGCCCACAAGAGCTTCCAGCTACAGAAAAATAACATAACTGTGAACTGGAACAAAAATGCAAAACAAACTTAGGACTAAGAGTCCAACTTAGCTGATAGTAGTCTAGAAGCAGGAACATGCAACAGAAAGGCTCTGGTTACATTGATGGCCGGCACTAGAATAACTGAGCAGCAAGGCTAAATAGGATACTCCCATATCCTGATGGAAACAGGTGAACAGAGAAAGTGAAGCACACAAGTCCAGTACCACCAGTGACCACCGGGGGAGCCCAAAAACCAAATTCACAACAAGCAGCATTATATATTGCACAGCTTTATATGGAGCATCTATGGGGCCATAATGAACGGTGCAGAGCATTCTATATGGCACAGGTTTGTATGGAGCATCTATAGGGCCATAATGAACGGTGCAGAGCATTCTATATGGCACAGCTTTATATGGAGCATATATGGGGCCATAATGAACGGTGCAAAGCATTCTATATGGCACAGCTTTATATGGAGCATCTATGGGGCCATAATGAACGGTGCAGAGCATTCTATATGGCACAGCTTTATATGGAGCATCTATGGGGCCATAATGAACGGTGCAGAGCATTCTATATGGCACAGTTTTGTATGGAGCATCTATGGGGCCATAATGAACGGTGCAGAGCATTCTATATGGCACAGCTATATATGGATCATCTATGGGGCAATAATCAACGGTATGGAGCATTATATGTGGCACAGCTTTATATGGAGCATCTTATGGAGCAATAATGAACAGTATGGAGCATTATATGTGGCACAGTTTTATGTGGAGCATCTATGGGGCAATAATGAAATGTATGGAGCATTATATGTGGCACAGTTTTATATGGAGCATCTTATGGGGCCATAATGAAATGTATGGAGCATTCTATATGGCACAGTTTTATATGGAGCATCTATGGGGCCATAATGAAATGTATGGAGCATTATATGTGGCACAGCTTTATATGGAGCATCTTATGGGGCAATAATGAACGGTATGAAGCATCTATTTTTATTTTTGAAATTCACCGGTAGCTGCTGCATTTCCTACCCTAGACTTATACTCAAGTCAATAAGTTTTCCCAGTTTTTTGTGGCAAAATTAGGGGGATCGGCTTATACTCGGGTCGGCTTATACTCGAGTATATACAGTATATTCTTATACATAATAGGAGCAGTGTTCTAGTAGTTATAGTCTTGTATATAGAGGGCTGTATTATAGTGATTATATTCTTGTATATAGAGGCCGTTTTAAAGTAATGATATTGTTGTATATAGAGGCAGCATTATAGCAGCTATTTTGTTATACGTAGGAGAATAGAATAGTAGTTATAATACAATATTATAGGAAAGCTGGAGTATAAAATATAATTGCATTTACTTTGTTGTACTTATCACTTTTCTAGAGCCAGGGATGAAAACTATTGCACAAGTTGAGACTTGCACCTTGTTCAAATCTGGTTGTGTCCCTTTAACTTGCTAATGTGAATTGGACCTTGAAAGAGTTAATGAAGCAATGTGCGTATGAGGTGTGACCCGTTGGCCAGTTTCATGATTCTAGGTATGCAGCTAAACTCTAACGTGTAATGTAACATTGCATCATTTCAACTTTCGTCACGCTGAACCCAGGTGAAATCAACATGTGAAAGTGCTGAACAGAGTGTCATAAATATCACACCATAAAGATGGTAGCTAAAGGTTAATTATAAACATGTTATATAGATGGAAGGTCCACATGTGTCTAATATAAGTAACGATGGTGATTAGTGTTGAGCATTCCGATACCGCAAGTATCGGGTATCGGCCGATATTTGCTGTATCGGAATTCCGATACCGAGATCCGATATTTTTGTGGTATCGGGTATCGGTATCGAAACAACATTAATGTGTAAAAGAAAGAATTAAAATAAAAAATATTGCTATACTCACCTCTCCGACGCAGCCTGGACCTCACCGAGGGAACCGGCAGCGTTCTTTGCTTAAAATGCGCGCTTTTCCTTCTTTCCGTGACGTCACGGAGGTCCTTCTAGGCATTCAGTATTTTAAAATTACGTTCCGGCTTTGTGATTGGTCGCGTCGCGGTCACATGGGCGACGCGACCAATCACAAGCCGTGACGTCACGGGAGGCAGGACAAGCGCGCATTTTAAAATGCGCGCGTGTCCAGCCTCCCGTGACGTCACGGCTTGTGATTGGTCACGTCGCCCATGTGACCGCGACGCGACCAATCACAAGCCAGAACGTAATTTTAAAATCCTGAAGGACCTAAAATTACGTCACGGCTTGCTGTGATTGGTCGCGTCGCGGTCACATGGGCGGCACGCAACCAATCACAAGCCGGGACTTCACATAAGGAAGTAAACGCGCAAATTTTAAGCAAACAACGCTGCCGGTTCCCTCGGTGAGGTCCAGGCTGCGTCGGAGAGGTGAGTATAGCAATATTTTTTATTTTAATTCTTTCTTTTACACATTAATATGGATCCCAGGGCCTGAAGGAGAGTTTCCTCTCCTTCAGACCCTGGGAACCATCAGGGATACCGTCCGATACTTGAGTCCCATTGACTTGTATTGGTATTGGGTATCGGTATCGGATTGGATCCGATACTTTGCCGGTATCGGCCGATACTTTCCGATACCGATACTTTCAAGTATCGGACGGTATCGCTCAACACTAATGGTGATACAATATTGCTCAATGAAATATGGTCTATGTTTAAAGGAACTGGCTCAATATCAATAGTGGTTAAAAATGCAAAGTGCTAGTAAAAACCAAGCAAATTAAGGCTATATTCACATGTAGATTAAATGCATAGGGATTTTTAATTTTAGTGTTTAATGTGTGTTGTCTAAGTTACCAGCCACTGCTTGCATTCTAGCAGCCTGGCCGAGCATGCACAGTGCAGACCACTGCATTAATCCACAAGCTGTATAATGGCCCCCATATTAGTCCACAAACCGTATACTGGCCCCCACATTTGTCCACAAGCTGTATAATGGCCCCCATATTAGTCTACAAGCTGTATAATGGCCCCTGGATTTGTCCAAAAGCTGTATAATGGCCCCTTAATTTTTCCACAAGCTGTATATTTGCCCCTTCATTAGTCCACAAGCTGTATAATGGCCCTTTCATTAGTCCACAAGCTGTATAATGGCCCCTTCATTAGTCCAAAAGCTGTATAATGGCCCCTTCATTAGTCCTTTCGCTGTATAATGGCCCCGGCATTAATCCCCAAGCTGTATAATGGTTCCTTCATTAGTCTACAAGCTGTATAATGGCCCCTTCATTAGTCCCCAAGGTGTATGATGGCCTCTGCATTAGTCCGTAAGCTGTATAATGACCCCTGCATTAGTCCACAAGCTGTATAATGGCTCTTCATTAGTCCACAAGCTATATGATGTCCCCTTCATTAGTCCACAAGCTGTACAGTATAATGGCCTCTTCATTAGTCCACAAGCTAAATAATGTCCCCTTCATTAGTCCACAAGCTGTATAATGGCCCTGTCATTAGTCCACAAAATGTATAATGGCCCCCTCATAAGTCCCCAAGCTGTATAATGACACCCTCATTAGTCCCCAAGCTGTATAATGGCACCTTCATTAGTCCACAAGCTGTATAATGTCCCCTTCATTAGTTCCCAAGCTGTATCATGGCCCCTGCATTAGTCCACAAGCTGTATAATGGCCCCTGCATTAGTTCACAAGCTGTATAATGGCCCCTGCATTAGTCCCCAAGCTGTATAATGGCCCCCCTCATTAGTGCACAAGCTGTATAATGGCCCCTTTATTAGTCCCCAAGCTGTATAATGGCCCCTGCTTTAGTCCACAAACTGTATAATGGCCCCTTCATTAGTGCACAAGCTGTATAATGGCCCCTACATTAGTCCACAAGCTGTATAATGGCCCCTTTATTAGTGCACAAGCTGTATAATGGCCCCTACATTAGTCCACAAGCTGTATAATGACCCCTGCATTAGTCCACAAGCTGTATAATGTCCCCTTCATTAGTCCACAAGCTATATAATGTCTCCTTCATTAGTCCACAAGCTGTATAATGGCCCCATCATTAGTCCACAAGCTGTATAATTGTCCCTTCATTAGTCTACAAGCTGTATAATGGCCCCTTCATTAGTCCACAAGCTGTATAATGACCCCATCATTAGTCCACAAGCTGTATAATGACCCCTTCAGTAATCCACAAGCTGTATAATGACACTTTCATTGGTCCAAAAGATTATAATGGCCCCTGCATTAGTCCCTAAATTGTATGATGGCTCCCCCCACATTGTTTCAGGGTACCCCACACTATGGGTGAAAGTCCTCGATTGTGTATGATGCCCCTATGTAACACCACAAGTTTTATTTAAAAAAAAAATCATAAATCACCTAACCAGGATCTTGAAATAATCCAATGCAATGCGCTGTTATAGTGCCGACTCAGGCACAGAATAGCAGAGTCCTGGCACGGCGTGATGACGCCACCACGCCAGGACTCTAACATCCTGTTCATGCATTTGCGCCTCATCCATCCTGTAGACCACAGGCTTAAAGGGAACCTGTCAGCAGGATTGTGCACAGTAACCTACAGAGAGTGTCAGGTCAGCGCTGTTAGGGTATGTGCACACGTTGCGGATTTCCTGCGGATCTGCAGTGTTTTTTGCGGTGCAGAAGCGCTGCAGATCCGCAAGTGATTTACAGTACAATGTAAATCAATGAGAAAAAAACCCGCTGTGCTAATGGTGCGGAAATTTCCGTGTGGAAACGCTGCGGATTAAAAGAAGTAGCATGTCACTTCTTTTGTGCGGATCTGCAGCGTTTTTGTACCCATTCCATTATAGAAATCCGTAGGGGTAAAAACACAGTAAATCCGCAAAAACTCTGCAGCAAATCCGCACAAAAAATGCGACAAATCCACACCTGCGTTTTCTGCCAAGAGATGCAGAATCCGCACCTGCAATTCCTAAGCCTAATCTGCAATGTGTGCACATACCCTGAGGCTATGTGCACACTTTGCGGATTCCACTGCGGAATTTTCCGCAGCGGAATTCCATAATCCGCAGTGAAAACCCGTCGCGGTTTTTACTGCGGATTTATCGTGGTTTTTACTGCGGTTTCTTATGCGGATTTTCATCTGCATCTTCCTATTGGAGCAGGTGAAAATCCACAGAAAAGAAGTGACATGTTGCGGAATGTAATCCGCAGCGTTTCCGCGCGTTTTTTTCCGCAGCATGTGCACAGCGTTTTTTGTTTCCCATAGGTTTACATTGTACTGTAAACTCATGGGAAACTGCTGCGGATCTGCAGCGGTCAAATCCGCTGCGGATCCGCAGCAAAATCCGCAAAGTGTGCACATAGCCTTATACTGATTGCAATGATACCTGGGTGATGAAATTCATCTTGTGGTTGTTGTTTGAGTTAATGATATGCTCATGCCCCGGGGCGGCCTGTAGGGAGGTCTTCATGTGGTGCTCTGATTAGGTATTCATGTGTATGGCTCCTGACAAGTCACTGATCCCTCACTGACCTGCCCCCTAGTTTACATAATGAATATCTGTACACACTTAAAAAAAAATCAATTTGAAAATAGTGCCTGCCGCGCCTGCGCATTAGCTGCTATCGGTGTCTATAGCTGTGATCCGAAAGCTGGTACAGCGCATGCGCCAGTGGAGCCATCTTACTGGAGAAGAAAAAAAATTCTCCTCAAAGATGGTGCTGGCTGCACAGTAGCAGCTCTCACCTATCTCCGAGCTGCTACTGCTCAGGCATGGGCGGCGCCATCTTGGAGGAGGATTTTTTTTTCTTCTCCAGTAAGATGGTGCCACTGGTGCATGCGCAGCAGCAGCTATACACCGATAGCAGCCACTGCGCAGGCACGGCGGGCGCCATTTTTAAATTGATTTTTTTCTAGCTGAGTAACATGAAAAAAAATGTATTATTGGCACATAAATCATGTGATTATGCTGCAGAGCAGGTTCCACAACTGACAACTGGCTGCAGAAGATTTTTTTTTTCAGTATGTACATATAACCTTCATTATGTAAACTAGGGCGCAGGTCAGTGAGGAATCAGTGACCTGTCAGCTGTCTGCATTATGAATACCTAATCAGAGCACCACATGCAGACCCCCCATAGGCTGCCCCGCAGCACGAGCATATCAATAACTCAAAACTGACAATAAAGATTAAACAACAACCACAAGACAGATTTCATCAACTAAGGTATCATTTTATTCAGTATAACGGCGCCGACCTGACACTGTCTGTAGTTACTGTGCACAATTCTGCTGACAGGTTCCCTTTAAAGCAACCTACAGTCTATAGCAGAGGTCCCCAACCTTTCTGACCTTGAGAGCCACATCCAGCTATAAAAGAGGGTTGCGAGCCACATTCAGCTCTGAGAGGATCGCGAGCCACAACCAGATCCTTCCCCAGTCATAGTAGTGACACTGAGAGCCTCTATTACCGGTATAATAACAACCAAAGCTTTTCCACTGAAATCACACCAAGGCAGTATGCCAAGCTCCATGGTTTCCTATCTCACCCCCATTCAGATCTGCTCTTCTGTACAGGGCTACACAGTCACATTTACACCTGGTGCTAATGCACCAAGCTGGTAGGCAGCAGCGAGCCACACATCACGGGCTTGGGAGCCACATGTGGCTCCTGAGCTACAGTTTGGGGACCCCTGGTCTATAGTAAGGAGAGCGGTAAAAGCAGGTTTTGTTGGCTTTTCTGCTGCTCTTTAGCTGCTTTTCTTGCTGCGTTTTTCAAGATCCCAAAGTTCAGCTTTGCTTCCATCATGCAAGCACAATGAATAAAAAGTGTTAGACCACCAATAAAAGATGTATGTGATACCATATAGCATTAGGCAGTTACAGGTGCTTCTCACAAAATTACAATATCATCAAAAAGTTAATTTATTTCAGTCCTTCAATACAAAAAGTGAAACTCATATGTTATATAGAGTCATTACAGACAGAGTGATCTATTTCAAGTATTTATTTCTGTTAATGTTGATGATTATGGCTTACAGCCAATGAAAACCCAAAAGTCATTTTTTCAGTAAATTAGAATAGTTTATAACACCAGCTTGAAAAAGATTTTAACCCCTTAGCCCTCGGAGCTTTCTTCAGTTTTGCTTTTTAGTTTTTCGCTCCCCTTCTTCCCAGTGCCATAGCTTTTTATTTTTCCGTCAATATGGCCATGTGAGGGCTTGCTTTTTGTGGGAAGAGTTGTACTTCTGAATGACACCATTGATATTACCCTGTCCTGTACTAGAAAAAAATTCCAAGTGCGATGAAAATGCAAAAAAATTGCAATCCCACACTGGTTTTTTGTTTGGCTTTTTTACTAGGTTCACTGAATGCTAAAACTTCCTGGCCATTATGATTCTCCAGGTCAGTACGAGTTCATAGACACCTAGTGACACATAGTGGTTTCTAATTTTTCCAGCAAAATTTACAAAACCATTTTTTAGGGACTACTTCACGTTTGAAGTGACTTTGACAGGCCTATATGACAGATAATATCCAAAAGTGACATTACTCTAAAAACTGCACCCCGCAAGATACTCAAAACCATATTCAAGAAGTTTATTAACCCTTCAGGTGCTTCACAGGAATTGACAGAATGTAAAAGGAAAAAATTACATTTACCTTTATTTGACAAAAATGTTACTTTAGACCCCAAATTTTTTATTTTCACAAGAGTAACATCAGAAAATGGACCCCAAAATTTGTTGTGCAGTTTCTCCTGAGTACCCCATATGTGGAGGGAAACTACTGTTTGGGCTTGCCGTTGCCTGGTGAGCCAGATGTCGTCATTACAACATCAGGTCACCATGGCAACGATGGGGCCCCTGCGATGATGTTACCAGGGCGCCGATTGGAGAGCAGAGGGAGCCCTCTCCCTGCCTTCTAAATGATGTGATCGACATCGATCGCAGCATTTAGGGAGTTAAACTGCCGGAGCTGTGCGGGCACCACTCCTGGCAGCGAGTGCCGAGTATACACCCTGCTGTATACATACAGATGTATGGGAGAGCTGGGTCTGCAGGGAGTGTTGGCAGCATTCACAGAAACTGAGTGAGCTCTGCTGAATGTAGCCTCGCCCACCTGTGTGCCAAGCCCCACCCACCCATGCACCAAGCCCCACCCACCCCTTCGGTTTCCAGAGCCTGGAAGTGAGGGAGAATCTGAGGCTACATCAGAGTAAGCAGGAAATTCTCAGCTAGAGATCCTGTGACCAGAGGAGTCAGGTTACAGCAGAATTTGACAAAGCAAGGTATTCAGTGAAATGATTATCTATGGGAGTTAGTTCAAATTAAAGGGACATGTACAATAGTGGTAAACCCCTTAAAATATGAGGTAGATAAATCTATCTGCATTGAGCTCCCTCTAGTGGTGACTGCAGGCAGCAGAATTTTATCATGTAGCTTTATTGCTAAGGAGGGAATTTGGAGTCCTGTTTTAGAAAACCAGAGCTCCAGCCACTATCTATATATATGAGGCATCGTGATTACTCGCTAATCCCGCCCCCTGCACAGTAGCTCCGCCCCCCACCACATCACCACATATAATCCTGCCCCCACCCCATTACCACACACAATCCCGCCCCTTCAACACATCACCACACATAATCTCGCCCCCACCCCATTACCACAGATAATCCCGCCCCCCACCACATTACCACACATAATCTCGCCCCCACCACATTACCACACATAATCCCGCCCCCACCACATTACTACAGATAATCCCGCCCCCACCCCATTACCACAGATAATCCCGCCCCCACCCCATTACCACACATAATCCCGCCCCCACCACATTACCACACATAATCCCGCCCCCACCACATTACTACAGATAATCCCGCCCCCACCACATTACCACACATAATCCCGCCCCCAACACATCACCACACAATTCCGCCCCCCAACACATCACCACACAATCCCGCCCCCCAACCACATCACCACACATAATCCCGACCCCCACCACATCACCACACATAATCCCGACCCCCACCACATTACCACAGATAATCCTGCCCCCCACCACATTACCACACATAATCTCGCCCCCCACATCACCACACATAATCCCGCCCCCCACCACATTACTACACATAATTCCGCCCCACCACATTACCACACATAATCCCGCCCCCACCACATTACCACACATAATCCCGCCCCCCCACCACATTACTACACATAATTCCGCCCCACCACATTACCACACATAATCCCACCCCCCACCTCATCACCACACACAATCCCACGCCCCCAACACATCACCACACATAATCCCGCCCCCCGCCCCATCACCACACATAATCCCGCCCCATCACCACACATAATCCCGCCCCCCAACACATCACCACACATAATCCCGCCCCCACCCCATTACCACAGATAATCCCGCCCCCACCCCATTACCACAGATAATCCCGCCCCCACCCCATTACCACACATAATCCCGCCCCCACCACATTACCACACATAATCCCGCCCCCACCACATTACTACAGATAATCCCGCCCCCACCACATTACCACACATAATCCCGCCCCCAACACATCACCACACAATTCCGCCCCCCAACACATCACCACACAATCCCGCCCCCCAACCACATCACCACACATAATCCCGACCCCCACCACATCACCACACATAATCCCGACCCCCACCACATTACCACAGATAATCCTGCCCCCCACCACATTACCACACATAATCTCGCCCCCCACATCACCACACATAATCCCGCCCCCCACCACATTACTACACATAATTCCGCCCCACCACATTACCACACATAATCCCGCCCCCACCACATTACCACACATAATCCCGCCCCCCCACCACATTACTACACATAATTCCGCCCCACCACATTACCACACATAATCCCACCCCCCACCTCATCACCACACACAATCCCGCGCCCCCAACACATCACCACACATAATCCCGCCCCATCAACACACATAATCCCGCTCCCCCACCCCATCACCACACATAATCCCGCCCCCCACCCCATCACCACACATAATCCCGCCCCCCCACCCCATCACCAGACATAATCCTGCCCCCCCACCCCATCACCACACATAATCCCGCCCCCACCACATTACCACACATAATCCCGCCTCCCCACCCCATCACCACACATAATCCTGCCTCCCCACCCCACCACCACACATAATCCCGCCCCCCACCCCATCACCACACATAATCCCGTCCCCCACCATGCATAATCCCGCCCCCCCACCCCATCACCACACATAATCCAGCCTCCCCACCCCACCACCACACATAATCCTGCCTCCCCACCCCACCACCACACATAATCCCGCCCCCCACCCCATCACCACACATAATCCCGTCCCCCACCATGCATAATCCCGCCCCCCCACCCCATCACCACACATAATACCACCCCCCCACCCCATCACCACACATAATTCCGCCCCCCCACCACATTATAATCCCACCCCCCACCACATCACCACACATAATCCCGCCCCCAACACATCACCACACTATTATTATTAACTTCATTTTAAGTTAATTTACCACCTGCGTAAGCGCTATTGAATGTTGTCATTATTTACTTTAGTTTAATCACCAGCAGCGTTAATTAGATAGCAATGAACGTGCCGAGTGTTAGCTGGCTGGAAACATCTAGTAAAGATATTACATGTAATTGATCAGGACAGGATGTAGGGACTATGTAGGGAGCAGACAATGTGTGCTTAAGCGCCATCTAGTGGAACACTGGGGTGCTTACTATGGCGTTTTGCCTCAGCGATAAACATCTCTGTTACCTTTGGACTGTTCACCAATGAAAAATATTTTACATGTAAACTGAGTGTCTTATAGTTACAGGTTATTTTTTTGACAAGAAGACTCCTGGAACACAATGTTTTTCTTTGAAAGAGAACCTGAATCAACAGATTCCTCCTAAATTGGTGTCACACAAATACATTATATCCATAGGATCGGTGGTACCTATATAATATCTGGGGGTCTGACCACAGGGACCCCCACCGATCACAATAACAGGGGTCCAGTGTCCGCAGTGTGAATGAACCGCTCAATTCAGTGTATCGCGCTCTCGCAGACCCAAGGAAGAGAATGGAGCAGTGGTCACGCATGGACCCTGCTGCTCCATTCACTTTATATAGTAGTTACACATGCACACTGTCACTCCATTCACTGTCTATAATGGCGGAGCATGTGCACTACTATTCCATTCACTATCTATAATGGCCGAGCATGTGCATTACCACTCTATTGACTGTCTATAATAGTAATCTTTATATAGCGCTAACATATTCCGCAGCGCTTTACAGTTTGCACACATTATCATCACTGTCCCCGATGGGGCTCACAATCTAAATTCCCTATCAGTATGTCTTTGGAATGTGGGAGGACACTCACACAAATACAAACTCTTTGCAGATGTTGTCCTTGGTGGGGTTTGAACCCAGGACTCCAGCGCTGCAAGGCTGCTGTGCTAACCACTGAGCCACCGTGCCGCCTATAATGGCTGAGCATGGTCACTATCATTCCATTCACTGTCTATAATGGCCGAGCATGCCCACTACCACTCTATTGACTGTCTATAATGGCCGAGCATGGTCACTATCATTCCATTCACTGTCTATAATGGCCGAGCATGCCCACTACCACTCTATTGACTGTCTATAATAGCCGAGCATGCCCACTACCAATCCATTCACTGTCTGTAACGGCCTAGCATGTCCAACATTATTCTATTCACTGTCTATAATGGCCGATCATGTGATTCACTGCACTTGCACTTTACTGTCACTTTATATCAATGAGAAGAAATTCATGAGGCACAAAAACATTATTGAGGTCCAAGACTATGGTGTAGCGTCCTCCCTCATAATAGATCAATACCGCATAATCAAGCGGTGGAGAACTCCAAGCAAAATACTGATCAAAGAAAAATGGAGTACCCACAAACCACCAATAAATTAAAAAACATTTATTGAAACAATACACAAAACATAAATACCATCAGTATATAAATGTGTCAAAATAAGGAGCCCCCCATCTCTCCTGTATACTCACTATACCACGTTCCCCCGCGCATTGCTTCGGTCTCTGCAGAGTGGGCTGTGGTTGAGCCAGGCAGTTGTGTTCTAGCGATGTTATAACGATTGCGATGTTATTGCTCCTACTCCTTCTAGCCTCAAACACACAGGCTGAATGGCGGAGAAGGGAGCATTGGCTCTCTCCCTCTCCTCCATCATTATTTTCAAATCCAGATGGCAGCTGTGACGACGGCACTGGACCACTGTTCAGCATCAGGCTCCCTTTGATTCAGGGATCATGAGATCTGCCGCTGTGGATGTCCCCGATGGCTACCTTAGAGCCAAAGTTGCACATTTGGTCTCCAGACCAATCTCCAGTTATCATTGCATTCAAGACAAAAGCGGGATTCATCGCTGATAGGATAAACCACCATTCCAGCCATTAGTGGCAGCCATTATAGTATCCACTGTATGTGGCCTGTCACCTAACTTTCCATAGACCTCCGAATGTCTAATTAAATAACCAATTACTGGTCACATTCTCACTTGTTCTCTGTTCCCCATTGTTTTGCCTGTGTGTCAGTCTTCACTGTAACTCTGGCATTCTATCCACCCAAGAAGATGAAGATGAAAGAAGCACATAAAACTGAGCAGGGATATAATGTAGGAATACTGTGTGATGATGATCAGTAAGCAGAGCTGCATCTTTTGCCTGCCGTCTTTGGGAACAGCCTTTAACTAATGTTTTTTCTGCTCATTATTCTTCTGCCTGGGCTCCCAGGAGGGTCTGGGCATCTGTCTGAATCAGGGGCTGACACGTTTGCATTCTATTAACACACCAGAGATTAGTACAGGCTGGAAATACAGAGGGGACCCAGCAAGAAGCAGATGTGATAGACTGAAGATTACCAGCCCCATTATCTGCATGCAGCCGAGCTGTCCACACATTACGGAGAATGGAACTTGGTCTATTACTGCAGCTTCGCCCATGAACAATGACAAGGACTCAGTGTAAGCAGCGGCACGGGTCTCGCCATCTTGGCTGGCAGACGCTTTACGCCAAATCGGTTGGAAATCACAGAGTTAATGGGTTTCTGTCACCATCTGATCAGTATGACCAAGAGCAATGGTACTGCAATGGATGAGCAATTTACCTCCATCCCCCCTGAAACGGGGCTTATGGAAATGTGCCCCAAAAACATTGTAAATCCTTTTCTTTACTTATCTATTACTGATCTCAGGAGTTCCAGCCTGTTCTATAATCCAATCGCAGCCAAAGCTGCATTCACACTTGTGATCTTGACAATACAATTGTCTCCAGTCTCAACAATCCTCTGCGAGCTAAACATTTATTTTTTGGCAAAATAGCATTTTCCTGTAGCAGCAATTTTTTATTCTGAACATTCACCCACATTATGGAGCGACATAATGCGCTTCATTGTGCGATGTTTGGCGGTGCGCCATGCATGGTCAAAGAGACCCAAATCTTTACCAGAATGATGAGCTGTCTTTTGGGAGTGTAGAACAGCAAGTGCGCGGGATGCAGTGCTGGACAGGAGGCAGAGCAAGTGTAAGGGGGTTACCTTCTCTGCTCCCTGCCTGGAACCACTTAGCTGTGCAGCAGGTTTCCCTGGGGGCAGACATAGAGACCGGGTCAGGAAGGAAGCCGGGCTGAGAGAGGAAAGGGTGGAAGTCCAGATTGAGCCCAGCAGAGTCAACCAACTGCCGTCAGGAATATTGGTCGCGCGGTCCCTGGCAACTGTGCTGGACGGTACTGTCCTTGTGCGCTGCATAAATTTTGGGGGAGACAGATGCAACTTTACCCCCCAGGAGTGAAGTCCCACAACTCCTGGGCCTCCCAGACGAGCTGGTCCCATCGGAAATGGTGCAGCTGACCGCTAGACCAGAAGATCCATGACTGGTGACCGTCAAAGCGGAGGCAGCTCCGGACCCCAGACTGCTGCAAGAAGGGTGACAGATATTGGAACGCATGAGGACGGAGCTCTCAGAACTTACCCAACAGCAGGTACCTAAGGTGGAAGCCTTATTGGGGAAATATCGGGAGGCGTTCGCCAGAGACGAAGACGACTTTGGACGTACCTCGGCCATCACCCACGAGATACCCACCTGGGATGTGTGGCCCCAATCCGGGAACGGTACCGCCAAATACCCCCACAGATGTACCAGGAGGTAAAGGGAATGCTGTCACATATGTTGAAGAAGGGAGTCATACGTGAGAGTCAGAGCCCATGGGCTGCCCCTATAGTCTTGGTGAGGAAGAAGGACGGGTCCTTGCGGTTCTGTGTGGACTATCGCCGGCTCAATGCTTGCACTGTGCGGGACTCATACCCACTGCCCAGGATAGAGGAGACCCTGTTGGCACTAGGGAATGCCAGGTATTTCTCCACGTTAGACTTGGCTACTGGCAGGTGCCCATGTCCGAGCGAGACCGAGCCAAGACCGCTTTCATCCTTCCGATGGGACTGTATGAGTTCGACCGGATGCCCTTTGGCCTAGCCAAGCCCCTGGAACGTTTCAGCAACTCATGGAGAGATGTCTGGGAGACTTGAACTTTGAAGCCACTTTGATTTACTTGGATGATATCATCGTCTTTGCCCCCTCCTTTGAGGAGCATCTGCAGAGACTGGGGCAAGTTCTGAGTCGGCTACAGAAGTACGCTTGAAAGTGAAACCCCAGAAATGTCACCTCTTCTGGACTGAGATTGAATTCTTGGGGCACATTGTCTCTGCTGAGGGGCTGAGGCCTTCCCAGGAGAAGATCGCTGCGGTACAAGAATGGCCAACTCCAAAAACTGTGAAGGATGTGCATGCGTTCCTGGGACTCACAGGATACTTCAGATGCTTCGTAAAAGACTTTGCTCGCCTTGCTAATCCACTCCAGGAGTTGTTGAGGGGAGTGCCCTCTTGCGCCAAAAACAGGAACATACAGTGGGGGAAACGTCAGGAAGAGGCATTCTTAGCTCTGAAGAAGGCTCTGGAATACGCCAACTTCATGCAGTCGTTCATCTTGCACACTGATGGGAGCCTGCAGGGCCTCGGGGCAGTACTATCGCAGATGCAGGAGGGAAAAGAGCGCGTCATCGCATACGCCAGTCGGTCTTTGCATGACTCGGAAAGGAATCCAGAAAACTACAGCTGGAGTTGTTGGCGCTGGTGTGGGCAATGACTGAGAAGTTCGCGGAATATCTGGCTGGCTCAGAAGTTCATGTACACACCGATAACAATCCGCTGGCCCATCTCGAGACTGCCAAGTTAGGGGCCCTAGAACAACGTTGGGTAGCCCGAATGGCCAAGTTTCGATACAGAATTTTGTATAAAAGAGGAGCCGAGAATGTTCATGCAGATGCCCTCTCTCGAGTGAACTATCGCAAATCAACACCCAGCCAGGATGAAGAACTGGAGGATGTGGAAGTTCCAGGTTTTGGAGAGACTGCCAGGACGGTGGCAGCGGCGTGGGAAATTGAACAGGAAGAGGCCTGTGTGAGCAGCCCCGCGACGAGTGGGTCCGAGTGCAGCAAGAAGATTAGGAACTAGCTCAGTTGAGGCGGTGGGTCGTGTCTGAACAAATGCCCAATCGGCACGAGAGGAGGTCCATGTCATCTGTAGTGCTGAAGATGTTACGCCAGTGGGAGAGGCTCAAGTTGCAGGATGGTATCCTGTACCGGAAGGTATTCCTGCAAACAGAACTCAGTCCTGTATGACAGACGGTTATTTCCTCATCCCTGATAGATCAGGTGGCTAAAGAAGCGCATGAGAAAGGAGCACACTTTGGGCCGGAAAAAACTTTCCAGTGGTTGCAGCGCCTATTTTATCATCCCCATCTTGCGCCAAAAACAGGAACATACAGTGGGGGAAACGTCAGGAAGAGGCATTCTTAGCTCTGAAGAAGGCTCTGATGGAGGCCCTTGTGCTGGCCTACGCCAACTTCATGCAGTCGTTCATCTTGCACACTGATGGGATCCTGCAGGGCCTCGGGGCAGTACTATCGCAGATGCAGGAGGGAAAAGAGCGCGTCATCGCATACGCCAGTCGGTCTTTGCATGACTCGGAAAGGAATCCAGAAAACTACAGCTGGAGTTGTTGGCGCTGGTGTGGGCAATGACTGAGAAGTTCGCGGAATATCTGGCTGGCTCAGAAGTTCATGTACACACCGATAACAATCCGCTGGCCCATCTCGAGACTGCCAAGTTAGGGGCCCTAGAACAACGTTGGGTAGCCCGAATGGCCAAGTTTCGATACAGAATTTTGTATAAAAGAGGAGCCGAGAATGTTCATGCAGATGCCCTCTCTCGAGTGAACTATCGCAAATCAACACCCAGCCAGGATGAAGAACTGGAGGATGTGGAAGTTCCAGGTTTTGGAGAGACTGCCAGGACGGTGGCAGCGGCGTGGGAAATTGAACAGGAAGAGGCCTGTGTGAGCAGCCCCGCGACGAGTGGGTCCGAGTGCAGCAAGAAGATTAGGAACTAGCTCAGTTGAGGCGGTGGGTCGTGTCTGAACAAATGCCCAATCGGCATGAGAGGAGGTCCATGTCATCTGTAGTGCTGAAGATGTTACGCCAGTGGGAGAGGCTCAAGTTGCAGGATGGTATCCTGTACCGGAAGGTATTCCTGCAAACAGAACTCGGTCCTGTATGACAGACGGTTATTTCCTCATCCCTGATAGATCAGGTGGCTAAAGAAGCGCATGAGAAAGGAGCACACTTTGGGCCGGAAAAAACTTTCCAGTGGTTGCAGCGCCTATTTTATCATCCCCATCTGAGGAACATTGTGGAAAAAGTATGCCAGCAATGCAGGAGTTGTGAGCTGGTCAAACCACCAGAACAACGAGCTCCCACAGAGACAGTGAGGTCTTCTAACCCCATGGACCTCCTGGCCATAGATTACTTGACAATTGGACCAGCGCACCAAGGCTATGAGCATTGTTTAGTGATGATGGACCACTTTACTAAATTTGCCGTCGTGACGCCCACACGGGACCAGACTGCCGAGTCTGCTGCTCACGCAATCTGCAAGCACTTCATACAGGTGTACGGGTGTCCTAAGCGCATCCATTCTGATCAGGGGGCCTGCTTCCTCGGAAGAGTGATGGAGGAGTTGCATCAGCTGTACAAGATTGAGAAGTCATGGACTACCCCTTACCATCCACAGGGGAACGGGGCTGGTGAAAGATTTAACCGCACTCTGATTCAAATGCTGAGGACACTGGAAGAGGACCAGAAGGCGAGGTGGACTGAGTCCCACCCCCTGAATTGGTGTGTGCGTATAACAATCGTAAACACAGCACCACCGGATTCACTCCCTACTCTTTGTTCTTCGGCTGATCTGGGGAGGGCCTGGCAGAGCTGGAGCTGAGGAGAACTACCGGACGGGGGTGTACTCCTGGGTTCAAGAACACCGTTGTCGGCTGCGGACCATTCAACAGCTAGTGCAGAACCGTCTACAATTATTGGAACACCCCCAGGTAGCTCCTCAAAGGGGGACAGCCCTGCGGCATGGAGATTGAGTCTTAGTGAGGGAAAAGCGCCCACACAACAAATTGGGGTACCGGTGGGAGAATAGGCCGTACCGAGTGAAGCGGCGGCTCGGCAATGGGAGTCCCGTTAATGAGGTTCAGCCCGAAATGGAAGAGGGGACCCCCATTCGCACACTGCACAGGAATATGTTGCGTCCATGTTTGTCTCGAGAACCTGAATCGGTTGAATTGGCCCCAGCACCCTCACCGGCTGCGCCAGTGATCAATGTTGATGTGGAAGATGAGGAAGACTCCCAATTTCTCCCAGGGAACACGGAAACAGAGCTGGTGCCTGGAATTACCAACGTATCAGAGGAGACCTCGACCCCCACTCCTCCTACAGCAGTTGACATCACCGCCCCTGCTGATTTGAGACGCTCTGACCGTTCCACGGCTGGTGTACCCCCCGTTTGCTACAATCAGGACAAGTTCATCTGGCAGCAGATTGTGCAAGGATTGGAAGATTGCCAACAGGAACTTTGGGAACTCTCGCCCATGGAATGAGGAGGAAAAAGAGGAGGGAATGTAAGGGGGTTACCTTCTCTGCTCCGTGCCTGGAACCACTTAGCTGTGCAGCAGGTTTCCCTGGGGGCAGACTTAGAGACCGGGACAGGAAGGAAGCCGGGCTGAGAGAGGAAAAAGGCGCGCGTTCCAGGGCTATAGCGGTGGGTACTGGAGAGAGCAGCATGTGCAGTGGAGAGAGCAGTGGGCGCAGCAGGGAGAGCAGCGGATACAGCGGACAGAACAGCACGCAACTGCGCTCCGGGGAAGAGAGAGCTCCCGGTTGGAGGACTGAGACAGGGAGATTGTCCAGAAAGACTGCATCTTGTGAGTACGGGAAAGCGGACTCTGCTGTGACTGGAGAGGTGCGCCCTGACGCCCGTGCAGAGACAGTGACCAGTGCAGAGACAGTGACCCATGCAGAGACAGTGACCCATAGTACCCACGGTATTAGTGCAGAGCCTCTGATTCCTGTTGGGAGACCCTATAATAGACTGTGCATCATTCTCCCGGGATAGGCTGCACTGTTGAAGAAAAAGACTCAGAGCACAGGAGACCCCGTTTGCCTAGCATCCCCTCTGATCACCACAGTAACCCCTTAAACCCCAGGTTGCGGGTTCCTAGAGACTACACAGCCCACGGATAACAGAGGGACGACAAGTGCCGCTGTTTCTCGGTGCCTACGTTGGAGAAGACGACCCTACAAGCAAGTCCTCATAAGACTGACAAGTGTTTTCCCAAGAGATTCCTTTTACTACTGTTATACTGTTTTACTGTCTGGGAACTTATACTGCTTCCCATATATTTTGCACCATTATTTTATCAGTTTATATTCTACTGTTTTCTCTCTGCGAGGAGAATATTGACCCTGTTAATAAACCCCCTCAACAGTTGGTCTGTCTGTTCCGTGGTGACATACTCTACCCTGCACTCTATTACACAAGGGTTAACAAGTTTATTAACAGGGGAATACTCCATGCAGGGAGGAAAAGGGTTAAACGGGATAAAACAGTTTAGATGGCAAAGGATATCGTAAGTAGAAGAACGACGGTTCAGATAACGGCAGTTCTTGTGAAGCACTTGTGTGAGGATTTTCCCCAACTGTAACTCCTGCTGACAACTCAATGGCGCCGGCAAAGACTGGTGCGGTGTCTTTTCCCTGAAGGTCCTGTGGGCATCAATGCCACGTCTTCTGGCGGGATCGGTCGGTTTCCGGTACCTTCCGCTGAGCCTAGTCCATATGCTACAGTGGCTGATAAGGGCGCGGGCCACAGTCCTGTACAAGCCCAACATGGCTCTGCAACTATAATCACTAATGAAGTCAGGTCACAAGTCTCAGGGCAATTATTAGCTGGCAACGTCAGGGTGTAGATAACCATCATGCACGCAGTCTCTTTTAGGCGGCACACGTGCGGTACTCACGGGCCCTTGTTTTATGGTGGTCACCGACAGGGCCGAAATCAGAGCATTACTGCCCTGACTGGCATATGGGGCTCTTATCTGCTCACCGGGCTCCCCCTACAGGCGCTGCGGCACACTATTGACGTGTGGGCCCGCGCCCGCACGTCAATAGTTAACAGCCGCCAGCCAATCAGAGGCTGGCAGCTGACTTCAGCGCAGCGCACACTTTGCCGGCATCTGATGTCATTGTCAGCCGCCGGCGAGTGCGCGCTTCACCTGCGTGGAGGGAGTGAACTTCGTCCGCCGCAGGAGCGCGACCAGGTAAGAACTCGTGGTTTTTTTTTTTACAGTGGCGATCCAGGGGGCCCCGGGGCAGAATGCTGGACACGCTGGAGCAGAGATGCTGGACAAGCTGGGGCAGAGATGCTGGACACATTGGGGGCAGAGATGCTGGACATTGGGAGCAGAGATGCTGGACACATTGGGGGCAGAGATGCTGGACACACTGGGGGCAGAGATGCTGGATATTGGGGGCAGAGATGCTGGACACACTGGGGGCAGAAATGCTGGACACACTGGGGGCAGAGATGCTGGACACATTGGGCAGAGATGCTGGACACACTGGGGTAGAGACGCTGGACACACTGGGGGCAGAGATGCTGTACATTGGGGGAGGAAATGCTGGACACACTGGGGCAGAGATGCTGGACACACTGGGGCAGAGATGCTGGACAAACTGGGGCAGAGATGCTGGACACACAGGCAGAAATGCTGGACACACTGGGGCAGAGATGCTGGACACACTGGGGGCAGAGATGCTGGATATTGGAGGCAGAGATGCTGGACATTGGGGCAGAGATGCTGGACACACTGGGGGCAGAAATGCTGGACACACTGGGGCAGAGATGCTGGACATACTGGGGCAGAAATGCTGGACACACTGGGGCAGAGATGCTGGACACACTGGGGCAGAAATGCTGGACACACTGGGGCAGAGATGCTGGACACACTGGGGGGCAGATATGCTGGATATTGAGGGCAGAGATGCTGGACACACTGGGGCAGAAATGCTGGACACACTGGGGCAGAGATGCTGGACACACGGGGCAGAATGATGGAGACACTGGGGGCAGAAATGCTGGAGACACTGGGGGCAGAAATGCCGGAGACACTGGGGGCAGAAATGCTGGAGACACTGGGGGCAGAAATGCCGGAGACACTGGGGGCAGAAATGCTGGAGACACTGGGGGCAGAATGGAGATACGGGCATGATTGGAGACACGGGGCAGAATGAAAGACATGGGGGCATGATTGGAGACACTGGGGGCAGGACTGGAGACAGATTGTGCAGGATCATGGGGCAGGATAGATACGATGGAGACAGATGGGGCAGGATGGGGAGATCATATGGGGCAGGATGGGGAGGTCATATGGGGCGATCATATGGGGCAGGATGGGGAGATCATATGGGGCAGGATGGGGAGATCATATGGGGCAGAATGGATACTCATGGGGAAGGATGCGAGAACATATGGCTGGAGCCAGGAATGAGACACACAGGGGCCAGGATGGGGGATATTATTACTATAGGGGCTAATTAAGGGATATTATTACTGCAGTGATGTATTTATTTTATTTTTTGTGTATACTGTTTTAAATGGGGGGGTGGTCCTGTTACTGTGTAGAGTGATACTATGTCGCCTTTTTTTCTTCATGTGGCGTAATGTAGAAGTTGGGAAAAATTAAGTAATGTGTTCTACAAGCGGAGTTCGAGATAACTGTGTTATTTCCTGCAGAGACAAGTCCTGGCTGGTAGAAGTGCTGGCGGTCTGTGCTGGATGAAAGTTGAAAGATGAAGGACTTCACCTAGAGACGTCACTGGTGAGTCAGTGTGTTACTTATACACTGACACTATACACTGTATACTATATACAGAGATCCTGTGTATAATGTCACCAGTCATCACTGTATTACCTGTACACAGACACTGCATACTAAGTACAGATGTCCTGTGTATAATGGCACTTATGGTGATGGTATTATGTTTTTTTTATTACTGATCAGTATTGTAGTATTCGGTCACTTTGTGGTGGTAATATGTGGTCTGGTCATGGTGCGGTGGTATTTGTCTCTTGTATGTGCTATTTGGTCACTATGTGGTAATAATATGGTGCCTGGTCATGGTGTTGTGGTATTTGCTCCTTGTATGTGATGTTATTCGATCACTGTGGCGGTAATATGTGGTCTTGACATGATGTAGCGGTATTTGTTCCTTGTATGTGATATTATTGTTCATTTTAAAAATGTAAAAATAAATAAAAATATATCTAAATTGTATTGCTTATTTTAACAAATATTTAATAGGTTACAGCAGAGTAGGGCCCGGCCAAAAGTGTCTACCGTGTTATGGTGGCTGTTGTGAATTTGGTTTCTGGGCTCCCCCGGTGGTCACTGGTGGTACTGAACGTGGGTTTGTCATCTCCTCTGTTCACCTGTTTCCATCAGGATGTGGGAGTTTCTATTTAGCCTTGCTCCTCAGTCATTTCTATGCCGGCCAACAATGTTACCAGAAGCATTTCTGTTGCATGTTCCTGCTCCTAGACTACTTTCGGCTAAGTTGGATTTTTGTCCTAAGTTTGTTTGCATTTTTGTTCCAGTTCTCTGTGTTTGAATATTTCTGAGACTGGAAGCTCTTGTGAACTGAAATTGCCACTCTGGTGTCATGAGTTGATATTAGAGTTCTAAAGTAATTTCAGGATGGAATTTTGAATAGGGTTTTCAGCTGGCCGTGAAGTCCCCTTTTCTGTCTTCCTTCTATCTAGTAAGCGGACCTCAATTTTGCTAAACCTATTTTCATACTTCGTATGTCATTTTCCTCTTATATCACCGACAATATTTGTGGGGGCTACTGTCCGCCTTTTGGGGAAAATTTCTCTAGAGGTGAGCCAGGTCTGTATTTTCCTCTGCTAGGGTCAGTCAGTTCTCCGGCTGGCGCTGGGCGTCTAGGGATAAAACGTAGGCACGCTACCCGGCCACTTTCAGTTGTGGTGATAGGTTTAGCTCACGGTCAGCTCGAGTTCCCATCTTCCAAGAGCTAGTCCTTTTGTATGCTCAACTATGTTCTCTGTGTGTTGAGAACCATGATAGTTTGGCCGGCCAAGGGTTAAAATAATTGGCTGAAGAAAGGAGAGAATTAGAAGTCTGCAGAGAATTTTTTTTTTTTTTTCCTGAGTTTGCTTCTCTGCTTATACTGCAGCCTTCGTCTCTCTCTCCTTCTAATCCTTGAATGGCTCTGATCTCACCTGATTAAAATGGATCCTCAGAGTTTAGCTACTGGTTTGAGTAATCTCGCTAATAAGGTTCAAAGTTTACAGGATTTTGTTATTCATGCTCCAATATCTGAACCTAGAATCCCTTTACCTGAATATTTCTCCGGGGATAGATCTCGCTTTCAGAATTTCAAACATAATTGTAAATTGTTTTTGTCTCTGAGATCTCGCTCCGCTGGAGATCCTGCACAGCAGGTCAGGATTGTAATTTCCTTACTCCGGGGCGACCCTCAGGATTGGGCATTTGCTTTGGCACCAGGGGATCCTGCGTTGCTCAATGTGGATGCGTTTTTTCTAGCTTTGGGGTTGCTTTATGAGGAACCCCATTTAGAGAGTCAGGCTGAAAAAGCCTTGATGGCCCTGTCCCAGGGTACAGATGAGGCGGAAATATACTGCCAAAAATTTCGTAAGTGGTCTGTGCTTACTCAGTGGAATGAGTGCGCCCTGGCGGCGATTTTCAGAGAGGGTCTCTCTGATGCCATTAAGGATGTTATGGTGGGGTTCCCTGTGCCTGCAGGTCTGAATGAGTCCATGACAATGGCTATTCAGATTGATCGGCGTTTGCGGGAGCGCAAACCTGTGCACCATTTGGCGGTGTCTACTGAGAAGGCGCCAGAGAATATGCAATGTGATAGAATTCTGTCTAGAAGCGAACGGCAGAACTTTAGGCGAAAAAATGGGTTATGCTTCTATTGTGGTGATGCAACTCATGTTATATCAGCATGCTCTAAACGTACAAAGAAGGTTGATAAGTCTGTTTCAATCAGCACTTTACAGTCTAAGTTTATTCTATCTGTGACCCTGATTTGCTCTTTATCGTCAATTACCGCGGACGCTTATGTCGACTCTGGCGCCGCTTTGAGTCTTATGGATTGGTCCTTTGCCAAATGCTGTGGTTATGATTTAGAGCCTTTGGAAGTTCCTATACCTCTGAAGGGTATTGACTCCACGCCATTGGCTAGTAATAAACCACAATACTGGACACAAGTGACTATGCGTATTAATCCGGATCACCAGGAGATTATTCGCTTTCTTGTATTGTATAATCTACATGATGTTTTGGTGCTTGGATTGCCATGGCTGCAATCTCATAACCCAGTCCTCGACTGGAAAGCAATGTCTGTGTTAAGCTGGGGATGTCAGGGGACTCATGGGGACGTACCTTTGGTTGCCATTTCGTCATCTGTTCCCTCTGAGATTCCGGAATTCTTATCTGATTATCGTGACGTTTTTGAGGAACCTAAACTTGGTTCACTGCCTCCGCACAGAGATTGCGATTGTACAATAGATCTGATTCCGGGCAGTAAGTTTCCAAAAGGTCGTTTATTTAATCTGTCTGTGCCTGAACATGCTGCTATGCGTGAATATATTAAGGAGGCCTTTCGGGAGCTTAAGCGCCGCTTTTCTTCCGCCCCTGTATTGCGTCAGCCTGATGTTACTCTTCCTTTTCAGGTTGAGGTCGACGCTTCAGAAATTGGAGCTGGGGCGGTTTTGTCGCAGAAAAGTTCCGACTGCTCCGTGATGAGACCTTGCGCGTTCTTTTCTCGTAAATTTTCGCCCGCGGAGCGAAATTATGATATTGGTAATCGTGAACTCTTAGCTATGAAGTGGGCTTTTGAGGAATGGCGTCATTGGCTTGAGGGGGCTAGACATCAGGTGGTGGTATTGACCGACCACAAGAATTTGATTTATCTTGAGTCTGCCAGGCGCCTGAATCCTAGACAGGCGCGCTGGTCGTTATTTTTCTCTCGGTTTAATTTTGTGGTTTCATACCTACCAGGTTCTAAAAATGTGAAGGCGGATGCCCTTTCTAGGAGTTTTGAGCCTGATTCTCCTGGTAATTCTGAACCTACGGGTATCCTTAAGGAGGGAGTGATTTTATCTGCTGTTTCCCCAGACCTGCGACGGGCCTTGCAGGAGTTTCAGGCGGATAGACCTGATCGTTGCCCGCCTGGTAGAATGTTTGTTCCTGATGATTGGACCAGTAGAGTCATCTCGGAGGTCCATTCTTCTGCGTTGGCAGGGCATCCTGGAATCATTGGTACCAGGGAGTTGGTGGCTAGGTCCTTCTGGTGGCCTTCCCTGTCACGAGATGTGCGGGGTTTGTGCAGTCTTGTGATGTTTGTGCTCGGGCCAAGCCTTGTTGTTCTCGGGCTAGTGGATTGTTGTTGCCCTTGCCTATTCCGAAGAGGCCTTGGACTCACATCTCGATGGATTTTATTTCTGATCTCCCTGTTTCTCAGAAGATGTCTGTCATCTGGGTGGTGTGTGACCGTTTCTCTAAGATGGTCCATTTGGTTCCCTTGCCTAAGTTGCCTTCCTCATCCGAGTTGGTTCCTCTGTTTTTTCAAAATGTGGTTCGCTTGCATGGTATTCCGGAGAATATCGTTTCTGACAGGGGGACCCAATTCGTGTCTAGATTTTGGCGAGCGTTCTGCGCTAGGATGGGCATTGATTTGTCTTTTTCGTCTGCTTTCCATCCTCAGACTAATGGCCAGACCGAGCGAACTAATCAGACCTTGGAGACTTATTTGAGGTGTTTTGTCTCTGCGGATCAGGATGATTGGGTTGCCTTCTTGCCCTTGGCGGAGTTTGCCCTTAATAATCGGGCTAGTTCTGCCACTTTGGTTTCTCCTTTCTTCTGTAATTCGGGGTTTCATCCTCGTTTCTCTTCCGGTCAGGTGGAGCCTTCGGATTGTCCTGGAGTGGATGCTGTGGTGGAGAGGTTGCATCAGATTTGGGGGCAGGTGGTGAACAATTTGAAGTTGTCCCAGGAGAAGACTCAGCATTTTGCCAACCGCCGTCGTCGTGTTGGTCCTCGTCTTTGTGTTGGGGATTTGGTGTGGTTATCTTCTCGGTTTGTCCCTATGAAGGTTTCTTCTCCTAAGTTTAAGCCTCGGTTCATCGGCCCGTACAAGATATTGGAGATTCTTAACCCTGTGTCCTTTTGTTTGGACCTCCCTGCATCTTTTTCTATTCATAATGTCTTCCATCGGTCATTGTTGCGCAGGTATGAGGTACCTGTTGTGCCTTCCGTTGAGCCTCCTGCTCCGGTGTTGGTTGAGGGTGAGTTGGAGTACGTTGTGGAGAAGATCTTGGACTCCCGTGTTTCCAGACGGAGACTTCAGTATTTGGTCAAGTGGAAGGGCTACGGTCAGGAGGATAATTCTTGGGTGACAGCCTCTGATGTTCATGCCTCCGATTTGGTCCGTGCCTTTCATAGGGCTCATCCTGATCGCCCTGGTGGTTCTGGTGAGGGTTCGGTGCCCCCTCCTTGAGGGGGGGGGTACTGTTGTGAATTTGGTTTCTGGGCTCCCCTGGTGGTCACTGGTGGTACTGAACGTGGGTTTGTCATCTCCTCTGTTCACCTGTTTCCATCAGGATGTGGGAGTTTCTATTTAGCCTTGCTCCTCAGTCATTTCTATGCCGGCCAACAATGTTACCAGAAGCATTTCTGTTGCATGTTCCTGCTCCTAGACTACTTTCGGCTAAGTTGGATTTTTGTCCTAAGTTTGTTTGCATTTTTGTTCCAGTTCTCTGTGTTTGAATATTTCTGAGACTGGAAGCTCTTGTGAACTGAAATTGCCACTCTGGTGTCATGAGTTGATATTAGAGTTCTAAAGTAATTTCAGGATGGAATTTTGAATAGGGTTTTCAGCTGGCCGTGAAGTCCCCTTTTCTGTCTTCCCTCTATCTAGTAAGCGGACCTCAATTTTGCTAAACCTATTTTCATACTTCGTATGTCATTTTCCTCTTATATCACCGACAATATTTGTGGGGGCTACTGTCCGCCTTTTGGGGAAAATTTCTCGAAAAATTTGCCAGTATGGGGCCACGAAATTTCTAGTGGCGGCCCTGGTCACCGGGAACACACTGCACGTCTCTCCCTCTCTGGTCCCCACTGTTGGTGGCAGACGACAGCGGACGCTGATCTGAGCGACACTGGTGCTCCCAGCACGGAGCACTCTTTCTCTAGCTTCTACAGCAGGCCTGGCCCTTCTTTCTGCTCTGTGTGCATGGCTCGACTCTGCAGGTGACGAAGGCCCTCTCCGAGCTTTGAACCCATCATAGTGTGTATAGGGGAGCTGTGTGCTTGCTGTGGGGCAATCATACTGTCATACCTCCCAACTTTTGAAGAAGGCAAAGAGGGACAAAGGTAGTGGCGTGCACTGCATGTGTGGCAAATTTTAGGCCATGCCCCTGACCACACCCATTTCACAACTAGTCACACCCATATCCACGCCCCAATCACACCCATTTAGCACTGCTGATCACACTGTTTCATAAACAATAATTATAAACAGAAAAAAACATGGCCACACAGTGCTCCATACTGTATAATGGCCACACATGATGCTCAATATTTTATAATAGCCACACAGTGCTCCATACTGTATAATGGCCACACAGTGCTCCATACTGTATAATGGCCCCACATGATGCTGCATACAGTATAATGGCCACACATGATGCTCCATACTGTATAATGGCCACACAGTGCTCCATGCTGTATAATGGCCACACATGATGCTCAATACTGTATAATGGTCACACAGTGCTCCATACTGTATAATGGCCCCACATGATGCTGCATACTGTATAATGGCCACACATGATGCATAATGGCCACACAGTGCTCCATACTGTATAATGGCCACACATGATGCTCAATATTTTATAATAGCCACACAGTGCTCCATATTGTATAATGGGGCCACACAGTGCTCCATACTGTATAATAACCCCACATGATGCTGCGTACAGTATAATGGCCACACATGATGCTCCATACTGTATAATGGCCACACAGCGCTCCATGCTGTATAATGGCCTCACATGATGCTCAATACTGAATAATGGCCACACAGTGCTCCATACTGTATAATGGCCCCACATGATGCTCCATACTGTATAATGGCCTCACATGATGTTCAATACTGTATAATGGCCACACAGTGCTCCATACTGTATAATGGCCCTGCATGATGCTCCATACTGTATAATGGCCACACATGAAGCTCAATACTGTATAATGGCCACACAGTGCTCCATACTGTATAATGGCCACACATGATGCTCAATACTGTACAATAGCCACACAGTGCTCCATACTGTATAATGGCCACACATGATGCTCAATACTGTATGATGGGCACACAGTGCTCCATACTGTTTATTAGGCCCCACATGATGCTCCACACTGTATAATGGCCTCACAGTGCTCCATAATGTATAATGGCCTCACATGATGCTCAATACTGTATAATGGCCACACCATGCTCCATACTGTATAATGGCCACACATGATGATCAATACTGTATAATGGCCACACAGTGCTCCATACTGTATAATGGCCTCACATGATGCTCCATACTGTATAATGGCCACACAGTGCTCCATACTGTATAATGAATGGCCTCACATGATGATCGATACTGTATAATGGCCACACAGTGCTCCATACTGTATAATGGCCTCACATGATGCTCCATCCTGTATAATGGCCACACAGTGCTCCATACTGTATAATGGCCACACATGATGATCCATACTGTATAATGGCTACACAGTGCTCAATACTCTATAATGGCCTCACATGATGCTCAATACTGTATAATGGCCTCACATGATGCTCAATACTGTATAATGGCCACATAGTGCTCCATACTGTATAATTGCCTTACATGATGCTCCATACTGTATAATGGCCACACAGTGCTCCATACTGTATAATGGCCTCATATGATTCTCAATACTGTATAATGACCACACAGTGTTCCATACTGTATAATGGCCTCACATGATGCTCAATACGGTATAATGGCCACACCGTGCTCCATACTGTAAAATGGCCACACATGATGAACATTACTGAATAATGGCCACACATGATGCTGCGTACAGTATAATGGCCACATATGATGCTCCTTACTGTATAATGGCCACACAGTGCTCCATACTGTATAATGTCCTCACATGATGCTCAATACTGTATAATGGCCACACAGTGCTTCATACTGTATAATGGCCTCAAATGATGTTCCATACTGTATAATGGCCACACAGTGCTCCATAATGTATAATAGGCCCCACATGATGCTCCACACTGTATAATGGCCACACAGTGCTCCATAATGTATAATGGCCTCACATGATGCTCAATACTGTATAATGGCCACACCGTGCTCCATACTGTATAATGGACACACATGATGATCAATACTGTATAATGGCCACACAGTGCTCCATACTGTATAATGGCCTCACATGATGCTCCATACTGTATAATGGCCTCACATGATGATCAATACTGTATAATGGCCACACAGTGCTCCATACTGTATAATGGCCTCACATGATGCTCCCTACTGAATAATGGCCACACAGTGCTCCATATGGTATAATGGCCTCACATGATGCTCAATACTGTATAATGGCCACATGGTGCTCCATACTGTATAATGGCCACAGATGATGCTGTGTACAGTATAATGGCAACACATGAAGCTTCATACTGTATAATGGCCACATAGTGCTCCATACTTTATAATGGCCTCACATGATGCTTCATACTGTATAATGGCCACACAGTGCTCCTTACTGTATAATGGCCTCACATGATTCTCAATGCTGTATAATGGCCACACAGTGTTCCATACTGTATAATGGCCTCACATGATGCTCCATACTTTATAATGGCCACACAGTGCTCCATACTGTATAATGGCCTCACATGATGCTCCGTACTGTATAATGGCCACACATAATGCTCAATACTGTATAATGGCCACACAGTGCTCCATACTGTATAATGGCCACACATGACAATGCCAGTGTACAGTTGGGGCTGTAGAAGTGTCCCTGCAGCTCTGCTTACAATGCAGGAAAAGATTTCATCACCTGTCGCTGTCCACACTGCTGTCTCATAGATCCTGCACATTGCAGTGTAGCCCAGCTCTGCAAACTCTGCATGCACTCAGACAACACCACTATCTACTGGCTCCACTCCATAACTGCTGTAGTATATAAAGGATATATATATATATATATATATATATATATATATATATATATATATACTGTGCCTATGACTAACAGACTGCACTGGATTGCTTTAACTGCCGCCACTACTCCTGGTTATAATGCCTGGCCAGGGCCAGTTGCATGTAAAAACACACACGTACCTCAGAATGTCCTCTCTCCCTCTCTGAACCACCACCCTGGAAGAAGATACAGAGGGGGTGTGGCCTAATACAAGGGGGCATATCGGCTGCGTCTCCTGCTGGCTCTGCGGGAGAAGTAGAGTCCCGTGCGGGACTGCGGGGCACAGCCTCAAAATCGGGACAGTCCCGCAGTATGAGGGTTGGTTGGGAGCTATGATACTGTGTATATGGAAACTGTACAGGGGGGACTCAGGGGACATTATTAAATGTTAAATGGTTACTTATTGTTATAGTGGCACTCATGTTATTGTGACTGTCAAAGGGGCACACAGGAGGGCATTATTTCTGGGGCACTGTTTTCTAGGGCATTAATATTTCACAATATAGAGGACGAAAGGAGGCATTATATTGTGTGGTGGGCATTATTATGTTGGGCAATAAGAGGAGCGCTGTTTTTGTGTCACATCAGGTGCAGTAATAGGGACACAAACAGCAGCAGTGGCTCAGTATTGGGGTGACAGTAGGATGATGATTTTTTTTGCAGGTTGGGACTAGATGGATGCAATGCTGAAAAGGTACCGTCACATTAAGCGACGCTGCAGTGATATAGACAACGATGCCGATCGCTGCAGCGTCGCTGTTTGGTCGCTGGAGAGCTGTCACACAGACAGCTCTCCAGCGACCAACTATGCCGAAGTCCCCGGGTAACCAGGGTAAACATCGGGTTACTAAGCGCAGGGCCGCGCTTAGTAACCCGATGTTTACCCTGGTTACCAGTGTAAATGTAATAAAAAACAAATACTACATACTTACATTCCGGTGTCTGTCGCGTCCCCCGGCGTCCGCTTCCCTGCACTGTGTAAGCGCCGGCCCTAAAGCACAGCGGTGACGTCACCGCTGTGCTTTGCTTTACGGCCGGCCGGCGCTGACACAGTGCAGGAAGCTCTGAGCAGCAGCGCGGACGCCGGGGGACGTGACAGACATCAGAGGGTGAGTATGTACTGTTTTTTTTTTTACTTTTACAATGGTAACCAGGGTAAATATCGGGTTACTAAGCGCGGCCCTGCGCTTAGTAACCCGATATTTACCCTGGTTACCATTGTAAAACATTGCTGGCATCGTTGCTTTTGCTGTCAAACACGACGATACACGCCGATCTGACGACCAAATAAAGTTCTGGCCTTCTAGCTCCGACCAACGATATCACAGCAGGATCCAGATCGCTGCTGCGTGTCAAACACAACGATATCGCTATCCAGGACGCTGCAACGTCACGGATCGCTATCGTTATCGTTGGAAAGTTGGTCAGTGTGAAGGTACCTAAAATGGGAGAAGTCAAATGTGCCTTTGTTGTAAACTCTGCAGACGAGTCCTGGCTGGAAGGAATTGTCATGATGGTCTGGGAAAGATGGCATGTCATTCGAATGCATGCAGTCCCACGTTTTCCATGCACTCATAGACCTTCATGGATGAGTGCGATCCAATTTGCGGAGCCACTTGAAGTATGCTGTTTTTTTTTCCTCAGGTCAAGTCAGTATGAGAAAAAAACGCAGATCTGCACTGCCCCATAGAATAACACTGGTACAAGTATTATGCAATAAAACACAGCATAGCACTCGTCCCGTGCATACGCTCATGTGAGCGAGCCCTAGAAGACATTACATGACAGGAAGGGTTTTCAGCCTCTGGATGTAAACAAGATTGTTTCCATTCATAGGCTATGTGCACACGTTGCGGAATGGTGTACGAATTTTTCCACACTGTTTTTGCAAAATCCACAGGTAAACCGCACTGCGGATTACCTGCGGATTTGCCACGGATTTACCGCGTTTTTTGTGCGGGTTTTGTGCAGATTCCACCTGCGGATTTCTATTGAGGAGCAGGTGTAAACCTCTGCGGAATCCGCACAAAGAATTGACATGCTGCGGAAAAAACTCTGCGTTTCCGCTCGTTTTTTTTCTGCAGCATGTGCACTTCGGATTGTATTTTCCATACGTTTACATGGTACTGTACAACACATGGAAAACAGATGAAAATCCGCAACAAAATCCGCAATGTGTGCACATAGCCATAGACAGCAAGCAGAGATCATGAAAATGATGTGGATTTGGAACACAAAGTCTAATAAAAAGCTGGAGAACTTTTCCTTATAGATTTATTATAAAGCTTTACACATTTTTTGGTAACAATTTTCACAAATTACAGAAAAAGTGCAGTTTCGTGGGTTTTTTTCACTGATCCTGCAGTCTGCATGCAGATAAAGGGTTAAAACTGAGTGTTGATTGTGGAGATTGGAATGGTCTGTGGTTTATAAGAAGAAGGCAGGATGGCTCCTGCTGACAAAGCACTGCATATAAGACGGTCTTGTGTTGGTGGACATTAGAAACTGACTTTTTATAATAGGGAGGGAGAGATTTTGGGGGGAATCATGAATGAGCCGAGGCCCACTGAGCTTCACGGTAAAGTGAGGCTCATGGACATATTAAAGGAGTCTGGACAGCCGGTCAGCGAGGAGCAGGCCTGGGCCCTGTGCTACCAGTGCAGCCGTAAACTGCAGCAGATGATACAGAGAGATGGATATTTCCCAGCGCTGACTGGGACAAAGCACATCTACATTCACCACGACGGGGCCGTGTCTTTTGTGGACTCGACTGGTAAGTGAGGCGGAAAGTGAGGGGTTGTCGCTTCTATGCTTCCTTAAGGATGCAGATATATTTGAATCATATGGCGTAGGGAACCATAGATACCCTGACCTCGCCTTCTAAGTGAATGTGTGTTACAAGATGGCCGAACAATGGTGCAACTTTGAAACTTGTAGGCCCCAAATCAAAATCTCCAACAGGACCCCAGTTATCATGGGTATAGTACTGGTTTCCTTGTTGGGGGGGCAAAGGAATCTTTTTGTTATCTTCCCCCTCCCCTGCAACTGCTGTACATGAGCCCATATTCCCAATTATAAAGTGCCCCCTAGTGGTGACAATATTATTATGCACTCCAGAAGAAGATCGCTACATAATTATCAGCAGTCTGTATGCATTCTGCCCCTAAATTCTTCATCTTCTGGTTTCTAGATGCAAAGGACTCAAAACTGTCTGAGAAAAAGGTATGTCTTCTCTTAGAAATGCTGGTTCAGCAGACCGTATTGCATGTGATGGGATTATATATTCTGCATGGCAGACAGTGGTATACATGGGATTAGATGCAACAGCTCATCAGACTGTATCATATGATGGAATTAGATGCACTGCTCATTTGACAGGATCACACATGGTATGAGATATAGCAGTTTAATGGGGATAGATATAGCAGATCACCATACAGTATATGGAGATATATAATAATGTTATACTGAATGTGTTTAATAAAAAAAATGTGTATGTGTGAAGACTTGCACGCTGACATCCTCTGCCGGACTCTGGTCGCAGCTTGTATTGCGGTGGGACCCAACGGGTCTCTGCGTCGTAATAAACTTCAGCTGCACATATGTCATCTACAACACGTCCAGGTGACCTACAGGTGCTTCTCACAAAATTAGAATATCATCTTTGCAGGTTTTTTGTTAATTATTCTAATTTACTGAGATAATGACTTTTGGTCTTTCATTGGCTGTAAGCCATAATCATCATTAACAGAAATACTTGAAATTGATCACTGTTTGCAATGACTCTATATAATGGGTTTCACTTTTTGTATTGAAGAACTGAAATAAATTTAACTTTGATATTCTAATTTTGTCAGAAGCACCTGTATGTGCTGGTGTCGGCGTATGACATGATTCTATTAGATGCAGCAGTTCGGCAGACAGTATGGGACTTGGATACACTAGCAGCTCCACTTCCTGTACCCTGCAGGTTATAGAGCATCTCGGGAAGGCAGTGTACATGGCTCTGGACTGGGGTCTCAGCAGTGAGATGGAGCGTGTTTTGAGTAACTCCCTGGACAACCTTCTCTTGTATATGTTGGACTTTAACACTCCTAACAGCAACTCGCCCTCAGTAATGAAGCAGGCCTTCACCCTGAACAACATCATCAAGGTACTGCATCATCCACACAGGTGGGTGGGAAAGATGATGGTGGTGGAGATCCCCCTTAAATCGCCTTCTGTTATGATTTTTACCTGTGATTCCGGATGAGAATTATGCTTTAGGCCGGTTTCACACATCAGTCTCCGGTAAGTTTGGTGACAGTTTTCTCACGTACCGGAGACGGTTGCCACATGTGTGCCGCACGTAGTACACACACGGAGGACACTGATATCTCCGGTACCGGAAATATCAGAATGTGTGAAACCGGCCTTATATAGGTCAATAACCTTTTGCCATCTCAGACTTCCATTACAGGAAATCTAGAGCTGCTGTTGCTGTTGCTGATGCTGTTGCCGTTGTTGTTACAAAATTAACCCAGTCACCTCCCATCTTTGTATAGGAATGTGCCGAGAGACTGTTTGTTCCTTCCGAGGCTTCCACACACTACAAAGATGTGTGTCGCAACCAGTATAATGAATATAAGAAGATCCACAGCCTCCTGCAAACCATACAGATCGCCAAACAGGTGCCAACATCTCCACCAATGCCAGTTTCCAATTGTTGTGGCCAATGCATATTGGCCTCCGCGGCTTAATTTACTACTTTTCTGGTTACAGAGTTTGAAGAGACTGGAATCAAAAGATGAACTAGAAGATGAAATGCTTGTAAAGTATGATAACTGGGTATGAAATCGATACTTAATTTAAAAAAATATAACACACACACACGAACACACACACGAACCCATTCTACGCCCGGGTGGTGAGCATTTATATTGGTATATGGTCTGCATCCTGGTATGTGCTGCTACCATCTTGCGCCCTCATCCTGTTTTGTGCGCCTCCATTTTGTCATGTGCTACTCTCTTCCAGCATCCCCATGCTGTCATGTGCTCCCATCCTGCGCCCCAATCCTGTCATATGCAGTAAAAGTCACTGGTTTGCTGCGCTGACGTATATTCTATATATATATTCAGTATAAAAATGGTGCCCGGACTGCGCAGGTGCAGTTTCCGGCGCCACAATCCTCATCCCTGGATGCGTAACTCTGTGGGGTCCAGACTGCGCAGTCTATAAAGGCTTCGGACAGAGTGACGCTCCTAGCATTATATTATATTATAGATATATTCACACACAAACTATATATATACCGTGTATGTGTGTGTGTATATGTATATGTATGTGTATATATATATATATATATATATATATATATATATATATATATATATATATATATTTTATTATATTATGCTGCAAGAGCAGGAATGCTTTAAAAAATAAAAAAAATGGCTTATATTAACAAAATGCAAATTTGATGAACAAGAGACATAAATCTTAGGCTTGTGTAACTCCTTCTGTCTCTCATGTGATCCCAGACAGGCTGGATGATGTGAGATCAGGGCTTTGTTGGGCCATATCATCACTTCCAGGATTCCTTGTCCTCCTTTATGCTGACGATAGTTCTTCATGACATTGGGGTCTTTGCTCTGCTGCAGAATAAATTTGGAGCCAATCAGACGCCTCCCTGATATTACATGGTGGGTAAACTGCTGCCTGTTATCACCGTTGAGAACTGTAAAGAAAGTGGTTGGCCAAGAAAAATTGGTGCAGCAGATAAGATGCATTATGCTTACTTCCATTTGAAATCAGAAGATATCCAGCAGTACCTTCAAATAAGAACTAGAAGAAAAAGGTAGGATCCAGCTAAACCCACCTACTGTTTGGAGAAGTCTGTTCCGAAGTGGTCTTTATGGAATAATTACAGCCCAAAAGCATACCATTGATGTGGAAATGAGGCCAAGTCACTCAACTATACATGAAAACATAGGAAATCGGGTGCAGAAAAATGGCGGCAGGTGCTATGGACGGATGAGTCAACATGAAATATTTGTCTGTAACAGAAGTCATTTAAGTCCCTGACTGAGTGTCTACAGTAACAGTGAAGCATGGTGGAGGGTCACCTAAGTTTGGGGCTCCATTTCAGCAACGAGTTGGGGATTTGGTAAGGATGAATGGTGTCCTCAATGCTGAGAAATACAGGCAGGCCATCAAGTAATACCATCAGGGAGGCATCTGGCTCTAAATGTATTCTGCAACGACCCCCAAACATACAGCCAATGTCATTAAAAACAATCTTCAGTGAAAAGAACAAGGAATCCTGGAAGTGATGATATGGCCGCACAAAGGCCTGACCTCACATCATCCAGTCTGTCTGGGATTACATGAGGAGACAGAAGAATTTGGACAAGCGACATCCTTAGAAGATCTGTGGTTAGTTTTTTTTTTTTGTTTTTTTTTGGGGGGGGGGGGGGGGGGGGTTTGCACACCCCACGTAAAACTTTTACACTTGTCAGTATAGTAAATAACTTTTTTTTTTTTTTTTCCATATTCACTGAAGAATTGGATGTGGTTAATATATCACCTGACTTGCTTTGCTTCCCCCCCCCCCCTGCCTTATAGGGAGCCCTATGGAGTGATGTGATGAATGAGCTGAGTCTTGGAGTCAGTCTCCGCAGCATTGATCAGCGTTCCTACAATGCGCTACCCATAGTGTATACACTTACGCCATATGAGCTACTGATGGACGACATCCGCTCTAAGAGATATACCCTACGGCCGGTGAAGGTGATACTTTGCTTATCCTTACTGGGGTTAAATAATCTGATATATACTGTATATTAGTCACGTCTAAAACTGCATTCAAAATTGCCTTAAGTGTTAGTTGGAGTATGGTGCACTGCGATTTGTATTTCTTTTTACAACTTCACCCCGATATAAGTTTTCCTACAATGCATCATGATAGGACATGCTCTGCACAGATGGCAAACCAGCTGGGGGTGGGGGGCGGTAGTAGTTGCAAATAAATTTGCAGTTCTTTTAAAGCCGCTCTGGATGTGATCAAGTATAACTCAATTTTGACACTTATGTACTTTACAAAAAGTTTCCTATAGACAGCATCCTAAACATCAGCTCTTTTGTTGCAGGAATGTGATGTGAACAAGTCCAGCAGAAGTGAAGAAAATGTCATTTTAGACCTCATTCGCGCACACATGCTGAAACCGGTACAGCCTTCTCTATACATGATGTGACTGGTGGGATGACACAGTTGGTGACTGAGATTTTTTTTTTTTTTTCTCCACCAAGGCATCAGAAAGAAAGCTGAAAGAACGTTCCCAGGAAGAGCCGAGTCTGCACGATCTACTAATGTCAGAAATAAAATCTTCCAAGAATCTCAGATCCACCTCAGATGTGAAAAGAAGTTTAATACAAGGTGAGGAGTAATTCTGACATGTGTTTATGAGCTGGGAAGAAGTGTTCCTAATGGTGATATAGATTATATTTATTTATTTTTTTTTCCTTGTTTCTGCTACTCCATTTGAGACATGGCCCTCACCCCAGTGTATAAATCGGGTCATAGCCTAGTGAACATGGGCTTTAAGACACCACCCACATAACAGTTGTGGACCACACCCACTTGGCTAAAAAGGCTACACTTATTTACAGGGGAGATAACCCCCATCAAAAATGGAGGCACAGAATCAAAATAAGTCAGATGCATCAGAACAAGATAAAAATGACCTAATCTTAACTAGTGGCAAGTTGTAAAGCCTCTGTCGTCTCAGGTTGTCTCGTTCTTGCTATGATAAACTCCGCAATGCTATTTTATTTTTTTTTTCCACCTCCCTCTTTTAGATGAGGAATTTAAAATTTCAAGCAATGTGTGCTCAGTGCAGAGAGAATATTCCTTACACAGCTGTCGAATCGGGAGCAGGTGGAGTCTGCTGCATGGTGCCGACCCGCCGGACAATGGAGTTGATGTAATCTTATATTTGCTAATTAATGGTGATGATTGGGTTTAAAATGTGCAGGTTATGTAACGGAGGTAAAAAATACCTACCAGTTAATGGCTTATTTAATAGCTGGGTTTTTTTTTCTTTAGGGCAGAGTCGGCTGGCATCCTGAGTGTAGTTCTGAATCTTCATCTGAACACAAGCTTTCTGACCTGACATTGAGCAGCACCGGTAATTGAGGGGAATCTGGATGAGAATCACATAATTGCTGGTAAACTACAGATGGCATGAGCGCTCTGTTGGGAAGTTTCTGCAAAGACTAAGGCTTTTATAATGTGCATATTCACATGATTCCACTGTAAACCTACCTGTTATACAATTGGAAATGTCTGACTTGATAACTGGGTGTTACCAGCTAGGAATGTTTCTTTGCAGGGCTGCCACTAGGAATTTCGGGGCCCCATACTGGCAACATTTTCGGGGCCCCCTTAAGACTCCGCCCTGGCTCCACCCCACGAACTGTCCACAGCCCCCCCCCCTGCTGTCTCTTGGAAAAACTCCACTTCTCACCAATCACACATTAACAGTTCCCATCACCAGATCACACACACAGCCAGCAGATTTTGTTTTGGCCAAAAGGTTTTTTAATCTGCCACGATGACAAGGGAAACTCTTTTGGCCAGGCCCTACTCTAACTCATTAAATATTTGTTAAAATATGCAATTAAATTTAGGTATTTTTATTTATTTTTCAAATGGCCAATAATTCCACATACAAGGGACAAATACCACAATACCATGACCAGACACACTATTATCACCACAGTGACCTATAATACTATCTACAAGGAACAAATACTGCCACACCATGTGCAGACCACATATTACCACCACAGTGACCGAACAATATCACATACAAGCGACAAATACCACCGCAGCATGTACAGACCACATATTACCACCAGACAGTGACCGAATAATGGCACATACACGGAACAAATACCACCACACCATGACCAGACCACATATTACCACCACGTTTTGACTGAATAGTACAATACTGATCATTAATAAAAAAAAAATACTATCATCGGTGCCATTATACACAGGAGATCTGTACTTGGTATGCAGTGTCTGTACAGGGATCACCAGTGACATTATACACAGGAGCTCTGTATATAGGGTATGGTGTACATGTAATACAGTGATCACTAGTGACATTATACACAGGAGCTCTGTATATAGTGTACAGATAATATAGTGATCACCAGTGACATTATACACAGGAGCTCTGTATACAGTGTATGGTGTCAATGTAGAGGTAACATACTGACTCACCAGTGACGTCTCTAACTGAAGTCCTTCATCTTTGCATTTCTTTTTAATCCAGCGCAGACCGCCATCTCTACTTTCAGCCAGGACTTGTCTCTGCATAAAATAAGTTATCTAGAGCACCGCTTCCAGAGCACATTCCCCACTTTTTCCCTTTCTTCTACACTACACATCTGAATAGACGTTCACCCACCATTAATATATAATTGGTTATTATGCAACCCACCATTCCAAATATAAACTATAATCCACCACTGTGCCCCCCACTATCTGTACATAGCCACTTTCCCCATTTTATAAATTAATTAGCACCTGTACTCTTTCCCCAATTTATTTCCAGTCACTTAATTCTCAACGACCCCACTATGTGCCACCTGCTCTAACCCTTACCCCGATTCATTATACATGCCCCTTCTGCCTCAATTCATTGTCATGTCTTCTCTCTCCCACCCTCTATTCATTATCAACTGCTCTTCCCCACCCTCAAAATTCATTATTTGCTCTCCCAACCTTCAATACACCATTTGCTCTCCCTACCCCCACCTTCAATTCAATTGCTGTCCACCGTCCCTCACACTCACTTGATGTGCAGTCCCCATCACCCTCACATCATTTGCAGTCCACCTTACTTCATCATTTAGTCCCCTATCCCCCCTTCACTTCATCTGCAGTCCCCCTAACTTCATCATTTGCAGCCCCCTACCACTTCATCATGTGTAGTACCCCTTCAAACAAAATTCATTATCTGCAGTCTCCATCACTCCCACATCATTTGCAGTCCCCATCACACCACTTCATCATTTGCTGTCCCCATCATTTGCAATCCCCATCACCCCCACCTCATCACTTGCAGCCCCCTAACATTTCATCATGTGCAGTACCCACACAAACACACTTCATCATCTGCAGTCTCACTCCCCTCCACCTCACCCATTTAAAAAAACAAATGTTTTGTATACTTACCTCAGTCTTTCCCAGGGGGGCCACGAGTTTTCAGCAGTGAAGCAGCAGCTAGAATGTTTGGGCTGCTGAGAGGACCTGAAAGGAGCCCATACATTTTAGCTACAGCCGAGCAGGAGCTGCATAGCCGACTAGGTAAGACTGCCGTGCACAGCTCCAAAAAGGCTCCCGGGCCCCAGCGCTGACGTGTGCGCCGCAGTGCACAGTATTTTAGTGCACAATGGGGCCCGACCAGTAGAAGCACAACAGTGGGGCCCCTCTGTGTACTGCTGCTGACCGGGCCCCATACAGCAGTAAGGACAGTAATGCCCTGATGGCAGCCCTGTTTCTCTGCACACTTGCAATTCCCCAATTGGTAACGTCAGAGGTGCGTCCATACACCGCCAAGGAGAATAGTGACCCCAAGTTGTCTGTAAATTTCTAATATAAATGCCAGGACCATGGCAAAGCACACAAAAAAAGATATAGTTGGCATGTCATTGGAATGTGTTTTATTGGCACAAATCATATAGTAACATGGTTAGCAAGGCTGAAAAGACATCCAGTTCAGCCTATATTCTGTCAGAATCTGTCCGGACGGATTAATGACTCTTCCTTTTTTGAGCTGATTCTCAGTCCTTACTCCCTAGATCTGTCTTTTTTCCCCATGCTGACGTCCTCCCAGATGGACTTAAGGATGAACAGCATTTCAAACTGTCAGAAGCAGATGACATATTCTCACAGAAGGTCCAACTCCTATGAGGGCTCCTTCCAAGGCAGCAGCTGTAGCCAGGTGGGTGTTCAAGAAATAAAGTTCAAAATGTCTTTTGAGCGAGGATCACAGCCATATCCCTCCACGTACTTGCCTCCTGTGTGCCTCATTCACACCCATTTCATCTAGATGTGATTTGGTGCCCAGGCTCCATCACACAAAAAGCTTCTTGGCAACTCTACTTTCTGGGAATTTTTGCTAAAGGTACCGTTACACTAAACGATTTACCAACGATCAAGACCAGCGAATCGACCTGGCCGTGATCGTTGGTAAGTCGTGTGGTCGCTGGGGAGCTGTCACACAGACAGCTCTCTCCAGCGACCAACGATCAGGGGAACGACTTCGGCATCGTTGAAACTGTCTTCAATGATGCCGAAGTTCCCCTGCAGCACCCGGGTAACCAGGGTAAACATCGGGTTACTAAGTGCAGGGCCGCGCTTAGTAACCGGATATTTACCCTGGTTACTATTGTAAAAGTAAAAACAAAAACTAAATACTCACATTCTGATGTCTGTCACGCCCCCGCCGGCGTCCACAGGGTTAAGACTGCTTTCGGCAGGAGCGCTTGCTAATGGTGCGCTGCTGCCGAGAGCTTCCTGCACTGAATGTGTCAGCGCCAGCAGTAACAGCGGTGACGTCACCGCTGTGCTCTGCTTTACGGCTGGCGCTGACACATTCAGTGCAGGGAAGCTCTCGGCAGCAGGGCGTGCATTAGCAAGCGCTCCTGCCGAAAGCAGTTTTAACCCTGTGGACGCCGGGGGACGTGACAGACATCAGAATGTGAGTATGTAGTGTGTTTTTTTTTTTTTTTTTTTTTAACTTTTACAATGGTAACCAGGGTAAATATCGGGTTACTAAGCGCAGCCCTGCACTTAGTAACCCGATGTTTACCCTGGTTACAAGTGAACACATCGCTGGATCGGCGTCACACACGCCGATCCAGCGATGACAGCGGGTGATCAGCGACGAAATAAAGTTCTGGACTTCTAGCTCCGACCAGCGATATCACAGCGGGATCCAGATCGCTGCTGCGTGTCAAACACAACGAGATCGCTATCCAGGACGCTGCAACATCACGGATCGCTGTCGTTCTCGTTGGAAAGTTGCTCAGTGTGAAGGTACCTTTATTTGTCTAGGAGGCCTCCCGTCTTTCCCGGAGTCTCCCAGACATATCAGAGTTAGTAATTATGTGATAAGATAAGACTGCCCTGCAGCTGGCACATCCTATGTTCAGCTGAAATTGGTGGTAACTAGGGCAGCAATGACATTAGGTGCCTTTGTTTCCATTAATGATTCTTATCTAAACGTTAAATGAGTGCCGACCCAATCGACAAACTTTTGGTGTGAATTCCAGAGTTGGCGCACTCCAAAGATTCGCCTTCCTCCAACAATCTCTGAATTGATCCCTGTAAGAAGAACAATGGTCAAAACTGAGATGCTGCTGTTTACATCTAGTAAAGACTTCTCTGGCCGCAAGGTAACTTCAAGAAGCATGGGTTTATGGACAAAAAATATTATTCAGTCGTCATGACAGCACTAACGAGAGAGGGGATCCGCCCTTCAGGGACAGGAAACCTACAGAGATAAAAGGGCGGCACCTCTCTCCCGCATCAGTTGGTTTCCTGTCCCTGACAGGGGACCCTGCAGAGGCCTTTGGAAGAAGGCGAAGAAATTTTGACCCAGGTCCGACTCACCGATCCTGGAGGCGGGATGGCCCCTTCCTCGGTGTTGATCGTGACGCTGGAAGTGCCGCACCACAGAGGGCTGTGGGGGTAGGCAACAGCACGGCAGGAGCAGCCTTCAGGGGGAGTGCTGTCTCCAGGGGTGTCCCATCGCCAGGTACGCGTGAGTATACTGTGGGAGGCCCTCCATTCCCTGGCGTCCCCTCTCACCAGCATTCTAAACGGTACTCACATCGCAGCAGCGGTACTCTTACGGCCGGCACTACACTGGAGCGTCCCCTCTCATCGGCGTCTAAACAAACACACACAGCGCGGCAGCGGTACTCTTGCTGCCGGCACTGCGCTGGAGCGTTCCCTCTTCACCGGCATCCTAAGCAGCACGAGCACTGCGTTCAGCGTCCAGGAAGCGTCGCACCGGAGGTGACGCGCATAGGGGGGCGGGGCTTAATTCGGCAGCAGACAATGACGCTCGGCGCATGCGCCGTGCGTCGCGCTGGGGAAAACATGGCGGCGCCCGGCGGTCTCTTTTGTATAGTCGGCGTGCGCGGATTTTTCGGGTATTTCTGGCGGCGCTACTTCCAGACGAGGATCGTGGCGCCATTGGCGGGGGTCTTGGAAGGGGAGGGGCCTCCCACACGCCAGATTGTACCAGGCAGTTCACCGGAATTGGCCGGCTGTCCCCCATCAGGGGGAGGTACCTTTAGGGGGCCGGCTATTTAAGGATTCAATGAGGGCTGCTTCATGCTTCATGTCCATTGTTACAATGGAGTCTCAGGAGCAGGACCAGTTGCCTTCTGTGCAGCAGTGTTTAACCCGGGAGAAGCCCCATACAGCGAACACCCAGCGACGTTCTAGTGGCAGTAGTCGTCCTGGAGGTAAAGCTGATCAATCTGATAAAGCCGGAAAGTCCTCGAGCCGGATGGATAGTGCTTCGGTGGAGAGGGTCCCCCCGCAATCTTCGGTACCACTTGGACACTGTAGGGGCAGGCCAGATCCAAATTCTGCAACATCCCGTGTGTGGGAGAACACCTATTCGGTCCGGTTCTGGACGAATTATTAGAAAAAGCGGGAGACAGTAAGAAACAGTTTCCCTACCTCGGTAGGTCCTCTTACAGAAGAGGCGCTAATAGAAGGTGGTTTGATCGAACAAGACCAAATAGAGAAAGATCCAGATATGATGCCAACAAAAAGAAAGGTAGAGGCTACATGTTTAGCTCCTTTAGAGACAACAGGAAGCCACAATGACTGGCGGACCGGGTAGGAGGCAGGCTTCTAGCCTTCTATCCGGCATGGCGTACTATATCCAATAGCCCGTGGGTCTTGAACATTGTGGAGTCTGGTTTAAAGTTTGACTTTCGATTCACTCCTGACGACAGGTTTCTGGTAACACCATTGCGTTCTTCCTCCACAGAACAGCTGGCGTTAGAGAGTGAGGTCCAGGAACTCCAACAGAAAGGCGTTTTGGTGGAGGTTCCTGAAATACAGAGGGGTAAAGGATTCTATTCTCCCCTCTTCTTGATTAAGAAGCCAGATAACACTTTTCGCACAATTATAAACCTGAAAAGCCTAAATAGATTCTTGTGGATCCCGTCATTTAAAATGGAGTCGGTCAAGTCTGCAATAAAGTTATTGTTTGGCGGGTGCTTTATGGTCGTCTTGGATCTGAAAGACGCGTATTATCACGTCCCCATACACGTAGACCACCAGTGTTATCTAAGAGTTGCAGTCCTCTTAGGAGAATCAATAAGACACTTCCAATACAGGGCACTCCCCTTTGGTGTTGCGGTGGCCCCTCGGGTATTCACTAAAATAATGGTGGAGGTTATGGCGCATCTTCATGAGCAGGATATTCTCATAGTTCCATATCTCGATGACCTATTAATAATAGGAAACTCCGAATCACACTGCACGTCCCAACTACACAAAGTAATCGCAGCCTTGCAAAGGTTGGGGTGGATAATCAATTTTAAAAAGTCACGGTTGCAGCCTCTAGAGATTCAAGAATTCTTGGGTCTCATATTGGACTCAAGGTTACAAGAATGCCGTCTACCTGACGTTAAGTTGGAAAAGATCCAACGACAGATTCTTGGAGTGATTGCTAATCCAGTTATAACATTGAGGGGAGCAATGTCACTGTTAGGCTCACTCACGTCGTGCATCCCGGCAGTACGATGGGCCCAATACCACACCAGGGTCCTACAGTGGGAGGTTCTGTACAACACTCGTCGGTTAGAAGGTCACTTGGACAGTTTTCTTTCCTTGTCAATTGCCACTATTCAGTCTTTACGTTGGTGGTTACACGCTCCAAACCTTCGTAAGGGGGTACCCTGGATAAACCACATATCACGAGTATTAACCACAGACGCTAGTCCCACGGGATGGGGGGCGCATATAGGTGAGATGTGGGTCCAGGGGGTTTGGTCACCCTCCGAACAGAGTTTGTCTTCTAACCTCAAAGAGTTGTTGGCCGTAGAACGAGCTCTGAGATATTTCCTTATATCCTTACAGGACCATCACGTCAGAATATTCTCAGACAATCAGGTAACGGTAGCTTACGTTAATCACCAAGGGGGAACCCGATCCAGGTCCTTAATGGAGGTATCGGGTCGTATCTTACAGATAGCCGAGAATCATCTACGGTCACTAACATCACTGCACATAAAGGGGAAGCACAACGTTGTAGCCGACTTTCTAAGTCGAAGAAAGCTCGGGCAAGGAGAGTGGGTGCTCAATCAGACCATCTTCGATCAGATCACCCATCGTTGGGGATACCCACAAATAGACCTCTTCGCCAACAAAGAAAACAAAAAATGTCGTCGATTTTGTTCCCTAAATCCCAGAGACAATCCGGTGGCGGTGGACGCTCTCCTGATTCCTTGGCACTTCGAAACAGCCTATGCCTTTCCCCCGTTGAACTTGATCCCGATAGTCCTCAGAAAGATTCGGGAGGACAGAGCTCATGTGATTCTGATAGCGCCATTCTGGCCCAAGAGGCCGTGGTTTCCTTGGTTGAGGAAAATGTCCATTTCTCAACCATGGATTCTCCCAGAACTCCCAGACCTCCTCTCACAGGGTCCGATCTTCCATCCACGAGTGGCCAGTTTACATCTGACGGCGTGGGATTTGAAGGGTCATTATTAAGGAAAAAGGGATTTTCTGAGGGACTTATTAATACCCTATTAAAATGCAGGAAAAACTCCACAACAAATATTTATGTAAGAATCTGGAGAAAATTCCTTTCAGTCTCAGGATCGGTTATCAGTCAGAAAGCTAGTATTCCAAAGATCTTGGAGTTCCTGCAGAAAGGTCTCGAAATGGGGCTAGCTACAAGCACCCTCAGAGTCCAGGTTTCAGCCTTGGGGGCACTGTATAATTGTGGGTTAGCTAAAAATTATTGGATTGCTCGATTTATTAAAGCGGCCGCTAGATCAAGACCCATCATTAAAAATAAACTAGCCCCGTGGGACTTAAACTTAGTCCTCTCAGCGTTAACGGAACCCCCCTTTGAGCCTTTAGAATCTGCATCTATAAAGATCCTGTCCTTAAAAACTGCTCTTTTGATTGCTCTTACGTCTGCTAGGAGAGTTAGTGATTTGCAGGCCCTCTCTAGACTAAGGGTACCGTCACACATTGAAATTTTCATCGCTGCGACGGCACGATCCGTGACGTCGCAGCGATCGTATGAATATCGCTCCAGCGTCGTAGACTGCGGTCACACGTTGCAATCACGGCGCTGGAGCGATGCCGAAGTCCCCGGGTAACCAGGGTAAACATCGGGTAACTAAGCGCAGGGCCGCGCTTAGTAACCCGATGTTTACCCTGGTTACCAGCGTAAACGTAAAAAAACAAACAGTACATACTCACCCGTCGGTGTCCTTCAGGTCCCTTGCCGTCTGCTTCCTGCTCTGAGTGCAGCCGTACAGTGAGAGCAGATCGCAGCACCGCTGTGATCTGCTCTCACTTTCCGGCCGGCACTCAGAGCAGGAAGCAGACGGCAAGGGACCTGAAGGACACCGACGGGTGAGCATGTACGGTTTGTTTTTTTACGTTTACGCTTGTAACCAGGGTAAACATCGGGTTACTAAGCGCGGCCCTGCGCTTAGTTACCCGATGTTTACCCTGGTTACAAGCGAAGATATCGCTGGATCGCTGTCACACACAACGATCCAGCGATGTCAGCGGGTGATCAAGCGACGAAAGAAAGTTCCATACGATCTGCTACGACGTACGATTCTCAGCAGGATCCCTGATCGCTGCTGCGTGTCAGACACTGCGATATCGTAACGATATCGCTAGAACGTCACGAATCGTAACGTCGTAGCGATGGAAATTTCAATGTGTGACGGTACCCTAACTCCATATATGCAGATTAGAGAAGATAGAGTAGTATTAAGAACGGATCCCCTCTATCTCCCAAAAGTAGCATCTAGGTTCCACAGACTCCAGGAGATAAATCTCCCTACCTTTTGTCCTAATCCTAAAAACCCAAAGGAACTCAAACTCCATACATTAGATGTCAAAAGATGCCTTCTTAAATATATTTCTTTAACAGATCCCTGGAAAAAAGACAATTCCCTGTTTATATCCTATCAGGGAGTCAAAAAAGGGTTTAGAGTGTCCAAAAACACCTTGAGTAGATGGATTAGGGAGGCAATTTCTCTGGCTTATTCAGCAGGTGGCCTAGAAGTCCCGGAAGGCGTAAAGGCTCATTCCACTCGTGCCATGGCATCTTCCTGGGCAGAGAGATCGGAGGTGTCAATTGAGGACATATGTAAGGCGGCCACATGGTCATCTCCGTCTACTTTCTTGAATCATTATAGATTAGATCTTGGTAGCTCCAATGATCTCACATTTGGTAGAAGGGTGCTGGAAGCAGTAATCCCACCCTAATACTCTTTTCTCTGTAATTCTCTCGTTAGTGCTGTCATGACGACTGAATAAATACTCAAGCTACTTACCAGGTAGCGGTGTTTTTCAGGAGTCCATGACAGCACTCCTATATTCCCTCCCTTTCTACTGGTATGGGTTTCATCACGATAAGTATATTCTCATGTAGGTTAATCTTCTACAAAATTTAGTCACAAGGTGAAATGTGTTAAGATATTTATGTGTTACTAATCAATGGAGGTCCTCTCATGCTCTGTAATCCAACTGATGCGGGAGAGAGGTGCCGCCCTTTTATCTCTGTAGGTTTCCTGTCCCTGAAGGGCGGATCCCCTCTCTCGTTAGTGCTGTCATGGACTCCTGAAAAACACCGCTACCTGGTAAGTAGCTTGAGTATTTTTTAATTAGGTTTTTTTTTAACAAACTTATTTTCCAGACTTGTTCCAGCTGTTACCGGAAGAATCTCTTTTTCTCCTGGGTTTTCTCATGCAAATTCTGTGACAGGTACTAACATTTTGTCTTTAATAGAGGCTGAACATGTGACTGCTTCACACTACTTTAATAGAGATGTGGGTCTTGGGGTGGGGTTTCTGCTAAAAAACCCTAGCTGGTGTATGGAGGCAAGCTTAGTCAAAGCTTTATGGGAGGAAAATGGTATGAAAATGTGCTTGTCAGAAAGAAAACTGCTCTAATCTTCGTCAAAAAAGGCAGACACACCATCTGTAGACTGCTGTTTCAAGGCCCTTGGCTCTCTCCTGTACAGAGCAGGGTATTGGATAAAATGCCGTTAATGCAGTACTGGTCATCTAAAAAATCCAAATTACGTAGTACCTAGAGTTGTACGGAGCACTCACAGGACTGCTTAGTCACCCCCATGTATCTTTGCCATCTAGGTTTTGCAAAACTGCTCAACTTTGTTTGATTTGATGTGGTCTGTTTTTTTTTTTTGTTTTTTTTACTTTTCAGGCCCATATGCCCCGACTGTCTTCTTGAGGTAAGTTTAGGGTAGATCAATTGTATTTCTATAGGCTATTCCTTTTAACCACCAAATAAATCTGACCTCTGTTCGTGTGTGTTTTTTTTTTTTTTTTTATGGCCCAAAGCATTCAGTCCTCCCTGAGGCGGGCCCACCTGGGGACAATGGCATAGCATGTGGGGGGACCATAGTCATCTGGCAGTGGCTCTCGTACCGAACACGGGAACATTGAGTCTAGCACTTCAGTGTATGGGGGAGTTGCAGAAGATGGTCATCAGCTGAATAATTCAGCCAAAAGCTTTTTTTTTTTTTTTTTAACAGGAAATTCATTAAAAATCTGCATTTACATAAAATGTACAGCCCAACTCAAGTTTCACACGATGGCTTTTTTCTGGGCATGGTTAGACAATAACACCATTCCCTGTTATTGTTATACAAAACAGACCAGAGTTTGAAATGGTACCCAAAAAATTGTAGTATGTTTACCAATATATTACATCCTTATGTAAACCAATTATTTCTAAATATGAAATATTTTTTTTTTTTTGCTGGAACAGACTAATATCTGATTGTAGTCCTGACAACTCTTTGCTTTTCTGGGGGTTGATTACATAGCAACAATTTGTGCTCTTCTGTGCAGATGATGATGCCTTTCAAGCAATGCATGCATTTGCCGATCAGCTTCTTCAAAGCTCTAGTTTTGACTCGGGACAATGATCCTTTATGCCAAGCGGAGAAAAACAAGATGTTCTATAGGGAGGTCATGCTCTGGGATTTTTCCAGGTGAGTCCAGATGTGCTTTGTGTTTAAATTTTTTATTTTTTTTGTCCTGAATTCACTTCGTTTTTACAAATTGGGATGGATTCGGACAAAAATCCATGTTTTGCATGTAATTGGTGGCACAGATGAACAGTCTAAAGAATTGTCATACCTTTTTACAAGGCAGAAAACAGAGTAAATTGCTAATCATGGCACTTTCTGCAGAGTTCTCGAACTCCCATCCTCTGAAAGTGATCTCTAATCATTGCCTTTAGGGATGAATACTATTCTGGACCAATGGGCACTTTCCATTCATCTGTATTGACTTGTTTTGGGATACAGATGAGTATATAGAACATCTGGCCCTTTTTGCTAAGAGCTTCATTCTTTCTCCATATCCCAGGAACTCAAGATTTTTCCCATGTCCTTCTAGTTACAAAATTGTTGGATGTTAAGATAGAATTTGATCCTTTTGGAAATAAGTTGTGGTCAATGTCTGTCTGCTGCCCTCGAGCTTCCATTTAGGTATTTGCCAACACACTTCTATATTTTGACTCAATGTATAAACAGGACCTATTTATAAGGTGTCATTTATACCCATACAACAGCAGTGATTGACAAGATATAAGGCAACGTGTGTTCATTTAATGGTCTGTTTACATGGCCTGTACCCAACTCTATGGGGCCTTTAAAGGAAATCTGTCACCCCAAAATTGGCCTATAAACTAAGGCCACCGGCATCAGGGGCTTATCTATAGCATTCTGTAATGCTGCAGATAAGCCCCTCGATGTACCCTGAAAGATGAGAAAAAGAGGTTAGATTATAATCACCTAGGGGCGGTCTGATCCAATGGGCCATCGGCTCCTCCCATCTTCATATGATGTCGTCCTCTTTTCTTCCTGCCACGGCTCCGGCGCAGGCGTACTTAGCTTCCCTGTTGAGGGCAGAGCGAAGCACTGCAGTGCGCAGGCGCTGGGCCTCTCTGACCTTTCCAGGCGCCTGCGCAGTGCAGTACTTTGCTCTGCCCTCAACAGGGCAGATAAGTACGCCTGCGCCGGAGCCGTGGCAGGAAGAAAAGAGGACGACATCGTATGAAGATGGGAGGAGCCGGACCCGGATAGTGACTCCCATCGGAACAGAACTGGGACCGCCCCTGGGTGAGTATAATATAACTTGTATTTCTCATCTTTCAGGATACATCGGGGGCTTATCTACAGCATTACAGATTGCTGTAGATAATCCCCTGATGCCGGTGGGCTTAGTTTATAGGCCAATTTTAGGGTGACAGATTCCCTTTTAATACAATCATTCTGTTCCCATAGAGCATACATATTGTCAGCAGCACATCTGTTTACACGGGATAAACCAATCGACTTTTAATGCCTGTGTGAACACTCATATCTGTTGATGAGCAAGCATTTTGCTAGTTTTTCATCTGATCAGTAGCCTGGGTACAGATGACTGAGTGAATGTTTTTACGAATGCAGGTTTGCAGATTATCTGCTGGTGTAAATGAGCCTTAATTCTGTGTGGGTCATTTTTGGACTAAACTGTAATGCAGAAAGATTTTTAAAAATAAATAAATAAATAAAAAAATCCACGTTTGTCATCTTTCTTCATTAGAGTTCCCCTGGTGTTTGAACCCAAAGACATAGAGGACAACTTGGCTTTTCGCAAGAGGATCATGCACAACTGGATATCCATGGATATCTGTATAAAATGTGAAGAATATATCTTGGATGTTTTAGATATGAGCAACCAGAGTGAGTTCCCAGTAAGCTCCTTGAAGTCTCGCAGCATTTCAGAATCTTCTCCCATATTACAAGACCTTAATAAAAATGGTCTGGATTCAAGGACCTTCATTCCAGCACCATTCTGAGTTCTGCTCTTGAGAATCATACTTTTATGAAAACTCTACTATCTTGGAATCAAAAGATAATGGTGGACTCTCTGGGACAAAGGGAGAACCTTAGATTTTTAATGTGCATCTGAATATTAACTTATTTGTTTGTGGTGTCATGTTTGGATGACTAGGCCCATCTGAATAAAATTATTTTCTTTCCATTGACGTTCCTAGCTCCCTGGTGGGGCGTACAGGGTCCATAATCTAAATTAATTTATAATGTAATGGTCATTATCAAATAATTGACTGCTACAATGACTGAAATCACTGGGAGGGTGGTGCTTATGATTTGTAACTTATCAATATTTAAGAAATGATTAATATTTTAATGTAAATACATATTTGTCTTTTTTACAAGAATTTTGCACCTTACTATTTGCTGCACTTCCTGAATGCAGTTTCTGAAGAGTGAATCACTAGACACATTTTTGGCATGTGGTGGGCGGGTAACTCTAGACTTTTTGGCTATAACTTATGTTTTCCCCTTTTATGGTTTTAGGCCTGGATGTATTCTTTAAGTAGTTATATTGCTTTTATTTTGGCCTTATGGTAAAATAATTAGTAATGTATATTCTGTTAACTGCAATTTTGAAAATAAAGTGCAAGAATATGATGCTGGTCAAAATGTCTAATTTTTGAGTCCCCAGTGCTAAGAAATGAAAACTGAGATGGGAACCATGTTATTACATGGAATTTTTTGATTAGGATATTGGGTCTTTAGGCCAGGCTTCACTATAAAATAAAACTATATATTTTAAGGTGAGAAATCATTGTAGCTATATATAACTTTCTACCTGCTACATCAATATTTTCGCTCACCTTAACATATATAAATGTTTTATATTAGAATTTTACAGTGAAGTCTCGCTTAAAGACCCAATATCCTAACCAAAACGTTTCCATGTAATACCATGCTCACATATAAAACAAAACTATCTTTAATGGAGAATATATAAATATATATATATATATATATATATATATATATATATATCTCCCCAGACGCAGAGCCGCGGGGTACTCGTCCGTGACCCTGCTAAGGGGTGTCCAATGAAAGTTGTAGGTGGTGGTGCAGGTCGCGATGAATAACGAGGACACAGGGTTGCAGTCTCTTTACCTCTTTACTGAAGGCTTCAAGATCCTCAATCCAGAGTACAATTAACAGGGCTGTCTGAGACCGGCCAGTCCGATGGCACCTCCAGAGTTCCCTTTGCAGGTGGAAATCTGTGCCTACCTTCTAGCGCCTGTGTGTTGTAGTACTTCCCTGCTGAGCACCACGGGATAGTCCTCACAACTGTTGTGTCTGTTTCTGATGTTCTTTCCCACAACTTATGTCTGTCCTGATGTTGTTCTCCATCCCCCAGATGATATGGATAGGACGCACCCGTATGACGTGTAGGCCTGGAGTTCTTCTGGGACCCTAGTGACTCCCCTCTCCCACAGTTGCCCCCTATGTCTGCTTAGGTGATTTAGGTGAGACAGCCAACCTATAATTAACTGTCCTGCCGTTAGTTTGAAGTAATTCTTGGAGCCCAATATTTCCTCGGTGTTCCGGCTACGTGCCTCAGTAGGGTGTTGCCTCGATCTTACAGCACGACTCCTACTGGTGTTATCTCCTTTTTGCTTTGAACTCGTTTCTCACTCTCCACAATAAACCTCGCTTCTTGTCCTTTCTTGAGATACCGCCGCGATGTAGTGCAGGCGCGGTTCCTTAACGTTCTGTCCCTTTTGCTAGGCCTCTGTCAGGATCCCACCCCTGACAGGGACCCCCCTGAATCTTCCCCTGCAACACCCTCTGCCACAGGATGTTGCCTGGTTCCAACCCAGTCAGCTTCTCCCTAACTTTCTATCCAACCCCCAGTTTTACCAGATTGTGAGGGGTGGCCTAATACATAGCACCCTTAGCTCCCCCTGGAGGCCAGACTATGAAGTGTATTGGTGTCTGTGATACCTGGTCAGGTGAACTCCTTCAGTGCCATCAGACATACCATCACCCCCCCCCCTAGCGGTGGAGCGACCGTACTGCAATGACCAGGACTCTGGGGCGCTGCACGTCCGTGTAGGGCAGGAACTCCGGTACTGTTTCCAGGAACAGTTTCTTCGCAAAGAGTTTTTTCTTGTAAAACCAGTAGAGGGCACCCTTAATAGGGTGCAAACTATTTACATCACAGTTTGTGAACCATTCACAGTCCATGATTCGGCAGTCTTTTCAAAATAGGGGGTATAAAGGAGTAAAAAGAAAAACCAAAAGCAAAAATAAAAAGCAATAGGGATCCCGGGTAAACAAAGGGATCCCTTTAAGAACAACCCTGGTCGGGTACTAGCAGCAGAAGACACAAAAGACGAACAGTTAACTATTTACAGTTTGTAGGGCTTCATTCTGTCTGATTAGGAGACGGTCTCCTCGTCCCAGACAGGGGTCTGGGTGGCCACCGTTTTAGTTTCGGCGCCAGCTTGAGCACCAGTTACCACCGCAGCCAGGCTTCCGGCCACCACAGTGGTGGTGGTAGCAACAGTGCAGGTTGTGGTCTTTACCACGGTGCAAGTTGGAGTAACCACCGTGGTCTTTGTAGTAATGGTGGATCAGTCGCAGGAGGGTGTCTTCACCGCAGGGGGCTGTTTTGCTGGCACCTTGGTTGGGGGTGTCACGGGGTCGTGCCTCTTGTGGACATTCAACGCGAACCACCCCTTCTCCCCAAAGTGCCAGGTGTAGGTGACTTGGTCCCCTGGGTAGAGGTCCCGGTTCGGATGACCCTCCCTCAGGTGGGACTCAACATCCCTCCAGTTAACAAACACTTTGGCGTACAGGTCCGGTTCTTTAATAAAGCCCCAGCCTCCACGGAGCTTAAAGGCGATGATGGTGCCCTGCCTGCGTGGGGCCTGATGAGTAGTGGGGTCCTTGCGGGCCCGGTCCTTCACGGCTAAGTCTTTTTGGTGATGGGCCTCCAGCCCGGCCTGGTACACCTTCTCCCGCTTCTCCCACTGCCGTTCCAGCTGGGCCTGATATTCTTCCCAGCTGAGGGCTTGTACCATCTCTCCTTCTTGGGTCGCCACCCCGGGAAACCCCATAAAGTCAGATCCGGGGTTCACCCTGCGGCACACCGTGCGCTCGGCATAGACCGTGCCCGGCAGGGTGACTGGCGAGATCGGGGCCTTTAGAATGTGCTCCATGCCGGTGGCCTGGTCCCAGGGTAGGAGGTGCTGGAGTCGGTAGGTCCCAGGGGGAGGTGGCGCTGCAACTGGGCCTATCAGCAGGTCCTCTGCTAATGGGGCAGGGTCGACGGGCTTACCGGCCTGTGCAACATCCTCCCACGCAGCTGGCCTCGCTGGTGGTGACCTCAATGGAGACGTCGGCAGCAACCCAAACAGCGGTGCAGGGACCGAGGTCAGGGGATCCTCCGCCAGCGTATCCTGGGATGCGGTCTTGGCTTCCACCCGCAGCTGGAGAAGTTGTTCGATTAAGTCCTCCATCTCGAGTTGCAGGAGACCCACATCAGCTGTGGAGACGGGGCCGCTACGCTCCTCTGGGTAGTTGGGGGGAGTTCTCCACTTCAACCCCACATTCTGGGTCCGAGCGATCAGCCATCACATCCTCCACGTGGGTCACTTCCTGATCTTTTTCCCGCTCTCTCCTTCGTGGGCAGTTTCGTTTCCTCTGCCTCCGCCCACCATTGAGAATCAGGAGGCGGATCTCGGCTGCTGACGGACACGTCCTCACGGTACAATAATATTTAGACTAGGCGGCCATGATTTTCTGCGCTCTTCAGCTTGTTCACGCCCACTTCCACGCCCTTCTTCTCCTGCGCTCCTCTTAGCGCTGTAATAGCGGCGGTTTTGGTGGGAACTTCTGGCGGCAAGTGGCAATCCACAGTCTTTGCAATAAGTCACAGTCCAAGCACAATAAATCACAGTTCCAAGGCACACATGACCTGATTCTTCAGGTTTAAGTAGATCCTGTTCGTGACACCAAGTTTGGGGCGCCCCCAGATGCAGGGCCGCGGGGTACTCGGTACCAGGCCTCTCTGTCTCAGTTCTGGGGTTGTCACGGTGGCTAGACCCTGTCCGTGACCCTGCTAAGGGGTGTCCAATCAAAGTTGTAGGTGGTGGTGCGTGGTGCAGGTCGCGATGAATAACGAGGACACAGGGTTGCAGTCTCTTTACCTCTTTACTGAAGGCTTCAAGATCCTCAATCCAGAGTACAGTTAACAGGACTGTCTGAGACCGGCCGGTCCGATGGCACCTCCAGAGTTCCCTTTGCAGGTGGAAATCTGTGCCTACCTTCTAGCGCCTGTGTGTTGTAGTACTTCCCTGCTGAGCACCACGGGATAGTCCTCACAACTGTTGTGTCTGTTTCTGATGTTCTTTCCCACAACTTATGTCTGTCCTGATGTTCTTCTCCGTCCCCCAGATGATATGGATAAGACGCACCCGTGTGACGGGTAGGCCTGGAGTTCTTCCGGGACCCTAGTGACGCCCCTCTCCCACAGTTGCCTCCTATGTCTGCTTAGGTGATTTAGGTGAGACAGCCAACCTATAATTAACTGTCCTGCCGTTGGTTTGAAGTAATGCTTGGAGCCCAATACTTCCTCGGCGTTCCGGCTACGCGCCTCAGTAGGATGTTGCCTCGATCTTACAGCACGACTCCTACTGGTGTTATCTCCTTTTGCTTTGATCTCGTTTCTCACTCTCCACAATAAACCTCGCTTCTTGTCCTTTCTTGAGATACCGCCGTGATGTAGTGCAGGCGCGGTTCCTTAACGTTCTGTCCTTTTCGCTAGGCCTCTGTCAGGATCTCACCCCTGACAGGGACCCCCCTGAATCTTCCCCTGCAACACCCTCTGCCACAGGATGTTGCCTGGTTCCAACCCAGTCAGCTTCTCCCTAACTTTCTATCCAACCCCCAGTTTTACCAGATTGTGAGGCGTGGCCTAATACATAGCACCCTTAGCTCCCCCTGGAGGCCAGACTATGAAGTGTATTGGTGTCTGTGATACCTGGTCAGGTGAACTCCTTCAGTGCCATCAGACATACCATCACCCCCCCTTAGCGGTGGAGCGACAGTACTGCAACGACCAGGACTCTGGGGCGCTATATATATATATATATATATATATATATATATATATATATATCTCTTTTCAGGAAGGTTGGTCACAGAGTATAAAACGTAAGGTAACTCACCGGGATACTATTTGGCCTGAAGAACAAATGGCACAAAGTATTATGCAACAGCCAGACTCCAAGCTCAAGTCAACCTTCCTATAAAAGCATCAATGTTGTGAAAATTGACATTGACCGCTGCTGTGACTTAATACAGATGACCAATATGAACAAGGGTATAACAGATGATGGGTGGGTGGGGAGAAAAGTGTCCATGTCGCTGGCAGTGAGGAGAGACCGGAGAAGTAAGGGGTTAGAGCTTATAAAGTGGAGAAGTAGGAGAGATGGGGATCATTGGCTGCAAGGACAGGAGAATCTGACATGGGACACAAACGGAACGTCAGCAGCAGAAGTGGACTGCATGAAAGGGCAACTGGTGGAACCAGGTGCTATGGGAGGTAAAGGGAAGGAGGTGAGGCAATCTCTGCATGGGGGTGGCCACATGGCTGTAACTTTATTAAGATACTCTGCACCATCACTAGCTGGCAGCGCATGATGGGGCATTGAGGTAGACTGTACATATCAGGTGTGTGAGATACTACAGAAGATTCCTCAAAGGAAGAAGAGCTGAAGCTAGCCTAGCCTCCCATGGCTGGTTGCTGTCGCAGCAGAATGTGGAAATATGGGCAAGATGGTGGCACCAAAATACTGTTGGGACAGGGCAGACGTGCGGCAGCTGCAGAAACTTAATGACTGGGTGGGAGAAGAAGGGGTTAGAGCTTATAAAGGTGGGAAAAAGTGAGAGGAGAGTAGGGATCATTGGCTGCAAAGATTGAAGAGAATTAGACATGGGACACGTACATTAACCCTTCTTAACAGGGCACATCAAACAGGGGCATGCAGTCTGTAAACTGAAATAACCTACGTGCAAGACAGTCATGACGACGTGTGATGCAGTTTATACCCAACGTTCACTAATTTTACTGGACAGAGTAGGCAACTCCATCTTTGATTCAATGAAGTAGATGGTGGGTTCCATGCCATTTCCTTGCCCTACTCCGATGTCAATCATTGTAAAGCTGTTTAAAATGTGCACTTATTTAAATGATAAACCATCACCTAGAAGAATTAAAGTGCCCGATCAGCAGGCACAGACTGCCAGCAGCACGATTGTCTATAGGGTGAAGTAGTCCTTTAATGCAACATCAATGAATAAAGTCCTATAAAAATGTAGATTTTTCTCCAGAGCAGGCCAACTGTTTCAAGTCTCCATTGTTGTCCTGGTCATCTATGGTCACATTTCCAAGTCCATCACAAATCGTTGCGATATTTAAGTTTGGTTCATGGTAACTGGAGTGTCCAAGAGATGAGGTACAAGGTGCTCTTGCAGGTCCTGGAAAAAGAAGCCTATATTTTAATATTGGTCAGGAACAGCTGCCAAACAGGTTGTATCACAATACCTCTAATGTACTTTATAATTATAATAAGTTATATTAATACATACTTGTAGAGGCACTAATGTGGTTGGTATGACTCGGGCTCTTTCAAGGCAGGCAATATTCTATGGACACTACCAAGCCACTTGCACTATTGTATGGACAGGACACCATGAGAGGGATATATTATGAAGTGTTACTGTCCCAAAAAGGGCTTTGTGCACAAGTTTTGGGACACCCATTAACAATAACTACCTGGATGTGATTCAATATTGTAATATATCTGGGTGCTGCCTCTGTGGCAGCCATATTTGTTGTTAGCCAGGTGGCTGACACTCTGCAATTGTGCCATCGCTTACCCTCATCCTCTGAAGTGTGCAAAAGAATAGGTTCACTCAATGAATTGTCTGTGGATTGTTCACCATGGCTGAACGCTGACTCTTGATTTGGCTCCTGTGCGGCGATGTCAGTATCATGATAGTCATGATAAATAGTAGTAGTTTCTGTGCAACAGAAATTAACACTTTATTAGCGTCTGCGGTGTACAGTACACAAGGCAGTAGAAGCTCCCAAATGGGTAATGAGTCTAATGGCTAACAAGTGAAACATTTTGTAACAAATTATTAGATTCTTTCTCCAGCAGCCATGAGGTAACACAAAATACAAATGTGTCTAAGTCTACTTTCACACTAGTCCGTCGGTACGGGCCGTCGCAAACCGTCGACCCGACGTACCGACGGACAGTGTGTTAATGTAGCTCAACGTGGGCAGCGGATTGTTTTACAACGCATCCGCTGCCCCATTGTGAGTTGCGGGGAGGAGGGGCGGAGTTTAGGCCGCGCATGCGCGGTCGAAAATGGCGGACTCGACGCACAAAAAAAGTTACATGGAATGTTTTTTTTTTGTGCCGACGGTCCGCCAAAACACGACGCATCCGTTGCACGATGGATGCGACGTGTGGCAATCTGTCGCTAATGAAAGTCTATGGAGAAAAAACGCATCCTGCGGGCAACTTTGCAGGATGCGTTTTTTCTCCAAAACTACGCATTGCGACATGTGTCGAACGACGCTAGTGTGAAAGTAGCCTAACATGGATAAGAAGTGTACACAGAATATGGGCACCTCATGCACCATCTTATATTGGTTGCTGTGGGGAAGGCTTTGTCTATAACTTTCATATTTGAGGCCTAGTAAGCCTGAGCATGCCTGTTGCCCATAGCAACCAATGAGGTTCTGGCTTCCAGGGAGCGCTGGTTGCTGTGGTTAGCAACCATTTCTCAACCCCCCACACAGTGCGGGTTTGGAATAATAATCCATGGACGGGAAGTTCTTACTGCCTGTACTATAGGGCTGATTGATTATTCCGTGCTTCCTATTGTGGACAGGGATGGTGAAATGGCATCTAAATGGCCACAGAGTCTGACCATTAAATTGAAATAATAATATACAGGGGTCCAGTTATTATTGGGGTAGTTTGTGTCTTTTTTGATTCTTTTATTTTGTGACGTGTGTCAATTTCAACATTTTTATGTGCATTTTTCTTATTTTCAGATATATAGACAGGTTTATATCAGTGAAAGAGCAGACCATCATGTGTGATATGCACCTATAGATATCTCACCACAATTCCCTTTTTTGGGGGGAGTTTTATGGGATGTTTTTAATTTTTCTTCTAAATTTTGTATATATAATTGGAATTAATAGATTTTATTCGTATAAATTAAAAAAAAATTCAAATGAATAAAATATTTATATTTACAGTATTCAAGTACATATTTTTTTTGGTAGTTATTTATCATTAGAATATTATTTTGGTGCGTTATGTATAGGTCCATATTGGTATTTGGGGACTCCAATAAAGTGTTTAAAATTTTCTGGCAATTTTAGTATGTCTTTGGGTCCAATGGTCTTTGGTTACTAATAGTCATGAGCATGCAGACAGTCACTCGGTTGGCACCCGAGCATGATCGGATAACACCTTATCCCCGCACGTTCGTTCATCACTAGTTACTATCATGTGTGATACACTGAGCGTGAGTATCTATGCCATCACGTCTGATACTGCTACACAGCTGTATCTAATCTTACTGTGTGATACTGCCAGCTGCGCCTCTGTATATAGTCCTATCCTGTGAGGTACTGTGTGCTGAGCCTTTAAGGCCCCGTCTCACTAAGCGATTTACCAACGATCACGACCAGCGATACGACCTGGCCGTGATCGTTGGTAAGTCGCTGTGTGGTCGCTGGGGAGCTGTCACACAGACCGCTCTCTCCAGCGACCAACGATCAGGGGAACGACTTCGGCATCGTTGAAACTGTCTTCAACGATGCCGAAGTCCCCCTGCAGCACCCGGGTAACCAGGGTAAACATCGGGTTACTAAGCGCAGGGCCGCGCTTAGTAACCCGATGTTTACCCTGGTTACCAAAAAAAACAAACACTACATACTCGCCTTTCGGTGTCCAGGTCCCTTGCCGTCTGCTTCCTGCTCTGACTGAGCCGCCGTACTGTGAGAAGTGAGAGCGCAGCGGTGACGTCACTGCTGCGCTCTCACTTCTCACTGTACGGCCGGGAGTCAGTGAGAGCAGGAAGCAGACGGCAAGGGACACCGAAAGGCGAGTATGTACTGTTTGTTTTTTTTGGTAACCAGGGTAAACATCGGGTTACTAAGCGCGGCCCTGCGCTTAGTAACCCGATGTTTACCCTGGTTACCAGTGAAGACATCGCTGGATCGGTGTCACACACACCGATTCAGCGATGTCAGCGGGGCCTCAACGACCAAAAAAAGGTCCAGGCCATTCTGACACGACCAGCGATCTCGCAGCAGGGGCCTGATCGCTGGTACGTGTCACACATAGCGAGATCGCTAAGGAGGTCGCTGTTGCGTCACAAAACTTGTGACTCAGCAGCGATCTCGCTAGCGATCTCGCTATGTGAGACGGGGCCTTTAGTGTCTAAGCCTATCATGTGTGACATTGCCTACTGAGCCTCAGTATCTAAATCTTTTGCCATCACCTTCTCTAATTGGCTCTGTACCTCCTTGAGTTGCGCATGTTGTATCACCAATTGTGAATAAATGACACCCGGAAATGTTAATGCTGTAGTTTCTTATCACATATTGTGGTGTGCTCGTCATCTGGGATCCTGTAATAAAAAAAAGTTGTCTTTTAAATAACATGTAGAATTTTAAGGGAGCACAACTTAGTTTGTCGTTCTCTCATGACTTTGCTGACTATTTCACATTGCTAATTTTACCAGGGTGACCGTCTTCCATTTTTTTTCTGCCGTTGATAACATTTGGTGGTCACAGCACAGCTTTCATTTTGTATTCTGTTCTCGAAAAATGATTGGTTTCTATGTTGGCAACAAATGTTAAACATTTTTTTAAACCCACTCCTCTTTTCATTGCTACTTCCCATCATATTTCCAAATTTCTGAGTTGCTATTAGGGGATACTATTTTCTCAACCAACAAGATAATAAAGTGGATCTTAAAGGCAACCAGTCACCAGAAATAACACTGTTAACCTGCAGTTAAGCGGTTACTCTGCAGGTTAGCAGCATTATTATTCTATTATTTCTCCCCACTGCATTCGGCTGCGTACAGGTGCTGGCCAGAATAATAATGCTGTTAACCTGCAGATTAACTGCATATCTGCAGGTTAACAGCGTTATTTCTGGTGACAGGTTCCCTTTAAGTCTAACTTTTTTGTAGGTTGGTCATAGTGGCAATTGAAGGGCAGATAACTCCTTAACCCCTTCATTATCGGGCAATTTTCCCTTTTTTTTTTCCTCCCTTCTTACAAGAGCCATAATTTTATTATTTACCATGTTCTCTATATGGTAAAACTGACCTGGCAATATGATTCTCTGGGTCATTGAATATGCAGATACCAAATATGTATAGTTTTTTGTTTTTTTTTAATTAAAATGGTGAAAAAATTTTTTTGCTTGTGTCCCCATTTTCTGACACCTAAAATGTTTTACATTTTCGGCATATGGGGCTGTTTGATGGCTTATTTTTTGTGCCCTGAGCTGACGATTTTACTGATAAAATTTCGGGGACTGTACAATGTTATGATCACCACTTATTGCATTTTATTTCATTGTTGCGGAAGCCAAAAAACGTAATTTTGGAGTTTTGATTTTTTTTCTTTTTACGGTTACTAATGGAATTAATTTATTTTATACTTTGATAAATTGGACTTTTATGAGTGCAGCGGTTCCAAGTTTTGGTATATTTTTTAAGATATAATAATAATATATTTGCGCAAAGACAGACCTACAATAGAAAAAGCAATTGGTTTTACTGAGGGTAATACATGAATGTACAAGAAAACTAAGAATAGAGAAACAGATTCAACAAATTGCACTTAGCCCATTCAGTGATTGCACCAATACCCACTTATTTGGTGTCCGTAACACCACTCTAGAAAAATATATAATACAATGAGAATAAATAAATACATAAATGAATTGAGAATTGCGCTTGAACCTGCTCTAGGAATGTGCTTTCCATATACTGGTAGATTTCCTGGCTGTAATGAAAAAGAGGGATAAAAAGCAACAGATGGGTTAATAACCTGAATGTCTTTCCTGTACTTGGAAAAAGATGTAATTAAAATTACATGGAAATTAGGTACCGATAGTCAAGAGGAGAGATTGCACTACAATACATGCAGGATGATCCACAGTTCTGATCCCATTCAAGATCGACGAAAGGTAACACGGCACACACATTGCAGATTTCCAACCCGGTTAATTTAACTAACGGGTGCCGCATCGGTACTACAACTGAGGCGCAGCCACCGGCCGGGGCAGCCCCTGTGTGTGTTAATTTTAGACAGCACGTGTTTGTTATAAACTTTGTACTACCAGCTTTCTTCTCCAAAACCCCATAAGATCCACAAGTTACAGGACAGCGTAACTCCAAGTGTGACTTTTCTTCAGAACTGTGGATCATCCTACATGTATTGTAGTGCAATCTCTCCTCTCGACTATCGGTACCTAATCTCTATGTAATTTTAATTACATCTTTTTCCAAGTACAGGGAAGACATTCAGGTTATTAACCCGTCTGTTGCTTTTTATCCCTCTTTTTTTCATTACGGCCAGGAAATCTACCAGTATATGGAAAGCACATTCCTAGAGCAGGTTCAAGCGCAATTCTCAATCATTTATGTATTTATTTATTCTCATTGTATTATATATTTTTCTTGAGTGGTGTTACGGACACCAAATAAGTGGGTATTGGTGCAATCACTGAATGGGCTAAGTGCAATTTGTTGAATCTGTTTTTCTATTCTTAGTTTTCTTGTACATTCCTGTATTACCCTCAGTAAAACCAATTGCTTTTTCTATTGTAGGTCTGTCTTTGCGCAAATATATTATTATTATTATAGTTTACTCACCTGACAGCTTTGTGGTAGCTGTCTCTATTTGCAGCATTGAGGCACCTGCTATACTAGTGCTGCTGAATGCTATTATATTTTTTAACTTGCATTATTTTTAATGGGGCAAAAAGGTGATTTGAAAATCTGTATTTTTTTGATTTTTCATATCTTTAGAAACCATTTTTTGCTCACATTTTACTGTATTTTTTTTGTCTCCTTGGGGGACTTGAAGCTGTGATCATCTCATTGCTTGTACTATACATAGTAGTTCATTAGCACTGCTGTATATAGTAAAAATCACGGCAAATCACGGCCTCCTATGAACGCCAGCTAAATGCTGGTCTTCACAGGAGAATCGTCATGACAATCGTGTTACAGGCATGGCAATGGGCACATAGAATGACATGCCCCTTGCCAGTGTGCATTTATATCTGAGGCATGGGTGGAGCTCATGATGGCTGAATAATTCAGCCATCATTAGCATGGAAAGATACTGGCTCAGCTTGCGAGCCCGCATCAAAGTCAGGGAAATGACATATGACGTAACTGTACGTCAAACGTCGTGAAGAGGTTAAAGGGATTTCCCGTTTCAGAAAATCCTTGCTCCCAGATAGTATGGATTTTTTTTGTTTTGTTTTTTTAAAAGACAAGCTATGCTTTACTCACTCATCCTCCATGGATCCAACACTGAGTATCCACCACTGCTCCTGCTGTCTATTATTTTCTGCAGCCAATCAGTGAGCTCAATGGCTCTTAGCGGTTAGTGGTATCTGTTCAGGCAGAGCCACTGAATTCACTGATTGGCTGCTGATGTCGACCTCTGCGCTGCAGACAATAACAGACATCATGAGCAGCAGCGGAGAACCAATGCTGGACAAGTGAAAGGTTTGAATATAGCCCAGATTGTGGGGACAATGGTTTTCTAATACCAGAAAACCCCTTTTTAAATTTTCTTGTTATGAATATGATTATAGACAAAAACACAAATCACCATGTTGTGGGCTAGCCCCTCCAGCAGGCGCTGTGGTCAGCTTTGGCTCATCCCTCATTATATTACCATAGTACGAACTCGTTACTGCTGTGTACACAAATTGTAGTTAATGGAACAAAGAATTAAATAGTCCGCCAAGTTGTTCCCAAGCCCCTCCCCAAAGATGGCTCATTTCCATAACTTTTTTGAGACCCATTATTAGATCTTGCCCTGAGCTAACATTGGCACATGTAACTCTTACCGATGCCGCTATCCCTTCTGCTGTCTGGTTCGTCAGAGAACTTGCCGCCATCGATTTCAATATGAGACTGGTTGATGGCAGAGTCTTCTAAACTGCAGTTCGGAGATCCTCTTAATGTATGAGGGAGTCCTAAAAGAAGTCCCATAAATAAATATATCACTCAGCTGACTGTTCTATATGTAACCATTGCTCTTAAATAGACATCTCCAGTAACCTGTATTAATGGACCACAGTTTCTCCTTGTTGTCCAGGCAGAGTAGTTTTGATTTCTTCATCTTATATAGATCGCTGTTCACGTCCTTCACCACATTTTTCCCTATCCCTTTAGCAATGTTTTGCGCTTTTGATGGCTCATTTGATGTCAAATAGGTAATGATGCTTTTCTCTCATCAGAACATGTTCTGCACAGCTGTAATTGTGAGCTCTGGTTGGAGTTTTGGCGTCTTATTCATGGTGAGATTCCATTAATATACAATTATAGATCTCCATATTTCATACCTCACAACTTTAGAAAAAGAGCAAGAGGTACAGAATGTGGCACACTTAGGGCACCGTGGCAGAATTTTAGGCCACGCCCTTAGCCAAACCCATTTTTCATTTCATTCTCACCTGGGCATAAGAGGGGGACAGAGCCTGTCATTTGCCTTCCCTCCTGAAAGAAAACGTTTGCAAAATGGTTCTGACATGTGATTTTATGATATATTTATGAATACGGTAATACCAACATTTCTAATGACTTACAGCCAAAGCTAACAGACAGTTTTCCATCCTCCTCCTTCTCGACTTGTCCTCTGCTTTCGACACAGTCGACCACTGCCTACTGCTACAGATTATTTCTTCCTTTGGCATCAAAGGCCTTGCCCTGACCTGGATCGCCTCATACCTTTCCGACCGCACATTTGGCGTTTCCCACTCCCACACTACCTCCTCATCCCGCCCTCTCTCTGTTGGAGTCCCTCAAGGCTCTGTCCTAGGGCCCTTACTTTTTTCCATCTATACCCTTGGCCTAGGAAAACTCAAAGTCAACATGGCTTCCAGTACCACCTGTATGCGGATGACACTTAGATCTACCTCTCTGGCCCAGATGTCACCTCTCTGCTGTCCAGAATCCCGGAGTGTCTATCAGCCATATCCTCCTTCTTCAACTCTCACTTCCTAAAACTCAATGTAGACAAAACCGAACTCATCATCTTTCCCCCATCTCGCATATCCCCCCTACCTGATCTATCTATTATGGTAAACGGCACCACGCTCTCTCCCGCACCGGAAATCCGCTGCCTAGGGGTAACTCTTGACTCTGCCCTGTCCTTTAAACTGCACGTCCAAACTCTTGCCACCTCCTGTCGCCTTCAACTCAAAAATATTGCCAGAATCCGTCCCTTCCTAACCCCACAATCTACTAAAACTCTTGTGCATGCCCTCATCATCTCCCGCCTCGATTACTGCAACACCCTCCTCTGTGGCCTACCCGCTAACTACCTTGCCCCACTCCAGTCTGTCCTCAACTCTGCTGCCCGGCTAATCCACCTCTCTCCTCGCTACTCCCCTGCTTCTCCCCTCTGCAAATCCCTCCACTGGCTCCCAATTCCCCAACAAATCCAGTTCAAACTACTAACACTGATCCACAAAGCCATCCACAACCTGTCCCCTCTCTATATCTCTGAACTAATTTTCCACTATCTTCCCTCACTCAATCTTCGATCCTCCCAAGACCTCCTACTCTCCTCCGCACTTATTCGTTCCTCACACAACCGCCTCCAAGATTTCTCCCGGATATCCCCCATCCTCTGGAATTCAAAGCCTCAACACATCTGATTATCCACCACCCTCGGATCCTTCAGACGAAACCAGAAAACCCATCTCTTCAGGAAAGTCTACAGCCTGCAATAACCATTCTGCCACCTCACCAACCGCCCGAGCTGCCCTCTCACCAACCGCCCGAGCTGCCGCCTCACCACCACCACCAGAGCTGCCGCATCTCCGACCTTCTGTCTCTTCCCCAGTATCCTGTAGAATGTAAGTCTGCAAGAACAGGGTCCTCTCCCCTCTGTACCAGTCTGTCATCATAAATTTGTGTACTGTAAATGATATCTATAACCCTGTATGTAACCCCTTTCTCATGTACAGCACCATGGAATTAATGGTGCTATATAAATAATAATAATACATGAAAGAATTTTTAACAACTAATTGATGCTGTTATTTTGATGCAATGTAGATATTGTACAATGTGAGTTATGTCTAGTGAATAGGGATAGCATAATCCGGTTTAGGACATAGGGTATAGTATAGGGCTTAGATTAAGAAAGGGAAATAATCAGTGGTGGGTATATTAGTTATAAGAAGTAGTGTACAGGTTTAGATACAGTTAATATGTTGGGACCAGCCCAGCATGGGAAGAGAGGAGGAGCACTTCCTGATTAGATAGATAGTGTGTTAGGCCGGGGTCACACTTGCGAGTGCAATGCGAGAAACTCGCATCAATACCCGGCACTGCCACCGGCACTCTGCATGTATTTCTATGCAGCTGCATGCTCCGGTCCCGAGTGCCGGCGGCAGTGCCGGGTATTGATGTGAGAGACTCGTGCAAGTTTCTCGCATTGCACTAGCAAGTGTGACCCCGGCCTTAGTGAGAGTTCAAGGCCAGAGGGCAAGAGGCACGAGGATTATGTATTGTTTTGAGACTATAAAAACGTCGGCAACTTTCTTCAGCAGACATTCCTGTAATGTCTGGGCCTACAGCCTGAACTAGGCATGGGGACGCGTGCCTTATTCCCTTCCAAGAAGAGGTCTTGAGAATACTGTGTAGCCAAATGGAAGATTCCAGGGGCTGAAGGAACAAGTAAGAATAAAGTTCCTATTCTCCTGGGTGCTGCGCTTTCAGTACAAAGCCATGGCATTTTCATAACACTATTAACCATATACCGTACCTGCCGGTCAATAGTGTTATCAAACCTGACTGATTCCCTTTAACATTATTGTGGAGGGCTATTTATTTTCTTTTTTATTGTATTAGATACAGGAGAGAAGATAGATTATGTTAATAAACCGCTTCTGTCTTCTCAAGGGACACTCAGTGGTATGCAGTATGAGCTCAGCAGGTCAGTGCTCATGCTGTGCAATGCTACACTGGTGAGGGCAGGATGGGACACTTGGCTCACTACTCAGGACAGTGGGATAGATTCCCAAATCTGTTACTGTCCCTTCGAATTCTGGACGGTTAGGAGCTATGATATTCCCTCCACCCCTTCACATATGGTAATCTGGTTTCCTTCACTCACCACTAGAGGGAACTCACTGCATACAGATTTATACAGCTCCCATTATACTCAATAATAAGTCCATGCTCAGTAAGCTCCTCCTAGCCTTTGTAGTATCATAGAGGAGCGCAATTTTCAATTTACTTACCGTAACTCATAAAAGACCATATTAATTTATTTCTAATTAATGTACTCACGTTCTGTTAAAAGGCATAACTTTAGTTTCACTTTATCATATAATATACTGAAGAACATGAAATAAATCCAAAGTGTGGTGAAATTGTAAAAACAAAACAAAAAACAATGATGGAATTACTGTATGTATGTGCTCTGTGTACACATGTATGTATGTATGTGCTCTGTGTATACCTGTCTGTATGTATGTATACATGTCTGTATGTATGCGCTCTGTGTATACAGTGGCTTGCAAAAGTACTTACACATGCACAATCCCACACATCTTGGCATTTTTCTGTTTTGCTACTCCACAACCTGGAACTTCACAGTTGTTTTTTGAGGGTTTGCATGAGTTCATGTAAAGAACATGCCTACAACTGTGAACATTTGTGTACAATGTTTTAATCACCTCTTATTGCATTGTTGCAGAAGCCTGCCAGGGTGCATTTATCTCTGACCGCTGCATTTAACAGCCATGGGCAGAGCTCATGATGGCTGAATAATTCAACTATCATCAGCATGGAAAGATACTGGCACAGCTTGCGAGTCTGCATCAAAGTCAGGGAAATGACAAATGACGTAACTGTACGTCAAACGTCGTGAAGAGGTTAAAGGGATTTCCTGTTTCAGAAAATCCTTGCTCCCAGATGCAGTCTGTTTTAAAACGAAAAGACAAGATATGCTTTACTCATCCTCCATGGATCCAGCACTGAGTATCCACCGCAGCTCCTGCTGTCTATTATTTCCTGCAGCGCACTGCGGCCAATCAGTGAGCTAAATGGCTCTTAGCGGTTAGTGACATCTTTTTAGGCAGAGCTGCTGAATTTACCGATTGACTGCTGATGTCAACCTCTGCACCGCAGGCAATAACAGACACCATGAGACCCAACGCTGAACAAATGAAAGGTTTGAATATAGCACAGATTGTGTGTAATTTAATTTTTTTTGTTTAACAAACTGCACCTGGGGACAAGGGTTTTCTAAAACCCCTTTTAAATTTTCTTGTTGCTATGAATATGATTATAGACAAAAACACAAATCACCATGTTGTGGGCTAGTCCCTCCAGCAGGCGGTGAGGTCAGCTTTGGCTCATCCCTCATTATATTACCATAGTACGAACTCGTTACTGCTGTGTACACAAATAAATTGTAGTTAATGGAACAATGAATTAAATGCTCCACCAAGTTGTTCCCAAGCCCCTCCCCAAAGATGGTTCATTTCCATAACTTTTTTGAGACTCATTATTAGATCTTGCCCTGAGCTAACATTGGCACATGTAACTCTTACCGATGCCGCTATCCCTTCTGCTGTCTGGTTCGTCAGAGAACTTGCCACCATCGATTTCAATATGAGACTGGTTGACGGCAGAGTCTTCTAAACTGCAGTTCGGAGATCCTCTTAGTGTATGAGGGAGTCCTAAAAAAGTCCCATATATAAATATATCACTCAGCTGACCATTCTATATGTAACCATTGTACAGATTTCTCCTAAATAGACCTCTCCAGTAACCTGTATTAATGGACCACAGTTTCTCCTTGTTGTCCAGGCAGAGTAGATTTAATTTCTCCATCTTATATAAATCGCCGTTCACGTCCTTCGCCACCTTTTTCCCTATCCCTTTAGCAATGTTTCGTGCTTTTGATGGCTCATTTGATGTCAAGAAGGTAATGATGCTTTTCTCTGCAATGGAAAGATGTCATCAGAACATGTTCTTCACAGCTGTAATTGTGAGCTCTAGTTGGCGTTTGGGCGTCTTATTCATGGTGAGATTCCATTAATATACCATTATAGATCTCCATATTTCATACCTCACAACTTTTGAAAAAGAGCAAGAGGGGCAGAATATGTGGCGCACTTAGGGCACCGTGGCAGAACTTTAGGCCATGCTCTTAACCACACCCATTTATCGTTTCATTCTCACCTGGGTGTAAGAGGGTGACAGAGCCTGTCATTTCCCTTCCCTCCTGAAAGAAAACTAATTCTGACGTGATTTTATGATAATTTTATGACGCCTGTAATATGTGAAAATGCATAGAACTTTATAAGAACTAATTGATGCTGTTATCATGATGCAATGTAGATATTGTACAATTTGAGTAATGTATAGTGAATAGGGAAAGCATAGTCAGGTTTAGGACATAAGGTATAGCATAGGGCTTAGAGGTTAGTTTAAGAAAGGGAAATATGCAGTGGTGGGCATATTAGTTATAAGAAGTATTGTACAGGTTTAGATACGGTTAATATGTTGGGACCAGCCCAGCATGGGAGAAGGAGAGGAGCACTTCCTTCTCTCATGGAGCACATCCTGGTTAGATTAGATAGACAGATAGATACAGTGTTATTGAGACTTCCAAGGCCAGAGGGCTGGTGGCACGAGAAGTATGTATTGTTCTGAGAGTATGAGAACGTTAGCAACTTTGTTCAGAGGACATTCCTGTAACTCCCGGGGCCTACGGCCCGTACTAGGCACAAGGATGACTGCCTTATTCCCTTCCAAGAAGTGGTCTTGAGAATACTGCGTGGCCAAACGGAAAATCCCAGGGGCTGAAGGAACAAGTAAGAATATAGTTCATATTCTCCCGGGTGCTGCGCTTTCAGTACAGAACCCGGGCATTTTCATAACACTATTAACCCTACACCTGCAGGTCAATAGTGTTTTCCAACCTGGCTGATTCCCTTTAACATAAGTCATAAAATGTTATTGTATTATTATGACAGTGTTCTTTTGTGGTGGGCAGACTTGTGGATAAATAATTTTCTTTTTTTTTTAAGATACTATGTCCCCCAAAAAGCTCATAGCAGATCTCTGGAGGATATATATATTTTTTCCGTTACTGTACATATTGTCCACTGTAGCTAAGTCATCTATAGGAGCCCCAGTTACATGAAAAATATCCTTTGATAAATCACTGGCAGAGCTGATCTGGGTGAACAAAAACCCAGCACCTCCGTGTGTGGCTTAGACCCAGTCTAATAGTAGCCTCGGCTGTGCCAAGCTTCTGTTCTCTATGAGCCTGCAGGAGAGAAGACAGATAGTGTTAATAAATCATTTCTGTCTTCTCAAGGGACACTCGGTGCTACGCAGTGTGAGCTCAGCAGGTCAGTGCCCACACTGTGCAGCGATGAAAGCAGGATGACACACTTGGCTCACTACCCAGGACAGTGGGATAGATACCCAAATCTGTTACTGTCCCACCGGATCCTGAACAGTTAGGAGCTATGATATTCCATCCATCCCTTCACATATGGTAATTTGGTTTCCTTCAGTTACCACTAGAGGGAGCTCACTGCATACATAGTTATACAGCTGCCATTATCTAATATATAAAGCTGAATGTGTGTGTGTGTGTATGTATGTATGTATGTATGTATGTCCGGGATTGGCATCTGAACCGTCGCAGCTACAGCCACAAAATTTTGCACAGTCACACGTCTGGACCCCGAGAGCGTCATAGGCTATGTTGTGAGGTGAAATTTTAACCCCGCGCTTTCCAATTCACCAAACAATTTTGCCCCTATCGACATAATGGGGAAAAAGTGAAAGGAAAAGTGTTGGAGGCGTCGCAGCTACAGGCACAAAATTTTGCACAGTCACACGTCTGGACCCTGAGAGCATCAAAGCTATGTTGTGAGGTGAAATTTTAACCCCGCGCTTTCCAATTCACCAAACAATTTTGCCCCTATCTACATAATGGGGAAAAAATGAAAGGAAAAGTGTTGGAGGCAAATTAACAGCTGCCAGATGTGAACAAGGGGGACTTAAAGAATGACAGCGATGGCGCCAAAGAGTATATACTGTACAGTTGCTAAGGTGGGGCCCCAACATGGGATAATCACCACACCACCACGGGGATATGAACACACACACAAAATGCGCCACATACTACCACGTGCTCGAACACATATACCACCCTCAGCGCACATTTCACCACACATACACCAACCTCGCCACATAAAAGTAGAAACACAAAAGTCGCCGCTCAAAACTCGCCACGCGCAAAACTCTCTACATGCAAAACTCGCCACACGTGCAAAACTCACCTCATGGAAAACTCGCCACACGCAAAACTTGCACACGCAGAAAAATTGCCACACGCAGAAAAATTGCCACATGCACAAAAGTTGCAACACATGCAAAAGTTGCCTCACACAAAACTTGCACATACTCAAAAGGCACCACACATAAAACTCGCCACGCGCAAAACTCGCCATGCGCAAAACTTGCTGCACACAACGCTAACCTGTCACATGCAACTCGACACACAAAAAGTTGCTACACGCATGTCGCCACACAAAACTCATCTCACAAAAGTCCCTACATGCATGTCGCCACACGCAACTCAACACACACAACTTGACACACGAAACTCGCCCTAAAACACACACAAGTCTGGTATTATCCTTCAAAAATAAAAATCTGATTAATAAGCAGACAAACTACAAGAGCAACAAATGTACCATATAGGAATCCGGCAGCTGTCAGTCACATGACCAGTCTATTATGTGTATGTGTGAGCTAATATATACTGCCAGGGGGTGGGCTTACTGTTGGCTGGGGATTTATCAGGCTGCCATTTTAGCTTACAAATACTGAGGTAAAAATACTGACCAAATAACGTGTGAACGAGGTCTAATACAGGAGGAGATGACATACAGATATATACTATATACAGGAGGAGATGACACACAGGTATATACTATTTACAGGGGAGATGACACACAGGTATATACTATATACAGGAGGAGATGACACACAGATATATACTATATACAGGAGAGATGACACACAGGTATATACTATATAGAGGAGGAGATGACATACAGGTACATACTACATACAGGACGAGATGACATACAGGTATATACTATATACAGGAGGAGATGACACACAGGTATATACTATATACAGGAGCAGATTACCTACAGGTATATAGTATATACAGGAGGAGATGACATACAGGTATATGCTATGTATAGGAGGAGATGACATACAGGTATATACTATATACAGGAGGAGATGACACACAGATATATACTATATATAGGCGAGATGACACACAGGTATATACTATATACAGGAGATTACATACAGGTATATCTAATATATAAAGCTGAATGTGTGTATGTATGTATGTGTGTATGTCCGGGATTGGCATCTGCACCGTCGCAGCTACAGCCACAAAATTTTGCACAGTCACACGTCTGGACCCCGAGAGCGTCATAGGCTATGTTGTGAGGTGAAATTTTAACCCCGCGCGTTCCAATTCACCAAACAATTTTGCCCCTATCTACATAATGGGGAAAAAGTGAAGGGAAAAGTGTTGGAGGAAAATTGACAGCTGCCAGATGTGAACAATGAGGACTTAAAGAATGAGAGCGATGGCGCCAAAGGGTATATACCGTACAGTTGCTAAGGTGGGGCCCCGACATGGGATACTCACCACACACGGGGATATGAACACAAACACAAAATGCGCCACACACTACCACGTGCTTGAACACATATACGACCCTCAGCACACATTTCACCACACACACACCAACCTCGCCACATAAAAGTCGAAACACAAAAGTCACCACTCAAAACTCGCAACGCGCAAAACTCGCTACATGCAAAACTCGCCATATGCAAAACTAGGCTCACGCAAAACTCGCCACACGTGCAAAACTCACCTCATGGAAAACTCACCTCATGCAAAACTTGCACACACAGAAAAATTGCCACATGTACAAAAGTTGCACCACATGCAAAAGTTGCCTCACACAAAACTTGCACATACTCAAAACGCACCACACATAAAACTCGCCACGCGCAAAACTCGCCATGCACAAATCTTGCTGCACACAACTTGCTACACTAACCTGTCACATGCAACTCGACACACAAAATGTTGCTACACGCATGTCGCCACACAAAACTCATCTCACAAAAGTCGCTACATGCATGTCGCCACACGCAACTCAACACACACAACTTGACACATGAAACTCGCCCTAAAACACACACAAGTCTGGTATTATCCTTCAAAAATAAAAATCTGATTAATAAGCAGACAAACTACAAGAGCAACAAATGTACCATATAGGAAATACGGCAGCTGTCAGTCACATGACCAGTCTATTATGTGTATGTGTGAGCTAATATATACTGCCAGGGGGTGGGCTTCCTGTTGGCTGGGGATTTATCAGGCTGCCAATAGCAACCAATCACAGCTCAGCTTCTATTTTGCTACAGTTAATTAACCTGAGCTCTGATTGGTTAATATAGGCAACAAAGACATTCTCAGTATAACAAAGCTAATATATGTTGTGAAATGCTTCTATTAGCTTAGTTTTTGCCTTTTAATAATTACATTTCTATCTATTTGTTTTGTGGTTTTTGTGTGCAGAATACATTTTTGTTAACACATTCTATTTTGCTAACAGCAGTCATTAACCCGGGCGAAGCCGGGTAGTACAGCTAGTACTCAGTATAAAGTCCATGTTCAGTAAGCTCCTCCTGGCCTTCGTAGTATCATAGAGGAGCGCAATTTTCAATTCACTTAACTCAAAAAAGACTATCAATTTAATTCTAATCCATGTACTCACGTTGGTCTGTTAGCTCGATTGTCTTTGAGGCCACTTCTGTTCCTGACATACTTCCATTTGTTGCAGGTCCTTCAACATCTAAAATGTAAAAAAAATGTAAACAAACTTCAAGTTCAGTTCCTTTGATCCAACAGGTTATCAAATATTCTATTTTATGAATTGGTAATAGAAACAACTGTGAAAATTGAAAAAACAAAAAAAACAAAAGTGTAGAAAACTTTCAGAAAGACCACAATCTTTTACTAATTTTTACGTCTGCAGAGACACAGGAGCAAGGAGCAGTTTCTGAAATGTCCTGTATTATAAACGGAATTTGACTAACTTTTTGGTGTTTTGCTGTAGATATTGGGAAGTAAAACAATTGAAGTACAAGCTATGGCCAGCAGGTGGAACTGTAGACTTTAATCTAATCTCTAAAGTGAAGGCCTTTGTTACGGTGGATAAAAGAAATGCTAGAGTGCATCCATGAGTATGGCGAGCTTACGCAGATCTCTGTGCACAAGCTCATAGAAACACTGGAGCCTCTTTAAACCCTTCAGTGCTGGGCCATTTTTTGTTTTTGCCTTATAGATTTTTCTTCTTCTTCCAAAAGCCATAACGTTTACATCTTTCCATTAACATTGCTATATGAAGGCTTTTTTTTGCGGGATGAGTTGTAGCTTCACTTTATCATAAAACATACTGAAGAACACGAAAAACAAAAAACAATGATTGAATGACTGTATATTTGTGCTCTGTGTATACAGGTCCTTCTCAAAAAATTAGCATATAGTGTTAAATTTCATTATTTACCATAATGTAATGATTACAATTAAACTTTCATATATTATAGATTCATTATCCACCAACTGAAATTTGTCAGGTCTTTTATTGTTTTAATACTGATGATTTTGGCATACAACTCCTGATAACCCAAAAAACCTGTCTCAATAAATTAGCATATTTCACCCGTCCAATCAAATAAAAGTGTTTTTTAATAACAAACAAAAAAACCATCAAATAATAATGTTCAGTTATGCACTCAATACTTGGTCGGGAATCCTTTGGCAGAAATGATTGCTTCAATGCGGCGTGGCATGGAGGCAATCAGCCTGTGACACTGCTGAGATGTTATGGAGGCCCAGGATGCTTCAATAGCGGCCTTAAGCTCATCCAGAGTGTTGGGTCTTGCGTCTCTCAACTTTCTCTTCACAATATCCCACAGATTCTCTATGGGGTTCAGGTCAGGAGAGTTGGCAGGCCAATTGAGCACAGTAATACCATGGTCAGTAAACCATTTACCAGTGGTTTTGGCACTGTGAGCAGGTGCCAGGTCGTGCTGAAAAATGAAATCTTCATCTCCATAAAGCATTTCAGCCGATGGAAGCATGAAGTGCTCCAAAATCTCCTGATAGCTAGCTGCATTGACCCTGCCCTTGATGAAACACAGTGGACCAACACCAGCAGCTGACATGGCACCCCACACCATCACTGACTGTGGGTACTTGACACTGGACTTCAGGCATTTTGGCATTTCCTTCTCCCCAGTCTTCCTCCAGACTCTGGCACCTTGATTTCCGAATGACATGCAAAATTTGCTTTCATCAGAAAAAAGTACTTGGGACCACTTAGCAACAGTCCAGTGCTGCTTCTCTGTAGCCCAGGTCAGGCGCTTCTGCCGCTGTTTATGGTTCAAAAGTGGCTTTACCTGGGGAATGCGGCACCTGTAGCCCATTTCCTGCACACGCCTGTGCACGGTGGCTCTGTATGTTTCCACACCAGACTCAGTCCACTGCTTCCTCAGGTTCCCCAAGGTCTGGAATCGGTCCTTCTCCACAATCTTCCTCAGGGTCCGGTCACCTCTTCTCGTTGTACAGCGTTTTCTGCCACATTTTTGCCTTCCAACAGACTTACCATTGAGGTGCCTTGATACAGCACTCTGGGAACAGCCTATTTGTTGAGAAATTTCTTTCTGGGTCTTACCCTCTTGCTTGAGGGTGTCAATGATGGCCTTCTTGACATCTGTCAGGTCGCTAGTCTTACCCATGATGGGTTTTTTGAGTAATGAACCAGGCAGGGAGTTTTTAAAAGCCTCAGGTATCTTTTGCATGTGTTTAGAGTTAATTAGTTGATTCAGAAGATTAGGGTAATAGGTCGTTTAGAGAACCTTTTCTTGATATGCTAATTTATTGAGACAGGTTTTTTGGGTTATCAGGAGTTGTATGCCAAAATCATCAGTATTCAAACAATAAAAGACCTGACAAATTTCAGTTGGTGGATAATGAATCTATAATATATGAAAGTTTAATTGTAATCATTACATTATGGTAAATAATGAAATTTAACACTATATGCTAATTTTTTGAGAAGGACCTGTACATATCTGCATGTGTGTGCTCTGTGCATACATGTCTGTATGTATGTGCTCTGTGTATACATGTCTGTATGTATGTGCTCTGTATATGCAGTGGCTTGCGAAAGTATTCACACACACCTTGGAAGTTTTCCTGTTTTGCTACTTCCCAACCTGGAATTTCAGTTTTTTTTGTTTTGTTTTGTTTTTAGGGTATGTATATCAGTTCATGTAAAGAACATAGAAAATCAAAAGAACAACAGGCAGTCATAGAATCCAAAACAGTCAAAATTTTATTAAATAAACACAAGAAAAACATATACAAAGGTATAAAAAAAAAAACAGACAAATGATGTCAAGAAGGGCTAAAAGATGACACAGGGCATCATCCACAACATGTTTAGAGCCCAAGGTACGGCAGTCCCTATAGTGCGAACATAATGGTGACTGTATAAAGTGCCATAAGCAATATATAGCAGCAAGACAAATCGCCCCAAAAAGAAATAGGGCAACAAGTCCCTCCTGATAAATAGTCACACATCAAACCCCAAAGTGGCTAACGAAAAAATAAGTGCAGGAGTCATATAATGAGCAGCAATAATAAGCACATCACCTTAAACAAATAGCAGGTAATCGCAGGGACCCACGGGGTCCCTGCGATTACCTGCTATTTGTTTAAGGGCTGTCCCACACGTCCAGATAATTCCGGTACCGGAATAAATCGGTACCGGAGTTATCCGTGTCCATGTGCCTGTGAACTCACGTGGGCCATACGTGCGGCACACGTGTGCCGCCAGTATGGCGAGTGGGTACCACACGGAGCGTGTGGTACCCACGCGTCTGGTACCCTGCATTGTGCTGAAGCCGCGATTCATATGTTCCCTGCAGCAGCGTTTGCTGCAGAGAAAATATGAATAATAGTGTTTAAAATAAAGATCTATGAGTCCCCCGCCCTCCCACCCCCTGTGCGCCCCCCCCACCCCCTATGCGCCCCCCCGCTGTTCAGAAAATACTCACCCGCTCCCACGTTGGCTGTCGCGGCTTCCTGGTCTGGCCCCATCTTCTCCTGTATGCGGTCACGTGGGGCCGATCATTTACAGTCATGAATAGGCGGCTCCACCTCCCATAGGGGCGGAGCCGACTATTCATGATTGTAAATGAGCGGCCCCACGTGACCGCATACAGTAGAAGGCGCGGGGCAGAGAGGAAGGAGTGACAGCCAACGTGGGAGCGGGTGAGTATTTTCTGAACAGCGGGGGGGCGCACAGGGGGTGGGAGGGCGGCGGACACATAGATCTTTATTTTAAACACTATTATTCATATTTTCTCTGCAGCAAACGCTGCTGCAGGGAACATATGAATCGCGGCTTCAGCACCAGTGGGGGGGACAGCGCTTACTGTAGCGCTGTCCCCTGCACGGCACACGGACTGCAAACGGAGACCGTCCGTTTGTGGTCCGTGTTTTACATGGACCCATTGACTTTAATGGGTCCATGTAATACGTGCGCTCCCACGAACACTGACATGTCTCCGTGTTTGGCACACGGAGACACGGTCCGCAAAAAATCAATGACATCTGCACAGATGCATTGATTTTTATGGGTCTACGTGTCAGTGGCTCCGGTACGTGAGGAAACTGTCACCTCACGTACCGGAGCCACTGACGTGTGAAGCCGGCCTAAGGTGATGTGCTTATTATTGCTGCTCATTATATGACTCCTGCACTTATTTTTTCGTTAGCCACTTTGGGGTTTGATGTGTGACTATTTATCAGGAGGGACTTGTTGCCCTATTTCTTTTTGGGGCGATTTGTCTTGCTGCTATATATTGCTTATGGCACTTTATACAGTCACCATTATGTTCGCACTATAGGGACTGCCGTACCTTGGGCTCTAAACATGTTGTGGATGACGCCCTGTGTCATCTTTTAGCCCTTCTTGACATCATTTGTCTGGTTTTTTTTTTATACCTTTGTATATGTTTTTCTTGTGTTTATTTAATAAAATTTTGACTGTTTTGGATTCTATGACTGCCTGTTGTTCTTTTGATTTTCTATTGTGTTTTGCAGTTATCCTTGTGTCCATGATTGGGTGTTGTGGATATATATTTAGTATTACTTGACTATGCCGCATTACAGTATAATTTCTATTATCCACCATCAATAATGCTCATTGGAATTTTGTCTTACATGTAAAGAACATGCCTACAACTGTGAACATTTGATTTTCTTTTTATTGTGAAGCAAACAACAAAATAACTGAAAACTTCAGTGTGCATAACTATTCACCCCCTAAAGTCAGTACTCTGACTTTACAGCCTTCTTTTGCAGCAATTACAACTGCAAGTCGTTTTGTATAAGTCTCTATGAACTTACCACATCTTGCCACTGAGATTTTTCCCCATTCCTCAAGACAAAACTGCTCCAGCTCCTTCAAGTTAGATGGTTTCCTCTGGTGAACAGCAATCTTCAAGTCTAACCACAGGTTCTCAATTGTATTAAGGTCTGTGCGTTGACTAAGGCTACTTTCACACTAGTCCGTCGGTACGGGCCGTCGGCCCGACATACCGACGGACAGTGTGTTAAGTAGCACAACGGGGGCAGCGGATGCAGTTTTACAACGCATCCGTTGCCCATTGTAATATCCGGGGAGGAGGGGGCGGAGTTACGGCCGCGCTTGCGCGGTCGGAAATGGCAGACATGACGCACAGAAAAAGTTACATGTAACTTTTTTTTGTGCCGACGGTCAGCCAAAACACGACGCATCTCAACAACTTTGTCTCTGACTTGTTTGGAGATCTCCTTGGTCTTCATGGTGTTGTTTTGTTAGTGGTGCCTCTTGGTTAATGGACAGAAAAGCTGTGTATATACTGATGGACCACATGACACGTAGATTGCACATGGGTAGACTTCCTTTCACTAAGCATGTGACTTATGAAGGTAATTGCTTGCACTAGAAATTTTTAGGGGCTTCATCGCAAAATGAATGAATACAAATGTACATGCCAATTTTTAGTAATTTGATCCCATAAATTTAATGTATGCCTATATTTTTTTCACTTTACCAACTTAGACTATTCAGTGCTGAACTGCTGATGCATCACACACAAATCAGATTAGAAAAATATTTAAACACAAGTTTTAATCTAACAAAATAGGTAAAGAAGCCAAGGTTGGTGAATACTTTTGCAAGCCACTGTACATGTCTGTATGTACAGTACAGACCAAAAGCTTGGACGCACCTTCTCATTTAAAGATTTTTCTGTATTTTCATGACTATGAAAATTGTACATTCACACTGAAGGCATCAAAACTATGAATTAACACATGTGGAATTATATGCTTAACAAAAAAAGTGTGAAACAACTGAAATTATGTCTTATATTCTAGGTTCTCCAAAGTAGCCACCTTTTGCTTTGATGACTGCTTTGCACACTCTTGGCATTCTCTTGATGAGCTTCAAGAGGTAGTCACCGGAAATGGTTTTCACTTCACAGGTGTGCCCTATCAGGTTTAATAAGTGGGATTTCTTGCCTTATAAATGGGGTTGGGACCATCAGTTGTGTTGTGCAGAAGTCTGGTGGATACACAGCTGATTGTCCTACTGAATAGACTGTTAGAATTTGTATTATGGCAAGAAAAAAGCAGCTAAGTAAAGAAAAACCAGTGGCCATCATTACTTTAAAAAATGAAGGTCAGTCAGTCCGAACAATTGGGAAAACTTTGAAAGTGTCCCCAAGTGCAGTGGCAAAAACCATCAAGCCCTACAAAGAAACTGGCTCACATGAGGACCGCCCCAGGAAAGGAAGACCAAGAGTCACCTCTGCTTCTGAGGATAAGTTTATCCGAGTCACCAGCCTCAGAAATCGCAGGTTAACAGCAGCTCAAATTAGAGATCAGGTCAATGCCACACAGAGTTCTAGCAGCAGACACATCTCTACAACAACTGTTAAGAGGAGACTTTGTGCAGCAGGCCTTCATGGTAAAATAGCTGCTAGCAAACCACTGCTAAGGACAGGCAACAAGCAGAAGAGACTTGTTTGGGCTAAAGAACACAAGGAATGAACATTAGACTAGTGAAAATCTGTGCTTTGGTCTGAGGAGTCCAAATTTGAGATCCTTGGTTCCAACCACCCTGTCTTTGTGCGACGCAGAAAAGGTGAATGGATGGACTCTACATGCCTGATTCCCACCGTGAAGCATGGAGGAGGAGGTGTGATGGGGTAGGGGTGCTTTGCTGGTGACACTGTTGGGGATTTATTCAAAATTGAAGGCATACTGAACCAGCATGGCTACCACAGCATCTTGCAGCGGCATGCTATTCCATCCGGTTTGCGTTTAGTTGGACCATCATTTATTTTTCAACAGGACAATGACCCCAAACACACCTCCAGGCTGTGTAAGGGCTATTTGACCAAGAAGGAGAGTGATGGGGTGCTACGCCAGATGACCTGGCCTCCACAGTCACCAGACCTGAACCCAATCGAGATGGTTTGGGGTGAGCTGGACCGCAGAGTGAAGGCAAAAGGGCCAACAAGTGTTGAGCATCTCTGGAAACTCCTTCAAGATTGTTGGAAGACTATTCCCGGTGACTACCTCTTGAAACTCATAAAGAAAACAACAGGAGAAAACGACCATAAATCCAATAAAATCAATTTTATTATTAATATATAATTACAGGGTTTACGAATAATAGTAGAGAGAAAAAAATACAGGTTTCAAAACTTTAAGACGCTGTTAAAAATCAATATTTCCTATAGCACTGAAAGGAGAATATACTTTTTAAAAAACTTTTGTGCAGAAAAAAATCATGTGCAAAAAAATCTTTTTTACAGATGAATAAAAGACAGTGTGCAATATCACAAATAGTAAAAAACTATAAAAGCAAAACTTTGTTTAATAATAAGGTGTTAGTGCATTGTGCAAATATGCAGTGAGGAAAAAAAGGTGTATAGGATGTGCAAACAACGATCAGTATATAACACTGTCAGTGCCAAATAGTATGTACTGGGAATCCACAAAAAATAGTGCAAATGTTCACAAAAAGTAGTTAAACTTACTGAATATGATATGTGGCCCAGGATATAAAGAAACAGCGTCTGCCCCAACGCGCGTTTCGGCGCTATTGCCTTCGTCAGGAGGTGACGTAAGGAGGATCAGTGGGGTTTTTATGCAGGGAGCGGCCAATGAAATGAAGGTAAGACATAAAGAGCAATGAATAGAATGGGCGGGGTATCTGTGAAAAAGCCGGTCATGTGATTAAACACATGACACGGTAGGTGGTTACCAAAAGGTGACGTACCGAGTGTGGAAACAAGTGTCAGGCGGCGCATGCGCGGCAGGACGCCGACGGGTAACTATGGACGCCGCGTCATGCCGTAGAAGGTGCGAAGGAATTTCGCAACCTCCGTTGGCATAATGACGCGACCTCACATCGTCAGCCGAAGGGGACACTGCATCACATGCGCACTACTATTCCAGCACGGGTGGGAAAGTATATGAGAATAGAAATAACAACAGGACTATACCGCAATAAGAAGCTTGAAAATGTGTAAAAAAATATATGAAAAAATAATGAAAATATATGTGATCACAAAAAGAAACTAATGTGTGATGAATTTATACCCTAAAATGTATTGCCTAAGGCAAGAAATCCCACTTATTAAACCTGATAGGGCACACCTGTGAAGTGAAAACCATTTCCGGTGACTACCTCTTGAAACTCATCAAGAGAATGCCAAGAGTGTGCAAAGCAGTCATCAAAGCAAAAGGTGGCTACTTTGAAGAACCTAGAATATAAGACATATTTTCAGTTGTTTCACACTTTTTTGTTAAGTATATAATTCCACATGTGTTAATTCATAGTTCTGATGCCTTCAGTGTGAATGTACAATTTTCATAGTCATGAAAATACAAAAAAATCTTTAAATGAGAAGGTGTGTCCAAACTTTTGGTCTGTACTGTATGTGCTTTGTGTATACATATATGCCTGTATGCATGTGCTATATGTAAATCGAGCGCCCCCACTGCCGCAGGGCCGAGGGGTACCCGGTACCGGGCCTCTGAGTCTCTGCTCTGGGGTTTTCACGGTGGCTAGACCCGGTCCGTGACCCTGCTGAGGGGCGCCCAATGAAAGGTGTGGGTGGTGATGCTGTAGTGGTGCGGTGCAGGTCGCAGTAAACAATGAGGACACCAGGTTGCAGTCTCTTTACCTCTTTACTGAAGGCTTCGAGATAGTCAATCCAGAGCACTGTTAACAGGGCTGTCTGAGACTGGCCGGTCCAAAGGCACATTAGGAGTTCCCTTGACAGGTGAGAATCAGCGTCTACCTGCTAGCGCCTATGTGTTGTAGTCCTTCCCTGCTGAGCACCCCGGGATAGTCCTCACAACTGATTCTGTCTGCCTCTGATGTTCGTTCTCTCTCCGTCCCCCAGATGATATGGCTAGGACGCACCCGTATGACGGGGTAGGCCTGGAGTTCTTCCGGGACTCTAGAGTCGCCCCTCTCCCACAGCTGCCTCCGTTGTCTGCTTAGGTGTTTAAGTGAGACAGCCAACCTATAATTGGCTGTCCTGCCGTGGTTTGAAGTAATGCTTAAAGTCTCTTACTTTCTCGGCGTTCCGGCCACCGACTGTTTGCGCCTCAGAAGGATGTTGCCTCGATCTTTCAGCACGACTCCTTCTGGTCCTTTTGCCTCTTTGCTGTATTCCCGTTGCTCACTTGTTGCGTTGTTCTCTTAGGAGTCTGTCAGGATCCCATCCCTGACAGGTCCTCTCTCTAGCTCTTCCCAGTTACTTCTCTCCCTGTCTTCCTGTCCAACCCCCAGTTTTACCAGAGTGTGAGGAGTGGCCTACTAGATAGAACCACCCCCCCTGGTGGCCGGAGTGTGAAGTGTAGTGTGTGATACCTGGTCAGGTGAACTCCCCTAGTGCAATCAGACGCAACATCACTCCCCTTAGCGGCAGAGCGACGTTACTGCAACGACCAGGACTCTGGGGCGCTGCATAAACATGTTTATCTGCATGTATGTGCTTTGAGTATACATATATATCTGTATACATGTGTAATGTGTAAACATGTTTGTATGTATGTGTTGTGTGTACACGTGTGTGTATATACTCTCTGTAGAAGTATATTTATGTGGTCTGTGTATACATGTGTGTGTGTGTGTGTGGAGTGTGCGTACAGTGTGTATGTAACATACAGTTTTTGTGTCACATACTGTGTTTGTCTGTGTGTAGCATTCATGTTTATAAATACCAGCAGCACATATGAGAGTTCATAGGTGTAAACATGTCAGCAATCGTCCGACAAACGAGCAACATGATGATCATTCATCAGGTGATTAGATTGTTTATGCCTCAACAAAAATCATTGTTCTTGGCAGCACATTGTTACAATTGTAAAACTCACTCATTGTTACAAATATAACACTCAGGTAATGGAAAGGTAAAATCTTCTACCGGGAGATGATTCACCCACACCCAACTTGTCCTTGTACAGAATACAAAGACCCTAGCCGCACAACTCAAAAACACTATCTCAGACCTGAGTCCCTAAAAGCCCATGGAGGGGTTACTCGTACCTCCTGAGGAATGAGAGGGGAGGCCGCAACACACTGCCAATAAGAGGAGAGGAAAATGTGCAGGAAGATGTGAAAACACAGGTTGAGAAAATTAAAACACATTCATATAAGGTAGAGAGGGAAAGCTAAGTAGGGCCAAAAATAAATGGAACACGGATCACCTTCCAGAAACCTTAAGGTGAAAGGAAGAGAAACTGAAAAGGAAAACAAACAGACTCACTGCAGGACTTCAGCTAGTGTTTACCATGCAAGGTAAACCCCTTAGCTGAAGGGCTGGAACTGCTAAACCCAAGTCCACCTAGAGGTATAGCCAGCAAGAAAGTGCAGTGAATGGTGAAAATATAAACATCAACCCAGAATGTGATAGAGCTGAAAAAATGGAAAAATGGAAAAGGCAATAGCTCAGGAGACAGGGGAACCAACCATGAAGCAAAAGGTCAGCAGATCGAATCCCCAAACTAAGCCATGACACATATAGCCTAGTGTAAACTGCATATGTGCTGCTAATTACATGACGTGTGTGGGGGCACACGGATCTTTCCATTATTCTTCATCAGCCCATGAAAAAAGGCCAGTAAACAAGCGCCAAGTGACTTGTATAATGTGGATTGCCCTCGTCCCCTTCGAGCACATGCACCAAACATAGCTACAAGCCCCTAATTATGAAGCAGAGGCATAAAATGTGTGTCCTCTTGCACCTCGCGGAGGTATTAGTGGAGTACGATCTCTAGTAAGGGATCCGGTCAACTTTGGTGCATCCCTCATTGAATTATTTGCATTATCAGCACCTGGACTAACACCATTCAAAATTCAAGAATCCTTTTTTATTTATCTAATTTTTGTCTCCTTTATATCACTTTAGAGTGGCTGTACATGATTGGCAGAAGTCCAAAAACAGCGTCACATCTGTCCACAGGTTGTGACTGATATTGCTGCCCAGACTCACAGTTGCACACTACAGTCTACAACAAACCTGTGATAGCCACTGCTTTAATGCTCCAGACCTTGGAATTCTGCTCCAACAAGTTCATGGCCTTCATCTTGTACAGGTGCGGATTCACCTCGCTAGTAGTTTTTTTCTTTACGGCCTTTGCAATGCTCAGAGCAGTCTGCGATCCGTTGATTTCCAGACAATGGTAAATTTCCTTCTCTAAATGGAACAACATGAGATTTCTTTGAAATATCTCCATTAATAACCACATAACAGCTATAGACTGCGATTCTCAAATATTCTCCTCCATGGCCGTGGGTCTTCATGAACATATTACAGATTTTAGAGTGTAAACTATTTCTCTATTTCTTTCTAATTCTGTATGAGTGACATGGTATGAAGGTTTAGAGGAACCATAAGGTGGCACATATAGGTGCCTATACGTTCATACTACAATATTGGGCACATGGTACCTTAAACTGTTAAAGGAACTCTGTCACCTGAATTTGGAGGGAACAGTTTTCAGTCATATGGGCGGGGTTTTCGGGTGTTTGATTCACCCTTTCCTTACCCGCTGGCTGCAATATTGGATTGAAGTTCATTCTCCTCCATAGTACACGCCTGCGTAAGGCAAGATTGCCTTGTGCAGGCATGTACTACGGAGGACAGAGAATGAACTTCAATCCAATATTGCAGCCAGCATGCAGCCAGCGGGTAAGGAAAGGGTGAATCAAACACCCGAAAACCCCGCCCCTATGGCTGAAAATTGTTCCCTCCAAATTCAGGTGACAGAGTCCCTTTAAGCAAACGGATCCTTTTCCCAAAATCCCTTTAAAGAGGACCTGTCACTTGCCAAGTGGGTGAGGCTCTCAAGGATAAGCCCCAACAGAGAAGAGTTGAGGACCACACTCATTTGGCTATAAAAGACTAGATTTATAGGCAGGGAATAGGGGGCTATATCTCAAGAATGGAGATGAGCAAAAACAAAAGAAAAACAGCGCCCGATTCAGGAGAACAGCGGCATTTACACCAGGTTAAAAAACAAAACACATTTATGGCAAGTGATAGGTTCCTTTTTTTATATATATGCTGAGTGCTGCGCAATGGACACGGTATTTCAATAGGGAGGCAGTAACATTTAGGTGCTGCTATGTACAGGAAAAAAGCCAGGCAACAATCCAACCGGTTCATGCTTTATCCAATATTGATTGGAGTGTCGGATCAAATTCTGCAATGCAGATCTATGCGTCCACAAAAAAAATAAGATGGCATTTGGATGCCATCTATGTGCTGTCCGTTTTTTTCACAGACTGCTAGATAGGAAAAAGTAAAGAAACTTTTTTTTCTTTGCCTTATCCGAGAAAAACTGACAAAAAAATGGACAAAACTCGATGAATCACTGATGAAACTAGGACCATTTTTCTCACACTAGAAAAATCACTGCTGTCTGAATGAGGCCAAATGGAAATGGAAACTCAATCAAATACATATTGGATAAAATGGCTCCAAAAGTGAAAGTCTGTCCAGCACACGCACAATCAGTGTAGAGCAAACAATTCCTTTTTATGGCATGTACATTCTGTAAAAAGACTCATGTCTTTTTACATCAATTAAGGAATTTGCTCCTCAGACCTTGTGGGGGAATCACAACACAAAACCAGACCCCAATCAGAGAACAATAAGGCCATGTTCACACAGTGCGTTTTTTACTGCAGAACCGCTGCGGTTCCGCAGCTGTTTTCCATGCAGGGTACATTACAATGTACCCTATGGAAAACAGGAACCACTGTGCACACGGTCCTGAATTTCCCTTAAAAAGCCGCGATGAATCGGTGCGGGAAAAAAGAAGGAGCATGTCACTTCTTTCCCCGAAACTGCAGCGGTTCTGCACCCATAGACCTCCATTGTGAGGTCAAACCCGCAGTAAAACCCGCAGATCAAAAATATATCTGCGGGTTTTATTGCGGTTTGTGGTGCAGAACCGCTGCAGCCGGAAGTGCGGGGAAGCGGCCGGAAGTGCGTGGGCGGAAGTGCTTGGGCGGAGAGACATGGAGGCATACCGTCGCATGGGGATCGTGTCGGCCGTTTGATTGAATTGGTATGTGTGTGTGTGTATGTCTGTGTGTGTGTCTGTGTGTGTGTGTGTGTGTCTGTGTCTGTGTGTCTGTGTGTGTGTGTGTCCCCATGCGACGCTAGTGCCACCATTGTGCTGTCGCCGTATGGGACTACGACTCCCATCCGGTATTAGGATGGGAGAGTTGTCCCTGTGTCCGGCGACTTAGCACAATTGTAAAGTTACACCAAACACCTACACACAATACACATACATGACACACAGTACAGTACATACAACATATAACACAGAGTATATACTCACCAACAGCACACTTGTAGGCGAAGCCCTCGATCCTCCAGGAAAAAATCACAAAATAAAAAATCAAATTCATACTCCCTGTCCGCAGAATCCATAAAACGAGTGTCCCACGCCGATCGGCTGCTCTCCGGCGATACACTGCCAGGAGCGAAGCTCCTAGCAGTGTATCGCGTACTGTCCCGGAGTTCAATGGCTCCGGCGTCTCGGTTAACAGCAGTACAGCTGCGTTGAACTTTCCCACGCAGCACTGCCGTTAAGCGAGAGTGCCGGGGTCAATGACCGCCGGTAAACTCGCTCGCGCATGCGCAGTGACACACCGACAGGAACTATGGCTCCTGTCAGTGTGTTGCTGCAGCCGTGGAGAGCAGACATGTCTCTGGATGTGTCTGTTCTCCATGGAAAATCTTCGTGGGATACGTGGCACTTAAATACGTGGCAATTAAATACGTGACACGTGGCACTTATACGTGATACGTGTCACTTAAATACGTGATACGTGTCACTTAAATATGTGGCACGTGGCACTGAAATACGTGATACGTGGCACTGAAATACGTGGCACTTAAATACGTGGCACGTGGCACTTAAATACGTGATACGTGGCACTGAAATACGTGGCACTTAAATACATGGCACTTAAATACGTGGCACGTGGCACTGAAATACGTGATACGTGGCACTTAAATACGTGGCACTTAAATACGTGGCACGTGGCACTTAAATACGTGATACGTGGCACTGAAATACGTGGCACTTAAATACATGGCACTTAAATACGTGGCACGTGGCACTGAAATACGTGGCACGTGGCACTGAAATACGTGATACGTGGCACTGAAATACGTGGCACTTAAATACATGGCACTTAAATACGTGGCACGTGGCACTGAAATACGTGGCACGTGGCACTGAAATACGTGATACGTGGCACTGAAATACGTGGCACTTAAATACGTGGCACTTAAATACGTGATACGTGGCACTGAAATACGTGGCACTTAAATACATGGCACTTAAATACGTGGCACGTGGCACTGAAATACGTGGCACGTGGCACTGAAATACGTGATACGTGGCACTGAAATACGTGGCACTTAAATACATGGCACTTAAATACGTGGCACGTGGCACTTAAATACGTGGCACGTGGCACTGAAATACGTGATACGTGGCACTGAAATACGTGGCACTTAAATACATGGCACTTAAATACGTGGCACATGGCACTTAAATACGTGGCACGTGGCACTTAAATACGTGGCACTGAAATACGTGGCACTGAAATACGTGATACGTGGCACTGAAATACGTGGCACTGAAATACGTGATACGTGGCACTTAAATACGTGGCACTTAGGCTATGTTCACATTTGCGTTGTGCGCCGCAGCGTCGGCGCCGCAACACACAACGCAAACAAAAACGCAGCAAAACGCATGCACAACGCTGCGTTTTGCGCCGCATGCGTCCTTTTTTTGATTGATTTTGGACGCAGCAAAAATGCAACTTGCTGCGTCCTCTGCGCCCGGATGCGTGCGCTGCAGTGACGCATGCGGCGCAAAACGCAAGTGCGACGCATGTCCATGCGCCCCCATGTTAAATATAGGGGCGCATGACGCATAGCTGGATAGAGCTGGATCCGCGGGCTGTGATCTGGCCTACGCTCCGCACTCTGTGGAGCGCTGTCATTCAAAACACGTCCACTCATTTTGGTGTTTAGTCCCAAAATGGAGGATGGAAGAAGAAAAGGGTTGTACAAGGAAATGACATCATTTCTTTTTTTTTTTTCCCCCACTGCAGTTAAAGCTTTATTTGTGTCAAACACAGACAATCTGCAGAGAAAACTGCATAAAAAACCGCACTAAAAACCGCATCAAAAACCGCATCAAAAACGCATCAAAAACGCGCCAAAAACGCACCTGCGTTTTCTGCCAAGAGCTGCGGTTTTTGTCCTGAAAAAAAAAGGATTGAAATCAGGATCGTGTGAACATACCCTAAAACTTTCACACTCCTTATCTATGAACTGTTCCAATATTTATGGACACAACTGTTTATCCCTCTCCCATAATGATAGTTCTGCTTCACGTCATTTGTCTTATCTATTGCATTATTTCTGTGCTGTGTTGTGTATAAATATGTGATTCTTCAGGTTTTGTATTAGTCTATGCCTGATGAAGAGACCTGTGTAGTCTCGAAAGTTTGCAATTTGTTACCATCTTTTCAGTTAGCCATTAAAAGGCATCAACCACTGAGGACTCTCAATTCTAAATAGTTTTTATGGCATGGAAACAGTCAGCAAGCTACACATGACATGAGTTATTTAATTTCTATTTAGCATCTTGGGGTCTTTTATTTACTGTGAACAGAACATGGATCTAACACATCCAACAACGGCATCTTGTTGATGGTTCTAGGTGGTAAAATCATGAACTCTCAAAACCGTTATGACATAGCGATATGTTCTCTACTATTAGTTTGTTTGGTTGTAAACTAAGTTGTGATGGGAATTGTCACAAAATGTAATTATTATCAATATATAGTGGTTATCCTTCTTGCTGATGGTTTCCAGGAAACGAAATCAAGGGAAACAGAGGAAATATATAGTACAGATTACGAATTTACATTTAACAACTATTAATTGAAATCTGACATATATATATATATACACGTAACCCTGCCCTGGACATGTACTCACGGTGATCAGTCAGGACACAATCTATTTTTGATAATCTTGTTTTTGCCGTGATTAGAGTCTCGTTATTTTCAGCCATTGCATCTGTTTTTGGAAAATAAATTAAATCCTGTTAGAATGGTACGTCAGTGATCAGAAGTACATTAGTACTGTCACCCAGCTTTCCTATAGTCCTGAGAGGCAAATTTGCACATTTATCCCTACATAATGGGTAAAATTAGGAATGGGACAGGAAAGCCTAGCGATATGTTCGAGTCCCCGTGACTGCATGTCTCTAGACAGCATCAACACTTGGAGGGATTGCATATCAAATAGGAATCCCTGCATGTGTTGTGCCTATCGAACACTTGGGAGATATGCAGCCACGGGGAATCAAACATATTTTTCAAGCACGTTGAGGTCACTCGGTCAGCACCCGAGCATGCTCAGATAACACCTTATCCCAGCACGTTTGTTCTGGGAAGTTTTGAGTTTGAGTCAAATTTCCTGATTCTCTCTGTACACCCTTCTGATATGAGGTACAGGTAGAGACTATTGGAAAGCATGGCATACAGACCCTTGAGACCTTTTGTGGTGGCCTTGTTGCTTGTCGCCCACCCATTCCCATAATTAAGGAATGACTGAGACAATATAATGAATGAAAAAAAGTTACAAAAGTCTCCCAGTCTCTGTAGAACTACAACTCCCAGCATATTCTAGTGCCCACAGGGAAGAAGGTATTAGATCCTTACCTGGCGCAGGGAATCCTCACTCTGATTACCTCCCGGACTCATCAAATAGAAGATGAAACTTTGCGTTTTTTCTCTCAGTCGTCACGAAGCAAAACTGAAACTGAACGAACAGCTGACAGAAACTGATTACATCATGCTGTGGAGTGAAAGGCGGGAAAAAGAGTGCCGCTCAATAATGACGGACTAAATACCGAAGTACCTGGGTACAGAAGGCTGTAACTCACATTGTAGAGTTTAATATACCGAATCAGAAGAGTATCGCACCTGATGGGCTTAGATACAGAAGCTCAGCAGCCTGTATCACACAGAAGTTTACAGTTACTGGCTCAGCAGGTAGTGATCACATATAATACTAGATGGGTATTTCCTGAAGGAACTACAGATAGTGCTTTGGAATGGTGCCCGGGCTGCCCCTGCAAGACTTTCACACTTGGGTGCCCCTCAGGCGCTGGTTTGGTAGTTGTAGCCCCTCATTTGGTGGGCCGGGTCACTCTGGGTCCGATTTGGTGGGCCGGGTCACTCTGGGTCCGATTTGGTGGGCCGGGTCACTCTGGGTCCGATTTGGTGGGCCGGGTCACTCTGGGTCCGATTTGGTGGGCGGCGCCACTCTGGGTCCGATTTGGCGGGCGGCGCCACTCTGGGTCCGATTTGGCGGGCGGCGCCACTCTGGGTCCGATTTGGCGGGCGGCGCCACTCTGGGTCCGATTTGGCGGGCGGCGCCACTCTGTCCGATTTGGCGGGCGGCGCCACTCTGTCCGATTTGGCGGGCGGCGCCACTCTGGGTCCGATTTGGCGGGCGGCGCCACTCCGGGTCCGATTTGGCGGGCGGCGCCACTCCGGGTCCGATTTGGCGGGCGGCGCCACTCCGGGACCGATTTGGCGGGCGGCGCCACTCCGGGTCCGATTTGGTGGGCGGCGCCACTCCGGGTCCGATTTGGCGGGCGGCGCCACTCTGGGTCCGATTTGGCTGGTGGCGCCACTCCGGGTCCGATTTGGTGGGCGGCGCCACTCGGTCCGAATTGGCGGGCGGCGCCACTCGGTCCGATTTGGCGGGCGGCGCCACTCTGGGTCCGATTTGGCGGGTGGCGCCACTCTGGGTCCGATTTGGCGGGCGACGCCATTCTGGGTCCGATTTGGCGGGCGGCGCCACTCTGGGTCCGATTTGGCGGGCGGCGCCACTCTGGGTCCGATTTGGCGGGCGGCGCCACTCTGGGTCCGATTTGGCGGGCGGCGCCACTCTGCCTCAGAAACCAGGCCATTATAACCTATGGGAAAATTTCCCTATTGAAATGCATTACAATGAGGGGAAAAAACATTTTCAAACGCAAATTGCGCCAAAACTACAAATCCGATCGACATGAAAAATACTTAGCACACCTCTTGGGGACGCTGGCTTCGAAATGACACCTCACTGGAGTCTGTGAGTGAAGCGGTTCGGGCCGCATTACGTGCGGACTGAATAATAATAAGAACTAGATGGGTATTTCCTGAAGGAACTACAGATAGTGCTTTGGAATGGTGCCCGGGTTGTCCCAGCAAGACTTTCACACTTGGGTGCCCCTCAGGCGCTGTTTTGGTAGTTGTAGCCACTCTGGGTCCGATTTGGCGGGCGGCGCCACTCTGGGTCCGATTTGGCAGGCGGCGCCACTCCGGGTCCGATTTGGTGAGCGACGCCACTCAGGGTCCGATTTGGTGAGCGACGCCACTCAGGGTCCGATTTGGCGGGCGGCGCCACTCCGGGTCCGATTTAGCGGGCGGCGCCACTCCGGGTCCGATTTGGCGGGCGGCGCCACTCCGGGTCCGATTTGGCAGTCGGCGCCACTCTGGGTCCGATTTGGCGGGCGGCGCCACTCTGGGTCCGATTTGGCGGGCGGCGCCACTCTGGGTCCGATTTGGCGGGCGGCGCCACTCGGTCCGATTTGGCGGGCGGCGCCACTCTGGGTCCGATTTGGCGGGCGGCGCCACTCTGGGTCCGACTTGGCGGGCGGCGCCACTCTGGGTCCGATTTGGCGGGCGGTGCCACTCTGGGTCCGATTTGGCGGGCGGCGCCACTCTGGGTCCGATTTGGCAGGCGGCGCCACTCTGGGTCCGATTTGGCGGGCGGCGCCACTCTGGGTCCGATTTGGCGGGCGGCGCCACTCTGGGTCCGATTTGGCGGGCGGCGCCACTCTGGGTCCGATTTGGCGGGCGGCGCCACTCTGGGTCCGATTTGGCGGGCGGCGCCACTCTGGGTCCGACTTGGCGGGCGGCGCCACTCTGGATCTGACTTGGCGGGCGGCGCCACTCTGGGTCCGATTTGTTGGATGGCGCCACTCTGGGTCCGATTTGGCGGGCGGCGCCACTCTGGGTCCGATTTGGCAAGAGGGGGCACTCTGGTCCGATTTGGTGGGCTGGGTCCGATTTGGTGAGCGGGGCAATAATTATAAGACTACAGATAGTGTTTTGGAATTGTGCTCTACTGTCACTTTAAGAGCGGACATTATCTGACAAAACTTGTGACCTGGTGGGCTGATGTAGAGTTTATAGGCGTTGGCATAGTAACTGGGTCTCACTGCGCATATCAATGAGCTAATCAGCCAGGTGGCAGTTATTTTTAGAAATTGCCTCAGAAATCAGGCCCATTATAAACGTATTGGAAAATTTCCCTATTGAAACGCATTGAGACACTTTTTTCAAACGCAAATTGCGCCAAAACTACAAATCTGATCGACACGAAAAATACTTAGCACACCTCTCAGGAACGCTGGCTTCGAAATGACACCTCACTGGAGTCTGTGAGTTTAGCGGTTCGGGCCGCATTACGTGCGGACTGAATAATAATAATAAGAACTAGATGGGTATTTCCTGAAGGAACTACAGATAGTGCTTTGGAATGGTGCCCGGGCTGCCCCTGCAAGACTTTCACACTTGGGTGCCCCTCAGGCGGTCCGATTTGGTGGGTTGGGTCAATCTGGGTCTGATTTTGTGGGCGGGGTAAATCTAGGTCCGATTCGGTGGGCGGGGTCACTTTTGGTCCGATTCTGTGGGCGCGGCCACTCTGGGTCCGATTCGGTGGGCGGAGCCACTCTGGGTCCGATTTGGTGGGCGGGGCACCTTAGGGACCAATTTGGTGGGTGGGGTCACTCGGTCCGATTTGGTGGGCTGGGCACCTCAGGGTCCGATTTGGTGGGTGGGGTCACTCTGGGTCCGATTTGGTGGAAGGGGTCACTCTGGGTCTGATTTGGTGGAAGGGGTCACTCTGGGTTCGATTTGGTGGGCGGAGCCACTCTGGGTCCGATTTGGTGGGCGGGGTCACTCTGGGTCCGATTTGGTGGGCGGGGTCACTCTGGGTCCGATTTGGTGAGCCGGGCCCCTCGGGGTCCGATTTGGTGAGCGGGGTAATCTACTATATAATTGTCTAAGGGCACTTCCGTCTTTCTGTCTCACAACACCGCTACGTCATCATCTCATGAGACCGCAATGCACTCTTGGGACCGGAGCGCGCAACAAGCATCGGGTACCGGCCACTCCAGGTGCAACAAGCATCGTGTACCGGCCGCTCTAGGAGGTGCAACAACCATCAGATACCGGCCGCTCCAGGAGGTGAGTATGTAACTTTTTTATTTTAATTCTTTTTTTTTTTTTTAACAGGGATATGCAGTATACTATGTGACTGGACAATATACTACGTGACTGGGCAGTATAACTACGTGGCTCTGCGCTGTATACTGCGTGGCTCTGCGCTGTATACTGTGTGGCTCTGCGCTGTATACTACGCGGCTCTGCGCTGTATACTACGAGGCTCTGCGCTGTATACTGCGCGGCTCTGCGCTTTGTACTGCGCGGCTCTGCGCTATATACTGCGTGGCTCTTCGCTGTATACTACGCGGCTCTGCGCTGTGTACTGCGCGGCTCTGCGCTGTGTACTGCGCGTGTCCGTGCTGTGTACTGCGTGTGTCTGTGCTGTATACTGCGCCGCTCTGCGCTGTGTACTGCGCGGCTCTGCACTGTGTACTGCACGGCTCTGCGCTGTATACTGCGGGGCTCTGCACTGTATACTGCGGGGCTCTGCGCTGTATACTACGCGGCTCTGCGCTGTATACTGCGCGGCTCTGCGCTGTATACTGCGCGGCTCTATGCTGTGTACTGCGCGGCTCTGCGCTGTATACTGCGCGGCTCTGCGCTGTGTACTGGGCGGCTCTGCGCTGTGTACTGCGCGGCTCTGCGCTGTATACTGCGCGGCTCTGCGCTGTATACTGCGCGGCTCTGCGCTGTGTACTGCGCGGCTCTGCGCTGTGTACTGCGCGGCTCTGCGCTGTGTACTGCGCGGCTCTGCGCTGTGTACTGCGCGGCTCTGCGCTGTGTACTGCGCGGCTCTGCGCTTTATACTGCGCGGCTCTGCGCTATGTACTGCGCGGCTCTGCGCTGTGCACTGCGCGGCTCTGCGCGGTATACTGCGCGGCTCTGCGCTTTATACTGTGCGGCTCTGCGCTCTGTACTGCGCGGCTCTGCGCTGTGTACTGCGCGGCTCTGCGCTGTGTACTGCGCGGCTCTGCGCTGTGTACTGCGCGGCTCTGCGCTGTATACTGCGCGGCTCTGCGCTGTGTACTGCGCGGCTCTGCGCTGTGTACTGCGCGGCTCTGCGCTGTGTACTGCGCGGCTCTCCGCTTTATACTGCGCGGCTCTGCGCTGTGTACTGCGCGGCTCTGCGCTGTGTACTGCGCGGCTCTGCACTTTATACTGCGCGGCTCTGCGCTTTGTACTGCGCGGCTCTGCGCTGTGTACTGCGCGGCTCTGCGCTGTGTACTGCGCGGCTCTGCACTGTGTACTGCGCGGCTCTGCGCTGTGTACTGCGCGGCTCTGCGCTGTATACTGCGCGGCTCTGCGCGGCTCTGCGCGGCTCTGCGCTGTGTACTGCGCGGCTCTGCGCTGTGTACTGCGCGGCTCTGCGCTTTATACTGCGCGACTCTGCGCTTTGTACTGCGCGGCTCTGCGCTGTGTACTGCGCGGCACTGCGCTGTGTACTGCGCGGCTCTGCGCTGTGTACTGCGCGGCTCTGCGCTGTGTACTGCGCGGCTCTGCGCTGTGTACTGCGCGGCTCTGCACTGTATACTGCGTGGCTCTGCGCTGTGTACTGCGCGGCTCTGCGCTGTGTACTGCGCGGCTCTGCGCTTTATACTGCGCGACTCTGCGCTTTGTACTGCGCGGCTCTGCGCTGTGTACTGCGCGGCTCTGCGCTGTGTACTGCGCGGCTCTGCGCTGTGTACTGCGCGGCTCTGCGCTTTATACTGCGCGACTCTGCGCTTTGTACTGCGCGGCTCTGCGCTGTGTACTGCGCGGCTCTGCGCTGTGTACTGCGCGGCTCTGCGCTGTGTACTGCGCGGCTCTGCGCTGTGTACTGCGCGGCTCTGCACTGTATACTGCGTGGCTGTGCAATATACTTCGTGGACATACATATTCTAGAATACCCGATGAGTTAGAATCGGGCCACCATCTAATAATCATAAGACTAAGGATAGTGGTTTGGAATTGTGCTGTACTGTCACTTTAAGAGCTGATATTATCTGACAAAACTTGTGACCTGGTGAGCTGATGTAGATTTCATAGGAGTTGGCATAGTAACTGTGTCTGACTGCGCATATCAATGAGCTAATCAGCCAGGTGGCAGTTATTTTTAGAAATTGCCTCAGAAACCAGCCCATTATAAACGTATGGGACAATTTCCCTATTGAAACGCATTGAAAGACTTTTTTCAAACACAAATTGCGCAAAAACTACAAATCCGATCGGCACGGAAAATACTTAGCACACCTCTTGGGGACGCTGGCTTCGAAATGACACCTCACTGGAGTCTGTGAGTTTAGCGGTTCGGGCCGCATTACGTGCGGACTGAATAATAAGAATAAGAAGAAGTTTACCACGGTGGAATAACAGTATAGTGCTTTGTTCCAAAGCACTATAATAAGAATAAGAAGTTATCCACGATGGAATAACAGTATAGTGCTTTGTTCCAAAGCACTATAAATAGGCTGATGCACAGTATTGGGTATCTTGATGTTAAATACAGCGACTCAGCAGACAGTATCATACATAATAGGCTAAAGGTACCGTCACATTAAGCGACGCTGCAGCGATATAGACAACAATGCCGATCGCTGCAGCGTCGCTGTTTCGCCGTTGTGTGGTCGTTGGAGAGCTGTCACAGAGACAGCTCTCCAGCGACCAATGATGCCGAAGTCCCCGGGTAACCAGGGTAAACATCGGGTTACTAAGCGCAGGGCCGCGCTTAGTAACCCGATGTTTACCCTGGTTACCAGTGTAATGTAAAAAAAACCAAACACTACATACTTACATTCCTGTGTGTGTCGCGTCCCCCGGCGTCCTCTTCCCTGCACTGTGTAAGCGCCGGCCCTAAAGCAGAGCGGTGACGTCACCGCTGAGCTTTGCTTTACGGCCGGCACTGACACATTCAGTGCAGGAAGCTCTGAGCAGCAGCGCGTAACCCTGTGGACGCCGGGGGACGTGACAGACATCAGAAGGTGAGTATGTACTGTTTTTTTTTTAACTTTTACAATGGTAACCAGGGTAAACATCGGGTTACTAAGCGCGGCCCTGCGCTTAGTAACCCGATATTTACCCTGGTTACCATTGTAAAACATTGCTGGCATCGTTGCTTTTGCTGTCAAACACAACGATACACGCCGATCTGACGACCAAATAAAGTTCTGGACTTCTAGCTCCGACGAGCGATATCACAGCAGGATCCAGATCGCTGCTGCCTGTCAAACACAACGATATCGCTATCCAGGACGCTGCAACGTCACGGATCGCTATCATTATCGTTCTTAAGTTGTTCAGTGTGAAGGTACCTTTAGACACACAGCTCTGCACACATAAGCTTAAATACACTTGCTCAGCAGTTACACATGGTATGCTTAGGTACACAGCTTGGCAGACAGTATTGCACAAGCTTAGGTACACAGCTCAGCAGACAGTATTGCACAAGCTTAGGTACACAGCTCAGCAGACAGTATTGCACAAGCTTAGGTACACAGCTCAGCAGACAGTATTGCACAAGCTTAGGTACACAGCTCGGCAGACAGTATTGCACATGATATGCTCCCCTGAGCTTTGTACCTAAGCATAGCATGCGTAACACTGTCTGCTGAGCTGCTGTATCTAAGACTATCATGTGTGACATTGTTTATCCTTTGTACCTAAGCCTGTCATGTGTGATATGGTCCCCTCAGCTTTGTACCTAATCATATCCCACGATAGGCTTAGGTAGAAAGGTTAAACAATTTGGGATAATTGTGGTAAATTTCTGCGCTGCTGAATCACTAGAATTCCAGAATTATTAGTACATGTGGCTTTATTATTCTACGCGTTTCAGAGTTCAAGACTCCTTCATCAGGAACACCACAGGAACAGCGCAGAAATGTACCACAATCATACCAATCTGGATCTAATGGCTGGTCCTTCCTGGACTCGTGGATCTGCTTCAGCGAATCCTTTCACTGCTTCAACTCAGCTACATCTGGTGAGTGTTATCTTATGGATTAACCTTTTTTAACCTTCTCAGATAAAACACTATTTGCGCTCTTTCCTTCAACAGTTTTCAAAGGTGAAACAATGTCATACATGATCAGGGTTGGACTGGCCCACCAGAGAACCGGAGAATCCTCCGGTGGGCCCTGGTTTCTCCTTCAGGAGAGTTCATAGTGCAAAACTTGCAGTTGCTATGGGGCTCTCTACAGGGGGGGTGAAAGGTGGGCCCTCAGAATCAAATCCTTCGGTGGGCCCAATGTTCTTCAGTCTGACACTGTGCATGATAGTCTTAGATACAGCAGCTCAGCACACTGTGTTGCAACCTTAGATACAGCCGCTCAGCAGACAGTATTACATATGATATGTATAGATACACAGCTAAGTGGACATTTTCACACCATAAGCTTAGGTACAGCAGATCATCAGACATAATTACACATAATAGTCTAAGGGTACCGTCACACAGTACCATTTTAATCGCTACGACGGCACGATCCGTGACGTCGCAGCGATCGTATGATTATCGCTCCAGCGTCGTAGACTGCGGTCACACGTTGCAATCACGGCGCTGGAGCGATGCCGAAGTCCCCGGGTAACCAGGGTAAACATCGGGTAACTAAGCGCAGGGCCGCGCTTAGTAACCCGATGTTTACCCTGGTTACCAGCGTGAACGTAAAAAAAACAAACAGTACATACTCACATTCCGGTGTCTGTCCTCCGGCGTCTCAGCTTCTCTGCACTGTGTAAGCACAGCGGCCGGAAAGCACAGCGGTGACGTCAGACGTCACCGCTGTGCTCGCTTTCCGGCTGGCAGGCGCTCACAGTGCAGAGAAGCTGAGACGCCGGGGTACAGACACCGGAATGTGAGTATGTACTGTTTGTTTTTTTTACGTTTACGCTGGTAACCACGGTAAACATCGGGTTACTAAGCGCGGCCCTGCGCTTAGTTACCCGATGTTTACCCTGGTTACAAGCGAACACATCGCTGGATCGCTGTCACACACAACGATCCAGCGATGTCAGCGGGTGATCAAGCGACGAAAGAAAGTTCCAAACGATCTGCTACGACGTACGATTCTCAGCAGGATCCCTGATCGCTGCTGCGTGTCAGACACAGCGATATCGTATGGATATCGCTAGAACGTCACGAATCGTACCGTCGTAGCGATCAAAATGGTACTGTGTGACGGTACCCTAAGATACAGCCACTTGGTATCAGAGATAACAGGCTTAGATACACCTGTTGATGACCTAGGGGCAACACTGGGTAGTGCACTTTGCATACTGAGACACGTATTTCCGCCAATGTCCGTTCCCTTTTGTGTAGCCTGCAAATATTTAAATGTGCACAATACCAAAATAGAACAATATATCATTATTTTTTACATTGAAGTCTGTAGATTTCATTTCATGAATAAAAGAGAAGTAAACCTGTGGTGTTAGCGCCCTCCTGTGGACCAGGAAAAAGTTTTTGCTGCAGTAAAAAAAAATGTAAAAAAGCTATTGTGTAAACTTCTGGGTAATATGATTGTACAGTACACCTGTAATATCTAATAAAAAGTATCTTTTAAAAAAAAAAAAATATATATATATATACTAACCCCCAGGTAAATGAAGTAAAATAATCAATACCATCAGCCAAAATATAAATCTCTTTCTCCAAGAGATTGGAAATGCTTATGCTTCCCCTAAGCAATACCTAAATCTAACTGGGACATAACTGAAATCACTGACAACAATTAAGAAATAATTCATGCCCCCGTTACCCATCCAACAGACAAATTATATCAGACAATAGTCATAAACTAGAATAACTAAACACAGAAAACCAAAGAGATGCATTGTCAATCCACATTTATGGTAAACATATAAATTTATGGGGAAAACACTATAAAGATATCATTCTGGAACACACACTACAACCCAATAGGTTGGGAAACTGAGGTGTTTTCCTGGCCCACATGGCGGGTTCATCAGGGAAACTAATTGATAGTGGCCACAAATAGATGAAGGTCGAAGGTTAGGATCAAGCCATCCTTGCTGAAAAACGTACTGCTGTGGAGTGCAGCGTCTCCAGACTTGTCTCCCATCATTGGTCGGTAATTGCACAGGAAGCTGGCAGCAGTGGATCTTGATGATTTCTGAGCATTCAGTGTAGCAAAGCATTCCTCAATAACCTCACTAATTTATTTTACTCACTTATATATCACCATTAATTCTACAGCGCTTTACAGACATTATCAGCATCACTGTCCCCATTGGGGCTCACAATCTAGATTCCCTATCAGTAGGTCTTTGGAGTGTGGGAGGAAACCCACTCAAACATGGGGAGAACATACAAACTCTTTGCAGACGTTGTTCTTGGTGGGATTTGAACCCAGGAACCCAATGCTGCAAAGGAACATTGCTAACCACTGAGCCACCGTGCTGCCCACTGATAGCAGCCAATGCTATAAGTGCAGAGATTTCTGCACATGGCGTTCATATTCAACATTGATTAAGTCGAGACTTTTTCAAAATATTGTTTCCATGGTTTCACAATTTGCATATCATTAAAACGCCATAATTCCACTACTTTTCCTTCTGGGTGACGCATTTTCATTGTTCACGATTGTTCATATACGTATTATGGATTTTTTTTTATCATTTTTAAATATAATTCTGTACAGGTCCTTCTCAAAAAATTAGCATATAGTGTTAAATTTCATTATTTACCATAATGTAATGATTACAATTAAACTTTCATATACTATAGATTCATTATCCACCAACTGAAATTTGTCAGGTCTTTTATTGTTTTAATACTGATGATTTTGGCATACAACTCCTGATAACCCAAAAAACCTGTCTCAATAAATTAGCATATCAAGAAAAGGTTCTCTAAATGACCTATTACCCTAATCTTCTGAATCAACTAATTAACTCTAAACACATGCAAAAGATACCTGAGGCTTTTAAAAACTCCCTGCCTGGTTCATTACTCAAAACCCCCATCATGGGTAAGACTAGCGACCTGACAGATGTCAAAAAGGCCATCATTGACACCCTCAAGCAAGAGGGTAAGACCCAGAAAGAAATTTCTCAACAAATAGGCTGTTCCCAGAGTGCTGTATCAAGGCACCTCAATGGTAAGTCTGTTGGAAGGAAACAATGTGGCAGAAAACGCTGTACAACGAGAAGAGGTGACCGGACCCTGAGGAAGATTGTGGAGAAGGACCGATTCCAGACCTTGGGGAACCTGAGGAAGCAGTGGACTGAGTCTGGTGTGGAAACATCCAGAGCCACCGTGCACAGGCGTGTGCAGGAAATGGGCTACAGGTGCCGCATTCCCCAGGTAAAGCCACTTTTGAACCATAAACAGCGGCAGAAGCGCCTGACCTGGGCTACAGAGAAGCAGCACTGGACTGTTGCTAAGTGGTCCCAAGTACTTTTTTCTGATGAAAGCAAATTTTGCATGTCATTCGGAAATCAAGGTGCCAGAGTCTGGAGGAAGACTGGGGAGAAGGAAATGCCAAAATGCCTGAAGTCCAGTGTCAAGTACCCACAGTCAGTGATGGTGCGGGGTGCCATGTCAGCTGCTGGTGTTGGTCCACTGTGTTTCATCAAGGGCAGGGTCAATGCAGCTAGCTATCAGGAGATTTTGGAGCACTTCATGCTTCCATCGGCTGAAATGCTTTATGGAGATGAAGATTTCATTTTTCAGCACGACCTGGCACCTGCTCACAGTGCCAAAACCACTGGTAAATGGTTTACTGACCATGGTATTACTGTGCTCAATTGGCCTGCCAACTCTCCTGACCTGAACCCCATAGAGAATCTGTGGGATATTGTGAAGAGAAAGTTGAGACGCAAGACCCAACGCTCTGGATGAGCTTAAGGCCGCTATTGAAGCATCCTGGGCCTCCATAACATCTCAGCAGTGTCACAGGCTGATTGCCTCCATGCCACGCCGCATTGAAGCAGTCATTTCTGCCAAAGGATTCCCGACCAAGTATTGAGTGCATAACTGAACATTATTATTTGATGGGTTTTTTGTTTGGTATTAAAAAACACTTTTATTTGATTGGTCGGGTGAAATATGCTAATTTATTGAGACAGGTTTTTTGGGTTATCAGGAGTTGTATGCCAAAATCATCAGTATTAAAACAATAAAAGACCTGACAAATTTTAGTTGGTGGATAATGAATCTATAGTATATGAAAGTTTAATTGTAATCATTACATTATGGTAAATAATGAAATTTAACACTATATGCTAATTTTTTGAGAAGGACCTGTATTTCCAGAATTGCTTTGGTCCTTGAAAGTCACTGAGAAGTAAAGCTGTGGTGTTAGCGCCCTCCAGTGGACTATGGAAAAGTTTTTGCTGCAGGAAAACTTTTAGAACTTTTTAGAAGTTTGGAGGGAAGAGTGACACCTGGTGGTAGACCATAGAACTGTGTCCGAGCCACAAAAGATCCCCATGTTTTACTGCAGAGAGTACATATACAGCTTCTGTTCGGTGTGGGTCTCCCAGCAGGTCATGCACAGCCTTCTGTGGCCCCTGGGAGTGTCTCCCTGTCCACTCCTTTAACTATTAGATGCCTTTACATTGCAGCTGTCTGAGTTCATGTTTTATGTCGTGGTATAGTGTAAAGTTTTGATACTTTCTAATCTTAATGTGAAAATGCCTCACCATTAAAAGACCTCTGCTTGCTGTCAGTGAATAGGAACATTCTTGTCTTGATATCTGTCTCTCAGTTGAGGGTTTGGTTCAGTTGCATCAAGTCTAGGCAATCCTTTGTGAACAAAAAGAAAACATACATTGTAACAGACCAGCAGGACAGGTGAGAGATGTGTGCTTAATTCCCACAGGATACATTTGTAACAAAACCTCAGCTGTGAAATGTATTAAAGGGATTGTCCTCTACTTAGACATTGATGACCTATCAAGCAGAGATCTTGGAAATGCTTTATTAGGGAGTTGTTATTTATGCGATTGCCTCTAATGAGGGGACCTGTGACTATGGAAGCCGCCAGCTCCTTGGCTGCTTGTTTCTTCCTCATCCTCAGAGCTGCAGTGGAATAATAGGGTCAGTCTAACCCAACCTGCGTGAGAGCAGGGAAGGTTTTTTTTTTCTGCCTCTTATGTAACCGCTCTTAGCTTATTGGTTCGCAAGGAAAAAACTGCTCTGTGGCCTAAAATGTTCCCTGCTTCGAAATATATTTTTGACACAGAACGCTGTGCACAGAGCGGCATCTGTTCAAAGTGTTAGCATATCATTTCCTCTGGAAGCAAATCCTAAAAATAAGAATTCTTCAGCTGAAACATCCTGTGCGGCCTCCTGCGGGATACAGAGCCGAGGTTTCGAGCGCCGCGCTGACCCCCTTTAGCGCAGTCAGATGTACAGTGTGAATTAACCCCTGCAACTCAGAAATTTATTTAAAGTATTATCTGCTCCTGGGAAAGCTGGGTCACATCTAATAATACACCCAGCTTTCCAGAAACACACACATAAATATATATATATATATATATATATATATATATATATATAATATATATATAATTAGGACCCGTAGTTCTACTCCTATATGTTGTAAATGATGGCTCCTCTCAGTGGGGCAGATTATTTCAGGAGGAAAGCATGCTGATCTTATGGGAGACTGAGAGTTATATAGTGGAAGAAGCACAGAGTATTTCAGGAGAGGAGTGTTCTGATCTTCCTGAAAGTCACAGTCTGTGAATTACATAGGGTAAGGAGCACATTCCCCCAGCAGTACAGAGGATTTCAGGAGAGGAGTGTGCTGATCTTCCTGAAAGTCATAGCCTGTGAATTACATAGGGTAAGGAGCGCATTCCCCCAGCAGTACAGAGCATTTCAGGAGAGGAGTGTGCTGATCTTCCTGAAAGTCACAGCCTGTGAATTACATAGGGTAAGGAGCACATTCCCCTAGCAGTACAGAGGATTTCAGGAGAGGAGTGTGCTGATCTTCCTGAAAGTCATAGCCTGTGAATTACATAGGGTAAGGAGCGCATTCCCCCAGCAGTACAGAGCATTTCAGGAGAGGAGTGTGCTGATCTTCCTGAAAGTCACAGCGTATAAATTATTTAGGGTAAGGAGCACATTCCCCCAGCAGTACAGAGGATTTCAGGAGAGGAGTGTTCTGGTCTTGAGGGAGACTGAGAGTTAAAGGGCTTAGGGACTTTAGTATTGATGGCCTATCCTTAGGATAGATCATCAATTTCTGAGATTAGTGGGGTTGCTACACCCACCGATCAGCTGATCCCGATGCCTGCGGCAGTTGGAAATGCTCAGTAACCAAGCTGCACAGCTGTGTCGATGGAATAGTGGCCAGTGCAGGGTATCGCACATCCGCGTCCCATAGATTTGAATGGGCAGTGGATGTGCAGTACCCGGTCACGGCCACTATACAGTAGAAGGAGCTGTGCAGCTCTGTAACTGAGCACAGCTGATAGGCGGGGGGGTTCCGGGTGTCGCGCCCTCACCGATTAGTCAACAATGATCAATCCTAAGGATAGGCTATCAATATTAAAGTCTCGGACCACCACTTTAAGCTCACAAACCGGAATTATGAAAAAAATTGCAACATATTCTAGTGTTTTTTGTATTTTGGATGAGAATCTCCAAATCATGTCTATGCATGTGGAGAAAAATCGGATCCTGTGTGGATCATCCATTTAGCATCCATTTTTTACAGATATATTGTAATTCTTTGGCTGATCCCGGAAATATGCAGATCTCTCTTTTTCACGGGACTCATTAAATGGTATGCGTTCTTGTAAACTTTAACTGCTGATGTCACATGGAAGGAACTGGTCTATGCTGCAATTTTTTTCACGTGTAAATTCGGTGCGCAAAAAAGTTGCTCCTTTGCACCGCCCCGTTATATAACATCGGTCTGAGTGTCGTCCTTTTTTTCCCGGACAGCACATGGACCGAAAGTATGTTTGTGTGAACTTAGCCTTATGTAGTAGAGGAAGCACAGAGTCTGTGACCTCCTACAAGATCAGCTTATTCCCTTCTGACATACTCTGTGCTATTGTGGGACTGTGCTTCTTTAGGCCACGTTCACATGTTCAGCATTTGGTCAGTATTTTACCTCAGTATTGGCAAAACCAGGAGTGGGTGATAAATGCAGAAGTGGTGACGTGTTTCTATTATACTTTTCCTCTGTTTGTTCCTTTCCTGGTTTTACCTTACAAATACTGAGGTAAAAAACTCACCAAATACTGAGCGTGTGAGCGTGGGCTTAAGGCCGGGTTATTATTATTATTATTTATTGTTATAGCGCCATTTATTCCATGGCGCTTTACAAGCGAAACGTATGGAAAATCGGTCCAAGTCTCCCTGCCGAGAGTCGCACAAGAGTTCTCTGTATGGTCATCTGTGAGTAATGCGTTTGCAATGCGATGGTGCGATTTTCTTGCACCTATGTATCCGTAAAACATGTGTATGATTTTACATTTCTCACTGCTTTTCCCCAATGAATTTAATGGCTCAGTCAATGGGCTGAAATGAGGAAAATGTGTGCGTATTTCTGACTATCACAGCTGACATCCGGCACTATGTGCCAGGAGTGGTCACGGACCGCTCCTGGCACACTAACCCCCCGAACACTGCGATCAAACATGATCGCAGTGTTCTGGTGGTACAGGGAAGCATCGCGCAGGGAGGGGGCTCCCTGCGTGCTTCCCTGAGACCCTCGGTACAAGGCGATGTGCTCACCTTGTACCGAGCGTCTCCTCCCTTCAGGCCCCGGATCCAAAATGGCCACGGGGCTACATCCAGGTCCCGCAGGGAGGTGGCTTACTAGCACCTGCTCAGAGCAAGCGCTGGCAAGCCTGCAGCCCTGAATGTCAGATCGCTGATCTGACACAATGCTCTGCAATATATAACATGATGCCCCCCCCCCCCCCCCGGGCAATGTTATAAAGTAAAAAAAAATATTCACGTGCAAAAAAAGAAAAAAAAAATTCCTAAATAAAGAAAAGAAAAATATTGTTCCCATAAATACATTTCTTTATCTAAATAATAAAAAAAAACAATAAAAGTACACATATTTAGTATCGCTGCGTCCGTAACGACCCCACCTATAAAACTGTCCCGCTAGTTAACCCCTTCAGTGAACACGGTAAAAAAAAAAAAAACGAGGCAAAAAACAATGCTTTATTATCATACCGCCAAACAAAAAGTGGAATAACACGCGATCAAAAAGATGGCTATAAATAACCATGGTACCGCTGAAAACGTCATCTTGTCCCGCAAAAAGGAGCCACCATACAGCATCATCAGTGAAAAAATAAAAAAGTTATAATCCTCAGAATAAAGCTATGCAAAAATAATTATTTCTTCTATAAAATAGTTTTTATCGTATAAAAGCGCCAAAACATAAAAAAAGATATAAATAAGGTATCGCTGTAATCGTACTGACCCGAAGAATAAAACTGCTTTAACAAGTTTACCACACGTGGACCGGTATAAACGCCCCCCAAAAGAATTTCATGAATAGCTGGTTTTTGGTCATTCTGCCTCACAAAAATCGGAATAAAAAGCGATCAAAAAATTTCACGCGCCCGAAAATGTTACCAATGAAAACTTCAACTCGTCCTGCAAAAAACAAGCACACATGACTTTGTGGACCAAAATATGGAAAAATTATAGCTCTCAAAATGTGGAGATGCAAAAACTATTTTTTGCAATAAAAAGCGTCTTTTAGTGTGTGACGGCTGCCAATCATAAAAATCCGCTAAAAGAACGCTATAAATAGTAAATTAAACCCCCCTTCATCACCCCCTTAGTTAGGGAAAAAGAATGAAATTAAATTTTTTTATTTATTTCCATTTTTCCATTAGGGTTAGGGTTAGGGCTAGGGTTAGGATTAGGGCTAGGGTTAGGGTTAGAGCTAGGGTTAGGGTTAGAGCTAGGGTTAGGGCTAGGACTAGGGTTAGGGCTAGGGTTGGGGCTAAGGTTAAGGTTAGGATTGGGGCTAGGGTCGGGGTTGGGGCTAGGGTTAGGGTTTCAGTTAGAATTGGGGGTTTCCACTGTTTAGGCACATCAGGGGCTCTCCAAACGTGACATGGCGTCCGATCTCAATTCCAGCCAATTCTGCGTTGAAAAAGTAAAACAGTGCTCCTTCCCTTCCGAGCTCTGCCGTGCGCCAAAACAGTAGTTTACCCCAACATATGGGGTACCAGCGTACTCAGGACAAATTGGACAACAACTTTTGGGGTCCAATTTCTCTTGTTACCCTTGGGAAAATAAAAATTTGGGGGGTAAAAAAACATTTTTGTGGGAAAAAAATGATTTTTTATTTTCACGGCTTTGCATTATAAACTGTAGTGAAACACTTGGGGGTTCACAGTTCTCACAACACATCTAGATAAGTTCCTTAGGGGGTCTAGTTTCTAATATGGGGTCACTTGTGGGGGGTTTCTACTGTTTAGGTACATTAGATGCTCTGCAAACGCAATGTGATGCCTGCAGACCAATCCATCTCTGTCTGCATTCCAAATGGCGCTCCTTCCCCCCCACATATGGGGTATCAGCGTACTCAGGACAAATTGGACAACAACTTTTGGGGTCCAATTTCTCCTGTTACCCTTGGGAAAATAAAAATTGGGGCAAAAAGATCATTTTTGTGAAAAAATATGATTTTTCATTTTTACTGCTCTGCATTATATACTTCTGTAAAGCACTTGGTGGGTCAAAGTGCTCACCACACATCTCGATAAGTTCCTTAGGGGGTCTACTTTCCAAAATGGTGTCACTTGTGGGGGGTTTCAAAGTTTAGGCACATCAGTTGCTCTCCAAACGCAACATGGCGTCCCATCTCAATTCCTGTCAATTTTGCATTGAAAAGTCAAACGGCGCTCCTTCCCTTCCGAGCTCTGCCAAGCGCCCAAACAGTGGTTTACCCCCACATATGGGGTATCAGCATACTCAGGACAAATTGCACAACAACTTTTGGGGTTCAATTTCTTCTCTTACCCTTGGGAAATTAAAAATTGGGAGCGAAAAGATCATTTTTGTGAAAAAATATGCTTTTTTATTTTTACGGCTCTGCATTATAAACTTCTGTGAAGCACTTGGTGGGTCAAAGTGCTCACCACACATCTAGATAAGTTCCTTAGGGGGTCTACTTTCCAAAATGGTGTCACTTGTGGGGGGTTTCAATGTTTAGGCACATCAGGGGCTCTCCAAACGCAACATGGCGTCCCATCTCAATTCCAGTCAATTTTGCATTGAAAAGTCAAGTAGCGCTCCTTCCCTTCCGAGCTCTGCCAAAACAGTGGTTTACCCCCACATATGGGGAATCGGCGTACTCAGGATAAATTGTACAACAACTTTTGGGGTCCATTTTCTCCTGTTACCCATGGTAAAATAAAACAAATTGGAACTGAATTAAATTTTGTGTGAAAAAAAGTTAAATGTTCATTTTTATTTAAACATTCCAGAAATTCCAGTGAAACACCTGAAGGGTTAATAAACTTCTTGAATGTGATTTTGAGAACCTTGAGGGGTGCAGTTTTTTGAATGGTGTCACACTTGGTTATTTTCTATCATATAGACCCCTCAAAATGACTTCAAATGAGATGTGGTCCCTAAAAATGAGAAATTGCTGGTCAATTTTTAATCCTTATAACTCCCTAACAAAAAAAAACTTTTGTTCCAAAATTGTGCTGATGTAAAGTACACATGTGGGAAATGTTACTTATTAAGTATTTTGTGTGACATATCTCTGTGATTTAAGGGCATAAAAATTCATTTTTTTCACAAATAAAGTCTTATCAAAGAAAATTTACCACTATCATGAAGTACAATATGACACGAGAAAACAATGTCAGAATCATCAAGATCCGTTGAAGCGTTCCAGAGTTATATCCTCATAAAGGGACAGTGGTCAGAATTGTAAAAATTGACCCGGTCATTAACGTGCAAACCACCCTTGGGGCTTAAGGGGTTAAGAACAGTAAGATGATTGGCATTAGTATTTGGGTGCTATGGTAAGGCAGGAGTTAAAGGTAGTTGCTACGGCAATCAGTGCGGTGCTTAGTGTTTGGAGTCCTTGGCACGCAGACGCCGTTATTGTCTGGCTTTGGCACTGGCAAGCGCTGCAGCTGCAGGAAATGGCTGTCTTGTCGTCAAGCTGTTTGCAGAAAACTGTCATCGACAGCCAGTTAGAAAGTAAAATGAGTTGACCTCAGCACAGCGCGATCTCGAATATAGCAGTGAGCACTACTCCGGGAAACGTTACAAGTGTGCGCTCACAATGACACAACCGCCACCCTCTGAGCCGCACCTGTGTTACCCTGTGTGTTGTTCTGTCAGGATGCCTTGTGAAGTGGCACTGTGCGGTGTACATACATAAAGAAAAGAAGACACAATACTGAGCAGTGTCCATATATATATACTAAGAGAAGTGGTACTGTGCTGTGTCCATATATACAGAATAAGAGAAGTTGTACTGTACAGTGTCCATATATACAGAATAGGAGAAATTGTACTGTGCAGTGTCCATATATACAGAATAAGAGAAGTGGTACTGTGCAGTGTCCATATATACAGAATAGGAGAAGTGGTACTGTACAGTGTCCATATATATAGAATAGGAGAAATTGTACTGTGCAGTGTCCATATATACAGAATAAGAGAAGTGCTACTGTGCAGTGTCCATATATACAGAATAGGAGACGTGGTACTGTGTGGTGTCCATGTATACAGAATAAGAGAAGTGGTACTGTCCAGTGTCCATACATACAGGATAAGAGAAGTGGTACTGTGCTGTGTCCATATATACAGAATAGGAGAAATGGTACTGTGCTGTGTCCTTATATACAGAATAATAGAAGTAGTACTGTGCAGTGTCCATATATATAGAATAAGAGAAGTGGTACTGTGCAGTGTCCATATATACAGAATAGGAGACGTGGTACTGTGTGGTGTCCATATATACAGAATAAGATAAGTGGTACTGTGCAGTGTCCATATATACAGGATAAGAGAAGTGGTACTGTGCAGTGTCCATATATGCAAAATAGGAGAAGTGGTACTGTGCAATTTCCATATATACAGAATAAGAGAAGTGGTACTGTGTTATGTCCATATATACAGAATAAGAGAAGTGGTATTGTGCAGTGTCCTTATATACAGAATAAGAGAAGTAGTACTGTGCAGCGTCCATATATAGAATAAGAGAAGTGGTACTGTGCAGTGTCCATATATGCAAAATAGGAGAAGTGGTACTGTGCAATTTCCATATATACAGAATAAGAGAAGTGGTACTGTGTTATGTCCATATATACAGAATAAGAGAAGTGGTATTGTGCAGTGTCCTTATATACAGAATAAGAGAAGTAGTACTGTGCAGTGTCCATATATAGAATAAGAGAAGTGGTACTGTGCAGTGTCCATATATACAGGATAAGAGAAGTGGTACTGTGCAGTGTCCATATATGCAAAATATGAGAAGTGGTACTGTGCAGTGTCCATATATAGAATAAGAGAAGTGGTACTCTGCAGTGTCCATATATACAGGATAAGAGAAGTGGTACTGTGCAGTGTCCATATATGCAAAATATGAGAAGTGGTACTGTGCAGTGTCCATATATACAGAATATGAGAAGTGGTACTGTGTTGTGTCCATATATACAGAATAAGAGAAGTGGTACTGTGCTGTGTCCTTATATACAGAATAAGAGAAGTAGTACTGTGCAGTGTCCATATATAGAATAAGAGAAGTGGTACTGTGCAGTGTCCATATATACAGAATAGGAGAAGTGGTACTGTGCGGTGTCCATTTATAAAGAATAAGAGAAGTGGTACTGTGCGGTGTCCATATATACAGAATAGGAGAAGTGGTACTGTGCAGTGTCCATATATACAGAATAGGAGAAGTGGTACTCTGCAGTCTCCATATACAGTATATAGAATAAGAGAAGTGGCACTGTGCAGTGTCCATATATACAGAATAAGAGAAGTGATACTGTACAGTGTCCATACATACAGAATATGAGAAGTGGTACTGTGCAGTATCTATACATATAGAATAAGAGAAGTAGTACTGTGCAGTGTCCAATATACAGAACTAGATGGTAGCCCTATTCTAACGCATTGGGTATTCTAGAATATGTATGTAGTTTATTTATGAAGATTTCAGAAACATGCAATGAATACACAGGATTCGGCCGGCCGGGTGCGACCAATCAGCGAAGCGTGATTCAAATCCCGCACCAATTCGCGGCCGGACTGCATCTGTCGCTGATTGTTCATGGCCAGTCGCTACTAATCAGTGAAGCCAGGGCCTGCTTCAGGTTTTTGAGGGCCCCGGGCGAAAGAGTGTCACAGCCCACGTAACATATAACACAGCCCACGTAGTATATAGCACAGCCCACGTAGTATATAGCACAGCCATGTAGTATATAACACAGCTATGTAGTATATAGCACAGCCACGTAGTATATAGCACAGCCTACGTAGTATATAGCACAGTGAAGTAGTATATAACACAGCCCACGCAGTATATAACACAGCCTACATAGTATATAACACAGCCACGTAGTATATTGCACAGTCACATAGTATATAACACACCCCACGTAGTATATAGCACAGCAACGTAGTATATAACAGCCCACGCAGTATATAACACAGCCCACGTAGTATATTGCACAGCCACGCAGTATATAACACAGCCCACGTAGTATATAGCACAGCGACGTAGTATATAACACAGCCCACGCAGTATGTAACACAGCCCACGCAGTATAAAACACAGCCCACAAAGTATATAACACAGTCCACATAGTATACAGCAGTGTGGGCACCATATCCCTGTTAAAAAAACAATTAAAATAAAAAATAGTTATATACTCACCTTCGGGCGGCCCACGGATCCAGCCTAGCCCTTTAGCGATGCTCCTCGTGACGCTCCGTTCCCAGTAATGCCTTGCGGCAATAACCCGTGATCATGTAGAGGTCTCGCGAGACCGCTACGTCATCATCTCGCGAGACCGCTATGTGATCTCGTCATTGCCGCAATGCATTCTTGGGACCGGAGCGTCGCGAGGAGCGGGAAAGGCTGCCGCGGACTCCGGAAGGTGAGAATATAATATTATTATTTTTAACATTATATATTTTTACTATTGATGTTGCATAGGCAGCATCAATAGTAAAAAGTGAAGCGGTGTTTAAATCCCACCCCAATATCGCTGATTGGTCGCGACCCAGGATTTCCGTTACGGAAGTTACAGTGTGGGGTTAAATTCCACGCCAGTATCGCTGATTGGTTGTGCCCAGCTGGCCGATCAGCTAAGCGTGGTTCAAATCCCGCGCTAATTCGCGGCCGTACTGCGCCTGTCACTGATTGGTCGTGGCCGGCCGGGCACGACCTATCGCCAGTGTCGCTGATTGGTTGCGGCCGGCCGGGCGCGACCAATCTGTGAAGTGTGGTTCAAATCTCACGCCAATTCGCGGCTGGACTGCGCCTGTTGCTGATTGGTCGCAGGATGTCGAGGGTTGGGGGCGCTGGATGACGGGGGTTGGAGGCGCTGAATGTCGGGGGTTTCGGGGCGCAGGATGTCGGGGTTCGGGGCATAGGATATAGTACAGCCACGTAGTATATAACACAGCCACTTAGTATATAGCACAGCCACGTAATATATAGCACAGCCACGTAGTATATAACACAGCCCACATAGTATATAGCACAGCCACGTAGTATATAACACACCCATGTAATATATAACACAGCCACATAACATATAACACAGCCACGTAGTATATAGCAGCCACGTAGTATATAGCAGCCACATAGTATATAACACAGCCCACGTAGTATATAGCACAGCCTATGTAGTATATAGCACAGCTACGTAGTATATAACACAGCCCACATAGTATATAGCACAGCCACGTAGTATATAGCAGCCACGTAGTATATAACATAGCCCACGTAGTATATAAGCAAAGCCACATAGTATATAACACAAAAAAAAAAGTTGGTCCGGGATGGGGCGACACACTGGCACTGACTGGAGGGGAGTAGGGAGGGGGCACTGACTGGAGGGGAGTAGGGAAGGGCGAATTCGCGGCCGGACTGTGCCCATCGCTGATTGGTCGCGGCCGGCCGCGACCAATCAGCGACGCGGGATTTCCGTGACAGACAAACAGACGGAAGTACCCCTTAGAAAATTATATAGATAGATAAGAGAAGTGGTACTGTGCAGTGTCTATACAGTATATACAGAATAAGAGAAATGAAACTGTGCAGTGTCCATAGATACAGGAAAAGAGAAGTGGCACTATGCAGTGTCCATATATACAGAATAAGAGAAGTGGTACTGTGCAGTGTCCTTATATACAGAATAAGAGAAGTGGTACTGTGCAGTGTCCATATATAGAGATTAAGAGAAGTGGCACTGTGCAGTGTCCATATATACAGAATAAGAGAAGTGGCACTGAGCAGTGTCCTTATATACAGAATAAGAGAAGTGATACTGTACAGTGTCCATAGATACAGAATAAGAGAAGTGCTACTGTGCGGCGTACATACACAAAGAAAAGGAGACACAGTACTGTGCAGTGTTCATATATGCAGAATAAGAGAAGTGATACTGTGTGGCGTACATATATACAGAATAGGAGAAGTGGAACTGTGCAGTGTCCATATATACAGAAGAGAAGTTGTACTGTGCAATGTCCATATATACAGAATAAGAGAAGTGGTACTGTACAGTGTCCATATATAAAGACTAAGAGAAGTGGCACTGTGCAGTATCCATATATATAGAATAAGAGAAGTGGTACTGTGCAGTGTCCTTATATACAGAATAAGAGAAGTGGTACTGTGCAGTGTTCCTATACACAGAATAAGAGAAGTGGTACTGTGCAGTGTCCATATATACAGAATAGGAGAAGTGGTAATGTGCAGTATTCATATATACAGAATAGGAGAAGTGGTACTGTGCATTGTCCATATATACAGAATAAGAGAAGTGGTACTGTGCAGTGTCCATATATACAGAATAAGAGAAGTGGAATTGTGCAGTGTCCATATATACAGAATAAGAGAAGTGGTACTGTGAAGTGTCCATATGTAGAGATTAAGAGAAGTGGCACTGTGCAGTGTCCATACATACAGAATAAGAGAAGTGGTGCTGTGCAGTGTCCATATATACTGAACAAGAGAAGTGGCACTGTGCAGTGTCCATATATACAGAATAAGAGAAATGGTACTGTGCAATATCCATATATACAGATAAAGGAAAGATATATATCTTGGTACCGTGTTAGCCAGTAGATAGAAAAATATTTAGAATTGAGAGTCCTCAGTGGTTGATACCTTTTAATGGCTAACTGAAAGATGGTAACAAATTGCAAGCTTTCGAGACTACACAGGTCTCTTCTGAAGAGACCTGTGTAGTCTCGAAAGCTTGCAATTTATTACCATCTTTTCAGTTAGCCATTAAAAGGTATCAACCACTGAGGACTCTCAATTCTAAATATTTTTCATATATACAGAATAAGAGAATTGGTACTGTGCAGCAGTGTCCATATATATAGAATAAGGGAAGTGTTACTGTGCAGTGTCCATATATACAGAATAAGAGAAGTGTTACTGTGCTATGTCCATATATACAGAATAAGAGAAGTGGTACTGTGCTGTGTCCATATATACAGAATAAGAGAAGTGGTACTGTTAAGTCTCCATATATACAGAATAAGAGAAATGGTACTGTGCAGTGTCCATATATACAGAATAAGAGAATTGGTACTGTGCAGCAGTGTCCATATATACAGATTAAGGGAAGTGGTACTGTGCAGTGTCCATATATACAGAATAAGAGAAGTGGTACTGTGCTGTGTCCATATTTACAGAATAGGAGAAGTGGTACTGTGCTGTGTCCATATGTACAGAATAAGAGAAGTGCTACTGTGCAGTGTACATATATACAGAATAAAAGTGGTACTGTGCAGTGTCCATATTTACAGAATAGGAGAAGTGGTACTGTGCGGTGTCCATATATACAGAATAAGAGAAGTGGTACTATGTGGTGTCCATGTTTACAGAATAGGAGAAGTGGTACTGTGTGGTGTCCATATATACAGAATAAGAGAAGTGGTACTGTGCGGTGTCCATATTTACAGAATAGGAGAAGTGGTACTGTGCGGTGTCCATATATACAGAATAAGAGAAGTGGTACTGTGCGGTGTCCATATATACAGAATAAGAGAAGTGGTACTGTGCGGTGTCCATGTATACAGAATAAGAGAAGTGGTACTGTGCAGTGTCCATATATACAGAATAAGAGAAGTGGTACTGTGCGGTGTCCATATATACAGAATAAGAGAAGTGGTACTCTGTGTTGTCTATATTTACAGAGTAGGAGAAGTTGTACTGTGCGGTGTCTATATTTACAGAATAGGAGAAGTGGTACTGTGCGGTGTCCATGTATACAGAATAAGAGAAGTGGTACTGTGCGGTGTCCATATATACAGAATAAGAGAAGTGGCACTGTGCAGTGTCCATATATACAGGATAGGAGAAGTGGTACTGTGCGGTGTCCATATATAGAATAAGAGAAGTGGTACTGTGCGGGGTCCATATATACAGAATAAGAGAAGTGGTACTGTGCGGTGTCCATATATACAGAATAAGAGAAGTGGTACATCGCACTGTCAACAAATACAGAATAAGAGAAATGGTACTGTGCAGTGAGCATACAGTTGAATCCAGAAGTTTACACACACTTTATAAAAAGACACATATGAATGTTTTTCTCAATATTTGACATGAAATCAAAATAAACCTTTCCCGTTTTAGGTCCATTCAGATTACCATAATTATTAATATTTGCTAAATGCCAGAGTAATGAGAGAGATAATTTTTAAGGCATTTTTATTACTTACTGCAAAGTCAAAATTTACATACACTATGATTACTATGCCTTTAAACAATTCTGGACTGTCCATATGATGATTTCATGTGTTTGGAAGCTTCTGATTTTTTTTGGCAACATCTGAGTTAATTAGAGACACTCCTATAGATGTATTTTAATGCACAGCTGAAACGCACTGCTTCTTTATGTAGCATCATTGGAAAGTCTAAATAAACCAGCCAAGATATCAGAAGAGAATTGTGGACTTGCACAAGTCTGGTTCATCCTTGGGTACAATTTCAAGATACCTGAAGGTGCCTCGTTCATCTGTACAAACACTTATACGCAAGTACAAACAAGATGGGAATGTTCAGCCATCATACTGCTCAGGAAGAAGATGGGTTCTGTGTCCCAGAGATGAACATGGTTTGGTCCAACATGTGCAGATCAACCCAAGGACAAAAGCAAAAGACCTTGTGAAGATGATGGCAGAAGCTGGTAAGATTGTGTCAATATCCAGAGTGAAACGAGTACTGTATCAACATGGGCTGAAAGGCCACTCTACCAGGAAGAAGCCATTACTCCAAAAGAAACATAAAAAGGCCAGATCAATGTTTGCAAATCCATACAGGAACAAAGACCTTCATTTTTGGAGACATGTCCTGTGGTCTAAAGAACTTTTTGGGCATAATGACCATCATTATGTTTGGAGGAAAAAGGGAGAAGCTTGGAAGCCTAAAAACACCATCCCAACTGTGAAACACGAGGATGACAGCATCATGTTGTCAGCTTGTTTTGCTGCAGGAGGGACTGGTGCACTTCACAAAATAGATGGCATCATGAGAAAAGAAGATTATGCGGCAATACTGAAGCAACATCTCAAGACATCAGCCAGGAAGTTAAAGCTTGGGCGGAAATGGGTGAGAAGCTTGTGGAAGGATAACCCAAACGTTTGACCTGAGTCATTCAATTTAAGGGCAATGGTACCAAATACTAATGAAATGTGTGTAAACCTTTGACTTTGCAGTAAGTAATAAAAATGCCTTAAAAACATTCTCTCATTATTCTGGAATTCGACAAGTATTAATAATTATGGCAATCCTAATTGACCTAAAACAGGAAAGGTTTATTCTGATTTCATGTCAGATATTAAGAAAGACATGCAGATGTGTCTTATATAGTGTATGTAAACTTCTCGTTTCACTGTATATACAGAATAAGAGAAGTGGTAGTGTCTTCCCTTTTCCTCATAGATTGTAAGCTTGTGAGCAGGGCCCTCATTCCTCCTGGTATCTGTTTTGAACTGTGATTTCTGTTATGCTGTAATGTCTGTTGTCTGTATAAGTCCCCTCTATAAGTTGTAAAGCGCTGCGGAATATGTTGGCGCTATATAAATAAAATTATTATTATTATTATTATTATTATAAGTGGTACTGTGCAGTGACAATATATACAGTGCAAATACTGAGGATACAACTTTTCCACTGATAAAGCCAGGAGGCCCGGACACAACTCTGATTCCTGTTATTTCTTTCCTTCCTTCTGCGTTTCCAAACATGAAGTCTAAATAGACTTTGCGCCAAACATGATGGACTGGAGGAGTTGAACATATTTAGCTTGGAAGTGCGAGAGGATGAGATAAAAGCTTTTTCTCATTTTAAAGTCCAGGAAGGAAGTGGATTTCAGAGACAGAAGTGCTGAGTTGAGAGTTCAGGCGGCTGGGTTGGGGGTGCTGGATGCAGGAGATTCACAGATGGTAGTGATAAAGTAGTTTGGACAAATATTACAATATGATGAGTATGAGAGGAGGCGGAGAAGGGAAGGGGGTGGTTGTTGTTAGACAAAAGGGCAGTTGAGAAGAATGGTGTCTGAATGCAAAGACCGTATATACAACCTAGAGACCTAACCTACAAGCTGTAGGGACAAATTTGCAGCTATAATACCACTATAATATTGTACAGCATACCCCCCTCCTGAATATGTACAAGAACATAGCTATATTACTCCCTATGCACAATAGTAATTATAATATTACTGTTAGTTTACAAATATATCACCACTATAATATTAAAAGACCAAAGAGCAGATTCATTAAGGTGCTTAAAGGGGTATTCCCATCTCCAAGATCCCAATATGTAGTAGGTGTAATAATAATATTAGCAAATACCTCCAATTAGAAATGTAGTATAGTTTTTCTGATTCGCTATGTTCTTTCTTTCAAGAACATCTATAACGCTGAGAGCGTCACTCCGTCCGAAGCCTTTATAGACTGCGCAAGCGCAAGTGCCGGCGCAGTCTGGACCCCACAGAGTGACGCTCCCAGGAGATCGCGGTGTGCGTAAGCACTGAACGCACACCGCGATTTCCAACGGAGAAGCAGGGACGAGCCAGGAGGGTGAGTATGCAATATTTACCTGTCCTCCATTCCATCGATGCGCGCTGCTCTATCCTCCACATCCTCTGCCTGAGACGTTCAGTTCAGAGGGCACGATGACGCGCTTAATGCGCGCCGCCCTCTGACTGAACAGTCACAGCCAGAGGATGTGGAGGATAGAGCAGCGTGCATCGATGGAACGGAGGACTCAGGTAAATCAGGTAAATATAGCAAGTGTAAAATGTAAAAACAAATTGTGTGGGCTCCCTCGTAATTTTCATAACCAGCAGAGCAAAAGATGACGGCTGAGGTTAATATTCTGGGAAGGAGACAATAGCCATAAAGGTCCCCATGCTATTAATATCAGCTCACAGCTGTAGGCTTAGCCTTTACTAGCTAGTTTACAGGGGAACCCCAGGAAAAAAAATGACATAAGGTCCCCCTATAAAATCTAACCAGCAAAGGCTAGGCAGATAGCTACGGGCTGATATTAATAACCTAGGAAGGAGCCACGGATATTAGCCCCCTCCCAGACTAAAAACATCAGCTCTCAGCTGCCCTAGAAAAGGCGCATCTATAAGATGCGTCAAAATCTGGCGCTTAGCCTTCCTCTTCCCACTGGCCCTGTAGCGATGGCAAGTGGGGTAATGGTTGGAGGAGTGTAATGACACCTTTGTATTGTCAAGTGACATCAAGCCCGCAGGTTAGCAATGGAGAGGCATCAATAGTTACTAACCCCTTAGTGATATTATAGAAACACACAGAGAATAAAGTGCTTTATTTGAAATAATGACACAGACTTCTTTATTGAATCTAAATTAAATCATACTCACCAAACGCCGAATCCACGCCAACGTCTCCTGCAACAAAAATAAAATAATAAACCACAATATTCCTCACCTGCCATCAGAGAAGATAATCCATAATGTCTCACAATGATCCTGATGACTTTGACAGCAATCACTGATGTAACTGCTCTGAAAGACAGCCGGCGATACACTGACAGGAGGTAATTGCTCCTGCAGTTTATAGCACTGAGCAGCCATGAGACAGTTCACCGGAGTTCATCAGCTGATCAGCTCCCTCCAGTGATCTCCCTTATGGCACCACTGCTGCGTGAGAAAGCATGACCCCACAGCGCTCTGAATGACGGTCTTACTGGCAGTAGCGTTTCCACCGATAAGAACCACTGCGCCGTTGTTTCCTGCACCGTCATACAGATGACAGCGTGGAAAACACGATAGGAAGCCGGTAAAAACGCAAGTAAAAACTCAGCATATCCACAGCAAATCTGCAAACATTTTTATACCTGTGTTTTTGCTGTGGATTTGACTGACTCAATTGAAGTCAATGTGTGGAAAACGCTAAAAATCCGCACAAAAAATTGACATGCTGCAGAAAAAAACGCACTGCAAATACGCAAAGAAAATTTACTAACCATGTGTACAACACTTCAGGATTGTCATTGAATTGGCTTGCATAAGGATTACATAGTGTTTTTGGCCCATTTCCAAGGGGAAAAATGTAGCGAAAAGGCATAAAAAATGCACCGTGTGCACATAGCTTAATACTGCCTCCTATGTGCAAAACAATAACTACTATAATACTGCCCCTATGTACAGGACTATAACTTCTATAGTACTACCCCCTATGTACAAGAATATAACAACTACAGTTATATGAAAAAGTTTGGGCACCCCTATTAATCTTAAGCTTAATGTTTTCTAAAAATTGTTTTTTTTGCAACAGCTATTTCAGTTTCATATATCTAATAACTGTTGGACGCAGTAATGTTTCCGCCTTGAAATGAGGTTTATTGTACTAACAGAAAATGTGCAATCTGCATTCAAACAAAATTTGACAGGTGCATAAGTATGGGCACCCTTATCATTTTCTTGGTTTAAATACTCCTACCTACTTTTTACTGACTTACTAAAGCACTTTTTTTGGTTTTGTAACCTCATTGAGCTTTGAACTTCATAGCCAGGTGTATGCAATCATGAGAAAAGCTACTTAAAGTGGCCACTTGCAAGTTGTTCTCCTGTTTGAATCCTCTGAATAGTGGCATCATGGGCTCCTCAAAACAACTGTCAAATGATCGGAAAACAAAGATTATTCAAAATAGTTGTTCAGGGGAAAGATACAAAAAGCAGTCTAAGAGATGTAACCTGTCAATTTCCACTGTGAAGAACATAGTAAGGAAATGGAAGAACACAGGTACAGTTCTTGTTAAGGCCAGAAGTGGCAGGCCAAGAAAAACATCAGAAAGGCAGAGAAGAAGAATGGTGACATCAGTCAAGGACAATCCTCAGACCACCTCCAGAGAGCTGCAGCATCAACTTGCTGCAGATGGTGTCACTGTGCATCGGTCAACTATACAACGCACTTTGCACAAGGAGAAGCTGTATGGGAGAGTGATGCGAAAGAAGCCGTTTCTGCAAGCACGCCACAAACAGAGTCGGCTGAGGTATGCAAAAGCACATTTGGAGAAGCCAATTTCTTTTTGGAAGAAGATCCTGTGGACTGATGAAACCAAGATTGAGTTATTTGGTCATACAAAAAGGCGTTATGCATGGCGGCAAAAAAACACAGCATTCCAAGAAAAACACTTGCTACCCACAGTAAAATTTGGTGGAGGTTCCATCATGCTTTGGGGCTGTGTGGCCAATGCCGGCACCGGGATTCTTGTTAAAGTTGAGGGACGCATGGATTCCTCTCAGTATCAGCAGATTCTTGACAATAATGTTCATGAATCAGTGACAAAGTTGAAGTTACGCAGGGGATGGATCTTTCAGCAAGACAATGATCCAAAACACCGCTCCAAATCTACTCAGGCATTCATGCAGAGGAACAATTACACTGTTCTGGAATGGCCATCCCAGTCCCCAGACCTGAATATCATTGAACATCTGTGGGATCATTTGAAGAGGGCTGTCCATGCTCAGCGACCATCAAACTTAACTGAACTGGAATTGTTTTGTAAAGAGGAATGGTCAAAAATACCTTCATCCAGGATCCAGGAACTCATTAAAAGCTACAGGAAGCGACTAGAGGCTGCTATTTTTGCAAAAGGAGGATCTACTAAATATTAATGTCACTTTTCTGGTGAGGTGCCCATACTTATGCACCTGTCAAATTTTGTTTGAATGCAGATTGCACATTTTCTGTTAGTACAATAAACCTCATTTCAAGGCAGAAACATTACTGTGTCTAACAGTTATTAGATATATGAAACTGAAATAGCTGTTGCAAAAAAAAACAATTTTTATAAAACATTAAGCTTAAGATTAATAGGGGTGCCCAAACTTTTTCATATAACTGTATAATACTGCTCCTTATGTGTAACAATATAACTACTATAATACTGCCCCTATGTACAAGAATATAACTACTATAATACTTCCCCTATATACAAGAATATAACTACTATAATACTGCCCCTATGTACAAGAATATAACTACTCTAATACTGCCCCTATGTAAAAGAATATAACTACTATAATACTGCCCCTATATACAAGAATATAACTACTATATTACTGTCACTTATGTACAAATCAATAACTACTATAATACTGCCCCTATGTACAAGAATATAACTACTATTATACTGCTCCTATGTACCAGAATATAGCTACTATAATACTGCTCCCTATGTACAGGAGTATAACTTCTATAATACTGCTCCCTTGTACAATAATAACTATTATAATATGCTCCATATGTACAAATCTATAATTGATATTCTACCGCCCTTATGTACAAGAATATATCTAACCTGCTCAGAAGCACAGTAGTATAACTACTATAGTACTCCATTCTATAGAAGGGAAAATTAATAAGAAGTAAATTGTAAAGTTGCTTGTTTTTACAAGCACTTTGTAGTTTTACCCATTAGTATGAGCCTAACCCTTTATTGCTTTCTGGATGTCTGAGACCTAGACATGGTTATGGTCATTGTATCTATGAGTGCAGAGTATTACTTGTTCCTTTAGTGTGTTGAGAAGAAATAAAAGTTTATCCATCTTGGCAATGGCTATCATCCATTTTCCATCAAGGATAGCACATTTGTCACCCTGAAATTTTACACTGAGTCCGCTAGCTGTCATACGCTTTACAGATAATAGTCATCCTTCTAGACTGGGAGCATACGAAACGTCTTTTACTGGTATGGCTAAATTCTATCCATTTTTACTGGTACATACAGAGATTCCATTTCCAGTACCTTCTGCATTTATTTTGCTTGCATTAGCAAAATTGATTGTTTCTTTGTTATTTAAGTCAAGTTCTGTGAAAAAGTTTCAATCACATGACATGTGACTTATTACTCCAATGCAGCAACCTTGTAATGTCTGATTATGTTTTCACTTTAAGGGTATGTGCACAGAATCAGTAAATGCTGTGGGTTGGACGCTGTGTACTTGTGCAGCGTCCAACCCGCAGCATCCAGCTATTACAGCATAGTGCATGGGATTTCAAGAAATTCCATGTTCTCTATGCGTGCACAGACACCTGCGGTTCACCTGCAGAGACAGACATGTGGCACGTCTTTCAAGACTGCAGCATGTCTATTTATCTCGCGGAGACACAAGCGACAGCAAGATAAATTTCACCAGTACAATGTACAGCCAAAACTAGAATCTCACTTTGCAGACACTGAGTTTCGGTGTACTGCCCCTCGTCAGTGCAAAGTGTGAGATCTGGTTTGGCTGTTTGAGAGGTGTCTGACCAGGATCCAAGATCTCACACTTTGCACTGATGAGGGGCAGTACCCCGAAACACAGTGTCTGCAAAATGAGATTCTGGCTTTGGCTTTTATCCTAAGTCATGTGACAAGGCTTGTTAAAGGGTTGACATTGACTTTTAGGATTGTTACTTCCAATAGATGGCACTAGAGTTCTAGTCCTCTTCCTCTCTGAAGAGATAATTTGCATATATCCCAGAGGAGCATTGCAGTTTTAAGTCTCCTCCTCTCAGCATGCTTAACATGTCATTCTCTGCAAGGAGAAACAATACTTCTAGGATCCCACATACAAGGGATAAATACGACCACACCATGACCAGACCACGTATTACCACCACATCATATCACATACAAGAAACAAATACAGCCACACCATTGCCGAACCACATATTACCATCACATAGTAACCTAATAATACCACATGCAAGGAACAATTACCACCACACCATGACCAGGCCACATATTACCACCACATAGTGACCGAATACTATAATTATTTAAAAAAAAAACACACAAAACTAAGTTCCATAATACACAGGAGCTCTGTATATATTTTATCAGTGTACAGGTAATACAGTGGTCACCATTGACAATATACCCAGGAGCTCTCTATATAGTGTCAGTGTACAGGTAATACAGCAATCACCAGTGACATTATACACAGGAGCTCTGTATATAATGTCAGCATACAGGTAACACACTGACTTACCAGCGATGTCTCTAGTTGAAGCCCTTCATCTTCTTCTTCCAGCCAGCACTTGTCTCTGCAGAAAATAACACATAGTTACCTAGAGCCCCGCTTCCAGAGCACCTTCCCCATTTTTTCCCTTTTTTCTACACTACACAGCTGAATACAGAAGTGCTTAGACGTAATTAGTTATTATGTAACCATTCCAAATATAAATTATAATCCACCACTGTGCCCGTACTAACTATAAATAGCCATTTTCCTCAACTAATAAATATATAAATTAATTAGCCCCTGTACTCTTTCCCCCAATTCAATACCAGCCACTGCATCCTCAACGGCCCCCACTATGTACCTCTCGCTCTCCCAATTCATACCTCTTCAGCCCCAATTCATTGTCATGTCTTCTCTCTCTCCCACCCCACCCTCTAATTCATTATCAGCTCCTCTCCCCCACATTCAATACATCATTTACTGTCCTCCACCCTCAATTTATCAGTATTTGCTGCCCCACCCCAATTCATCATCATTTGTTGTGCCCCACTCTCAATTCAACATTAACTGTCCCGATCTACCAGTCTCAATACATCATTAACTCCACCACCCTCAAAATTCATTATTTGCTCTCCCCCAAGTCGTTTACTCTCCCCCACCTCACTTTATCCTTTGCAGTCCCCCTCACTTCATCATTTGCAGTTGCCCATCCCCACTTATTTCATTACTTGCATTCCCCCTCCCTTCATCATGTGCAGTCTCCCTTCCCCCACTCACTTCATCATGTGCAGTCTCCCTCCCCCACTCACTTCATCATTTGCAGTCCCTCTCTCCCACTCACTTTAACATTTGCAGTCCCCCTCCCCCACTCACTTCATCATTTGCAGCCCCCTCCTCCACTCACTTCATCATTTTTAGCCCACACACCCAGTCACTTCATCATTTGCAGTCCCCCTCTCTGCATTCACTTCATTTGCAGTCCCCCTCTTCCCCTCACTTCATCATGTGCAGTCCCCCTCTCCCCCTCCCTCTTCATGTGCAGTCCCCCTCTCCCCCTCACTTCATCATGTGCAGTCCCCCTCCCCACAACTTCATCATCTGCAGTCCCCTCCAAACTACTTCATTATTTGCAGAACCCCTACTCACTTCATCATGTGCAGTCCCCCTCTCTTCATCATGTGCAGTCCCCTGCTCTCTTACTTCATCAAGTGCAGTCCCCCTCTCACTTCATCATGTGCAGTCCCCCTCCCCTCAATTACTTCATCATTTACAGCCCCCCTCCCCCACTCAGGTCATCATGTGGTCTCCCTCTCCCCCACCTTTCTTCATGTGCAGTCCTCCACTCCCCCTCACTTTATTATGTGCAGTCCCCCTCACTTAATCGTGTGAAGTCCCTCTCACTTCATCATGTGCAGTCCCACTTGCCACAACTTCATGTGCAGTCCCCTCTCCACGTCATCATGTGCAGTCCCCTCCCCTATTCACTTCATCATGTGCAGTCCCCCTATTCCCTTTACTTCATCATATGCAGTACCCTCCCCACAACTTCATCATGTGCAGTCCCCCTCCCTTACTCACTTCATCATGTGCAGTCCCCCTCTCCTAACTCACTTTATCATGTGCAGTCCCCCTTCCCCCACTCACTTCATCATTTGCAGTCTCCCTCCCCCCACTCACTTCATCATTTGCAGTCTCCCTCCCCCACTCACTTCATGCGCAGTCCCCCTCTCCCCCACCCTTCTTCATGTGCAGTCCACCTCACTTCATCATGTGCAGTCCCCCTCACTTAATCATGTGAAGTCCCTCTCACTTCATCATGTGCAGCCCCCTCCCCCATTTACTTCATCACTTGCGGCCCCCTCCCCCACTCCATAATTTGCAGTTCCCCTCCCCCCACTCATTTCATCATTTGAAGTCCCCCTCTCCCTTCTTCATGTGCAGTCCATCTCCCCTCAATCACTTCATCATGTGCAGTCCCCCTCCCCACGACTTCATCATGCGCAGTCCCCTCCCCACAATTTCATAATTTGCAGTCCCCCTCCCCTTCTCCATCATGTGCAGTCCCCCTTCCCTCAATCACTTCATCATGTTCAGCCCCCTCCCCCACTCATTTCATCATGTGCAATCCCCCTCTCCCCCTGCCTTCTTCATGTGCAGTCCCCATCACTTCATCATATGCTGTCCCCCTCACTTCAACATGGGCAGTCCCCCTCCCCTCAATCATTTCACCATGTGCAGCCCCCTCCCCACAACTTATTCATATGCAGTCCCCTCCCCACAACTTCATCATTTGCAGCCCCCTCCCCCACTCACTTCATCATTTGCAGCCCCCTACTCACTTCATCATGTGTAGTTCCCCTCCCTTCATCATGTGCAGTCCCCCGCTCTCTCACTTCATCATGTGCAGCCCTCCTCTTCCCACTCACTTTATAATGTGCAGTCCCCTCCACTCAATCACTTCATAATTTGCAGCCCCCTCCCCCACTCACATCATTTGCAGCCCCTCTCCCCCACTCACTTCATCATTTGCAGTCCCCCTCCCCCTACTCACTTCATCATTTGCAGTCCCCCTCCCCCACTCACTTCTTTATGTATAGTCTCCCTCTCCCCCACCCTTCTTCATGTGCAGTCCCCCTCCCCCCACTTCATCATTTGCAGTCCTCTCACTTCATCATGTGCAGTCCCCTCCCCACAACTTCATCATTTGCAGCCCCCACTCACTTCATCATTTGCAGCCCATTACCCCCACTCACTTCATGATTTGCAGTCCCCCTCCCTCCACTCACTTCATTTCCAGTCCCCCTCCCGTATTCATGTGCAGTCCCCCTCTTCCCCTCACTTCATCATGTGCAGTCCCCCTCTGCCACTCACTTCATCATGTGCAATCCCCCTCCCCATGACTTCATCATGTGCAGTCCCTGTTGGCAGATATGCATGTTACTGTTATATGCTTAGTTGAATGTAATGCATATACTTGTTGTACTTTGGTTTCTCTTTCTCTCTGGTAAAAGGTCCTTCAGACTTTCTCTTATGCCGTATTAAGCTGATGCATGTACCTCATGTTCTATGAAGATAAAAGTTGAATTACCCCACATAATCTACTCTCACAAGTTTCTTCTGCAACCAAACTATGCAACAGGATGGGTCCAGCATAGAGGACAAAAAGGAATTGGTGAATGCAAAAGAATACTTCAGAGCAATTCTCTCCAAACAAGTAAGAGAAATAAGTTAAAGATGAGCAGCAGTTCAGAGCTGAGACTCACAGTAGCTAAGCTGAACAATGAGAAATATCAGTTATGAAGTTCAAAGTGGAGATGTTATTGTCTAAATTTGATTTATGGGAGGTAATCACTACAGACAGACCCAATGATAATAATCAGACAAGGGATAAGAAAAACAGACAAGCAAGAGCTACTATCAGCTTATTAGTGGAGGATGATCAGTTAATCCACATAAGGAATGAGAATACAGCAATGGGAATGTGGGAAGCATTGAGAAAGCTACATGAAAGATCCAGCTTAAGTCACAAACTATTTCTGCTTAGAAAACTTTACAAGACGAGATTAAGTGCAAAGAAAGACATGCAGGAGCATATAAACTCCATGATGGAGGTGGTAACACAGCTGAGATCAGTCAGTGAAGACATTAAGGAAAGCCATATAGAAGCAATATTATTGTGCAGTTTACCAGATTCATACACTGCTCTGATAAATGCACTAGAGACAAGACCTAACGCAGACATTACACTAGAGTTTGTAAAGACAAGACTTATAGATGAATATCTTAAAGCGACAGACAAGAAGCCCCATAATACAGAGACAAGAAAATGTTTCAGATGTAAGAAAAAGGGACATTTAAAGAAAGACTGTACTATATGGAAAGCAGAACAACAGAAATTACACCAAGAGGAGAATAAACAGAAAGTAAAAAGCACAATTTCTAACCCACATGCAGATCACTTGAATTGTACATTAAGGCCATGTGCACACGTTCAGGATTTTTCGCGTTTTTTTCACGTTTTTTCGCTATAAAAAGTGAAAAAAACGCTTACATATGCCTCCTATTATTTACAGGGTATTCCGCATTTTTTGTGCAAATGTTGCGATTTTTTCCGCGAAAAAGTTTCAGAGAAACGGAGGGCACCACTGGATATAAGAGTACTGGGGCTCGCCATGGACAAGAGAGCACTGAATAATTACCAAAGGAAGAGAAAGATCATGTCCATACAAATGGGAGCTCCACAGAAAAATATGAGAAAAGTTTCAAAAATTAAGGCTTTAATTGGTTAATAGCACAGCAAAATACAATTCACACAGGAAACAAGGTTAAAAACATTTAAAAATTGCAACACAAAACTGCACAAAAGTCATCTAATATGGGGAAAATGACAGACCACATCCCTGCTCTCTCCAATGAATAAATATAAAGTGCAATAATCTGATCTAGAATATTCTAAGCAAGAGAACACCTTATAATTATTAAATCCAGAGATATGAATGAACAATATTAAACTCTAAACTCTAAACACATGACTGGAAGAAAGCCAAGTAAGCACATGTGCAAAACCCCTAAGTATCACAGTACCACTTAGCCAAAAAATGTGCCAAGGAAAGGGATATAACTTCAGGCATATAGTGAACCCCTGAACAAGTAGTAGTCTGTGCCTAAGTAGAGATATACATACGCCCTATGGATACCAGACAGGCATAGCAAGTTCCAGTCATGCGAAGGCTGATCAGGAAAAAAATGATGGAGGAGAAAGAAAGAAAGGGATGTGGGGTGCGAACCCAAGCGTATCGCCGCAACTATGGTGGCTTCCTCAGGGATAAGAATAGCATGGCGAAAAAATCGCATCGCGGAAAAAAAAGCAACAAGTTCATTAAAAATGCGGAATTGCGGGGATTCCGCACATCTAGGAGTGCATTGATCTGCTTACTTCCCGCACGGGGCTGTGCACACCATGCGGGAAGTAAGCAGATTATGTGCGGTTGGTACCCAGGGTGGAGGAGAGGAGACTCTCCTCCACGGACTGGGCACCATATAATTGGTCAAAAAAAAAGAATTAAAATAAAAAATAGTCCTATACTCACCCTCTGATGGCCCGAAGTGTTCCCGCCTCTCCGGTGCATGCTCTCTCTTCGGTTCCTATAGATGGTGTGGTTCAGGACCTGTGATGACGTCACTGTCTTGTGATTGGTCGCGTGACCGCTCATGTGACTCACGCGACCAATCACAAGCCGCGACGTCATCACAGGTCCTGAACCACACCGGCATCTATAGGAACGGACGCCGCTGAGGAGATCGTCTGGGTGAGTATAACCATTTTGTATTTTTTTTATTATTTTTAAACATTCTATCTTTTACTCAATCTTATTATCTTTTACTTATCTTATCTCAAACAGTATGTTTGACAAGTGTGACCAACTTGTCAGTCAGTTTTCCAAGCGATGCTACAGATCGCTTGGAAAACTTTAGCATTCTGCAAGCTAATTACGCTTGCAGAATGCTAAAAAACGCGAAAAAAACGGGAAAAAAACGCAAAAAAAAAAAGCGGATTTCTTGCAGAAAATTTCCGGTTTTCTTCAGGAAATTTCTGCAAGAAATCCGGACGTGTGCACATACCCTTAAAGTAACTGATAAAGAGTCATCATCAAGCTGGTTTATTGACTCATGACTAGTGATAAAAGCTTCTTTACTGAACTTGATGAAAATAAGAAGGAAGCAATTTATCTTCCAGATGGGAGTAAAATAACCGCAGAAGGTATTGGACAAGTAATGCTAATCTGTCCTGATAGATTTGGGCATAATTCAAAATTACTAGTAAAGGATGTGTTATATGTTCCAGGACTAGAAGGAGGATTGTTATCTGTAAAGCGTCTGACAATGGACTTACTATAACATTCAAAGATGATAATTATACAATCCTAGAGGGAGATAAGGTAATAATGTTAAAGCAGGTGAACAATTATATAATCTAGACGCATTAAAGGAACAGATGAAGTTATGTACGCATGATCACAAGAATTGTATTCACGTGTGGCATAGACGTCTAGGACACAGACATCCTGAGAGTATAATGACATTACAAAAGAAGAATTTGACAAAAAACCTATTGATATCTGATTGCTCAATTACAGTAAAATGTAAATGTTGTATAAAATCTAAAGCTACAAGAGTAGATTTAAAGAGAGTGTGACAAAGAGAGTGAGACAAAAAGCACAAGACCACTTGACTTGGTACAGACTGATGTATGTATATGGAACCATGAAAGTGACCACATCAGGAGGTAATAGATATATTGTCACCTTCATAGATGACTACTCAAGATACACAGTCACGTACTTGATAAAGAACAAAAGTGAAGTTTTTGAAAAATTAGACTATATGACAAAATGAAATAACAAGTTTCAAAAGAAGCTAATCATCATCAGATGTGATAATAGAGGTGAATTTACAGGACACCAAATAGAAAACCACTTAAGAGAGATTGGAATAGAGCATCAAAAGACTGTTTCATACACACCTGAACAGAACGGGGTAGCAGAAAGAAAAAACAGAACTCTGAAATGATAAGCTGTATGTTAACAGACTCCAAACTACCAGAGAAATACTGGGTGAAGCAGCAATGACAGCTACTTATATGCAAAACAGACTTTTTAAAAAAAAACTGAAAAAAAACATATGAACTGTGGCAAGGTGGCAAACCAAGTGTGAATCAGTTAAGAGTGTTTGGTTGCAAAGATTTTGTGTTTATTCCAGAAGAAAAACGCTCCAAACTTCAAAACAGAGCCATTGAAGGAATATTTGTCTGATATAGTGACAGTTGCAAAGGATACAGAATCCTAGATCCCAAGACAGACAGAATCACAGTGGGTAACAGTGTAAGATTCATTGAAGATCTAAATGATGACATAATGACATCACTGGAAACAAAAAAATAAGAGAAACGACAGTGATATAACTGCAGGAACATCTGATGAGAAAGAAGTGGAAATAGATGAAAACCAAAAAATTGAAAGTCAAGAGATACAGCTCCATACAGACACAGAACCAAGACGCTCAATAAGAGAAAACAAGGGAAGACCACCTCAACGTCTTTCATACAAGGAAAGAACAAATAAATTTATAAACCTACATCTTGGGAGGACATATCTCAACTTTCAGAAGAAGAGGCCAATAAATGGATAAAGGCTGCAGAAACAGAAATAAAATCCATTCATGATTCAAAGACATGGACACCGACAGAACTACCAAAAGAAAAAAAGGCTATAGGATGTAAATGGGTTTTTAAAGTAAAATACCAAGCAGATGGCACAGCTGATCGATACCGAGAAAGACTCGTAGCTAAAGGCTATTCTCAGAAATATGGAGAAGACTATGATGAGACATTTGATCCACTTATCAAACACACCACAATCAGAACTTTGTTTGCAGTTGCAGCAACGAAACAAATGCCGTTTGAAACATCTGAATGTAAAGGCAGCATTTCTGAATGAAGACTTAACAGAAGACATTTACATGGAATAACCCCCAGGATTCAAGGATAAAAGGAAACCAAACATGGTTTGTAAGCTACAGAAAAGTATATATGGTTTAAAACAAGCTGCTAAAGCATGGAATGATAAAATCACAGAAATACTCATAAATTAACATTTTCAAAGAAGTAAAGCAGATCCTTGTCTATATACAAAGAGACTGACAGATGGATCTATGTGCTGATATTTGTGGACAATATTTTAGTTTGTTTTGAAAAAGAAAGGGATGAAGCAGAGATAGTGAAAACTTTGGATCAACACTTCGAGATCAAAGATCTGGGAAATGTGAAACAGTACCTAGGAAAACAGATAGAAAGAGAAAAAGACGGGAGTTTCCTTCTTAATTAAAATCACATGATTCAAGATATAATCAAAACATTTGGATTGAAAGATGCAAAACCAGTAAAGTCTCCAATGGAAACCAACTATCTGAAGGAAATAAATAGTGAACAGAATCTGTTACCGAATAATGAACAATACAGAAAGGCAATGGGAAAAGTATTACATCTTGCGACTGTTACAAGGCCAGACATTGCAGCAGCAGTAGGAATTTTAAGCAGGAAGGTGTCAAAGCCAAACAAAATTGATTGGAATACAGTGAAGAGAGTAATCCATTATTTGAACGGGACTAGCAGTGTTAAACTGAAACTATATGCAAGTGAGAAATGTATTTTAACCGGATACATTGATGCAGACTGGGCTAGAGATCCAATTGACAGGAAGTCTACCAGTGGCTATCTTTTCTTGCTCTCAGGCGGACCAATTAGTTGGACTAGTAAGAAACAATCTATAGTAACACTGTCGTCGACAGAAGCAGAATATGTCACCGCAGCACATGCCAGTCAAGAAGTTCTATGGTTAAGACAACTGCTAACAGACTTAGGACAACAACAATTGGGACCACCAAAGATGTATGAGGACATCAAGGATGTCTACTTCTTGCTCAGATGGAAAAAGTTTATCCAAGAACTAAACACAATGATGTGAAGTTTCACTTCTTGAGAGATCACCAGGAACAAGGAATCCTAAATTTAGTGTACTGTCCAACTAAATATATGATAGCAGATATTTTCACAAAGGCATTGAATGCTGAAAGATATCAGAGACTGATGAAAAAATTAGGCTTAACTGAATAACTCCTTACTGTTGAGAAAGAGTGTTGGCAGATATGCAACAGATACAGACTTATTTGTGTGCAGGAGGAGTTTACACTTTTCTGACAATAGATAGTGATGTTGTTACTGTGATATGCTTAGTTGAATGTAACGCATATACTTGTACTTTGGTTTCACTTTCTCTCTGGTAAAAGGTCCTTCAGACTTCCTGTTATGCTGTATTAAGAAGCTGATGCATGTAACTCATGTTCTGTGAAGATAAAAGTTGTATTACCCCATATAATCTACTCTCACAAGTTTCTTCTGCGACCAAACTATGCAACAGTCCTTACTCCACAAATTCATCATGTGCAGTTTGCCTCTCCCCTCCCTTCATCATGTGCAGTCCCCCTCACTTCATCATGTGCAGTCCTCCTTCCTTCAATCACTTCATTATTTGCAGCCCCCTCCACCCACTCACTTCATCATTTGCAGTTCCCCCCACTCACTTCATCATTTTCAATCCCTCTCTCCCCACTCACTTCATTTGAAGTCCCCCTCCTCCACTCACTTCATCATGTGCAGTCCCCCTCTCCCCACTCACTTCATCATGAGTCCCCCTTCCCTCAATCACTTTATCATTTGCAATCCCTCTCTCCCCACTCACTTCATTTGCAGCACCCTCCCCCCACTCACTTCATCATGTGCAGTTCCCTTCTACCCCACCCTTCATCTAAAGTGTCCCCCTCACTTTATCATGTGTAGTCCCCCTCAAATAATCATGTGCAGTCCCTCCCACTCAATCATGTTCAGCCCCCTTCTCTCAATCACTTTATCATTTGCAGCCCCCTCCCCCACTCACTTCATCAATTGCAGTCAGCCTCTACCCACTCACTTCATCTGCAGTCCCCCTCCCCTCAATCACTTCATCATGTGCAGTCCCCCTTCCCACAACTTCAAGTGCAGTCCCCTCCCCACAACTACATCATGTGCAGTCCCCCTCCGCACTCACTTCATCATGTGCAGTCCCCCTCCCCACAACTTCATCATTTGCAGTTCCCTTCCCCCCACTCACATCATTTGCATTCCCCCTCCACTATATCACTTCATCATGTGCAGTTCCCTTCCGCCAATCACTTCATCATGTGCAGTCCCCCTCCCCACAACTACATCATGTGCAGTCCCCCTCCCCACAACCTTCATCATTTGCAGTCCCCTCCCCCACTCACTTCAACATTTGCAGTCCCTCTCCACTAAATCACTTCATCATGTTCAGTTACCTTCCCCCAATCACTTCATCATGTGCAGTCCCCCTCCCCCACTCATTTCATCATGTGCAGTCCCCCTCCCATCAATCACTTCATCATGTGCAGTCCCCTTCCCCACAACTTCATCATGTTCAGTCCCCCTACAGTTGCAGAAGTTGCAATCTCCCTTCACCTCCCCCTCACCAATTTAATTTATTTTATAAAGAGAAAAAAACATTTTTCATACTTACCTTACAGTCAATCCCCTGCAGGTGCACCTCTGCTTCTAGTGTCCTCACAAATGTCGGCACGTACGCGCCGTCCCCTGACCAGAAGTCCAGAGAGCAGAGGGAGCGGGAGCTGCACAGCCATCAAGGTTAGACAGCCATGGAGGTCTTAGAAAGCTCCCAGGACCCAAGGCCGACGTGTGCCGCAGCGCAGAGCACTTTAGTGCACAATGGGGCCTGGTGAGCAGATGCACAAGAGTCGAGGCCCGTCGAGAACCCCTCTATACTGCTGCTCACTGGGCCCCATTGTGCACTAAGGGACTAAGGGCAGTAATGCCCTGATGGCGGCCCTGGCTGTGCTTACTATATTGTACTGTCTTTCCTTAACAGAGACAGACCCAATTTTTTACCTTAAAGGGGTGTTTTCTTCTACCATTGGATCAAGGAGTGGTATCCTACTCGTGCACCCATTTACTTAGGTAGGAATTTGGAGTTGACAGGGAATTTTATAATATTGGGACGTGGAAATAAAACATTTTAGTGATAAAAAAAAGTAATGTTATATTAGCTGCAAATTTTTCATTTACGAAAAGGTAATAGGTGAAAATGGTCTCCTTAACTTGTTACTCAATTTCTCCCTAAAGCATTGATACTCCATGTCATCGGGTAGCGCTGAGAAGATAGAAACGCTATTTAGATTTTAGGCTATGTGCACAAGTTCAGGAATTTTTGTGTTTTTTCGCTATAAAAAAGTGATAAAACCGCAAAAAAATGCATACATTCAGCATCCTATTAGAATGCCATCTGCATTTTTTGTGCACATGCTGCGTTTTTTTTTGCAGCGGAATCGCATTCCGGAAAAAAAAAGCAGCATGTTCATTTTTTGTGCGGAATCGCGGAGATTCCGCACACATAAGAATGCATTGATCCGCTTACTTTCTGCATTGGGCTATGCCCACCATGCGGGTAGTAAGCGGATCATGTGCGGTTGGTACCCAGGCTCTGGGAACCATATAATTGTTAAAAAAAAATAATTAAAATAAAAAATCATGATATTCTCACCTTCTGGCGTCCCGGCATCCTCGCGAGACCACTACGTCATCTGGGGTCAATATTGGGAAAGGGAATTGCCGGGAGCATAGCGAGGAGCAGGAAGCGTGCGAGGGACGCCGGAAGGTGAGAATATCACGATTTTTTATTTTTTAAAATTATTTTTAACATTAGATCTTTTACTATTGATGCTGCATAGGCAGCATTAATAGTAAAAAGTTGGTCACACTTGTCAAACACTATGTTTGACAAGTGTGACCAACCTGTGAATCAGTTTTCCAAGCGATGCTACAGATAGCTTGGAAAATGCTAGCATTCTTCAAGCTAATTACACTTGTAAAACGCTAGTGTTTAGCGGAAAAATGCATGCCAATTCCGCATGTGTTTAACCCGCGGCAGGGAGTTCCGGAATTGCCACGGAAATTTCTGCTGCAATTCCGGATGTGTGCACATAGCCTAAGAGCGCAAATTTTGCTGGAATAAGTTGCGGGTGACATTTGCAGATCTTTTAAGGTGCTAGAACAGCAAAAAATTACACATTTCACTTTCTGTAAATTATCTACTGCTGCAGTGAAATATCTGTAAAGTGCTGTAGGGTGGTAGTTGCGACCAAGATGCTGTCCAGTTTCGCTCTGGCACTTTACAGACAAGGGGTGTCCCAGTCCTAGTGTGCTGTCAGGTGTGGAGCGCATCACACTCACTTGTAAGCCGCAGGCCTCCGCTGCCTCCAGGCTTCTGTCCTCAGGAACAGCCGCTCACAATGCATGGGAAACCAAGTTCTTTGTAACAGTCAAACTTTTACTATGCAGTCCAAGTTCATCAGGTGGGCACAGGTGGGATAGGGCACAGCAATTCATACGTCCTTCATCCTTAGTACAACTCCTCTCCAGTCTTGCCACCCCTTTCGTCCTGGACTACCCACAAGCTCGCTGATTCCATCAGCCTCAGGGATTCATTGTCCACTCCAGCAGTGCACCCGGGACCAGTCACCTGCCCACCACGTAATTCCACATACACCGACCTTGTGATGTCAGAAAACCAGACCAGCTCCTTGGTACCTGGCCCGTGCCCTAGGCTTCAGACACTGTTGGAAAGTTTTTATGGAACTCTATTCGGCCTCCCACTGCCTCGAACGGTTGGACGATGGTGACCCCACCAACCCACCCCACCTGTACTTGGCCTTCACTAGGCATTTCACTAACTGATACTGAACTCCCTTACCAGGAAGTGCCCCCCCTTTTATCAGCACTAGTGCCCACCAACTGGGCTAGTTCCATCCTTAACCCCTTTCTGACCTCAGACGGGATAGTACGTCTGAGGTCAGAAGCCCCGCTTTGATGCGGGCTCCGGCGGTGAGCCCGCATCAAAGCCGGGACATGTCAGCTGTTTTGAACAGCTGACATGTGCCCGTATTAGGCACGGGCAGAATCGCGATCTGCCCGCGCCTATTAACTAATTAAATGCCGCTGTCAAACGCAGACAGCGGCATTTAACTACCGCTGCCGGCCGGGCGGCCGGAAATGATCGCATCGCCGACCCCCATCACATGATCGGAGGTCGGCGATGCTTCAGAATAGTAACCATAGAGGTCCTTGAGACCTCTATGGTTACTGATCTCCGGCAGCTGTGAGCGCCACCCTGTGGTCGGCGCTCATAGCACACCTGATTTTCTGCTACATAGCAGCGAACAGCCGATCGCTGCTATGTAGCAGAGGCGATCGCGCTGTGCCTGCTTCTAGCCTCCCATGGAGGCTATTGAAGCATGGCAAAAGTAAAAAAAAAAAAGTAAAAAAAAATGTGAAAAAAATAAAAAAAATATAAAAGTTTAAATCACCCCCCTTTCGCCCCAATCAAAATAAATCAATAAAAAAAAAAATCACACCTACACATATTTGGTATCGCCGCGTTCAGAATCACCCGATCTATCAATAAAAAAAAGTATTAACCTGATCGCTAAACGGCGTAGCGAGAAAAAAAATAGAAACGCCAGAATTAAGTTTTTTTGGTCGCCGCGACATTGCATTAAAATGCAATAACGGGCGATCAAAAGAACGTATCTGCACCAAAATGCTATCATTAAAAACGTCAGCTCGGCACGCAAAAAATAAGCCCTCAACCGACCCCAGATCATGAAAAATGGAGACGCTACGAGTATTGGAATATGGCGCATTTTTTTTTTTTTTTAAGCAAAGTTTGGAATTTTTTTTCACCACTTAGGTAAAAAATAACCTAGTCATGTTAGGTGTGTATGAACTCGTAATGGCCTGGAGAATCATAATGGCAGGTCAGTTTTAGCATTTAGTGAACCTAGCAAAAAAGCCAAACCAAAAAACATGTGTGAGATTGCACTTTTTTGCAATTTCACTGCACTTGGAATTTTCTTCCTGTTTTCTAGTACACGACATGCTAAAACCAATGATGTCGTTCAAAAGTACAACTCGTCCCGCAAAAAATAAGCCATCACATGGCCAAATTGACGGAAAAATAAAAAAGTTATGGCTCTGGGAAGGAGGGGAGTGAAAAACGAACACGGAAAAACGGAAAATCCCAAGGTCATGAAGGGGTTAACCATTTCCTATCTTATATGCTAAACCTATTATCCTTATTCTATTTCTTCTGTTGTCTTGTTTATCCTATGCTATACTCACATTATGCATTAACACTTTACATACTGTAAATCCCCATAATACATTACATTGGACACACATTACTTTTACGTATAAAACCGCACAACAGTATTCACATAACACGTCTGTTGTCTTCAGGGGTAGGAACAGGGTAGACAGTCCACAGCCCTACATATCCAATTTATGCTTCTGGAGACATGCACCCTATGAATTAATCTCTCCCCGCTATAGCAATGCTAAACTTGTGGATACGAAACATTAGGCACACTGTGAGCCTCAGAACGGAAGGGATAATTTGGATGTGGGAGCATAGATTTCACTGGATTTTATTATTTTTTTAAGGGGGTGGGTGGGTCTTTTCTAGAGCCTTTGTCCTACTCATAATGTGGAAACCCCCTACGTTTTCATTGACAGATGACAGACCTGAGGGGGGACTTGTTTTTGCTGGATAAGTAAAATTTTATATTGGTAACATTTTGAGCTACATAACATAAAATATTTATCACTTTTAATATAAGGCTCGATTCATATTTATCCTGAGCTCTATGATGATCACTTATCGTTTGTTTTGTCTAAATCCTCAAAAAAAGTGGATCACACGAAACCCTCCAAGGAACCACTCACTATAATGTAGCATCTACAGTTATTTTGAACTCCGTTTCATCACATTTCAGTGGTGTCCTGTTATTTTAGGCATGATAACTGTGGTCAACCACATTTTATGCGTTAAAAAGATGGACACTGCCGAAACAGAGGCCAGATTAATGATAGTGAATGGCTCCATCAGGGGAATTATCTTCTGAATCACCTTCTTTGGGGATTGGCACATAAACCCCAAGGTAAGTGTCTAGCAGTGGTGTTACTAAAGTCTGATTGCCCCCCCCCCCCCCCCGTAATAAAATTTCCCAGCCTGTAATAATGTGCCCTTCCTATAATGTCACCATGCTGTAATAATGTCCCCATCCTGAGATTCTTCCTATAATAATGCCCCCCATCCTGGCCCCTTCCTGTAATAATGTCATCATCCTGTAAAAATGTCCATCATGCTGGGCTCCTTCCTTTCATAATTTCCCCATTCTGGCCACTTCTTGTGACAGTGTCCCCCATCCTGTAATAAAGTCCCACATCCTGGGTCCCTTCCTATTATAATCACCTCCATCCTGAGTGCCCTACTGTAATAAAGCCCCCCATCCTGGCTCCTTCCAGTAATAATATCCGCCTACCTGAGCCCCATCCTCTTATAATGTCCCCGGCTCTGCCACTCTTCTCCAAAACATTAAAAAAAATAAATAAATAAACAATTCTTCTTATATTCTCTAGCTCCCATGACAAGCGGAATCCCCTACCATATCTTACATAAAGGCCAGCAGTTGAATTCAGTGTGCTCAACATGGGCGGCCCATGATTGGCTGGTGGCGTATATTGCAGTGCAGGGAGCCAGTGCGTCTCTGAGCCACAATACATTTCAACTGAATGCGCCTCCTCAGATACAGCTAGAGCTGAAATAGACACTGGCAGAACTGCCTATGGCCAAATGGGCTACATGAGGGTTTATTCTCGGCGGGACAAGTTGATGTTTACCATTTTGGTTTGCATTACATTTTTTAAGTGCTTTTTATTCATTTTAATCTGATGCAGAATGAACAAAAAACAGCAATTCAGCTATTGTTTGTAATATTTCTTTTACGTATGATAACACAGATTTATTCTTCAGGTTAGAATGATTACAACTGACACCAGATTTATATAGATTTTTGATGCTTTCCTACTTTATACATTGAAAACAATATTTTACAAAAAATGATTTAAGTTACATGACAGTTTTATAGTTCTGGGTGTTCTGGACACTGCAATACCAAATAGATGTACATTTTTTTGTTTATTTTTACACAAAAGCTGGGTTTCTAATTGCAAAACAGCTATAGGTGATTTTTTCTTCCTTTACTTTTGTGTTTTTTTTTGGTTTTTTTTTAACATTTTTACAAACTTTATTAAAACCGTTTACAATGTTCTACTTACTCTTACAATAGGACTTAAATATTTCTTACTTCGATTGCTGATCTTATACACTGCAGTACTGCAATACATGAGACCTCTCAGTTTCACAGACACAGCCTGTTAGACTTTGCTTAAAGCAAACCTGTGAGCAGGATTTTGCTCAGTAAACTAGTAAAATAGGAGGCAGGTCAGTGAGGGATCAGTGGCCTGTCATAAGCCATACAGATGAATATGTAAGCAGAGCACCAAAGGAAGACCACCCCACAGGCCGCATATCATTAACTCAGAACTGATAATAAAGATTAAACATCCACGAGATGGATTTCATCAACCTTGGAATCATTTCTGTAGGTCTGTAGGTTACTGAGCACAATCCTGCCGATAGGTTCCCTTTAAAGCCACATTCACACTTTCAGTATTGATGATTCTGGCTTACAGCCAATGAAAACCCAAACGTCATTATGTCAGTGAATTAGATTAACAAAAACACCTGCAAAGGCTTCCTAAGCATTGAAAAAGGTCTCTTAGTCTGTTTCAGTAGGCTCCACAATCATGGGGAAGACTGCTGACTTGACATGTCCAGAAGGCAGTCATTGACACTCCACAAGGAGGGTAAGCATCAAAAGGTCATTGCTAAAGAAGCTGGCTGTTCACAGAGTGCTGTATCCAAGCATATTAATGGGAAGTTGAGTGGAAAGAAAAAGTGTGGTATAAAAAGTTGCACAAGCAACCGGGATAACCGCAGCTTTGAAACAATTGTTAAAAGGCCATTCAAAAATTTGGGGGAGATTCACAAGGAGTGGACTGCAACTGGAGTCACTACTTCAAGAGCCACCACACACAGAGGTATCTACGACATGGGCTACAAGTGTCGCATTCCTTGTGTAAAGCCACTCATGACCAATAGATAATACCAGAAGCGTCTTACCTGGGCCAAGGAGAAAAAGAGCCGGACTGTTGCTGAGTGGTCCAAGGTGTTGTTTTCAGATGTAAGGACATTTTGCATTTCATGTGGAAATCAAGGTCCCAGAGTCTGGAGGACGAGTGGAGATGCACACAATCCAAGCTGCTTGAGGTCTAGTGTGAAGTTTCCGCAATCTATGATGGCTGTGAGGAGCCATGTCATCTGCTGGTGTGGGTCCACTGTATTTTATCAAGACCAAAGTCAGCGCAGCCGTCTAGCAGGAAATTTTAGAGCACTTCATGCTTCCCTCTGCTGAGAAGCTTTTTGGAGATGGAAAGTTCATTCTCCAGCAGGACTTGGCACCTGTCCACTCTGCCAAAAATACCAATGCCTGGTTTATAAACAACAGTCTCACTGTGCTTGATTAGCCAGCAAACTCGCCTGACCTTAACCCCATAGAGAATCTATGGGGTATTGTCAAGAGGAAGATGAGAGACACCAGACCCAACAATGCAGACCAGCTGAAGGCTGCTATCAAAGCAACCTGGGCTTCCATAACCCCTCAGCAGTGCCACAGGCTGATCACCTCCATGCCACACCGCACTGATGCAGTAATTGATGTCAAAGGAGCCCCGACCAAGTATTGAGTGCATTTACTGAACATACATTTCAGTAGGCCAACATTTTGGATTTTAAAATCATTTTTCAAGCTGGTGTTATAAAGTATTCTAATTTACTGAGATAATGACTTTTGGGCTTTCATTGGCTGTAAGCCATAATCATCATCGTTAACAGAAATAAACACTTGAAATAAATCACTCTGTTTGTAATGACTCTATATATTAGTTTCACTTTTTGTATTGAAGAACTGAAATAAATGAACTTTTTAATGATATTCTAATTTTGTGAGAGACACCTGTATAAATCCCCCCAGTGTATGCACATGATTTGCTGGTTTCTGAGCCGGAACTGAATGGAATGTATGCATTATACATACTCCTATCCAGAACCCGTCTAGTGGGCGCGGCTTCGCTCCATACACTTTTATGGAGCAAGGACGTGCCTTTTACTGTAGTTGGCTATGCCCACTCCACGGCCTCATCTTCAGTCAGGGTGCGACCTCGCTCAATAGAATTGTATGGAGTGAGGCTGCGCCCACTGGAAGGGATTATATACAGTACAGACCAAAAGTTTGGACACACCTTCTCATTTAAAGATTTTTCTGTATTTTCATGACTATAAAAATTGTACATTCACACTGAAGGCATCAAAACTATGAATTAACACATGTAGAATTATATACCTAACAAAAAAGTGTGAAACAACTGAAATTACGTCTTATATTCTAGGTTCTTCAAAGTAGCCACCTTTTGCTTTGATGACTGCTTTGCACACTCTTGGCATTCTCTTGATAAGCTTCAAGAGGTAGTCACCGGGAATGGTCTTACAACAATCTTGAAGGAGTTCCCAGAGATGCTTAGCACTTGTTGGCCCTTTTGCCTTCACTCTGCGGTCCAGCTCACCCTAAACCATCTCGATTGGGTTCAGGTCTGGTGACTGTGGGGGCCAGGTCATCTGGCGTAGCACCCCATCACTCTCCTACTTGGTCAAATAGCCCTTACACAGCCTGAAGGTGTGTTTGGGGTCATTGTCCTGTTGAAAAATAAATGATGGTCCAACTAAACGCAAACCAGATGGAACAGCATGCCGCTGCAAGATGCTGTGGTAGCCATGCTGGTTCAGCATGCCTTCAATTTTGAATTAATCCCCAACAGTGTCACCAGCAAAGCACCCACACACCATCACACCTCCTCCTCCATGCTTCACAGTGGAAACCAGGCATGTAGAGTCCATCCGTTCACCTTTTCTGCGTCGCACAAAGACACGGTGGTTGGAACCAAAGATCTCAAATTTGGACTCATCAGACCAAAGCACAGATTTCCACTGGTCTAATGTCCATTCCCAAATAAGTCTCTTCTGCTTGTTGCCTGTCCTTAACAGTGGTTTCCTAGCAGCTATTTTACCATGAAGGTCTGCTGCACAAAGTCTCCTCTTAACAGTTATTGTAGAGATGTCTGCTGCTAGAACTCTGTGTGGCATTGACCTGGTCTCTAATCTGAGCTGCTGTTAATCTGCGATTTCTGAGGCTGGTGACTCGGATAAACTTATCCTCAGAAGCAGAGGTGACTCTTGGTCTTCTTTTCCTGGGGCGGTCCTCATGTGAGCCAGTTTCTTTGTAGCACTTGATGGTTTTTGCCACTGCACTTGGGGACACTTTGAAAGTTTGCTCAATTTTTCGGACTGACTGACCTTCATTTCTTAAAGTAATGATGGTCACTCATTTTTCTTTGCTTAGCTGCTTTTTTCTTGCCATAATACAAATTCTAACAGTCTATTCAGTAGGACTGTCAGCTGTGTATCCACCAGACTTCTGCTCAACACAACTGATGGTCCCAACCCCATTTATAAGGCAAGAAATCCCACTTATTAAACCTGACAGGGCACACCTGTGAAGTGAAAATCATTTCCGGTGACTACCTCTTGAAGCTCATCAAGAGAATGCCAAGAGTGTGCAAAGCAGTCATCAAAGCAAAAGGTGGCTACTTTGAAGAACCTAGAAAATAAGACATAATTTCAGTTGTTTCACACTTTTTTGTTAAGTATATAATTCCACATGTTAATTCATAGTTTTGATGCCTTCAGTGTGAATGTACAATTATCATAGTCATGAAAATACAGAAAAATCTTTAAATGAGAAGGTGTGTCCAAACTTTTGGTCTGTACTGCATAACACATACATACCCTCTGGTGCAGGCACAGAAACCGGTGAATTCCCGCAGAGCACAGTGCGTGAGCTGGTGGGATTCATAAGTCTGCAGTCAGACAGAGTAACTTGGGACTTATCGATCTGGACCAGGCAACCCCTTTAAATGTCCCTGCTTGTGGCATCTAGATAATCCTCTAGTTTCTAGTTTTTGTATAACTTAGTATCCCTAGCTTTAAAGGGAATCTGTCAGTATGATCAACCCTATTAAGCCATCTATGTGGTCATGTAAATCATAGAAAGATTAATAAAATGATACTTTGATATCTGCGATTCAATGACTTATTCCAGAGAGATTCACAGGTTTTTCATATATAAATGAGCTGTTAGGATCTATGAGCTGGATATAGATCTTCCTGAGAATCTGCCTCCTGAGCTTATATTAAATTAAAGGAGGTATTACCAGTGTGACACATGTAATAACTGATAGTCTGCTCTGCCGATCTATATATAACTGTAATACTGCCCCCTATGTACAAAAATATAACTATTATAATATTACCCCATATGTAAGAATAAAACTACTATAATGTTGTTCTCTATGTTCAAGAATATAACTACTATAATACTACCCCTATGTACAAGAATACACTGTGTGCAGAATTAATAGGCAAGTTGTATTTTAGAGGATTATTTTTATTATTGATCAACAACTATGTTCTCAATGAACCCAAAAGACTCATACATATCAAAGCTTAATATTTTTGGAAGTTAGAGTGTTTTTTTTTTTAGATTTGGCTATCTTAGGAGGATATCTGTTTGTGCAGGTAACTATTACTGTGCAGAATTATTAGGCAACTTAATAAAAACCAAATATATTCCCATCTCACTTGTTTATTTTCACCAGGTAAACCAATATAACTGCACAAAATATAGAAATAAACATTTCTGACATGCAAAAACAAAACCTAAAAAACGTAGTGACAATATAGCCACTTTTCTTTATGATGACACTCAACAGCCTTCCATCCATAGATTCTGTCAGTTGCTTGATCTGTTTACGATCAACATTGCGTGCAGCAGCCACCACAGCCTCCCAGACACTGTTCCGAGAGGTGGACTAATTTCCCTCCCTGTAGATCTCACATTTTATGAGGGACCACAGGTTCTCTATGGGGTTCAGATCAGGTGAACAAGGGGGCCATGTCATTATTTTTTCTTCTTTGAGACCTTCACTGGCCAGCCACGCTATGGAGTAGTTGGAGGCATGTGATGGAGCATTGTCCTGCATGAAAATCATGTTTTTCTTGAACGGTACAGACTTCTTCCTGTACCACTGCTTGAAGAAGTTGTCTTCCAGAAACTGGCAGTAGGTCTGGGAGTTGAGCTTCACTCCATCCTCAACCCGAAAAGTTCCCACAAGTTCATCTTTGATGATACCAGCCCATACCAGTACCCCACCTCCACCTTGCTGGCGTCTGAGTCGGAGTGGAGCTCTCTGCCCTTTACTGATCCAGCCTCTGGCCCATCCATCTGGCTCATTAAGAGTCGCTCTCATTTCATCAGTCCATAAAACCTTTGAAAAGTCAGTCTTAAGATATTTCTTGGTCCAGTCTTGACGTTTTATTTCATGTTTCTTGTTCAAAGGTGGTCGTTTTTCAGCCTTCCTTACCTTGGCCATATCCCTGAGTATCGCACACCTTGTGCTTTTTGTTACTCCAGTAGCGTTGCAGCTCTGAAATATGGCAAAACTGGTGGCAAATGGCATCTTGGCAGCTTCACGCTTGATTTTCTTCAATTCTTGGGCAGTTATTTTGCACCGATTCTTGCGACCCTGTTGGCTATTTGCTATGAAACGCTTGATTGTTCGGTGATCATGCTTCAAAAGTTTGGCAATTTCAAGACTGCTGCACCCCCTGCAAGACATCTCACAATTTTGGACTTTTCAGAGCCCGTCAAATCTCTCTTCTGACCCATTTTGTCAAAGGATAGGAAGTTGCCTAATAATTACGCACACCTTATATAGGTTTTTGATGTCATTAGACAACACCCCTCTTCATTACAGAGATGCACATCACCTGATTTACTTAATTGGTAGTTGGCTCTCAAGCCTGAACAGCTTGGAGTAGGACAACATGTATAAAAAGTATCATGTGATCAAAATAAAACTTGCTTAATAATTCTGCACACGGTGTATAACTACTATAACACTGCTCCCTATGTACAAGAATATACCTACTATAATACAGCCCCTATGTATAAAAATATAACTACTATACTACTGCCTCCTATGTACAAGAATATAACTATGATAATACTGCCCCTATGTACAAGAATATAACTACTGTAATACTGCCCCTATATACAAGAATATAACTACTATAATACTGCCCCTATGTACAAGAATATAACTACTATAACACTGCAGCTATGTAGAAGAATATACCTACTATAATACTACACCTATGTACAAGAATATAACTACTAAAACACTGCTCCCTGTGTACAAGAATATAACTACTATAATACTGCCCCTATATACAAGAATATAACTACTATAATACTGCCTCCTATGTACAAGAATATAACTACTATAATACTGCCCCTCATGTACAATAATATAACTACTATAAAACTGCCCCCTATGTACAAGAATATAACTACCATTACACTGCCACCTATGTACAAGAATACAACTACTATAATACTTCCCCAATGTACAAGAATATAACTACTATAATAATACCGCTATGTACAAGAATATAACTACTATAATACTGCCCCTATGTACAAGAATATAACTACTATAATACTACCGCTATGTACAAGAATATAACTATTACACTGCCACCTATGTACAAGAATATAACTACTATAATACCGCCCCCTAAGTACAAAAATATAACTACTATAATACTGCCCCCTATGCACAAGACTATAACTACTATAATACTGCTCCTATGTACAAGAATACAACTACTATAATACTACCGCTATGTACAAGAATATGACTACTATAATACTGCCCCTATGTACAAGAATAAAACTACTATAATACTACCGCTATGTACAAGAATATAACTATTACACTGCCCCTATGTACAAGAATATAACTACTATAATACTGCTCTTATGTACAAGAATACAACTACTATAATACTACCGCTATGTACAAGAATATAACTACTATAATATTGCCCCTATGTACAAGAATATAACTACAATAACACTGCCCCTATGTACAAGAATATATCTACTATAATACTGCCTCTATGTACAAGAATATAACTACTATAACACTATAACATATCTATCTGTGTTTTGGACTAAGCAAGGACTTATTCGTGTCAAGTATCCTGTAATAATTATAGGGGATAACTCAGGAGACTCTTTGCGTGGAACAAGACAACTACAGGACACAGTTTTATAAGTGGTAAAGTCTATTTTATCACACGGTGATTCAAACAGGTGCAGAGAGAAACTCAAGTCCACAACACTTGGTGCAAATATCAAATGCAGCTCAGCAGTCTATAGGAAACTTCAGAGGAAAATGCAATCACGCATAAAGTCTATGAAGCACAATTATTCTTGAGGATACTTGACACGAGTAAGTCCTTGCTTAGTCCAAAACACAGATAGATATGCTTATAAGGCAGTTCAAATAATATCTTAGCTCAACCAGGGAGGTCTGGCTAACAGTCTCAGGTTCTTGCAGAGCAGCAACAGCTTACATGTCCAGCAAATGCAGATGGAAGTAAACACGAGCAGGAAATGAAGGAGGATTACTGGAACTGGTGTATGCAGCAGGAACTCAGAGCAGAATAGCAGGATAACCCCACAGGTTCACAGGAGCAGGTATATAGCCAGGGAGTCACCAGAGGTCAGGAGCTGGATGCAAGGCAGAATACTCTAGCACAGACTGAAGGCTGGGGTGGAATTTTATAGCAGGAAGACACAGTGCACATGAGACCAAAGACGCCATCTTGGAAAAGGGCAGTAATGCACAAAAAGGTAATAAAAAATGTTCAGAGTCCTGACAGCCTCCTATGTACAAGAAGATAACTACTATAATACTGCTCCCTATGTACAAGAATATAACTACTATTACACTGCCACCTATGTACAAGAATATAACTACTATAATACTGCCCCAATGTACAAGAATATAACTACTATAGTACTACCGCTATGTACAATATAACTACTATAATACTGCCCCTATGTACAAGAATATAACTACTATAATACTGCCGCAATGTACAAGAATATAACTACTATCATACTACCGTTATGTACAATATAACTACTATAATACTGCCCCTATGTATAAGAATATAACTACTATAATACTACCGCTATGTACAAGAATATAACTATTACACTGCCACCTATGTACAAGAACATAACTACTATAATACCGCCCCCTAAGTATACAAGAATATAACTACTATCATACTACCGTTATGTACAATATAACTACTATAATACTTCCCCAATGTACAAGAATATAACTACTATAATAATACCGCTATGTACAAGAATATAATTACTATAATACTGCTCCTATGTACAAGAATACAACTACTATAATACTGCTCCCTATGTAAAAGAATATAACTACTATAATACTGCCCCATATGTGCAGGAATATAAGTACTATAATACTACCCCTATTATTATTATTTATTATTATAGCGCCATTTATTCCATGACGCTTTACATGTGAGGAGGGGTATACATAATAAAAAAAAGTACAGTAATCTTAAACAATACAAGTCACGACTGGTACAGGAGGAGAGAGGACCCTGCCCGCGAGGGCTCACAATCTACAAGGGATGGGTGAGGATACAGTAGGTAAGGATAGAGCTGGTCGTGCAGTGGTTTGGTCGATCGGTAATTACTGCAGGTTGTAGGCTTGCCGGAAGAGGTAGGTCTTCAGGTTCTTTTTGAAGGTTTCGATGGTAGGTGAGAGTCTGATACAGTATGTTGTGGTAGAGAGTTCCAGAGTAGGGGTGATGCACGAGAGAAATCTTGTATGCGATTGTGGGAAGAGGAGATAAGAGGGGAGTAGAGAAGGAGATCTTGTGAGGATCGGAGGTTGCGTGCAGGAAAGCTGAGTTTAGAATAGATTGGAGGGGTGCGAGAGTGTTCGAGGGGAGGCCACAGAGCAGGAGGTTACAGTAGTCTCGAGGCGGGAGATGATGAGGGCATGGACTAGGGTTTTTGCAGATTCTTTGTTTAGGAATGTACGGATCCGTGAAATATTTTTGAATTGAAGTCGTCAGGAAGAGGAAAGGGCTTGGATATGCGGTTTGAAGGAGAGATCAGTGTCAAGGATTATCCTGAGACAGCGAGCTTGTGGGACTGGGGAGAGTGGGCAGCCGTTTACGGCAATGGATAGGTTTGTTGGGGGGTCGCGTGAGATGGGGGAAAGACAATGAATTCTGTTTTGTCCATGTTAAGTTTTAGAAATCTAGTGGAGAAGAAGGATGAAATAACGGATAGACATTGAGGGATTCTGGTTAGTAGGGTGGTGATATCTGGTCCAGAGATGTAGATCTGTGTGTCATCAGCATAGAGATGATACTGAAAACCGGGAGATTCTATGAGCTGTCCCAGGCCAAAAGTGTAAATGGAGAAGAGCAGGGGCCCTAGAACTGAACCTTGCGGGACTCCAACAGATAGGGGGCGAGGTGAGGAAGTGGTGTGTGAATGGGAGACGCTGAATGTTCGGTCAGTTAGGTATGACGAGATCCAGGATAGGGCCAAGTCTGTGATGCCAAGGGATGAGAGGGTCTGTAGTAATAGGGAATGGTCCACTGTGTCAAAGGCAGAGGACAGGTCCAGGAGGAGGAGGATAGAGTAGTGTTGCTTGCTCTTGGCGGTTAATAGGTCATTGGTGACCTTAGTTAGGGCAGTTTCAGTGGAGTGGTGTGACCGGAAGCCTGATTGTAAGCGGTCGAAAAGGGAGCAGAAAGATAGATGGGAAGACAGTAAAAGATGGACGTGTTGTTCCAGTAGTTTTGAGGCATAGGGAGAAGTGATATAGGGCGATAGCTAGATACAGAGGATGGGTCAAGAGAGGGCTTTTTGAGGATAGGTGTGATTGAGGCATGTTTAAAGCTTGAGGGGAAAATACCAGTTGTTAGTGATAGGTTGAAGAGATGGGTTAGAGTTGGGATGAAGACTGTGGCGAGGTTTGGGATGAAGTGGGAAGTGTTATGATCCTTAGTGGTTGAGGATCACAAATTACTCCAGCTAAGTAACAAACATAGGACAAGCTCTAGGGAGGTGGCAAACTGGACTGACCGCAAATCTGAACCTATCCAAACACACTAGAAGTAGCCGGTGAATGTGCCTAAAAATCCTAGATGTCTCGAGCCAGCCTGAGGAACTAACTACCCCTAGAGAGAAAGAAAGACCTCTCTTGCCTCCAGAGAAATAATCCCCAAAGATAAAGAAGCCCCCAACAGATAATAACGGTGAGGTAAGAGGAAGGCACATACACAGGGGTGAAAGCAGATTCAGCAAATGAGGCCCACTAATACTAGATAGCAGAAAATAGAAAAGGGAATCTATGCGGTCAGTAAAAAACCCTTACAAAATATCCACTCTGAGATTTCAAGAACCCCCACACCAACTAACGGTGTGGGGGGAGAAACTCAGTCCCCTAGAGCAACCAGCAAGCGAGGAAATCACATTTTAGCGAACTGGACTAAAAACATAATGAACACTGATAATCAAAAAATGATCAAACAAAAACTTAGCTTGTCTTGGAGAGACTGGGAGCAAGGTAGCCACAAGGAATCTGAAGAGCACTGAATACATTGATAGCAGGCAAGGAACTGAGTCTCCAGGTGAGCTAAATAGGAAACCAACCAAGGATAACGAACCAGCTGATTCAGCCAACCTGCAGAAAGACAACACTACACAGTACCGCTTGTGACCACTAGAGGGAGCCCAAAAATAGAATTCACAACAGTACCCCCCCCTTGAGGAGGGGTCACCGAACCCTCATCAAGACCCCCAGGGCGATCAGGATGAGCCGCGTGGAAGGCACAAACCAAATTGGCCGCATGAACATCAGAGGCGACAACCCAGGAATTATCCTCCTGACCATAGCCCTTCCACCTAACCAAATACTGAAGCCTCCGTCTAGAGATACGAGAATCCAAAATCTTCTCCACCACGTACTCCAATTCGCCCTCGACCAGCACCGGAGCAGGAGGCTCAACAGAAGGAACCACAGGTACCACATACCTCCGCAACAAAGACCTATGGAACACATTATGAATGGCAAATGATGCTGGGAGATCCAAACGAAAAGACACCGGGTTAAGGATTTCCAAGATCTTATAAGGACCGATGAAGCGAGGCTTGAATTTAGGAGAGGAGACCTTCATAGGAACATACCGAGAAGACAGCCACACCAAATCCCCAACATGAAGTCGGGGACCCACACCGCGGCGGCGGTTGGCAAAGCGCTGAGCCTTCTCCTGTGACAACCTCAAATTGTCCACCACATGGTTCCAAATCTGCTGCAACCTATCCACCACAGAATCCACCCCAGGACAGTCAGAAGACTCAACCTGACCCGAGGAAAAACGAGGATGGAAACCAGAATTGCAGAAAAAAGGTGAAACCAAAGTAGCAGAACTAGCCCGATTATTAAGGGCAAACTCGGCCAAAGGCAAAAAAGTCACCCAATCATCCTGATCAGCAGAAACAAAACATCTCAAATAAGTTTCCAACGTCTGATTAGTTCGTTCGGTTTGGCCATTAGTCTGGGGATGGAAGGCCGACGAAAAAGACAAATCAATGCCCATCTTAGCACAAAAAGTCCGCCAAAACCTGGACACAAACTGGGATCCTCTATCAGACACAATATTTTCAGGAATGCCGTGCAAGCGAACCACATTCTGAAAAAATAGAGGAACCAAATCGGAGGAAGAAGGCAACTTAGGCAAGGGCACCAAATGGACCATCTTGGAAAAACGATCACACACCACCCAGATGACAGACATTTTCTGAGATACTGGAAGATCCGAAATAAAATCCATGGAAATGTGTGTACAAGGCCTTTTCGGAACAGGCAAAGGCAAAAGCAAACCGCTGGCACGAGAACAGCAAGGCTTAGCCCGAGCACAAATCCCACAAGACTGCACAAAGGAACGCACATCCCGCGACAAGGAAGGCCACCAGAAGGACCTAGCCACCAAATCTCTGGTACCAAAAATCCCAGGATGACCCGCCAACACCGAAGAATGAACCTCGGAAATAACTCTGCTGGTCCATCTATCCGGGACAAACAGTCTCTCTGGTGGACAACGGTCAGGTCTATCCGCCTGAAATTTCTGCAGCACTCGTCGCAAATCTGGGGAAATGGCAGACAAAATCACTCCCTCTCTGAGAATACCAGCCGGCTCAGAAACTCCCGGAGAGTCAGGCACAAAGCTCCTAGAAAGTGCATCAGCTTTCACGTTCTTCGGACCTGGCAGGTATGAGACCACGAAGTTGAAACGGGAGAAAAACAACGACCAACGAGCCTGTCTAGGATTCAGGCGCTTGGCAGATTCAAGGTAAATCAGATTTTTGTGATCAGTCAAGACCACCACACGATGTTTAGCTCCTTCGAGCCAATGTCGCCACTCCTCAAATGCCCACTTCATAGCCAACAACTCCTGATTACCAACATCATAATTCCGCTCGGCAGGCGAAAACTTTCTTGAAAAGAAAGCACATGGCTTCATCACAGAGCCATCAGCTTCTCTGCGACAAAACAGCCCCTGCTCCAATCTCAGAAGCATCAACCTCGACCTGGAAGGGGAGAGAGACATCTGGCTGACATAAGACTGGAGCTGAAGAAAACCGGTGCTTCAGCTTCCGAAAGGCCTCCACGGCCGCAGGAGACCAATTAGTCACATCAGAACCCTTCTTGGTCAAATCCGTCAAAGGTTTAACCACGCTAGAAAAATTAGCGATGAAACGACGGTAAAAATTAGCAAACCCCAAGAACTTCTGAAGACTCTTAACAGACGTGGGCTGAGTCCAGTCATGAATAACCTGGACCTTGACTGGGTCCATCTCCACAGTAGAAGGAGAAAAAATAAAACCCAAAAAGGAGACCTTCTGTACTACGAAGAGGCATTTTGAGCCCTTCACAAATAAAGCATTAGCACGCAGGACCTGAAACACCATCCTGACCTGCTCCACATGGGACTCCCAATCATCAGAAAAGACCAAAATGTCATCCAAATAAACAATCATAAATTTATTCAGATATTCTCGGAAGATGTCATGCATGAAGGACTGAAACACAGAAGGAGCATTAGAGTGTCCAAAAGGCATCACTAAGTACTCAAAATGGCCTTCGGGTGTATTAAATGCTGCTTTCCATTCATCTCCCTGCTTAATGCGCACAAGGTTATACGCACCACGGAGATCTATCTTGGTGAACCAACTGGCACCCTTAATCCGAGCAAACAAATCAGACAATAGTGGCAAAGGATACTGAAATTTGACTGTAATTTTATTCAGAAGATGATAATCTATACAAGGTCTCAAAGAACCGTCCTCCTTGGCCACAAAAAAAAATCCTGCACCAAGAGGGGAAGAGGATGGGCGAATATGTCCCTTCTCCAAAGACTCCTTTATATAACTCCGCATCGCGGCATGCTCTGGAATAGACAAATTAAAAAGTCGTCCCTTAGGGAATTTACTACCAGGAATTAAATTTATAGCACAGTCACAATCCCTATGAGGGGGCAGGGCACTGGACCTGGGCTCATCAAATACATCCTGGTAGTCAGACAAAAACTCAGGGACCTCAGAAGGAGTGGAAGAAGCAATAGACACCAACGGAGTATCGCCATGAATTCCCTGATAACCCCAACTTGACACAGACATAGCTTTCCAATCTAAAACTGGATTATGAGCTTGCAGCCATGGCAGACCCAAAACGACAACATCATGCAAATTATGCAGAACGAGAAAGCGAATCACCTCCTGATGTACGGGAGTCATGCACATGGTCATTTGCATCCAATACTGAGGCTTATTCTCAGCCAATGGCGTAGCATCAATTCCCCTCAGAGGAATAGGAAATTCCAAAGGCTCCAGGACAAAACCACAGCGCCTGGCAAACGACAAATCCAACAGATTCAGGGCAGCACCCGAATCCACAAAAGCCATAACCGGGTAGGACGACAAAGAACAAATCAAAGTAACAGACAAAATAAATTTAGGCTGTATATTACCAATGGTGACAGGTTTAGCGATCTTTTTTAAGCGTTTAGAGCATGCTGAGATAACATGAGTAGAATCACCACAGTAGAAGCACAACCCATTTTGACGTCTATGACTTTGTCGCTCAATTCTGGTCAGAGTTCGGTCACATTGCATAGACTCAGGTCTCTGTCCAGAAAATACCGCCAAAGGATGAGCAGATTTGCGCTCCCGCAAACGCCGATCAACCTGAATGGCTAAAGCCATAGAATCACTCAGACTTGTAGGGGTGGGAAACCCCACCATAACATTCTTAACGGCCTCAGAAAGACCTTCTCTGAAATTTGCAGCCAGGGCACACTCATTCCACTGAGTAAGCACCGACCATTTCCGAAATTTTTGACAATACACCTCTGCTTCATCCTGACCTTGAGAGATAGCCAGCAATGCTTTTTCTGCCTGATTCTCAAGATTAGGCTCCTCATAAAGCAGTCCAAGAGCCAGAAAAAATGCATCTACATTAAGCAAAGCAGGATCTCCTGGCGCCAGAGAGAAAGCCCAATCTTGAGGGTCGCCACGCAACAAGGAGATAACAATTTCAACTTGCTGAGCGGAATCACCAGAGGAACGAGGTCTCAGAGATAGAAATAACTTACAATTATTCTTAAAATTTTGAAACCTAGATCTATCTCCAGAAAACAACTCAGGAATGGGTATCTTTGGTTCTGACATAGGGCTACGAATAACAAAATCCTGAATACTTTGCACCCGTGCAGTAAGATGATCCACACTAGAGGTCAGAGTCTGAAAATTCATGTCTGCAGCTGAGCTCAAAACCACCCAGAGTTCAAGGGGATGAAAGAAGCTAAACAGACTGCAGCAAAGGAAAAGCGGGAGGAAAAAAAAAAATGTACTCAGGTCTTCTTTTTATCCCACTTCTGTGATGCATTAAACACTTTTGGGCCTGCTATACTGTTATGATCCTTAGTGGTTGAGGATCACAAATTACTCCAGCTAAGTAACAAACATAGGACAAGCTCTAGGGAGGTGGCAAACTGGACTGAACGCAAATCTGAACCTATCCAAACACACTAGAAGTAGCTGGTGAACGGGCCTAAAAATCCTAGACGTCTCGAGCCAGCCTGAGGAACTAACTACCCCTAGAGAGAAAGAAAGACCTCTCTTGCCTCCAGAGAAATAATCCCCAAAGATAAAGAAGCCCCCAACAGATAATAACGGTGAGGTAAGAGGAAGGCACATACACAGGGGTGAAAGCAGATTCAGCAAATGAGGCCCACTAATACTAGATAGCAGAAAATAGAAAAGGGAATCTATGCGGTCAGTAAAAAACCCTTACAAAATATCCACTCTGAGATTTCAAGAACCCCCACACCAACTAACGGTGTGGGGGGAGAAACTCAGTCCCCTAGAGCAACAAGCAAGCGAGGAAATCACATTTTAGCGAGCTGGACTAAAAACATAATGAATACTGATAATCAAAAAATGATCAAACAAAAACTTAGCTTGTCTTGGAGAGACTGGGAGCAAGGTAGCCACAAGGAATCTGAAGAGCACTGAATACATTGATAGCAGGCAAGGAACTGAGTCTCCAGGTGAGCTAAATAGGAAACCAACCAAGGATAACGAACCAGCTGATGCAGCCAACCTGCAGAAAGACAACACTACACAGTACCGCTTGTGACCACTAGAGGGAGCCCAAAAATAGAATTCACAACAGGGAAGGGATCGGGCCAAGTGCACAGGTGGTGAGATGCGATCTTGAGAGTAGAGTGGAGCTTCTGTAATAGTGGAGAAGATGGTTTTGGAGGTGGAGGGCTGGGTAGTTGGGAGGAAGGGCTCTGGGGGATGTCGACTAAAACTGTCTCTGATGTTCTCAATCTTCTGCTTGAAAAATGAGGCAAAGTCTTCAGCTGAGATGAGTGGGGAGGGAGGAGGTGCTGGGGGACGGAGGAGAGAGTTGAAGGTGTTGAATAACTGTTAAGGGTTGTGAGACAGGGAGGATATGAGATGAGAAGGTTTGTTTAGCTGTGGCGAGTGTGGTCTTGAAAGTAGTAAGGGACTGTTTGAATGCGATAAAGTGCTCGTTGGAGTTGGATCTTTTCCATCTCCGCTCTGCAGCCCTGGAAGCTCGCCTCAGTTCTTTGGTCAGGCTGGTGTGTCAGGGCTATCTGTTGATTTTGCGAGCTTTGGTATGTGTGAAAGGGGCAAGAGATTCCAAAGCTGCAGCTATTGTGGTGTTATATAGAGTGGCAGCGTCATCCGCATTGTGTAGGGAACTTATGTTTGTGTGAGGGAGGAGGGATTCAGAGAGTGAATGTAGATCAAGGTGTTTAAGATTTCCGCGAGGGTGTGCAAGTTTGTGGGGTGGGGATTGTGGACAAGGAGTGGAGAGGGAAGAGAATGTGAGTAGATTTTGGTCAGAAGAGGAAGAGGTGAGTTAGAGAGGTTAGATAGGGAGCAGAGGTGGGTGAAGATGAGGTCCAATGTGTGACCATCTTTGTGAGTGGCTGCAGAAGACCATTGAGTGAGGCCGAAGGAGGAAGTGAGAGATAGAAGTTTAGTGGCAGCTGAGAGGGAAGTGTCAATGGGGATGTTGAAGTCGCCCATGATGATAGTGGGGATGTCTGCAGAAAGGAAATGAAGTAGCCAGGTTGTGAAGTGGTCAAAGAAGGTGGTGGCTGGCCCTGGGGGGTGGTAAATGACAGCCAGTTGGAGGATGGTGGGGGCATAGATGCACACAGAGTGCACCTCAAAGGAAGGGAGGGTAACAGAGGGTGGCAGTGGGATTGGGGTGAAGGAGCAGTTATCTGACAGGAGAAAACCAACTCCTCCGCCATGCTTGCTGCTGGGGCGGGGTGTGTGAGAAAGGTGGAAGCCACCATACGAAAGTGCAGCAGGAGCTGTGTCAGAAGGGGTGAGCCAGGTTTCGGTGATGGCGAGGAAGGAAAGTTTGGTACTAACAAAAAGATCGTGGATGTAGGAAAGCTTGTTGCAGACAGAGTGAGCATTCCACAGAGCTCCTGTTAGTAGGACTGGAGAAGTGGGGGCTGGGCGAATGGGTATAAGGTTAGAGAGGTTATGGAAATTTGTGATAGATACCCCTATGTACAAGAATATAACTGCTATAATATTGCCCCTATGTACAAAAATACAACTACTATAATACTGCCCCTTATGTACAGGAATATAACTACATTATACTGCCCCCTAAGGATGAGATATTTCAGAACGTATGTGTGTGTGTATATATACACTGTACTATTTATTTTTGGCAGTAATTCCGGAACTCACATATCTCTGCACAGTCATTTGGGATCTTGCTGTTAAATTATTCAGTAAGACCTCTCTCTTTCCTTGCTCCACTGAAACTTTTCACCTTTTTTATATTATGCCTGATTTTTATCAAGTACAAGAAAGAAAATGCCGGCACCTCTCTCTATGCACTTTCTCCTTATGTGACCTGGGTGTGTGTCAAACACTCATCATGTAGACATCTAAAGCAGCCCACAATTAATTGCAACAATTTATTTATCGCTATATATTGTAGCATCAAATAAGTGACTAAATTATGCAAACTGTTCTTTCAAATGTACCCACAAGCCATATGTATTTATGGATTTAAACATCCAATCATTATATAATGCCAAATTAGTTAACCTCCAATTTGTCCACAGTAATGTAAACAAGAACATCTAATTCCCTGTGTACACACATTACAGTATACTCTAGAGCTGCACTCACTATTCTGCTGATGGAGTCACTGTGTACATTATATTACTTATCCTGTTCTAATCCTGAGTTATATCCTGTATTATACTCCAGAGCTGCACTCACTATTCTACTGGTGCAGACACTGTGTACATACATTACATTACTTATCCTGTACTGATCCTGATTTACATCCTGTATTATACTCCAGAGCTGCACTCACTATTGTGCTGGTGCATTCAATGTGTACATACAATACATTACTTATCCTCTACAGATACTGAGTTACATCCTGTATTATACTCCAGAGCTGCACTCACTATTCTGCTGGTGCAGACTCTGTGTACATACATTACTTATCCTGTACAGATACTGAGTTACATCCTGTATTATACTCCAGAGCTGCACTCACTATTCTGCTGGTGCATTCAATGTGTACATACATTGCATTACTTATCCTGTACTGATCCTGATTTACATCCTGTATTATACCCAGAGCTGCACTCACTATTCTGCTGATGGAGTCACTGTGTACATACATTACGTTACTTATCATGTACTGATCCTGAGTTACATCCTCTATTATACTCCAGAGCTGCACTCACTATTCTGCTGGTGGAGTCACTGTGTACATACATTACATTACTTATCCTGTACTGATCCTGAGTTACATCCTGTATTATACTCCAGAGCTGCACTTCCTATTCTGCTGGTGGAATCACTGTGTACATACATTACCTTACTTATCCTGTACTGATCCTGAGTTACATCCTGCATTATACTTCAGAGCTGCACTCACTATTCTGCTGGTGCAGTCACTGTGTACATACATTACATTACTTATCCTGTACTGATCCTGAGTTACAGCTTTTATTATAAAAATGAAAAACATAACAATAATAACAGTAATAATAACAACAGAAACAAAACAGAAATATTAGCCAGAAAATAATCAGAATACTGAACACTGGTCCAGCCGCGCATTCTCTCCTCACACACATATTATACATATATACAGAGTAATTACTAATATTAAGTACTTACGCCTTCTGGTCCGGTCACCAAACAAAATAATAACAAACAAATAAACAATAGCAAACAAAAACAAACAATAGCAAACAAAAACTATATACATAAACAATTTTTTTTTAAATTTTAAATAAAATAACCACAAACTATACAAATATGTACAATACTAAGCTAACCACCGCCCCACACTCAAGCCCACCATTCCCAACCCCTGTACTGACCTGAGAGCTGGTCCTGCGTCTCATGCCTCAGTCCATGTCCTCAAAAACACCCGTGTCCCACCCATAGTCCCACAAAATAAACCCACCTCCCCCCTTTTCCCACCACCCAACCTAACACCTACACCCAAATCTATATCCCTATATACAATATATACAGAAAAAAACACTACAATAACTGCAAAGCCCAAATTCGCCACCTGCAGCCCTACATCACTGTATACTGATCAAACAAAAACAAAAATCTACAGTGTCAGTAGTAGCCCACCACCAGGAAAGGAGATGACCAGACTAGGGCACACTAAAAGAAAAGCCCCTCCAGAGGAGACCAGCCCTTCATGTGCCCAGTCTCCCATACTCCAGAGAACGCACCTTCACCAGGTCACCAAGTATGGTCCTAAACACCTAGTCCACTGGGAGGATTTTCCATTGTGTCGATCCAAGCAACGTGCGTTCCACATGTGATACCTAACCACTGCACTAACAAGAAATAAAGTGCAGTGGTTCCGACCACCAAGGTCTCCAAATGCTCCATAGGCCCATTCCGCATAGGGGATTGGCCAGCCGAGACCAGCCAATGGAGGCTCCCACCCTGTTGTACACCTCTGTGTTGAAGGGACAATGAAGCAGGAAGTGGTCCATGCTTTCCAGCACCGTACCATAATGCTTTCGAGGACAGTTCCTGTCCTCAGAGCTCCTACACTTCAGATTGTCCCTCACAGTTTCCCATGGAAGCAGTGCCAAGCCAAGTTCCAAAACTTAAAGGGGATCCTGATAGAATTAAAAAGATGCAAACCCACCCCAAGGTCCCGACTTGGGCGATCCCTGAGCGTCAGAGGCCTCTGGAAATGGGTAAACAGAACCCTATTGTCAAGGAGTTTCCTTGGCAGAGTCCTGATCTCCCACATCCCCAGACCCCACCGGCGAATTACCTTTAGAACCAAGGTAGCGTAAGCCGGAAGATATCCATGCAGTATACAAAGATCCTTCACTTGCCCTCCTGTCTTGCATTCCTGGAAGAAAGTCTGAAACCATCCCCTATAGGAGAAAGAATACCCACGGAGGAGCCCTCTCTTTCCAGAGGTTTGCAATATTGATCTTAATGAAGGTATCCACAAGGAATATCACAGGGTTGACCATCCCAACCCTCCTAGTCTCCTCATACGGTAACCTCCCTCTTGACCAGGTTCAGTCTATTCCCCCATAACAGTTGGAAGAACAAACTGTAGACCCCAGTCCAGAGAGGCTCCGGCAAGATGCACACACTGCCCAGATAAATCAGTAAAGGGAGCAGGTAAGTTTTGATCAGGTTTACCCTTTCCCTTAGGGTTAAAGACCAACCCTTCCATTAGTTCACCTTCTGAGTGGCAATCTCTAGCTGCTGTCCCAATTTTGTTTGGGGTAGACCCCTTGGCCAAATTCAATACCAAGGACTTTTGCAGGCAGAGACTTTGGGTCCTGGAAGGGTGTCCGGCAGATCAAAACAAGGATCACCTCCTCCCAGCCAGAGACTCTCACACTTATCCCGAGTGGCTTCCGATGCTGCCCGGTCCATCCCGATCCCGGCAAATGGTACACTTTCCACCCTCCAAAGAAATGGGTCAATCATAAACATGTACAGCAGCGGGCTCAAGGGACTACCCTGGAGAACACCAGATCTAACCTCAAAAGAACTGCCAATCCAACCGTTCACAAGCAGGAAACTCTCTGCCCCACTGTACAAGGTCTTAAGCCAATCAACAAACCCCCACCGGCAGGCCATATCTCAGAAGGACAAACCAGAGGTACTTGTGATTAACCCAATCAAATGCTTTTGCCTGCTCCAGTGACAGCATGCACCCCTTCCAGTGACCAGCCCTACCCTGCTTCACTGCCTCTCGGACACAGAGCAGAGCACTAAATGTGCTGGAGCCTGGAAGAGAGCAATGCTGGGCCTCCAAAAGGAGTCGGAGTGCAAATTTCACCAGCCGATTAAACAGCACCTTTGCCAGACCCTTCCTGTCTGCATTGAGAAGCACTATGGGATGCCAATTCTCAATGCAAGATGGGTCCTTACCCTTTGACAAGATGATCAAGGCAGACCTCCTCATTGACTTTGGCAGAGTGCCCGAGGAAACACACTCATTGAATACCTCAGCCAAGAGGGGAACCAAAGCATCCTTAACCCCTTCACCCCCAAGGGTGGTTTGCACGTTATGGACCGGGCCAATTTTTACAATTCTGACCACTGTCCCTTTATGAGGTTATAACTCTGGAACGCTTCAACGGATCCTGGTGATTCTGACATTGTTTTCTCGTGACATATTGTACTTCATGATAGTGGTAACATTTCTTTGATATTACCTGCGTTTATTTGTGAAAAAAATGGAAATTTGGTGAAAATTTTGAAAATTTCACAATTTTCCAAATTTGAATTTTTATGCAATTAAATCACAGTGATATGTCACACAAAATACTTAATAAGTAACATTTCCCACATGTCTACTTTACATCAGCATCATTTTGGAACCAAAATTTTTTTTGGTTAGGGAGTTATAAGGGTTAAAAGTTGACCAGCAATTTCTCATTTTTACAACACCATTTTTTTTTAGGGACCACATCTCATTTGAAGTCATTTTGAGGGGTCTATATGATAGAAAATACCCAAGTGTGACACCATTCTAAAAACTGCACCCCTCAAGGTGCTCAAAACCACATTCAAAAAGTTTATTAACCCTTCAGGTGTTTCACAGGAATTTTTGGAATGTTTAAATAAAAATGAACATTTAACTTTTTTTCACACAAAATTTAATTCAGCTCCAATTTGTTTTATTTTACCAAGGGTAACAGGAGAAAATGGACCCCAAAAGATGTTATACAATTTGTCCTGAGTACGCTGATATCCCATATGTGGGGGTAAACCACTGTTTGGGCGCATGACAGAGCTCGGAAGCGAAGGAGCGCCATTTGACTTTTCAATGCAAAATTGACTGGAATTGAGATGGGACGCCATGTTGCGTTTGGAGAGCCACTGATGTGCCTAAACATTGAAACCCCCCACAAGTGACACCATTTTGGAAAGTAGACCCCCTAAGGAACTTATCTAGAGGTGTGGTGAGCACTTTGACCCACCAAGTGCTTCACAGAAGTTTATAATGCAGAACCGTAAAAATAAAAAATCATATTTTTTCACAAAAATGATCTTTTCGCCCCCAATTTTTTATTTTCCCAAGGGTAAGAGAAGAAATTGGACCCCAAAAGTTGTTGTACAATTTGTCCTGAGTACGCTGATACCCCATATGTGGGGGTAAACCACTGTTTGGGCGCATGGGAGAGCTCGGAAGGGAAGGAGCGCCGTTTGACTTTTCACTGCAAAATTGACAGGAATTGAGATGGGACGCCATGTTGCGTTTGGAGAGCCACTGATGTGCCTAAACATTGAAACCCCCCACAAGTGACACCATTTTGGAAAGTAGACCCCCTAAGGAACTTATCTAGATGTGTGGTGAGCACTTTGACCCACCAAGTGCTTCACAGAAGTTTATAATGCAGGACCGTAAAAATAAAAAATCATATTTTTTCACAAAAATGATCTTTTCGCCCCCAATTTTTTATTTTCCCAAGGGTAAGAGAAGAAATTGGACCACAAAAGTTGTTGTGCAATTTGTCCTGAGTACGCTGATACCCCATATGTGGGGGTAAACCACTGTTTGGGCGCATGGGAGAGCTCGGAAGGGAAGGAGCGCCGTTTGACTTTTCACTGCAAAATTGACAGGAATTGAGATGGGACGCCATGTTGCGTTTGGAGAGCCACTGATGTGCCTAAACATTGAAACCCCCCCACAAGTGACATCATTTTGGAAAGTAGACCCCCTAAGGAACTTATCTAGAGGTGTGGTGAGCACTTTGACCCACCAAGTGCTTCACAGAAGTTTATAATGCAGAGCTGTAAAAATAAAACAAACATTTTTTCCCACAAAAATTATATTTTAGCCCCCAGTTTTGTATTTTCCCGAGGGTAACAGGAGAAATTGGACCCCAAAAGTTGTTGTCCAATTTGGTAAAACAAAAAGTTAGGTCACCGCGCTACCTATCTCCCAGATATTAAATATAAAAAGCTGCAAAGTACCCACAAAGGGGTTAAAAATAAAGCACTTACCAGGTGGGTGAAGTGCCAAAACTTGGACTTCGGACGTTTAGTGGAGCGCTGAAGAGGTGAAGGCGGCTGCTCCTCCGTAAGTCCAAGATAAGGAGGTCCGGACGGCAGTGTAAGGTGGCAGGCCCGGGGGGAGCGTCCTCCCTATGGGCGCCTAGCTGCCGCGCACACGCCGGGAATGTAGACACGCGGCGTCCTGGCCAGGGACGCCGCTACACTGCAACGAGGAATAGGGGGGCGTGGTCTGGGTGACGTCACCCGGAGCTACAAAAAAATGGAGCAGAAGACGAGTGCCGAACAGGGCCTCTTTTGCCTACGCGTTTCGAAGGTCACTGGACCTTCTTCGTCAGGGCTAGAGGTCCCTGGCTGTCTACTGCTCTATATAGGATATAAAGGCGCCGCCCACTATTCAAAAGAAAAGCTGAATATATATATATGCATAAGAATGTTGCTAAGCTACAGGAAGAGACTGTAAGTTTACAAGTCCATGGGTCCAATAAAATATATATAGGTAGTCTGTGTTACTATGTATTAATCTTTAAAATAATTTTTATTTTTATTTGATAAATATATTAAAAAATGCATTAAAAAATCTATCTTTGGAGAGAACAGAAAATAAAAAATGAAAGATATATATAAAAAAGAAGGAAAAAAAGGGGGAAAAAAGGGGGCGGCGCCTTTATATCCTATATAGAGCAGTAGACAGCCAGGGACCTCTAGCCCTGACGAAGAAGGTCCGGTGACCTTCGAAACGCGTAGGCAATAGAGGCCCTGTTCGGCACTCGTCTTCTGCTCCATTTTTTTGTAGCTCCGGGTGACGTCACCCAGACCACGCCCCCCTATTCCTCGTTGCAGTGTAGCGGCGTCCCTGGCCAGGACGCCGCGTGTCTACATTCCCGGCGTGTGCGCGGCAGCTAGGCGCCCATAGGGAGGACGCTCCCCCCGGGCCTGCCACCTTACACTGCCGTCCGGACCTCCTTATCTTGGACTTATGTAGGAGCAGCCGCCTTCACCTCTTCAGCGCTCCACTAAACGTCCGCAGTCCAAGTTTTGGCACTTCAACCACCTGGTAAGTGCTATATTTTTAACCCCTTTGTGGGTACTTTGCAGCTTTTTATATTTAATATCTGGGAGATAGGTAGCGCGGTGACCTAACTTTTTGTTTTACCTTTTTTGTATATATATGACAGGCTTGGCGCAGTAGCCGTCTAGGCACCAGCAGCTTCCCCCACTCCTACATCTAATAATTCTTGGAGCGCCGGTGTATTTACTACTTTATTTGTTGTCCAATTTGTCCTGAGTACGCTGATACCCCATACGTGGGGGGAACCACCGTTTGGGCGCATGGGAGGGCTCGGAAGGGATGGAGCGCCATTTGGAATGCAGACTTAGATGGAATGGTCTGCAGGCGTCACATTGCGTTTGCAGAGCCCCTAATGTACCTAAACAGTAAAAAAAAAACACAAGTGACACCATTTTGGAAAGTAGACCCCCTAAGGAACTCATCTAGATGTGTTGTGAGAGATTTGAACCCCTAAGTGTTTCACTACAGTTTATAACGCAGAGCCGTGCAAATAAAAAATATTTTTTTTTCCACAAAAATTATTTTTTAGCCCCCAGTTTTGTATTTTTCCAAGGGTAACAGGAGAAATTAGACCCTACATATTGTTGTCCAATTTGTCCTGAGTACGCTGATACCTGATATCTGGGGGGGAACCACCGTTTGAGCGCATGGCAGAGCTCGGAAGGGAAGGAGCATCATTTGCAATGCAGACTTAGATGGATTGGTCTGCAGGCGTCACATTGCATTTGCAGAGCCCCTAATGTTCCTAAACAGTAGAAACCCCCCACAAGTGACCCAATATTGGAAACTAGACCCCCCAAGGAACTTATCTAGTTGTGTTGTGAGAACTTTGAACCCCCAAGTGTTTCACTACAGTTTATAACGCAGAGCCGTGAAAATAAAAAAATACAAAATTTCCCCCCAAAATTATTTTTTAGCCCCCAGTTTTGTATTTTCCCAATGGTAACAGGAGAAATTGGACCCCAAAAGTTGTTGTCCAATTTGTCTTGAGTACGCTGATACCCCATATGTGGGGGGGAACCACCGTTTGGGCGCATGGGAGGGCTCGGAAGGGAAGGAGCGCCATTTGGAATGCAGACTTAAATGGAATGGTCTGCAGGCGTCACATTGCGTTTGCAGAGCCCCTAATGTACCTAAACAGTAGAAACCCCCAACAAGTGACACCATTTTGGAAAGTAGACCCCCTAAGGAACTCATCTAGATGTGTTGTGAGAGCTTTGAACCCCCTAGTGTTTCACTACAGTTTATAACGCAGAGCCATGCAAATAAAAAATATTTTTTTTTCCACAAAAATTATTTTTTAGCCCCAGTTTTGTATTTTCCCAAGGGTAACAGGAGAAATTGGACCCCAAAAGTTGTTCTCCAATGTGTTCCGAGTACGCTGATACCCCATATGTTGGGGTAAACCCCTGTTTGGGCGCACGGGAGAGCTTGGAAGGGAAGGAGCACTGTTTTACTTTTTCAACGCAGAATTGGCTGGAATTGAAATGGGACGCCATGTCACGTTTGGAGAGCCCCTGATGTGCCTAAACAGTGGAAACCCCCCAATTATAACTGAAACCCTAATCCACACACACCCCTAACCCTAATCCCAACGGTAACCCTAACCACACCTCTAACCCAGACACACCCCTAACCCTAATCCCAACCCTATTCCCAACCGTAAATGTAATCCAAACCCTAACCCTAACTTTAGCCCCAACCCTAACCCTAACTTTAGCCCCAACCCTAAATGTAGCCCTAACCCTAACCCTAGCCCTAACCCTAACCCTAGCCCTAACCCTAATGGGAAAATGGAAATAAATACATTTTTTAAATTTTTTTAATTTTTCCCTAACTAAGGCTACGTTCACATTAGCGTTCTGCGCCGCAGCGTCGGGCGCCGCAGCGTCGCCGCATGCGTCATGCGCCCCTATATTTAACATGGGGGCGCACGGACATGCGTTGCACTTGCATTTTGCGACGCATGCGTCACTGCGGCGCACGCGTCATGGCGCAGAGGACGCAGCAAGTTGCATTTTTTGTGCGTACAAAATCAAGCAAAAAAAGGACGCATGCGTCGCAAAACGCAGCGTTGTGCATGCGTTGTGCATGCGGTGTTCCTGCGTTGTGTGTTGCGTCGCCGACGCTGCGGCGCACAACGCAAATGTGAACGTAGCCTAAGCGGGTGATGAAGGGGGGTTTGATTTTATAGCGGGTTATTTAGCGGATTTTTATGATTGGCAGCCGTCACACACTGAAAGATGCTTTTTATTGCAAAAAATATTTTTTGCGTTACCACATTTTGAGAGCTATAATTTTTCCATATTTGAGTCCACAGAGTCATGTGCGGTCTTGTTTTTTGCGGGACGAGTTGACGTTTTTATTGGTAACATGTTCGGGCACGGGAGATTTTTTGATCGCTTTTTATTCCGATTTTTGTGAGGCAGAATGACCAAAAACCAGCTATTCATGAATTTTTTTTGAGGGAGGCGTTTATACCGTTCCGCGTTTGGTAAAATTGATAAAGCAGTTTTATTCTTCGGGTCAGTACGATTACAGCGATATCTCATTTACATAATTTTTTTATGTTTTGGCGCTCTTATACGATAAAAGCTATTTTATAGAAAAAATAATTATTTTGGCATCTCTTTATTCTGAGGTCTATAACTTTTTTATTTTTTCGCTGATGATGGTGTATGGTGCCTCGTTTTTTGCGGGACAAGATGACATTTTCAGCGGTACCATGGTTATTTATATCCGTCTTTTTGATCGCGTGTTATTCCACTTTTTGATTATTGGCGGTATGAGAATAAAGCGTTGTGTTTTTTGCCTCGTTTTTTTTTTTTACGGTGTTCACTGAAGGGGTTAACTAGTTATGTAGTTTTATAGGTGGGGTCGTTACGGACGCGGCGATACTAAATATGTGTACTTTTATTGTTTGATTTTTTTTTTATTTAGATAAAGAAATGTATTTATGGGAATAATTATTTTTTTTATTTATTTATTTAGGATTTTTTTTTTTATTTTTTTTTTTACACATGTGGACATTTTTTTTTAACTTTTTTACTTTGTCCCAGGGGGGGACATCACAGATCATTGATCTGGCAGTGTGCACAGCACTCTGCCAGATCTGCGATCTGCTGTGCAGGGCTGCAGGCTTACCAAGTGTCTGCTCTGAGCAGACACTCGGTAAGCCACCTCCTTCCCTGCAGGACCCGGATGCCGTGGCCATCTTGGATCCGGGACCTGCAGCGAGGAAGGAGGTAGGAGACCCTCGGAGCAACGCGATCACATCGCGTTGCTCCGGGGGTCTCAGGGAAGCCCGCAGGGAGCCCTCTCCCTGCGCGATGCTTCCCTATACCTCCGGTACACCGCGATCATGTTTGATCGCGGTGTGCCGGGGGTTAATGTGCCGGGGGCGGTCCGTGACCACTCCTGGCACATAGTGCCGGATGTCAGCTGCGATAGTCAGCTGACACCCGGCCGCGATCGGCCGCGCTCCCCCCGAGAGCGCGGCCGATCGTGCTGGACGTACTATTCCGTCCTTGGGAAGTAGGGCCCACCCCACATGGACGGAATAGTACGTCCAATGACAGAAAGGGGTTAAAGCTCTTATAGAATTCAGATGTTAAGCCATCTGGACTCGGCGATTTATTTATTTTTTTTGGGCAAGCCCTTCAATCGCCAACTTAACTTCCTCTTCCCTGATCATCCCTGTCAAAACATCAAGAGAGGGGTCTATCCCTGGTTCGGGGATGGCTTCAGCCAGGAAAGCAGACAACTCATCCCAATCAAGATCCCTCTTCCCCAAGAGGTGCGAGTATGGAGGCTATTGAAGCATGCCAAAATTTAAAAAAAAAAGTGTTTAAAAATATAAAAAAAATAAAAAATATATAAAAGTATAAATCACCCCCCTTTCGCCCCAATCAAAATAAAACAATAAAAAAAAAATCGGACCTACACATTTTTGGTATTGCCGCGTTCAGAATCGCCCGATCTATCAATAAAAACAAAGTATTAACCTGATCGCTAAATGGCGTAGCAAGAAAACAAATCAAAACGCCAAAATTAAGTTTTTTTGGTCGCCGCGACATTGCATTAAAATGCAATAACGGGCGATCAAAAGAACGTATCTGCACCAAAATGGTATCATTAAAAACGTCAGCTCGGCACGCAAAGAATAAGCCCTCACCCGACCCCAGATCACGAAAATTGGAGACGCTACGGGTATCGGAAAATGGCGCATTTTTTTTTTTTTAGCAAACTTTGGAATTTTTTTTTACCACTTAGATAAAAGAGAACCTATACATGTTTGGTGTCTATGAACTCGTAATGACCAGGAGAATCATATTGGCAGGTCAGTTTCACCATTTAGTGAACCTAGCAAAAAAGCCAAACAAAAAACAAGTGTGAGATTGCACTTTTTTTTGCAATTTCATCGCACTTGGAATTTTTTTCCCGTTTTCTGTTACAAGGCACCAATGGTATCGTTCAAAAGTACATCTCATCCCGCAAAAAATAAGCCCTCACATGGCCATATTGACAAAAAATAAAAAAGTTATGGCTCTGGGAAGGAGGGGAGCGAAAAACGAAAAAAAGCTCCGGGGGTGAAGGGGTTAAATAAAACCTATCTATTCTGGACCTACAGTTACCTCTATGATTGGTGAACTCCTCGTGGTCTGGGGTGTGCTGAATGTGGACATCCACCGGGCGAGCCTCAATAGCTATACTATTAAGGGTGATGCTATCAAAGGTCAGCTTGTTTCTGCAACCTCCTCCATCTCGGGGCCTCATGACAGTATTGAATTCCCCTCCAAAGACAACCTGCTGACTTGCAAAAAGTTAGGGCTTGATCCTCATAAAGAGACACTTTCGGTCCCACTTAGATTGGGGACCATAGATGTTAATGAACCGGAGCTCTTGTCCCTTCATGAGGACATCTAAGATCAGGCACCTCCCCATTTCTAATTCAATAACCCGTCGGGATTCCACCGGAGCGGTATAAAGGACCAAAACTCTGCTATGAGGCTCGGCAGCAAGAGACCAATAGGAGGGCCCGAGTCTCCACTCCCTCTTAGCTTTAAACACGTCTGCCATGTTTGGCAGCCTGGTCTCTTGAAAAAAGAAAATGTCAGCTTCAACCCGGCTGAGAAAATGACCGCAAATCTGGCTGTATTTGACTTTATGCTGGCAACATTAATGGATGCCAGCGTCAACGGAGTGGGTACCGCCATCATTGGTGATTGAGTTGTGGCTTTCTTCTTCCCACTCCCCTTATCCTCTGCTTCAGAGGAGGAATCCTTCTCTTTTTAACATCATCGAGGTGTCCATTCCCACGTGTTTTTTCTTTTTATCGTCCTTGTCTCCGGACTCTGGGTCAGTCTCTCACTCCAAGGACCTCACATTCCCAGAAGAAGGAGACTCAGCACCCCCTGTAAGCCCCACCGAAGCTGGAACCTCACCCTCAGCTTCCTCCTCAGAGGAAGAGATGTTCTCAAGGACTTGTAACCGCTTAGAAAGACCAACCAGAGGGGAGTCAGTTTTTCCTTCCTTAGGTACCTTTGTCAGAGCAGGAGATGTTCTATGTCCTTTCTCTTCTTTTTTGTGCTGAGCTTACGCTTGTCCTCTAGCCACTGCCTATTATCCTCATCCATACTTTCATAATGGGAGGATTTGGAGGCAGTGGCGCTTTCCTCCCTGTTGATCCTCCTGACCTCTTTATCCAACTCATCATCCCTCGGGGCCTCAGCAGCAAGACTGGCATCCAGGACAGGGGCCGCCCCAGTAGCCCGGGGCTTGCCCAGCTCCCTCTCCTGTCTGCGCTTGTCTAGATGCTTCAGTTGGGCAGGTATCTTTTTATTTCTTTTCCTCCTTGGCCCCTCAGCTCCCTCGCCCGTTAGTTCCTTCCCCAGCAGAATCAGCTTCACGGCTTTCTCCCACCGGGGTCTCGACTGCATTAGCGAAGGAGCGAGGACAACGGCTGAATGGGTGACCTAACTCACCACACAGGTGGCACTTAATCTCCACACAAGATGCAGCAAGATGATCGATATCCCCACACAATGCACATTTCTGCACAGTGCAGTTTGCACTGAAGTGTGTGGGGTCACCACACCTGTGACAGAGCTTCGGTTGCCAACTCATAATTCGACTAGAAGAGCTCAAGCCCCTCTGACTGAACAAAGCTGACATCAAACTCAGGTGTGGAATAGGGATGTATCAAGGCATAGATGTCAATTGCCTTGAAGCCCATCTTCAGCAGCAGCTCCACAACCTTAGACCTTGGAGGACATGCATCACTGCCCCTACACCGAAGACAGACCACATTCCAATGCACACTACCCAGCCCAGCTGTTGGTAGGGACCACACTGCATCCCTCATTTTCCTCCCGGAAGGCCTTTGGCCATGCCTCTCTATCCAGAAGGATAGATCAACCCTTCGACCTTCTATCATTAGTGATCTCCCCCCCTTCTTTAGGGCCTCCAGGAGATGCCGCTGCAACATGCTGTCCCCAGAGCCCAGAGATGAGGACGCCCTATTTCCCCCGGAGGTGACAGCGGCATAACTCCTGATAGGTGTTGCCACCACCGGGGGGGCAACCGGACCAGTGACCACATCAACACCAACAGTATCAGTACTACCTACCTCTATAAACCCGCAACCAGCAACCACAGCACTAGAGAAAAAATTTTCCCCATTCACACCCAACACCACATTCACTCCTGCTGGACGTTTTGACCTCCGTATCATCAGACACAAGGTGCTCAGTCTCCTCCACAGAACTGGAGGCGACCTCACCTCTGGCCTTATGTGTGTCCTCCGCATCATCAGTTGGTAATTTACGCTGTTTCACAATTGACACCAGATGCCGCTGATCCTTTATATCAGTATCTTGTTGACCAGCAGCGCCAACACAGAATAGGACTTTGGGAGGACCGAAACTCTCCACCCGGGCAACCCCCTCACACTGATGCCACATCTCAACTAAGTGGAGCTGATTCTTCCTCGGTTTGGAGGCATCTGCAGCTTTGGGGCTTGTGCAGCGCAGCTCCTCCTGGAGCCTCCTGAGGGTCTTACTCGCAACTTCATACTCACGGAGGTGGCTCATGACCCGGGAGCCATAGGTGGACAGACTCCCAGGGTCTCACCTCTGTGAGCACTTAGCTTTCCTCCGGAAGGACCGCCATCTTGCATGCTAGCAAGCTTCTCCTCCATGTTGGAAGTCTTGCGGCTTCTCTGGATATCTGCAGACCTGGGGGAATAGGAGCCACATTGAGACTCCTGGTGGAGCATCTCACCCCCGTGTCCCCTGATGTGCCGGCCGTTTGCTGGTTTCTTCTGCCCCTGCCAGCCTAGTCCAGGAAACAGAAGCCTGGGACTTGGTTCCTTCACTCATCCCGGACCAACTTCCTCCCTGGGTAAGAGAGAGAGCAGGTCCCTGGGCGGAGAGGTGGTGGTTCTCTGGAGCTCAGGGGCACACAGCAGGATCAGTAGCAACCGCACGCACAATCACCAGAGTGAGCAGCAGCTGAGCAGAGCTGCACTCACTATTCTGCTGGTGGAGTCACTGCGTACATGCACTACATTACTTATCTTGTACTAATACTGAGTTACATTTTGTATTATACTCCAGAACTGCACTCACTATTTTGCTGGTCAAGATAACTATGCACATACATTACATTACTGATCCTGAGTTACAGCCTTTATTATACCCAGGTATATGAGGTTAGGAGGCTCTGCTCACAATAAATGGTTAACATGAACAGCTGGAATTGAGTACAAAAGCCAAAAAGCTTTGCGACCAGTTGCCTAAGCGGTTAGCTCCAAAAAAGCCAATATGGCTGAGAGAAAGGAACAAAGCACTATTCCTACAATGAAACTGAGCTGCAATACCATAAATAGACACAGGAAATGGGGTGGTGCTGTTTCTCTCTGCTATCTGTATGAGATCTGTATTGTGGAAACTAAGGAGAGGAAAAAAATAGATATAGAAGGGCATGAGGTAATGTAAATAAATTCTAGTTGGGGAACCAGCCATGTCATCTCATCCTGCCTCTGCTTTGTGAAATGCCGGCCACTTCTAAATGTTTTGACTGCGTTATCATTACAATGTGAAGAGTAACAAGTATGTGCCAAAATAGCGTGAAGGACAACAAACTGCAGAATAAAAGAGGGGGGCTGAACAAGGGCAGAGGGACCCACATGGGTATTAAACAACGTGGCCTTCCAGTTAAGAGAAGACGAGGACTGCATTTATTTTATTTTTAACAGGTTAATTAAAACTAAAAAGGAGTAACAAGAATGGCAGGGCATCCCATATTTTTTTCCATTTTAAGATAACAAAATAAATAATATTGAAGTAGTGCACAATCCCCTTTTATCATTAGGTCATCAATGTCTGACCGGTCAAGGTCCAGCACCCCCTCCGATCAGCTGTTCTTGGTGTCGGAGCAGGAAATCCCCAATTGCAGAGCTGATCCGTTTTCCTATAGTGGCCACGGTAGAGTACTGCACATATGCCTCTTTTTGATTTGAGTAGGAGGCGGATATGCAGTACCCTGCCGCGGCCACTATCCGAAGACGGCAGAAGTTCAGAAATTGAGCATTTCCCGGCCGCCGACACAGAGAAGGACTGATCGGCAGAGGTGTTGGGTGTAGGACCCCAACCTATCAAGACATTGATGACCTATCCTAAGTATAGGTCATCAATTATAAAGTGGTGGACAACCTCTTTAATATATTGATAAAAAATAATTCAATTAATAATAGATATCCCTTTTGCTCCTAAAAAATGTACGGTAGTTAATTTAAAAAAAAAACAAAACACTGCTTTGATATTTTAAAAAAACTGCATTTCTAGACAAAAAGGATGTTTATTATTAATTGAATTATTGTTTAATATATTAATTTATATTATAAATATTGCTAAACTGTATAAAAATATATTAATTTTCAAAAGTCAAGAACAGGCTAACTGACCTCTACAGGACTGTTTAAAATCATGGTTTTGGGGTTCAAAGAGTAAAAGAGTTCAAAAATACTTTAGCCTTTTTTTTTTTTTTTAACACATTTGTACGTTAATTTTTCATGTGAAAAAAGTGTGTTCTTTTATAAAATGATTGAAAGTTTTCTGGGTATAGAATATACCGTCATTACTAAACCTACTTCTATTAATTTGGGATATTTTTATTTTATTTTCTGATCTTTCTTTTTACAGTTTTTAGCCAAGTTTTTTCTGTCTAGAAGATTTTTATTTGAAAAAAAAAAAAAACACAACTTTTGGAGGCAACATATAAGGAAATTTTATTGTAGAGTAAGTATTGCAGCCATCTGTATGACATATTTCTACTAATACACAGTAAGCAAAAAACAGTTTGGAAATTGCCAAAGTACAACTGTAAATACCATAAACTGCAGCAAAAAGAACATTATAATGATTAGAATATTTTTTTTGAAGTTATTTTTTTTTTTTTAGAATAATTATTAAGTACTGCATTGAATGTGCTGTAGTTTACATAATTAGACTGGAACAGAACTTGTGATAAAAATTGCCTAAAATACGAACGCCATACATATATGTCACGGAAATATCCGAAAAAGAACAAGCACACAAAGTAGCTCGTAATCGAGCCGAATAATATTATACAGCAATATTTGTAGCTTAAGTTTCGGGACATTTCAACGTTTATATTTATAGATATATATATTTATATGTATATATTAAAATATATAAAAAAAAATTTGCCCAGTTTTTCACACAAAATGCTTCATAGTCAGGCCTGTAACTTGGGAACTTTCTTCAAATGTCCGTTTCATCCTTTTTTTTTTTTTTTTTAGATTTTTTCACAGAGTTTAGTGCAATTTCTTAACATTTTTTTTTTATTTTTCTAGAAACATCATTTATTCCACAAAATTCAAGAAATTAGTTAACCTCTTCTTCTCACAAAAAGTGTTAGGTTAGCAAATATGCTTTTCTCATTGTGCATTGTTAAAAAAAAGAAAAAAAAGCACATATATATATATATATATAAAAAAAATAAACATACATAAAAAATGGATATAGGTTTCATTTAGCCGCTGACTAAGCTCTATAATGAACATCAGTCACAATATTGATAAAACATTTTTTAAGTCCGTAACGCTGCCATTTTGTAGGCTAAACTAATAATTGGAATATAAATAAAAAAAAAAGAAAGAAAAATTAAAAAAACTATTCACCACCTGATTGTAAAAAAAATAAATCAGCAAGTATTGGGGAGTTTTTGTGGATTTATTTAAGAATTTAGTCTGCATTTTTTATGGTATGGACCATTCGGATTTGTAAAGTCCAAATTAATAATATACTAAGGAATCGAGGGGTGAGGGGTGTATATATTCGTTGGGCCTACAAAATGGCAGTCGTGTTGGGTTAATGGCAGGGACGATCATATGATCTCAATACATAACAGAAAAGCATTTATTCTATAAAAAGCCCATTTTTTATCCATCCATAAATCAAAAAATATCCATTAGTTATTTATGTGATTTAGAGGGGGGAAGGGGGGGCGAAGGGTTCAGAGTGCACTTGTTGTTGGAATGAAAACAAAAATTCTAAGATTTACACACACAAAAAAAAAATAAAGGCAAAGCCCCAAACACAACTTCAGTCTTAAATTGCCACCTTCCAAAAATTGTGCAACCCGTTAGCAGCCAACCAGGTATTTTAAGATTTGTCTAGTGCAAGTATGAGACTGTCGGAAGAGATAATCTGATTGGCTACTGTAATTAACCCATTACAGGAATTTGGTCTAAACAATTTTTAAAGGGACACTATGGGAATGCAGGAAAACCAGTAAAAAGAACAACTAACAAACACTAAATAAAAACAGGTAAAAGGATAAAATAAAGTCTAAAACAAATATTGAGGATTATTTTTCTGCACTCCCATTTTTGGGACAGCACTCATGACTAGTCATTTGTTTTTGAAGAAAATACAACCTTTATAGACAATAGAGCTTCCCTTTTACAATCGGCACAAACTGAAAAAAAATAAAATAAATAAATTGTGTCCCTTTAAAACATAGTTGTGTGTGCATGCGGGGGGGAAATGTAGTAACTTTTTGCACTGCTGAATCTTATAGGACTAATACTGGAACAGATTTTTGCAAAAGGACAAAAAAAAAAGCATTACATATTTATGTGACTCTCCCAACAAATTGTGCCGCAAAACAATGCATTTTTTTTTTTTTTAAATAAAAAAAATTGTGATAGACCCTTTAAAAAATTTGATTTACTGCTCAAGTATCATTCTTGCAAAATTCAGCAAGTGTTTGTTCTTCTCCCAACATTGTGTTGATCAGTACACACAAGTGTAAAGTTACTTCGATCCCCAGTAGCAAAGTATAAGAAAGTAATCACACGAGATATTGGTTTGCACATTTTTTGGGTTTGGTAGGGGCAACCAAAACACCCATCTCCAATTTGCGTCATACAAAATCTACCACAGTTTTCAGCCGATCTGGCAATAGGATATGTGCATTATAAACAAGGCTTGTATAGAACCTTGGGAACAGTCCAATGCTTTGCATAACAAGCACCATACAGAACGAGGCACATTATATATAGGATTTAGAGCGAAAGATGGGGGGGACATATTAAAAGTATAAATACCCCTTTGGCCTGGGTCTCTGCACATAAGGAAGGGCAATCCTTCAGAGACAGCTGGACTTGGTTTTACTCGGCCACCACCCATCATCATTGAAGGCGTTTGTAAGGCACTAAATTGACGTGACACCAAAATAAATCCTAATGATACCTACAGATGCTTGTATCATACAAAGACGCCACGATCACGTTAGCGAGGGGCAAAAGTTTGGGTTTGTTTTTTTCCCTTTTCTTTGTAAACAACTTTTCTTTTACCCCATCTGGTAAATTTTTTCCTCCACAAAGCAAATTTTGGAAAACTACATAAAAAACAAAAATTGGAAACAGAATAAGAAACTATAAATCAATACTTATTGCCTTATTATACTTTTTGTTTTATATTTTCAGTCCATTTACAGGAGGTCACTGCTGGTTCGAGTTTACCTTGAAAGAATATATTTTTTTTTTTGTAAAATCTTGTGCAAATTCAGAAACCCCTTATAGGAAGAAGAAGAACAACACTTTCCTACAATCCGTAACCATCTGCCCAAAACGGAGAGTGTGTTTCAGAACACCAACCCTCCCTTGTAAACTTTCTTAAGTCTCCCACCGCCCCTCCCACCACCCATTAACAAAAAAATTACAATTTACAATGCCTAACCTTTTATTTAAAACTTTGTTCCTCATGGGCGGGGCGGGAGGAAGAGGGATGAGCATTCGTGACGCATGCTATGATTCGTAGCCCTACAACGATGAACAATTAATAAAAAACATACTCAAAACTTTTTTTTTTTGGTTATTCAAGTCTATACGGAAGCATTTCAAAAAGGTGGCACAACAGCTGGTATAATATCACACAGTTTAACAATTGATGCAACAAGTTTTAATTTTTTTCTCTTTAGACTTTTGGAGGAGGAGGAGATATTGTAAAGCTTTTTTTTGCCATGAAAAACTTTTTGAAAAGGTTGTAAATCAGATTTATTTTTACTCCAATTATTATTAAATAAAATGAGAAAAATATTTCTACAAAATTGAGGGGGGGTAGAGAAAGGAATTTACAGATAGATAATTTGTGGAAACTGAGAGCTTTGATCTATTTTTTTCAGTTACAACAGTATTTTGAATTTTCTCAAAATGGTATTATAAATTGTGGGGAGAAAAAAAAAGTGTCTATAGTGACGTTACAGGGGTAATAAGGGACGAGATATCTTGTGATATATTGCTGAAAAGCGTTGCTGGCCGGGGAAGGCGCGGAGGGTCCTGTTTGCTTTTAAGCTTGTTAAGGTTGTAACATTTCTGGCTGAATTGCAGTTTCGCTAAAGAGAAGAAAAATATCTTGTCATTTTAAGCTCACGGAGATATAGATTTCGGATGAAATCTCAATTCAGTTCACTTGGAAGGTCCGTTAATCACTATAATTAGCAGTTAGAAGAGCTAATTTATGCCGTGCTTGACCCATTGACTCTAATCTGGTGTGAAAAGCTTAAGCGGTGTCCTAGCGAGACATAATATCGTTTAGGTAGCGATAGAGCGACTGTATTGAAAACTAATCCAAACAACTACTAAAATGCTGGGAGTTGTAGTCAGAGTCTAAAAAGCTCCTGTCCGTCATCATTCAAGACTAGTAAAAAAAAAAATAAAAAAAATTGGCCCATGATGAACACTAAGAAAACTTTCCTACACTAGAAGAGACTTCCAATATCTGTAGCCAGCCCCATTCCTTACCCCATGTTCCCAGAGGATAATCTAGGACCCATATTTATCAAGTTATGGTATTTAAAAAAAAAATAGCAAAAATCAGATTATTTCCCAAAAACTTCATTTATTGCCTTAACATCAGTCAGTGTAGTCTTAAAATTTGAAGAAAAAAAAAAGAATTCAGAATGACAAGTAGAGGCATTGTTTTGGGATTTCTTGTGGATTATTTTTGGGCGTCCAAAAACGAGAAACAAAAAATGCATAGGATCTTTTGTTGTGATGGGTCCTGGCAGCTCTTATAGCAAAATATTGAAGTTACTGCTCAATTTTGCCAAGAATGTGTTCTACAGAGTACTCAACTATATATATATATATATATATATATATATATATATATATATATATATATATATATATATATATATATATATATATATATATATATATATATATATATATTATTTTTTTTTACATAGGAGTCCAGATATAGCCCAATTGGTGGTAGAGTTAAAATCTCCAGCAGGCCCTGCTGATAGAAAAAAAATATTTCCCTTCCCACCGTTCTCTGTTACCGTGTCCTGATTATTTTGAAAAATTAATACAGATACATATAAAAAAATGATGTTATAACCATTATTGGAAAATTAGATCTATAGTAGCCATCAAAACAAAAAAAAATATATAAGTAATAAATGCCTACAAGTCCCAGCATGTTAGTGAACATTTTGCACAAGCCTGGATTATGGTTTTGCGTTGTTCTGTTGCAAGCACAATGGTAGACATTAACACAACGCCAAGTGGCTGCCGGCGAACTGAGCCATTGGCATTGTACAGGAACGATATGTTTCCTGTCAATCTGTTAAGACCTTTAAGGAAAAGAAAAACAGAACTGTGTAACAGAAGCTCTTAAATAAGAATATATTTTTTTCCAATTAAGATTAGGAAATTGGCCCAATTACTGCTTCTGGTCTAATAGGGAATGTATCAGCAGTACTGGATGGGTCGGGTCTGAATGTGATGTAGTTTTAAATGTACAATTCTTTTCTTTTTTCTAGTTTTCTTAAACTTTGCATTCTCGGCAAAAGAGAAATTGCACATAAAGTACTGTCTCTTTAAAAAAAAAAAGCAGGCACAGGCAAACAGAGAAGACTATGCATTGATGTAAGCACCATGGGGTCTAGGTACAAAAATAGTGCAGGCAAAAAGAAGCGGACCTGCCAAATACAGCCAATCAGATCAGAACTTTCCTAGTGAATAGGCCACATCCTATGTTTTTGGTCACAATCTGACTGCCTTTATTGACCTTAGGGGGGACAGAAGCAGAGTTTAAAGGGGTTTTCACCTATCATGCAAATTTTCAAAAACTGGTTGAGTCTCAAAAACAAGGTCAAGTTTTTATCAAGAACAGGCATTTAAAACGACACAGACCTACAGGTAAGTTGATAAGTTACCAGAAAAACCCTTCAAATGTGCCATGTGCTACATCCGAGAAAACATTAAACATTTTTTGCTTCATAAAGCCAAAATCTTCCAACCCAAGACTTCACCAATCCAAATCTGTGAAAAAAACAAGTGCTGTAATTTTTTTTTAATTATTTTAATTTGGGGGTTTAGAACATAGTTGATCAATGCAGCACATAACTTTCTTTTTTTATTTTTCCATATTTTTTTTTCTTTTTTTCAGTTTTGTATTTCTTTGTGGTAGACATGATACATTGTTGTTAACACAAGGACTGCTATAGTCATATCAAAAAATAGTGCAATTTTTTTTTACATTTATATAAATAACTCTAGTCCCCGCTTTTTTTAACTTTTTTTTTTTTTTCAAACACTCTTTCAGAGTTGGCACTCAACAAATCGACTCATTCCCCCGAAAAAAAAAATGTTTCTCCATTTTTTTTTTACATCCATTTTCTGACAAACAAAACATCCCAAAATGTAAAGGCCCTTTTCAAATACAAAAATACTTCCCCATCACTCATACTCTTTTTCTCTTAGTTCTCATATATATTTAGATATTGCAAGTCTTTTTTCTTTTTTTTTCTTTAACAAAAAGTTTTGTGCAAATATTTCAGGATTTTGTTTCCTTTTCTTTAACATTAAGTGAGATACTTAAAAAAAAAAAAGTACATTATATATATATATATAGATATAAGGTGATGGAGGGGTATATAGGTAAGCACTCACGCAGGCTAGTCAACTTCGAAAAGGGCAACTGTGTAAGGGGAATCCAAGACACAGCGAAACATATAAACAGGATTGCAAGCTTCCTCGGCTTGTGCATTCAAACCAGACAAAACAACTAAATATTTATACAGGAAGAAGGTGAAGAGGCCGGGAGGGTTTTCTTGCTTAACATTTACTCGCTCCCTCCTCCCCGTCGTCTTCTTTAAAAGTTTTTGCCACTGCAATCTGTTGGTCATCAGAAAGGCACGCAACCACATTGCGACCCGGCTGACAACGAAACGGGCCGGCTTAGAAGTGCAGCGTTTACGGATTTCCACTTTTTTTTGCCAATCAGTTCTGTGTTTTTTGATCCTAAAACGGCTGTCCTTTTTGTTTGTCCTTGTCTTTGCTCCGTGCAACTGTGCTGTCGAGAACATTACTTTGCAAGTGAAGTCTGCTGCTTTCTAATATTGAGGGAGTGCCCATGTTTTGTTGATGCTGGTAAAATGAGGACCCGGGGTAATGACCTATGACTTCACTATAAGTTGGCGGTGGACCTTCCATTCTCCCGTTGCTGCTGTAAGAGGTGGCGCTCACTCCGGAGTTGCTGCTCGGGGGACATGGTCCTCCGTAGACTGAACTATCGATTAAGTCACTATCAAAGATGGTGCGGTTTGGAGGCGCACGCACACTCTCTCGATTCAGTTCCATCTGTTGTTCAGGGTCACGGAGCTGCAAAGTGCAAGGTCCTTGGTACGGTGGTGGCTCCTCTCCGTCTGATAAAGAAATGGTGGGCGGGAGGTCAATCTGGTGCTGAATATAGGGATAGGTGGGCTGGAAGCGGTTGAAGCGATCTCTTTGGAGGAAAGGTGGGATGCTGAGTCTGTCTGAGGGTCTTGGTGTGTAAATGTGCTGTAGGGGGCAACAAATGAAAGAATGTAAATATTAAAAAATTCAATACAATGGTGCTTGTACATTAATATCATGGGTTTAATTTGCATGCTCCTTTAAGAACTATGAACTGACATTTCAACATAAACAATTAAAAATATTTATTTTAAAAACTTAAAGACCTTGACACGTCAAATCTCAACATATCTTCACATCCTCACCAAAGTAAAAAAAAAAAAGGGGGGGGAAAAAGGTTGCAGGTACTCAATCTTAATCTTTTTTAAATCAATGAAGTCAATGAGAGCAGTCAAAATGCATCTGATTTGCCATCTTACCTCTGCCACCCCGTTTCCCGATACTGTGCTCTCTGAAGGCCACAGGCTTCCTTCCTATATCACACAAAGAAAAAAATACCAATCATAACTATTGGCTTGAGGCCTTGTCGAGTGTTTTGAGCAATAAGATTGAGATTTTATGCATAATGTCAATATGGAGGAGAGGGTCTCTTAAGAATTCTTTTAACTTCCTGACTTGAATAGGCATTAAGAAACAATTCACCCCAATCCTTTTTGAACTTTTAGATTTTTTCTTTCACATAAGGTCAGCCCCCTCGCCAAAGGCAGCCTACAGTTTGACTAAGATGATCAGACTCCTGAGCTCTGACATATCCATTCCCTTTATCAGCTTGGAGGAATAGTCGGGATTTTGTATGGGGAAATGGGGTGGGGATAAACAGTAGGTTAAAATATATTTTTGTAAACTGGAATTTTACATTGTCTCTCTGAAAAGTATTCGCCAGAAACGCGTTTTTTTTTGGGGGGGGTTTAGCATTTGGTACAGCGGTCTCCAACTGGCATGCGAAGAGCTAAGGCAGTAATTGTAATCCCACTAATACTGGTATCCAACTTAATTTAGCAAGACAGGAAGACGTCGTATCTGACGCATTTTAATTAATGTAAAATATCTTGGATTATAACCGGGCATGAGGAAATTGGCACCATATATATATATATATATATACATGCAGTATAGACCAAAAGTTTGGACACACCTTCTCATTTAAAGATTTTACAGACTTTTAAAGACTATGAAAATTGTGCATTCACACTGAAGGCATCAAAACTATGAACTAACACATGTGGAATTATATACTTAACAAAAAAGTGTGAAACAACTGAAATTATGTCTTATATTCTAGGTTCTTCAAAGTAGCCACCTTTTGCTTTGATGACTGCTTTGCACACTCTTGGCATTCTCTTGATGAGCTTCAAGAGGTAGTCACCAGAAATGGTTTTCACTTCACAGGTGTGCCCTGTCAGGTTTAATAAGCGTGATTTCTTGCCTTATAAATGGGGTTGGGACCATCAGTTGTGTTGTGCAGAAGTCTGGTGGATACACTGCTGATTGTCCTACTGAATAGACTGTTAGAATTTGTATTATGGCAAGAAAAAAGCAGCTACGTAAAGAAAAACGAGTGGCCATCATTACTTTAAGAAATGAAGGTCAGTCAGTCCGAAAAATTGGGAAAACTTTGAAAGTGTCCCCAAGTGCATTAGCAAAAACCATCAAGCGCTACAAAGAAACTGGCTCACATGAGGACCGCCCCAGAAAAGGAAGACCAAGAGTCACCTCTGCTTCTGAGGATAAGTTTATCCAAGTCAGCAGCCTCAGAAATCACAAGTTAACAGCAGCTCAGATTAGAGACCAGGTCAATGCCACACAGAGTTCTAGCAGCAGACACATCTCTACAACAACTGTTAAGAGGAGACTTTGTGCAGCAGGCCTTCATGATAAAATAGCTGCTAGGAAACCACTGGAAAGGACAGGCAACAAGCAGAACAGACTTGTTTGGGCTAAAGAACACAAGGAATGGACATTAAACCAGTGGAAATCTGAGCTTTGGTCTGATGAGTCCAAATTTGAGATCTTTGGTTCCAACCACCGTGCCTTTGTACGACTCAGAAAAGGTGAACAGATGGACTTTACATGCCTGGTTCCCACCGTGAAGCATGGAGGAGGTGGTGTGATGGTGTGTGGGTGCTTTGCTGGTGATACTGTTGGGGATCTATTCAAAATTGAAGGCATACAGAACCAGCATGGCTACAACGGCATCTTGCAGCGGCATGCTATTCCAACTGTTTGCGTTTAGTTGGACCATCATTTATTTTTCAATAGGACAATGACCCCAAACACACCTCCAGGCTGTGTAAGGGCTATTTGACGAAGAAGGAGAGTGATGGGGTGCTACGCCAGATGACCTGGCCTCCACAGTCACCAGACCTGAACCCAATCGAGAAGGTTTGGGGTGAGCTGGACCACAGAGTGAAGGCAAAAGGGCCAACAAGTGCTAAGCATCTCTGGGAACTCCTTCAAGATTGTGGAAGACCATTCCCGGTGACTACCTCTTGAAGCTCATTAAGAGAATGCCAAGAGTATGCAAACCAGTCATCAAAGCAAAAGGTGGCTACTTTGAAGAACCTAGAATATAAGACATAATCTCAGTTGTTTCACACTTTTTGTTAAGTATATAATTCCACAAGTGTTAATTCATAGCTTTGATGCCTTCAGTGTGAATGTACAATTTTCATAGTCATGAAAATACAGAAAAATCTTTAAATGAGAAGGTGTGTCCAAACTTTCGGTCTGCACTGCATTATATATATATATATATATACACATACACAGTACAGACCAAAAGTTTGGACACACCTTCACACACACACACATATATATATATATACTAGGGTGCATCCTTTTGTCTGAAATAAACCAGAAGTGCCAAGAAGTTGTCAAACATCAATGATGACCCTATGAGTAGGTTCCATGATCAACCTCCTAGAGCTCATTTGTTCTATGGACCTACGAGATGGTCAAATACTCAGGGATGTCAGGCAATCCCTCCATGTGTTGCGCCTGTCGAACAGTCACAAGACATGCAGCCGTGGGGACTCAAACATATTATTCGAGTACGCCGAAGACAATAGGTTAGCACCTGAGAATACTCTTTAAAAAAAACTAACTCGATCATCACTAGACTTCACCTCTTCTATTTTGGAAAGGGTTAGGGGCAGCATTGCTGGAGCTCTCAACCATGGTTCTCAAGGATTCATTTTATATAGATGTACAAAATCTTTTCAATTCTCTTCTAGGCAACCCTGGCCAATTTAAAGTCATCTTTGTTAAATAAGGCTATGTACACACAGAGTTTTTCAAGCAGAACATGAGCAGAAACTCTTCAAATCCTCCTCCAATTCTCAAAATTACATCCTCAAATTGAGTTTCTGCTCTGAAAACTCAGCAAAAAAAAACTTTGTGTGCAAACAGCCTCCATCTCAATCTCAAACAATTGTGCTCTGAAAATCAAGGTGGGAAGACTTACTGAAGACAGGTTCTCCTCCCTCCTCCTGCCTTGGCTGTGCCGGTGGATGAAGGATCGTGCAGAAAGCTTGTAGTGGTTTAGGAGACATGTGATCACTACGACCATCACCATCATCACCACGACAATGATGATTATCTGAACAAATTCCAGTTCCGCTGCAAGGAAGAGAGAAGAAACCATGAGCTGGTTGTGCTGCCATAGTTAAAACACACAAAATCACAAATTAATTACTCAGAAAACAAAAAAGTTTGTTTCCAACAAGAATCACATGGACACCTTGGCTTCTGCTTGTAGAGCTTACTGGCACACTATCTGGAGTTGTCGTCCTTCACAACACATGTATCTCCGCCGATTCACAATCTAACCTCCGCCTGTAAGGTGACCTTCATTGCCTTTTGTTATAGCACCCAGACATGGAAGCTTTGCCAAACACCACACTAAAATGATACCGGAGTCTGATAAACTGGATAATCATTAACCAATGAATCCGTAAAACAACCAACGGGGTGATTTATAAAGCGGTGATACTCTAATCGCATAAAACCACTACACTTGGAGACTCAATGTCTGTAGCCAGAGTTGGGTCACAGATTAAAAAGACACCCTCAATGTCTGTAGCCAGAGTTGGGTCACAGATTAAAAAGACACCCATATGCTTCAGGAAAAAAAAAAACATTTTCTATCTTATCTGCTTGTATCATTTGAGGGACAAGAATATAGGCCAGAATATTGCCCCTGACCCTGTTAGAGCCCATTTAGACAAACTGACTGGAGCCGTTGAATGACTGCCAACCAGCTCTATACACACACCAATCAGCGGTCGCTTGAAAGCCCATTAAGACAGGCCAATAATGACCGTTCTATAACCACAGAATGTACGATCGATCAAATATCAGTTCTCAGCAGCACATCAATTGTTATCACAGGGCGATGTGCTGCAGAGAATGATGATTTTAATGACGAAATGAACGATCTAATCACCCAAGCAATAAGATTTTTGTTGGCAGAGTGTCAGCATGTTTACACAAGCTGATGATCCAAGGGCACAGTCAGACAACCGTATAAATCGGACGTAGATCGGACCACAATGCTCGCACTGGCATGTGGCTCTCCTGACTGGAGCGTGACAGCTTCACGCATTTCCAGTCCGTGCACTGCATTCTGATTCACGTCCAATTTATACGGCCGTCTGACTGCGCCCTAACAAACGCTTGTTCCCGATTAAAGGCTCATTTACTCGAGCCGATAGCCACCAGAACAGCAGTGACATTAACAACTGCAAAGTTCTCATCAACAAATGTCTTGATTCATCTGGTGGGGTCATAAAATAATTTTCGCTGGCTCAACAGTGGTCCTTTCAGAAGATCACTGAAAAGACAAAAAATAAATAAATGGAACAGTACTATGTGTGCAATTTTTTTCCAAGACGTGTTTATTCCCATTAGTAGGCATCCCTCCCAAAATTAACCCAATATATTCAAAATATTTGGCAAATATTCATCTCTGGCGTCAAAAAACTTGCACACTTTTTTATACAAGGATTTTTTTATATATATATATATATATATATATATATATATATATATATATATATATATATATATATATATTAATTACTGTGAAGGAGAAGGAAACCTCTGTCATATTCAGAAAGACATATTCCCGCCCTCAGCTCCCCACAAAAGTGGCAGAACCTAGTTGTGCACTGGAATGATTAAGGATGGCCTCTGTGGCCTTATCTTGGCAGCTACACTCATGAACTCGGGGAGTACATTCCAGATGTAATTGCCCTGCCCTTGTCAAGATGACCAGTGATTCACAGACTCCAGGCTGGTAGCAAAATAAAGACTTCTTTAAAGCAACATGCAGTTCTCTAGAGACACAGCCCCTCCTCGACTATGAGCGAGCTCCTTGTACAGGCTCTCTGGGAGGAACCCTGGCTCTGAACCCAGCAGACATGACAAGTTCTGTGCAGATCAAGCCCTGCTATCATCACACAAACAACTATCGAATCTAACAGGATGGCAAATGGCCGAATTCTCTTCCTGAGCATTGTAACTGACTGGAAGAATTTTGTTTCCCAGAGGCCTTCAAAAACAGTCAAACACTTTTTTGACATGTTAAAAATGCAAAACTACTATGAGTAGCAACCAAGTAAAATACTTAAGGCTATGTTCTCACTGTAAGGATTTGGTGCATTTTATAATGCTATGATTTTCAGCAGCATTTCTGCACCAATTACCGTAGCTATTTTAGGTTAATAAACCTTTTCTTTTGTTATTGCGTGTTTTTCCTTTTTTAAGCTTTTGCCTCTTTATGGTAGTTAAAGTCTTAAATTAAAAACTAGTTTGTTTTCGAAATTTCCTGTTTGCTCACATATCACAAGTAAAGTCATCTTTATCACCCAAAAAAACTGGAGTATACAGAACCTAGCCTAATACGGGTTAGAATTTGGGCAAAATCCCAAATAATTGATAAACATGATGTCATGCCAGGCAAAAATGACAATTATCACATCACGATTCTGTATGGTAATTTTTACAGTATTTACTGCATCATCAAAACAGCTTAGACCTTGTGATTTTTTAGAACTTCTGGATTTTTCATTCATATTCAACTTGTTTTTAGAGAATCAACAAGTGCAGTGCAACGTACAAAAGTGGATTGCCAGATCAAGATTTTTTTTGTGGAAAAAATGTATAGGTCACAATGCTCAGCCATCATTTTATACCTAGTTTTTGATTCTCCAGCTTCCCCGTTGTGAAGGTTTCTGAACACATTTGCTATGTACAGCGAGTAAGAACCAGTCTAAAAAAAATAGTCTACGGAACTGCATGTGACATGACGCAACCTATGAAGGAGTCACCATCTGAACTTCTAATCTACGGTAGGTCTTCACTGAAAAAAATAAAAGCTAAAAACATTTCTCTGTATGGCATCATCAAGCAGATAAGAGGCAGTGATACAAGGACATACTCTTAGCTTAAAAGGCACTCATCAGTTTTTTTTTCTTTTTTAAACTTGAAACAAATAGTATATTTTTAGGACTCAGTATCTGACCGGCTTGGCAAAGGTCACGTAAGGTAAAGAGTTTTGCTTACCGAACGATAATGGAGTCCCAGAAGAACGCTGTTCACCTCTTTCTTTTTATAGTTCAAGAACAATTACACCTAGGATATTTGTTTTGCATGCTCTGCAGCATGGATAAAATTGGTTCCCATGCTACGAGACGGTGGGGAAAGGGACCCATGTGGTTTGCACCTTCTCACAACGGAAAAAAACCCATTTAACTTAGGATGGACGACCAACCCAGATTAAATATGGGTGATGTAGGACCAGATCCATGGACGGGGAGCAAAAAAAAATTAAGGAGACATGTTTTTGGATCCCTTACAAGTACTTCTGATCAACACAAGATTTTATTCATGGACTACTTCAATGAGGACTTATTCCCACATGTCTCTCTCTATATAGATCCTGATAATGTTTTGTTTCATGGAAACATGGCATAGGAAGGATATCATGGACCATTTATGGCACAAAGTTTAGTATAACAAAGTCCAACCATTCAAAATTAAAAACAACAACATTTTGGGTTGGCACCACCAGACACATTTATGCTTTTGCATATGGAAGGAGAGGTGTGTCTACATGGGCTCACCTACACTGAAAGATTAGGCATTGCATCTAAGGAAGAAGATGGTACCTTGTTGGGTGGCAGATTAAGTTCGGAAGTATGGGCAAATGGAGACTAATTTAATTGGCCCTGTCAATTTTAAAGGTAGAACTAGAAAAAATGGTTCTGATGTTTTCCCAAAAAAGTAGCTCCACTCTTGTTTATAGTATTGTAATTATGCGAGTACCAGACACAATACATGGACAGCATGGTGTCTTAGTGGTTAGCACTGTTCCTTTGCTGCACTGGGGTTCTGGGTTCAAATCCCAAGGACGACATCTTCAAGGAGTTTGAATGTTCTCCCCGTGTTGGGTTTCATGCCTAAATGAGGAAGATGTCTGTAAAGCAGTGTGAAAATAATGGTGCTATATAAGTGAGTAAAATAAATTAATAAAAAGGGCAAGGGTGGCACTGTTGAGCGAAGAAATTTCTACTCCTTGGCATGTGGCCACCAAGGCTAAAAGATCATCAGAAGAGATGTGATAGATATGGGGCATCTTATATATATATATAAAAAAAAAACTCTCTGACTTGTACCCACTGTGCCGCATCATTTTGGGAATTTGGAAGGGCCACTTTAATTCAGTAAATGCAACCACCGAAGCTCTTTAGCGGCTTCCACCAAAGCGCGGGCATCTTTTCGGATGCTGCTGCTGCTGCCGCCTAAAGCAAGTGGAATTACAAACAGGCGCCCTATTAATGATAAACAGACAGACGGTCAGATGGATAGAAAGACGCTTCATAAAATATGCCATCTCATGCCGCCCCGCAGCCCTGCGGCAGCAAAGTGTAAACACTGGAATTTCGGCACTCACTCAAGCATGGGGATCAGAGAGTCTGAAATGTATAAAAATCTAATCTCGTTAGTTGCGGCTGTCTGTGAAGGGAGACGCTTGGAATTCATTGGGATTCTGGTCCGCAAGCGCTCTGCCACTGACTTTCAACTCCTGTCATACCACTTATCTCAGCCTCTAAAAGATTTAGACTCCCTCTCTCGCCTTGTTCCAAAATTCCACCCCACACCAGAAGATGATCCGAGCACAAAACGATTAGAATGATTTGTGAATAACATATATAATCAGAGCTGTACCACTTCATTGCCCATTTTTATATAGAATATATTTTTTTCACTGTAACTTTTTTTTACATAAGGCAAAAAAAAAAAAGGCTTATTATTTAGAATTATTTCTATATCTAGTATATAAAGCTAAAATTAAAAAAAAAACGCTTCGAAAAACTCTGAAATTCATCGAGAAGAAAGGGTTAACAACATAGGTCATGTGGGTAAGTAGCAAGCCACATTTTTGGGGGCTTGATTTTTTTTTTTTTTTTATTAAGCAGTATGTTTTTCTTTTTCTAAAGGACCGAAATATATTTTTGGACCGTTTGCCTGATAATTTACATTTTTTATTTCTATATCTAGTATATAAAACTAAAATAAAAAAAAAAAAACGCTTCGAAAAACTCTGAAATTCATCGAGAAGAAAGGGTTAACATAGGTCATCTGGGCAAGTAGCAAGCCACATTTTTGGGGGCTTGATTTTTTTTTTTATTAAGCTATGTTTTTCTTTTTCTAAAGGACTGAAATTTATTTTTGGACCGTTTGCCTGATAATTTACATTTTATAAATTTTCCGTATTAAAATGCAATCATGGAAAATATTCGACCCATTGAGATGAAGTCCAGGCTTTATTATGGAATTTTAAATATAAAAAAAAATAAAAATGAAAAATTGCAAAAACAATGACAACCATGCAGCTCGACTAGAAGGGGGGCAAGTTCAGGGTGTTCGGAGTCACAGCTATATTTATATTCCCCGGTAACACAAGTTGAAGTGTGACTCCAGCAGCCAAGCGCGGGGCAGGCCCCAGCCACTTCCAGACAAACGGGAGAGCAGCTTTATTTGCATAATGTCTAGACCGTCGTAACAGCTGCTGCCTGGAGAAAACCAGTTTTCGACACACATCTCCCAGGCACCTGTAGATGCTGCCCGCCAGGTGAGAAGGACGCGGGCAGCAAAAACATTAAACAAAGCTTATCATGCTGCCAAAAAAAAGGTTACCGACCCCAAGGGCACAGGAGGCAGTAAATACCCATTGTATACTTTTTATCTAATTTTTCAGTAGTCAATTGTTCAAAAACACAGCAAGAGCTCAAAAGGCAGAAATAAGTAAGGAGGTGCGAAGGGTGGAAATAAATAATTCTGAAAGCAAAAAATAAAAAAAATTCCAGGTCAGAAACAAAAGGTTATAGAAAACAATGCTGCCTGTTAAACGACACACAAAAAGACGTATTTACAAAAGATTTTACGTCTATAAAAGATCAAAGGTAGCATTTTTACATTCATGGTAGAAGGCTTAGACAAAGTCGCCCAATACGGGGAACTCCACAATATTTTAAAAAATTTCAGCAAACAATTTGGATATATATTTTTTTTTTTACAGATGTCGACTGAAGATATTTATGCTCTGCTGTTCACTGGGATCAAACATTGCTTTAAGCAAGCGTAAATTTTATTTTAATTTTTAAAAAACTTTGGGCCAATTAGCTCGTTCAGTTCTGTAAATTCAATTATAACCTGCCCAAAAGTATCAACCTGAATGTTTGCCGATATCTTAGCAATAGGAGGAAATGCTAATGAGTTATACCAATGTATGTCTACTCATCTGTATGCATGCGAATACGGTAGCAACACCTAGATTTCTAGATATGTTATCCAACCTGGAAGAAAGCCAATAGGAAACATCATTGAGAGCACATCTGATTCATTTCCAATATTATTTCAATGCTGCACCCTATTACACCTCCAAAATTACTCCGATATTACATCCATGCTGCACCCTACTACAGCTCTTCATCTATTCCCATATTACATCCATGCTGCACCCTACTACAGCTCTTCAACTATTCCCATATTACCTCCATGCTGAACCCTACGACACCTGTAAAATTACTCCAATATTACATCCAGGCTGCACTCTACACCTCTTCATCTATTCCCATATTACATCCATGCTGCACCCTACTACACCTCTTCATCTATTCCCATATTACCTCCATGCTGCACCCTACTACAGCTCTTCATCTATTCCCATATTACATCCATGATGAACCCTACAACCCCTCTAAAATTACTCCGATATTATATCCATGATGAACCCTACAACCCCTCTAAAATTACTCCGATAGTACCTCCATGCTGCACCCTACTACACCTCTTCATCTATTCCTATATTACCTCCATGATGAACCCTACAACCCCTCTAAAATTACTCCGATAGTACCTCCATCCTGCACCCTACTACACCTCTTCATCTACTCTTATATTACATCCATGGTGAACCCTACAACCTCTCTAAAATTACTTCGATAGTACCTCCTGCTGCACCCTACTACTACACCTCTTCATCTATTCCTATATTACCTCCATGATGAACCCTACAACCCCTCTAAAATTACTCCAATATTACATCCATGATGCACCCTACTACACCTCTTCTTCAACTCAGATATTACCTCCATGTTGTACCCTACTACATCTCTTCATCTTAATCATCTCAGTGTATCACCCCCTCATTACTCTACCATGCTAGAGTCTTCATGCCATCAAGGTTTGATAAGAACATGAAGTGAAAGGGCCCAATCTGTCTCATTAATGGGAAGAGCACTCACACACCCTACAGGAATCTTAATATCGACATAGAAGGTACCAACTTTGGAGTCCTTCCAGATTTCTGGCCTTAAAAACAATTCTGATAAAGTACTGAGCCCTCTTGTAAGAGTGATGTAGGGAATAGTCTTAAACGCCCTCCTAAGCTCTAGATAGCTGTAGGCTAAATGATCGTTCGGCCAACAGCTATCTTGCCTGACTATATAGACAAGAGCTTACTCGGCTGAGTTTGCTCTGTGAGAGCCACTGTGAGACATCTCTGGTGGCAGCTTATCTCCTATAGCAATCTGAAATCAGACAAGATGGATCCTTCTCTTTCCTGACAATTTTCTGGAAGGAAAGTTGGGGGGGGTCCAATACACATTAGACTGTTGGCCGATCCACTCAATATTGGTGGGTTCACATAACATTAGTTTGATGTGTATGGGGACCTTTTCATCTTTTAATTATGGCCTATTTTTAATCTACACGGTTGCCGAAATTACAATGTACCTACATCGACATTCTGCAAACGTCTCTCGTGCTGCACCAATTTTATTAATGACGATTAGGCCTGCGCAAAGGGTACAGTCAGGTGAAAAGTAAAAGCTTTATAGTTATAATCACATTTATTATACATCTAAAACAGGGCCTGCCACCAGGACAAAAGTGGCCAGTTTTTGATCTTCTGTAATTCCCACTGCTCTCCTGGAATTTATTTTAATCGGCCGTACAGTTCTAGATATGGGCTTTTTAATTCAGTATTCATTATTATGGTCTTTACAAGGGTGCGTTTCGCACAGGATCCTCTGGGGCGTGTCTATGGTCTGCTCTGCGTTCTTACTCTGAGAACCGCTCTCTTGGAAAGACTATAAAAATGACCTCTAATTAAAAAGGCTCATATCTCCGGAACTACCATATTTAAAATAAATAACAAATAAAACGAAAACTCAGGAGCAATGCGGATAAAACTGGAAACTGTGACAGGGTGACAGGTCCGCTTTAAAGTCCAGCTGAATAGCAGAGAATTTAATAAGAGGGGCTTCCAGACACTTGAAAAGGGATCGTATAAAATCATTAAAAAGGGTTTGACGTCTATTCAAAAAGACCGCCACTCGTATTGAATCAATTGAATCGGGCTGAGCTGCAGGACCCTGGCTATAGCCACAATTCTAGAGTTATATATTATATATACATATATATATATATACACATACTTTTTGTTTCTCCAGCGATCAGTCCAATGGTGGAGTAAAATATACCTTTTATTTATCCATTAAAAAGTTCCAGATTTCTTCAGTAACAATACTGCATACATTCAATTCCTTATGGACGACATGTTTCAACACCACATGTGTCTTCCTCCAGGTCCAACTCTTTATATATAAATATATATATATTTTTTTTTTATTTATATCTTGATAGTGTAAAAACCTCCATGATCTCTTTACAGAGACTTACGCTATGATTGTGGGTGGAAGTGTCACATCATATCAGATTGCATAATGAAAAGCAGGAATAATTTGCTCTAAAATTTTGAATTTCTATTTTTTTTTTTATTATTTCCAATTAAACAAAATGAAGAAATTTATTACAGCTTCCCAGTAAGTGTGTTAGGCTACGTTCACATTAGCGTCTTTGGGCGCAGCGTCGTCGACGGATACCAACGCATGCGTCATGCGCCCCTATCTTTAACATGGGGGGCGCATGGACATGCACTGGTATGCGGTCAAGCGTTGTACGACGCATGCGTCATTTGGGCGCACCAGACAGGGCGCGGCCGACGCTACATGTTGCATTTTTCCTGCGCCAAATTTCCGGTAAACAACACATGCAACGCACTTGCGTCGTAAATGCGCCCAAAAACCACATTACTGTCTATGTACAACGCATAGGGCGCAGGTGCCTGCGTTGACCCGCGTTGTTCGACGCATGCGCCTTTGGAGTAAAAAACAAGTGATGAAGTGTCTAGACAGTGACAAGACCACCCCATAGATATAAAAAAAGGGTGATTGCATTGTATTTCACTTGCCTGCACGTCTGGAAACAGAGAGTACATGAGACACAGCTCTGCCTTCAAGAGATGTAAGTATATAATTTCTTCTTTGCAATGTTTGTTGTTTTTTTATGTGTGTGACATTTTTCTTTTTCTTGCAATTTATGGTGGTTTATTTAATTTTTATTGGGTTTGACCGCATGCGTCAAAAAACGCTGCGTTGTGTATTGCGTTTTGGGTTGCGTCGACGACGCTGCGCCCAAAGACGCTTATGTGATCGTAGCCTTACAGGCATAACATGCTGCAGCAAAAGTGTAAAGTACCGTACATAATTTTTGTCATACACCACGGCCTGACTCACAGGTTTCTATAAGGACACCCGCCCAGACTATACACAGACGTGTAGGCAGGAGGCAACATTTTCCGTATTTCCTTGACACAAAGCAATTGACCTGCGTGGACCTTGGGGATTCCTACAAGACCAGAGCAGAGGAAAGTCTGGCTAGCCTGCGATTGGTACATTGCCCTTCACCTGTCCTTGTATACATAACCTGCTGCCACGCGGGAGGTGCCAGCTTATAATGCTGCCATACAAGATTCCTGTGTGTCTGGCTCTCCGCCTTCACCAGACAATATAAGATTAATGATCAACATGAGAGGATGAGATCCTTAACAGGTGCAGCCCAGACGCTCATGGCTAATTACACGGCTGACATCTTTTTCAAATTTACTTAATATTTTTAATTTTACTGTCTGAAGACCCCCATAATACGAGACAATGATGGGCTGACATGCTCATTGGTGGGTAAGAAAAAGAAATCTCAGACTGCATCGGCCATGTTGGATTTTTTTTTTTTTGGACATGGTCATCACCGGCTGGAAAAGTAATTCAACATACTCGATGGGCTTATAGAATAGCAAAGCTGATGGTGGTTGACTATGGCCGACTACTATCCAAGGAGTATGAGTGGGGGGGCATTAAATTCATATATGCCTAAGGCCGAGGTCACACTGCCCGCTCAGGATTCCGTTGCGCGGCTTCTATTTGAACCCATGATGAAAGATTCAGGCGTGCATCCAGAGGAGCGATTGACTACACCTTTGGCCTTCTCTCCGACAGTGTTTGATTGTTGGTTGGACAAATTGGGTCTAGTAGAAGGATAGGATGTAAAAAGAATTTGGGGCACATTTTGTCTAACTGGCAGGAATTTAAACATTTTCCGGGAATTGCTCTTTAAGTTAGAGGGTTTGCCCACTACTGGACAACCCCTGCTTAAAACACAAACAAATGAATACTCGCCTACCCCAGCGGTGCCGTTCCTACAATGTAGACGCCGCTATTCCTGATGGGTAGTGACACTTACGTCAGGTGACCACTGCAGTCAATCATTGGCTGCAGCTCATCAATATTATGATGCTGCTTTGACAAAATAGTAAAGGCTCCATATGAAAGTGGACATGGATTTAAAAAAAAAAAATATATATATATATAAAAATGTACCAGCGCAGACATCGCCGAAATGGTTCCGCTGTGGGAGGGAAATATCCAGAAATTTTTTTGTCTGTTTTTTTGTTGTTGTTTTTTTTTAAACTGGGCTCTGAAGTAATTCAGCAGAGGTTTATCTGTAGCAGGACAAATGTCATTTGGGATAGCATTAAAAAAAAATAGAAAGTAGATTAAAAAAAAAAAAAACAGTTTTTGTTGTAAAGGTAACGTTCTATAGTTCTATAAAAAGGCCAAAAGTACCAAGACCAGTTAAAAAGCAAACTTAAAAAAACCGCTATAACAGGATTTATTTTGGATGATCCTTTGCGTTGAAAATAATTAATATGTTATCAATGATGACTACAAATTAACCTAAACCCACCCAAAAAGAAAAAAGAACACTTTTTAAAAAAAGGGTCAGTTTTCCTTTAAGCGCCCCTGTGTTTCCTTGTGATAGTGAACACTAGGGTTGAGCGACTTTCATTTTTTTAAGATCGAGTAGGGTTTTGGGAAACCCGATTTTGTCCAGAGTCGAGTCGAGTGCAGTCGGCCGATTATCGCTAAAAGTCGGGGATCGACCGAAACACGAAACCCAATGCAAGTCAATGGGGAAGCATAGTCGGCAGTGAGTGGAGGCCAGGAAAACACCTACAGTGCCCATTTTAATGCCAAAAACATCCATTCTTGTTTCTGAAGCTTGCCAATCTTAATTAACTGTATAATAATAGTTGGGCATAAGGAATTGGGGGAAAGTTGTGGGGGGAGTAGGGCTGGCTCAAGTTTTTCGTGGGCCCAGGAAATGCGGACTACGTCACGGCGGTGTTGCAGGGAAAGGTAAGTATTTAAAAGTTGCAAGTGCTGTGATCCTGAGCAAGCAGGGGGGGCCCACTCGTTCGCATTGCCACTGGCACAGGGCCCCTCAAAGTACGGCGGTGTGTTTGCATGGCGGGGGCGCCTCCCACCAGCAGCGACACTTTTGCGTACTCTGAGGGGCCCTGTGCCAGTGACGTCGCCAACGAGTATGCCCCCCCACCTGATGAAGGAACCTGCACTTTCATCTGCACCTTCCTCTTTGTCCCTGTGTAAGGTGGTATAACATGCGGGAAGGGGAACCTTACTTTCAGCAGGGTCAGATTCTGGCTGTGTAGAGTACAAGGGGAATGTAGTGGTCTAGGTCAATGTACCAGCAGACTCATTTAGCAGTGGCTGGGCAATGGGCAGGATGAGGAGGAAACAGATATAGGGCCAAAGAATAAAGTAGGCTACATGCAGTTCAAAATTGGTAACAGGACTAAACAGGCGGCATTGCTTTGTTCAGTGGAGTAGCAAACCCAAGAGCAGCAGACACTGTTTCAAGGGCCTAACCACACTAGTAGGCCAAATGCAGTTTAATATCTGATAGTATAGGGCGAAAGCCAGAATGTGGAAGCTCAGCTTTGTTCAGTTGAGGACAACACCAGGGAGGGGCAGACACCTTTAGTAGGCCGGAAAAGCCTATTGCATTTTTTAAAATGGTAATTTGGAGCAGAAGGTTGAAGCTCAGCTTTATTTAGTTGAGGGCAACACCAGGGAGGGGCAGAAGCCGTTAGTAGGCCCTAACCACCATTTTTTTTTTTTTTAAAACCACTTAATGAGAGCCGGAAGGTTGAAGCTCAGCTTTATTTAGTTGAGGACAACACCAGGGAGGGGCAGAAGCCGTTAGTAGGCCCTAACCACCATTTTTTTTTAAAAACCACTTAATGAGAGCCGGAAGGTTGAAGCTCAGCTTTATTTAGTTGAGGACAACACCAGGGAGGGGCAGAAGCCGTTAGTAGGCCCTAACCACCATTTTTTTTTTAAAACCACTTAATGAGAGCCGGAAGGTTGAAGCTCAGCTTTATTTAGTTGAGGACAACACCAGGGAGGGGCAGAAGCCGTTAGTAGGCCCTAACCACCATTTTTTTTTTTTAAACCACATAATGAGAGCCGGAAGGTTGAAGCTCAGCTTTATTTAGTTGAGGACAACACCAGGGAGGGGCAGAAGCCGTTAGTAGGCCCTAACCACCAATTTTTTTTTTTTTAAAACCACTTAATGAGAGCCGGAAGGTTGAAGCTCAGCTTTATTTAGTTGAGGACAACACCAGGGAGGGGCAGAAGCCGTTAGTAGGCCCTAACCAAAGTTGAAGGCCAAATGCAGTTTAATTTCTGATACTATAGGCCGAAAGCCAGAAGGTGGAAGTTCCGATTTAGACAGTGGAGGACAATTTGAATTAGGGACTGCAGACAGACTTAGTAGGCTGTCCCCTGTGGACCATGCATCCACCACATTAACCCATTGCGCCGTAATGGACACGTAATCTTCCGTGGCCATGCCTACAGGTCCATGCGTCTGTTGTCAGGTGCACCTTTGTACTCACAGATTGCCAGAGTGCATGGACAATGCGGTCTTCTACATGCTGGTGGAGGGTTGGGATGGCTTTTCTCGCAAAAGAAGTGTCGACTGGTTAGCTTGTAGCGTGGTACAGCGTAGTCCATCATGGCCTTATTAATAGTAAATAAAATATATAACTAGGCTCTATGAACTTTTAAATAGGTTCCAGGGGTACACGGGCAGCATTGGTGTGGTCAGTGGAGGAGTATTGCAAGTAGGGGCTGCAGACAGGCTATCAAAGGCCTAAAATAACAAACAGTAGGCAGTCATGGCAGTTTTACATCGGTTACATGGATACACAGGCAGGCACTCCAGGCAGCATTGTGCTCAGTGGAGGAGTATTGCAAGTAGGGGCCGCAGACAGGCTATCAAAGGCCTAAAATAACAAACAGTAGGCAGTCATGGCAGTTTTACATCGGTTACATGGATACACAGGCAGGCACTCCAGGCAGCATTGTGGTCAGTGGAGGAGTATTGCAAGTAGGGGCCGCAGACAGGCTATCAAAGGCCTAAAATAACAAACAGTAGGCAGTCATGGCAGTTTTACATCGGTTACATGGATACACAGGCAGCTAGGTGGTGAGTGGAGGAGTATTTAAAGTAAGGACCGCAGACAGGCTATCAAAGGCCTAACATAACAAACAATAGGCTCATGGCAGTTTTACAGCGGTTACATGGATACACGGGCAGGCAGCTTGGTGGTGAGTGGAGGAGTATTTAAAGTATGGACCGCAGACAGGCTTCGAAGGCCTAACACAATAAAATGGGCTGGCTGTAGGCACTTTAAAATTGGTTCCAGGGGTACACGGGCAGCAGTGGTCTGGTCAGTGGAGGCCTAGTGGAAGGAGGGACCGCAGACAGGCTTCGAAGGCCTAACACAATAAAATGGGCTGGCTGTAGGCACTTTAAAATTGGTTCCAGGGGTACACGGGCAGCAGTGGTCTGGTCAGTGGAGGCCTAGTGGAAGGAGGGACCGCAGACAGGCTTCGAAGGCCTAACACAATAAAATGGGCTGGCTGTAGGCACTTTAAAATTGGTTCCAGGGGTACACGGGCAGCAGTGGTCTGGTCAGTGGAGGCCTAGTGGAAGGAGGGACCGCAGACAGGCTTCGAAGGCCTAACACAATAAAATGGGCTGGCTGTAGGCACTTTAAAATTGGTTCCAGGGGTACACGGGCAGCAGTGGTCTGGTCAGTGGAGGCCTAGTGGAAGGAGGGACCGCAGACAGGCTTCGAAGGCCTAACACAATAAAATGGGCTGGCTGTAGGCACTTTAAAATTGGTTCCAGGGGTACACGGGCAGCAGTGGTCTGGTCAGTGGAGGCCTAGTGGAAGTATGGACCGCAGACAGGCTTCGAAGGCCTAACACAATAAAATGGGCTGGCTGTAGGCACTTTAAAATTGGTTCCAGGGGTACACGGGCAGCAGTGGTCTGGTCAGTGGAGGACTAGTGGAAGTATGGACCGCAGACAGGCTTCGAAGGCCTAACACAATAAAATGGGCTGGCTGTAGGCACTTTAAAATTGGTTCCAGGGGTACACGGGCAGCAGTGGTCTGGTCAGTGGAGGACTAGTGGAAGGAGGGAGCGCAGAAAGGCTTCAAAGGCCTAAAATAACAAACAATAGGCTCATGGCAGTTTTACAGCGGTTACATGGATACACGGGCAGGCAGCTTGGTGGTCAGTGGAGGAGTAGGGACCGCAGACAGGCTATCAAAGGCCTAAAATAACAAACAATAGGCTCATGGCAGTTTTACAGCGGTTACATGGATACACGGGCAGGCAGCTTGGTGCTGAGTGGAGGAGTAGTGCAAGGAGTGTCTGTCCCAGTACTCCCAAAATATAAATAGATGTTAATGTCTCGCAAAACAACCAAAACAAAAAAAAAGATGGCATACTTAGGTACAGGGGTGGGCTCATCTGCTGTGTTTCTGACATAGTAATTTGGCAGTAACTATTTAATGGTGCCAATATAGGACACAGACACAGACTACTTTAAGTTGCATCATAGATGTCTACAAATTTGTATTGTCAGTGCCAGACATTGAATGATGTCAGCGAATAGACTAAAGATTGGTGGAGCTGTGCGACATAATTTTGCACGTAGTACAGCCCAGTTTGAGCTGGGGTAGGGGGGAACTCTCTTGAGGCCGGCGGGACCGCCCCAGGGCCACTCATGTTACAACGGTGTGTCTGACGTTGGGTGCGCACCACCACCGCCAGAGACACTACATTGTACTATGAGGGACCCAGTAGCAATGCCGTCAACCAAAAGCGAGCACACCCACCTCTTCAGACAAACAGCAGTCTCACGGGTGCTTGCGCCAAGTCGCGATACCACGGCCCCGTGTGGGGAGTTTGGCCATTTAGGGAGGTGTAAACATGTCGTATGCTGTACAATCTGCAGCAGCAAATTAGACATTAGAAAAGTAATTCACAGGCAAGAGCTTTTCATAGGAAAGCTAGGTGTCGGCCGGGCAAGGTGGGGCAAAAGATTTTGAAATCCAGTTGTGGTTCATTTTAATGAATGTTAGATCGTCAACATTTTGGGTAGCCAGACGAGTCCTTTTTTCGGTTAATATTGACCCTGCAGCACTGAATACTCTTTCTGATAGGACACTTGCTGCCGGGCAAGCAAGCTCCTGCAATGCATATTCTGCCAATTCTGGCCAGGTGTCTAATTTGGAGGCCCAGTAATCAAATGGGAATGACGGTTGAGGGAGAACATCGATAAGGGATGAAAAATAGTTAGTAACCATACTGGACAAATGTTGTCTCCTGTCACTTTCAATTGATGCAGCAGTACCTGTCCTGTCTGCGGTCATAGCAAAATCACTCCACAACCTGGTCAGAAAACCCCTCTGTCCAACGCCACTTCTGATGTGTGCACCCCTAACACTCCTAGTCTGCTGCCCCCTGGAGCTCGTGTGAGAACGATCACGTGCGCTGTGTGCTGGGAATGCCTGAAGCAAACGGTCAACAAGAGTTGATTGTTTGGTTGCTAATATTAGTTCCAAGTTCTCATGTGGCATAACATTTTGCAATTTGCCTTTATAGCGTGGATCAAGGAGGCAGGCCAACCAGTAATCGTCATCGTTCATCATTTTCGTAATGCGTGTGTCCCTTTGTAGGATACGTAAGGCATAATCCGCCATGTGGGCCAAAGTTCCACTTGTCAAATCTCCGGTTGTGATTGGTTGAGGGGCAGTTGCAGGCAAATCTACGTCACTTGTGTCCCTCAAAAAACCAGAACCCGGCCGTGACACGCAACCAATTTCCTGTGCCCCCGTGAAAGTTTCCGCATTAAAAATATACTCATCCCCATCATCCTCCTCGTCCTCCACCTCCTCTTCGCCCGCTACCTCGTCCTGTACACTGCCCTGACCAGACAATGGCTGACTGTCATCAAGGCTTCCCTCTTCCTCTGGTGCAGACGCCTGCTCCTTTATGTGCGTCAAACTTTGCATCAGCAGACGCATTAGGGGGATGCTCATGCTTATTACGGCGTTGTCTGCACTAACCAGCCGTGTGCATTCCTCAAAACACTGAAGGACTTGACACATGTCTTGTATCTTCGACCACTGCACACCTGACAACTCCATGTCTGCCATCCTACTGCCTGCCCGTGTATCCTCCCACAAATAAATAACAGCACGCCTCTGTTCGCACAGTCTCTGAAGCATGTGCAGTGTTGAGTTCCACCTTGTTGCAACGTCTATGATTAGGCGATGCTGGGGAAGGTTCAAAGACCGCTGATAGGTCTGCATACGGCTGGCGTGTACAGGCGAACGTCGGATATGTGAGCAAAGTGCACGCACTTTGAGGAGCAGGTCGGAGAACCCAGGATAAGTTTTCAATAAGCACTGCACCACCAGGTTTAAGGTGTGAGCCAGGCAAGGAATGTGTTTCAGTTGGGAAAGGGAGATGGCAGCCATGAAATTCCTTCCGTTATCACTCACTACCTTGCCTGCCTCAAGATCTACTGTGCCCAGCCACGACTGCGTTTCTTGTTGCAAGAACTCGGACAGAACTTCCGCGGTGTGTCTGTTGTCGCCCAAACACTTCATAGCCAATACAGCCTGCTGACGCTTGGCAGTAGCTGGCCCATAATGGGACAACTGGTGTGCAACAGTGTCATCTGCCGATGGAGTGGTTGGCCGACTGCGTTCTGTGGAAGAGCTGTAGCTTCTGCAGGAGGACGAGGAGGAGGAGGAGGGGGTGCGAACGCCTACAGCCAACTGTTTCCTAGACCGTGGGCTAGGCACAACTGTCCCTAAATTGATGTCGCCTGTGGACCCTGCATCCACCACATTCACCCAGTGTGCCGTGATGGACACATAACGTCCCTGGCCATGCCTACTGGTCCATGCATCTGTAGTCAGGTGCACCTTTGTACTCACAGATTGCCTGAGTGCATGGACGATGCGCTGTTTAACATGCTGGTGCAGGGCTGGGATGGCTTTTCTGGAAAAAAAGTGTCGACTGGGTAGCTCGTATCGTGGTTCAGCGTACTCCATCAGGGCTTTGAAAGCTTCGCTTTCAACTAACCGGTAGGGCATCATCTCTAACGAGATTAGTCTAGCTATGTGGGCGTTAAAACCCTGTGTACGCGGATGCGAGGATAAGTACTTCCTTTTTCTAACCAGAGTCTCATGTAGGGTGAGCTGGACTGGAGAGCTGTAGATCGTGGAACTTTCGGGTGTGCCGGTGGACATGGCAGACTGAGAGACGGTTGGAGACGGTATTGTTTCCGCCGGTGCCCTACATGCAATATTTCCTCCTACAAAACTGGTGATTCCCTGACCCTGACTGCTTTTGGCTGGCAAAGAAACCTGCACAGATACTGCCGGTGGTGCGGAAAATGGTGGCCTTACAGTGACGGAAGGGATGTTGCGTTGCTGACTAGCTTCATTGGCCGAGGGTGCTACAACCTTGAGGGACGTTTGGTAGTTAGTCCAGGCTTGAGAATGCATGGTGGTTAAGTGTCTATGCATGCAACTAGTATTTAGACTTTTCAGATTCTGACCTCTGCTTAAGCTAGTTGAACATTTTTGACAGATGACTTTGCGCTGATCAGTTGGATGTTGTTTAAAAAAATGCCAGACTGCACTCTTCCTAGACTCTGATCCCTTTTCAGGGATTGCAGACTGAGCTTTAACCGGATGGCAACGCTGTGCTCCAACAGGTTTTGGCTTTGACACGCGTTTTGGTCCAGATACGGGCCCGGCAGATGGAACCTGTTGCGATGTTGATGCCTGCTGCGGCCCCTCCTCCACCTCCGCTTCTGAACTACTGCCGCCTGCACCCTGTTCCCCCAATGGCTGCCAATCGGGGTCAATAACTGGGTCATCTATTACCTCCTCTTCGAGCTCGTGTGCAACTTCGTCTGTGTCACTGTGTCGGTCGGTGGTATAGCGTTCGTGGCGGGGCAACATAGTCTCATCAGGGTCTGATTGTGGATCTGTACCCTGAGAGGGCAATGTGGTGGTCTGAGTCAAAGGAGCAGCATAGTACTCTGGCTGTGGCTGTGCATCAGTGCACTCCATGTCAGAATATACTTGTAATGGGCATGGCCTGTTAAATGTTTCACTTTCTAAGCCAGGGACGGTATGTGTAAAGAGCTCCATGGAGTGACCCGTTGTGTCGCCTGCTGCATCCTTCTCTCTTGTTGTAGTTTTTGCTGAGGAGGACAAGGAAGCGACTTGTCCCTGACCGTGAACATCCACAAGCGACGCGCTGCTTTTACATTTACCAGTTTCGGAAGAGGAGGCAAAAGAGCTAGAGGCTGAGTCTGCAATGTAAGCCAAAACTTGCTGTTGCTGCTCCGCCTTTAAAAGCGGTTTTCCTACTCCCAGAAAAGAGAGCGTTCGAGGCCTTGTGTAGCCTGACGACGAAACTGGCTCCACAGCTCCAGACTTAGGTGGAATATTTTTATCCCCACGACCACCTGATGCTCCACTACCACTACCATCATTACCAGCTGACAATGAACGCCCACGACGACCTCTTGCACCAGACTTCCTCATTGTTTTAAAATCTTAACCAAAGTAACTTTATTTGTTGCTATCAAACAACTTACACGGTGAGCTATAACTTCAGTATGATTTCAATATCCCTTAACAGGTTGGTGAGACCACAAGGAAAATCAGGCACAATGTTACACACTCTGTTTTCTGTGGCACAAAATCACAGAGATGACACACACGCAGGACTGTCACTCAAGCACTAATGTCAATATTAATCTCCCACCTAATTTATTTATTTTTTTTTCTCAGGGAGACTTTAGAAACCAAATAATATTAAAAAAAAAAAAAAAAAGGCTTTCTATGGCCCACAATTAGAGAGAGAGAGGTGGCACAACCAGGAGTCAAGACTGGCGCACAAGCTGAAAGGGCAATATTACTCTCCCACTGTTTTTTATGTTTTTTTTGTTTTTTTCAGGGAGACTTTAGAAACCAAATAATATTAAAAAAACCAAAAAAAAAAAAGGCTTTCTATGGCCCACTGAATGAAAGGGAGAGAGGTGGCACACCCAGGAGTCAAGACTGGCACACAAGCTGAAAGGGCAATATTACTCTCCCACTGTTTTTTTAGGTTTTTTTTTTTTTTTCAGGGAGAATTAGAAACCAAATAATATTAAAAAAAAAAAAAATAGGCTTTCTATGGCCCACTGAATGAAAGGGAGAGAGGTGGCACACCCAGGAGTCAAGACTGGCACACAAGCTGAAAGGGCAATATTACTCTCCCACTGTTTTTTTATGTATTTTTTGTTTTTTCAGGGAGACTTTAGAAACCCAATAATATTTTAAAAAAAAAATAAATAGGCTTTCTATGGCCCACTGAATGAGAGGGAGAGAGGTGGCACACCCAGGAGTCAAGACTGGCACACAAGCTGAAAGGGCAATATTACTCTCCCACTGTTTTTTTAGGTTTTTTTTTTTTTTTCAGGGAGAATTAGAAACCAAATAATATTAAAAAAAAAAAAAAAAAAAAAAAAAATAGGCTTGCTATAGCCCACTGAATGAGAGATAGCACACACAGCAGTGGCACACAAGCCCTTACTGAGGCCAATATTTTTCTCCCACTGATTGATGTAGTGTTTTTGTGTTGAGGTAGAATTTAGAACACAAATCACGGAAAAAATAAATAGGCTTTCTATGGCCCACTGAATGAAAGGGAGAGAGGTGGCACACCCAGGAGTCAAGACTGGCACACAAGCTGAAAGGGCAATATTACTCTCCCACTGTTTTTTTATGTATTTTTTGTTTTTTCAGGGAGACTTTAGAAACCCAATAATATTTAAAAAAAAAAATAAATAGGCTTTCTATGGCCCACTGAATGAGAGGGAGAGAGGTGGCACACCCAGGAGTCAAGACTGGCACACAAGCTGAAAGGGCAATATTACTCTCCCACTGTTTTTTTAGGTTTTTTTTTTTTTTTCAGGGAGAATTAGAAACCAAATAATATTAAAAAAAAAAAAATAGGCTTTCTATGGCCCACTGAATGAAAGGGAGAGAGGTGGCACACCCAGGAGTCAAGACTGGCACACAAGCTGAAAGGGCAATATTACTCTCCCACTGTTTTTTTATGTATTTTTTGTTTTTTTCAGGGAGACTTTAGAAACCCAATAATATTTAAAAAAAAAAATAAATAGGCTTTCTATGGCCCACTGAATGAGAGGGAGAGAGGTGGCACACCCAGGAGTCAAGACTGGCACACAAGCTGAAAGGGCAATATTACTCTCCCACTGTTTTTTTAGGTTTTTTTTTTTTTTCAGGGAGACTTTTGAAACCAAATAATATTAAAAAAAAAAAAAAAAAAAAAATATAGGCTTGCTATAGCCCACTGAATGATAGCGCACACACAGCAGTGGCACACAAGCCCTGACTGAGGCCAATATTTTTCTCCCACTGATTGATGTAGTGTTTCTGTGTTGAGGTAGATTTTAGAACACAAATCACGGAAAAAATAAATAGGCTTTCTATGGCCCACTCAGTGAGAGATGGCACACACAGGGATGGCACTGTAGCAGAAATGCCAATCTTAATCTCCCACAAAAAAAAAACAAAAAAAAAAAAAAACTGTCCTACAATTACTATCTCCCTGCAGTAATGTAAGCCAGGTATGGCAGGCAGCAATAGGAGTGGACTGATGCACAAATTAAATAAAAAGTGTGGACAAACAAAAAAGATAGCTGTGCAGAAAGGAAGGAACAAGAGGATATGTGCTTTGAAAAAAGCAGTTGGTTTCCACAGTGGCGTACACACAGCAATACAGCTATCACGGAGCCTTCTAGGGCAGCCCAATGAGCTACAGCGCTGAGGGGAAAAAAAAAAAAAAATAGCTTCCACTGTTCCTGCACACCGAAGGTGGTGTTGGACAGTGGAAATCGCTGCAGCACAAGCGGTTTGGTGGTTAGTGGACCCTGCCTAACGCTCTCCCTGCTTCTGACGAAGCGGCAGCAACCTGTCCCTAAGCTCAGATCAGCAGCAGTAAGATGGCGGTCGGCGGGAACGCCCCTTTATAGCCCCTGTGACGCCGCAGACAGCAAGCCAATCACTGCAATGCCCTTCTCTAAGATGGTGGGGACCAGGATCTATGTCATCACGCTGCCCACACTCTGCGTTCACCTTCATTGGCTGAGAAATGGCGCTTTTCGCGTCATTGAAACGCGACTTTGGCGCGAAAGTCGCGTACCGCATGGCCGACAAGCACAGGGGTCGGATCGGGTTTCATGAGACGCCGACTTAGCCAAAAGTCGGCGACTTTTGAAAATGATCGACCCGTTTCGCTCAACCCTAGTGAACACTGTTTTCCCTTTCGGAGAGGACAGAACATTCGGAGACTTCGCTATCAGACAGACAAGATTTAAAATTCCAGACAAAATGCAAATATGCAAATATTGCATTTATCTGTCTGGAACCCAAAAAAAAAGAAAAAAGTTAGACTTTTTTTTTTTTTTTTTAAAGGGACGGTGTAATGAAATTAATGGTGGAAGAGGGGGTGAGGACAACAAACAAATCCTTTGTATCTTTGCTAAAGAGGGGGAAGCTGCACAACAGACTGACATGTCATATGCTCCGTCCTGCCAGACATCTGATGTTTGTTAAGAGTCTGTGAGGAAGAGGAGGTGAAATTAGCCTCAGTGCAGGCCACACGGTGTCAGTCACCGAAACCTCCATGTCACCCTCTGTGACCTGCTCAGTCACCATTCATGACTGTGCAATGTATCTGCAGCGCTGCTCCCTGACAGGGGTAAAAGCCACCATTTTAGATGACATGTACCGTACTTGTCTTTTTTTCGGAGTGGGGGGAGGGTTAGGGGCATGGGAAAGCAGCTGATCCCTTCATTAAGAATTGGTGACATCACAAAAGACACAAACCTTGATTCAGCAACGAATACGGCTGCCAACATGGCACATTACAGAGACAAGGAGAGGATTGTTAAAATAGTTGCCTCCAACGTGCGCGTGTCTAGTCAGAGGCGGTACATCGTCCGTAGGAATAACTCTGGATTTATGGATTTGGAATTTAGGTATTCAGGTGAAGAGAAGACTAATTAATCTCTCCATCTTCTCCATTGTGTCTGAACGTGCACAGACTGCAATCACATGACATCCGAGTGCAGTCCGATGTGTCACATTCACCCATACACTTGTATGGGTTCCGTGATCCAATTATTGGATGCACTCGCCACATGCTGCAATTGCTTCCTCATGCCAAATCTGCATGAAAAAATAATCTTAGTTCTGCTCTGCCCCATAGTATAACATTGGGCCGAGTGCTATCCGATAAATCATCAGCACTTGGCCGTCTTATACGCTCGAGTCCTTAAGGATAGAACGCGTGCCTGTGTGTGTGCGCATGCGTGCGTATATACATATTTTTTTAAGATAAAACACATATACAGCATATATATATATATATATATATTGTGTGTAATATATATATATTTTTATTACACATAATATGTATGTGTTATCTTAAAAATATATATGTATGTTAAAATAAAACTTACTATAATGTTATAATATAATAGAACATGGACTATATATATATATATATAATATGTTTTCACATATAAACCCACACTTATTTTTAAATGGCAATTTTACTTTTGGGGTGGGAGGGTCATGTTGCTGTTTGGAACGACTCTGGATGATGATCTACATCTGTCCCTCTTTTTACCCTGGGCATAAAATAATGATGGATTGATGACTTTCTTTCACTCAAGACAATGGTCAGTAAAGAAGAGCTGCTCCCCTTCCCCCTCCAAACCCCAACCTGACCACTCTATAACCTCTAACCTCTCCATGGCCTTGGAGGAACCGTAACCTCATAACTGATGGGATATGTATACCCCCCCACACATGATCATATCCTTCAACCCAATAAAAAAAAAATTTCAAAAACTTTTTTTTTTTATTGCTTTATGCAACAGAGTAAGAAAGGAAAAATAAAATCCCGTCCTTTCTAGGTCATCATATATCTTGATTGACAAAATGTAAATAAGAACTTTTGGTGGACCTTAAGCTCAAGGAAGAAACTGGGCCCGATTGGAGCCATTTTTCACTATTGAGGTAATCTGTCTGCAGCCGGATTTCCACACTCGCAGCCAAATAACCTACTAGTACAGAATGTCTGAGGACCGTGGGAATCCGTTTTTGAGCACCTGAAAGAAACCAAACAAACATTGTTGGGAAGTACAAACCACCATGAACATCCCGCCTGCTCGGAATTGAGGCCAGGGGTTCCAGTGCTGCACATCAGGAATGATAACGACCATGTCCCCATACCATTAACCCTCAAAAACATCAACAGTATCAGGATTAACCACTGGGTTAGAGGGTAGGACGTGCACATGCAAAAAAAATAAAGATCAGCCAACCCTACTGAACCATGGCCAAAAATGTCTCAATAGGGGAGTGGGGGGTGGAGCATAGATTTTTATTTTATTTTAAAGGGGCATAATAAGTATAAGAAGTATAAGAAGTATAAGAAGTTATGTATATTCTCAAAAAGACTGCTAAAAGTAAGCCAATATGAAATGGTTTTTTTTTTTTATATTTTCTAATTTTTGTGTGTTTATGTAGGTTTTCCTCTAACCATTAGAACTGGCTAATGGTAACTTTGTGACATGTCCTCTTCATTGTCACCCGTGACAAATGTCCTGTGACCTAGCGTGGGTGTCACACCAGGAGAATCTGCTTATTAACAAGCATTACGACGGTAATTAGCGGAGAGAATCTGGATAACCAAATAAAGAAACGGTTTAATGCGGCGGACGGTTATTCATATCGTCCCACGCAGGTTGCGTCTTATGGATGTGTCATTACGGATAGTCTGAAATGGGCAAAGAGTGGGAAGGGCAACCAAATGGTGTATATATATATATATATATATATATATATATATATATATATATATATATATATATATATATATATATATATAATTTATTTATTTACTATGTTGATGTGTAGAATTTATTTTTTTAGAGCTAAATGAGGTAAGGTCTATTTTTTAATGTCTGTAGTGTTGTTGTTTTTTTTCTTTTTGGGGTTTAGTATTTTTTATTTTTTTTTACAGTTCCCTAGGCAGCTTGAATATTGTTTTTATTGATAATTATCGCCTTTTACCAATTAATTTTCATATATATATATATATATATATATATATATATATATATATATATATATATATATATATATATATATATATATATATATATATATACACACACTAACTAATAAGACATTGGATACAGAATTCAGGGAGCAATTGGATCATACATATTACCAATTTATATTATTAAAGAGACAAAAAAAACCTTGTGAACCATTTCATTCAGATTTGTAGACCTTAGTCCCAAACGTGCAATTGATACGTGTATGGACCCATTGAAAATATAACATACGCATATTTAAAAAGAAAAAAAAAAGTGAGACTATTCCCCCGCTACAATCACATCTGCACGCTGTCTAGACACAACGATCATACAATTGAATGAACAGCCCACTGCCTCTCCACAACCCTTTTTTTTTTTTTTTTTTTTACATAAGAAGCTTAAAGACAATGTATGAGATAGCGGTTTATTAGAAAATATAAAAATTCTAGTTTTTTTAATAGGCTTTAAGAATAACTGAAGTAGCACAAATAAAAAAAAAACAAAAAACAACATCTCCTCGTTCTTCTCCCAGCAACCCAAATATTCTGGCTGTGCGGTGTCTAGACACCAGATAACAAAGGCCATTTGAGGCTGCGCAGGAGACATAGAGCGATAGTAGTCATTTAAAGATGTGGCGAGCGCTCGGTCTCCCCGGATCTGTTTGTCAGACGAAGTTAAAATGGAAATGATTAGCTATCACTTTGTGTCACAGCGTGAAGGAGAAAAAAAAAGAGGCAGAAACAGAGGAAGCTGTAAAAACTTTAACATTTTTATTCTTTAACTAAACCAAAAATCTATAATAATAAAAACAAAGAGTACGGTATATAAAAAATAGAAATATTATTTGTGTATTTTTTTTACGGTATGTATGAAATGTCATTTCAGGCAAAAGTAAATACATATAGATTTTTTTTAATGAACGTGCGTCGCCTACACATTCGCGTATTGTCATATTGTACAGTGACAGAAAGCACCTTCGTACCAGCTGCGACAACATCTGGCGTCCACGTTGGCACTTTGCTCGTCCTGATGGTAAACTAAAAGCACGTTTTGGTTGTTCTATTTAGAGCTCAATATGGCATTAGAATATAAAGATGTCTGCTCTGGTTTATATGTCACCAACATGATCCGGAGCAGTGTACAAAAACTTGTTAAAAAAAAAACAGTAATACTTGGTGATTTATAGAAAAATAGGAAAACAGTTACAAATGAGAAGCAGAAAGTGCCAAGTTCTCTTACTAGTCCCCCTGTGCGCCACCTACCAACCCAAATAGTCAAGTAGGTGTGGCATTGTGAGAAGTCCCTACACATCTTCAGCCAATCAAGAACACCCAAGTAGCTAATGTGAGTGAGGATTGGCCAAAAAAGAGACATGGACTTCTTAATAATACCGCCTGCCTGACTACTGGGGTAACAGGGGCATAATATAGGGAGGATGTGGGCAACTGGTGCCAGGAGGCTGCCAACAAGCCACTGTGATGCATGAACTGGGGGTAGCAAGGGCATAATATAGTGAGGATGTGGGCAACTGGTGCCGGGAGGCTGCCAACAAGCCACGGAGATACATGAACAGGGAGTAGCAAGGGCATAATATAGCGAGGATGTGGGCAACTGGTTCCAGGAGGCTGCTAACAAGCCACTGTGATGCATGAACTGGGGGTAGCAAGGGCATAATATAGGGAGGATGTGGGCAACTGGTGCCAGGAGGCTGCCAACAAGCCACAGTGATGCATGAACTGGGGGTAGCAAGGGTATAATATAGGGAGGATGTGGGCAACTGGTGCCAGGAGGCTGCCAACAAGCCACTGTGATGCATGAACTGGGGGCAGCAAGGGCATAATATAGCGAGGATGTGGGCAACTGGTGCCGGGAGGCTGCCAACAAGGCAGGGAGATACATGAACTGGGAGTAGCAAGGGCATAATATAGCGAGGATGTGGGCAACTGGTGCCAGGAGGCTGCCAACAAGCCACTGTGATGCATGAACTGGTCACAAGTCCCCTGACACCCTTGTATATGCCCCCGCGGCTGGACAGTTCTTGGCCTACAGTGAAGGAAAGTCCAGTTAGAGTAGCGTGGTGTAATAAGGGGCTGCTCTTAAAGGTATTGTGCAAGTGTCTTTCAAGGGAAACTCCAAAGATTCCTGGTTATAATTACTCTTTAGGCAAAAGGAGTGATAGAACATAAAGATAGATCAAGTGAAGTGGAAGATGGAGACAAGACTGTCAGGCTGACCAGGAATAGGAAAACATGGCTTCCAGAAACAGCGCCACAACAGTCTACAGGTTGTATGTGGTTAAAAAAAACACAAAAATTGAGCTAACTTGAGCTGGTACACATGCAAAGGTTAAACGCATGTTCACATTGGCCACAAAACATTAAAACCTACAAGAGAAAAAAGTAAGCAAAAACCCTGGTGTAACTAGGAAAAAAAGGGAAAGTGCATTTAAATAACACAGAGTTTTTAGTAATACTGTTTTTTGATCAAAAAATAGCACAAAAGCCATCCCACCTCATCAAGGTAACTCTGATCGGGACTGTCCAAAACTGTCTAATATTAAAACCTTACCATGTGTCAATGTTGACCTCAGTGTGAATAAGGGCAGACAAAAGGACTGCCTGTTTCTGAGCTAGAGACTAATATATAAGGCTTCCCCAGTCTGGTGTTTCACTTCTGGTGTTTCACTGGTTGGGCCCAGTCCTTTTGTCTGCAGGACTGTCCCTATCAGAGTTACCTTGACGAGGTGAGATGGCTTTTGTGCTATTTTTTTTATCAAAACACAGTATTACTAAAAACTCTGTGTTATTTAAATGCACTTTCGCTTTTTTTCTTAGTTACATCAGGGTTTTTGCTTACTTTTTTCTCTTGTAGGTTTTAAGGTTGTATGTGGTATTGCAGCTTACCCCATTTACTTGACTGGAGATCAAATGCAATATAAAATATAACCCCTAGACAGGTGTTGCCCCATTTTTTGGAAATAAAAAGTAAAGCCCATATATAGGTCTAATATTGCCGTTGAGGAGCAGGTTCCCACAACAAATCTAACAGAAGTGAAGTCATTTTGCGGTTGGGAGAAGGGTGGACTGACAGGAGCCCACATTCACACACAGACCCTCAGTGCTCAGATTTCCGCTCCTGACTGGCCAGACGGATGAGGCAATTTCTAATTAATCATTTTCAAAAAACATCAAAGGATGTGTTCAGGGTCCGGTCACAGTCTGGAGGCGCCACCGCCATCCTCCTCACACCATATCACAAAGTTGACTTTCTGCTCGCTCGCAGCTTATGGGGGTGCATAAAGTGGTCACCCAACTTTATCAGTGGCAAAATGTCAGGGAGAACATTTCCATAAGAGGCCGAGCGTCTGCCACGAGAAGGAGTTGCTATGTTGAGCGGGGCCCGACAGACAGCAGGGAAGCTTTTCAAAATCACTGACGCATTCCCAGAGAAGAACAACAAAATTCGGAGGTGGGTTGAGAGTGAGTGAAGCGGCTTCTGCGGGTTATTACACAGTCTCTGAGGCGGTGAGTAATAACACGGTTATTTTTAATACGTCTTCTTTTGTATCCAAGAACATTGGGTGGAATGCATTAAACGTCGCGGCCCAGATCCGCAGAATTGGGCAGCGTGCAATGAATATGTCCCCGGCGCGCGGACAAAAGCTTCGTTCAGTCTCCCAGATGGAAATGAACCCCTTTAATGAGACACAAGAACCATTATGTACAGATCTCATACACTCCCCGCAACACTGGGGACAAAAAAAAAATTCATAGAGTCTGCCAAAAAAAGAGAAATCAAAGGCCCACCACTCCTGCTGGAAGAACCAGGGAATGCAGCACTGAGATGGGGGCATACAGGGCTATGTGTAGTCCCAGCCAAACATTCTGTGGAGTCCAAAATGGCCAACAGCCCATGTCTGGGCCTCATACAAGTTCATGTGTATCCCTTTAAAAGGACACAAGAAGATTGGGTCTGTACCAATTCCCAAAAGTAATGGGCAATGGCACCCATATTTATTCTACCATTTCAGTAGCCAAATGCCATATTCCCAGGATTACCCCCAAAACAATTTTGGGTGTATCGTAATTACAGCCCCCTTTTGTGATCCTATTTAAGGGGAACCCATCATGTCGAAACTGGTATCTGATCTGTGTGTTATAGAACAGGAGGAGCTGATCAGCTTTATATATAGTTTTGTGGAAAAGTTTCATGAAACCTTTTATTTTATTCACTTAAAACAAATTCCTGGCGTTTGTATATATACGAGTCCAGTGGGCGGTCTTACTCATGAGTCCAGGGGGTGGTTCTATTAAGTGATTGCTTAGTCACTATTAGGACCAAACACTGGACTCCTATGCAAAAAAAAAACACACCAAGCAAATGCAAAGTTATTTGGATTCTTTTCCAACAAACTGATATTCAGCTCAGCTTTTTTATACCATTCTGTCTACAAATCCCTTAAAAGCAACCGTCTTTGCAAATTTAGACTACTGGCAAAAATTCGACATAAATCCTAAACTGTGGGATATTTTAGGCATTGCCCCCTCGTTCTGCTCCCAAATTAACATAGTAGCGACCATTTTATGGATATGCACCTTTCGGAGGACAGCCCCATTAAATATAGGGCTTATAGCTAAATCCCTATGGGTTAGTGGAGATGATGTAGAGGCTCCATGGACTTCCAATCTTAGTGAAGAGTCAGACGGCCGTGTAACTCGGATGGGGATGGCAACGCAATGCTGGTGGGCGTCTGTCCCAACTAGAGAATGAGGACTACATAGAAATACAGGCTGTCACGCTCGGGTCAGGGTAGCCGTCGGCTGTCTGACTGCACCTTTAGTGTGCCGATGAGGGCCTTAGCCCACAGACGTCTTCTAAGGCCGGGGTCACACTTGCAAGTGCAATGCGAGAAACTCACACGAGTCTCTTGCATCAATACCCGGTACTGGAACCAGAGTGTGCGGCTGCATGTATTTCTATGCAGCCGCATGCTCCGGTCCCGAGTGCCGGGTATTGATGCAAGAGACTCGTGCTAGTTTCTCGCATTGCACTCTCAAGTGTGACCCTGGCCTAATAAAGGGGTACAAGTCAAGACAATTTTGATGATGTTCTTCCTTAAGCTTAGTCAATTAAAGGAATTACCCATCTTTTCCATAAACGCAAAAACAATAATAAAAAAATACAATTTAATTTCTAATCAGCATACACTAAGGGAGACGTAATGGCGGCCATATTGTTTGCCAATTATCATCCAGCAAAGACGAGGAAAGCCTGAATAAAAATTTGTAAAAAGGACATTTGTATGTTCTGAGGTGTCTTTAAATTTAAGGACTGGGTTGGAGGAATACTATTTTAGTTAGCTGACAGGGTGGCAATTTCTAGGCCCAAAGCCTGAGCCAGAGTAGGATAACACCTGCAGTGTAACATGGAGGCCAGACATCAAAGACTCTGATCTATAAACCGTCTTATCTCCTCCTTCTAATCGTCTGGGACTGGTTCCTTGAAGCTCTTTGTAACGTCATGGACTTGGAAGAGATTAGACTACTGCTTCCTCCTGAGGAACAATTAAGACCTTGTAAAAACAAAACCGCAGGAGGAACTGGGCGCTGAAAGAAGACACCGTCCCATAAAAATACTGTACAGAAAAAAAAATAAACAGGCAGAGGAAACCCAAGAATTGGGGAGACAATTGGCCCGGCAAGAGCAGGCGTGTTGCAACAGGAACAAGGAGAAAATGTGATCCACCGCATGAAGAGACAGCAGGGAGGACACCGACTGGGTATACGGAAGACATGGCGAAAGCTCTCCTGCTTCTTTTCTATTCCCCAGCCCAAGTTCCTTCTATTGTGAATGTGTCAGTCTTCACTGCGGATCTGATATTCAATTCATGAAGTAGGCGGCTCAGGATGAACAGATCTACCAGTCTTGCTCAGACAGAAGTTTTGGAATGTAAAAAATGTGAGATTTTACAAAAATTGTATAGAAACGATGCTATCTACAGGGATATATAAAGTAGGGTCCTAGATTAAGCAGTGACACGGCAGATATCGGGAAGGATACAGAGTGATTGTAACCGTAGCACTAAAGGCTGCTCCAGCTGTATATGTACATAAAGCGATGGGGACGCCGCCCGCAGCAGGCAGCCGTATCCTACGCGTATTGCATGACACCAGATGAACGGTCGACTGTTCTCCAGAGTGACTGGAGATGACAATGTGAAAACTCTTCAAGATCTCATGATCTCCACGCTGCATGAGTCAGAAGTAAACAGGAAGGGGGTCATAACAAAAATCAGATATTTTAGAGGGATGACACTTCGCTGAATGATAATGAGCATCACCGAGTCCTAGAGGATCGTAACCAACACCTGGTGAGACAGCAACGACATAATGGGATGATTGCAATGTGGTGGGCTGTGAAAAATCAGAAAATGGAGGGCAACTCCTTAAAGGAGCATGCATTACCAGGTCAAAAGTGGACAAATTTTGCTTGTATTTTATTTTTGTTGTTATTACAGAGGATTACATTTTTTTCTTCTTAAAAATCCGCCGTACAGTTCCAGAGATATGGGGTCTTTTTAGCTTAGGCAAATTTTTGTGGTGTTTTTCAAGGGCGCGTGGCCAACAGGATTCTCTGGGGGCAAGTTTTAGGCTCTTCTGTATTATCCTGTGAGCAACGCCCCCTTGGAAAACACTGTTTAAAATCAGCGCAAAAAAAGGCCCACATCTCTGGAACCATAGGGTGGATTTTTGAACCTACTGAACCGCCGCACAACCAGCTCTGCCCTCTCCTAGTGTATCATCACCCATCCCCTGCAGATTGTGAGCCCTCGCGGGCAGGGTCCTCCCTCCTTATGTACCTGTGTGCCTTGTTTTTTGCTCATGTCTAATGTATTTGTCTATATTTGCCCCGTATTTCACATGTAAAGCGCCATGGAATAAATGGCGCTATAAAAATGAATAATAATAATAATAATAATAATAATTTTTAAGAAGAAAAAATTGGAACACACAGGGGAGCATTGGGGATAAAATTGGAAAAAAAATGAACTATTTTCATTTGGCCTGTCTCTAGCCATAAATATATAATGTTTTAACCTGGTTAAATGCCATTGTCCTCCTGAATTTGGAGGGTTTATTTCTAGTGATGAGCGAATATACTCGGTACTCGAGATTTCTCGAGCACGCTCGGGTGTCCTTTGAGTATTTGTAAGTACTCGGAGATTTAGTTTTTCTTGCCGCAGCTGAATAATTTACATCTGTTAGCCAGCATAAGTACATGTGGGGGCTGCCTGGTTGCTAGGGAATCCCCACATGTACTTATGCTGGCTAACAGATGTAAATCATTCAGCTGCGGCAAGAAAAACTAAATCTCCGAGTACGTACAAATACTCGGAGGACACCCGAGCGTGCTCGAGAAATCTCGAGAACCGAGTATATTCGCTCATCACTATTTATTTCCTTTCCTGTATATAAATCTAGCCTTGTCAGCAAGTAGGCATGGTCCAAACGCATCTATTGGAGTCTTGCAAGCCATGCCCACTTGGCTAAGATGACTAGATTTAAGTATAGGGGGCCATAACTCAGGAACGAAGAGGCGCAGAAACAAAAGAAGAATACTACTGGATTCAGGAGAACAGCGGCATTTACACCTGGCAAAAATGTATATTGTACTTATGGCAAGTGACAGGTCCTCTAATGGTGCACCCCCTTCTACAATGCATTAAATTGCTCTTCTTTAACAAGTGTAGATCCGATTCGGTAGCGGAACGAGGCACAATGCCCCTGACATAATTGTTTTAGTATTTGCCATAAACAACCATCCGCGAGTATCTTTTCTTAAACCTGTTGTGCCTTTCCTGTTATTCCTCTAGGAAATGGATGTACAATTTGCAAGAAGGGGGTTATTATTCTGCTGGACAATATGGTGTGCCCCCAGACAGTTTGGACATTGTCAGATTACATAAGGGCAAGTCCCAATTAAACCCCGTCGTCAACTTACCCATACAATTCCAGAAATAACAGAGTGCCGGTATACTGGATATAAGAAAAGACTCTCCAGAACTGTTAATGTCACACAGAAAACAAGTATTTACTAGAGCAGAATTGTCAGAAGAGCCCATTTAAGACCATTTTTGTGACTACTTTTGCAAGTAAATTGTGGCTCACGAAATGGGGGAGGCCATTTTAATGCCCATTATGAGCCCATTGTGTCCATATATGCCAACCTTAGGTCAAATTCTTATATCTGTAGCCCATTTTTTTTTCTTGGGATGGTCACAAAAGCCAATCGGACATGCCAGTAACTGATGGTAGACATTTGAGGACTGTTATGATTCGGACTCCTACCGCTGTAAAAACCGCCTCAAACAAACGCCCACAGCTGCCATCATTCTAATATGTAGGAACATTTTTGAGCCCAGCCATAGAGGTCGAATCCACAGAGCCGTCCTCATCAGACATGGAGGCCCTTCCAGACTGAAGGCCGGTGGTGGGGCCTGGGTGAGGCGAACAGAGGGTGGCAGAATTTTTGGCTCTTGACTCAGCTACAATTTAGGATTCTGGAGAGATGATGCGATAAACAGATGGCTCTGTGTTCCACTAAAATGTTCACGTATTTCAAAGCACTAGAATATTTTCCGAAGCGCAGACTGCAGAGGCCCGAAAAAAACAAAACAAATGGGAAATATGCAGAGGCTTTAACCCAGACACAGCCAAAAGGAAGTGAGAGAAATATATTTTAGATAGGAGGGGTGTGATATTTTTTTACCCCACTGGAAAAATTATGTAAGAGAGATCTCAAGACCTATAGGAGCCACCAGGAAACCAGAATCACCATAAGCCACAAATATCTGCCAAAAGTCTCCAAGACCCACTTGATCCCACTCTGAATGTCCTAACCATGATCACTTTTCCTAAAGCCCTGAATGACAAATCCACTCAGAGACTGGTATACACAATTGAAGGGTTTTTACTAGGATTATAGGATAAATGCCTTCACGTAAGTGGTGTCCATTGTAGATGTTTGTCCACATAATAATGGTGGGAAGTGATACTGAAAGTATGAAGACTAATATTCACACATATGGTGGGGAAAATAACATTGCAAAGTAATGTATGTCTGGGATTACATGAGGAGAAGGATTTGCACAAGCGACATCCACAGAAGATCCGTGGTTAGTTCCTCAAGATGTTTGGAACAACCTCCCTGCCGAGCTCCTTCCAAAACGGTGTGTAAGAATATCTAGAAGAACTGATGAAGGCAAAGGGCGGTCACACCAAAGACTGATGCGATTTAGTTCCCTCACTTTGCATTTTGTTAATTCATGAAAATAAACTATTATCACTTATATTTATCAAAGCATTTTTTCCACACCTGCCTAAAACGTAATGCCCAGACTGGCCACAGGTCTCTAGAAGCCTTTTCAAATGTAGGTATTTGAAGTATTCATGGAAAAATCCGTGGCTGTTATTACGCCAATATTTAGGCCTCATGTTTGCCACAGTCCCTGCGGTTCAGTGTCATGGGGCTGTAAACACTCAAAGTGCCGCCATATGGTACCACTGTATGATACCCCATTAATACACCATCCAACAGAAGATGCCCTGAACCTCCATATTGTGCAGACACATAAATCTCTATACAACGACACTCTACCATAGGGAATACAGGCATAAAACGAGTCTGTATGGGGGATCCCTCCCCCCCAATGTAAAAGAAAAAAGTACGGTAAAAGAATGGAAATTAAAAATTTAGATCTATTCTCCAGCAAAGCATCAAAAAAATATCTCTCCCCCAGACAATGCATGCATTGTGATATCCCGCTCCATAACTTCACATTCATTTTCATCACAAAAGGCAAAAATTTCTCTCTAGATCTTGTCGTCTGGCTGTGAACACATGCAGCTATCTGTCTGATGGGGGAGGGGACGTCTCCAAGATCATTCAAGGGCCTTTTACTATCGCATAAAACATCACATTATAAAGTTTCCATTCATTCTTCACTGTAAACACACAGCAAACAAATAAATCAGCCAAAATTTAGTACTTTTTTTCCTTTTTTTTTCTTGGCGTGTTGGCCTAAATATCATCCAAATCCCATCATGTAAGCAGGATGTCGGATTATAAGTGCATAGGAGGAAAGAAAAAAAAATTATATATAGTAATATATTTATATTTGTTTTTTTTAAACACATTTCTGCTGCAAAAACCTCACCAAAAATACAAAACCTTTACCAAAAAATAAAGGATGCACGTTTTACAGTGATTTATGTGCGAAACAGACAACAAAAACTACATTTGAACATACCTAGTTTTTTTAAAGAGGATTTTGAACCATATCTGATTCAAAATCCACATCAGAAACTGCTTCAAATACTCTTTGAAGCAGATCCACATCAAAGAGTATTTGAAGTAGATTTTGATGTGGATTTTGGAGCCGATTGACTTCAAAATCCACATTAAAAAAAACCCTCCAAAACTATAAACCTAGTCTTTTTTTCAAGCAGAAGATGCTTAGTTTCCTGAGATTTTTCACAATGATTTTCCCATGGTTTTTGGGACTTTTTTTATTTTTTATTTTCCAGGTTTATTTTTCACGCCAATGAATAATGAATAAACCTCTAGTGTTTAAGCAAAAGTGATGGCAAAACTCTCCAAAAAAACGTCTTGACTTCTTTTGAGCTTTCCCATAGAACAAGGCATCTTCCTCGCAGAAAATGCCTTAAGAATGGTCAGGCCACTTCTTTTTACAGCTTGGCATTTTTAGAAACCTACTGTAATTAAAAGCTTGAACATGTGAACAGTGAGTGATTTTTACACAGACTTGTACATGTTCATTCTTTACAGGGTTTTCTGGTGCTTTCCACAACGGAATCTGCCCGAAAAACATGTTGTGTGCACATAGCTTTGGAGTGTTTTATCCTTTATCAATTGATTCAGAAGTCAAATTTTGAGCATTTGTACATCTAACATCGCTTTAAACACTCTTTGAATCCTGTGAATAAAAAACAACAAAAGAAATATACCCCAAAACACAGCCCAAGGGGAGGAAAATCTTTAAAATTTGATCATAAGGATAGAAAAACATTGCTTCTTTCGTTAGAAAAATGAAGAGAAAAACAAAAAAGCACAATGCCTGTCCTGGGTTCATCTCCATTGAAGTGAATTAGCTACAATACCACATGCAACCTGTGAGCAGGTGTGGCGCTGTTCAAAAAAAAGAAGCCGTATTTTTCTCAATCTTATCGTGGACCCAAGTCTCAGTGGGTCTTGGCCGCAGAGATGTCCGTCCGTCCTGGGCACATTGCAGTGAATCACTCCCGGCTTATATGACTGGTTTGGAATTACAGTAAGATGTGCGCGGCTGGTGGAGACACCGATAAATGAATCATGCTTTCCGCAAGAATAAACCTTTGGGCTTTTACAGACATCAATTAGGGGCGAAGCTAAAGGAACAAAGAGCGCCAGACGTGTTTGTACAAAGTCATGTAAAAGTGGATTCATTGGGATGCAAAATTAATACGACCGCTACAATATCCAGTATTCCATCCTGTCCGAGGCTCATAATCTTTCAACTCCTTACAATTTGCTCTAAAAAAAAATCATCATCTGACAGTCGCTATGTGCATTTATATCAAAACTGGATGACAACCATAGGCTTTGAGAGAGTGGTCCAGGATTAGGGAAGGAGCTGCAATTCCACACACAACCTGTGGACAGGTGTGGCACTGTTTTTGTATGAAAGGAGTCGTGTGTTTCCAAATCCAAGGAAAACTCCTATAAATGGTTTCTAGAAAGTATAGAAGCCATCAGACAACTTCTTGATCACTGGGGGTCACACTGCTGGGAAACCCATTGATACGAAGAATAAGGCTCTGAAGAGCTTCATCTGAATGGAGCAGAGGTCGAGCATAGACACCTTGGGCCCACATATTCTCTACTGCAGGAGTGAGTATTGTGGTTGTGGTCACTCAAGGCCAAAAAGTTCCCTGCCCATTAGGCTGGCTTCAAACATCCAAGTTTCATGGTCCATGCAGGGCTGTGGAGTCGGTAAGCCAAACCTCTGACTCCGAAATTTCCATGACACTGACTCCGACTCCACCAAAATGGGTTCTGACTCAGACTCCACAGCCCTGGGTCCATGGCCGAGTTTCGGTTAAGGGAACCCGCGGCTAGTCTGGTCCACTACTTGAGGAATTGTTAGGGAGAAGTAACCTAACTACTCACATCCAAGCGCTCTTATGTAAAAGGAAGTCGGGAAAGAAAGCTGTGGGCCAAACCATAGGTCGTACATCCGACAGCTATCTATTGTTTACGGGGCAAGCAAGTAAAGCCCTCCATACATGATAGATAGCTGAGGGACGATGGTACGGTTTGCTGGCAGCTACATCTCAGGGCTGTCCCACACGTCCAGATAATTCCGGTACCGGAAAAAATCGGTACCGGAGTTATCCGTGTCCGTGTGCCCGTGAGCTCACGTAGGCCATACGTGCGGCACACGTGTGCCGCCCGTGTGCCGAGTGGGTACCACACGGAGCATGTGGTACCCACGCGTGTGGTACACTGCATGGTGCTGAAGCCGCGATTCATATCTTCTGTGCAGCAGCGTTTGCTGCATAGAAGATATGAATAATAGTGTTTAAAAGAAAGATCTATGTGTCCGCCGCCCCTCCACCCCCTGTGCGCCCCCCCTGCTGATCTGAAAATACTCACCCGCTTCCCTCGTTGGCTGTCGATGCTTCCTGGTCTGACCGCGCCTTCTACTGTATGCGGTCACGTGGGGCCGCTCATTTACAGTCATGAATAGGCGGCTCCACCCCTATGGGAGGTGGAGCCACCTATTCATGACTCTAATCGGCGGCCCCACGTGACCGCATACAGTAGAAGGGGCGGCCAGCACAGAACACTGCGAGGGAGGCGGGTGAGTATTTTCAGAACAGCGGGGGGGCGCACAGGGGGTGGGAGGGCGGCGGACAGATAGATCTTTCTTTTAAACACTATTATTCCTATCTTCTATGCAGCAAACGCCGGTTTCACACGTCAGTGGCTCCGGTACGTGAGGTGACAGTTTCCTCATGTACCGGAGACACTGACACACGTAGACCCATTAAAATCAATGCATCTGTGCAGATGTCATTAATTTTTTGCGGACCGTGTCTCCGTGTGCCAAACACGGAGACATGTCAGTGTTCGTGGGAGCGCACGTATTACACGGACCCATTAAAGTCAATGGGTCCGTGTAAAACACGGACCACACACGGACCTTCTCCGTGTGCAGTCCGTGTGGCGTGCAGGAGACAGCGCTACAGTAAGCGCTGTCCCCCCCACATGGTGCTGAAGCCGCCATTCATATCTTCTCTGCAGCAGCGTTTGCTGCATAGAAGATATGAATAATAATATGCTTCCCTCACGTGACGTAACCGCTGTGCTCTGCTTTCACTTTACGGCCGGCAGTCAGTCAGTGCGGGAAGCAGACGGCAAGGGACCTGACGGACACCGGAATGTGAGTATGTACTGTTTGTTTTTTTTTACATTTACGATGGTAACCAGGGTAAACATCGGGTTACTAAGCGCGGCCCTGAGCTTAGTAACCCGATGTTTACCCTGGTTACCCGGGGACCTCGGCATCGTTGGTCGCTGGAGAGCTGTCTGTGTGACAGCTCTCCAGCGACCACACAACGACTTACCAACGATCACGGCCAGGTCGTATCGCTGGTCGTGATCGTTGGTAAATCGTTTTGTGTAACGGTACCCTTAGGAGCACTTGCTTACTAGAACGATGGTTTTGCTGGCAGCTATATCTTAGGAGCACTTGCTCTTTCAAGTGCTCCCGGGTTCTCTGTGACAGTCCTTGTCAGACCCCTCTTGCGACAGCTTATGACAAAAACATCCTTATCTCCCCAGATATCATCAAAAGTTTGGAGGTGAGTGAAAATTGGGAAGCCCCCCACATACAGATTATTATTAGATTATGTATATGGGGGGGGGGGTCCTTTATCCTCAGATTCTAGCTTCCATTGGCAGAGTCTCAAAATGAATGATAACAGAAGTGATGGTGCTAGAACTTACACCATTATTTTGTACAGAATGGGGGCAATTATTCTTGGATGACGGAAAGGACTGATGGAAGTTTACAGAATAGATAGTTTTGTAGGAAAACATTAGATATGGAAATCGTTATTGAGACAAGACAAGGATGACAAGTTGATCAAGCGAGGTCAAAGAATGGGGCCATGAAGATCTTTTGTAGTACTGTGTGACTGGAAGGTCATCTTCATAATCTTTTAAAAAATTGTCCTAAAAACCAAACTACATCAAATGTGTCCAATTGTGTTAGGGTTGAGAAAGTCTTTGGTTTATGGTAGTGTGTAAAACGGGAACGCAATAGGATAGTAAGCCCAACTTACAAGAACAATCATGAACTCCTGACCCTGATGCCCAAGAAGCCACCATACTACAGGGGCATCCAAAACAATCCAACAGACCACAAAAGAAAAAAAAAAAAAGGGAGGGTCAAACGGCTTTTGAAGACTCCCAGCAATTATACTAGGAGGCCAAGAATCGGCCCCTCAGTGCCTTTGTGATGTTTATAAGACAATTGACCTTTAAACTTCACTAATAACCTTCACAAAGACCTTTCCCACCGATCTGATCCTTGTCCTTAAAGACGAGGCATGTGGAGGTGACACAGACGTTAACAGCTGGGGCTTTTACTAGTTTGGCAGGAGACATCATAAAAGACCAGATACAAAAAAAATTCCTTATAAAACAAGACATGGGTTTGACCTCAGATTATTTTTATGGGAGGACTTTGTAAGAAGGAGAAGAACTCTAAGGTGTCCACTAGCTATGTTCCCGGAAATTAGAATAATTTTTATTAATTTTAGCCAATCCTTTTTTTATGAATCCAGAAATGATCCCGGACAAGACACCACATACCTTATAGCAGTGGAAATAAATATTGGAATCCTTTAGTGTCGAATGCCAGATACAGCTCCCAAGGGAAGTGCTATCTAGTCCCTCAAAGGGTCATGCCAAGTTTAAGAAGACCCTATGCCCTAGTCAGCATTGACAGGGGCAACCTCCTCCACGACACATTCTATTGAGCCAGAGAATGGGGAAATTGAGATACCGTACTTTGTTTGGGTTGATTTGGACGATTTGCTATATAAATGGCTGCACATCGGACCTGACCTTCACGAGTGACCGGACTTCTACACTTTGATCACTTAGATTGTGTCTTTTTTTTATTTTTTGGGGGAAGATATTGAGCTCAATTATACACAAGTCCATCTGGCACTGCAGGGGGAAATGTTATTTGGAAAAATACAACTGGACTACATCCCACATAAAATATTATAATTGGGGCACAGTTGTCCCTTGATATACAAAGAACAAGGGAGTTTCCGACAGTGAGACCCCAAACAATCACCAAATCTTGCCCACCCTGAAAAGAGAAGTTGTGTGTTCTACACCTTTTAGATCACTTTTCCAAATGGAATGATAAATCTCCTTTTCATGGTTCATCTCACAAGCGAGAAGCGATTATTTACATCGTTTTTCCGTTAATGATAAGACTTAAGTTTGTTCTTCCAAAACGAGTCAGTCCTCTACCAAGTTAGAAAACCCATTATTACATTTATTAATTGAGATAAAACCCACAAAATTAAATCAGTGATGAGTCTACCTTTTTTTTTTTTTGTACTGCATCTTCAACAATAAGATGAAAAATACAACACTAATTGTCTGGCAGACCGCGGCAAATTCCAGCTAATTCTGCTACTCCTGTGAACCTTCCAAGCATTTGTGTGTTTATCTATCCCTGAGACACCAGAGGTTAAATAACTAATCACAGAGAAAGTAATCAATGGGAAAAGCTATACAGAGGAGGAGAAGGGGCGCCTGGCAACGCTGCTCAGGGTATTCATAAAGAAAAGGTGCCAGAAGAATATAGAATAAGGCAGAAAGCTTACATATACAGTGCTAGTACTTAGGGGGCAGTATTTTACTAGTTATATTCCTGTACATAGGGGCAGTATTATAGTAGTTATATTCTTGTACATAGGAGCAGTATTATAGTAGTTATATTCTTGTACATAGAGGGCAGTATTATAGTAGCTATATTCTTGTACATAGAGGGCAGTATTACAGTAGTTATATTCTTGTAAAAAGAGGGCAGTAGTATAGTAGTTATATTCTTGTACAAAGAGGTCAGTATTATAGTAGTTATATTCTTGTACATAGGAGGCAGTATTATAGTAGTTATATTCTTGTACATAGGAGGCAGTATTGTATATAGGGGCAGTATTATAGTAGTTATATTCTTATACAAAGGGGGCAGTATTGTATATAGGAGGCAGTATTATAGTAGTTATATTCTTATACATAGGGGGCAGTATTATAGCAGTTATATTCTTATACATAGGGCGCAGTATTATAGTAGTTATATTCTTATACATACGGGGAAGTATTATAACAGTTATATTCTTGTATATAGGGGCAGTATTATAGTAGTTATATTCTTGTATATAGGGGCAGTATTATAGTAGTTATATTCTTATACATAGGGGGCAATATTGTATACTAGACTGTGGCCCTATTCTAATGCATCGGGTATTCTAGAATATGCATCCCCGTAGTATATAGACAATGATGATTCCAGAATTCGAGGCAGACTGTGCCCGTCGCTGATTGGTCGAGGCAACCTTTATGACATCATCGTCGCCATGCTGTGCCCGTCGCTGATTGGTCGAGGCTCAGGCTGCCTCGACCAATCAGAGACACGGGATTTCCAGGACAGACAGACAGAAAAACCCTTAGACAATTATATATATAGATAGGAGGCAGTATTATAGTAGTTATAGTCTTATACATAGGGGGCAGTATTATAACAGTTATATTCTTGTATATAGGGGCAGTATTATAGTAGTTACATTCTTGTACATAGGAGCAACATTATAGTAGTTATATTCTTGTACATAGTGACAGTATTATAGTAGTTATATTCTTGTATATAGGGGCAGTATTATATTAGTTATATTCTTATACATAGGGGGCAGTATTGTATATAGGAGGCAGTATTATAGCAGTTATATTCTTATACATAGGGGGCAGTATTATAAGTTATATTCTTGTATATAGGGGCAGTATTATAGTAGCTTTATTCTTATACATAGAGTGCAGTATTACAGTAGTTACCGTATATTCTTGTACATAGGGGCAGTATTACAGTAGTTATATTCTTGTACATAGTGGCAGTATTATAGTAGTTATATTCTTGTACATAGGAGGCAGTATTTTATGCAATGTAATATATAGTAATATTAACCAGAAAAGTGACTGGAATCATCCTTCTATATTTACAGACGATTACAGCATAATAACTATATTGCAGGACTATCGTACTCGGTTGTAAAGCGTAGATCTATTATACCTAGCTCTTAGCCCAAGAAAGGCATCTATTGGAAGATGAATATATGGCGGATTGAGCCCCATAAGTGGAAACCAAGTGTTTAAAGGAAAACCTCGCAGACACATTTCTGACCATAACTGGAGCGCTGATCTATAGCATTTTAAATACAGTCAATAAACCACAGCAGGATATGAGGTGACCACACAGATACCATCATGTACAAGGCACAAGACAATTGATTTAAAGGGCCAGTGGCTTGTGCTTGAGTGAGGAGCAGCTGATGTCAGTCACATGTGGAGTAGATGTCTGGGGGAAGGGTGTCTCAGGTCTTGGGATTTGTGACACAAAGTAGTGATAATTGGGGGAGGGGCTTGATATTTCTTGTTATTATCACTTTTATAAAATATTGCAGTGATAACAAAATGACTGATAACAGGGGACAATAGAGACTCCTACTCGGTAATTAAGTCATGGATATGTGATGCCAAAATGTTAGTTTGGCTCCCCCCCTTACAATGGACATTATTTTATTATAGGGGTGGGGGGACAAATGCAGCCCCTGCCTAAGGGAGTCAGTTTGGCAAATCCTTATCCGTCATGCAAAATGGAAATTAGCAATAAAAGGATTTGTGGATGATGAAGAAACCCAAAACTACTCATCCTGAGCTTCCAGGTGCACAAACAACCATTGAAGCATTCACTTAAACTGAAGTATTTTCTTTTTCAATTTAGCAGGCAAGGTTTTGGAAAATGGAATGGCGGTATTATTTTTGCATCCTGTGTCCCTTTAAACCTGGCTGGTAGCGCAGTCTGAGCGGGGTCATGGAAGGTGAGTGTTCGTGGCACGTCTGCTTCCTCCCAGGCAGAGTCCAGCGCACGGCGAGGAGCGGTTTAGCAGGATACGGTAACTACAGGTGACATAACACCACAAGCTGCCGTGGGTTGGGGAACATATGTGCAGATCTCGGCTTCACAAAGATTTGTATTATTTTCTCTGCTGTTCCAAATTCTGTTCTTTCCCTGATAAAATTAGATTTGCAGAACAGATAACAGATCTCAGCATCCAAGAGGACGCAACGATGAGAGTTTCTGAGGCTTGCCAGGACATGAAATCCGCAGCAAATACTGCAGGCTGAGCAGGTAATACCGCCATATAGTGAATTTAAAAGGGAACTAATCCTGTATCTTTTAATGGTACGGGATCCTTATATCAACAGTGGCCGATATCAACATATACAGTGAAATGTCTCTGGAGTTTCTCAGCGCTGGGGATTTGGGATATAAATTAGGGATCTTGGTGGTAGGGAGTTTCTTAGACATTAGGTCAGTTATCCTATGGATAAAACTGCAATCAGACTCACTGCAGCCTGAAAACACTGATAGCAGGGGAGCAAAAGCGTGCAGGATAAATGAGTACAGTCAGCCTTGTCTGGCTGATAACAGGGAACAATAGAGTACAGGATAAATGAGTACAGTCAGCCTTGTCTGGCTGATAACAGGGAGCAATAGAGTATAGAATAAATGAGTACAGTCTGGCTGATAACAGGAAACACCATATTATCAGAGAGGTGAACAGGCAGGATCTCTGTAGTCGGACATGTATTCACCTGTCTTGCAGTCAATTTTTGCAGGCTAGAAATGGCTGATAACGGGGAACAATAGATTACACGGCACAGGAAATTTTAGGATATATCCAGTTTAGCTACAATGGCCAGAAATGTCGGTTTTGGCGCCATCAAAGCCGCCATTATCTATAGTTCACAGTCGGATCAGCTGAATTAATACATCTATGGCCAGGTATCTATAGAAAGGCTGGCACAGTGGGTAAATGCCCAATTCTGAGCTGAATAAGAAATATTAGCAATGACATTCGCTTGGCAATAAGACATCTTTTGATTATCCAAGATGTTCTGCAGCAGTTCTCAGTGACAGCGCTACCCAGCAGGTTCTGCAGACTGTTTATAAGCGCACTCACAGTGTCTGATTATTTACCCCCAGACAGGAGAGGAAAAAAAATCCCAGACAGACGTCTGCAAGATGCTGCTGTCCTGGAAGATAGAGACGGAGGAATCAAAAGCGATGAGTCAACGGCGTAACCTGTGGGGGAAGCGCGTCTGTGCCATAGACGGCCATCACACTATACCATACCTTAGTACTTTTATGTATATAAATTAAAGGAATACATTAAGAAAATTCTTACAGAACTTATTTACATAACATTAAAACCACGGACACTGGATTTGAAGAACATGATTATCTGGTGACAATGGCACCTGTCGGGGGTGGGATACGTGCGGCAGCAAGTTTTTAGACAGTTCTTGATATCGATGCAATGATATTAGAAAAAAAAAAAAGCCAAACGTATCAGACAAGAACCAAATGGCGATGTCTAGACGACTAGGTCAGAGCATCTCCAAAATGGCTGGTCTTGTGAACCAATGCCAGGGTCATGGATGCCCAAGGCTCATTTGTGGAGAAGTTACTGCCGGCTCTGACAGAAACGTGTCAAAACGCGCAGAGCATCGCAACCCGCCGTCTGAGGCGGTGTAGTCGCTGACTGGCGCACATCACTTTGGAGCCTGACGCAGATTGCCCACCCTAAAGGGTCACACCTTTTATCTTTTGCTTCATTCACACAGTACCTGATGGGGTTAACTATCGGACCCGGGTACAAATCGTTAAGACTATGACCCCCATCCCCAGTACTGCAGTTTTTTTTTTATTCCTATGCACATTTTTATTAAATGTCCGTGAAATAAATTCACCGCAAACCGCAATTTCACGCTTGTTCCCGAGAGCAGCGACTAAAAGCAAGGAGAAGTCTGTCTTTGGAAAGACTCAGGACTCAATTCTATAATCGCTCGGGGGTCGGTGCCAATGAATGTAACCTCACAGGATGCGCGCCCCATGACTTTAGGACACGGTGCGGATGTCTCTGGCGCAGGTATCAGACTGACAGGAGGCTGATTACACCGGCACGGCTGCGCTATGATCGCCTACGCCAGAGCCACTTCTCTCAACGCAATGGCAGAGTTGATGATTTTTGACAATTTTCTCCTCCTAATGACCTTGACGGGGATGAAGGGAGGGGTGGAAGACTTATGCAACGCCCTATAAGACATCATGGGTGACAAATTTAATGAGACTGAATGCATAAAGAATCATCGGAGACCATTTTTAACCTGTTACTGCACAGCTGAGGCATCCCAGCCAGACATAGATGTAGCAGGGTTGAATTTGTCGTTATTTCAGTCTCCGGGCATTAGATAGTCTCTTCGAGGACACATAACGCAGCAGAGTTAGTGACGGAGTTATGGAACATTGCAGGTACCACAGTACCATTAGACTGGTGACAAACTCGGCACTGCTGCGTCACTATGGCAGATTCTTACAATGACAGCAAGAAAATTTGGGATCCTTGTCTGGGGTGAACCAGCATATTATAGGATATAAACTACGGTTGTTATGACGACGTATTACATAGGTGCTCCCTATCTCAGGCTGAACTGATAAGTGCGGTACAGCAGTCATTACACATAATGTCCAGATGTAGCAGAGCTGGATTTGTCACTGACCCAGCTTGGGTTTGTCTGCAGTCCTACGTAAGAGCCCCAAACAAAGCAGAGTGACCAGTACCAAGAGACAAACAGTTCTGCTACGTCCTCACAGACGATGTGATACAGACGAGACCCTCACACATCAGGTGACAGAATCACCAAGGATGAAGCACAGCACAACTCAGCCTGCGATGGCGACATTCATATAAAAAAGCCAAAAAGAAACAGTCCAAACAAAAAAATCCGTCCAAACAAAAAAATCCGTCCCCACAAGACGGCAGAAAGCAGGAAACGCAGACTCTCCTGGATCTGACACTTCACCTGGGGGAAACTGATGGCATCTTCTGCTTACAGAGCGTCTGCCGCAAGTAATTACCCTCTGTATACTGACTCATATTCCCGGGCTCTGTCCTACAGTCATCACTGAGTCAACGGACATCAGACCATAGACAGACCGTGACAGGGACGGCGCTCTAGCCTCCACCAATGAGGAATCCAACTGGAATGTTATATACACACACACACAGAAGCATCCACCTCCATATACACATCTATCCACACCTGTGTACAGAGACAGAGACACGAACACCTCCATATACACAGATATGACACACACCTGTGTACAGAGACAGAGACACGACCATCTCCATATACACAGATATACACACACCTGTGTACAGAGACAGGGACACGACCATCTCCATATACACAGATATACACACACCTGTGTACAGAGACAGGGACACAACCATCTCCATATACACATCTATCCACACCTGTGTACAGAGACAGAGACACGAACACCTCCATATACACAGATATGACACACACCTGTGTACAGAGACAGGGACACGACCACATCCATACACACAGATATACACACACCTGTGTACAGAGACAGGGACACAACCATCTCCATATACACATCCATCCACACCTGTGTACAGAGACACGACCACCTCCATATACATATCTATCCACACCTGTGTACAGAGACAGAGACAGGACCATCTCCATATACATTTACCCCTGTATACAGAGACAGGGACACAACCAACTCCATATACATATCCAGCCACACCTGTGTACAGAGACAAGGATACAACCATCTCCATATACACATCCATCCACACCTGTGTACAGAGACAGGGCCACGATCATTTCCATATCCATCCACACCTGTGTACAGAGACAGGGACACGATCATCTCCATATACACATCCATCCACACCTGTGTACAGAGACAGGGACACGACCATCTACATATCCATCCACACCTGTGTACAGAGACAGGGACAAGATCATCTCCATCCACACCTGTGTACAGAGAGAGGGACACGACCATCTCCATATACACATCCATCCACACCTGTGTACAGAGACAGGGCCACGATCATTTCCATATCCATCCACACCTGTGTACAGAGACAGGGACACGATCATCTCCATATACACATCCATCCACACCTGTGTACAGAGACAGGGACACGACCATCTACATATCCATCCACACCTGTGTACAGAGACAGGGACAAGATCATCTCCATCCACACCTGTGTACAGAGAGAGGGACACGACCATCTCCATATACACATCCATCCACACCTGTGTACAGAGACAGGGACACGACCATCTACATATCCATCCACACCTGTGTACAGAGACAGGGACAAGATCATCTCCATCCACACCTGTGTACAGAGACAGGGACACAACCATCTCCATATACACACCTGTATACAGAGATAGGGACACAGCTATCTACATATACACACCTGTATACAGAGACACAACCATTTCCATATACACACACCTGTATACAGAGATAGGGACACAACCATCTCCATATACACACACCTGTATACAGAGACACAACCATCTCCATACACACACCTGTATACAGAGACAGGGACACAGCATCTCCATATACACTGTATACAGAGACACAACCATTTCCATATACACACACACCTGTATACAGAGACACAACCATCTCCATATACACACCTGTATACAGAGACACAACCATCTCCATATACACACACCTGTATACAGAGACACAACTATCTCCATACACACACCTGTATACAGATACACGACCATCTCCATACACACACCTGTATACAGAGACAGGGACACAGCATCTCCATATACACACCTGTATACAGAGATAGGGACACACCATCTCCATATACACAACTGTATACAGAGAGACAACCATCTCCATATACACACACCTGTATAGAGACAGGGATACGACCATCGCCATATACACCCACACCTGTATGCAGAGACACAACCATCTCCATACACACACCTGTATACAGAGACAGGGACACAGCATCTCCATATACACACCTGTATACAGAGATAGGGACACACCATCTCCATATACACAACTGTATACAGAGAGACAACCATCTCCATATACACACCTGTATAGAGACAGGGATACGACCATCGCCATATACACCCACACCTGTATGCAGAGATAGGGACCCAGCCATATACACAGATATTCATAACTGTATACAGAGACAGGGATACAACCATCTCTATAAACACACACACCTGTATACAGGGACACAACCATCTATTTACACATCCATCCACACCTGTATGCAGAAAACAATCCGTCTCCATATACACACCTGCATAAAGAGACAGGGACACAATCTCTGTATACTGGTGTGAATATCTGTGTATATAGAGACAGCGAGACGACCACCTCCATATACACACCTGTATGTCGATAGGGACACAACCATCTCTTTATACACATACTTGTATACAGAGACATTTAGATATACACCTGTATACATCTCCATGTATACAATCATTTCCATATACACAGATTTACACAGCTGTATACAGAGACAGGGACACATCGATCTCCACATCACAGATATACAGGCAGCGATACCTACATCTCCATACACACACAGATATACACACACACAGATATACACAATCCAGTATACACACAGGGATACAACCATCTCCATATACAAATAGATATACACACACACACTTGTATGCAGACAGGGATACGACCGTATACACAGATATATAGTCAGGCACATTTCCGCACAACCATCTACCCATCACAGACAGCGACAAAATTCAATGACACATATACACACACCTATATACAGAGGTATACACATCCACCTACGTACATGTATTCACACACACACAAATACATCCATGCACATCATACAGTAAATACATATCTACATATACAGCGAGGACACACACACACACACACACACATACACACACACATATATAGGATTTATGTGAATGAAACACACCGGTAAAGATGATGGACTTGCATTAACCCATTAATTCTTAAAGCAGCAGATTTTATACCATCTACGGCTGCGATCTTTAGGACTACTACATCTATGAAGAAAACAACCCCCATCATCCACTACGCTGTGGACCAATGTACCTATATACAGATACATTTATTTTTCTATTGTAGCGATCAGTAATCACCATATATCAGGCTGACGCACCTGTAAAGTAATACAACACCCCAAATGACCCCATAATGCTACAACAAACTTACACAATTCCATGACTCCGGCAATACACGTAGTAATCTAGAACTCTTAGAATAAAATACTTTCAGCCTGAACTCTGATAACAATTCGTGATTTTCGCACAAATCAAACACAATCGCCTAATGGGATTCTACAATGTCTCCTTAAATACACTGTGCTGCGGCCAAGGGCAGAGCATGGACGGTTGTAGATGCCGCCGGCTGCTCGCCTCCTCGGCTGCCCCCTTTTTTCCTCCCATCTCCCAAATGTTTTGGTGCAGTCACCATAATCCCTTTTAAACTCCAGTGCAGGGACATTAAATCCCGGCTGCGGCGATAGGAAACGTCTCGTCTCACGCTATTAAAACTTACGCAGTAAATTCCCAGCTTCCTGGGAGAACTCATAAAAACATTCAGTGAGTTCACATTTTATTTGAAGTTCTCCTATGTAACATGGGCTTGTGTGGCGCAGTCACCCCTCGGGTGCAGAATCCCTCTACTGCATTCCACGCGCTATGGAAAAGGTGATTAATCCCGCTGTATGAAAGAGTTTCTGCGCAAAAAAAAAAAAAATTCTGGAGACGCCGTCTCAGTGCCGCAGACTTCGGTGGCTGAGGTCATGAATACTGGGGTGGAAAAAATGGGGGTCAGCACAACAATATGGACAGGAAGGGCTGGGGAGGGAGAGAAAGTTTTAAAGTTTATAGAAAAGGTCTGGGGCTGCTAAGGGGGTCTGGTTTGAAGGGCTGTGGTGGGGGGTCTACAAGGCTGTATGATAGGGGTGCTATAGGATTGTACATGGGGTCTGCAAAGCTGCGGGATGAAAATTTGGTCTACAGAGACGTTGAGAGGATACAGAAAGCAGCAAGACTCTGGAGCAGATCTAAAGGGCTTTAAATGAGTGGGGGGGGGAGAGTGGGGGGTCTACAAAAAATGTAGAGCTGCAGAAGGAGTCTGAAGGACTGTGAATGTGGTTCACAAGGCTATGGTGGGCTCTACATGGGAGGTGAGACGATCTATAGGGCTGTGGAAGGGGTCCCAGAGGCTGTCGGGCTTCGAATGGGGGTCTGAATGAGAGCTCATGAGTGAGTCTACGGGTTTGGGGTTCTGAGTGGATCTAAAGAGTAGTTGAGAGGGGGCTGAGTGGATCTAAAGAGTAGCTGAGAGTTGAAGGGTCTTCTAAATACAAACAAAAAAACAAAAACAAAACAATCCCTCTAAGACTGAAAATCAAAAAGGGACATTAAACCTCCATAAAAAGCAGTTTAATGACTTTGCAAACCCCGGCCAAGTAAGGGTTACTACAACCCCTCCCCCACCCCCCCCCAAAAAAGGGTCAACACAACAATAATGACACTGACAGGCCTGGTCTACGAAATGGTTAAACAGGGGGATATTCAAGGAACAGGCATCAAACCACATAAAAAAGGAAAAACAAACGAATAAGGAAACAATGAGAAAACAAAGGCAACAATGTATAAAGAAAAAGTAGCAAGAATAAGGAGCCAGGGACAGAGGAGCTGAGCCTGCAGAGAGAGGACAGAGGAGCTGAGCCCGCAGGGAGGACAGAGGAGCTGAGCTCGCAGGAAGGACAGAGGAGCTGAGCCCGCAGAGAGGACAGAGGAGCTGAGCCCGCAGAGAGGACAGAGGAGCTGAGCCCGCAGAGAGAGGACAGAGGAGCTGAGCCCGCAGAGAGAGGACAGAGGAGCTGAGCCCGCAGAGCGGACAGAGGAGCTGAGCCCGCAGAGAGAGGACAGAGGAGCTGAGCCCGCAGAGAGAGGACAGAGGAGCTGAGCCCGCAGAGAGAGGACAGAGGAGCTGAGCCCGCAGAGAGAGGACAGAGGAGCTGAGCCCGCAGAGAGAGGACAGAGGAGCTGAGCCCGCAGAGAGAGGACAGAGGAGCTGAGCCCGCAGAGAGGGGACAGAGGAGCTGAGCCCGCAGAGAGGGGACAGAGGAGCTGAGCCCGCAGAGAGGACAGAGGAGCTGAGCCCGCAGAGAGAGGACAGAGGAGCTGAGCCTGCAGGGAGGACAGAGGAGCTGAGCCTGCAGGGAGGACAGAGGAGTTGAGCCTGCAGAGAGGATAGAGGAGCTGAGCCCTCAGATAGGACAGAGGAGCTGAGCCCGCAGAGAGAGGACAGAGGAGCTGAGCCCGCAGAGAAAGGACAGAGGAGCTGAGCCCGCAGAGAGGACAGAGGAGCTGAGCCCGCAGAGAGGGGACAGAGGAGCTGAGCCCGCAGAGAGGACAGAGGAGCTGAGCCCTCAGAGAGAGGACAGAGGAGCTGAGCCCACAGAGAGAGGACAGAGGAGCTGAGCCCGCAGGGAGGACAGAGGAGCTGAGCCCGCAGAGAGGACAGAGGAGCTGAGCCCGCAGAGAGGACAGAGGAGCTGAGCCCGCAGAGAGAGGACAGAGGAGCTGAGCCCGCAGAGAGAGGACAGAGGAGCTGAGCCCGCAGAGAGAGGACAGAGGAGCTGAGCCCGCAGAGAGAGGACAGAGGAGCTGAGCCCGCAGAGAAGACAGAGGAGCTGAGCCCGCAGAGAGACGACAGAGGAGCTGAGCCTGCAGGGAGGACAGAGGAGCTGAGCCTGCAGAGAGGACAGAGGAGCTGAGCCCTCAGATAGGACAGAGGAGCTGAGCCCGCAGAGAGGACAGAGGAGCCGAGCCCGCAGAGAGGACAGAGGAGCTGAGCCCTCAGATAGGACAGAGGAGCTGAGCCCGCAGAGAGGACAGAGGAGCTGAGCCCGCAGAGAGGACAGAGGAGCTGACTCCCCCGCCTGCCTCCTATACTACATAATGTGTACAGCCAACTCCAGGAAAAGTTTGTGTAGAGGCAGCACAAGTGCCAAGAAGCTGCCAGCACACTCCCCCACACCCAGACAGCACAGGGTACTCACTGATCTCCATGCTTTGGAACAAGGACCTCTTGCAGTTGCAGGAGCAGGAGACATTGGACTGGATGGCAGAGCTGGTGCTGTTCAAACCCATCAAGTCATACATTAAAGAAGAGGAAACTCCTGGAGGAAGAGGCACAGAGTCACTGGGGGCCACAGGGCTCGGGGTCTGGCTTCTGCTGGAACATTGCAGACAGGGCTGTGGTGGAGGGGGCTGCTGCCGCTGCTTCTCCTGGATGGAGGGGGGCTGCAGAGTTACTTTGTGGCAATCCCAGCTTCTGTCATCTACACTGGGACTGGAGGAGAGGGTCAGCTCCAGCCTTAGAGGACAAGTCCACAGCTCCACTCCCAGGCTGGGTTTGTGTAAGGAGCACTCAAGTCCCAGTCCTTCCTTCCTTCCCCCTCCTCAAGTCCAAGGAGATTGCCTTGCAGCCGGATCCAACCCCAGGCAGCCAGACGGGCCGTGACGTCAGCGCCAGACTGGGACTGCCCTTCCACTGCTAGAGGGGGGAGGGAGGGGGGAAGCTAGCGTGACTGACAGCAGCAGGAGCCAATCCGGAGCAGCAGGAGGGAGGGTGCACTTCTTAAAGGCGAAGCTTCCTGTTAAAACCTCCACTGCCCAATAGAGGGAGGATTAGGAAACTTGTAGACTATTAAAAGTGATTTACTAGTGCAGAATGTATTTTAGTTCCAAGTATCATGCACAGGTGGAGTTATCTTTTCCTTCTTATAATTTGGGGTTGCAAGAGTTATTCTATAGATTGCAGGAATTTTAAGCCATAACTTTAACTTTTGATTTTGCAAGAATTTTAAATAACTTTCAAATATAATTTTTCATTTTTTTTTCTGCCATTAAACAATGAAAAGATTGGAAATGATGCTTGAAAGTGCCTGGCAAAAGATGGGCAGATGCCAGCGCTCATTGGGGGCTTGGAGAGGGACTAGCACAGTGCCATGGTGACCCCATTGTGTACCCGGATGTCCTAGCTGGCATAGGCATCATCAGATAATGTAGGGATTGGCAGTATGGGGACTCATAAGGGGCACTGTGTATTGTATTGGGCACTGCAGTGGGGACTGTAAGGGGGCAGTGATAAGGTAAGGGGGCAGTGAAGATAAAGTTGGGGGCAATGTGAGAAAGAAGTGTGGGTGTGCTGTGCTGGGCATTGTCAGGGGGCACTGTAGAAGATAAAGTTTGGGGCACTGTGAGAAGGAAGTGTGGGTGTGCTGTGCTGGGCATTGTCAGGGGGCACTGTAGAAGATAAAGTTTGGGGCACTGTGAGAAGGAAGTATTGGTGTGCTGTGTTAGGCATTGTCAGAGGGCACTGTAGATGATAAAGTTGGGGGCACTGTGAGAAGGAAGTATTGGTGTGCTGTGTTAGGCATTGTCAGAGGGCAATGTAGTAGATAAAGTTTGGGGCACTATGAGAAGGAAGTATTGGTGTGCTGTGTTAGGCATTGTCAGAGGGCACTGTAGATGATAAAGTTGGGGGCACTGTGAGAAGGAAGTATTGGTGTGCTGTGTTGGGCATTGTCAGGTGGCAATGTAGAAGATAAAGTTTGGGGCACTGTGAGAAGGAAGTGTGGGTGTGCTGTGCTGGGCATTGTCAGAGGGCACTGTAGATGATAAAGTTTGGGGCACTGTGAGAAGGAAATATTGGTGTGCTGTGTTGGGCATTGTCAGAGGGCAATGTAGATGATAAAGTTTGGGGCACTGTGAGAAGGAAGTATTGGTGTGCTGTGTTGGGCATTGTCAGAGGGCACTGTAGAAGATAAAGTTTGGGGCACTGTGAGAAGGAAGTATTGGTGTGCTGTGTTGGGCATTGTCAGAGGGCAATGTAGATGATAAAGTTTGGGGCACTGTGAGAAGGAAGTATTGGTGTGCTGTGTTGGGCATTGTCAGAGGGCACTGTAGATGATAAAGTTTGGGGCACTGTGAGAAGGAAGTATTGGTGTGCTGTGTTGGGCATTGTCAGAGGGCAATGTAGATGATAAAGTTTGGGGCACTGTGAGAAGGAAGTATTGGTGTGCTGTGTTAGGCATTGTCAGAGGGCACTGTAGAAGATAAAGTTTGGGGCACTGTGAGAAGGAAGTATTGGTGTGCTGTGTTGGGCATTGTCAGAGGGCACTGTAGAAGATAAAGTTTGGGGCACTGTGAGAAGGAAGTGTGGGTGTGCTGTGTTGGGCATTGTCAGGGGGCAATGTAGTAGATAAAGTTTGGGGCACTGTGAGAAGGAAGTATTGGTGTGCTGTGTTGGGCATTGTCAGGTGGCAATGTAGAAGATAAAGTTTGGGGCACTGTGAGAAGGAAGTGTGGGTGTGCTGTGCTGGGCATTGTCAGAGGGCACTGTAGATGATAAAGTTTGGGGCACTGTGAGAAGGAAGTATTGGTGTGCTGTGTTGGGCATTGTCAGAGGGCAATGTAGATGATAAAGTTTGGGGCACTGTGAGAAGGAAGTATTGGTGTGCTGTGTTGGGCATTGTCAGAGGGCACTGTAGAAGATAAAGTTGGGGGCACTGTGAGAAGGAAGTATTGGTGTGCTGTGTTAGGCATTGTCAGAGGGCACTGTAGATGATAAAGTTGGGGGCACTATGAGAAGGAAGTATTGGTGTGCTGTGTTGGGCATTGTCAGAGGGCAATGTAGATGATAAAGTTAGGGGCACTGTGAGAAGGAAGTATTGGTGTGCTGTGTTGGGCATTGTCAGAGGGCAACTGTAGATGATAAAGTTAGGGGCACTGTGAGAAGGAAGTATTGGTGTGCTGTGTTGGGCATTGTCAGGGGGCAATGTAGATGATAAAGTTAGGGGCACTGTGAGAAGGAAGTATTGGTGTGCTGTGTTGGGCATTGTCAGAGGGCACTGTAGATGATAAAGTTAGGGGCACTGTGAGAAGGAAGTATTGGTGTGCTGTGTTGGGCATTGTCAGAGGGCACTGTAGAAGATAAAGTTGGGGGCACTGTGAGAAGGAAGTATTGGTGTGCTGTGTTGGGCATTGTCAGAGGGCACAGTAGATGATAAAGCTGGGGGCACTGTGAGAAGGAAGTATTGGTGTGCTGTGCTGGGCATTGTCAGAGGGCAATGTAGAAGATAAAGTTGGGGGCACTGTGAGAAGGAAGTATTGGTGTGCTGTGTTGGGCATTGTCAGAGGGCAATGTAGAAGATAAAGTTTGGGGCACTGTGAGAAGGAAGTGTGGGTGTGCTGTGCTGGGCATTGTCAGAGGGCACTGTAGATGATAAAGTTTGGGGCACTGTGAGAAGGAAGTATTGGTGTGCTGTGTTGGGCATTGTCAGAGGGCAATGTAGATGATAAAGTTTGGGGCACTGTGAGAAGGAAGTATTGGTGTGCTGTGTTGGGCATTGTCAGAGGGCACTGTAGATGATAAAGTTTGGGGCACTGTGAGAAGGAAGTATTGGTGTGCTGTGTTGGGCATTGTCAGAGGGCAATGTAGATGATAAAGTTTGGGGCACTGTGAGAAGGAAGTATTGGTGTGCTGTGTTGGGCATTGTCAGAGGGCACTGTAGATGATAAAGTTTGGGGCACTGTGAGAAGGAAGTATTGGTGTGCTGTGTTGGGCATTGTCAGAGGGCAATGTAGATGATAAAGTTTGGGGCACTGTGAGAAGGAAGTATTGGTGTGCTGTGTTAGGCATTGTCAGAGGGCACTGTAGAAGATAAAGTTTGGGGCACTGTGAGAAGGAAGTATTGGTGTGCTGTGTTGGGCATTGTCAGAGGGCACTGTAGAAGATAAAGTTTGGGGCACTGTGAGAAGGAAGTGTGGGTGTGCTGTGTTGGGCATTGTCAGGGGGCAATGTAGTAGATAAAGTTTGGGGCACTGTGAGAAGGAAGTATTGGTGTGCTGTGTTGGGCATTGTCAGGTGGCAATGTAGAAGATAAAGTTTGGGGCACTGTGAGAAGGAAGTGTGGGTGTGCTGTGCTGGGCATTGTCAGAGGGCACTGTAGATGATAAAGTTTGGGGCACTGTGAGAAGGAAGTATTGGTGTGCTGTGTTGGGCATTGTCAGAGGGCAATGTAGATGATAAAGTTTGGGGCACTGTGAGAAGGAAGTATTGGTGTGCTGTGTTGGGCATTGTCAGAGGGCACTGTAGAAGATAAAGTTGGGGGCACTGTGAGAAGGAAGTATTGGTGTGCTGTGTTAGGCATTGTCAGAGGGCACTGTAGATGATAAAGTTGGGGGCACTATGAGAAGGAAGTATTGGTGTGCTGTGTTGGGCATTGTCAGAGGGCAATGTAGATGATAAAGTTAGGGGCACTGTGAGAAGGAAGTATTGGTGTGCTGTGTTGGGCATTGTCAGAGGGCAACTGTAGATGATAAAGTTAGGGGCACTGTGAGAAGGAAGTATTGGTGTGCTGTGTTGGGCATTGTCAGGGGGCAATGTAGATGATAAAGTTAGGGGCACTGTGAGAAGGAAGTATTGGTGTGCTGTGTTGGGCATTGTCAGAGGGCACTGTAGATGATAAAGTTTAGGGCACTGTGAGAAGGAAGTATTGGTGTGCTGTGTTGGGCATTGTCAGAGGGCACTGTAGATGATAAAGTTAGGGGCACTGTGAGAAGGAAGTATTGGTGTGCTGTGTTGGGCATTGTCAGAGGGCACTGTAGAAGATAAAGTTGGGGGCACTGTGAGAAGGAAGTATTGGTGTGCTGTGTTGGGCATTGTCAGAGGGCACAGTAGATGATAAAGCTGGGGGCACTGTGAGAAGGAAGTATTGGTGTGCTGTGCTGGGCATTGTCAGAGGGCAATGTAGAAGATAAAGTTGGGGGCACTGTGAGAAGGAAGTGGGGTGTGTGCTGTATTTGGCATTGTCAGAGGGCACTGTAGATGATAAAGTTGGGAACGCTGTGAGAAGGAAGTGTGGGTGTGCTGTGTTGGGCATTGTCAGGGGCATTGTAGATGATAAAGTTGGGGACGCTGTGAGAAGGAAGTGTGGGTGTGCTGTGTTGGGCATTGTCAGGGGCATTGTAGATGATAAAGTTGGGGACGCTGTGAGAAGGAAGTGTGGGTGTGCTGTGTTGGGCATTGTCAGGGGCACTGTAGATGATAAAGTTGGGGGCACTGTGAGAAGGAACTAAGGGTGTACTGTGTTGGGCATTGTCAGGGGCACTGTAGATTATAAAGTTGGGGGCACTGTGAGAAGGAACTAAGGGTGTACTGTGTTGGGCATTGTCAGAGGGCACTGTAGATGATAAAGTTGGGGGCACTGTGAGAAGGAACTAAGGGTGTACTGTGTTGGGCATTGTCGGGGCACTGTAGATGATAAAGTTGGGGGCACTGTGCGAAGGAACTAAGGGTGTACTGTGTTGGGCATTGTCAGAGGGCACTGTAGATGATAAAGTTGGGGGCACTGTGAGAAGGAACTAAGGGTGTACTGTGTTGGGCATTGTCAGGGGCACTGTAGATGATAAAGTTGGGGGCACTGTGAGAAGGAACTAAGGGTGTACTGTGTTGGACATTTTCAGGGGCACTGTGGCTGCTTCTGTAAGGGGGCATTGGATGGGGGCACTATGAGAAGGTACTGTGCCAGTAATTAACTAATGCGATGAAAAGAACTTATCTCACTTGTCAGGGGCAGCAGAGTTGGCAAATGTATATAAACCTGTCTGAAATAAGCGGAAGGTCAGGGGGTTCAGCATGAGCCTCGGCTCTCGTGCAACTGTTAACCCTTAAAACCCCAAATCCCCTATTTGTTCTCATGATGCAATGAACTATAAATAATAAGTGACATGGCTGATTTTAATAGTGCAGAAAGAGCAACAGCACTAATGCCTTAGTATGACTATAAGTGGCACTGCCATGGGCACCCTAAAGGGCCCGCAATGTGCTTATACCTCACACGCTCCTACTTATAAGTGGATATCAGGAATGAAATTCACTAGATAATTTAAAAAAATATATATATATATATATATATATATACCAAACAGCACCTCCTTAGGCATTTTATACTACATACTGCATTGTTAGGGGCAATTGGGGTACACTAGGATGGATTATTCACACAATTCAGCCTTCCGTGCCAGTAAGCTGCCTGTAAGCCTTTCCAAAAAATGTTGTTGTCCTATGATTAGATACTCTCTGAAAACGTATGCATTGTTTCGATGGTGGTCATGGTACCTTGAAAACCAAGTACCACTGATCCTAGTAATGAGAAAGGTTGTCAACTTGTCACCATGAAGGCATGAAAGGGGATCTGATAATAACATGATCCAAACGTAAAACAATGGCTGAACGGGTAAACCGAGGATAACCCGACCATAAACGAGAAATTCTGGGTGGAGTCGCCTTTAAAGCATTATGTGCATATAATAAACCAGCTTCCTGTGCATTTCCTGAATCACTGGCTCATACACTAACAGGTAATCTGCATCCAAAATAATGCTTTATAATTAGCCCCCGGTGGATTATTTTGGTTTGTGGTGGTAACAGTTGTAGCCTTGGCCCAACGGGCAACATGAAATCGCTTTCTGCTGTCAAGTTGTTAAAAATTCTTCAGTGACACTTAATTTGTTCACATCACAGCTTTTCCAGACTCCAGAATGGCCAATCTTCCTAGTTTTGACCCTCACAGATTTGGGAAAGCTGGGTGACACCACAGGCCAATTTGACATTTTCGCAGCTTCCGACTCAGCTTTCCCTCAGTAAATAGCCACGGAGCTATGGAGTGATATTGTAATCCATATATATCGGTCTAGATATGCAGTCATATGAGCTAGTCGAATTTGCCATTCAGGAGCCTGGTAAAGCTGAGTGACAGCTTTATAAAAAAAAAAAATTGATTTGAGTAGTGAATAGTGCTGAAAGTGATCAGGTCTGAGGACACTGGAATATCATGGATATTCCCCATATTGGTCTCCACCAAGCTTTATCAGAATCCTGAAAGGCAAACTAGCTTACTTGTATAGTGATTTATCGCAGAATTGCAGCTTTGCAGTCTGGAAATGACAAGTGGTAATCAATATCACCACTATTACAATCCCGCATATACCACACAGCTGTCCCAGAGACCTGAATGGCAAATCTGTCTAGTGATATATCCAATTGTTTTCTTTACCGATACACAATAGTTATTTTTGCCTTTCAGGAGACTGGTAAAACTGGGTGAAAATCAACCTGGCCATATCGCAACTTCTTCTGTAACCCAACTTTCCTATTGTCCCGAAAAGCATATCTGCTGATATGTTCTGCTCCATGTCTACATGACAGCTTCTATATCGTGGCATAACTATGCACATGTGCCATTCTGGATGCTGGGAAAGTTGGGTTGCAACAAATAACTAATTTTTTACATACTTTTTTTTACCCAGCTTTCCAATAGTTCTGAATGGCAGGGTAACATACTACACTCATATGGTTGTGCACCTGGGCAGAACTGCCATGCAGGAGCCTGGATAAGCTGGGTTCCTGGATAAAGATATGGATTTTGCACCCATATTGCCAGCATTGTGGCATTATAATAGCAACCTCCATGCCCATAGACTGCAGGGGCATCTGCAGAGCAATCTGCAATGACAAATCCTGCAAAGTGATGGCACAGCAGTGGCGGAAGATGGCACTGAGGAGCGGGTGCCTAGGTGGGTAGGATGTCTATTTTGGTACATCTGTTCCCATTCTGCAGTCACAGGAATTTCCAAAAGCCTGTCTAGACATATCTATTAGGATTTCAATGCTAGACATCCCCCCCCTCCTCCCCTGCATCACTTAACACCTTCCCTGCCTGACAGCTCCATAAAAGGACCCTGCACCCAGCCGGGGATGACTGCAAGAAGACAAAGGACCAATGCAGAGAAATACATGGAGACTTCTCAACTTTTTAGGATTTTTGTTTCTGATGCAGTAAGAAGCCGCGTCCTGGCAGCGCTGCTGGAGACAGACTTTCCCTTTAATGCTGCGGTTATGATCTAGGCTGATGGCAGGGCTGAAGCAGTGACAGCCCTGTGGGATGGATTGTATGGAATGTACTCCCAGATGTAGCAGAGCTGGGGATGTTTCGTGGCATTGCGGTGCCACAGTCCTATGGGGAAAGACCGCTTCTCATATCTCAGGCGCACGCTCGCTCGCTTTTCCTTGCAGACCTGACGCGGTTTCTTGTCTGCAGCTTGTCTATTCTTTCAGCAATTTTGCAGCTTTTTATTCATCATCTCTAATGAATGTGGGAAATGCAACAAAAACTCGTGAAAAAAAATAAGCGGCAAATCATTCAGATTTTACACATTGTTTTTCCTGCCAACGCATCAGATTATCTGTCTATGTCACATATCTATTTATCACCGATCTCCTGGTAACAGGAGCCATCAATCCATTCATCTATGGATCAATCATCACTTGTCTTTCTATATCTATCAATTTCATGGCTACAGGATTCATTGGTTTATGTCATATCTATTTGTATATTTCATATCTACCGATTTTACTCACTTATATTAATTCCACAGCTCTGTATAGACATTATCACTGTGCCCATTGGGGCTCACACTCTATGTTATCAGTATGTTTTTAATGCAGGTAACGGGTCTGTAGGAGCCAGAAAGCTTAATGGTTCCTAGGGGTCAAATACTTATTTCTCACTGCAAAATGCAAATAAATTTATATAAATTGATATAATGTGATTTTCAGGACTTTATTTTTGTTATTCTATCTCTCAATGCTAAAATGAACCTCCCCTTAAAATTATAGACTGTTCATGTCTTTGTCAGTGGGCAAACTTACAACATCAGAAAGGGATCGAATACTTATTTCCTCCACTGTATCGATCAGTATCTATCATCTATCTATCTATCTAACCCATATCTATTTATCTATCACAAAAATTTATCTATCTCTCTATCTCATATCTATCTATCTCTCATAACTATCTATCTAACCCATATCTATTTATCTATCACAAAAATTTATCTATTTATCTCATTTCTATCTCTCATATCTATCTATATATCTCATATTTATCTATATCATGTTTATCTATTTTACCCATCTAGCTATCTCATATCTATCTATCCCATATCTATCTATCTCATATCTATCTATCCCATATCTATCTATCTATCTATCTATCCCATATCTATCTATCTCATATCTATCTATCCCATATCTATCTATCTATCTCATATCTATATATATATATATATATATATATATATATATATATATATATATATATATATATATATATATCTACTGTATCTATTTTACCTATCATATCTATCTATCTATCCATCCCATATCTATCTATCTCATATCTATCTATCTTATATCTATCTATATATCTATCTACTGTATCTATTTTACCTATCATATCTATCTATCTCATATTTATCTATCTCATATCTATCCCATATCTATCTATCTCATATCTATCTATCTATCCCATATCTATCTATCTCATATCTATCTATCCCATATCTATCTATCTATCTATCTATCTATCCCATATCTATCTATCTCATATCTATCTATCCCATATCTATCTATCTCATATCTATCTATATATATATATATATATATATATCTACTGTATCTATTTTACCTATCATATCTATCTATCTATCTATCCATCCCATATCTATCTATCTCATATCTATCTAATATCTATCTATATATCTATCTACTGTATCTATTTTACCTATCATATCTATCTCTCTCATATTTATCTATCTCATATCTATCCCATATCTATCTGTCTCATATCTATCTAATATCTATCTCATATCTGTCACATATCTATCTCTATCTCATATCTATCTTATCTATCATATCTATCTCATATAATTTTTCCTTAGAATCTCACTTCCGTCAGACATATTCTCTCTGGATATAATTCCTGTAGGGGGAATAGTGCTGCAGACTCATCCTGCGCCCGGCTCTCCTGCACCCGCTGCACCCACAGCCGGCAGTGATGCCAGGAGACCTGTATATGGAGTATCCGGCTCGTCTGCTGTCAGGGATACTTGTTTGTCCTGTTACTATAGAACTACGACTCCCATCATTTATTCTGCAAACGGGACTTTCTGTGACTTGAACATTTTTACCAGCAGCCGCCTGGCTATGTACAGCCTGATAATCCTTGTGAATATGATACTATTAGATAAGTCACTGATTACAATGCCTCATGCAAACAGTACCATCATAAAAGCGCACTCTTGTCCCCTGACAACAACCCCCCACCTGTGTACCTCAGGAGAGCGCCGGGCTCATGCACTGGTCACACGCAGCGCTGCGCACTATGGTGGGTGTCGGGCACACCACGCTTTTGTGCATGTCTGAAAGAGAAAAGATACTGCCAGGACAGAGACCACACCGTGTCCACGGTGACTCCGCCGCCTTCAGTGACACGAATGGCCCTATCAAGGTTACACTGAGAAACCTGTTTTTTTGGGGAATCTGACAGAAACCCTGATGCAGAGCACTGTACAAAAGGGATAGGCAGGTGTGGAAGTCATGCTGTAAAGTAAGAATGCTGACAGAAATAGATGTGATAATAGTTTAGTTTTATTATTTAACAAAATGCAAAGTGAAGGAACCAACGAGAAACCTACCACCAATATATATCACTTCTTCTAGGTACGCTTGTTACCTGCACACAGTTGTTGAAGGATCTCAGCAGGAAGGTTGTTCCAAACATCTTGGAGAAGTAACCACAGATCTTCTGTGGATGTCGCTTGTGTAAATCCTTGTGTCTCCTCATGTGATCCCAGACAGACTGGATGATGTGAGGTCAGGGCTCTGTGGGGCCGTATCATCACTTTCAGAAGATAGTTGTTAAAGGGGTTGTCCGGTCCAAATCAATAAGTCCGCAGTCACTCTGTGTGGAAGCAGACCTATGACGCCCCTCAGCACAGCATCGGTTTCTGAGCCGGGACCGGACGGTATGTATGTGTTATGTGCCAACGGGCATGGTTTCACTCCATACACTTGCTGTATCCAGACTAGTCACATAGCCACCTAGTGTGCGTGGCTGACTAGATGGCACGGCCTTGCTCCTTACATATGTACGGACCACGAAGCCGCATCCATTGGCCGGGAACATGTATAAATCATACATACCCTTCGCTCCTGGCTCAGAAAACAGCGAATCCCTGCAGCGCACAGTGCATGTGCTGGGGGATTCATAAGTCTACAGTCACACAGAGTGACTACAGACTTATTGATTTAGACCGGACAACCCCTTTAATAACGTTGGCTGTATGTTTGGGATCGTTGTCCGGATGCAGAATACATTTTGAGTCAATCAGACGCCTCCATGACAGTATTACATGATGGATAACTATCTGTCTGTATTTCGCAGCTTGAGAACATCATCCATCCACCATGCTTCAATGCCGCCTGTAGATACTCAATATTGCACCTTCGGGAACAAACCGCCTTCTGTTACAGAACAATAGTTCACATTTTGACTCATCAGTCCAGAGCACCTGCTGCCATTTTTTGCACCTCTGTTCCTATGTTTTTGTGAATAGTTTAGTCACTTTGCCTTGTTTCCATGTTTATTTATTTTACTCATTTGTATAGAGCCATTAACTCTGCAGCACTTTACAGACATTATCATCACTGTCCCCATTGAGGCTCACAATCTACATTCCCTATCAGTATGTCTTTGGAATGTGGGAGGAAACCGGAGAACCCGGAGGAAACCCACACAAACATGGGGAGAACAAACTCCCAGCAGATGCTGATCGTTTCTTTTTGTCTGCAATTCCTCCATGAAGACCACTTGTGGCTAGATTTCTATGAAGAATAGATGGGTGTAGCTGGTTCCCACTGGTTACTGCCAGTTCTGAGCTGATGACACTGCTGGACATCTTCCAATTTTGAAGGGAAGTAAGCATCAGGTGTCCTTCATCTGCGACAATTTCCTTTGCCGACCACTGCATCTATGGTTCTCCAAGTTGGCCACTGCTTCGACAAAATATCTTGAGCAGCACATCTCAAAACCCCAGTCTCTTTGAAAATCTTTGCCTGGGAAAGACCTTGCTTCTGCAGTATGACTACCTTGTTTCTTGTGGGTGCGCCCAGTCTTGCCATGGTGTATGACCTGTGACATGAAACTGTCTTCCACAACCTCACCTTTGTAGCAAAGTTCCTCGCCCAGTCTTAAGTCTCCTACATGGCTGTTTTTATTTCAGTTAATGACTCCATTTCAACCTGCATATGAAAATAATGATTATTATCACGTTTGATATAATTGGTTATTCATGCACCTGACTTACAATCCTACAAACTTTGTGAAATTTGAGCATTTCTATCTTCAAGAATTAATGCCATTTGCCTTTACACTTTGATATTAAAAAACTAATGGGCAGGGGAGGAAGAAAAAGAGGATACAGACAGGACAGGATCACAGCTGATTCTTTTTGTGAGGTAAAACAGGCAGCAAAATGTTTTACCTCCCAGAAACCAGCAGCTGTGATCCTGTGCTGTCATGTCTGTATAATCTTTTGCTTCCTCTCTGTCTAGATGTGGTATGATCAGACCATGTCCCTGTACGGTCAGACACAGCCATATATATACATTTATAAGGCAGGAGGGTATCAGCCAGTAATGTTACACTGATATATAAGGCAGGAATCAGTTAGTATTATTAGGCTAGTTGCACACACATACAGTGTGCTTCGCTGACCACTAAAACATTGTGCATTAGTTTTATTCAGGTGTTGGATCACAAAAAATACTTTAAAAAAAATAGTTGTCAGGAGCTGTGATATGATCAGACCATGTCCCTGTACGGTCAGACATTACACAGTACACAGCAGGGGCACATTTATAAGATTATCTCAGCACAGGGACATTTTTTTAAACACATGCACTTGTGGAAATAATTATTATTCCAAGATCTATTGATTAAAATGTTATTTGTTCATGGGAAAACCCCTTTAAGAAACTGACCCGACTCCTTGGATGGAAGACTTATGACTGATCCTGAAAAGAAGGACGCCTATTCTGGTCACTGACATTTTTTGGGGAAGTAACAGAAATGTATTTTTGTACATTGAGTTGTTCGGTTATTATTCTAATTTTAGCAGATGAAAATAAACAAGTGAGATGGGAAAATGCATGATTTTCATTTCGTTGCATAATAATTTAGGTCACGGAGATATTCTCCAATAAGGCCTCAGTTTCAAGATTTTTGGTTCGAGTGTTGACCGTGAAAAATTGTACAGCACTCGCACCAATCTTATTCAATGGGGCAGTGCCGAGAAGCGATATTTGTTTCACTGACCGAATCTGCGTGTGAAGAAAAATAACAATAAAAATGTGCACTTGTTACCCTTGTAAATCGGACAACACTCACAAATTCAAATCTATGGGGGTACAAAAAGAAAAAATTGGATGCCGCACGATGCTACAGTCTAGCATCCATTTTTTAGGGATACATTACAGTCCTGTAAAACAAATACAAAATGCGATTACAAGCTGTGACACTTTCAAAATGGGGCGCTACTAGGCACTAACCATGCAGGATGCGCAAACTTTTGCATCTGCAAATTTTCCTTTTTGTAATGTTTAAAATTTAAAAAATGAAAATATACAGGTGCTTCTCACAAAATTAGAATATCATCAAAAAGTTAATTTATTTCAGTTCTTCAATACAAAAAATGAAACTCCTATATTATATAGAGTCATTACAGAGTGATGTATTTCAAGTGTTTATTTCTGTTAATGTTGATGATTATGGCAAATGAAAACCCAAAAGTCATTATCTCAGTAAATTGGAATACTTTATAACACCAGCTTGAAAAATTATTTTAAAACCCGAGATGTTGTCCTGCTGAAATGTATATTCAGTAAATGCACTCAATACTTGGGCTCCTTTTGCATCAATTACTGCATCAATGCGGTGTGGCATGGAGGCAATCAGCCTGTGGCACTGCTGAGGTGTTATGGAAGCCCAGGTTGCTTTGATAGCAGCCTTCAGCTCCTCTGCATTGTTGGGTCTGGTGTCTCTCATCTTCCTCTTGACAACACCCCACATATTCTCTATGGGGTTAAGCTCAGGCGAGTTTGCTGGCCAATCAAGCACAGTGATACTGTTGTTTATAAACCAGGTATTGGTACTTTTGGCAGTGTGGACAGGTGCCAAGTCCAGCTGGAGAATGAAATTTCCATCTCCAAAAAGCTTGTCGGCAGAGGGAAGCATGAAGTGCTCTAATATTTCCTGGTAGACGGCTGCGCTGACTTTGGTGTTGATAAAACATAGTGGACCTACACCAGCAGATGACATGGCTCCCCAACCCATCACTGATTGTGGAAACTTCACACTAGACCTCAAGCAGCTTGGATTGTGGCCTCTCCACTCTTTCTCCAGACTCTGGGACCTTGATTTCCAAGGTCTAGGGTACCAACATTAACAGAAATAAGCACTTGAAATAGATCACTGTTTGTAATTACTCTACAGTATATAAAAGATTATTTTTTTGTATTGAAGAACTGAAATAAATTAACTTTTTGATGATATTCAAATTTTGTGAGATGCACCTGCAGCGCCCCAGAGTCCTGGTCGTTGCAGTACTGTGGCTCCGCCACTATGGGGAGCTATGGTACGTCTGATGGCACTGAAGGAGTTCATCTGATCAGGTATCACAGACACCAATACATTTCACAGTCGGGCCTCCGGGGGGAGCTAAGGGTTCTATTCACTAGGCCACTCCCCACCATAGTGGGTAAACTGGGGGTCAGGCAGGAAGTTAGATGAGAAAGCTGACTGGGTTGGAACCAGGCAACACCTTGTGGCAGAGGGTGTTGTGGGGGAAGATACAGTAGGGTCTCTGTCAGGGGTGGGATCCTGACAGAGGCTTGGCAACTTGAACGAACGTAACGGGACCGTGCCTGCTCAGGATAGCGGCGGTGCCCAAGGAAGGATTAGAAGCGAGATAGATTGTGCTGAGTGAGAAACGAGATCAAGCAAAAGGAGAAATACCAGTAGGAGTCGTGCTGTAAGACCGAAGCAACATCCTACTGAGGCGCACTACCGGTGGCCGGAACGCCGAGGGAGTATCATAACATTCAGCTTCAAGCAATACTCCAAACAGCGGCAGGACAGTCAGTCTAAGGCGGGCTGTCTAACTTTAATCACCTATGCAGTCTTGGGGGGCAACTTGTGGAGAGGGGTGACTCTAGGGTCCCGGAAGAGCTCCGAGCCTACCCGTCAAACGGGTGCCGTCCCAACCAGAACACCAGGGAGGGACGGAGGATTAGCAGAACATCATCTAATCGAGTTGTGAGGGAACTTAAGAAACAGACACAACAGTTGTGGGGACTTTCTGTAAGCACAGCAGGGAAGGACCACAACACATAGCGCTAGAAGGAAGGCACCGATTTCCACCTGCTAAGAGAACTCTGGAGGTGCCATTGGGCCGGCCGGACTTGCGCAGCCTGGTGAACCGTATTCCGGACTGAGGACCCAGAGATCTTCAGTAAAGAGGTAAAGAGACTGCAACCTGGTGTCCTCGTTATTTACTGCACCGCACCACCACAGCCTCACCACCACCATCATCCGTCACATCATGCACTGTGCGCCCCTCGGCAGGGTCACGGACCGGGCCTAGCCACCGTGACAACCCCAGAGCAGAGACTCAGAGTCCCGGTACCGGGTACTCCTCGGCCCTGCGGCAGTGGGGGCGCTACACACCTGTATTACTTTTTTGCCTAAAAATCAAAGGAAATGTGCAATCTTTACTCTATATATCCTACCTCATATATCAGAGTAATAATACTGCCTGGTTCCCCTTGACTCATATTTCATTGTACTAATACTGCCTGATACCCCCTGCCTCGTATATTATTTATTATAGCGCAATTTATTCCATGGCGCTTTACATGTGAGGAGGGGTATACATAATGATAATAAATCAAGAGTAATTATACTGCCTAATACCCCCTGCCCCTTATATCAGAGAAATTATATTGCCTAATACCACCTGACTCATTTATCAGAGTAATACTGCTTGATAACCGCCTGCCTCATATATCAGAGTAATTACACTGCCTAATACCCCCTGCCTCATATATCATTGCTATAATACTGCCTGATACCCCACTGCCTCATATATTAGAGTAATAATGCTGTCTGATACCCCCGCCTCATATATCAGAGTAATTACACTGCCTAATACCCCATGCCTCATATATCAGAGTAATAATACTGCCTGATACCCCACTGCCTCATATATTAGAGTAATAATACTGCCTGATACCCCCGCCATATATATCAGAGTAATAATACTGTCTGATACCACCTGCCTCATATATCAGAGTAATAATACTGCCTGATACCCCCTGCCTCATATAGCAGTGTAATAATGCTGCCCGATACCCCCTGCCTCATATAGCAGTGTAACAATACTGCCTGATACCCCCTGCCTCATATAGCAGTGTAATAATGCTGCCTGATACCCCCTGCCTCATATATCAGTGTAATAATACTGCCTGATACCCCACTGCCTCATATAGCAGTGTAATAATACTGCCTGATACCCACCTGCCTCATATATTAGTGTAATAATACTGCCTGATACCCCCTGCCTCATATCAGTGTAATAATACTGCCCGATACCCACCTGCCTCATATATTAGTGTAATAATACTGCCTGATACCCACCTGCCTCATATATTAGTGTAATAATACCGCCCGATACCCACCTGCCTCATATCAGTGTAATAATACTGCCTGATACCCCACTGCCTCATATAGCAGAGTAATAATACTGCCTGATACCCACCTGCCTCATATAGCAGTGTAATAATACTGCCTGATACCCACCTGCCTCATATAGCAGAGTAATAATACTGCCTGATACCCACCTGCCTCATATAGCAGTGTAATAATACTGCCTGATACCCACCTGCCTCATATAGCAGAGTAATAATACTGCCTGATACCCCCTGCCTCATGTATCAGTGTAATACTGCCTGATACCCCACTGCCTCATATATCAGTGTAATAATACTGCCTGATACCCCCTGCCTCATATATCAGTGTAATAATACTGCCTGATACCCCACTGCCTCATATAGCAGTGTAATAATACTGCCTGATACCCACCTGCCTCATATATTAGTGTAATAATACTGCCTGATACCCCCTGCCTCATATCAGTGTAATAATACTGCCTGATACCCACCTGCCTCATATATTAGTGCAATAATACTGCCTGATACCCACCTGCCTCATATATTAGTGTAATAATACCGCCCGATACCCACCTGCCTCATATCAGTGTAATAATACTGCCTGATACCCCACTGCCTCATATATCAGTGTAATAATAGTGCCTGATACCCACCTGCCTCATATAGCAGAGTAATAATACTGCCTGATACCCCCTGCCTCATATATCAGTGTAATAATACTGCCTGATACCCCCTGCCTCATATAGCAGTGTAATAATACTGCCTGATACTCACCTGCCTCATATAGCAGAGTAATAATACTGCCCGATACCCCCGGCCTCATATATCAGTGTAATAATACTGCCTGATACCCCGACTCATATAGCAGTGTAATAATACTGCCTGATACTCACCTGCCTCATATAGCAGAGTAATAATACTGCCTGATACCCCCTGCCTCATATATCAGTGTAATAATACTGCCTGATACCCCCTGACTCATATAGCAGTGTAATAATACTGCCTGATACTCACCTGCCTCATATAGCAGAGTAATAATACTGCCTGACACCCCACTGCCTCATATAGCAGTGTAATAATACTGCCTGATACTCACCTGCCTCATATAGCAGTGTAATAATACTGCCTGACACCCCCTGCCTCATATAGCAGTGTAATAATACTGCCTGACACCCCCTGCCTCATATAGCAGTGTAATAATACTGCCTGACACCCCCTGCCTCATATAGCAGTGCAATAATACTGCCTGACACCCCCTGCCTCATATAGCAGTGTAATAATACTGCCTGACATCCCCTGCCTCATATAGCAGTGTAATAATACTGCCTGATACCCCCTGCCTCATATAGCAGTGTAATAATACTGCCTGATACCCCCTGCCTCATATAGCAGTGTAATAATACTGCCTGACACCCACTGCCTCATATAGCAGTGTAATAATACTGCCTGACACCCCCTGCCTCATATAGCAGTGTAATAATACTGCCTGACACCCCTGCCTCATATAGCAGTGTAATAATACTGCCTGACACCCCCTGCCTCATATAGCAGTGTAATAATACTGCCTGACACCCCCTGCCTCATATAGCAGTGTAATAATACTGCCTGATACCCACCTGCCTCATATAGCAGTGTAATAATACTGCCTGACACCCCCTGCCTCATATAGCAGTGTAATAATACTGCCTGACACCCCCTGCCTCATATAGCAGTGTAATAATACTGCCTGACACCCCCTGCCTCATATAGCAGTGTAATAATACGGCCTGACACCCCCTGCCTCATATAGCAGTGTAATAATACTGCCTGACACCACCTGCCTGATATAGCAGTGTAATAATGCTGCCTGATACCCCCTGCCTCATATATCAGTGTAATAATACTGCCTGATACCCCCTGCCTCATATATCAGTGTAATAATACTGCCTGGTACCCACCTGCCTCATATAGCAGTGTAATAATGCTGCCTGATACCCCCTGCCTCATATATCAGTGTAATAATACTGCCTGACACCACCTGCCTCATATAGCAGTGTAATAATGCTGCCTGATACCCCCTGCCTCATATAGCAGTGTAATAATACTGCCTGACACCCCCTGCCTCATATAGCAGTGTAATAATACTGCCTGACACCCCTGCCTCATATAGCAGTGTAATAATACTGCCTGACACCCCCTGCCTCATATAGCAGTGTAATAATACTGCCTGACACCCCCTGCCTCATATAGCAGTGTAATAATACTGCCTGACACCAACTGCCTCATATAGCAGTGTAATAATACTGCCTGACACCCCTGCCTCATATAGCAGTGTAATAATACTGCCTGACACCCCCTGCCTCATATAGCAGTGTAATAATACTGCCTGACACCCCCTGCCTCATATAGCAGTGTAATAATACTGCCTGACACCCCCTGCCTCATATAGCAGTGTAATAATGCTGCCTGATACCCCCTGCCTCATATATCAGTGTAATAATACTGCCTGACACCACCTGCCTCATATAGCAGTGTAATAATGCTGCCTGATACGGTATCAGGCAGTATCATTACACTGATATATGAGGCAGGGGGTATCAGTGATACCCCCTGCCTCATATATCAGTGTAATAATACTGCCTGATACCCCCTGCCTCATATAGCAGTGTAATAATACTGCCTGATATCCCCTGCCTCATATATCAGTGTAATAATACTGCCTGATATCCCCTGCCTCATAAATCAGTGTAATAATACTGCCTGATACCCCCTGCCTCATATATCAGTGTAATAATACTGCCTGATACCCACCTGCCTCATATAGCAGTGTAATAATACTGCCTGATACCCCCTGCCTCATATAGCAGTGTAATAATACTGCCTGACACCCCCTGCCTCATATAGCAGTGTAATAATACTGCCTGCTACCCCCTGCCTCATATAATAGTGTAATAATACTGCCTGATACCCCCTGCCTCATATAGCAGTGTAATAATACTGCCTGATACCCCCTGCCTCATATATCAGTGTAATAATACTGCCTGATATCCCCTGCCTCATATATCAGTGTAATAATACTGCCTGCTACCCCCTGCCTCATATAATAGTGTAATAATACTGCCTGATATCCCCTGCCTCATATAGCAGTGTAATAATACTGCCTGATACCCCCTGCCTCATATAGCAGTGTAATAATACTGCCTGACACCCCCTGCCTCATATATCAGTGTAATAATACTGCCTGACACCACCTGCCTCATATAGCAGTGTAATACTGCCTGACACCCCCTGCCTCATATAGCAGTGTAATAATACTGCCTGACACCCCCTGCCTCATATAGCAGTGTAATAATACTGCCTGACACCCCTGCCTCATATAGCAGTGTAATAATACTGCCTGACACCCCCTGCCTCATATAGCAGTGTAATAATACTGCCTGACACCCCCTGCCTCATATAGCAGTGTAATAATACTGCCTGACACCCCCTGCCTCATATAGCAGTGTAATAATGCTGCCTGATACCCCCTGCCTCATATATCAGTGTAATAATACTGCCTGACACCACCTGCCTCATATAGCAGTGTAATAATGCTGCCTGATACGGTATCAGGCAGTATCATTACACTGATATATGAGGCAGGGGGTATCAGTGATACCCCCTGCCTCATATATCAGTGTAATAATACTGCCTGATACCCCCTGCCTCATATAGCAGTGTAATAATACTGCCTGATATCCCCTGCCTCATATATCAGTGTAATAATACTGCCTGATATCCCCTGCCTCATATATCAGTGTAATAATACTGCCTGATACCCCCTGCCTCATATATCAGTGTAATAATACTGCCTGATACCCACCTGCCTCATATAGCAGTGTAATAATACTGCCTGATACCCCCTGCCTCATATAGCAGTGTAATAATACTGCCTGACACTCCCTGCCTCATATAGCAGTGTAATAATACTGCCTGCTACCCCCTGCCTCATATAATAGTGTAATAATACTGCCTGATACCCCCTGCCTCATATAGCAGTGTAATAATACTGCCTGATACCCCCTGCCTCATATATCAGTGTAATAATACTGCCTGATATCCCCTGCCTCATATATCAGGGTAATAATACTGCCTGCTACCCCCTGCCTCATATAATAGTGTAATAATACTGCCTGATATCCCCTGCCTCATATAGCAGTGTAATAATACTGCCTGATACCCCCTGCCTCATATAGCAGTGTAATAATACTGCCTGACACCCCCTGCCTCATATATCAGTGTAATAATACTGCCTGACACCACCTGCCTCATATAGCAGTGTAATACTGCCTGACACCCCCTGCCTCATATAGCAGTGTAATAATACTGCCTGACACCCCCTGCCTCATATAGCAGTGTAATAATACTGCCTGACACCCCTGCCTCATATAGCAGTGTAATAATACTGCCTGACACCCCCTGCCTCATATAGCAGTGTAATAATACTGCCTGACACCCCCTGCCTCATATAGCAGTGTAATAATACTGCCTGACACCCCCTGCCTCATATAGCAGTGTAATAATGCTGCCTGATACCCCCTGCCTCATATATCAGTGTAATAATACTGCCTGACACCACCTGCCTCATATAGCAGTGTAATAATGCTGCCTGATGCGGTATCAGGCAGTATCATTACACTGATATATGAGGCAGGGGGTATCAGTGATACCCCCTGCCTCATATATCAGTGTAATAATACTGCCTGATACCCCCTGCCTCATATAGCAGTGTAATAATACTGCCTGATATCCCCTGCCTCATATATCAGTGTAATAATACTGCCTGATATCCCCTGCCTCATATATCAGTGTAATAATACTGCCTGATACCCCCTGCCTCATATATCAGTGTAATAATACTGCCTGATACCCACCTGCCTCATATAGCAGTGTAATAATACTGCCTGATACCCCCTGCCTCATATAGCAGTGTAATAATACTGCCTGACACTCCCTGCCTCATATAGCAGTGTAATAATACTGCCTGCTACCCCCTGCCTCATATAATAGTGTAATAATACTGCCTGATACCCCCTGCCTCATATAGCAGTGTAATAATACTGCCTGATACCCCCTGCCTCATATATCAGTGTAATAATACTGCCTGATATCCCCTGCCTCATATATCAGGGTAATAATACTGCCTGCTACCCCCTGCCTCATATAATAGTGTAATAATACTGCCTGATATCCCCTGCCTCATATAGCAGTGTAATAATACTGCCTGATACCCCCTGCCTCATATAGCAGTGTAATAATACTGCCTGACACCCCCTGCCTCATATATCAGTGTAATAATACTGCCTGACACCACCTGCCTCATATAGCAGTGTAATACTGCCTGACACCCCCTGCCTCATATAGCAGTGTAATAATACTGCCTGACACCCCCTGCCTCATATAGCAGTGTAATAATACTGCCTGACACCCCTGCCTCATATAGCAGTGTAATAATACTGCCTGACACCCCCTGCCTCATATAGCAGTGTAATAATACTGCCTGACACCCCCTGCCTCATATAGCAGTGTAATAATACTGCCTGACACCCCCTGCCTCATATAGCAGTGTAATAATGCTGCCTGATACCCCCTGCCTCATATATCAGTGTAATAATACTGCCTGACACCACCTGCCTCATATAGCAGTGTAATAATGCTGCCTGATGCGGTATCAGGCAGTATCATTACACTGATATATGAGGCAGGGGGTATCAGTGATACCCCCTGCCTCATATATCAGTGTAATAATACTGCCTGATACCCCCTGCCTCATATAGCAGTGTAATAATACTGCCTGATATCCCCTGCCTCATATATCAGTGTAATAATACTGCCTGATATCCCCTGCCTCATATATCAGTGTAATAATACTGCCTGATACCCCCTGCCTCATATATCAGTGTAATAATACTGCCTGATACCCACCTGCCTCATATAGCAGTGTAATAATACTGCCTGATACCCCCTGCCTCATATAGCAGTGTAATAATACTGCCTGACACCCCCTGCCTCATATAGCAGTGTAATAATACTGCCTGCTACCCCCTGCCTCATATAATAGTGTAATAATACTGCCTGATACCCCCTGCCTCATATAGCAGTGTAATAATACTGCCTGATACCCCCTGCCTCATATATCAGTGTAATAATACTGCCTGATATCCCCTGCCTCATATATCAGTGTAATAATACTGCCTGCTACCCCCTGTCTCATATAATAGTGTAATAATACTGCCTGATATCCCCTGCCTCATATAGCAGTGTAATAATACTGCCTGACACCCCCTGCCTCATATATCAGTGTAATAATACTGCCTGACACCACCTGCCTCATATAGCAGTGTAATACTGCCTGACACCCCCTGCCTCATATAGCAGTGTAATAATACTGCCTGATACCCCCTGCCTCATATAGCAGTGTAATAATACTGCCTGACACCCCCTGCCTCATATATCAGTGTAATAATACTGCCTGACACCACCTGCCTCATATAGCAGTGTAATACTGCCTGACACCCCCTGCCTCATATAGCAGTGTAATAATACTGCCTGACACCCCCTGCCTCATATAGCAGTGTAATAATACTGCCTGACACCCCTGCCTCATATAGCAGTGTAATAATACTGCCTGACACCCCCTGCCTCATATAGCAGTGTAATAATACTGCCTGACACCCCCTGCCTCATATAGCAGTGTAATAATACTGCCTGACACCCCCTGCCTCATATAGCAGTGTAATAATGCTGCCTGATACCCCCTGCCTCATATATCAGTGTAATAATACTGCCTGACACCACCTGCCTCATATAGCAGTGTAATAATGCTGCCTGATACGGTATCAGGCAGTATCATTACACTGATATATGAGGCAGGGGGTATCAGTGATACCCCCTGCCTCATATATCAGTGTAATAATACTGCCTGATACCCCCTGCCTCATATAGCAGTGTAATAATACTGCCTGATATCCCCTGCCTCATATATCAGTGTAATAATACTGCCTGATATCCCCTGCCTCATATATCAGTGTAATAATACTGCCTGATACCCCCTGCCTCATATATCAGTGTAATAATACTGCCTGATACCCACCTGCCTCATATAGCAGTGTAATAATACTGCCTGATACCCCCTGCCTCATATAGCAGTGTAATAATACTGCCTGACACCCCCTGCCTCATATAGCAGTGTAATAATACTGCCTGCTACCCCCTGCCTCATATAATAGTGTAATAATACTGCCTGATACCCCCTGCCTCATATAGCAGTGTAATAATACTGCCTGATACCCCCTGCCTCATATATCAGTGTAATAATACTGCCTGATATCCCCTGCCTCATATATCAGTGTAATAATACTGCCTGCTACCCCGTCTCATATAATAGTGTAATAATACTGCCTGATATCCCCTGCCTCATATAGCAGTGTAATAATACTGCCTGACACCCCCTGCCTCATATATCAGTGTAATAATACTGCCTGACACCACCTGCCTCATATAGCAGTGTAATACTGCCTGACACCCCCTGCCTCATATAGCAGTGTAATAATACTGCCTGATACCCCCTGCCTCATATAGCAGTGTAATAATACTGCCTGACACCCCCTGCCTCATATATCAGTGTAATAATACTGCCTGACACCACCTGCCTCATATAGCAGTGTAATACTGCCTGACACCCCCTGCCTCATATAGCAGTGTAATAATACTGCCTGACACCCCTGCCTCATATAGCAGTGTAATAATACTGCCTGACACCCCCTGCCTCATATAGCAGTGTAATAATACTGCCTGACACCCCCTGCCTCATATAGCAGTGTAATAATGCTGCCTGATACCCCCTGCCTCATATATCAGTGTAATAATACTGCCTGACACCACCTGCCTCATATAGCAGTGTAATAATGCTGCCTGATACGGTATCAGGCAGTATCATTACACTGATATATGAGGCAGGGGGTATCAGTGATACCCCCTGCCTCATATATCAGTGTAATAATACTGCCTGATACCCCCTGCCTCATATAGCAGTGTAATAATACTGCCTGATATCCCCTGCCTCATATATCAGTGTAATAATACTGCCTGATATCCCCTGCCTCATATATCAGTGTAATAATACTGCCTGATACCCCCTGCCTCATATATCAGTGTAATAATACTGCCTGATACCCACCTGCCTCATATAGCAGTGTAATAATACTGCCTGATACCCCCTGCCTCATATAGCAGTGTAATAATACTGCCTGCTACCCCTGCCTCATATAATAGTGTAATAATACTGCCTGATACCCCCTGCCTCATATAGCAGTGTAATAATACTGCCTGATACCCCCTGCCTCATATATCAGTGTAATAATACTGCCTGATATCCCCTGCCTCATATATCAGTGTAATAATACTGCCTGCTACCCCCTGTCTCATATAATAGTGTAATAATACTGCCTGATATCCCCTGCCTCATATAGCAGTGTAATAATACTGCCTGACACCCCCTGCCTCATATATCAGTGTAATAATACTGCCTGACACCCCCTGCCTCATATATCAGTGTAATAATACTGCCTGACACCACCTGCCTCATATAGCAGTGTAATACTGCCTGACACCCCCTGCCTCATATAGCAGTGTAATAATACTGCCTGATATCCCCTGCCTCATATATCAGTGTAATAATACTGCCTGATATCCCCCTGCCTCATATAGCAGTGTAATAATACTGCCTGCTACCCCCTGCCTCATATAATAGTGTAATAATACTGCCTGATATCCCCTGCCTCATATAGCAGTGTAATAATACTGCCTGACACCACCTGCCTCATATAGCAGTGTAATAATACTGCCTGACACCCCCTGCCTCATATAGCAGTGTAATAATGCTGCCTGATACCCCCTGCCTCATATAGCAGTGTAATACTGCCTGACACCCCCTGCCTCATATAGCAGTGTAATAATACTGCCTGATACCCCCTGCCTCATATAGCAGTGTAATAATACTGCCTGACACCCCCTGCCTCATATAGCAGTGTAATAATACTGCCTGCTACCCCCTGCCTCATATAATAGTGTAATAATACTGCCTGATACCCCCTGCCTCATATAGCAGTGTAATAATACTGCCTGATACCCCCTGCCTCATATATCAGTGTAATAATACTGCCTGATATCCCCTGCCTCATATATCAGTGTAATAATACTGCCTGCTACCCCGTCTCATATAATAGTGTAATAATACTGCCTGATATCCCCTGCCTCATATAGCAGTGTAATAATACTGCCTGACACCCCCTGCCTCATATATCAGTGTAATAATACTGCCTGACACCACCTGCCTCATATAGCAGTGTAATACTGCCTGACACCCCCTGCCTCATATAGCAGTGTAATAATACTGCCTGATACCCCCTGCCTCATATAGCAGTGTAATAATACTGCCTGACACCCCCTGCCTCATATATCAGTGTAATAATACTGCCTGACACCACCTGCCTCATATAGCAGTGTAATACTGCCTGACACCCCCTGCCTCATATAGCAGTGTAATAATACTGCCTGACACCCCCTGCCTCATATAGCAGTGTAATAATACTGCCTGACACCCCTGCCTCATATAGCAGTGTAATAATACTGCCTGACACCCCCTGCCTCATATAGCAGTGTAATAATACTGCCTGACACCCCCTGCCTCATATAGCAGTGTAATAATACTGCCTGACACCCCCTGCCTCATATAGCAGTGTAATAATGCTGCCTGATACCCCCTGCCTCATATATCAGTGTAATAATACTGCCTGACACCACCTGCCTCATATAGCAGTGTAATAATGCTGCCTGATACGGTATCAGGCAGTATCATTACACTGATATATGAGGCAGGGGGTATCAGTGATACCCCCTGCCTCATATATCAGTGTAATAATACTGCCTGATACCCCCTGCCTCATATAGCAGTGTAATAATACTGCCTGATATCCCCTGCCTCATATATCAGTGTAATAATACTGCCTGATATCCCCTGCCTCATATATCAGTGTAATAATACTGCCTGATACCCCCTGCCTCATATATCAGTGTAATAATACTGCCTGATACCCACCTGCCTCATATAGCAGTGTAATAATACTGCCTGATACCCCCTGCCTCATATAGCAGTGTAATAATACTGCCTGACACCCCCTGCCTCATATAGCAGTGTAATAATACTGCCTGCTACCCCCTGCCTCATATAATAGTGTAATAATACTGCCTGATACCCCCTGCCTCATATAGCAGTGTAATAATACTGCCTGATACCCCCTGCCTCATATATCAGTGTAATAATACTGCCTGATATCCCCTGCCTCATATATCAGTGTAATAATACTGCCTGCTACCCCCTGTCTCATATAATAGTGTAATAATACTGCCTGATATCCCCTGCCTCATATAGCAGTGTAATAATACTGCCTGACACCCCCTGCCTCATATATCAGTGTAATAATACTGCCTGACACCCCCTGCCTCATATATCAGTGTAATAATACTGCCTGATATCCCCTGCCTCATATATCAGTGTAATAATACTGCCTGCTACCCCCTGTCTCATATAATAGTGTAATAATACTGCCTGATATCCCCTGCCTCATATAGCAGTGTAATAATACTGCCTGACACCCCCTGCCTCATATATCAGTGTAATAATACTGCCTGACACCACCTGCCTCATATAGCAGTGTAATACTGCCTGACACCCCCTGCCTCATATAGCAGTGTAATAATACTGCCTGATATCCCCTGCCTCATATAGCAGTGTAATAATACTGCCTGATATCCCCCTGCCTCATATAGCAGTGTAATAATACTGCCTGATACCCCCCTGCCTCATATAGCAGTGTAATAATACTGCCTGCTACCCCCTGCCTCATATAATAGTGTAATAATACTGCCTGATATCCCCTGCCTCATACATCAGTGTAATAATACTGCCTGACACCACCTGCCTCATATAGCAGTGTAATAATACTGCCTGACACCCCCTGCCTCATATAGCAGTGTAATAATGCTGCCTGATACCCCCTGCCTCATATAGCAGTGTAATAAGGCTGTGGCTGTAACACTATTCTCTTATGATACGCAGTGCCTCTCCTCAGCAGAAGTTCCGCCACTACCACATGTGACGGCGATTATCAGTGTGGTGAGACCTGTCTCCCTACCGCGGATCCGGATCGCTCAGTGACAGCCGGCAGGTCAGGAATGCAGACTGCAGCCGCACATCCCGGACAATATAATTAAATGCCTTCTGTCTCTTTAAATGTTCCCTTAGGACACGGAGAGGCGTTTCCAGACAGTGACGTCACTACTCCGTCTGGAAAATAACAGACAGCGGTTCCGACCAATGAAAAGTAAAACCGGTAAACGGGCAGACCCAGACGGTACACCTGACCAATCAGCACTGGTCGGGCGTGGCCAATGGTCATTTGCCTGGATAAATACACGTGGTTGGCTGGGGCGGCCGGACAGTGGAAAAGTCGGCGGGGGGTGACCCGGCTGTGACCTCTGCGTCCTGTCAATCATCTGTAACTCCTTGTGTGCCGGGATAGCAGCAGCTGTGTGAGCGGACACTGGCTGTGTGCATGGTGGTGCCAGGTCACAGCAGTTACCTCCAGCTGTGGGACTGGACGCTCACTTTTAACCCCTTCAAGAGTCAGCTCTTAAAGACACAGTGTCACTATAAATCCTCTACTGTTTTTTCTTTTAAAAATTTGCAACCAAAATCCCCTGTATAACGCGGAACCTGTGCCGTGAGCCGGTGACCTTCATTGGGAGCCATGGCTGTTACTTTAAGACATTGAAAAGTTTTCATTCTTCTAGAAGTTGGCTTTGGTTTTTTTCCTTCTTAAAGGGGCACTCCAGTGTTTTTTTTCCCTCTGGGTCACATGACATTTGTGACTGGACAGATGTCTGTTAAATTTTATCAGTGTAAGTCCATGAGACCAGAGCAAGACGGGAGCGCCTCCTCCTGGGCCCCATACACTTGCACACAACACAAATGAAGTCACGTGACGGCGGAGCGCCGCTGAAACCGGCAGAGGACGGCGACTCTTCATTACTCTCTGTGTACACCTTACTGTTTGCTAATAGAGGGGAATATTTAATGCCCCTTTAATATTTTAGGCCATTTTGCCAGAACATATAATGGGGAATGCTGACTTTCTTTTTTCTTTCATCAGTTTTAATAAAATCACCATTTTATCTGCTGCAGTTCTCTGAGTGCTGAGCCCTGTATAACCCCGCCCATGACGCTGATTGGCAGCTTTCTGTGTTCACTGTGCATAGGCAGAAAGCTTCCAATCAGTGGTTATGCTCATGAATATGGAGGACTACATGGCATCAGGTTTACTAGTCCTGTAGTGATATTCTCCTGCTGTGATTTTATCAAAACTACAGCAAGTAGCCCAGTGAGTGACACATCACTGGAATCAGGGTCTCTGCCTTTACATTATGCAGCTCACAGATTCAGTGGCAAAAATCTGGTGACAGAATCCCTTTAAGGATTGGAATCTAACTACAGGAGAATTTCAGGCCTCCACACTTCTTCAGGATCAGTTAGTCCTTAATCGGTTCTGGAATCTAGATGGACGGGCTATCTGCTATATCTGTCATATCAATCAAACACATCATAGTTTGAGACTAGAAGAATCTGCCTGGAAACCTTCAACAAGCAGGTAGGTAGCTGTTGTATTATTCTAAGTATATCCACACAGTCTGATTCATACTGAACATATAATCAGTGCCTTGCGAAAGTATTCGGCTCCCTGGAACTTTTCAACCTTTTCCCACATATCATGCTTCAAACATAAAGATACCAAATGTAAATTTTTGGAGAAGAATCAACAACAAGTGGAACACAATTGTGAAGTTGAACGAAATTTATTGGTTATTTTACATTTTTGTGGAAATTCAAAAACTGAAAAGTGGGGCGTGCAATATTATTCGGCCCCTTTAACTTAATACTTTGTTGCAACAACTTTTGCTGCGATTATAGCTGCAAGTCCCTTGGGGTATGCCTCTATCAGTTTTGTACATCGAGAGACTGAAATTCTTCAGACTCAAATAGGTTTTCTTCAAGAATGGTCCTGTATTTGGCTCCATCCATCTTCCCATCAATTTTAACCATCTTCCCTGTCCCTGCTGAAGAAAAGCAGGCCCAAACCATGATGCTGCCACCACCATGTTTGACAGTGGGGATGGTGTGTTCAGGGTGATGAGCTGTGTTGCCTTTACGCCAAACATATCGTTTGGCATTGTTGCCAAAAAGTTCGATTTTGGTTTCATCTGACCCGAGCACCTTCTTCCACATGTTTGGTGTGTCTCCCAGGTGGCTTTAAACGACACTTTTTATGGACATATTGAGAAATGGCTTTCTTCTTGCCACTCTTCCATAAAGGCCAGATTTGTGCAGTGTACGACTGATTGTTGTCCTATGGACAGACTGTCCCACCTCAGCTGTAGATCTCTGCAGTTCATCCAGAGTGATCATGGGCCTCTTGGCTGCAAGTTTAGAGGGACGGCCGGGTCTTGGTAGATTTGCAGTGGTATGATACTGAGTCGCCCACCAGGGCCATGGGGTACTCGGTCCCGGGTCCAGTACTTAAAGGGGATGTTACGGTGGCTGCGACCTGGTCCATGGCCCTGGGCGCCCAAATAAAGGGGAAAGGGGTTTTGAATAAAGTTTGTGTTCGTGATGCCACCTGTGGTATTCGGTCAGTGGGGACCGACACTGCTTAAAGGGGTCCTCTGGGGTGATGTTATGGCAGCTAGATGGTGTAACTTCCCACAGGTGAAGTATATCCCCAGGGCTCCCGGTTTGTAGGTGAAGATGGTGCGTGGTGCAGTAAAGAACGGAGGACACAGGTTTGCAGTCTCTTTACCTGGTTTACTGAAGACTTCAGGCAGCCACAGTCCAGAGCACCAGATCACTGGTACAGGCAGGGTCTGGCTGGCTTGGAAGCGAATTCAGAGTCTCCTTTACCAGGTAGAGTTAGAAGCCTTCCTATTAGCACGGTGATGTTGTTGTCCCTTACTGCCTATGGCTTCTGGTAAGGTCCTCACAATTCTCTCTGTCCTCTATGAAGGTTAGGACACTAACCCGTATGACAGGGGGCTCGAGCCTTTTTACAGGATCTCTATCACGACCCGTGCTCTAGGTGCCACTGTGTCTCCTGGTTATTAGGGCGGACAGGTTATTTGTAATCAGCTGTCCTGCCGGTTTCTGCAATGCCTCTTAGAGTCCGACACAGCCTTGGTATTCCGGCCGCCGGAATCTGCGCTCGGTCAGGGAGGTAGCCCAAGCGCTGCTATGCTCCCCTGGTGTCTCTCTCCTGTGCTTCGTTCTCCTGCACGCTCACTGAACACTGTTCTTCTTTCTCAATTCTCTTTCCCCAGGAGCTGCAGCAACTCTGGCTGCACAGCCCCTTACACGTCTCTCTGCCTCAGACTGCTCCAGTCTGCTGTCTGGCACCAACTGTCTCACTTTCCCTCCAAGCCAGAATCTATATTCAGGAACTTCCTGTTAATCCGGGTTCAGAGCTCCCCCTTCTGGCCTGGAGTGTGAACATGTTGTGTGCATTGTGATTACCGGATAAAAGGAATCCTTCATTGCTTCCAAGCGTGACATCACCCTCCCCGTGAGGAAAGCAATGCCATTGTAGCAACCAGGACCCTGGGGCGTCACAATACTCCTTCCATTTCAATATGATCGCTTGCACAGTGCTCCTTGGGATGTTTAAAGTTTTGGAAATCATTTTGTATCCAAATCCAGCTTTATCCTTCTTCACAACAGTATCACGGACCGGCCTGTTGTGTTCCTTGGTCTTCATGATGCTCTCTGTGCTTCAAACAGAACCCTGAGACTATCACAGAGCAGGTGCATTTATACGGAGACTTGATTATACACAGGTGGATTATATTTATCATCATTAGGCATTTAGGACAACATTGGATCATTCAGAGATCCACAATGAACTTCTGGAGTGAGTTTGCCGCACTGAAAGGAAAGGGGCCGAATAATATTGCACGCCCCACTTTTCAGTTTTTGAATTTCCACAAAAATTTAAAATAACCAATAAATTTCGCTCAGCTTCACAATTGTGTTCCACTTGTTGATTCTTCACCAAAAATTTACATTTGGTAGCTTTATGTTTGAAGCATGATATGTGGGAAAAGGTTGAAAAGTTCCAGGGAGCCGAATACTTTCGCAAGGCACTGTATGTCTTCAATGTGCTACATAGAGACGCATAATTATGACAGATCCATTAATAACAACTTGCTGATGGTTTCCAGAGAGAATGGTGGTGCAAATAGTAAGTGAACATTTGACACCAAAGGGCTGCGGTAGCTATAAAGATACACCATGTTTTACTTACCACCCGCGGGTCCATCGCCGGCTCTGTGAGCTTAGCGGCTCGTGCCGTCTACTCAGGCAGAACTGCTAAGCTAAGTGATTGGCTGCAGCGCTGTTGACGTGACGTCAGCGGTGCAGCCAAATACCAGGGCAGCGGTGGAGAGTGTCAGTGCTGGACATGTGGAGGGTGAGTAATACTTGGTTTGATTATTTTTTAGAGCTGCCACCGATTATGAGAAGACGTTTTCTGAAAGGGGATAAGCACTTGAAATATTTTTTTGTTTTTATAAATAAAGCTAATTAAGATGTATTGTTCAGTAAATATGGTTACTCACAGATGGTGTTACCCTAGAGGCACTGTATAATTATTTAAAAATCACAGAGACCGCCTTAAATTGTTGTATCCACCAAAAGTATATGTCATCTTAAAGGTGCTACAGACCCCCTTAAATTTATTACTGAAAAAGATGCCTCTATGATGTGAAGTTATTCACCTGTAGTGGATCCACCGTCAGGGGTTGACTTTTCCTCCCTCTGCCAGTGCTCTATTCCTTGGTGCCTCAGGTTACTATGGCAACCCGATGCATAACTGTCATCAAGCTCCCAGGCCTTATAATCTGGCTTAGGCGGTGGAATCAAATTTATGCGCACACCACTATTGTGGAGTGATTGTTTCTGGATTCCTGGAACTCTGTGACAAACACAGCTCTGCCACATTGCCTGCTAACCCTGCTATAGTGCTGGTTAGTTTTGCTTTGGACTTTGTTTCTAACATAGCTTTGTGATATGACTGGGTAATTCTGCTTAGCTTCTTGTCATTGAACTTTGTCGCCGAGTCAATCCAGCCATACTGCTACCAGCTGTGTATCGGACTCTGTGACAAACGTAGCTCTGCAATATCATATATCATTGTGCAGCTCAGCTTTGATTTACTCCTTTTTTATTGCTGAGTCTCCTCTGCTTCCTTGTGAATTATAAGGGACATTTTGGACCCCTATGCTCCAGGGGCCACGTGTGTTTGCAACACCTGTATCTATTATAATTACGCCCTGTATCTTACCCTCCCTGCTGCACAAATGCCATCAGTCCGTGCTGCATAAAAAGTGCTCGTATGGACCAAATGCTTCGGGAGTCCTCCTCCCCAGCAGAGCGTCCACCCGGATATTCTTGTTGCCTTGCCGAAGTCATCACCTAGTCTGGGCCTAAGAAACCAGAGAGAACCTTTTGTGCAAAATATCCCCCATTACTTGCTTTTTCTGGGTCAGTAATTTTGAGGGACCATTACTGTGTGCAGGTTTAGGTTTAATATGACGTCATATATTAAAAAACTGAATGTAACATAATGGGTGCAGAGGGTGCTGGTGCAACCTGGGCATGGAGTCTAGAGGGGGGCTAAAAAGATCCCATTGGACCATATAAGAAAACTAGTGGGGCCCCTCTGTAAGATTCAGCATTGGGGTCTTTGGACTTTAAGGTACGCCACTGCCAGTGATGGGTGGACAGCGGCCATTTTATTGTAGCCCATAGACACGACCTTCTGCTGCACTGTGACCCCGCAGGACAGCGCAGTGGAGGTCGCCTTGTGATTGCAGCTCCTGCAGGCCGCAGCTCCTTTTATTCGCCTGGAGAAGGCATCGCTGTGGGTTTTTTCCTTTCTTTTTTGGAGAGCAATCGCTCGGCTCCTCACAGCACATGTTTGTGCGTCCCCCCCACCGCCAGGATTCCCGCCCACGCTGTTGTCTTCGCTTTTAATACCAGCTGACAACCCGAACTACTAAACAAAAGTACAAGTTGTACATTTCTTCTCTGAATAATTTTTTTTAAGAAGTAAAAATAAAAGCTGGCAATTATGAGTCTGGAGCACAAAGGAGCGCGCGGCGTCGGCTCTGTTGTGTGCGGTCGCCCCGATCCCATTGTGGGGTGTATTGTAGACATTCCTTCCCCTATAAATGGAGGTGAGCACTAAGGGGGAGGAGCAGGGCTCATTGACATCTCATTTACATATTCTATAACTTAAAGGGCTATGCCCACAATATAATCACATCCTCCATCCTATTAGGGGAGGCCTGTGCTAGGGATCCAGAGCCCCATTTTTGGGAGTGATGTGAGTCCCAGCATTCAGACCTCCAGAGATCAGTAAGATCCCTTTAAAAAGGTACAGACCGAATTACGCCAATCAATTACTACTGCCATATGGGTTTTATCAGAGTCAGAATCTTTTATTCAGTCAGAATCTTCTCTTTTGTACCTTCCATCTTTGTGAGGCCGACAGCAAAAATATATATTTACACCGTGAATTCTATATATTTCTTCCTGTCCATGCCTCCCTGTGTGAATGTGAGCTTTGGCGCCCCCACGTTTCTCTTTACAGTATCACAGCCATGGCGGACGGCTATGGAAAAGACGTGATGCTGCCTCGCTGTAATTCTGCCCTAGTCTCAAGATCTCTGCTGTGCTGTACTGATCTAATATTCTGCACAGCTGAGGAACTGTTACAGTTGCATCCATTGGAAACAATCCTCTGTGAACTAAACAGACTGATAGATGGTACCTGCACTGATACATTGTAACAAAATATCAGATCAGATGAGACATTTGTGCTACTGACGTGTAGGCCAAACAGCGAGCTGAACGAAGAGGGCATAGGTGATCTGTGACTTCACCTATTGTGCACGGATGAATGCTGTGTTATCTACAGTGTATAGTGGCAATATCTGTCATTGTTCAAAGAGGGGAGGAGGAGGTGAGCTGTGACAACCTGTTGTGAATGGTGGATCCTGTGTTATCTACTGTATATAGAGGTGTTATCAGTCATTGTACAGGAGGAGGTGAGCTGTGACATCACCTATTGTGAATGATGGGTCCTGGGTTATCTACTGTATATAGAGGTGTCATCAGTAATTGTACAGGAGGGGGAGGTGAGCTGTGACATCACCTATTGTGAATGATGGGTCCTGGGTTATCTACTGTATATAGAGGTGTTATCAGTCATTGCACAGGAGGAGGAGGTTAGCTGTGACATCACCTATTGTGAATGGTGGATCCTGTGTTATCTACTGTACATAGTGGTGTTATTAGTAATTGTGCAGGAGGGGGGGAGGTGAGCTGTGACATCACCTATTGTGAATGGTGGATCCTGTGTTATCTACTGTATATAGAGGTGTTAACAGTAATTGTACAGGAGGGGGAGGTGAGCTGTGACATCACCTATTGTGAATGGTGGAGCCTGTGTTATCTACTGTATATAGAGGTGTTATCAGTCATTGTACAGGAGGCGGAGGTGAGCTGTGACATCACCTATTGTGAATGGTGGATCCTGTGTTATCTACTGTATATAGAGGTGTTATCAGCCATTGTACAGGATGGGGAGGAGGTGAGCTGTGCCATCACCTATTGTGAATTGTGGATCCTGTGTTATCTACTGTGTATAGAGGTGTTATCAGTAATTGTGCAGGAGGAGGCGGAGGTGAGCTGTGACCACCATCTATTGTGGATGGTGGATCCTGTGTTATCTACTGTATATAGAGGTGTTATCAGTAATTGTACAGGAGGCGAAGGTGAGCTGTGACCATCATCTATTGTGAATAGTGGATCCTGTGTTATGTACTGTATATGGAGGTGTTATCGGTAATTGTACAGGAGGCGGAGGTGAGCTGTGACATCACCTATTGTGAATGGTGGATCCTGTGTTATCTACTGTATATAGAGGTGCTATCAGTAATTGTACAGGAGGCGGAGGTGAGCTGTGACATCACCTATTGTGAATGGTGGATCCTGTGTTATCTATGATATATAGAGGAGTTATCAGTCATTGTACAGGAGGGCGAGGAGGTGATCTGTGATATCAACTGATTGTAAATGGTGCATCCTGTGTTATCTACTCTATATAGAGGTGTTATCTGTCATTGTGCAGGAGGAGGCGGAGGTGAGCTGTGACCATCTATTGTGAATGGTGGATTTTGTGTTATCTATGGTGTATAGTGGTATTATTTTTCATTGTACAGGAGGAGGAGGTGAGCTGTGACATCAACTGATTATATACTCTGGTTTGATGGTGTGGAGTGAATGTACGGAGAGGAAGGAAGTATGCTGGGACCTATTGTGAATGGTGGATCCTGTGTTATCTACTGTATATACAGGTGTTACCTTTCATTATAATCATCAGTGCTCAGGCCAAAGGTAATCTGAATATTTATAAAATCCTTCACTATCGATGGGAAAAGTACAGGAGACATTACATTCAGTTTGTGTTACCAGGAGAATTTTGCTCCTTAGCAACAAAAGTTTTTTTTCTTAAATACGTCTGGTAAGTGAAACCTCTCACAAAAGATGTTCTAAAAATTCTGCACTGAGAAATACACCACACAGTACCACTTCTCTTATTCTGTATACAGTGGGGGAAATAAGTATTTGATCCCTTGCTGATTTTGTAAGCTTGCCCGCTGACATGAATAGTCTAGAATTTTAAGGGTAGGTTAATTTTAACATTGAGAGATAGAATATCAAAAATAAAATCCAGAAAATCACATTGTATAAATTATATAAATTTATTTGCATTTTGCAGTGAGAAATAAGTATTTGATCCCTCTGGCAAACAAGAGTTAATACTAGGTGGCAAAACCCTTGTTGGCAAGCACAGCAGTCAGACTTTTTTTGTAGTTGATGATGAGGGTAGTTGATGATGAGGTTTGCACACATGTCAGGAGGAATTTTGGTCCTCTCCTCTTTGCAGATGATCTCTAAATCATTAAGATTTTGAGGCTGTCGCTTGGCAACTCGGAGCTTCAACTCCCTCCATAAGTGTTCTATGGGATTAAGGTCTGGAGACTGGCTAGGCCACTCCATGACCTTAATGTGCTTCTTTTTGAGCCACTCCTTTGTTGCCTTGGCTGTATGTTTTGGGTCATTGTCTTGCTAGAAGACCCAGCCATGACCCATATTTAATGTCCTGGTGGAGGTAAGGAGGTAGTCACTCAGGATTTTATGGTACATGTCTCTATCCATTCTCTCATTGATGCGGTAAAGTAGTCCTGTGCCCTTAGCAGAGAAACAACCCCAATACATAATGTTTCCACCTCAATGCTTGACAGTGGGGATGGTGTTCTTTGGGTCATAGGCAGCATTTCTCTTCCTCTAAACACGGTGAGTTGAGTTAATGCCAAAAACCTCAATTTTTGTCTCATCTGACCACATCACCTTCTCCAAATCACTCACAGAATCATCCAGGTGTTCACTGGCAAACTTCAGATGGGCCTGCACATGTGCCTTCTTGAGCAGGGGGACCTTGCGGGCACTGCAGGACTTTAAGCCTTTACGGCGTAATGTGTTACCTATGGTTTTCTTGGTGACTGTGGTCCCAGCTGCCTTGAGATAATTAACAAGTTCCCATCGTGTAGATTTAGGCTGATCTCCCACCTTCCTCATGATCAAGGAAAACCCATGAGGTGAGATTCAGCATGGTGCCCCAGATCAGTGTCGATTGACAGTCATTTTGTATTTCTTCCGTTCTCTTACTATTACACCAACAGTTGTCTTCTTCTCACCCAGCATCTTATTTATGGTTTTGTAGCCAATTCCAGCTTTGTGCAGGTCTATGATCTTGTCCCTGACATCCTTATAAAGCTCTTTGGTCTTGCCCATGTTGTAGAGGTTAGAGTCTGACTGATTAATTGAGTCTGTGGACAGGAGTCTTTTATAAAGGTGACTATGTAAGACAGCTGTCTTTAATGCAGGTAACGAGTTGATTAGGAGCATCTAACTGGTCTGTAGGAGCCAGTACTCTTAATGGTTGGTAGGGGATCAAATACTTATTGCACACTTCAAAATGCAAATACATTTATATAATTTATACAATGTGATTTTCAAGACTTTATTTTTGATATTCTATCTCTCAATGCTAAAATGAACCTACCCTTAAAATTATAGATTGTTCATGTCTTTGTCAGTGGGCAAACTTACAAGATCAGCAAGGGATCAAATACTTATTTCCCAAACTGTATGTTCACAGCACAGTACCACTTCTCCTATTCTGTATATAGGGACACTGCACAGTACCACTTCTCCTATTCTGTATATAAAGGCACTGCACAGTACCACTTCTCTTATTCTGTATATATGTACACTGCACAGTACCACTTCTCTTATTCTGTATATAAAGACACTGCACAGTACCACTTCTCTTATTCTGTATATATGGACACCGCACAGTACCACTTCTCTTATTCTGTATATATGGACACCGCACAGTACCACTTCTCCTATTCTGTATATAGGGACACTGCACAGTACCACTTCTCTTATTTTGTATATAAAGACACTGCACAGTACCACTTCTCTTATTCTATATATATGGACACTGCACAGTACCACCTCTCTTATTCTGTATATATGGACACTGCGCAGCACCACTTCTCTTATTCTATATATATGGACACTGCACAGTACCACTTCTCTTATTCTGTATATATGGACACTGCACAGTACCACTTCTCTTATTCTATATATATGGACACTGCACAGTACCACTTCTCTTATCCTGTATATATGGACAATGCACAGTACCACTTCTCTTATTCTGTATATATGGACACCGCACAGTACCACTTCTCTTATTCTGTATATATGGACACTGCACAGTACCACTTCTCTTATTCTTTATCTATGGTCACTGCACAGTACCACTTCTCCTATTCTGTATATAAAGACACTGCACAGTACCACTTCTCTTATTCTATATATATGGACACTGCGCAGCACTTCTCTTATTCTGTATATATGGACACAGCACAGTACTACTTTTCTTATTCTGTATATATGGACACTGCACAGTACCACTTCTCTAATTCTGTATATATGGACACTGCACAGTACCATTTTCCTTTTCTGTATATATGAACACTGCACAGTACCACGTCTCTTATTCTGTATATATGGACACTGCACAGTACCACTTCTCTTAGTCTGTATATATGGACACTGCACAGTACCACTTCTCTTATTCTGTATATATGGACACTGCACAGTACCACTTCTCTTATTCTGTATATATGGACACAGCACAGTACCACTTCTCCTATTCTGTATATATGGACACTGCACAGTACCACTTCTCTTATCCTGTGTATATGGAAACTGCACAGTACTACTTCTCTTATTCTGTATATGGACACTGCACAGTACCACTTCTCTTATTCTGTATATATGGACACTGCACAGTACCACTTCTCTTATTCTGTATATATGGACACTGCACAGTACCACTTCTCTTATTCTGTATATATGGACACTGCACAGTATCACTTCTCTTATTCTGTATATATGGACACTGCACAGTACCACTTCTCTTATTCTGTATATATGGACACTGCACAGTACCACTTCTCTTATTCTGTATATATGGACACTGCACAGTACCACTTCTCTTATTCTGTATATATGGACACTGCGGAGTACCACTTCTCTTATTCTGTATATATTGACACTGCACAGTACCACTTCTCTTATTCTGTATATATTGACACTGCACAGTACCACTTCTCTTATTCTGTATATATGGACACTGCACAGTACCACTTCTCTTATTCTGTATATATGGACACTGCACAGTACCACTTCTCTTATTCTGTATATATGGACACTGCAGAGTGCCACTTCTCTTATTCTGTATATATTGACACTGCACAGTACCACTTCTCTTATTCTGTATATATTGACACTGCACAGTACCACTTCTCTTATTCTGTATATATGGACACTGCACAGTACCACTTCTCTTATTCTGTATATATGGACACTGCACAGTACCACTTCTCTTATTCTGTATATATGGACACTGCACAGTACCACTTCTCTTATTCTGTATATGGACACTGCACAGTACCACTTCTCTTATTCTGTATATATTGACACTGCACAGTACCACTTCTCTTATTCTGTATATATGGACACTGCACAGTACCACTTCTCTTATTCTGTATATATGGACACTGCAGAGTACCACTTCTCTTATTCTGTATATATTGACACTGCACAGTACCACTTCTCTTATTCTGTATATATTGACACTGCACAGTACCACTTCTCTTATTCTGTATATATTGACACTGCACAGTACCACTTCTCTTATTCTGTATATATGGACACTGCACAGTACCACTTCTCTTATTCTGTATATATGGACACTGCACAGTACCACTTCTCTTATTCTGTATATATGGACACTGCACAGTACCACTTCTCTTATTCTGTATATGGACACTGCACAGTACCACTTCTCTTATTCTGTATATATTGACACTGCACAGTACCACTTCTCTAATTCTGTATATATGGACACTGCACAGTACCACTTCTCTTATTCTGTATATATGGACACTGCACAGTACCACTTCTCTTATTCTGTATATGGACACTGCACAGTACCACTTCTCTTATTCTGTATATATGGACACTGCAGAGTACCACTTCTCTTATTCTGTATATATTGACACAGCACAGTACCACTTCTCTTATTCTGTGTATATGGACACTGCACAGTACCATTCTCTTATTCTGTATATATGGACACTGTACAGTACCACTTCTCTTATTATGTATATATAGATACTTCATAGTTCTACTTATTATCCAGACACATTTTTCTTCTCTGTGGATGCTGCGCAGTACGGAGAGTATTTTGTGCACAGTAACATTTCTTCTATCTCCATGCTTGATGCAATTCTCACGAATTCTGTTCTTTAGGAGACTTCCATGCATAGCACAGCTTCTTTATTTGCAACTTTTTCTCTAGTACCCCATTACTGCGGTGATAAGAGGGGCTAGAGTCCATTAATTTTACATTTTCTTTGCCGGTGCTGGTTGGGACATGGAATCATGCACAGAACCATTCTCCACATGATACAAAAGGGGGACTGATTTTTCGGTTGCTGGGAACTGATTTTTCGGTTGCTGGGAAGGCGACAGTCGAATGTCCCCAAATGTTTTACAAATCTGCTCATTGTTTGAAGAGGGCGGACAGAACGGGACTATTTTTAGCCTCCTCGCCCCGATACCAGCTTGCTATTGTGCAGTCTGCCAGGTTTTTGGATCTGGCTGGGCATCTATAAATGTCTGAGCGCAGATTGAGGGAACGGCGGATTATGCTGAGCCGTGCGACAAACGAGAGCAGAATATCCTCCTCTCCAGAATGTGTCTGGGTAATGACCTGCCACACGCGCTTTACTCAGATACTTGACAAACGCTCCCGGCTGTTATAGCAGACAAGTGGGGTCGTCTGAATGCTACAAAGTACGATTGTCATGGCGGGGCTTTAACAAAACTTTAAGGTCTGTTCACACGGAGTTTGTTCTTTTCAGGAGTCTTTGGAGCAGAAACTCGCCAATCAAACCAAAGTTTCTTGAAATAAAAAAGGCCACCTCCCTAGTGTTCGGGTTCGGTTCGGTTCGGTTTGTCGAACAGGGACGTGTTAGACGAACACCGTCGAACCCCATTGAAACCAATGGCAGGCAAACACAAACACATACAAACACATAGAAATCACATAGAAAACACCTTAAAAGGTGTTCAAAAGCTGACAAACTGCTCAAAAGACACAACAAACACATGGAAAAGTCACAACTACATATAGTCATGCGAAAAGAAAAGAGGTGGAGGAGTAAAAGGAGGAGGAGACACAGATATAGGCATGTCATGCCCTTCTAAAATCAAGAAAGGCTGGAGTAAAAATCTAAACTCACTCTACCAACACCCAGACGTCTTGACAAAAAAAATAAAAAAATAAATATCTTTAGGTAGAATGGCGGCGGGTCCATTCAGAATACTTTCCTTAGAAGAAGTAGTGGTACCCCCATTGGGATTTGTGCCAAAAAATGAACCCAATACATTCAGACTAAATCCACCATTTGTCATATCCAAGGGGCAGGTCAGTAAACGACAACATCGACGCGGAACCAAGTACAGTACTATGTACTGTACCTCCTTTGACGAGGCAATCAGGCGGGTAAGTTGGTAAGGGGCACCCTACTGGCCAAAACAGACATTGAGGGGGCGTTCCGGTTACTACCTGTGCCTCCGAATAGTGTCCTCCCATTGGGCTGCTTCTGTGAAGGAGCATACTACATAGATCGCTGTTTGCCCATGGGGTGCTCCATATCCTGCTCACTATTTAAGGCGTTTAGTTGCTTCCTCGAATGTGTCGTCATGGACGTTTGTAAGGCAGCACATATTATCCATTACCTCGACGACTTCTTATGCCTGGGTTCAAAAGATTCGCCACAGTGTGAAAACGCGGTAGTCCACCTGTGAGAAGGAGAGAGTTGGAGGGAGAGTGGACACCCCAGACCCGAGGGGTTAGATTGAGAAAGAAAGAAGGCGGTGTAGCTTGCTTCATGGGTGGGGTACTTGCTGAGTAGCAGAAATTGCTACTAGGCCCAAAAGGATTTCCTGGGCCAGATGCCGTTACAAAATAGTAGTTAGGTAAACAGGCGGTGTAGCTTGCTTCATGGGTGGGGTACGCTGCTGAGTAGCACTAAATTCTACTAGGCCCAAAAGGATTTCCCGGGCTAGATGCCGTTACAAAATAGTAGTTAGGTAAACAGGCGGTGTAGCTTGCTTCATGGGTGAAGTACGCTGCTGAGTAGCACCAAGTTCTACTAGGCCCAAAAGGATTTCCTGGGCCAGATGCCGTTAAAAAATAGTACTTAGGTAAACAGGCGGTGTAGCTTGCTTCATGGGTGGGGTACTGTGCTGAGTAGCACAAAATGCTATTAGGTACAAAACGATTTCCTGGGCTAGATGCAGTTAAAAATTAGTAATTAGATCAACAGGCGGTGTAGCTTGCTTCATGGGTGGGGTACGCTGCTGAGTAGCACTAAATTCTACTAGGCCCAAAAGGATTTCCCGGGCTAGATGCTGTTACAAAATAGTAGTTAGGTAAATAGGCGGTGTTGCTTGCTTCATGGGTGGGGTATGCTGCTGAGTAGCACTAAATTCTACTAGGCCCAAAAGGATTTCCCGGGCTAGATGCTGTTACAAAATAGTAGTTAGGTAAACAGGCGGTGTATCTTGCTTCATGGGTGGGGTACGCTGCTGAGTAGCACCAAATGTCAGGACTCTGAACATTTTTTACCTTTTGTGCATTACTGCTCTTTTCCAAGATGGCGTCTTTGGTCTCATGTGCACTGTGTCTCCTGCTATAAAACTCCACCCCAACCTTCAGTCTGTGCTAGAGTATTCTGCCTTGCATCCAGCGCCTGACCTCTGATTACTCCCTGGCTATACACCTGCTCCTGTTAACCTGTGTGGTGATCCTGCTACTCTGCTCTGAGTTCCTGCTGCATACACAAGTTTCCAGTAATCCTCCTTCATCTGCTGTTCGTGTTTACTTCCATCTGCATTTGCTGGTCATGTAAGCTGTTGCTGCTTTGTAATAACCTGAGACTATTAACCAGGCCTCCCTGGTTGAGCTAAGATATGATTTGAACTGCCTAATAAGCATATCTATCTGTGCCTGGACTAAGACAAGGATTTATTCGTGTCAAGTATCCTCAAGAATAACTGCTTCATAGACTTTCTGCTTGATTGCATTTTCCTCTGAAGCTTCCTATAGACTGCTAAGCTGCATTTATTATTTGCACCAAGTGTTGTGGACTTGAGTTTCTCTATGCACCTGTTTGAATCACCGTGTGATAATATAGACTTTACCACTTATAAAACTGTGTCCTGTAGTTGTCTTGTTCCACGCAAAGAGTCTCCTGAGTTATCCCCTATAATTATTACACCAAATTCTACTAGGCCCAAAAGGATTTCCTGGGCCAGATGCCATTAAAAAATAGTAGTTAGGTAAACAGGCTGTGTAGCTTGCTTCATGGGTGGGGTACGCTGCTGAGTAGCACTAAATTCTACTAGGCCCAAAAGGATTTCCCGGGCTAGATGCTGTTACAAAATAGTAGTTAGGTAAACAGGAGGTGTAGCTTGCTTCATGGGTAGGGTACGCTGCTGAGTAGCACCAAATTCTACTAGGCCCAAAAGGATTTCCTGGACCAGATGCCGTTAAAAATAGTAGTTAGGTAAACAGGCGGTATAGCTTGCTTCATTGGTAGGGTACTGTGCTGATTAGCACAAAATGCTATTAGGTACAAAATGATTTCCTGGGCTAGATGCAGTTAAAAATTAGTAATAAGATCAACAGGCAGTGTAACTTGCTTCATGGGTGGGGTACGCTGCTTAGTAGCACTAAATTCTACTAGGCCCAAAAGGATTTCCTGGGCTAGATGCCATTACAAAATAGTTGTTAGGTAAACAGGCGGTGTTGCCTGCTTCATGGGTGGGGTACGCTGCTGAGTAGCACTAAATTCTACTAGGCCCAAAAGGATTTCCTGGGCTAGATGCCGTTCCAAAATAGTAGTTAGGTAAACAGGTGGTATAGCTTGCTTCATGGGTGGGGTACGCTGCTGAGTAGCACCAAATTCTACTAGGCCCAAAAGGATTTCCTGGGCCAGATGCCGTTAAAAAATAGTAGTTAGGTAAACAGGCGGTGTAGCTTGCTTCATGGGTGGGGCACGCTGCTGAGTAGCACTAAATTCTACTAGGCCCAAAAGGATTTCCTGGGCTAGATGCCGTTAAAAATAGTACTTAGGTAAACAGGCGGTGGGTGGCTGGGCTACTCTGCTGACTAGCAGACACTGAAGCTTTGGAGCAGACCTCTGAATCCCAGACCATAGTATGAGTAAACAACTCTGCAGACGACCCTACCCACCTGGAATTGACGATGGCAACGTCATGTAAAACTCAGCAAGGGGACTAAATAAAAGAGTCTCCATTTTTTTAAAAAATTCGGCCACAGACACCACTTAAGTGGCATCAATTTCGCCAGAGTTTTTTAAAACGATTGGTAAGGTGATTTTCAAAAATCATCAAGCTTTTAGTCTCCCCAAGATGACACAGGGGTAGAAAAGTCCTTGCGAATCCAGGATTTGTTTATCTTGATGAACGTTAGTCTGTCTACATTGTCACTGGACAGCCGCGTGCGCTTATCTGTCAGCACACCACCAGCAGCGCTGAACACACGTTCAGAGAGAACGCTGGCTGCGGGGCACGACAAGATCTCCAAGGCGTGAGTGGCGAGCTCAGGCCATTTTTCAAGATTGGAAGCCCAAAATGAGCAAGGGTCCAGTTCCACAGTCATGGCATCGCTGTTAACTTGGAGATACTCTTGTACCATCCTCTCTAGGCGTTGGCTGTGCGTCAGACTTCTTGTCTCCTGTGGCCTTGCAAAGGATGGTCTAAAAAAATCTTGAAACGATTGGAAAAATTAGCTGTTACCACCAGATACGATGTTACTGTTACGGTTAGAGTGATGACTCGATAGTCCCACGGTTGGCAAGTTAGAACTCAGAGATTGACTACGTGCACCACTTGTGTTTTGTGGAAAAGCAGATGTTAGATTCTGCATTACTTCGGATTCTGACAATCCGAGGGTCATGTTGCAGGTAGTGCAGCAAGAAGGCACTCATGTGTCTTGCGCATCCAGGAGGACCAAGTCCTTGTTGTCTTGGTGGTGGCGAGCTGAGAATCATGCTTCCTTCGTCTGCCCTCTCCCCCCAACCTCGCACAACAGAAATTTGATCAAGGTCTCCCTCATCTGATGAGTCTTCCATGCCCAGCGCCATTTCGTCCTCCACTTCTTCCTCGCCTCCTCCACCTTCCTTAACAGTTTGGCTGTTACCATGTGCCCTCGGTAATCCCTCTCCCCCAGCCTCCAATGCCAGCCGCCTTGGTGCTGCCAACCTTCTTGACCTTGGAGATATGATCCCTTCCGCATACGACTCCTCCTGTTCCTCCTCCTCCTCTTGTTCCACCACCTGACTCCGGACACTGTGTAAGGTGTGCTCCAGCATGTAAATCACCGGAATGGTCATGCTGATAATGGCATCATCAGCACTAAACATCTTCGTTGCTATTTCAAAACTGTGCAGAAGGGTGCATAGGTCCCTGATCTGAGACGACTCCTGCAGCGTGATTTGCCCCACCTCTTGATCTCCTTGGCCTAGGCTATACGTCATAACGTATTGCACCAGGGCTCGTCGGTGCTGCCACAGTCGCTGCAATATGTGCAGAGTTGAATTCCACTGTGTGGGCACATCGCATTTCAGCCGGTGAACTGGCAGGCCCAACGACTTTTGTAGAGATGCAAGTCGTCGAGCTGCGGGATGCGAACGGCAGAAGTGAGCACACAGTGACCGTGCCCTCTGCAGAAGCCGATCTAGTCCGGGATAGTGGGATAAAAATTGCTGGACAACCAGGTTCAAAACGTGAGCAATACAAGGCTCGTGTGTGACATTGCCCCGGCGAAGGGCCGCACCCAGGTTGGCAGCATTGTCGCACACAGCCTTCCCTGGCTGCAGGTTGAGTGGAGACAACCATTGATGGAACTCGGTCTCCAGAGCTGACCACAACTCCTCAGCTGTGTGACTCACATTTACCAGACATTTCAATGTAAACAATGCCTGATGCCATTGAGCCCTGGTGACAGCATAGTGAGGAGGTGTGCAGGATTCCTTCTGCTTAGTTACAACGCGGGTGGCATTACCAGACAAGCTTTGGGTGCAGGTGGAGGACCGAGAGGAGGTTGAGGAGGCAGAAGCAGTGGAGGAACTTCTAGATGCAGAGGATCGACGAGCAACTCGTGGGGACGGCAAGACTTGGACAGCAGCCCTTTCTCCTGGTGTCGCCGTAGTTACCCAGTGCCCTGTCACCGACATGTAACGCCCCTGTCCATGTCTACTTGTCCAAGTGTCTGTGGTGAAATGCACCCTGTCACACACAGAGTTTCTCAAGGAAGCGGTGATGTTGTGTGCAACATGCTGGTGTAGCACAGGCACAGCTTTCATTGAGAAGTAGTGGCGACTGGGCATCTGGTACTAGGGCACTGCGACGGACATAAGGTCTCGAAAATCCTCTGTGTCCACCAGGCGGAAAGGCAGCATTTCTGTAGCCAACAGCTTGCAGATGGAGAAATTCAACCTCTTAGCTTTGTCATGGCTAGGAGGAAATGGTCTTTTACTTGTCCACATCTGAGGGACTGAGGGCTGGCTGCCGTGCTTAGACAAAGTTGAGTAGGGTGTCCCCGGCAAACTGCTGGTCTGTGAGGAAGGTGCAGGCGAAGATGTTATGTTGCCTTGATCAAAATGTGGTGTCGATGTCGGAGAGTGCTCAACACCAGCAGGTGTTTCCACTTGCAAATGTGGTTAGATTAACGTGTGCACAACCAAATCTGGTGCACGGGTAGGTTCCCAAATCGTAATCAATAAACAATACAAAACCCAGCACTCAACTTTGTGGTGAGAAGAAATGAAAGATTTATTGTATCCCAAATCCAAAAAAACGTTTCGGTCACACAAAGGGACCTTCATCAGTAACGTAAATTGGGATAATAGCTAGGATCAAGTGACTGACTATATGACCTGTCCGCAGAATTCTTATCAATATCGTGTTGAATATCCAAAAGAGGAAGAGAGGCTACAGCCTATATGCAGGCTGTCATCGCGGTGTCCACCGCTGGATAGTCCACTTGCAAATGTCCTGACGACCTGCCAATCACACTGGCTGTTGCGGGTAAAGAGATGGAAGGTCTGCATCCAAAACCAAGTGCGACTGCTGTCCCCACAGTCACAGAGGATGAAGAGGACGCGGATGCATTTGATGGGGCAGACGGTGGTTGACCCGGCCCACTAGGCCGCATTGTAGCACAGTGAGCTTCCCACTGCAACTTATGCCTCATATCCATGTGACGGTTCATGCATGAAGTACTCAAGCTAGTGATTTTTTGGCCTCTACTGAGATTTTGTTGACAAATCTTACAGACAACATGAGTTGGGTCATCTGTTGTGAATTTACCTTTTGGCTCCCTCTAGTGGCTACTAGTGTTTTTACTCTGGGTATGTCTATCATCCCTTGTATGCTCACCTGGGTCGTTAGGTCAGGGGTGTTGCTATATTAGCTCCCTGGACCTTCAGTTCTATGCCTGGCAACGTTGATATCAGAGCTAATCTGTAGTGCTCTTGTCTACTGATCCTGGTTCCTGCTTGATTAAGCTAAGTCTGCTTTCTTGCTTTTTTGCTATTGATTTTGTTTGCATTTTTGTCCAGCTTGTACATAATCTGTATCCTGTCCTTGCTGGAAGCTCTAGGGAGGCTGGAGTTCTCCCCCCGGGCCATTAGACGGTTCGGGGGTTCTTGAATCTCCAGTGTGGATTTTTGTTAGGGTTTTCGTTGACCATATAAGTTATCTTACTACATTCTGCTATTAGTGAGTGGGCCTCTCTTTGCTAAACCTAGTTCATCTCTGTGTTTGTCATTTCCTCTTACCTCACCGTTATTATTTGTGGGGGGCTTGTATCCAACTTTTGGGGTCTATTCTCTGGAGGCAAGAGAGGTCTTTGTTTTCCTCTTCTAGGGGTAGTTAGTCCTCCGGCTGGCGCGAGACATCTAGCGACCAACGTAGGCATGTTCCCCGGCTACTTCTAGTGTTGGCATTAGGAGTAGATATATGGTCAACCCAGTTACCACTGCCCTATGAGCTGGATTTTTGTACTTCGCAGACTTGCTGATATCTCTGAGACCCTCGCCATTGGGGTCATAACAGTTTGCCAGGCCAGTATTAAATGTTAAATGCATTGCAGAAGCGGGATTATAAGAAAGAAAGTTCTGAGTTTTTTTTTTTCTCTCTCTCATTTTTTTTTTCTTTTCCCCTTTACATCTGAGTGGCTTGTGATTGCTGCAGACATGAATGTCCAGACCTTGATTACAAGTGTGGGCCAGCTTGCTGCTCGTGTGCAGGGCATACAAGATTATGTTACCAGAAATCCTATGTCAGAACCTAAGATACCGATTCCTGAACTGTTTTCCGGAGACCGATTTAAGTTTAGAAATTTCAGGAATAATTGTAAATTGTTTTTGTCCCTGAGACCCTGTTCCTCTGGAGACTCCGCTCAGCAAGTGAAAATTGTTATTTCTTTTTTACGGGGCGACCCTCAGGATTGGGCTTTCTCGCTGGCGCCAGGAGATCCGGCATTGGCTGATATTGATGCGTTTTTTCTGGCGCTCGGTTTGCTTTATGAGGAACCCAATCTTGAGATTCAGGCAGAAAAAGCCTTGCTGGCTATGTCTCAGGGCCAGGACGAGGCTGAAGTGTATTGCCAAAAATTTCGGAAATGGTCCGTGCTGACCCAGTGGAACGACTGTGCATTGGCTGCAAATTTTAGAAATGGTCTTTCTGAAGCCATTAAGAATGTGATGGTGGGTTTTCCCATTCCCACAGGTCTGAATGATTCTATGGCCCTGGCTATTCAAATCGACCGGCGGTTGCGGGAGCGCAAAACCGCAAATTCCCTCATGGTGTTGTCTGAACAGGCACCTGAATTAATGCAATGTGATAGAATCCTGACTAGAAATGAGCGGAAAATTCATAGACGCCAGAATGGCTTACTACTGTGGTGATTCTACACATGTTATCTCAGCATGCTCTAAACGTCTTACTAAGGTTGTTAGTCCGGTCGTCATTGGTAATTTGCAACCTAAATTTATTCTATCTGTAACTTTGATTTGCTCACTGTCATCGTATCCTGTCATGGCGTTTGTGGACTCAGGTGCGGCCCTGAGCCTTATGGATCTGTCATTTGCCAAGCGCTGCGGATTTGTTCTTGAGCCACTGGAAAATCCTATCCCTCTTAGGGGTATTGATTCTACGCCATTGGCAAAAAATAAACCGCAGTTTTGGACACAGGTTACCATGTGCATGACTCCCGAACATCGGGAGGTAATACGTTTTCTTGTTCTGCATAAAATGCATGATTTGGTTGTTTTGGGTTTGCCATGGTTACAGACCCATAATCCAGTCTTGGACTGGAAGGCTATGTCAGTGTCAGTTGGGGCTGCCATGGAATTCATGGAGATTCCCTGCCCTTGTCTATTGCTTCTTCTACGCCTTCGGAAGTTCCGGCGTATTTGTCTGATTATCAGGATGTCTTCAGCGAGTCTAAGTCCAGTGCACTGCCTCCTCATAGGGAATGTGACTGTGCAATAGATTTGATCCCTGGCAGTAAGTTTCCTAAGGGGAGACTGTTTAATCTGTCGGTACCTGAACATACCGCGATGCGTTCATATATCAAGGAGTCTCTTGAGAAGGGGCATATCCGTCCTTCTTCTTCCCCTCTAGGTGCGGGATTCTTTTTTGTGGCCAAAAAGGATGGATCTTTGAGGCCTTGTATTGACTATCGGCTTTTAAATAAGATCACTGTCAAATTTCAGTATCCTTTGCCGTTGTTGTCAGATTTGTTTGCCCGGATTAAAGGTGCCAAGTGGTTCACCAAGATAGACCTTCGTGGTGCGTACAACCTTGTGCGCATTAGGCAGGGCGATGAATGGAAAACCGCATTCAATACGCCCGAAGGTCATTTTGAGTACTTGGTGATGCCATTTGGGCTCTCTAATGCACCTTCAGTTTTTCAGTCCTTCATGCATGACATTTTCCGGAAGTATCTGGATAAATTTTTGATTGTTTATCTGGATGATATTCTGTTTTTTTCTGATGATTGGGACTCGCATGTGGAGCAGGTCAGGATGGTTTTTGAGATTTTGCGTGAAAATTCTTTGTTTGTAAAAGGCTCAAAGTGTCTCTTTGGTGTACAGAAGGTTCCCTTTTTGGGGTTCATTTTTTCCCCTTCTGCTGTGGAGATGGATCCAGTCAAGGTCCGAGCTATTCATGATTGGACTCAACCTGTTGTGAAATTGGATTTTGGGCTCCCCCGGTGGCCACTGGTGGAATTGAACTTGTGTGCATCATCCCCTCTGTTCACCTGTTCCCATCAGGATGTGGGAGTCGCTATTTAACCTTGCTCCTCTGTCACTTCCATGCCGGTCAACATTGTAATCAGAAGCCTTTCTGTGCATGTTCCTGCTTCTAGACAACTCCCAGCTAAGTCGGACTTTTGTCCTTGTTTGTTTTTTGCATTTTGTTCCAGTTCACAGCTGCAGTTTCGTTTCTGTGTCTGGAAAGCTCTTGTGATCTGAAATTGCCACTCTGATGTTATGAGTTAATACTAGAGTCTTAAAGTAATTTCAGGATGGTATTTTGATAGGGTTTTCAGCTGACCATGAAAGTGCCCTTTCTGTCTTCCTGCTATCTAGTAAGCGGACCTCAATTTTGCTAAACCTATTTTCATACTACGTTTGTCATTTTCATCTAAGATCACCGCCAATATATGTGGGGGCCTCTGTCTGCCTTTCGGGGAAATTTCTCTAGAGGTGAGCCAGGACTGTATTTTCCTCTGCCAGGATTAGTTAGTCCTCCGGCTGGCGCTGAGCGTCTAGGGATAAAACGTAGGCACGCTACCCGGCTACTGTTAGTTGTGCGGCAGGTTTAGTTCATGGTCAGTTTAAGTTTCCATCCTTCCAAGAGCTAGTTCATATGTATGCTGGGCTATGTTCTCTTGCCATTGAGAACCATAACAGTTTGACCGGCCTACAAAGGGTTAAATTAATTGGCAGAGAAAGGAGAGAAAAAAGAAGTCTGCTGAAAATTTTTTTTTTTTTTTTTTTCCTTCAGTTCTGAGTGTGCTTTCAATTGAATCACTTGCAAGTCTGCCTATATTGCAGCCTTCCTCTCTCTCTCTCCTTCTAATCCTGGAATGGCTCTGTGTTCACCTGTTTAAAATGGATATTCAGAGTTTAGCTGCAGGTTTGAATAATCTCACCACGAAAGTTCAAAATTTACAAGATTTTGTTGTTCATGTTCCTATATCTGAACCTAGAATTCCTTTGCCTGAATTTTTCTCGGGGAATAGATCTTGCTTTCAAAATTTCAAAAATAATTGCAAGTTGTTTTTGTCCCTGAAATCTCGCTCTGCTGGAGATCCTGCACAGCAGGTCAGGATTGTGATTTCCTTGCTCCGGGGCGACCCTCAAGATTGGGCTTTTGCATTGGCTCCAGGGGATCCTGCGTTGCTCAATGTGGATGCGTTTTTTCTGGCCTTGGGGTTGCTTTATGAGGAACCTCATTTAGAGCTTCAGGCGGAAAAAGCCTTGATGTCCCTATCTCAGGGGCAAGATGAAGTTGAAATATACTGCCAAAAATTCCGTAAATGGTCTGTGCTTACTCAGTGGAATGAGTGCGCCCTGGCGGCGAATTTCAGAGAGGGTCTCTCTGATGCCATTAAGGATGTTATGGTGGGGTTCCCTGTGCCTGCGGGTCTGAATGAGTCCATGACAATGGCTATCCAGATCGATAGACGTCTGCGGGAGCGCAAACCTGTGCACCATTTGGCGGTGTCTACTGAGAAGACGCCAGAGAATATGCAATGTGATAGAATTCTGTCCAGAAGCGAACGGCAGAATTTTAGACGAAAAAATGGGTTGTGCTTTTATTGTGGTGATTCAACTCATGTTATATCAGCATGCTCTAAGCGCACTAAGAAGCTTGATAAGTCAGTTTCAATTGGCACTTTTCAGTCTAAGTTTATTCTATCTGTGACCCTGATTTGTTCTTTATCATCTATTACCGCGGACGCCTATGTCGACTCTGGCGCCGCTTTGAGTCTTATGGATTGGTCCTTTGCCAAACGCTGTGGGTATGATTTAGAGCCTCTTGAAACTCCTATACCTCTGAAGGGGATTGACTCCACCCCATTGGCTAGTAATAAACCACAATACTGGACACAAGTAACTATGCGAATTAATCCGGATCATCAGGAGATTATTCGCTTTCTTGTGCTGTATAATCTACATGATGTGTTGGTGCTTGGATTGCCATGGCTGCAATCTCATAACCCAGTCCTCGACTGGAAAGCTATGTCTGTGTTAAGCTGGGGATGTAAGGGGATGCATGGGGACGTACCTTTGGTTTCCATTTCATCATCTATTCCCTCTGAGATTCCTGAATTCTTGTCTGACTATCGTGACGTTTTTGAAGAACCTAAGCTTGGTTCATTACCTCCGCACCGGGAGTGCGATTGTGCCATAGATTTGATTCCGGGTAGTAAATACCCTAAGGGTCGTTTATTTAATCTGTCTGTGCCTGAACATGCTGCTATGCGAGAATATATAAAGGAGTCCTTGGAAAAGGGACATATTCGTCCTTCGTCATCTCCCTTAGGAGCCGTTTTTTTCTTTGTGTCTAAGAAAGATGGCTCTTTGAGGCCGTGTATTGATTATCGGCTTTTGAATAAAATCACGGTTATATATCAATATCCGTTGCCACTGCTGACTGATTTGTTTGCTCGCATAAAGGGGGCCAAGTGGTTCTCTAAGATAGATCTCCGTGGGGCGTATAATTTGGTGCGAATTAAGCAGGGGGATGAGTGGAAAACCGCATTTAATACGCCCGAGGGCCACTTTGAGTATTTGGTGATGCCTTTTGGCCTTTCAAATGCCCCTTCAGTCTTTCAGTCCTTTATGCATGACATTTTCCGTGATTATTTGGATAAATTTATGATTGTGTATCTGGATGATATTCTGATTTTTTCGGATGACTGGGACTCTCATGTCCAGCAGGTCAGGAGGGTTTTTCAGGTTTTGCGGTCTAATTCCTTGTGTGTGAAGGGTTCTAAGTGCGTTTTTGGGGTTCAAAAGATTTCCTTCTTGGGATACATTTTTTCCCCCTCTTCCATCGAGATGGATCCTGTCAAGGTTCAGGCTATTTGTGATTGGACGCAACCCTCTTCTCTTAAGAGTCTTCAGAAATTTTTGGGCTTTGCTAACTTTTATCGTCGATTTATTGCTGGTTTTTCTGATGTTGTTAAACCATTGACTGATTTGACTAAGAAGGGTGCTGATGTTGCTGATTGGTCCCCTGCTGCTGTGGAGGCCTTTCGGGAGCTTAAGCGCCGCTTTTCTTCCGCCCCTGTGTTGCGTCAGCCTGATGTTGCTCTTCCTTTTCAGGTTGAGGTCGACGCTTCTGAAATCGGAGCTGGGGCGGTTTTGTCGCAGAGAAGTTCCGACTGCTCCGTGATGAAACCTTGTGCTTTTTTTTCTCGTAAATTTTCGCCCGCCGAGCGGAATTATGATATTGGGAATCGGGAGCTTTTGGCCATGAAGTGGGCTTTTGAGGAGTGGCGTCATTGGCATGAGGGGGCTAGACATCAGGTGGTGGTATTGACCGACCACAAAAATTTAATTTATCTTGAGTCCGCCAGACGCCTGAATCCTAGACAGGCGCGCTGGTCGTTGTTTTTCTCTCGGTTTAATTTTGTGGTGTCATACCTACCGGGTTCTAAGAATGTTAAGGCGGATGCCCTTTCTAGGAGTTTTGAGCCTGACTCCCCTGGTAATTCTGAACCTACAGGTATCCTTAAGGATGGAGTGATATTGTCTGCCGTTTCTCCAGACCTGCGGCGGGCCTTGCAGGAGTTTCAGGCGGATAGACCTGATCGTTGCCCACCTGGTAGACTGTTTGTTCCTGATGATTGGACCAGTAAAGTCATTTCTGAGGTTCATTCTTCTGCATTGGCAGGTCATCCTGGAATCTTTGGTACCAGGGATTTGGTGGCAAGGTCCTTCTGGTGGCCTTCCCTGTCACGAGATGTACGAGGCTTTGTGCAGTCTTGTGACGTTTGTGCTCGGGCCAAGCCTTGTTGTTCTCGGGCTAGTGGATTGTTGTTGCCCTTGCCTATCCCGAAGAGGCCTTGGACGCACATCTCGATGGATTTTATTTCGGATCTTCCTGTTTCTCAGAAGATGTCTGTCATCTGGGTGGTGTGTGACCGTTTCTCTAAGATGGTCCATTTGGTTCCCCTGCCTAAGTTGCCTTCTTCTTCCGAGTTGGTTCCTCTGTTTTTTCAAAATGTGGTTCGTTTGCATGGTATTCCGGAGAATATCGTTTCTGACAGAGGAACCCAATTCGTGTCTAGATTTTGGCGGGCATTCTGTGCTAGGATGGGCATAGATTTGTCTTTCTCGTCTGCTTTCCATCCTCAGACTAATGGCCAGACCGAGCGGACGAATCAGACTTTGGAGACATATTTGAGGTGTTTTGTGTCTGCAGATCAGGATGATTGGGTTGCTTTTTTGCCTTTAGCGGAGTTTGCCCTCAATAATCGGGCCAGCTCTGCCACCTTGGTGTCTCCTTTTTTCTGTAATTCGGGGTTTCATCCTCGATTTTCCTCCGGTCAGGTGGAATCTTCGGATTGCCCTGGAGTGGATGCTGTGGTGGAGAGGTTGCATCAGATTTGGGGGCAGGTAGTGGACAATTTGAAGTTGTCCCAGGAGAAGACTCAGCTTTTTGCCAACCGCCGGCGTCGGGTTGGTCCTCGGCTTTGTGTCGGGGACTTGGTGTGGTTGTCTTCTCGTTTTGTCCCTATGAGGGTTTCTTCTCCTAAGTTTAAGCCTCGGTTCATCGGCCCGTACAAGATATTGGAGATTCTTAACCCTGTGTCCTTCCGTTTGGACCTCCCTGCATCTTTTTCTATTCATAATGTTTTTCATCGGTCATTATTGCGCAGGTATGAGGTACCGGTTGTGCCTTCCGTTGAGCCTCCTGCTCCGGTGTTGGTTGAGGGCGAGTTGGAGTACGTTGTGGAAAAAATCTTGGACTCTCGTGTTTCCAGACGGAAACTCCAGTATCTGGTCAAATGGAAGGGATACGGTCAGGAGGATAATTCTTGGGTGACTGCCTCTGATGTTCATGCCTCCGATCTGGTCCGTGCCTTTCATAGGGCTCATCCTGATCGCCCTGGTGGTTCTGGTGAGGGTTCGGTGCCCCCTCCTTGAGGGGGGGGTACTGTTGTGAAATTGGATTTTGGGCTCCCCCGGTGGCCACTGGTGGAATTGAACTTGTGTGCATCATCCCCTCTGTTCACCTGTTCCCATCAGGATGTGGGAGTCGCTATTTAACCTTGCTCCTCTGTCACTTCCATGCCGGTCAACATTGTAATCAGAAGCCTTTCTGTGCATGTTCCTGCTTCTAGACAACTCCCAGCTAAGTCGGACTTTTGTCCTTGTTTGTTTTTTGCATTTTGTTCCAGTTCACAGCTGCAGTTTCGTTTCTGTGTCTGGAAAGCTCTTGTGATCTGAAATTGCCACTCTGATGTTATGAGTTAATACTAGAGTCTTAAAGTAATTTCAGGATGGTATTTTGATAGGGTTTTCAGCTGACCATGAAAGTGCCCTTTCTGTCTTCCTGCTATCTAGTAAGCGGACCTCAATTTTGCTAAACCTATTTTCATACTACGTTTGTCATTTTCATCTAAGATCACCGCCAATATATGTGGGGGCCTCTGTCTGCCTTTCGGGGAAATTTCTCTAGAGGTGAGCCAGGACTGTATTTTCCTCTGCCAGGATTAGTTAGTCCTCCGGCTGGCGCTGAACGTCTAGGGATAAAACGTAGGCACGCTACCCGGCTACTGTTAGTTGTGCGGCAGGTTTAGTTCATGGTCAGTTTAAGTTTCCATCCTTCCAAGAGCTAGTTCATATGTATGCTGGGCTATGTTCTCTTGCCATTGAGAACCATAACATCAACCCTCGTCAGTTAAGAGTCTTCAGAAGTTCTTGGGTTTTGCTAACTTCTACCGTCGTTTTATCGCAAATTTCTCTAGCGTTGTTAAACCGCTGACGGATATGACCAAGAAAGGCTCTGATGTAGCTAACTGGGCTCCTGCTGCCGTGGAGGCTTTCCAGGAGTTGAAACGCCGGTTTACTTCGGCGCCTGTTTTGTGCCAGCCTGACGTCTCACTTCCCTTTCAGGTTGAGGTGGATGCTTCGGAGATTGGGGCAGGGGCCGTTTTGTCGCAGAGAGGCCCTGGTTGCTCTACTATGAGACCTTGTGCCTTTTTCTCTAGGAAGTTTTCGCCGGCAGAGCGAAATTATGATGTGGGCAATCGGGAGTTATTGGCCATGAAGTGGGCATTTGAGGAGTGGCGTCATTGGCTCGAGGGTGCTAAGCATCGGGTGGTGGTCTTGACTGATCACAAAAATTTGATGTATCTCGAGTCTGCTAAACGCCTGAATCCTAGACAGGCCCGCTGGTCATTGTTTTTCTCCCGTTTTGACTTTGTGGTCTCGTATTTACCAGGTTCTAAGAATGTGAAGGCCGATGCTCTGTCTAGGAGCTTTGTGCCTGATGCTCCTGGAGTCGCTGAACCTGAGGGTATTCTTAAGGAAGGAGTTATCTTGTCAGCGATTTCTCCAGATCTGCGACGTGTGTTGCAGAGATTTCAGGCTGGTAGGCCTGACTCTTGTCCACCTGACAGATTGTTTGTGCCTGCTAAATGGACCAGCAGAGTCATTTCCGAGGTTCATTCCTCAGTGTTGGCAGGGCACCCGGGAATTTTTGGCACCAGAGATCTGGTGGCCAGGTCCTTTTGGTGGCCTTCCTTGTCAAGGGATGTGCGGTCATTTGTGCAGTCCTGCGGTACTTGTGCTCGAGCTAAGCCTTGCTGTTCTCGTGCCAGCGGGTTGCTCTTGCCCTTGCCTGTCCCGAAGAGACCTTGGACACACATCTCTATGGATTTCATTTCGGATCTCCCGGTGTCTAAAGGCATGTCTGTCATCTGGGTGATATGTGATCGTTTCTCCAAGATGGTCCATCTGGTTCCTTTGCCTAAGCTGCCTTCCTCTGCTGATCTGGTTCCTGTGTTCTTCCAGAACGTGGTTCGTTTGCACGGCATTCCTGAGAATATTGTGTCGGACAGAGGATCCCAGTTTGTTTCCAGGTTCTGGCGATCCTTTTGTGGTAGGATGGGCATTGATTTGTCGTTTTCGTCCGCTTTTCATCCACAGACTAACGGACAAACGGAACGAACTAATCAGACTCTGGAGGCGTATTTGAGGTGTTTTGTCTCTTCTGATCAGGATGATTGGGTGACCTTCTTGCCGTTGGCTGAATTTGCCCTTAATAATCGGGCTAGTTCTGGCACCTTGGTTTCGCCATTTTTCTGCAACTCCGGTTTCCATCCTCGTTTTTCCTCGGGACATGTGGAGCCTTCTGACTGTCCTGGAGTGGATTCTGTGGTGGATAGGTTGCAGCGGATCTGGAATCATGTGGTGGACAACTTGAAGTTGTCACAGGAGAAGGCTCAGCATTTTGCCAATCGCCGCCGCGGTGTGGGTCCCCGACTTCCTGTTGGGGATTTGGTATGGCTGTCTTCTCGATTTGTTCCTATGAAGGTCTCCTCTCCCAAATTTAAGCCTCGATTCATTGGTCCTTACAAGATATTGGAGATCCTTAATCCTGTATCCTTTCGCCTGGATCTTCCGGTGTCGTTTGCCATTCACAACGTATTTCATAGGTCCTTGTTGCGGCGGTACGTTGTGCCTGTGGTTCCTTCTGCTGAGCCTCCTGCTCCGGTGTTGGTTGAGGGCGAGTTGGAGTACGTGGTGGAGAAGATCTTAGATTCTCGTCTCTCCAGGCGGAGGCTTCAGTACCTGGTCAAGTGGAAGGGCTATGGTCAGGAGGATAATTCCTGGGTGGTCGCCTCTGATGTGCATGCGGCCGATTTAGTTCGCGCCTTTCACGCCGCTCATCCTGATCGCCCTGGTGGTCTTGGTGAGGGTTCGGTGACCCCTCACTAAGGGGGGGGTACTGTTGTGAATTTACCTTTTGGCTCCCTCTAGTGGCTACTAGTGTTTTTACTCTGGGTATGTCTATCATCCCTTGTATGCTCACCTGGGTCGTTAGGTCAGGGGTGTTGCTATATTAGCTCCCTGGACCTTCAGTTCTATGCCTGGCAATGTTGATATCAGAGCTAATCTGTAGTGCTCTTGTCTACTGATCCTGGTTCCTGCTTGATTAAGCTAAGTCTGCTTTCTTGCTTTTTTGCTATTGATTTTGTTTGCATTTTTGTCCAGCTTGTACATAATCTGTATCCTGTCCTTGCTGGAAGCTCTAGGGAGGCTGGAGTTCTCCCCCCGGGCCGTTAGACGGTTCGGGGGTTCTTGAATCTCCAGTGTGGATTTTTGTTAGGGTTTTCGTTGACCATATAAGTTATCTTACTACATTCTGCTATTAGTGAGTGGGCCTCTCTTTGCTAAACCTAGTTCATCTCTGTGTTTGTCATTTCCTCTTACCTCACCGTTATTATTTGTGGGGGGCTTGTATCCAACTTTTGGGGTCTATTCTCTGGAGGCAAGAGAGGTCTTTGTTTTCCTCTTCTAGGGGTAGTTAGTCCTCCGGCTGGCGCGAGACATCTAGCGACCAACGTAGGCATGTTCCCCGGCTACTTCTAGTGTTGGCGTTAGGAGTAGATATATGGTCAACCCAGTTACCACTGCCCTATGAGCTGGATTTTTGTACTTCGCAGACTTGCTGATATCTCTGAGACCCTCGCCATTGGGGTCATAACAGTCATCCTTTGCGATGTCAAAAAATGCCCAGGCTATGCAAGGCTTAGAGCCCGTGCGACCTGAAGAGCCACCACGACTTCTGGTCTGAGGCACAATTGGGGTTGAGGATGCAGTTGTTGATGTGCTTCCAGTACTCCGTCTCTGTCCAGGAAGGCGCACCGTTACCTCGTCGTCAGACTCATCACTAGCATCCTCCTCCACCTCCTCTGCTGACCTCATGGACTGGCGGACTGGGGGTTGACAGTAAGTGGGGTCTACAACCTCGTCATCATCATCCTGTGTGTTCTCACACACGTCGTTCTCAGAGCCAACCTCTTCCTGCCCCGACCGAAAAGTCAAGTTTTCGTTCCAATCAGGTATCTCAGTTTCATCATCATCTTCCTCATTGTCTCCACCAACAGGAGTTACAGTTTGGGAACGAGGGTCTACATTATGCTCAGAACCTTCTTCATCTGGGCCTGGATCCGACTCACAAAGATTCTGGGCATCAGTGCAGATCATTTCCTCCTCTGGATTCACAGAAGCTCTGGAGCAGACCTCTGATTCCCAGGCTACAGTATGCGTAAACAGCTCTACAGACTCAACCATGTGTGTTACCCCATGCTCCGACGGGCAGCTGGAGACTTGGGAGCTGTGAGGAAGCAAGTGCGATTGGGGTGACAACTCTGAGGACTGGAGTAGTTGTGATGTTGAAGTTGACATGGAGGAGAGCCCACTTGAACGAGCACTTGATATCCGTTCAAGCACCTGCTGTTTTTGTGCCTCATCTGGAATATTTGGCGATGCTTGTAGCGATGGTCGTAAGAAAGGGATCATATCAGATTGTCCACGAAAAGAAGTAGACATCTTACTTTGGCTGGAAGATGGTCTTTCTTCTGCAGATGTTACTGTTGCTTTACCACCTACCTCACGGACACAACCTTTTTTTTCCTTTCCAACACGCCTATTCCCCATTCCACCAGCAGCAGTCCTTTTGCCACTCATTTTAGTGCTTAACTAATTGGCAACTCTGTATCTGTAGTTTGTTGGCACAACAACCGATGGATGAAAACCAAGCAGAACTGAGTGGACAAACTGTGGTACTAGGCCCAAAACTATTAACTAGATTAGATGCAGTGAAAATAGAGATACACAAGCGGTGTAGTTAGTTTCACAAGCGGGCTACTCTGCTGATGTGCAGACACTGCTCCTAGGCCCAAAACTATTAACTGGATTAGATGCAGTGAAAATAGAGATACACAGGCGATGTAGTTAGTTTCACAGGCGGGCTACTCTGCTGACGTGCAGACACTGCTCCTAGGCCCAAAACTATTAACTGGATTAGATGCAGTGAAAATAGAGATACACAGGCGGTGTAGTTAGTTTCACAGGCGGGCTACTCTGCTGACGTGCAGACACTGCTCCTAAGCCCAAAACTGTTAACTGGATTAGATGCAGTGAAAATAGAGATACACAGGCGGTGTAGTTAGTTTCACAGGCGGGCTACTCTGCTGACGTGCAGACACTGCTCCTAGGCCCAAAACTGTTAACTGGATTAGATGCAGTGAAAATAGAGATACACAGGCGGTGTAGTTAGTTTCACAGGCGGGCTACTCTGCTGACGTGCAGACACTGCTCCTAGGCCCAAAACTGTTAACTGGATTAGATGCAGTGAAAATAGAGATACACAGGCGGTGTAGTTAGTTTCACAGGTGGGCTACTCTGCTGACGTGCAGACACTGCTCCTAGGACCAAAACTGTTAACTGGATTAGATGCAGTGAAAATAGAGATACATAGGCGGTGTAGTTAGGTTCACAGGCGGGCTACTCTGCTGACGTGCAGACACTGCTCCTAAGCCCAAAACTGTTAACTGGATTAGATGCAGTGAAAATAGAGATACACAGGCGGTGTAGTTAGTTTCACAGGCGGGCTACCCTGCTGACATGCAGACACTGCTACTAAGCCCAAAACCCCAAAACGATTTACTGGGTTAGATGCAGTAAAAATTGAGATACACAGGCGGTGTAGCTAGCTTCACAGGCGGGCTACTCAGATGACTATCAGACAATGCTACTAGCCCAAAATGATTGGCTGAGCTAGATTACACCAAATGCTGTGACTAAAGCCCCCGTCACACTAAGCGAGGTTGCTAGCGAGATCGCTGCTGAGTCACAAGTTTTGTGACGCAACAGCGACCTCAGTAGCGATCTCGCTATGTTTGACACGTAGCAGCGACCAGGCCCCTGCTGTGAGATCGCTGGTCGTGTCGGAATGGCCTGGACCTTTTTTTGATCGTTGAGGTCCCGCTGACATCGCTGAATCGGTGTGTGTAACACGGATTCAGCGATGTCTTCACTGGTAACCAGGGTAAACATCGGGTTACTAAGCGCAGGGCCGTGCTTAGTAACCCGATGTTTACCCTGGTTACCATCGTAAATGTAAAAAAAAAAAAAAACACTACATACTCACATTCCGGTGTCCGTCAGGTCCCTTGCCGTCTGCTTCCCGCACTGACTGACTGCCGGCCGTAAAGTGAAAGCACAGCACAGCGGTGACGTCACCGCTCTGCCTTTTAGGGCCGGCGCTCAGTCAGTGCAGGAAGCGGACGCCGGGGGACGCGAAGGTTAGTATGTAGTGTTTGTTTTTTTACATTTTACACTGGTAACCAGGGTAAACATCGGGTTACTAAGCGCGGCCCTGCGCTTAGCAACCCGATGTTTATCCTGGTTACCCGGGGACCTCGGCATCGTTGGTCGCTGGAGAGCTGTCTGTGTGACAGCTCCCCAGCGACCACACAGCGACTAAACAGCGACGCTGCAGCGATCGGCATCGTTGTCTGTATCGCTGCAGCGTCGCTAAGTGTGACGGGGCCTTAACACTTGCTCAGCACTGGCACAGACCTGCCTGGCAAACTGTGCTATGAACTGCTGTAACCTACCCTGGAAAGGGCTGATATTACAACTAGTCCCGACTCCTCCCGACTCCCTAAACCTATCTCTCTGACAATTCGCTCCAAAAAAACACTCTTAGTCTGTATAGCGCCCACAGCAGCAGTGGTGCCGTCTAACAGTAAGCTGCAGCAGTGAGGAAATGGTGGCGACGGGGCAAATGGCTGGTTCTTATAGGGCAAGGACATGTGACATACACAGCCAATGACACATGCCCCTGCTTTTGTGCATCACATGCATATTGCTGTGTGTGTGAGCACTGCTGATAGGCTGAGAGACTGCACCGCCCCTCTGTAAATGCGGGAAAGAAAAAAAAAATGGAGATCGGCATTATTTCAGCACAGATCTAACCCCCCCCCCATTATACACTGACACAGTCCATGAACAATGATAAACAGTTTTAATGTGCAAATCAGGCTAGGCTTTTGGTGAATGAACAGTTATCGAACAGAAACTCAAACAGCTGAATTTTAAGCAAATTGTTCGGGTTCGTCGAATGACTCGAACACTGCCCAAAACAGCTCGAATTTGAAATTGGCGAACAGTTCGACTCGAACACCGCTCATCTCTAGTCAGAACGCAATACATAAAGTGCACAGCACATATTGATTTCTAACTGTATTTCAAAATGAGACATTTAGCAAACAATTGATCAATTCTTTGAGCCACCCCGCCACGCCAAGGCATTCTCATAATGGGGCAGTCCTACTCTACGATTTTTATATTCGCTGTGCCATTACGGCCTCCTAAATGTATTAAAAGCAAGACCACATTAAATGCAAACTGTACCTGAAGCGTTTCTGAATCACTCCCATGGCGCCAGAAAGGGCAAGCGCAGATAAAGGTCGCAATTTTCTCTGCCAGAATGGGAAAGCCAGTGACTGAGGGCAGATATTAATAGCCTAGAGAAGGACCATGGTTATTGCCCCCCCCCCCCCCCGGCTAAAAACATCTGCCCCCAGCCACCCCAGAAAAGTGCTATTCTGGCACTTAGCCTCTCTCTTCCCACTGCCCTGTAGTGGTGGCATATGGGGTAATAAGGGGTTAATGTCACCTTGCTATTGTAAGGTGACATTAAGCCTGGTTAATAATGGAGAGGTGTCAATAAGACACCTATCCATTATTAATCCAATAGTAGGAAAGGGTTGAAAATGCACACACACATTAAGAATAAAGTCTTTTAATGAAAGAAAGAAACACACAGGTTTTACCATCTTTATTATACGCTCAATCCAAAGCGAAGCCCTTTACCAAGGTGGCTGGGGGCAGATGTTTTTAGTCGGGGGGGGGCAATAACTGTAGTCCCTCTCTAGGCTATTAATATCTGCCCTCAGTCACTGGCTTTCCCACTCTGGCGGGGAAAATTGAGTGGGAGCCCACGCTAGTTTTTTCCATGAATTAACCCTTTAATTTCACACATAGAAGCTCCCAAATTTTACACACAAACACTTTTAACATTATTAGTGAAGGATATATAAAAATCTAATGGATATGAAATGGTTTACTGTATGTAAGCCATGTCTCATATCCTGTCGGGTTTGGTAAGGATTTAGCAAAAGCTGGCAATTGAATTACCGGCTTTTCTGCTATCTAGCGCTGTATGAAATATAAATATATAGATATATATGTGTGTCTCACTGACAGCTATATATATATATATATTCCTATACTATGTGTAGACATTAATTTTATCTGTTCTATTCTAACCTGTCAGTGTGATCTTACTGTACACCGCACTGAATTACCGGCTTTTCTAAAGGACACTGGTGCGTATTTCTCGCAAGTCACACTGATACTCCGTGTGGTGCGAGTTTTTCTCGCCCCCATAGACTTTCATTGGCGTTTCTCTGACGATATACGGTGAAAATTTCAGCATGCTGCGATTTCCCTCACACGTATAATACGGCCGAGAAAACAATGGATGATAGGATCTGCCTCATATATTAACATTGGTCCGAGTGCTATGCGATTTTTTTATCGCATAGCACTCGTCCGTATTACGGTCTAGTGTGACTCCGGCCAAATAAATACTCCCAAAAGAAAAACTCTTTTAGCTGTTTTTTACAAAATATTCTGTGTTTCAGGTTTTTTTAATGCAGTCACATGTTACATGCAAGTGTATTGTGAAATATTAATACTCAACCAACAATGCCTTTTTGTTTTCAGTGACTTTTTGTTTTCTGCAAAGAAGTGACATGCTCTAGGTCCAAAAAACGTAGCAAAGCACAAAATACCGATCAATCAAAAAATCAATGTGTGTGCATGAGATTTCTGAAATCTAATAGGCTTTGCTAGTATTGTAAAAAGCAGCTGAAAATTAGCATAAAAAAATGCAGCAAAACTGCCCTGTGTGAACTTACCCTAATAGGTTACTTGCATTTTTTCAAAAATACCTAATGTAAAAAATCACTGTGGGAACGTAGTAAAAGTAACCTGCGCTAAGAATGATGTTTTGTTTTTCTTTATAAAGCAAGGATGCATGTTACAAATGTAACAAATATAAAAATGTCACTAAAAATGCTTGTAATAAGGCAATGAAAAAAAAAAAGCAAAATAAAGAAAATGGAGGAAAAACTAAAACGCTATACTATAGACAAGTGTGTGTATGAATAAACCCCAATAAATTGGTAAATGGTGGGGGAGTGACAAGATCACGCCGCCTCCCTGTAACATTCCCCAGATTCAAAGTTAATATTTGGCACATGGAAAAGGACAATGATTACAAGAAGAGACACCAGTGGGCAGCAGGGGGCACACCTCTGTCTGTGGCCTGTGAAACTGAAGGTACTGTCTGTATTGTGGGTGTATAGTTATACAGGTGCTTCTCACTAAATTAGAATATCATCAAAATGTTAATTTATTTCAGTTCTTCAATACAAAAAGTGAAACGCATATATTATATAGAGTCATTACAGAGTGATCTATTTCAAGTGTTTATTTCTGTTAATGTTGATGATTCTGGCTTACAGCCAATGAAAACCCAAAAGTCATTATCTCAGTAAATTAGAATACTGTATAACACCAAATAATTGGCTCCAGTCAAACAGACCACTATTTTGACTAATGTATGTGCACAACGTATATGAGTGATCTAAATGTTAACCTTTATTTCATAATATTAAAATATACTGAGACTACCGCAGAATGAATCCAAAAAATGGGTTAAAAAGCTAAAAAAAACGCACAGACACAATCCATCATTAACTTGTACACAGCCACCTGGGTAATCATGCCTTGCTTCCCTCAGCTTGTGTCAAACCTTGCAACCCCCTATAATGTGTGTACAGAGCAAAGAAAACACCTCTCCTTGTTTGCTGGAGAGAGGTATTAAACATATTAATATGTCAGATCAGAACGCCCTCACCAGTCTCCAGGGTGTCCAGTGCCAAGCCTGTCTGGTTCTAGGTTACTCTTTGCCAGTTTTGGGACTGTTTTGGCAAAATCAGGACTGTTGTCAAGAATGTGAACTTCAAAACCAGACACTGCTCTCATCGTCCTCAGGCAGATGTGGATTTTGCAGCACAGGGAACCTCAAATTTGATGCAACATTGAGTAAATGCAAAGCATCAAGGCCTGGGTGTGATTGGCACCCGCATGCACCCTATAATTTTGCTATGGCAAAAATAGATATTATTTCCTACAGCTCTGAGCCTCAGTTATCAGTACTGTAATATTCGCTGTTTCTGCTCTCCTTTGATTGGTTGCCAGATGCCAATGTGAAACAAGAGCCAAGCACCCGGGATTATAGCTGCGCCATATATACCAAATAAAGGAGATTGGTCCCGGAGGAGCTTACAATCTAGTCTGGCAGCTAAAAGCCCGTGCTACGAGGAAGCGTCTCCTCACCCTCAGCTGACCTGATTTTCTGCATCGTGCTGTCTGAGTTCCCTGAAAGTCCTCACTCCTCCTCCTGCGCAGCAGATCTTTCATCCCAGACTCATCTCTTTTCTATTCCCACTTGATTATGTTGTGCAGGGCAATGAAGAAATCTCATTATATAAATAAGCTGTGTGGCCTTGTGATGTTGGCACACGGGGGACGAGCAGCACCAGCCACTTGGGTTTGGCTGATAATAGAGACTGAGCCTTGGGTCCGAGTCAGTGTCATAGATACAGTATAATAGTATAAGTATATGTATATGCAGTGATGTGAAATATTATTTGCCCCTTTTCTGATTTCCTATTCTTTTGCACGTTTGTCACACTTACATGTTTCAGATCACCAAACAAATTTAAATATTAGACAAAGATAAAAAAAGGAAGCGCAAAATGCAGTTTTTAAATGAAGGTCTTTATTATTAAGGGAAAAGAAATCCAAACCTACAGGGCCCTGTCTGAAAAGTGATTTCCCCCTAAACCTAATAACTGGATGGGCCACCCTTAGTAGCAACAACTGCAATCAAGCGTTTGTGTTAACTGACAATGAGTCTTTTACCATGCTCTGGAGGAATTTTGGCCACTCATCTTTGCAGAATTGTTGTAATTCAGCCACATGGAGGGTTTCTGAGCATGAACGGCCTTTGTAAGGTCATGCCACAGCATCTCGATCAGATTGAGGCCAGGACTTTGACTAGGCCACTCCAAAGTCTTAATTTTGTTTTTCTTAAGCCATTCTGAGGTGGACTTGCTGGTGTGTTTTGGATCATTGTCCTGCTGCATAACCCAAGTGCGCTTCAGCTTGAGGTCACGAACAGTTGGCTGGACATTCTTCTTCATGATGTTTTGGTAGACAGCAGAATTCATGGCTCCATTTACCACAGCAAGTCTTCCAGGTCCTGAAGCAACAAAACAGCTCCAGATCATCACACTACCCCCATATTTTACTGTTAGTATGATGTTCCTTTTCTGAAATGTTGTGTTACTTCTGCACCAAATGTAATGAGACATATACCTTCCAAAAAGAACAACTTTTGTCTTGTCAGTCCACAGAGTATTCTCCCAAAAGTCTTGAGTATTGTCAAGATGTTTTCTGGCAAAACTGAGACAAGCCTTTATGTTCTTATTGCTCAGCAGTGATTTTTGTCTTAGAACTCTGCCATGCAAGCCATTGTTGCCCGGTCTCTTTCTTATGGTGGAGTCATGAACACTGACCTTAACTGAGGCAAATGAGGCCTGCAGTTCTTTGGATGTTGTTGTGATGTCTTTTGTCACCTCTTGTATGAGTCGTTGTTGCGCTCTTGGGGTAATTTTGGTTGGCAGTCCACTCCTAGGAGGGTTCACCACCGTTCCATGTTTTTATCCACTTGTGGATAATGGCTTTCACTGTGGTTTGCTGGAGTCCCAAAGGTTTAGAAATGGCTTTATAAAATTTTCAAGACTGGCAGATCTCAATTACTTCATTTCTCATTTGTTGCAGAATTTCTTTGGATTACGGCATGATGTCTAGCTTTTCAGGGTCTTTTGGTCTACGTCACTTTCTCAGGCAGTTCCCATTTAAGTGATTTCTTGATTTAAAAAATTCAAGCAAAAGTTTTGATTTATTCAGTGTGAAGTATGAGCCACATACAGAAATCCACAGCTCACAGCCTCGGCTGCTAGCAGTGAAGTTATTAATGGTTGTCCGAGGAACGTTCTGCCATGCTGAATGCACTTGGCGAAATCATCAAGATTCTCTTCTGGCAGCTCCCTGTACAATCACTGACCAATGATGTCCCAGATTTGCTCGATGAGGGAAAAATCTGGAGACGCTGCAGGCCATGGTAGCAGATTTAGGCCATGAAGGCTGCTCACAGTAGCACGAGCAATATGTGGCTTGGTGTTGTCATGTTAAAAAACAGCTCCTGGGACACTTTGGAGAAATGGCCGCAACACTGGTTTCACAATCCAATGACTGTAACGCTCAGCTGTAATTGTACCTGATATATAGACTATAGAGGGGTCTGGCCACCGTACATTATGTTACCCCACACCATTATCCCAGGAGTAGGACCAGTGTGATGTTCCTTCGTCAAGGCCTCTTCGTGGCGTTGCCCACATGGACTCCAGACCAATCTCTGGCTATCATTTAATCCAAGAAAAAATCGGGACGCATTGCTGAATAGACCTCCATTACACCATTACACTCTCCATCTGGAAACCACATGGGCAATGCCATGATGAGGCCTTTATAATGGTACTATTCTACTTCTACACCCAGGATTATCTTGTGGGGTGGTATAATGTACAGTAGCCGGACTCCCCTAGTCTTTATACCAGGTGCACTTGATTTGGTCGTGGAACGATGTACTGCTATGTATAGCACAGGCGATAAACTATATTGTAAAATCAATGATGCCATTCAACAGTAAAACTCATCCCTCAAAAAACAATCCCTCATATGGCTATTTTATAAATAACAAAGTTATGGCTCTTGGAAAAAGGGGAGGAGTAAACGGAAAAAAAAAATGGCCATGGTTGGACATGGTGGCCAAAAGTTTTCAGACTGACACAAATTTTGGTTTCCGCAAAGTTTTCCGCCTCAGTGTTTTTAGCTCTTTTAGTGAGTCGCCTACCAGGGCAGGGTACTTGGTACCGGGTCCGGTCGGCTATTAAAGGGGATGTCTCGGTGGCTGCGACCCAGTCCGTGGCCCTGGGACTCACTGTAAAAGGGAACGATCTTTAAAAGGGGAATTGGGAATAAGTCTGTCGTGACGCCACCTGTGGTTTTCGGTCAATAGGGGGACCAACGCTGCTATAAAGGGGTCCTCTGGGGGATGTTGTTGCAGCAATGATGTTGACACTTCCCACAGGTGAAGCGGGGTCCCCAGGGGTCCTAGAGTGTATGGTGATGATGGTGTTTGCCGGTCAATGAGCAAAGGACACAAGTTGTAAAGGCTTTACCTGGTTTACTGTAGTTGGCAGGCCACAGTCCAGGGTACCGGCAACAGGTACATTAGGAGTCCAGGCAGCCCGAAAACAAGTGGAATCCCCTTGCAAGTCAGGTTGGGAGCCTTCCACTGTTCGCTTGCTATAGTCCCTTGCTGTCTGTAATGTCCTAACAAGGTCCTGGTCCTTTCCCCTGTCCTGGGACAGGTACCTGTATGGTAGGCAGCTTGAGCCGTTCCTTCTGGGGTCTCTGCACGGTGACTCCAGGCTCTAGGGTGCTGCTGTTCCACAGGCTTAATTTGGGCAGTATACTTGTAGTTCTGTGCCCTCCGGTTCTGCTAGGTGTCCTACAGTTCCACTCTAGCCTTGGGCTCCCGGTACCCGGTTTCTGCGCTTTGGCTCCTCAGAGGCCCACTTGTAGCCTACTTGAGCCTTGAAATCTCTCCTCTGCTCCTTTCCTGTCTGCTCTCCAGACTGTCTGATCCAGACTAAACTAGCTCCTCCTCCAAACCAGGATCTTTATCCAGGGAAGCTGCCCTAAAACAGGGGTATGAGCTCCCCCTCCTGGTCTGCATTCAGAAGGTGTTGTGTGTGAGGTTTACCTGCCAAAGAGATCCCTCTTGTTTCCATGCATAGCACCACCCTCCCCGAGAGGAAGGCAACACTACTGTGGTACCCGAACTCCTGGGGTGCCACATTAGCACCATTAAAAGAATTTCATAAGTTTTCAAACTTTTATTGACAAAATCATCAAGTTTATGGAAATACTTAATATTTACAGTGTTGTCCCTTATTTCTCAGGACTTCTGCCCTTCCCCCTGGCAGCTGGATATTGGCATCTGGGCCAAATCCTGACTGATGGCCGCCGATTCTAATCAGTGCTTGGAGTTTATCTCAATTTCTGTGTTTTTGTAAATATTGAGTCTTTCCATAAACTTTATGTATTTGTCAAGAAAAAAGCTTGAAAAAGAAAATTTGTCTCCACCTCAAAACTTTTGGCTATAACTGTACGTGTTTAAATGTGGGTGTAGGTAGAGAATGTGTGAATGAGTGTAAATATGGATATGCGTGTATATATAAATGTAAGCGTATGTGGGTATATATGAGTGAGCACATGAATGTATAAACATGTGTAGGATTGGATGTATATTTGTGTGAATTAATGAATGCTAAAGTAAGAATATATACTGTATAAATATATATGAATGTGCACATCTGAATGTATATATATATATATATATATATATATATATATATATATATATATATATATATATGTCTTGATATGTACTTTTGCCCTGTCCTGTATTTGAATAATATGCCATTTGATGTATGTAACTGTTCTCTGGTTTCTATTAGCTGTAATATATGTATTTTCTTGTGCTGGGAGTTCACCTGTAACAATGTCTCCTTCCTCCAATACTTGCAGCCCTAAGCTATAATGTAATTAAGCTTTGTCAACTAGTGAAGGAATAGCCATTGTTCCTCACAGCAGGTGGCTAGTCAAATGTACATACTAGCTAGACTAAGCGGAGCCCACTAGTCTAGAATCTTCTGATGGACCCAACCATTGAATAGAAGGTGTGACCCCCTACCCCCTTCATGGGCGGATCCCAGGAGCTCAGACAATCCATTCTTATTTTGAGATCAGATGTGAGTTGATCTTTGAAGGAGAAGGAGTGGGGATTCTTAAGGCCCCGTCTCACATAGCGATTTACCAACGATCACGACCAGCGATACGACCTGGCCGTGATCGTTGGTAAGTCGCTGTGTGGTCGCTGGGGAGCTGTCACACAGACAGCTCTCTCCAGCGACTAACGATCAGGGGAACGACTTCGGCATCGTTGAAACTGTCTTCAACGATGCCGAAGTCCCCCTGCAGCACCCGGGTAACCAGGGTAAACATCGGGTTACTAAGCGCAGGGCCGCGCTTAGTAACCCGATGTTTACCCTGGTTACCAAAAAAACAAACAGTACATACTCGCCTTTTGGTGTCCGTCAGGTCCCTTGCCGTCTGCTTCCTGCTCTGACTGAGCCGCCGTACAGTGAGAGCAGAGCGCAGCGGTGACGTCACTGCTGTGCTCTCACTTCTCACTGTACGGCCGGATCTCAGTCAGAGCAGGACGCAGACGGCAAGGGACCTGACGGACATCAGAATGTGAGTATGTACTGTTTTTTTTTTTTTACATTTACGCTGGTAACCAGGGTAAACATCGGGTTACTAAGCGCGGCCCTGCGCTTAGTAACCCAATGTTTACCCTGGTTACCAGTGAAGACATCGCTGGATCGGTGTCACACACACCGATTCAGCGATGTCAGCGGGACCTCAACGACCAAAAAAAGGTCCAGGCCATTCCGACACGACCAGCGATCTCACAGCAGGGGCCTGATCGCTGGTACGTGTCACACATAGCGAGATCGCTACTGAGGTCGCTGTTGCGTCACAAAACTAGTGACTCAGCAGCGATCTCGCTAGCGATCTCGCTATGTGAGACGGGGCCTTTAGCTGAGGCAAGACCCCACGCCCATCTGGGACTGCGGAAGCGAATAGGGCGAGACTTGAACTGAGGACATATCTCGTCGTTCGTGAGATTGTTTTGGGATCCCTTGGACTCGTGTGGACTATTGCTTTGTTAGCTGGCACAAGGATTATCGGGAGGTGCCCCCGAACCTGTTCCGTTGGACTAATTGTGGACTCTGTAGATCTACCTGCATGTGTTGTTCCAGCGTTCTTGATAATAAATCTGTGGAATCATCCCTTGGCCTGTTGTCCCTTCTTGCTCTGCCGTACACCCCGTCACAATATATATATATTCAAAAAGTGTGCACATATGAGTATGTGTGCTTAGTACCAGTCAAAAATGTGAACACGCGTGTTCATGTAATGGTTTTCCTCATTCTTACTCAAATGTACATACTGTAGATTTATAGTGAAGGCAGCAAAACCACAAGAGAACACATATTGAAACAAGGAGTAAGGAAATAGGTGTGGAACAAACCAGAAAATGTGTTAAACCTCCGCTTCCTCAAAGCACCCCCTATTTATTCTGATGACACCTCTACACCCCTTTGGCATTCTCTCAAGCAGTTTCATCGGGTCGTCACATGGAATGGCTTCCAACAGTCTTGAAAGTGTTACCAGAGCTGAGCACTTGTTGGCTGCTTTGTCTTCACTCTGTTTCCAGCATATCCCAAACTATCGTAATTGAGTTGGAGTCTGGTAACTGTGGAGGCCATTTCCTATGATGAAGCGTCCATCGTTCTTCTTCTTATTTACATACTTCTTACATAGCGTGGAGATGCCCTCTTTGGCGTATTGTTCTAAATAATGGTACCACTAGGTACAAACCAGAAGGTATGTCACGTCGTTGCAGAACTCTGTGGTAGGCATGCTGAGTAGTGTTGAGCATTCCGATACCGCAAGTATCGGGTATCGGCCGATACTTGCGGGTATCGGAATTCCGATACCGAGATCCGATACTTTCGTGGTATCGGGAATCGGAAGTTTCCAGTGTATGGTTCCCAGGGTCTGAAGGAGAGGAAACTCTCCTTCAGGCCCTGGGATCCATATAAATGTGTAAAATAAAGAATTAAAATAAAAAATATTGATATACTCACCTGTCCGGAGGCCCCTGGACTTTACCGCCGTAACCGGGAGCCTTCTTTGCTTAAAATGCGCGCGTTTAATGGTTTCCGTGACGTCACAGCTTCTGATTGGTCGCGTGCCGCCCATGTGACCGCGACGCGACCAATCACAACAAGCCGTGACGTAATTTTCAGGTCCTGATGCCTAATTCTAGGAATTCAGGATTTGAAAATTACGTCACGGCTTGTGATTGGTCACGTCGCGGTCACATGGGCGGCACGCGACCAATCAGAAGCCGTGATGTAATTTTAAAATGCGCGCGTTTACTGCCTCCCGTGACGTCACGGCTTGTGATTGGTCGCGTCGCCCATGTGACCGCGACGTGACCAATCACAAGCCGTGACATAATTTTCAGGTCCTGATGCCTAATTCTAGGCATTCAGGACCTGAAAATTACGTCACGGCTTATTGTGATTGGTCGCGTCGCGGTCACATGGGCGGCACGCGACCAATCAGAAGCCGTGACGTCACGGAAACCATTAAACGCGCGCATTTTAAGCAAAGAAGGCTCCCGGTTACGGCGGTAAAGTCCAGGCTGCGTCGGAGAGGTGAGTATATCAATATTTTTTATTTTAATTCTTTATTTTACACATTAATATGGTTCCCAGGGCCTGAAGGAGAGTTTTGCTCTCCTTCAGACCCTGGGAACCATCAGGGATACCGTCCGATACTTGAGTCCCATTGACTTGTATTGGTATCGGGTATCGGTATCGGATTAGATCCGATACTTTGCCGGTATCGGCCGATACTTTCCGATACCGATACTTTCAAGTATCGGACGGTATCGCTCAACACTAATGCTGAGTAAGTTGGACTTGAATTTGGAATAAATCGCCAGCAAAGCAGCAGCTCCTCCTTCCATGCATCACTGTGGGCATGCACACGTAGAAATCACCAGCTCACCTTTTCTGCATCTCAAAAACACATGGTGGTCAGGACTAAGAATCTCAAATTTTGACTCATCGGACCACAGTACAAATTTCTACTGATCTAATGTCCAGTGCTTGAGTTGCTTGGCCCAAACAGGTTTTTCTTGTTTACAGCCTTTGTTAATGGCTTTTTTCAGCAATTGGACTATAAAGACCTGCTTCTTGCAGTCTCCTCTGGGCAGTTGATGAACATATCCTCTGCATTCTTGGTCTTCCTTTCCTGGGGAGATCTTTGTGAGAGCCTTTTTCATCACAGCGATTGATGAGTTTTCATGACTGCAGTTGAGGATAACTTCATGGTACAAGCAATTTTCTAGATTGACTGACTTTCATGTCTTAAAGTAATAACGGATTGCCATTTTTCTCTTTACTTAGTTGATTGATTCTTCCCATATTCTGGCTTATTACAATGGAATAGGGCTCAGCACTGTATGTAGCTGTGTACCAACACTGCCTCTGCAAAACCCACAAATCATATACAAAACCCATCGCAATCATATACGAATGTGTACCTGTAAGTACATGCATATAATAATAATAATAATTTTTATTTATATAGCGCCAACATATTCCGCAGCGCTTTACATTATAGAGGGGACTTGTACAGACAATAGACATTACAGCATAACAGAAATCACAGTTCAAAACAGATACCAGGAGGAATGAGGGCCCTGCTCGCAAGCTTACAAACTATGAGGAAAAGGGGAGACACGAGAGGTGGATGGTAACAATTGCTTTAGTTATTTGGACCAGCCATAGTGTAAGGCTCGGGTGTTCATGTAAAGCTGCATGAACCAGTTAACAGCCTAAGTATGTAGCAGTACAGACACAGAGGGCTATTAACTGCATAAAGTGTATGAAAACATGATGAGAGGAACCTGATTATGTTTTGTTTTTGTTTTTTTTTAAATGGGCCACACAGGGATAGTTAGGTTAATGCATTGAGGCGGTAGGCCAATCTGAACAAATGAGTTTTTAGGGCACGCTTAAAACTGTGGGGATTGGGGATTAATCGTATTAACCTGGGTAATGCATTCCAAAGAATCGGCGCAGCACGTGTAAAGTCTTGGAGACGGGAGTGGGAGGTTCTGATTATTGAGGATGCTAACCTGAGGTCAATAGCGGAGCGGAGGGCACGGGTAGGGTGGTAGACTGAGACCAGAGAGGAGATGTAGGGTGGTGCTGAGCCATGGAGTGCTTTGTGGATGAGGGTAGTAGTTTTGTACTGGATTCTGGAGTGGATGGGTAGCCAGTGTAATGACTGGCACAAGGTAGAGGCATCGGTGTAACGGTTGGTAAGGAATATGATCCTGGCAGCAGCATTCAGGACAGATTGGAGCGGGGAGAGTTTGGTAAGAGGGAGGCCGATTAGTAGAGAGTTACAATAGTCCAGATGAGAATGAATAAGTGAGACAGTAAGAGTTTTTGCAGAGTCGAAAGTAAGAAAAGGGCGAATTCTAGAAATGTTTTTGAGATGCAGATAAGAAGAGCGAGCCAGTGATCGGATGTGGGGGTGAATGAAAGCTCAGAATCAAGGATGACCCCAAGGCATTATATCTATTTTATGATCTTTTTCTATACTTTAGTGGTATGTGGCTGCTTCACGCACACGGCCAAGCTGAGTTAAAGCCCTGGGTATTAAAGTGTGAAAATGGTGGATTGATAGATACTTCATGCACGTTACTACTATCACTCTCCCAATCGCTGACAACAAGCAGAGATCTTGAAAACGGTGAGAAATTGATATGTAGAGTATATTAGAAAATAAGGTTTATTTAAAGCATAAATGTGTACAGTATATTCATATATTAAATTTTTTATTCATTTGTTTTATAGTGTATCACAATATGTGTTTGGAAATAAAACTTTTTTTTTTTTTGCTTGTGACACAAGGAAATAGATCATTTTCAGAAATTTCAGCCACTATGGAATAAATATCACAGCAGAAAAAACATTCTACATGTTGAAGATATCCCATAAAGGCTCTTTAAGAATCAACATCCAGGTAGTTAAAAATATCAGAATATCATTTATTTGATTAATTTAATTACATTTCATTAAATGAGTATATTTCAGTGTATATATATATATATATATATATATATATATTTATATATACTGTATATATTTATATTGTATTACATTTATATTTTATAAATATTGATGTTACCTTTATTCGTTTTATGATAGTAAAGTGAATTAATGCAATTTATACTTTGTAATTAATACATAGAAAATACAAATTAGAAAAAAATATATAATAATGACATAAAATAGAAATAAAATGAATAGCAAAATAAAAAAAGTACAATAAAATATGATTATTATTATTTTTATTTATTTTTATTTATATCTTCATCATTTCCCCACCTGGAGTTATACTGGAGTATCTGGAATATCTAGACTGAACGGATAGTTGCACCAAACAAAATCCTTTTACTTACGGTAACTTAAAACTGGATGAATTGGAAAAAAAACCTCATTACATGTGGGTCAGACACCAAGCGACTGCAGGGTACAAATTCAGAGACTCCTTCCTATACAAACCTAATACTTCTCACAGCTGAGGGTTTGTTACTATGACTAGTCAGGCATCTGTAAGGAAAACAAAAAAATTCTTGATAGTTTTGCTAAAAATAAGTTTTGCAATTGGGTTTCATTAAAAATGTTTACCTCTTATAGCTGCTGTATTACACTATCTATTGCTGGCTGCAGAATGAGTTAACGTTGTTGCCACATTATCATTATTTGTCCCATTGGATGTTCTAGGGCAGTTGGCAAGTATGGAGTAAAGACCCCTATACACATTGAATTAAAGCTGCCAATCCCACTTCTAGCAGTGCTGGCCTTCTGCACAAAGGGGATCAGAAGGGATCCGAGATACCAAGGTTGGACCTCTAGCCCAAGGGTCTGGTTTGCCTCTTTGCTATGTAAAGTGACCCATACACATTAAAGTCTATCCCTCATCTAGTGTGTATGGGGGTCTCCTGACTGTACCGACAGATGATGTCAGAGGAGGGACAGATCCAGCAGTTGGAGTTTCATCTCATGATCCTTTTGTATGCAGGGAAGATAAGAGAGAGCGGTGTCCTGCAGGGGCTCGCTCCCCTCTCCCTGTTGAAATCACAGGAAAGATCAGCCAAGTTGAGCACTTATGGGTATGAGTGGTCCCTGATACCGCATACGTCTTTAATGTCCTCCATGTTGCTTATAGCCCTTCAGGAAGTTAGAGGGGCGCTTTGGTCTGTAAGTATTTTTTTAAGGGAAATATTGTAGCTCAATGAGAGAATGAACTCGTCCCTTTACACAGATTCAAGTGCTTGCTCATATTGGTTACTATGCCTGGCACATTGATAAGTAAAGGGACTGGGATGAAGTATCAGACACTGCCACAACCATATTTATAGCGCTCTCCCTGTGTAAACAGTTAACCCCTTAACCAGGTACGGACTGGGGCTGAAATTCAGCCCTGGCATTTGAAATCACACAGGCCTATGGTGTCCCAAGCACCAGATGGGATATATTACTAATATTACCCTGAATAGAAAGCAAGATTTAATACAAGACCAATATTTCAAATGATACCGGTGGCCTGCTGGATAAGTGACGGAATGAGCGATTTGTGCTTCGTCACAACTCTTAACAGTATGGGTATCTTGAGAACACCAATTTTTAAACAACATAGCAGACAGTGCAGCCCACAACCAGACAGGCCCTTCTGGCATTTGCCAGAATTGCCAGATGGCCAGTCCGGCCCTGCCCTTAACCCCCAAGGGTGGTTTGCACATTAATGACCAGACCAATTTTTACAATTCTGATCACTGTCCCTTTATGAGGTTATAACTCTGGAACGCTTCAACGGATCCTGATGATTCTGACATTGTTTTCTCGTGACAATTTGTACTTCATGTTAGTGGTAAATTTTCCTCGATATTACTTGCATTACTTTTTATGAAAAAAGTGATGGAAATTTGGTGAAAATTTTGCAATTTTCCAACATTGAATTTTCATGCCCTTAAATCACAGAGATATGTCACACAAAATACTTAATAAGTAACATTACCCACATGTCTACTTTACATCAGCACAATTTTGAAACCAAATTTTTGTTGTTGTTAGGAAGTTATAAAAGTTAAAAGTTGAGCATCGGTTTCTCATTTTTACAACAGCATTTTTTTTTAGGAACCACATCATATTTGAAGTCACTTTGAGGGGTCTATATGATAGAAAATACCCAAAAGTGACACCATTCTAAAAACTGCACCTCTCAAGGTGATTCACAGGAATTTTTGGAATGTTTAAAAAAAATGAACATTTAACTTTTTTCCCCAAAAAATTACTTCAGATCCAATTTGTTTTATTTTACCAAGGGTAACAGGAGAAATTGGACCCCAAACGTTGTTGTACAATTTCGGCAGCATACCAAATCGGCAGCATGGACATCGGAGGCAACCACCCAAGAATTATCCTCCTGGCCGTAACCCTTCCACTTGACAAGATACTGAAGCCTCCGCCTCGAAAAACGAGAATCCAAAATTTTCTCAACCACATATTCCAACTCCCCCTCAACCAACACCGGGGCAGGAGGATCAACAGAGGGAACAACGGGTACCACATATCTCCACAACAAAGATCTATGGAAAACATTGTGGATGGCAAAAGAGGCTGGAAGGGCCAAACGAAAAGACACTGGATTGATAATCTCAGAAATCTTATGAGGACCAATAAACCAAGGCTTGAACTTAGGGGAAGAAACCTTAATAGGAACATGACGAGAAGATAACCAGACCAAATCCCCCACACGAAGCCGAGGACCAACACACCGACGGCGGTTAGCAAAACGCTGAGCCTTTTCCTGAGACAACGTCAAATTGTCTACCACATGAGTCCAAATCTGCTGTAACCTGTCCATCACAGAATCTACACCAGGACAATCAGAAGGCTCAACCTGCCCTGGAGAAAAATGAGGATGGAAACCAAAATTATAAAAAAAAGGCGAAACCAAAGTAGCCGAACTGGCCCGATTATTAAGGGCAAACTCGGCCAACGGCAAGAAAGCCACCCAATCATCCTGATCAGCAGACACAAAGCATCTCAAATAGGTTTCCAAGGTTTGATTAGTTCGCTCAGTTTGGCCATTTGTCTGAGGATGGAACGCCGAAGAAAAAGACAAATTAATGCCCATCCTAGCACAAAAGGCCCGCCAAAACCTGGAAACAAACTCGGAACCTCTGTCAGACACAATATTTTCCGGAATGCCATGCAAACGAACCACATGCTGAAAAAAACAATGGAACCAAATCAGAAGAGGAAGGCAATTTAGGCAAAGGTACCAAATGGACCATTTTAGAGAACCGGTCACAAACCACCCAGATAACAGACATCCTCTGGGACACAGGAAGATCCAAAATAAAATCCATGGAAATATGCGTCCAGGGCCTCTCAGGGACAGGCAAAGGCAAAAGCAACCCACTAGCGCGGGAACAGCAAGGCTTAGCCCGGGCACAAGTCCCACAGGACTGCACAAAAGAACGCACATCCCGCGACAAGGAAGGCCACCAAAAGGACCTAGCCACCAAATATCTGGTACCAAAAATCCCAGGATGACCGGCCAACACCGAACAATGGACCTCAGAAATTACCTTACTTGTCCATCTATCAGGAACAAACAGCTTCCCCACAGGACAGCGGTCAGGTTTATCAGCCTGAAATTCCTGAAGCAGCCGCCGTAAATCAGGGGAGATGGCAGAAAGAATCACCCCTTCCCTAAGAATGCCAACCGGCTCAAGAACTCCAGGAGAATCAGGCAAAAAACTCCTAGAGAGGGCATCTGCTTTAACATTCTTAGATCCCGGAAGATATGAAACCACAAAATCGAAACGGGAGAAAAACAGGGACCATCGAGCCTGTCTAGGGTTCAGCCGCTTGGCCGACTCGAGGTAAATCAAATTCTTATGATCGGTCAAGACCACAACGCGGTGCTTGGCTCCCTCAAGCCCATGTCGCCACTCCTCAAATGCCCACTTCATAGCCAACAACTCCCGATTGCCAACATCATAATTGCGTTCCGCAGGCGAAAACTTTCGGGAAAAGAAGGCACATGGTTTCATCAAGGAACCATCAGAATTCCTCTGTGACAAAACGGCCCCTGCCCCAATCTCAGAAGCGTCAACCTCAACCTGAAAAGGAAGAGACACATCCGGCTGACGCAAGACCGGGGCAGAAGTAAATCGGCGCTTAAGCTCCTGAAAGGCCTCAACAGCCTCAGAGGACCAATTTGTCACATCAGCGCCTTTCTTCGTCAAATCGGTCAGGGGCTTAACCACACTAGAGAAGTTGGCAATGAAACGGTGATAAAAATTAACAAAGCCCAAAAATTTCTGAATGCTCTTCACAGATGTGGGTTGAATCCAGTCATGAATGGCTTGGACCTTAACAGGATCCATTTCTATAGACGAAGGAGATAAAATAAACCCCAAAAAAGAGACCTTCTGAACTCCAAATAGGCACTTAGACCCCTTCACAAATAGAGCATTATCACGAAGGATCTGGAATACCATCCTGACCTGCTTCACATGAGACTCCCAATCATTGGAAAAAATCTAAATATTATCCAAATACACAATCAAGAATTTATCAAGATAATTGCGGAAAATGTCATGCATGAAGGACTGAAATACAGAAGGAGCATTAGAAAGCCCGAAAGGCATCACCAGGTATTCAAAATGGCTTTCGGGCGTATTAAATGCAGTTTTCCATTCGTCACCCTGTTTAATACAAACAAGATTATATGCCCCTCGAAGGTCAATCTTGGTAAACCAACTAGCCCCCTTAATCCGAGCAAACAAATCAGAGAGCAAAGGTAAAGGGTTTTGGAAGTTGACCGTGATCTTATTAAGGAGGCGATAATCAATACAGGGTCTCAAGGAGCCATCCTTCTTGGCAACAAAAAAGAATCCCGCTCCCAATGGTGACGAAGACGGCCGAATATGCCCCTTCTCCAAGGACTCCTTAACATAGCTCCGCATAGCGGTATGTTCTGGCACAGACAGGTTGAAAAGTCGGCCCTTAGGGAACTTAGAGCCTGGAATCAAGTCAATAGCACAATCACAGTCCCTATGTGGAGGAAGGGAACTGGACTTGGGTTTATCGAATACATCCTGGAAATCTGACAAAAATTCAGGAACATCAGAAGAGGGGGAAGAGGAAATTGACATTAAAGGAATGTCACTATGTACCCCTTGACAACCCCAACTAGTCACAGACATCGATTTCCAATCCAACACTGGATTGTGTACTTGTAACCATGGAAAACCCAGTACAACAACATCATGTAAATTATGCAACACCAGAAAACGACAATCTTCCTGATGTGCTGGAGCCATGCACATAGTCAGCTGAGTCCAATACTGAGGTTTATTCTTGGCCAACGGTGTAGCATCAATACCCCTCATTGGAATAGGGCTCTGCAAAGGCTGCAAAGAAAAACCACAGCGCCTGGCAAATTCTAAGTCCATTAAGTTCAGGGCAGCGCCTGAATCCACAAATGCCATGACAGAGAAAGATGACAATGAGCAAATCAGGGTCACAGACAGGAGAAACTTAAGCTGTACAGTACTAATGGTAACAGATCTAGCGACCCTCTTAATACGCTTAGGGCAATCAGAAATAGTATGAGCTGAATCACCACAGTAAAAACACAGCCCATTCTGACGTCTGTATCCCCTCTGTTCCGCTCTAGTCAGAATCCTATCACATTGCATAGGCTCAGGACTCTGTTCAGAGGATGCTGCCATATGGTGCACCACTTTGCGCTCGCGCAGGCGCCGATCAATCTGAATGGCTAGAGACATAGATTCGCTCAGACCAACAGGCGTGGGGAACCCCACCATAACATCTTTAAGGGCTTCAGAAAGACCCTTTCTGAAAATTGCTGCCAGAGCGTCCTCATTCCATTTAGTGAGCACAGACCATTTTCTAAATTTCTGTCAGTATAATTCTGCCGCTTCCTGACCCTGGCACAGGGCCAACAAGGTTTTTTCCGCATGATCCACAGAGTTAGGTTCGTCATACAATAATCCGAGCGATTGAAAAAATGCATCTACATTAGGCAATGCCGGATCTCCTGACTCAAGGGAGAATGCCCAGTCCTGAGGGTCACCACGCAGCAGAGAAATAACTATTTTAACTTGCTGAGTGGGGTCACCAGAGGAACGGGGTTTCAGAGCAAAAAACTATTTGCAGTTATTTTTAAAGTTCAAAAACTTAGATCTATCCCCGTAAAACAAATCTGGAATAGGAATTCTAGGCTCTAAGGCTGGAGTCTGAACAACATAATCTTGGATACTCTGAACTCTTGCAGCAAGCTGATCCACACGAGAAAACAAACCCTGAACATCCATGTCCGCGCCCAAATCCACCCAGAGATTAAGAGGAAGGAAAAAGACAAAACAGACTAAAGAAAAAAAAAATGGCTCAGAACTCTTTTTCTTTTCCTTCTTTTGAGATGCATTCAACTCATTTGTGGCCAGTTGTACTGTTATGGACTGGTAATTTAGGAGCGACATGCGACTAGCTCTGAGCAGGTGGTAACTATACAGACCGCAGTTCCTGATCTTAACACAACACTAGCAGTAGCCGTGGGATGTTCCTGTCACTCCCTGGACACCTCGTCACAGCCGGAGAACTAGCTACCCCCAAAGGGAGAAATAGGAAAGCTATCTTGCCTGAGAGAAAATTCCCAAAGGATAGGACAGCCCCCCCACAAATAATGACTGTGAGAGGAGAAGGAAATGACATACGTAGTATGAAACAAGATTTAGCAAAGGAGGCCACTTCTAGCTAGATAGATAGTACAGGAAAGAACACTGTGCGGTCAGTAATAAAAACTAGAAAAAGTCCACCGCAGAGATATGCAAAAAATCTCCACACCTGACTAAAGGTGTGGAGGGCAAAATCTGCAGCCCAGAGCTTCCAGCTTAGCTGAATAGATCCATACTGATAAGCTGGACAAATGAGCAAAACATAGAATGTGCTGAACAATAAAGTCCACAACAAGTGGACTGCAAAAGGACAAGCAAGGACTTATCTTTGCTGAACTGGACAGAGTGTCAGGGAAATCCAAAAGAGCAGTGACTCCAAGCAGGAACAATTGACAACTGGCATTGATTGAGGGATAAGGCCAGACTAAAATAGCCGAGCCAGAAAGACGATCAGTGGAAGCAGCTGCTGATGCTAAATCCAAGAAGCAGCTATACCACTCAAAACCACAGGAGGGAGCCTAAGAGCAGAATTCACAAAAGTGCTACTTACAACCACCGGAGGGAGCCCAAGAGCGGAATTCACAACATTTGAACCCCCAAGTGTTTCACTACAGTTTCTAACGCAGAGCCGTAAAAATAAATAATCATTTGTTTTCCACAAAAATTATTTTTTTGCCCCCAGTTTTGTAGTTTCCCAAGGGGAACAGGAGAAATTGGACCCCAAAAGTTGTCATCCAGTTTGTTGTGAGTACAATAATACCCCATATGTGGGGGCGAACCACCGTTTGGGCGCATGGCAGAGCTCGGAACGGAAGGAGCACCGTTTGGAATGCAGACTTAGATAGAATGGTGTCATGATCTCTGCAGGCAGAGATCATAGCAAGCCTATAGAGGGACAAGCTCTCGGAAGATGGAACTATACTGACCATGAACTAAGCCTGCCGCGCAACTAGAAATAGCCAGGTAGCATTTCCTATTTATCGCTAGATGCCCAGCTCTGGCCTAAGACCTAAATAGCTAGCAGAGGGAAATATAAGACCTGGCTCACCTCTAGAGAAATATTCCAAAGAAGACAGTAGCCCCCCACATATAATGACGGTGAGTTCAGATGAAACAACAAACGCAGCAGGAAAATAGTCTTAGCAAATTTGAGGTCCGCTTACTAGATAGCAGAAGACAGATAGTATACTTTCATGGTCAGCAGAAAAATACTAACAAAACACCATCCAGAGATTACCTTAAACTCTGGCATTAACTCATAACGCCAGAGTAGCAATCCCTGATCGACGAGAGCTTTCCAGACACAGTAACAAAACTTCAGCTGCGAACTGGAACAAATAGGCAAAACAAAACATGGACAAAAGTCCAACTTATCAGTAGTTGTCTAGAAGCAGGAACAAGCACTGAGAGGCATCAGATAACATTGTTGACCGGCAAGAAACCACCAGAGAAATGAGCTTAAATAGCGACACCCACTACTGATGGAATCAGGTGAAACAGGAAAGAGGATGACAAGTCCAATTCCACAAGCGGCCACCGGGGGAGCCCAGAATCCAAATTCACAACAGTACCCCCCCCTCAAGGAGGGGGCACCGAACCCTCACCAGATCCACCAGGGCGACCAGGATGAGCCCTATGGAAGGCACGAACAAGATCAGAAGCATGAACATCAGATGCATTGACCCAAGAATTATCCTCCTGGCCGTAACCCTTCCAGTTGACCAGATACTGGAGTTTCCGTCTGGAAACACGAGAGTCCAAAATTTTCTCCACAACGTACTCCAACTCACCCTCAACCAACACCGGAGCAGGAGGCTCAACAGAAGGTACAACAGGTACCTCATACCTGCGCAATAACGACCGATGAAAAACGTTATGAATGGAAAAGGACGCAGGGAGGTCCAAACGGAAAGAAACAGGATTAAGAATCTCCAATATTCTATAAGGGCCGATGAACCGAGGTTTAAACTTAGGAGAAGAGACCCTCATAGGGACAAAACGAGAAGACAGCCACACTAAATCTCCAACACAAAGCCGAGAACCAACACGACGATGACGGTTGGCAAAACGCTGAGTCTTCTCCTGTGACAACTTCAAATTGTCCATAACCTGCCCCCAGATGTGATGCAATCTCTCCACCACCGCATCCACTCCAGGACAATCCGAGGATTCCACCTGACCGGAGGAAAATCGAGGGTGAAACCCCGAATTACAGAAAAACGGGGACACCAAGGTGGAAGAACTGGCCCGATTATTGAGGGCGAACTCTGCCAATGGCAAAAAAGCAACCCAATCATCCTGGTCAGCAGAGACAAAACACCTCAGATATGTCTCAAGGGTCTGATTAGTCCGCTCGGTCTGGCCATTAGTCTGAGGGTGAAAAGCAGATGAAAAAGACAAATCTATGCCCATCCTAGCACAGAATGCCCGCCAAAATCTAGACACAAATTGGGTACCTCTGTCAGAAACAACATTCTCAGGAATACCGTGCAATCGGACAACATTCTGAAAAAACAGAGGAACCAACTCAGAAGAAGAAGGCAACTTGGGCAGAGGAACCAAATGGACCATTTTAGAGAAACGGTCACAGACCACCCAGATGACAGACATCTTCTGGGAAACAGGCAGATCTGAAATAAAATCCATCGAGATGTGTGTCCAAGGCCTCTTAGGAATAGGCAAGGGCAACAGCAGTCCGCTAGCCCGAGAACTACAAGACTTGGCCCGAGCACAAACGTCACATGACTGCACAAAGACTCGCACATCTCGTGACAGAGAAGGCCACCAGAAGGATCTTGCCACCAAATCCCTGGTACCAAAAATTCCGGGATGACCTGCCAATGCAGAAGAATGTACCTCAGAGATGACTCTGCTGGTCCAATCATCCGGAACAAACAGTCTATCAGGCGGACAACGATCCGGTCTATCCGCCTGAAACTCTTGCAAGGACCGCCGCAGATCAGGAGAAACGGCCGACAAAATTACTCCCTCCCTAAGGATACCTGTGGGTTCAGAATTACCAGGAGAGTCCGGGTCAAAACTCCTAGAAAGGGCATCTGCCTTAACATTCTTAGAACCCGGTAGGTATGACACCACAAAATTAAAGCGAGAAAAAAATAAAGACCAGCGCGCCTGTCTAGGATTCAGGCGTCTGGCAGTCTCAAGATAAATCAAATTTTTGTGGTCAGTCAATACCACCACCTGATGCCTAGCCCCCTCGAGCCAATGGCGCCACTCCTCAAACGCCCACTTCATGGCCAAAAGCTCCCGATTCCCAACATCATAATTCCGCTCTGCGGGCGAAAATTTGCGAGAAAAGAAGGCACAAGGCCTAATGACGGAGCAGTCGGAACCTTTCTGCGACAACACTGCCCCAGCTCCGATCTCCGAAGCGTCAACCTCAACCTGAAAAGGCAGATTCACATCAGGCTGACGCAACACAGGGGCAGAGGCAAAACGGCGCTTAAGCTCCTGAAAGGCCTCTACAGCATGAGGGGACCAATTAGCAACATCAGCGCCTTGTCTGGTCAAATCAGTCAGTGGTTTAACGACATCCGAAAAACCAGCAATAAATCGGCGGTAAAAGTTGGCAAAGCCCAAAAATCTCTGAAGACCCTTAAGAGAGGAGGGCTGAGTCCAGTCACAAATAGCTTGCACCTTGACGGGATCCATCTCAATGGAAGAGGGAGAAAAAATATACCCCAAAAAGGAAATTTTCTGGACCCCAAAAACGCACTTAGACCCCTTCACACATAAAGAATTAGACCGCAGAACCTGAAAAACTCTCCTGACCTGCTGGACATGAGAGTCCCAGTCATCAGAAAAAATCAGAATATCATCCAGATATATTATCATAAATTTATCCAGAAAATCGCGGAAAATATCATGCATAAAAGACTGGAAAACTGAAGGGGCATTAGAAAGACCAAAAGGCATGACCAAATACTCAAAGTGGCCCTCGGGCGTATTAAATGCGGTCTTCCACTCATCCCCCTGCCTGATCCGCACCAAATTATACGCCCCACGAAGATCAATTTTAGAGAACCACTTAGCACCCTCTATACGAGCAAACAAATCAGTAAGCAATGGCAATGGGTATTGATACTTAACAGTGATCTTATTCAGAAGCCGATAATCAATACATGGTCTCAAAGAGCCGTCTTTTTTTGAGACAAAGAAAAACCCAGCTCCCAAGGGAGAAGAAGATGGACGAATATGTCCCTTTTCCAAAGACTCCTTTATATATTCCCGCATAGCAGCATGTTCCGGCACAGACAAATTAAACAAACGACCCTTTGGATATTTACAACCCGGTATCAAATCTATGGCACAATCGCACTCACGGTGCGGAGGTAACGACCCAAGCTTGGGTTCGTCAAAGACGTCTTGATAATCAGAGAGGAACTCAGGGACTTCAGAGGGAATGGACGACGAAATAGAAACCAAAGGTACGTCCCCATGAATACCCTTACATCCCCAGCTCAACACAGACATAGCTCTCCAGTCCAAGACTGGGTTGTGAGACTGCAACCATGGCAATCCCAGTACCAAATCGTCATGTAAATTATACAGCACCAGGAAACGAATAATCTCCTGGTGATCCGGATTGATACGCATGGTTACTTGTGTCCAGTATTGTGGTTTATTATTAGCCAATGGGGTGGAGTCAATCCCCTTCAGAGGAATAAGAGTCTCCAAAGGCTCTAAATCAAAACCACAACGATTGGCAAAGGACCAATCCATAAGACTCAGAGCGGCGCCAGAGTCAACATAGGCGTCCGTGGCAATGGATGACAAAGAGCAAATCAGGGTTACAGACAAAATAAACTTAGACTGAATGGTGCCAATGGAAACAGACTTATCAAGCTTCTTTGTACGCCTAGAGCATGCCGATATAACATGAGTAGAATCCCCACAATAGAAACACAATCCATTCTTCCGTCTAAAATTCTGTCGCTCGCTCCTGGACAGAATTCTATCACACTGCATACTTTCTGGCGTCTTTTCCATAGACACCGCCAGATGGTGCATCGGTTTGCGCTCCCGCAGACGCCTATCAATCTGAATAGCCATTGTCATGGACTCATTCAGACCTGCAGGCAAAGGGAACCCCACCATAACATCCTTAACGGAATCAGAGAGACCTTCTCTGAAAGTTGCCGCCAAGGCGCACTCATTCCACTGAGTAAGCACAGACCATTTACGGAATTTTTGGCAGAAAACTTCAGCTTCGTCTTGCCCCTGAGATAGTGCCATCAAAGTTTTTTCTGCCTGAAGTTCCAAATGAGGTTCCTCATAAAGCAAGCCCAAGGCCAGAAAAAACGCATCCACATCGCGTAACGCAGGATCCCCTGCTGGCAATGAGAAGGCCCAATCTTGAGGGTCACCCCTGAGCAAGGAAATCACAATCCTAACCTGCTGAGCAGGGTCTCCAGCTGAACGAGACTTCAGGGACAAATAAAGCTTACAATTATTTCGGAAATTCTGGAAGCTAGCTCTATTCCCTGTGAAGAACTCCGGCAAAGGAATTCTCGGCTCAGATACCGGAGCATGTACTACAAAATCTTGTAAATTTTGTACTTTCGTGATGAGATTATTCAAACCCGCAGTTACATTCTGGAGATCCATTATTGTCAGGTGCACACAGAGCATACAGAGATTAGGAGGAGAGAGAGAAAAAAAGACTGCAGCAAGGCAGACTGGAGGAAAAAAAAAAAAAAAAAAATTCCAGCAGACTTCTTATAACTCTCCTTTCTCAACCTGGGTCTTTAACACTTTATTGGCCGGTCAAACTGTCATGATCTCTGCAGGCAGAGATCATAGCAAGCCTATAGAGGGACAAGCTCTCGGAAGATGGAACTATACTGACCATGAACTAAGCCTGCCGCGCAACTAGAAATAGCCAGGTAGCATTTCCTATTTATCGCTAGATGCCCAGCTCTGGCCTAAGACCTAAATAGCTAGCAGAGGGAAATATAAGACCTGGCTCACCTCTAGAGAAATATTCCAAAGAAGACAGTAGCCCCCCACATATAATGACGGTGAGTTCAGATGAAACAACAAACGCAGCAGGAAAATAGTCTTAGCAAATTTGAGGTCCGCTTACTAGATAGCAGAAGACAGATAGTATACTTTCATGGTCAGCAGAAAAATACTAACAAAACACCATCCAGAGATTACCTTAAACTCTGGCATTAACTCATAACGCCAGAGTAGCAATCCCTGATCGACGAGAGCTTTCCAGACACAGTAACAAAACTTCAGCTGCGAACTGGAACAAATAGGCAAAACAAAACATGGACAAAAGTCCAACTTATCAGTAGTTGTCTAGAAGCAGGAACAAGCACTGAGAGGCATCAGATAACATTGTTGACCGGCAAGAAACCACCAGAGAAATGAGCTTAAATAGCGACACCCACTACTGATGGAATCAGGTGAAACAGGAAAGAGGATGACAAGTCCAATTCCACAAGCGGCCACCGGGGGAGCCCAGAATCCAAATTCACAACAGAATGGTCTGCGGGCGTCACGTTGCATTTGCAGAGCACCGATGTACCTAAACAGTAGAAACCCCCCATAAGTGACACTATATTGGAAACTAGACCCCCCCAAGGAACTTATCTAGATGTGTTGTGAGAACTTTGAACCCCCAAGTGTTTCACTACAGTTTATAACGCAGAGCCGTGAAAATAAATATTTTTTTTCCACAAAAATTATTTTTTTAGCCCCCGAATTTTGATTTTTCCAAGGGTAACAGGAGAAATTGGACCACAAAAGTTGTTGTCCAATTTCTCCTGAGAACCCTGATACCCAAAATGTGGGGGTAAACCACTGTTTGGGCGCACGGCAGAGCTCGGGAGGGAAGGAGCACTGTTTTACTTTTTCAATGCAGCATTAGCTGCAATTGAGGTTGGACGCCATGTTGTGTTTGGAGAGCCCCTGATGTGCCTACAAAGTGGAAGCCCCCCAATTCTAACTCCAGCCCTAACCCGAACACACCCCTAACCCTAATCCCAACCCTAACCATAACTCTAACCACACCCCTAACCCAGACACACCCCTAACCCTAATCTCAACCCTAACCACACCCCTAACCCAAAACACCCCTAACCCCAACACACCCCTAACCCCAACCCTAACCATAACCCTAACCACACCCCTAACCTTGACACATCCCTAAACCCAACCGAAAACGTAATCCAAACCCTAACCCCATCTCTAGCCCCAGCCCTAACTTTAGCCCCAACCCTAACCCTAACTTTAGCCCCAACCCTAACCCTAACTTTAGCCCCATCCCTAACTCTAACTTTATCCCCAACCCTAACTCTAACTTTAGCCCCAACCCTAACCCTAACTTTAGCCCCAACCCTAACTTTAGCCCTAACCCTAACCCTAATGCTTCTTTTACACACACCGGATTTTTTGTGGCACGTCATTGCGGGCCTTTTTTGCGGGCCGAATAGCTGCAATTTTCACAATCTGCAGCAATAACGGACCGCAAAAAACTTGCGGATCGCCGTTTTTTGGGTTTCCAATACTATGGAAATAGTACTGGAAAAAAATGGCGTTCCGCAAAACCAGAAGTCACGGTGCACCGCAAAAACAAATTTCCTTTGTTTTTGCGGCCCTATTGATTTTCAATGGTGGCCGTGTCTGTAAGCCGGGAAAAAGATCGAGCAGGCTCGATGTTTTTTCACGGCCATAAATACGGCCCTCACGGCCATACGGCGCGTCGCTCACCGTGAAATTATTGCGGCCTGTTTTTGTGGCCCCATAGAAATCTATTGGGGCCGAAAAACAACGGTATGTGTAAAAAAAAAAAAGCCTAACCCTAATGGGAAAATAGAAATAAATACATTTTTTTATTTTATTATTTTTCCTTAACTAAGGGAGTGATAAGGGGGGTTTGATTTACTAATTATAGCGGGTTTTTATGTTTGGCAGCTGTCACACGCTAAAAGACGCTTTTTATTGCAAAAAATAGTTTTTGCGTCACCACATTTTGAGAGCTATAATTTTTCCATATTTTGGCCCACAGAGTCATGTGAGGTCTTGTTTTTTTGCAGGACGAGTTGACATTTTTATTGGTAAAATTTTCGGGCACGTGACATTTTTTGATCGCTTTTTATTACAATTTTTGGGAGGCAGAATGAAAAAAAAGCAGCAATTAATGAATTTATTTTTTGGGGGGGGCGTTTATCCCGTTCCACGTTTGGTAAAATTGATAAAGCAGTTTTATTCTTCGGGTCAGTACAATTACAGCGATATCTCATTTATACATTTTTTTATGTTTTGGCGCTTTTATACAATAAAAACTATTTTATATAAAAAATTATTATTTTTGCATCGCTTTATTCTGAGGACTATAACTTTTTAATTTTTTCGTTGATGATGCTGTATGGCGGCTCATTTTTGCGAGACAAGATGACGTTTTCAGCGGTACCATGGTTATTTACATCCGTCTTTTTGATTGCTTGTTATTCCACTTTTTGTTTGGCGGTATGATAATAAAGCGTTGTTTTTTGCCTTGTTTTTTTTTTTACGGTGTTCACTGAAGGGGTTAACTAGTGATATAGTTTTATAGGTCGGGTCGTTACGGACGCAGCGATACTAAATATGTGTACTTTTATTGTTTTTTTTTTATTTACATAAAGAAATGTATTTATTGGAACAATTTTTTTTTTCTTTATTTAGGAATTTTTTTAAAACTTTTTTTTTACACATGTTAAGTTTCTTTTTACTTTGTCACATTGTTCCAGGGTGGGACATGACTACATAGTGTCAGATCGCTGCTCTGACACTTTGCAGAGCATTGTGTCAGATTAGCGATCTGACAGGCAGTGCAGGAGGCTTTTCAGCACCTGTTCTCAGCAGGCACTGAGAAGCCACCTCCCTGCAGGACCCGGAAGGACCCCCGCGGCCTCTTAGATCCGGGGGTCTGCAGGGAGGAGACAGGAAGAGACCCTCTGAACAACGCGATCACATCACGTTGTTCTGAGGGTCTCGCGGAAGCACGCAGGTAGCCCCCTCCCTGCGCGATGCTTCCCTATGCCACCGGAACGCTGTGATCATGTTTGATCGCAGTGTTACAGGGGTTAAAGTGTCGGGGGGCGGTCCGTGACTGCTCCAAGCACATAGTACCGGGTGTCAGCTGTGATAATCAGCTGACACCTGGCCGCGATCAGCTGCGCTCCCACCGTGAGCGCGGCTGATCGCGCTGGATGTACTATCCCGTCCATGGGAATTAAGTCCCAGGGCACATGGACGGGATAGTACATCCAATGGCAGAAAAGGGTTAAAGGGAATCTGTCAGCAGGATTTTTTTACCCTCCTAAGCTATTTACATGTACATGTAACTCTTTCTAATACAAGCCCAGCAATACCTTTACATGGCCGGTCGGTTCTACCATTACTGAGATTCAATTACCATTGAATTGATATGCAAATGAGGTTGAAAAACTATTATTTGTTGATCTGATGCCTCTGTCACTCCAGATCTATTCCCCGCCCATCACCGCTGCCTTCTCCTGCTTGATTGACTGCTACTTTTCCTGAAGTCACATAGAGGCTGTCAGTCAAGCGAGAGGAGGCTGCGCTGGAGAGGGAATAGAGCTGGAGTGACAGAGGCTTCAGATCTACAAATAGATCTTCAGCCTTATTTGCATATACATTCAAAAGCTGATTTCCCAGTAATGTTGGAATGGACCGCCTGTGTAAAGGTATTGCTGGACTTGTTTCTGAAAGAGCTACATTGGTATATAAAAAGTTTAGGGGGTGAAATCCTGATCAGATTCCCTTTAAGGGGAGTACTGCATCTCCTTTATACTGCTAATTGGTGTAGGTCCCGCGGATCAGACCCCCACTGATCAAATATTGATGGCCTGTTCTAACTACACCTCTTTGACACTACTCAAAGGATTTACAGCTTCGGTCAATACAACGATCAGAGTTAACCCAGTCCCGACTCATGTTTATTTTCAGACTTATTTTGCCAGCATTGATTTGCAGGAGGCTCAGAGGATGTTTATTAATAGGCACAATACAACATGGAGGGTTATGGTCAATAATTGCCAATAGGAAGGAATCCTGCTGTGAGATTACAATATCTTCAAAAAAAGTCGGTAAATACGTATTTAGGTAAGTCAAATGAGTTCTTTTCCATAGACAATTCCTTTTTGTTAGTTTAGATCAAAAAAGGTGAGCACACAACAAGGTTTTCTACTGCTCAGACCTTCAGTGATCGCCTCTATTCTATGGAAATCCTGGCAGAAAGTCTTCGGTTTTCCTGCAGCACCACCGCAGGGGAAAGAAGGTATTGCAGGGAGCCTAGTAAGATCACTTGACTGTTTATGTAATGCCTGGATGTTCTGAGTCCTCCACAGAAACAAGGGTACTCTTCACTCCATATATTGGGGGTGGGTGGGCCCATCTATTTAATTCACAAATGAGATATATTCTGAATCAGACAATATAATTATTAGAAACTAACTTTAAACTCGTCTGATCACATGGCACCTTCTACTTCATACTTGTACCTGTTAGGAAAGCAAGAAAGCTTGAGTTATAGGAAACATCCATGTTTTATCGACTGCCACTTTAGGTGATGTGACCCTGCAACTAGGTGTCAGTTCTCACACTTAGCCAATTTATAAAGGGTTAATCCCGTTCACACTCAGCATGGCTAAACCCCAGATGACTATGAATTGTTAAAGTGGATTATTTTTTCTAGCGCTGTCTGACACCGGAGGTTCTGCAGGTGTGTTCAGCTCACTAAAAATTTCCTTAATTGATTTTTTTTGCAGCTGTTTGTGCAGCCCCACAGAGAGTAACATTTACACAGCAAAACCCAGAGATGCTCAGTGCTAAATTGCTCTGTCCGTCCATTACACAGAATAATTTCATCTCCCGTTGCATGTATGTACAAAGGAAGAATAGAAAAAACTCAGACATTACCCAAACACATCCTTTCTAAATGTCGCTACAACGATTTATTACGCTCCAGCGAGATATAATAACTTATGTTTGCTGAAGAATTTCAAATAACACAGTAGTTCTGATGTAAAAGCTGAACTGCATCCAAATTGCTAACAGTAGAGATTAACCAAAGTCATTTCATGGTATTCTGGAATATGACTGAGGATGACAAAGAGTTTTACTATATTTACAAATATATAGCTATTATAATACTGCCCCTATGTACAAGAATATAACTACTATAATACTGCCCTCATGTACAAGAATATAACTAATATAAGTAATATAATACTGCCCCCATGTACAGTAATATAACTACTATAATACTGCTCCTATGTACAAGAATATAACTACTATAATACTGCCCTCTATGTACAAGAATATAACTACTATAATACTGCCCTCATGTACAAGAATATAACTACTATAATACTGCCCCCATGTACAATAATATAACTACTATAATACTGCTCCTATGTACAAGAATATAACTACTATAATACTGCCCTCTATGTACAAGAATATAACTACTATAATACTGCCTATATGTACAAGAATATAACTACTATAATACTGCCCCCATGTACAATAATATAACTACTCTAATACTGCTCCTATGTACAAGAATATAATTATTATAATACTGCCCCTATGTACTACAGTAAAGCTACTATAATACTACCCCTATGTACAAGAATATAATTACTATAATACTGCACCCTATGTACAACAATATAGCTACTATAATACTGCCCCTATGTACAATAATATAACTACTATAATACTGCTCCTATGTACAATAATATAACTACTATAATACTGCCCCTATGTACAAGAATATAACTACTATAATACTGCTCTCATGTACAATAATATAACTACTATAATACTGCTCCTATGTACAAGAATATAACTACTATAATACTGCCCTCTATGTACAAGAATATAACTACTATAAAATTGCCTATATGTACAAGAATATAACTACTATAATACTGCTCCTATGTACAAGTATATAATTACTATAATACTGCCCCTATGTACTACAGTATAGCTACTATAATACTACCCCTATGTACAAGAATATAACTACTATAATACTGCCCTCCCATGTACAAGAATATAACTACTATAATACTGCCCTCTATGTACAAGAATATAACTACTATAATACTGCCTATATGTACAAGAATATAACTACTATAATACTGCTCCTATGTACAAGAATATAATTACTATAATACTGCCCCTATGTACTACAGTATAGCTACTATAATACTACCCCTATGTACAAGAAGATAACTACTATAATACTGCCCCTATGTACAGGAATATCACTACTATAATACTGCCCCTATGTACAATAATATAACTACTATAATACTGCTCCTATGTGCAAGAATATAACTACTATAATACTGCCTCCTATGTACAAGAATATCACTACTATAATACTGCTCCTATGTGCAAGAATATAACTGCTATAATACTGCCTCCTATGTACAAGAATATCACTACTATAATACTGCCCCTATGTACAATAATATAACTACTATAATTCTGCACCTATGTACAATAATATAACTACTATAATACTGCCCTCATGTACAAGAATATAACTAATATAAGTAATATAATACTGCCCCATGTACAGTAATATAACTACTATAATACTGCTCCTATGTACAAGAATATAACTAATATAATACTGCCCTCTATGTACAAGAATATAACTGCTATAATACTGCCCTCATGTACAATAATATAACTACTATAATACTGCTCCTATGTACAAGAATATAACTACTATAATACTGCCCTCTATGTACAAGAATATAACTACTATAATACTGCCTATATGTACAAGAATATAACTACTATAATACTGCCCCCATGTACAATAATATAACTACTCTAATACTGCTCCTATGTACAAGAATATAATTATTATAATACTGCCCCTATGTACTACAGTAAAGCTACTATAATACTACCCCTATGTACAAGAATATAATTACTATAATACTGCACCCTATGTACAACAATATAACTACTATAATACTGCTCTCATGTACAATAATATAACTACTATTATACTGCTCCTATGTACAAGAATATAACTACTATAATACTGCCCTCTATGTACAAGAATATAACTACTATAAAATTGCCTATATGTACAAGAATATAACTACTATAATACTGCTCCTATGTACAAGTATATAATTACTATAATACTGCCCCTATGTACTACAGTATAGCTACTATAATACTACCCCTATGTACAAGAATATAACTACTATAATACTGCCCTCCCATGTACAAGAATATAACTACTATAATACTGCCCTCTATGTACAAGAATATAACTACTATAATACTGCCTATATGTACAAGAATATAACTACTATAATACTGCTCCTATGTACAAGAATATAATTACTATAATACTGCCCCTATGTACTACAGTATAGCTACTATAATACTACCCCTATGTACAAGAAGATAACTACTATAATACTGCCCCTATGTACAGGAATATCACTACTATAATACTGCCCCTATGTACAATAATATAACTACTATAATACTGCTCCTATGTGCAAGAATATAACTACTATAATACTGCCTCCTATGTACAAGAATATCACTACTATAATACTGCTCCTATGTGCAAGAATATAACTGCTATAATACTGCCTCCTATGTACAAGAATATCACTACTATAATACTGCCCCTATGTACAATAATATAACTACTATAATTCTGCACCTATGTACAATAATATAACGACTATAATACTGCCCTCATGTACAAGAATATAACTAATATAAGTAATATAATACTGCCCCCATGTACAGTAATATAACTACTATAATACTGCTCCTATGTACAAGAATATAACTACTATAATACTGCCCTCTATGTACAAGAATATAACTACTATAATACTGCCCTCATGTACAAGAATATAACTACTATAATACTGCCCCCATGTACAATAATATAACTACTATAATACTGCTCCTATGTACAAGAATATAACTACTATAATACTGCCCTCTATGTACAAGAATATAACTACTATAATACTGCCTATATGTACAAGAATATAACTACTATAATACTGCCCCCATGTACAATAATATAACTACTCTAATACTGCTCCTATGTACAAGAATATAATTATTATAATACTGCCCCTATGTACTACAGTAAAGCTACTATAATACTACCTCTATGTACAAGAATATAATTACTATAATACTGCACCCTATGTACAACAATATAGCTACTATAATACTGCCCCTATGTACAATAATATAACTACTATAATACTGCTCCTATGTACAATAATATAACTACTATAATACTGCCCTCTATGTACAAGAATATAACTACTATAATACTGCTCTCATGTACAATAATATAACTACTATAATACTGCTCCTATGTACAAGAATATAACTACTATAATACTGCCCTCTAAGTACAAGAATATAACTACTATAATATTGCCTAAATGTACAAGAATATAACTACTATAATACTGCTCCTATGTACAAGTATATAATTACTATAATACTGCCCCTATGTACTACAGTATAGCTACTATAATACTACCCCTATGTACAAGAATATAACTACTATAATACTGCCCCCCTATGTACAAGAATATAACTACTATAATACTGCCCTCTATGTACAAGAATATAACTACTATAATACTGCCTATATGTACAAGAATATAACTACTATAATACTGCTCCTATGTACAAGAATATAATTACTATAATACTGCCCCTATGTACTACAGTATAGCTGCTATAATACTACCCCTATGTACAAGAAGATAACTACTATAATACTGCCCCTATGTACAGGAATATCACTACTATAATACTGCCCCTATGTACAATAATATAACTACTATAATACTGCTCCTATGTGCAAGAATATAACTACTATAATACTGCCTCCTATGTACAAGAATATCACTACTATAATACTGCTCCTATGTGCAAGAATATAACTACTATAATACTGCCTCCTATGTACAAGAATATCACTACTATAATACTGCCCCTATGTACAATAATATAACTACTATAATTCTGCACCTATGTACAATAATATAACTACTATAATACTGCCCCTATGTACAAGAATATAACTACTATAATACTGCCTCCTATGTACAAGAATATAACTACTATAATACTGTCCCTATGTACAAGAATATAACTACTATAATACTGCCTATATGTACAAGAATATAACTACTATAATACTGCTCCTGTGTACAAGAATATAACTACTATAATACTGTCCCTATGTACAAGAATATAACTACTATAATACTGCCTATATGTACAAGAATATAACTACTATAATACTTCTCCTATGTACAAGAATATAATTACTATAATACTGCCCCTATGTACTACAGTATAGCTACTATAATACTACCCCTAGGTACAAGAAGATAACTACTATAATACTGCCGCTATGTACAGGAATATCACTACTATAATACTGCCCCTATGTACAATAATATAACTACTATAATACTGCTCCTATGTGCAAGAATATAACTACTATAATACTGACTCCTATGTACAAGAATATCACTACTATAATACTGCTCCTATGTGCAAGAATATAACTACTATAATACTGCCTCCTATGTACAAGAATATCACTACTATAATACTGCCCCTATGTACAATAATATAACTACTATAATTCTGCACCTATGTACAATAATATAACTACTATAATACTGCCCCTATGTACAAGAATATAAGTACTATAATACTGCCCCAATGTATAATAATATAACTACTATAATACTGCCCCTATGTACAAGAATATAACTACTATAATACTGCCTCCTATGTACAAGAATATAACTACTATAATACTGCCTCCTATGTACAAGAATATAACTACTATAATACTGTCCCTATGTACAAGAATATAACTACTATAATACTGCCTATATGTACAAGAATATAACTACTATAATACTGCGTCCTATGTACAAGAATATAACTACTATAATACTGCCCCCATGTACAATAATATAACTACTATAATACTGCCCCTATGTACAATAATATAACTACTATAATACTGCTCCTATGTGCAAGAATATAACTACTATAATACTGCCTCCTATGTACAAGAATATCACTACTATAATACTGCCCCTATGTACAATAATATAACTACTATAATTCTGCACCTATGTACAATAATATAACTACTATAATACTGCCCCTATGTACAAGAATATAACTACTATAATACTGCCTCCTATGTACAAGAATATAACTACTATAATACTGCCTCCTATGTGCAAGAATATAACTACTATAATACTGTCCCTATGTACAAGAATATAACTACTATAATACTGCCTATATGTACAAGAATATAACTACTATAATACTGCTCCTATGTACAAGAATATAACTACTATAATACTGTCCCTATGTACAAGAATATAACTACTATAATACTGCCTATATGTACAAGAATATAACTACTATAATACTTCTCCTATGTACAAGAATATAATTACTATAATACTGCCCCTATGTACTACAGTATAGCTACTATAATACTACCCCTATGTACAAGAAGATAACTACTATAATACTGCCCCTATGTACAGGAATATCACTACTATAATACTGCCCCTATGTACAATAATATAACTACTATAATACTGCTCCTGTGTGCAAGAATATAACTACTATAATACTGCCTCCTATGTACAAGAATATCACTACTATAATACTGCTCCTATGTGCAAGAATATAACTACTATAATACTGCCTCCTATGTACAAGAATATCACTACTATAATACTGCCCCTATGTACAATAATATAACTACTATAATTCTGCACCTATGTACAATAATATAACTACTATAATACTGCCCCTATGTACAAGAATATAACTACTATAATACTGCCCCAATGTACAATAATATAACTACTATAATACTGCCCCTATGTACAAGAATATAACTACTATAATACTGCCTCCTATGTACAAGAATATAACTACTATAATACTGCCTCCTATGTACAAGAATATAACTACTATAATACTGTCCCTATGTACAAGAATATAACTACTATAATACTGCCTATATGTACAAGAATATAACTACCATAATACTGCGTCCTATGTACAAGAATATAACTACTATAATACTGCCCCCATGTACAATAATATAACTACTATAATACTGCCCCTATGTACAATAATATAACTACTATAATACTGCTCCTATGTGCAAGAATATAACTACTATAATACTGCCTCCTTTGTACAAGAATATCACTACTATAATACTGCTCCTATGTGCAAGAATATAACTACTATAATACTGCCTCCTATGTACAAGAATATCACTACTATAATACTGCCCCTATGTACAATAATATAACTACTATAATTCTGCACCTATGTACAATAATATAACTACCGTATATACTCGAGTATAAGCCGACCCGAGTATAAGCCGACCCCCCTAATTTTGCCTCAAAAAACTGGGAAAACTTATTGACTCGAGTATAAGCCTAGGGTGGAAAATGCAGCAGCTACCGGTGAATTTCAAAAATAAAAATAAATGCACCATACCGTTCATTATGGCCCCATAGCTGTGCCATATAGTGCTCTGCACCATTCATTATTGCCCCATAGCTGTACAATAGAAAGCTGTGCCATATAGTGCTCTGCATCGTTCATTATTGCCCCATAGCTGTGCCATAGAAAGCTCTGCCATATAGTGCTCTGCACCGTTCATTATTGCCCCATAGCTGTGCCATATAGTGCTCTGCACCGTTCATAATTGCCCCATAGCTGTGCCATATACTGCTCTGCACCGTTCATTATTGCCCCATAGCTGTACAATAGAAAGCTGTGCCATATAGTGCTCTGCACCATTCATAATTGCCCCATAGCTGTGCCATATAGTGCTCTGCACCGCTCCTTATTGCCCCATAGCTGTGCCATATAGTGCTCTGCACCGTTCATAATTGCCCCATAGCTGTGCCATAAAGTGCTCTGCACCGCTCCTTATTGCCCCATAGCTGTGCCATATAGTGCTCTGCACCGTTCATAATTGCCCCATAGCTGTGCCATATAGTGCTCTGCACCGTTCATTATTGCCCCATAGCTGTACAATAGAAAGCTGTGCCATATAGTGCTCTGCACCGTTCATAATTGCCCCATAGCTGTAGTGCTCTGCACCGTTCATTATTGCCCCATAGCTGTGCCGTATAGTGCTCTGCACCGCTCCTTATTGCCCCATAGCTGTGCCATATAGTGCTCTGCACCGTTCCTTACTGCCCCATAGATGCTCCATAGAAAGCTGTGCTGGTGCAATAAAAATAATAAAACACATACTCACCTCTCTTGCTTGCAGCTCCTCAGCGTCCCGTCCCGGCGTCTCTCTGCACTGACTGATCAGGCAGAGGGCAGCGCGCACACTATATGCGTCATCGCGCCCTCTGACCTGCACAGTCAGTGAGGAGAGAGAGACGCCGGGAAGACTGAGCAGCGTCCGGCGGGTGGAACGCGGACAGGTAAATATGACATACTTACCTGCTCCCGGCGTCCCGCTCCTTCCCCCGGACAGCTGGTCTTCGGTGCCGCAGCCTCTTCCTCTGTCAGCGGTCACCGGCACCGTCATTAGAGGAATGAATAGGCTGCTCCGCCCCTATGGGAGGTGGAGCCGCCTATTCATTTCTCTAATGAGCGGTCCCACGTGACCGCTGAACAGGGGAAGAGCTGCGGCACCCGGAGACCGTGGGACTGCAGGGACAGTGCCAGGAGCCCCGGAAGCAGGTAAGTATGCCTCAGCGCCCTCTCCCCCTCACCCGCCGACCCTGCCGCCGACCGTGACTCGAGTATAAGCCGAGAGGGGCACTTTCACCCCAAAAATTTGGGCTGAAAATCTCGGCTTATACTCGAGTATATACGGTACTATAATACTGCCCCTATGTACAAGAATATAACTACTATAATACTGCCCCTATGTGCAAGAATATAACTACTATAATTCTGTCCCTATGTACAAGAATATAACTACTATAATACTGCCTATATGTACAAGAATATAACTACTATAATACTGCTCCTATGTACAAGAATATAACTACTATAATACTGTCCCTATGTACAAGAATATAACTACTATAATACTGCCCCCTATGTACAAGAATATAACTACTATAATACTTCTCCTATGTACAAGAATATAATTACTATAATACTGCCCCTATGTACTACAGTATAGCTACTATAATACTACCCCTATGTACAAGAAGATAACTACTATAATACTGCCCCTACAGTTAGGTCCATATATATTTGGACAGAGACAACATTTTTCTAATTTTGGTTCTAAACATTACCACAATAAATTTTAAACAAAACGATTCAGATGCAGTTGAAGTTCAGACTTTCAGCTTTCATTTGAGGGTATCCACATTAAAATTGGATGAAGGGTTTAGGAGTTTCAGCTCCTTAATATGTGCCACCCTGTTTTTAAAGGGACCAAAAGTAATTGGACAGATTAAATGTAAATAAAATGTTCATTTCTAGTACTTGGTTGAAAATCCATTGTTCGCAATGACTGCCTGATGTCTAGAACTCATGGACATCACCAGACGCTGTGTTTCCTCCTTTTTGATGCTCTGCCAGGCCTTCACTGCGGTGGTTTTCAGTTGCTGTTTGTTTGTGGGCCTTTCTGTCTGAAGTTTAGTCTTTAACAAGTGAAATGCTGCTCAATTGGGTTGAGATCAGGTGACTGACTTGGCCATTCAAGAATATTCCACTTCTTTGCTTTAATAAACTCCTGGGTTGCTTTGGCTTCATGTTTTGGGTCATTGTCCATCTGTAGTATGAAACGACGACCAACCAGTTTTGCTGCATTTGGCTGGATCTGTGCACACAGTATGGCGGCTCTGAATACCTCAGAATTCATTCGGCTGCTTCTGTCCTGTGTCACATCATCAATAAACACTAGTGACCCAGTGCCACTGGCAGCCATGCATGCCCAAGCCATCACACTGCCTCCGCCGTGTTTTACAGATGATGTGGTATGCTTTGGATCATGAGCTGTACCACGCCTTCGCCATACTTTTCTCTTTCCATCATTCTGGTAGAGGTTGATCTTGGTTTCATCTGTCCAAAGAATGTTCTTCCAGAACTGTGCTGGCTTTTTTAGATGTTTTATAGCAAAGTCCAGTCTAGCCTTTTTATTCTTGATGCTTATGAGTGGCTGCACCGTGCAGTGAACCCTCTGTATTTACTTTCATGCAGTCTTCTCTTTATGGTAGATTTGGATATTGATGCGCCGACCTCCTGGAGAGTGTTCTTCACTTGGTTGGCTGTTGTGAAGGGGTTTCTCTTCACCATGGAGATTATTCTGCGATCATCCACCACTGTTGTCTTCCGTGGGCGCCCAGGTCTTTTTGCATTGATGAGTTCACCAGTGCTTTCTTTCTTTCTCAGGATGTACCAAACTGTAGATTTTGCCACTCCTAATATTGTAGCAATTTTTCAGATGGGTTTTTTTCTGTTTTCGCAGCTTAAGGATGGCTTGTTTCACCTGCATGGAGAGCTCCTTTGACCGCATGTTTACTTCACAGCAAAACCTTCCAAATGCAAGCACCACACCTCAAATCAACTCCAGGCCTTTTATCTGCTTAATTGAGAATGACATAACAAAGGGATTACCCACACCTGTCCATGAAATAGCCTTGGAGTCAATTGTCCAATTACTTTTGGTCCTTTAAAAACAGGGAGGCACATGTTAAGGAGCTGAAACTCCTAAACCCTTCATCCAATTTTAATGTGGATACCCTCAAATGAAAGCTGAAAGTCTGAACTTCAACTGCATCTGAATTGTTTTGTTTAAAATTCATTGTGGTAATGTCTATAACCAAAATTAGAAAAAGGTTGTCTCTGTCCAAATATATATGGACCTAACTGTATGTACAGGAATATCACTACTATAATACTGCCCCTATGTACAATAATATAACTACTATAATACTGCCCCATGTACAAGAATATAACTACTATAATACTGCTCCTATGTGCAAGAATATAACTACTATAATACTGCCTCCTATGTACAAGAATATCACTACTATAATACTGCTCTTATGTGCAAGAATATAACTACTATAATACTGCCTCCTATGTACAAGAATATCACTACTATAATACTGCCCCTATGTACAATAATATAACTACTATAATTCTGCACCTATGTACAATAATATAACTACTATAATACTGCCTCCTATGTACAAGAATATAACTACTATAATACTGCCTCCTATGTACAAGAATATAACTACTATAATACTGTCCCTATGTACAAGAATATAACTACTATAATACTGCCTATATGTACAAGAATATAACTACTATAATACTGCGTCCTATGTACAAGAATATAACTACTATAATACTGCCCCCATGTACAATAATATAACTACTATAATACTGCCCCCATGTACAAGAATATAACTACTATAACACTGCCCCAATGTACAATAATATAACTACTATATTACTGCCCCTATGTACAAGAATATAATTACTATAATACTGCCTCCTATGTACAAGAATATAACTACTATAATACTGCCTCCTATGTACAAGAATATAACTACCATAATACTGCCCCAATGTACAATAATATAACAACTATAATACTGCCCCTATGTACAAGAATATAACTACTATAATACTGCCACATATGTACAAGAAGATAACTACTATAATACTGCCCCTATGTACAAGAATATAACTACTATAATACTGCCCCTATGTACAAGAATATAACTACTATAATACTGCCCCAATGTACAATAATATAACTACTATAATACTGCCCCTATGTACAAGAATATAATTACTATAATACTGCCTCCTATGTACAAGAATATAACTACTATAATACTGCCTCCTATGTACAAGAATATAACTACTATAATACTGCCCCAATGTACAATAATATAACTACTATAATACTGCCCCTATGTACAAGAATATAATTACTATAATACTGCCTCCTATGTACAAGAATATAACTACTATAATACTGCCTCCTATGTACAAGAATATAACTACTATAATACTGTCCCTATGTACAAGAATATAACTACTATAATACTGCCCCAATGTACAATAATATAACTACTATAATACTGCCCCTATGTACAAGAATATAATTACTATAATACTGCCTCCTATGTACAAGAATATAACTACTATAATACTGCCTCCTATGTACAAGAATATAGTTACTATAATACTGCCCCTATGTACAATAATATAACTACTATAATACTGCCTCCTATGTACAAGAATATAACTACTATAATACTGTCCCTATGTACAAGAATATAACTACTATAATACTGCCCCCATGTACAAGAATATAACTACTATAATACTGCCCCATACATACAAGAAGATAATTACTATAATACTGCCCCTATGTACAAGAATATAACTACTATAATACTGCCCCCATGTACAAGAATATAACTACTATAATACTGCCTCCTATGTACAAGAATATAACTACTATAATACTGCCTCCTATGTACAAGAATATAACTACTATAATACTGTCCCTATGTACAAGAATATAACTACTATAATACTGCCTATACAGTATGTACAAGAATATAACTACTATAATACTGCCCCTATGTACAAGAATATAATTACTATAATACTGCCTCCTATGTACAAGAATATAACTACTATAATACTGCCTCCTATGTACAAGAATATAACTACTATAATACTGCCTCCTATGTACAAGAATATAACTACTATAATACTGTCCCTATGTACAAGAATATAACTACTATAATACTGCCTATATGTACAAGAATATAACTACTATAATACTGCCCCCATGTACAATAATATAACTACTATAATACTGCCCCCATGTACAAGAATATAACTAGTATAATACTGCCCCATACGTACAAGAAGATAATTACTATAATACTGCCCCTATGTACAAGAATATAACTACTATAATACTGCCCCCTATGTACAAGAATATAACTACTATAATACTGCCCCCATGTACAATAATATTAATACTATAAGGCCGGGGACACACTTAACGTATAATAAAACGGTCCGTTTTTCACGGACGAGAATCGCACAAATGTTTCCAAAACAGTGATCCGTGTGCAGTGCGAGGATGCGATTTCCTCGCATCAAATGATCCGTGTGACATCCGTATGGCATCCGTATGCCGAGATTTTCTCGCAGGCTTGCAAAACCGACATCTAATGGATTTATGGGCTCAAATGTTCGTTAAAAAATATATACAGTATATATATATATATATATAGATATGTCATTGAGACACATATATATATATTCTGAATTTATATTTCATTCAGCGTGATATCTGTGAAAAGCCGGTAATTCAATTGCCGGCTTCTCATTTCTCCTTCACAAACCCGACAGGATATGAGACATGGTTTACATACAGTAAACCATCTCATATCCCCTTTTTTTTTGCATATTCCACACTACTAATGTTAGTAGTGTGTATGTGCAAAATTTGGCCGCTGTAGCTGCTCAAATAAAGGGTTAAATGGCGGAAAAAATTGGCGTGGGCTCCCGCACAATTTTCTCTGCCAGAGTAGTAAAGCCAGTGACTGAGGGCAGATATTAATAGCCAGGAGAGGGTCCATGGTTATTGGCTCCCCCCGTGGCTACAAACATCTGCCCCCAGCCACCCCAGAAAAGGCACATCTGGAAGATGCGCCTATTCTGGCACTTGGCCACTCTCTTCCCACTCCCGTGTAGCGGTGGGATATGGGGTAATGAAGGGTTAATGCCACCTTGCTATTGTAAGGTGACATTAAGCCAGATTAATAATGGAGAGGCGTCAATTATGTCACCTATCCATTATTAATCCAATTGTATGAAAGGGTTAAAAAAGACACACACACATTATTAAAAATGATTTTAATGAAATAAACACACAGGTTGTTTTAGTATTTTATTGTTCTCTCAATCCATCAGAACACCCTCGCTTGGCAAAATAATTAACCCACAAGATACATACCTTCCGATGATCTTTCACGTCCAACGAGGTAATCCATCTGAAGGGGTTAATTATTTTACAGCCATGAGCTGCGCTAATGCACTAGCTCTTGTCTGTAATCCCCGGGTAATGAAAGGAAATCTGAGTGATCTGTACTTACATTGAGTTGCGGTGATGCGCCCTCTGGTGGATGAACTCATATGAACTCGAGCGTGGGAACTTTTCCAAGGCTCCAGTTCATGAGAACATCCACCAGAGGGCGCCTCACAGCAACTCAATGTAAGTACAGATCACTCAGATTTCCTTTCATTACCCGGGGATTACAGACAAGAGCTAGTGCATTAGCGCAGCTCATGGCTGTAAAATAATTAACCCTTCAGATGGATTACCTCGTTGGACGTGAAAGATCATCGGAAGGTATGTATCTTGTGGGTTAATTATTTTGCCAAGCGAGGGTCTTCTGATGGATTGAGAGAACAATAAAATACTAAAACAACCTGTGTGTTTATTTCATTAAAATCATTTTTAATATTGCGTGTGTGTCTTTTTTAACCCTTTCATACAATTGGATTAATAATGGATAGGTGACATAATTGACGCCTCTCCATTATTAATCTGGCTTAATGTCACCTTACAATAGCAAGGTGGCATTAACCCTTCATTACCCCATATCCCACCGCTACACGGGAGTGGGAAGAGAGTGGCCAAGTGCCAGAATAGGCGCATCTTCCAGATGTGCCTTTTCTGGGGTGGCTGGGGGCAGATGTTTGTAGCCAGGGGGGGCCAATAACCATGGACCCTCTCCTGGCTATTAATATCTGCCCTCAGTCACTGGCTTTACTACTCTGGCGGAGAAAATTGCGCGGGAGCCCACGCCAATTTTTTCCGCCATTTAACCCTTTATTTGAGCAGCTACAGCGGCCAAATTTTGCACATACACACTACTAACATTAGTAGTGTGGAATATGCAAAAAAAAGGGGATATGAGATGGTTTACTGTATGTAAACCATGTCTCATATCCTGTCGGGTTTAGGCTGGAGAAATGAGAAGCCGGCAATTGAATTACCGGCTTTTCTCTAACACCGCTGCGTATTTCTCGCAATGCACACGCATGGTCCGTGTGTAATCCGATTTTTTCTCGCACCCATAGACTTGCATTGGCGAGTCTCGGCCGAGATACGCTGACAATCGCAGCATGCTGCGATTTCACTCGGATCCTGAATACGGTGGAGAAAATATCGGATGATGGGAGCTGCACCATAGATTAACATTGGGCCGAGTGCTATGCGATTTTTTATCGCATAGCACTCGTCCGTATTACGGTCTAGTGTGACCCCAGCCTAATACTGCCCCTGTGTATAAAATATAACTACTATAAGGCTATGTGTGCATGTTGAGTATTTGCTTGGAGACATTTCTGCAATGTTTCTGCATCTCTTGGCAGGAAAAACACTGCTGAAAAAAACGCGTGTTTTGACGCGTTTTTGGTGCGTTTTTTGTATGCGTGTTTGTACAGCACTGAAGGCTTTTTTTGAGCTAAATAAATATACTAAACAAAAAAAGTTTTGTGATGCAATTTGGTTTAACACCACTTTTTCATGCTGATGCAGTAGCATCAGGGTAATAGGATTAGGGCTTGGTGTCAAATAAATAATAAACCACACTATTCCTCACCTGTCTGCTGAGAAGATAATCTATAATGTCCCACAACGATCCTGATGACTTTGAGAGCAGTCACTGATGTGACTGCGCTCCAAGACAGCCGGCGATACGCTGATAGAAGGCAGTGTAGCACTGAGCTGCCGCAAAAGAGTTCACCGGAGTTCATGAGCTGATCAGCTCATGTGATCTCTAGCACCACTGCTGCATGAGAGCAGCATTGAATAGCAACACATAAAGAGTAAAATATTAGTTGTGCAGTTGTTATGGAAATATTAGGGTTGGATAAATATATCCCTGTGTGTGCTGTGGCCGCTCCCAATTAGACTGAGTATTTTGAGCGCTCATCAAGAATGGACTGTACACAACTGTGACAGAACAACATTCCATCAATACTGACACTTTATTGTACATACATTGTTTTATATTTTCACATTGAAAGGAGTGGTTAGGGGTTGTCAGGGGTGGTTAGTTAATTACCATATTGTCTAGCTCCTCTGTCATTGGTTATCTAAACATATATGGAATATTGTGATTAATGCTCATATGACTGCTGATTAAGCAACTAAAATGTACCTCTGTATGTAGGACAAAGATGAGACACTTGATCAGCAGTTACCAAACATCTGACTCTGAAACAAAAAGAAAAAACGCCAAACCGCACTGCCAGCTAATCACAATCCAAATGTGTTGTTATCCACTTCACACTCTACAGGTTAGGGTAGCTATGTGTATCTCTTATCAACTAAGGGGTGCGACATCCAGCAAGTGTGCACTTAGTCCAATGAAAAAAGAAAGAAAAAGGAGCGCACTTACCCCTGTTGTAAAAGGTATCACTTTATTAGAACATCTTTAGAAACAGATTGCTGGGAGGGATGGGAGCAGCTCCGGACAACGGCCGTTTCGTGCGTACAAGCACTTCAACGGGTCCTGGAGACTTGTGGATCTCAAACGGATTAAATAGACCCTGCTGGGTTGCCTGCTCCGCCTACCACTTGTGACATATGGTTCGGCGGGCGGGCAATCAATCAGAACACCAACAATACTATGCTTTAAAAACAACAAAACAAACAAATTAAAAGCAACATCGAAGCACGGGTAACAGAGAAAGAAAGAAACAAAAAATGCGGAGATTCATCAAATTACAAAAAGACTGACATATCCACCTTATCGTTTAGACCTATAGGTCCCGCAGCGTCTGTGCGCAGGATCCATCTGGCTTCCCTGCGCAGAAGGAGGCGGTGGAGATCCCCGCCTCCCTCTGGCAGGGACACCCGTTCAAGGCCGGCAAAGCGCAGTACATGAGCGTCTCCTGCGTGGTAAGTGCGAACATGGCTTATCAATCTTAAGGCCCCCTTGCCTGTCTTTATCGAATTAAAATGTTCCCTAATTCGAACGAAGAGGGGCCTAATAGTTTTGCCGATGTAGAAATTTCTACAGGAACAGAACAAGACATAGACCACATGAGTGGTTCTACAGGAAATAAAATCGCGTACACAATGCTGTATATGTCCGACTCTGACACTATTCCCAGTGTGGTGGAAAGAACAGAAGTTACAGCCCCCACATTTAAAGTTCCCTTTTGGGATACAATCTGTCAGCCAAATATTTTTTTTTGATACAAAACGATTACGAACAACACTGTCTCTGATATTTTTACTCCGGCGGACAGCAAAAAGTGGACCTCGATCCACTATACTTTGCAAATCTCTGTCCTGTCGCAAAATATGCCAGTTTTTTCGGATAGCGGCTCTAATTTGATTATCTAGGGGACCATATTTAAAGCTAAAGATAAATCTTTTTTCTTGTTGTTTTTTTTGGGGGGATGCGGATATCTCTGTTTTGACCGCCCTATCTAAAGCACTATTGAGAATACCAGGGGGATAACCACGTTTTAAGAATCTGTCTTTTAAATCCACTGACTGTTTAATAAAGACTTCCGGGTTGCTGTTTATTCTTTTGACCCTAAGGAATTGACTGTATGGGAGGGACCGCTTACTGTACGGCGGGTGAGCACTATCATAGTGTAGTAACGCATTCGATGCCGTAGGTTTACGGTATACTTCTGTAGCAATAATATTTTCCATAGTTTGTAATTTTACATGTGAACTACCTGGGGACGTCCAACACCATGAACATGTGTTTTACCTCGCAATTCGGAGGTTCTAGTCTGGTATTCTTGGATGTAAAATTACAAACTATGGAAAATATTATTGCTACAGAAGTATACCGTAAACCTACGGCATCGAATGCGTTACTACACTATGATAGTGCTCACCCGCCGTACATTAAGCGGTCCCTCCCATACAGTCAATTCCTTAGGGTCAAAAGAATAAACAGCAACCCGGAAGTCTTTATTAAACAGTCAGTGGATTTAAAAGACAGATTCTTAAAACGTGGTTATCCCCCTGGTATTCTCAATAGTGCTTTAGATAGGGCGGTCAAAACAGAGATATCCGCATCCCCCCAAAAAAAACAACAAGAAAAAAGATTTATCTTTAGCTTTAAATATGGTCCCCTAGATAATCAAATTAGAGCCGCTATCCGAAAAAACTGGCATATTTTGCGACAGGACAGAGATTTGCTAAGTATAGTGGATCGAGGTCCACTTTTTGCTGTCCGCCGGAGTAAAAATATCAGAGACAGTGTTGTTCGTAATCGTTTTGTATCAAAGAAAAATATTTGGCTGACAGATTGTATCCCAAAAGGGAACTTTAAATGTGGGGGCTGTAACTTCTGTTCTTTCCACCACACTGGGAATAGTGTCAGAGTCGGACATATACAGCATTGTGTACGCGATTTTATTTCCTGTAGAACCACTCATGTGGTCTATGTCTTGTTCTGTTCCTGTAGAAATTTCTACATCGGCAAAACTATTAGGCCCCTCTTCGTTCGAATTAGGGAACATTTTAATTCGATAAAGACAGGCAAGGGGGCCTTAAGATTGATAAGCCATGTTCGCACTTACCACGCAGGAGACGCTCATGTACTGCGCTTTGCCGGCCTTGAACGGGTGTCCCTGCCAGAGGGAGGCGGGGATCTCCACCGCCTCCTTCTGCGCAGGGAAGCCAGATGGATCCTGCGCACAGACGCTGCGGGACCTATAGGTCTAAACGATAAGGTGGATATGTCAGTCTTTTTGTAATTTGATGAATCTCCGCATTTTTTGTTTCTTTCTTTCTCTGTTACCCGTGCTTCGATGTTGCTTTTAATTTGTTTGTTTTGTTGTTTTCAAAGCATAGTATTGTTGGTGTTCTGATTGATTGCCCGCCCGCCGAACCATATGTCACAAGTGGTAGGCGGAGCAGGCAACCCAGCAGGGTCTATTTAATCCGTTTGAGATCCACAAGTCTCCAGGACCCGTTGAAGTGCTTGTACGCACGAAACGGCCGTTGTCCGGAGCTGCTCCCATCCCTCCCAGCAATCTGTTTTTAAAGATGTTCTAATAAAGTGATACCTTTTACAACAGGGGTAAGTGCGCTCCTTTTTCTTTCTTTTTTCATTGGACTAAGTGCACACTTGCTGGATGTCGCACCCCTTAGTTGATAAGAGATACACATAGCTACCCTAACCTGTAGAGTGTGAAGTGGATAACAACACATTTGGATTGTGATTAGCTGGCAGTGCGGTTTGGCGTTTTTTCTTTTTGTTTTGGACTTGAATAGACTGATATCTTCTGCCATATTACCAGCACGCTTAGCTGCTTTTCCATTCCTTTCCACACCTGGTTAGTTTACACGCCGTCGTGATTATTCACCGGTAGTGACTCCTGAACATGGAGACGGTAGCAGTATCTTTTTCACATGGACTCTTAGCTGGGAGGGAAAATGTGGATTCCTATTTTTCAGAATGCGAACTGCATGACAACATTTTTTCTCTTAGCACAAAATCTTTAGAACATAAACTTTTTTTGACTGCAGAGAGAGAAGTGAATTTATTTTGGACCAACAATTCCTTGAAATCCTATGTTGAATGCGGTCGGGTACCGCGGGGACTGCGGGTCACAAAAGAAATGGCCCAATTCAAGGACAATGAAACTTTCGTTAAAGAATGGGAGAAAATACTATTACAATGCTCCCAAGACTTATTACGGTTGGTCCTCAAGCAAAATATCATAAATTATGAGACAACCAAGACGGAATTGTCTAAAACAAAAGATGAATTGAGAACTAGACTGTCTGAGACACAATGGCTGGCAACGGATAAAAAATTGGATACTAAATTGGTTGCATTGCAGAACGACATAAAACAAAGAAAAAAAGACAAGTTCATCAGAGACAAGGTCGACTTCGAAACAGGAAAAATTTTCACCTGGAACAAAGGTGTTCCTCCACAAAATCACCGTAAATTCCCTAAGAGGTGGAATCATAATAAAGGTCAGCCACGCAATAAAACCCTTAACAAGAACAAAAGGGATTACTTGACAACCGACTCTGATTCCAGTGCCACGGAAGACTCCACTGCCCCATCCACCTCGGCGACCCCTAGCCATGTGACAATTCCAACGGGGTCCCCTTTAGACGCAGGACGCGCCGAGGGAGTAGAAGAAATGGCAGACAGAAACATCAAAAAAAGGAGACAGGTCTCGTGGAGACCAATGAACTGACAGTGGTTAATTTAACTCCACAAACCCTTAGTGAGGCACATAGATCAGTACTTTCAAAAGGATTAAATTTTTGTATACCAGAACCATTCAACATAGTGGACTTTAAAATTGATTTATTTAAGGCGATCCGTAAAATTCATCTACATAAATCTTTTTCTCCTAATAAGAACATATCTGCCCCCTCCACTTCGTGCACCGTCCTCCCAGGAGAAACACCTTGCCATGTGGGCCCCCTGGGCTTTTTTGTCACAGAGGACCCATTTGGTGACGTACGTGAGGAAATGCAAATTTTACTTGAATCTACAGGTGCTCCGTTTGTTTCCACGCATAGTGATACGTCAGCCACTCTCCCTTTCCTTGGCGGTACTAAATCTACCTATATGCCTCCCACATCGCCAGGCAATTTGGTAGATATTTTTGAATTACAAGTACTAAAAGATGTGGAGGCTTTAATCTATGAACATTCCAATGAAAATTTATTGTTTAATGAAAAACGAGCCTTAAAGGAGATAGAGAGCTGGCATGACGTAATAGTCCGCGGGGCGGACAAAGGTGGCAGTATAGTTCTGATGACTAGGGAATATTACAAAACAGAAGCACTCAGACAGCTTTCTGACGAGAAAACATATATGAAATTAAAGGGGGATCCTACCACCCAATTTAAGAATCTGTTACGTTCTCTATTAAGGAGATATGTGGACAAAAGAGTTTTTTCTGTAAAACAGGCTGAAAAATTACTACCGGGTTTTCCCCGTAAACCCCATTGGTATCACATACCGAAACTTCACAAGTCTGCAGTAACCCCCCCGGGCCGTCCGATCGTGTCAGGGGTGGGGTCACTTACGGAGCCACTATCTTCATATATAGACTGGCTGTTATGTCCACTACTACGGGACATTCCATCCTATTTAAAAGATACGGGAGAATTCCTCAAGCTAGTTAAAAACTTCGAATGGAGAGACACCTACGCTTTGGCATCTATAGACATCGAAAGCCTCTATACGAGGATTCCCCAAAAATTGGGAGTGGACACGGTGAGACGCATTCTTGATAATACACCGACCAGTATTGATACCACACACTTCATATGTGAAGGTCTTTCTTTCATCCTGGAACACAACGCCTTCCATTTCGACACCCAGTGGTACCTGCAGACGGTGGGTACCGCTATGGGTACCCCCGTCGCCTGTACCCTGGCGAACCTCTTCCTTGCCAGGTTTGAGGAGGAGTACATTTATTCCTCAAAAAACCCGTTCCTCAAACACATCAAGCTTTACGCTAGATATGTTGATGACATGTTCGTGGTGTGGGACGGACACCAGGATGAGTTCACCAAATTTGTGAACTACCTGGGGACGTCCAACACCATGAACATGTGTTTTACCTCGCAATTCGGAGGTTCTAGTCTGGTATTCTTGGATGTAAAATTACAAACTATGGAAAATATTATTGCTACAGAAGTATACCGTAAACCTACGGCATCGAATGCGTTACTACACTATGATAGTGCTCACCCGCCGTACATTAAGCGGTCCCTCCCATACAGTCAATTCCTTAGGGTCAAAAGAATAAACAGCAACCCGGAAGTCTTTATTAAACAGTCAGTGGATTTAAAAGACAGATTCTTAAAACGTGGTTATCCCCCTGGTATTCTCAATAGTGCTTTAGATAGGGCGGTCAAAACAGAGATATCCGCATCCCCCCAAAAAAAACAACAAGAAAAAAGATTTATCTTTAGCTTTAAATATGGTCCCCTAGATAATCAAATTAGAGCCGCTATCCGAAAAAACTGGCATATTTTGCGACAGGACAGAGATTTGCAAAGTATAGTGGATCGAGGTCCACTTTTTGCTGTCCGCCGGAGTAAAAATATCAGAGACAGTGTTGTTCGTAATCGTTTTGTATCAAAGAAAAATATTTGGCTGACAGATTGTATCCCAAAAGGGAACTTTAAATGTGGGGGCTGTAACTTCTGTTCTTTCCACCACACTGGGAATAGTGTCAGAGTCGGACATATACAGCATTGTGTACGCGATTTTATTTCCTGTAGAACCACTCATGTGGTCTATGTCTTGTTCTGTTCCTGTAGAAATTTCTACATCGGCAAAACTATTAGGCCCCTCTTCGTTCGAATTAGGGAACATTTTAATTCGATAAAGACAGGCAAGGGGGCCTTAAGATTGATAAGCCATGTTCGCACTTACCACGCAGGAGACGCTCATGTACTGCGCTTTGCCGGCCTTGAACGGGTGTCCCTGCCAGAGGGAGGCGGGGATCTCCACCGCCTCCTTCTGCGCAGGGAAGCCAGATGGATCCTGCGCACAGACGCTGCGGGACCTATAGGTCTAAACGATAAGGTGGATATGTCAGTCTTTTTGTAATTTGATGAATCTCCGCATTTTTTGTTTCTTTCTTTCTCTGTTACCCGTGCTTCGATGTTGCTTTTAATTTGTTTGTTTTGTTGTTTTTAAAGCATAGTATTGTTGGTGTTCTGATTGATTGCCCGCCCGCCGAACCATATGTCACAAGTGGTAGGCGGAGCAGGCAACCCAGCAGGGTCTATTTAATCCGTTTGAGATCCACAAGTCTCCAGGACCCGTTGAAGTGCTTGTACGCACGAAACGGCCGTTGTCCGGAGCTGCTCCCATCCCTCCCAGCAATCTGTTTTTAAAGATGTTCTAATAAAGTGAAACATCTGACTCTGTTCTGCTTTTAGGGGTGGAAAACCCCATATGATCTGTCTGGGTTATATCAGTTTGTCAGCCATTTTAAACCATTGATTATAATGTATATATTAGATGTGAGCATATAAGTATATATTTGATTATAGAGGAGTATACATGCAAGTGAGATCTACATGATATATATATTTCTATCACAAGCCCCCCTTAGATATCACTTGCCCTAATCCTAGCCTCCTGTCCCAAAGCGCTGCAACTCTTTTGTGCTGTCGGTGAACTGACACAAGCCTAACGCCTGTGCCCCACTCCATACAGACTTTTCGCAAATGGGCGGTCAGGAGATCTGTCCCTAACGGGGGTTCGTTGCAATCAGTCTCTTAGTCAATAGCATGTGTAGTGAGCGATGTGCAGTCTTTATCAGGTAGGTCATCTGTTCGGTCAGGCAGGGCATCCACGACATCATTCTGGCTTGGGTGTCATCTTCTGGTAGGGGAGCTTTCTTGCAATGCGATGAGTGGATCCAAGCGAGTCTTCCCTCCAGTTTCACAGAGTTTGGTGTCATCAGCAGCACTTGAGCAGGACCATCAAATCTGGGATCAAGTGGTGTTCTCCTTTCAAACTTTTCCACCAACACCCAGTCTCCTGGCTTCTAGGAGTGCATACCGGACACTGAATCTGGATCTGGCAATGAAGAAAAAACTCGAGAATGGATGTTAGCAAGTTTCTTGGTGATTTCAATTACATAAGCAGACAAAGTATCATATTACATAATCAGCTGCTAAGGGAAAGGATACCCCTAACCTGGGACTAGACACAAACAAAATTTCATATAATGACAGCTTTCCTGGGCCTCTGGGAGTGTGCCTGAACACTGAGTAGTGTGATTGGGAGTGTGTAGGCCTAAGTCTGACCCTACTGCTGACTAGATCTCTCATGTGAGATTTGCTGTGAATGCGGGTCCCTGGTCACTCTCTGTCACTTCTGGGACCCCATAGCTGCATATCTCGTCTCTGAGAGTAGCTTCTTTGCAGTAGTCTTTGCTGACTGGTTCCTCACTGGGAAAGCTTCTGGCCATCCTGAGAACACGTCCACGACCACAAGGGCATATTCGAATCCTCCACTTGGCGGCATCTGGATGTGGTCTATCTGGATCCTCTGGAAGGGGTACAGTGGTCTGGCAAGACGATGTGTGGGAACTTTCTTCATTCTTCCAGGGTTGCATTTGCTACAGGTCAGACAGCTATTTATGAACTTGGCTGTTAGGGTGGAGATTTCTGGAGCGAACCAGTAAGCACCAATCGGATCATTCATCTGTGTCTTTAATCTGTGTGTGGGCCCATGTGCCCACTGGACCACCATAGGGTACATGCTTCGGGGTAAACTGGGTTTGTAGTCCATTTAGTATACCCTTCCTTCTTCATGTGTTGCTCACTTCTGCATCCAGCATTCCTTCTTGTCCTTTGGGGCTTGCTCTTGCAACTTTTTTTTTTAGCAGATCACAGGACGTCATCTTGTCAGGTTTCTTGTCTTCAGTCGTCATGTAGCAGCCGTCTGGCTCTACGACCTCTTCCACTTGTCCATATTGTCTTCCCTTGACTGTTTCTTTGGCTGCCATATCCGCCATGTTGTTGCCTCGTGCCCCTACTGTGTTCAGTTTTCCGTGCGCTTTGACTTTTAGCATTGTCACCACTTTTGGAAGTTGAAGTGTGTTCAGCAGGTCCTTAATGGCTCCATTGATGCTTCACGGTTGTTCCGCTGGCTGTTATGAAGTCCCTTGCAGCCCAGATGGGTCCGAAGTCGTGTGCTATGCCATGCAAGTACCTTGAATCGGTATACATTTTCTCAGTCTTGTCTTCTGCCATCTGGTAGGCCTTCATCAGCGCTATCAGTTCTGCTTCCTGGGCTGACAGACTGGGCAGCAGACTTCTGGACCACAGGATCTCTTGATTGCTGGTCGCTGCACCTCCCGTGTGGAATCTTCCTTCATCATCTGCAAATCTGGAGCCATCCACATAGAGGATCAACTCTGGGTTGGTCAGTGGCTCTTCTGCCACCTTGGGTAGTCCTGCTGTTTCCTGTTGCATGATGCTGAAGCAATCATGGTCATCCGTCTGGAGCAAATTCAGATCCCATGCAGACTTTTTATCTGAGGGTCCATATCTGTATCCCCCCTTGGGAGTGGGAGTAGAGTGGACGGGTTGAGGACTGTGCATCTGGAGATGGTGACATTGTTGGGCAGGAGTAGAGAGCACTGGAGGCGAAGATGCCTGGCGGTGGAGAGATGTTTTAGCTGGGTTTGGTTGAGGATTGCCGAGATGTCATGCGGAGCCAGGATTTCCAATGGTTTTTCCACTGATGTCAGTAGTCCTGTCCAGGAGGGCGTGTGCTGCAACTGCTGCTCTCATGCGGGAGGAAGAGGCTCCCCTTACAACTGGATCCAGGCAAGCTGAAAAGTAGTCCGAAAGTCTCTGCTTTCCCCCCTGAAGCTGTGTCAGGACTCCAGTAGCAAGGCCTTCTTTTCTCATCAAGTAGAGACGGAATGGCTTCTTGTAGTCAGATAGGCCTAGTGCTGGCGCTGAGACTACAGAGCCTTTTAACTTCTTGAACGAACTGAAGGCCACATCTGTCTGGAGGAACGGGGTCACACTGACGTATTCACACAGAGGCTGCATTAGGACGGAAGCATCAGGGATCCAGGCTCTGCAATATGAAACTAGACCAAGGAAGGCCTATAGCACCTTTGGAGTTGTCAGAGGGACCATCTTCTCCACTGTGGTCTTTCGGTCATCTGTCAGGTGTTTCGCCTGGTGAGCAATACAGTGTCTCTGGAACGTAACTTGCTTCAGACACCACTGGACTTTGTTCTTTGAGATCTTGCAGTGCTGCTCCGCCAGGTAGAGTAGGAGATACAAGGAATGGGCTTTACACGTGTCAAAGTCAATTGCACAAAGGAGTAGATTGTCCATGTATTGTAGCAGGGTCACTTCTGCATGTTCTGCGACCCAGTTGGTGAGGACTGTGGACATTGCTTTGGTGAACCGTGAAGGGCTGTTCTGGGCCCACTGTGGCATCACTGTCCATGTGTGTTGTCCCCCCTGGTGCATTAAGGCAAACAGGAACTGGTCTTCCGGATGAACTGGAACACTGGAGAAAATGTTTGCCAGGTTGTTCACTGTGAACACTTTTGCTGTGGCAGGCACATTTGAGAGCAGAGTGTGCGGATTCGGCATAATTGCAGTTTCAAACACCGTGGCGTCATTCACAGCTCTCAGGTTGTATACCATTCTGAACTTGGCAGGCTCTCCTTTTACAGTCTTTTTCTTGATGGGGAAAAGCGGGGTATTGCAAGGCGATGTGCGAGGAACAATGATTCCTATTTCCAGGTAGACCTTCAGTTGGTCAGAGGCAGCTTGACTCTAGGCCTGGCCTGGGCCTTACGAGGGTACGGGGTTCATGGCTTGAGTGACACCCGTACTGGGGCAACTTGAGGTTTTCTCATGTGCTGGGGTCCCTTAGACCATAGACTTTCTGGTACTACATCCAGTACCTCCTTGGGTAGGCCTCATCGATTGTTTAATGTTCTTGTAGGGCCGCCAGCATGACTCTTCTCGGGTCAGGGATGAAGAAAGTGTCACTGTCCCATCTTCCTGGAACACTGTGGTTGCCTTCAGCTTCTGCAGTAGGTTCGCTCCCAGTAGGTTGAGTGGCAGGTCCTTTACACCACAAACTGGGACAGGATAGAGTGTCCTGGCTGAGTGCACACGCTCAGTGGCTTTGTAAGCTGAGAATGTCTGACTTGACCATCAATGCCCATGCGAGACACAGAGAATTCTGATAGGCAGGTGGGATCAGCGAGTTCCACAGGTGTCATCACACTTCTGGCTGCACCACTTTGGATCTGACAACGCCATCCATTTTAAGGGTAATTTGAGGTACTGGTCTTGCAGATGAAGTTTTACATGTCAGGAGCGTAGTGTCTTGCGGACCTGGCTTGCTTGCCTCTGTCCTATGGACGGGGTACTTCACTGCTTTCTGCACTTCCTCCTTGACCTGTTTCTCTGGACCAACTCTTGGATTGCATGGGTCCAGTCTCTTCGGGGGCATGGGTGCTTTTGCACTGGTTCTGGTAATGGCCAAACTTGCCACAGATGTAACACTTGACACTTTTTCTGTCTTTGTAGGGTGGTTGCTCTTCCAGGTCAGTGGTCACCATGAGAGGGGCTGTCTTCTGCACCCCTGGTTGAGACTCAATCCCTTTGGCTACTGTGGACAACGGCATGATGGGTACTGTAGCGGCAGCGGGGTCCGGCCTGCTGGCTGTGGCTGCGGTGGTAAGATGGGGCCTGCAGGTGCATTCGTGGCGAGGCCCGGGGGTGCCATGAGGCTGGCGGCTGCATCCAACCCAAGGTCTTGGGGCATTACAGGGGCTGCGGCTGCATCTGCCGTCACTTCTTACCCCTGGTCTGACATAGCTTCTCCCCTTTGCTAACCTTATTGAGGTCGGTGTCTCCTCTCTGGAGTCTGCAGCGGTTCTTCTGGTGTGTTGGTCGGCACTTTGCAGCGTCTTCACCTCTGGCTCCCCTTCTGGTGTTCTCAGCAGCACGGCACCCTTTTCCTTCTTTGTGCTCTTTTGTGGTGCTATAATGGTGGCAATTTTGGTGACAATCGGCAATAAACAGTCTCCTAGGCGCACATAAAACATTTTTTCTGGGTCAGTCCACTGCTATTGACCTGTTCCTAGGCCTAGCCACTATCAGTGGTTTCCTGATTGGCTGTCTCAGTCCATGCCCAAAGGCCTGTGCCAACATTTGCCTGTGTATCTGGTCATGAATGGTGAAGCCCAAGTTTTGGAATACTTGCATTACTCTGCAATGAAACTTCTTTACAGACTCTGTCTTATCTTGGCTCATGTCATGGCTTGTCCTGCCAATCTGCCTTTGGCCCACTCTCTGAGCTGTTCAATTAGCTGTGGCCCTGACTCCCAAGCGTGTATGTCTGATTCTGCTGGAGGTTTGAATTGTTCCTTCATGATTGGCAAGAGTGCATCACCTGCTTCTATTTTCATTCATGGCCCAGAGATCATTCCAGGTGGCTGCATATGTTTGCTGCTTCTGCTACTCTCTTCGGTAAAATGGCATGGGATGCATCCCTGGGTCTGGAAAATTGTCACCTGACTTGAAGTGCAGTGCACATAGTGTAATGGTGGTGCCTCTATCTGCCCCTGCATTCTTGGTGCCTGTGGGTTTCTTTTCTAGTACTAGACAGCATGTATGATGTTCCCTCATCATCTTCATCAGAGGAATAGTTGTGATAGCTTGTACTGGGGTCATACACTGACTGATTTTGGACTTAGAAGTTGCTTTTTTATGTGAGGATGTCTCCCCCCTTGCTGAAGCTATGATGGATTAGGCTTATAGTTTCATGTTGGTGTGAATGTAGGCAGCTCTGACCGGTGCTGAAGCTGTACATTATCAATACATAGTGATATCAATGTTCATGTAAAACCTTAAGGGTTACAATATTGTTGACTGTGAAATGAGGTAACGGAGGATCTGTCAGTGAGCTCGTTCTGATATCATTCCTCCCCCCTCTGCACCCAGGGCTGAGCTGACTGCTGCCTGATATGTCTGGGGCTGCCCACTGTAGGGGGGGCTTTCACCTTCTTTCCCCGATATCACAAATGGCAATGGCTGGACTGTGCCAGGGACATGGAAAGGGAACCTTGTGCTGTAAGCACCATATTGTTTGAATTGGGCGTTAGCCCAGCCGGCAACAAGGAGGAAAAAAGAGGAAGAAGAAGGGGGAGGGGTTGAGGAGTGAGACAAAGGAATAGTAGGAGGGGAGAGAGAGAGAGAAGAAGAGAGGAGTGGAGAAGGAGGGGAGTGAGAGGGTGAGGAGGAGAAGAGGGAGGAGAGAGAGAGGAGAAAGGTGTGGTGGGGGAGTGGAGAAGGAGGGAGGAGAAGATGGAGGGTGGAGAAGGAGGGGAAGAGAGAAGAGAAAAAATGTGGAGGAAGAGGAGAGGAAAGGAGAGAGAATGCGGAGAGAAAAGACTGACAGAGAAAAAAAGAGGATAGATGAGAACAACAAGAATAATAGAGAGGAGCAATTATGCCTTCTCCCTGTAGGGAGAGACGGGGTGCGCCACATACTGTGCAAAAAAAAATAACTACCTATACCATGGATTCTGCTAAAAGCAGACTGCGCAGATTCTCCCGTCTCATACCCACAAAAATCACTTCCTGGTTTGCTCACATAACTTTCTGTACCACCTAAACGATGTAAGCTCTGCTGCCACTTCATACCATGTATTAGTATTCAGCAATCTAACATCAGCTACTGTAACTTCCCTTATTTTCCTTTCTACGTCATGCCATTCCGCAGCTTGAAATCTGCCATTCTAATGAATTTCACGTACTTTATACCTTCCAAAAATCTTCACATACTTAATACCTTCGTATTCTGTCACTATCTAGGGGCTGTTTTCTCATCAGGAAGTAAAAAGACTTTCCTGTTGCTCGGCCACTCTATTCCCCATGGCAAAAGCAAAAAAATGAAAATGAAAAACACACAAAAATGAAAAAAGAAAACAGTACTAAAAAAACTTCTAAAAACGAGTATATAAAACGCTAAGAAAAACCCAAAACGATAAGAAAAACCGTCAAAAACTTAGTTCACAACCAAAAACTCAAAACTTTGATACAAGAGTAAGGAAAAAAAACTTTTTTCAAAAATAAATAAATAAAAAATAAAAAGGTAAAGAGATTGAAGATTGAGGAAAACTTAATTAAAAAACTTTAAAATGCCGCAAAAAGAAAAAGACCCTTTAAGAGAGTAATAAAAAATTTTCTTTAGAATCTCTGCGCTCAAATGCAGTCAGAGACACACTTCCTCTTAGATATCACGTATGCCATTGCAATAATATCAAATGTCACTAAAATCACGTTTCTGAAAACACTTATGTCACATCAAAAATGATAGATACAATTTAAATTTCACTTCTTCACACAAAAAAACTACACATAGCCAGCATTGCAGCTGAAAAACAGTCAGAAAAAAACAGATGTGACAGTTTGATTTACAATGCATATCTCCGCTTCAGCTGAAAAAAGAGGAAGTTCATGAGAGAAGGAAAAAAAACCAAAACTTTCTTTTCACTATTTCATGCTTCTTAAAGAAGCAACACTTGACAGACAGAAACAGATAGACAATCCGAGAGACGCCCTTTTTAATTCTGTGACACGTGCAGGCCGTTCTGGGAACAGACAACTGTCAATCGCACTGGCACGCATATGCCGGGAATCTACCACCCTCCGATCCGGTCGTCCTGACTGGCCGCCGGCTACGGGAATCTGTGGCAGCCCCTGTAATCTATCACCATCCGAGCCTGGATTCTGGAGCCACCTGCTCCGGAACTACCTGTTCCTTTCCTCTTGCACGGGAATCTGTGATAGCTTACTCAGCGATTTGAACTCCTGCTGTCTGTTACCCAGCCACCATAAACAAAAGTCACTTTTTCCTTCCTCCCTCGGATTTTACACAAACACATACACGGTCCACAGCAGACACCTCCCAGGGTGGATTCGTGGCTACGGATTTTTTACACTACCTGGGAATTTGTGACCACATCTGACCGGCAAGAGGCATAGACAAGGACTGGGCACAGGGGACTTTCAGGTAAGATGATAACATTTTCTTACCTTACTTATGGAGCTGCGCAGTCTCCCCCCCCTGTGCCAATGCCATGGCCAAAACCTCCGTATCTCCGGTAAGAAGGATCCCGTGCGTTCATCCGTGCCCCACGTTGGGCGCCATTTGTTATGGAAATATTAGGGTTGGATAAATATATCCCTGTGTGTGCTGTGGCCGCTCCCAATTAGACTGAGTATTTTGAGCGCTCATCAAGAATGGACTGTACACAACTGTGACAGAACAACATTCCATCAATACTGACACTTTATTGTACATACATTGTTTTATATTTTCACATTGAAAGGAGTGGTTAGGGGTTGTCAGGGGTGGTTAGTTAATTACCATATTGTCTAGCTCCTCTGTCATTGGTTATCTAAACATATATGGAATATTGTGATTAATGCTCATATGACTGCTGATTAAGCAACTAAAATGTACCTCTGTATGTAGGACAAAGATGAGACACTTGATCAGCAGTTACCAAACATCTGACTCTGTTCTGCTTTTAGGGGTGGAAAACACCATATGATCTGTCTGGGTTATATCAGTTTGTCAGCCATTTTAAACCATTGATTATAATGTATATATTAGATGTGAGCATATAAGTATATATTTGATTATAGAGGAGTATACATGCAAGTGAGATCTACATGATATATATATTTCTATCACACAGTATGTACTGAAATAAATGTTTCATATCAGGTAAAAATATAATTTCATATCAGGTGAAATACTTATTTTCCACCATAATTTGCTAAATATATCTTGCCAAATCCGACAAGATGATTTTCTGGATTTGTTTTCTCATTTTGACTCTCACAGTTGAGGTCTACCTATGATGTCAATTACAGGCCTCGCTCATCTTTTTAAAGGGAACCTATCACCCCGTTTTTTAAAGATTAGATAAAAATAGTGTGAAATAGGGGCAGAGCTGGGCTTTACATTAGTGCCTTTTTGGTGCCTTTACACCCCCGTTAGGCTGCCAAAATACCTTTGTGAAGTGGCTGTTTTGTCCTGTCACTCAAGTTGGTCAGGTCGGATGGGCGTGGTCACAGCGCTGTTTCTCCCCCAAATCAGGCTCATCATTACGTTGGTGGCGTAGTGGTGTGCGCATGTCCAAGGTCCCGAATCCTGCACAGGGGTGTGAAAATAGCAGCGATGTCCGTTATTTCATTGGTGGTCGGTGGGCGCGGCCATCTTGCTTTGGCCGCGCGTGCGCAGAAGCGGCGCTCTGCTGGCCGCGGCTTCAGGAAAATGGCCGCGGGCATCCGCGCGTGCGCAGATGGCTATCGCGGCGGCCATTTTCTTGAAGCAGAGTTCGCATCTTGGCTTCACGAAAATGACCGCCGCGATAGCCATCTGCGCACGCGCGGATGCCCGCGGCCATTTTCCTGAAGCCGCGGCCAGCAGAGCGCCGCTTCTGCGCACGCGCGGCCAAAGCAAGATGGCCGCGCCCACCGACCACCAATGAAATAACGGACATCGCTGCTATTTTCACACCCCTGTGCAGGATTCGGGACCTTGGACATGCGCACACCACTACGCCACCAACGTAATGATGAGCCTGATCTGGGGGAGAAACAGCGCTGTGACCACGCCCATCCGACCTGACCAACTTGAGTGACAGGACAAAACGGCCACTTCACAAAGGTATTTCGGCAGCCTAACGGGGGTGTAAAGGCACCAAAAAGGCACTAATGTAAAGCCCAGCTCTGCCCCTATTTCACACTATTTTTATCTAATCTTTAAAAAACGGGGTGATAGGTTCCCTTTAAGTGGGAGAACTTGCACAATTGGTGGCTCACTAAATACTTTTTTCCCCCACTGTATGCTCATTTTGTCCATTTTAGGAATCTGATATGTGCTTCTTGCTTGCACACCATAACTTGCATAGGTAATCTATATAAAGAGTTGTATGATGGGCATAATAAAATCATTACAGCTCCTTGATAAGTTCGGACAGGCAGGAATATAATTACTATTATTTCACAGCTGACATCCTGTTTCATTACCGGGTTTTGATATCCTCTCACTTAGAGCATATATATAAATTAAGAAATAACCTGGTATGAAACATTTATGTCAGTATAACAACTGTTGTTGTTCCTTGATATGTTTCTATTGGTGGCTGAGCATTATTAATGTTAGTAGTATTGTCCAACAATTGGGAATTTATTAATATATTCTGTACTATATATAACTAAGATAGTATGTCTCTGTGTCTAAGTCAGGACATTGTAGTTTCTCCTCCATGTGGCAGTCTGCTTTTTTATTTATTTCTCAGATATTCTCTTTATCAATAAATGTTTGGTTTTATTAAGCTGGATCTCTTCCTTGCTCTGGAAGATAATTCCAACCGAGTCTGGCTGTATTGGTTATATGAAGTATAAGAATATAACTATTATAATACTGCCCCTATGTACAAGAATATAACTACTATAATACTGCTCCTATGTACCAGAATAAAACTACTGTAATACTGCACCCTGTGTATAAGAATATAACTACTATAATACTGCTCCTATGTACAAGAATATAACTACTATAATACTGCCCCTTATGTACAAGAATATAACTACTATAATACTGACCCCTATGGAGGTATGGACTGGGGTGTCTGGAGTCAACGGGGGAAAGGATTCGAAGGGCCCACCATACAGCTACATGCAAATATCTGTAAGCCCTTATTCCCGGTATAATGGAGCGTCGACTGTAAAAGACAGGCGGCTCCTGCACATCTACTATGCACTCACCATTACTGGGATGTACAATTACAATAGTTCGCATTCAAGGGCTTCTAAAATAAGTTAAAATAATAGCACATACAAGGGAGAAATACCCCCACACCATGACCAGGCCATATAGTAACCAGAATAATGCTACATACAAGGGAGAAATACTGCCACACTGTGACCAGACCACATATTACCACCACATAGTGACCGAATAATACTATATACAAGGCAGAAGTACCACCACACCATGACTAGACCACATGAGTATTACAATAATGATCTCTAATAAAAACCACAATACTAACAATAATAATAATAAGGGGGAGGGGTGTGTCTGTATGTAAAATCCACCTTAAAACCCATCCTGCGTGATAATATAGGTGAATCTAATGAAACTGTAGAGTCCCTGTGGGTGGAGATAAGGGGAGGGGGAAAAAATAATAAATTACTGATAGGGGTTTGTTATAAATCTCCAAAAATAATGGAAGCAATGGAGAATATCCTCGTAAAGCAAATAGATGAAGCTGCGACTCAAGGAGAAGTCATTATTATGGGGGACTTCAACTACCCTGAAATAGATTGGGGAACCGAAACCTGCAGTTCCAGTAAAGGTAATCGGTTTTTGACAACTATGAGAGACAATTACCTTTCACAACTGGTTCAGGACCCAACAAGGAGGGGGGCACTGCTAGACCTAATATTAACCAACAGGCCAGACCGCATAGCAAATATAAGGGTTGGGGGTCACTTGGGGAATAGTGATCACAAAATAATAAGTTTTCAGGTCTCCTTTAATAAGATGTGTAGTAGAGGGGTGACAAGGACACTAAACTTCAGGAGGGCAAATTTCCAACGGATGAGAGAGGATCTTGGTGCAATTAACTGGGACTATATCCTGAGACATATAAGTACACAAAGAAAATGGGAGACGTTTATTAGCATCCTGGATAGGACCTGTGCACAGTATATACCGTATGGGAATAAACATACTAGAAATAGGAGGAAACCAATATAGCTAAATAGAGCTGTAAGGGGCGCAATAAGTGACAAAAAGAAAGCATTTAGAGAATTAAAGTAAGTAGGTAGTGAGGAGGCATTAAATAAATATAGAAAATTAAATAAATTCTGTAAAAAGCAAATCAAGGCAGCAAAGATTGAGACAGAGAGACTCATTGCCAGAGAGAGCAAAAATAACCCCAAAATATTCTTTAACTACATAAATAGTAAGAAACTAAAAAATGATAGTGTTGGCCCCCTTAAAAATAGTCTGGGTGAAATGGTGGATGAGGATGAGGAAAAAGCCAATATGCTAAATGACTTTTTTTCATCAGTATTTACAAAAGAAAATCCCATGGCAGCCAATATGACTAGTGATAAAAATTCCCAATTAAATGTTACCTGCTTAACCCAGCAGGAAGTACGGCGGCGTCTAAAAATCACTAAAATTGACAAATCTCCGGGCCCGGATGGGATCCACCCCCGAGTACTGCAGGAATTAAGTACAGTCATTGATAGACCATTATTTTTAATCTTTAAAGAGTCCATAATAACAGGGTCTGTACCACAGGACTGGCGTATAGCAAATGTGGTGCCAATATTCAAAAAGGGGACAAAAACTGAACTCGGAAATTATAGGCCAGTAAGCTTAACCTCTACTGTGGGTAAAATCCTGGAGGGCATTCTAAGGGATGCTATACTGGAGTATCTGAAGAGGAATAACCTCATGACCCAATATCAGCACGGGTTTACTAGGGACCGTTCATGTCAGACTAATTTGATCAGCTTCTATGAAGAGGTAAGTTCCGGACTGGACCAAGGGAGCCCAGTGGATGTAGTGTATATGGACTTTTCAAAAGCGTTTGATACGGTGCCACACAAAAGGTTGATACATAAAATGAGAATAATGGGGATAGGGGAAAATATGTGCAAGTGGGTTGAGAGCTGGCTCAGGGATAGGAAACAAAGAGTGGTTATTAATGGAGCACACTCGGACTGGGTCGCGGTTGGTAGTGGGGTACCACAGGGGTCAGTATTGGGCCCTCTTCTTTTTAACATATTTATTAATGACCTTGTAGGGGGCATTCAGAGTAGAATTTCAATATTTGCAGATGACACTAAACTCTGCAGGGTAATCAATACAGAGGAGGACAATTTTGTATTACAGGATGATTTATGTAAACTAGAAGCTTGGGCTGATAAATGGAAAATGAGCTTTAATGGGGATAAATGAAAGGTCATGCACTTGGGTAGAAGTAATAAGATGTATAACTATGTGCTTAATTCTAAAACTCTGGGTAAAACTGTCAATGAAAAGGACCTGGGTGTATGGGTGGATGACAAACTCATATTCAGTGGCCAGTGTCAGGCAGCTGCTACAAAGGCAAATAAAATAATGGGATGTATTAAAAGAGGCACAGATGCTCATGAGGAGAACATAATTTTACCTCTATACAAGTCACTAGTGCGACCACACTTAGAATACTGTGCACAGTTCTGGTCTCCGGTGTATAAGAAAGACATAGCTGAACTGGAGCGGGTGCAGAGAAGAGTGACCAAGGTTATTAGAGGACTGGGGGGTCTGCAATACCAAGATAGGTTATTACACTTGGGGCTATTTAGTTTGGAAAAACGAAGGCTAAGGGGTGATCTTATGTTAATGTATAAATATATGAGGGGACAGTACAAAGACCTTTCTGATGATCTTTTTAATCATAGACCGGTGACAGGGACAAGGGGGCATCCTCTACGTCTGGAGGAAAAAAGGTTTAAGCATAATAAGCGGGTTCTTTACTGTAAGAGCAGTGAGACTATGGAACTCTCTGCCGTATGATGTTGTAACGAGTGATTCATTACTTAAATTTAAGAGGGGACTGGATACCTTTCTGGAAAAGTATAATGTTACAGGGTATATACACTAGATTCCTTGATAGGGCGTTGATCCAGGGAACTAGTCTGATTGCCGTATGTGGGGTCGGGAAGGAATTTTTTTCCCCATGGTGGAGCTTACTCTTACCACATGGGTTTTTTTGCCTTCCCCTGGATCAACATGTTAGGGCATGTTAGGCTATGGGTTGAACTAGATGGACTTAAAGTCTTCCTTCAACCTTAATAACTATGTAACTATGTAACAAAACTGTTATTACCACAACTGACATTATACACAGGAGCTCTGTATATAGTATAGAGTATAGTATATAGTGTCAGTGTACAGGTAATACAGTGACTCACCAGTGACTATAGCTTATAATGTACAGGTAATGCAGGGATCACTGGAGACATTATACAGAGCTCCTGTGAATAATGTCACCGGTGATCACTGTATTACCTGTATGCTAAATGCAGAGTTACTGTGTATATAGTGTCAGTGTACAGGTAGTACAGTGATCACCAGTGACATGATACACAGGAGCTCTGTATATAGTGTCAGTTTACAGGTAATACAGTGATCACCAGTGACACTATACACAGGAGCTCTGTATATAGTGTCAGTGTACAGGTAATACAGTGATCACCAGTGAAATTATACACAGGAGCTCTGTATATAGTGTCAGTGTACAGGTAATGCAGTGATCACCAGTGATCACAAGAGCTCTGTATACAGTGTAAAGTGTGTGTGTGTACATGTGATACAGTGACTCACCAGTGACATCTCTTGGTGAAGTCCATCATCTTCGCTTTTCTTCTTCACCTGGCACAGTCCGCCATCACTTCTTCCTGCCGGGACTTGTGTCTACAGAGAATAACGCAGTCATTTTTAGCTGATCTCTTCTAGAGCACATTCTGTACTATTTCCCTGACTTCTACAATATGCCAGATGAAGAATAAAAGCAAAGTGACATAGTGCTGTCGTGCACTGTAACTGGACCTCCATTTTATCCCCCCATTGAAACCAGTCTCCTAAAAAGTATATTATAGAAGTAATAATGTCCCCTAATTGCCCCGTACAGTAATTGTCCCCCACTTGGTACCGTAAACTATCTATATAGAAGAATCTATGTAGAAGAATATAACTACTATTTTATTGTCCCCTATGTACAAGAATATAACTAATACTAGATGGTGGCCCGATTCTAACGCATCGGGTATTCTAGAATATGTATGTAGTTTATTTATGAAGATTTGAGAATAACGCAATGAATACACAGGATTCGGCCAGGCGCGACCAATTAGCGAAGCGTGGGTCAAATCCCGCGCAAATTTGCGGCCGGACTGCGTCTGTCACTGATTGTTCGTGGCTGGCCGGGTGCGACCAATAATGAAGCCAGGGCCAGCTCCAGGTTTTTGTGGGCCCCAGGGTGAAAGAGTCTGACAGCCCACGTAGCATATAACACAGCCCACGTAGTATATAACACAGCCACATAGTATATAGCACAACCCACGTAGTATATAGCACATCCCATGTAGTATATAGCACAGCCCATGCAGTATATAACACAGCCCACGTAGTATAGAGCACAGCCCACTTAATATATAGAACAGCCACGTAGAATATAACACAGGCCATGTAGTATATAACAGAGCCACGTAGTATATAACACAGCCTATGCAGTATATAACACAGCCCACATAGTATATAGCACAGCCCACACAGTATATAACACAGGCCACGTAGTATATAACAGAGCCACGTAGTATATAGCACAGCCACGTAGTATATTGCACAGCCACGTAGTATATAGCATAGCCCACGTAGTATATAGCACAGCCCACGTAGTATATAGCACAGTGACATAGTATGTAACACAGCCCACGTAGTATATAACACAGCCCACGTAGTATATAACACAGCCCACGTAGTATATATAGCAATGTGGGCACCATATCCCTGTGAAAAAAATAATTAAAATAAAAATTAGTTATATACTCACCTTCCGGCGGTCCCCATATCCAGCCCAGTCCTTTAGCGATGCTCCTCGCGACGCTCCATTCCCAGTAATGCCTTGCGGCAACAACCCGTGATGATGTAGCGGTCTCACGAGACCACTACGTCATCTGGGGTCATTGCCGCAATGCATTCTTGGGACCGGAGCGTCGTGAGGAGCGGGAAAGGCTGGCGCAGATGCCGGAAGGTGAGAATATAATGTTTTTTTTTAAATTATTTTTAACATTATATGTTTTTACTATTGATGTGTAATAATTATAGGGGATAACTCAGGAGACTCTTTGCGTGGAACAAGACAACTACAGGACACAGTTTTATAAGTGGTAAAGTCTATATTACCACATGGTGATTCAAACAGGTGCAGAGAGAAACTCAAGTCCACAACACTTGGTGCAAATATCAAATGCAGCTCAGCAGCCTATAGGAAACTTCAGAGGAAAATGCAATCATGCAGAAAGTCTATGAAGCACAATTATTCTTGAGGATACTTGACACGAATAAGTCCTTGCTTAGTCCAAAACACAGATAGATATGCTTATAAGGCAGTTCAAATAATATCTTAGCTCAACCAGGGAGGTCTGGGTAATAGTCTCAGGTTCTTGCAGAGCAGCAACAGCTTACATGTCCAGCAAATGCAGATGGAAGTAAACACAAGCAACAGATGAAGGAGGATTACTGGAACTGGTGTATGCAGCAGGAACTCAGAGCAGAGTAGCAGGACAACCCCACAGGTTCACAGGAGCAGGTATATAGCCAGAGAGTCACCAGAGGTCAGGAGCTGGATGCAAGGCAGAATACTCTAGCACAGAATGAAGGCTGGGGTGGAGTTTTATAGCAGGAAGACACAGTTCACATGAGACCAAAGACGCCATCTTGGAAAAGGGCAGTAACGCACAAAAAGGTAATAAAAAATGTTCAGAGTCCTGACATTACTCCCTCCTTAGAAGCGGCCTCAGGACGATCCTGGACCTGGTTTCTCAGGGAATCTCTGATGAAAACGAGAAATCTTCTGTTGGGCATTGATGTTTTCCACAGGTTCCCAAGAGTCTTCGTTAGGGGGATATCCCTGCCATTTTATCAGACATTGGAGCCGATTCCTGAGAATCCTGGAATCAACAATTTCCTCCACCACAAATTGTTCTTGCCCATCAATCACCACAGGCTGCGGAGGTGGCACAACACGTCCCTAGAAGGTATTAGGAGATACAGGTTTTAGTAAAGATACATGAAAAACTAGGTGTACCTTCATAGTCCTAGGCAGCTTCAGCCGGCAGGCCATAGAGCTCACAATACCGTTGATCTTGAAAGGGCCAATGAATTTCTGTCCAAGTTTTTGTGAAGGAACGTTTAACTTCAGATTCTTATTTGCTAACCACACGGAATCTCCTACCTTGAACATGGGTGCAGGTTTACGGAATCTATCAGCCTATCTCTTATAACGTTCTTGAGCTGTGGTCAGGGATTCCTTCAGAACCTCCAGATTTTGTCTCATCGCAGTCAGCCTTTCCTCCACTGCCGGAACCGGAGAATTAATTGGAGACCTACGTAAGATACACGGATGATAACCCAGATTGGCAAAGAAAGGTGTAAATTTAGTGGAGGCGCTCTGAGAATTGTTATATGAAAATTCGGCTAACGGCAGCAACTCCAACCAATCATCCTGGAGATGGCTGACATAGCATCTTAGATATTGTTCCAGCATCTGGTTGGTACGCTCAGTCTGACCATTTGTCTGGGGATGGTAAGCGGAAGAGAGACAGACATTAATATTGAGTGCAGAGCAAAACCCCTTCCAGAATCTTGAAGTGAACTGCACTCCACGGTCAGAGATGGAGATGATCTCATCCGGAACCCCATGCACCCGAAAGACATTCTGTATAAGTTCACTGTATCTTTAGCTGAGGGGAGGCCGGTGCACGGAACAAAATGAGCAGCTTTAGTCAGGCGACTACCACCATGATTGTATTCATGCCCCCCGATGTAGGCAGCTCCACAATAAAGTCCATTGATATAGACCCCCAAGGGCGGGACGGAACAGGTAATGGTTGTAGAAGACCCGTAGGTGCCATATGAGGAGTCTTGTAACGAGCACATACCTCGCAAGAGAGAACATAGTCCTTGGTATCCTTCAGGCAAGTTGGCCACCAGAAGAATCGGCTCAGGAACTCTTGTGTCTTCTGTACCCCCCTGTGACCAGCCAACTTGGAGTCATGTACCAACTTGAGGATCTGCAGACGGACGACCTCAGGGACGTAGATACGTCGATCTCTGAACCACATGCCACCCTTAAAGACAAGATTAATATTCACAGGTGGGTTGGCCAGAAATACATCACCGTCATAGGCCTGCCTGCACTCCTTCCACAAGTCCTAATCGTGGATAACTCCGATGAAATTGGCATCAGATAGTATGGTCTTGGACGGGGCTCCAGGTACGGAATCCGCAGCATGGATTCGGGATAAAGCATCAGCCTTCCCATTACGAGAACCTGGACGGTACGAGATAACAAAGTTAAATTGATTTAAAAATAAGTTCCAACGAGCCAGACGAGGAGAAAGACATCTAGCGGATGGATCTAAGGAACTCTAAATTGCGATGGTCAGTTAGCACTATGATCTGTTGTACAGCTCCTTGCAGATGATGCCTCCATTCTTTGAAAGCCGCAATAATAGCCAGCAATTCCTTGTCTCCCACGTTGTAATTCTTCTCTGCTGAGGTTAGTCTACGGGAAAAGAAAGCACAAGGATGTAGCAGACCCTTCTCTCCAGTTCTTTGGGAGAGAATAGCCGCCAAAGCATTATCAGAAGCGTCCACCTCCACAATGAAAGAAAGTGTTGGATCTGGGTGTATCAACAGCGGTGCTGATGTGAAACAGATCTTAAGCAGATCAAAAGCTTCTTGAGCCTGTGATGACCACTTAAAGGGCTTTTCCTTCTTTGTCAAGGAAGTAATGGGACGGACAATATCAGAAAAATTTCGAATGAAGCGTCTGTAGAAATTTGCAAAACCAATAAAACGTTGGACCTCCTTAACGTTCTTGGGTACCGGCCAGTCAAGGATAGCCTGAATCTTATCAGATTCCATGTTCAGCCCCTGGGGAGAGATGATATAACCTAAGAACTGTATCTCAGAACGATGGAACTCGCATTTCTCCGGCTTAATATACAGATGGTTCTCTTTCAGACGTCTTAAAACAGTTTTGACATGTTCTTCATGTTCCTGTAGAGAGTCAGAAAAGATTAGTATATCGTCCAAATAGATCACTACAAACTGGTCCAACAAACCTCTGAAAATGTCATTAGCAAGGTGTTGAAACGTTGCAGGGGCGTTACAAAGCCCAAAGCGCATCACAAGAGATTCAAAATGTCCATACCGGCATCTGAATGCTGTCTTCCACTCATCCCCTGGACGAATACACACCAAATTATAAGCCTCACGAAGATCCAGTTTAGAGAACACCTTAGCATGGCGGACTCTTTCCAGTAATTCGGGTATCAGAGGCAAAGGGTAATGGTTTCGTACGGTTACCTTATTGAGTTCCCGATAGTCAACACAGGGTCTCAGGGTCCCATCCTTCTTCTTTACAAAAAAGATAGGTGCCCCTGCTGGTGAGAAAGAAGGACGTATGAAGCCTTTGGCCAGATTTTCATCAATATACTCCATTAAGGCTTGAAGCTCAGGTGCCGCCAAAGGGTATACGTTACCAAAAGGAATAGCTGCCCCAGGAAGCAACTCAATGGGACAGTCATAATGCCTGTGTGGAGGAAGCTGATCTGCATTCTTCTTGTCACAGATGTCAGAGAACTCTTTATATGCTGGAGGTAAAGAAAATACCTGTACATGTGGTTCCGTAGCCGTGGACTCAGGGACAGCTTCTGTTAACGCTGAGTTGCTCCTTGTTGGAAAGATAATCTCCTTGGTCTCCCAGTTGATAATTGGGTTCTGAGAACGCAACCAAGGAATGCCTAAAATCACAGGAAAATGAGGAGAAGAAATTGGCAAGAAAGAAAGTTGTTCCTGATGATTAGGCTACAACAAAATTTCAAGGGGTACGGTCTCCTGATCCACAGGCCCAGAGATTAAAGGTGACCCATCCACTGTTTCCATGGTAATTGGAGAGGCTCTTTGCTGAATTTCAATACCATGTTCCTTGGCAAGTGCGATATCCATGGAATCAATGGTGCTATATAAATAAATAATAATAATAATAATAATATCCATGAAATTGCCACCTGCACCAGAGTCAATCATAGCTGCACTGGAAATCCACTGTCCTGAACACAGAATCTTAATAGGGAGAGAACAGTGAGAGTTCTTTTCCTTAAGCTCCTTGGGGGGTGAAGTCATAGAAAGTGAATGGAATACAGCGTTTAAAGGCAGGCTCATTGATCTCGCGCCTCTGAACGGAATCAATTTGCATGGGCACCGCCTCCTCCTCCCGAGATGTTTTACCTGCAGACTCTTTGGAAGGAAGGGAAAAGTTAGAAATCCGGTTATATGCAGCAAACTTCTCCTGCCTACGCTCAGTAAGGCGAATGTCAATGCACACACAATGCTGTATAAATGTCTCTAGCTCTTGTGGTGACTCAGAGCGAGCTAGTTCATCTTTTACAAAACTAGACAGACCCATTTTAAAAATAGGCAATTGTGCATAACTGTCCCAATTGGTATCTACCGCTAATCTCCTGAATTCAGTAGCATACTCAATAACAGAACGTTTTGCCTGGCGTAAAGACAATAAAGCAGATTCAGCGATTGCACGGCGATTAGGATCATCAAACATTAATGCCATAGCGGCCAAGAAATCATCCAAGTTATTTAACCGTGGGTCACGAGACTCAATCATCGGATTCGCCCAGGCGAGCGCTCGTGCGGTCAGCAGCATTATTACACACAATACTTTGGATCTATCATTAGGAAAATGGTCAGCATGCACATCAAAATATAGCATACATTGATTCACAAAGCCACGAAATTTGTCGCGATCCCCATTAAATCTGAATGGGGGCAACTTAGGTGGGCTATCTTGTGGCGGTTGCCCAGAGGGAAAAGTCACTTGTGCAGCTATTTGCGTGCTTATGTCCTGAAAAGCCCATCCATACTGGGCAAGTTTGTTTTCCTGGGCTGCCATGCGGGTGCTTAAGTCCTGCAAAGTCTCTCCAAACACTTGTTGATTGTGTTCAAAGCTTCCAAACTTCTTTTGCAGACCTTCCACATCTTTCTGCAGTGATCTAATTATGGAAAACAGCTGCTCTAGTCTGCTTTCTGCAGTCATTGTTCCAGCAGTCTCCTTTTTTTTTTAGGCTAGAGTATCCTGTAATAATTATAGGGGATAACTCAGGAGACTCTTTGCGTGGAACAAGACAACTACAGGACACAGTTTTATAAGTGGTAAAGTCTATATTATCACACGGTGATTCAAACAGGTGCAGAGAGAAACTCAAGTCCACAACACTTGGTGCAAATATCAAATGCAGCTCAGCAGCCTATAGGAAACTTCAGAGGAAAATGCAATCACGCAGAAAGTCTATGAAGCACAATTATTCTTGAGGATACTTGACACGAATAAGTCCTCGCTTAGTCCAAAACACAGATAGATATGCTTATAAGGCAGTTCAAATAATATCTTAGCTCAACCAGGGAGGTCTGGGTAATAGTCTCAGGTTCTTGCAGAGCAGCAACAGCTTACATGTCCTGCAAATGCAGATGGAAGTAAACACGAGCAGCAGATGAAGGAGGATTACTGGAACTGGTGTATGCAGCAGGAACTCAGAGCAGAGTAGCAGGATAACCCCACAGGTTCACAGGAGCAGGTATATAGCCAGAGAGTCCCCAGTGGTCAGGAGCTGGATGCAAGGCAGAATACTCTAGCACAGACTGAAGGCTGGGGTGGAGTTTTATAGCAGGAAGACACAGTGCACATGAGACCAAAGACGCCATCTTGGAAAAGGGCAGTAACGCACAAAAAGGTAATAAAAAATGTTCAGAGTCCTGACATGATGCTGCATAAGCAGCATCAATAGTAAAAAGTGAAGCGGTGTTTAAATCCCGCCCCAATATCGCTGATTGGTCGCGGCCAGCCGGGGCGGGTCGTGATGATGTAGCTTTCTCGCAAGACCACTACGTGATCTGGGGTCATTGCCGCAATGCATTCATGGGACCGGAGCGTCGCGAGGAGCGGGAGAGGCTGGTGCAGATGCCGGAAGGTGAGAATATAATGTTTTTTTTTTTGTTTTATTATTTTTAACATTATATCTTTTTACTATTGATGCTGCATAGGCAACATCAATAGTAAAAAGTGAAACGATGTTTAAATCTTGCCCCAATATCGCTGATCATCAATATCAGCAATGTGGGATTTCCGTTACAGACAGATGAAAGTTACAGACAAACAGACAGAAGTGGACCTTAGACAATTATATATATAGATAATACTGCTCTTATGTACAAGAATATAACTACTATTATACTGCCGTTTATGTACAAGAATATGGCTACTATAATACTGCCTCCTATGTACAAGAATATAACTACTATAATACTGCCCCTATGTACAAGAATATAACTACTATAATACTGCCCCCTATATACAAGAATATAACTACTATAATACTGCCCCTTATGTACAAGAATATGATTACTGTAATAATGCCCCCTATGTATAATAATATAACTACTGTAATACTGCCTCCATGCAGAGCTGGTTTTAAACAAATTGGGGCCCTAGGCAAAATTCAAAGTGGGGCCCCAATCCTGAAATATTCCACCAACAACACATACACACCACAGATATATACACAATCACACAAACATATAAAGTATATACACACAGAAGCATTCAATTTGTATACAGTATGTTCACATACAGTTAGGTCCATATATATTTGGACAGAGACAACATTTTTCTAATTTTGGTTATGGACATTACCACAATGAATTTTAAACAAAACAATTCAGATGCAGTTGAAGTTCAGACTTTCAGCTTTCATTTGAGGGTATCCACATTAAAATTGGATGAAGGGTTTAGGAGTTTCAGCTCCTTAACATGTGCCACCCTGTTTTTAAAGGGACCAAAAGTAATTGGACAATTGACTCCAAGGCTATTTCATGGACAGGTGTGGGCAATCCCTTCGTTATGTCATTCTTAATTAAGCAGATAAAAGGCCAGGAGCTGATTTGAGGTGTGGTGCTTGCATTTGGAAGGTTTTGCTGTGAAGTAAACATGCGGTCAAAGGAGCTCTCCATGCAGGTGAAGCAAACCATCCTTAAGTTGCGAAAACAGAAAAAAACCCATCCGAGAAATTGCTACAATATTAGGAGTGGCAAAATATACAGTTTGGTACATCCTGAGAAAGAAAGAAAGCACTGGTGAACTCAACAATGCAAAAAGACCTGGGCGCCCACGGAAGACAACAGTGGTGGATGATCGCAGAATAATCTCCATGGTGAAGAGAAACCCCTTCACAACAGCCAACCAAGTGAAGAACACTCTCCAGGAGGTCGGCGCATCAATATCCAAATCTACCATAAAGAGAAGACTGCATGAAAGTAAATACAGAGGGTTCACTGCACGGTGCAAGCCACTCATAAGCATCAAGAATAAAAAGGCTAGACTGGACTTTGCTAAAAAACATCTAAAAAAGCCAGCACAGTTCTGGAGGAACATTCTTTAGACAGATGAAACAAAGATCAGCCTCTACCAGAATGATGGCAAGAGAAAAGTATGGCGAAGGCGTGGTACAGCTCATGATCCAAAGCATACCACATCATCTGTAAAACATGGTGGAGGCAGTGTGATGGCTTGGGCATGCATGGCTGCCAGTGGCACTGGGTCACTAGTGTTTATTGATGATGTGACACAGGACAGAAGCAGCCGAATGAATTCTGAGGTATTCAGAGACATACTGTGTGCTCAGAGCCAGCCAAATGCAGCCAAACTGATTGGTCGTCGTTTTATACTACAGATAGACAATGACCCAAAACATAAAGCCAAAGCAACCCAGGAGTTAATTAAAGCAAAGAAGTGGAATATTCCTGAATGGCCAAGTCAGTCACCTGATCTCAACCCAATTGAGCATGCATTTCACTTGTTAAAGACTAAACTTCAGACAGAAAGGCCCACAAACAAACAGCAACTGAAAACCACCGCAGTGAAGGCCTAGCAGAGCATCAAAAAGGAGGAAACACAGTGTCTGGTGATGTCCATGAGTTCAAGACTTCAGGCAGTCATTGCCAACAAAGGGTTTTCAACCAAGCACTAAAAATAAACATTTTATTTAAAATTATTGAATCTGTCCAATTACTTTTGGTCCTTTTAAAAACAGGGTGGCACATGTTAAGTAGCTGAAACTCCTTAACCCTTCATCCAATTTTAATGTGGATACCCTCAAATGAAAGCTGAAAGTCTGAACTTCAACTGCATCTGAATTGTTTTGGTTAAAATTCATTGTGGTAATGTCTATAACCAAAATTAGAAAAATGTTGTCTCTGTCCAAATATATATGGACCTAACTGTACATATACAGTTAATACATACAGTGGGTACGGAAAGTATTCAGACCCCTTTAAATTTTTCACACTTTGTTTAATTGCAGCCATTTGGTAAATTCAAAAAAGTTCATTTTTTTCTCATTAATGTGCACTCTGCGCCCCATCTTGACTGAAAAAAAACAGAAATGTAGACATCTTTGCAAATTTATTAAAAAGACAAACTGAAATATCACATGGTCATAATTATTCAGACCCTTTGCTCAGTATTGAGTAGAAGCCCCCTTTTGAGCTAGTACAGCCATGAGTCTTCTTGGGAATGATGCAAGTTTTTCACACCTTGATTTGGAGATCCTCTACCATTCTTCCTTGCAGATCCTCTCCAGTTCCGTCAAGTTGGATGGTGAACGTTGGTGGACAGCCATTTTCAGGTCTCTCCAGAGATGCTCGATTGGGTTTAGGTCAGGGCTCTGGCTGAGCCAGTCAAGAACGGTCACAGAGTTGTTCTGAAGCCACTCCTTTGTTATTTTAGCTGTGTGTGTACCTTGAGTACTGCAGAAAATCTTTTGTAACCTTGGCCAGATCTGTGTCTTGCCACAATTCTGTCTCTGAGCTCCTTGGCCAGTTCCTTTGACCTCATGATTCTCATTTTGTCTAACATGCACTGTGAGGTCTTATACAGACAGGTGTGTGCCTTTCCAAATCAAGTCCTATCAGCTGGACTCCAATGAAGGAGTAGAACCATCTCAATGAGGATCACAAGGAAATGGACAGCATGTGACTTAAATATGAGTGTCTGAGCAAAGGGTGTGATATTTCAGTTTTTCTTTAATAAATTTACAAAAAATTCTACATTTCTGTTTTTTTTTTCAGTCAAGATGGAGTGCAGACTGTACATTAATGTGAAAAAAATGAACTTTTTTGAATTTGCCAAATGGCTGCAATAAAACAAGGAGTGAAAAACTGAAAGTGGTCTGAACACTTTCCGTACCCACTATATACTGTATTAGCACAATATACTGCACACATGCATACTGTATGTATACATATATAATAAATATACACAGAAACACGCATACAGTATATAGTATGTACATGCATATATATAACCACACACCGCAGATATTCACAATCATACTATATACTGTATGTACATGCATATACTGGATATACACACACGGCAGATAGACACAATCATACTATATACTCTATGTCTGAGGTCCCCAACGTTTCTGACCTTGAGAGCCACATTCAGCTCTGAGAGAGGGTCGCGAGCCACATTCAGTTTCCGCCCCTTCACAATAGTGGCAACCAAAGCCCCCATTACAGACATAATGGTAACCAAAGCTTTTCCACAAAAAATCACCCCAAAGCACCTCCTCTGACCAATAGTATCATCTTGTTTCTAGCGTACCATACTTAAATTATCTCAAAACCCCTAAGACCAGGATATATGCATCCAGATCTGCTCTTTTGTGCAAGGCTACTCACAAAATTCACCATTTTCAGATGTGCTCTTCATACCTGTTTGTTAGAACTGGAGATAATGCATCAGGCTGGCAGACAGCCGCGAGCCAAAATTCATGAGACCGCGAGCCACATGTGGCTCCCGACCTACAGGTTGGTGACCCCTGATCTACAGTATGTGCATAAAGTGCTTGTATTGATGATTGTTCAGTAAGATAATTAGTGCAAATCAATTGCAGGACACAGTCCAATCTCAATGTCCATAATCTGGGCCATCGGACAGGAGCCCTAGAAACCATCTACCTAGTGAAACTCTTCTTTTGATTAGCCATCCTGGCACAGCATCATATGTACATCACGCCGTAACAATGACGTTGTACATGGCCGGAGGCTCAGAAGAACAACGGCATGTTCTAGGAGTTATAAGGCAGTTCTCAGGCCTTAGGTCTTCCCAGCCACAGACTGCTGACGTGGCTGATGGACCAGGGCCCTGCTAAACGAGTCCCATCACTTCTTTACTGTGAGCATGGAAGTGTGATGGTCAGCCGGTATGAAGAGTCTATTAAATAACCGCCAATCGGTTTGCATATAGCCGATCCACGGTCAGATACTATTAGCTGTAGGAACTGTACTGCGCTTCCCACTGTCTATAAGAATATATGCAACTGAGTGCAATTTTTCACTAATCATTTCTATAACTCACAATTACTGGTTGATTGGCCACCAGTAATACATTTCATGCTAGGGTTACATGGCGGCACGTGTCACGTGACAATTACATTGTACGTCTCCTTGCAGGATAGAATATAATGATTTCTTATGGTGTTACATTGCGATTTTAACCTAACACGATTCCAACACAGAGATACTAATGTACAAATGTGTTGGATTTTCTGTTTTTCGTTATTACAGAAAAATAATGGAGACAACACAAAGTTAGATTTTTGATACTGGCTGTTTTATTACTTCCTTATTTACTTATACTTATAAATTTGAGGTTCTTAGTGCACATTTTGATCAAATTGTGCAAGCCCATCTGCCAACGACAAGGCGACCTCATCAGATGGGGCCCTACACTAAGGGTACCGTCACACAGTGCAATTTTGATCGCTACGACGGTACGATTCGTGACGTTCTAGCGATATCGTTACGATATCGCTGTGTCTGACACGCAGCAGCGATCAGGGACCCTGCTGAGAATCGTACGTCGTAGCAGATCGTTTGGAACTTTCTTTCGTCGCTTGATCACCCGCTGACATCGCTGGATCGTTGTGTGTGACAGCGATCCAGCGATGCGTTCGCTGGTAACCAGGGTAAACATCGGGTAACTAAGCGCAGGGCCGCGCTTAGTAACCCGATGTTTACCGTGGTTACCAGCGTAAAAGTAAAAAAAAACAAACCGTACATGCTCACCATCTGATGTCCGTCCGGTCCCTTGCCGTCCGCTTCCCGCTCTGACTGTCTGCCGGCCGGAAAGTGAGAGCAGATCACAGCGGTGACGTCACCGCTGCACTCTGCTCTCACTGTACGGCCGGATCTGTCAGAGCAGGAAGCGGACGGCAAGGGACCGGACGGACATCAGATGGTGAGCATGTACGGTTTGTTTTTTTTTACGTTTACGCTGGTAACCACGGTAAACATCGGGTTACTAAGCGCGGCCCTGCGCTTAGTTACCCGATGTTTACCCTGGTTACCCGGGGACTTCGGCCTCACTCCAGCGCCGTGATTGCAACGTGTGACCGCAGTCTACGACGCTGGAGCGATAATCATACGATCGCTGCGACGTCACGGATCGTGCCGTCGTAGCGATTAAAATTGCACTGTGTGACGGTACCCTAACAGACTAACCTATTTATTATGCTTATACTATTCTTAATCTCATTAGCACAATCCTTTAATTACTATTACAATATTATTACACTTATTATTGCCATTATTACTCTAGTACTAGGGGATCTCTAGAATAAAAGCTGTTGATCCAGAAGAAGGCAAAAACCCCTGGACACCTTATGCCAATTAGTGTCAAGGGGAAAAATTCCTTCTTGACCCCTGGAAAAAGCAATCAGTCCTAAGACCCTGGATCAAACCTGCTGATACCTAATACTATACAATGCTATTATTATACTATTTCTAATAATGCTATACGATTATAATTTATATTGCTATTTTATTTCTATCACTATTTATTAAAAACATGCATTTCTATTATTTTAGCTTACTGTTACTTATATTTCTATTATATTACATTATTCTTTGTAAACTATTAATTAGATCCCTATTCCTAATGCTATTGATCCAGAAGAAGGCAAAAAAACCCTAGACACTTTCGGCCAATTCATGTCATAGGGGAAAAATTCCTTCTTGACCCCGAGAAAAGGCGATCAGTCGTAGAACCCTGGATCAAATCACCTAATACCTATTAATTATGTACTAATTATTATAATCATTACCATAGATGCTGTTGTTTTATTATTACTATTATTTATGATATTTTTAATTTGCTGCTATTTTAATGATTTTATTAGTATACTACTAATATTCTACTGTTACAAATATTTTATTCTCTGAATTATTACTATTTTATTATTACCATTATTGCTAACATTTGTATTGATATTTTATTAAAACTATAAATTAGATCCTGATTCCTAAATATATTGATCCGGAAGAAGGCAAAAACCGAGTCCTGACACATTCGGCCAATTGGTGTCTCAGGGGGAAAATTCCTTCTTGACCCCGAGAAAAGGCGATCAGTCTTAGAACCCTGGATCAAATCCCCTAATACCTATTCAGATTTTAATAAATATTATTATTATTGTATTTTTAATATTATAATATAATATTATTATTACTTTACTAATTAAATTATTACTGTTTTATTATCACTAATATTACACTTTATACTATATTATTATAATTATTCCACTAGTGCTAATTTTACTGTAACCTTCCTAATACCTAGGTCCTTATTCCTAAACCTGTTGATCCAGAAGAAGGCAAAAACCCCTGGACACATTCGGCCAATTGGTGTCTCAGGGGGAAAATTCCTTCTTGACCCCGAGAAAAGGCGATCAGTCCTAGAACCCTGGATCAAATCCCCTAATACCTATTCAGATTTTAATAAATATTATTAATATTGTATTTTTAATATTATAATATAATATTATTATTACTTTACTAATTAAATTATTTCTCTTTTATTATCAGTTTATACTATATTATATAATTGTCCCACTAGTGCTAATTCTAGTATAACCTTCCTAATACCTAGGTCCTTATTCCTAAAGCTGTTGATCCAGAAGAAGGCAAAAACCCCTGGACACATTCAGCCAATTAGTGTCTCAGGGGGAAAATTCCTTCTCGACCCCGAGAAAAGGCGATCAGTCCGAAAACCCTGGATCAAACCTGCTGCTGTTATTTATAGGTTTATATCATTATTGTACAATTAATATTATAGTTACTGCTCTTATTAGAATATTACACACTATATTACTACTCCTAATATTCTAAAAATGTTTATAATGTTTTTACTACATTTTTAAGCTGTATTAGTCTAATAATATTTTGTGCTAATTCTTTTTATTAATATTAGATTTGAAGCTGTCGATGTTACTCAGCTTCAGACGTCCATCAGCGCCTCATTGCTTTGAGGAGGATGGTCCAGATGATATTCCTCCTTCCCCTGAGGTTGGTGTTAACGTATTGGAGGATGGACTGCTGGCGGATCTTCTGTCTTCGTGCCGGCTGCTTCTGAACTCTTCTTGTGGAGTTGCTGTTCTTCTGCACAACTTCTTTTTTCTCTTCTGATGCCTTCTCATCTTCTTCTTCTGTCTCCTCCATGTCTTCTGCCTCATCTTCATCAAACTCTTTAATATCCCGATATTTCATTGCGTCCTTGGGCATCTCCATCTCCTCTTCTTTCGGTTCCTCTGGCATTGATGTCGGCTCTGGTTTTTCGTCATCCAAAGGAAATGGCAGATATTTCTTCTGAGCTTCTCGGTTGGTCGGCATGAGGCGCTAAGGAAAGAAAAGATTCAGTCACTTGTCTAATGAGATGTTCCTTTACATCTATGGACAGAACATGGACGACATAATATGCGGTACGATCAGTGACCTCCATCTTGAAAATCGGTGACGGCAGGAATCTGGTGCAGTAGATCAGAAGTTGTTGTTCTCTTTCCTCCTTTGTGCAGGGATAAGCTGGAAAGAAAACACAAGCAGATAAGGGATCAATCACACAATGTCCAGAGGAATCAAATCATTAACATTACAGGAAGCTCCTTAAACCCAACATCAATGTGACCTGACAGATTCTGAATGATTCCGGGACAGAAGAGCATACAATCTACTATTGAGAACTATTTCCTGCTCACTCTACATTGTGATGCAATTCTGTGCTGGACTAATAAACGTTCTGGATTATCAAATGCTGGATAAAAGGAAAGGAATCATATTTTCAGATTAACTGGGAATACTTTTATTTAATTAATAATCTCACATGAGAAGTATCCAGGTCCGAAGACACATTCCTGGCGGAGGTAGAAGTCCTAAAGAAAACAGAATCCGGTCAGTGTCCGCTTATCACTCCTCAGGGGTGGAGAATAGGACAAGGGGTCCGGTTATAATGAAGCTGCTGACCCCCAGAGATCCGCGGCTCGCTGCCATCCTGTATTCATCTTCTCCTGTAGTAGCCATAGAAAAATCTGTGAATCCAAAAAAGATTTAGTCACAGATTTAATAAAGACACAAACACTGCAGCTTTCCTCACACATTCATAGGGAACGTCCCCCCGGTATCGGACCCCCATTACACTCATACCTGCAGGTAATATGACCCCACGGAGCATAGCCTTTACTGGGTGCTTGTACAGTCTCCTGACAGCAGAGGCCCCAGTATAGGTAACACCACATACAGCACATAAGGTGCACTGGATTGTACTGGCGCCCTGTAAGTAAAGGTACATGGCATACAGGTATTCCTGTGCTCTTCATGCCCATAAGTACAGGTAAGCCCTAAACAATGACACCCAAATAGGCTTCATTACCAGCACATAAAGCCGGACCCCCATTAACAGTGCCAGAACACTAATCCCATTGACATTAGTGGCATAAAAATGTCCCCCAATAACTAATACTGGCGGCAGAGTGTCCAGTGAAACCTAAAGATAAAACTCTGCTTTCCTGCAGCCAGTAGGGGGAGCACAGTGCACCAGTATATATAATGCAGATAGCTCCCCCTAGTGGTGGGTGATAACTGCCGATGTGGCACATTTGTCTACTCTGCTTGTTTCTCTCCTACTTTAGGTGAAATGATAAAATCATCAGCGGATTCCAGATAACAAGAATAAATCCTTAGGGGGATGAGATAAATCAGTGTCAGTTACAGCAGATGATGGGATGGGAGCAACTCACCAACATTCATCTTCACTGCTCACTGTCCTGTAACAGACTGAGGATGATTGACAGTTTGCTTTATTTTCAAATTCAAATGCAGCGATCCTATTGGCTGCTGACTAGTGTCATGGAACACACAGGATTTAAAGGGACATGATGCTGTTATTTATTTCTCTGCAGAGTATTTCATATGTGTGCTGTAATTCTGCTTATAATAGGAGTAGAGATAATCAGGGGGGCATAGCTTTACTTTTCCATACAGAGAGATTTCAATGTCATTAAATATCATATCAGAACATTAGGGATCTGATTCATTAAATGGAAAATTCCATAGAAAAAATTATGTTCACCAATGGAAAAATGCACACTTTTAATATATTTTTTAATATTAACATTTGTTTTTAACGGAGAAAATATGAAAAATAATTTTAAAAGTTCTGATATTTTCCACTGTGAAACAATAGCGGGAGCTGCTGCTGCTGAAATTTGACATGAAAACCTAATGTACAACTAGCTCACATTACGACTGCAGTAAAAGTGGGACGTGTGTGATGTCACTCCTCTCCTCCCCTTCTGGGTGTTTGCAAAAGGATAAGAGAGGATGAAGTTTTTGGATCACAGTGCGGAGCCATATTTTGATGATTGCAGAGTTATACTGACATGTCACTGAGGACGGCTGTTAGTTGGTGCTGCTCACTGTATCACACACTGGGGTTAGATATGCTGAGTGTAATGCACACTAGGATTAAATACAGGGCCCAGTGTAGTGTATCAAATGATGGGATTAGATAAGATAAAGGGCGCAGTGTAGTGTATCACACAATGGGATTAGATGCAGGACCCAGTGTATACATCACATGATGGCATTAGATACAGGGCCCAATGTAGTGTATCACATGATGGGATCAGATACAGGGCCCAGTGTAGTGCATCACATGATAGGATTAGATACTGGCCCCAGTGTAGTGTGTCACACAGTGGGATTACATACAGGGCCCAGTGTAGTGTATCACACGATGGGCGTCATAACACAACTGTCAGGTGACCTGGGACAACACTAGGGGGCATCCTAGCTCGCCCTATTCCCGGGATACTTCTGAAGGTGAAGATGCCGGGGCCACCAACCTTGCCTTATCTCCTGAGTCCGCCCTCCATCTGTTCCCTTCCCCCACCCAGGGAAGAGGGGAGCTGCTGTGCACCGCAGTATACCAACCCGACGAACAATGCAACACGCACAAGGGCAACTCATAATACCAGGCATACAAATATTCACTCATATATTACAGAGGAATGCACTGGGGAGTGGAGGATGGGGAAACCAAAGTTAGAGGAAGAAAGAGAATTATCACACTTACAAACCCAAGCAACAGTCACAGATATATCCACTAAACTCCATCTCATATAACCACAAACAACAGTCCTCCCAGCCATGCAGCATAAGCTAGCTCTGACGATGTGTGTCAGCCAGGACCTAGATTATATAGGGGATAGGAGTGGCTAACTGAGCTCAGCTGAGTACTCAGACTTCCAGAGCTCCTAAAATGGCAGATTAACCCCTGTACTGCCAAAAGAAATGTACACCATGCTTATTTTCTGCACAGGAACAGGAGCAGACGCTGTGGTCTTTTGGCTCCTGTCATGGTAACCCTGTGACAATGGGATTATATACAGGGCCCAGTGTAGTATATCACATGATGGGATTAGATACTAACCCCAGTGTAGTGTATCACACAATGGAATTAGGTACAGGGCCCAGTGTAGTGTATCACACAATGGGATTAGGTACAGGGCCCAGTGTAGTGTATCACATGATGGGATTAGATACTGGCCCCAGTGTAGTGTATCACACAATGAGTTTAGATATAGGGCCCAGTGTAGTGTATAACACGATGAGTTTAGATATAGGGCCCAGTGTAGTGTATCACACGATGGGTTTAGATATAGGGCCCAGTGTAGTGGATCACACGATGGGTTTAGATATAGGGCCCAGTGTAGTGTATCACATGATGGGATTAGATACTGGCCCCAGTGTAGTGTATCACACGATGGGTTTAGATATAGGGCCCAGTGTAGTGTATCACACAATGGGTTTAGATATAGGGCCCAGTGTAGTGTATCACACGATGGGATTAGATACAGGGCCCAGTGTAGTGTATCACATGATGGGATTAGATACTGGAACCAGTGTAGTGTGTCACACACTGGGATTACATACAGGGCCCAGTGTAGTGTATTACATAATAAGTTTAGATATAGGGCCCAGTATACTGTATCACTCGATGGGTTTAGATACAGGGCCCAGTGTAGTGTATCACACAATGGGATTAGATACAGGGCCCATTGTAGTGTATCACATGATGGGATTAGATACTGGCCCCAGTGTAGTGTATCACATGATATTATTAGATACAGGCTTCAGTGTAGTATATCACACGATGGGATTAGATACAGGGCTCAGTGTAGTGTATTACATGATGAGATTAGATACAGGGCTCAGTGTAGTTAAGTAAAATATGTCGACTGGGTACATTTTATCAAATGGCCAATTCAGACATTATACAGCCATTGTTGTTCAGTTGAGAAAAGCTGACTCCACATCGGCTTTACACAGAAAAGAATAAAAGGAATTTTTATAGTTAAAATGTATACTTTATTTAACTTTCATATGAAGTAAACAGAGTGATACACTAAAAGTAGGACAACTACAAAGAGTGTTTTAGCAACTACACAGTCCAGTGCATATGTTAGCATCAAAGATAGGTTCATTGATATTATTGCGCAAGTCAAATGAATAAAGAATAGTAGACACAATGGTCAGAGTCCAAAATGGTACCAAGCACAGAACATACTGTATCAGCCCCGATCCATGCAGTGGGGAAAATAACTATTTGACACACTGCCGATCTTGCAGGTTTTCCCACATACAAAGAATGGCGAGGTCTGTAATTTTTATTGTAGGTACACTTCACTTGTGAGCAGGGACGGTTTTAGGCAAAGTGGGGCCGTGGGTAAAAGTTTAAAATGGTGATCCAAATGCCAACCTATTGCATCATCACACAGAAACATTTCGGTTGTGTTTACATGCACAGATTTTAGTCAGCTAAATGAGTGTAATCGACAATTTTGAAGTGGTTTTACACTGGCTGAAGAACAATGACGGGGACAAAATAATCACTAGAAGATCAATCTGTCCCCATACAGTATCATGTTATCAGCAGCATATCTTCAGTTTTTACCGGGCTATGTGCTACTGAGAACAATGATTTTTGTTACGGCATAACCAATCCAATCTACTATATAATTGTCTAAGGGTCACTTCCGTCTTTATGTCTGTCCTTCTGTCTTTCTTTCTTTCTTTCTTCCTGTCTGTCACAGATATTCATTGGTCGCTGCCTCTGTCTGTCATGGAAATCCAAGTCGCTGATTGGTCGTGGCAAAACGCCCACGACCATTGCCACGACCAATCAGCGACGGGCACAGTCCAGCAGCAAAATGGCCGCTCCTTCCTCCCCGCAGTCAGTGCCCGCTCCATAATCCCCTCCAGTCAGCCCTCACACAGGGTTAATGGCAGCGTTAACGGACCATGGTGTAACGCACTCCGTTAACACAGCTATTAACCCTGTGTGACCAACTTTTTACTATTGATGCTGCGTATGCAGCATCAATAGTAAAAAGATCTAATGTTACAAATAACAATAATAATAAAAAAAAGGTTATTCTCACCTTCCAACATCGCGGCTGTCCTTGGCAGTGCAAGCGGCAGGTTCCGGTGCCAAGGATGCTATGCGAGAAGGACCTGCCATGACGTTACGGTCATGTGACTGCGACGTCATCACAGGTCCTGCGCTCATACCAACCCTGGGACCGGAAGCTGCCGCGTGCACTGCACACAGGCGCCAGGACTTCAAGGGGCCTTCGGAAAGTGAGTATATGTTTATTTTTTATTTTAACTCTTTTTTAACCACGCATATAGTGCCCACATTGCTATATACTATGTGGGCTGTGTTACATACTGTGTGGGATCTGTTATATACTACATCTCTGTGCTATATACTATGTAGCTGGGCAATATACAACGTGACTGTCCAATATACTACGTGGCTGTGCAATATACTACATGGCTGTGCAATATACTATGTGCTCTGTGTTATATACTACATAGCTGTGCAATATACTATGTGGCTGTGTTGGTTCTGTCATAAACTACTTCGACTGCAATATACTACGTGGCTCTGTTATATACTAGGTGCCTCTACAATATACTACGTGGCTATGTTATATACTACGTGGCTCTGCTATATACTACGTCACTAACCAATATACTACATAGCTGTGCAATACACTACTGTCATGAATCCCAATGGCTAGGGATAGCACAGGACAAGCAAGGTACAAATATATAACGGACGAGCTCTAGGGTGATGGAACCTGGGCTGACCGCTGACCTACGCCTGACAAACGCAACTAGAGATAGCCAGGGAGCGTGCATACGTTGGTTCTAGACGCCACGCACCAGCCTAAGAGCTAACTAGTACTGCAGAGAAAATAAAGACCTCACTTGCCTCCAGAGGAACGAACCCCAAAAGGTATAGTTGCCCCCCACATGTATTGACGGTGAAATGAGAGGAAGGCACACACATAGAGATGATATATATAGGTTTAGCAAATAGAGGCCCGCTGTAAACTAGAAAGCAGAACGATACAAAAGGGGTCTGAGCGGTCAGCAAAAAACCCTAATCAAAAAACCATCCTGAGATTACAAGAACCCATGTGCCAACTCATGGCACATGGGGAGAACCTCAGTCCACTAGAGCTACCAGCTAGCATAGAGACATAATAAGCAAGCTGGACAAAAAAACCAAACAACTGAAAATCAGCACTTAGCTTATCCTGAAAGATCTGGGAGCAGGTAGGCAGGAACAAAACAGAGCACATCTGAATACATTGATAGCCGGCAAGGAAATGACAGAAAGGCCAGGTAAAATAGGAAACACCCAGCCTCTGATGGACAGGTGGAAACCAAAGGCCGCAACCCACCAAAGTCACCCAGTACCAGCAGTAACCACCAGAGGGAGCCCACAAACAGAATCCACAACAGTACCCCCCCCTTGAGGAGGGGTCACCGAACCCTCACGAGAACCCCCAGGGTGATCAGGGTGAGCTCTATGGAAGGCGCGGACCAAATCAGTCGCATGAACATCGGAGGCGACCACCCAGGAATTATCCTCCTGACCATAACCCTTCCACTTAACCAAATACTGGAGTTTGCGTCTGGAAACACGAGAATCCAAGATCTTCTCAACAACATACTCCAATTCTCCCTCCACCAGCACCGGAGCAGGAGGCTCAACCGAAGGAACAACGGGCACCTCATACCTCCGCAACAACGACCGATGGAACACATTATGAATAGCAAGCGATGCTGGGAGATCCAAACGAAAAGATACAGGGTTAAGAATCTCCGAGATCCTATAAGGACCGATGAACCGAGGCTTGAACTTAGGAGAAGAGACCTTCATAGGGACAAAACGAGAAGACAACCACACCAAATCCCCAACAAGAAGTCGGGGACCCACGCGGTGACGGCGATTAGCAAACTGCTGAGTCTTCTCCTGAGATAACTTCAAATTGTCCACCACCTGATTCCAAATTTGATGTAGCCTGTCCACCACCACGTCCACTCCAGGACAATCCGAAGACTCCACCTGACCAGAGGAAAAATGAGGATGAAACCCCGAATTACAAAAAAAAGGAGAGACCAACGTGGCAGAACTAGCCCGATTATTAAGAGCAAATTCGGCCAGTGGCAAAAAAGCAACCCAGTCATCTTGGTCAGCAGAAACAAAACACCTCAAATAAGTTTCCAAGGTCTGATTAGTTCGCTCCGTCTGGCCATTCGTCTGAGGATGGAATCTAGACGAGAAAGACAAATCAATGCCCATCTTGGCACAAAATGTCCGCCAAAATCTAGACACAGACTGGGATCCCCTGTCAGAAACGATATTCTCCGGAATCCCATGCAAACGAACCACGTTCTGAAAAAATAAAGGGACCAACTCAGAGGAGGAAGGCAACTTAGGCAAGGGCACCAAATGAACCATCTTAGAAAAGCGGTCACACACAACCCAGATAACGGACATTTTCTGTGAAACCGGGAGATCAGAAATAAAATCCATGGAAATGTGCGTCCAAGGCCTCTTCGGGATGGGCAAGGATAACAACAACCCACTGGCCCGAGAACAGAAAGGCTTAGCTCGAGCACACACTTCACAAGACTGCACAAAGGTACGCACATCCCTAGACAAGGAAGGCCACCAAAAAGACCTGGCCACCAAGTCTCTAGTACCAAATATTCCAGGATGACCAGCCAACACAGAAGAATGGACCTCGGAGATGACTCTACTGGACCAATCATCCGGAACAAACAGTCTTTCTGGTGGACAACGATCCAGTTTATCCACCTGAAACTCCTGCAATGCACGTCGCAAGTCTGGGGATACGGCGGACAATATTACCCCATCCCTAAGGATACCAGTAGGCCCAGAATCTCCAGGAGAGTCAGGCACAAAACTCCTGGAAAGAGCATCTGCCTTCACATTCTTTGAACCTGGCAGGTATGAAACCACGAAATTGAAACGAGAAAAAAACAACGACCAATGAGCCTGTCTAGGATTCAAACGCCTGGCAGACTCAAGGTAAATGAGATTCTTGTGATCAGTCAAGACCACCACACGATGTTTAGCACCCTCAAGCCAATGACGCCACTCCTCAAATGCCCACTTCATGGCCAAAAGCTCCCGATTACCCACATCATAATTGCGCTCGGCGGGCGAGAATTTTCTAGAGAAGAATGCACATGGCTTCATCACCGAGCCATCAGAACTTCTCTGTGACAAAACCGCCCCCGCTCCAATCTCGGAAGCATCAACCTCAACCTGAAAAGGAAGTGAAACATCTGGTTGACACAACACAGGAGCAGAAGAAAACCGGCGCTTAAGTTCCTGAAAGGCCCCCACAGCCGCAGGAGACCAATCAGCAACATCAGCACCCTTTTTAGTCAAATCAGTCAAAGGTTTAACAATACTGGAAAAATTTGCAATGAACCGACGATAAAAATTAGCAAACCCCAAGAACTTCTGTAGGCTCTTAACAGATGTAGGTTGTGTCCAGTCACAAATTGCCTGAACCTTGACGGGATCCATCTCAATAGTAGAAGGAGAAAAAATGTACCCCAAAAAAGAAATCTTCTGGACTCCGAAGAGACACTTTGAGCCCTTCACAAACAGAGAATTGGCCCGCAGAACCTGAAACACCTTCCTGACCTGTAGAACATGAGACTCCCAGTCATCAGAAAACACCAAAATATCATCCAAATACACAATCATAAACTTATCCAGATATTCACGGAAAATATTGTGCATAAAGGACTGAAAGACTGACGGAGCATTGGAGAGTCCAAAAGGCATTACCAAATACTCAAAATGGCCCTCAGGCGTATTAAATGCGGTTTTCCACTCATCACCTTGTTTTATCCGCACCAGATTATACGCACCGCGAAGATCTATCTTAGTGAACCACCTAGCCCCCTTAATGCGAGCAAACAAGTCAGTCAATAATGGCAATGGATACTGATATTTGACTGTAATATTATTCAGAAGGCGATAATCTATACAAGGCCTCAGGGAACCATCTTTTTTTGCCACGAAAAAAAAACCTGCTCCCAGAGGGGACGAAGATGGACGAATATGTCCCTTTTCCAAGGACTCCTTAATATAATTCCGCATAGCAGTATGCTCTGGCAGTGACAGATTAAATAAACGACCCTTAGGGAACTTACTGCCAGGAATCAATTCTATAGCACAGTCACAATCTCTATGAGGAGGGAGCGAATTGAGCTTAGGCTCCTCAAAAACATCCCTATAGTCAGACAAAAACTCAGGGATCTCAGAAGGAGTAGATGAAGCGATTGAAATCGGAGATGCATGATCATGAACCCCCTGACATCCCCAGCTTAACACAGACATTGTTTTCCAGTCCAGGACAGGATTATGAGTTTGTAACCATGGCAGCCCCAGCACTAGTACATCATGTAAATTATACAGTACAAGGAAGCGAATCACCTCCTGATGAACGGGAGTCATGCGCATGGTCACTTGTGTCCAATACTGCGGTTTATTCATAGCCAATGGTGTAGAGTCAATTCCCTTCAGAGGAATAGGAACTTCCAGAGGCTCCAGACTAAAACCGCAGCGTTTAGCAAATGACCAATCCATAAGACTCAGGGCAGCGCCCGAATCCACATAGGCATCAACGGAAATGGAAGACAGTGAAAAAATCAGAGTCACAGACAAAATGAACTTAGGCTGCAGAGTACCAATGGCAAAAGATTTATCAAGCTTTTTTGTGCGTTTAGAGCATGCTGATATAACATGAGCTGAATCACCACAATAACAACACAATCCATTTTTCCGCCTATAATTTTGCCGTTCACTTCTGGACTGAATTCTATCACATTGCATAGTCTCAGGTGCCTGTTCAGGGCACGGGTTTGCGCTCCCGCAAACGCCGATCAATCTGTATGGCCATAGCCATAGACTCATTCAAACCTGTAGGCGTAGGGAACCCCACCATAATATCCTTAATGGCCTCAGAAAGACCATTTCTGAAGTTTGCAGCCAGGGCGCACTCATTCCACTGAGTAAGCACCGACCATTTCCGAAATTTTTGACAATATATTTCCGCTTCATCATGCCCCTGAGAGAGGGCTAACAAAGCCTTTTCAGCCTGAATCTCCAGGTTGGGTTCCTCATAGAGCAATCCCAATGCCAGAAAAAACGCATCCACACTGAGCAATGCAGGATCCCCTGGTGCCAATGCAAATGCCCAATTCTGAGGGTCGCCCCGCAGGAAAGATATTACAATCCTGACCTGTTGAGCAGGGTCTCCAGAGGAGCGAGATTTTAAAGAAAGAAACAATTTACAATTGTTCCTGAAATTCAGGAAGGTAGATCTATCTCCAGAAAAGAACTCTGGAATAGGAATTCTAGGTTCAGACATGGGAGTGTGAACAACAAAATCCTGTATGTTTTGAACTTTTGCCGCGAGATTACTCAGGCTGGAAGCCAAACTCTGGACATCCATGTTAAACAGCTAAGATCAGAGCCATTCAAGGGTTAAGAGGAGGTAAGAAGCAGCTAGACAGCAATTAAGGGCTAGGCAGCAAAACTCTGAAGGGAAAAAAAAAAAAAATTTCCCTTAAACACTTCTTATTCTCCTGCTTCAGCCCAAACAATTAACACTTTGTGGGCCGGCTATACTGTCATGAATCCCAATGGCTAGGGATAGCACAGGACAAGCAAGGTACAAATATATAACGGACGAGCTCTAGGGTGATGGAACCTGGGCTGACCGCTGACCTACGCCTGACAAACGCAACTAGAGATAGCCAGGGAGCGTGCCTACGTTGGTTCTAGACGCCACGCACCAGCCTAAGAGCTAACTAGTACTGCAGAGAAAATAAAGACCTCACTTGCCTCCAGAGGAACGAACCCCAAAAGGTATAGTTGCCCCCCACATGTATTGACGGTGAAATGAGAGGAAGGCACACACATAGAGATGATATATATAGGTTTAGCAAATAGAGGCCCGCTGTAAACTAGAAAGCAGAACGATACAAAAGGGGTCTGAGCGGTCAGCAAAAAACCCTAATCAAAAAACCATCCTGAGATTACAAGAACCCATGTGCCAACTCATGGCACATGGGGAGAACCTCAGTCCACTAGAGCTACCAGCTAGCATAGAGACATAATAAGCAAGCTGGACAAAAAAACCAAACAACTGAAAATCAGCACTTAGCTTATCCTGAAAGATCTGGGAGCAGGTAGGCAGGAACAAAACAGAGCACATCTGAATACATTGATAGCCGGCAAGGAAATGACAGAAAGGCCAGGTAAAATAGGAAACACCCAGCCTCTGATAGACAGGTGGAAACCAAAGGCCGCAACCCACCAAAGTCACCCAGTACCAGCAGTAACCACCAGAGGGAGCCCACAAACAGAATCCACAACACACTACGTAGCTGTGCAATACACTACATAGCTGTGCAATACACTACGTGACTGTGAAATATACTACGTGTCTGTGCAATATACTACGTGCCTGAGTTATATACTATGTGGCTGTGCAATATACTATGTGCCTGTGCAATATACTACGTGGCTCTACAATATACTACGTGGCTCTGCTATATACTATGTGGCTGACCAATATACTACATACCTGTGCAATACACTACGTGGCTATGTTATATACTATGTTGCTGTGTTATATACTACATGGCTCTGCTATATACTACGTGCGCTGTGTTACATACTACGTAGCTCTGTTATATACTACGTAGCTATGTTACATACTACGTCGGTTGTGTTATATACTACGTCACTGTGCAATATAGTAAGTAGCCTGTGCTATATACTACCTACATATTCTAGAATACTCGATACATTAGAATCGGGCCACCATCTAATCGCTTTATAAATAGGCAGCATTTTGCTTGCTTAGTCTAATACACTCCCCATAGTCCTCCAGATAGTATAATACACTCCCCATAGTCCTCCATATAGTATAATACACTCCCCATAGTCCTTCATATAGTATAATGCACTCATCATAGTCCTCCATATAGTATAATACACTCCCCATAGTCCTCCATATAATATAATACACTCCTCATAGTCCTCCGTATAGTATTATCCACTCCCCATAGTCCTCATATAGTATAATGCACTCCCCATAGTCCTCCATATAGTATAATACACTCCCCATAGTCCTCCATATAGTATAATACACTCCCTATCGTCCTCCATATAGTATAATACAACCTCCATAGTACTCCCTATAGTATAATACACTCCCTATAGTCCTCCATATAGTATAATACACTCTCCATAGTCCTCCATATAGAATAATACACTCTCCATAGTCCTCAATATACTATAATGCACTCCCTGTAGTTCTCAATATAGTATAATGCACCCCCATAGTCCTCAATGTAGTACAATGCACTCCCCATAGTATAATGCACCCCATAGTCCTCCATATATTAAAATATACTCCTCAGTCCTCCATATAGTATAATACATTCCCCACAGTCCTCCATAAAGTATAATATACTCCTCATAGTCCTCCATATGGTATAATACACTCCCAATAGTCCTCCATATAGTATAATACATCCTCCATAGTACTCCCTATAGTATAATACACTCCCCATAGTCCTCCCTATAGTATAATACACTCTCCATAGTCCTCCATATAGTATAATACACTCTCCATAGTCCTCCATATAGTATAATACACTCTCCATAGTCCTCCATATAGTATAATACACTCTCCATAGTCCTCCATATAGTATAATGCACTCCCTGTAGTTCTCAATATAGTATAATGCACCCCCATAGTCCTCAATGTAGTACAATGCACTCCCCAAAGTATAATGCACCCAATAGTCCTCCATGTATTAAAATATACTCCATAGTCCTCCATATGGTATAATACACTCCCTATAGTCCTCCATATAGTATAATACATCCTCCATAGTACTCCCTATAGTATAATACACTCCCCATAGTCCTCAATATAGTTACATAGTTACATAGTTATTAAGGTTGAAGGAAGACTTTAAGTCCATCTAGTTCAACCCATAGCCTAACCTAACATGCCCTAACATGTTGATCCAGAGGAAGGCAAAAAAAAACCATATGGCAAAGAGTAAGCTCCACATTGGGGAAAAAAATTCCTTCCCAACTCCACATACGGCAGTCAGACTAGTTCCCTGGATCAACGCCTTATCAAGGAATCTAGTGTATATACCCTGTAACATTATACTTTTCAAGAAAGGCATCCAGTCCCCTCTTAAATTTAAGTAATGAATCACTCATTACAACATCATACGGCAGAGAGTTCCATAGTCTCACTGCTCTTACAGTAAAGAATCCGCGTCTGTTATTATGCTTAAACCTTCTTTCCTCCAGACGTAGAGGATGCCCCCTTGTCCCTGTCTCAGGTCTATGATTAAAAAGATCATCAGAAAGGTCTTTGTACTGTCCCCTCATATATTTATACATTAAAATAAGATCACCCTTTAGTCTTTGTTTTTCCAAACTAAACAGCCCCAAGTGTAATAACCTATCTTGGTATTGCAGACCCCCCAGTCCTCTAATAACCTTGGTCGCTCTTCTCTGCACCCGCTCCAGTTCAGCTATGTCTTTCTTATACACCGGAGACCAGAACTGTGCACAGTATTCTAAGTGTGGTCGAACTAGTGACTTGTATAGAGGTAAAATTATGTTCTCCTCATGAGCATCTATGCCTCTTTTAATACATCCCATTATTTTATTTGCCTTTGTAGCAGCTGCCTGACACTGGCCACTGAATATGAGTTTGTCATCCACCCATACACCCAGGTCTTTTTCATTGACGGTTTTGCCCAGAGTTTTAGAATTAAGCACATAGTTATACATCTTATTACTTCTACCCAAGTGCATGACCTTACATTTATCCCCATTAAAGCTCATTTGCCATTTATCAGCCCAAGCTTCTAGTTTACATAAATCATCCTGTAATATAAAATTGTCCTCCCCTGTATTGATTACCCTGCAGAGTTTAGTGTCATCTGCAATATTGAAATTCTACTCTGAATGCCCCCTACAAGGTCATTAATAAATATGTTAAAAAGAAGAGGGCCCAATACTGACCCCTGTGGTACCCCACTGCTAACCGCGACCCAGTCCGAGTGTGCTCCATTAATAACCACCCGTTGTTTCCTATCCCTGAGCCAGCTCTCAACCCAATTGCACATATTTTCCCCTATTCCCATTATTTTCATTTTATGTATCAACCTTTTGTGTGGCACCGTATCAAAAGCTTTTGAAAAGTCCATATACACTACATCTACTGGGTTCCCTTGGTCCAGTCCAGTCCAGTCGGAACTTACCTCTTCATAGAAGCTGATCAAATTAGTCTGACATGAACGGTCCCTAGTAAACCCGTGCTGATACTGGGTCATGAGGTTATTCCTCTTCAGATACTCCAGTTTAGCATCCCTTAGAATGCCCTCCAGGATTTTACCCACAGTAGAGGTTAAGCTTACTGGCCTATAATTTCCGAGTTCAGTTTTTGTCCCCTTTTTGAATATTGGCACCACATTTGCTATACGCCAGTCCTGTGGTACAGACCATGTTATTATGGACTCTTTAAAGATCTATAATATAACGCTGGGAGCGTCACTCTGTCCGAAGCCTCTATAGACTGCGCAAGCGCAAGCGCCGGCGCAGTCTGGACCGCACAGAGCGACGCTCCCAGGAGATCGCGGTATGCGTAAGCGCTGAACGCACACCGCGATCTCCACCGGACAAGCAGGGATGAGCCAGGAGGCGGAGGGTGAGTATACTTACCTGACCCGTTCCACCGACGCGCTTCTGGGCCGTGACTGTCCCCCTGCTCCCGGAATCGGCGCCTGCGCAGTCCGCGCTTTCCGGCGCCATTTTCTTGAAGACACATTGCAGTGTCTTCAAGAAAATGGCGCCGGAAAGCGCGGACTGCACAGGCGCCGACTCCGGGAGCAGGACCAAGAAAATGGCCGCACCCAGCACAGCCGCCGCGCCCAGCACAGCCACGCACAGCCGCCCACAGCAACGCACAGCCGCCGCACCCAGCACAGCCGACCATAGCCGCCCACAGCCACGCACAGGCGCCCACAGCCACGCACAGCCGCCGCACCCAGCACAGCTGCCCACAGCCACGCACAGCCACCCATAGCCACGCACAGCCGCCGCACCCAGCACAGCCGACCACAGCCACGCACAGCCGCCGCACCCAGCACAGCCGCCCATAGCCACGCACAGCCGCCGCACCCAGCACAGCCGACCACAGCCACACACAGCCGCCGCACCCAGCACAGCTGCCCACAGCCATGCACAGCCACCCATAGCCACGCACAGCCGCCGCACCCAGCACAGCCGACCACAGCCACGCACAGCCGCCGCACCCAGCACAGCCGCCCATAGCCACGCACAGCCGCCGCACCCAGCACAGCCGACCACAGCCACGCACAGCCGACCACAGCCACGCACAGCCGACCACAGCCACGCACAGCCGCCCATAGCCATGCACAGCCGCCGCACCCAGCACAGCCGACCACAGCCGCCGCACCCAGCACAGCCGCCCACAGCCACGCACAGCCGCCCACAGCCACGCACAGCCGCACCCAGCACAGCCACGCACAGCCGCCGCACCCAGCACAGCCGCCCACAGCCACGTACAGCCACCCATAGCCACGCACAGCCGCCGCACCCAGCACAGCCGACCACAGCCGCCGCACTCAGCACAGCCGCCCACAGCCACGCACCTCCCACAGCCACGCACAGCCGCCGCACCCAGCACAGCCGCCGCACCCAGCACAGCCGCCGCACCCAGCACATCCGCCGCACCCAGCACAGCCATGCACAGCCGCCACAGCCATGCACAGCCTCCGCACCCAGCACAGCCACACACAGCCGCCTACAGCCACGGACAGCCGCCGCACCCAGCACAGCCACCGCACCCAGCACAGCCGCCGCACCCAGCACAGCCGCCCACAGCCACGCACAGCCGCCGCACCCAGCACAGCCTCCCACAGCCACGCACAGCCGCCTACAGCCACGCACAGCCGCCGCACCCAGCACAACCGCTGCACCCAGCACAGCCACCCACAGCCGCCGCACCCAGCACAGCCGCCGCACCCAGCACAGCCGCCGCACCCAGCACAGCCACGCACAGCCGCCACAGCCATGCACAGCCTCCGCACCCAGCACAGCCACGCACAGCCGCCTACAGCCACGGACAGCCGCCGCACCCAGCACAGCCACCGCACCCAGCACAGCCGCCGCACCCAGCACAGCCGCCCACAGCCACGCACAGCCGCCGCACCCAGCACAGCCTCCCACAGCCACGCACAGCCGCCTACAGCCACGCACAGCCGCTGCACCCAGCACAGCCGCTGCACCCAGCACAGCCACCGCACCCAGCACAGCCGTCCACAGCTGCCGCACCCAGCACAGCCGCCCGCACCCAGCACAGCCACGTCACATACAGCCGCCCGCACTCAGCACAGCCACATACAGCCGCCCGCACTCAGCACAGCCGCCCGCACTGATGGGGGCGCAGGATGGAGCAGCACGTGATAGGATGGGGGCGCAGGATGGGAGCACATGACAGGATGGGGATGAGGATGGAGCAGCACATGACACGGTGGAGCAGCACATGACAGGATGGGGGCGCAGGATGGAGCAGCACATGACACGGTGGAGCAGCACATGACAGGATGGGGATGCAGGATGGAGCAGCACATGACACGGTGGAGCAGCACATGACAGGATGGGGGCGCAGGATGGAGCAGCACATGACACGGTGGAGCAGCACATGACAGGATGGGGGCGCAGGATGGAGCAGCATATGACAGGATAGGAGCAGCACATACCAGGACGGAGACCATATTCCAATATAAATGCTCGCCACCCGGGCGTAGAACGGGTTCAATAGCTAGTTAAAAATAATGGTCTATCAATGACTGTACTTAATTCCTGCAGTACTCGGGGGTGTATCCCATCCGGGCCTGGAGATTTGTCAATTTTAGTGATTTTTAGACGCCGCCGTACTTCCTGCTGGGATAAGCAGGTGACATTTAATGGGGAATTTTTGTTATCACTGATCATATTGTCTGCCATGGGATTTTCTTGTGTAAATACTGATGAAAAAAAGTCATTTAGCATATTGGCTTTTTCCTCATCCTCATCCACCATTTCCCCCAGACAATTTTTAAGGGGGCCAACACTATCATTTTTTAGTTTATTACTATTTATGTAGTTAAAGAATATTTTGGGATTATTTTTACTCTCTCTGGCAATGAGTCTCTCTGTCTCAATTTTTGCTGCATTGATTTGCTTTTTACAGAATTTATTTAATTTTCTGTATTTATTTAATGCCTCATCACTACCTACTTCCTTTAATTCTCTAAATGCTTTCTTTTTGTCACTTATTGCGCCCCTTACAGCTCTATTTAGCCATATTGGTTTCCTCCTATTTCTAGTATGTTTATTCCCATACAGTATATACTGTGCACAGGTCCTATCCAGGATGCTAATAAATGTCTCCCATTTTCTTTGTGTATTTTTGTGTCTCAGGATATCGTCCCAGTTAATTGCACCAAGATCCTCTCTCATCCATTGGAAATTTGCCCTCCCGAAGTTTAGTGTCCTTGTCACCCCTCTACTACACATCTTATTAAAGGATACACGAAAACTTATTATTTTGTGATCACTATTCCCCAAGTGACCCCCAACCCTTATATTTGATATGCGGTCTGGCCTGTTGGTTAATATTAGGTCTAGCAGTGCCCCCCTTCTTGTTGGGTCCTGAACCAGTTGTGAAAGGTAATTGTCTCTCATAGTTGTCAAAAACCGATTACCTTTGCTGGAACTGCAGGTTTCTGTTCCCCAATCTATTTCAGGGTAGTTGAAGTCCCCCATAATAATGACTTCTCCTTGAGTCGCAGCTTCATTTATTTGCTTTACGAGGATATTCTCCATTGCTTCCATTATTTTTGGAGATTTATAACAAACCCCTATCAGTAATTTATTATTTTTTCCCCCTCCCCTTATCTCCACCAACAGGGACTCTACATTTTCATTAAATTCACCTATATCATCACGTTTATCTATTCGGTCATTTCTGAAAAGGCTATAGCCCTGTAAGTTAACAGCCCAGTCATGGCTCTCATCCAGCCATGTTTCAGATATCCCCACCATGTCATAATTATGCTCCAACAACATTAATTCTTATTCGTCCATTTTGTTGGCGAGGCTTCTGGCATTAGTATACATGCACTTGATGTTCCTCTCTGTACCTCTATTCTTTCTTAAATTATTAACTGTTCTAACCCCTATGGTATAATACACTCTCCATAGTCCTCCATATAGTGTAATGCACTATCCATAGTCCTCCTATCGCATAGTACACTCCCCATAGTCCTCCATATAGTATAATGCACTCACTGTAATCCTCCATAGAGTATAATGCACCCCATAGTCCTTGATGTAGTACAATGCACTCCCTATAGTATAATGCACCCCATAGTCCTTCATATATTAAAATACACTCCTCAGTCCTCTATATAGTATAATACATTTCACACTGTCTTCCACATAGTATAATATACTCCCCATAGTCCTCCATATAGTATAATACATCCTCCATAGTACTCCCTATAGTATAATAGGGCACTGTCTCTTTAAGACGTCTCTTTAAGACGAAGGGAGAGTGCACACCTTAAAAGGAACCTGTCAGCAGTTTTGTCCAATATAATATACGGCCATCACCTTTCAGGGCTTAAATACAACATTCTATAATGCTGTATATAAGCCCCCAACCTGACCTGGAAGAACTGAAAAACAACTTTTATTATACTCACCTGTGGGGCGGTCCGGTCCAATGGCTTTTGCTGGTCTTGGTCTGGCACCTCACATCTTATTATGATCGCCGCCCTGCTGTTGCTTCTTGTGGGTGATGTGACCCTGCATCATCCACACAGGCTCCCTGACATCATGCTCCTGCGCAGGCGTATTTCTCTGCCCTGTTTGAGGGCAGAGCAAATTCCTGCAGTGCGCAGGTGCCAGGGTTCTTTGACAATTTCGGACGCCTGCACACTGCAGTACTTTGCTCTGCCCACAAAAAGGCAGAGAAGTACGCATGTGCAGGAGCGCGATGCCGGGGAGCCTGTGTGGATAATGCAAGGTCACGTCATCCACAAGAAGCAAGCAGGAGGGCGGCGATCATACGAAGATGGGAGGTGCTGGACCAAGACCAGCGACACCCATCAGACTGGACTTATTTTTCAGTTCTTCCAGGTCTAGTTGGGGGTTTATATACAGCATTATAGAATGCCCTACATCAGCCCTGAAAGGTGATGGCCATATCTTATATCGGCCAAAACTGCTGACAGGTTCACTTTAAGCACAGTGCCCAGGAATATGTGAGCCGTGAGCAGACCTCGGGCAGCAGCAGGAGAAGGAGGAGCCAGTAAGTCAGCGTCCCTGCCAGGGGAAGAGGGAAGCCTGCAGAGATGCCGATGCTACAGATTTAATGAATATAAAATTTAATAGTAGGGCTTCTTTAAGGCATATTCTGTGGATATATCATCATTGTCAGTCATGAGACAACCACTTTACCTTCTGCTGACATGCTTCTAACTTAGGAACCAAGTTGTTGTAATAGTGCAATCTCTGTGGTGCCATAGGAGCACAATGGTATCTATAGGTGTGAACAGCTGGAGAGCCACATACTGGAAGCCTAAGAGCCACATGTGGACCCTAACCTACTGGTTTGTTAACTAATAGGCACAAACATAACTATGGTGGATAATTATAGAGAACGGCCCAGAGAACTGTCATGCACAATTTCCAACCTGCACAAATACAGACTCTTGACTTGAGCAATTGAATAGCTTTTCGCCTCTTCCTGAAGCCACAATGGAACAATTCATCCCTGGATTCTCAGACCCAATCTTTATATCTTTCGCTGCTTTAGCATTAAAGGGTTTGTTCAATATGGAGACAATTTTCCTTACAATACTGACAAATTCTCCAGAGTAAGAAAGGGAACGGACCCCCTAATATGAACCCTGTGCAGCTACATGGGGACGCTGTGGGCAATGAGGCTAAGGCTACTTTCACACATCAGGTTTTTGTCGTCATGCACATTCCGGCGAATTTTAAAAAAAATGGATCCGTCGAAAATTGTAAAAAACTGATGCAAAGGATCCGTTTTTTTTCTGGGTCCGTACTTTTTTTAAAACCCAGGGATAGAATATGTACTTCCCGTTCTGGGGAGAGAGAGAGAGTAAAACAAAGAGTGAAAAATTGAAAGGGGTATGAATACTTTCCATACCCACTATATATATACACTGCTCAAAAAAATAAAGGCAACACTAAAATCCCACATCCTAGATATCACTGAATGAAATATTCCAGTTGGAAATCTTTATTCATTACATAGTGGAATGTGTTGAAAACAATAAAACCTAAAAATTATCAACGTAAATCACAACTAATATCCCACGGAGGTCTGGAGTTAGAATGATGCTCAAAATCAAAGTGGAAATGAAGTTGCAGGCTGATCCAACTTCAGTGGAAATGCCTCAAGAGAAGGAAATTGATGCTCAGTAGTGTATGACCTCCCTACAATGCCTGGGCATGCTCCTGATGAGGCAGCGGATGGTCTCCTGAGGGATCTCCTTCCAGACCTGGATTAAGGCATCCGCCAACTCCTGGACAGTCTGTGGTGCAACGTGACGTTGGTGGATGGTGCGAGACATGATGTCCCAGATGTGTTCAATCGGATTCAGATCTGGGTAACGGGTGGGCCAGTCCATAGCTTCAGTGTTTTCATCTTGCAGGAACTGCTGACACACTCCAGCCACATGAGGTCTGGCATTGTCCTGCATTAGGAGGAACCCAGGGCCAACCGCACCAGCATATGGACTCACCAGGGGTCTGAGGATCTCATCTCGGTATCTAATGGCAGTCAGGCTACCTCTGGCCGGCATATGGAGGGCTGTGCGGCCCTCCAACGAAATGCCACCCCAAACCATTTATGACCCACTGCCAAACCGGTCATGCTGAAGGATGTTGCAGGCCGCAGATCGCTCTCCACGGCGTCTCCAGACTCTGTCACTTCTGTCAAATGTGCTCAGTGTGAACCTGCTTTCATCTGTGAAGAGGACATGGCGCAAATGGTGAATTTGCCAATCCTAGTGTTCTGTTGCAAATGCCAAGCGTCCTGCACGGTGTTTGGCTGTGAGCACAACTCCCATCTGTGGACGTTGGGCAATCAGACCATCCTCATGGAGTTGGCTTCTAACTGTTTGTGCAGACACATGCACATTTGTGGCTTGCTGGAGGTCATTTGCTCCTCCTGTTCATCCTTGCACAAAGGCTGAGGTCCTGCTGCTGGGTTGTTGCCCTCCTACGGCCCTCTCCACGTCTCCTGATGTACTGGCCTGTCTCCTGGTAGCGCCTCCAGTCTCTGGACACTATGCTGACAGACACAGCAAACCTTCTTGCCACAGCTCACATTGATGTGCCACCCTGGATGAGCTGCACTACCTGAGCCACTTGTGTGGGTTGTAGAGTCCATCTCATGCTACCACGAGTGTGAAAGCACAACCAACATTCAAAAGTGACCAAAACATCAGCCAGAAAGCATTGGTACTGAGATGTGGTCTGTTATCCCCACCTGCAGAACCACTCCTTTATTAAGTGTGTCTTGATAATTGCCAATAATTTCCATCTGTTATTTATTTTGCAAATTATGGTGGAAAATAAGTATTTGGTCACCTAAAAGCATGCAAGATTTCTGGATCTCACAGACCTGTAACTTCTCCTTTAAAAGGTTCCTCTGTCCTCCACTCATTACCTGTAGTAATGACACCTGCTTGAACTTGTTATCAGTAGAAAAGACACCTGTCCAGAACCTCAAACAGTCACACTCCAAACTCCAATATGGTGAAGGCCAAAGAGCTGTCGAAGGACACCAGAAACAAAATTGCAGCCCTGAACCAGGCTGGGAAGACTGAATCTGCAATAGGCAAGCAGCTTGGTGTGATGAAATCAACTGTGAGAGCAATAATAAGAAAATGGAAGGCATGCAAGACCACTGATAACCTCCCTCAATCTGGGGCTCCACGCAAGATCTCACCACGTGGGGTCAAAATGATCACAAGAACGGTGAGCAAAAATCCCAGAACCACACGGAGGGACCTAGTGAATGACCTGCATAGAGCTGGGACCACTGTAACAAAGGCTACCATCAGTAGCACAGTAAGCCGCAAGGGACTCAGATCCTGCAGTGCCAGATGTGTCCCTCTGTTTAAGCCAGTACATGTCTGGGCCCATCTGAAGATTGCTAGAGAGCATTTGGATTATCCAGAAGATTATTGGGAGAATGTCATATTTTCTGATGAAACCAAAGTAGAACTGTTTGGTAGAAACAAAACTCGTCGTGTTTGGAGGAGACAGAATGCTGAGTTGCATCCAAAGAACACCATACCTACTGTGAAGCATGGGGGTGGCAACCTCATGCTTCGGGGCTGTTTCTCTGCAAAGGGACCAGAAAGACTGATCCGTGTACATGAAAGAATGAATTCGGCCATGTGTTGTGAATTCTGCTCTTGGGTTCCCTCCGGTGGTTGTTGGTAGTAATGCAGTTGTCCCTGGGTTGCAATCCTGGGCAGGTGTCCCTGCTGATTGCAGCTCTGACTGGGATATTTAGGTGTGCAGGATTCATTAGCCCTTGCCAGTTGTCCATTGTTCTTGGAGGTTTTGCATCTCTGTCTGGTTCCTCCTGCCCTGCTGCCAAATCAGCAAAGATAAGTGTCCGGTTTTGTTTCTACAGCACACATGCTGTGTGCTTTACAATTCAGTACTTTTCAATGTTTTTTCTTGTCCCGCTTAGACTGTGTTTGGATATTTCAGTCAAGTTGGATTCTCAGGAGATGCAGATATACATTCCATGTCTTTAGTTAGATGGTGGAATTTTTGTATTATCTGCTGTGGATATTTTTAGGGTTTTAATACTGACCGCTTAGTATTCTGTCCTATCCTTTCCTATTTAGCTAGTGTGGCCTCTTTTGCTAAATCCTGATTTCTGCCTGCGTGTGTCTTTCCTCTAATACACACAGTCAATATTTGTGGGGGGCTGCCTATCCTTTGGGGTTCTGCTCTGAGGCAAGATAGCATTCCCATTTCCTTCCTATAGGGGTATTTAGTCCTCCGGCTGTGTCGGGGTGTCTAGGGTGTGTTAGGTACACCCCACGGCTACTTCTAGTTGCGGTGACAGTTTAGGGTTTGCGGTCAGTACAGGTTCCACCTACTCCTGAGTAAGTCTCATGCGGCTCCAAGGTCACCGGATCATAACAGTACAACTGGCCAACAATGAGTTAAATGCATCTCAGAAGAAGGGAAGAAAGAGCCATTTTTTTTTTCTGTAGCCTGTTTTGTCTTTTCTTCCCTCTTTTTCTCTGGGTGGCTGAGGAGTCTTGTGCTAGCATGGATGTTCAGGGATTAGCTTCTCATGTAGACCAGCTTGCTGCTAGGGAACAGGGTATTTCTGATTATATTGTTCAGACTCCAGTTTTAGAGCCTAAGATTCCTACTCCTGATTTGTTTTTTGGGGACAGGTCCAAATTTTTGAGTTTTAAAAACAACTGTAAACTGTTTTTTGCTCTGAGACCTCGATCCTCTGGTGATTCCATTCAGCAGGTTAAAATTGTCATCTCCCTGCTGCGTGGTGATCCTCAGGATTGGGCATTTTTCCTGGAATCTGGGAATCCGGCCTTGCTTAATGTAGACGCCTTTTTTCAGGCTTTAGGATTATTATATGATGAACCAAATTCTGTGGATCAAGCGGAGAAGACCTTGTTGGTCCTGTCTCAGGGTCAAGAAGTGGCAGAATTGTATTGTCAGAAATTTAGAAAATGGTCTGTGTTGACTAAATGGAATGATGATGCTTTGGCGGCAATTTTCAGAAAGGGTCTTTCTGAATCCGTTAAATATGTTATGGTGGGGTTCCCACGCCTTTCGGTCTGAGTGATTCTATGTCTCTGGCCATTCAGATTAATCGGCGTTTGCGGGAGCGCAGAACTGTGCGCGCTGTGGCATTGTCCTCAGAGCAGATGCCTGAGTCAAATGCAGTGTGATAGGATTCTGTCTAGAACGGAACAACAGGGATTCAGACATCAGAATAGGTTGTGTTTTTATTGTGGCGATGCTTCTCATGTCATTTCAGTGTGTCCTAGGCGTACAAAGAGGATCGCTAGTTCAATTACCATCAGTACTGTACAACCTAAATTTTTATTATCTGTGTCCTTGATCTGCTCATTATCATCATTTTCTGTCATGGCGTTTGTGGATTCAGGCGCCGCCTTGAACTTAATGGACTTTGAGTTTGCCAGGCGTTGTGGTTTTCCCTTGCAGTCTTTGCAGAACCCTATTCCTTTAACCCCTTCACCCCCAAGGGTGGTTTGCACGTTAATGACCAGGCCAATTTTTACAATTCTGACCACTGTTCCTTTATGAGGTTATAACTCTGGAACGCTTCAACGGATCTTGGCGATTCTGACATTGTTTTCTCGTGACATATTGTACTTCATGATAGTGGTAAAATTTCTTCGATATAACTTGCGTTTATTTGTGAAAAAAACGGATATTTGGCGAAAATTTTGAAAATTTCGCAATTTTCCAACTTTGAATTTTTATGCCCTTAAATCACAGACATATGTCACACAAAATACTTAATAAGTAACATTTCCCACATGTCTACTTTACATCAGCACAATTTTGGAACCAAATTTTTTTTTGTTAGGGAGTTATAAGGGTTAAAAGTTGACCAGAAATTTCTCATTTTTACAACACCATTTTTTTTTTAGGGACCACATCTCATTTGAAGTCATTTTGAGGGGTCTATATGACAGAAAATACCCAAGTATGACACCATTCTAAAAACTGCACCCCTCAAGGTGCTCAAAACCACATTCAAGAAATTTATTAACCCTTCAGGTGTTTCACAGGAATTTTTGGAATGTTTAAATAAAAATGAACATTTAACTTTTTTTCACACAAAATTTATTTCAGCTCCAATTTGTTTTATTTTACCAAGGGTAACAGGAGAAAATAGACCCCAAAAGTTGTTGTACAATTTGTCCTGAGTACGCTGATACCCCATATGTGGGGGTAAACCACTGATTGGGCGCATGGCAGAGCTCGGAAGGAAAGGAGCGCCATTTGACTTTTCAATGCAAAATTGACTGGAATTGAGATGGGACGCCATGTTGCGTTTGGAGAGCCCCTGATGTGCCTAAACATTGAAACCCCCCACAAGTGACACCATTTTGGAAAGTAGACCCCTTAAGGAACTTATCTAGATGTGTGTTGAGCACTTTGACCCAACAAGTGCTTCACAGAAGTTTATAATGCAGAGCCGTAAAAATAAAAAATCATATTTTTTCACAAAAATGATCTTTTCGCCCCCCATTTTTTTATTTTCCCAAGGGTAAGAAAAGAAATTAGACCACAAAAGTTGTTGTGCAATTTGTCCTGAGTACGAAGATACCCCATATGTGGGGGTAAACCACTGTTTGGGCGCATAGCAGAGCTCGGAAGGGAAGGAGCGCTATTTTACTTTTCAATGCAAAATTGACTGGAATTAAGATGGGACGCCATGTTGCGTTTGGAGAGCCCCTGATGTGCCTAAACATTAAAACCCCCCACAAGTGACACCATTTTGGAAAGTAGACCCCCTAAGGAACTTATCTAGATGTGTTTTGAGAGCTTTGAACCCCCAAGTGTTTCACTACAGTTTATAACGCAGAGCCGTGAAAATAAAAATTCTTCTTTTTTTTCACAGAAATTATTTTTTAGCCCCCAGCTTTGTATTTTTACAAGGGTAACATAAGAAATTGGACCCCAAAAGTTATTTTCCAGTTTGTCCTGAGTACGCTGATACCCCCTATGTGGGGGGGAACCACTGTTTGGGTGCACGGCAGAGCTCGGAAGGGAAGGAGCGCCATTTGGAATGCAGACTTAAATGGATTGGTCTGCAGGCGTCACATTGCATTTGCAGAGCCCCTGATGTACCCAAACAGTAGAAACCCCCCACAAGTGACCCCAAATTAGAAACTAGACCTCCCAAGGAACTTATCTAGATGTGTTGTGAGAACTTTGAACCCCCAAGTGTTTCACTACAGTTTATAACGCAGAGCCGTGAAAATAAAAATTCCTCTTTTTTTTCACAGAAATGATTTTTTAGCCCCCAGCTTTGTATTTTTACAAGGGTAACATAATAAATTGGACCCCAAAAGTTGTTGTCCAATTTGTCCTGAGTACACTGATACCCCATATGTGGGGGGGAACCACTGTTTGGGCGCATGACAGAGCTCGGAAGGGAAGGAGCGCCATTTGGAATGCAGACTTAGATGGATTGGTCTGCAGGCGTCACGTTGCATTTGCAGAGCCCCTGATGTACCTAAACAGTAGAAACCCCCCACAAGTGACCCCATATTGGAAATTAGACCCCCCAAGGAACTTATCTAGATGTGTTGTGAAAACTTTGAACCCCCAAGTGTTTCACTACAGTTTACAACGCAGAGCCGTTAAAATAAAAAATCTTTTTTTTCCCACAAAACTTATTTTTTAGCCCCCAGTTTTGTATTTTCCCAAGGGTAACAGGAGAAATTGGACCCCAAAAGATGTTGTCCAATTTGTCCTGAGTACGCCGATGCCCCATATGTTGGGGTAAACCCCTGTTTGGGTACACGGGAGAGCTCTGAAGGGAAGGAGCACTGTTTTACTTTTTCAACGCAGAATTGTCTGGAATTGAGATCGGATGCCATGTCCCGTTTGGAGAGCCCCTGATGTGCCTAAACAGTGGAAACCCCCCAATTATAACTGAAACCCTAATCCAAACACACCCCTTACCCTAATCCCAACGGTAACCCTAACCACACCCCTAACCCTGACACACCCCTAACCCTAATCCCAACCCTATTCCCAACCGTAAATGTAATCCAAACCCTAACTTTATCCCCAACCCTAACTGTAGCCTTAACCCTAGCCCCAACCCAAGCCCTAACCCTAGCCCTAACCCTAGCAATAACCCTAACCCTAACCCTAGCCCTAACCCTAACCCTAGCCCTAACCCTAGCAATAACCCTAGCCCTAACCCTAGCAATAACCCTAGCCCTAACCCTAACCCTAGCGCTAACCCTAGCAATAACCCTAGCCCTAACCCTAGCCCTAACCCTAACCCTAGCCCTAACCCTAACCCTAGCCCTAACCCTAATGGGAAAATGGAAATAAATACATTTTTTTTATTTTTTTTATTTTTCCCTAACTAAGGGGGTGATGAAGGGGGTTTTGATTTACTTTTATAGCGGGGTATTTAGCGGATTTTTATGATTGGCAGCCGTCACACACTGAAAGACGCTTTTTATTGCAACAAATATTTTTTGCATTACCACATTTTGAGAGCTATAATTTTTCCATATTTGAGTCCACAGAGTCATGTGAGGTCTTGTTTTTTGCGGGACGAGTTGACGTTTTTATTGGTATCATTTTCGGGCACATGACATTTTTTAATCGCTTTTTATTCCGATTTTTGTGAGGCAGAATGATCAAAAACCAGCTATTCATGAATTTCTTTTGGGGGAGGCGTTTATACCGTTCCGCGTTTGGTAAAATTGATAAAGCAGTTTTCTTCTTCAGGTCAGTACGATTACAGCGATACCTCATTTATATCATTTTTTTATGTTTTGGCGCTTTTATACGATAAAAGCTATTTTATAGAAAAAATAATTATTTTGGTATCACTTTATTCTCAGGACTATAACTTTTTAACTTTTTTGCTTATGATGCTGTATGGTGGCTCGTTTTTTGCGGGACAAGATGACGTTTTCAGCGGTACCATGGTTATTTATATTCGTCTTTTTGATCGCATGTTATTCCACTTTTTGTTCGACGGTATGGTAATAAAGCGTTGTTTTTTGCCTCTTTTTTTTTTTCTCACGGTGTTTACTGAAGGGGTTAACTAGTGGGGCAGTTTTATAGGTTGGGTCGTTACGGACGCGGCGATACTAAATATGTGTACTTTTATTGGTTTTTTTTTTATTTAGATAAAGAAATGTATTTATGGGAATAATATTTTTTTTTTTTTCTTTATTTAGGAATTTATTTTTTATTTATTTTTTTACACATGTGGAAAAATTTTTTTTTTACTTTTTTACTTTGTCCCAGGGGGGGACATTACAGATCAGTGATCTGACAGTGTGCACAGCACTCTGTCAGATCTGCGATCTGCTGTGCAGGGCTGCAGGCTTACCAGCGCCTGCTCTGAGCAGGCACTCGGTAAGCCACCTCCCTCCCTGCAGGACCCGGATGCCGCGGCCATCTTGGATCCGGGACCTGCGGCGAGGAGGGAGGTAGGAGACCCTCGGAGCAACGCGATCACATCGCGTTGCTCCGGGGGTCTCAGGGAAACCCGCAGGGAGCCCCCTCCCTGCGCGATGCTTTCCTATACCGCCGGCACACCGCGATCATGTTTGATCGCGGTGTGCCGGGGGTTAATGTGCCGGGGGCGGTCCGTGACCGCTCCTGGCACATAGTGCCGGATGTCAGCTGCGATATGCAGCTGACACCCGGCCGCGATCGGCCGCGCTGCCCCCGTGAGCGTGGCTGATCGCGTATGACGTACTATCCCGTCGGTGGTCATACGGGCCCACCCCACCTCGACGGGATAGTACGTCAGATCTCAGAAAGGGGTTAAGGGGCATTGATGCTACACCTTTGGCTAAAAATAAGCCCCAGTTCTGGACACAGGTGACCGTGTGCATGGCGCCAGCCCATCAGGAAGATTGTCGATTTCTGGTGTTGCATAATTTACATGATGCTATCGTGCTGGGTTTTCCGTGGTTGCAGGCACATAATCCTGTGTTGGATTGGAAGTCTATGTCTGTGACTAGTTGGGGATGTCAGGGGGTTCATAATGATGTTCCTTTGATGTCAATCTCCTCTTCTTCCACTTCTGAAATTCCAGAGTTTTTGTCTGATTTTCAGGATGTATTCGATGAGCCCAAGTCCAGTTCCCTTCCACCGCATAGGGACTGTGATTGTGCGATTGACTTGATTCCAGGCTGTAAGTTTCCTAAGGGCCGACTTTTTAACCTGTCTGTGCCTGAACATACCGCCATGCGGAGTTATGTTAAGGAGTCTTTGGAGAAAGGACATATTCGGCCATCTTCTTCACCGTTGGGAGCAGGTTTTTTTTTTGTTGCTAAGAAGGATGGCTCCTTGAGACCCTGTATTGATTATCGCCTCTTGAATAAGATCACGGTCAAGTTTCAATACCCTTTACCTCTGCTTTCCGATTTGTTTGCTAGGATTAAGGGGGCTAGTTGGTTTACTAAGATTGACCTTCGGGGGGCATATAATCTTGTTCGTATTAAGCAGGGTGATGAATGGAAAACTGCGTTTAATACGCCCGAAGGCCATTTTGAATACCTTGTGATGCCATTCGGGCTCTCTAATGCTCCATCTTTTTTTCAGTCCTTCATGCACGATATCTTCTGGACTTATCTTGATAAATTCATGATTGTATATTTGGATGACATTTTAATTTTTTCTGATGATTGGGAGTCTCATGTGAAACAGGTCAGGATGGTATTTCAGATCCTTCATGATAATGCTTTGTTTGTGAAGGGGTCTAAGTGTCTCTTTGGAGTGCAGAAGGTTTCTTTTTTGGGCTTTATTTTTTCTCCCTCATCTATAGAGATGGATCCGGTTAAGGTTCAGGCCATTCATGATTGGATTCAACCCACATCTGTGAAGAGCCTTCAGAAATTTTTGGGCTTTGCTAATTTTTATCGCCGTTTCATTGCTAACTTCTCCAGTGTGGTTAAACCCTTGACCGATTTGACGAAGAAAGGCGCTGATGTGACGAATTGGTCCTCTGCGGCTGTCTCTGCCTTTTAGGAGCTTAAACGCCGATTTACTTCTGCCCCGGTGTTGCGTCAACCAGATGTTTCTCTTCCGTTTCAGGTTGAGGTTGACTGTTATGAACTATACTTTTGGGGCTCCCTCTTGTGGTCACTCGCGGTATGGCTCTTGGATTTCTTTTCCCAGGTTGGTAGTCACCTGCTTCGTTAAGACTCTGGGTGTTTCTATTTAAACTTCCTGGAGTCTTAGTCCATTGCCTGGCATCCATGTAATCAGTCCTTGTCTGGTTGCTCTTGTCTACTGGTCCTGATTTTTGCATCATAAGCTAAGTCCTGCTTTCTTGTTTTTTGTTTATTTGTATTATTCTGTTTTTTGTCCAGCTTGTTCATAATGTGATTCCTGATTTTGCTGGAAGCTCTTAGGGGTGCTGATATTCTCCCCCCATACCGTTAGACGGTACGGGGGTTCTTGGATATTCAGCGTGGATATTTTAGTAGGGTTTTTTGCTGACCACATAAGTCCGCTTTCTATATTTCTGCTATTATTTAGTGGGCCTCTCTTTGCTGAATCTAGTTCATACTTACGTTTGTCCTTTCCTCTTACCTCACCGTTATTATTTGTTGGGGGCCTGTATCTACTTTGGGGTATTTCTCTGGAGGCAAGTGAGGTCTGTATTTTCTCTGAAAGGGTTAGTTAGATCTCCGGCTGGCGCGAGACGTCTAGGACCAACGTAGGCACGTTCCCCGGCTGCTATTATTTGTGGGCTAGGATCAGGTATGTGGTCAGCTCAGTTACCACCTCCCTAAGAGCTAGTTTTTATGTTTGCAGACTTTGCTGAAGACCCTGAGATCCTTTGCCATTAGGATCACAACAGTATGCCAGGCCACTGAATAGTTAATGCATTGCAGAAGTGGGATTAAAAGAAAAAGAGAAGTTCTGAGTTTTTTTTTTTTTTTCTTCCTTCCCCTTTACCTCTGAATGGCTTGAAACTCTGCTGCAGACATGAATGTGCAAACTCTGATTACTGGTGTGGATCAGCTTGCTGCTCGTGTGCAGAGCATTCAGGATTTTGTTATTGGCAGTCCTATGTCAGAGCCTAGGATTCCTATTCCTGAGCTGTTCTCTGGAGATCGATTTAAATTTAGGAATTTTAGGAATACCGTATATACTCAAGTATAAGCCGAGATTTTCAGCCCAAATTTTTGGGCTGAAAGTGCCCCCTCGGCTTATACTCGAGTCATGATCGGTGGTGGGGTCGGCGGGTGAGCACTGTCATATACTCACCTGCTTCCGGGGCTCCTGTCGCCCCCCCTGCACGTCCCACTGTCTCCGGGTGCCGCAGCCTCTTCCCCTGAGCGGTCACGTGGGACCGCTCATTAGAGAAATGAATAGGCTGCTCCACCTCCCATAGGGGCGGAGCCGCATATTCATTTCTCTAATGAAGCGGTGCCGGTGACCGCTGATAGAGAAAGAGGCTGCGGCACCGAAGACAGGCAGGGGGAAGGAGCGGGACGCCGGGAGCAGGTAAGTATGTCATATTCACCTGTCCTCGTTCCACACGCCGGGCGTCGCGCCATCTTCCCGGCGTCTCTCCGCTCTGACTGTTCAGGCAGAGGGCGCGATGACGCATATAGTGTGCGCGCCGCCCTCTGCCTGATCAGTCAGTGCGGAGAGACGCCGGGAAGATGGCGCCGAGGAGCTGCAAGCAAGACAGGTGAGTATGTGTGTTTTTTTTTTTTATTGCAGCAGCAGCACAGATTTATGTGGAGCATCTATGGGGCAATGGTGCAGAGCACTATATGGCAGAGCTATGGGGCAACGGTGCAGAGCACTATATGGCACAGCTATGGGGCAACGGTGCAGAGCACTATATGGCAGAGCTATGGGGCAACGGTGCAGAGCACTATATGGCACAGCTATGGGGCAATGGTGCAGAGCACGTCTCCAAGACTTTACACGTGCGGCGCCGATTCTTTGGAATGCACTACCTAGGTTAATACAATTAATCCCCAATCCCCACAGTTTTAAGCGTGCACTAAAAACTCATTTGTTCAGATTGGCCTACCGCCTCAACGCATTAACCTAATTATCCCTGTGTGGCCTATTAATAAAAAACAACAACATAATCACGTTCCTCCATCATGTTCTCATACACTTTATGCAGTTAATAGCCTCTGTGTCTGTACTGTTACATACTTAGGCTGTTAACTGGTTCATGCAGCTTTACATGAACACCCGAGCCTTACACTATGGCTGGTCCAAATAACTAAAGCAATTGTTACCATCCACCTCTTGTGTCTCCCCTTTTCCTCATAGATTGTAAGCTTGCGAGCAGCAGGGCCCTCATTCCTCCTGGTATCTGTTTTGAACTGTGATTTCTGTTATGCTGTAATGTCTGTTGTCTGTATAAGTCCCCTCTATAAGTTGTAAAGCGCTGCGGAATATGTTGGCGCTATATAAATAAAATTATTATTATTATTATTATATAGAGCACTATATGGCACAGCTATGGGGCAACGGTGCAGAGCACTATATGGCAGAGCTATGGGGCAACGGTGCAGAGCACTATATGGCACAGCTATGGGGCAATGGTGCAGAGCACTATATGGCAGAGCTATGGGGCAACGGTGCAGAGCACTATATGGCACAGCTATGGGGCAATGGTGCAGAGCACTATATGGCACAGCTATGGGGCAATGGTGCAGAGCACTATATGGCAGAGCTATGGGGCAACGGTGCAGAGCACTATATGGCACAGCTATGGGGCAATGGTGCAGAGCACTATATGGCAGAGCTATGGGGCAATGGTGCAGAGCACTATATGGCACAGCTATGGGGCAATGGTGCAGAGCACTATATGGCAGAGCTATGGGGCAATGGTGCAGAGCACTATATGGCACAGCTATGGGGCAACGGTGCAGAGCACTATATGGCAGAGCTATGGGGCAATGGTGCAGAGCACTATATGGCACAGCTATGGGGCAATGGTGCAGAGCACTATATGGCAGAGCTATGGGGCAATGGTGCAGAGCACTATATGGCACAGCTATGGGGCAACGGTGCAGAGCACTATATGGCAGAGCTATGGGGCAATGGTGCAGAGCACTATATGGCAAAGTTATGGGGCAATGGTGCAGAGCACTATATGGCACAGCTATGGGGCAATGGTGCAGAGCACTATATGGCAGAGCTATGGGGCAATGGTGCAGAGCACTATATGGCACAGCTATGGGGCAACGGTGCAGAGCACTATATGGCACAGCTATGGGGCAATGGTGCAGAGCACTATATGGCAGAGCTATGGGGCAACGGTGCAGAGCACTATATGGCACAGCTATGGGGCAACGGTGCAGAGCACTATATGGCACAGCTATGGGGCAATGGTGCAGAGCACTATATGGCACAGCTATGGGGCAACGGTGCAGAGCATTATATATATGGCACAGCTATCTATGGGGCAACGGTGCAGAGCATTGTATATATGGCACAGCTTTATGTGGAGTATCTATGGGGCCATAATGAACGGTGCAGAGCATTATATATGGCACAGCTTTATGTGGAGCATCTATGGGGCCATAATGAATGGTATGGAGTATCTATTTCTAATTTTGAAATTCACCGGTACCTGCTGCATTTCCCACCCTAGGCTTATACTCGAGTCAATAAGTTTTCCCAGTTTTTTGTGGCAAAATTAGGGGGGTCGGCTTATACTCGGGTCGGCTTATACTCGAGTATATACGGTAATTGTAAATTGTTTCTATCTTTGAGACCTCGTTCGTCTGGAGACTCAGCTCAGCAAGTTAAAATTGTTATCTCCTTCTTGCGGGGCGACCCTCAGGATTGGGCTTTCTCATTGGCGCCAGGAGATCCGGCATTGGCGAATATTGATGCGTTTTTTCTGGCGCTCGGATTGCTTTATGAGGAGCCCAATCTTGAAATTCAGGCAGAGAAGGCTTTGCTGGCTATTTCTCAGGGCCAGGATGAAGCCGAAGTGTATTGCCAAAAATTTCGGAAATGGTCCGTGCTTACTCAGTGGAATGAGTGTGCTCTGGCCGCAAATTTCAGAAATGGCCTTTCTGAAACCATTAAAAATGTGATGGTGGGCTTTCCCATTCCTACAAGTCTGAATGATTCTATGACGCTGGCCATTCAGATTGATCGGCGTTTGCGGGAGCGCAAATCCGCTAAACCTTTGGCGGTGTTGTCTGAACAGATGCCTGATTTAATGCAATGTGATAGAATTCAGACTAGAACTGAACGGCAAAATCATAGACGTCAGAATGGGTTGTGTTTTTACTGTGGTGATTCTACACATGTTATATCAGCATGCTCTAAACGCCTAACAAAGTTTGTTAGTCCTGTCGCCGTTGGTAACTTGCAGCCTAAATTTATTTTGTCTGTGACTTTAATTTGCTCATTGTCTTCCTACCCTGTTATGGCGTTTGTGGATTCAGGCGCTGCCCTGAGTCTTATGGACTTGTCGTTTGCCAGGCGCTGTGGTTTTGTCCTGGAGCCTTTAAAAAATCCTATTCCTCTTAGAGGAATTGATGCTACGCCATTGGCAGAGAATAAACCGCAGTATTGGACACAAGTGACCATGTGCATGACTCCTGAACATCGGGAGGTGATTCGTTTTCTTGTTCTGCATAAAATGCATGATTTGGTCGTTTTGGGTCTGCCATGGTTACAGGCTCATAATCCTGTTCTGGATTGGAAGGCAATGTCTGTGTCAAGTTGGGGCTGTCGGGGAATTCATTGCGATTCCCCGTCGGTGTCTATTGCTTCCTCCACTCCTTCAGAAGTTCCTGAGTTTTTGCTTGACTATCAGGATGTGTTCAGTGAGTCCAGGTCCAGTGCTCTTCCTCCTCATAGGGACTGTGACTGCGCTATAGATTTGATTCCTGGTAGCAAGTTTCCTAAGGGACGATTATTTAATCTGTCGGTACCTGAGCATGCCGCGATGCGTTCTTATATAAAGGAGTCGTTGGAGAAAGGACATATTCGTCCATCCTCTTCCCCTCTTGGTGCGGGATTCTTTTTTGTGGCCAAGAAAGACGGATCTTTGAGACCTTGTATAGACTATCGGCTTCTGAATAAAATCACGGTTAAATTTCAGTACCCTCTGCCACTATTGTCGGACTTGTTTGCTTGGATTAAGGGTGCCTGTTGGTTCACCAAGATAGATCTTCGTGGTGCGTACAACCTTGTGTGCATTAGGCAGGGAGATGAATGGAAAACTGCATTTAATACGCCCGAAGGTCATTTTGAGTACTTGGTGATGCCTTTTGGGCTCTCTAATGCCCCTTCAGTGTTTCAATCCTTTATGCATGACATCTTCCGGAAGTATCTAGATAAATTTGTGATTGTTTATCTGGATGACATTTTAGTTTTTTCTGATGATTGGGATTCTCATGTAAAGCAGGTCAGGATGGTGTTTCAGGTTTTGCGTGATAATGCTTTGTTTGTGAAGGGCTCAAAGTGTCTCTTTGGAGTGCAGAAGGTTTCCTTTTTGGGTTTTATCTTTTCCCCTTCTGCTGTGGAGATGGACCCAGTCAAGGTCCGAGCTATTCATGATTGGACTCAACCCACGTCTGTTAAGAGTCTTCAGAAGTTTTTGGGTTTTGCTAATTTCTACCGTCGTTTTATTGCTAACTTTTCTAGTGTTGTTAAACCTCTGACGGATATGACCAAGAAAGGTTCTGATGTCGCTAATTGGGCTCCTGCGGCCATTGAGGCCTTCCGGGAGCTGAAGCGCCGGTTTACTTCGGCGCCTGTTTTGTGCCAGCCTGATGTCTCACTTCCCTTTCAGGTTGAAGTGGATGCTTCTGAGATTGGTGCAGGAGCTGTTTTGTCGCAGAGAGGCTCTGGTTCCTCTATGATGAAACCATGTGCTTTCTTTTCCAGGAAGTTTTCGCCGGCTGAGCGGAACTATGATGTTGGTAATCGGGAGTTGTTGGCCATGAAGTGGGCATTTGAGGAGTGGCGTCATTGGCTCGAGGGAGCTAAGCATCGTGTGGTGGTCTTGACTAATCACAAAAACCTGATGTATCTCGAGTCTGCTAAACGCCTGAATCCTAGACAGGCTCGTTGGTCATTGTTTTTCTCCCGTTTTGACTTTGTGGTCTCATACCTGCCTGGTTCGAAAAATGTGAAGGCTGATGCTCTCTCTAGGAGCTTTGTGCCTGATTCTCCTGGAGTCTCAGCGCCGGCTGGTATTCTTAAAGAGGGAGTGATTTTGTCGGCCATTTCTCCTGATTTGCGACGTGTGTTGCAGAGATTTCAGGCTGGTAGACCTGACTCTTGCCCACCTGATAGACTGTTTGTTCCTGATAAATGGACCAGCAGAGTTATTTCCGAGGTTCATTCCTCAGTGTTGGCAGGGCATCCTGGGATTTTTGGTACCAGAGATTTGGTGGCTAGGTCCTTTTGGTGGCCTTCCTTCTCACGGGATGTGCGTGCTTTTGTGCAGTCCTGTGGGACTTGTGCTCGGGCTAAGCCTTGCTCTTCTCGTGCCAGCGGGTTGCTTTTGCCCTTGCCCGTCCCGAAGAGGCCTTGGACACACATTTCCATGGATTTCATTTCAGATCTTCCGGTGTCTCAGGGAATGTCTGTCATCTGGGTGGTGTGTGATCATTTTTCCAAGATGGTCCATTTGGTGCCCTTGCCTAAGTTGCCTTCCTCTTCCGATCTGGTTCCTTTGTTTTTTCAGAATGTGGTTCGTTTGCACGGCATTCCTGAGAATATCGTGTCTGACAGAGGATCCCAGTTTGTGTCCAGATTCTGGCGATCTTTTTGTGCTAAGATGGGCATTGATCTGTCGTTCTCGTCTGCCTTTCATCCTCAGACTAATGGCCAAACGGAGCGAACTAATCAGACGCTGGAGGCTTATTTGAGATGTTTTGTTTCTGCGGATCAGGATGATTGGGTGACCTTCTTGCCATTGGCTGAGTTTGCCCTCAATAATCGGGCTAGTTCCGCTACTTTGGTTTCGCCATTTTTCTGCAACTCTGGTTTTCATCCTCGTTTCTCCTCGGGTCATGTTGAGCCTTCTGACTGTCCTGGGGTGGATTCTGTGGTTGATAGGTTGCAGCGGACTTGGAATCATGTGGTGGACAACTTGAAGTTGTCACAGGAGAAGGCTCAGCGTTTTGCCAACCGCCGCCGCGGTGTGGGTCCCCGACTTCGTGTTGGGGATTTGGTTTGGTTATCTTCTCGGTTTGTCCCTTTGAAGGTTTCCTCTCCTAAGTTTAAGCCTCGCTTTATTGGTCCTTATAGAATTTTGGAGGTCCTTAATCCGGTGTCTTTTCGTTTGGATCTTCCTGCGTCGTTTGCCATTCACAATGTGTTCCATAGGTCTTTGTTGCGGCGGTACATTGTGCCTGTGGTTCCTGCTGTTGACCCTCCTGCTCCGGTCTTGGTTGAGGGCGAGTTGGAGTATGTGGTGGAGAAGATCTTAGATTCTCGTCTCTCTAGACGGAGGCTTCAGTATCTGGTCAAATGGAAGGGCTATGGTCAGGAGGATAATTCCTGGGTGGTCGCCTCTGATGTTCATGCGGCCGATTTGGTTCGTGCCTTTCACACTGCCCATCCTGATCGCCCTGGTGGTCGTGGTGAGGGTTCGGTGACCCCTCCTTAAAGGGGGGGTACTGTTATGAACTATACTTTTGGGGCTCCCTCTTGTGGTCACTCGCGGTATGGCTCTTGGATTTCTTTTCCCAGGTTGGTAGTCACCTGCTTCGTTAAGACTCTGGGTGTTTCTATTTAAACTTCCTGGAGTCTTAGTCCATTGCCTGGCATCCATGTAATCAGTCCTTGTCTGGTTGCTCTTGTCTACTGGTCCTGATTTTTGCATCATAAGCTAAGTCCTGCTTTCTTGTTTTTTGTTTATTTGTATTATTCTGTTTTTTGTCCAGCTTGTTCATAATGTGATTCCTGATTTTGCTGGAAGCTCTTAGGGGTGCTGATATTCTCCCCCCATACCGTTAGTCGGTACGGGGGTTCTTGGATATTCAGCGTGGATATTTTAGTAGGGTTTTTCGCTGACCACATAAGTCCGCTTTCTATATTTCTGCTATTATTTAGTGGGCCTCTCTTTGCTGAATCTAGTTCATACTTACGTTTGTCCTTTCCTCTTACCTCACCGTTATTATTTGTTGGGGGCCTGTATCTACTTTGGGGTATTTCTCTGGAGGCAAGTGAGGTCTGTATTTTCTCTGAAAGGGTTAGTTAGATCTCCGGCTGGCGCGAGACGTCTAGGACCAACATAGGCACGTTCCCCGGCTGCTATTATTTGTGGGCTAGGATCAGGTATGTGGTCAGCTCAGTTACCACCTCCCTAAGAGCTAGTTTTTATGTTTGCAGACTTTGCTGAAGACCCTGAGATCCTTTGCCATTAGGATCACAAAAGTTGACGCTTCTGAGATTGGGGCAGGGGCCGTTTTGTCTCAGAGGGATCCTGTTGGTTCCTTGATGAAACCGTGTGCCTTCTTTTCCTGTAAGTTTTCGCCCGCTGAACGCAATTATGATGTCGGCAATCGGGAGTTGTTGGCTATGAAGTGGGCGTTTGAGGAGTGGCGACATTGGCTCGAGGGAGCTAAGCACCGTATTGTGGTCTTGACCGATCATAAAAATCTGATTTACCTCGAGTCTGCCAGGCGTCTGAATCCTAGACAGGCTCGATGGTCCTTGTTTTTTTCCGTTTTGATTTCGTGGTCTCGTATCTTCCGGGTTCTAAGAATATTAAGGCTGATGCCCTCTCTAGGAGTTTTTTGCCTGATTCCCCTGAGGTCCTTGAACCAGTCGGCATTCTGAAAGAAGGGGTGGTCCTTTCTGCCATTTCCCCTGATTTACGACGGGTTCTTCAGGAATTTCAGGCTGACAAACCTGACCGCTGTCCAGTGGGGAAACTGTTTGTTCCTGATAGATGGACTAGTAGAGTGATTTCTGAGGTTCATTGTTCTGTGTTGGCTGGCCATCCTGGTATTTTTGGTACCAGAGATTTGGTTGGTAGGTCCTTTTGGTGGCCTTCTTTGTCGCGTGATGTGCATTCTTTTGTGCAGTCCTGTGGGACTTGTGCGCGGGCCAAGCCTTGTTGTTCCCGTGCTAGTGGGTTGCTTTTGCCTTTGCCGGTCCCTGAGAGGCCTTGGACGCATATTTCTATGGATTTTATTTCTGATCTTCCGGTTTCCCAGAAGATGTCTGTCATCTGGTTGTTTGTGACCGGTTCTCTAAGATGGTCCATTTGGTGCCTTTGCCTAAATTGCCTTCCTCTTCTGATTTGGTTCCGTTGTTTTTTCAGCATGTGGTTCGTTTGCATGGTATTCCGGAGAATATTGTGTCCGACAGAGGGTCCCAGTTTGTTTCTCGGTTTTGGCGGGCCTTTTGTGCTAAGCTGGGCATTGATTCGTCTTTTTCTTTCGCATTTCATCCTCAGACAAATGGCCAGACCGAGCGAACTAATCAGACTTTAGAAACTTATCTGAGATGCTTTGTGTCTGCTGATCAGGATGATTGGGTGGCTTTCTTGCCATTGGCCGAGTTTGCCCTTAATAATCGGGCTAGTTCGGCTACCTTGGTTTCGCCCTTCTTTTGTAATTTTGGTTTTAATCCTCGTTTTTCTTCGGGGCAGGTTGAGCCTTCTGACTGTCCTGGTGTGGATTCTGTGGTTGACAGGTTGCAGCAGATTTGGGCTCATGTGGTGGACAATTTGGTATTGTCTCAGGAGGAGGTTCAACGTTTTGCTAACCGTCGTCGGTGTGTTGGTTCCCGGCTTCGGGTTGGGGATCTGGTCTGGTTGTCTTCCCGTCATGTTCCTATGAAGGTTTCTTCCCCTAAGTTTAAGCCTCGCTTTATTGGTCCTTATAGGATTTCTGAGATTATTAATCCGGTGTCTTTTCGATTGGCCCTTCCGGCTTCTTTTGCTATCCATAATGTCTTCCATAGATCTTTATTGCGGAAATATGTGGTGCCCGTTGTTCCCTCTGTTGATCCTCCGGCCCCTGTGTTGGTTGATGGGGAGTTGGAGTATGTGGTTGAGAAGATTTTGGATTCTCGCTTTTTGAGGCGGAGGCTTCAGTACCTTGTTAAATGGAAGGGTTATGGCCAGGAGGATAATTCTTGGGTTTTTGCCTCTGATGTCCATGCTGCTGATTTGGTCCGTGCCTTTCATCTGGCTCGTCCTGATCGGCCTGGGGGCTCTGGTGAGGGTTCGGTGACCCCTCTTCAAGGGGGGGTAGTGTTGTGAATTCTGCTCTTGGGTTCCCTCCGGTGGTTGTTGGTAGTAATGCAGTTGTCCCTGGGTTGCAATCCTGGGCAGGTGTCCCTGCTGATTGCAGCTCTGACTGGGATATTTAGGTGTGCAGGATTCATTAGCCCTTGCCAGTTGTCCATTGTTCTTGGAGGTTTTGCATCTCTGTCTGGTTCCTCCTGCCCTGCTGCCAAATCAGCAAAGATAAGTGTCTGGTTTTGTTTCTACAGCACACATGCTGTGTGCTTTACAATTCAGTACTATTCAATGTTTTTTCTTGTCCAGCTTAGACTGTGTTTGGATATTTCAGTCAAGTTGGATTCTCAGGAGATGCAGATATACATTCCATGTCTTTAGTTAGATGGTGGAATTTTTGTATTATCTGCTGTGGATATTTTTAGGGTTTTAATACTGACCGCTTAGTATTCTGTCCTATCCTTTCCTATTTAGCTAGTGTGGCCTCTTTTGCTAAATCCTGATTTCTGCCTGCGTGTGTCTTTCCTCTAATACTCACAGTCAATATTTGTGGGGGGCTGCCTATCCTTTGGGGTTCTGCTCTGAGGCAAGATAGAATTCCCATTTCCATCTATAGGGGTATTTAGTCCTCCGGCTGTGTCGAGGTGTCTAGGATGTGTTAGGTACACCCCACGGCTACTTCTAGTTGCGGTGACAGTTTAGGGTTTGCGGTCAGTACAGGTTCCACCTACTCCTGAGAAAGTCTCATGCGGCTCCAAGGTCACTGGATCATAACAGCCATGTATCGTGAGATTTTGAGTACAAACCTCCTTCCATCAGCAAGGGCATTGAAGATGAAACGTGGTGTGTCTTTCAGCATGATAATGATCCTAAGCACACCGCCAGGTCAATGAAGGAGTGGCTCCGTAAGAGGCATATGAAAGTTCAGGAGGGGCCTAGCCAGTCTCCAGATCTCAGTCCCATAGAAAACCTCTGGAGGGAATTGAAAGGCCGCGTTGCCCAGCGACAGGCCCAAAACATCACTGCTCTAGAGGAGATCTGCATGGAGGAATGGGCCAACATACCACTAACAGTGTGTGCCAACAAAGGATATATAACAAAACATTGAGATGAACTTTTATTAATGACCAAATACTTATTTTCCTACATAATTTGCAAAATAAATCTTGCCAAATCAGACAAGGTGATTTTCTGGATTTGTTTTCTCATTTTGACTCTCATAGTTGGAGTCTACCTATGATGTCAATTACAGGCCTCACACACCAAAGATATGCACAATCACACTATATACTCTATGTACATGTATGTGTGTGTGTGTGTGTGTGTGTGTGTGTGTGTGTGTGTGTGTGTATACAGTGAGGGACATAAGTATTTTATCCCTTGCTGATTTTGTAAGTTTGCCCACTGACAAAGACATGAACAGTCTTTAATTTTAAGGGTAAGTTAATTTTAACATTGAGATATAGAATATCAAAAATAAAGTCCAGAAAATCACATTGTATACATTATATAAATTTATTTGCATTTTGCAGTGAGAAATAAATATTTGATCCCCTACCAACCATTAAGAGTTCTGGCTCCTACAGACCAGTTAGATGTCACTAATCAACTCATTATGTGCATTAAAGACAGCTGTCTTACATAGTCACCTTTATAAAAGACTGTTGTCCACAAACTCAATTACTCAGTCAGACTCTAACCTCTACAACATGGGCAAGACCAAAGACCTTTATAAGGATGTCAGGGACAAGATCAGTGACCTGCAGAAAGCTTGAATGGGCTACAAAACCATAATTAAGACTCTGGGTGAGAAGGAGACAACTGTTGGTGCAATAGTAAGAAAATGAAAGAAATACAAAATGACTGTCAATCGACATATATCTGGGAGGTATCCTTGATCATGAGGAAGGTGAGAGATCAGCCTAAAGCTACACGGGGGGAACTTATTAATGATCTCAAGGCAGCTGGGACCACAGTCACCAAGAAAACCATTGGTAACACATTACGCCGTAAAGGTTTAAAATTCTGCAGTTCCCTCAAGGTCCCCCTGCTCAAGAAGGCACATGTGCAGGCCCATCTGAAGGTTGCCAGTGAACACCTGGATGATTCTGTGAGTGATTGGGAGACGGTGCTGTGGTCAGGTAAGTCAAAAATTGACTCAACTCTCCATTAATTTGCTTGGATACAGCACTCTGCGAACAGCCAGCTTCTTTACAATGAGCTTTTCTGGCTTACCCTCTTTGTGGAGTGTGTCAGTGACTGCCTTCTGGACAATCTGTCAAGTCAGCAGTCTTCCCCATGATTGTGGAGCCTTCTGAAACAGACTAAGGGGGTGGCCTGGGATGCCCCTCGGTGGTCCATTACTACAGGGTCGCATTATTCGAACAGTTATGATTCATGTGGAATAATGATGATGATCGGCACTGGATAGCAATTGAAAAACATCTGATGAGAACCTCCAATGTCTCAGCTTTTTACCATGCACATCATACTAAAGTCCCTAATAGAAACCTAAAAATGTCCCCAACAATAGACGCGGCTCTGGAGCTAAAGAGAGTGTTGACTAATAAATTAGGCCTTATACAAACCGCATTCATCAAAGCTCCCATAGAGACACTGAAGCATTGTATCCCGGACCTCAAACTTAAAAATTGGAATTTACCCAAAACCACCTCAATTGGGAGCTTGTATGATGGGGAGGAATTTATTACTTTTACATCATTGCGAGATAAATACAATGTTCCTCAAAGGGATTTTTACAAATATTTGCAGATCCGGCATTTCCTAACTGAAAGGAAAAAACAGATACCTGCACCGCCATCTAAACTCTACTCTATGTTGATGAACCCGACATCACAGATTAGGGCGCTGTCCACAAACTACAACTGTATGTTGGAGAATATCCTGCCCTCCCTACCTACATACCTGCAAAAGTGGGAAAAAGACCTAAACTGCACATTCACACCGGATCAGTGGAGGGCATCCTTCTTAATTATTGGAAGCCCATCTAAATGTACAAACCACATAGAAAACGCAAGGAAATTGTTATATAGGTGGTATTTCACTCCCAGTAGATTGTCTAGGATGTTCCGCAGTTCCCCAGACACGTGCTGGAGGTGTGGAGACCCCTCTGCAGACATGCTACATGTATGGTGGAGTTGTGACAGAATTAGACGTCTGTGGGAAGCCATAGATCATCTGATGTTCCAGATTTGTGGTATACCAGTGACTCTTAATGCACAGCAGGCGTTACTCGCTATTGGTTTGGACTCGTTTCCCTATGAGTTCCATACAGTGATTGTACATATTATTGTAGCTACAAGAATCAAAATAGCTAGTTACTGGAAAAACTCCAAATGCCCCTCACTGTCCGAGGTCCTGTCACTGATCAACGAGAATTGCCTATCAGAAAAAATAATCGCTACATCTAATAATAATATAGCTCAATTTCATAAAAAATGGAACAATTGGTTATCTTTCTGTTTAAATACCGTTATTAAATAACTTTGCAGATTCGCACATAGAGAATGTGATTGGATAGTTGTTGTAATGTCACCATTTCCCCTATCCTCTTCCCTTCCCTAATCCCCATAACGTTGTGTTAATTATTAAGAATTTAATGTCAATAACATGTAATGCTCGACACAATTTGTAAATAAATAAAAATTTATGTTTCAAAGAAACAGACTAAGGGTATGTTCACACGATCCTGATTTCAATCCTTTTTTTTTCAGGACAAAAACCGCAGCTCTTGGCAGAAAACGCAGGTGCGTTTTTGGTGCGTTTTTGATGCGGTTTTTAGTGCGGTTTTTTATGCAGTTTTCTCTGCAGATTGTCTGTGTTTGACACAAATAAAGCTTTAACTGCAGTGGGGGAAAAAAAAAAAAGAAATGATGTCATTTCCTTGTCCAACCCTTTTCTTCTTCCATCCTCCATTTTGGGACTAAACACCAAAATGAGTGGACGTGTTTTGAATGACAGCGCTCCGCAGAGTGCGGAGCGTAGGCCAGATCACAGCCCGCGGATCCAGCTCTATCCAGCTATGCGTCATGCGCCCCTATATTTAACATGGGGGCGCATGGACATGCGTCGCACTTGCGTTTTGCGCCGCATGCGTCACTGCAGCGCACGCATCCGGGCGCAGAGGACGCAGCAAGTTGCATTTTTGCTGCGTCCAAAATCAATCAAAAAAAGGACGCATGCGGCGCAAAACGCAGCGTTGTGCATGCGTTTTGCTGCGTTTTTGTTTGCGTTGTGTGTTGCGGCGCCGACGCTGCGGCGCACAACGCAAATGTGAACATAGCCTAAGTGCCACGTATTTAAGTGCCACGTATCACGTATGTCAGTGCCACGTATTTCAGTGCCACGTATTTCAGTGCCACGTATTTCAGTGCCACGTATTTCAGTGCCACGTATTTCAGTGCCACGTATTTCAGTGCCACGTGCCACGTATTTCAGTGCCACGTATTTCAGTGCCACGTATTTCAGTGCCACGTATTTCAGTACCACGTATTTCAGTGCCACGTATTTCAGTGCCACGTGCCACGTATTTAAGTGCCACGTGCCACGTATTTAAGTGCCACGTGCCATGTATTTAAGTGCCACGTGCCACGTATCACGTATTTCAGTGCCACGTATCACGTATTTCAGTGCCACGTGCCACGTATTTAAGTGCCACGTGCCACGTATCACGTATTTCAGTGCCACGTATCACGTATTTCAGTGCCACGTATTTCAGTGCCACGTATTTCAGTGCCACGTATCACGTATTTCAGTGCCACGTATCACGTATTTCAGTGCCACGTGCCACGTATTTAAGTGCCACGTATTTAAGTGCCACGTATTTCAGTGCCACGTATCACGTATTTCAGTGCCACGTGCCACATATTTAAGTGACACGTATCACGTATTTAAGTGCCACGTGTCACGTATTTAATTGCCACGTATTTAAGTGCCACGAATCCCACGAAGATTTTCCATGGAGAACAGACACATCCAGAGACATGTCTGCTCTCCACGGCTGCAGCAACACACTGACAGGAGCCATAGTTCCTGTCGGTGTGTCACTGCGCATGCGCGAGCGAGTTTACCGGCGGTCATTGACCCCGGCACTCTCGCTTAACGGCAGTGCTGCGTGGGAAAGTTCAACGCAGCTGTACTGCTGTTAACCGAGACGCCGGAGTCATTGAACTCCGGAACAGTACGTGATACACTGCTAGGAGCTTTGCTCCTGGCAGTGTATCGCCGGAGAGCAGCCGATCAGCGTGGGACACTCGTTTTATGGATTCTGCGGACAGGGAGTATGGATTTGATTTTTTATTTTGTGATTTTTTCCTGGAGGATCGAGGGCTTCGCCTACCAGTGTGCTGTTGGTGAGTATATACTCTGTGTTATATGTTGTATGTACTGTGTGTCATGTATGTGTATCGTGTGTAGGTGTTTTGTGTAACTTTACAATTGTGCTAAGTCGCCGGACACAGGGACAACTCTCCCATCCTAATACCGGATGGGAGTAGTAGTCCCATACGGCGACTTAGCACAATGGTGGCACTAGCGTCGCATGGGGACACGCACACACACACACACGCACACACACACACATACACACACACACACACACACACACACGCGCGCGCACACACACACACACACACATACACACACACAGACATACATACACATACACCGACACGATCCCCATGCGACGGTATGCCTCCATGTCTCTCCGCCCAAGCACTTCCGCCGACGCACTTCCGGCCGCTTCCCCGCACTTCCGGCTGCAGCGGTTCTGCACCACAAACCGCAATAAAACCCGCAGATATATTTTTGATCTGCGGGTTTTACTGCGGGTTTGACCTCACAATGGAGGTCTATGGGTGCAGAACCGCTGCAGTTTCGGGGAAAGAAGTGACATGCTCCTTCTTTTTTCCCGCACCGATTCATCGCGGCTTTTTAAGGGAAATTCAGGACCGTGTGCACAGTGGTTCCTGTTTTCCATAGGGGTACATTGTAATGTACCCTGCATGGAAAACAGCTGCGGAACCGCAGCGGCAAAACCGCTGCGGTTCTGCAGTAAAAAACGCACTGTGTGAACATGGCCTTAGGGATCTTTTTAAATGCTTAGGAAGCCTTTACAGGTGTTTTTTGTTAATTATTCTAATTCACTGAGATAATGACTTTTGGGTTTTCATAGGCTGTCAATAGTGATGAGCGAGTATACTCGTTGCTCGTGTTTTCCCGAGCACGCTCTGGTGATCTCCAAGTATTTGTTAGTGCTCGGAGATTTAGTTTTCGTGGCCTCAGCTGCATGATCTATGGCTGCTGGACAGCCTGAATACATGTGGGAATTCCCTAACAAACAGGCAACCCCCACCCCACATGTATTCAGCCTGTCTAACAGCCATAGATCATGCAGCTGCGGCAACGAAAACTAAATCTCCGAGCACTAACAAATACTCGGAGACCACCAGAGCGTACTCGGGAAAACCCAAGCAACTGTAAGCCATAATAATCAACATTAACAGAAATAAACACTTGAAATAGATCACTCTGTAATGACTCTATATATTATGAGTCACTTTTTGTATTGAAGAACTGAAATACATTAACTTTTTGATGATATTCTAATTTTGTGAGAAGCACCTGTATCTGTATATTTACCATGTCCTGCTGATTCACTAGAGCAGATCCCAGGACAGTGGTTTAGGAGCATCCATGATGACTAAGAGGGAACACAGACACAGACAGGGCTGCAAGCATCTTCCTGCCCCAGCATCTGACCTCTGCTGTGCTGTGAGACGGCCCCTCTTCCTCCCTCTCAGCTTCTAACCAGACACTGCCGGGGGGGATTTAGGGGGGAGAGAGAGATGGGGAACAAGAAGAGAGACGTTCTGGAACTACAGAGGATGCACAGCATTTTTCACTATAAGTAATGCTGAACACCCTATGTGCACTTGTCTAGGGCCTCCTGTGTGTGTGGGGCCCTAGACATCTGCCTTGTTTGCCTGCCCCAAGAACCAACCCTGCCTCCATGTACAAAAAGAAACAAAACTACCAATTATACCGCCCTTTTTGTACAAGAATATAACTACTACAATACTTCTCTCATGTTTTGTATACTTTAATACTGCTCCCTATGTACAAGACTATAACTACTGTAATACTGCTCCCGATGTACAAGAATATAACTACTATAATACTGCTCCCTATGTACAAGACTATAACTACTGTAATACTGCTCCCGATGTACAAGAATATAACTACTATAATACTGCTCCCTATGTACAAGAATATAACTACTGTAATACTGCTCCCGATGTACAAGAATATAACTACTATAATACTGCTCCCGATGTACAAGAATATAACTACTATAATACTGCTCCTGATGTACAAGAATATAACTACTATAATACTGCCCCTATGTACAAGAATATAACTACTATAATACTGCTCCCAATGTACAAGAATATAACTACTGTAATACTGCCCTTATGTACAAGAATATTACTACTATAATACTGCCCCTATGTTCAAGAATATAACTACTATAATACTGCCCCTATGTACAAGAATATAACTTCTGTTATACTACTCCTTATGTAGAAGAATATAACTACTATAATACTGCCCCCTATGTACAAGAATATAATTACTATAATACTGCTCCTATGTACAAGAATATAACTACTATAATACTGCTCCTATGTACAAGAATATAACTCCTATAATACTGCCCCCTATGTACAAGAATATAATTACTATAATACTGCTCCTATGTACAAGAATATAACTACTATAATACTGCTCCCTATGTACAAGAACATTACTATAATATAATTCTCCCACCTGAGCTGTGGATCTCTGCAGCTCCTCCACAGTGACCATGTGTCTCCTGGCTGCTTCTCTAATTAATGCTGTGCTTGTTTAGGTAGGTCTTGATAGGTTTGCAGTTGTGCTATACTCCTGCCATTTTTGGAGGATGGATTGAGCAGTGCTCCGTGAGATGTTAAGAGCTTGGGAATTTTTTTAATAACCTGACTCTGCTTTACTCTTCTCCACAACTTTATCCCTGACCCATCTGGTGTGTTCTTTGGTTTTCATTATGCTGTTGAATCCTTAATGTTCTCCAACAAACCTATGAGGTCTTCATAGAACAGTTGTAGTTATCCTGAGAATATATTACACACAGGTGGACTCAATTTATGAATTCTGTAACTTCTGGAGGCAATTCAGGATTTTACTTAGGGGTGTCAGACTATAGGTGACAGAAGAATACTAATACACATCAAAATTTGTAGATTTGCATTTTTAGAATACTTAGATAACCATGTATCGTTTCCTTTACACTTCACAAATACTTGTTACTGTGTGTTGGTATATAACATAAAATCCCAATAAAACAAATTTAAATTTGTGGGTGTAATGTGAAAAAATGGTGAAACCTTCATGGGGTATGAATACTTTTTTCCAAGCACTGGATCTTAAAAATTCCCGTCATAATAACATTTACCCCCAAAATATAGGAAATATTTCCAGATACATAAACAAAATGTTTTGGGATTTTTTTTGTGCTTTGGTTCCACAAAAAAAAGCAAATTACCAAGATGTGAATATTTCCCCTTTATGTTTTGGAGCACTTTAGTAGAAAAGAAAAACAAACATTTTCATGAAATCACACAGCTCTGTGTCACATTTTGCAAATATAATAAAGAAATTGAAGAAAAATGTTTTTGACAGTTGTATCTTAGAAATTAGATGTTATAAGCATATAACAAATTATCTGATTCACTGAAAGCTTGGTTCAAACTCTGCATTTTTTTATGCAGCCAAAATCTGCTCTCTTGACAGTAAAAACACTGCTTTCACAATGCATGCCTTTTTTGCTGCTTTTTTAAAAAAAAAAACATTTGTGCGGGTTCTTTAATAAAATTAGTTTTATTCCCCAAAAAACACATATAAAATTGTAAAAATAAATATGTTTGTTGCTTTTTTTTGCAGTGTTTTGCACTTTCTCATTACTTTCTATGGGTGAAAAAAAAAGAAGAAAAATCTCTGCGAAAAATTGCTGTAAAAATTCTGCATTTGATCAAATGACAAAGACAGAATTTTTTTTGAATTATTACATTTTTGGAGCATATTACATATATTACACTTACATTACTTTAACCCCTTTCTGCCATTGGACGTACTATTCCGTTCATGTGGGGGGTGGGCCCTAATTCCCAAGGACGGAATAGTACGTCCAGCATACGTCCATCACGGGGGGAGCGCGGCCGATCGCGGCCGGGTGTCAGCTGACTATCGCAGCTGACATCCGGCACTATGTGCCAGAAGTGGTCACGGACCACCCCCGGCACACCGCGATCAAACATGATCGCGGTGTGCCGGCGGTACAGGGAAGCATCGCGCAGGGAGGGGGCTCCCTGCGGGCTTCCCTGAGACCCCCGGAGCAACGCGATGTGATCGCATTGCTGCGAGGGTCTCTTACCTCTCCTCCCTGCAGCAGGCCCGGATCCAAAATGGCCGCGGCATCCGGGTCCTGCAGGGAGGGAGGTGGCTTACCAAGTGCCTGCTCAGAGCAGGCGCTTGGTAAGCCTGCAGGGCTGGAGCTCAGATCGGTGATCTGACAGAGTGCTGTGCAAACTGCCAGATCAGCGATCTGTGATGTTCCCCTCGGGACAAAGTAAAAAAGTAAAATAAAAAAATTTCCACATGTGTAAAAAAAATAGAAAAAAAAAATCCTAAATAAAAAAAAAAATATATATATTATTCCCATAAAAACATTTCTTTATCTAAATAAAAAAAATCAAACAATAAAAGTACACATATTTAGTATTGCCGCGTCCGTAACGACCCCACCTATAAAACTATATCACTAGTTAACCCCTTCAGTGAACACCGTAAAAAAAAAAAAAAAAAAAGAGGCAAAAAACAACGCTTTATTCTCATACCGCCAAACAAAAAGTGGAATAACACGCGATCAAAAAGACGGATATGGATAACCATGGTACCGCTGAAAACATCATCTTGTCCCTCAAAACACGAGCTGCCATACAGCATCATCAGCAAAAAAATAAAAAAGTTATAGTCCTCAGAATAAAGCGATGCAAAAATAATTATTTTTTCTATAAAATAGTTTTTATCGTATAAAAGCGCCAAAACATAAAAAAATGATATAAATGAGGCATCGCTGTAATCGTACTGACCCGAAGAATAAAACTGCTTAATCAATTTTACCAAACACGGAACGGTATAAACGCCTCCCCCAAAAGAAATTCATGAATAGCTGGTTTTTGGTCATTCTGCCTCACAAAAATCGGAATAAAAAGCGATCAAAAAATCTCCCGTACCCGAACATGTTACCAATAAAAACGCCAACTCGTCCCGCAAAAAACAAGACCTCACATGACTCTGTGGACCCAAATATGGAAAAATTATAGCTCTCAAAATGTGGTAACGCCAAAAAATATTTTTTGCAATAAAAAGCGTCTTTCAGTGTGTGACGGCTGCCAATCATAAAAATCCGCTAAAAAACCCGCTATAAAAGTAAATCAAACCCCCCTTCATCACCACCTTAGTTAGGGAAAAAATAAAAAATTTAAAAAATGTATTTATTTCCATTTTCCCATTAGGGTTAGGGCTAGGGTTAGGGCTAGGGATAGGGTTAGGGCTAGGGTGAGGGCTAGGGTTAGGGTTAGGGTTAGAGTTAGGGCTAGGGTTAGGGCTAGGGTTAGGGATAGGGTTAAGGCTACAGTTAGGTTTGGGGCTAAAGTTAGGGTTAGGGTTGGGGCTAAAGTTAGGGTTAGGGTTTGGATTACATTTACGGTTGGGAATAGGGTTGGGATTAGGGTTAGGGGTGTGTCTGGGTTAGAGGTGTGGTTAGGGTTACCATTGGGATTAGGGTTAGGGGTGTGTTTGGATTAGGGTTTCAGTTATAATTGGGGATTTCCACTGTTTAGGCACATCAGGGGCTCTCCAAACGCGACATGGCGTCCGATCTCAATTCCAGCCAATTCTGCGTTGAAAAAGTAAAACAGTGCTCCTTCCCTTCCGAGCTCTCCCGTGCGCCCAAACAGGGGTTTACCCCAACATATGGGGTATCAGCGTACTCAGGACACATTGCAGAACAACTTTTGGGGTCCAATTTCTCCTGTTACCCTTGGGAAAATACAAAACTGGGGGCTAAAATATAATTTTTGTGGAAAAAAAAATATTTTTTATTTGCACGGCTCTGCGTTATAAACTGTAGTGAAACACTTGGGGGTTCAAAGCTCTCACAACACATCTAGATGAGTTCCGTAGGGGGTCTACTTTCCAAAATGGTGTCACTTGTGGGGGGTTTCTGCTGTTTAGGTACATTAGGGGCTCTGCAAATGCAAAGTGACGCCTGCAGACCATTCCATCTAAGTCTGCATTCCAAATGGCGCTCCTTCCCTTCCGAGCCCTCCCATGCGCCCAAACGGTGGCCCCCCCACATATGGGGTATCAGCGTACTCAAGACAAATTGGACAACAACTTTTGGGGTCCAATTTCTCCTGTTACCCTTGGGAAAATACAAAACTGGAGGCTAAAAAATAATGTTTTGGGGAAAAAATTTTTTTTATATTTTCACGGCTCTGCGTTATAAACTGTAGTGAAACACTTGGGGGTTCAAAGTTCTCACAACACAACTAGATAAGTTCCTTGGGGGGTCTAGTTTCCAATATTGGGTCACTTGTGGGGGGTCTACTGTTTAGGTACATTAGGGGCTCTGCAAATGCAATGTGACGCCTGCAGACCATTCCATCTAAGTCTGCATTCCAAATGATGCTCCTTCCCTTCCGAGCTCTGCCATGCGCTCAAACGGTGGTTCCCGCCCACATATCCGGTATCAGCGTACTCAGGACAAATTGGACAACAATATTTAGGGTCCAATTTCTCCTGTTACTTTTGGAAAAATACAAAACTGGGGGCTAAATATAATTTTTGTGGAAAAAAAATATTTTTTATTTTCACGGCTCTGCGTTATAAACTGTAGTGAAACACTTGGGGGTTCAAAGCTCTCACAACACATCTAGATGAGTTCCTTAGGGGGTCTACTTTCCAAAATGGTGTCACTTGTGGGGGGTTTCTGCTGTTTAGGTACATTAGGGGCTCTGCAAACGCAATGTGATGCCTGCAGACCATTCCATCTAAGTCTGCATTCCAAATGGTGCTCCATCCCTTCCGAGCCCTCCCATGCGCCCAAACGGTGGTTCCCCCCCACATATGGGGTATCAGCGTACTCAGGACAAATTGGACAATAACTTTTGGGGTCCAATTTCTCCTGTTACCCTCGGGAAAATACAAAACTGGGGGCTAAAAAATAATTTTTGTGGGAAAAAACTTTTGTTTTATTTTTACGGCTCTGCATTATAAACTTCTGTGAAGCACTTGGTAAGTCAAAGTGCTCACCACACCTCTAGATAAGTTCCTTAGGGGGTCTACTTTCCAAAATGGTGTCACTTGTGGGGGTTTCAATGTTTAGGCACATCAGTGGCTCTCCAAACACAACATGGCGTCCCATCTCAATTCCTGTCAATTTTGCATTGAAAAGTCAAACGGCGCTCCTTCTCTTCCGAGCTCTGCCATGCGCCCAAACAGTGGTTTACCCCCACATATGGGGTATAGGCGTACTCAGGACAAATTGTACAACATCTTTTGGGGTCCATTTTCTCCTGTTACCTTTGGTAAAATAAAACAAATTGGAGCTGAAGTAAATTTTTTGTGAAAAAAAGTTAAATGTTCATTTTTATTTAAACATTCCAAAAATTCCTGTGAAACACCTGAAGGGTTAATAAACTTCTTGAATGTGGTTTTGAGCACCTTGAGGGGTGCAGTTTTTAGAATGGTGTCACACTTGGGTATTTTCTATCATATAGACCCCCTCAAAATGACTTCAAATGAGATGTGGTCCCTAAAAAAAAATGGTGTTGTAAAAATGAGAAATTGCTGGTCAACTTTTAACCCTTATAACTCCCTAACAAAAAACAATTATGGTTTCAAAATTGTGCTGATGTAAAGTAGACTTGTGGGAAATGTTACTTATTAAGTATTTTGTGTGACATATCTCTGTGAGTTAATTGCATAAAAATTCAAAGTTGGAAAATTGCTAAATTTTCAAAATTTTCGCCAAATTTCCGTTTTTTTCACAAATAGACGCAGGTAATATCAAAGAAATTTTACCATTATCATGAAGTACAATATGTCACGAGAAAACTATGTCAGAATCAACAGGATCAGTTGAAGCGTTCCAGAGTTATAACCTCATAAAGGGACAGTGGTCAGAATTGTAAAAATTGGCCTGGTCATTAACGGGCAAACCACCCTTGGGGGTGAAGGGGTTAATTGTTTCTTAAAGACAGATGGCTAGGATTACAAAAGAAACACTATTTTTATTAATAATATTATTTATTTTCTTTTAGTGCAAGTTTTTAACCCCTTCATGACCGTGGGATTTTCCGTTTTTCCGTATTCGTTTTTCACTCCCCTCCTTCCCAGAGCCATAACTTTTTTATTTTTTCGTCAATTTGGCCATGTGAGGGCTTATTTTTTGCGGGACGAGTTGTACTTTTGAACGACATCATTGGTTTTACCATGTCGTGTACTAGAAAACGGGAAAAAAATTCCAAGTGCAGTGAAATTGCAAAAAAAGTTCAATCCCACACTTGTTTTTTGCTTGGCTTTTTTGCTAGGTTCACTAAATGCTGAAACTGACCTGCCATTATGATTCTCCAGGTCATTACGAGTTAATAGTAACCTAACATGACTAGGTTATTTTTTACCTAAGTGGTGAAAAAAAATTCCAAACTTTGCTAAAAAAAAACAAAAACAAAAAAAATTGCGCCATTTTCCGATACTCGTAGCGTCTCCATTTTTCATGATCTGGGGTCGGTTGAGGGCTTATTTTTTGCGTGCCGAGCTGGCGTTTTTAATGATACCATTTTGGTGCAGATACGTTTTTTTGATCGCCCGTTATTGCATTTTAATGCAATTTCGCGGCGACCAAAAAAACATAATTCTGGCGTTTCGGATTTTTTTCTCATTACGCCGTTTAGCGATCAGGTTAATGCTTTCTTTTATTGATAGATCGGGCGATTATGAACACTGCGATACCAAATATGTGTAGGTTTGATTTTTTTTAGGTATTTGCCCCTCATCAGTGTGGAGTAGGAAACTGTCTATTAGGAGCAGTGCCTAGTAAAAAGACTGTAAACATGAGGATGAATGACCTCGGGGAGATCAAAACATCCTTCACCGCGGAGACACCATCACGTGTTTCTCAACACAGTGATCCAGAACAATGCCTCCATCCCTTAAGGGAAATATGCAAATGCATGTAGAAAAGCCGCAGAGACACCATCGTGAGAAACACGTGATGGTGTCTCCACGGTGTTGGATGTTTTGATCTCCCCGAGGTCATTCATCCTCATGTTTATAGTCTTTTTACTAGGCACTGCTCCTATGAGCCAGTTTCCTACTCCACACTGATGAGGGGCAAATACCCCAAAACAGCTGTCTGTGGATGGATACCATGTTTTGGCATAGGTGGTTTTCCTTTATTGGATGCTGCCCTTCCCGTGGTTGTTCCTTCCCGGTGAAAGACCTGGCTATTCATTGCTAGCGTTGAGAAACACATGATGGTGTCTCCGCGGCTTTTCTACATGCATTTGCATATTTCCCTTAAGGGATGGGGGCAGTGTTCTGGATCACTGCGTTGAGAAACACATGATGGTGTCTTCGCGGTGTTGGATGTTTTGATCTCCCCGAGGTCATTCATCCTCATGTTTATAGTCTTTTTACTAGGCACTGCTCCTAATAGCCAGTTTCCTACTCCACACTGATGAGGGGCAAATACCCTGAAACAGCTGTCTGTGGACGGATACCATGTTTTGGCATCGGTGGTTTTCCTTTATTGGATGCTGCCCTTCCCGTGGTTGTTCCTTTCCGGTGAAAGACCTGGCTATTCATTGCTTGCGTTGAGAAACATGTGATGGTGTCTCCGCGGCTTTTCTACATGTATTTGCATATTTCCCTTAAGGGATGGGGGCAGTGTTCTGGATCACTGCGTTGAGAAACACGTGATGGTGTCTCCGCAGTGTTGGATGTTTTGATCTCCCCGAGGTCATTCATCCTCATGTTTATAGTCTTTTTACTAGGCACTGCTCCTAATAGCCAGTTTCCTACTCCACACTGATGAGGGGCAAATACTCCGAAACAGCTGTCTGTGGATGGATACCATGTTTTGGCATAGGTGGTTTTCCTTTATTGGATGCTGCCTTTCCCGTTGTTGTTCCTTCCCGATGAAAGACCTGGCTATTCATTGCTTGCGTTGAGAAACACGTGATGGTGTCTCCGTGGCTTTTCTACATGCACCAAGTGGACTGCCATGAATCATGGCTCCAACACGAGAGATGTCAATTGAAACAAAGGAGAGGATTATCAAACTCTTAAAAGAGGGTAATTCATCACGCAATGTCGCAAAAGATGTTAGTTGTTCACAGTCAGCTGTGTCTAAAATCTAGACCAAATACAAACAACATGGGAAGGTTGTTAAAGGCAAACATACTGGTAGACCAAGGAAGACATCAAAGCGTCAAGACCGGAAACTTAAAGCAATATGTCTCCAGAACAGGAAATGCACAACAAAACAAATGAGAAATGAATGGGTGGAGACTGGAGTCAACATCTGTGACCGAACTGTAAGAAACCTCCTAAAGGAAATGGGATTTACATACAGAAAAGCTAAACGAAAGCCATCATTACCACCTAAACAGAAAAAAACAAGGTTACAATGGGCTAAGGAAAAGCAATTGTGGACTGTGGATGACTGGATGAAAGTCATATTCAGTGATGAATCACGAATCTGCATTGGGCAAGGTGATGATGCTGGAACTTTTGTTTGGTGCCGTTCCAATGAGATTTATAAAGATGACTGCCTGAAAAGAACATGCAAATTTCCACAGTCATTGATGATATGGGGCTGCATGTCAGGTAAAGGCACTGGGGAGATGGCTGTCATTACATCTTCAATAAATGCACAATTTTATGCTGATATTTTGGACACTTTTCTTATCCCATCAATTGAAAAGATATTTGGGGATGATGAAATCATTTTTCAAGTTGATAATGCATCCTGCCAAAGGGCAAAAACTGTGAAAACAGTCCTTGAAAAAAGACACATAAGGTCAATGTCATGGCCTGCTAATAGTCCGGATCTCAATCCAATTGAAAATCTTTGGTGGAAGTTGAAGAAAATGGTCCATGATAAGGTGTCAGGACTCTGAACATTTTTTATTACCTTTTTGTGCGTTACTGCCCTTTTCCAAGATGGCGTCTTTGGTCTCATGTGCACTGTGTCTTCCTGTTATAAAACTCCACCCCAGCCTTCAGTCTGTGCTAGAGTATTCTAGAGTATTCTGCCTTGCATCCAGCTCCTGACCCTGATGACTCCCTGTCTCTATACCTGCTCCTGTGAACCTGTTTGGTGATCCTGCTACTCTGCTTTGAGTTCCTGCTGCATACACCAGTTTCCAGTAATCCTCCTTCATCTGCTGCTCGTGTTTACTTCCATCTGCATTTGCGGGACATGTAAGCTGTTGCTGCTCTGCAAAAACCTGAGACTATTACCCAGGCCTCCCTGGTTGAGTTAAGATATTACTTGAACTGCCATATAAGCATATCTATCTGTGTTTGGACTAAAACAAGGACTTATTCGTGTCAAGTATCCTCAAGAATAATTGTGCTTCATAGACTGTCTGCGTGATTGCATTTTCCTCTGAAGTTTCCTATAGACTGCTAAGCTGCGTTTAATATTTACACCAAGTGTTGTGGACTTGAGTTTCTCTCTGCACCTGTTTGAATCACCGTGTGGTAATATAGACTTTACCACTTATAAAACTGTGTCCTGTAGTTGTCTCGTTCCACGCAAAGAGTCTCCTGAGTTATCCCCTATAATTATTACAGGATACTCTAGCCACAAAATAGGAGACTGCTGGAACAATGACTGCAGAGAGCAGATTAGAGCAGGTGTTTTCCATAATTAGATCACTGCAGAAAGATGTGGAAGGTCTGCAAAAGAAGTTTGGAAGCTTTGAACACAATCAACAAGTGTTTGGACAGACTTTGCAGGACTTAAGCACCCGCATGGCAGCCCAGGAAAACAAACTTGCTGGCATAGAGTCCCAGTATGGACGGGCTTTTCAGGACATAGGCACGCAAATAGCTGCACAAGCGACTTTACCCTCTGAGCAACCGCCACCAGCTAGCCCACCTAACTTGCCCCCATTCAGATTTAATGGTGATCGCGACAAATTTTGTGGCTTTGTGAATCAATGTATGCTATATTTTGATGTGCATGCTGACCGTTTTCCTAATGATAGATCCAAATTAATGTGTGTAATAATGCTGCTGACCGTACGAGCGCTCGCCTGGGCGAATCCGATGATTGAGTCTCGTGACCCACGGTTTAATAACTTGGATGATTTCTTGGCCGCTATGGCATTAATGTTTGATGACACTAATCGCCGTGCAACCGCTGAATCTGCTTTATTGTCTTTACGCCAGGCTAAACGTTCTGTTATTGAGTATGCTACTGAATTCAGGAGATTAGCGGTAGATACCAATTGGGACAATTATGCACAATTGCCTATTTTTAAAAGGGGTCTGTCTGGTATTGTAAAAGATGAACTAGCTCGCTCTGAGTCACCACAAGAGCTAGAGACATTTATACAGCATTGTGTGCGCATAGACATTCGCCTTACTGAGCGTAGGCAGGAGAAGTTTGCTGCATATAACCGGATTTCTAACTTTTCCCTTCCTTCCAAAGAGTCTGCAGGTAAAACATCTCAGGAGGAGAAGGCGGTGCCCATGCAAATTGATTCCGTTCAGAGGCGCGAGATCAATGAGCGCCGGGAGCATTGCCATCGTGAAAGTCTATGTTTCTACTGCGGCCAGTCTGACCACTTCTTGATCAATTGTCCTAAGTGTCCTAGACGGCCTAACAAGGTGCTAGCAGCAGTAGGGGAGTATGACAACTGTGATGATGAATCTGACATCTCTGAATGTAGCCTGCCTTTAAACGCTGTATTCCATTCACTTTCTTTGACTTCACCCCCCAAGGAGCTTAAGGAAAAGAACTCTCACTGTTCTCTCCTTATTAAGGTCCTGTGTTCAGGACAGTGGATTTCCAGTGCAGCTATGATTGACTCTGGTGCAGGTGGCAATTTCATGGACATCGCATTTGCCAAGGAACATGGTATTGAAATTCAGCAAAAAGCCTCTCCAATTACCATGGAAACAGTGGATAGGTCACCTTTAATCTCTGGGCCTGTGGATCAGGAGACCGTACCCCTTGAAATTTTGTTGGAGCCTAATCATCAGGAGCAACTTTCTTTCTTGCTCATTTTCCTGTGATTTTAGGCATTCCTTGGTTGCGTTCTCAGAACCCAATTATCAACTGGGAGACCAAGGAGATTATCTTTGCCACAAGGAGAAACTCAGCGTTAACAGAAGCTGTCCCTGAGTCCACGGCTACGGAACCACATGTACAGGTATTTTCTTTACTTCCAGCATATAAAGAGTTCTCTGACATCTGTGACAAGAAGAATGCAGATCAGCTTCCTCCAGACAGGCATTATGACTGTCCCATTGAGTTGCTTCCTGGGGCAGCTATTCCTTTTGGTAACGTATACCCTTTGGCGGCACCTGAGCTTCAAGCCTTAAAGAAGTATATTGATGAAAATCTGGCCAAAGGCTTCATACGTCCTTCTTCCTCGCCAGCAGGGGCACCTATATTTTTTGTAAAAAAGAAGAATGGGACCCTGAGACCCTGTGTTGACTATCGGGAACTCAATAAGGTAACCGTACAAAACCGTTACCCTTTGCCTCTGATTCCCGAATTACTGGAAAGAGTCCGCCATGCTAAGGTGTTCTCTAAACTGGATCTTCATGCGGCTTATAATTTGGTGCGTATTCGTCCAGGGGACGAGTGGAAGACAGCATTCCGATGCCGGTATGGACACTTTGAATATCTCGTGATGCCCTTCGGGCTTTGTGATGCCCCTGCAACGTTTCAACACCTTGCTAATGACATTTTCAGAGATTTGTTGGACCAGTTTGTGGTAATCTATGTGGACGATATTCTAATCTTTTCTGACTCTCTACAGGAACATGAAGAACATTTCAAAGCTGTTTTAAGACATCTGAAAGGGAACCATCTGTATATCAAGCCACAGAAATGCGAGTTCCATCGTTCTGAGATACAGTTCTTAGGTTATATCATCTCTCCCCAGGGGCTGAACATGGAATCTGGTAAGATTCAGGCTATCCTTGACTGGCCGGTACCCAAGAACGTTAAGGAAGTCCAACGTTTTATTGGTTTTGCAAATTTTTACAGACGCTTCATTCTAAATTTTTCTGATATTGTGCGTCCCATTATTTCCTTGACAAAGAAGGAAAAGCCCTTTAAGTGGTCATCACAGGCTCAAGAAGCTTTTGATCGGCTTAAGATCTGTTTCACATCAGCACCGCTGTTGATACACCCAGATCCAACACTTTCATTCATTGTGGAGGTGGACGCTTCAGATAATGCTTTGGGGGCTATTCTCTCCCAAACAACTGGAGAGAAGGGTCTGCTACATCCTTGTGCTTTCTTTTCCCATAGACTAACCTCAGCAGAGAAGAATTACGACGTGGGAGACAAGGAATTGTTGGTTATTATTGCGGCTTTCAAAGAATGGAGGCATCATCTGCAAGAAGCTGCACAACAGATCATAGTGCTAACTGACCATCGCAATTTAGAGTCCCTTAGATCCGCTAGATGTCTTTCTCCTCGTCAGGCTCGTTGGAACTTATTTTTAAATCAATTTAACTTTGTTATCTCGTACCGTCCAGGTTCTCGTAATGGGAAGGCTGATGCTTTATCCCGAATCCATGCTGCGGATTCCGTACCTGGAGCCCCGTCCAAGACCATTCTATCTGTTGCCAATTTCATCGGAGTTATCCATGATCAGGACTTGTGGAAGGAGTGCAGGGAGGCCTATGACGGTGATGTATTTCTGGCCAACCCACCTGGGGATATTAATCTTGTCTTTAAGGGTGGCATGTGGTTCAGAGATCAACGTATCTACGTCCCTGAGGTCGTCCGTCTGCAGATCCTCAAGTTGGTACATGACTCCAAGTTGGCTGGTCACAGGGGGGTACAGAAGACAGAAGAGTTCCTGAGCCGATTCTTCTGGTGGCCAACTTGCCTGAAGGATACCAAGGACTATGTTCTCTCTTGCGAGGTATGTGCTCGTTACAAGACTCCTCATGTGGCACCTACGGGTCTTCTACAACCATTACCTGTTCCGTCCCGCCCTTGGGGGTGTATATCAATGGACTTTATTGTGGAGCTGCCTACATCGGGGGGCATGAATACAATCATGGTGGTAGTTGATCGCCTGACTAAAGCTGCTCATTTTGTTCCGTGCACTGGCCCCCCTCAGCTAAAGATACAGTGAACTTGGTCATACAGAATGTCTTTCGGTTGCATGGGGTTCCGGATGAGATCATCTCTGACCGTGGAGTACAGTTCACTTCAAGATTCTGGAAGGGGTTTTGCTCTGCACTCAATATTAATGTTTGTCTCTCTTCCGCTTTCCATCCCCAGACAAATGGTCAGACTGAGCGTACCAATTAGACGCTGGAACAATATCTAAGATTCTATGTCAGCCATCTCCAGGATGATTGGTTGGAGTTGCTGCCATTAGCCGAATTTTCATATAACAATTCCCAGAGCGCCTCCACTAAATTTACACCTTTCTTTGCCAATCTGGGTTATCATCTGTGTATCTTACCTAGGTCTCCAATTAATTCTCCGGTTCCGGCAGTGGAGGAAATGCTGACTGCGATGAGGCAAAATCTGGAGGTTCTGAAGGAATCCCTGACCACAGAACGTTATAAGAGATCGGCTGATAGATTCCGTAAACCTGCACCCATGTTCAAGGTAGGAGATTCCGTGTGGTTAACAAATGAGAATCTGAAGTTAAACGTTCCTTCACAAAAACTTGGACAGAAATTCATTGGCCCTTTCAAGATCAACGGTATTGTGAGCTCTGTGGCCTGCCGGCTGAAGCTGCCTAGGACTATGAAGGTACATCCAGTTTTTCATGTATCTTTACTAAAGCCTGTATCTCCTAATACCTTCCAGGGATGTGTTGTGCCACCTCCGCAGCCTGTGGTGATTGATGAGCAAGAACAATTTGTGGTGGAGGAAATTGTTGATTCCAGGATTCGCAGGAATCGGCTCCAATATCTGATAAGATGGCAGGGATATCCCCCTGAGGAAGACTCTTGGGAACCTGTGGAAAACATCAATGCCCACCAGAAGATTTCTCATTTTCATCAGAGATTCCCTGTGAAACCAGGTCCAGGATCATCCTGAGGCCGCTTCTAAGGAGGGAGTAATGTCAGGACTCTGAACATTTTTTATTACCTTTTGTGCATTACTACCCTTTTCCAAGATGGCGTCTTTGGTCTCATGTGCACTGTGTCTTCCTGCTATAAAACTCCACCCCAGCCTTCAGTCTGTGCTAGAGTATTCTGCCTTGCATCCAGCTCCTGACTCTGGTGACTCCCTGGCTATATACCTGCTCCTGTGAACCTGTGTGGTGATCCTGCTACTTTGCTCTGAGTTCCTGCTGCATACACCAGTTTCCAGTAATCCTCCTTCATCTGCTGCTCGTGTTTACTTCTATCTGCATTTGCTGGACATGTAAGCTGTTGCTGCTCTGCAAAAACCTGATACTATTACCCAGGCCTCCCTGGTTGAGCTAAGATATTACTTGAACTGCCTTATAAGCATATCTATCTGTGTTTGGACTAAAACAAGGACTTATTCGTGTCAAGTATCCTCAAGAATAATTTTTCTTCATAGACTTTCTGCGTGATTGCATCTTCCTCTGAAGTTTCCTATAGACTGCTAAGCTGCGTTTAATATTTACACCAAGTGTTGTGGACTTGAGTTGCTCTCTGCACCTGTTTGAATCACCGTGTGATAATATAGACTTTACCACTTATAAAACTGTCCTGTAGTTGTCTTGTTCCACGCAAAGAGTCTCCTGAGTTATCCCCTATAATTATTACACAAGGCTCCAACCTGCAAAGCTGATCTGGCAACAGCAATCAGAGAAAGTTGGAGCCAGAATGATGAAGAATACTGTTTGACACTCAGTAAGTCCATCCCTCAGAGACTGCAAGCTGTAATAAAAGCCAGAGGTAGTGCAACAAAATGCTAGTGATGTTTTGGAGTGTTTTTTTGTTTGTTTGCTTTTCATGATTCCATAATTTTTTCCTCAGAATTGAGTGATTCCATAATTGTTTCCCTATGCTTGGTTACAAAAAGTAACCATTACTGACTACCACATTTTTTGTTCTTGATTTCTTTTTAGTGTTTCTTAAAGCCAGAAAGTTGCCATTCAAAATGACTTTAGTTTTGTGCCATGTCTGTGATCTGCTTTTTTCTACAAAATTAAACAACTGAATGAACATCCTCCAAGGCCGGTGATTCCGTAATTTTTGCCAGGGGTTGTATATAGAGGTCAAGGAGGGTTTTTCCCATGTAGATATGAGGAATGGTGTCTCTATTCTCTCACTACAAGCAGAGATCTTGAAAAATTCAAAAATAAACATGGCAAAGGAAATTTATGAAGGGTTGAGCGCCACAACTGGAGAACTAGGAAGATCAGAAGTGAAGAAGAAATAGTCAGTGGTGTTTACTCTTAAAGCAGACATACTTATTTTTGGGGGTCAAGCTGTGTGTAGACCAAGAGGAAGGCCATAATTTCCTCCACGGACTGATAGCAGGTGGGCAGGAAATGTGAGCCACCCGACAACTGACCTAAAACAATGAAAGGATATCACAGAGGTGCGGCACAGACCTATATGTGACCCTATAGAAGTGATCCTCTGCACAGAGGGCTACGGTGCGGTTTACCTGTTGGAGGGTATGTGCCAGGGTGACTTCTCTTAGGACAGTTTTGACATTACTGCTGCTCACCTTTTTTCCCTTTGCATTGGCGCTGGAAGGGTTACCCGTTTTCGGTCCCGGTAGACACTGTAACAGCTGCGTGAAGTGAATTGGAAAAAATATTAATTAAAGGGGAAAACATTTGAATCCACTTTTTGCTGTAATGAGTTTCTTGTTCCATCTGTGGATCTGATATAAAACACAATATCAATTTTACAATGAGTGATTTTCAGATTCTTCTCAAACGACTCCTATAATCCTCGCCCAGCCGCAGTGAAGCGGTCGACGAGCACCAAGTCTTACACGTAGCCTGAATATAGCCAGCCACTATTGTGTCCAGTCACTTTAATTTGTGCTTTGACTAAACTTATAGAATGTGAACCCCTGAATAAGCAATTAGGCTCTCACTATTATGGGGGTGCAGTGGCTGTCACTGTTATGATGCACTATAACTGTCATTGTTATGGGGGCACTATGATTGTCATTTTTATTGGTGTACTATGTTTCTCACTGTTATGGGGGCACTATGTCTGTCACCGTTATGGGGGCATTATGGCTGTCATTGTTATGCGGGCACTATGGCTGTCACTGTTATGGGAACACTGTGGTTGCCACTGTTATGAGGTGTGGTGGCTATCATTGTTATGTGGGAATGTGTCACTGTTATGGGGCACTATGGCTGTCACTGTTATGGGGCACTATAGCTGTCATTGTTATTGGGGCATTATGGCTGTCACTGTTATGGGGGTGCTGTGGCTGTCACTGTTATGGGGGTGCTATGGCTGTCACTTATGGGGGTGCTGTGTCTGTCACTGCGATAGGGGCACTATGGCTGTCACTGTTATGGGAGTGCTGTGGCTGTCACTGTTATGGGGTCACTATGGCTGTCACTTTTATGGGCACTCTGTGGCAGTTACTGTTATGGGGACATAATGGTTGCCACTGTTATGAGGTATGGTGGCTGTCATTGTTATGGGGAATGTGTCTATCACTGTTATGGGGCACTATGGCTGTCATTGTCATGACAATTCTGTGGTTGTTACTGTTATGGGGGCACTGTGGCTATCATTGGTATGAGGACAATGTGGCTGTTACTGTTATAAGGCACTATGGAAGCCACTGATAAGGGGGCACTGTGGCTGTCATTGTTATGGTGGGCACTGTGTTGGTCACTGATATGGGGGCACCGTGGCTGTCACTGTTATGGACATTCTGTGGCTGACACAGATATGAGGCACTGTGGCTGCCACTGCTAAGGGGGTACTGTGGCTGCCACTGTTATGAGACACAGTGGCTGTCAGTATTATTTCGTACTGCGGTTGTCACTGTTATGGGGGCAATATGGCTGTCACTGTTACGGGGCAATGTAGTGGTCACTGGTATGGGGGCACTGTGGCTGTCACTGATATGGAGGCATTGCAGCTGTCACTTATGGGGGCATTGTGGTGGTCACTCTTATGGGCACTCTGTTGCTGTTACTGCTATGGGGGCTCTGTGGCTGAAACTCTTATGGGGGCATTATGGCTGCAACTGTTACAGGGGCACTGATGATGGTGGTCACTCTTATGGGCACTCCATTGCTGTTACTGTTATGGTGGCACTGTGGCCTGTCACTGTTATGGGGACACTGTGCCTGTCATTCTTATGGGGTCACTGTGGCTGTTACTCTTATGGGGTCACTGTGGCTGTTACTCTTATGGGGAAACTGTGGCTGTCATTCTTATGGGGAAACTGTGGCTGTCACTCTCATGGGGGCACTGTGGTGGTCACTGTTAATACAACCTTGAGAAAAGTGCAAAAGATAGAAAATATAAAGTTTCAAACAGTCTTTGAGTTTCCTCTGTAAGATGTCTGGAGAGGATTACATGAATACTCCATGACTTTCTTGGTCTCGGCAGGAAGATGTCTAATAATCTGCTGTGAAGAAGCCGGACTTCATACAAACAGCAGATCCTTTCTGCCTCCATTTTGGCTATTTTCTCCTCCCGTCCGCCGTTTCGTACAGGCGATTATCACAGTGTATTATTAATGTATTCTGAAGGAGGTTCAAGGAATTGTTGTTAATATAAATGTAATGACGCTGAGAGGATGAAAAATGGCCAAACGCTGCGCGCAGAGACACATTAGAAAGGTGTTAATAGGCGTCTAAGTGTCTCATAGTAGTTTGTGTCTTGGCGTGTAATTGCTCCTCTTAACTCTTCACCCATCATCCATGCGGGGCGAGAAAGCTACAGGAGGGGGCACGCGGCATGATGCGGAGAGAGTATCACACATGAAAGGCTTAGATACATGTCTCAGCAGACAACAACACACATGATAGGCTAGATACACAGAGAAGCAGATAGTTGACTGCAGAGACAATATTTGCTGCTCTGTACTCCATGCAGTTTTACCTATTTCTAAGCCCCAATGAAGCTCTCAATTCTTAATGTCTAATCTTGCAAATAACACCAAAATGTTTGCCTTTGTCCGGAATTACAGCATTAATATTTCACCCAGGAGAAATCATATTTTCCACATATTCCTCTGATGTAGACTATTCCGCCTAAATTATAGGTAATTGTCAGGAAATTATTTAATCCAACCCCCAAGATCACAGACAACGAGAAAGAGCGCTAAAACATTGCGGACCAGTTACCCAATGGATATTGACTAGATTGGACAATGGGAGGTAGACTTAGGGGCAGATTTTGTATCATTTTTATTTACTGTCACAGATACATAAATCATGATTTTTTAAAAATATTTCTTATAAGCATAAATCACCATTATACGAGTGGGGAAAAAAGTATTTCATACACTGCAGATTTTGCAAGTTTTCTCACTTACAAAGAATAGAGAGATCTGTAATTTTTATTATAGGTGCACTTCAACTGTGAAAGACAGAATCTAAAAATAAAAATCCAGAAAATCACATTGCATGATTTTTAAATAATTACATAGCATTTTATTGCATGAAATAAGTATTTGATCACCTGCCAACCAGCAAGAATTCTGTCTCTCACAGACCTGTTAGTTTTTCTTTAAGAAGTCCTCTTAGTCTGCACTCATTACCTCTATTAATTGCACCTGTTTCAACTTGTTACCTGTATAAAAGACACCTGTCCACGCACTCAATCAATCAAACGCCAACCTCTCCACCATGGCCAAGACCAAAGAGCTGTCTACTGATACCAGGGACAAAATTGTATATCTACACAAGGCTGGGATTGGCTACAGGACAATAGGCAAGCAGCTTGGTGAGAAAGCAACAACTGTTGGCACAATTATTAGAAAATGGAAGAAACGCAAGATGACTGCCAATCTTCCTCAGTCTGGGGCTCCATGCAAGTTCTCGCCTCATGCGGTATAGATGATTCTGAGAAAGGTCAGGAATCAGCCCAGAACTACACGGGAGGACCTGGTCAATGACCTGAAGGGAGCTGGGACCATAGTCTCAAACATTACCGTTAATAACAGTACATACTTACATTCCGGTGTCTGTCCCCGGCGTTCTGCTTCTCTCCACTGTGTAAGCGCCATAGCCGGAAAGCACAGCGGTGACGTCACCGCGTCACCGCTGTGCTCGCTTTCTGGCTGGCCGGCGCTCATAGTGCAGAGAAGCTGAGACGCCGGAGGACAGACACCGGAATGTGAGTATGTACTGTTTGTTTTTTTTACGTTTACGCTGGTAACCAGGGTAAACATCGGGTTACTAAGCGCGGCCCTGCGCTTAGTTACCCGATGTTTACCCTGGTTACAAGCGAACACATCGCTGGATCGCTGTCACACACAACGATCCAGCGATGTCAGCGGGTGATCAAGCGACGAAAGAAAGTTCCATACGATCTGCTACGACGTACGATTCTCAGCAGGGTCCCTGATCGCTGCTGCGTGTCAGACACAGCGATATCGTATGGATATCGCTAGAACGTCACGGATCGTACCGTCGTAGCGATCAAAATTGCACTGTGTGACGGTACCCTAAGGAAATGTTTGACCTCTGTAATTGCAAACAAAGGTTCCTGTACCAAATATTAAGTTCTGTTTTTCTATTGTATCAAATACTTATTCCATGCAATAAAATGCAAATTAATTACGGTATGTAAAAATCATACAATGTAATTTTCTGGATTTTTTAAGATTCTGTCTCTCATAGTTGAAGTGTACCTGCGATAAAAATTACAGACCACTCCATTCATTTTAGGTGGGAAAACTTGCAAACTCGGCAGTGTATCAAATACTTATTTTCCCCACTGTATGTATTTTCCTGATTTCACTCCTTCACCCCATAATTCATTAGCTCCCAAGGCATGGTGATCTTATCGCAGTAAGACACCTCATGACCAGGGGTGATCTCTGGATTAGTATTACAATTGGAGGTGCCCCCTACTCGCCTTTCTTTAGCTATAACATGTAAAAGATGTTCTGATCCCTCCAAAGAAAATCTCCTTGAGACGTGTATTACTGTGATGGGATCCTCGTGCCTCATAAAAGATTCACAAAAGTTCAAGAAAAAGTGAAGTGGAATAAGAAGTGAAAAAAAGGAAAGTTGGAAAACATGAAGCAAATAGTAATAAACAATATTCCATGTATACCCTCTCTTCTGTAAATTGCCATTACTCCATTCCTATCCTCCGTAGTCCAGTTATTTCCTCCCCGCTCTCTTGTGTAAAATTTCCATTAATCGATTCCTTTCTTCCCTAGTCCATTTATTTCCTCCCTACACTGTCCTGTGTAAATGAAGGGGGGTACAGGGCCGGTTTGCTGTGGGCAGGAATTGAGTTATCTTTGCCCAGAAACCCCTATTCTAAACAGGAGTCTTGAGTGTGTTGTGCTGTGGAGTTCGTTCTTTACTCACTTATTTGTGAGTTCTTGTTACCTCTCCATCCATGGGATCAGATCCAGCAACAGATATGACAGGAGACCTTGGTTCTGGTGCAACAGGTTTGACTTTACTGTGCAATACGGATACAAGCAGGTTTGGCAGACATATTGAGACAGAATCCCTTTTTGGTGATGTTCCCTTTGTGCTGAATACTATGAGTCCTTGAATCCATTCTGCCCAACCTGCTCCACCTCAACATCTTCTGTTGGGCCCAGGAGCTTCCTATCCGACATAAGTTTCCCTGAAGCCCACCATCTTTCCCTTTTGCTGTGACCCAGCTGACATCTTCCTCACAGGGGAGCCTGATATATGGCACTCAATACCTCTTCCCGGCCCTAGGATCAAGACTGTCCCGGTGTCCACACCAAGCTTTGGATGTGTCTTGATATTGTTAAGACACTTGTGTTGAAAGAACACCTTTCACCTCTGCTGCATCCGCTTTCTGACAATCTATTGGCACTGTTATTATCTAGCATTTCCTCAGAACTACCTCACACACTCTCCTAGACTTCTCACTAAATCTCCTCCACTCTGAACTTAACCAACTAAAACCAGCAAGTACTTCCACTATTAACTGATATAACCCCTTCCAACTAACAAGCTCATCTCTTGTATTAACTGCATGTTTTCCTTTGTAGTGCAAACTATATCTCTATGTTGGTAATGGTCCTCCTAGTGGACAGACCTCCCCCGTTTCCAGGGATGGCCTTGAGGTTGAGCCTCCAGGAGAACAGCGTTATAAACCGGCCATAAGAATAAAATGCAACAACTTTTTATCACACAAACTTGAGCAAAATTCATTCCCCCACGGCAAAATATGGTCCACCAACCATTCAACTGTAAAACATGACACCTATAAAACCACAGCACACGAAACAGTCCAAATCCTTCTCTTTCCTTTTCCCATGAATGATGTCCTTGTCTGTTAGGAACCTGCGGGTCTATTGGCTAATTGACCCTGTGTAGAATCCAAGTCTCTCATGGGTGAGGCAACAGGCGTCATGTATTAACCAGCTATCAAAAACCTCTAGGGTTGATCGGGAAACTTCTCTCTCCCGCAGTCGGTCTCAGAGACGAAAAATTGCACAGAATTATTGCCGGTCAAGGGTATACTCGTTCCGGCCAAAGGGGACACTTCAGCACCAGAGCAGTGATGTTCTCTGGCCTGAATGGGGGTTTCAGTGCTAATTTGTATACCAGCACTCAGTTTTTTGGGGGATCTGGGTACCTCAGATAGCCGGACCATTGGCTGAGAAGGTGGGTGTCAGTGCTTATAGCATTGGATCCTCTCAAAGTCTGCCTCTTCTTCCCACTTCAAGACCTCTTCACTGGAGGCTGATCGTGTGACACCCACAGCATACCAGCCTTTATGACACCAGACCTTAAAGAAAGACACCTTCTCCCCAACGTAAAGGCTACGGAGACGGTAGGGCAATGTCTCTCGTTTGACCATCGCCTGGTTAACATAAACTTTGTGTCCGGTTCCCTGCTTCTTGATGAAGCCGTACCCCTAATGTAGTTACAACACAGTCCTCTGTACACTGCTCCTCCATGGCCGCTCTCTTCAGACCCGCCAGCCATTTATTGGCCAGCACGTCAGCTCTTATGCGCTCCTCCACAACATTGGGGAGCTCCCACGGCCACCGGAACCTGAGGAAAGCCAGCCTCTCAGGGATTTGGGGGTTCCCATTGTCTTCAGTACCAGTCGGTACCTCGACCTCTTGGGACAGATGGACAGCCCAGCAGGGGTGTACTGACCTGGAGATGGCCAGTTTCCAAGGCCAGTATCCTGGCTTCAGTATACAAGGTGGACTTCATGTTGTATGAGGCCCACCTCCTTCCTCAAACGTCACCTCCCACTGTACTGCTACAGCCAGAGGCAATTCCGCTTCTATTTCCTCCTTGGGGATTCTTCCAGCAGCAGCCCCTAGGGTGGTCAGTAAGATGATCTCTTCGCAGGATGAGCAGTCTATCTTTTCTGCAGCTTCATAACTTCCAGATGAAAAGCTCTTTGTGAAAGAAAGCTTACACGTGTTCTTGCTGAAGCAAAATGGCGTGGCGAGTCACTTACTGTGTGCTTCCTGCCCGATAGGCTCCATCCTTGCTGTGGTCGCACCAAAGATGCGGCCGACACCTCCGCTGTCACTCTCTGAGACTCCATTTCTAGATGCGCCCTCTCCTCTTGTTGTCTCTTAGCAGGTGAGATGTCTCTCTTCATGGATTATGCCTTCTGCTGTGCCGCTTCATCTATTCTGGGTTGGATCTCAGATCTGGTGCACCTTTTGAATGTCGTTTCTTCGGTAGGCCAGGCACACTGTTTTCATGTCATCGGGCACTGACCATTCCCACAATGGGAGGATCTTCCCTCATCAGACCCCCCCATAATCACCATCTTGGGACTCGCGCTGCTGTCCGCCATCTTGGGAATCATGCCGCCATCCGTCATTTTCGAGCTCAAGTCGCTATTCGCCATTTTGATTGCCATTAAGGTACTTAGCTTTCCATTTTCTTGTTTCTTTTTTTCTTTGGTTTCCTTGTTTTCCAGGGCTTGACCCTGCCAACAGCACCACTTGAAGGGGGGTACAGGGCCGGTTTGCTGTGGCACAGAAATGAGTTCTCATTGCCCTGAAACCCCTCTTCTAAACAGGAGTTTGATTGTGTGTATTGTGCTGTGGAGTTCGTTCTTTACTCACTTGTCATTCGGGAGTCCTTGCTACCTCCTGTCCATGGGACCAGATATGACAAGAGACATTGGGTCCGGTTCAACAGGTTCAGCTTTACTGTGCAATATAAAAAGAAGATATATATTGAGACTGAGTCCCTTTTTGGTGATGTTCGATTTGTACTATCAGTCCTTGACTCCGTTCTGCCTGAACTGCCCCTGCCTGAACAACTGTGAGGTGGCCAGTGTGGTAGTCATGCCAACAACCGAAAGAACAAACCTACCCCTTAAAAACATCAATCTTTATTAATAATCCAGTATAATACACATAATTATCAAAAAATCTAGATAAAAAAACATCCCAATTAGGGGACCAAAATCCTGGGATTAGAGACACCGCTTATCTATCTCATTTATGTACCAAAATAACACAATAGAAAAAATCAACAAAACGTGAAAAGTAACACTAAAAAACCAAAAAACATGAAAATAACATAAAAAATGAAAATGTTGGATATAGTATGCCTATGTTGACCCTAATAGGCCCTAAGGTCTGATAACCTTCCTTGCAACGGAGGTTGGCACCCTAAATTTTCGATATGGCGCCCCCGCTCAACGGCGGCTGTCCCTTATTTCCCTAGGTGACCCCTACAAATCTAATACCCACAGACAAAAAACACCACACATATATGGATCAAATTAGATCCATAGTACCATACCAAGCACTATTAAATCCTCTATATTCTGCACCTGATACTAGCAACCCAAAACTTAAATTAGTTGTATAGTGGATACAAAATAATCAATAGAGACCTAGAACTGCACCTAAGTTGTTTTATGTATACTAGCAACAACTATATCTAGCCAGCATCCCTATCATATGCTAGCTTGTCCTAAATCAAGGCGTAGACTTTAATAAGTCCTCACATGAATGTTAGAAGAGAAAGTATTCATATATCAGTCGCTTATCATAAAGGGGATATACCCCCCAAAAAACAAATATTGTTTCTAGCCAGAGTTTTAATCAAAACCACAGTGCTGATTAGACTAGTTATCACCCATATATTGTTTTGTTTATAGGCAGTTCAGATCCACACTCCCAGTTCCCTGATTCACAGATACCGGGGATATACACGTTATATGCATCACTAGTTTAAACAAATCAAGTGCTTAGTATGCCATAGATTGCACCATAACACTACGCCCAATGCAAGTTATCCACTTAGCTCCTTGTTCCTCAGATGTTCCCTCATAGCCACCATGTGAATCCATGGGCTCATGTACACGCTGTCCCAACTCGTGTGACATCCAGCCCTGAGGCCCTGAAATGCTAGACTCTTCTTCCTAAACTTGTTCCTGCAACAACCTTACTGATCTCCATCCAACTCTCTAACTGACTAAAACCAGGAAGTGTCTCAACTATCACTACTCTGGCCCCTCCTAACTTGGAAATCCCCTATTCCCTTAACCAGTTCTTATCCTAACTGTTGTGAATTCTGTTGTGGGTTCTGCTCTTGGGCTCCCTCCGGTGGTTATAAGTGGTAGTGTGTTATGATCCCTAGTGGCTGAGGATCACAAATAGATCAGCAAGTGATTAAACTAAGGACGAGCTCTAGGGAGATGGTAACTGGACTGATCGCAAATCTGAACCTATCCAAAACAACTAGAGGTAGCCGGTGAACGTGCCTAAAAAAATTCCTAGACGTCTCGAGCCAGCCTAAGGAACTAGCTACCCCTAAAGAGAAAGAAAGACCTCGCTTGCCTCCAGAGAAATAATCCCCAAAGATATAGAAGCCCCCAACAAATATTAACGGTGAAGTAAGAAGAAGGCACATACATAGGGATGAAATCAGATTCAGCAAAAGAGGCCCACTAGTACTAGAAAGCAGAAAATAGAGCAGGGGTCTATGCGATCAATAAAAAACCCTTACAAAATATCCATCCTGAGATTTCAAGAACCCACACACCAACTAACGGTGTGTGGGGAGAAACTCAGCCCACTAGAGCAACCAGCAAGCGAGGGAATTACATTTTAGCAAGCTGGAACAGAAAACATGATAAACACTGCTGATCAAAAAATTAGCAAACAAAACTTAGCTTATCCTGGATGGACTGGGAGCAAGGTAGTCAGAAGGAATCTGAGTAGCACTGATTACATCGACAGCCGGCAACAAGTGGAAGTAAAACAGAGCTATATAGGAACCTCCCAGAGGATAACAAACCAGCTGATAGCCAGAGACCAGCAGGATAACAGGCAAAGCCACCAGGGGGAGCCCAAAGCAAAAGTCACACCATACCACCAGTGACCACAAGAGGGAGCCTGAACACAGAGTTCACAACAGTACCCCCCCCTTGAGGAGGGGTCACCGAACCCTCATGAAAACCACCAGGGCGATCAGGATGAGCCACATGGAAGGCACGAACCAAATCGGCTGCATGAACATCAGAGGCGACAACCCAAGAATTATCCTCCTGACCATAGCCCTTCCATTTAACCAAATACTGGAGCCTCCGTCTAGAAATACGAGAATCCAAGATCTTCTCCACCACGTATTCCAATTCTCCCTCAACCAGCACCGGGGCAGGAGGCTCAACCGGAGGAACCACAGGCACCACATACCTCCGCAACAACGAGCGATGGAACACATTATGAATAGCAAATGATGCTGGGAGGTCCAGACGAAATGACACAGGGCCAAGAACTTCCAGAATCTTATAAGGACTGATAAACCGAGGCTTGAACTTAGGAGAGGAGACCTTCATAGGAACGAAGCGAGAAGACAACCACACCAAGTCCCCAACGCAAAGTCGGGGACCCACACAGCGACGGCGGTTGGCAAAGAGCTGAGCTTTCTCTTGAGACAGCTTCAAATTGTCCACCACATGATTCCAAATCTGATACAACCTATCAACCACAACATCCACTCCAGGACAGTCAGAAGGCTCCACCTGACCTGAGGAAAAACGAGGATGAAACCCCGAATTACAAAAGAAAGGAGAAACCAAAGTAGCAGAACTAGCCCGATTATTAAGGGCAAACTCGGCCAACGGCAAAAAAGTAACCCAGTCGTCCTGATCAGCAGAAACAAAACATCTTAAATAAGTCTCCAAGGTCTGATTAGTTCGCTCGGTTTGGCCATTCGTCTGAGGATGGAAGGCCGACGAAAAAGACAAATCAATGCCCAATTTAGCACAAAAGGTCCGCCAAAATCTAGACACAAACTGGGATCCTCTGTCAGAAACAATGTTCTCAGGAATCCCGTGCAAACGAACCACATTTTGAAAAAACAGTGGAACCAACTCGGAGGAGGAAGGCAACTTAGGCAAGGGCACCAAATGGACCATCTTAGAAAAACGATCACACACCACCCAGATGACAGACATTCTCTGAGAGACAGGGAGATCTGAAATAAAATCCATGGAAATGTGCGTCCAAGGCCTCTTCGGGACAGGCAAAGGTAACAGCAAACCACTAGCTCGAGAACAGCAAGGCTTAGCCCGAGCACAAATTCCACAAGACTGCACAAAGGAACGCACATCCCGCGACAAGGAAGGCCACCAAAAAGACGTGGCCACCAAGTCTCTGGTACCAAATATTCCAGGATGGCCCGCCAACACCGAAGAATGAACCTCGGAGATGACTCTGTTGGTCCATCTATCCGGGACAAACAGTCTCTCCGGTGGACAGCGATCAGGTCTATCCGCCTGAAACTCTTGCAGCACACGTCGCAAATCTGGGGAGATGGCAGACAAAATCACCCCTTCTCTAAGAATACCAGCCGGCTCTGAATCTCCAGGAGAGTCAGGCACAAAACTCCTAGAAAGAGCATCAGCCTTCACATTCTTCGAACCAGGCAGGTACGAAACAAAATCAAAACGAGAGAAAAACAACGACCAACGAGCCTGTCTGGGATTCAGCCGCTTGGCCGACTCAAGATAAATCAAATTCTTGTGATCAGTCAAGACCACCACAACACGATGCTTAGCTCCCTCGAGCCAATGTCGCCACTCCTCAAATGCCCACTTCATAGCCAACAACTCCCGATTACCGACATCATAATTCCGCTCGGCAGGCGAAAACTTTCTTGAAAAGAAAGCACATGGCTTCATCACAGAGTCATCGGAGCTTCTCTGCGACAAAACAGCCCCTGCTCCAATCTCGGAAGCATCAACCTCCATCTGGAAGGGAAGTGAGACATCTGGCTGACATAAGACCGGAGCCGAAGAAAACCGGCGCTTCAGCTCCCGAAAGGCCTCCACAGCCGCAGAGGACCAATTAGTCACATCAGAACCTTTCTTGGTCAAATCCGTCAAAGGCTTAACAACACCAGAAAAATTAGCTATGAAGCGACGGTAAAAATTAGCAAAACCCAAGAACTTCTGAAGACTCTTAACCGATGTAGGCTGCGTCCACTCATGAATAGCCTGAACCTTCACTGGGTCCATCTCAATAGTAGAAGGAGAAAAAATGAAACCCAAAAAAGAAATCTTCTGGACTCCAAAAAGACATTTTGAGCCCTTCACAAATAAAGCATTGTCACGCAGGACCTGAAAGACCATCCTGACCTGCTTAACATGAGACTCCCAATCATCCGAAAAAAACAGAATATCATCCAGATACACAATCATAAACTTATCCAGATATTCACGGAGGATGTCGTGCATAAAGGACTGAAAGACTGAAGGAGCATTAGAAAGTCCAAAAGGCATCACCAGGTACTCAAAATGGCCTTCAGGCGTATTAAATGAAATTTTCCATTCATCACCCTGTTTTATACGCACAAGGTTATACGCACCACGAAGATCTATCTTGGTGAACCAACTAGACCCCCTAATGCGAGCAAACAAATCAGTTAACAATGGCAAAGGATACTGAAATTTGACCGTGATTTTATTCAAAAGGCGATAATCAATACAAGGTCTCAGGGAACCATCCTTCTTAGCCACAAAAAAGAATCCCGCACCAAGAGGGGAAGAGGACGGGCGAATATGTCCCTTCTCCAAAGACTCCTTTATATAACTCCGCATGGCAGCATGCTCCGGCACAGATAAATTGAAAAGTCGTCCCTTAGGAAACTTACTACCAGGAATCAAATTTATAGCACAATCACAGTCCCTATGAGGAGGTAGAGAATTGAGTTTGGGCTCCTCAAATACATCCTGGTAGTCTGACAAAAACGTAGGGACTTCAGAAGGAGTGGACTAAGCAATTGACACCACAGGAGCGTCACCATGAATTCCCTGACAACCCCAACTTGGCACAGACATAGCTTTCCAATCCAGGACTGGATTATGAGTCTGCAACCATGGTAGACCCAACACGACAACATCATGCAAATTATGCAATACAAGAAAGCGAATCACCTCCTGATGAACAGGAGTCATGCACATGGTCACTTGTGTCCAGTACTGAGGTCTATTCGTAGCCAATGGCGTAGAGTCAATTCCCCTTAGTGGAATAAGGAATTTTAAAGGCTCCAAATCAAAACCACAGCGCCTGGCAAATGACCAATCCATCAGACTCAGGGCAGCACCTGAATCTACAAAGGCATTAACCGGGTAAGATGACAGGGAACAAATCAGGGTAACAGACAAAATGAACTTAGGCTGTAAAGTACCAATGGTGACAGATTTATCAACCTTTTTTTTGCGCTTAGAGCATGCTGAGATAACATGAGCTGAGTCACCACAGTAAAAGCACAACCCATTTTGCCGTCTATAATTTTGCCATTCACTTCTGGTCAGAATTCTGTCACATTGCATAGATTCAGGTGTCTGTTCAGAAGACACCGCCAAATGGTGCACAGGTTTGCGCTCCCGCAACCGCCGATCAATCTGAATGGCCAGAGTCATTGACTCATTCAGACCTGCAGGCGTAGGGAATCCCACCATGACATTCTTAATGGCTTCAGAAAGACCTTCTCTGAAATTTGCAGCCAGGGCACACTCATTCCACTGAGTAAGCACCGACCATTTCCGAAATTTCTGGCAGTACACCTCTGCTTCATCTTGCCCCTGCGAGAGGGCCAATAACGCTTTTTCAGCCTGGTTCTCAAGATTAGGTTCCTCATAGAGCAATCCAAGGGCCAGAAAAAACGCATCAACACTGAGCAATGCAGGATCCCCTGGCGCCAATGCGAAGGCCCAATCTTGAGGGTCACCACGCAAAAAGGAAATAATAATCCTAACTTGCTGAACGGCATCACCAGAGGAACGAGGTTTCAAAGAAAGAAACAACTTACAATTGTTCTTAAAATTTAGGAACCTAGATCTATCTCCAGAAAACAACTCCGGAATAGGTATCCTAGGCTCAGACATAGGACTGTGAACAACAAAATCCTGAATACTCTGAACTCTAGCAGCAAGATGATCCAGACTGGAAGCCAAGCTCTGGACATCCATGTCAGCAGCTGAACTCAGAGCCACACCAAGATTAAGAGGAGGAGAGAAGCTAGCACAGCAGCTAGACACACGGCAACAACAAGAAAAAAAAAAAAAATTCTCAAGGCTTCTTTTCTCCTGCTTCTGCCATGCAATTAACACTTTGCTGGCCGGCTGTACTGTTATGATCCCTAGTGGCTGAGGATCACAAATAGATCAGCAAGTGATTAAACTAAGGACGAGCTCTAGGGAGATGGTAACTGGACTGATCGCAAATCTGAACCTATCCAAAACAACTAGAGGTAGCCGGTGAACGTGCCTAAAAAAATCCTAGACGTCTTGAGCCAGCCTAAAGAACTAGCTACCCCTAAAGAGAAAGAAAGACCTCGCTTGCCTCCAGAGAAATAATCCCCAAAGATATAGAAGCCCCAACAAATATTAACGGTGAAGTAAGAAGAAGGCACATACATAGGGATGAAATCAGATTCAGCAAAAGAGGCCCACTAGTACTAGAAAGCAGAAAATAGAGCAGGGGTCTATGCGATCAATAAAAAACCCTTACAAAATATCCATCCTGAGATTTCAAGAACCCACACACCAACTAACGGTGTGTGGGGAGAAACTCAGCCCACTAGAGCAACCAGCAAGCGAGGGAATTACATTTTAGCAAGCTGGAACAGAAAACATGATAAACACTGCTGATCAAAAAATTAGCAAACAAAACTTAGCTTATCCTGGATGGACTGGGAGCAAGGTAGTCAGAAGGAATCTGAGTAGCACTGATTACATCGACAGCCGGCAACAAGTGGAAGTAAAACAGAGCTATATAGGAACCTCCCAGAGGATAACGAACCAGCTGATAGCCAGAGACCAGCAGGATAACAGGCAAAGCCACCAGGGGGAGCCCAAAGCAAAAGTCACACCATACCACCAGTGACCACAAGAGGGAGCCTGAACACAGAGTTCACAACAGTAGTGCTGCTGTTTGTCCTTCACAGCAGTCATCAGGTGCTTCCACTTTGGACGGGGCTATTTATTCTGGCTTCACCCTTTAGTGAGTGCCAGTTGTCAATTGTTTTCTGGAGGATTCACATCTCTGCTTGGTTTCTCCTGCTGGATTGTCCAAATCATCAAAGATAAGTCCTGGCTTTGTTTTTGCAGTCCACATGCGGTGGACTTTATAGTTCAGTGAATTGCTATGTTTTTTCTTGTCCAGCTTTGTCTGTGTAGGGATTTATTCAGCCAAGCTGGAAGCTCTGGAGTCACAGAGTTACCCTCCATGCCTTTAGTTAGGTGTGGAGATTTTTGTATTCTCTGTGGTGGATTTTTGTAGTATTTTAATACTGACTGCACAGTACTCTGTCCTGTCTTTTCTTTCTAGGTAGCGTGGCCTCCTTTGCTAAATTCTGTTTTCAGTCTGCGTTTGTAATTTCCCTGTCCTCTCACAGTCAATATTTGTGGGGGGCTGTCTTTCCTTTGGGGATTTTCTCTGAGGCAAGATAGTTTTCCTGTTTCTTTCTTTAGGGGTAATTAGTCCTCCGGCTGTGACGAGGTGTCGAGGGAGTGACAGGAACATCCCACGGCTACTTATAGTTGCGGTGTTAAGTTCAGGGTCTGCGGTCAGTATAGAGGCCACCTACTCCAGAGCTCGTCCATGCTGCTCCTAGGCCACCAGATCATAACACCTAACCTTATCTAATCTCCTAATCTACCGTGCCCCCCACTGTACTAAACCCTATACTACCTGTCAGTATTATTCTCACTAAATCCTACACTTATATTCTAATTCTCTAACTCTATCCTTAGTCCATAGAGATGCATAACTACACATTACACATACATCATTACATTATAAAGCATCTTACTACACAATAAAGCATTATTATATCATACACGACCTTACACGTAAAACATACCTGCTTTACCAGGAAGGTATGCAGGGCATGGCTTGACCCCAACACACCCTTACACATCTTCTGTTGGTTCCAGGAGCTTCCTATCCTTGAAGCCTACCATCTTTCCCTTTCACTGTTACCCGGCTGACATCTTCCTCACAGGAATGACAGAGATATGGCACTCAATACCTCTTTCAGGCCCTAGGCCCAAGATTGCCCCAGCGTTCACATGAAGCTTTGGCCGTGTCTTGATACTGTTAGGAGACTTATAATGAAAGAACCCTTTCGCCTCTGCTGCATCCGCTTTCTGAGAACCTGTCGTCACTGTCATTATCTAGTTCTTCCACAGAACTACCTCACACACTCGACTGTTCCAGACTCCCCACTAACTCTCCTCCACTGTTAACTTAAAGTGGTTTCTCATGAACAAAAGTTAGTTTTAATCAACATTTTAATAAATAGATCTTTGAATAATAATAAGTTCCACAATTGGATGTGTTTAAAAAAAAAAGTTCCCGTTCTGAGATAATCTTCTAAAAGTGCCCCGACTGTGTACTGTGTAATGGTTGTGTCTCATCGTGCTGGAACATGGACTGATTATCACATCTCAGCACAGGGACATTTTTTATTAAAACATCCAGTTGTAAAACTTATTTTTATTCCAAGATCTATTGATTAAAATGTACTTTGTAAAAAACCTCTTAACTGACTAAAACCAGGAAGTGCTTCCACTATTAACTGATCTAACCCCTCCCAACGAATAAGCTGATTCCTTGTATTAACTGCATGTTTTCCTGTGTAGTGACATCTATATTCCTATAATAGTAATGGTTCCCGTAGTGGACAGACCTCCTCCATTCCCAGGGACCGCCCTGAGGCAGAGCCTCCAGGAGAACCGAGACATAAAACGGCCATAGGGATAAAATGCAACAACTTTTGATCACACATTTGTGCAAAATACAGTAACACATCTCACGGTAACCCTCTTGTTGCCACAATGTCTTCTGCCACCCCATACATAAACTTCAATTATTCCATTCCTTTCCTCCATTGTCCAGTTATCTTCTTCCTGCTCTCTTGTGTAAACTTCCATTAGTCCGCTCCTTTATCCAATAGTCCAGTTATTTCCTCTTTACACTGTCCTGTGTAAACTTCCATTATTCCATTCCTTGTTTCCATATTACATTTTGATCATCCCTTGTTTCTCTGGTGTAAACTTCAGATAATCTATGCCTTCACATAGTTTATTTTGTCGTAGCACAGTATCCGTGGTCTGTCTACTCTCATTTTGGATGCGGCCAAGATAATCATATATAAGATATAGCATAGTAAGACTTAATTGGAGCAACTTTGCCCATAGAGTAAAAGGCGCTATAAATTATAACAGCAAACAACGTACATATCAGAGTAAGTAAAGTGTAATTAAGCAGGGAACATTCTAGAGGGTAGTGTCCCTTTAAATCTCCTCCGTAATCGGCTGCTCCATCACCCTCTCTACATTGAGCCATATGAATTAGTAACCAAAATGCTTTGAACAAGGAAAAAAAGATTTTAATTAGATAAATACATTAAAAAAAGATTTTGCGACTCTCGTTGCCGCTAGCAACTGTAATAATCATTAAAATTTTGCATAAGGGTAAAAAGAGGGAAGAGACGTTTGAGGCCGATGCAACATCGTTTTTTTCTAATGTGATCATTTATTGACTAGACTCTGGTAAACTCATATTACAGACACAGTTCAGTCTATTCACGGTAATGTGCGAGTGTTATGCCGCCGCGTACAGGAACAGACTGATTAATCCTCGCAATTAGGTTTAACACTTAATGATAACAAGTGTAAGAAGTTACCCGATCCGGCAGCTGCGCCACAAGAAAATCAACTCCCAATAAGATAAGCTACCACTAATTAAATAGGAAAAAAAAGTGTCATTTTTTTAACATGTTATCATTTTTTTTTGTCCACACAGTCGTTAGGAAATACTGCTTTCTACGCCCAGATTCTGACTCGGTAATTGATCATATATTAAGTTTACTTTCTATGTCGGAGAAAGCTAAATTTTTTTCTGAAATGTGAGTTTTAAACCTGACGAGTTGATTCTATAATCTCTAGTGTAGAGAATGAGCATTGAATGCAAACAGTATATATATATATATATATATATATATATATACACAGTATACAGTATATATATATCTACTATATAATTGGCTAAGGGTCACTTCCGTCTGTCTGTCTGTCCCGGATATTCATTGGTCGCGGCCTAAGTCTGTCATGGAAATCCAAGTCGCTGATTGGTCGTGGCAAAACGGCCACGACCAATCAGCGACGGGCACAGTCCGGCGGCAAAATGGCCGCTCCTTACTCCCCGCAGTCAGTGCCCGGCGCCCGCTCCATAATCCCCTCCGGTCACCGCTAAAACAGGGTTAATGGCAGCGGTAACAGACCGCGTTATGCCACGGGTAATGCACTCCGTCACCGCTGCTATTAACCCTGTGTGTCTCCAACTTTTTACTATTGACTCTGCCTATGCAGCATCAATAGTAAAAAAATGTAATGTTAAAAATAATAAAAAAACAAAAAACCTGCTATTCTCACCCTCTGTAGTCCGCCGAGCCGCATGCGGCTGCCGCCTTCTTCCGTTCCCAGAGATGCATTGCGAAATTACCCAGAAGACTTAGTGGTCTCACGAGACCGCTAAGCCTTCTGGGTAATTTCGCAATGCATCCTGGGAATGGAAGATGGCGGCAGCCGCATGCGGCTCGGCGGAGCTTCGGTGGATCCCGGTGGGTGAGTATATCACTATTTCTTATTTTAATTTTTTTTTTTACAGGGATATGGTGCCCACACTGCTAAATACTGCATGGGCTGTGTGACATACTCCGGGGGCTGTGCTATATACTACATGGGCAGTGTGATATACTGCGGGGGCTGTGTGATATACTGCGGGGGCTCTGCTATATACTACATGGGCAGTGTGATATACTGCGTGGGCTGTGTGATATACAGCTTGATGCAGTCAGGATGTCCAGGGGATGTGCGCCCCCCAGGGACTGCATCAAGCTACCGGTAATTATTATGGTATAATTGTGAATTATGGTATGCATAAATATCTTCTCTAAGCCTGGGCCTTATAGCTGTTTGTTCAGCGGCAATGTGCCTTGATATAATGGTAGCCATTCATTAATTTGCTATAGAGTGGGATTGTTCCAGGGTATGTGCTCCCCTGCGTTTTTTGCTGCACAGCATTTTTCTGGGATATGGATTATATCCTTCCTTCTTGCTCACTAATGTCTGTGTAATCTATTAATAAAGTCGATTTGTATTTTGGTATACTAGCTTGACTCTGGTATCGTTTTTTTGTGGTGTGGTGTTTATAACATTGACGATGAGTCACATTGTCCTCCGCTTATTTTTGCTATATTGAGGATTATATTGATAATGCGGATGTGCTATATAAGTTACTACTATATACTACATGGGCAGTGCTATATACTGCGGGGGCTGTGTGATATACTGCGGGGCCTGTGCTATATACTACATGGGCAGTGTGATATACTGCAGGGGCTGTGTGATATACTGCGGGGCCTGTGCTATATACTACATGGGCAGTGTGATATACTGCGGGGCTGTGCTATATACTACGTGCCCTGTGTTATATACTGCATGGCCTGTGTTATATACTGCGTGGCTGCTATATACTACGTGGGCTGTTATATAGTACGTGGGCTGTGTTATGTACTGCGTGGCCTGTATTAATGCATCGGGTATTCTACAATATGTATTTATGTATATAGTAGCCACATAGTATATAGCACAGGCCACGTACTATTTGTCTGCTATATACTACATGCCTCCTATATACTACATGGCCTGTGCTATATACTATGTGGCTGCCATATACATACATACATACATATTCTAGAATACCCGATACGTTAGAGTCGGGCCACCATCTAGTATATATATATATATATACATATATATATATATATATGTATATATATATATATATATGTATATATATATATATATATATATATATATATATATATACAGTGGGGCAAAAAAGTATTTAGTCAGTCAGCAATAGTGCAAGTTCCACCACTTAAAAAGATGAGAGGCGTCTGTAATTTACATCATAGGTAGACCTCAACTATGGGAGACAAACTGAGAAAAAAAAATCCAGAAAATCACATTGTCTGTTTTTTTATCACTTTATTTGCATTTTATGGTGGAAAATAAGTATTTGGTCAGAAACAAAATTTCATCTCAATACTTTGTAATATATCCTTTGTTGGCAATGACAGAGGTCAAACGTTTTCTGTAAGTCTTCACAAGGTTGCCACACACTGTTGTTGGTATGTTGGCCCATTCCTCCATGCAGATCTCCTCTAGAGCAGTGATGTTTTTGGCTTTTCGCTTGGCAACACGGACTTTCAACTTCCTCCAAAGGTTTTCTATAGGGTTGAGATCTGGAGACTGGCTAGGCCACTCCAGGACCTTGAAATGCTTCTTACGAAGCCACTCCTTCGTTGCCCTGGCGGTGTGCTTTGGATCATTGTCATGTTGAAAGACCCAGCCACGTTTCATCTTGCTGATGGAAGGAGGTTTGCACTCAAAATCTCACGATACATAGCCCCATTCATTCTTTCATGTACCCGGATTAGTCGTCCTGGCCCCTTTGCAGAGAAACAGCCCCAAAGCATGATGTTTCCACCACCATGCTTTACAGTAGGTATGGTGTTTGATGGATGCAACTCAGTATTCTTTTTCCTCCAAACACGACAAGTTGTGTTTCTACCAAACAGTTCCAGTTTGGTTTCATCAGACCATAGGACATTCTCCCAAAACTCCTCTGGATCATCCAAATGCTCTCTAGCAAACTTCAGACGGGCCCGGACATGTACTGGCTTAAGCAGTGGGACACGTCTGGCACTGCAGGATCTGAGTCCATGGTGGCGTAGTGTGTTACTTATGGTAGGCCTTGTTACATTGGTCCCAGCTCTCTGCAGTTCATTCACTAGGTCCCCCCGCGTGGTTCTGGGATTTTTGCTCACCGTTCTTGTGATCATTCTGACCCCACGGGGTGGGATTTTGCGTGGAGCCCTAGATCGAGGGAGATTATCAGTGGTCATGTATGTCTTCCATTTTCTAATTATCGCTCCCACTGTTGATTTCTTCACTCCAAGCTGGTTGGCTATTGCAGATTCAGTCTTCCCAGCCTGGTGCAGGGCTACAATTTTGTTTCTGGTGTCCTTTGACAGCTCTTTGGTCTTCACCATAGTGGAGTTTGGAGTCAGACTGTTTGAGGGTGTGCACAGGTGTCTTTTTATACTGATAACAAGTTTAAACAGGTGCCATTACTACAGGTAATGAGTGGAGGAAAGAGGAGACTCTTAAAGAAGAAGTTACAGGTCTGTGAGAGCCAGAAATCTTGATTGTTTGTTTCTGACCAAATACTTATTTTCCACCATAAAATGTAAATAAAATGATAAAAAACAGACAATGTGATTTTCTGGATTTTTTTTTTCTCAGTTTGTCTCCCATAGTTGAGGTCTACCTATGATGTAAATTACAGACGCCTCTCATCTTTTTAAGTGGTGGAACTTGCACTATTGCTGACTGACTAAATACTTTTTTGCCCCACTGTATATACACTCACCGGCCACTTTATTAGGTACACCTGTCCAACTTCTTGTTAACACTTAATTTCTAATCAGCCAATCACATGGCGGCAACTCAGTGCATTTAGGCATGTAGACATGGTCAAGACAATCTCCTGCAGTTCAAACCGAGCATCAGTATGGGGAAGAAAGGTGATTTGAGTGCCTTTGAACGTGGCATGGTTGTTGGTGCCAGAAGGGCTGGTCTGAGTATTTCAGAAACTGCTGATCTACTGGGATTTTCACGCACAACCATCTCTAGGGTTTACAGAGAATGGTCCGAAAAAGAAAAAAAATCCAGTGAGCGGCAGTTCTGTGGGCGGAAATGCCTTGTTGATGCCAGAGGTCAGAGGAGAATGGGCAGACTGGTTCGAGCTGATAGAAAGGCAACAGTGACTCAAATCGCCACCCGTTACAACCAAGGTAGGCCTAAGAGCATCTCTGAACGCACAGTGCGTCGAACTTTGAGGCAGATGGGCTACAGCAGCAGAAGACCACACCGGGTACCACTCCTTTCAGCTAAGAACAGGAAACTGAGGCTACAATTTGTACAAGCTCATCGAAATTGGACAGTAGAAGATTGGAAAAACGTTGCTTGGTCTGATGAGTCTCGATTTCTGCTGCGACATTCGGATGGTAGGGTCAGAATTTGGCGTAAACAACATGAAAGCATGGATCCATCCTGCCTTGTATGGAGCATCTTTGGGATGTGCAGCCGACAAATCTGCGGCAACTGTGTGATGCCATCATGTCAATATGGACCAAAATCTCTGAGGAATGCTTCCAGCAGCTTGTTGAATCTATGCCACGAAGAATTGAGGCAGTTCTGAAGGCAAAAGGGGGTCCAACCCGTTACTAGCATGGTGTACCTAATAAAGTGGCCGGTGAGTGTATATATATATATACAGTACCGACCAAAAGTTTGGACACACCTTCTCATTTAGAGATTTTTCTGTATTTTCATGCCTATGAAAATTGTGCATTCACACTGAAGGCATCGAAACTGTGAATTAACACATGTGGAATTATATACTTAAAGGGCCACTGTCACCCCCCTCCAGCCGTTATAAACTAAAAGAGCCACCTTGTGCAGCAGTAATGCTGCAGTCTAACAAGGTGGCTCTTTTAGTTTTTGATTCATTTATTACCTCAAAAAAGCGTTTTAAAAATTGGCCACACATACCAGATATTGTACCGGGAGGCGGTCCGAATTGTCCTCTATGAAGCTCCCAACTGCCGTCACTCTTCTCTTCAGGGGCGATGGTACCCGCCCCCTGAGCGCTGTTATCTCCTGAAATCCGGCGCCTGCGCTGTGCGTGCCTGCCTGGGGCCTGCGCAGTGTTCATTGTCAGTGCGGCCACACTGTTGCTGAATCCCCCGCCCCGCACTGTTATTCATTATGCACAGTGCGGGGCTGGGGTTCCTGGGAAGGCGGGGGAGCTGGGGAGCGTCGGAGCTGGGGAGCGTCTAAACAGCGCAGTGCGCATGCCCAGGAACCCCAGCCCCGCACTGTGCATAATGAATAACAGTGCGGGGCGGGGGATTCAGCAACAGTGTGGCCGCACTGACAATGAACACTGCGCAGGCCCCAGGCAGGCACGCACAGCGCAGGCGCCGGATTTCAGAAGATAACAGCGCTCAGGGGGCGGGTACCATCGCCCCTGAAGAGAAGAGTGACGGCAGTTGGGAGCTTCATACAGGACGCTTCGGACCGCCTCCAGGTACAATATCTGGTATGTGTGGCCAATTTTTAAAACGCTTTTTTGAGGTAATAAATGAATCAAAAACTAAAAGAGCCACCTTGTTAGACTGCAGCATTACTGCTGCACAAGGTGGCTCTTTTAGTTTATAACGGCTGGGGGGGGGTGACAGTGGCCCTTTAACAAAAAAGTGTGAAACAACTGAAATTATTATTCTACGTTCTTCAAAGTAGCCACCTTTTGCTTTGATGACTCCTTTGCACACTCTTGGCATTCTCGTGATGAGCTTCAAGAGCTCTTGATGACCTACACAGGTGTGCCCCTCATCTCCTCTTCACCCTGAATGGCACTTTTGGTCCAGACACAAAGATGAGGGATAAGATTAGTGATTGGAACTATGGCAGGGTGCATGATACTGGTGGTATGCCAACAGCTCAGGTAAAAAATTTCAGTTCAAGTGATGACACTAACTGGTTATATGAGCTGTTGTGATGTCATTGACTGTAGTCAAGTGTGTAGTTACGCTTCTCTTCACAGGGATGAAAGCCGGCCAAACACATTAGATGGTTGTCAGACGACAATGGTCGAACTAATCGGCACTACATTCTGTTGGTCCATTGGGGCTTATGTCCGAACAACCCATATGTACCAATGGGGCCGCTGACTACAATACTGCAGACTGAGTCATTGTGTGATTTGTCGTGCATACTTTTCAGCCATATACGCCCACTGGACGCAGTTGACTATGTCTTGCTGTCTGCCTCAATCATGCCAATCATCTATAAATTCCTGGACAGTCTGTAACAATAGGGCATTTTATTTGCCCTGTCCGTAAAAAAATATTTGAGGCATCTGTGAATTTTTTGAAGATGAATAAACTTCTACAGATTATTATTTTGACTGTAATTCTCATCATTTTACAGTGAAGGCAGCTGATATCGTCATATCAGAATAATGGGCTGTAGACATGTATCACTTATAATCATAATGATTTATTATGGTTTTCCAATGTGTTCGTAGATATTGTCTATGCGTGATTTTTTTCATAAAGGAAACTGAAAAAAAAAGTAAAATTGGCAGCCCTGAAACCAGGGAATCTGACAACCATAGTCTTAGAAACAGATTGAACCCCTGAGCCAGCTGGAGCTGTTGGAAAGTAAATTTGCGCCATTATTAGCACACCAAGAGATATGCAACTAGAACGTTGAGCATCTGTGGAACTCCTCATCGTATTTCCACCATGCAGTAACGTCATGAGATTTATAGGAATTGTATAGAACTGTCACTGTTCCACCCCTCGTGTATCTGGGATGCTTTTAATGACAGCTCAGCCGTCCAATCTGGTACAGGGGCATGCTGAAGTTGTCAGTATTTTGATAACTCAATCATCCTATCCGGTACAGGGTCATGCTGAGTTGTCAGTGTGTTGATTGACAGCTTGACTATCCAATCTGAGACTGGGAGGCGTCGGCTGTCTCCAAGTGTTCATTATCCCAGGTGATTGCCATGCTACTTAACTGAGCTGTTTCTCCCAGGCTTCTGCAAGACGTACATTCAGCTAGTGAGGTTTGCGCTCACTAGCTGAATGTGCCTTGAGTTCTGTATGCTTGATCTTTTGTTGCCAGACTTTGAACTTCGTTCTGACCGGATCTTTGTTCTGACATCATAACGCATTTTACTACACAATAAAGCATTATCACATTGTCTGTTTAACCCCATCTGCTCTGATCTGTTATTCTCCTGATATTCTAACATTACCTGACCACGCTTTTGTCTCTTCCTTCTGTTTATATGACATACCCTCCTGGCCATGACAAGTGACTAACTTCATATTACGTCTGGCCAATACATTTTTCTTTTTCACCAGTATGGATCCTGTTCACACTCTTTGTGACCAGATGGCGAATTTGATGCAGATGACTCGGGAACTGGCTAAGGATTGCCGGAGTCTGGAGTCATCGCAATATCAGTTGCAGGGTCAGAAAAATAAATTTATGAAGACCCCCATAGCTCCCCACTGCTAGCAGTGTTGTGAATTCTGCTCTTGGGCTCCCTCCGGTGGTTGTTGGTGGTAGTGCAGTTGTCTTGGGGTTGTAATCCGGGCAGGTGTTTCTGCTGATTGCAGCTCTATTAGGTATTTAGGTGCGCAGGATCCATGAGTCCATGCCAGTTGTCCATTGTACTTGGAGAGATTGCATCTCTCTCTGGCTCCTCATGCCCTGATGCCAATTCAGCTAAGATTAGTGTCTGTTTTTTTGTCTCTGTGCACACATGCAGTGTGCTTTGCAATTCAGTGCAATTCATTGTGTTTTTGTCCAGCTTAGACTTTGTTTGGATTTTTCAGTCATGCTGGATTCTCAGGAGATGCAGATATACTTTCTATGTCTTTAGTTAGATGTAGAATATTTGTATTATCTGCTGTGGATATTTTTAGGATTTTAATACTGACCACTTAGAATTCTGTCCTATCCTTTTCTATTTAGCTAGAAGTGCCTCTTTTGCTAAATCCTGTTTTTCTGCCTGCGTGTGTTTTTCCTCTTATACTCACAGTCAATATTTGTGGGGGGCTGCCTATCCTTTGGGGTTCTGCTCTGAGGCAAGATAGAATTCCCATTTCCATCTATAGGGGTATTTAGTCCTCCGGCTGTGTCGAGGTGTCTAGGACGTGTTAGGTACATCCCACGGCTACTTCTAGTTGCGGTGTTAGTTTAGGGGTTGCGGTCAGTACAGGTACCACCTACTCCTGAGAAAGTCTTTCATGCAGTTCCAAGGTCACCGGATCATAACATAGCAGTAGCTGTAACGTCAGTACCTTTTGATGTACAGTTGGTCTCTCCCAAACCTGTGATATCCCTCGCTGATAAATTTTGGGGAGAGAAAGACCAGTTTAGGTTATTCAGGGAGAGGTGTAGGTTATTTTTTACGATGCGCCCCTGGTCGGCAGGAGAGGAGTTCCAGTGGGTGGGAATAAATATGTCCCTACTGCAAGGGGGTCATCAGATCTGGGCATTTTCTTTGTCCCCACAATCCTCAGAACGGTTTTCTGTTGATGCCTTTTTTGAAAGCTTAGGTCTGATATATGACGAACCCGACAGAATCCAGGTCACTGAGGCTAAGATCATGAGCTTGGCGCAAGGGGGTCGCACAGCTGAGGGCTACTGTACTGAGTTCCGGCAGTGATCCATCGAAGTTATATGGAATGATGCTGCTCTCAGGTGCCAGTTCCAAAAAGGCCATGACTCAGGCCATATGAATGGACCACAGAATCTATTACAGATGTGGTGAACAGCTCGTTATACTTTCCTGGAGCAGGTCCATTTAACCGAGGTTAGATTTGCCAGTCTTCGTGATGCGGAGAGAAGACAGAGGGAGATAAAATCTCGGACTCTGTCTATACTGTGGCTTCTCTGGAAATTTTCTTAAGAATTGCCCAACTCGTCCTGAAGCTGTCAAACCATCGGGAGAACGTCTGAGTCTGGGTGACGGGGGAGGAGTCACCCAGACTCCCAGGTACCTTTTTCTTCCTCTGATAAGGTACTGATAAATACGATGTTATCCTTCGAGAACCAGGTGTTATCAGCATTGGAGTTCATTGACTGTGAATCTGCTTCTAACTTTATTGATTCAGGACTGGTTCTGAAGTTAAGGGTTACGGACAGTTAGTTTAGAAAAGCCCATTCAAGTTGTCGCCCTTGACAAGACATCGTTAGCTCACAATTTGATAAAGAGAGGAACGGTGAATTTCACTCTACAAGTGGAAGCACCCCACTCTGAACCATCTCCTGTTTTGTGTTGGATAATTTACCTGCCGCATTGGAGTTATTATTACACTGTTCTACAAAAAAAAAAAAATTTCTGGCATGGACTTTAAGAACAGTTTTAGACTAATTTGAGGGTGCTGAATTCAAATCTGATCTTATAATTTCTCTAACACATCACGTGTATAGCCCATTTTCAAGAATTCCATGATAAATATAAGTAGTGTATGAAAAGTGCCGGTTTATACGGTTCACTAAGGTAAATTTAGTTTTCATTTAGTCTCCCAATAAATGTGAGAATATTTTTGTTTTCTTTGAACATGCATAATTCCCATTTGTTATGATAACACCCTTGTTTTCTGTGCTACTGGGATAGTAGAGCTACAGCAGAGCATTGGGTGAAAACTGAATGGCCTCAGCGACAGAGTTTGGCATCTGGCGATAAGAATGTCATCCATGATCCTCTAGTGGATAGGAAGAACATTGTCTTTCCTCCCTTACACATAAAACTTGGATTGATGAAGCAGTTCATCAAAGCTCTCAATCACAGTGGAGAATGCTTTAACTATATATGTTTAACTTTTCCTGGTCTTAGTGAAGAGAAGAAAAAGGCTGGAATATTTGATGGACCTCAAATAAGAACACCTATGAGAGACCCAAATTTTATCACATCAATGAATGAGACAGAAGAAAGAGCTTGGAATGCATTTTGTAATGTGCAGAATTTTCTAGGGAATAAGAAAGCAGACAACTGTGAAGAGATTGTGGAAGAGCTACTAATGAGTCTGCAAAATCTTGGATGTAGAATGAGTATCAAGATTCACTATTTACACAGCCATTTGGACTTTTTTCTAGAGAACCTTGGGGATGTGAGCGAGGAACAAGTGGAGCATTTTCATCAGGACATTAAAACAATGGAAGAACGGTATCAAGGCCGGTGGGACTCACATATGATGGCTAAATATTGCTGGAGCTTGATGAGAGACAACCCAGAAGCTGCACATCACAGATCAGCCAAGAAAAGAAAGTTCCAATAACTGCCATTTGTCATTCATCTGTGTGCCATATATTTGTGTTTTTATATTTTGTAGTTTAATTCTGTAAGTATATTTGATTTGCTGTACATAGACTTTGTGTAATCTTTGTTATTCTTTGATTAAAAATATACAATGTAGTATCGAAAATCATGTGTTTTTATCATAAAACATTAGATAGGAGTAATTTTCATCAAAAATTGAAAATCTCGAAATCCTGATGTGATAGCAAAAAAAAAGGTTCATGTTCGTAATCAGCAGCCAAAATTGACTTAAAATATGTTTTAAAACCTTTTGCCAGAAAAATTGTGTTGACCAATGCTATTATTTATTATTATAGCACCATTTATTCCATGGCGGTTTACATGTGAGATGGGGTATACATAATAAAAGCAAGTACAGTAATCTTGAGCAATACAAGTCACGACTGGTACAGGAGGAGAGAGGACCCTGCCCGCGAGGGCTCACAATCTACAAGGGTTTCCATGGTTGCAGATTCACAATCCTGTTATTGATTGGTGTCAGAAGGAGATTGTGAAATGGAGCCCTAATTGTTAAAAGAAATGTCTAAAAAAGTAAAAATATGGTCCACTAGTCTGAATAGTCTTCCGGGGTACCTGAAGGACTTCGGAGATGTGTTCTCGGAAAAAGAGGCAGAGATATTACCTCCCCATTGTCCCTATGATTGTGCGATTGATCTTATTCCTAGAGAAAAATTGCCAAAAGCTCGCCTTTACAATTTGTTGGGACCTGAATGGACCGCCATGAAAGAATATGTTAGAGAAAGTTTACAGAAGGGTCATATCCGTCCTTCCTCCTCACCCTATAGCTGCTGGATTTTTCTTTATTAAAAATAAAGATGGGGGTCTCTGTCCTTGCCTTGATTTCTGAGAACAAACAAGATCACGGTTAAAAATACTTACCCAGGGTGTTTTCTAAACTTGATCTTAGAGGGGCTTACAATTTGATACGCATCCGGAAGAGTGGTGAGTGGAAAATGGCATTTTTAACGTCTGAGGTTTTTTTTTTAAAACCTTGTCATGCCTTTTGGATTATCCAATGCACCTGCTGTTTCAAAATTTTATGAATGATATTTTCTCTGATTGCATTGGAAGATATGTTGCGATTTATCTCAATGACATTCTAATTTTCTCTCCAGATTTGGTCACTCACCAGAAACATGTTTGTGTTGTTTTACTGAGATTGAGGGAGAACTCTTTGTATCTGTATAATCTATATCCTGGCTGCTGCATTCACTCACCGCCCTTGCATAAACTCTTTAAACTCCATCCATATTGGCCCCTCTGTCCTCTCCTCTCCTATGTATAGCACTCATGCTCTGTTCACATTGCTTAACAGCGCAGATCCATTCAGTCCCACCATCCAACACAAGAAACGCTCTCACAAATCACTTAACCATCTGCTCACTCTTTCTATCCTCCTTCTCCTAGTCGCTGGAGACATCTCTCCAAACCCCGGCCCCCCATGTTATAGCCAGTCAAACCTCCCAACTGCTATACCCAGAAACCCCTCTAACCTTATTAATATTCCATGCATGCCTTCTGTCTCTTTCAATTGTGCTCTTTGGAATTCTCGCTCTGTGTGTAATAAACTCTCCTTCATTCATGACTTCTTCCTTTCTAATTCTCTTAATCTCCTGGCTCTTACTGAAACCTGGATCCAGCAGTCAGACACCACCGCTGCTGCTGCTGCTCTCTCATATGGTGGACTACACTTTTCTCATATCCCAAGATCAGACAACAGAGCAGGTGGAGGCGTTGGTCTGCTCCTTTCACCCAAATGTACCTTCCAAATTATCCCCCAAGTACCCTCACTTGTATTCCCTTCTTTTGAGGTCCATGCTGTCAGACTCTACGTCCCCTTCTCCATGCGAGTGTCGGCCACCTGGCTTCCACACTTTCTCTCCTGTGACACCCCCACCCTTATCATGGGTGATTTCAACATCTCCATTGCTTCTCCCCTCTCCCCATCTGCTTCTCACCTTTTATCTCTAATCTCCTCTTTCGGCCTCTCGCAGCATACTAAGGCCATGTGCACACGTTCAGGATTTTTTTTTTTTTCGCGTTTTTTCGCTATAAAAACGTGATAAAAACGCGAAAAAAACACTTACATATGCCTCCTATTATTTACAGGGTATTCCGCATTTTTTGTGCAAATGTTGCGATTTTTTCCGCGAAAAAATCGCATCGCGGAAAAAAAAGCAACATGTTCATTAAAAATGTGGAATTGCGGAGATTCCGCACACCTAGGAGTGCATTGATCTGCTTACTTCCCGCACGGGGCTGTGCACACCATGCAGATTATGTGCGATTGGTACCCAGGGTGGAGGAGAGGAGACTCTCCTCCAAGGACTGGGCACCATATAATTGGTAAAAAAAAAAGAATTAAAATAAAAAATAGTCCTATACTCACCCTCTGATGGCCCCCGAAGTGTTCCCGCCTCTCCGGTGCATGCTCTCTCTTCGGTTCCTATAGATGGTGTGGTTCAGGACCTATGATGATGTCACTGTCTTGTGATTGGTCGCGTGACCGCTCATGTGACTCACGCGACCAATCACAAGCCGCGACGTCATCACAGGTCCTGAACCACACCGGCATCTATAGGAACGGACGCCACTGAGGAGATCGTCTGGGTGAGTATAACCATTTTTAATTTTTTTTATTATTTTTAAACATTCTATCTTTTACTATAGATGCTGCATAAGCAGCATCTATAGTAACAAGTTGGTCACACTTGTCAAACAGTATGTTTGACAAGTGTGACCAACTTGTCAGTCAGTTTTCCAAGCGATGCTACAGATCGCTTGGAAAACTTTAGCATTCTGCAAGCTAATTACGCTTGCAGAATGCTAAAAAAACGCGAATAAAAAGGGGAAAAAACGCAAAAAAAAAATGCGGATTTCTTGCAGAAAATTTCCGGTTTTCTTCAGGAAATTTCTGCAAGAAATCCGGACGTGTGCACATACCCTAACTCTCCAGCGCATGAAGATGGAAACTCCCTTGACTTGGTCTTCTCCCGGCTTTGCTCAGTGGATGATTTCACAAACTCCCCTCTCCCGCTCTCTGACCACAACCTTCTTTCATTCTCTATCAAGAACTGCCATCCCGCTCAGGTCACCCCCACTTTCCACACTTATAGAAACATACAGGCCATTAACACCCAGAAACTTATGAAGAACTTGCAGTCCTCATTGGCCCCAATCTCCTCCATCTCATGTCCTGATTCTGCTCTGAAGCATTACAATGAAACCCTGCAAAGTGCCCTGGATGAAGCTGCACCTCCTATACATAGAACAACTCGGCACAGACGGCGACAACCGTGGCACACGCTGCAAACACGTTTCCTGCAGCGGTGCTCCAGGTGCGCCGAATGTCTGTGGAGAAAATCTAATCTACCCGAAGATTTCATCCATTATAAGTTCATGCTAAAAACATACAACTCTGCCCTTCACCTCTCCAAACAAACCTATTTCAACACCCTCATCACCTCCCTGTCCAATAACCCTAAACGTCTCTTCGACACTTTCAAGTCCCTACTCAACCCAAGAGAGCAGGCCCCAACCACAGATCTCCCGATCTGGCCAATTACTTCAAAGAAAAAATTGACCACATTCGACAGGAAATCATCTCCCAATCTCTTCATACCAGGCACTGTCCTCCCTCCCCCACTGCATCTAGTTCACTCTCTGACTTTGAACCAGTTACAGAAGAAGAAGTAAGCAGGCTCCTTGCATCTTCTCGCCCGACCACTTGCACCAGTGACCCCATTCCGTCACATCTCCTCCAGTCCCTTTCCCCGGCTGTCACCTCTCACATAACAAAAATATTCAACCTTTCCCTCACTTCCGGTATTTTTCCCTCCTCATTTAAGCATGCCATCATACATCCATTACTTAAAAAACCCTCCCTCGACCAAAACTGTGCCGCTAATTATAGACCTGTCTCTAATCTTCCCTTCATCTCTAAACTCCTGGAACGCCTGGTCCACTCCCGTCTTACCCGCTATCTCTCAGATAACTCTCTTCTCGACCCTCTTCAATCTGGCTTCCGCTCTTTACACTCTACTGAAACTGCCCTCACTAAAGTCTCTAATGACCTACTAACAGCTAAATCTAATGGTCACTACTCCATGCTAATTCTCTTGGATCTTTCTGCAGCATTCGACACTGTGGATCATCAGCTCCTCCTCACTATGCTCCGCTCCATCGGCATCAAGGACACCATTCTCTCTTGGTTCTCTGTTGTGAATTCTGCTCTTGGGCTCCCTCCGGTGGTTGTTGGTGTTAGTGCAGTTGTCTTGGGGTTGTAATCCGGGCAGGTGTTTCTGCTGATTGCAGCTCTATTAGGTATTTAGGTGTGCAGGATCCATGAGTCTGTGCCAGTTGTCCATTGTACTTGGAGGGATTGCATCTCTCTCTGGCTCCTCATGCCCTGCTGCCAATTCATCTAAGATAAGTGTCTGGTTTTTTGTCTCTGTGCACACATGCAGTGTGCTTTGCAATTCAGCACAATTTATTGTGTTTTTGTCCAGCTTAGACTTTGTTTGGATTTTTCAGTCATGCTGGATTCTCAGGAGATGCAGATATACTTTCTATGTCTTTAGTTAGATGTGGAATATTTGTATTATCTGCTGTGGATATTTTTAGGATTTTAATACTGACCGCTTAGAATTCTGTCCTATCCTTTTCTATTTAGCTAGAAGTGCCTCTTTTGCTAAATCCTGTTTTTCTGCCTGCGTGTGTCTTTCCTCTTATACTCACAGTCAATATTTGTGGGGGGCTGCCTATCCTTTGGGGTTCTGCTCTGAGGCAAGATAGAATTCCCATTTTCATCTATAGGGGTATTTAGTCCTCCGGCTGTGTCGAGATGTCTAGGACGTGTTAGGTACATCCCACGGCTACTTCTAGTTGCGGTGTTAGTTTAGGGTTTGCGGTCAGTACAGGTACCACCTACTCCTGAGAAAGTCTCTCATGCGGCTCCAAGGTCACCAGATCATAACAGCTCTCCTCCTATCTCTCTGACCGATCCTTCACTGTATGTTTTGCTGGTTCCTCCTCCTCTCCCCTTCCCCTTACTGTTGGGGGTCCTCAAGGATCAGTCCTAGGCCCCCTCCTCTTCTCTTTGCATACTGCCCCTATTGGACAAACAATCAGTAGATTTGGTTTCCAGTACCATCTCTATGCTGACGACGCCCAATTATACACCTCTTCTCCTGCTTTCACTCCGACCTTCTTAGAAAACACCAGTGATTGTCTTACCGCTGTCTCTAACATCATGTCCTCCCTCTATCTGCAACTGAACCTGTCAAAAACTGAACTCCTCGTGTTCTCTCCCTCTACTAACCTACCTGTGCCAGACATTGCCATCTCCGTGTGCGGTTCCACCATTACTCCCAAGCAACATGCCCGCTGCCTTGGGGTCATCCTTGATTCCGAGCTTTCATTCACCCCCCACATACGATGCCTCTACCTTGTGCCAGTCATTACACTGGCTACCCATCCACTCCAGAATCCAGTACAAGACTACTACCCTCATCCACAAAGCACTCCATGGCTCAGCACCACCCTACATCTCCTCTCTGGTCTCAGTCTACCACCCTACCTGTGCCCTCCGCTCCGCTAATGACCTCAGGTTAGCATCCTCAATAATCAGAACCTCCCATTCCCGTCTCCAAGACTTTACACGTGCTGCGCCGATTCTTTGGAATGCACTACCTAGGTTAATACGATTAATCCCCAATCCCAACAGTTTTAAGCGTGCCCTAAAACGCATTTGTTCAGACTGGCCTACCGCCTCAACACATTAACCTAACTAACCCTGGGTGGCCTAATAAAAAAAAAAAAAAACATAATCAGGTTCCTTGCATCATGTTCTCATACACTTTATGCAGTCAATAGCCTCTGTGTCTGTACTGCTACATACTTAGGCTGTTAACTGGTTCATGCAGCTTTACATGAACACCCGAGCCTTACACTATGGCTGGTCCAAATAACTAAAGCAATTGTTACCATCCACCTCTCGTGTCTCCCCTTTTCCTCATAGTTTGTAAGCTTGCGAGCAGGGCCCTCACTCCTACTGGTATCTGTTTTGAACTGTGATTTCTGTTATGCTGTAATGTCTATTGTCTGTACAAGTCCCCTCTAAGTTGTAAAGCGCTGCGGAATATGTTGGCGCTACATAAATAAAAAGTATTATTATTATATTATTATTTGTTTGCTAAATTAGAGAAACTTGTTTTTCTCTGTTCAGGAACGCTCTTTCTTGGGGTTTATCTTGTCAGCAGAAGGGTTTAAGATGGACCCTGGGAAGGTGCAGGCCATAATTGATTGGGTTCAACCTCTTTATCTTAAGGCTTTGCAGAGTTTTCTGGGATTTACCGACTATTATTGGAAATTTATCAAGGGGTTTTCGCAGATTGCTAAACCACTTACTGACCTGAGATGTAAGGGGGTGAATCTCAAGGTTTGGTCCCCGGGTGCTATCAGTGCTTTCAAAAGATTAAAAGAGTGTTTTATGTCTGCACCCATTCTGATCCAACCTGATTTCCAAGATCCGTTCATTGTGGAGGTGGATGCTTTGGAGATTGGAGTGGTGGCAGTCTTATTGCAGGGACCCAAAAATCTGACTAACCTGCGGTTCCCTTTTTTTCTAAAAAATTTTCACCAGTGGAGAGAAATTATGATGAGGCAATCGGGAGTTACTTGCTGTCAAATTGGCCTTTGAGGAATGGATGCATTTTTTGGAGGGGGCGGCTCATCCTGTTACTGTGATCACTGATCACAAGAATTTAGCTTACGTTGCATCAGCTAAACGTTTAACTCTTAGGTAGGCCAGATGGTACTTGTTTTTCTCTCAGTTTAATTTTTCTATTACATTCAGGCCAGGGTCTAAGAATGTGAACAGCGTCGGACTGGAGCACCTTGGGCCCAACAGAGAAAACCATTCTTGGGGCCCACTATTATTATTATTATTATTTATTTATAAAGCACCATGAATTCTATGATGCTGTACATGAGAAGTGGTTACATCAAAATACAAATATCACTTACAGTAAACAAACTAACAATGACAGACTGGTACAGAGAGAAGGGGACCCTGCCCTTGTGGGCTTACATTCTACAGGATTATGGGGAAGGAGACAGTAGGTCCAGGGCTGCAGTAGCTCCGATGGTGTTGAGGTGGCTTTGTGGTCATTACAGGTTGAAAGCTTCTTTGAAGAGGTGGGTTTCCAGGTTTCTTTTGAAGGATCCAAATGTGGTGGGATAACCAGACGTGTTGGGCACAGAATTCTAGAGGATGGGGGATATTCGGGAGAAGTCTTGGAGGTGATTGGGTGAGGAGCGAATAAGCATGGAAGAGAGAAGGAGGTCTTGGGAGGACTGGAGATTACGTGAGGGAAGATATTGAGAGATTAGTTTGGAAATATAAGGTTATGGATGGATTTGTAGGTCAGTGTTAGTAGTATAAACTGGATACCCTGGAAAATTGGGAGCTAGTGAAGGGATTTGCAAAGAGGGGAAGCAGGAGTGTAGCAAGGAGAGAGATTAATTAGTCGGGCAGCAGAGTTAAGGACAGACTGGAGGACTGTGAGAGTGTTAGAAGGTAGGCCACAGAGGAGGATGTTGCAGTAGTCGAGGCGGGAGATGATTAGTGTATGCACAAGAATTTTGGTAGAGTGAGGGTTCAGATAAGGACGGATTCTGGAAATATTTTTGAGCTGGAGGAGAAAGGAGGTGGCGAGAGCTTGGATGTGCGGTTTGAAGGACAGGGCAGAGTCAAGGGTTACTCCGAGGCAGCGGATTTTGGGGACAGGGGAAAGTGTGATTTCATTTATTTTGATAGATAGATAGATAGATAGATAGATAGATAGATAGATAGATCAGGTAGAGAAGATATGTGAGACTGAGGAAAGATTAGTTCAGATTTGTCCACATTGAGCTTGAGGAAGCGAGAGGAGAAGAAGGAGGATATGGCTGATAGACACTCTGGGATTCTGGAGAGCAGAGAGGTGACATCTGGACCAGAGTGGTAGATCTGAGTGTCATCAGCATATAGATGGTACTGGAAGTCATAAGACCTTATGAGTTGTCCCAGGCCAAGTGTATAGATTGAGAAGAGTTAGGGCCCTAGGACAAAGCCTTGAGGGACACCAACAGAGAGGGGGCGAGATGAAGAGGTAGTATGGGAGTAGGAAACACTAAATGTGCTGTTGGTAAGGTATGAGGAGATCCCAGATAGGGCAAGGTCTTTGACAGCAAAGGAAGAGAGGACCTACATTCATTCTCTGAATCCCTCCTCCCTCTCACAGATTTAAGTTCCTTACACAATGCGGATGACGCTGCCGCTTTATATAACACCACAATAGCTGTAGCTTTGGAATCTGCTGCCCCACTTACACATACTAAAGCTCACAAAATCAACAGATAGCCCTGGCACACCAGCCTGATCAAAGAACTGAGGCAAGCTTCCAGGGCTGCTGAGCGCAGATGGAAAATATCCCACTCCAACGAGCACTTCATCGCATTCAAACAGTCCCTCACTACTTTCAAGACCACACTCGCCACAGCTAAACAAACCTACTTCTCATCTCTCATATCCTCCCTGTCTCACAACCCTAACCAGTTATTCAACACCTTCAATTCTCTCCTCCGTCCCCCAGCACCTCCTCCCTCCCCACTTATCTCAGCTGAAGACTTTGCCTCATTTTTCAAGCAGAAGATTGATAACATCAGAGACAGTTTTGGACAACAACCCCCAGAGCCCTTCCTCCCGACTTCCCAGCCCTCCACCTCCAAAACCAACTTCTCCACCATTACAGAAGATCAACTCTCCACTCTACTCTCAAGATCGCATCTCACCACCTGTGCACTTGACCCGCTCCCATCCAACTTCATCCCAAATCTCACCACAGTCTTCATCCCAACCCTAACCCATCTCTTCAACCTGTCACTAACCACTGGTGTTTTTCCCTCAAGCTTTAAACATGGCTCCATCACACCTATCCTCATTGCCTCATTTTTCAAGCAGAAGATTGATAACATCAGAGACAGTTTTGGACAACAACCCCCAGAGCCCTTCCTCCCGACTTCCCAGCCCTCCACCTCCAAAACCAACTTCTCCACCATTACAGAAGATCAACTCTCCACTCTACTCTCAAGATCGCATCTCACCACCTGTGCACTTGACCCGCTCCCATCCCACTTCATCCCAAATCTCACCACAGTCTTCATCCCAACCCTAACCCATCTCTTCAACCTGTCACTAACCACTGGTGTTTTTCCCTCAAGCTTTAAACATGGCTCCATCACACCTATCCTCAAAAAGACTTCTCTTGACCCATCCTCTATCTAGCTTTCGCCCTATATCACTTCTCCCTTATGCCTCAAAACTACTGGAACAACACGTCTACCTTGAATTGTCCTCCCATCTCTCTTCTTGCTCCCTCTTTGACCGCTTACAATCTGGCTTCCGGTCACACCATTCCACTGAAACTGCCCTAACTAAGGTCACCAATGACCTCTTAACCGCCAAGAGCAAGCGACACTACTCTGTCATCCTCCTCCTCGACCTGTCGGCTGCCTTTGACACAGTGGACCATTCCCTATTAATACAGACCCTCTCATCCCTTGGCATCACAGACTTGGCCCTATCCTGGATCTCATCATACCTAACAGACCGGACATTCAGCGTCTCCCACTCACACACCACCTCCTCACCTCGCCCCCTATCTGTCGGAGTCCCACAAGGTTCAGTCCTAGGGCCCCTGCTCTTCTCCATTTACACCTTTGGCCTGGGACAGCTCATAGAATCTCATGGCTTTCAGTATCACCTCTATGCTGATGACACACAGATCTACATCTCTGGGCAAGATATCACCTCCCTACTAACCAGAATCCCTCAATGTCTGTCCACTATTTCATCCTTCTGCGCTAGATTTCTGAAACTTAACATGGACAAAACAGAATTCATCATTTTTCCCCCATCTCACGCGACCCCCCCAACGAACCTATCCATTACAGCAAATGGCTGCCCACTCTCCCCAGTCCCACAAGCTCGCTGCCTCGGGGTAATCCTTGACGCTGATCTCTCCTTCAAACCACATATCCAAGCCCTTTCCACTTCCTGCCGATTTCAACTCAAAATATTTCACGAATCCGTACATTCCTCAACAAAGAATCTGCAAAAACCCTAGTCCATGCCCTCATCATCTCTCGCCTTGACTACTGCAATCTCCTGCTCTGTGGCTTCCCCTCTAACACTCTCGCACCCCTCCAATCTATTCTAAACTCTGCTGCCCGACTAATCCACCTGTCCCCCCTCTATTCCCCGGCCTCTCCCCTCTGTCAATCCCTTCATTGACTCCCCATTGCCCAGAGACTCCAGTACAAAACCCTAACCATGACGTACAAAGCCATCCACAACCTGTCTCCTCCATACATCTGTGACCTCGTCTCCCGGTACTTACCTACACGCAACCTCCGATCCTCACAAGATCTCCTTCTCTTACTCCCCTCTTATCTTCTCTTCCCACAATCGTATACAAGATTTCTCTCGCGTATCACCCCTACTCTGGAACCCTCTACCACAACACATCAGACTCTCGCCTACCATCGAAACCTTCAAAAAGAGCCTGAAGACCCACCTCTTCCGACAAGCCTACAACCTGCAGTAACCAGCAATCGACCAAACCGCTGCATGACCAGTTCTACCCTCACCTACTGTATTTTCACCCATCCCTTGTAGATTGTGAGCCTTCGCGGGCAGGGTCCTCTCTCCTCCTGTACCAGTTATGACTTGTATTGTTTAAGATTATTGTACTTGTTTTTATTATGTATACCCCTCCTCACATGTAAAGCGCCTTGGAATAAATGGCGCTATAACAATAAATAATAATAATAATAATAATCTGTAGTAGGAGGAAGTGGTCAACTGTGTCGAAGGCAGAGGACAGTTCTAGAAGGAGGAGTATAGAGAATTGTTTGTTAGCTTTTGCTGTAAGTAAGTCGTTCGTAATTTTGGTCAGGGCAGACTCAGTGGAATGGTGAGGACGGAAGCCAGATAGTAGGTTGTCGAAGAGAGAGTTAGATACAAAGTGAGAGGAGAGTTCAGCATGGACTTGCTGCTCAAGGAGTTTGGAAGCAAATGGGAGAAAAAATATGTGGCGATAGCTGGACATAGCGCTTGGGTCAAGGGATGGCTTTTTAAGGATAGGTGTGATTGTGGCATGTTTGAAAGCAGAGGGGAAGGTACCAGAAGTTAGCGATAGGTTGAAGAGATGGGTTAGGGATCGGATTAGTGTGGTGGTGAGGTTGGGGATGAGGGGGGATGGGATGGGTCAAGCGCACAAGTGGTAAGGTGTGATTTGGAGAGAAGATGAGCAAGCTCCCCTTCAGTGATTTTGGAGAGGGAAGTTATGGGGTTAGGGCATTGGTCTGGTATACAAAGGGGTTGTGGTGGTTTGACAACAAAGACTTGCCTTGTTTGGTCTATCTTATTTTTGAAGTGCGTGGAAAAGTCCTCGGCAACGATTAGGGAACTCAGAGGGGGCAGTGGTGGGCGGAGGAGGGAGTTAAAAGTGTTGAACAACTGTTTGGGGTAGTGGGATAAAGAAGATACGAGGGATCTAAAATAGGCCTGTTTAGCAGAGGTGAGAGCTGATTTGAATGCGAGTGTTGATTGTTTGAGTGCAGTGAGATCATCTTGCGAATGTGTTTTCTTCCAACATTGTTCTGGATACCTGCCGAAGCTTTTTAGTGTTTTTGTGCCAGGGTTATCTATTGATTTGTCGCACTCTGCTATGCATGATAGGGGCGACTGTGTCAACAGCTGATGCGAGAGTGGCATTGTAGAAAGCAGTGGCAGTGTCTGTGTCGTGGAGTGAGGATATGGATGCTAGTGGTAGGATAGAGTCACAGAGTGTGTGGGTGTCTAGGTGTGCGAGGTTCCTGCGTGAGTGCGCATGTTGCTGGACATGGGTGACAGGTGAGAAGGACAGGAATGAGAAAGTGAGTAGATGGTGGTCAGATAGAGGGAGAGGGGAGGTTGTGAAGTAAAATAGGGAGCAGAGACGGGTGAAGACCAGGTCTAATGAATGTTTGTCTGTGTGGATGGCTGAGGAGGACCACTGAGTAAGTCCAAATGATGAAGTAAGGAACAGGAGCTGGAGGCTGCTGACTGGTGGGTGTCAATGGGGATGTTGAAGTCACGCATGATGATGGTGGGAATGTCAGCAGACAGAAAGTGAAGGAGCCAGGTGGAGAATTGGTTAATAAAGGCAGTGGTCAGGCCCGCAGGTTGGTATATGACGGCCATTTGGAGGTTGCATGGGGTGTAGATGCGGACAGAGTGGACTTCAATAGAGGGGAGGATAAGGGAGAGTAGAGGTGGGATTGAGTTAACGGTACAGTTGGAAGAAAGGAGAAGGCCCACTCCTTCACCATGTTTGTTGCCAGGGTGAGAAGTGTGGGTGAAGTGGAGGCCACCGTAACATAGTGCAGCAGGGGAGGCTGTGTCAGATGGTGTCAGCAATGTTTCAGTGATGCCCAGAAAGAAAAGAGTACGAGCGGTAAAGATTTTGTGAATCACGTAGAGTTTATTTCAGATGGAGCGGGCATTCCATAGTGATCCAGAGAGAGGGTGCAGGGCATGGATTTGAGGTGAGCAAGATTTTGGGTGTTTATATTGGGTTGGGAGCGATAGGAGGGGGTAGTAATGGGAGGTATGAGCTGTGGGGGTCCAGGATTGGGAGATATGTCACCAGCAGTGAGGAGGAGAGTGGGTGGCTTGTTTTGTGTTTTATTAGGAGAGATCTGAGGTTGATGAGCAGGTCAGCGGAGGAGGTCAGATGGGGAGGGAAGAGGGAAGGAGAGATTATTACTTGGTTAGAGGGTGCTGGGGTTTGGGGATAGCAAAGGAGAGTGAGGAGTAATGATGCCAAAACTGTTAGAGCATATGTCAACATGATGAGAGTAAGTGTGGTGGAAAGGGAAAGAAGTTTAGTAGATTTATTAACAGTGGTTAGTCGTACCTTCTGTTCACTTCTGGCTATTTCTATATAGCTACATAGAAATAAATACAAGACCACAAATTGTGCAGTAAAACGCGCTAATATCAAGGTATAATATAAGGTAGTATACGTCTTAATTATGTAGCAGGGGTTGGGGTAGCCCCCCTCATAGAATTCATAGAATATAAAGTAGCTCCTTCATATAGTATAATGCAGCACCCTCATAGAATATAATGCAGCCCTCATATAGTATAATGCAGCCTCCACATGGAATATAATGTAGCCCCCCTCATAGAATTTATTGTAGCCCCCCCATAGAAAATAATGGAGCCCCCTACAGAATATAACGTAGCCCCTCATAGGGTATATTGTAGCCCCCTCATAGAATATAATGTAGCCCCCTCATAGAATATAATGCAGGCCCTCATACAATATAATGTAGCCCCCCCAATGGGTATAATGTAACCCCCTCATATAGTATAATGCAGCCCCCACAGAATATAATGCAGCCCCCTAATAGGGTATAATGCAGCCTCCCTCATAGGGTATAATGCATTCCCCCTCATAGGGTATATTACAGCCTTTCCCCCACACACAGAATATGATGCAGCCTCCCCTCAGTGTATAATGCAGCTCCCCTCATAGGCTATAATGCAGCCTCCCCCCCACAGAATATAATAATGCAGCCTCCCATCATTGGGTATAATACAGCCTCCCCCCACACAGAATATAATGCAGCCTCCTCTCATAGGCTATTATGCAGCCCCCTCATAGGGTATCATGCAACCCTCCTCATAGGGTATAATGAAGCCCCCTCATATGGTATAATGCAGCCTCCCCCCACAGCATATAATGCAGCCTCCCCTCATAGGGTATAATGCAGCCCCAGTCATGGGGTATAATGTAGCCCCCTCATAGGGTATAATGGAGCCTCCTTCTTAGGGTATAGTGTATCCCCCTCATAGAGTATAATGCAGCCTCGAATCATAGGGTATAATGCAGCCTCCCTCATAGGGTATAATGCAGCCTCCCCCATACGGTATAATGCAGCCCCCCTCATAGGGTATAATGTAGCCCCATCAGGGGGTATAATGCAGCCTCCCTCCTAGGGTATAATGTAGCTCCCTCATAAGGTAAAATACAGCCTTCCCTCATAGGGTATAAAGCAGCCTCCCTCATAGGGTATAATGCAGCCTCCCTCATAGGGTATAATGCAGCCCCCCTCATAGGGTACAATGTAGCCCCCTCATAGGGTATAATGCTACCATCAGCAAACCAGGTAAAAGACTGCAAACTCTGTGTCCTCCACTTATTCGTTGGCATACATCATCTTTGCCACACACCTTGGGAGCCCTGGGGACCCCGCTACACCTGTAGGAAGCGTTACCATTTTGCTGCAACAACATCACCCCAGAGGACCCCTTTAAGCAGCGTCGGTCCCTATTGACCGAATACCACAGGTGGCGTCACGAACAATAGACATTACAAATCCCTTTAAAGACCTTTCCCTTTAATTGGGCGCCCAGGGCAAGGACCAAGTCGCAGCCACCGTGACATGCCCTTTAAGACCGGACCCGGTACCGAGTACCCCGATGCCCTGGCGGGGAGTTCCACTGTCACTGCCATCTTGGTGGTCCTATGAATGTAATCTCATAAGAGACCATGATTTATGCTATATACCGTAATATTAAAGTATTGCTGCATACATTACAATATATTTACTTACAAGGGGTTCAAGTCCCCTAGGGCAAACAAGACATACAGTAAAAAGTTTTTTAAAAAAGTTGTAAAAAATATAAAAAAAAACAAAAGTCTTAATGACACCACTTTTCCCACTGCAAAATTAAAAAAACAATAAATATATTAAGTATAGCCACAATTGTAAAAGTTAGATCTTTTAAAATATGAAACTATTTAACCCATAAAGGTAAACGCAGAATTGCTGTATAGTTCCTCTAAAAATGCAATAGAATTCAATGAAATCATTGTAAATATTCCCCCCAAAAAAGTTACAGGACTCAGAAAATGACAGAAATTGCGGCAGAAAGCAATTTATTTCTTTAATTTCTGAATTTTTTTATGCATCTAATAAAGTTGTTAAGGTTTTTGTAGAAGGAGAGAAAAAAGAAACAAAGATATGGACAATGGGTGGATCCTTAAAGGGACTCTGTCACCCCAAAAATCGTATTTGAGCTAAGCCCACCGGCATCAGGGGCTTATCTACAGCATTCTGTAATGCTGTAGATAAGCCCCCAATGTAACCTGAAAGATGAGAAATAAAGGTTAGATTATACTCACCCAGGGGCGGTGCTGATGCAGTTCGGTCCAATGGGCGTCGCGATCCGGGTCCAGTGCCTCCTATCTTCTTTCGATGATGTCCTCTTCTTGTCTTCTTGCAGCGGCTCCGGCGCAGGCGTACTTTGTCTGCCCTGTTGAGGGCAGAGCAAAGTACTGTAGTGCGCAGGTGTCGGGAAAGGTCAGAGAGCCCCGGCACCTGCGCACACTAAAGATGGCTGCCATTTCCTGTATCAGCACACCATGTGCTGATATCCAAGATGACGCCCACCCTGATGACCTCATGGATCACCCACAGTGACGCCCACCTTGATGACCTCATGGACCAACCCACCCTGATGACCTCATGGATCCACCCACAGACTTGCTCTATGCCCAATCCACTAACCAATGGAATACATACGAGCACTCCCATTTTAGAGCTGACCGAGCCCCCCTTACAGGGGTTATATAAACCTGTGTTCTGACTAAATAAAGCCCTTAGAGCTGAGCCATAGATTGATCAAGGAGAGTTTACATCTAACTGTGTGTCTGTCTGGTGTATTTCTTTAGTGCACACCTGATCAACATCCATTAGGCCAGGAGTAGGCAACTGGAGTGAACATTTTTTTAATTGTTCAACCTAACATATTTGGCGCCCAACGTGGAGCCAGCAGAGGAAGAGCCCTGAACCCTGAGGACCGGCGAGTGGAACAGCAAGATGCGCTGAATACCCCTAACCTGGAGACTGATCACCTCCTTATCAGAACACGGTAAGTCTGCTGATTTTTATAATCTGTAGTCTTTACCTGTGTCTGTCAGGGTATCCTGTGCAGATTGCCTAACCGTGTCCGATTTTCGTGGTATCTGTAAGACGGCAGAAGGGTCTCTCCGCTGCTCGTCATTTAATTGCAAGAACCGTCACATGTTTTAGTTGCCTACTGCCTGTTACGAGTTGTGAAGAGGGGAGATGACTGGTAGTTAAGAGAGCATGCAGATTTTTTTCAGCGTTTCAAAAAAAAAAAAAAAAAGCAGATATTTCAGTGTTTAAAAAAAAATAAAAAAAAATATTGTCTGTGGTACTGTACACGGTTGTCGCCTGTGATACGAATTTCAGTTCTGTATAGGAGAGACTAGGACCTGGAGTGAATTGACTCAGCCTAGTAGGGGCCCGTCAACTTGGAGTGAGATGACTCAGTTCGGCGCCTAATAAATTTAGTTTTGCTTTGTGACTTGGAGTGACTTGACTCAGCACAGGGCCTGGTAATTTAGGAGTAATTTGATTAAGTAGGGAATAATTGGTTTGTAAAGTACGGAACATGGAAGTCAGACAGGGACCACGTGACAAGAAGGAATAGGAAGCGTGAGCTGCAGACTCAGTTCTCTTTAGAATCTCAGGTTTGAGTCATCTCCCCCGTCTTATTGTTTGTTTGGAGTTTGTTATCTGGATAGAGATATATATCTATAGAAAGATGGAGAAATTAATGCAGTTCAGATGGCAAGTTAGACCCGTGTACATTAGTGGAAGTTGTGTGGAATGCCAGAAGGAGGAGGTTACAGCCCCTGGAGTGGAAGATTGTCTTGAAAAAAAAACCAAAGGTATCCTAGAAGATGATGGATTGTTGTCTACTGCTAGGGCATGGGAAAGAGTCTCTGAAAGTCTGTATAGAGAAAATTGGGTAGAAGAGGAAAGGAATAAAAAGGGTAGAGTTTTGAGATATGTGTATTACAAAAATATATCCTGTGAGCGGCCACCACCGTATAATGGTGGCCCAGAGCCATGTATTAACTCTGGCAGCAGCTATTTTGTGGATGGGCCATGTGCTAATTCTGATGGCAGCAGCCATTTTGTGGATGGCAAATGTAATTCTGGCGGCAGCCATTTTGTGGATGGCAAAAGTGTTAATTCTAATAGCAGCCATTTTGTGGATGGCAAATGTAATTCTGGCGGCAGCTATTTTGTGGATGGCAAAAGTGTTAAGTCTAATAGCAGCCATTTTGTGGATGGCAAATGTAATTCTGGCAGCAGCCATTTTGTGGATGGCAAAAGTGCTAGCTCTAGCAGCAGCCATTTTGTGGATGGGCCATGTGTTAATTCTGACGACGGCCATTTTGTGGATGGCAAATTTAATTCTGGCGGCGGCCATTTTGTGGATGGCAAATGTGCTGCTCCAGGTGGTGAACATCTCAGACTAAGGCTACACACCACATCACTAAATCCTTGTTACCCAGTAATGACCACTAACGGCCAATACTATATTCCTTCGGAAGTGAACAGGCTTTACCCATGTTTCCCATCTCAGTGGTTTCCAATGGGGCACCGACCCTTTCCCCTATCACTCCTGTCGTGAATCCAGCAATCCTCCCACCTGGATCGTCCCCGGCACCGACCCTTTCTACTGTCACTTCCACTGCCAATTTAGCCGCACACCCACATGAGATGCTCCATGCAACGGCCTCTCCTCCCAATACTTCCACTACAACAGCACTCTCACGCAGTCTACCTAACCCTATACCCAGTACCTCACAGGCTCTCTCACAGCCAAGCGCACACCTGTATGGGACGGTGGCAACTGTATCAAGGGGGGGCTCAATCTGGGAGGGGGTACCAATAGCACAGGAAGCACAAAGGGGAGGGAATGTTGGCAACCTATTTTTGATTATTTTCCTGAGGGACCCTTGTTAGTGGTGGGAAAGGGTGACATAACAACAATGGAAACGGATGCTACTGTTAATGCTACCAATTCTCGGTTAGAGCACAACGGAGGTGTAGCTAGAGCTATAGTGGAAGCAGGAGGGGCGACTATTCAAGCTGACAGTCGAATCATTGTTGAGTCACGTGGTCAGATAGCTGTTGGGGACATAGCGGCTACTAAAGCTGGCAATCTTCTGTGTAGAATGATCATACATGCTGTGACCCCTACTTTTGACCCTATTCATCCAGACGTTAGTACTCAACAACTTCGTGCAGCAATAACTCGCATTTTAGAGTATGCGAATATTAGTGAGCAGATTGAGGCCTTGACAATTCCCGCCATTGGTGTTGGCATTTTTGGTTTCCCTGTTCATGCACGTACAAGAGAAATCGTTGGAATTATAATAAACAAGTGTAGCCCCCTGTTATGACCTGGTGGTTACGGAGTGGTACTGAGATGACCTGGTGGGTAAAACCAATCATGGACAAGCTCAGAGGAGGTGGCAGCTCTACAGACAGTAATCACCTATATGACCTAGTGATTACAGAGCAGCACTGAAATGACCTAGTGGGTAAAACACATAATGTACTAGCTCTGAGGAGGTGGTAACTTTACTGACCGCAATCCCTACTCCTAACACCAACACTAGAAATAGCCGTGGAGCGTTCCTATCTCTGCCTAGACGCCTCTTCACAGCCTAAGAACTAGCTACCCCTGAAGATGGAAACGGAAAACTATCTCGCCTCAGAGAAACCCCCAAAGGAAAGATAGCCCCCCCACAAATATTGACGGTGAGTGAAGAGGGAAATGACAAACTCAGAAATGAAACTAGATTTTAGCAAAGGAGGCCACTACTATCTAAATAGACAGAGAAAGAAAAGGCTACTGTGCGGTCAGTATAAAAACTAAATGTCCACGCAGAGTTTACAAAAATAACCTCCACACCGACTCACGGTGTGGAGTGGCAAATCTGCAACCCCAGAGCTTCCAACTAGCCGGAATATTTCATGATGACAAGCTGGACAAAAGAGACATAACGTAAACTGAACAAAAGGTCATAGGCAGGGAAACACTCAAAAACTAGCAGAACTTATCTTAAGCTGAAATGGACTGGCCAACAGAGAACTTCCAGGAAAGAACTGAATCCACAGGAAGGAACATTGACAGCTGGCATCCACTACAGCCCAAAGCCCAGTTAAATAACCAGGCCAAGGAACCGATTAGTGAAAGCAGCTGCTAAGTTCCACTTGAAACCACCAGAGGGAGCCCAAGAGCAGAACTCACAAAAATACCATTTGCAACCACAGGATGGAGCCCAAGAACGGAACTCACAACAGTACCCCCCTCTTGAGGAGGGGTCACCGAACCCTCACCAGAGCCCCCAGGCCGATCGGGACGAGCCAAATGAAAAGAACGTACCAAATCGGCAGCATGAACACCGGAGGCAAAAACCCAAGAGTTATCCTCCTGGCCATAACCCTTCCACTTGACCAGATACTGAAGTTTCCGCCTTGAAAGACAAGAATCCAAAATCTTCTACACCACATACTCCAGCTCCCCCCCAACCAACACCGGAGCAGGAGGGTCAACGGAGGGAACCACGGGCACCACATATCTCCGCAACAAAGATCTATGGAACACATTATGAATGGAAAACGAAGCTGGAAGTGCCAAACGAAAAGACACCGGATTGATATTTTCTGAAATCCTATAAGGACCAATAAAACGAGGTTTGAACTTAGGGGAAGAGACCTTCATAGGAACATGACGAGAAGACAACCAGACCAAATCCCCAACCCGAAGCCGGGGACCAACGCACCGACGGCGGTTAGCAAAACGTTGAGCCTTTTCATGAGACAATGTCAAATTGTCCACCACATGAGTCCAAATCTGCTGCAACCTGTCCACCACAGAATCTACCCCAGGACAGTCCGAAGGCTCAACCTGCCCTGAAGAAAAGCGAGGATGAAAACCAAAATTACAAAAAAAAGGCGAAACCAAGGTAGCAGAACTAGCCCGATTATTAAGGGCAAACTCGGCCAACGGCAAAAAGGTAACCCAATCATCCTGATCAGCCGACACAACGCATTTCAAATAGGTTTCCAAGGTCTGATTGGTTCGCTCCGTCTGTCCATTTGTCTGAGGGTGAAACGCCGAAGAAAAAGACAAATTAATGCCCATTCTACCACAAAAGGACCGCCAAAACCTGGAAACAAACTGGGTACCTCTGTCAGACACAATATTCTCCGGAATACCATGCAAACGAACCACATGCTGGAAAAACAAAGGAACCAAATCAGAGGAGGAAGGCAACTTAGGCAAAGGTACCAAATGGACCATTTTAGAAAACCGGTCACAAACCACCCAGATGACAGACATCTTCTGAGAAACAGGAAGATCAGAAATAAAATCCATGGAAATATGCGTCCAGGGCCTCTCAGGGATAGGCAAAGGCAAAAGCAACCCACTAGCACAAGAACAGCAGGGCTTAGCCCGGGCACAGATCCCACAGGACTGCACAAAGGAACGTACATCCCGTGACAAAGAAGGCCACCAAAAGGACCTGGCAACCAAATCTCTGGTACCAAAGATCCCAGGATGACCAGCCAACACTGAACAATGAATCTCAGAAATCGCCTTACTAGTCCATCTATCAGGAACAAACAATTTCCCCACAGGACAGCGGTCGGGTCTATCAGCCTGAAACTCTCGAAGCACCCGCCGTAAATCAGGGGAGATAGCAGAAAGAATCACCCCCTCCTTGAGAATACCAGCCGGCTCACGGACTCCAGGAGAATCAGGCAAAAAACTCCTAGACAGGGCATCAGCCTTCACATTCTTAGATCCCGGAAGATACGAGACCACAAAATCAAAACGGGAGAAAAACAAAGACCACCGAGCCTGTCTAGGATTCAACCGCTTGGCCGATTCAAGGTAAATCAGATTCTTATGATCGGTCAAGACCACAACACGATGCTTGGCTCCCTCAAGCCAATGTTGCCACTCCTCGAATGCCCATTTCATAGCCAACAACTCCCGATTGCCGACATCATAATTACGCTCAGCAGGCGAAAACTTTCTGGAGAAGAAAGCACACGGTTTCAACACAGAGCCATCAGAACTTCTCTGAGACAGAACAGCTCCTGCCCCAATTTCAGAAGCGTCAACCTCAACCTGAAAAGGGAGAGAGACATCTGGCTGACGCAACACAGGGGCAGAAGTAAAACGACGCTTAAGCTCCTGAAAGGCCTCCACAGCCGCAGAGGACCAATTCACCACATCTGCACCTTTCTTGGTCAAATCGGTCAGAGGTTTAACCACAGTAGAAAAATTAGCAATGAAGCGGCGATAAAAATTAGCAAAGCCTAAAAACTTCTGAAGGCTCTTCACAGATGTGGGCTGCGTCCAATCATAAATAGCCTGGACCTTAACAGGGTCCATTTCAATAGCCGAGGGAGAAAAAATGAACCCCAGAAAAGAAACCTTCTGAACTACAAAAAGGCACTTAGACCCCTTCACAAACAGTGTATTAGCACGAAGAATCTGAAATACCATCCTGACCTGCTTCACATGAGACTCCCAATCCTCGGAAAAAAACAAAATATCGTCCAAATATACAATCATAAATTTATCCAGATACTCCCGAAAAATATCATGCATAAAGGACTGAAACACAGATGGAGCATTAGAGAGCCCGAAAGGCATCACAAGATATTCAAAATGGCCTTCGGGCGTATTAAATGCTGTTTTCCATTCATCTTCCTGTTTGATGCGGACCAGATTATATGCCCCTCGAAGGTCAAACTTGGTAAACCAGCTAGCCCCTTTAATCCGAGCAAACAAATCAGAGAGCAAAGGCAAAGGGTACTGGAATTTGACCGTGATCTTATTGAGAAGGCGATAATCTATACAGGGCCTCAAGGAGCCATCCTTCTTGGCAACAAAAAAGAATCCCGCTCCCAACTGTGACGAAGACGGGTGAATATGCCCCTTCTCCAAGGACTCCTTTACATAAGTCCGCATAGCGGCATGCTCTGGCACAGACAGATTGAAAAGTCGACCCTTAGGGAACTTACAGCCAGAAATCAAATTAATAGCGCAATCACAGTCCCTATGAGGAGGCAGAGGACTGGATTTAGGCTCCTCAAATATATCCTGGAAATCCGACAAAAACTCCGGAACTTCAGAAGAAGGGGACGAGGAAATTGACATCAGAGGAATGTCACTATGTATCCCCTGACAACCCCAACTAGTCACAGACATAGATTTCCAGTCCAGTACTGGATTATGTACCTGTAACCATGGAAACCCCAGCACAACCACATCATGCAAATTATGCAACACCAAAAAACGAATATTTTCCTGATGTGCTGGAGCCATGTTCATGGCTAACTGTGTCCCGTACTGAGGTTTATTCTTGGCCAATGGCGTAGCATCAATCCCCCTCAAGGGAATAGGACTCTGCAAAGGCTCCAAGGAAAAACCACAGCGCTTGGCAAATTCTAGGTCCATTAAGTTCAGTGCAGCACCAGAATCCACAAATGCCATTACAGAAAAGGACGACAATGAGCAAATCAGGGTAATAGACAAGAGAAATTTAGGCTGTACAGTACTGATGGTAACCGAACTAGCAACCCTCATAGTTCGCTTCGGGCAATCAGAGATAGCATGAGTAGCGTCACCACAGTAAAAACACAGCCCATTCTGACGTCTGAACTCCTGCCGTTCTGCTCTTGTCAAAACTCTATCACATTGCATAGGCTCAGAACTCTGTCCAGAGGACACCGCCATATGGTGCACAACCTTACGTTCACGTAGGCGCCGATCAATCTGAATGGCCAGAGACATTGATTCGTTCAAACCAGCAGGCGAGGGAAACCCCACCATAACATCTTTAAGAGCTTCAGAAAGACCCTTTCTGAAAATAGCCGCCAGGGCATCCTCATTCCATTTTGTAAGCACAGACCACTTTCTAAATTTCTGACAATATATATCTGCCGCTTCCTGACCCTGACACAGAGCCAGCAAAAATTTTTCTGCCTGATCCACAGAATTGGGTTCGTCATAAAGCAATCCAAGTGCTTGAAAAAATGAATCTACATTGAGCAATGCAGGATTCCCTGGCTCAAGGGAGAATGCCCAATCCTGCGGGTCACCACGCAGCAGAGAAATAACAATCTTCACCTGCTGAATGGGGTCACCAGAGGAACGGGGTCTCAGAGCAAAAAACAATCTGCAATTATTTTTAAAATTCAAAAACCTAGATCTATCCCCAGAAAACAAATCAGGAATAGGAATTCTAGGCTCAGAAACAGGAGTTTGAACAACATAATCTTGGATACTCTGTACCCTTGCAGCGAGATGATCAACACGCGCAGACAGACCCTGAACCTCCATATCAGTACCAAGCTCCTGCACCATCCAAAAATCAAGAGGAAAAAAAAGACGAAACAAGCAACAAGAAAAAAAAAACTATGACTCAGAACTTTCTCTTCCCTCTTTTGAGATGCATTTAACACTTTGTGGGCCAGCTGTACTGTTATGACCTGGTGGTTACGGAGTGGTACTGAGATGACCTGGTGGGTAAAACCAATCATGGACAAGCTCAGAGGAGGTGGCAGCTCTACAGACAGTAATCACCTATATGACCTAGTGATTACGGAGCAGCACTGAAATGACCTAGTGGGTAAAACAAATAATGTACTAGCTCTGAAGAGGTGGTAACTTTACTGACCGCAATCCCTACTCCTAACACCAACACTAGAAATAGCCGTGGAGCGTTCCTATCTCTGCCTAGACGCCTCTTCACAGCCTAAGAACTAGCTACCCCTGAAGATGGAAACGGAAAACTATCTCGCCTCAGAGAAACCCCCAAAGGAAAGATAGCCCCCCACAAATATTGACGGTGAGTGAAGAGGGAAATGACAAACTCAGAAATGAAACTAGATTTTAGCAAAGGAGGCCACTACTATCTAAATAGACAGAGAAAGAAAAGGCTACTGTGCGGTCAGTATAAAAACTAAATGTCCACGCAGAGTTTACAAAAATAACCTCCACACCGACTCACGGTGTGGAGGGGCAAATCTGCAACCCCAGAGCTTCCAACTAGCCGGAATATTTCATGATGACAAGCTGCACAAAAGAGACATAACGTAAACTGAACAAAAGGTCATAGGCAGGGAAACACTCAAAAACTAGCAGAACTTATCTTAAGCTGAAATGGACTGGCCAACAGAGAACTTCCAGGAAAGGACTGAATCCACAGGAAGGAACATTGACAGCTGGCATCCACTACAGACCAAAGCCCAGTTAAATAACCAGGCCAAGGAACCGATTAGTGAAAGCAGCTGCTAAGTTCCACTTGAAACCACCAGAGGGAGCCCAAGAGCAGAACTCACAAAAATACCATTTGCAACCACAGGATGGAGCCCAAGAACGGAACTCACAACAGCCCCCCAAGCATTTTCTGACTCTCCAAAATCAGGTTATTTAGTAATGAGGACAGGACTGTTAAAGCTTTTAAGACTACCTGCGTCACCTGGACCCCACAACATGATATTGGAGCTGCCCAAGTAGAGCCCCTCATTCCAGGACTGTTACCTCCTCCTGCTCCTCATACAAAAGTGATTACATCTGTACTCCCGGTGCCATCTCTACTCCCGCCTCAGGTGCCACCACCAACAGTGCCAATGCTCATGTCTGAGGAGCCCACCCTCTATGTCAAGTTTACACCCCAGCAAGCTGCTACTCCGTTGAACCAAGTTCCAGATCCAGAAAAACAGCCGATGCCTTTCTACAGAAGCATGCTTCAAATCCAAAGTAATTACCCAGCCACGTGGCAAGATCTCATTTCCCTGGCAAATCTTAAAGCAGACGATGCATATTGGCCTGTTATGGAAATCGTGTTCAATGATGCCTCACTTGCCAGTGACAAGACATGGGACTCTGGTGTTGAGTTCTGCCAACAACCTAAGACATGGGCCTCGGATGAGTTGGCTGACCTATCACTTACTGTCGCCAATGGATTCCAGATGCCTCCAAGCTGATGCAGCCATTGTACGATGACCTCAAGACGTCAGCGTTTCCACTATGTCCCTAATCCGTGGAAGCTTTCTACGCTCTTAAACAGGCCATACAGTCTGCACCAGCTCTTGGAATCCCAAATTCTGATATCATCTTAAGACATCCGGTTCTTTTAATGGCTCCACTCCACATAAAAGCTATTCTAGGCCAGACTCAACCTAAACACCTGTCGCTACAGCGTCATATAAGACTGAGGAAGGTTCCATACGGGATATGCCATGGTTACACATGACCAGGTCATCTCAGCTGGATCACTACCACCGCACATGTCTGCACAAGAATAGGAACTTAAAGCTTTGACGTTGGCTTGTCAGGAAGCGACGGAGAAGGTGGTCAACATCTACACGGATTCAAGATATGCTTTTGTAGTGGCTCATGACTTCGGCAGTATCTGGGCAGCCAGAGGATACCTAACGTCCAGTGGAACTCCTGTAAAACATGCTGCTACCATACAAGAACTTGTGGCCACTCTAGATCTACCTTTGGAGGTTGCACTGATCAAGATCAAAGCTCACGGAAAATTGGATTCTCCAGAAGCAAGGGGGAACTTCTTTGCTGACAAAACAGCAAAAACCTATGCTGCGGTTCCATTTGGGAAAGAGAAAGCAGCGGTGTACATGTCACAAGACACAGAGGAAGGGCCTAAAGGCTCTCTTATGAGGATTATCCATCTACATCAAGACCAGGGCCGGCGTTAGGGGCAGGCAGACCAGGCAGCTGCCTGGGGCCCCCGCTCCCCCAGGGGCCCCAGCTAGCGGCAAGTCACGCAGCCGCTATGGGGCCCTTCTTAGGCAGGGGGGCCCGCCTGCCGCCAGCGCCGACTCCCCCGCCGCATTGAACTATACCGGCGTCTGCTGGTACAGTTCAAAGCAATTATGGAGGAGAGAGCGTCACCTGACGCTCCCTCTCCCATCATTCACCGCTCTGCCTCTGACACAGCGGGTACGCGTCATTGCGTACTCACTGTGTGACAGGCAGTGCGGCAGCAGCCGCCGACACAGGAGCAGGGAGCAGCGCGGGCTCGGGGAGAGGTAAGGAGCTTGTGTTTTTTTTTGTTTTTTTTTACTGGACTGTGCGGCCATTCTCGGGAGGAGAGAGGCGGGGAGGGATGGGGGGATGTGAGCTGTGCTGTATACTACTGTGTGCTCTGCTGTATACTACTGTGGGCTCTGCTGTATACTACTGTGGGCTCTGCTGTATACTACTGTGGGCTCTGCTGTATACTACTGTGTGCTCTGCTGGATACTACTGTGGGCTCTGCTGTATACTACTGTGGGCTCTGCTGTATACTACTGTGGGCTGTGCTGTATACTACTGTGGGCAGTGCTGTATACTAATGTGGGCTCTGCTTTATACTACTGTGGTCTCTGCTGTATACTACTGTGGGTTCTGCTGTATACTACTGTGGGCTCTGCTGTATACTACTGTGGGCTGCTGTATACTACTGTGAGCAGTGCTGTATACTACTGTGGGCAGTGCTGTATACTACTGTGGGCTCTGCTGTATACTACTGTGGGCAGCACTGTATACTACTGTGGGCTCTGCTGTATACTACTGTGGGCTCTGCTGTATACTACTGTGGGCAGTGCTGTATACTACTGTGGGCAGTGCTGTATACTACTGTGGGCTCTGCTGTATACTACTGTGGGCTCTGCTGTATACTACTGTGGGCTGTGCTGTATACTACTGTGGGCAGTGCTGTATACTACTGTGGTCTCTGCTGAATACTACTGTGGGCTGTGCTGTATACTACTGTGGGCAGTGCTGTATACTACTGTGGGCAGTGCTGTATACTATTGAGGGCTGTGCTATATACTACTGTGTGGGCTGTGCTATATACTACGTGGCTGTGCGATATACTACTATGTGGGCTGTGCTATATACTATGGGGGTATATTATATTTTATGGGGGAGGCTGTGTTATATACTATGTGGCTGTGTTATATATTTGGGGGTACATTATACATTATATTCTATGGAGGGGGCTGCATTATATTCTGTGTGGGGCTTTATTAGATTTTATGAGGGATGATTGCATCATACCCTTTGATGGGGCTACATTATATTCTATGGGGAGGTGGGCTGTATTATATCCTGTTCGGGGCTACATTATATTCTATGGGGGGGCTGTATTATATTTATATTCTATGAGGGGTGATTGCATCATACTCTATGAGGGGGCTACATTATACTATATGGGGGGCTGCATTATATTCTATGGGGAGGTTACATTATACTCTGTGGGGGGTTACATTATACTCTGGGGTGGCTGCATTATACTCTGTGGGGTGGTGGCTGCATTATACTATATGTGGGCTGAATTATACTGTATAGAGGACTATGGGGAATACATTATACTATATGAAGAACTATGGGATGCATTATACTATGGGAAGTGAATTGTACTACATGGATGACTATGGCGGTGCATTATACTATATGGAGCACTGTGAGGAATGTATTATGCTATATGGAGGACTGAGGAGTATATTTTAATATATGGAGGACTATGAGGAGTGTATTATACTATATGGAGGACTATGGGAAGTGTATAATACTATATGGAGGACTATAAGGAGTGTATTATACTATATGGAGGACTATGGGGCACATTATATTATATGGAGGACTATGGGGTGTATTATACTAAACAAGCAAAATGCTGCATATTCATTGGGTGATTGGATTGTTTATGCCGGAATAAAAATCCTTGTTCTCAGCAGCACATCGCCGGTATAAACTGTAGATGTGCTGCTGATAGCATGATACTGTATGGTGATCTGTTAGTGATCTATTAGTGATCGTTCTGTCCCCTTCATTCTTTCTCAGATGGTGGAAAGAGGCCGGGAAACAAGCGTCCAACGACTTCAGTATTGTCGATCACACTCGTTTAGCGGCCTGAGATCAGCACATGTAAATACAGCAGAAATGCTTCTGTATGATGTGCAATATGTTAGCATTTGGGGCCCCATTTTAAACTTTGCCTAGGGCCCCACTTTGCCTAAAACCGGCCCTGATCAAGATAAGACATCAGATGATGAAAAGAAGTCATGGCAAGAAGGAGAAGCTAAACATGATGAAGATGGAGTCTGGAGGGTGAACAAAAATCTCTGTCTACCACGTAATCTGTACTCCTCGGTGACAGAATGGCCACACATTATCACCCAGAGGCAAGAATCAGATGAATGACCTGATTTGGAAGACTTTCATGGCACCTGGGATCTCTACTGTCACCCAAAAATATTGCAATTCCTGCCTTGTGTGTGCAACATGCAATCCAGCACCACCCCAGAAAGTTAAAGGGCACCTGTCACCTCGTTTTTTCAGTATGAGATAAAAATACTGTTAAATAGGGCCTGAGCTGTGCATTACAACAGTGTATTTTGTGGACCCCGATTCCCCACCTATGCTGCCAAAATACGTTACCAAAGTAGCCGTTTTCGCTTGTCAATCAGGCTGGTCTGGACAAAAGGACGTGGTGTCTTCCCCCAGATCTTGCTTAGTTTTCCGTTGGTGGCGTAGTGGTTTGCGCATGCCCAAGGTCCCGAATCCACTGCACAGGGGAGTTAAAAGAGGGCGATGTGCACTATTTCATTGGTGATCGGTGGGGGCGGCCATCTTCCTTTGGCCGCGCGTGCGCAGAAGCGGCGCTCTGCTTGCCGCGGCTTCAGGAAAATGGCCACGGGATGCCGCACATGCGCAGATGGAGATCGCGGCGGCCATTTTCCTGAAGCAGAGTTCGCATCTCTGCTTCAGGAAAATGGCCGCCGCGATTGCCCCAGTGTGTCCAGCAATCTGCCCCAGGGTCTCCAGCATTGCCCCAGTGTGTCCAGCACATAAGTCAGACATAAAGAAAAAAAAAAAGTAAAATCCTCACCTCTCCCGTTCCCAGCGCAGGTCCAGTGCACTCAGCGTCTCTCCGGCTCTGCAACGCTCAGGACAGAGAGGCTGAGTGCGCAGTGATGACGTCATCGCACCCTCTGCCCTGAGAAGTCGCAGAGTAAGGCTACTTTCACACACAGCATATTTGCTGCGTATTTTTACGCGCGCGTATTTTGCTGCTGCTTTACCTGCGTTTTTTTACGCAGGCAAAAAACGCAGCTGCTTTCACACACTGCGTTTTTTGCTGCTTTTTTGCAGCTGCGTTTTTTTCAGCATTGTGTACTGAAAATAAAGTTTGTTTGAAAAAAAAAAAAAGGGCAAAAAAAAAAGAGTCATTGAGGTCATTTCCTGTCTTTATGACTCAGAATACAATACACACTGGAGGGACAGGTATAGTGTTAGGATAGGGGGGTAGATTTGCCTGACAGGTTCCCTAAGTGCCACGTATTTCAGTGCCACATATTTCAGTGCCACGTATTTCAGTGCCACGTATTTAAGTGCCACGTATCACGTATTTCAGTGCCACGTGCCACGTATTTCAGTGCCACGTGCCACGTATCAAAGTGCCACGTGCCACGTATCAAAGTGCCACGTGCCACATATTTCAGTGCCACGTGCCACGTATCAAAGTGCCACGTGCCACGTATCAAAGTGCCACGTGCCACATATCAAAGTGCCACGTGTCACGTATCAAAGTGCCACGTGCCACGTATCAAAGTGCCACGTGCCACATATTTCAGTGCCACGTGCCACGTATCAAAGTGCCACGTGCCACGTATCAAAGTGCCACGTATTTCAGTGCCACGTATCAAAGTGCCACGTGCCACATATTTCAGTGCCACGTGCCACGTATTTAAGTGACACGTGCCACGTATCAAAGTGCCACGTATCACGTATTTCAGTGTCACGTATTTAAGTGACATGTATCACGTATAAGTGCCACGTGTCACGCATTTAATTGCCACATATTTAAGTGCCACGTATCAAGATTTTCCATGGAGAACAGACACATCCAGAGATATGTCTGCTCTCCACGGCTGCAGCAACACACTGACAGGAGCCATAGTTCCTGTCAGTGTGTCACTGCGCATGCGCGAGCGAGTTTACCGGCGGTCATTGACCCCGGCACTCTCGCTTAACGGCAGTGCTGCGTGGGAAAGTTCAACGCAGCTGTACTGCCGTTAACCGAGACGCCGGAGTCATTGAACTCCGGAACAGTACGCGATACACTGCTAGGAGCTTCGCTCCTGGCAGTGTATCGCCGGAGAGCAGCCGATCGGCGTGGGACACTCGTTTTATGGATTCTGCGGACAGGGAGTATGAATTTGGTTTATTATTTTTGGATTTTTTCCTGGAGGATCGAGGGCTTCGCCTACAAGTGTGCTGTTGGTGAGTATATACTCTATGTTATGTGTTGTATGTACTGTGTGTCATGTATGTGTATTGTGTGTAGGTGTTTTGTGTAACTTTACAATTGTGCTAAGTCGCCGGACACAGGGACAACTCTCCCATCCTAATACCGGATGGGAGTAGTAGTCCCATACGGCGACTTAGCACAATGGTGGCACTAGCGTCGCATGGGGACACACACACACACACACATACACATACACACACACACAGACACACACACACACAGACACACACACACACACACATACTAAATCGATCAGCAGCCCCACGTTTATGCTCATTCTGTTGGACTCCATGCTGCTTCTCTGGGGGGCGGGGGCTTCCCTCTTCCTGTCCGACGTCACGTCCGGTCCTGGGTGTCAACCCCTCCGTACAAAGACGCCGACACCCAGGACAAAGGCGCTGTGTGTGGACGGTAAGATGGGGCCCTATGGGGATATGCAGACACGCCGCTGCGTAAAGAATTGACATGTCAATTCTTTTTACGCCGGCGTGTTTGCAGACAAAAGCGCCGCGTTTTTTTGCGGTGTGTCTGAACGGCAAAGTGAATTTCTCATTCACTTTGCCGGCAGACGAAAATGACATTGCGCATTTTTGAAAAGCGCCCGCAAAATAGCGCTCAAAAATGCGCTATGTCTGAAAGTAGCCTAAGAGGGCGCTGAAGACGCTGCAGCTGCCACAGGAGCCAGGAGAGGTGAATATTAGAAGAGGGGCCCAATGCCAGCGCAATGCGCAGGGGGGACCCTGGTCGTGGCGGCGGTCGGCGCCGCCCGAAGATTTAAAGGGCCCGCGTCTTTTTTTTTTCTTCTCCTCCTCTCTGGGTCGGGGCCAGTCCGACGCTGAGGACTCCCATTTTAGAGCTAACCGAGCCCCCCTTACAGGGGTTATATAAACCTGTGTTCTGACTAAATAAAGCCCTTGGAGCTGAGCCATAGATTTACAGGCAGAGGGCAGAGACCGGGGTTCTGTGGCAGCTGAGCAAGGAAAGAGACACGTAGGACATGATTACACCACACAGGTATAGAGAAAGTAAAGTTTACTAAAGTAAAGTCACACAGTACATAAACCAAACAAGACTATTCCAGGCTCCCAATTCCACACCTCCAAGAAGGGTACTACCCAGTGGACCCCAAGGCACCATTGGATTACCGAGGCACACATAGGCGGGACATCAGGACACAGGCATGACATCAGGGTACACTAGGTCATCAGGACGCAGGCAAGACTTCAGGACACATGAGGACATCAGGACGCAGGCAGGACATCAGGGTACAAACAGGACATCAGGACATCTGGACCCATTGTCACCGGCAGACATCAGACAGGAGTCGTTCGGTTCTGGACATCCGACACGACCTACAGGCACCACCACAGTCATCAGGCTCCAATCTCCAGACAGCAATCATCAGGTTCCAGACTGCGGTCGTCAGGCTCCGGGCATCGGACCTAGGAAGGAACTCAAGCAGGATGGTGCTAGATCCGCAGGATTACTGGGCCTGCCAGGAGCTAGCACAGCATGTAATCCAGAGCACAGAGTAGATACTCAGCAGAAACACCGCTTGCAAGAGACTCAAAGTCACTGGGTGTGAGGCTCCAGATGTAGAGGGTTTCCAGGAACATAATTCCAGCAGACAGTTCAGACAGGTTCAGGTACAGGACAGGTACAGGATCAAGGATTCGGGCCTGGATATACCGCCTCCAGGACAGGCACCAGAATAGGACAAAACAGGAATCAAGGCAGGGACTTTGGTACCAAAACATAGACAGGAGAGGTGCAGGAACACAAACACACATAGCAAAGTTCAGGAGCTTTGTGAGTGGCTCAGGACCCACCCATAGGGCAGGGGAACTTTATATAGGAGCTGCCCCTCAGCAATTGGCTGGGGACAGCATTTCAAGTACACACCCTAACCCTGATAAAAGCAGGGGAGGTGTGGCCGCGCATGCCCTTGGCACACACAGAAACCATTACAGCACAATCAGTGCAGGAACTGAGGCTCAGGGCACCAGACTGTGACTGCAAGCACTGACACACGTGGAAAGTCATGCACCGGCTGCAAATGACCTCACAACCCATGGACAGCTTCCACAGCGGCAACCAAAGACCGCACATGTGGATGATCATGCAGCAGAGCAAAGACCTAACTACCCATGTACGGCTACGCAGCAGAGCAGGGAACTGAGAAGGCTCCATACAGGTAACAGCCAACAGTATCCCAGCTCAAATTAGGGGAAAAGGAGCAAAGGATTAAAGCAAAAATATGCATTGTCACCCCGAAAACCAGATACAGACAGAACGGAGTGACAATAACCAGCCAGTGACATCACAGCAATAACCAGCCAGTGACATCACAGTAATAACCAGCCAGTGTCATCACAGTAATAACCAGCCAGTGATATCACAGTAATAACCAGCCAGTGACATCACAGCAATAACCAGCCAGTGACATCACAGTAATAACCTGCCAGTGACATCACAGTAATAACCAGCCAGTGTCATCACAGTAATAACCAGTGTCATCACAGTAATAACCTGCCAGTGACATCACAGCAATAACCAGCCAGTGACATCACAGCAATAACCAGCCAGTGATAACACAGTAATAACCAGCCAGTGTCATCACAGTAATAACCAGCCAGTGATATCACAGTAATAACCAGCCAATCACATCACAGCAATAACCAGGCAGTGACATCACAGCAATAACCAGCCAGTGACATCACAGTAATAACCTGCCAGTGACATCACAGTAATAACAAGCCAGTGTCATCTATATATATAATTGTCTAAGGGTTTAATTGTCTGTCTGTCCTGGAAATCCCGCGTCTCTGATTGGTCGAGGCCGCCAGGCCTCGACCAATCAGCGACGGGCACAGTCTCTGATTGGTCGAGGCCAGCCGGCCTCGACCAATCAGCGACGGGCATTGTCCTCCACTGCTGTCAAGTGCCGCCATTGTGTTGTCTAAGGGTCTAATTGTCTGTCTGTCTCGGAAATCCCGCCTTGCTGATTGGTCGAGGCCAGCTGGGCTGGGCAATATACTATGTCACTGGGCAATATACTATGTGGCTCTGTGCTGTATACTACGTCACTGGCCAATATACAATGTAACTGGGCAATATACTATGTCACTGGGCAATATACAATGTACCTCGGCAATATACTACGTGGCTGGGCAATAAGCTATGTGGCTGGGCAATATGCTACGTGGCTGGGCAATATACTATGTGGCTGGGCAATATACTACGCGGACATACATATTCTAGAATATCCGATGCGGTAGAATCGGGCCACCATCTAGTCACAGTAATAACCAGCCAGTGTCATCACAGTAATAACCAGTGTCATCACAGCCATAATCAGCCAGTGACATCACAGCCATAACCAGCCAGTGACATCACAGCAATAACCTGCCAGTGATATCACAGTAATAACCTGCCAGTGACATCACAACAACAACCAGTCAGTGACATCACAGCAATAACCTGCCAGTGACATCACAGTAATAACCAGCCAGTAACATCACAGTAACTCAAGTATCTGCAGTGAGTGACATCACAGCAGCTCAAATAACTTTGTCATCCTCTGGCACCAATGCAATTAATATGTTTTTTTATCATAGTCCATATCAGAATATTTGCAGTGTGCCACTTTAAGGTTCCATACTCTGATGCAGTCTCGTATTCCTGGTTTCCTTTCCTCTGAGGGAGTTATCAGTGTTATTATTATATGGGGCTTGTGCCAGGGAGTCACAGTTGGTGGCAGAGTTTTTGGTGGTATATCCCTCCTCTGATTCACCCATTGGCTCTGCGGAGTGTTAAACTCTTGGCTGTTTCCCATTCCTAAGACGCTGCCAAGGAGAGATAAGAATTGTGTGCGCACTCCGATATGTTCCCTGTAACACATCCGCTCCTGGCAATGTACCCTATCAGTAGCGGGCACACATGTCACCAGGCTGAGAGTCAGAGACAGGAGGACACCGCCAGAGCTGAAGATAATGACGACATTTACTGGTGCCCATGAAGGAGAAGATGTACATGTTCTCAGGGAGTGACAATAAATACACTCCACGCAAATCTGCTCAATACACTGCAGCCTATAAGAGTTACACATTATGGCAATGCCAAAAATTCATTGTCCAATAGCCTTAAAGGCTGTATATACAATGGCTTTTTGTTATCGCTCCAATGCATCTAAAATAAAAATGAAGTACTTCTGCAATATTAGCTAGAAATCTTCTGCCGTTTCTTGCATACAGTTCCTAGGCAAGCTAATGTCTCTTGATTACAAATCACAAATAAACAGTGTCTTCTCAATCTGCAGCCATGTGATATTCTGCTCCATCTGCCTTGATTTTCACTGGCTGTAGGGACTGGAGATGTGCAGATCTTGTAAAATTCGAATTTGATGGCTTCCCTAAATTTTTCCAAAAAAATAGTTTTGCAGCTAATATGCAGCGCCCCAGAGTCCTGGTCGTTGCAGTACTGTGGCTCCGCCGCTAAGGGGGGCTATGGTACGTCTGATGGCACTGAAGGATTTCATCTGACCAGGTATCACAGACACCAATACATTTCACAGTCTGGCCTCCAGGGGGAGCTAAGGGTACTATTCATTAGGCCACTCCTCACAGTCTGGTAAAACTGGGGGTTAGGCAGGAAGTTAGGGAGAACGCTGACTGGGTTGGAACCAGGCAACACCTTGTGGCAGAGGGTGTTGTAGGGGAAGATTCGGTAGGGTCCCTGTCAGGGGTGGGATCCTGACAGAGGCCTGGCAAACAGAGAGAAAGCTACGGGACCGCGCCTGCACTTCATAGCGGCGGTGCCCTAAGAAAGGACAAGAAGCGAGATTTATTGTGCTGAGTGATTAACGAGATCAACGCAACAGGGAGAATACCAGTAGGAGTCGTGCTGTTAGACCGAGGCAACATCCTACTGAGGCGTAAATAACCGGTGGCCGGAACGCCGAGGAAGTACAGGGCTCTAAGCATTACTTCAAACCAACGGCAGGGCAGAGAGCTATAGGCTGGCTGTCTCACCTACATCACCTACGCAGACATAGGGGGCAACTTGTGGAGAGGGGCAACTCTAGGGTCCCGGAAGAGCTCCGAGCCTTCCCGTCATACGGGTACGTCCTACTATAAGATCTGGGGGACGAGAAAAAGAAGAAGAACATCAGAATCGAGTTGTGAGGGAACACGAGAAACAGACACAACAGTTGTGGGGACTATCCCGTAAGCACAGCAGGGGAGGACCACAACACATAAGCGCTAGAAGGAAGGCACAGATTTCCACCTGCGAAGGGAACTCTGGAGGTGCCATCGGACCGGCCGGACTTGCGCAGCCCGGCTAACCGTATTCCGGACTGAGGACCCAGAAGCCTTCAGTAAAGAGGTAAAGAGACTGCAACCTGGTGTCCTCGTTATTTACTGCACCGCACCACCACCACCATCCACATCTATCACTGTACGCCCCTCAGCAGGGTCACGGACCGGGTCTAGCCACCGTGACAACCCCAGAGCAGAGACTCAGAGGCCCGGTACCGGGTACTGTCATGGTTCTCAATGGCAAGAGAACGTAGTAAAGCATACAAAAGGACTAGCTCTTGGAAGATGGGAACTCGAGCTGACCGTGAGCTAAACCTACCGCACAACTAACAGTGGCCGGGTAGCGTGCCTACGTTTTATCCCTAGACGCCCAGCGCCAGCCGGAGAACTGACTGACCCTAGCAGAGGAAAATACAGACCTGGCTTACCTCTAGAGAAATTTTCCCCAAAAGGCAGACAGTAGCCCCCACATATATTGGCGGTGATTTTAGAGGAAATTGACATACGAAGTATGAAGATAGGTTTAGCAAATTGAGGTCCGCTTACTAGATAGTAGGAAGACAGAAAAGGGAACTTCACGGTCAGCTGAAAACCCTTTTAAAATACCATCCTGAAATTACTTTAAGACTCTAATATCAACTCATGACACCAGAGTGGCAATTTCAGCTCACAAGAGCTTCCAGCCTCAGAATATTCAATCACAGAGAACTGGAACAAAAATGCAAAACAAACTTAGGACTACAAGTCCAACTTAGCTGATAGTAGTCTAGGAGCAGGAACATGCAACAGAAAGGCTTCTGGTAACATTGTTGGCCGGCATAGAAATGACTGAGGAGCAAGGCTAAATAGACAACTCCCACATCCTGATGGAAACAGGTGAACAGAGGAGATGAAGCACATAAGTGCAGTACCACCAGAAACCACCGGGGGAGCCCAGAAACCAAATTCACAACAGTACCCCCCCCTCAAGGAGGGGGCACCGAACCCTCACCAGAACCACCAGGGCGATCAGGATGAGCCCTATGAAAGGCACGGACCAAATCGGAGGCATGAACATCAGAGGCTGTCACCCAAGAGTTATCCTCCTGACCGTAGCCCTTCCACTTGACCAGATACTGAAGTCTCCGTCTGGAAACACGGGAGTCCAAGATCTTCTCGACAACGTACTCCAACTCACCCTCAACCAACACCGGAGCAGGAGGCTCAACGGAAGGCACAACCGGTACCTCATACCTGCGCAACAATGACCGATGGAAGACATTATGAATAGAAAGAGATGCAGGGAGGTCCAAACGAAAGGACACAGGGTTAAGAATCTCCAATATCTTGTACGGGCCGATGAACCGAGGCTTAAACTTAGGAGAAGAAACCTTCATAGGGACAAAACGAGAAGATAACCACACCAAGTCCCCAACACAAAGACGAGGACCAACACGACGACGGCGGTTGGCAAAATGCTGAGTCTTCTCCTGGGACAACTTCAAATTGTCCACCACATGCCCCCAAATCTGATGCAACCTCTCCACCACAGCATCCACTCCAGGACAATCCGAAGACTCCACCTGACCGGAAGAGAAACGAGGATGAAACCCCGAATTACAGAAGAAAGGAGAAACCAAGGTGGCAGAACTAGCCCGATTATTGAGGGCAAACTCCGCCAAGGGCAAAAAGGCAACCCAATCATCCTGATCCGCAGACACAAAACACCTCAAATAAGTCTCCAAGGTCTGATTAGTTCGCTCGGTCTGGCCATTAGTCTGAGGGTGGAAAGCAGACGAAAAAGACAAATCAATGCCCATCCTAGCACAGAACGCTCGCCAAAATCTAGACACGAATTGGGTTCCCCTGTCAGAAACGATATTCCCCGGAATACCATGCAAGCGCACCACATTTTGAAAAAACAGAGGAACCAGCTCGGATGAGGAAGGCAATTTAGGCAAGGGAACCAAATGGACCATCTTAGAGAAACGGTCACACACCACCCAGATGACAGACATCTTCTGAGAAACAGGGAGATCAGAAATAAAATCCATGGAGATGTGAGTCCAAGGCCTCTTCGGAATAGGCAAGGATAACAACAATCCACTAGCCCGAGAACAACAAGGCTTGGCCCGAGCACAAACATCACAAGACTGCACAAACCCTCGCACATCTCGCGACAGGGAAGGCCACCAGAAGGACCTAGCCACCAAATCCCTGGTACCAAAGATTCCAGGATGACCTGCTAACGCAGAAGAATGGACCTCCGAGATGACTCTACTGGTCCAATCATCAGGAACAAACAATCTACCAGGCGGGCAACGATCAGGTCTATCCGCCTGAAACTCCTGCAAGACCCGTCGCAAATCTGGGGAAACAGCAGATAATATCACTCCATCCTTAAGGATACCTGTAGGTTCAGAATTACCAGGGGAATCAGGCTCAAAACTCCTAGAAAGGGCATCCGCCTTCACATTTTTAGAACCCGGTAGGTAAGAAACCACAAAATTAAACCGAGAGAAAAATAACGACCAGCGCGCCTGTCTAGGATTCAGGCGCCTGGCGGACTCAAGATAAATCAAATTCTTGTGGTCGGTCAATACCACCACCTGATGTCTAGCCCCCTCAAGCCAATGACGCCACTCCTCAAAAGCCCACTTCATAGCCAAGAGCTCCCGATTACCAATATCATAATTTCGCTCAGCGGGCGAAAACTTACGAGAAAAGAACGCACAAGGTCTCATCACGGAGCAGTCGGAACTTTTCTGCGACAAAACCGCCCCAGCTCCGATTTCTGAAGCGTCGACCTCAACCTGAAAAGGAAGAGTAACATCAGGCTGACGCAATACAGGGGCGGAAGAAAAGCAGCGCTTAAGCTCCCGAAAGGCCTCCACAGCCGCAGGGGACCACTCAGCAACATCAGCACCCTTCTTAGTCAAATCAGTCAACGGTTTAGCGACATCAGAAAAACCAGTTATAAATCGACGGTAAAAATTAGCAAAGCCCAAAAACTTCTGAAGGCTCTTAAGAGAAGAGGGTTGCGTCCAATCACAAATAGCCTGAACCTTGACAGGGTCCATCTCAATGGAAGAGGGGGAAAAAATGTACCCCAAAAACGAAATCTTTTGAACCCCAAAAACGCACTTAGAACCCTTTACACACAAGGAATTAGAGCGCAAAACCTGAAAAACCCTCCTGACCTGTTGGACATGAGAGTCCCAGTCATCCGAAAAAAATCAAAATATCATCCAGATACACAATCAAAAATTTATCCAAATATTCACGGAAAATGTCATGCATAAAGGACTGAAAGACTGAAGGGGCATTTGAAAGACCAAAAGGCATTACTAAATACTCAAAATGGCCCTCAGGCGTATTAAATGCGGTTTTCCACTCATCCCCCTGCTTAATTCGCACTAAATTATACGCCCCACGAAGATCAATCTTAGAGAACCACTTGGCTCCCTTTAGTCGAGCAAACAAATCAGTAAGAAGTGGCAAAGGATACTGATATTTAACCGTGATTTTATTCAAAAGCCGATAATCAATACACGGCCTCAAAGAGCCATCTTTTTTAGATACAAAGAAAAAAACGGCTCCTAAGGGAGATGACGAAGGACGAATATGTCCCTTTTCCAAGGACTCCTTAATATATTCCCGCATAGCAGCATGTTCAGGCACAGATAGATTAAATAAACGACCCTTTGGAAACTTACTGCCCGGAATCAGATCTATAGTACAATCGCACTCTCTGTGCGGAGGTAGTGAACCAATTTTAGGCTCCTCAAAAACGTCACGATAATCAGATAAAAATTCCGGAATCTCAGAGGGAATAGATGACGAAATGGAAACCAAAGGTACGTCCCCATGAGTCCCCTGACAACCCCAGCTTAACACAGACATTGCTTTCCAGTCGAGGACTGGGTTATGAGATTGCAGCCATGGCAATCCAAGCACCAACACATCATGTAGATTATACAACACAAGGAAGCGAATAATCTCCTGGTGATCCGGATTAATACGTATAGTTACTTGTGTCCAGTATTGTGGTTTATTACTAGCCAATGGCGTGGAGTCAATACCCTTCAGAGGTATAGAAACTTCCAGAGGCTCTAAATCAAACCCACAGCGTTTGGCAAAGGACCAATCCATAAGACTCAAAGCGGCGCCAGAGTCGACATAGGCGTCCGCGGTAATAGACGATAAAGAGCAAATCAGGGTCACAGATAGAATAAACTTAGACTGTAAAGTGCCAATTGAAACAGACTTATCAACCTTCTTAGTACGTTTAGAGCATGCTGATATAACATGAGTTGAATCACCACAATAGAAGCATAACCCATTTTTTCGCCTAAAATTCTGTCGTTCGCTTCTGGACAGAATTCTATCACATTGCATAATCTCTGGCGCCTTCTCAGTAGACACCGCCAAATGGTGCACAGGTTTGCGCTCCCGCAAACGCCGATCAATCTGAATAGCCATTGTCATGGACTCATTCAGACCTGTAGGCACAGGGAACCCCACCATAACATCCTTAATGGCATCAGAGAGACCCTCTCTGAAATTCGCCGCCAGGGCGCACTCATTCCACTGAGTAAGCACAGACCACTTACGAAATTTTTGGCAGTATATTTCAGCCTCATCTTGCCCTTGAGACAGGGCCATTAAGGCTTTTTCAGCCTGAATCTCTAAATGAGGTTCCCCATAAAGCAACCCCAAAGCCAGGAAAAACGCATCCACATTGAGCAACGCAGGATCCCCTGGTGTCAAAGCAAATGCCCAGTCCTGAGGGTCGCCCCGGAGCAAGGAAATTACAATCCTGACCTGCTGTGCAGGATCTCCAGCGGAGCGAGATCTCAAAGACAAAAATAATTTACAATTATGTTTGAAATTCTGGAAGCGAGATCTATCCCCGGAGAAAAATTCAGGTAAAGGAATTCTAGGTTCAGATATAGGAGCATGAATAACAAAATCCTGTAAACTTTGAACCTTCACAGCGAGATTATCCAAACCTGTAGCTAAACTCTGAGGATCCATATTAATCAGGTGAAATCAGAACCATTCAAGGATTAGAAGGAGAGAGAGACGAAGGCTGCAGTAAGCAGAGATGCTAGTGAATCAACTAATGAACAAACTCAGGAGAAAAAAAAAAAAAAATTCACTGCAGACTTCTTTTCTCTCCTCTCTTCTGCCAATTATTTTAACCCTTGGCCGGCCAAACTGTCATGGTTCTCAATGGCAAGAGAACGTAGTAAAGCATACAAAAGGACTAGCTCTTGGAAGATGGGAACTCGAGCTGACCGTGAGCTAAACCTACCGCACAACTAACAGTGGCCGGGTAGCGTGCCTACGTTTTATCCCTAGACGCCCAGCGCCAGCCGGAGAACTGACTGACCCTAGCAGAGGAAAATACAGACCTGGCTTACCTCTAGAGAAATTTTCCCCAAAAGGCAGACAGTAGCCCCCACATATATTGGCGGTGATTTTAGAGGAAATTGACATACGAAGTATGAAGATAGGTTTAGCAAATTGAGGTCCGCTTACTAGATAGTAGGAATACAGAAAAGGGAACTTCACGGTCAGCTGAAAACCCTTTTAAAATACCATCCTGAAATTACTTTAAGACTCTAATATCAACTCATGACACCAGAGTGGCAATTTCAGCTCACAAGAGCTTCCAGCCTCAGAATATTCAATCATAGAGAACTGGAACAAAAATGCAAAACAAACTTAGGACTACAAGTCCAACTTAGCTGATAGTAGTCTAGGAGCAGGAACATGCAACAGAAAGGCTTCTGGTAACATTGTTGGCCGGCATAGAAATGACTGAGGAGCAAGGCTAAATAGACAACTCCCACATCCTGATGGAAACAGGTGAACAGAGGAGATGAAGCACATAAGTGCAGTACCACCAGAAACCACCGGGGGAGCCCAGAAACCAAATTCACAACAGGGTACCCCTCGGCCCTGCGGCAGTGGGGGCGCTACAACTTGGCGTCACGAACAGGATCTACTTAAGCCTGAAGAATCGGGTCATGTGTGCCTTGGAACTACTGTGATTTATTATACTTGGACTGTGATTTATTGCAGACTGTGCCGCGCCACTTGCCGCCAAAATCCGCCATTACAGCGCTGAGGAGAGCGCAGGAGAAGAAGAGGGGCGTGGAGTGGGCGTAGACAAGCTGGAGAGCGCGAACGACTATGGCCGCCCAGTCTAAATATTTCTGCACCGTGAGGACGTGTCCGTCAACAGCCGAGATCCGCCTCCTGATTCTCAATGGAGGGCGGAGACAACGAAAACGAAACCGCCCACGAAGGAGAGAGCGGGAAAAGGACGAGGAAGTCAGCGACATGGAGGACGCCATGGCGAGCCACCCGGAGCCGGAGCGTGGGGTAGGAGCAGAGGACTCCCCCAGCTACCCGGAGAGGCACCGCAGCCAGACCTCCACAGTTGGCGCTGACCTCCTGCAGACCGGAGCGGACGAGCTAATCCACCAACTCCTGCGGACGCAGCTGAGCACTGAGGCCGGGTGGAAGAAGACCATCAACGGGATCCTCACCAGACATCTGTCGGCAGCCTCGTCTGGTCCGGAGCAAGAAAGAAGTTCCAGCACTCCGAAGCCAGAAAGCAAGGCCCTGCCGGAAAGCGAGATGCTGCAAACGGAGATGACAGCGCCGCAGCACAAGGCCCTGCAACCAGCGTTCCAGATCCCAGTGGAGACGGAGCAGATCGGCACCGGAGGGACCGCATCTGAAGCAGGTATGAAGAACGACCCTGCCTCGCCAGCAGAGGACCTGCCGATAGGCCCCGTCGCGGCACCCCCTCTCCCTGGGACCTATAGACTCCGGCGCCTTACACCCTGGGATCGGGCCACGGGTATGGAGCACTTCTTAAAGGCCCCGATCTCGACGATCACCTTGCCGAGCGAGGTCTATGCGGAGCTACGGCCGCCAGAGCGAGAGTAAACCTCGATGCCATGGATATGTAAATAGTTAACTGTTTGTTTCCCTGCTTTTTGCTGCTTTAAACCCGACTAGGGTTATTCTTAAAGGGATCCCTTTGTTTACCCGGGATCCCTATTGTTTTTGTTTGTTTTCTACGTTTTTGCACCAGTTATCAAGAACTACTGAATCATGAACAATGCATGATACAAACTCCTTGTATATAGTTTGCACCTTCTTAAAGGTGCTCTCTACTGGTTTTACATAAAAGACGGACTCTTTGCGAAGATACGATTCTTGGAACCTGCACTGGAGTCCTTGCTGCATACGGACTTGCGGCTTGAGAAGTTGCACTACCTCATAGAGACTTGGTCCCCTCTTAAAGGGGATGTTCATATCCTGCACTTATGAACGGTGTTGCCTTAAGATGGTTGAATGGCAATAATGTCTTGAAAAGAAAGTATTGATGATGTTGATATGTGAAAGTTAAATGTAACTAACTAGTTGATTGTAAGAAATGTTCAATAATGTTAATAGAAGAATGAGGACAGGAAGTGAACCCGTAGGGGTTAGTGGTGAGTCCTCTTAGGAGCCATATAGAGATGGCTCAGTGATCTTGAACTGAAAGAAAAATATGTTCTATACTGTGTATAGTAGTGGAAGGACAGTAGGCTCGGGCGGAAAGGAGCGGTCCTGTAACAGAAAGGAGAGGCAGTAGGTCTGGAGCAGTTAGGACAGGCGGTCCTGCAGACGTAAAGTAGGAGAATGCATAAAAGTTAATTAGCCTTATATGTGATATAAGAAGGTCTTTAGTGGATTTAGCGAGTACGTCCTTAAAGGCAAAGTTGGATTATTGTTCAGAATTTGCACTCAGTAGAATACCCGGTTGGGTAAGAAAAGTTATTTATAGTAAAGTTATTTAAAAGTGTTTAACCATGTTTGTAACGTTCAAGTGTCCTCACCTACCATAAAGGGAAGCTCTGTTAAAAAGTTGACTTGTACTTGCATTTTCAAAATTGTATGTCTTTTTGCTGACATGTATTGTTGTTTTCTTCCCAGTCCAGGAGTACTGGATTTAGCCAGGGGGGAGTGCAGCGCCCCAGAGTCCTGGTCGTTGCAGTACTGTGGCTCCGCCGCTAAGGGGGGCTATGGTACGTCTGATGGCACTGAAGGAGTTCATCTGACCAGGTATCACAGACACCAATACATTTCACAGTCTGGCCTCCAGGGGGAGCTAAGGGTACTATTCATTAGGCCACTCCTCACAGTCTGGTAAAACTGGGGGTTAGGCAGGAAGTTAGGGAGAACGCTGACTGGGTTGGAACCAGGCAACACCTTGTGGCAGAGGGTGTTGTAGGGGAAGATTCGGTAGGGTCCCTGTCAGGGGTGGGATCCTGACAGAGGCCTGGCAAACAGAGAGAAAGCTACGGGACCGCGCCTGCACTTCATAGCGGCGGTGCCCTAAGAAAGGACAAGAAGCGAGATTTATTGTGCTGAGTGATTAACGAGATCAACGCAACAGGGAGAATACCAGTAGGAGTCGTGCTGTTAGACCGAGGCAACATCCTACTGAGGCGTAAATAACCGGTGGCCGGAACGCCGAGGAAGTACAGGGCTCTAAGCATTACTTCAAACCAACGGCAGGGCAGAGAGCTATAGGCTGGCTGTCTCACCTACATCACCTACGCAGACATAGGGGGCAACTTGTGGAGAGGGGCGACTCTAGGGTCCCGGAAGAGCTCCGAGCCTTCCCGTCATACGGGTGCGTCCTACCATAAGATCTGGGGGACGAGAAGAAGAAGAACATCAGAATCGAGTTGTGAGGGAACACGAGAAACAGACACAACAGTTGTGGGGACTATCCCGTAAGCACAGCAGGGGAGGACCACAACACATAAGCGCTAGAAGGAAGGCACAGATTTCCACCTGCGAAGGGAACTCTGGAGGTGCCATCGGACCGGCCGGACTTGCGCAGCCCGGCTAACCGTATTCCGGACTGAGGACCCAGAAGCCTTCAGTAAAGAGGTAAAGAGACTGCAACCTGGTGTCCTCGTTATTTACTGCACCGCACCACCACCACCATCCACATCTATCACTGTACGCCCCTCGGCAGGGTCACGGACCGGGTCTAGCCACCGTGACAACCCCAGAGCAGAGACTCAGAGGCCCGGTACCGGGTACCCCTCGGCCCTGCGGCAGTGGGGGCGCTACAAATACATTTCTGCAAATCTAAACACTGGAAAGTTTGTATTTGCTCTGAAAATATCTGTGGGGGAGAGGAGAGAGAAAACTCTGCTGACTATAAGAGCTTACAGTACAGGAAAGAGATAGGGCTATTGATGGGCAAACCTGAACGGTAAAGTTCGGAGTCCGTACCAAACACCTAGTGTCTGTGCATGAACTCCAAACAAAGACTTCTCCAAGTAGTCCATGTTACTGTTCGGGTTCAGCAGTCCAAACATCGGGTGTTTCCTACTCTGTCATTTGTGTGACAGCGCGAGAAACATCAGCTCTTATTGACGGTAAGTTCGTCACTACCGGTCAGAGCGCTGTCGTTCCCACGCTGTCATACAGATGATAGCGTGTGAGCCAGCAGCTGTGATTAGTGGTAAGAAGCGAGAGCCAGGCATACAATGATGAGAGTATTCACCAGCCAGCGCCTGTTCAATAAATTTAAAAAATTGACGTGAGGTCCCATCTATTTTTGACAACAAGCAGAGATAAAACCGACAGCTGTCAGCGTTATCTTGGCTGGTTATCAAAAAATAGAGGGGTCCCCATGCTTTTTAAAATTAAATTATTTTAATAAATAATTAAAAAATGGAGCAGGGTCCCCCGATTTTTGAAAACCAGCCAACCTAAAGCAGATAGATGGGGCTGGTATTCTCAGACTTGTAAGGGGCCATGGATATTGGCCCTCCCCAGCCTAAAAATAGCAGCCCACAGCACATTGCCTGGTTTTTCCCACTTGCCCTAGTGCGGTGGCAAGTAGGGTAATAGTATTGGGGTTGATGTCAGCTTTGTAATGTCAGCTGACATCAAGCCCACAGGTTAGTAATCTACAGGGTGGGTCATTTATATGGATACACCTAAATAAAATGGGAATGGTTGGTGACCCAGATCAGCGCCGTGAATTTGCAGAATGGGCAAAACAAAAATTGGAACAGGACCCTCAGTTTACACAGAACATTATGTTCAGTGATGAGGCAAACTTTCTTGGGTGGGCCATTTATATGGATACTCCTAAATAAAATGGGAATGGTGACAGTTTTCTTGCGTAGGGTGTTTTGCATTGAAGTCTGCTGCAATGACCCGGGTACTGCGTTCACCAGACATCAACACAATTTCTATCCGCAAAGAGAAACTTATAAATAACTCATGAAAGAATAAGGTTACGTTAAAACCAAGAACACCATTGTGTTTCTTGTGAAATTCTCAATAAGTTTGATGTTTCACATGACCCTCTTCCCATTGGAAAAAATAAAGTTGGATCCAAAATGGCCGACTTCAAAATGGCCACCATGGTCACCACCCATCTTGAAAAGTTTCCCCCTCCCATATACTAATGTGCCACAAACAGGAAGCTGATATCACCAACCATTCCCATTTTATTTTGGTGTATCCATATAAATCGCCCACCCTGTATAAGACACCCAAAATACTAACCCCACTAACCTGTGGGCTTGATGTCAGATGACATTACAAAGCTGACTTCAACCCCACAACTATTAACCCACTTGCCACTGCACCAGGGCAATTGGGAACAGCTGGGCAAAGGGCCAGAATTGGCGCATCGAATAGATGTGCCTTTTCTGGTGTGGCTGCGGGCTAATATTTTTAGGCTGGGGGCCAATATCTGTTGCTCCTTCCCAGTCTGAGAATACCAGCCCTCAGCTGTCTGCTTTAGCTTGGTTAGTTGTCAAAAATGGTGAGGACAATATGCAATCCCTCTTTTTTTATAGCTAGTCAAGAGAATGCTGAGGCTGCAGCCCTCAACTCACAGTTTTGCCTGTGCTGGTTGTCAAAAATAGAGGGGACCCCAAGCCATTTATTTATTTATTTATTTATTTATTTATTTATTTATTCCACAGGCGCCGGCTTATTAATACTCAAATCATTGTAGTCTGCTCTTGTTGCTATCAGTGTGAGCAGGCGTACAATGATGAGAGTAGTACTCTCATCAGCTGACGCCGGTAACCAGCAGTACCCTTGTTAGGCCAGGGTCACACTTGCGTGTGCAAAACGAGAAACTTGCACGAGTCTCTCGCATCAATACCCGGCACTGCCGCTGGCAGTTCGGACCTGAGCATTCAGCTGCATAGAAATACATGCAGCCGCACACTCCGGTCCCGAGTGCTGGCGGCAGGGCCGGGTATTGATGCGCGAGTTTCTCGCATTGCACACGCAAGTATGACACTAGCCTTACTGCCGGTAACAGCTGCTGGCTCACACAACAAATATTGCAAAAAAAAATGGGCAAAGCTATGAAGAATCTCATTCTAAATTATTGGATATTCTAGAGGTGGAATGATTGTGGCCATATTGTAGAGTCAGAAAGAGAAAAGGATGTGCCCATTATATATGCCTTGTAATTTTCCCAATTTGGCCATGTATTTAGCTCTCTCCACCACTGATATCCCTCCCCCCCGTGTCTCTATAGGCATAATGTGCTTGCAGTCGGTTCTCTCGGTACGGCCTGTACTTAGCTGTGAGAACTCATTAGTAAGTTTGGAGCTTATCGCCGACGCTGATCACACTGAATAGTAACAGCAAAGAACTTACATAAAACCCATTTTCTTATTTTAGTACAAAAGGCGACAGATTAAAAAAAAAGAAACCTCGTTATCAGCTGTAGAAAAAAAATTGCAAGTTTCGAAATGTGCTGTAAAATAACTTGGCTTAAAGGCAACCTCGCCTTTAAAAGTTCTATGAATAAGGTTTGGCGCAGGTGTGAAGAACACTTCTATCCTATCACAGCACCTTATGTGTCGCTAATTGAGCCTATAGAGGTCTAATGCGATGGTCCTAAACCTGCAGCTCAGCAGTTTCTGCAAAATAAGAACTCGTTGCATGCCCTGACAGCCAGCTCCTATCATAACCTGACATTACAGCAGCTCCAAGAACTGCAGCCCGTGACATCACAACAATCCAATAACTGCAGCCAGTGACATCACAGCAACTTCAAGAACCTCAGCCAGTGATATCACAGCAACTCCAAGAACTGCAGCCAGTGACATCAGACTAACTCCAAGAACACTGGGAAGAGCAGGATAAAGCCCCAGAATTGTCACATCAAATAGAATAGTGGGCTGCTATTTTAGGCTGGGGAAGCTAATATTCATGGCTCCTTCCTAGTCTGAGAATACCAGCCCCCAGCTTTCTGCTTTAGCTTGGCTGGTTGTCAAAAATGCGTGTTGCCAGGACATCTGCACAGCATGTGTTGGCTCAGGGACATCGGAGCTGTGGCGGGAGTCAGGGGAAAAACAGAGAGGCTGTGGCAGTGAGCATGTCAGCGTCTCTGCCAGGGGATAGGGGGAGCAACCACGAAAGACACCGACGCTACACTCTTGCCATTATAAGACTTGTAGTTTTCCCCTCTGCATACTCCCTTAATTAGCAGTTGACTCTGAGCTGGAGGGAGGAGACTACACACACACATCACATCACACAAGGATGGATTCTTGCGCTTAATTCCTAAATTACTATATTGAGAGAAGCAGAATGAAAGAAATGAGCTGTGTAGATGTGAATCCAGCTCTGGGAAGAGGTAAAAGTCTTATTTGAAAGCTCAACCTGATCTTTCTGTGTCTTCCTATGCTTGTTTCCTCAGTGTGCTCCTCACTCTTTCTCCCATCTTCATAGAGCATAACAGGATGTGTGACCTGACACCTCACTATGCTGGCATAGTCTTGTTTTACCTGAGACAGAGGTGAGCTTTTTTTCAGACTGGATAGTGAGCAGTGACCAGATTGAATATGTTACTGGTCTTGGAAAATAACAATATAAGGAAAATTGACAAATTTCCTAAATTTTTATTACTTAATTTAAAAAAATGCAAGTTTGTTATCTCAATAATGCAACTGACCTGGAGAATAGTATTTCTAGGTCATTTTTACAGCCCAATGAATGCCATAAAAACAAAGCCCCCCAAAATTGCAGAATTGAATTTTTTTTTTGCAATTTCACCGCACTTGGAATTTTTCCCTCCATTTTCCAGTACACTATGTGGTAAAAAAAGATGGTATCTTTCAAAAGTATAAATCATGTTGCAAACAGCAAGCCCTCATATGGCTATGTGGATGGAAAAATACAAGCAAGTTATGGCTCTTGGAAGAAGGAAAGGAAAAAAGCGGAAGTGCGAAAAAGAAAAATGGCCGGGTTCTTACAGGGTTAAGTCTTGTTTTGGAATAACATTATCACCACAGATAATTTATGGATCTGTAATAACTGCTATAGATAAAATAAAATACCATCTCGTTATCTGACCCCTTATGGGCACTATAGGGAACAGCAGAGTGAATACGAAGAGAGTCCTGAAGGCCTTTGCAGTATGTGATTCCACATCGCCGTCGTCTATGATGGTGCCTCAACCAGCTTAACTGACAGGTGATTGATCAGCACCCAACTGTAAGGAGTTAATGCCATCTGCCAGGTCAGGATGTGCCAGTCTATGCTTGCCTGTCTGCTGTTCTCTCCAGCTGCCGTCTCTTTAGTTTTCTGAAGAGCTGTGGAGTGGGGTCTTCTGTCGCCCTGAAGGACATGTCGCCCTGTCAGCTCAACATGATTCCCAATACTGTTCCATCACAAGAAATGTCTAATTGCCGCCACTTACAATGCAGCTGACCTGACGCCCTGGCCTTGGCTTTGTGCGAGCGTTATGGGGATAGCCGCCAGCCTCTGTTCAATAATGGACCCCCATTCTTTATGCTAACAGAGTACAGACCTCCGTGTAATGGGAGAAGATTGTCCTACAGGCTGCAAAGAAAAAAAACGTGAAATGCGTCTCAGACTTTACAGTTCATAGTCTAGTCTTGTTAATCGTTTTATCTCCATCGGGGAAAGCTAGGTTTAAGCCAGTATAGTGGCCATCACCCAACTGCCCCAACACCCTGAAGGGCAAATCTATCTAGTTATAGGGCAAGCATAGTAAAAGAATATAATTAATGCACGGTTTATGCAAAAAAAAATATTGTTCTCTGCTCGGATATGCAAAATATTTAACATTTGACCTTCAAATTCAGAACTGCATTCAAAATTCTGCTGCCTCCCTGAAACCAGAGATCAGTGTCCTAGGAAGCCCAGCTACAAGCTGAGCTCTGTAGAAAAATTGTGATTTTCCTATATACTGCAATATTGTGGTATTGCGGTATTTAGTAAAAAATGATCGAATGGTTGCAGATTCCAGTCCCTCAAGGGGACTAAAAAATAAAGAAAAAAGTTCTAAAAAATATATAAAAATTTTGAATAACCCCCTTTTACCCCATTAGAAATAATATACATATTTGGTATTGGCATGCCCCTAAAAGTCCGGTCTTTCAACATTATGGGTCTTAGATAAAAAAAAAACTAAAGTGCCAAGACAAAAAATTCCAGGTTCGTTAAGCAGTTTAGAGGAGCTGTTCGTGACCACACTGGACGTCACAGCTCCCCCACTGGCCTGGAGCTGTAATTTTAATACAGCAGGACGATTTTTCTGCTAATAGACATATTGTTAGTCTGGAAGCATGGAGGGATTCATGCCTATACAGGGAAGATACAGACGTAGTAAATTCAGAGTCTACATTGTCTGTGCTCGGAGGTGTCGTGATTGACGCTTTCACAACACACTTTGGATTAGTCCCAAACTTTACGATATTGATTTTCCCCGCTGGGTAAAATGGTGTGACTCCCGCTGCTGCCTGTACTTGCATTATCTTGCAACAAACAGAACTACAAGACGATTTCCGCACAGGAAGAATTTCTATGAAAAGAAGTTTTCTTCTGAAAATAAAGTTCTCGGATTAACAGAGTTCTTAGCTTTCTCCTCCATCTCTCTCATGTCTAATCTATCACATTTCTGTCTGTCTATCTATCTATCTATCTATCTATCTATCTATCTATCTATCTATCTATTCTCCACACATTTTTATCTATCTCCAGTTAGTGTTGTCCTTCTTGGTGAAGAATGGAACGGGCCCAGGAGCTGAGCCTGCTTCATACCAGGCAGATGCTTGCTGTGTTACATAGTCAGCATCTGCCTATACCTGCTTACTCTGATCACTTCCGCTTAATCCTTAAAATCAAAACTGAAATTAATGAACTGGACTATAAGTTGGTATATAGGCAGCTTGTAGGAGCGTGTTCACACTAGATATTAAACAGACAAAACCTAAGATAGAAACAAAATGAATATATACCCTGCTATAAGTACGTAAAAAGCAATAGAGCATATAAATAATACAGGGTAATTAGTAAACACTGTTTATGATTTTTAAATAAAATGCGTAAAAGCGATCCCACCAACGCCAAGGTGTACCCACCTCAATGTGAATAATATAAATGCAGCATTGCTTTTTACCTTCTTAAAGCAGGGTATATGTTAAGTTGTCTCTTTCTTAGGTTTTGTCTATTTAGTGGCCAGTCTGAACATACGTCTACATTTTGCTTTAGGTTCTTGCACTCAGTGTACACAAGGGCATGGACTCCCTATCTTTAAGCTGGGCATTACATTTATATAGCTTCCCATTGTTGTGTGTCCATATTCAGGCCCTGGTCCTTCTCGACCCTTATACACATTGAGATAACTTTTGACACATGGTAAGGTTTTAATACTAGAGTTTAGGACCATCCTGAATGGGTACACTTTGGCACTGGTGGGATGACTTTTGCGCTTTTTTTTAAAAAAAATCAAAAGCAGTGTTTACTAAGTCCCCTATGTTATCTATATGAACTATTGCTTTTTACTTACGTATAGCAGGATATAAGTTTATTTAGGTTTTAACCCTTTAAATGTTGCTGTCATTCACTTGTCACTTGTCATTTAAATGATGTGATTGATGCTGTGCAATCGCTTTGATCTGACAGATTATTATGGCAGTTGAGGGCTGCTGAAGCCCCCCTAGCTGTCATCTTTATTCTCCTGTACAGTCTATGGGAGACTTATTTTGGCAACACACCGTACTCCACTACAGTTGTATTAGCACTATATTGAATAAGCAACCAGATAATTACAAGTTCACGTCTCCTAAAGCAACTAAGAAATTAAAAATATTTTTTAAAAGCATGAAAAAAATCTATAAAATTTATATTCACTCCTCTTTTTCCTATTAATAATAATAATGAAAAAAAACCAGACTTGTTATAGCCGCACCTGTACAAGTCCAATCTATCAAAAAATTAGCTGTAGACAGCGTAATGGGAAAAAAAAAATCCAACATTTTATTTTTTTTGGTCACTGACTCTGGTTAAAAAAATTGCAATAAAAAGAAATCAAAATATATCTACCCAAAAAAGTACCAATAAAACTGTCAAGTCTCTATGTAAATAACAAGCCCTCATACAGCTTCATCGACTAAAAAGTTACCAGTCTTAAAATATAGCACCACACACCAATTTATTTATTTTTTTTTTACAAAACTATTTTTGTTTTTACCATTTGAGTAAAAAAAAAAAATAACAACCCAATACATGTTTAGCATCAACATAATCACACTGGCTTGTAGAATAATTTTGTGAGGTCAATTTTACAGCAAAAAGACACTGTAAAAACAATGACGAAATCATGTTTGCTTTCTTTTCCACAAATTTACCACACTTAAATTTGTTTCCCTTTTCCCTAGAACATTGAATGGTATAATAAATAGTGACAAACAAAAAGTCAGCTCGTTCCGCAAAAAACAAGCCCTTGTATGACTATGTTGGCGGAAAAAACATAAAAAGTTATAGCTCTTAGAAGAAGGGGAGGAAAAAACAAAAGAGCAAAAATGAAAAATTGACTGGTCAAGAAAGGGCAAAAGAAAAATGATGTTATATATGTGTGAACGAGCTCTTACATTGCACGTATACCAACTTATGCTCCGGCTCACTTCTTTGGTTTTGCTGTAATTTCTTGTACTTTGCACAAACAGGGGTGTTGCCCCCTTTTTCTGGACTAGGAATTACATCAATAAGCTTCTCCTGGAATGGTGGCTGAGCAATCGGGCTTCTGTCCTTCTCTTATTCACACTGAGGTCGGCTGACATAATGTGACATTTTAATTCTAGAGCCAGGATAGGGCGGTCCCGACTGGGTACACCTTGTCACAGTGGGATGACTATTACCCTTTGTACTATTACTATTTACTTCGTTACTTACTACATGGTATATGCTCACTTTGATTTTTTTTTTGGGGGGGGGTTTGTCTGTGACATGGCCACACTGTCAACGTGCTCTTACATTGCGCATATACCAAATTACACTTTGGCTAATTTCTTTTGTTTTCTGTTTATATATGTATTGTCCCTTTCTCCCATTGTTATATAGATATATATGGTTTGACTGACGAGTTTGCAATCAAAATCCTTCCTGATAAATCCTTCCGCTGAGTGAGTGTGTATAACAATACACCCTCCCACTTACCATACTACTCAATAATGTGGGACAGCTGGATGTTTCCGTCACCAGTGTTGTGGGAGATGACCGCTTGTTTACCCAGCAATCCATACATGCCAGGAAGTGGGCAGACCACTGCTTGGTGAGTTTGAGGACATGGATCTCTGCATAGTGTGAACATCTGATATTGCATTTCCCTCACAGTATACCAAGGTTATTTTCAATATGTTTTCGACTTTTATCGTTTCAGATCTACTTTATTCTCCCTCAAAGGTGAGTCAGTAATACCACATGTTACATATGGTGACATCCCTCTTACTAAAATTCATAATGATTTTCAGCTTTGTCCAGCCCAATGGCATCTTCAGAGTATTTGAGTCATATGCACTGGAAAGTGCCTGCCATATTATTTTCAGTTCTTTCCCCAGTAAATCTGTGGTCAGTTGCACCCATTTGGTTCTCATTTATTTCAATGGCACTATAATACCAGACACAACTCAGTGGACAGGTGTTGTTTCTGAAAAAAAAACAACCTTGTTTTTCTAATCTCGTTGATATACTGATCAACACTCATAAAAAAATGAAGATCTGAAAGTTGAAGGCACAGGACAGAGCCAAGCAGCTGAAGATCCACTTAGACAGTGATTAGTGATTATCAAACTTTTAATATGGAGGAACCTTTGGAAAAATGTTGTTCTATTTCTCAGAACCTCTAAAATGGTCACTTCCTTTCTGATATCTTCTGTAAAACCACTAAGGAGGTCCTACTGAACAATGCTTAGGAAGAACTGCACTTATGCTTTGTACTGGTCCACCATGGCTTGTCCACATTTTTATATGACCACGGCAACTTTTTTGAAAAATATCAACTCTGGGTGTGATCAGGTTAATATGTTGGTGCTACCATCTTACTACCACATTGCCAATTGACTGGAACATCCATGACCCACGCTAGACCTTCATGTCCAAGATCTTTCATGACCAAGGAAAGACCTCTGCATATTTTCTCCATAGTCTACCAATACTCTTCAGGCGGAGAGGCCTTGAGACTGTTCAAAAAGAATGAGTGGTCCTTCTCCCTTACCCTAAAAGCTCCCAATACACATTAGATTAAAGTAATCTGAACCTGCTGATATCGGAGAACTAGCCAACTATCAAATGCTTATGAGGGACCCCAACTCTCTCTCTTACAGATCTTTTTGTTTTCAGGTTTTTATGTTTATGGACACCTTTCAGTTTGTATGGACCTGCACAGGATCCCACTCTCTATAAATCCCACCATAGAGATAGAGAGATGATTGGATAAAGATGAGGATTAACGGATCACATTATCACTGTTTACGCATAGTCACGTGACTACAAAATTCTTTAAAAATGTATAAACCATTTTCTTTTCTATATTTTCTAGTAGTTTGTTTTTCATCTTATTAAATATTATTGAAATGACAGAAGGTAATTATGACAAGCGCATCGCTGTGGGGGACATGTGCAGCGATATCATTAGTGGTCACCTGACTCATTAATATAATGGATCGTCTTACTGGATCCAGCAGGGCATCACAATGGGGAAGCGCAGTGTAGACTATATTTACTGAAGAGCACAAAATACACACAGCAGACTGCGACGCTACAGAGACCTGCTAATACTAATGATGACCACTGAGCAGTGAGAAGATGGCCACCAAGTTTTTATAGGTCTAACTCTATATCCAAAGGGTCGAGAGTTGAGTTGTGGAACCCTGGTTCAGCAGCCACATTGGTAGTCCAGAGACCTGAGAAACCTCCTCCTACCTGTTGTGACATCATTATTTCATGATATTGCACTGAATTTACTGATCAGAATGTGAGTCAGTAGGTAGGAAGAGGTTCGCAAGGCTTTGATCTGGCAGCCATAAAATATTTTTGACATGGCCCTGGTCCAGGGTCCTATGAACCTTTTTTTGCTCTATCCAGGTTATAACAAGATTATTCCATTTCAGAATTTGATATACAAATTTAGACTCTTTTACTTTAAGAAACCTTTTCTGGGCAACATGTAATTCTCCTTCCCTCAGTCTCTGTGACAGGAAGTAGCTATCTGACACCATATCAGCCATGTTAGGGCCTATGGGGATCTTTTTTTTGTCACACGAAGAATCCTCCTTCCCAGACCCTTTGTTAGGTCATAATGGCAGAAAATAAGAGTTATAAACCCCTTCCATTTCTCCAGATGCTTTCAACAATGGATCAGAGTGACTGGACAAGGAAAGTACCTAACTTCTCGTACACTAGAAATCACTATTGCAGCAAACATGACAAAGCATAAAGTGGAGCTCTGAAACTTTTTTTTCCATTCCTCACTATTACTGGAACAACTGTATCCAGTCTAGACAATCCTCTGGTAGCTAAACAGCCTAGATACCAGATGCATTCAGTTGTGCTCAAAAGTTTATATACCAGCAGAATTTTTGCTTTCTTTGCCTTTTTTCAGAGAATATGAATGATAACACCAAACCTTTTTCTTTACTCATGGTTAGTGGTTGGGTGAAGCCATTTATTGTCAAACTTTTGTGTTTTCTCTATTTAAATCATAATGACCCTGATCAAAAGTTCACATACCCCATTTCTTAATACCGTGTATTGCCCCCTTTAACATCAATTACAGCCTGAAGTCTTTTGTGGTAGTTGTAGATGAGGTTCATTATTTTCTCAGATAGTAAAGCTGCCCACTTTTCTCAGAAAAAAATACTCCAGTTCTTGTAAATTCCTGGGCTGTCTAACATGACCTGCGTGCTTGAGATCTCCCTAGAGTGGCTCAATGATATTGAGGTTAGGAGACTAAGATGGCCACTCCAGAACCTTAGAATAATAATAATAATCTTTATTTTTATATAGCGCTAACATATTCCACAGCGCTTTACAGTTTGCACACATTATTATCACTGTCCCGATAGGGCTCACAATCTAAATTCCCTATCAGTACGTCATTGGAAGGTGGGAGGAAACCAGAGTACCCAGAGGAAACCCACGCAAACACGGGGAGAACATACAAACTCCTTGCAGATGTTGTCCTTGGTGGGATTTGAACCCGGGACTCCAGCGCTGCAAGACTGCAGTACTATCCACTGAGCCACAGTGCTACCCTTCTATCTATCTACCTATCATAATGTCCCATGGATTCCAGTACCACCTTTATGCTGATGACACTCAGATCTACCTTTCTGGACCAGACGTCACCTCTCTGCTGTCCAGAATCCCAGAGTGTCTATCAGCCATATCCTCCTTCTTCTCCTCTCGCTTCCTCAAACTCAATGTGGACAAATCTGAACTCATCATCTTTCTTCCATATCATAGATCTTCCTTACCTGACCTATCTATCACTATTAACGACATCACGCTTTCCCCAGTACCGGAAGTCCGCTGCCTCGGAGTCCACCTCCTGTCACCTCCAGCTCAAAAATATCTCCAGAATCCGTCCTATCCTCAACTGTCAAGCTACTAAAATGTTTGTGCATGCCCTCATCATCTCCCACCTTGACTACTGCAACGTACTTTTCTGTGGCCTCCCTGCTAACACCCTTGTACCTCTCCAGTCCATCCTTAACTCTGCTGCCCGACTAAATCATCTCTATCCTCGCTACTCCTCCGCTTCCCCCCTCTGCAAATCTCTTCACTGGCTCCCATTCCCTCAGCATATACAGTTCAAATTACTTATACTAGCCTACAAAGCCACCCATAACCTATCTCCTCCATATATCTCTGAACTATTCTCCCGATATCTTCCCTCATGTAATCTCCGTTCCTCCCAAGACCTCCTTCTCTCCTCCACACTTATTCGCTCCTCACCCAACCGCCTCCAAGAATTCTCCCGAATATCCCCATCTTCTGGAATTCTTTGCCGCAACACGTCCGACTATCAACCACATTCGGATCCTTCAGATGGAACCTGAAAACCCACCTCTTCAGGAAAGCCTACAGACTGCACTGACCCCGCTGCCTCCTCACCACTACAGAAGCTACCGCCTCACCAACACCGGAGCTCCTGCAACCCTCAACCTATTGTCTCCTTCCCCACCATCCTCTAGAATGTAAGCCCGTAAGAGCAGGGTCCTCTCCCCTCTGTATCAGCCTGTAATTGTTAGTTTGCTTACTGTAAGTGATATCTGTAATTTGTATGTAACCCCTTCTCATATACAGCACCATGGAATTAATGGTGCTATATAAATAATAATAATTATAATAATATCTATCTCATTCCATCTATCTATCTATCTACTATCTATCTCATTCCTTCTATCTATCTATCTCATTCCTTCTATCTATCTATCTATCTATCTATCTATCTATTTATCTCATTCCATCTATCTATAGATCTATCTAACCTTCACTTTGTTCTGCTGTAGCCAATGACAGGTTGACTTGGCCTTGTGTTTTGGATCGTTGTCATGTTGAAACGTCCAAGTACGTTGCATGTGCAGCTTCTGGGCTGATGATTGCAAATTTGCCTCCAGTATTTGTTGATAATGTGCTGCTTTCATCTTTCCTTCAACTTTGACCAAGTTTCCTGTGCCTTTGTAGCTCACACATCTCCAAAACATCAGCGATCCACCTTTGTGCTTTACAGCAGAAATGGTGTTCCTTTCATCACAGGCCTTGTTGACCTCTCTCCAAATGTAACGTTTATGGTTGTGGCCAAAAAGTTCAATTTTGGTCTCATCACTCCAAATTACCTTGTTCCAGAAGTTTTTAAGGCTTGTCTCTGTGCTGCTTTGTGTATTGTAGGTGAGATACTTTGTGGCATTTGTGCAGTAATAGCTTTCTTCTGGCAATTCGACAATGCAGCCCATTTTTCTTCAAGTGTCCCCTTATTGTGTATCATGAAACAGCTACACCGCTAGTTTTCAGAGATTCCAGTATTTCAGCTGATGTTATTTGTGGGTTTTTCTTTGCATCCCCAACAATTTTCCTGGCAGTTGTGGAAAAATTTTTGTTGGTCTAGCTGACCATTGTTTTCTTTTTACAGAGCCCCTAATTTTCCATTTGTTAATCACAGTTTGAACGCTGCTGACTGGCATTATCAATTCCTTGGATATATTTTTGTATTCTTTTCCTGTGTTATACAGTTCAACTACCTTTTCCCATAGATCCGTTGACAATTCTTTTGCTTTCACCATGACTCACAATCCAGAAACGTCAGTGGCTGGATGAAAGATGCAAGAGTCTGTCTGGATCCCAGAAACTCACTCAGCTTTTATGCACACACACTGATTACAAGCAAACAGGTCACAAGTGAGGATGTTACCTTTAGTAGCCATTCAACCCCATTTGTGTCGACCTCTGTGGATGTTATCAGGCCAAAATCACCAGGGTATGTGAACTTTTGATCAGGGTCATTTGGATGCTTTGGGTTGTCATTATGATTTAAAAAGAGAAACCACATTAGTTTGACAATAAATGGATTCACCCAACCACTAACCATTAGTGGAGAAAAAATTTTGGAGGTATAATTCATATTCTCTGAAAAAAGGCTAAGAAAGCTAAAATTCCGCTGAGGTATGTAAACTTTTGAGCACAACTCTATATAATACATGCACTGATACACTTAGCTCAAAAAGGATTTTCTAGACAGGATATAAATGTAACAAACCCTCAGCTGTGACAAGCGTTCTATGCAAGTACATATAGACAATTATGCTCCAAGTTCTGCCAGCATGCGGAACTCATAATAAGAACAGTACTGTGCAAACGTAGTAGCAAAATTGCTGCAAAGTAAGAATGCTTTCAGAAATACAAGTGTCAGGCTACGTTCCCACGATGAGCCTTTGGTGTTGCAGATTTTCAGTAGTATTTCTGAACCTATCAGGTAAATTAGGTTACTTAGGCTTTTCATTGCCTCTTTGTATGCATATTTTTACGTGCGATTTTATTGTGTTTTTGATAGTGCGTTACTTTTCTCTTGTTGGTATGTCATGTTTTAAATAAAGTTGCTTTATTTTTGATACTTCTTGGTATTTGGTTTTGATTTGGCAAAACTTTATTGATAAAGTCGTGTGCACATTGCATGCGGTTTTAGCACGTTTCTGCAGCATATGCATTTTTGTACCTGTGAATTTTCCGCATCTAATGCAATTCTATGGGGCGATATACACATAAAACACATACTTGAAAAACGCACCACAGTTCAGTTTAGTTAGTATAAAAACATTTTTATAAATCCCATCCAGTTTGCCGGAAATACGCAGCGTCAAAAACTCATTGTGTGAACTTAACCTTAGAACTTATACAATGTCAGTTTTAATGTTTGAGCTTTACGCATGTTTTCCACCAATAGATCTCATAGTCAGTGGAGATCTTCACATGTCCATGTATTCTTGTAGACCGAGTAGTCCTCACAAAACCACAGATACATCCATTTTGATCTGAGTCTTCTATTAAAGTTGCCAATGCAAGTCTATGGATCCATGAAAAAAATCGGATAGAACTCAAATGCCATATTTGTGCTGTTTTTTATATGATTAGCTTGAGAAAGCTCCATTATTTTTTTTTCATCCAAGAAAAACAGATGAAACTCTGAAGAAGAAACACAGATGTCAGAATGAGCTTTTTTTATCAATTACCAAGATGTAAAAAAATGAACAAAAGAGAAATCAAATGAATATGTGGTGTGACCAGTCATTGCCTTCTTCTATTATTCTCGGTACATCTGAACAGTTTTTGAAGGATCTCAGCAAGGAGGTTGTCCTAAACATCTTGGAGAAGTAACCACAGATCTTCTGTGGATGTCACTTGTGCCAATCCTTCTGTCTCCTCATGTGATCCCATACAGACTGGATGATGTGAGATCAGGGCTCTGTGCGGTCATATCATCACTTCCAGGACTCATTGTTCTTCTTTATCCTGAAGATAGTTCTTAATGACATTTGCTGTATGTTTAGGGACGTTGTTCTGCTGCAGAAGAAATTTGGAGCCAATCAGAAGCCTCCCTGATGGTATTAAATTGTGGATAGGTATCAGTCTGTATTTCTCAGCATTGAGGACATCAGTAATTCTTACCAAAGCCTCAACGTATTTGCTGAAATGCAGCCCCAAACTTGCAAGGACTCTCCACCGTTCTTCACCACTCATGTGGACACTCATTATTGTACCACTCTCCAACGAACAAACTGCCTTCTGTTGCAGCCAAATATTTCACATTTTGACTCATGAGTCCAGAGCATGTGCTGCCATTTATCTGTACCCCAGCTCCTATATTTTCATGCTTAATTCAGTCACATCCATGTAAATAGTATTGCTTTTTGGCCACGCGGTGGGTATGGTCCCATTGTGTCACTGACCTGACTTACCCTGGATTGAGGTAACTAAGTGGCCATCTGATCTTCACTAGAGCCTCTGATGATGATATGCTTGGGCCATTAGGATAGCCATCAAGTGCCACTCCAGGGCACTCCCCAGCCCTGCAGCAGCTGATGGGATGGTCAGAGGCACAGATGCGAAGCCCAAAGGGAATAAACAGAGACATGGTCAGGAAATCTGAAGTTGGGGCAGGCAACAATGTTCCAGAATGAGAAGCTAGGTTCAGAAGTGGAGAGGTCAGACAAAAGGAGTAAACAAACCGGGTCAGTAACAGTAGAGTCAAAGCAGGAATGCACCAAGACAGATAACTAGAAACAGTCTGGAACTAGGAACCTAACATCAGACAAGTAGTGGAAGAAAGACCTTCCTAACATATTCCTTGCTGGCAGGGATAGGCCAGAGAAGTAGAACTCTGCAGGACACAGAGGGTGAAATTCCTGCAGAGTCTGGCCGCGCCTCTGCACAGCCAGGTGGAGACAGCAGGAAGATTCAGCAGTGTTGGGAGTGCGTCAAGAGGCAATTTAATGAGATGGCCTGACACGAGGAGGAGCAGAGCGGCGTTGGCACTGAGTAGGATGGTGCCCACTAGCCATGCGCGCCACTATTCTTTCATGAAGAACATTTGTCACTTCTAGGAACAGTAAATGAGTATAGCTGGGTCCTAATGGATGCTGCTAGTTCTGCGCTGATTGCACTGCCATCTTCCAATTTTGAATGAATGTAATGAATGTAAGCATGATGTGTTTCATCTGCCGCACTAAGTTTTCTTGGCTGACCACTTTGTCTATAGTCCTCAATGTTGCCTATTTGTTGTGATTTCATCAAAAGAGCTAGATCAGCACACCTGGAATCCCCAGTCTGCTTTGAAATCTTTGTTTGGGAGAGACCTTGGTGGTGCAGTATAACTACCCTGTATCTTGTTGGTGTGCTCAGTCTTGCCACGGTATATGATCTGTGACATGAACCTGTCTTCAACAACCTCACCTTTGTAGTAAAGTTTGACTGTTCCTCACCCAGTTTTTAGCCTCCTACACAGGTGTCTTCATTTCAGTTAATGGTTGTGTTTCAATTTACGTAAGAAAATGATATTTATTGTCACCAATTTGGTAAAATTGGTTAATCATATACCTGAAAAATCTCTGACAATATGCAAGTGTACCTAGAACAATTGCTATTTTGAATGTAACACTGAATATTAATTTGATTTAGATTTCTCTTTTATTCATTCACTTTGCATTTTGCTAATTGATAAAAAATAAGCTATTGACACTACCGTTTTTGAAAAGCATTTTTACTTTGCAGCATTTTTTCCATATCTGCCTAAAACTTTTGCACAGTGCCATATATTAGAAAGTTGCAGAACTTTTCATTAAATAATGATTAAGCTTTATTGACGTGAGAGAGGAGCGGCCCTTTAATTTTCTTCTCAGTATTCATCCGCCTCCTGTAAGTATGAGCCCCCCTTACCTCCCTCGCACTGAATATTGAATATTATTCCCGCCGTCTGTTCTTTTGCTCAAAATTCTATTCATTGTTATTGATGTTGACTAGGAAGACACAATGGAATTGCATTTCGGTCGTCTCCAGTCGTCATGCCCTGCTGGAGGTTGTAGTGTCACACGCCTGCCTGCAGCGCCTTGTGTATGCTTAACATTAGGATACAAATAATAGCGCCTGTCATCTTTCCTGAATTGACTCAATAACAGCCGCAGTTCCCCCCACCCTCCCCTCAATTTTATTTGTGGGGCCGCTGCTCGCACTATTCCCTTCCATCTTGTTACTTTGTACAGATTGATTTCATTAATCACATGTGCCATTTACTTTGTCAATGTTTAATTGCTCTAATCGGCTAATTAAATGCTCGACTGCAATCATAAAGCATTTCCACAATTATCCTTTGCAGAAGTTTTATTTCCAGAAGCAACTGCATTTCGACAACCCTCTTTTTTTTTTTTTTTTTGCAAAAAGCATTTTTATCTAAAGCAATTTCTTCTAAGCTGTTTCTAATACTGAATTAAATCCATTGTAATCATTTTTTTAAGCAAAAAAAGTGTTGACCTGCTATGCTTTATACTGCAGCTCTGCTTTATTAAGGCATAGCCATGATCAGTAGCTCCATCTTAGCTATATTGTCGATCAGAGTAGAATCTAGTCTGAAATCCACCCCTCCTTTCATCTTCAGGGACTGCTCTGTCTCCTCTGTGAAGTTGTTGGGCCCTAAGCTGTTCCTTTGTGGCAAATCATCTTTTGGGACACCCAGGAACCAGGGAAACTGCTACCTTAGGCCGGTTTCACATGTCAGTGGCTCCGGTACGTGAGGTGACAGTTTCCTCACTTACCGGAGCCACTGACACACGTAGACCCATAAAAATCAATGCATCTGTGCAGATGTCATTGATTTTTTGCGGACCGTGTCTCCGTGTGCCAAACACGGAGACATGTCAGTGTTCGTGGGAGCGCACGTATTACACGGACCCATTAAAGTCAATGGGTCCGTGTAAAACACGGACCACACACGGACCTTCTCCGTGTGCAGTCCGTGTGGCGTGCAGGAGACAGCGCTACAGTAAGCGCTGTCCCCCCCACTGGTGCTGAATCCGCGATTCATATGTTCCCTGCAGCAGCGTTTGCTGCAGAGAAAATATGAATAATAGTGTTTAAAATAAAGATCTATGTGTCCGCCGCCCTCCCACCCCCTGTGCGCCCCCCCGCTGTTCTGAAAATACTCACCCACCTCCCTCGCAGTGTTCTGTGCTGGCCGCCCCTTCTACTGTATGCGGTCACGTGGGGCCTCAGATTAGAGTCATGAATATGTGGCTCCACCTCCCATAGGGGTGGAGCCGCCTATTCATGACTGTAAATGAGCGGCCCCACGTGACCGCATACAGGAGAAGATGGGGCCAGACCAGGAAGCAGCGACAGCCAACGAGGGAGCGGGTGAGTATTTTCAGAACAGCGGGGGGCGCACAGGGGGTGGGAGGGCGGCGGACAGATAGATCTTTATTTTAAACACTATTATTCATATTTTCTCTGCAGCAAATGCTGCTGCAGGGAACATATGAATTGCGGATTCAGCACCAGATGCTGGTAGTACGTGTGGTACCCAGCACGGTGCGTGTGGTACCCAGTGGGCACACGGGCGGCACACGTGTGCAACACTGATGTTCACCAGAAACGCAGGGGCACACGGACACGGATAATTCCGGTACCGATTGTTTCCAGTACCGGAATTATCTGGACGTGTGGGACAGCCCTTAGCGCTGTAAAGCTATGCCTTGTCTTTTCCTCATGCTTCACACTGCAGTTTTGCTTTTTCAAAAGTGACTTGTCAGCAAAAAAAAAAGTGCACGTAGAGCATTTCTCCATTACATGAAGGATTATGAACAGGAAACTAAAGCACTAGTGAGAAACAAGATTATTAAATAGACAAGGGGGAGGGCCTCATTAAGTGGGTGTAGGCTATATTTATTTGCTGTAAATACAATACTCCTAACATTTTCCAATGCAATCTTTTGGTTGAAATGTTGTTTGGTGAGTGGCGAGTACAACCAAGGTTGGATGTGGCTTTGCCATAATCAGTAATGTGGGGGAGGGGTCAGGCTACTCAGGGGTGGGTCTTATTTTTTTTAAATATCTATATTTTCTATATATCTACCACTTATCCCTTTTTCCAAACAGAGAAGGGGTGCTAGATGAGTGTTTACAGAGCAAAAAGAATAGAGTTACCCCATTACTTAAATTTCACCTCCCTCCCCTTGCCTTAAGCCGCGTTGTTAAAAAAAAAAGCCATCTAGTCATATTTCTATTTTTTATCCCATTTGCAGGCAGCACGGAGGAAGGCGCTTGCTTTACAATTTAACCACCCTGCGGTCTTCTTGTCTCTTTGCCAATGGAAACCTTGGCCTGATTTGTGTAAACCAAGTGACCTAAATAGACAATAGTGCAGCGAAAATGCGACGGAGCTCGCTTCACCGCAGACGACCGCGGGTTAGGATGACGAAGCTTGCCATCTGCATGCCGGGCTGATCAATAAGAGGAGAGGTGAACGTGGAAGTGATACTTGAGGAGCTTTATTTACTGAGGCTTTTGTGTTTCTTTGGGCTGAAGTGAATAGGAACGCGTGCAGCTGCAGCCAAAAAAAAAAACAAAAACTTTTCCAGACTTTGGCGGCGGTACTCAACGTGAGACAATGAAAGGTTGACTTCCTTTTGATCCGATAGGTCACTCCATCATCCCCGCGCGTTTCTTTGTTTTTCTTTTTTTTTTCTATTTCCTCTTGTTCTGACCTTTGCATTTTGGATGACACCGTAAGATTTCCAAACCGGTTGCCTGTGACAGAGGCTGAATAGTAATCAGGTTAATGCGAACACTTTGTGCTGGTGTTGGCTTTGTTAATGCCCGCCGGCGGCACCTGATGTGCTTAGCCTCTGCGCGGTAACTTCATTGATATCAGTCTGTACCTACGCTGGGAGGAGGCTGAGGAGAGAGGAGATTAGACAGGACGAGGGCTAAATAGGAAAACAAAAAACTACTCAAACCGTCTGCAGCAGCTGCCATGTTATGCTTAGGCGAGAATCACGGTGAACCTGAATGGTATTCGAATGTGCATTATTATTCAGGGATACATCCCCTATTTCTCCTACTTATGTGACTGTGAATGTGTCGGTCCTCACTGCAGGTCTGGCATTCTATTCCTCAGGATAAGCCATATAAACCATCCTGTTCAAATAGTGAAGTGCGTAGAATGCGGTCAGGCACACAGCAGAAAGTTTCCAGTTGCTTGGCATGTGTTGCCAGCGCTTGAGCATTCTTCACCTAACCCAGTAGTAATAATACCCCATGAGCACCCACCTAAAACAAAAGTGTCCTCTTCAGAAAGTATAAATGCCCTCTATGTACCCCCTTAAAATGTATTGATGTGTCCTCTTCTCCCCTGCAGACAGGTGGTGTTATGTTGTACCATCATTGTGCCACCTTGGCCGGCACGCTAACGTCTTGTAGGTCATGTAGGGCCGAGGGTGGTGGGGTCAGGGAGCGCAAGGCACAGAATCCAACAGTGTTGTTCTCATGATGACGTCCGGAGCGGTGCAAATACCTTTGACTTCCCTACATATTCAGCTCTAGAAACGCCACTTCTTCGAAAAAGAAAGTACGTAGAGTTGAGCAAAAATATTTACAGGATACTGGTCCAGCGGCCATATTGGTAGTCCGAGGACCAGAACTGACATGTCCGGCGCCTCTTCCTATTAAAAGTTCCAGAAGGACATCAAGCATGTGTCACTCCAAAATGATGATGCTGCACCTGACCTTCCAATTGAAAGAGGCGCCAAAGATATGGCAAATAGGAGGAGGTTCTTTGGGCTCTGGTCCAGTCCATGCCCATGGACTACCAATGTGGCACCTGGACCAGGGCTCTGCAAATGTTTTGCTCAATTCTAATTATCCTCTGTTTATTTTAAAAACCCCCTTTGGCTACCCCCACACTGTGCCAATGCCACAGGGTCTGTGGGAAACTAGGTGAAAGCTTTAACAGCTGCAACAGTATTCGTGGTGTTCTCCTAATATCCATCGCCCATATAGAAGACCAAGACCACTCAAAAATCTCTGAAAAAGAGTGTGAAAGGACATTGGAAGAAAAATCTTCCCCCCAAATCATAATCCTGTATCTGCCCTAAGATCTCTTTTATGTAAATGTGCACAAGCTCCTCCTCTTTGTGGGTTAATATGTGGGTTACTGTGCCTTTAAATTAATTTGCAAACTGCAAATATATTTCACCTCCCGGAGAGGGAGACAATATAAATAAAAGGCATAAAAAAAAGTCAAAAATGACTGAAAAAAAAATGGATAGAATGAAGCCGTTGCTTAGGCTTTCATGTTATTGTGCCTTTAAGTCTCGCACCTCTGTTGTAATTTCTCATTTTCCTTCTGCGTCTAAGTCAAATGGCACGGTTAAGATGCAGACAGCCGCGGCAGGGTGAAGGGGTTGGCATAGTTGTTTACTAGAAGAGGTTTATTCTATTTTTTTTCAGTCCTTTGCCCAAAATCATTACAGAAATAAATTAGGAGATTGGAAAATTTTTATACATTTTTCTACTTTTTTTATATATATTTTATTATATTTTTAAGTCATTTTTATTTCAATACTTTAAGTTTTTTTATGTATTGTTTAACTTTTCACCTTCTCCTCCGCATCTATCCGTTACTAACAGTTTCTATGGGAAGGAGACAGCTCCTAAAACAATAAAATAAACTGAAATTATATATTTACATCTTTAAGACGTTAAAAATGATTACCTCGAGCCCATCATCACCTTATCCGTTATCCGATTTGGACAAAAGACACAGCAAGTACCCTCAGAAGCCAACACTGCAGCAAAACCCTTGAAACAGAAGTGCTAATCAGTAAGGCACAAGGCTGAATACTCCTGCAGCGTTAGGCTGGCATAGAAAATTTGCTGTCTGTCTACAGCTATGAGGTAACGTCTGGATTTTCTGCCAAGCTGCCACAGACACTCCCTGGAACAACATTTCTTCAGAAAAAAAAAAGCAAAAAAAAAAAGAAATAAATAAATAAGAAAAAAAGTTTGTCAAGAAATGATCTTCTAGACGCCTCTTTTCCGCTCTTTTCCGCCTCCCCCTCCTGTGGACAATGCCCTCCCCAACTCCCGTCAGTTTATAAGTAAAAGCTGTGTGCAATGCAGTAGATCCGGCGCACGGGTTCATATTTTGGGTTATTTAGTTGTCTCTTAAAATAAAAATAAAAATTCATCTGCAAAAAAAAAAAAAAATAGAAAAAAATCTGGCATTCACTGCGACCGCTGGAGGAAAATCACCTCTGTGCAAAGGAAAAAAAGGCTTCTGCTTTCAGTCTTCTAATTTTAGGCATAAAACTCAAACGCCTGCAAATTATCTGCTTAGAAGTCGGGTTTCTGTGGGGCTGCAGGCGAGAGGAGGAACCCGAGGGTTATTGATTTGGGGCAAATGACTGCAGAGATGGATAGATATGAGCTAGATAGATAGATAGGTAGATAGATAGATAGATAGATAGATAGATATGAGATAGATAGATAGATAGATAGATAGATAGATAGATAGATAGATAGTTAGATAGATAGATAGATAGAGAGATATGAGCTAGATAAATAGATAGATAGATAGATAGATAGATATGGGATAGATAGATAGATAGATAGATAGATAGATAGATAGATAGATATGGGATAGATAGATAGATAGATAGATAGATAGATAGATAGATGTATGATAGATAGATGTTAGATATGTGATAGATAGATAGATAGATAGATAGATAGATAGATAGATAGATAGATAGATAGATAGATATGAGATAGATAGAAAGATATGAGATATCTAGATAGATAGATAGATAGATAGATAGATAGATAGATATAGTAACATAGTAACATAGTTAGTAAGGCCGAAAAAAGACATTTGTCCATCCAGTTCAGCCTATATTCCTATATTCCATCATAATAAATCCCCAGATCTACATCCTTCTACAGAACCTAATAATTGTATGATACAATATTGTTCTGCTCCAGGAAGACATCCAGGCCTCTCTTGAACCCCTCGACTGAGTTCGCCATCACCACCTCCTCAGGCAAGCAATTCCAGATTCTCACTGCCCTAACAGTAAAGAATCCTCTTCTATGTTGGTGGAAAAACCTTCTCTCCTCCAGACGCAAAGAATGCCCCCTTGTGCCCGTCACCTTCCTTGGTATAAACAGATCCTCAGCGAGATATTTGTATTGTCCCCTTATATACTTATACATGGTTATTAGATCGCCCCTCAGTCGTCTTTTTTCTAGACTAAATAATCCTAATTTCGCTAATCTATCTGGGTATTGTAGTTCTCCCATCCCCTTTATTAACTTTGTTGCCCTCCTTTGTACTCTCTCTAGTTCCATTATATCCTTCCTGAGCACCGGTGCCCAAAACTGGACACAGTACTCCATGTGCGGTCTAACTAGGGATTTGTACAGAGGCAGTATAATGCTCTCATCATGTGTATCCAGACCTCTTTTAACCCCTTCATGCCGCGGCCCTTTTTCGTTTTTGTGTTTTCGTTTTTCGCTCCCCTCCTTCCCAGAGCCATAACTTTTTTATTTTTCTGTCAATATGGCCATGTGAGGGCTTATTTTTTGCGGGACGAGTTGTACTTTTGAACGACATCATTGGTTTTAGCATGTCGTGTACTAGAAAACGGGAAAAAAATTCCAAGTGCGGTGAAATTGCAAAAAAAGTGCAATCCCACACTTGTTTTTTGCTTGGCTATTTTGCTAGGTTCACTAAATGCTAAAACTGACCTGCCATTATGATTCTCTAGGTCATTACGAGTTCATAGACACCTAACATGACCAGGTTATTTTTTATCCAAGTGGTGAAAAAAAATTCCAAACTTTGCTTAAAAAAAAAAAAAAAAAAAAGTGCCATTTTCCAATACCCGTAGCGTCTCCATTTTTCGTGATCTGGGGTCGGGTGAGGGCTTATTTTTTGCGTGCTGAGCTGGCGTTTTTAATGATACCATTTTGGCGCAGATATGTTCTTTTGATCGCCCGTTATTGCATTTTAACGCAATGTCGCGGCGACCAAAAAAACGTAATTCTGGCGTTTCGGATTTTTTTCTCGCTACGCTGTTTAGCGATCAGGTTAATGCTTTTTTTTAATTGATAGATCGGGCGATTCTGAACGCGGCTATACCAAATATGTGTAGGTTTTGTGTTTTTTTTATTGTTTTATTTAGGATGGGGCGAAAGGGGGATGATTTAAACTTTTATATTTTTAATATTTTTTTCACATTTTTAAAAACTTTTTTTTCCCACTTTTGCCATGCTTCTATAGCCTCCATAGGAGGCTAGAAGCAGGCACAGCCCGATCGGCTCTGCTACATAACAGCGATCATCAGATCGCTGTTATGTAGCTCAAATGCAGGTGTGCTGTGAGCGCCGACCACAGGGTGGCACTCACAGCTACCGAGGATCAGTAACCATAGAGGTCTCAAGGACCTCTATGGTTACCTTCCTGACTCATCGCCGACCCCCGATCATGTGACGGGGGTCGGCGATGACGTCATATCCGGCCGCCCGGCCGGATGCGGTAGTTAAATGCCGCTGTCTGCGATTGACAGCGGCATTTAACAGGTTAATAGCGGCGGGTGAATAGCGATTTCACCCGCCGCTATTGCGCGCACATGTCAGCTGTTCAAAACAGCTGACATGTCGCGACTTTGATGTGCGCTCACCGCCGGAGCGCACATCAAAGCAGGGGATGCGACATGCGCAGTACATGTACGGCGCATGTCGCGAAGGGGTTAATACACCCCATGATCCTGTTTGCCTTGGCAGCTGCTGCCTGGCACTGGCTGCTCCAGGTAAGTTTATCATTAACTAGGATACCCAAGTCCTTCTCCCTGTCAGATTTACCCAGTGGTTTCCCGTTCAGTGTGTAATGGTGATATTGATTCCTTCTTCCCATGTGTATAACCTTACATTTATCATTGTTAAACCTCATCTGCCACCTTTCAGCCCAAGTTTCCAACTTATCCAGATCCATCTGTAGCAGAATACTATCTTCTCTTGTATTAACTGCTTTACATAGTTTTGTATCATCTGCAAATATCAATATTTTACTGTGTAAACCTTCTACCAGATCATTAATGAATATGTTGAAGAGAACAGGTCCCAATACCGACCCCTGCGGTACCCCACTGGTCACAGCGACCCAGTTAGAGACTATACCATTTATAACCACCCTCTGCTTTCTATCACTAAGCCAGTTACTAACCCATTTACACACATTTTCCCCCAGATCAAGCATTCTCATTTTGTGTACCAACCTCTTGTGCGGCACGGTATCAAACGCTTTGGAAAAATCGAGATATACCACGTCCAATGACTCACCGTGGTCTAGCCTATAGCTTACCTCTTCATAAAAACTGATTAGATTGGTTTGACATGAGCGATTTCTCATAAACCCATGCTGATATGGAGTTAAACAGTTATTCTCATTGAGATAATCCAGAATAACATCCTTCAGAAACCCTTCAAATATTTTACCAACAGTAGAGGTTAGACTTACTGGCCTATAATTTCCAGGTTCACTTTTAGAGCCCTTTTTGAATATTGGCACCACATTTGCTATGCGCCAGTCCTGCGGAACAGACCCCGTCGCTATAGAGTCCCTAAAAATAAGAAATAATGGTTTATCTATTACATTACTTAGTTCTCTTAGTACTCGTGGGTGTATGCCATCTGGACCCGGAGATTTATCTATTTTAATCTTATTTAGCCGGTTTCGCACCTCTTCTTGGGTTAGATTGGTGACCCTTAATATAGGGTTTTCATTGTTTCTTGGGATTTCACCTAGCATTTCATTTTCCACCGTGAATACCGTGGAGAAGAAGGTGTTTAATATGTTAGCCTTTTCCTCGTCATCTACAACCATTCTTTCCTCACTATTTTTTAAGGGGCCTACATTTTCAGTTTTTATTCTTTTACTATTGATATAGTTGAAGAACAGTTTGGGATTAGTTTTACTCTCCTTAGCAATGTGCTTCTCTGTTTCCTTTTTGGCAGCTTTAATTTTTAAGTTTTTTAGATAAAGTATTTTTCTCCCTATAGTTTTTTAGAGCTTCAATGGTGCCATCCTGCTTTAGTAGTGCAAATGCTTTCTTTTTACTGTTAATTGCCTGTCTTACTTCTTTGCTTAGCCACATTGGGTTTTTCCTATTTCTAGTCCTTTTATTCCCACAAGGTATAAACCGCTTACAGTGCCTATTTAGGATGTTCTTAAACATTTTCCATTTATTATCTGTATTCTTATTTCTGAGGATATTGTCCCAGTCTACCAGATTAAGGGCATCTCTAAGCTGGTCAAACTTTGCCTTCCTAAAGTTCAGTGTTTTTGTGACTCCCTGACAAGTCCCCCTAGTGAAAGACAGGTGAAACTGTACAATATTGTGGTCGCTATTTCCTAGATGCCCGACCACCTGCAGATTTGTTATTCTGTCAGGTCTATTAGATAGTATTAGGTCTAAAAGTGCTGCTCCTCTGGTTGGATTCTGCACCAATTGTGAAAGATAATTTTTCTTGGTTATTAGCAGAAACCTGTTGCCTTTATGGGTTTCACAGGTTTCTGTTTCCCAGTTAATATCCGGGTAGTTAAAGTCCCCCATAACCAGGACCTCATTATGGGTTGCAGCTTCATCTATCTGCTTTAGAAGTAGACTTTCTACGATTTCTGTTATATTTGGGGGTTTGTAACAGACCCCAATGAGAATTTTGTTACCATTTTTCCCTCCATTAATTTCGACCCATATGGACTCGACATCCTCATTCCCTTCGCTAATATCCTCCCTTAAAGTGGACTTTAGACAAGACTTTACATAGAGACAAACCCCTCCTCCTCTCCGATTTTTACGATCCTTTCTAAACAGACTGTAACCCTGTAAGTTAACTGCCCAGTCATAGCTTTCATCTAACCATGTCTTGGTTATTCCCACTATGTCAAAGTTACCTGTAGATATTTCTGCTTCTAGTTCTTCCATCTTGTTTGTCAGGCTTCTGGCATTTGCGAGCATGCAGTTTAGAGGATTTTGTTTTGTTCCAATCTCCTCGCTGTGGATTGTTTTAGAAATGTTCTTACCTCCCTTCTGAGTATGTTTTCCTGGGTCTTCTTTGTCCGAGTCTAATGTTTTTCTTCCCGTCCCCTCTTCTTCTAGTTTAACGCCCTCCTGATGAGTGTAGCGAGTCTTCTGGCGAATGTGTGTTTCCCAGGTTTGTTGAGGTGTAGTCCATCTCTGGCGAGGAGTCCATCGTACAAGTAATTCACACCGTGGTCCAGGAATCCGAATCCTTGTTGTCTGCACCATCGTCTTAGCCAGTTGTTCGCATCAAGGATCCTGTTCCATCTCCTGGTGCCATGCCCGTCTACTGGAAGGATAGAAGAAAAAACTACCTGTGCATCCAGTTCCTTTACTTTCTTCCCCAACTCTTCAAAGTCCTTGCAGATTGTCGGTAGGTCCTTCCTTGCGGTGTCATTGGTGCCAACATGTATCAGAAGAAATGGGTGGACGTCCTTGGAGCTGAAGAGCTTTGGTATCCTATCAGTCACATCCTTGATCATTGCACCTGGAAGGCAGCATACTTCTCTTGCGGTTATGTCCGGTCTGCAGATGGCTGCTTCTGTGCCTCTCAGTAGTGAGTCTCCCACCACCACCACTCTTCGTTGCTTCTTGGCTGTACTTTTTGCTGTCACTTGTTGTTGCGTACCCTTTTCTTTTTTGCTTGCTGGTAGTGCTTCATCCTTAGGTGTGCCATCTTCAACCTCTACAAAGATTTGATATCGGTTCTTCAGTTGTGTGGTTGGTGATTTCTCCTTGGTCTTCTTGCTTCTTTTGGTCACATGCTTCCAATCATCTGCTTTTGGAGGTTCTCTGACACTTTTTTCACCTTCTGTGACCAGTGGAGATGCTTCTGTTCTGTCTAGGAAGTCTTCATTCTCTTTGATGAGTTTCAAAGTTGCTATTCTTTCTTCCAGACCCCGCACCTTTTCTTCTAAAAGGGCCACTAGTCTACACTTCTGACAGGTGAAATTGGATTCTTCTTCTGGTCGATCTGCGAACATGTAGCACATGCTGCAGCTCACCATGTAGGTTGTCACATCTGCCATGTTGCTCCCAGATCCTGCTGACTTGCTGTGTGCTTTCCTTCTTGTGTAATCTACTCAGCCAAGCTTTCTTGCAATAATGTCCTACAGGCAAAAATTTGCGCGCCGTAAGGTGATGCTTTCCAAGCAGCTGGTCCCGGCTGTACCCAACGATCTTCTTGCTGAGGGAGACTCTTCGCTTTTCCCAGAAGGCACCTGGAATATGCAAATTATCCTCCTCAAGCTTGAATCCCTGGTTTAGATAGATAGATAGATAGATAGATAGATAGATATGTGATAGACAGATATGTGATTGATTGATAGATAGATAGATGTATGATAGATATGAGATAGATAGATAGATGTTAGATATGTGATAGATAGTTAGGGTACTGTCACACAGTGCAATTTTGATCGCTACGACGGCACGATCCGTGACGTCGCAGCGTCGTATGATTATCGCTCCAGCGTCGTAGACTGCGGTCACACTTTGCAATCACGGCGCTGGAGCGATGCCGAAGTCCCCGGGTAACCAGGGTAAACATCGGGTTACTAAGCGCAGGGCCGCGCTTAGTAACCCGATGTTTACCCTGGTTACCAGCGTAAACGTAAAAAAAACAAACAGTACATACTTACATTCCGGTGTCTGTCCCCCGGCGTTCTGCTTCTCTCCACTGTGTAAGCACCATAGCCGGAAAGCAGAGCGGTGACGTCACCGCGTCACCGCTGTGCTCGCTTTCCGGCCGGCAGGCGCTCACAGTGCAGAGAAGCTGAGACGCCGGGGGACAGACACCGGAATGTGAGTATGTACTGTTTGTTTTTTTTACGTTTATGCTGGTAACCAGGGTAAACATCGGGTTACTAAGCGCGGCCCTGCGCTTAGTTACCCGATGTTTACCCTGGTTACAAGCGAACGCATCGCTGGATCGCTGTCACACACAACGATCCAGCGATGTCAGCGGGTGATCAAGCGACGAAAGAAAGTTCCAAACGATCTGCTACGACGTACGATTCTCAGCAGGATCCCTGATCGCTGCTGCGTGTCAGACACAGCGATATCGTATGGATATCGCTAGAACGTCACGGATCGTACCGTCGTAGCGATGAAAATGGCACTGTGTGACAGTACCCTTAGATAAATAGATATGAGATAGACAGATAAATAGATATGAGATAGACAGATAAATAGATATGAGATAGATATGTAATAGATATGTGATAGATATGTGATAGATATGTGGGAGATTGATATGAGATAGATATGTGATTGATAGGTATGTGATAGATAGATAGATAGATAGATAGATAGATAGATAGATAGATAGATAGATAATAGATATGAGATAGATAGATAGATAGATAGATAGATAGATAGATAGATAGATAGATATGAGATAAATAATAGATACATAATAAATATGAGAGATAAATATGAGAGAGATAGATAGATATGAGATGGGCAGATCGATAGATATGTAGATATGGCTTGAGATAAACAAATCAATAAATACTGTAGATGGAAACATAAATTGATAGAGGGACATAGATCGAAATATAGATAGATATGAGGAGGACAAATTGATAGATAAGTAGATTGACAGAAAGATAGATAGATATGAGGTGCACAGATCGGTAGATAGTTAAGGAGATAGATATGAAACAGACAGAATGATAGATAATGGGTGGACAGACGGACATGAGATGACAAATCAATATATACTAGATAAACAGATAGATAGATAGATAGATAGATAGATAGATAGATAGATAGATAGATAGATAGATAGATATGAGCGAGTAGACATGAGTGTCCAAAATTGTAAGTTGATAGTCCAAGAGAAGTCATGTACAGCAGAGCAGGGACCCATCAGAGGGAGGTCACCTTGCCGTGGTTGATGGGCATACATGAATTGGCCAATTTATGCGCTAAGAACCTTCATTTTCATTAATTTACGTAAGTTTAAAAAAAAAATGAAAATTTTATTTTTTTGTAGTAAAATCTAGATTATATGTTTTTAATGTTTTTCTGTGTTTTCACATGCCTAAATTTATGCATAGTGGTGCTGTACTTTCTTTTTTTCTATAAATGTAGTCTGGCAGCTTGCACATGTTCACACTTAGGAGGTCCTGGTCACTTTTTTTTGTATATTTAACTATTAGATGTTGGCTGCATCCAGCCTGATTCTGCACTCCTCCCATTGACCTGCAGGTGGCCGTAATCAGCTCTACTTGCCCATAAATTGTAGGCTAAACCCAGGAGCAGACATGAGTGTCCAAAATTGTAGGTTGATAGTCCAAGAGAAGGCATGTACAGTAGAGCATAGACTCAGAGTGAGGTCACCTTGCTGTGGTTGATGGGCATACATGAATTAGCCAATTTATGCACTAAGAACCTTCATTTTCATTAATTTCCGTAAGTTTAACTTTTTTTTTTTGAAAATTTGTTTTCTGAGTAGTAAAATCTAGATTAGATGTTTTTAATGTTTTTCTGTGTTTCCACATGGCCTAAATTTATACATAGTGCTGCCAGAGTGAGGTCACCTTGCTGTGGTTGATGGGCATACATGAATTAGCCAATTTATGCACTAAGAACCTTCATTTTCATTAATTTCCGTAAGTTTAACTTTTTTTTTTGAAAATTTGTTTTCTGAGTAGTAAAATCTAGATTATATGTTTTTAATGTTTTTCTGTGTTTCCACATGGCCTAAATTTATACATAGTGCTGCTGTGTTTTCTTTTTTGTAGATATGAGATAGATATAAGATATATAGATAGATATGTGATAAATAGATGAACTAAATAGACTGAAGATAGACCAGTAGATTTGAGATAGATGGTAGATAGATAAATAATAGATCTATAATGTACTGAGTTACCTCAGTACAAATGTAAAAATGATATGTAGATACATTAGTAGGTATGAAAGAGAACAAGGATATTTTGAAGCTAATATTCCTCCCACTTTTGAGAAACAGAAAAGAGTGCACATATTGCAGATGTGTAACGACCCCTTTCATGGCCCCAATAAAGTATGGTGCCTTACGATGATGCCCCTCCATAGATTATGATGCCTCCTCATGCAGTATGATGCCACCATATAATGTGATACTTCAATGAAGTCCTCCACATAAACATAGCATGAGGTACATACAGTACTCCACACATGGTAAGATGCATTTACAATGACCTCCCCACAATAAAATGCCCTATGTGATATAATGCGCCCACAAAGTGTGATTCGACCACACATTATGATGTCCCACAGTACGTCCTCAGACTATATAATTCCACCAAAGTACTTCCTACATAATATACGGTACTATCCTCACACATTCCCCCAAAGTATGATGCCCTCACATAGTATGTTGCACACCAAGTGCTCTTACACATTATAATGATCTCATTATATCCCCTCACACAGTGTGATGCCCCCAATGTGCCCTGCATACATTATGATGCCCCCACAGTGACACTAATGTATCATGATTCCCCCACTGTGCCCTCCACATTGTCTGATGCCCCCATAGTACTGCATGCTACATAGTATGATGCCACCACAGTGCCCCTCATACATTATGATACCGCCTCAGTGCCCATCATATATTAATCATATATAATGATGTCCCACCATGTCCTGTCATTCAGCATCATGACCCATAATACCTCCACAAAGTATGATGTACCAACAATATCCTACAAACATTATGCACCCACAGAGTCCCTCAGACTTTATTATGTCCCAATACTGTCTCATATAATATGATTCCCCACAATGCCCCATACAGTGCCACAAGCAGCATGATGCCCCCACCTTGCCCCCACCACAGTATGATGCCCCCACAGTACCAGTCATGCATTATGATGCTCCCACAGGGCCCTAACACTGTATGATGCTCTCACAGTGGTCTTACAGAGAATAGTGCCCACACCGTGCACCCCACACAGTAAGATTTCCTGTCTGTCCTGTCTGTGCTATGTATTACACCCTCACTGCGCCCCTCATACATAATGATGACTTCACTTGCAGTCATATATTATATTGCCCCACAGTGCCTCCTCATACAGTGCCTAAAAGTAGTATTCAACCCCCTGCAGATTTAGCAGGTTTAACAAGATGCAAATAAGTTAGAGCCTTCAAACTTCAAACAAGAGCAGGATTTATTAACAGATGCATAAATCTTATGCATGTTATTACCACCAGTGACATTATACACAAGAGCTCTGTATATAGTGTTAGTGTGCAGGTAATACAGTGATCACCAGTGACATTGCACACAGGAGCTCTGTATATAGTGTCAGTGTACAGGTAATACAGTGATCATCATTGACATTATACACAGGAGCTCTGTATATAGTGTCAGTGTACCAGTAATACAGCGATCACCAGTGACATTATACACAGGAGCTCTATATATAATGTCAGCTTACAGATAATACAGTGATTACCAGTGAGTGACATTATACACAGTACCTCTGTATATAGTGTATAGTGTACAGGTAATACAGTGATCACCAGTGATATTGCACACAGGAGCTCTGTATATAGTGTCAGTGTATCGGTAATACAGCAATCACCAGTGACATTATACACAGGAGCTCTATATATAATGTCAGTGCACAGATAATACAATAATCACCAGTGACATTATACACAGGAGCTCTGTATATAGTGTGAGTGTACAGGTAATACAGTGCCCACCAGTGACATTATACACAGTAGCTCTGTATATAGTATCAGTGTACAGGTAATACAGTTGTAGCGCCCCCACCGCCACAGGGCCGAGGGGTACCCGGTACCGGGCCTCTGGGTCTCTGCTCTGGGGTTGTCACGGCGGCTAGGCCCCGGTCCGTGACCCTGCCGTGGGGCGCACAGTGAATAGAGGGATATGGATGATGGTAGTGGTGATGGTGATGCTGTGGTGCGGTACAGTAAATAACGAGGACACCAGGTTGCAGTCTCTTTACCTCTTTACTGAAGATCTCTGGGTCCTCAGTCCGGAATACGGTTCACCAGGCTGCGCAAGTCCGGCCGGTCCAATGGCACCTCCAGAGTTCTCTTCACAGGTGGAAATCGGTGCCTTCCTTCTAGCGCTATGTGTTGCGGTCCTTCCCTGCTGTGCTTACGGAAAGTCCCCACAACCGTTGTGTCTGTTTCTTAAGTTCCCTCACAACTCGATTAAATGATGTTCTTCTAATCCTCCGTCCCTCCCTGATATTCTGGTTGGAACGGCACCCGTTTGACGGGTAGGCTCGGAGCTCTTCCGGGACCCTAGAGTCGCCCCTCTCCACAGGTTGCCCCCCAAGACTTCATAGGTGATATGTGTTAGACAGCCCGCCTTAAACTGACTGTCCTGCCGCTGTTTAGAGTATTGCTTGAAGCTAATTGTTATAATACTCCCTCGGCGTTCCGGCCACCGGTAATGCGCCTCAGTAGGATGTTGCTCCGGTCTTACAGCACGACCCCTACTGGTATTCTCCTATTGCTTGATCTCGTTTCTCACTCAGCACAATCTATCTCGCTTCTAGTCCTTTCTTGGGTCCCGCCGCTTCCCGGAGCTGGCGCGGACCCGTTACGTTCTTTCAATGCCAAGCCTCTTTCAGGATCCCACCCCTGACAGAGACCCTACTGTCTCTTCCTCCACAACACCCTCTGCCACCAGGTGTTGCTTCGTCCAATCCAGTCAGCTTTCTCATCTAACTTCCTGCCTGACCCCCAGTTTACCCACTATGGTGGGGAGTGGCCTAATGAATAGAACCCTTAGCTCCCCCCGGAGGCCCAGCTGTGAAATGTATTGGTGTCTGTGATACCTGATCAGATGAACTCCTTCAGTGCCATCGGACGCACCGTAGCTCCCCATAGTGGCGGGGCCACAGTACTGCAACGACCAGGACTCTGGGGCGCTGCACTCCCCCCTGGTTAAACACAGTACTCCGGGACTGGGAAGAAAACAACAATACAAGTTAGCAAAAAGACATACAATTTTGTTGAGTGCAATAACAATAAGCATATTTGAACAGAGCTTCCCTTTATGGGAGGTGAGGACACTTGAACGTTACAAACATGGTAAAACATCATAGCAACATGCTATAATTAGCTTTTCTTACCCAACCGGGTATTCTACTAAGTGCAAAAATTGTTGAACAATAATTTAACTTTGCCTTTAAGGACATACACTCTTAATCCACTAAAGACCTTCCTATAATCACATTATAAGGTATTTTAGCTTTTTCATTCTCCTTCTTTAAATCTGCAGGACCGCCTGTCCTATCGGCACCAGACCTACTGCCTCTTCTTTCTGTTACAGGACCGCCCCGTTCAGCCAGGGCCTACTGCCTTTTCAACTACTATACACAGTATAGAACATAACATTACTTTCAGTTTAAGAGCACTAAGTCATCTCTACATGACTCCTATGAGGACTCAGGGTTTACCTTCTATCCTAACTATCTATCAACATTATCAAGCATTTTCTTCTGAACATTAAGCCTTCTCATTATCTTTCTTTCTTGCATGCTGGACACCACATCTATCCCTACGGGTCCACTGCATCCTTCTTCTATCTTTCACCTTTTTCTTCTCAGATAACATCATTAACATTTCTTCACAATTAACCAGTTGAACACATATAACTTTCTCGTACAAACATTATCATCACTTTTCTCTCATCAACATTATTGCTACTTGTCTTAAGCAATATTACTATCGAAGTGCGGCAAATGAACATCCCCTTTAAGAGGGGACCAAGTCTCTGTGAGGTAGCGTATCTTCTCAAGCTACCAGTCCACACTCAGCAAAGGTTCCAGTGCGGTATCTTCGCAAAGAGTCCTTTTTGAAGTAAAACCAGTAGGGAGCGCCTTTAATAAGGTGCAAACTATATACAGGAAGTTTGTATCATGCACTGTTCATGATTACGGCAGTTCTTATAACATTGTGGAACAAAAGAGCAAAAATGAAAGTGAAAGCAAAAATAAAAAGCAATAGGGATCCCGGGTAAACAAAGGGATCCCTTTAAGAGTTAACCCAGGACGGGTTTTAGCAGCAAAATAGCAAGGAAATAAACAGTTAACTATTTACAGTTTCAGGTTTCCGAGGCTTAGTTGGACGGCTTCCAGGGCTGCACCTGGCACTTAACCCTTCTTGGCCTGGGCAAAGTGAGGTCCAGGGTTACACCCAGTGCTGGGCAAACGCCGTTAATCCGTCTTTCATGTACGATTAAATCATGCGCAGCGATGGAGGTCTGCGCAGCTTGAGTATGGGCATCTGCTGCAGCAGAGGTAGCGGCTGCTGCAAGATCAGTCACTGGAACGGAATCAGCAGCTGTGGCACTAGCAGTCACTGGAGTGGTGTCGGTCGTCAGGGCAGGGTGGCTCTTCCTACCTGCTTCAGATGCGGTTCCTCCGGTGCCGGTCTGCTCCGTCTCCGCTGGGGTCTGGAGGAGGTCAGCGTCAACTGTGGAGGTCTGGCTGCGGTGCCTCTCCGGGTAGCTGGGGGAGTCCTCGGCTCCGACCCCACGCTCTGGCTCCGGGCGGCTGGCCATGGCGGCCTCCATGTTGCTCGCTCCTTCTTCCTGGTCCTTTTCCCGCTCTCTCCTTCGTGGGCGGTTTCGTTTTCTCTGTCTCTGCCCACCATTGAGGATCAGGAGGCGGATCTCGGCTGCTGACGGACACGTCCTCAAGGAGCCGAGATATTTAGACTGGGCGGCCATTGTCTTTCGCGCTCTTCAGCTTGTTCACGCCCACTTCCACGCCCTTCTTCTTCTCCTGCGCTCTCCTTAGCGCTGTAATGGCGGCGGTTTTGGCGCGAACTTTTGGCGGCAAGTGACAATCCACAGTCTTTGCAATAAAGTACAGTCCAAGCACAGTAAATCACAGTTCCAAGGCACACATGACCTGATTCTTCAGGCTTAAGTAGATCCTGTTCGTGACGCCAAGTTTGTAGCGCCCCCACCGCCACAGGGCCGAGGGGTACCCGGTACCGGGCCTCTGGGTCTCTGCTCTGGGGTTGTCACGGCGGCTAGGCCCCGGTCCGTGACCCTGCCGTGGGGCGCACAGTGAATAGAGGGATATGGATGATGGTAGTGGTGATGGTGATGCTGTGGTGCGGTACAGTAAATAACGAGGACACCAAGTTGCAGTCTCTTTACCTCTTTACTGAAGATCTCTGGGTCCTCAGTCCGGAATACGGTTCACCAGGCTGCGCAAGTCCGGCCGGTCCAATGGCACCTCCAGAGTTCTCTTCACAGGTGGAAATCGGTGCCTTCCTTCTAGCGCTATGTGTTGCGGTCCTTCCTTGCTGTGCTTACGGAAAGTCCCAACAACCGTTGTGTCTGTTTCTTAAGTTCCCTCACAACTCGATTAAATGATGTTCTTCTAATCCTCCGTCCCTCCCTGATATTCTGGTTGGAACGGCACCCGTTTGACGGGTAGGCTCGGAGCTCTTCCGGGACCCTAGAGTCGCCCCTCTCCACAGGTTGCCCCCCAAGACTTCATAGGTGATATGTGTTAGACAGCCCGCCTTAAACTGACTGTCCTGCCGCTGTTTAGAGTATTGCTTGAAGCTAATTGTTATAATACTCCCTCGGCGTTCCGGCCACCGGTAATGCGCCTCAGTAGGATGTTGCTCCGGTCTTACAGCACGACCCCTACTGGTATTCTCCTATTGCTTGATCTCGTTTCTCACTCAGCACAATCTATCTCGCTTCTAGTCCTTTCTTGGGTCCCGCCGCTTCCCGGAGCTGGCGCGGACCCGTTACGTTCTTTCAATGCCAAGCCTCTGTCAGGATCCCACCCCTGACAGAGACCCTACTGTCTCTTCCTCCACAACACCCTCTGCCACCAGGTGTTGCTTCGTCCAATCCAGTCAGCTTTCTCATCTAACTTCCTGCCTGACCCCCAGTTTACCCACTATGGTGGGGAGTGGCCTAATGAATAGAACCCTTAGCTCCCCCCGGAGGCCCAGCTGTGAAATGTATTGGTGTCTGTGATACCTGATCAGATGAACTCCTTCAGTGCCATCGGACGCACCGTAGCTTGTTGTGAATCCGCTTTTTGGGCTCCCCTGGTGGTTGCTGGTGGTACTGGTGACTTGTGTGTGCCTTGCTGTCTCAGTTCACCTGCTCCCATCAGTGTTTGGGAGTTTCCTATTTGGCCTTGCTCTCCAGTCATTTCCTTGCCGGTCATCATTGTAACCAGAGTCTTCGGTTGCATGTTCCTGCTTCTAGTCTGCTGATCAGCTAAGTGGACTTTGTCCTTTTGTTTTGTATCTTTTGTCCAGTTTGCAGTTTTTGTTATTCTCTGTAGCTGGAAGCTCTTGCGGGCTGAAATTGCCACTCCTGTGTCATGAGTTGACACAGGAGTCTTAAAGTAATTTCAGGATGGTTTTTTGAAAGGGTTTTCAGTTGACCGTGAAGTCCTCTTTTGTATCCTTCTGCTATCTAGTAAGTGGACCTCTCTTTGCTAAATCTACTTTCATACTGTGTATGTCTTTTCCTCTTAACTCACCGTTATTACATGTGGGGGGCTGCTATCATCTTTTGGGGTATTTCCCTAGAGGTAAGCCAGGTCTGTTCCTTCCTCTACCAGGCGTAGTTAGTCCTCCGGCTGGCGCATGGCATCTAGGAAGTCGTAGGTATGCTCCCTGGCTACTATTAGTTGTGTGGTAGATTTAGCTCACGGTCAGCTCGAGATTCCATCACCCAGAGCTCGTCCGTTATTTTTGTGTTCTGATGTTTCCCTGCCATTGGGAATCATGACAGTATGACCGGCCAATGTTAAAGTTATTGGCAGAAGAAAGGAGAGAAAAAAGAAGTCTGTAGATTTTTTTTTTTTTCCCCCCCCTATGCTTGCTCCATAGTTGGATCAGTTGTATTTCAGCTCTAATTACAGCCTTTGCCTTTCTCTCCTTCTAATCCTTGAATGGCTCTGATCTCACCTGTTTAAAGATGGACCCTCAGAGTTTGGCTGTAGGTTTAAATAATCTTGCTACCAAGGTTCAAAATTTACAAGATTTTGTTATCCATACTCCGATGTCTGAACCTAAAATTCCTACACCAGTGGTGTTTTCCGGAGATAGATCTCGGTTCCTGAATTTCAAATATAATTGTAAATTGTTCCTTTCTCTCAGACCTCACTCCTCTGGAGATCCTGTCCAGCAGGTTAAGATTGTAATCTCTTTGCTGTGAGGTGACCCTCAAAATTGGGCATTTTCATTGACACCAGGGGATCCTGCGTTGCTCAATGTGGATGCGTTTTTTCTGGCTTTAGGGTTGCTTTATGAGGAACCTAATTTGGAGATTCAAGCTGAAAAAGCTTTGATAGCCCTATCTCAAGGGCAAGATGAAGCTGAGCTATACTGCCAAAAATTTCGTAGATGGTCTGTGCTTACTCAGTGGAATGAGTGCGCCCTAGCGGCAAATTTCAGAGAGGGCCTTTCTGATGCCGTTAAAGATGTTATGGTCGGGTTCCCTGCGCCCACAGGTCTGAATGAGTCCATGACAATGGCTATTCAGAATGATCGGCGTTTGCGGGAGCGCAAACCCGTGCACCATTTGGCGGTATCTTCTGAAGAGACGCCAGAGAAAATGCAATGTGACAGAATTCTGTCCAGAAGCGAGCGGCAGAATTATAGGCGTAAAAATGGGTTATGCTTCTATTGTGGTGATTCTGCTCATGTTATATCAGCATGCTCTAAACGTACAAGGAAGGTTGACAAGTCTATTTCAATTGGCACTTTACAGTCTAAATTTATTCTGTCTGTAACCTTGATTTGTTCATTATCAGTTATTACCGTGGATGCCTATGTGGACTCTGGCGCCGCTCTGAGTCTTATGGATTGGTCCTTTGCCAGGCGCTGTGGGTTTGATTTAGAGCCTCTGGAAGTCCCTATACCTCTGAAGGGTATTGATTCTACGCCTTTGGCTTGTAATAAACCACAATTCTGGACGCAAGTGACTATGCGTATGACTCCAGACCATCAGGAGGTGATTCGCTTCCTTGTGTTGTATAATTTGCATGATGTTTTGGTGCTTGGATTACCATGGTTACAATCTCATAACCCAGTCCTTGACTGGAAAACAATGTCTGTGTTAAGCTGGGGATGTCGGGGGGCTCATGGGGACATACCTTTGGTTTCCATTTCGTCATCTATTCCCTCTGAGATTCCGGCATTTTTGTCTGATTATCGTGATATTTTTGAGGAGCCAAAAATTGGTTCACTCCCTCCCCACAGAGATTGTGATTGCGCCATAGATCTGATTCCTGGCAGTAAATTTCCAAAGGGTCGTTTGTTTAACTTATCTGTACCTGAACATGCTGCTATGCGAGAGTATATTAAGGAGTCCCTGGAAAAGGGACACATTCGTCCTTCTTCATCTCCTTTAGGAGCTGGTTTTTTCTTTGTATCTAAAAAGGATGGCTCTCTGAGGCCTTGTATTGATTATCGACTCCTGAATAAAATTACAGTCAAATATCAGTATCCGTTGCCTTTGCTGACTGATTTGTTTGCTCGCATAAGGGGGGCTAAGTGGTTCTCTAAGATTGATCTTCGTGGGGCGTATAATTTGGTGCGAATTAAGCAGGGGGATGAGTGGAAAACCGCATTTAATACGCCTGAGGGCCATTTTGAGTATTTAGTAATGCCTTTCGGCCTTTCTAATGCACCTTCAGTCTTTCAGTCCTTAATGCATGATATTTTCCATGAATATTTGGATAAATTTATGATTGTGTATTTGGATGATATTTTGATTTTTTCTGATGACTGGGAGTCTCATGTTCAACAGGTCAGGAGGGTTTTTCAGGTTTTGCGGGAGAATTCTTTGTGTGTAAAGGGTTCAAAGTGTGTTTTTGGGGTTCAAAAGATTTCCTTTTTGGGGTACATTTTTTCCCCTTCTTCTATTGAGATGGACCCTGTCAAGGTTCGGGCTATTTGTGACTGGACGCAGCCTACTTCTCTTAAGAGTCTTTAGAAATTCTTGGGCTTTGCTAATTTTTATCGTCGATTTATAACTGTTTTTTCTGGCGTTGCTAAACCTCTGACGGATTTGACCAAAAAGGGTGCTGATGTTGCCAATTGGTCCCCTGCTGCTGTGGAGGCCTTTCGGGAGCTTAAGCGCCGCTTTTTGTCTGCCCCTGTGTTGCACCAGCCTGATGTTTCTCTTCCCTTTCAGGTTGAGGTCGATGCTTCCGAGATCGGAGCGGGGGCGGTTTTGTCGCAGAAAAGTTCCGACTGCTCAGTGATGAGACCTTGTGCGTTCTTTTCTCGAAAATTTTCGGCCGCCGAGCGAAACTATGATGTTGGTAATCGGGAGCTTTTGGCCATGAAGTGGGCATTTGAGGAGTGGCGTCATTGGCTTGAGGGTGCGAGACATCAGGTGGTAGTTTTGACGGATCACAAGAATCTGATTTATCTAGAGTCTGCCAGGCGCCTGAATCCTAGACAGGCACGATGGTCGTTGTTTTTTTCTCGGTTTAATTTTGTGGTTTCATACTTACCGGGTTCTAAAAATGTTAAGGCAGATGCTCTTTCTAGGAGTTTTGAGCTTGACTCTCCTGGGGATTCTGAACCTGCTGGTGTCCTTAAGGATGGGGTGGTTTTGTCTGCTGTCTCCCCAGATCTGCGACGTGCTTTGCAAGAATTTCAGGTGGATAGACCTGATCGTTGTCCGCCTGGTAGACTGCTTGTTCCTGATGATTGGACCAGTAGAGTCATCTCGGAAGTTCATTCTTCTTCGCTGGCAGGTCATCCTGGAATTTTTGGTACCAGAGATTTGGTGGCTAGATCCTTCTGGTGGCCTTCCCTGTCTCAGGATGTGCGTGTTTTTGTGCAGTCTTGTGATGTGTGTGCTCGGGCCAAGCCTTGTTGTTCTAGGGCTAGTGGGTTATTGTTGCCCTTGCCTGTTCCGAAGAGGCCTTGGACGCACATCTCTATGGACTTTATTTCTGATCTCCCTGTTTCTCAGAAGATGTCTGTCATCTGGGTGGTGTGTGACCGTTTTTCTAAAATGGTTCATTTGGTACCATTGCCTAAGTTGCCTTCCTCATCTGAGTTGGTCCCTCTATTTTTTCAAAATGTGGTTCGCTTGCATGGTATTCCGGAAAACATCGTTTCTGACAGGGGAACCCAGTTCGTGTCTAGATTTTGGCGGGCATTCTGTGCCAGGTTGGGCATTGATTTGTCTTTTTCGTCTGCATTCCATCCTCAGACTAATGGCCAGACGGAGCAAACTAATCAAACCTTGGAGACTTATTTGAGGTGTTTTGTGTCTGCGGATCAGGATGACTGGGTTGCCTTTTTGCCGTTGGCAGAATTTGCTCTTAATAATCGGGCTAGTTCTGCCACTTTGGTTTCTCCTTTCTTTTGCAATTCAGGGTTTCATCCTCGTTTTTCATCTGGTCAGGTGGAATCTTCGGATTGTCCTGGAGTGGATGCGGTGGTGGATCGGTTGCATCAGATTTGGGGACAAGTGGTGGACAATTTGAAGTTGTCCCAGGAGAGGACTCAGCAGTTTGCTAACCGCCGTCGTCGTGTTGGTCCTCGCCTTCGTGTTGGGGACTTGGTGTGGTTGTCTTCCCGTTTTGTCCCTATGAGGGTTTCTTCTCCTAAGTTTAAGCCTCGGTTCATCGGTCCTTATAGGATTTTGGAGATACTTAACCCTGTGTCCTTTCGTTTGGACCTCCCGGCATCTTTCGCTATCCATAATGTATTCCATCGGTCGTTGTTGCGGAGATATGAGGTACCGGTGGTTCCTTCTATTGAACCTCCTGCTCCTGTGCTGGTGGAGGGTGAATTGGAGTACGTTGTAGAGAAGATCTTAGATTCCCGTATTTCCAGACGGAGACTTCAATATCTGGTTAAATGGAAGGGCTATGGTCAGGAAAATAATTCTTGGGTAACTGCCTCTGATGTTCATGCCTCGGATTTGGTTCGTGCCTTTCATAGGGCTCATCCAGATCGCCCTGGCGGTTTTCGTGAGGGTTCAGTGCCCCCTCCTTAAGGGGGGGGTACTGTTGTGAATCCGCTTTTTGGGCTCCCCTGGTGGTTGCTGGTGGTACTGGTGACTTGTGTGTGCCTTGCTGTCTCAGTTCACCTGCTCCCATCAGTGTTTGGGAGTTTCCTATTTAGCCTTGCTCTCCAGTCATTTCCTTGCCGGTCATCATTGTAACCAGAGTCTTCGGTTGCATGTTCCTGCTACTAGTCTGCTGATCAGCTAAGTGGACTTTGTCCTTTTGTTTTGTATCTTTTGTCCAGTTTGCAGTTTTTGTTATTCTCTGTAGCTGGAAGCTCTTGCGGGCTGAAATTGCCACTCCTGTGTCATGAGTTGACACAGGAGTCTTAAAGTAATTTCAGGATGGTTTTTTGAAAGGGTTTTCAGTTGACCGTGAAGTCCTCTTTTGTATCCTTCTGCTATCTAGTAAGTGGACCTCTCTTTGCTAAATCTACTTTCATACTGTGTATGTCTTTTCCTCTTAACTCACCGTTATTACATGTGGGGGGCTGCTATCATCTTTTGGGGTATTTCCCTAGAGGTAAGTCAGGTCTGTTCCTTCCTCTACCAGGCGTAGTTAGTCCTCCGGCTGGCGCGTGGCATCTAGGAAGTCGTAGGTATGCTCCCTGGCTACTATTAGTTGTGTGGTAGATTTAGCTCACGGTCAGCTCGAGATTCCATCACCCAGAGCTCGTCCGTTATTTTTGTGTTCTGATGTTTCCCTGCCATTGGGAATCATGACAGTAGCTCCCCATAGTGGCGGGGCCACAGTACTGCAACGACCAGGACTCTGGGGCGCTGCACTGTGACCACCAGTGACATTATACACAGGGGTTTTGTATATAGTGTCAGTGTATAGGTACTACAGTGATCACCAGCGACATTATACACAGGAGCTCTGTCCACAGTATATAGTGTGTGTGTACATGTAATACATTGACTCACCGGTGACGTCTCTAGTTGAAGTCCTTCTTCTTCACTTTTCTTCTTCAGCCAGCAGTGACGACCATCAATTCTTCCAGCCAGGACTCATCTCTGCAAAAAATAATACACATCAATAGCTGATCGCTTCCAGAGCACTTTCCCCACTTTTTCCCTGACTTCTACACTACTTCAGATGAAGAAAAAAACGATGTAGTGCCACCCTGCACAGTAACAGGATCCCCCTTTTGTTCCTTTCATGGAAAACAGTTTCCTAAAAAGTAAATTATATTACTGTATTAATAATGTCCCTAATTGGACCCCAAAGAAATTATGCTCCCCACTTGTCACCATAAACTAATATAGCATGTTCCTCATTCTGACCCCAAAACAGTAATTTAGTCCCTCATCCCGGCCCCCTTTATTTAATAATCTCACCCAGCCTGGCCCCCTTCATTTTATAATATGCATCAGCCTGCCCCCCTATGTCCCTTGTGCAGCCTGGCCCCCAGCTATCCATACTGGCCCCCATATGTCCCTTGTCCTGCCCCCCATATATCTCTCCTGGACCCCCATATATCCATCCTGGTCCATTGTCCGGGCCTCCCCCCCCCATAAATCCATCCTGGCTCCGCCCATATATCCATCCTGATCCCACTTATATATGCATCCTGTTCCCTTGTCCTGCCCCCCCATAAATCCATCCTGGCCCCCATATATCGATTCTGGTGCCCCCATATATATGCATCCTGGCTCTACCATATATGCATCCTGGTCGCCCATATGCATCCTGGCCTCCGTATATATGCATCCTGTCCCCCATATGTATCCATCCTGGCTCCCTGCGCCCCATATGGATCCATCCTGGCCCCTCAAATATATCCATCCGGGTCCTTTTTCCTGCTCCCAATATATCCATGCTGCCGCCCCCTTATATCCATCCTGGTCCTTTTTTTCCTGCCCCCATATACCCATCCTGCCACCACCCTTATATCCATCCTGGTCCTTTTTTCCTTCCCGGTATATCCATCCTGCTACCCCCGATATCCATCTTGGTCCTTCTTTTCCTGCCCCCCATATATCCATCCTGCAGCACCCTTATATTCATCCTGGTTCTTTTTTTCCTGCTCCCCATATATCCATCCTGCCGCCCCCCTGATATCCAGCCTAGTCCTTTTTTTCCTGCCCCCCATATATCCATCCAGCAGCCCCCCTTATATCCATCCTCGTCCTTTTTTCCTGGCCCCAATATTTCCATCCTGCCGCCACCCTTATATCCATCCGGTCCTTTTATCCTGCCCCCATATATCCATCCTGCCGTTCCCTCCCTTATAGCCATCCTGGTCCTTTTTTCCTGCCCCCCATATATCCATCCTGCCGCTTTCCCCCTTATATTCATCCTGGTCATTTTTTTCCTGCCCCCATATATCCATCCTGCCACCCCCCTTATAGCCATCCTGGCCCTTTTTTCCTGCCCCCCTTATAGCCATCCTGGTCCTTTTTTCCTGCTCCCCATATATCCATCCTGCATCACCCCCTTATATCCATCCTGGTCCTTTTTTCCTGCCCCCCATATTTCCATCCTGCCACCACCTTATAACCATCCGGTCCTTTTATCCTGCCCCCAGATATCCATCCTGCCACCCCCCCCCCCCCCCCCCCTTATATCCATCTGGGTCCTTTTTTCCTGCCCCCCATGTATCCATCCTGCCGCCCCCCTTATATCCATCCTGGTCCTTTTTTCCTGCCCCCATATGTATCCATCCTGCTGCCCCGTTATATCCATCCTGGTCCTTTTTTCCTGCCAGACAGAAGATTCCTCTTACCTGCTTGCGCTCCAAGCTCTATTCTCCTCCTCCTCTCTGCAGGTGGGCGCGCACATAGTAAAATGGCTGCCGACCTAGCAGCGGCGCATGTGTAGCGCCCCCACTGCCGCAGGGCCGAGGGGTACCCGGTACCGGGCCTCTGAGTCTCTGTTCTGGGGTTGTCACGGTGGCTAGACCCCGTCCGTGACCCTGCTGAGGGGCGTACAATGAAGGTGGAGGTATGGTGATGATGTTATGATGTGGTGCGGGTCGCAGTAAATAACGACACCAGGTTGCAGTCTCTTTACCTCTTTACTGAAGGCTTCAGGATCCTCAGTCCGGAATACGGTTAACCAGGCTGCGCAAGTCCGGCCGGTCCAATGGCAATTCCAGAGTTCCCTTTGCAGGTGGAAATCTGTGCCTACCTTCTAGCGCTTGTGTGTTGTGGTCCTCCCCTGCTGTGCTTACGGGATAGTCCCCACAACTGTTGTGTCTGTTTCTGAAGTTCCCTCACAACTCGATTATAATGTTCTGCTTCGTCCCCCAGATGATATGGCTAGGACGCACCCGTATGACGGGTAGGCTCGGAGTTCTTTCGGGACCCTAGAGTCGCCCCTCTCCAAATGTTGCCCCCTATGTCTTCTTAGGTGATTTGAGTGAGACAGCCCGCCTATAACTGACTGTCCTGCCGTAGGTTTGAAGTAAGGCCTGGAGCTCAATACTTCCTCGGCGTTCCAGCCACCGGCTACGCGCCTCAGTAGGATGTTGCCTCGTCTTACAGCACGACTCCTACTGGTGTTTCTCCTTGTTGCGTTGATCTCGTTTCTCACTCAGCACAATAAACCTCGCTTCTTGTCCTTTCTTGGGGTACCGCCGCGATGAAGCCCAGGCGCGGTCTCGTAACGTTCTCTCTGTTCGCTAGGCCTCTGTCAGGATTCTACCCGACAGGGACCCCCCTGATTCTTCCCCTGCAACACCCACTGCCACAGGATGTTGCCTGGTTCCAACCCAGTCAGCTTCTAACTAACTTCCTACCTAACCCCCAGTTTTACCAGATTGTGAGGAGTGGCCTAATACATAGCACCCTTAGCTCCCCCTGGAGGCCAGACTGTGAAGTGTATTGGTGTCTGTGATACCTGGTCAGGTGAACTCCTTCAGTGCCATCGGACGTACCATAGCCCCCCTTAGTGGCGGAGCATCAGCACTGCAACGACCAGGACTCTGGGGCGCTGCACTCCCCCCTGGTTAAATCCAGTACTCCTGGACTGGGAAGAAACCAACAATACATGTCAGCAAAACGACATACAATTTCGAAATGCAATAACAATAAACAGATTTGAACAGAGCTTCCCTTTATGGGAGGTGAGGACACTTGAACGTTACAAACATGGTTAAATACTTTAAATAACATACTATAAATAACTTTTTCTTACCCAACCGGGTATTCTACTAAGTGCAAATTTTTGAACAATAATTTAACGTTGCCTTTAAGGACGTACACACTGAATCCACTAAAGATCTTCTTATAAAACACTATAAGGCTAATCAACTTTTCTTCATTTTCCATTTTTACATCTGCAGGACCGCCTGTCTATCTGCCCCAGGCCTACTGCCTCTCGTTCTGTTGCAGGACCGCCCCTTTCCGCCCGGGCCTACTGCCTTTCTGCTACTATACACAGTATAGAACTTATCTTCCTTCTCTCAGTTCAGAATCACCGAGCCATCTCTGTATGGCTCCTAGGAGGACTCACCGACTAACCCCATCCGGGTTCACTTCCTGTCCTCATTCTCTAACACATTATTAAACATTCCTTACAATTAACTAGCTAACTACATATAACTGCTACATGTCAGCATTATTACTTCTTCTGTCAAAGTATCATCATTCTCGTAGTGCTATCGATGAATATCCCCTTTAAGAAGGGACCAAGTCTCTATGAGGTAGTGCAACTTCTCACGCTGCAAGTCCGTATGCAGTAAGGACTCCGGTGCTGTTTCCAGGAACAGTTTCTTCGCAAAGAGTCCTTTCTTTTGTAAAACCAGTAGAGGGCACCTTTAAGAAGGTGCAAACTATTTACAATAAGTTTGTAATCATGCAGTGTTCATGATCCAGCAGTTCTTTTCAACAATGATAAAACGAGAAACAAAACAAAAGCAGAGGAAGGGATCCCGGGTAAACAAAGGGATCCCTTTAAGGGTACTGTCACACTATACGATTTACCAACGATCACGACCTGCGATACGACCTGGCCGTGATCGTTGGTAAGTGGTTGTGTGGTCGCTGGAGAGCTGTCACACAGTCAGCTCTCCAGCGACCAACGATGCCGAGGTCCCCGGGTAACCAGGGTAAACATCGGGTTACTAAGCGCAGGGCCGCGCTTAGTAACCCGATGTTTACCCTGGTTACCAGCGTAAAAGTAAAAAAACCAAACAGTACATACTTACATTCCGGTGTCTGTCCCCCGGCGTTCTGCTTCTCTCCACTGTGTCTGCGCCAGCCGGAAAGCACAGCGGTGACGTCACCGCGTTACCGCTGTGCTCGCTTTCCGGCCGGCCGGCGCTCACAATGCAGAGAAGCAGAACGCCGGGGGACAGACACCGGAATGTGAGTATGTACTGTTTTTTTTTTTTTACTTTTACGCTTGTAACCAGGGTAAACATCGGGTTACTAAGCGCGGCCCTGCGCTTAGTAACCCGATGTTTACCCTGGTTACAAGCGAACGCATCGCTGGATCGCTGTCACACACAACGATCCAGCGATGACAGCGGGAGATCCAGCGACGAAAGAAAGTTCCAAACGATCTGCTACGACGTACGATTCTCAGCAGGGTCCCTGATCGCTGCTGCGTGTCAGACACAGCGATATCGTATGGATATCGCTGGAACGTCACGGATCGTACCGTCGTAGCGACAAAAGTGCCACTGTGTGACAGTACCCTAAGAGTTAACCCTAGACGGGTATAAAGCAGCAAAAAGCAGGGAAACAAACAGTTATCTATTTACATATCCATGGCATCGAGGTTTACTCTCGCTCTGGCGGCCGTAGCTCCGCATAGACCTCGCCCGGCAAGGTGATCGGCGAGATCGGGGCCTTTAAGAAGTGCTCCATACCCGTGGCCCAATCCCAGGGTGTAAAGCGCCGGAGTCTATAGGTCCCAGGGAGAGGGGGTAACGCGGCGGGGCCTATCAGCAGGCCCTCTACTGGTGAGGCAGGGTTGTTCTTCATACCTGCTTCAGATGCGGTCCCTCCGGTGCCGATCTGCTCCGTCTCCGCTGGGATCTGGAACGCTGGTTGCAGGGCCTTGCGCTGCGGCATTGTCATCTCCGTTTGCAGCATTTCGCTTTCCGGCAGAGCCTTGCTTTCTGGCTTCGGAGCGCTGGAACTTCTTTCTTGCCCTGGATCAGACGAGGCTGCCGACAGATGTCTGGTGAGGCTCCCGATGATGGTCTTCTTCCACCCGGCCTCAGCGCTCAGCTGCGTCCGCCGGAGTTGGTCGCTGAGCTCATCCACTCCGGCCTGCAGGAAGTCAATATCAGCGGTGGAGGCCTGGTTGCGGTGCCCCTCCGGGTAGCTGGGGGAGTCCTCTGCTCCTACCCCACGCTCCGGCTCCGGGTGGCTCGCCATGGCGTCCTCCATGTCGCTGACTTCTTCTTCCTGGTCCTTTTCCCGCTCTCTCCTTCGTGGGCGGTTTCGTTTTCGCTGTCTCCGCCCACCATTAAGAATCAGGAGGCGTATCTCGGCTGCTGACGGACACGTCCTCACGGTACAGAAATATTTAGACTGGGCGGCCATTGTCTTTCGCGCTCTTCAGCTGGTCCACGCCTACTCCACGCCCCTCTTCTCCTCCTGCGCTCTCCTCAGCGCTGTAATGGCGGCTGGTTTTGGCGGCAAATGGCAATCCACAGTCTTTGCAATAAGTCACAGTCCAAGTATAATAAAGCACAGTTCCAAGGCACACATGACCTGATTCTTCAGGCTTAAGTAGATCCTGTTCGTGACGCCAAGTTGCAGCGCCCCCACTGCCGCAGGGCCGAGGGGTACCCGGTACCGGGCCTCTAGGTCTCTGCTCTGGGGTTGTCACGGTGGCTAGACCCGGTCCGTGACCCTGCTGAGGGGCGCCCAATGAAAGGTGTGGATGGTGGTGGTAGTGCGGTGCAGTGCTGGTCACAGTAAATAACGAGGACACCAGGTTGCAGTCTCTTTACCTCTTTACTGAAGGCTTCAGGATCCTCAGTCCGGAATACGGTCAACCAGGCTGCGCAAGTCCGGCCGGTCCGATGGCACCTCCAGAGTTCCCTTTGCAGGTGGAAATCTGTGCCTACCTTCTAGCGCTTGTGTGTTGCGGTCCTCCCCTGCTGTGCTCACGGGATAGTCCCCACAACTGTTGTGTCTGTTTCTCGTGTTCCCTCACAACTCGATTCTGATGTTCTTCTTCGTCCCCCAGATGATATGGCTAGGACGCACCCGTATGACGGGTAGGCTCGTAGCTCTTCCGGGACCCTAGTGTCGCCCCTCTCCACTGGTTGCCCCCTATGTCTTCGTAGGTGATTGGTGTGAGACAGCCTGCCTATAGCTGACTGTCCTGCCGTAGGTTTGAAGTACTGCTTGGAGCCTAGTACCTCCTCGGCGTTCCGGCCACCGGCTACGCGCCTCAGTAGGATGTTGCCTGTTCGATTCCCAGTCAGCTTCTCACTAACTTCCTATCCAACCCCCAGTTTTACCAGTTTGTGAGGAGTGGCCTAATACATAGTACCCTTAGCTCCCCCTGGAGGCCAGACTGTGAAGTGTATTGGTGTCTGTGATACCTGGTCAGGTGAACTCCTTCAGTGCCATCAGACGTACCATAGCCCCCTTAGCGGCAGGGCATCAGTACTGCAACGACCAGGACTCTGGGGCGCTGCAGTAGCGCCCCCACTGCCGCAGGGCCGAGGGGTACCCGGTACCGGGCCTCTGAGTCTCTGTTCTAGGGTTGTCACGGTGGCTAGACCCTGTCCGTGACCCTGCTGAGGGGCGTACAATGAAGGTGGAGGTATGGTGATGATGTTATGATGTGGTGCGGGTCGCAGTAAATAACGAGGACACCAGGTTGCAGTCTCTTTACCTCTTTACTGAAGGCTTCAGGATCCTCAGTCCGGAATACGGTTAACCAGGCTGCGCAAGTCCGGCCGGTCCGATGGCACCTCCAGAGTTCCCTTTGCAGGTGGAAATCTGTGCCTACCTTCTAGCGCTTGTGTGTTGTGGTCCTCCCCTGCTGTGCTTACGGGATAGTCCCCACAACTGTTGTGTCTGTTTCTGAAGTTCCCTCACAACTCGATTATGATGTTCTGCTTCGTCCCCCAGATGATATGGCTAGGACGCACCCGTATGACGGGTAGGCTCGGAGTTCTTTCGGGACCCTAGAGTCGCCCCTCTCCAAATGTTGCCCCCTATGTCTTCTTAGGTGATTTGAGTGAGACAGCCCGCCTATAACTGACTGTCCTGCCGTAGGTTTGAAGTAAGGCCTGGAGCTCAATACTTCCTCGGCGTTCCAGCCACCGGCTACGCGCCTCAGTAGGATGTTGCCTCGTCTTACAGCACGACTCCTACTGGTGTTTCTCCTTGTTGCGTTGATCTCGTTTCTCACTCAGCACAATAAACCTCGCTTCTTGTCCTTTCTTGGGGTACCGCCGCGATGAAGCACAGGCGCGGTCCCGTAACGTTTCCTCTGTTCGCTAGGCCTCTGTCAGGATCCCACCCCTGACAGGGTCCCCCTGAATCTTCCCCTGCAACACCCACTGCCACAGGATGTTGCCTGGTTCCAACCCAGTCAGCTTCTAACTAACTTCCTACCTAACCCCCAGTTTTACCAGATTGTGAGGAGTGGCCTAATACATAGCACCCTTAGCTCCCCCTGGAGGCCAGACTGTGAAGTGTATTGGTGTCTGTGATACCTGGTCAGGTGAACTTCAGTGCCATCGGACGTACCATAGCCCCCCTTAGCGGCGGAGCATCAGCACTGCAACGACCAGGACTCTGGGGCGCTGCACATGACACTGACGTGATACGCCGGTGATGACGGGCGCACACTTGACAGATAGGACCGGGACAGGTAATGAACGATGCCTGAGCACTCCCTGCACATTCTCTGTCTGAGCTTTTAAAGGGCCCACGCCCCTAAAAACCACAGCCCTTTTTTTTTCCCTTCTTCTCCTCCTCTCCTACCCCTAGAGACAAGGGCTCGCCGGAGATTTCCCCTATACCCCGCCAGGCCAGTCTGACCCTGACTGTGTCCCTCATAGATATGATGCCTAAATTGTTGGTTAGTCCTACACATTGGCCTGGAGTTTTTTTTATCTCATTCTTGCCTTCAAAATAGCTACAACTCTCATATGTTGGTGGGTTTTCTTCCATGAAACTACTCACTTCAGGTCATTCCATAACATTTCTATAGGATTTAGATCTGGATTTTGACTTGGCCATGTATGTATATATGTATTTCTTTCTCCAAACAAAATGCTTCCCATTTAAACCAAAAAGCGCTATTTTGGTCTCATTCATCTACAAAACATTGTTCTAATAACCTTCAGCCTTGTTCAGACGATCTTTAGTAAACTGTAGCTTGACCTCAATGTTCATTTTGGAAAACAGTGACTTTCTTCTTGCAATCCTGCCATGCACATCATTGTCATTTAGGCTACGTTCACACTAGCGTTGTGCGCCGCTGCGTCGGCGACGCAACGCACAACGCACGCAAAAACGCGTCAAAACGCACGCAAAAACGCTGCGTTTTGCGACGCATGCGTCGGTTTTTGCCGAAAATCGGACGCAAGAAAAATGCAACTTGTTGCGTTTTCTTGGTCCGACGCTTGCGGCAAAAAAGACGCATGTGTCGCACAACGCAACAAAAAAAACGCATGCGTCCCCCATGTTAAGTATAGGGGCGCATGACGCATGCGTCGCCGCTGCGTCGCCGACGCAAACCCGACGCACATTAGCTTAACGCTAATGTGAACGTAGCCTTAGATTAACATTAGCTAGTGATATAGAGGCCTAGAGTTTATCTTGGATTCTTTTGTGTCCAGGTAGATTATTATACGCATTGTTTTTGGAGTGATCTTAGTTGGTAGATCACTCCTGGTGAAGGAAATAGTGGTCTAAAATTTTCTCCACTTTTACACAATCTGAAATTCTAAAAAAATTCTGTACTTTTTTGTAATATATAAAAATATATATCACATAAATAAGTTATACATACAGTACTGCACAAGAGCTTTAGGCAGTTATGGAAAAAGTTAAAAAAAAACTTTCAGAAGAAGTGTTAGTAGGTTTTTTCATCAACAAACAAATGCAAAGTAAATGAACAAAGGAAAAATGTAAATTAAATCAATATTTGGTGTGACTGTCCTTTGGCTCCATCAATTCTTCTAGGTACACTTGCACACAGTTTTAAAGGAAACTCAGTAGCGAGCTTGTTACAAACACCTTGTCATTTTTCCAGACCTGCAGAAAACTTTTGCAATGTACAGTATATATAATATATTAAATATAATGAAAAGAAAAACCCCAGCTACTGCAAAATTCTGTATATTCCTCCTTTTTCAAGACCTTCCCTTCTGGAAATACGAGCGTCTTGTATCTTTATTTATCTGAGTCTCGGTGGGGGGGGGGGGGGGGGCACATCTTGGCCTATAGTCTCCTAGACAGGATGTTTTAAGATGAGAGAATGTGAGCTTATATCAAAGTAAGCACCTCTCCGGATCCTGGAGATTCATGTCTGATGTGTATGTCTGTATATCTGAATAAAAAAAAAGTACTTTTCTGGGATTCATTTCTACTAAAGGAAGAAACCCAGATTATACCATCATGGTCTAAATAGTCATTACTATATTCAAGTAGTTATTCACGAGAATCCACATATGATTATAAATGACACTTCCCATATAAATCAAAACAAACAACTCAGACTAGTGAGAGACCGAGTACTGAAGAGATCCATTAAAAATACATTTTTTATTGAAATATCAAGAATAAATGAAAAAAACATTAAAAAACAGATTGTCCAAAAGGGGAGGCTGGTGTGACCAAATCAATATGTAAAATCCAAATATTGTGAAATATATAGATAAATGGAAGGAGTATTGGAACATTTCAGGTACTGTGACCACCCTTCCTTGTTAGGGCTTACATATCAAGTATCATACATGTAAACTTAAACATTCCGGATAAAAAGGTCCCATATGTATAGGGATGATATGAAGAGGTGAAAGGTTTATGGGAAGTATAACAATAATACAACTAGAAATAGCAGAGGGTCTTGTAGTTCCTATATGGCCACTAGAAATAGCAGAGGGTCTTGCAGTTCCTATGTGGCCTCTAGAAATAGCAGAGGGTCTTGCAGTTCCTATGTGGCCTCTAGAAATAGCAGAGGGTCTTGTAGTTCCTATATGGCCACTAGAAATAGCAGAGGGTCTTGTAGTTCCTATGTGGCCACTAGAAATAGCACAGGGTCTTGCAGTTCCTATATGGCACTCAGAGGCGTAGCTAGGGTTTTGGTTCAGGGGGGGCGAAACTTCTGAGTGGGCCCCTAGCCAGGTAACCTTGATTACAACTCGGTGACGCACCCTAATACTGGAGGAGAACCTCAGCAGATGACAGCGCTGTTACTGAAGATAATCTCTATATAAAGACCAATATGGATATTACCGCCATATGGTCAGTGGTAGATACCAGTCCTACAGAACATATAAGAGATCACTGCACAGTTAAAGATAATGTCTTACCGCTGATGTCCTTTCTGATGGAATCATTCATTTTTCCCGTCTGCAACAACTCGTCTGCAGAGAATACAACAAAGACACATTTCACTTCTCATATTCCAGCCCCATCACCATCTACTACCAACCTGCACAAATTCCTCATCCTACTGATACCCCAATACTGAGCCGCTGCTGCCGTATGTGTCCCTATTACTGCCCCTGATACCCCAATACTAAGCAGCTGCTGCCGTATGTGTCCCTATTACTGCACCTGACACCCCAATACTGAGCTGCTGCTGCCGTATGTGTCCCTATTACTGCACCTGATACCCCAATACTGAGCCGCTGTTGCAGTATGTGTCCCTATTACTGCGGCGCCCCAGGGTCCTGGTCGTCGCAGTGGTATTGCTTTCCTCTCGGGGAGAGTGATGCTACGTTTAGAGGCAAGGAAGGATAACTGCATCCAGGTATCACAAACATGCAATGCATTTCATACTCCAGGCCACCAGGGGGAGCTTCTGCTTCTATTTATTAGGACACTCCCCACATATACTGTATATAACTGGTAGTCTGTAGGGAAAGTTAGTCAGTTCTGGCTGAGCTCAGCTCAGTCAGTTCCAGGCAGGAGTCTGAGAAGGATGGAAGGTTAAAGGAGCTATGCATGCCCTCAGAGCTGCAGCTCCCAGAAAGAGACATTGAAAGGCAGAATTATATTGCAGCGAGCGTGAAGGAAGTCGAAGCAAAGGAGAGGATACCAGAAGGGGACCAGCCCCGCTCAAGCTGTCTCCTTCTGAGGCGCAAGATCCCGGTAGCTGGAACACCGAGGGAGTAAGGATCTCTAAGCCTTATTTCAGAGACCGGCAGGACAGCTAATTGCAGGTTACCTGTCCGCACCTACATCCAGGAGGCACGGTGACATCTACAGAGCCAGGTTATCTAAGAGACCCTATAAACAGGCTCAAGTCACCAGTCATACGGGTTTTGTCCTATCCTATATGGGGGACAGAGAGAGCGAAACATCGCATTTGTGAGACCTTTATGTGAAGCCATAGGCAGAAAGGGACTACACCACCACAGCGCAAGGGAAGGCTACTGATTTCCACCTGGACAAGGTAACTCTGGACTTGCCTCCAAACCAGCCGGACTCTGCCTGCCCTGTGATCTGGTGCCCTGGACTGTGGATGTTGAAGTCTTTAGTAAAGGTAAAGAGACTACAACCTTGTGTTCTCGTTCTTCACTGCGCCATTCACCATACCACCATCTACACACCGGGAAGCCCTGGGGACATACTTCACCTGTGGGAAGGTATACCATCTAGCTGCCATAACATCAACCCAGCAGACCCCTTAAAGCAGCGTCGGTCACCTTGACCGAATACCACAGGTGGCGTGACAAACATAAACTTTATCCCTTTATAGACCTTTCCCTTTTACACAGACGTCCCAGGGCCACAAACCGGGTCAGCCACCATGACATCCCCCTGTGAACCGAAGGACTCAGTAAAGAGTACCCCATGGCCCTTGGGGGGCAATCCAACTTGGCATCACGAACAGGACCTACTAAACCCCATAAATCGGGTCCTGTGCGCCTAAAGACTATGCCAGAATTGTGCCTGAACTGTGATTTATTGAAAGACTGTGCATTGCAAAAATTGCCACCAAAATCGCCGCCATTACAGCGCCATGAGGAGCGCTGGAGAAGAAGGGCATGCCATCGTGGGCGGGAACTGAGAAGCGCGAAAAATAATGGCCGCCCAGTCCAAGTATCTCTGTACTCTAAGGACGTGTCCGTACACGGACGTTCCAGGGCCACAGACCGGGTCAGCCACCGTGACACCCCCTGTGAACCGAAGGACCCGGTACCGAGTACCCCACGGCCCTTGGGGGGCGATCCAACTTGGCATCACGAACAGAACCTACTAAACCCCATAAATCGGGTCATGTGCGCCTAAAGACTGTGCCAGAATTGTGCCTGAACTGTGATTTATTGAAGGACTGTGTATTGCAAAAATTGCCACCAAAATCGCCGCCATTACAGCACAACGAGGAGCACTGGAGAAGAAGGGCTTGCCATCGGAAAGATCCACGTGGAAGACACCATGGCCAGCAGCCCGGAACCAGAGTGTGGGGTGGAAGCGGAGGACTCCCCCAGCCACCTGGAAAGACACCGCAGCCAGGCATCACCAGTCGGCCCTGAATTCCTGCAGGCCGGAGTGGAAGAGCTCATCGACCAGCTCCTACAGATGCAGCTGAGCACCAAAGCCACGTGTCAGACGAAACCCTTGGAAGACCTGCCAGCGCCGCTTCCTGTCCAACAGCCTCCGATACCGACAGAGAAGACCGGCACAGGAGATACCGCTGTGGCAGGTAAGGACGCCAACCCTGCCCCGGTAGCCGATGAACTGTTGATAGGCCCCGTTGCAGCGCCACCTCCCTACTGGTCCAGCCGGATCCAAAACCTGGGGCAATGGGATCAGCCTACGGGGATGGAGGGGCCACTGTGGGATAAGAAGGAAAGCATTTCCTGTTGTTAGTTAGTTAGAGCCTGGGAGCTGAACAACTCAGGAGGGCCTTCGTGCCCAGATAGTCCTGAGGGGCTTAAAGGGAGGGTGCCGTGATTTTAGTTTTTGTATTAATAATTATTGATTATACAATCAATTATTTTTAATACAAAAGTAAATGTACCTCTTTCATACTTTTTTATTTATTCACTTTTACATTCACCACTGGAGGCCGCCATTTTCATTAGTGTGGGTGTAAGTGTCTGGGCACGACACTTGCACACCTCACTTACGGCAGCCATGTACATAGGAGACTGCAGTCGGGCCCCGACCGCATCTCTTTCATTGAGGCCGCTCCTCCTGCCTCTCAGCTGTGACTTGGCCACGCCCACTGAGCTGCCACGTCACAGCTGTGAGAGGAGATCGCGGCCATTTTGTTTATTTCCCTCTGCCATCGCACACACAGCTCAGTGCGTGCGATGGCAGAAGCTGCTGCTGGGAGAAGCTGCTGCCGAGGATCCAGGGTAAGTATCTGCAGCGAGGAGCTGTGATTGCAGCCTGTACTTAGTATTACATTACAGGCTGCAATCACTGCCGACCTGTTCAGAGCACAGCAGGGAGAGCGTCGCACTGCTCTGCCCTGAACATGACTCAGCACTTCCTGGTAGATGAAAGAAGGTAAGTACAGGGTTTTTTTATTTTCTTATGCATCTACCACTGCTACCAGCCCCTATATAGCACCTAGCACTGCCTGCCTGCCTCTGTATACCACTGCCGGCCTGCCTCTGTATACCACTGCCTGCCTGCCTCTGTATACCACTGCCTGCCTCTGTATACCACTGCCTGCCTCTGTATACCACTGCCTGCCTGCCTCTGTATACCACTGCCTGCCTGCCTCTGTATACCACTGCCTGCCTGCCTCTGTATACCACTGCCTGCCTCTGTATACCACTGCCTGCCTCTGTATACCACTGCCTGCCTGCCTCTGTATACCACTACCTGCCTCTGTATACCACTGCCTGCCTGCCTCTGTATACCACTACCTGCCTCTGTATACCACTGCCTGCCTCTGTATACCAGTCTGCCTGCCTCTGTATACCACTGTCTGCCTGCCTCTGTATACCACTGCCTGCCTGCCTCTGTATACCACTACCTGCCTCTGTATACCACTGCCTGCCTGCCTCTGTATACCACTACCTGCCTGCCTGCCTCTGTATACCACTGCCTGCCTCTGTATACCACTACCTGCCTCTGTATACCACTACCTGCCTCTGTATACCACTGCCTGCCTGCCTCTGTATACCACTGTCTGCCTGCCTCTGTATACCACTGCCTGCCTGCCTCTGTATACCACTGCCTGCCTCTGTATACCACTGCCTGCCTGCCTCTGTATACCACTGCCTGCCTGCCTCTGTATACCCCTGCCTGCCTCTGTATACCACTGCCTGCCTCTGTATACCACTGCCTGCCTCTGTATACCACTGCCTGCCTGCCTCTGTATACCACTGCCTGCCTGCCTCTGTATACCACTACCTGCCTCTGTATACCACTGCCTGCCTGCCTCTGTATACCACTGCCTGCCTCTGTATACCACAGTCTGCCTGCCTCTGTATACCACAGTCTGCCTGCCTCTGTATACCACAGTCTGCCTGCCTCTGTATACCACTGTCTGCCTGCCTCTGTATACCACTGCCTGCCTGCCTCTGTATACCACTGCCTGCAGTCGGTATCACACAGGACAGGATTAGATACACGGCTCAGCAGTCGGTATCACACAGGACAGGATTAGATACACGGCTCAGCAGTCGGTATCACACAGGACAGGATTAGATACACGGCTCAGCAGTCGGTATCACACAGGACAGGATTAGATACACGGCTCAGCCGTCGGTATCACACAGGACAGTATTAGATACACGGCTCAGCAGTCAGTATCTAATCCTCTCCTATGCACTCCTCTCCCCCCCGCGTGTCTTTCCTCAATGTGGTTTATTATTTTTGTTGTGGGAGATGAGGGAGTCGAGGATTATGCATTCGGTATGGTTTAAAAAAGATTAATAAAGGACTTTATTCTGGCCGAGTCTTTATTTACAATACAACTATAGGATTAGTAATGGATGGGTGCCTTATAGACGCCTCTCCATTACTAAGTCGTGGGCTTGATGTCACCGGACAATATGAAGGTGACATTAACCCCACAAATATGAACCCCACTTGCTACCGCTACAGGGCAAGTGGAAATTGCCAGGCAAAGCGCCAGAAAAGGCGCATGTAAAAGGCGGCTGAGAGCTGATGTTTTTAGCCTGGGGGGGGGGGACAGTATCCATGGCCCCTTCCTAGGCTATTAATGTCAGCCCGCAGCTGTCTGTATAATATTTGATGGTTATTAATTATAGGGGGCCCCACGTCTTTTTTTGGGGGGTGTCCCCCATTTTAATAGCCAGTAAAGGCTGCAAGTACAGTTGGGAGCGTGTGAGTGTGAGCACACCCTCCCACCCACAGACCAGTACACTGCTCTCCTGAAATACTGTGCTCCTGTCACCCTGCTCCTTCCACCATACGTCTCTCACCTCCCTAGAGCAGCACAATACCATATGGATCACGTATAATGCCGCTATATATCACATAATACTCCCATAAAGACCACACATTATGCCGGGATATTATAATATATATATAATATCACACATTATGCCGCCAAGTATTGTGTGATCTATGTGACGGTATTATATGAGATCTATATGGCAATATTATGTTTGATCAGTGTTGTGGAATGATGTAAAAACTATATGACGGTGGTATATGAGAACTATATTGTGGGATTATGTGTGATCTATGTGGAAGTACTAGGTGAGAATTATATGGCGGTATTATTTGTGATCTATATGGTGGTATGTGAGAACTGTATGACAGTATTGTGTGATCTATTTGATAGTATTGTGCGTGATGTATATGGCGGTATTATGTGTGATCTATATGGTGGCATTATGTGAGAACACTATGGCGGTATTATGTGAGAACTCTATGGCAGTATTATCTTCAGAAAGCGGACCCATTCTATGGTGGTTCTGGCTGAGCACCTGCACGTGGGTCTTGGGTAATAGAGGGGGCAGCATGACCTCCAGTTAGGTGCAGTCAGGGCTGGTGATGCAGCTGAAGAGAGGGGTCTCATTTTTATCGTTACTATAAGGCTACATTTCCTTCCCAGCATCACCCCGGACTGCGCCTGTCGTCTCGCTTTCACACATCGCCAGGACAGGATAGAGAAGACAGGATCTGAGGAGGGGAATGGGGTCTGCATGCAAAGTCTGGATCAGAACAGGCCATCAATCTGCAGAAATGTTTCCTGGATTTCTGTGGAGCAGACGGTCCATCCATGTGTATAAAAGACAGCGCTCTATGTACATACAATCCCTGGCTGCTCCGCGCACTGAACATGGTGCCCCCCTATAGGCCAGCACACTGCTCTCCTGAAATACTCTGTGCTGCTGTCACCCTGCTCCCTCCACCACATATCTCCCAGAATCCTTGCTGTCTGCCTTCCTCGGTGACTGTCTACTTGTCAGTACAAGGCTGCCGTCACACATTCATTATTTGGTCAGTATTTTACCTCAGTATTTGTAAGCCAAAACCAGGAGTGGGTGATAAATGCAGAAGTGGTGCATATGTTTCTATTATACTTCTCCTCTAATGGTTCCACTCCTGGTTTTGGCTTACAAATACTGAGGTAAAATACTGACCAAATACTGCTAGTGTGACGGCAGCCTTACTCTGCAGTCACCAACAAAACGGCTGCTCATTGGGTTCCTGAATATCATCCTCTTATCCCTTAGCAGACACCCAGAAGTGGAGGAGAGGAGACATCACACACGTCAGCAGACTCCGCCCATAATTACTGCAGTGCTGTAATGTGAGCTAGTTGTACACTAGGTTTTTCTGAAATTTCAGCAGCTGCTCCCCCTAGTGTTTAAAAGTGGAAATTCCAAAACTTTTCAAATTATTTTTCATATTTTACTAAATTATAAACAAATGAAAATATTTTTTAAGAAAATTTAAACATTAATTCTTTACATTTTTACAATTGCTGTAAAAAATATTTTTTTTATGGCACCTTCCCTTTAATGCCCGAGACGGCACAGTGACAGCTCTGCAACGTTAAGCAAGGTACCCAGCCATTCAGAGTCCGGATGGACAGAAGTGCAGCTGATGCAGCAGTGTTACCACAGTTTGGAACAGGAGCTTGAGAAGTAGTCCTTGCCCAGTACAGGGACACAGGTCACTCACCATGAGGCAGATCATTGCTTGGGCTGACGCCCTCCATATCGTTGCAAAACGGACGAGGGAACTCAGACGTAGTGAGTTCGCACAGGGAGGATGCTGTGTTATCACAAGAGGCGATATGACCCTGTAGTGTACTGCAGGACGTAGGAGAAAGTGTAGGGAGAACGTGAACTGTTTGGAACCTACTGCTGATGATGTAACTGACTGGAATGTGCCGCGACAAGCAAATAGTAAAGTTCATCATTTTAAGTTTGAAAAGTACTCTGTCTCTTATTGTACAACAGAAGCAGCAGAACTTCAGTGAGCCCCATGGGACCCAGATGGTGCAGAGGGTGAAGCGAAAGGTATGCTGCAGAAGGGACATTGTTTGCATGTAACTGGGATTCAGGACACCTGTAACCAGTTGTCCTCAGCCACGACTACAGCCCTGGCCTTGCCTTTTACACTAACTCACTTAAGTCTGCATTATCTGCCTTGTCTGCGTACGGGCATATGTTTTTTTCTATACAATCTGGTATGTTATTGTATTTCTCAAAAATTTCAATAAAAATGAGGTTTAACGAAAAAAAAACTATGACAATGAACAAATGAAAGTCAGACATTGCTTTTCAGCCATGCTTCCATGGAATAAAAAAAATAAATAAATAAAACTCATGAAATAGGCCTGGACAGAAATGATGGTACTTCTGAAAATAATGTGACAAAAGGGACATGTTAAATCAAGGTGTGTCCACTAACAAGCATCACAGGTGTTTACGATCTTGGAATCAGTGAGTGGGCCTGTATATAGGGCTACAGATACTCACTGTGCTGTTTGGTGACATTGTGTGTATCACACTCAACATGGACCTGAAGAAGCAAAGGAAAGAGTTGTCTCAGGAGATTAGAAAGGAAATTATAGACAAACATGTTAAAGGTAAAAGTTATAAGACCATCTCCAAGCAGCTTGGTGTTCCTGTGACTACAGTTGCACATATTATTCAGAAATTTAAGATCCATGGGACTGTAGCCAACCTCCGTGGATGTGGCCACAGGAGGAAAATTGATGACAAAGCAAAGAGACAGATAATACAAATGGTAATAAAAGTGCAGCGCCCCAGAGTCCTGGTCGTTGCAGTACTGTGGCTCCGCCACTAAGGGGAGCTATGGTACGTCTGATGGCACTGAAGGAGTTCATCTGACCAGGTATCACAGACACCAATACATTTCACAGCCGGGCCTCCAGGGGGAGCTAAGGGTTCTATTCATTAGGCCACTCCTCACATACTGGTAAAACTGGGGGTCAGGCAGGAAGTTAGAGAGAGAGCTGACTGGGTTGGAACCAGGCAACACCTTGTGGCAGAGGGTGTTGTGGGGGAAGATTCGGTAGGGCCCCTGTCAGGGGTGGGATCCTGACAGAGGCCTGGCAACTTGAGAGAACATCACGGGACCGTGCCTGCTCAGGATAGCGGCGGTGCCCAAGGAAGGATTAGAAGCGAGATAGATTGTGCTGAGTGAGAAACGAGATCAAGGCAACAAGGAGAATACCAGTAGGAGTCGTGCTGTGAGACCGAGGCAACATTCTACTGAGGCGCACAACCGGCGGCCGGAACGCCGAGGAAGTATTTATAAATCTAGCTTCAAGCAATACTTCAAACCAACGGCAGGACAGTCAGTCATAGGCGGGCTGTCTCACCTAAATCACCTACGAAGACATAGGGAGCAACTTGTGGAGAGGGGCGACTCTAGGGTCCCGGAAGAGCTCCGAGCCTACCCGTCATACGGGTGCCGTCCTAACCGTAACATCAGGGAGGGACGGAAGATTAGCAGAAGATCATCTAATCGAGTTGTGAGGGAACACGAGAAACAGACACAACAGTTGTGGGGACTATCCCGTAAGCACAGCAGAGGAGGACCACAACACATAGCGCTAGCAGGAAGGCACAGATTTCCACCTGCAAGGAGAACTCTGGAGGTGCCATTGGACCGGCCGGACTTGCGCAGCCTGGTGAACCGTATTCCGGACTGAGGACCCAGAGACCTTCAGTAAAGAGGTAAAGAGACTGCAACCTGGTGTCCTCATTATTTACTGCACCGCACCACCACCATCATCCACATCTATTACTGTACGCCCCTCAGCAGGGTCACGGACCGGGTCTAGCCACCGTGACAACCCCAGAGCAGAGACTCACAGGCCCGGTACCGGGTACCCCTCGGCCCTGCGGCAGTGGGGGCGCTACAAAAGAGCCCAGAAAAACTTCTAAACATATTAAAGGTGAACCTAAAGCTCAAGGAACATCCGTGTCAGATCGCACCATCCGTCATTGTCTGAACCAAAGTGGACTTCATAGGAGACGACCAAGGAGGCCACCATTGTTGAAAAAAGAAATCATAAAAAAGCGAGACTGGAATTTGCCAAACTACATGTTGACAAGCCACAAAGCTTCTGGGAGAATGTCCTATGGACAGATGAGACAAAAAATGAATTTTTAGCAAAGGCACATCAGCTCTATGTTCACAGACGGAAAAATGAAGCATATCAAGAATAGAACAGAGTCCCTACTGTGAAACATGGAGGATGCTCTGTTATGTTCTGGGGCTGCTTTTCTGCATCTGGCACAGGGTACAATAAAATCTCTAGACTATCGAGGGATTCTAGAGAGAAATGTGCTGCCCAGTGTCAAAAACTTGTTCTCAATCACAGGTCATGGGTCTTGCAATAGGAAATTGACCCAAAACACAAAGCTAAAAACACCCAAGAATGGCTAAGAGGAAAACATTGGACTATTCTGAAGTGGCCTTCTATGAGCCCTGACCTAAATCCTATTGAGCATCTTTGGAAAGAGCTGAAACATGCCATCTGGAAAAGGCAACCTTCAAGCATGAGACAACTGGAGCAGTTTACTCTTGAGGAGTGGGCCAAAATACCTGTCGAGAGGTGCAGAAGTCTCATTGACAATTACAGGAATGGTTTGATTGCAGTGATTGCCACAAAAGGTTCTATAACCAAATATTACGTTAAGGGTACCATCATTTCTTTCCAGGCCTATTTCATGAGTTTCATTTTTTTTATTCTGTGGAAGCATGGTTGAAAAGCAATGTCTGACTTTCATTTGTTCATTGTCATAGATTTTTTATTTATTATTACTTTTGTCAGATTCAAGTTATTTCAGTGACCATTGTGGGTTTTTCGGTCACTAAACGAGGGGTACCAACAATTTTGACCACGTGGGTATGTAAATATATGATGAAATGACCTATCATAACATATTCTTGCCGCTGCGCTGTCTCCATACTCTCTCGAGATGTCGAGAGAATCATGTCATCACCGGAAACATTAAATTATATTTGGTAAAAATATATGTATATTTCTTGGGAAAACTCAATTAACCTTAGAGTGGAGGCCGCAGGAGGACGCGGAAGTGGTGCTATTTATACCAAAATGTAACATTTCTGCTTAAAAGGCATTGCAAGTGGAACATAACGAGTAAGGAGAGAACAACAATTATAACTCCCCAGCCAAAAGTGAGCCAATTAGTACAAGCGAGAGAGCCCGACACAGACGACACAGCCCCGAACCTGTCTACTCCAAGTATCATGATTATTGGCCACATACAATATTCCCGTGATGTTTTCCTTTTCAGCCACTAAAAATTTGGAGTATCTAAGCTTATTATATGTAATTCTCTCTGCTGAGCTGTGGTATCTAAACCTATCATTTGTCTGCTATATCTAAGCCTATAGTGTATGATACTGACTGCAGATCTTTGTACCTAAGCCTAACGTGTGCAATACTTACTGCTCAGCTGATCTATCAGCTAAAGTATCTAAGCCCATGTCTGCTGAGGTGTATGATATATCGAAGTCTTTCATATGGGATACTGTCTGATATTCTGATGTATATAAGCTTATCATATATGATGGCTTAACTTTATGCTGATTAATATCATATATGATAATAGGCTGAAGTACACTGCTCAAAAAAATAAAGGGAACACTTAAACAACAGATAATAACTCCAAGTAAATCAAACTTCTGTGAAATCAAACTGTCCACTTAGGAAGCAATACTGTTTGACAATCAATTTCACATGCTGTTGAGCAAATGGAATAGAGAACAGATGGAAATTATTGGCAATTATCAAGACACACTCAATAAAGGAGTGGTTCTGCAGGTGGGCAACACAGACCACATCTCAGTATCAATGCTTTCTGGCTGATGTTTTGGTCACTTTTGAATGTTGGTTGTGCTTTCACACTCGTGGTAGCATGAGACGGCCTCTACTACCCACACAAGTGGCTCAGGTAGTGCAGCTCATCCAGGATGGCACATCAATGCGAGCTGTGGCAAGAATGTTTGCTGTGTCTGTCAGCGTAGTGTCCAGAGGCTGGAGGCACTACCAGGAGACAGGCCAGTATACCAGGAGACGTGGAGGGGGCCTTAGGAGGGCAACAAACAAGCAGCAGGACCGCTACCTCCGACTTTGTGCAAGGAGGAACAGGAGAAGCACTGCCAGAGCTCTGCTAAATGACCTCCAGCAGGCCACAAATGTGCATGTGTCTGCACAAACGGTTAGACACTGACTCCATGAGGATGGTCTGAGTGCCCGACGTCCAGAGATGGGGGTTATGCTCACAGCCCAACACCGTGCAGGACGCTTAGCATTTGCCACAGAACACCAGGATTGGCAAATTCACCACTGGTGCCCTGTGTTCTTCACAGATGAAAGCAGGTTCACACTGAGCACATGTGACAGACGAGACAGAGTCTAGAGATGCTGTGGAGAGCGATCTGCTGCCTGCAACATCCTTCAGCATGACCGGTTTGGTAGTGGGTCAGTAATGGTGTGGGGTGGCATTTCTATGGAGGGCCGCACAGCCCTCAATGTGCTCGCTAGAGGTAGCCTGACTACCATTAGCTACCGAGATGAGATCCTCAGACCCCTTGTCAGACCATATGCTGGTGCGGTTGGCCCTGGGTTCCTCCTAATGCAGGACAATGCCAGACCTCATGTGGCTGGAGTGTGTCAGCAGTTCCTGCAAGATGAAGGCATTGAAGCTATGGACTGGCCCGCCCGTTTCCCAGACCTGAATCCGATTGAGCACATCTGGGACATCATGTCTCGCTCCATCCACTAATGTCACGTTGCACCACAGACTGTCCAGGAGTTGGCGGATGCTTTAGTCCAGGTCTGGGAGGAGATCCCCCAGGAGACCATCCGCCGCCTCCTCAGGAGCATGCCCAGGTGCTGTACAGTAGGGAGGTCATACAGGCACGTGGAGGCCACACACAATACGGAGCATCTTTTACTTATCATGAGGCATTTCCACTGAAGTTGGATTAGCCTGTAATTTGATTTTCCACTTTGATTTTGAGTATCATTCCAAATCCAGACCTCCATGGGATATTCATTTTGATTTACATTGATCATTTTGTGTTTTATTGCTCTCAACACATTCCACTATGTAATGAATAAAGATTTTCAACTGAAATATTTCATTCAGAGATATCTAGGATGTGGTATTTTAGTGTTTCCTTTATTATTTTGAGCAGTGTATATGAGCCTCACATTTCACATACTGGTAAAATGTTGTAGCTAAGCCCATCTTGTGTGAGCATGTATCTAAGACTATCATGTGCAACACTGTCTGGTAAACCATTGTATCTAAATCTATGAAATGAGATACTGTCTGTTAAGTTTGTATCTAAACCTATCAACTGTCATTCTGTCTCCTCATCTGTGTATCTAAGCTCAACATTTGTGATATTGTCTACTGAACTGCCTATCATGTGTGATACGGTCTGCCGAGCTATTGTATCTAATCCTGTCATGCACAATACTGTCTGCTGAGCCAGAGTATCCAAGCCTATGAAGTGTTCGTACTGTCTGTTGATTTTGTTTCTAAGCCCATATTGTGATATACTATCTGCTGTTGCATCTAATCATGTGTGATACTGCCTGTTGAGCTATGTAGCTAAAAACATCATGTTAGATACAGCTATCTTAATTGTTGTATACAATCCAATCATGTGTGATACGGCCTGCTGAGCTTGTATCTAAGTCTATCTTGTATGATACTGTATACAGAGCTTGTATCTAAAGGTACCGTCACATTAAGCGATGCTGCAGCGATATCGACAACGATGCCGATCGCTGCAGCGTCTCTGTGTGGTCGCTGGAGAGCTGTCACACAGACCGCTCTCCAGCGACCAACGATGCCGAAGTCCCCGGGTAACCAGGGTAAACATCGGGTTACTAAGTGCAGGGCCGCTCTTAGTAACCCGATGTTTAACCTGGTTACCATTGTAAATGTAAAAAAAAACCACTACATACTCACCTTCTGATGTCCGTCAGGTCCCTGGCCGTCTGCTTCCCGCACTGACTGTGAGCTCCGGCCGGCCGTAAAGTAAAAGCAGAGCACAGCGGTGACGTCACCGCTGTGCTTTACGGCCGGCCGGCGCTCACAGTCAGTGCGGGAAGCAGACGGCCAGGGACCTGACGGACATCAGAAGGTGAGTATGTACTGTTTTTTTTTTTACATTTACAATGGTAACCAGGGTAAATATCGGGTTACTAAGCGCGGCCCTGCGCATAGTAACCCGATATTTACCCTGGTTACCATTGTAAAACATTGCTGGCATCGTTGCTTTTGCTGTCAAACACGACGATACACGCCGATCTGACGACCAAATAAAGTTCTGGACTTTCAGCAACGACCAGCGATATCACAGCAGGATCCAGATCGCTGCTGCGTGTCAAACACAACGATATCGCTATCCAGGACGCTGCAACGTCACGGATCGCTATCGTTATCGTTGCAAAGTCGTTTAGTGTGAAGGTACCTTAAGAATATCATGCGATACTGTATGCTGAGCCATTGTACTTAAGCCTATCATGCGTGCTACTGTATGTGTAATGAGATAAACATACTGCCCATGTTCCCTCTTGAAGACACGCGTATTGTTATGATGCATTTGAATGTATAATATGTAGTGTGACATGTGTTATTGGTGATACCGTTGTGTTCTGCCCGAGAGAAGGGAGCGTTAAGGATATTGTTTGGGACTAGCCCATTGTGGGAAGGGAAACAGTTTCTTGACAGGAATTCAGATAGGGCTCAGAATACAGTGAGACCAGACTGACGGTATGACTAGTTAGTAGATCCATGTGATGTGGATGTCCCTGATGAGAAATGAAAACCGAGGCATTGGATAGCGAGATCCAGAGAAGAGATGAGGAAAAGCAACAGAAAGACAGAGTGATGCACCAGTGACAGGTCCTGGGACAGGACACCTAGCAGTACGGGCCCGAGTTTATAACTCAGAGAGGTAACGGGCCAGGAGGAACAGGGAACGATAAAAGAAGAGAGTGCCCCGGGCGCGAGTTCCAAGGTACCAGCAAGCAGAAAAACGAAGTACTGGCAATATTGGCAATCTAGCTCACATAAGGGGAAAAAGTTGTGGAACCGTGGGTTGAGAACAGGACTCTCACTTACTAGACCGTAGTATTGTGCTGGGTTGTGGTAAAGGTGAACAAATTTGGGGACCAAAGCAAATAAGCCTGGAAGAGGTAGAGAAGATGTTCCATGTTGTAAAGGAAACGCTTGTAAAGTTATGCACCCGCTATCTATTGTATATAATCCCCACCAATTTACTGTTGAGTAAAAAACTGTTTATTGTTGGCTGGTGGCCTCCCTTATTGAATCTCTCAACATCTGATACTGGACAGCCGAAGTCACCCATATCACATAGCCTGCAAGACAAAGCCCACACACCCAGCTAGGAACCCATCTTCATGTAGCATGTCAGGGCATTGAAGTTGAGTACCTCACCCATGTCTACCGCCCTGCGTTTAATTTGCTGAACCATTGTATCCAAGTCTGTGGAGCGTGTTAATGTCTGTTGAATTTGTGCAGCGCCCCAGGGTCCTGGTCGTTGCGGTAATATCATTCTCCTCTAGGGGGGAATGATGTTACGTTTGGAGGCAATAAAGGAGATCTCTTTACCAGGTACCACAAACATACAAAACATTTCATACTCCAGTCCACCAGGGGGAGCTATGCTCCTATTTATTAGGGCACTCTTCACATTTAGGTAAAACTGGTGGCCTGGAGAGGAAGTTAGGCAGTTGCTGGCTGAGCTTTGGCTCAGGTAGTTGGTCCCGGACAGGGGTGGGATCCTGTCAGAGGCCTAGACAGAAGGACATGGAGCTGCGCCTGCCGCACGTGCGGCAGTTCCTAAGAAAGGACATGAACAGAGAACTGTATTATAGAGAGTGAGAAAGAAGTCATAGCAAAAGGAATGGAAACCAGAAGGAGTTCTGCCCTGCACAGACTGCCTCCTTCTGAGACGCAGGATCCGGTAGCCGGAACACCGAGGGAGCAACAGTCCTTTATGCCTTGCTCCAGAGACCGTCAGGACATCTAATTTCACGTTACTGATCCGCCCCATACCCAGGAGGCAAGGTGGTACCCACGAGAGGCCGGGGCATGCTAGAGTCCCTGTAAAAAGCCTCAGGCCACCAGTCATACGGGTTGTCCTATCCATCCGGGGGACAGAGAGAGACATAACATCTAGAACATCTACAACAGTTGTGAGGACCTTATGAGAGGCTCAGCAATAAGGTACTACAAAGCCCAGGCGCTAGAGGAAGGCTACTCATTTCCACCTGTATAAGGGGACCCTGGATTTGCCTCCAAACCGGCCGGACTCTGCCTGCCCTGTGATCTGGTGCTCTGGACTGTGGATGCTGAAGCCTACAGTAAAAAGGTAAAGAGACTGCAACCTTGTGTCCTGGTTCTTCACTGCACCTTTCACCATCCACCATCTACACTCTGGGAAGCCCTGGGGACATACTTCATCTGTGGGAAGGTATACCATCTAGCTGCCATGACATCACCCCAGCGGACCCCCTTAGCAGCGTCGGTCACCCTGACCGAATACCACAGGTGGCGTCACGAACATTTCCTTTAAAGACCTTTCCTTTTTACAATGGACCTCCCGAGGGCCACAGACCGGGTCAGCCACCGTGACATCCCCCTTGAGAACTGAAGGGCCCGGGACCGAGTTCCCCTAGCCCTTGGGGGCACTCCATTTGTATCTAAACCCATCGCGTTTGATACTGTCTGCTGAGCTTTGTATCTAAGCCCATCCTGTGTGAAAGGCAGCTGGCACTGTGGTACTGAGGCCTTGTAAGGAAATGTTCTGTACCGCGCTCTCCGCGGCATTCTGCAGTAAGATGATTAGCGTCTGTAAATTGTGCTCCGCAGGAGGAGATGTCACAACCACTAATTATATTTTCCAAGTGAAATCTAAACGGCTCCGGAGCCTCCTGCCTCTCTCTCCTGTACGCCCGAGCTAAGTGAAGCGTCTTTCTATCAATTTGCACATTTTACATCTATAAAGTGTCATTGTTAATGTTTCAGGCCCGTTGATGTGCAGTATAGGGGTTGCCGCTCATCTCCTGCGAGACAATAATATATTAATACTGCGATGGCATTATGTCATTTATCTGTGAGCAGCGGCCTGAGCTGGGGGTCACCACACACATAATGAGGAGGAGGATGATGATGACCACCTTACAGCACATTCCTCCCTTCTCATAAATCATTTCCTGTCACTTTATGATAGTTATCTGGGAAAGCTGTGAAAAAACAAAACAGTCTCCAGGAAGCTCCCAAAAAGGGTAGCTAAAATTAACATTACATTAAAAAACCTGATTAAGCTGGGTGTGAGCTGTAATGGCAGCCATATTGGTTACTGTCAGGCCTACCTAGGCCACAGTACATGTATGTTCAACTGTTCTTCGAAAAGGGGACATGTTGTCCCCACAGGACTTGTCATAGGTCGCGTCACAATTGGTTTCTTCCCACTTCATACCCTCAGAGACCCTTTGATTCTGCCTCAGCGACCGCATCCCTTGTGGCAATACTCTGGCAGCAACCTCTTTTTTGCAGTTCTGTGCTCGCTGACACACTTCATCTGTGCACCTCACTTCATGACCCTTTCACTATAGATGGTGGTTCTCTCTTAAAATGGCCGCTTGTCTGTCTTGAATTTCCAGGAGAGTCAGTTACAGGGGCAATTTTCCCTCAAAGTCACATAGTTTGAGGCAGCACACTGTATTGTGTATGTGCCTGTCCCTAACCTATGCGTCGCACGGTCGCAGGCTCTCTCAGGTAGCATGGCACCTACCAGCTGCCCTCCGTGACTTTTCGTGGGTGGCAGGAAACCTTACACTTTATACTCTCGGCATGCTGGAAGCGTTCATATGTTTCCCCACACAACCATATCAATCTGAATTACGTGCCCAAACAGTGCCAATCAGCTCAACGCACTTTGGCGCCACATAGGTGCCACATGTCAACAACTCTCGTGTATTCAGTCAGTTCTTCCAGAGCCACCTACATTCTCACACACAGGGATATACAGTAGATCAGAGCCATTCGGCTGGTAGCCATCCTTGTGAGGCAGCAATGTGGTGATAAGGAGTCCATTACTCTGTCCACTCATGGCCATACAATTGTGAAACAATATTGTGCGGCATTTGGCCATCACGGTGGGTAGAGCTTCGGCCCCACCCAAAGATTGCGTGAACGTTAAGAAAACAATAGGAATATTATGGTCTCTTAAAAAAGGGTTTTAGACACTCTGTCCCAGCCCTCTTACATGTCAGCCAGCTTTCTAGTAATGCAGTGGTATTGATGCAGAAGAGGGGGGCGATAACTGTAAACAGGGCCGGTTTTAGGCAAAGTGGGGCCCTAGGCAAAAGTTTAAAATGGGGCCCCAAATGCTAACATATTGCACCAACAGAAACATTTTGGTTGTAGCTACATGCGCTGATTTCAGGCCACTAAACGAGCGTGATCAACAATATTGAAGTCATTCGCCACTTGTTTCCAGCCTCTTTACACTGGCTGGGGACAGAATGATCACTAGTAAATCAATCTGTCCCCATACAGTATCATCTTGGCAGCATATCTGCAGTTTTAACTGGGCGATGTGCTGATGAGAACAATGATTTTTGTTCTGGCATATACTGTACATACATACACCGTACATACACACAGATACACACACAGTACATACATACACAGACATACACCTTACATGCATACACACATACAGTTATATACACAGATAGTATACACATACCGTACATACATATACCATACATACACACAAATACACATACATACACCGTACGTACACACAGATACACATACATATACCATCATACATACACATACCGTACATACACACATGCATATACCGTACATTCACACAAATGCCGTACACACATATACGGTACATACACAGATACACACACATATACCGTACATACACAGATAGTTATATACATATAGTACACACATACCGTACATACATATAAAATACACCCAAATGCACATACCGTACATACATACATATACCGTACATGCATACACACACATATACCGAACATACAGATACACATACACGTACCGTACATACACACATACAGTATATACACATACCGTACACACATATACATACACATATACTGTATGTACATGCACATAAACATACATATATACCATATATCCATACAATCTTATTGCACATACACAGATACACACATACTGTACATGCATACACACACAGCCATACAACTATACCATATACATACACACATATACCGTACATACACAGATACACACACAGATAGAGACATACACATAGATACACACAGATGCACACATACATATACAAGCATATACATACACACATACTAATCTTGTATAGGTGGTCAGATGAGCCCTGCAGGTCAGTTCAGCTGGAGAAGGCTGCAGACCCCACTGTGGGGGATGGGGCACAGAGCAGACAGCACTGATATCGGCCCCCTGCTGCTGCCGTGCAGTGAGCCTCCTCCCCCATCTCTTCTCTGTGAGGAGACGCTGCAGCCTGCTCTGAACAGAACAGTGGAGGGAGCAGAAGACCCCCTGTAAGTCCTGCTCTTCCTCCACTGCTGTCTCTATGTGCTGTGAAGCCGGGGCCCCTGACTGTAGGTGAGCACTCACCATTAGGACGCTCCATGCAGGGGGACAGACGGCAGCCAGTGAGTGCTCTCCTCAGTCTGGTCACTGTGAGGTAAGGAAAGCGTTCATTGGCCAGCGTCTCTCCCTGCATGACACGCCCCCTTTTTGATCTCCTGCACTTCGCGCCCCGCTCTCTCCCCGGCACCCGGTGTTCCATGATTACAGGAGGGAGTGAGAGGGGCCCGATCCTGCATGATACCGGGCCTGCCTGCAGGGGCCCCCCTCCACCTCTGGGCCCCAGAGCAGTGCCATCAACAGTATGTCTGCCCCTGGCTGGGGGCCCCTAGGGCAGCGGGGGCCCCAGGCAGCTGCCTAGTCTGCCTGCCCCTAACGCCGGCCCTGACTGTAAATAAGATGACATTCAGGAGATTGGGAAATCCGTGTGAGAACCATAATGACAATTTTGTCGGCTTCTTTTCATTTCAGAGGTAATTTTCATTCTACTTATAAATATTTTTTTTTCCTTTGGAAGGTTTCCAGCGATAAATCAGCATCTGTCACGGATTACTGAATGGGTTAATGTTGTGGTGACATCCAATTAGTTAAAGTGCCATTTAGCCACGCTCAGGTTTTGCGGCAATTAGCAGTTTCAGCATCATAAACCCAAATACAACAAATCCGAGATCAAACATGAAATAGGATGGAAGAAAGATAGTAACTTCTTATACAGGTGCATTTCCTGAAGTAATCTGTGCTTCTCACTCAGTAATACCCTGACCTTATCTCTATGTAATACTCAATTTGTGACCTCCTAAACCAGCATACTCCTTATGTGAAACACTCTGTGCTGCTGGTAGACTGCTCTTTCTAAGGGCTGTCCCACACGTCCAGATAATTCCGGTACCGGAATAAATCGGTACCGGAGTTATCCGTGTCCGTGTGCCTGGGAACTCACGGAGGCCATACGTGCGGCACACGTGTGCCGCCCGTATGGCGAGTGGGTACCACACGGAGCGTGTGGTACCCACTCTGCATCATGCTGAAGCCGCGATTCATATCCTCTCTGCAGTAACGTTTGCTGCAGAGAAAATATGAATAATAGTGTTTAAAATAAAGATCTATGTGTCCGCCGCCCTCCCACCCCCTGTGCGCCCCCCCGCTGGTCAGAAAATACTTACCCGGGTCCCCCGTCGGCTGTCGCTCCTTCCTGGTCTGGCCGCGGCTTCTCCTGCATGCGGTCACGTGGGCCCGATCATTTACAGTCATGAATATGTGGCTCCACCTCCCATAGGGGCGGAGCCGACTATTCATGATTGTAAATGATCGGCCCCACGTGACCGCATACAGTAGGAGGCGCGGCCAGACCAGGAAGGAGCGAGGGAGCGGGTAAGTATTTTCTGACCAGCGGGGGGGCGCACAGGGGGTGGGGGGGCGGCGGACACCTAAATCTTTATTTTTAACACTATTCTTCATATTTTCTCTATAGCAAACGCTGCTACAGGGAAGATATGAATCGCGGCTTCAGCACCATGTGGGGGGGACAGCGCTTACTGTAGCGCTGTCTCCTGCACGCACACGGACCCCAGACGGAGAATGTCCGTGTGAGGTCCGTGTTTTACGCGGACCCATTGACTCTATTGGGTCCGTGTAAAACGTGCGCTCCCACGAACACTGACATGTCTCCGTGTTTGGCACACGGAGACACGGTCCGCAAAAAATCAATGACATCTGAACAGATGCATTGATTTTTATGGGTCTACGTGTGTCAGTGTCTCCGGTACGTGAGGAAACTGTCACCTCACGTACCGGAGCCACTGACGTGTGAAACCGGCCTTATGCAATTCTCAGGCTGTGATCTTCCACAAGAAGAGCAGACTATTCTCCTAAAAATACTCTGCTTCAGGTAGACCCAGCTCCTTCCATTATGTACCTCTTATAAACAAAATGAACATAAAAAACTATACTGAGAATAACTATACTGAGAATAACAGCAACTAAACTACGCGCTGACATTCTCTAAGGCACCCATGTCAAACTCTTGCCCGCGGGCCAAATCTGAGCCTCAGGGAGACTATATTTAGCCTGCAACACCGGGGTCTTTGTTGGGTCATTATACTGGGTGGAGGACTATGTGGGGGCCATTATACTGTATAGATGACTATGTGGGGCCCATTATACTGTATGGAAGACTATGTGTGGCCCATTATACTATATGGACGACTGTGTGGCCCATACATTCTTAAGGTACCCATATCAAACTCTTGCCCACGGTCCAAATCTGACCCTCAGGGTGATTATATTTGGCCCTCAATGCCGGGGACTATGTTGGGCCATTATACTGTATGGAGGACTATATAGGACCCATTATACTGTATGGAGGACTATGTGGGGTCTATTATACTGTATAGAGGACTATATAGGGCCAATGTACTGAATGGAGCAGTATGTTGGGCCATTATACTGTATGGAGGACTATGGGGCCATTATTCTGTATGGAGCACTATATGGAGCCATTATTCTGTATGGAGGACTATGTGGGGTCCATTATACTGTATGGAGGACTATGCAGAGCCCATTATTCTGTATGGAGTACTATGTGGGGCTTATTATTCTGTATGGAGGACTAAATGGGGCACATTGTTCTTTATGGAGGACAATGTGGAGGCCATTATTCTGTATGGACGACTATGTGGGGGCCTTTATTCTGTATGGAGGACTGTGTTGGGGCCATTATTCTGTCTCGGAGGACTATGTAGGGCCCATTATTCTTTACGGAGGACTATGTGGGGTCCATTATACTATAATGAGGACTATGTGGGGCCCATTATATTGTGTGGAGGTCTGTGTGAGCATCACAGTTGGGGCTTCATATTGTGATGGGGGTCACCATATTTTGCTGGGGGGTTAGAGTAGGGCAATCATACTGTGAGTGTGGAGGGTATCATACTGTGTTTGGGGGGGCACTTTTGTTGGTATCATACTTTATTATCTGTATTATTTATCAATTCATTTTTTTTATCTTTTGTTATTACATATTTAAATTAGGCCATTGGGCCATATGCTTTTTACTGCTCTTACATAACATATTACATTATTCCAGTATGCCCTATTTGTAATTATGTGCTAATTTTATTCTAAGATCTATTAATTAAAATGTACTTTGTTCATAGAACAACGTCTTTAAACTTTTCAAATGAAAACAAACTTAATCATTATATTTGATGATAAGGAAAATCATCCTCAACTGTAGACTTTTTTAAAAATAAATATCAAGTTTGGCCCGTGACTTTGGCCAAGTTTTTAATTTTGGTCCTCTGTGTATTTGAGTTTGACATCCCTGCCCTTAGGGCTCACTCAGACGTCCGATTTTTGCATACGAGTGCAATCAATGATATTCACAGGTAGCACTTGTACCTGTGATAGTCTGTGAGGACATTCACATGTCCGATTTTTTTTTCCTTGCACCAAGCAATCCGCAGAAAATATGTGAGACATTTCTGATTTTGATCTGAGGGTCGGATCAAAATCAGCAATGCAAGTCTATGATCCATGAAAAAGCAGACTGCACTCGGATAACATCTGAGTGCGGTTCAATTTTCACAGACTGTCAGAATGGAGGATTTTTTTCTTTTAATTTCTCCAAGTATGAGAAAATCAGATGATACTCGAACCACACTCTGATCTAGGGTAAGAATTATTGTGGGGATATGTACACAGAAGTTTGAAACTTCACCCTTAGAGATGGCCATTAATCTAGGCCTTTGCTAACCCTGGTGATGAATTGCTTTAACCCCTCCCTCCTCTTTCTGTGTTTTTGAAGAAGACATACAGTAGAGACCAAAAGTTTGGACACACCTTCTCATTTAAAGATTTTTCTGTATTTTCATGACTATGAAAATTGTACATTCACTGAAGGCATCAAAACTATGAATTAACACGTGTGGAATTATATACTTAACAAAAAAGTGTGAAACAACTGAAAATATGTATTATATTCTAGGTTCTTCAAAGTAGCCACCTTTTGCTTTGATGACTGCTTTGCACACTCTTGGCATTCTCTTGATGAGCTTCAAGAGGTAGTCACTGGGAATGGTCTTCCAACAGTCTTGAAGGAGTTCCCAGAGATGCTTAGCACTTGTTGGCCCTTTTGCCTTCACTCTGTGGTCCAGCTCACCCCAAACCATCTCGATTGGGTTCAGGTCTGGTGAGTGTGGAGGCCAGGTCATCTGGCGTAGCACCCCATCACTCTCCTTCTTGGTCAAATAGCCCTTACACAGCCTGTACTGTACCTTGGAAAAATGTGTGAATTCACCATACCAAGTAACTTGATTATCACATCCTGGGACATTTCAATCCTACACTTTACTGTACCCAAACAGGATACAAAACCTTGTAGAAATATCACTTTGTATGCAAGTCTACCTCAGTCCCGCCCCTGAGGAACCATCCTTCAGCCAGTCAGGTAAAAGGTATAGACCTTGAGTGAAATGGATTGAGTAATTTGTAAATGCCATGCATTTCGACCAGGCCTACAAGCAAATCAAAACTGACAAAGTTTACTAACGTTTTATCTAATTTTGAATGTTGCATAGGACTTCGAAGCCGAATTCATTAAAACTAATAAGCAGAGCAAAATGTCAGCCTCGGCGTATTACGTTCTACGCTCTAACCTATAGCTGGAAGCCATATTTTTTCCAGCTCCTCAAACTGCTTGCTTTTGATTTTTTTTTTTGTCTGAAGTCCGTTGTTTCCCAAGAGGCTGAAAGACTGTTCCAAAAAAAAAAAAAATCAAATCGCCCGGCAGTGGAGTTAACTACCAGACCTAATTAAACAGCGTCGTCTCATGTGAGAGGATGAAATTCATACCCTCTGAATACAAATTACAGCCGGCTTCTCCCTGCATTCAGATCACCGCGCCGGCGCACCTTACTACAGCCCGTCTAAAGTGATTTCAAAGTCAGCTAGAACTATCTGGAATTTTTTTTCTTCCAAAAAAAAAGCTGCTTATTGCAGTTTTTTTTCTTCCCCGGCTGCTTTTGAAGCTTTTCCATTAGAACAATTAAATAATAAGAACAAAAGTTTCTGCAAAAAGAAGGCGAAAAGTTCTGTTAACTCATCGGCGACTGATTGCAAATATGACAAAATTATACTTTTTGGTTGGTCATGTCTTAAGGGGCACACTCACGGGGGACATTGGTCTGCTGCAGGGGTACACTACTGCCCTCTCCTCCTAGCTATAGATGACAGAAGGGTTTAATGGTGTGTTGGTGAATCTCCCATCAGTCAGTATATATACACTGTTTAAAAAAATAAAGGGAACACTAAAATACCACATCCTAGATAACACTGAATGAAATATTTCAGTTGCAAATCTTTATTCATTACATAGTGGAATGTGTTGAGAGCAATAAAACATAAAAATGATCAATGTAAATCAAAATGAATATCCCATGAAGGTCTGGATTTGGAATGATACTCAAAATCAAAATGGAAAATCAAATTACAGGCTGATCCAACTTCAGTGGAAATGCCTCAAGACAAGGAAATGATGCTCAGTAGTGTGTGTGGCCTCCACGTGCCTGTATGACCTCCCTACAATGCCTGGGCATGCTCCTGATGAGGCGGCGGATGGTCTCCTGAGGGATCTTCTCCCAGACCTGGACTAAATCATCTGCCAACTCCTGGACAGTCTGTGGTGCAAAGTGACGTTCATGGATGGTGTGAGACATGATGTCCCAGATGTGTTCAATCGGATTCAGTTCTGGCGACCGCGCGGGCCAGTCCATAGCTTCAATGCCTTCATCTTGCAGGAACAGCTGACACACTCCAGCCACATGAGGTCTGGCATCGTCCTGCATGAGGAGGAAAACAGGGCCAACCGCACCAGCATATGGTCTCACAAGGGGTCTGAGGATCTCATCTCGGTACCTAATGGCAAATATAAGAAAACTGACTGAACAACCATATAATATGAACTGGTGCATAGCCAAAAAAAAGTCATATAGCAAATAGATCAATGGCTGCACTCAAAATTTACTGTGCTAAGACAAGGAAAATGTGCAATACATGAAATGTGAATAGCATAATGGCTAGGGAAATTTATGAAAAAACACATGAGATTCTTAGCACAATATTTGGCCAAACGTTGTGAGCCCATCCACCAAAACGTCAAGGTGATCTCAGATCGGATGGGTAACTGAGCTGACTGCCTAGTGTGAACACACTAGGCAGTCAGCTCAGTTACCCATCCGATCTGAGATCACCTTGACGTTTTGGTGGATGGGCTCACAACGTTTGGCCAAATATTGTGCTAAGAATCTCATGTGTTTTTTCATAAATTTCCCTAGCCATTATGCTATTCACATTTCATGTATTGCACATTTTCCTTGTCTTAGCACAGTAAATTTTGAGTGCTGGTACCTAATGGCAGTCAGGCTACCTCTGGTGAGCACATGGAGGGCTGTGCAGCCCTGCAAAGAAATGCCACCCCACGCCATTACTGACCCACTGCCAAACCAGTCATGCTGAAGGATGTTGCAGGCAGCAGATCGCTCTCCACGGTGTCTCCAGACTCTGTCACGTCGTCACATGTGCTCAGTGTGAACCTGCTTTCATCTGTGAAGAGCACAGGCCGCCAGTGGCGAATTTGCCAATCCTGGTGTTCTGTGGCAAATGCCAATCATCCTGCACGGTGTTGGGCTGTGAGCACAACCCCGATCTGTGGACGTTGGGCACTCAGACCATCCTCATGGAGTCGGTTTCTAACCGTTTGTGCAGACACATGCACATTTGTGGCCTGCTGGAGGTCATTTTGCAGGGCTCTGGCAGTGCTCCTCCTGTTTCTCCTTGCACAAAGGCTGAGGTAGCGTTCCTGCTGCTGAGTTGTTGCCCTCCTATGGCCCCCTCCACATCTCCTGGTGTACTGGCCTGTCTTCTGGTAGCCCCTCCAGCCTCTGAACACTACGCTGACAGACACAGCAAACATTCTTGCCACAGCTCGCATTGATGTGCCATTCTGGATGAGCTGCACTACCTGAGCCACTTGTGTGGGTTGTAGAGTCCGTCTCATGCTACAATGAGTGTGAAAGCACAACCAACATTCAAAAGTGACCAAAACATCAGCCAGAAAGCATTGATACTGAGATGTGGTCTGTGTTGCCCACCTGCAGAACCACTCCTTTATTGAGTGTGTCTTGATAATTGCCAATAATTTCCATCTGTTGTCTATTCCATTTGCACAACAGTATGTGAAATTGATTGTCAAACAGTGTTGCTTCCTAAGTGGACAGTTTGACTTCACAGAAGTTTGATTTACTTGGAGTTATATTCTGTTGTTTAAGTGTTCCCTTTATTTTTTTGAGCAGTGTATATTAGCGAACATCACTGTAATGTAACTTTAGTACGTTTCTTATTTTTTCATTTTAATTCTACCGGGTAGAAAGAAAAGTGGAAACCATCAGCAAGCAGGTCAACCAGGAAGAAAATAATTGTTTTTATTAATGATCTTTTATGTTTCTTTTTATAAACACGATGAAACAAATATACCTAAAGTTAACAATTTGTGGGGTCGCTTTGCAGTATAAAGAGGTGGTCTACCTTATTCACCCCGTTCGCTCTCACTTTGAGGGTTCATGGATTAATAGAAATTGTCTTGCCTTGCTGCATAGTTTACAGCAATCGCAGATTTCCTGGGGCACCCGATTAAAGGAGGTAAGGTTGATCCGTACCCCACCCAAAAGCTGGCATTTTGGGGTGTTAAAGGAGGAAGGTGTGCTTGGGAGTGGGGTTTAAACTTCCCTAGAAATGTTGACAACTATGCATACCATGATATTGGCCAATTACTATGGTCAGTCTAAGGCTATGTTCACACGTTGTGTGTTTTCTGCAGTCAAAATCTGCTCTCCTGGCAGTAAAGAAGCTGCTTAAGCTGCTGCAGTTTTTGCAACGTTTCTTTGCTGCGTTTTTCAGGTACATTTGTCTGTTGTGCTTGCTGATACAGTTTAATGCCTGTTGTTCCTGTACCAAAAACGCAGCAAAACCTGATACTTGCGCTTTTGCTGCTTTTTTGCGCTTACTCATTGCTTTCTATGGGTGAAAAATGCTACAAAAAACACTGAAAGTGACATGCTGCAGTTTGTAAAAACGAAGCAGTTTTCCAATTCAGTCAGGAAAAAAAAATGTGTGCAGGAGATTTCTGAAACCTCATAGATTTTGCTGGTAATGTAAAATGTAGCTCTTAATTTGCATAAAAAAAGCAAAAAACGCAACGTGTGAACATAGCCTTTCAATGGAAAAAAATACTTTAATTTAAAATAGTAAATACTTTAATAGATAGGCATATACTCACAGATAGAGATTGAGAAGAGGACACAGAGGTAAGGGGTGATTAGATGTCTACAATGGTATCGCTGTAGGGCCCTCAATATCTGCCCTCCATGGCCGCAGAGGTTAACACACTAAAAAGCAATGCAACAAATTGTGCCCCCGCTCCTCGGGGGACTGGTCAATGAACGGTGGTTGCCCAAAGTTGACCACTCCTTTAATTAGATGCACTGAACCATTATATACTCAAAGTTTCAATAGTAAAAATATCGGATCAATCAATAACAACTTGTTGATGGTTTCCAGGTGGCAATAATAAGATAACGGACTGGATTTTTAATAACCACAGAGGATACTGGGGATAACTGCAGCCATGCCATAACTTAGTCTCAATATCCTATAAATCCCCTGTTACTGACAAAGGAGCTCAAGAAGCCGGGATATAAAGAATCGTCCCATCGTGCTGTGATTATGGTTAGTCTTTGGGGTCCTGGCAGCCATACCTTCCCCATCAGCCAGTGGTTGCCCAAAGTGGACAACCCCTTTAAGATGTTAATGCACTAATTAGATTCATAGCAGGAAACCTTTATGTAACCAACAATAAACTATAATAAAAATACCGGATCGGTCAACAGCAACTTGCTGATGGTTTCCAGGTAGCAAAATCTTGGAATTTTTGAAGACAGCAAAGCTAGTCATGCTTTTAATGGATATTATTAGGTTACTAGGCTGGATATTTGATAACTATGGAGTGAATAGACAGGTGATTTAGACTAAGGTATGTGTACTGAGTGCCATAAACAGGGCAAAGATCATAAAATCATGCTGTTGTATGAGTCAGCACTCTGCGGCAGAGCACGGCGCCCCCCTCTGGGACAGACACTTCCAGAATGTATCACCTCCGTCGCTGACTATGACACCCTGAGCCGGCAGAAACACTTATATTGCTATTAATAACTGTGTGGTTAAACAATGACCACAGTAAAATAAGTTCCCAGGAAAAAAGGAATAGAGAATCCCACAGCCCCGGGACACGTGTTTGCGTTTCGCCCAGACGTAACACCTGTGAGTCACATTGCTGATTATGATTCACACAAGCTCCAGGAATAAGTCAGGACACGTTATCTGTTCGCCCTCTTCTAGTTGTTATCTCACAATCAGCAGCTCCTGTACTTTTTATAGCCTTATTCTCACAAGGAAACCAATTTTATTAAAATTTAAAGGCAATGTCAAATTTAAAAGTGGAGGATCCCTTTAAAGGGTCCGCTCACCCTAAAGTGAGAGGTAGCCGCAGTTAACTGCAATATTCTACAAACTTCCTATTACAACTTCCAGGAAGCTGAGATATGAGTTACTGTTTGATGGGTCTGTACACTTCACAGCAGTAATGTGGCCATTAAAAGGGCATTTCCATAATACACCTATATGAGTAGATGCAGGTTCCACCTCTAGGATCTGTGCCATCCATGTTTACATATGTGACATCCGTGTGTCCATGTGCTGTCCGTATCTGTGTCCTCTCAATGTGATCTCAGTGTGACACGTGTGGAATGAAATGAAGAATAGGAATTAAAGAGTGTTAGGTATTATAGATGTTCAAAGATAGATAGATAGATAGATAGATAGATAGATAGATAGATAGATAGATAGATAGATAGATAGATAGATACATAGATAGATAGATACATAGATAGATAGATACATAGATAGATACATACATAGATACATAGATACATAGATAGATACATAGATAGATAGTGTTTTTTTTCAAATAAATAATAATAATAATAATAATAAAACAAAAACCTGCTTACCCGGTTACTTTTCAAAATCAGTAGAGGGAAATCTGACAGCTGGGGGCTGATATTAATTATCTGGGAAAGGGGCAATTAGCCCTAAATATTCCCAGCCTATTAGTAACAGCTCCCAGCTGTTTGCTTAGCCTTTACTGGTTAGTTTCCAGAGGGACCCCAGAAAAAAAATTGACGTAGAGTCCCCACCTGATAAATTCTAAAGAGCAAAGGTTAAAGGGAATCTGTCACCTCATTTTTCGTATATAAGCTGCGGCCACCGGCATTAGGGGCTTATCTACAGCATTCTGTAATGCTGTTGCAGCGCCCCAGAGTCCTGGTCGTTGCAGTAATGTCATTCTTCCACCAGGGGGAGTGATGTTACGTCTGAAGGCAATAAAGGAGATCTCTTTACCAGGTATCACAAACCATACAACACACTTCACACTCCAGCCCACCAGGGGGAGCTATGCTCCTATTTATAAGGGCACTCTTCACAACTAGGTAAAACTGGTGGTCTGGATAGGAAGTTAGGAGAAGCGAGCTGGGCTTCACCCAGTTAGCTGCTATCTGAGCTCCACTCAGGTAGTGGGTCCCTGACAGGGGTGGGATCCTGTCAGAGGCCTAGACAGAAGGCCATGGAGCTGCGCCTGCCCGACATGCGGCAGCATCCTAAGAAAGAGACCTTGGAAGGGAATTGTATTGTAGAGAGTGAGAAACAAAGCCATAGCAAAAGGAGAGGAAACCAGAAGGAGTTCTGCCCTGCAAAAGGCTGCCTCTTTTCTGAGGTGCATGATCCGGTAGCCGGAACACCGAGGGAGTAATCGTCTCCAAGCCTTGCTCCAGAGACCGGCAGGACAGCTAATTCCATATTACCTGCCCAACCTATACCCAGGAGGGACAGTGGCAATGATGGGAGGCCGGGGTATCCTAGAGCTCCTGTAAAAAGCCTCAGGCCATCAGTCATATGGGTTTGTCCTATCCTTACCATCAGGGGGACAGAGAGAAAGATACATAACATCTAGAACACCAACATCAGTTGTGAGGACCTTACCGAGACGCTCAGCAGGGAGGTACTACAACACCCAGGCGCTAGAGGAAGGCTACTGATTTCCACCTGGATAAGGGGACTCTGGATTTGCCTTCAGACCGGCCAGACTCTGCCTGCCCTGTGATCTGGTGCTCTGGGCTGTGGATGCTGAAGTCTTCAGTAAAGGTAAAGAGACTGCAACCTTGTGTCCTCGTTCTTCACTGCGCCTATCACCATCCACCATCTACACACTGGGAAGCCCTGGGGACACATTTCACCTGTGGGAAGGTATACCATCTAGCTGCCATAACATCTCCCCAGCGGACCCCTAAGCAGTGTCGGTCACCCTGACCGAACACCACAGGTGGCGTCATGACTCATGAACATTGTCCCTCTAAAGACCTTTCCTCCATTTACAACGGAAGTCCCTAGGGCCACGGACCGGGTCAGCCACCGTGATATCCCCACTGAGAACCGAAGGACCCAGTACCGAGTACCCCAAAGCCCTACGGGGGCGCTCCACTGTAGATAAGCCCCCGATGTAACCTGAAAGATAAGAAAAACAAGTTAGATTATACTCACCTGGGGGGGGGGCCGTCCGGTCCGATGGGTGTCACAGGTCCGGGTCCGGCGCCTCTCATCTTAATACGATGACGTCCTCTTATTGTCTTCCTGCCACGGCTCCTGCGCAGGCGTACTGATTTGCCCTGTTGAGGGCAGCGTAAAGTACTGCAGTGTGCAGGCGCTGGGCCTCTCTGACCTTTCCCGGCGCCTGCGCACTGCAGTATTTCGATCTGCCCTCAACAGGGCAGAGAATTACGCCTGCACAGGAGCCACGACAGAAGCTAGGAGGAGGACGTCATCGCATGAAGATGGGAAGCGCCGGACCCGGACCTGTGACACCCATCGGACCGGACTACACCCCGCAGGTGAGTATAATCTAACTTATTTTTCTTATCTTTCAGGATACATCAGGGGCTTATCTACTGCATTCCAGAATGTGGTAGGTAAGCCCCTGATGCCGGTGGCCGCAGCTTATATGCAAAAAATGAGGTGACAGATTCCCTTTAAACAGACAGCTGTGGGCTGATATTAATAGCCAGGGAAGGAGCCATGGACATTGGCCTCCTCCCAGACTAAAAACATCAGCTCTCAGCCACCCCAGAAATGATATATCCATAAGATGTACCAATTCTGATGCTTAGCCTCCGCTCTTCTCACTTGCCCTGTGGCAAGTGGGGGTAATAGATTTGGGGTTGATGTCAGATGTCAGCTGTTTTATGGCCACTGACATTGAGCCCAGGAGTTGGTAATGGAGAGGCGTCTATAAGACACCCCGTTACTAACCTCATAGTCAAATTGTAAAAAAGACACCCCCAGATTAAAGTCCTTTAATTGCAAGAAAGACACGGACGCCTTTATTTGAAATAAACACTACCCACCCTATTTTACGTATTTATTAGTGTACAATTAAAAATTTAAAAAACGCTTTATTGCTCACCTGTCCGACGATAATCCATTTGTCCCACGCAGTAATGTGGCATGATGCGACCGTTCAGCCTAGCATCCAGGAGAGCGCAGCTACATTGACGTCATTGAGGTTACCGCCGGTCACTGAATCTGCACTTCCCACGGGCAGGTCATTGGGATCGGCCTGCTGAACTGCGGTGATGTCAGTGAGCTCACTGCTGGCGCTGTATGAAATGTATTTTTCTGGCGCCGTTATGTGTCACACGGGCGACACATGGATGTCATCGGTGTGCGGCATGCATTTTGTCCATGGTGCGCAAAAAAAGGACATGTCTGCAGGTTTTTCACATGGACACATGGTCAGCGTGAAAAACCTGACATGTGCGCACCATCATTGAATACAATGGATCTGTGCTTGTCCGTATTTGTTGTCCTTAAAAAACAGACCCAATACTGACATGAAAAACGGATGTGTGAACGGGGCCTTAAATGAGATGCTTCTGTTTAAAGTACAGCTTATTGTCCTGACACCTTGTGGCCAATGGGAAAATTGCAATTGCATATGTAAAAAATATAAAATATGCTAAAAAAAAACAAAAAAAACCCAAGGTCTCCTTAAGTGAAGAATTGCAGGTACAGCTAGGACAATTTTCTGTCTGAGGACAGCCTTGAGATGCATTCCTGTAGCAGGAGGTGATTTCCTGTACGCAGCGTGGGCGCAGTATTTCTATAATCTCCTATACTGCTATGGGACTCGCATTCCTTTCTGTAGATTCATTCCCTTCAGTAGGTATATGAGGAAATGTATATAGCGGCTGCTGTGAGTCAGACAGGAGTAGACAGTACACAAGTATCAGGTGATGGGTGCTGCCCACCTTTACAGTGCACCTTTCCCCAAACTAATGCGTGTGTCAGAGAATGGGGTCACTGTGTTTTGGGGGGGATTTTGTTACTGCAATTTAGTAAACACTGTGACAAAAAAGTACCTTGACAAAACTTTTAGAATATTTACTCATATATGAACCAGAAGGATCAGGATGAACAACGCTTAATTTTTTTCCAACCAAAAAATAAAGTTTAGCCATGAAATGGCACTATGGCTGGCATTATAGGGTACGACAACTGTGGGCACTATTACAGGCATTATGAGGTATAGGAAGCAAGGCTAGTTTTTTGGGGTATCCTGGCTCTGGGAAATATGGCAGGCATTATGGTTTATTAGCATTCTGGGCTTTATGATCAACACTCTATGGCATCATGCAGCGCCATGGCTGTCACAGTATGGGGGATTTAGGTGGGCACTATAGCTGTGCATAGATACTATGGCAGGCATTACGGGGCTATGGTAATGGGCACTATGGCAGGCATTACGTGGTATAGATAACGGCTAGCATTATGGGGTGTTTCAGCTGTGTACATAAGTCTGACATGGTCTCTAAAACATGGTGGAAGACTTGGTGCTATGCTCCACCTGTGCCCTGGGCATTTCCTGCTATTATAATACCTGTCAAGATATTTTGTATCCTTTTATCAATCCTTGACTATAAAGTAAAGCATACCAGTCATTTATATGGGCTGCCCAGATTAGAAAAATCATTTTCATACAGCCTACTAGGGAATTGTGCAGTTAATAGATGGGGCTTCTCGGCTCAGGATCCTCAACTCTTGGCCACAATGAAGACCGGTTGCTCTCTTGAGGTCCTGTCCTTGTCCAGTCCTCTGTCCTGTTCTCTGTCCAGTCCTCTGTCCAGTCCTCTGTCCTGTCATCTGTCCTGTTCTCTGTCCAGTCCTCTGTCCAGTCCTCTGTCCTGTCCTCTGTCCAGTCCTCTGTCCTGTCCTCTGTTCAGTCCTCTATCCAGTCCTCTGTCCTGTTCTGTCCAGTCCTCTGTCCTGTCCTTTGTCCTGTTCTCTGTCCAGTCCTCTGTCCTGTCCTGTTCTCTGTCCTGTTCTCTGTCCTGTCCTCTGTCCTGTCCTCTGTTCAGTCCTCTATCCAGTCCTCTGTCCTGTTCTCTGTCCTGTTCTCTGTCCAGTCCTCTGTCCAGTCCTCTGTCCTGTCCTCTGTCCAGTCCTCTGTCCTGTCCTCTGTCCTGTCCTCTGTCCAGTCCTCTGTACAGTCCTCTGTCCTGTCTTCTGTCCAGTCCTCAGTCCTGTCCTGTGTTACACAAAAAGCCCACTGATGTGAATGGGTGTAATGCTTCTTTTCCCCAGTAGTGGCGCTGCAGATAAATTGAGCACTTATTGGCAGATATTCCTGTAGATCTCATGTGATCACTTGTGATTCCTGCTGGAGGACAATTTCAGGCTTTTTTTTTGCCAAGAGATTCCTAGGAAAAAACTAAAGTGGAGATCCCCTTTAAAGGGTAAAAGAAAGGGGTCATGTTTTCTACATTTCTGCCTGTTGTCAGTGATAGAGGTTTACTAATGATGAGCGAATGTGCTCAGATAAGGTGTTATCTGAGCATGCTCATGTGCTAACAAAGTGTCTTCGGTGTGCTCAAAAAATATGTTTGAGTTCCCCATCCCATCCCATCGAACAGCCAAAAGGGGGACTCGAACATATTTATGGAGCACACTGAAGACACTCTGTAAGCACACGAGATAACGCCGTATCCAAGCAAGTTCGCTCATCACTGATACTTACATCTATATTTTAGAAACCTGTACATACCTATTATTACTCACAGCTAAGGATTTGTTACAACTGAATCCATTATAGACTGTCACCTGTGCCCTAAACTCATCAGCAGCACAAATCTCTCTCCTGTCCTGATAGTTTGTTACATTTTTCTTGCATCAATCATCAGTTAAGGAATGATATAATTGTAGCAAGTATTAGGTTTTTACAATGAATCCACTGACTGCAAGCAGGGATCTTGAAAATGGTGAAGAATTGATATACAAAAGGTCTGGTTCATTATTTGCCTTTTTTATTTTTAAGTCACTTTTTCTTTTTTTTTTTTCTTGTGGTATTCATTGATGTCTTCTGCAGCAAATTCTTCAAAGGGGTCCATGAATTTTGAACAAAATCAAAAACGCTCTGTATTTGTGCATTTTTTAAATTTTTTAGTGCAATAAGTCTCATATTTTATGTAAATATCGCAAAATTTATGTACAAAAGAAAAATAACAACAATATATAAAAAATACTCGAAGATGAACTGCGGTACATTTGTGTAAAATTGTGCCATTTTTTACATAAGTTCCAATTGATCAATGATCTGAAAACATCCGGAAACCCTAAACCGCGCCAATAATGATGAACGTAATGAAAACAGTCGAACATATAAAATTGGTTTAAAAAGGCGCAAATTAAGAGCAGAATAAGGTGCAAAAGAAAAATAGGGAAAAAAAACCCCCAAAACTAGACACCAACAAGGTGCAAATGCAATAATGAATTGGGCTCAAAGTTTATTAGAACATTGCCGAGCCGGCAGATAGATTTACATATGACGGTGGCGCAACTTTTTCATTTTTAGCTTTTTTTCGTGTCAAATTCCACTTTTGCGTTCCTGCCATGATGCGACGGTCGTGCCCCTTCGCTTTCTGTGTTCGCAGCCGCTGAGCAATCTGATGAAGCAGAGAAGCGAGGCGTTTGACCTGTTTACCTCGCCTGCCAGCTTGTCCTGCCTCCCGCGCTCTCGCTGCTTCTGCGTGACTCTTGTCTGGGAAAGCAGAATAATTTAGCCTCCTAATAACTGGAGAAACAGAGCAGGACAGCTCCAGTGAACTCTGCCCGCCGCAGCGGGCGCACAACTGATCAGCAGGCCGCCGGCTGGACCCAAACAATGTCTAGACAGTCACAAAACAGATTACAAAATTAGCGAGCGGGGAGCAGCGGAGACCACGGCGAGGATGCTGGAGAAATCCTGTCACCTCACTGATGGCGGAAATGAAGATCCAGTGTCGAATTGTGCATCTTCAGGATACTTCATGTTCCCTAATCCCTCATCCACAGCAGCACATTAACATTTTATTCTCTCCTATTTCCTTTTTCCGCAGTTTTGCCGCAATTGTTGGGAGCCATAGCTTCTTTTTTTTTCTTTTTCATTGACGTCACTGTGAGAGGGTTTTTTTTTGTTATGACATTTTAAGTGACGCGATTCATTTTACCATAAAGACGCTGATTAATCAAAGATTTTACATCAGAAAACCCGTCATAAAAAGCTTTGAAAAGATGGATCATTTTTGCTTGACGCGAGCGTGTGCAAAAATGTAGTGACTTTTGTTGACTTCAAGCCATTTTCCCTCAGCTTGGACAATGTGGCAACCCTCGCTTGTCAAATTGAAGGCAAGCAATGGAGTGTCTTAGGCTGGGGTCACACTTGCGAGTTCAATGTGAGAAACTCACATCAAGTCCTGGCACTGCTGCCAGCACTCGGGACCGGAGCGTGCAGCTGCATAGCAATACATGCAGCCGCACACTCAGTCCCTGAGTGCCGGCGGCAGTGCCACGACTTGATGCGAGAGACTCGCTCGAGTTTCTTGCATTGAACCCACAAGTGTGACCCCGGCCTTACACCACAAATCTTACTCCAATCATTGACTGGATGGAAATTTGCTGCAAAGTTCACGGAGGCGCCACCCTGCGCCTCGCCTGATTCATTAAGAGGCTTGAACCTCACACTCCACCCTGACCCCTCATCAAGACTGACACAAAAAAAAAATTAAAAAGGGGTGAAATGGTGAAAAAATAACGCAATTTTGGCAACTTTAATTTTTCAAGACCAGTAACTTTTTTCATTTTTCAGTAAATGGACCTGAGTGGGGGCTTGCTTTTTCATGTGCCAAGCTGTAGTTTTCATAGGTGCCATATTGGGGTGCATATGATACAATGTTTTGGTTTGGGTTTTTTTGCCTTTTTTTAGAGGAGTTGCAGCCATTGACTTTTTTTTTACATTTTTTTTACAGCATTTACGTTAGGGATTTGGTTGATTTATACTTTCACAGATCGATAGGCTTATTTGTTTTATTTATGTCTGGATAGAGAAAAAGGGGTGGTGGTGATAATATTTTTTTAGTATCTAAAAGGGTGGTGGTGATAATTTTTTTAATAACTTTTTTTTTTTGCCAAGTTTTAGTTCCTCTGGAGGACTTGAACCTTTGATCGTTTGATCACTTGTACTATTTACTGCAACACCCGAGTATTTCAGTATATTGTAAAAATTACAGTCTGCTAAGAACTCAGCCAGTGACTGGGCTTCACATATGCACCCAGATGCTGGTGACGGGGGCTTCAGGCCTTCAGCAGCATTGCACCACTGGAATGCAGCTACATATCAAAGAGAGAGAAAGTGGCATTTAAGTGGCTAAACAACAGAGATAAGAGCTAGCTCCGGTCACTACTGTTACAAATAGGTGCCAACTTGAGTTGTGCCAATTGATTCACAGGACCTGGTCTAGCGGTCATGTCAGTAATCTGTGGTGACTGAACTGAAGCCACAGCCGCAGTGCTCCTCTATCACAGTCTTGGTGCCCTGATAACAGTGTTGCTCGTTCCCGCAGGCATCCTCTTCAGATACATTAGTAAATCTACGCCGTACTGACTCTTCTCATTATAATAGTGCAGTGTAGGAAGCAGAGTCCTAATTACAGCAGGCGCCGCTTCTCTGCAGGAGATCTGATCCAAGCTTAACAAAATCAAAGTTTAGACTGCAGGAAAGCTGCAACTAAAACATGGCGGATTATTTATTTTTTAATCTTCTATTTATTTTTTTTATTTTTCTTTTCAGTTATCTCACTAATGATCTAATTTTTCTGCAATTATTATTGTGTTTGCCTGAGAGCAGTGAGTTTAATGGAATCTGGATTTCACCCCCGCAAACTATTGATATGTGTAGCGCCCCAGGGTCCTGGTCGTTGCAGTAATGTCATTTTCCTCTAGGGGAGAGTGATGTTACGTTTGGAGGCAAAGAAGGACAACTGCATCCAGGTATCACAAACATGCAACACATTTCACTCTCCAGGCCACCAGGGGGAGCTCTGCTCCTATTTATTAGGTCACTCCCCACACTTAGGAAAAAGTTAGTTAGTTGCTGGCTGAGCTTCACTCAGGTAGTTGGTCCCTGACAGGGGTGGGATCCTGTCAGAGATCGAGGGAGAAGGACACAGAGCTGTGCATGCCCTGAAAGCTGCAGCCCCTGGAAAGAGACATTGAAGGCAGAACTGTATTGCAGCGAGAGTGCAAAGAAGTCGTAGCAAAGGAGTGGATACCAGAAGGGGAACAGCCCTACACAGGCTGCCTCCTTCTGAGGCGCAGAATCCCGGTAGCCGGAAAACCGAGGGAGCAACGACCCATTATGCCATGCACCAGAGACCGGCAAAACAGCTAATTTCACATTACCTGTCCGCCCTACACCCAGGAGGCAAGGTGGCACCCCTTAGAGGCTGGGACATGATAGAGTCCCTATAAACCACCTCAAGCCACCGATCATACGGGTTTGTCCTATCTTATCCGGGGGACAGAGAAAGAGACATAACATCTATAACATCTGTGAGGACCTTATGAGAAGCTTAACAGTAAGGGACTACAACACTGCAGCTCTAGAGGAAGGCTACTGATTTCCACCTGGACAAGGGGACTCTGGACTTGCCTCCAAACCGGCCAGACTCTGCCTGCCCTGTGATCTGGTGCTCTGGACTGTGGATGCTGAAGTCTTTAGTAAAGGTAAAGAGACTGCAACCTTGTGTCCTCGTTCTTCACTGCGCCTCTCGCCATCCACCATCTACACACTGGGAAGCCCTGGGGTTACACTTCACCTGTGGGAAGGTATACCATCTAGCTGCCATAACATCACCCCAGCGGATCCCTTAAAGCAGCGTCAGTCAACCTGACCGAATACCACCGGTGGGGTCATGAATATTTTCCCTTTAAAGAACTTTCCCTTTTACACGGATGTCCCAGGGCTACGGACCGGGTCAGCCACCATGACATCCCCCTGAGAACCGAAGGACCCGGTACCGAGTACCCCACGGCACCATGGGGGCGCTCCAAACTTTGGCGTCACGAACAGGATCTAATAAAGCCTGAAAAATCGGGTCATGTGCGCCTAGAGACTGTGCCAGAACTGTGCCTAACCGTGATTTATGCTAAAAGACTGACTAATGAACTGTGATTTGCCGCCAAAAATTCCCTCCAAAACCGCCGGCATTATAGCGCCTGTTGTGATTTCCGTTCTCGAGCTCCCTCCTGTGGTCGTGAATGGTACTTCGGTGAGTTCTGTCCATGGACTCCCTCTGGTGGCTGTGAGTGGAGCTGCTGGTTCTGAGATTCCTTCTCCAGCTGCCCTCGTTTAGGGCTAGGCTGGATTCTCTATTTAACTCCACTCAGATCGTTACTCCATGCCAGCTGTCAATGTTCTAGTACTGGTTCAGATCTCTCCTGGATCTTTCTGAGGACCTGTCTACTCCAGCACAAGCTAAGTTCCTGCTGATTCATTTGTTACATATGGTTTTTCTTGCTAAATTCCTGTCCAGCCTGCTTTCATGAAACTACCTGGCTAGCTGGAAGCTCTGGGGGTGCAGAGTGGCACCACCGCATCGTAAGTCGGTGCGGGGGTATTTTTTTGCACACTCTGCGTGGTTTTTGTAGCTTTTTGTGTTGACCGCAAAGATCCCTTTTCTATCCTCAATCTGTTTAGTTAGACTGGCCTCTCTTTGCTAAAACCTATTTCATCCTGTGTTTGTGATTTCCTCTTATCTCACAGTCAATACTTGTGGGGGGCTGCTTTTACCTTTGGGGAAATTTCTCTGAGGCAAGTGAGGCTTTGTTTCCTTTCTTTAGGGGCAGTTAGCTCTTAGGCCGTGAAGAGGCGTCTAGGCAGAGTCAGGCACGCTCCACGGCTATTTCTAGTTGTGTTTATAGGAGTAAGGTTTGCGGTCAGCAGAGTTCCCATTTCCCCAGAGCTCGTCCCGATTCCGTGTTTAATTATCAGGTCATTTCTGGTGCACCTAACCACCAGGTCCATAACAAGTGCCATGCGGCGTGCAGGAGGAGTGGGGCGTGTCATCGTTGGCGTAGCTTGTAAGAACGGCGCGAAAATGGAACCAGCCACTCACCGATACTACTATGTCAGAAAAATATGCCCATCAACAAAGGAATCAGCCTCCTAGTCTGGGATGGTGGAGGAAGAAGGAACCGCCCTCCAGAAGAAGAGGAGCAGGAACCAGAGGAGGAAGCGGACACTACCCTGGTTGGCAAGATGGCGAGCGGAGGTCACGAGGAGGGGGTCAATACCCGCAGTGCTTCCCGCCAATCAGAAGCAGAAGAGGCCCCGCCATCATGCATGAACCCGGAGGTTCACGGCGCAGAAGTCGAGGAGCTGTGCCGCCAGCTCTGGCGATCCTGGTATAGCGCAGCTGCCAGCGTCCAGGAGCAGCAGTGTAGCCAGCCGACGGAGCCGCTGCCTGCAGTGGAGGAGACCAGCACCAGTGATGCCGTGGCCACGGGTAAGCCTGCAGACCCTGCCCCGGTAGCTGAGTACACCACCCTGCTAGTGCCCATCGACTCTCCCCCTGCCACCACCACCTGGCCGGGTGTGTAGCCGCCTAGAATGGGAAAGGCCCTGGGAGACCCTGAAGACCTCTGACACCCCGCTGCAGCCCACTAAACAGACGTGGATGTCCAGGGGGCGTGGGTGACCTTCAGGTGGACCCATACCAACACCGATCTGCTCGGGTTCCCTGGGGAGGCTCAGCAGGAGGGAGAGAACATCGAGATTGTCACCCAGCAGGAGTACTGCCGGCAGCTGGCCCTGCAGCGTGAGCAGAGTGAGAGGAGGGAGAAGCTCAAGCGCCAGGCCGCGCACGAAAGAGACCTGCAGGCCTAGACCCGGGCCAGGAAGATAGGCCATGGGGACCGGGGACCGCGGAGGTGCGGGACCGTTGTAGTGTTTCACCTCGATGCTGGCTGGGGGTTCATCAAGGAGCCAGACCTTTACCCCGAGGTCTTTGTAAACAGGCAGGATGTGGAGGCACACTTGATGGAGGGCCACCCTGGTAGGGACTTCTACCCTGGCGACAGCGTCACCTACACCCGACATTGGGGAGACAAGGGATGGTATGCTCTCCATGTTCACAAGCGTGAACTGAATGAGGGGAGACCGCCATCTAGAGACTCAGAGCTGTTGCCACCAGAGGTTCCATGTGGCCCAACACTGCCCTCATTTGACCAGGTGAGAGAAACAGCTGCCCATGACAGAGCACCCGTTATTCTGTGCTCCAGATGTGCCGGTGCTCTAGTGGAACAGAGGACTGTGAGTACGCAGACTCCCATTCAGAGTGCAGACGCACTGTACGTAATGCCTGGTAGCCATTCATACCCGAGGGGACTGCCTCCGCCAGTGCTACCTCTGGAACTGTTTCAATAATTCAACAATCTTGAACTGACTGTACATAGTTATTTAACTCTTTTGTTGCTGTTAAAGTTTATTGAACCCGGCCAGGGCTATTCCTTAAAGAGGTCCTCAGTTTAAGGAGGATCCTATGTTTGCACAAGTTTTGCACCAGTTTGCACAAAGTTACTTGAAAAGGAACTGCAGAATCATGAACTGTGCATGATTAGAACTTTACATGTAAATAGTTTGCACCTTCCTAAAGGTGCTTCCTGTTGGTTTTACAAAGGAAGCTTTCACTGAGACTGCTTCTAAGAGAGACTGTTTCTAATGTTGTTAGAAAGTGTTTTGTCTTGCAGAGACCTGAAGAAAAACCCGTTGGTGTGGCAGAATTCTGGGTCAGGTTACACGCCTTGTAACCCGCCCAAGCCCAACGTTGGGGGTTCGTAATGGGTCCCTCACATCACGTCACTTTTGTTGCTAAATTGACTTGAATATTGATGTTATTGACACTTTGCACTACCTCCGAAAAGAGACTTGAATACTGTTTACTCCCTTAAAGGGGAGATGGAGCACCCCCACGTGTAAGGGCAATGGGGTACTCGGTACCGGGTCTATCTCTCTCGGTTCTGGGGATGTCACGGTGGCCCGACCCGGTCCATGGCCCTTCTGAGGGGCGTCCACTTAAAGGTGTAGTTGTTTGTACGGTGTTCGTGACGCCACCTGTGGTATTCGGTCAGGATGACCGACGCTGCTAGGGGTCCGCTGGGGTGATGGAATGGCAGCTAGATGGTGTACCTTCCCACAGGTGAAGTATGTCCCCAGGGCTTCCCAGAGGTGTAGGTGGTGATGGTGGTCATCGTAAGGTGCAATAAATAACGAGGACACAAAGGTTGCAGTCTCTTTACCTTTTACTGAAGACTTTGGAGTCCACAGTCCAGAGTACCGTTCACAGGGCACACCGAGTCCGGCCGGTCTGAAGGCACATCCAGAGTTCCCATATCCAGGTGGAAATCAGCAGCCTTCCTACTAGCGCCTGTGTGTTGTAGTACCTCACTGCTGAGCACCACGGGATAGTCCTCACAACTCTCTTGGATGTTTCTGATGTTCTCTCTCTCTCTGTCCCCCAGATGATATGGATAGGACAACCCATATGACGGGGTAGGCCTGGAGCTATTTTATAGGGACCCTAGAGACGCCCCTCTCCCACAATTTGCCTCCGTGTCTTCATAGGTATTAAGGTCGGGCAGCCAACTTGGAATCAACTGTCCTGCCGGTCTCTGAAGTAATACGTAGAGCCTATTACTCCCTCGGTGTTCTGGCCACCGGCTACGTGCCTCAGAAGGAGGCTGCCGATCTTGGGGCAGAACTCCTCCCGGTATTATCTCCTTGTGCTGTGACTTCGTTTCTCACTCTCCACAGTATACTTTGCTTCGTGTCCTTTCTTAGGATGCTGCCGCAATGAAGTGCAGGCGGAGCTCTGTAACGTTCTATCTCGTGCTTGGTCTCTGTCAGGATCCCACCCCTGACAGGGACCCTCTGTCTGCAGCTCAGATGTTCCTCCTTCTCCCTCTGTCTGCCTGACAGGTCCTCTCTGGGTCTAACCCAGGCAGCTTCTGACTGACTTCCTATCCAACCCACCAGTTTTACCCGTGTGTGAGGAGTGGCCTAGTAGATAGAACCTTTGCTCCCCCTGGTGGACTGGAGTATGAAGTGTAGTGTGTGACTGTGATACCTGGTCAGGTGAACTCCTTTAGTACCATCAGACGTAACATCACTCCCCCTGGTGGAAGAGCGACATTACTGCAACGACCAGGACTCTGGGGCGTTGCAAATGTTTAATTGTTGCACTTGACAGAGTATATTAAAGGGTTAATATAGTAGATAGTAGTGAAAGCTAACGTGTGAATCTAGTTAAAATAATGTTTCAGTATAGCCGACAATGAGTATTGATATCTTGATGCACTTTTGAATAAAATAAAGAGAGAATAAATTGAAGGAAAATGCAGTGAGCCCGTGGGGGTTGATAGACTGTCCTGCACTTGAAGAAGATTAGAAATAATCAGATGGTGATTTTCACTTGAATAAAGAAAAATATTTGTATGTCTTTTTGCTAATGTATTGTTGTTTTCTTTTCCCAGTCTGGGAGTACTGGATTTAACGGGGTTTGGGTGTCATTGCAGTAATGTCATTTTCCTCTAGGGGAGAGTGATGTTAAGTTTGGAGGCAAAGAAGGACAACTGCATCCAGGTATCACAAACATGCAACACATTTCACACTCCAGGCCACCAGGGGGAGCTCTGCTCCTATTTATTAGGTCACTCCCCACACTTAGGTAAAACTGGTGACCTGTAGGGAAAGTTAGTTAGTTGCTGGCTAAGCTTCGCTCAGGTAGTTGGTCCCTGACAGGGGTGGGATCCTGTCAGAGATCGAGGGAGAAGGACACGGAGCTGTGCATGCCCTGAGAGCTGCAGCACCTGGAAAGAGACATTGAAGGCAGAACTGTATTGCAGCGAGCATACAAAGAAGTCGTAGCAAAGGAGTGGATACCAGAAGGGGACCAGCCCTGCACAGGCTGCCTCCTTCTGAGGCGCAGAATCCCGGTAGCCGGAACACCGAGGGAGCAATGACCCATTATGCCTTGCTCCAGAGACCGGCAGGACAGCTAATTTCACGTTACCTGTCCGCCCTACACCCAGGAGGCAAGGTGGCACCCCTTAGAGGCTGGGGCATGATAGAGTCCCTATAAACCGCCTCAAGCCACCGGTCATACAGGTTTGTCCTATCCTATCCGGGGGACAGAGAGAGAGAGACATAACATCTATAACATCTGTGAGGACCTTATGAGAAGCTTAGCAGTAAGGGACTACCACACTGCAGCGCTAGAGGAAGGCTACTGATTTCTACCTGGACAAGGGGACTGTGGACTTGTCTCCAAACCGGCTGGACTCGGCCTGCCCTGTGATCTGGTGCTCTGGACTGTGGATGCTGAAGTCTTCAGTAAAGGTAAAGAGACTGCAATCTTGTGTCCTAGTTCTTCACTGCGCCTCTCGCCATCCACCATCTACACACTGGGAAGCCCTGGGGTTACACTTCACCTGTGGGAAGGTGTACCATCTAGCTGCCATAACATCACCCCAGCGGACCCCTTAAAGCAGCTTCGGTCTTCCTGACCAAGTACCACAAGTTGCATCATGAACATTTCCCCTTTAAAGACCTTTCCCTTTTACACGGACATACCAGGGCCACGGACCGGGTCAGCCACCGTGACATCCCCCCTGAGAACCGAAGGACCCGGTACCGAGTACCCCACGTACTGCCACTCCAGCTCTATTCTCTGCCTCCTCCTGCTTGACTGACAGGCTCTATGCTGTGTGACTTCAGCCAATTGAGCTGTTAGTCAAGCAGGAGGAGGTGGCAGTGGGCGAGAGCCGGAGTGACAAAGGCTTCAGATCTACAGCCTCATTTGCATATCAGAGCAAATTCCGATTTCTCAGTAAGGAAGGAACGAACCTGCCATGTAAAGGTATTGTTGGACTTGTCTTTGAAAGAGCAACATGGGCATATCAATAGCTTAGAAGGTGAAATCTTGCTGACAGATTCTCCTTAACCCCTTTACCCCAGAAGGTGGTTTGCACGTTAATAACCAGGCCAATTTTTACAATTCTGTGGTTATAACTCTGGAACTCTTCAATGGATCCTTGTGATTTTGAAATTGTTTTTTTTTTCGTGACATATTGTGCTTCATGATAGTGGTACAATTTCTTCAATATCACTTGAGTTTATTTGTGAAAAAAATGGAAATTTGGCCAAAAATTTGAAGATTTTGCAATTTTCAAACTTTGAATTTTCATGCCCTTAAATCAGAGAGATATGTCACACAAAACAGTAAATAAATAACATTTCCCACATGCCTACTTTACATCAGCACAATTTTGGAACCAACATTTTTTTTCTTAGAAAGTTATAAGGGTTAGAAATTGACCAGCGATTTTTCATTTTTCCAACAAAATTTCGAAAAACATTTTTTTTAGGGACCACATCACATTTGAAGTCACTTTGCCGAACAAGGTGACTCTTTCAGCGGTACCATGTTTATTGTTTTGTTTGTGTTTTATTCCACTTTTTGTTCAGCGGTATGATGATAATGCATTTTTTTTTGCCTTGTTATTTTTTTTATGGTGTTCACTAAAGGGGTTAACTAGTGGGACAGTTTTATAGGACAGGTCTTCCTGACGTGGCAATACCAAATATGTGTACTTTTATTGTTTTGGGTTTTTTTCATACAAATATTTATGTGTGCAAAATCTTTTATATATACATATATATATATATATATATATATATATATATATATATATATATATATAAATAAATATATATATATATATATATATATATATATATATATATATATATATATATATATATATATATATATATATATATACACTACCGTTCAAAAGTTTAGGGTCACCCAGACAATTTTGTGTTTTCCATGATAACTCATACCTTTATTAATCAAATGAGTTGCTAAATGAATTGAAAATCTAGTCCAGACATTGACAAGGTTCGAAAAAAAGATTTTTATTTGAAATAATAATTTTCTCCTTCAAACTTTGCTTTTGTCAAAGAATGCTCCCTTTGCAGCAATTACAGTATTGCAGACATTTGGCATTCTAGCAGTTAATTTGCTGAGGTAATCTGGAGAACTTCACCCCATGCTTCCAGAAACCCCTCCCACAAGTTGGTTTGGCTTGATGGGCACTTTTTTTGAACCATACGGTCAAGCTGCTCCCACAACAGCTCAATGGGGTTGAGATCTGGTGACTGCGCTGGCCACTCCATTACAGATAGAATACCAGCTGCTTCTTCCCTAAATAATACTCGCATAATTTGGAGGTGTGCTTCAGGTCATTGTCCTGTTGCAGGATGAAATTGGCTCCAATCAAGCGCTGCCCACAGGGTATGGCATGGCGTTGCAAAATGGAGTGATAGCCTTCCTTATTCAATATCCCTTTTACCTTGCACAAACCTCCCACTTTACCAGCACCAAAGCAACCCCAGACCATCACATTACCTCCACCAATTGTTCTGCATCTCACAAATGTTCTTCTGTGTGATCCAAACACTTCAAACTTGGATTCGTCTCTCCATAACACTTTTGTCTTTTGTCCAATCTTCCTCTGTCCAATGTCTGTGTTCTTTTGCCCATATTAATCTTTTCCTTTTCTTAGCCAGTCTCAGATATGGCTTTTTCTTTGCCACTCTGCCCTGAAGGCCAGCATCCCGGTGTCGCCTCTTCACTGTAGACGTTGACACTGGCGTTTTGCGTGTACTATTTAATCAAGCTGCCAGTTGAGGACCTGTGAGTCGTCGATTTCTCCAACTACAGACTCTAATGTACTTGTCTTGTTGCTCAGTTGAGCAGCGGGGCCTCCTACTTCTCTTTCTACTATGGTTAGAGCCTGTTTGTGCTCTCCTCTGAAGGGAGTAGTACACACCGTTGTATGAAATCTTCAGTTTCTTGGCATTTTCTCTCTTCGTCAATAAGGCCCAGGGACATATTATTACTTCCAATGTTGGAAAGGGGTTAAGTCCTGTGCCAGCTGTTCTATAGACCACCATAGGGTCATAGTTGAAATTTTCCACAAGCTATGGTAAGATCCTGCGCTGCTAGATAAATGACAAGCTAGGATGGAGAATGGATTGTTGGTTTCAACATGTTTCAGAGTCGATCCGACTCCTTCTTCAACTACGTTGTCTGTTATTATCTACAGCAGTCTGAATCCGATCTCCTGTCTTCTCAGAATCCCAGGATACTTGTTTTTCCACCACTATGCTTTATATTGCTGCATTGCTTACCCCTTTTGTTCAGTTTTCCTCTTTTGGTAAGATTTTTAAATATTTCATTTTTTAGTGTAGTCAAAAGGTGGGAAAATAATTTAAAATACTGTATATACTCATGTATAAGCTGAGTTTTTCAGCCCCCTTTTTTGGCTGAAAAAGACCCCCCTCGGCTTATACACGAGTCATGCTCCCAGTGCGGAGGTCCCCGACGTATCCGGAACATATCCGTGGTCACCTGCAGCCTCGGTAAGTGTTCAGGTGGCTGATGACAGGGCCGGCGGTCGGCGTTGGCATCGAGACAAGTGCCGGTGTCCTGAGCAGGCGGGGACACCGGCACGCTATGGGGGCCAGGTGCCTGTGCCGCCGCTTGCTCAGGACATCGGCACTTGTGATATTCACTTGCCCACGTTCCACCGCCGCGCTGTGTCTTCCGTGTCCTCTGGCTATGACGTTCAGGTCAGAGGGCGCGATGACGTGGTTAGTGTACGCCTTCTGCTTGAACAGTCACTCCAGAGAGCCGGCGACGCTGAGGAGCAGCGGGCAGGGACGAGAAGTGAGTATGTCTTTTTTTTTTTTTTTTATTGCAGCAGCAATATAGGATATACAGTAATCAGCATAAACTGCACTGATATGATGAGCAGTATATGGGGCAAATTTTCTATCGAGCATCTCATGGGGCCATAATCAACCTTTGTGCTGCATTATGTGGGGCAAATTTTCTATGGAGCATCTTATGGGGCCATAATCAACCTATATGCAGCATTATATGGTGCAAATGTTCTGTGGAGCATCTTATGGGGCCATCATCAACCTATATGCAGCATTATATGGGGCAAATTTTTTATGGAGCATCTTATGGGGCCATAATCAATATCGAGGAGCCGTCACATTTGTAAAGTCTCATAATGCAGCTCCGAGACCATTGACTAAAAGTTTGTGAGCCTGAAAGTCCGCTTCCCCATCCTGGACCCTTTCTATAATAATGTCCCCCATCTTGGGCTCCTTCCAGGAATAATGTCCCCCATCCTGGGCCCCTTACAGGAATAATGTGCTTCATCCTTGGCCCCTTTGAGGAATAATGTCCCGCATCATGAGCCCCTTCCAGGAATAATGTCCCCCATCCTGGGCCCCTTTCTGAAATAATGTCCCCTATTCTGCGCCCTTTCCAAAAAAAATGCCTCTCATACTGAGCCACAGGCTATGACAATCTCCCCCATCCTGGGCCTGTTCCGATCTTTCCCAGCACATTTTGAAAAGAAACAAAACAATTATTCTTACGTTCTGTAGCTTGCACAACCTGTGGTGTCCTCCTCTATTGCTAGCGCAGAGGTTGGCAACTCTCTTTGGTGTGCTGGTGTAACAGGACAGATTAACCCCCCCCCCCCCCCCCACCCAGAATATACCCGTGGTTAAAGCGGCCTAGGCCAGTTTTTACCCCTCTGGGCCAGAATATACCCCAGCTGCTGTAGATCAGATTTTTCATGCTTTAGAGAACCATTGAGTGATATACTTAATAACAGGGCCCCAGTCAGTGCACAGGGGACCCAGGCAGCACACAGGGGCCCCAGGCAGCGCACAGGGGCAGAGACTGCATATGGGGCCCCAGACATGGCACAGGGGCCCAAGACATCGCACAGGGGCCCCAGACATCGCACAGGATTGAGTGATATACTCAAGAACGGGGTCCCAGGCAGCGCACAGGGGGGCAGAGACAGCGAACGGGGTCCTAGACAGCACACGGGGCCCCAGGCCGCGCACGGGATCCCAGGCAGCATACAGAGGCCCCTGGCAGCGCACGGAGCCCTGGACAGCACACGGGGGCCCCAGGCAGCACACAGGGGTCACAGGCAACACACGGGGGGGGCAGAGAGAGCAAACGATGTCCCAGGCCATGCATGGGGCCCCAGGCAGCATACAGAGGCCCCTGGCAGCGCACAGGGCCCCAGGAAACACACGGGGGGCAGAGACAGCACACAGGGAGTCCCACACAGCGCACAGGGGCAGAAACAGCGCACAGGGGCCCTGAGCGCTGTCTCTTCCCCCCTTGCACGCTGTCTTTCCCACTTGAATGCTGTCTCTGCCCCCTGTGCACTGTCTGGGGTCCCATGCACTGTCTCTGCCCCTCTGTGCACTGCCTGGGACCCTGTGCTCTGCCTGGAGCCCCCGTTTGCTGCCTGGGGCCCCATGTGCTGCCAGGGACCCCTGTATGCTGCTTGGGGCCCTGTGTGCTGCCTGGGGTCCCTGTGTACTGCCTGGGGCCCTGTGCACTGCCTGGAGCCCCCGTGTGCTGCATGGAACCTCTTCGCTGTCTCTGCCCCCGTGTGCTGCCTGGGGCCACTGTGTGCTGCCTGGGGCTTTGTGCGCTGCCTGGGGCCCCCATGTGCTGCCTGGGGCCCCGTGCACTGCCAGACGCCCCTGTATGCTGCCTAGAGCCACTGTGCGCTGCCTGGTGCCCTGTGTGCTGCCTGGGGCCCCTGTGTGCTGCCTGGAGCCCCTGTGTGCTGCCTGGGGCTCCGTGTGCTGCCTGGGACCCCGTTCGCTGTCTCTGCCCCCCCATGTGCTACCTAGGGCCCCGTGTTCTGCCTGGAACCACATGTGCTGCCTGGGGCCCCGTTATTGAGTATATCACTCAATGGTTCTCAAAAGCCTGAAAACTCTGATCTACAGCAGCTGGGGTATATTCTGGCCTAGGCCACTTTAACCCCGGGTATATTCTGGGAGGGGAGTTAATCTGGCCTGTTACACCGGCATGTGCAGCACATGTCACTGCCATGCACAGTTCCTCACGGGCAAGCTGACGTCTGCTGCCAGCCTCTGATTGGTCGGCAGCGTGTATTGAAGCACTGTGAACGCTTGGTTTTTGCGCTGCAATACATTTCAGCTGAATCTGCATTTGAGGACTCACATCCTGACTGCTTTTGTCAGTGGGCCTCCCTCCCGCATGGGCTCGGTCGTGGTCCCACCCTCTGTGACCGAGATCGTTATGCCACTGCTCCTGATACTGTATGTCTTCTTCAATATGTACTTCTTCTAATTAACAGATAATTATAGAACATCTTTTCTTTTTCCTTTTTCCTCTATTATTACTCCTAGCAATGTATGAATAACCTGGGTGTTATCTGCTGGGGACCTGTCCATAAACATTAACACTGTTCAATCAGAGCTGAGAGTGTCAGTGTCTACAGAGACACGCCTCTTTGACATCGTAACACCCAGTTGTCAACTTATTCAGAATTTTCCAGGAGACATAGCAGAGGAACAGCACAATGTAGAGTTGTGAGAAAAGACGCTCCAGAATTGTTATTTGATAGGGAATACAAGAATTTACTAAAGTAAACATTCTGGGTGTGATGGCAGATCCTTTTTAGTCTCCCAAATCTTTACATCCATCTTTTACCCTCTTTTGGGGCATATTGCACTTTTTGTCACTTCAGTTTGCTAGTGACCAACGTTTCAGATTTGTATGGGCCCTTCTTAGTTCTATATAGACTCATAATATGGTAATCATACTATCTTATATCAGGAGCAATGTCACCCATCTTTCCTAGACTCCTGCATGGCAAATCTATCCAGGTATGTGGCTAGGATTGCAGCAAATGATGGCAGGATGCAAAGTTATCACTAAGCTTTCTTCATTCACTAATAGCTAGATTTTCTGTGTAGGAGTCTGGGAAAGCTGGGTGACTGAAAGTTAGAATGACGGCAATATTATTAAAGGGAACCTGTCAGCAGGATTGTGCACAATCCCTGTGAAAACAACCACATAACTGTCCTTGAATTGCCAGCATCTATCAGCTGGAAAAGCTATTTAACTAGCTTTTCCAGCTGATAGATGCTGGCAATTTAAGGACAGTTATGTGGTCACTTTTCACAGGGCTTGTTGTACACACCCTAAATTGAGATAGACTTGCCATGCAGGAGTGTAGGAAAGTTGAGTGAATGAAAGTTTTACTGCTCATCACTCAGCTTTTCCAGTGACAATCTATTTCTGTCAAAGCTGGCTGACAACCAATAGAATAAACATTACAGCTTCTACTTAGGTTGTTGTCACCCAACTTTTCCGGACTGCTTCCAATCATATTATGTTGTAGTAATACGAAAAGATGAAGGTACAGAAAAGGAAAAGCAGGAGATAAATCAAAAGAAATGTTCCAAAAATGAATCCTTCAGTTGTACTTTTGATGGTCTCATTTCACAAAGCTTTCCTTGTTCTTTGGTAGACATGTTGGTCAATCAGGTGTCTTGGAAATCTGGGTGCATGAAAGCTGCAGTTCTCCCTCTATTGGCAATCACTCAACTTTTCCAGAAACAGATATTCCGACAGTCTAAATCCTTTTTTACCATATTATCTCCATATAAAACATTTCCAGCCTCCGATCTCCCGACCTCACATCTTAGGTCGCTGGCACAGTCTGGGCGATTAAGGGTATTTATCTGTCGCTTCAGCTTGGAAAGTCGCCCCCTTTCCCGGCACTGAATTGCTTTCACAGCCGGAGCAGTCACTTAATGAGATGCATAGGATGACATTTTAATATCACTTAACAGGCCGGCTAAATGTAATAATAATTAGCGGGAGTCTGGGCCGCACGGCGGAGTTAACACTAAGTGCAACTTTTTCGAAAAGAGAAAAAAAATTGACAGAGGAAACACAGAAAGAGAAGATTGAATATAGAATACTCTGCACTAATAAAGCAGGCCGTCCATTTAAGCAAAAATTAGCTTACAGACAAAAGTAAAGCCCCCATTCACATTACACTAAAATTGGCCAGACCCATTGAAGGGGGCTATTGTTCATTGCACTGATAAGCCGCTACTGAAGGGGTCTGACAGCTGCCCTCTCATGCTCCCACTACATCTGCCTATAGAGTCTGCTTTTTTGTCAGTCTTTACTGCAGTTTTAGTATTATATTCATAAACCAGGAAGATCACAATGAACACTGTAAGGCTCAGTGCATGCTTTATTGACCCCACTTAAAAAAAAAAGAGAGAGATACATATTCTCTTTTGCGGTGGCCCTCTGTTTTGAATGAATGGAGACACTAAATAAACTAAAAGTAGAGCTCGATTTTTTTTAGTTTTAATTGTTTATATAATCCCTTAATGACTGCCATTATGCCTTTTTTTCAGCAGTCATTAACGAGCCACATTTTACAATGCTGCCTTTTCACAGCCCAGCTAATAGGAATATGCCAGGATGCGCTCTCATTATTATTTTTGTCGTTCCTCTCATCTGACCTGCAGAGGAACTGTTTTCAAAACCTAACTAGGGCTAAGGTTAGGGTTAGGGCTAGGACTATGACTGGACTAGGGTTAGGGCTAGGACAAGGGCTAAGGTTAAGGTTAGGGCTAGGAGTGTGGCTGGGCTAGGATTAGGGCTAGGACTATGGATGGGTTAGGGGTAGGGCTAGGACTATGGCTGGGCTAAGGTTCGGGCTAGGACTAGGGCAAAGGTTAGGGCTAGGACTATGGCTGTTGGGCTAGGGTTAGGGCTAAGGTTAGGGCTAGGACTATGGCTGGGCAAGAACTATGGCCGGGTTAGTTTTAGGGCTAGGACTATGGCTGGGCTTGGGTTAGGGCTATGACTATACCTGGGTTAGGGTTAGGACTATGGCTGGGTTAGGGTTAGGGCTAGGACTATGGGCGGGCTAGGGTTAGGGTTAGGACTATGGCTGTGCTAGGGTTAGGACCAGGGCTAAGGTTAGGGCTAGGGTTAGGGTAATTAAATAGTTACATTAAAAAAATAAAAAATACATGTATAACTTTTCATTTTTTAGCGTTATGACCCTGATTCATGAAGGTGTTTAAGACAGTTTTCTGGAGTAAAACATTTTCAAATGCTACAACATTTTTTGGCAACTCCTGAAGTTCAGCAACAATTTTGCAACTTTTGTGCTTTTCATGCCAGTCCTGGCTATTATTATTATTTAATGGCCTTTGGCTTGATATCAAACCATGATGACTTGATGGATGAATGCTTTGTAGGAAGATCAATCTTGTGCAAGCCTAGATAGGTCTATCAGGGTCTTCTCCGCCGTTATCTTGATAGTATCAAGCTATCAAGTTGTTGGTCTTCCTCTTCGCTTTGTTCTTTCTATTCTTCTGACCATGATGTCCTTCTCCAGTGACTGCTTTCTCCATATGATGTCTCTAAAGTAGGTAAGTTGTAGCTCGGTGATCCTCCCTTCCAGTGACATGTCTGGTTTGATTTGTTCCACAACTGATTTGTTTGTTCTTCTTGCCATCCGTGGTATTGATAACATAATTCTCCAGCACCACAATTTCGAAGGTGTCAATTCTTTTTCTATCTTGTTTCTTTCTTTAGTCCTGGCTAGCTCCGTTAAAATGGCCAGAGCATGGGTGGGTCGGGACGTGGCTAAGCAAGTCTGTCAAATTCATGATAACTTTTTTTGCGGTCCGTTATTGCGGAAGACCGTGAAAATTGAGGGGATAACAGCAGCAAAAAACCCGGTATGTGTAAAAGAAGCCTTAATAACATAGTTTTGTAAAAAAAAACTTAAAAGCCATCCCGCCAAAACAAGGTGTACCCAAGCAGGATGTTTGCTTATGTTATGCCACAAATGTCATATAATCCTTGACAAGAGTAAGATTCCTGGTGGAGGCGCATAACACTTAGACGCACCTAATTCATGAATGTGGTTCTTGGTGAATTAGGTGAATCTTTCATCAGGGCCTCCCCTCATTGAGACAGGGGTGCAATGGTGTGCTGGTTTAATGGGTCTGGGCTTATGTGCCTGATTAAACAAAAATTGGATTTAATGAGAAAAAATAACAAGATGATACCTTTCTAATAATGTATAATATTATAATAATACCAAATAATAATAATAATAATATAATAACACTAATAATAATACACTGTGTTCCAAATTATTATGCAAATTGGATTTAAGTGTGATAAAGATTTAATTGTTTTGTTTTTCAAATAAACTCGTGGATGGTATTGTGTCTCGGGGCTCAATGTATCACTGAGATCAATCTTAAACACATGTGATAATTGGTTTTCCAGGTGATTCTAATTAAAGGAAAACTACTTAAAAATGATGTTCCAAATTATTAAGCAGGTCACAGTTTTCAAGTAACATGGAAAGAAAAAGGATCTCTCTGCTGCCGAAAAGCATCAAATAGTGCAATGCCTTGGTGAAGGGATGAAAACATTAGAAATTTCCCAAAAACTTAAGCGTGATCATCGTAGTGTTAAGAGATTTGTGGCTGTATCTGAGCACAGATGTGTTTATGCTGATAAAGGCATAATGAGGAAGATTTCTGCCAGGCAAGTTCATCGGATTAAGAGAGCAGCTGCTAAAAAGCCATTACAAAGCAGCAAACGGATATTTGAAGCTGCTGGTGCCTCTGGAGTCCCTCGAACCTCAAGGTGTAGGCTCCTTCAAAGGCTTGCTGTGGTGCATAAACCTACCATTCGGCCACCCTTAAACAGTGTTCACAAGCAGAAATGGTTGCATTGAGCCCACACATACATGAAGACTAATTTCCAAACAGTCTTGTTTACTGATAAGCGTTGAGCAACCCTGGATGGTCCAAATAGATGGAGTAGTGGATGGTTGGTGTATGGCCACCATGTCCCAACAAGGCTGCAATGTCAGCAAGGAGGTGGAGGAGTCATGTTTTGGGCCGGAATCATGGAGAAACAGCTGGTAGGGCCCTTTAAGGTTCCTGAAGGTGTGAAAATGACCTCTGCAAAGTATACTGTATAGAGTTTCTGACTGACAACTTTCCTCCATGGTATAAAAAGCAGAAATGTGCCTTCAGGAGCAAAATCATCTTCATGCATGACAATGCACCATCTCATGCTGCAAAGAATACCTCATTGGCTGTTATGGGCATAAAAGGAGATAAACTCATGGTGTGGCCACCATCTTCCCCTGACCACAACCCTATAGAGAACCTTTGGAGTATCATCAAGCAAAAGATCTATGAGGGTGGGAGGCAGTTCACATCAAAACAGCAGCTCTAGGAGGCTATTCCGACTTCATGCAAAGAAATACAAGCAGAAACTCTCCAAAAACTCACAAGTTCAATGGATGCAAGAATTGTGAAGGTGATATCAAAGAAGGGGTCCTATGTTAACATGAAATTTGGCCCGTTAGGATGTTTTGGAGTTAAATAGATTTTTTGTTCAGTGAATGTGACCTCCTAATGCTGCAAATTCCACGAATGAGCATTTTCAGTTCTTTAAAACATATCAAATGTATAGAAATTCTACTGTGCTTAATAATTTGGAACAGTGCATTTTAAGTTTTTATTCATTTTGGAGATTATACTGTTATCATTGGGAGGTTTCTTCAATAAAATTCGATGTATAATCTAACGGGTGATGACTTTTATTAGACTGACTATCATTTGCACCAACCATTTAGGAAAATCCGAGAAAAATGTCAGTTGCATAATAATTTGGAACATAGTGTAATAATAACAATAATAATAATAATTTATAATACTGCCAAAATAAAGTCCTATTTCTCCTGAAAGAAAAAAAAACAATATCAAATTCATCTGGATACAATTTCTACAAAGTTTTAACCTGTTAAATAAAAACAAATTGCTAAATTTGCTGTGGTCACTGAATGCTCACAAAGGAAGAGTTTAACTGGAGTGTCTAAACATATTGATTTTTCCAATAGATTGTGTCAATCAGATTGATCACAGAGCAGAAGATGGGATTGTACAATCTTGTTGAGTTGCAGACTTAAGGGGACGTGTTATTCATTAGAGTGTGTATTAATATGGACATCCTGTGTAAACTTTTGTAGTTGCAGTGAATCCTCCCAGATTAAAGACTTTTACCCTTGTAGACTTTAGCGCTTTGCTTTTAGTAGGAAACATAATCCCACAGTGAGAGGAAGGGATCTGTTTGGCTGCCATTTATGGTTATCTCTGGCAGATATGTCACCAATTACATTCCCCTCATTCAAACTGCTCCAGTTGTCTCGTGTTTGAAGGTTGCCTTTTCCAGATGGCATGTTTCAACTCTTTCCAAAGATGCTCAAAAGGATTTAGGTCAGGGCTCATAGAAGGCCACTTCAGAATAGTCCAATGGTTTCCTCTTAGCCATTCTTGGGTGTTTTTAGCTTTGTGTTTTGGGTCATTTTCCTATTGCAAGACCCATGACCTGCGATTGAGACCAAGCTTTCTGACATTGGGCAGCACATTTCTCTCTAGAATCCCTCAATAGTCTAGAGATTTTATTATACACTGCACAGATGCTAGACGCCCTGTGCCAGATGCAGCAAAGCAACCCCAGAACACAACAAAGCCTCCTCCATGTTTCACAGTAGGCATTTGTGAACATAGAGCTGATGTGCCTTGCCAAAAAGTTCAATTTTTGTCTCATCTGTCCATAGGATATTCTCCCAGAAGCTTTGTGGCTTGTCAATATGTAGGTTGGCAAGTTCCAAGTCTCGCTTTTTTATGATTATTTTCAACAATGGTGTCCTCCTTGGTCGTCTCCCATGAAGTTTACTTTGGCTCAGACAACTACGGATGGTGCGATCTGACACTGATGTTCCTTGAGCTTGAAGTTCACCTTTAATCTGTTTAGAAGTTTTTTGGGGCTCTTTTGTTACCATTATCCATCTCTTTGATTTGTCATCAATTTTCCTCCTGCGGCCACGTCCAGGGAGGTTGGCTACAGTCCCGTGGATCTTAAATTTCTGAATAATATGTGCAACTGTAGTCACAGGAACATCAAGCTGCTTGGAGATGGTCTTATGACTTTTACCTTTGTGGCTTTAAGTCTCCTCATCTCGACATGCTTAACATGTCACTCTCTGCAAGGAGAAACAATACTTCTTGGATCCCGGTCGGACGCCTCTCACTCAGCCAAACCAGATCTCCACTTTGCACTGACGAGGGGCAGTACCGCGAAACACAGTGACTGCAAATTGAGACTCTGGTTTGGCTTTTATCCTAAGCCATGTGACAAGGCTCGTTAAAGGGTCGACATTGACTGTTAAGATTGCTACAGATTGACTGTTAAGATTGCTACTTTCAATAGGTGGCACGAGTTCTCTTCCTCTCTGAAGAGACAATTTGCAACTTTTACCTTTAACATGTTTGTCTATCATTTTCTTTCTAATCTCCTGAGACAACTCTTTCCTTCGCTTCCTCTGGTCCATGTTGAGTGTGATACACACCATATCACCAAACAGCACAGTAAGTATCTATATGCATAGCCCTATATACAGGCCCACTCACTGATTCCAAGATTGTAGACACCTGTGCTAGTTACTGTACATAGTTACATAGTTATTAAGGTTGAAGGAAGACTTTAAGTCCATCTAGTTCAACCCATAGCCTAACCTAACATGCCCTAACATGTTGATCCAGAGGAAGGCAAAAAAACCCATGTGGCAAAGAGTAAGCTCCACATTGGGGAAAAAAATTCCTTCCCGACCCCACATACGGCAATCAGACTAGTTCCCTGGATCAACGCCCTATCAAGGAATCTAGTATACAGTATATACCCTGTAACATTATACTTTTCAAGAAAGGCATCCAGTCCCCTCTTAAATTTAAGTAATGAATCACTCATTACAACATCATACGGCAGAGAGTTCCATAGTCTCACTGCTCATAGTTAGTGGACACACATTGATTTAACATGTCCCTTTTGTCACATTATTTTCAGGGGTACCATCATTTCTGTCCAGGCCTATTTCATGAGTTGTTTTTTTTTTAAATTCTGTGGAAGCATGGTTGAAAAGCAATGTCTGACTTTCATTTGTTCATTTTCATAGATTTTTTATTTATTATTACTTTTGTCAGATTCAAGTTATTTCTGTGACCATTGTGGGTTTTTCTGTCATTAAACGAGGGGTACCAACAATTTTGACCACGTGTGTATCTATCTAAATCAAAAAGAGGTGAAGCAGCACACCATAATGTAGATAGATAAGAGATAGATGATAGATAGATAGATAGATAGATAGATAGATAGATAGATAGATAGATAGATAGATAGATAGATAGATAGAAAAAATATTAAAAAGCAGTTAGATGTAGGGTGCAGAGCCTCACAGGGACATACCAGTCCTTCCATATAAATCTAAAAGAGTTGAAGTAGCACACCATAATCTACTATATAATTGTCTAAGGGTTACTTCCGTCTTTCTGTCTGTCTTTCTGTTTGTCTGTCTGTCACGGAAATCCCGCGTCGCTGATTGGTCGCGGTCAGCGACGGGCACAGTCCGGCCGCGAAATGGCCACTCCCTACTCCTTTGCAGTCAGTGCCCCCTCCATACCCCCCCAGTCAGCGCCCACATAGCGTTAAAAGGACAGCCTTACACCACGGCATAGCGCGGTGTAAGGCAGTCCGTTAACGCTGCGATTAACCCTCTGTGTGACCAACTTTTTATTATTGATGCTGCCTATGCAGTATCAATAGTAAAAACCTATAATGTTAAAAATAATAATAAAAAAAAAATTATTATATACTCATCGTCCGACGGCCCCCGGATCCAGCCAGGCCTTTCCTGCTCCTCGTGCGCCGCTCCGGTCGCAATAATGCATTGTGGCAATGACCGGAGATGACGTAGCGGTCTCGTGAGACCGCTACATTATCACGTGTTATTGCCGCTTGTGACCGGGCGGCGCGCGAGAAGCGGGAAAGGCCTGGGATGGATCCGGGGGCCGTCGGAGGGTAAGTATATAACTATTTTTTATTTTAATTTATTTTTTTTAACAGGGATATGGTGCCCACATTGCTGTATACTGTGTGGGCTGTGTTATATACTACGTGGGCAGTGTTATATACTGCGTGGGCTGTGTTATATACTACGTGGGCAGTGTTATATACTTCAAAAACAAAAGAAAAAAAGTGGTCAGCACTCACCAAACCTGATGCTGTAAAATGTCTTTATTTGGACATGGACATGGACAGGGAGAACATGGTGTCTAAGGATGACAGCTGTTTCGCACTACATGCGCTTCCACAGATCCCGGAATTATAAATATCTTTTTGGTTGAGCACCCCTTATGCCCATGCATTGAGTAGGAGGTATAGGAGCTGGTGCAGCGTATTGTAGCACGCCGATAGGTGATCGCAAAGGACAGCAGTGCGGGTATATATTGTTTCTTTTTTTGGAGTGTTATATACTGCGTGGACTGTGTTATATACTACGTGGGCAGTGTTATATACTGCGTTGGCTGTGTTATATAGTACGTCGGCTGTGCAATATAATACGTGGCTGTGCTATATACTATGTGGGTGGCGTAATATACTACGTGGCTGTGTAATATACTGCGTGGCCTGTGCTATATACTGCGTAGGCTGTGTTATATACTGCGTCGGCTCTGCAATATACTGCGTCGCCTGTGCAATATACTACGTGGCTGTGTCATATACTACGTGGGCTGTGCTATATACTACGTGGACTGTGCAATATACTATGTGGCTGTGCAATATACTACGTGGCTGTGCAATATACTGTGTGGCTGTGCAATATACTTCGTGGCTGTGCAATATACTACTTGGCTGTGCTATATACTACGTGGGACTACGTGGGCTGTGTTATATACTGCATGGGCTGTGCTATATACTACGTCGCTGTGCTATATACTACGTCAGCTGTGCAATATACTACGTGGGCTGTGTAATATATTACGTGGCTGTAATATACTGCGTGGGCTGTGCTATATAATGCGTGGGCTGTGTTGTATACTGCGTCGGCTGTGCAATATACTAAGTGGCTGTGCTATATACTACGTGGGCTGTGTAATATATTACGTGGCTGTGTTATATACTGCATAGGCTGTGTTATATACTATGCCACTGTGCTATATACTACGTGGGCTGTGTAATATACTGCGTCGGCTGTGCAATATACTATGTGGCTGTGCTATATACTATGTGGCTGTGCGATATACTACGTGGGCTGTGCAATACACTATGTGGCTGTGCAATATACTACATGGCTGTGCAATATAATACGTGGGCTGTTCAATATACTACGTGGGCTGTGCTACACACTACGTGGCTGTGCAATATACTACGTGGGATGTGTTATATACTACGTGGCTGTGTTATACACTATGTGGGCTGCGTTATACACTACGTGGGCTGTTATATACTGCATGGGCTGTTATATACTACGTTGCTGTGCTATATACTACGTGGGCTGTGTAATATACTACATGGCTGTGTAATATACTGCGTGGGCTGTTCAATATACTATGTGGCTGTGCTATATACTACATGGGCTGTGCAATATACTACGTGGGCTGTGCAATATACTACATGACTGTGCAATATACTACGTGGCTGTGCAATATACTATGTGGGCTGTGCAATATACTATGTGGGCTGTGCTACATACTACGTGGCTGTGCAATATACTATGTGGGCTATGTTATATACTACGTGGCTATGTTATACACTATGTGGGCTGTGCTATACACTACGTGGGCTGTGTTATATACTGCGTGGGCTGTTATATACTACGTGAGCTGTGTCATATACTACGTGGCTGTGTTATATGCTATGTGGGTTGCTATACACTACGTGGCTGTGCTACATACTTCGTAGCTGTGCTATATACTACGTGGCCGGCCACGAACAATCAGCGAGAGGCGCACTCCGGCCTCGAATTGGCGTGGGATTTGAACCACGCTTTGCTAATTGGTTGCGCCCAGCCAGAAGAATTCTGTGTATCCATTGTATTATTCTAAAATCTTCATAAATAAACTACATACATATTCTAGAATTCCCGATGCGTTAGAATCGGGCCACCATCTAGTGTCGTTATAAGGTGCTATTTATTTCGCCCATATGGTGACGTTTCGGTCCTAAGTGTGGACCTTTCTCAAGTCCACATCTCTTATCTATCTATTTATCTATATATCTGCTATCTATCTATTATCTATCAATCTGTTTTCTATCTATCTCATATCTATCTATCTACAGCTCTGGCAAAAATTAAGAGACCACCACATCAAAACCCTGTCATGGGCAGCCCAATCTCCAGACCTGAACCCCATTGAAAACCTCTGGAATGTAATCAAGAGGATGATGGACAGTCACAAGCCATCAAACAAAGAACTGCTTAAATTTTTGCGTCAAAAGCAGTGAGAAAGACTGGTGGAAAGCACGCCAAGACGCATGAAAGCTATGATTAAGAATCATGGTTATTCCACAAAATATTGATTTCTGAACTCTTCCTGAGTTAAAACATTAGTATTGTTGGTTCTAAATGATTATGAACTTGTTTTCTTTGCATTATGTGAGATTTGAAAGAACTGTTTAACCCCTTCACCCCCAAGGGTGGTTTGCACGTTAATGACCGGGCCAATTTTTACAATTCTGACCACTGTCCCTTTATGAGGCTATAACTCTGGAACGCTTTGACGGATCTTGGCGATTCTGACATTGTTTTCTCGTGACATATTGTACTTCATGTTAGTGGTAAAATTTATTCGATATAACTTGCATTTATTTGTGAAAAAAACGAATATTTGGCGAAAATTTTGAAAATTTCGCAATTTTCCAACTTTGAATTTTTATGCCCTTAAATCACAGACATATGTCACACAAAATACTTAATAAGTAACATTTCCCACATGTCTACTTTACATCAGTACAATTTTGGAACCAAAATTTTTTTTTGTGACGGAGTTATAAGGGTTAAAAGTTGACCAGCAATTTCTCATTTTTACAACACCATTTTTTTTTAGGGACCACATCTCATTTGAAGTCATTTTGAGGGGTCTATATGATAGAAAATACTCAAGTGTGACACCATTCTAAAAACTGCACCCCTCAAGGTGCTCAAAACCACATTCAAGAAGTTTATTAACCCTTCAGGTGTTTCACAGGAATTTTTTGAATGTTTAAATAAAAATGAGCATTTAACTTTTTTTCACACACAATTTATTTCAGCTCCAATTTGTTTTATTTTACCAAGGGTAACAGGAGAAAATGGACCCCCAAAGTTGTTGTACAATTTGTCCTGAGTACGCTGATACCCCATATGTGAGGGTAAACCACTGTTTGGGCGTATGGCAGAGCTCGGAAGGAAAGGAGCGCCATTTGACTTTTCAATGCAAAATTGACTGGAATTGAGATGGGACGCCATGTTGCGTTTGGAGAGCCCCTGATGTGCCTAAACACTGAAACCCCCTACAAGTGACACCATTTTGGAAAGTAGACCCCCTAAGGAACTTATCTTGATGTGTGGTGAGCACTTTGACCCACCAAGTGCTTCACAGAAGTTTATAATGCAGAGCCGTAAAAATAAAAAATCATATTTTTTCACAAAAATGATCTTTTTGCCCCCAATTTTTTATTTTCCCAAGGGTAAGAGAAGAAATTGGACCCCAAAAAATGTTGTGCAATTTGTCCTGAGTACGCTGATACCCCATATGTGGGTGTAAACCATTGTTTGGGCGCATGGCAGAGCTTGGAAGGGAAGGAGCGCCATTTGACTTTTCAATGCAAAATTGACTGGAATTGAGATGGGACGCCATGTTGCGTTTGGAGAGCCCCTGATGTGCCTAAACATTGAAACTCCCTACAAGTGACACCATTTTGGAAAGTAGACCCCCTAAGGAACTTATCTAGATGTGTGGTGAGCACTTTGACCCACCAAATGCTTCACAGAAGTTTATAATGCAGAGCCGTAAAAATAAAAAATCATATTTTTTCACAAAAATGATATTTTTGCCCCCAATTTTTTATTTTCCCAAGGGTAAGAGAAGAAATTGGACCCCAAAAAATGTTGTGCAATTTGTCCTGAGTACGCTGATACCCCATATGTGGGTGTAAACCATTGTTTGGGCGCATGGCAGAGCTTGGAAGGGAAGGAGCGCCATTTGACTTTTCAATGCAAAATTGACTGGAATTGAGATGGGACGCCATGTTGCGTTTGGAGAGCCCCTGATGTGCCTAAACACTGAAACCCCCTACAAGTGACACCATTTTGGAAAGTAGACCCCCTAAGGAACTTATCTTGATGTGTGGTGAGCACTTTGACCCACCAAGTGCTTCACAGAAGTTTATAATGCAGAGCCGTAAAAATAAAAAATCATATTTTTTCACAAAAATGATCTTTTCGCCCCCAATTTTTTATTTTCCCAAGGGTAAGAGAAGAAATTGGACCCCAAAAAATGTTGTGCAATTTGTCCTGAGTACGCTGATACCCCATATGTGGGTGTAAACCATTGTTTGGGCGCATGGCAGAGCTTGGAAGGGAAGGAGCGCCATTTGACTTTTCAATGCAAAATTGACTGGAATTGAGATGGGACGCCATGTTGCGTTTGGAGAGCCCCTGATGTGCCTAAACATTGAAACTCCCTACAAGTGACACCATTTTGGAAAGTAGACCCCCTAAGGAACTTATCTAGATGTGTGGTGAGCACTTTGACCCACCAAGTGCTTCACAGAAGTTTATAATGCAGAGCCGTAAAAATAAAAAATCATATTTTTTCACAAAAATGATATTTTTGCCCCCAATTTTTTATTTTCCCAAGGGTAAGAGAAGAAATTGGACCCCAAAAAATGTTGTGCAATTTGTCCTGAGTACGCTGATACCCCATATGTGGGTGTAAACCATTGTTTGGGCGCATGGCAGAGCTTGGAAGGGAAGGAGCGCCATTTGACTTTTCAATGCAAAATTGACTGGAATTGAGATGGGACGCCATGTTGCGTTTGGAGAGCCCCTGATGTGCCTAAACACTGAAACCCCCTACAAGTGACACCATTTTGGAAAGTAGACCCCCTAAGGAACTTATCTTGATGTGTGGTGAGCACTTTGACCCACCAAGTGCTTCACAGAAGTTTATAATGCAGAGCCGTAAAAATAAAAAATCATATTTTTTCACAAAAATGATCTTTTCGCCCCCAATTTTTTATTTTCCCAAGGGTAAGAGAAGAAATTGGACCCCAAAAAATGTTGTGCAATTTGTCCTGAGTACGCTGATACCCCATATGTGGGTGTAAACCATTGTTTGGGCGCATGGCAGAGCTTGGAAGGGAAGGAGCGCCATTTGACTTTTCAATGCAAAATTGACTGGAATTGAGATGGGACGCCATGTTGCGTTTGGAGAGCCCCTGATGTGCCTAAACATTGAAACTCCCTACAAGTGACACCATTTTGGAAAGTAGACCCCCTAAGGAACTTATCTAGATGTGTGGTGAGCACTTTGACCCACCAAGTGCTTCACAGAAGTTTATAATGCAGAGCCGTAAAAATAAAAAATCATATTTTTTCACAAAAATGATATTTTTGCCCCCAATTTTTTATTTTCCCAAGGGTAAGAGAAGAAATTGGACCCCAAAAAATGTTGTGCAATTTGTCCTGAGTACGCTGATACCCCATATGTGGGTGTAAACCATTGTTTGGGCGCATGGCAGAGCTTGGAAGGGAAGGAGCGCCATTTGACTTTTCAATGCAAAATTGACTGGAATTGAGATGGGACGCCATGTTGCGTTTGGAGAGCCCCTGATGTGCCTAAACATTGAAACTCCCTACAAGTGACACCATTTTGGAAAGTAGACCCCCTAAGGAACTTATCTAGATGTGTGGTGAGCACTTTGACCCACCAAGTGCTTCACAGAAGTTTATAATGCAGAGCCGTAAAAATAAAAAATCATATTTTTTCACAAAAATGATATTTTTGCCCCCAATTTTTTATTTTCCCAAGGGTAAGAGAAGAAATTGGACCCCAAAAAATGTTGTGCAATTTGTCCTGAGTACGCTGATACCCCATATGTGGGTGTAAACCATTGTTTGGGCGCATGGCAGAGCTTGGAAGGGAAGGAGCGCCATTTGACTTTTCAATGCAAAATTGACTGGAATTGAGATGGGACGCCATGTTGCGTTTGGAGAGCCCCTGATGTGCCTAAACACTGAAACCCCCTACAAGTGACACCATTTTGGAAAGTAGACCCCCTAAGGAACTTATCTTGATGTGTGGTGAGCACTTTGACCCACCAAGTGCTTCACAGAAGTTTATAATGCAGAGCCGTAAAAATAAAAAATCATATTTTTTCACAAAAATGATATTTTTGCCCCCAATTTTTTATTTTCCCAAGGGTAAGAGAAGAAATTGGACCCCAAAAAATGTTGTGCAATTTGTCCTGAGTACGCTGATACCCCATATGTGGGTGTAAACCATTGTTTGGGCGCATGGCAGAGCTTGGAAGGGAAGGAGCGCCATTTGACTTTTCAATGCAAAATTGACTGGAATTGAGATGGGACGCCATGTTGCGTTTGGAGAGCCCCTGATGTGCCTAAACACTGAAACCCCCTACAAGTGACACCATTTTGGAAAGTAGACCCCCTAAGGAACTTATCTAGATGTGTTTTGAGAGCTTTGAACCCCCAAGTGTTTCACTACAGATTATAACGCAGAGCCGTGAAAATAATTTTTATTTTTTTTCTCAAAAATGATTTTTTAGCACCCAGCTTTGTATTTTTACAAGGGTAACAGAATAAATTGGACCCCAAAATTTGTTTTCCAATTTGTCCTGAGTACGCTGATACCCCATATGTGGGGGGGAACCACTGTTTGGGCGCATGACAGAGCTCGGAAGGGAAGGAGCGCCATTTGGAATGCAGACTTAAATGGATTGGTCAGCAGCCGTCACGTTGCATTTGCAGAGCCCCTGATGTACCCAAACAGTACAAACCCCCCACAAGTGACCCCATATTGGAAACTAGACCTCCCAAAGAACTTATCTAGATGTGTTTTGAGAACTTTGAACCCCCAAGTGTTTCACTAAAGTTTATAGCGCAAAGCCGTGAAAATAAAAATTCTTTTTTTTTTTCACAAAAATGATTTTTTAGCCCCCAGTTTTGTATTTTCACAAGGGTAACAGGATAAATTAGACCCCAAAAGTTGTTGTCCAATTTGTCCTGAGTACGCTGATACCCCATATGTGGGGGGGAACCACTGTTTGGGTGCATGACAGAGCTCGGAAGGGAAGGAGCGCCATTTGGAATGCAGCCTTAAATGGATTGGTCTGCAGGCGTCACGTTGCATTTGCAGAGCCCCTGATGTACCCAAACAGTACAAACCCCCCACAAGTGACCCCATATTGGAAACTAGACCTCCCAAGGAACTTATCTAGATGTGTTGTGAGAACTTTGAACCCCCAAGTGTTTCACTACAGTTTATAACGCAGAGCCGTGAAAATAAAACATCTTTTTTTTCCCACAAAAATGATTTTTAGCCCCCCAAATTTTTATTTTCCTAAGGATAACAAGAGAACTTGGACCCCAGAAGTTGTTGTTCAATTTGTCCCGAGTACGCTGATAACACATATGTTGGGGTAAACCCCTTTTTGGGCGCACGGGAGAGCTCGGAAGGGAAGGAGCACTGTTTTACTTTTTCAACGCAGAATTGGCTGGAATTGAGATTGGACGCCATGTCGCGCTTGTAGAGCCCCTGATGTGCCTGGACAGTGGAAACTCCCCAATTCTACCTGAAACCCTAACCCAAACACACCCCTAACCCTAATCCCAACGGTAACCCTAACCACACCCCTAGCCCTGACACACCCATAATTCTAATCCCAACCCTAATCCAAACGTAAATGTAATCCAAACCCTAACCCTAACTTTAGCCCCAACCCTAACTTTAGCCCCAACCCTAACTTTACCTCCAACCCTAGCCCTAACCCTAACCCTAACCCTAAACGTGACTGAAATACGTGGCACTGAAATACGTGGCACTGAAATACGTGGCACTGAAATACGTGGCACTGAAATACGTGATACGTGGCACTTAAATACGTGGCACTGAAACACGTGGCACTGAAATACGTGATACGTGGCACTGAAATACGTGGCACTGAAATACGTGGCACTGAAATACGTGGCACTGAAATACGTGGCACTGAAATACGTGATACGTGGCACTGAAATACGTGGCACTGAAATACGTGGCACTGAAATACGTGGCACTGAAATACGTGGCACTGAAATACGTGGCACTGAAATACGTGGCACTGAAATACGTGGCACTGAAATACATGGCACTGAAATACGTGATACGTGGCACTGAAATACGTGGCACTGAAATACGTGGCACTGAAATACGTGATACGTGGCACTTAAATACGTGGCACTGAAACACGTGGCACTGAAATACGTGATACGTGGCACTGAAATACGTGGCACTGAAATACGTGGCACTGAAATACGTGGCACTGAAATACGTGGCACTGAAATACGTGATACGTGGCACTGAAATACGTGGCACTGAAATACGTGGCACTGAAATACGTGGCACTGAAATACGTGGCACTGAAATACGTGGCACTGAAATACGTGATACGTGGCACTGAAATACGTGGCACTGAAATACGTGGCACTGAAATACGTGATACGTGGCACTTAAATACGTGGCACTGAAACACGTGGCACTGAAATACGTGATACGTGGCACTGAAATACGTGGCACTGAAATACGTGGCACTGAAATACGTGGCACTGAAATACGTGGCACTGAAATACGTGGCACTGAAATACGTGATACGTGGCACTGAAATACGTGGCACTGAAATACGTGGCACTGAAATACGTGGCACTGAAATACGTGGCACTGAAATACGTGGCACTGAAATATGTGGCACTGAAATACGTGATACGTGGCACTGAAATACGTGATACGTGGCACTGAAATATGTGATACGTGGCACTGAAATACGTGGCACTGAAACACGTGGCACTAAAATACGTGGCACTGAAATACGTGGCACTGAAATACGTGGCACTATGACTGTCAGAAAATGTTCATTAAACGGTTAGGGGTGAGGTTAGGGGTAGAGTTAGGGTTAGGGTTTGGATCCCTTTATCACCTTGATGGTGGTGGGTGGCTTTTCAGTGTGTTTTCTGTTTTTTTTCGATAAAAATGCATGCGTTTTTAACGCAAACAAACGCATGTGCTTAAAAACGCAAGAAAATACTGCAGGTTGTATTTCTGAAAATGAACGCATGCAGAAAAAAAACGCATGCGTTTGAAAACGCGACCAAACGCGTACAAAAAAACCGCATGCGTTTTCAATGTTAAATATAGGGAAAAAACGCATGCGTTTTTTTGTGCAAAAAACGCTGCAGACAAAAACGCAAGTGTGAAACCAGCGACGCTTTTTATAGCAAAAAAGTTTTTGCGTCTCCACATTTTGAGACCTATAATTTTTCCACATTTTGCTCCACAGAGTCATGTGAGGTCTTGTTTTTTGCGGGACGAGTTGACGTTTTTATTGGTAACATTTTCGGACACGTGACCGTTTTTGATCGCTTTTTATTCCGATTTTTGTGAGGCAGAATGACCAAAAACCAGCTATTCATGAATTTCTTTTGGGGGAGGCGTTTATACCGTTCCGCGTTTGGTAAAATTGATAAAGCAGTTTTATTCTTCGGGTCAGTACGATTACAGCGATATCTCATTTATATCATTTTTTTATGTTTTGGCGCTTTTATACGATAAAAACTAAAATATAGAAAAAATAATTATTTTCGTATCGCTTTATTCTCAGGACTATAACTTTTTTATTTTTTTGCTGATAATGTTGTGTGGCGGCTTGTTTTTTGCGGGACAAGATGACGTTTTCAGCGGTACCATGGATATTTATATCAGTCTTTTTGATCGCGTGTTATTCCACTTTTTGTTCGGCGGTATGGTAATAAAGCGTTGTTTTTTGCCTCGTTTTTTTTTTTTTTTTCTTACGGTGTTTACTGAAGGGGTTAACTAGTGGGGCAGTTTTATAGGTTGGGTCGTTACGGACGCGGCGATACTAAATATGTGTACTTTTATTGTTTTGTTTTTTTTATTTAGATAAAGAAATGTATTTATGGGAATAATATATATATTTTTTTTATTATTTATTTAGGATTTTTTTTTTTTTTTTTTTTTTACACATGTGGAAAATTTTTTTTTTAACTTTTTTACTTTGTCCCAGGGGGGACATCACAGATCATTGATCTGGCAGTGTGCACAGCACTCTGCCAGATCGACGATCTGCTGTGCAGGGCTGCAGGCTTACCAAGTGTCTGCTCTGAGCAGACACTCGGTAAGCCACCTCCTTCCCTGCAGGACCCGGATGCCGCGGCCATCTTGGATCCGGGACCTGCAGCCAGGAAGGAGGTAGGAGACCCTCGCAGCAACGCGATCACATCGCGTTGCTCCGGGGGTCTCAGGGAAGCCCGCAGGGAGCCCCCTCCCTGCGCGATGCTTCCCTATACCGCCGGTACACTGCGATCATGTTTGATCGCGGTGTGCCGGGGGTTAATGTGCCGGGGGCGGTCCGTGACCGCTCCTGGCACATAGTGCCGGATGTCAGCTGCGATATGCAGCTGACACCCGGCCGCGATCGGCCGCGCTCCCCCCGTGAGCGCCGCTGATCGGTGATGACGTACTATCCCGTCGGCGGTCATACGGGCCCACCCCACCTCGACGGGATAGTACGTCAAATGTCGGGAAGGGGTTAAAAAAAAAAAATTTAACCATTTTTCTTTGTCAGAAAAAAATACAAAAATGTATTGCTTGGAAATTCGGACACATGTTGTCAGAAGTTTATAGAATAAAAGAACAATTTACATTTTACTAAAAAATATACCTATAAAGAGAAAAATCAGACAAACTTAATCTTAATCTTAATTTTTGCTAGAGCTGTATATATCTACTAGATGGTGGCCCGATTCTAACGCAACGGGTATTCTAGAATATGTATGTAGTTTATTTATGAAGATTTCCACGTAGTATATTTCACAGCCACGTAGTATATAAGACAGCCACATAGTATATAACACAGCCATGTAGTATATAGCACCGCCCACGTAGTATATAGCACAGCCACGTAGTGTATTGCACAGCCACGTAGTATATTGCACAGCCACGTTGTATATAGCACAGCCACGTAGTATATTGCACAGCCACGTAGTATATTGCACAGCAATGTAGTATATAGCACAGCCCGCGTAGTATATAGCACAGCCCACTTAGTATATAGCACAGACCACGCAGTATATAACACAGCCCACGTAGTATATAACACAGCCCACGCAGTATATAAGACAGCCCATGCAGTATATAAGACAGCCCATGCAGTATATAGCACAGCCCACGTAGTATATTGCACCGCCCATGTAGTATATAACACAGCCACGTAGTAAATTGCACAGTCACGTAGTATATAGCACAGCGACGCAGTATATAACACAGCCCACGCAGTATATAACACAGCCCACATAGTATATAGCAATGTGGGCACCATATCCCTGTTAAAAAAATAAAATAAAAAATAGTTATATACTCACCTTCCGTCCAGCCCAGGCCTTTAGCGATGCTCCTCGCGACCCTCCGTTCCCAGTGATGCTTTGCGGCAATAACACGTGATGATGTAGTGGTCTCGCGAGACCGCTACATCATCTCCGGTCATTGCCGCAATGCATTCTTGGGACCGGAGTGTCACGAGGAACGGGCAGGCTGCCACGGATGCCGGAAGTCGACAATATAATATTTTGGGGTTTATTTTATTATTTTTAACATTATATGTTTTTACTAGGCAGCATCAATAGTAAAAAGTTGGTCACACTTACGGGGTTAATGGCAGCGTTAACGGACTGCGTTACACCGCGTTATGCCGCGGTATAACGCAGTCCGTTTAACGGACTGCTAAAACCCTATGTGGCCGCTGACTGGAGGGGAGTATGGACGGGGCACTGACTGGAGGGGAGTAGGGAGGGGCCATTTCAGCGACCCAGGATTTCCGCGACAGACAAACAGATGGAAGTGGACCTTAGATAATTATATATATAGATTATCTATCTATCTGATAGACACCTCTCCATTACTAACACCAGAGCTTAATGTCAGCTGTGTTCTTGGACTAATTACAGCTGACACCAACCCAAACTATCATTACCCTGATTGCCAATGCAGCAGGGCAATCAGGATGAACGAAGAGCCAGAACTGGTGCATCTAATGTAATGTACCACTTCTGTCTGCTTTCCCTTTGCTGGTTTCATTAAATAGGAGGGACCGCACATCAATTTTCTAAATTTATTTGTTAGGTTAAATAAGTCTAAAAAGTTCAACAATAAACCCCACATGAAAGGCTCTAAAGGGTTCAATTTTATATGTAGGGGGGTTGTGAAATTATATACCTGCAGGATACTATCTATCTATCTATCTATCTATCTATCTATCTATCTATCTATCTATCTATCTATCTCATATCTATCTATTACCTATCTCATATCTATCTATTATCTATCTCATATCTATCTATTATCTATCTCATATCTATCTATTATCTATCTATCTTTCTATCTATATATCTGTTATCTCTCTATTATCTATTGATCTATCTATAAAACTGTTATCGATCTATTATCTATCCATATATCTGTTATCTACCTATTAATTTATTATCTATCAATCTATTATCTATCTATATATCTGATATCTATCTATCTATCTCTCTTATCAATCTACCTATATATCTGTTATCTATCTATTAATCTATCTCATATCTATCTGTTATCTATATATCTCATATCTATCTATCTCATATCTAACTATTATCTATCTCTCTATATATCTGTTATCTATCTATTTATCAATCTGTTTTCTATCTCATATCTATCTATTATCTATCTTTCTATCTATATATATGTTATCTATCTATCATCATCTATCTGTTATCTATCTATCTATCTATCTATCTATCTATCTATCATCTATCTATTTTCTATCTATCTCATTACTTTGTATCTAAATACAGTACCTATAAATGTTTATATATCTAATCTATTATCTTTCTTTATGTAATATCTATTTCATATATTTGTATGTACCTGTCTATCCAGTCATCCATCCACCCATCTATCCATCCATCCCCTCACATGTCAGCATCTACTATGTAAAAATAACCAGCCATTTCAGCACCATTTCAGCTCGATGCGACCCACGCCTCAGTGACGTTACCCCTTGCACACAAGGTGCCCCCTAATGAATACATTCCATCATTTCTACTAAGTAATTGAACTTCTCAGGGAGTCGCTGAAACTTTCTCTTCTTTTTTGTTCTTGTAATCAGCTTTCATCTACGGCATCAGCAGACTCTCTACTAACGCTCCCCGCCCCCACCTCCCTGCCGCCTGCCACGGGGACAATGAATGAGGCGAAAAGTTTGATAAAATGATTCAAGGAATAAAAAGCTTCTGGTTATTGATTGGCAGAAAACTCAATTGTCAGAAAGCGTGAGAGGCAGACGACATCCCTTGTCTCTCCCGCTGGAATCCAGCGATAAGTCGCCGGGCCATTTTTCTCCACTCTTCGTGCGGTGTCTCGCTGCAAATTTTAAGTAAATGACATCCTCTAATCTGCTGCCGAGACACGGTCGGTTTTATTTGCTCCGGCTGCGCAGTGATTTCAGCGTCTAGACCAGATGAATCATTCGCCTCATTGCCTGCCGAAAATATTAACATGTTTTTGGTCTCCATTTTGTGCGGCTGCACAAGTAGTAAACACAGATTCAATTTTAGATCCTCGTTGCGGCTTTTTCTTTAACGGAACGATTTATTTAGTCATAAGTCTCGAGACGTCAAGCCGTAATTCAGGATTCAGAGGGACAATCCGTCATTGCTCTCACTCTTAAAGGGCCACTGCGTCCAGAAATGTGTAGGGAAAAGCTCATATCCCTAATCTTGACACTGGATTCACACATTTATAGCAAGTCACATCACTGCAACATAGGGGAAAAAATCTCTCATAATGGGGACCCAAAATAAGAAACGGAGCAAATGAAATGTGATTTAGGCCCCAAATAAGTCAATATTCCTTTCTGTCCTATTATAAGAACATTGGGCTCTTTCTCGCCTGCAACAACTGATACCAGGCAACAATAGATTGTATTTTTCACCTGTCAGGCAGCTATTCTCCAGTCTGGCTGATAACAGAGTACAATAGATTGAATTTCCCTGTCCTGCTGTCAGCCTCTTTCAAGTCTGAAATAGCTGATAACAGGGAGTAGTAGACTGTATTCTGCCACACAGCCAACTTTGCCATTGTAGCGAACCCTCAGCTGTCTGAACTAATAGGTCTGTACAGGTTGTTTTGCTCTAAATATGATCTAAAATATTCCAACTTATTGATCGCAAGACATTGAACATAAAGAAAATGCAAAATCCAGGGAAAAAAAATTGCAGATCTTTTCATGACGCGAGTACAGAGTGAAACATGATCCATCCGAGGACAAGTTACTTGAGAGATTAGTGTAGGTGGTCTTCCAGGGCACGTGGCCTCTCCCTTGTCTTCATTAGTGGGGTCATGGACTTTTTCCAGTCTTGTCTATTGAGCGTTTTAGACTAGATCTAGGTATGATTGGAGGGTAGAGGTGCTGTAGGGATGCCCTAGAGACCCTCAGTCTAGACAGGAGCAGAACAAATCCCCCCACAGGGTTAAAGAATAAGGAATCCGTCTTGTCCTCAAGAGACACTGGAAATAGAAGCAGACGAACCCAGAGCTGAGCTGATGACATAACGAGATGTGAATATCACCCTGCAGAGTGCGGCTGGCGGGGTGAGAGATTACGATTCAGCCAAGATGGAATCTGACCGTGATAAAACGGCAAACAAATAACACACAACATCTTGTCTAAACTCACTGCTCACCGCATGGAGAGCATCAAGGCGCTACCAAAGTCTCCGAAGACACTAAGGCTGCCATATGGGGGCTTCACCATTATTCAGGGACCTTCCTCTTTTGTACCCAGAAGACCACAAAAGGAATGAATGAATATATATTTATATTGTAACAATTAGCTCTGCATATAAACAGACTAGGTGATCATCTAAGGCAGTCAGCTGGGGTAGTTGACCAGACTGGAGGTGTCTTGAAGTTGAGGAAAGAGACAAGCCAGAATCTCTTTGAGAAGAGTCTGCACAGGCTGTGTGCTCCAAACTGCAAATATCACTAGTTGCAATGAATGATAGCAGTTTTGTTTGACCGAAGTGGGACTAGGTCGGTGCTGTTTAAAGTAGTCAGGGCCTATAATGTTTAGTTAGCGGCTTGAATAGGCTAGAGATTTATGTTTATGATTTTGTTGCTTTGGTTCTGTGCAACCTGTGGAAAAGCAATAAAAACTGCACGTGTTTGGACAAAAACTGCATTGCCTGTATGAACGCTGCCTAATGCCTATCAGAGAGCCTGCATCCCTAATGTATAAATATATATATATATTAGTATGTATGGCCATAAGAAACTGTATTAAAAGTTGTATTTATCATTCATTTATATACAATGGTGCTGGGATGATGCATTAGAATCACAATATGAACGTAATATCTGTGTCCATATAATGGGTAGCATTGTAGAACACGAAAAGGGGTTGACTGGTCTTGTAGTAAAAGTCTGCAGTCACTCTAAGTGACTACAAGCTTCTGAATCCTTAAAAAGCGCCCCACATGCTGAAAGGATTCTCCAGTGTTGTTGTCGAGACCAGGCGTTCATGTGACCGCAAGTATGAGATTTGCATACTTCCGGCCACATTCCGACTAGACATTCTCGGCCTCAATGAAATTTCTTTATATTGAGGAATGCACATCTAGTCGGCAAATGACCGCATGTATGCAAATAGCATACTTGTGGTAACATGACCCCCCAATCTCGACAGCGAAACCAGAGAATTCTGACAGTGTGCGGTGCGCATGCTGTTAGGATTCAGAAGTCTGCACAACCCCTGTAAGAATTGGGCCTGAGTGTGTTCTGAGTGTGATCTGAGTCTGACCCTATTACTGATGTGACCCAGAGACTGCACCAGAGCTTCCTGTGAAACAAAATAAGCCCGAATACAATAATGGAAGAAATCTTGTGCTACACTGGAGACAAGCGGGTCTGGTACCAGGACAGTTGGAGAGTCTCCTGTGACATTGATAATCAGGAATGTTGGGCTGGAGAAAAGAGATTGAGACCTGAGAGAGATATGCCATTAGGATTATTCTAGAGAGCTGGAGTATAGCCGCCTGAAAGCTGTAACCACAGAGCTTATCTACATTGCACTGTTCCAAATAAAGACATTGTTCCCTCATCCATGAGTGTGCTATGCTCGTTGAAGTTGAACCGCTATACTTATTTACTTCATGGAAGATATTCTTTATGCTTGACTTGAGGGCTTCTTCCAAGGAACGTAAAAGATTGTTGAGTTCACATATTGCCAACTCCTTGTGAATCTGACCATCCTCTCTGGCATAATATACATTTTCTCCCATGTCTGATACCCAACCACTAAACAACCTTACTGCATCCAGACCCCATGTTCCCTCAGCTGCATGTTCCCTTTTGCACCACAGCAGTCCATCACAATAGCTCCTCCCAGGGTCATCACTAGAATTAATCTGGCCTCTATAGCAGTCAGTAGAAGACCTCGTATAGATTAGCAGGACCCTGACCCAACAGCCATATCAGTATTGTGTGGCTCTCAGAAGGGAACCCCATGAACCACCTCCTACTTACAATTGGAGCGGCCCCAAGCGCAGGACAGCGGGGTACTCGGTACCGGGTCTCTCTCTCAGTTCTGGGAATGTCACGGTGGCCTGACCCGGTCCGTGGTCCTGCTAAGAGGCGTCCAATTAAAGATGTAGGTGACGGTGTAGGTCGCAGTAAATAACGAAGACACAGGGTAGCAGTCTCTTTACCTCTTTACTGAAGGCTTCAGCATCCGCAATCCAGAGCACTGTTAACAGGGCTGTCTGAGACCGGCCGATCCGAAGGCACATCCAAAGTTCCCTTTGCAGGTGGAAATCAGTAGCCTACCTACTAGCACCTGGGTGTTGTAGTACTTCCCTGCTGAGCACCACGGGATAGTCCTCACAACTGTCGTGTATATTTCTGTTCTTTCTCTCTCCGTCCCCCAGATGATATGGATAGGACGCACCCGTATGACGGGGTAGGCCTGGAGTTATTTTATAGGGACCCTAGAGACGCCCCTCTCCCACAATTGCCTCCGTTGTCTTCATTAGGTGTAAAAGGTGAGGCAGCCAACCTAAAGTTAACTGCCCTGCCGTTGGTTCAAAGTAATGCGTAGAGTCTATTACTTCCTCGGCGCTCCGGCCGCCGGCTACGCGCCTCAGTAGGATGTTGCCGATCTCGGGGCACGACTCCTACTGGGTCTATCGCCTTTGTGCTGTGATCTCGATTCTCACTTCTCCACAATATCCTTCGCTTCGTGTCCTTTCTTAAGATGCCGCCGCAATGAGGTGCAGGCACGGCTCCGTAACAATCTGTCCTTTCGCTAGGCCTCTGTCAGGATCCCACCCCTGACAGGGACCTTCCCGAGTCTTCCCAAGTAACGCTCTCCTCTCACTAGATGTTACCTGGGCAAAACCCAGTCAGCTTCTCTCTAACTTCCTATCCAACCCCCAGTTTTACCAGAGTGTGAGGAGTGGCCTAATACATAGAACCTTTTGCTCCCCCTGGTGGCCGGAGTGTGAAGTGTAATGTGTGACTGTGATACCTGGTCAGGTGAACTCCTTTAGTGCAATCAGACGTAACATCGCTCCCCTTAGTGGCAGAGCGACAATACTGCAACGACCAGGACTCTGGGGCGCTGCACTGGCATCCATGGATCCTCTTTTATCTCTGGCCTGCTGTACAACACACAATGCTGCCCCAGGCTGGCTAATCAAAAGAAGATCTGTGGATGACAAAAGGTAAGAGGCAGGTCACAAGGCTCTCCCGTTCAGTATCCACAGAATGCTGACTTGGACGCTAGACAAGAGTTCTGCAAATCGACTTGCTCATCTCCAGATTCCAGCCATGAAGAAACAACATTCCCTAACTCATGTCGGACCCTTAATCTTTCAGTCATGAAATTGCTGAAGTTGTATTTATGCCCATTGTTTTCTCAAACTTGGAATTCTGAGGAAAATCTTTGACGAAGAACCATGAAGTCATAAGATTGTAGGAAGCGGGAATCCCTGTTACTAGTGTGTTCTTTCCTTTATATTAGTATTTGCCCCTGCTTGTTGCCCCTTGTGTTATCCCATTTTTGTCCTCCTGCTTTGCCTTGTGCTATCTACATTTGAGTATTATGCATTGTGCAGCCAAATGTAGTCAGGATCTGTGAAAGTTATCCAAAGATTCATTAATGCCCAACGTGATTTCATTACTATTTATTTGGTGCAGCCCTCTAAAATTGTATATAGGAAGGTAGGTTTTATTAAGCATCTCAGAGACCCAAAGTGGCATAAAGTGACCGCCACGTTGACACATCTTGTCTTATTGAAGGATCCAGTTTAGGACCCACTGAAAACCACAGGTTATATAATCTATATGGTGTAATGTTGGGGCATTTCTGGGCATCTCTTTTTACAAGAACCACTTGCAGAATTTTCTTCCAATCAAATGCATGGCGGCCAATCCTCCACATTGTTGGTGGACCGTCATCAACAGATTTTGTAGTGTCTTGTGCATTAAACTGATATGAATTAGGAACCAAAATATCATCTAATCTGTTTATCTATCACCATAATGGACATTAACCTTGTTGATCATTGATATTGGTTGAAAGGATGACGCATTGGACACACCATTGGTGATAATCCACCATACAAAGGCATTGTGTACTCCTTATAAGGTGACAGTTGGGACTTCAAGTTTAATGTCCACTTTGATATATGAGCGTATTATATGAGATCTGGTTCTCATTAATTGAATAATTGGGTTCCTGCACATCCCTTTTATAACTGTCCACCAACCATGGAAGATACCCATGCATTTAGTGCCAGTAGCTTTTAATCAAATGGATCATGGCCCATCACCAGTGGTGTTTGCAGTTAAATAACCCGTGTGACATAAAAACAGATTCCAAGGACATACATTTTAGTGAGGTGGAACTTGTAGACTTTTAACTGATCAGAAGTTATCCTCATTAGTGTCAATGAAAATCTGTAATTGGTAAAGAAGAGAAAATAGAGTTGTTTGAGTAGAGGGGTTAACACACCATGTGGTATCTAGCTTGGTCAACAAAGTGGACATTATGAATGCTGAGCATTAAGATCCTGCGGTGGCTATCAGACTTGTCAAAATATTGTAGTTGATACTCACTCTGGATGGGGACGATCTGTCATCATTAGCAAATAAGGAAGATCATAACTTCTTAGGGTTTCTATATTATGATGAATAAATTGGAGCCTGAAGGGGTATTGGGTTAATAACTCACCTATGCTGATATGGAGCCTGTGGTGGGACATTGTAGCTCCTGCTGTAGACCTTCTTTTCCATTTTATTCCCTCCTCTCTTCCAGATACACTCTGGATGACAGTACATAGACTAGAATGCAAATTACTGCAGTGAGTTCAGGACAGGCAGAAGGTTCTGCAAGGTTCTATGAATCCAGGTCATCTGTGAAGATTATAAGGAGGGTGGAGAACACATACGGACAAGGTCCAGCTACATGTAGGTGTAGGGCTTTCTACTCTGCTGCAGTATTATTCAATTAATTGCTTTAATTCTACAGAGGGAAGAAAATGCTGCCTTCTCCCGGCTGGTGTCTACAGAGGTTGTGACTCGCAGCCACCTTAGTGACAATGTATGCCAAGAAGCGAAGGCAGCAGCGCTAATGTCTAATGACACCCTGTGCAGGAGGCTTCTTTTCAAGGCTTGATGCGGCTGGTGACTATTTTTTAATAGGCATGACATATTCTGCACTGTAATGAATCCTCCCCTCAGCCAGTGTCAACTAAAATTACCAGATCTCTGCAGATCTCTGAAGAAAAGTTCTAGCAGTTCTTTTCTTAAGTTTTCCAAACCTCCCTTCCCCCAACTTCCCGCCTCCTTGTTATAAAAAAAAAGTTTTTGACAATAAGGTATAACTCCTTGATGGTGAAGAATGAATTTTTTCCTTACCCAGAGATAATTTTAATACTTTAAGATAGGATGAGGACATGATGGCTATGACTTCATTCATGCTTATAGATCCTGGGGCAGGGGGTCTTCAAACTGCTGCAGGTTATGCTGATGGTTGTAGTTCTTCAGCTAATAGAGAAGTTGAAGATGACTACTCTGTACAAAAGCATTTATCTGGATCCTGCATCTAATCATTTTAGGACAACACTCCTGACTGAGATCTTAGGTGTGTGTGTGGCACCCCAGGAGTCCATATATCACAGTGGTATTGCCTGCCTCTCGGGGAGGGTGATGCCATGCCTGGAAGCAAGGAGGATTGCTTTAACAGGTAGCACATACACACAACACTGTTCTGACTCCAGACCAGAAGGGGGAGCTCTAGACCTGGTTTCAGGGTAGCTTCCCTATATATATTGTGGCTGGAGGAGGAGTTAGAGAGTAAGAGTTGGAGGGAGAAAGAGAGCGGAGTAAGAGTGGAGAGTGTGAGGGGAGAAGGAGCAACAGAGAAGTGAGGAGCTGGAGGGGAGCTGTGACTGAGCTCCCTTTAAGCTGAAGCGCAGGAACCAGACACCGGGAGTCCGAAGCTGTGTGGGACTGTATGCCCCACAGCAGAAACCGGAGGGCAGGAGATTTCAAGTTTCATGTCCACAACTACACCTGAAGGCACCGCAGCATATAGATACAAAAATTGAAAGGAACGGATGGCACTCACGTGTTAAAAAAACTTCTTTATTCCAATACTTTAAAACATCGGCATCGGGAGGATGGAAGCAGGAGTGGAATGGACGACAGCCGTTTCGCGCTGCAGTGGCGCTTGTACTGAGTGATCAGTAGGAGCGCCACTGCAGCGCAAAACGGCTGACGTCCATTCCACTCCTGCTCCCATCCTCCTGACGCTGATGTTTTAAAGTATTGGAATAAAGAAGTATTTTTAACCGGTGAGTGCCATCCGTTCCTTTCAATTTTTGTATCCATTGTGGCTATTTTCTTTGGAGTGGCACCCCGGCTCACGGAGCACTTACTGATGTATACATGCTTGCAGCATCAGTTCATGCAATTACCTGTGCACTAAGTGGGCTTCCCCGCTGTGCGGATTAACACTTTATTACGGCAGCATATAGAGCCCGGAGTCACTGCAAGTAGGGACACCTGTAAAAAGGCTCGCGATGCCTGCCATGCGGGTACTGTCCTACTTATAGGACAGATGGAGAGAGGACCTTGTGTGAAGCCTCAGGCAGCAAGGGACACACACTACAGCGCAGTAAGGAAGGTTTCCAACCCCACCTGACTAAGGGGACTCCAAATCGCTTCTAGGCTGCCTGGATCCCAAGATAACCTGTAACCTGTGTCTTGGACCGTGAATGCATCAGTAAAAGGTAAAGAGACTGCAAAACCTGCATCTTGCAATTTTTTTTGGCACCCTAACATCCATCATCCTTTACCAATTACACCAGGAGCCCTGGGGACTAAGCTTCACCTGTGGGAAGCTATTCCAACTCTGCTGCAATTCCATCAGCCTCCAGCGGACCCTCCTTTTAAACAGCACTGGTCATCCCTGACCGAATACCACAGGTGGCGTCACGAACATTTTCCATTTTTCACAAAACTTCCCTTTTAAAGACTTTCCCTTTAACTTGGACACCCAGGGCCACGGATGGGGTCACTGCCACCGTGACTACCACTTTAATGACCCCCGGCCCCGACCTGAGTACCCCTTGGCCCTAGCGGGTGCTCCATGTGAAATCTTTTTCACTACTGTGGGGGCACCACAGGTCCTTTCACATCCAATCCCAAATTTTGGATCCAGTGACATTGTCCAGCTTATTGTCCTGTTTTTCCAACACAGAGAGCTAACAAGCAGTGTTACTACAACATTATACACCTTCTTGAACTATTTGGGCACTATATGGTACATCACAGGAGGGGCATCAATAGATTATCCAATGTTGAGTTAAAGAACTAGAAAATGTATACTCCACTCTAAGGAACGCATGTTTCACCTGGTCTGACTCAAGCGCCTGCTCTCCACTTGTCCCCTTCTATGTTTCCTTTTGTTCCTCTGTAACCTGTTGTGAAATTGGATTCTGGGCTCCCCCGGTGGCCACTGGTGGAATTGAACTTGTGTGCATCATCCTCTCTGTTCACCTGTTCCCATCAGGATGTGGGAGTCTCTATATAACCTTGCTCCTCTGTCAGTTTCATGCCGGTCAACAATGTAATCAGAAGCCTTTCTTTGCATGTTCCTGCTACTAGACAACTCCCAGCTAAGTTGGACTTTCGTCCTTGTTTGTTTTTGCATTTTGTTCCAGTTCACAGCTGCTGTTTCGTTACTGTGTCTGGAAAGCTCTTGTGATCTGAAATTGCCACTCTGGTGTTATGAGTTAATACTAGAGTCTTAAAGTAATTTCTGGATGGTGTTTTGATAGGGTTTTCAGCTGACCATGAAAGTGCCCTTTCTGTCTTCCTGCTATCTAGTAAGCGGACCTCGATTTTGCTAAACCTATTTTCATACTACGTTTGTCATTTCATCTAAAATCACCGCCAATATATGTGGGGGCCTCTGTCTGCCTTTTGGGGAAATTTCTCTAGAGGTGAGCCAGGACTGTATTTTCCTCTGCTAGGATTAGTTAGTCCTCCGGCTGGCGCTGGGCGTCTAGGGATAAAACGTAGGCACGCTACCCGGCCACTGTTAATTGTGCGGCAGGTTTAGTTCATGGTCAGTTTAGATTCCATCTTCCAAGAGCTAGTTCTTATATATGCTGGGCTATGTTCTCTCGCCATTGAGAATCAGGACAGTTTGACCGGCCCAAAAGGGTTAAATTATTGGCTGAGAAAGGAGAGAAAAAAGAAGTCTGCTGAAAATTTTTTTTTTTTTTTTTTTCTCTAGTTCTGAGTGTGCTCATAATTGAATCACTTGCTAGTCTGCCTATACTGCAGCCTTCCTCTCTTTCTCTCCTTCTAATCCTTGAATGGCTCTGTGTTCACCTGTTTGAAATGGATCTTCAGAGTGTAGCTACAGGTTTGAATAATCTCGCCACGAAGGTACAAAATTTGCAAGATTTTGTTGTTCATGCACCTATGTCTGAACCTAGAATTCCTTTGCCTGAATTTTTTTCAGGGAATAGATCTTGCTTTCAAAATTTTAAAAATAATTGCAAATTGTTTTTGTCCCTGAAGTCTCGCTCTGCCGGAGATCCTGCACAGCAGGTCAGGATTGTAATTTCCTTGCTCCGGGGCGACCCTCAAGATTGGGCTTTTGCATTGACACCAGGGGATCCTGCGTTGCTCAATGTGGATGCGTTTTTTCTGGCCTTGGGGTTGCTTTATGAGGAACCTCATTTAGAGCTTCAGACGGAAAAAGCTTTGATGTTCCTATCTCAGGGGCAAGATGAAGCTGAAATATACTGCCAAAAATTCCGTAAATGGTCTGTGCTTACTCAGTGGAATGAGTGCGCCCTGGCGGCGATTTTCAGAGAAGGTCTCTCTGATGCCATTAAGGATGTTATGGTGGGGTTCCCTGTGCCTGCGGGTCTGAATGAGTCCATGACAATGGCTATTCAGATCGATAGGCGTCTGCGGGAGCGCAAACCTGTGCACCATTTGGCGGTGTCTACTGAGAAGACGCCAGAAAATATGCAATGTGATAGAATTCTGTCCAGAAGCGAGCGGCAGAATTTTAGACGAAAAAATGGGTTGTGCTTCTATTGTGGTGATTCAACTCATGTTATATCAGCATGCTCTAAGCGTACTAAGAAGCTTGACAAGTCTGTTTCAATTAGCACTTTACAGTCTAAGTTTATTCTATCTGTGACCCTGATTTGTTCTTTATCATCTATTACCGCGGACGCCTATGTCGACTCTGGCGCCGCTTTGAGTCTTATGGATTGGTCCTTTGCCAAACGCTGTGGGTATGATTTGGAGCCTTTGGAAGCTCCTATACCTCTGAAGGGGATTGACTCCACCCCATTGGCTAGTAATAAACCACAATACTGGACACAAGTAACTATGCGTATTAATCCGGATCACCAGGAGATTATTCGCTTTCTGGTGCTGTATAATCTACATGATGTTTTGGTGCTAGGATTGCCATGGCTGCAATCTCATAACCCAGTCCTCGACTGGAAAGCTTGAAGTGGACGAGGGCAAGGCCGCCCATGCATATCCATGATCTGGCCCAGCAAAACTTCCACACTCAGATTCCATCTTAACAAACGTATCTTTACTGTTAAACATTTTCTTAACACAGCGGAACACAATTGTAGATAATACAAAAAAAAAATGCCTATTCACAGAAATAACGTGTAATATAAACTATCCCTGACTTTCCCTATCCACACGTTACCAGTCTCTTTACTCCAGGAGGTTATCTTCCCACGTCGCAGGCCTGTCTGTCTCTGCAGGGATTAAACAAAGCTCCGTCTCTCAGGTCCAGACTGTAGTCCTTGGGGTACGGCAGGTAGGGGTGTAATATTCGGCCTCTCAACAGAGGACCCGCTTACAGTTCGGTTCAGGATCTGTGGAGATGTCACCGCTGAGTGAATATTCGGCCTCTCAACAGAGGACCCGCTTACAGTTCCTGGGAGCTGGATCTGAAAGTCAGCTTTCAAGAGAGGGGAATCGTCCAGGCAATCTGTTATATCGCATTCACAGGAGGGCACCAGCATACACAGACTTCTCTCTGCACAGACAGATTTCCCGGGCTCTTTTTCCTCTCTTCCTCCTTCCTGGTCACATGACATAACAGGGGGGAGCTTAGCCAATACAGTTTGTTTCTCTGTAATTACATTTGGTATAGGTATAACTTCTGGCCACACGGGGGCAGTGTCTGTCACAGATTCTATGTCAGCAGATCCTATGTCAATGATAACAGAACAGTCAGAGCCGGCCAGCTCATTACACGCCCCCCCACTTGAAGGTTGGCAGTCCCTGTCAACGACTGTCTCCAGGGCGGTGTGGAGGTTGTAGGACCCGGCTGTGAATAGGGCCACACATATTGGTCTCTGTAGGACTGTCCCGGGGGCACTCCTGCGGTGGTCCTCGCTGTCCGCCTAACGGGTGCTAATCTCTCTCCCCGGTCAGTCACTCCACTCTCTGCCCCAGTCGGTAAGTCAGTCGAGGAGGTAAGGGGTTCAGACGTGTCAGTCAGGCGAGCAGGGGTAGGTATGTCTTCTACCTCTACATCCCCGGTGTCGGTGTCTCCCACAGTATTAGTGATATCCATCTCTCTAGGTATCACAGGAGGGGAGTCAGGCTGAGAACGGCAGGGGCGCAACATGTTACGGTGCAGGGTGCGGAGGCTGCCGCTGTCTTCGCCTTGTACTTGATAGATGGGGCCATCAGGGTACGGATGTCCAATTATTCGATAGACTTCGGTCTCCCACTTGGGCCGGAGTTTTCCTTGTGGTTTCTTTATACGAACTAGGACTAGTTGACCCACACTCAGTAGATCTTCTTGTACTGGAAGTGGATCAGCGTGGACCTGGTCCTGGATCTGCTGTTCCACCAGCCGGTAGACAGTTTCCATCCTTTGACGGTGTGCTTGTAGCCAGGAAGGATAGGTACCACAGGTGTCTTCATCAGAGTTAGACAGGTGTAGCTCATGGATGCCTTTGCCTGGGCGGCCAAACAGGAGGGTGTAAGGCGTGTATCCGGTGACAGAATGGACTTGATTGTTATAGGCCCACAGCAGTTCTGGGAGGAATCGAGGCCAGTCGGGCTTTTTGTCTTCTGCTAAGGTTCGGATCAGTTGTAAGAGAGTCCGGTTGAAACGTTCACAGGCGCCATTCCCTTGTGGATGATACGGGGTGGTCCTGGACTTCTTGATTCCATACATCTGCTGAAGTTCTTCAATGACTCGCCCTTCGAAACACGCCCCCTGATCCGAGTGCAGCCGCTCCGGACACCCGTAGACCCGAACGAAGTGTTGACAGATGGCCTGTGCAGCTGATTCGGCAGTCTGATCTTTGGTAGCAACAGCGACGGCGAATTTCGTGAAGTGGTCCACCATCACCAGACAGTACTGGTAGCCACTATTCGCCGTTCCGATCAACAGATAGTCCACCATCAACAACTCGAGGGGCCTGGATGTGCTAATGGTCTGGACAGGTGCACGCTGCTCAGTAGACTTGTGGAGTTCACATGTACGACAGCTCAGGCAGACGTTTTCAACCAGCTTACGGAGTCCTGGGCAAAAAATGAATTGCTGGGTCCACCGGAGGGTCTTGTCTACGCCGAAGTGGCCGTTCCTTCTGTGGGCTTCAGCCACCATCTCATGGGCTAGCTGCACCGGGACGACAATCTGCAAACATTCTTCCAGCATGTGGGATAAAAGGACCCTGCGATACAAGACTCCATCCTTCACGATCAGCCGATCCCATTGTGCAAGTAGGGCAGAGGCCCTGGTTGATAGTCGGGCTCTTACTTCGGAGGGTGGTTTCTCTTGTGTCTTCACATACTGTTTCAGTAAGACGTGTTCAGGGTCTCGATCTTGAAGCTTGGCCCATTCTTGTTGGGACAGGGGGGATCCCACTACGGCTTCAATCCTGCCTACAGCATACTGGCGGCTATCTTCTATTTGTTTAGCTAGCCGGGCAAAGTCGGGCAGTTCATCTTCCTCCAACTCTTCATCCCGGTTCCCCACTGGCGGGGATGAGGTCACTCTGGAAAGGCTGTCAGCATTCTGATTCTCCTTCCCCGCTCTGTATTTAATTTTGTATTGGAATCTAGAGAGCCTTGCCATCCAGCGCTGTTCCATTGCCCCTAGTTTGGCATTTTCTAGGTGGGCAAGAGGATTGTTGTCTGTCACGACCAGCACCTCCGCTCCTGTCAGGTAGCCAGCAAATTTCTCTGTCATAGCCCAGGTCAGGGCCAGGAGTTCCAGGCGGAAAGAGCTGTAGTTGACGGGGTTCTTTTCGGTATCACGGAGGGATCTACTGGCATAGGCTATTACGCGTTCCTTGTTATCTTGGACTTGGGAGAGGACCGGCCCGAGACCTTGAAGGCTGGCGTCGGTGTATAACTGGAACGGCAAGGTGTAGTCCGCAAATGCCAGAATAGGGGGTGATGTCAGAGCAGTTTGAAGCGCCCGGAAGGATTTTTCTTGGTCGGGCCCCCAGCTGATGCGTCGTCCTCTGGGACTGTTCGCGGTCCCTCGGAGGGTCTCATGCAGTGGTTCCGCAAGCCGGGCAAAGTCCTTGACAAATCGGCGGTAATAGCCCGCTAGCCCCAGGAAAGCCTGGACTTCTTTGATGGTAGTTGGTTGTGGCCATTCTCGGACAGCTGCTATCTTCTCTGGAGAGGGTTGGACACCTTCGGCTGAGATCCGGTGTCCCAGGTAATCGATCTCCTGCTGGAATAGACGGCACTTGCTGGGCTTCAACTTCAAGCCGTGTTTCTTCAAGCGCTGGAACACTTTGCCAAGCTTGTGAAGGTGATCCTCAAAGGTGGCGGAGTATACCACGATGTCATCAAGGTATATCAGCGTGAATTCGAAGTTGAAATCTCCCAGACAGCGTTCCATCAGTCTTTGAAAGGTCCCTGGTGCGTTACTCAAGCCGAATGGCATCCGGTCAAACTCGTACAGGCCCATGGGAAGGATGAAGGCGGTCTTTTCTCTGTCCCTCTCACTCATGGGGACCTGCCAATATCCACTGGCCAAGTCTAGAGACGAAAAATATTTGGCCTTTTTCAGGGCAGTCAGTGACTCTTCGATCCGGGGGAGTGGATAGGAGTCCCGGATCGTGCAAGCGTTCAGCCGACGGTAGTCTACGCAAAATCTCAGGGATCCATCTTTCTTTTTGACTATCACCACGGGTGCAGCCCATGGGCTCTGGCTTTCCCGCACCACTCCGGCGTGTAGCATAGATTCTAAGAGGCTCTTCACCTCCTGGTATTGTTGAGGTGGTATTTGTCGGTACCTCTCGCGAATAGGGGCAGCATCACCCGTGGGAATCTCGTGTTGGATACTGGTGGTGTACCCGAAGTCAGTGTCATGCTTTGCAAAGGAGTCTTGGTGTTCTCGCAGTAGTTTCTCCATTTGAGACACTTCCTGTTTGGTGTACTGGGACGGGTCCAGTTGCACTTTTTCCAGTAGCTTTCGCCCAATGTCTTCATCATCTGCTTGAGCATTTATGGCTGAGACAGTTATCGTCCGGCCATCTTCTGTAGACGGGGTGAATTGTAAGGGTCCTATGGGGTTCACTTCTGTAGGTAGAGCATATACTCTGGCAAGTTGCGTTCCAGCTTCAAGGGCTACACCTACGTCTGCGGTGTTGTTCAGCCTGACAGGGACTCTTCCGTTCCTCACGACGGCTAGGGTGCGGGCGACTAGTGGGTTTAGCTTACCCCCACTTGGAGCCCTCGGTTCGATTAACACTTCAACTCCTTCAAGTTGTCGGTTGGTGTTAAGAGGCAGGGAAATGACTGTCTCTTTTTCAGCGGGCAAAGTAATCCGGGTACAGCGGGGCACTTTAATGGCTGCTAGGGGTAGTTGTTCCTTTGCCATCTGTTGAAGTCCAATGGTCCGGATTACGCGCTGGAATGCCAGACGAGTCGGTTTATGTTTGGTAACTTTCTGCCAGTACTTGGGCCCTTTTCTTTTCAACAGCATAAGATCCAGGTCTTTCAAGATATTCATTCCGATTATTACTGGAGTCTCGGAGCCGAAGCCTTCCTTGACAATGACGATTCCTCGTTTCCCTAGGTCTTGTCCACAGGCCTTCGTATCCATCCAGGCGACTCCGGTTACTGGAATGGGTAGGTTATTAGCCGCAATTATCTTAATGGTGGTATCTGGATCACAAGCAGTTCTTGGTTTGAGGTACTTTTCATAAAACTGTTCAGAGATCGTGGTCACTTGCGACCCAGTGTCCATCAATCCTTGTACTGCAACTCCCTCCAGAATAACTTCAAGTGTAGGACTACTCGAGGCAAGATTACTCCGTTGCTGGCTCTGTTTTTCTACACCCCATTCTCTGTCCCCCCCTGCTGCTCGAACCTCAGCTGCAGGGGTGTCTAGTTTAATGGCGGCCATTGTGGTGAGACCTGGCGTGGTGGCTCTGCTCGTGGATGTAGCTGATATTCTGTTCGTCGTGGTAACTGATGGTTTGTTCGTTGAGGACAACGATTCGCCCTATGACGGGGGTCACCACATGACCAACACGGTCCCGCGGGACGGCTAGGTTGCATCCGCTGGTCTCTCTGTCGTTCTAGTGTTAACTGTGACACCTGTTGCTGTAAATCTGCTACCATCTGTTTCAGCTCCTCGGTGTCACTGTTGGGCTGGTTACTGTTTAATATGGATCTGCACGCAGCGCTTTGAGTCCCCACATCCATGACGGGTCCCCTAGAACGTTCTATGGCTTCCTGCTTGACTTCAGCGAAGGTGAGAGTCGGCATCATCCGAATCAAGTCCTGTAGCGTACGGTTAAGATACTGGTCTCTCAGCCCTATAACGAATTGGTCTCTCAGTACCAGGTCACGAGGAGCCATAGTAGCCAGTTGTTCCCCTTTTGCACAGACTTGTTCAAGGAGTACCTGAAGGGCATTTGCATACTGGGGAATGTCTTCCCATTCAAGCTGTGTCCGTCTAAAGAACAGGTATCGCAGTGTTCCCTGGTACGTAGTAGGTCCATAGGTCTTTTCCAGCACCCGCACCAAATCCTCTAACACACGCTGCCCCCTGACCGTCTCCAGTCTGACTGTCGTCCATGCCTCCCCCTCTAGTGTCAGTACCGCCATTTCTGCCAAGGTCTTAGGGTCAATATTATACATTTCTCCCAGTATCCGCACTTGTTCCGCCCACTCTGGTACGGGGTAGTTTCGCCCGCCAAATTTCCTGACCTGGTTTACAATAGACACCGGCGGCGGTTTCTGACTGTATACTGGGCCTGGGTGGGAATCTTGCTGGGCACAGATCCTGCCGACTACGCCAGATGAAGTGGACGAGGGCAAGGCCGCCCATGCATATCCATGATCTGGCCCAGCAAAACTTCCACACTCAGATTCCATCTTAACAAACGTATCTTTACTGTTAAACATTTTCTTAACACAGCGGAACACAATTGTAGATAATACAAAAAAAAAATGCCTATTCACAGAAATAACGTGTAATATAAACTATCCCTGACTTTCCCTATCCACACGTTACCAGTCTCTTTACTCCAGGAGGTTATCCTTCCTTCCTGGTCACATGACATAACAGGGGGGAGCTTAGCCAATACAGTTTGTTTCTCTGTAATTACATTTGGTATAGGTATAACTTCTGGCCACACGGGGGCAGTGTCTGTCACAGATTCTATGTCAGCAGATCCTATGTCAATGATAACAGAACAGTCAGAGCCGGCCAGCTCATTACACGCCCCCCCACTTGAAGGTTGGCAGTCCCTGTCAACGACTGTCTCCAGGGCGGCGATGGCTGTGGAGGTTGTAGGGGTGTAATATTCGGCCTCTCAACAGAGGACCCGCTTACAGTTCGGTTCAGGATCTGTGGAGATGTCACCGCTGAGTGAATATTCGGCCTCTCAACAGAGGACCCGCTTACAGTTCCTGGGAGCTGGATCTGAAAGTCAGCTTTCAAGAGAGGGGAATCGTCCAGGCAATCTGTTATATCGCATTCACAGGAGGGCACCAGCATACACAGACTTCTCTCTGCACAGACAGATTTCCCGGGCTCTTTTTCCTCTCTTCCTCCTTCCTGGTCACATGACATAACAGGGGGGAGCTTAGCCAATACAGTTTGTTTCTCTGTAATTACATTTGGTATAGGTATAACTTCTGGCCACACGGGGGCAGTGTCTGTCACAGATTCTATGTCAGCAGATCCTATGTCAATGATAACAGAACAGTCAGAGCCGGCCAGCTCATTACAAGCTATGTCTGTGTTAAGCTGGGGATGTAAAGGGACTCATGGGGACGTACCTTTGGTTTCCATTTCATCATCTATTCCCTCTGAGATTCCTGAATTCTTGTCTGACTATCGTGACGTTTTTGAAGAACCCAAGCTTGGTTCACTACCTCCGCACCGGGAGTGCGATTGTGCCATAGATTTGATCCCGGGTAGTAAATACCCTAAGGGTCGTTTATTTAATCTGTCTGTGCCTGAACACGCTGCTATGTGAGAATATATAAAGGAGTCCTTGGAAAAGGGACATATTCGTCCATCGTCATCTCCCTTAGGAGCCGGTTTTTTCTTTGTGTCTAAGAAAGATGGCTCTTTGAGGCCGTGTATTGATTATCGGCTTTTGAATAAAATCACGGTTAAATATCAATATCCGTTACCACTGCTGACTGATTTGTTTGCTCGTATAAAGGGGGCCAAGTGGTTCTCTAAGATTGATCTCCGTGGGGCGTATAATTTGGTGCGAATCAAGCAGGGGGATGAGTGGAAAACCGCATTTAATACGCCCGAGGGCCACTTTGAGTATTTGGTGATGCCTTTTGGTCTTTCAAATGCCCCTTCAGTCTTTCAGTCCTTTATGCATGACATTTTCCGCGATTATTTGGATAAATTTATGATTGTGTATCTGGATGATATTCTGATTTTTTCGGATGACTGGGACTCTCATGTCCAGCAGGTCAGGAGGGTTTTTCAGGTTTTGCGGTCTAATTCCTTGTGTGTGAAGGGTTCTAAGTGCGTTTTTGGGGTTCAAAAGATTTCCTTCTTGGGATACATTTTTTCCCCCTCTTCCATCGAGATGGATCCTGTCAAGGTTCAGGCTATTTGTGATTGGACGCAACCCTCTTCTCTTAAGAGTCTTCAGAAATTTTTGGGCTTTGCTAACTTTTATCGTCGATTTATTGCTGGTTTTTCTGATGTTGTTAAACCATTGAGTGATTTGACTAAGAAGGGTGCTGATGTTGCTGATTGGTCCCCTGATGCTGTGGAGGCCTTTCGGGAGCTTAAGCGCCGCTTTTCTTCCGCCCCTGTGTTGCGTCAGCCTGATGTTGCTCTTCCTTTTCAGGTTGAGGTCGACGCTTCTGAAATCGGAGCTGGGGCGGTGTTGTCGCAGAGAAGTTCCGACTGCCCCGTGATGAGACCTTGTGCTTTTTTTTCCCGTAAATTTTCGCCCGCCGAGCGGAATTATGATATTGGGAATCGGGAGCTTTTGGCCATGAAGTGGGCTTTTGAGGAGTGGCGTCACTGGCTTGAGGGGGCCAGACATCAGGTGGTGGTATTGACTGACCACAAAAATGTAATTTACCTTGAGTCTGCCAGGCGCCTGAATCCTAGACAGGCGCGCTGGTCGTTGTTTTTCTCTCGGTTTAATTTTGTGGTGTCATACCTACCGGGTTCTAAGAATGTTAAGGCGGATGCCCTTTCTAGGAGTTTTGAGCCTGACTCCCCTGGTAATTCTGAGCCCACAGGTATCCTTAAGGATGGAGTGATATTGTCTGCCGTTTCTCCAGACCTGCGGCGGGCCTTGCAGGAGTTTCAGGCGGATAGACCGGATCGTTGCCCACCTGGTAGACTGTTTGTTCCTGATGATTGGACCAGTAGAGTCATCTCTGAGGTTCATTCTTCTGCGTTGGCAGGTCATCCTGGAATCTTTGGTACCAGGGATTTGGTGGCAAGGTCCTTCTGGTGGCCTTCCCTGTCACGAGATGTGCGAGGCTTTGTGCAGTCTTGTGACGTTTGTGCTCGGGCCAAGCCTTGTTGTTCTCGGGCTAGTGGATTGTTGTTGCCCTTGCCTATTCCGAAGAGGCCTTGGACGCACATCTCGATGGATTTTATTTCGGATCTGCCTGTTTCTCAGAAGATGTCTGTCATCTGGGTGGTGTGTGACCGTTTCTCTAAGATGGTCCATTTGGTTCCCTTGCCTAAGTTGCCTTCTTCTTCCGAGTTGGTTCCTCTGTTTTTTCAAAATGTTGTTCGTTTGCATGGTATTCCGGAGAATATCGTTTCTGACAGAGGGACCCAATTCGTGTCTAGATTTTGGCGGGCATTCTGTGCTAGGATGGGCATAGATTTGTGTTGTGAAATTGGATTCTGGGCTCCCCCGGTGGCCACTTGTGGAATTTAACTTGTGTGCATCATCCCCTCTGTTCACCTGCTCCTATCAGGATGTGGGAGTCGCTATATAACCTTGCTCCTCTGTCAGTTTCATGCCGGTCAACAATGTAATCAGTAGCCTTTCTGTGCATGTTCCTGCTACTAGACAACTCCCAGCTAAGTTGGACTTTTGTCCTTGTGTGTTTTTGCATTTTGTTCCTGTTCACAGCTGCTGTTTCGTTACTGTGTCTGGAAAGCTCTTGTGAGCGGAAATTGCCACTCTGGTGTTATGAGTTAATGCTAGAGTCTAAAAGTAATTTCTGGATGGTGTTTTGATAGGGTTTTCTGCTGATCATGAAAGTGCCCTTTCTGTCTTCATGCTATCTAGTAAGCGGACCTCGATTTTGCTAAACCTATTTTCATACTACGTTTGTCATTTCATCTTAAATCACCGCCAATATATGTGGGGGCCTCTGTCTGCCTTTTGGGAAAATTTCTCTAGAGGTGAGCCAGGACTGTCTTTTCCTCTGCTAGGATTAGGTAGTTCTCCGGCTGGCGCTGGGCATCTAGGGATAAAAAAACGTAGGCATGCTACCCGGCCACTTCTAGTTGTGCGGCAGGTTTAGTTCATGGTCAGTATAGTTTCCATCTTCCAAGAGCTAGTTCTCATATATGCTGGGCTATGTTCTCTCGCCATTGAGAATCATGACAGTTTGACCGGCCCAAAAAAGGGTTAAATTACTGGCTGAGAAAGGAGAGAAAAAAGAAGTCTGCTACAATTTTTTTTTTTTTCCCCTCTAGTTCTGAGTGTGCTCTTAATTGAATCACTTGCTAGTCTGCCTATACTGCAGCCTTCCTCTCTTCCTCTCCTTCTAATCCTTGAATGGCTCTGTGTTCACCTGTTTCAAATGGATCTTCAGAGTGTAGCTACAGGTTTGAATAATCTCGCCACAAAGGTACAAAATTTGCAAGATTTTGTTGTTCATGCACCTATGTCTGAGCCTAGAATTCCTTTGCCTGAATTCTTCTCGGGGAATAGATCTCACTTTCAAAATTTTAAAAATAATTGCAAATTGTTTTTGTCCCTGAAGTCTCGCTCTGCCGGAGACCCTGCACAGCAGGTCAGGATTGTAATTTCCTTGCTCCGGGGCGACCCTCAAGACTGGGCTTTTGCATTGGCACCAGGGGATCCTGCGTTGCTTAATGTGGATGCGTTTTTTCTGGCCTTGGGGTTGCTTTATGAGGAACCTCATTTAGAGCTTCAGGCGGAAAAGGCCTTGATGTCCTTGTCTCAGGGGCAAGATGAAGCTGAAATATACTGCCAAAAATTCCGCAAATGGTCTGTGCTTACTCAGTGGAATGAGTGCGCCCTGGCGGCGATTTTCAGAGAAGGTCTCTCTGATGCCATTAAGGATGTTATGGTGGGGTTCCCTGTGCCTGCGAGTCTGAATGAGTCCATGACGATGGCTATTCAGATCGATAGGCGTCTGCGGGAGCGCAAACCTGTGCACCATTTGGCGGTGTCTACTGAGAAAACGCCAGAAAATATGCAATGTGATAGAATTCTGTCCAGAAGCGAGCGGCAGAATTTTAGACGAAAAAATGGGTTGTGCTTCTATTGTGGTGATTCAACTCATGTTATATCAGCATGCTTTAAGCGTACTAAGAAGCCTGACAAGTCTGTTTCAATTAGCACTTTACAGTCTAAGTTTATTCTATCTGTGACCCTGATTTGTTCTTTGTCATCTATTACCGCGGACGCCTATGTCGACTCTGGCGCTGCTTTGAGACTTATGGATTGGTCCTTTGCCAAACGCTGTGGGTATGATTTGGAGCCATTGGAGGCTCCGATACCTCTGAAAGGGATTGACTCCACCCCATTGGCTAGTAATAAACCACAATACTGGACACAAGTGACTATGCGTGTTAATCCGGATCACCAGGAGGTTATTCGCTTTCTGGTGCTGTATAATCTACATGATGTTTTGGTGCTGGGATTGCCATGGCTGCAATCTCATAACCCAGTCCTCGACTGGAGAGCTATGTCTGTGTTAAGCTGGGGATGTAAAGGAACTCATGGGGACGTACCTTTGGTTTCCATTTCATCATCTATTCCCTCTTAGATTCCTGAATTCTTGACTGAATATCGTGACGTTTTTGAAGAACCTAAGCTTGGTTCATTACCTCCGCACCGGGAGTGCGATTGTGCCATAGACTTGATCCCGGGTAGTAAATACCCTAAGGGTCGTTTATTTAATCTGTCTGTGCCTGAACACGCTGCTATGCGAGAATATATAAAGGAGTCCTTGGAAAAGGGACATATTCGTCCTTCGTCATCTCCCTTAGGAGCCGGTTTTTTCTTTGTGTCTAAGAAAGACGGCTCTTTGAGGCCGTGTATTGATTATCGACTCTTGAATAAAATCACGGTTAAATATCAATATCCGTTACCACTGCTTACTGATTTGTTTGCTCGTATAAAGGGGGCCAAGTGGTTCTCTAAGATTGATCTCCGTGGGGCGTATAATTTGGTGCGAATCAAGCAGGGGGATGAGTGGAAAACCGCATTTAATACGCCCGAGGGCCATTTTGAGTATTTGGTGATGCCTTTTGGTCTTTCAAATGCCCCTTCAGTCTTCCAGTCCTTTATGCATGACATTTTCCGCGATTATTTGGATAAATTTATGATTGTGTATCTGGATGATATTCTGATTTTTTCGGATGACTGGGACTCTCATGTCCAGCAGGTCAGGAGGGTTTTTCAGGTTTTGCGGTCTAATTCCTTGTGTGTGAAGGGTTCTAAGTGTGTTTTTGGGGTTCAGAAGATTTCCTTCTTGGGATACATTTTTTCCCCCTCTTCCATCGAGATGGATCCTGTCAAGGTTCAGGCTATTGGTGATTGGACGCAACCCTCTTCTCTTAAGAGTCTTCAGAAATTTTTGGGCTTTGCTAACTTTTATCGTCGATTTATTGCTGGTTTTTCTGATGTTGTAAAACCATTGACTGATTTGACTAAGAAGGGTGCTGATGTTGCTGATTGGTCCCCTGATGCTGTGGAGGCCTTTCGGGAGCTCAAGCGCCGCTTTTCTTCCGCCCCAGTGTTGCGTCAGCCTGATGTTGCTCTTCCTTTTCAGGTTGAGGTCGACGCTTCTGAAATCGGAGCTGGGGCGGTGTTGTCGCAGAGAAGTTCCGACTGCTCCGTGATGAGACCTTGTGCTTTTTTTTCCCGTAAATTTTCGCCCGCCGAGCGGAATTATGATATTGGGAATCGGGAGCTTTTGGCCATGAAGTGGGCTTTTGAGGAGTGGCGTCACTGGCTTGAGGGGGCCAGACATCAGGTGGTGGTATTGACTGACCACAAAAATTTAATTTACCTTGAGTCTGCCAGGCGCCTGAATCCTAGACAGGCGCGCTGGTCGTTGTTTTTCTCTCGGTTTAATTTTGTGGTGTCATACCTACCGGGTTCTAAGAATGTTAAGGCGGATGCCCTTTCTAGGAGTTTTGAGCCTGACTCCCCTGGTAATTCTGAGCCCACAGGTATCCTTAAGGATGGAGTGATATTGTCTGCCGTTTCTCCAGACCTGCGGCGGGCCTTGCAGGAGTTTCAGGCGGATAGACCGGATCGTTGCCCACCTGGTAGACTGTTTGTTCCTGATGATTGGACCAGTAGAGTCATCTCTGAGGTTCATTCTTCTGCGTTGGCAGGTCATCCTGGAATCTTTGGTACCAGGGATTTGGTGGCAAGGTCCTTCTGGTGGCCTTCCCTGTCACGAGATGTGCGAGGCTTTGTGCAGTCTTGTGACGTTTGTGCTCGGGCCAAGCCTTGTTGTTCTCGGGCTAGTGGATTGTTGTTGCCCTTGCCTATTCCGAAGAGGCCTTGGACGCACATCTCGATGGATTTTATTTCGGATCTGCCTGTTTCTCAGAAGATGTCTGTCATCTGGGTGGTGTGTGACCGTTTCTCTAAGATGGTCCATTTGGTTCCCTTGCCTAAGTTGCCTTCTTCTTCCGAGTTGGTTCCTCTGTTTTTTCAAAATGTTGTTCGTTTGCATGGTATTCCGGAGAATATCGTTTCTGACAGAGGGACCCAATTCGTGTCTAGATTTTGGCGGGCATTCTGTGCTAGGATGGGCATAGATTTGTCTTTTTCGTCTGCTTTCCATCCTCAGACTAATGGCCAGACCGAGCGGACTAATCAGACCTTGGAGACATATTTGAGGTGTTTTGTGTCTGCGGATCAGGATGATTGGGTTGCTTTTTTGCCTTTGGCGGAGTTCGCCCTCAATAATCGGGCCAGCTCTGCCACCTTGGTGTCCCCGTTTTTCTGTAATTCGGGGTTTCATCCTCGATTTTCCTCCGGTCAAGTGGAATCTTCGGATTGTCCTGGAGTGGATGCTGTGGTGGAGAGGTTGCATCAGATTTGGGGGCAGGTGGTGGACAATTTGAAGTTGTCCCAGGAGAAGACTCAGCTTTTTGCCAACCGCCGTCGTCGTGTTGGTCCTCGGCTTTGTGTTGGGGACTTGGTGTGGTTGTCTTCTCGTTTTGTCCCTATGAGGGTTTCTTCTCCTAAGTTTAAGCCTCGGTTCATCGGCCCGTACAAGATATTGGAGATTCTTAACCCTGTGTCCTTCCGTTTGGACCTCCCTGCATCCTTTTCGATTCATAATGTTTTTCATCGGTCATTGTTGCGCAGGTATGAGGTACCAGCTGTGCCTTCCGTTGAGCCTCCCGCTCCGGTGTTGGTTGAGGGTGAGTTGGAGTACGTTGTGGAAAAGATCTTGGACTCTCGTGTTTCCAGACGGAAACTCCAGTATCTGGTCAAATGGAAGGGATACGGTCAGGAGGATAATTCTTGGGTCACTGCCTCTGATGTTCATGCCTCCGATCTTGTCCGTGCCTTTCATAGGGCTCATCCTGATCGCCCTGGTGGTTCTGGTGAGGGTTCGGTGCCCCCTCCTTGAGGGGGGGGGTACTGTTGTGAAATTGGATTCTGGGCTCCCCCGGTGGCCACTTGTGGAATTTAACTTGTGTGCATCATCCCCTCTGTTCACCTGCTCCTATCAGGATGTGGGAGTCGCTATATAACCTTGCTCCTCTGTCAGTTTCATGCCGGTCAACAATGTAATCAGTAGCCTTTCTGTGCATGTTCCTGCTACTAGACAACTCCCAGCTAAGTTGGACTTTTGTCCTTGTGTGTTTTTGCATTTTGTTCCTGTTCACAGCTGCTGTTTCGTTACTGTGTCTGGAAAGCTCTTGTGAGCGGAAATTGCCACTCTGGTGTTATGAGTTAATGCTAGAGTCTAAAAGTAATTTCTGGATGGTGTTTTGATAGGGTTTTCTGCTGATCATGAAAGTGCCCTTTCTGTCTTCATGCTATCTAGTAAGCGGACCTCGATTTTGCTAAACCTATTTTCATACTACGTTTGTCATTTCATCTTAAATCACCGCCAATATATGTGGGGGCCTCTGTCTGCCTTTTGGGAAAATTTCTCTAGAGGTGAGCCAGGACTGTCTTTTCCTCTGCTAGGATTAGGTAGTTCTCCGGCTGGCGCTGGGCATCTAGGGATAAAAAAACGTAGGCATGCTACCCGGCCACTTCTAGTTGTGCGGCAGGTTTAGTTCATGGTCAGTATAGTTTCCATCTTCCAAGAGCTAGTTCTCATATATGCTGGGCTATGTTCTCTCGCCATTGAGAATCATGACAGATTTGTCTTTTTCGTCTGCTTTCCATCCTCAGACTAATGGCCAGACCGAGCGGACTAATCAGACCTTGGAGACATATTTGAGGTGTTTTGTGTCTGCGGATCAGGATGATTGGGTTGCTTTTTTGCCATTGGCGGAGTTCGCCCTCAATAATCGGGCCAGCTCTGCCACCTTGGTGTCCCCGTTTTTCTGTAATTCGGGGTTTCATCCTCGATTTTCCTCCGGTCAGGTGGAATCTTCGGATTGTCCTGGAGTGGATGCTGTGGTGGAGAGGTTGCATCAGATTTGGGGGCAGGTAGTGGACAATTTGAAGTTGTCCCAGGAGAAGACTCAGCTTTTTGCCAACCGCCGTCGTCGTGTTGGTCCTCGGCTTTGTGTTGGGGACTTGGTGTGGTTGTCTTCTCGTTTTGTCCCTATGAGGGTTTCTTCTCCTAAGTTTAAGCCTCGGTTCATCGGCCCGTACAAGATATTGGAGATTCTTAACCCTGTGTCCTTCCGTTTGGACCTCCCTGCATCTTTTTCTATTCATAATGTTTTTCATCGGTCATTATTGCGCAGGTATGAGGTACCGGTTGTGCCTTCCGTTGAGCCTCCTGCTCCGGTGTTCGTTGAGGGTGAGTTGGAGTACGTTGTGGAAAAGATCTTAGACTCCCGTGTTTCCAGACGGAAACTCCAGTATCTGGTCAAATGGAAGGGATACGGTCAGGAGGATAATTCTTGGGTCACTGCCTCTGATGTTCATGCCTCCGATCTTGTCCGTGCCTTTCATAGGGCTCATCCTGATCGCCCTGGTGGTTCTGGTGAGGGTTCGGTGCCCCCTCCTTGAGGGGGGGGTACTGTTGTGAAATTGGATTCTGGGCTCCCCCGGTGGCCACTGGTGGAATTGAACTTGTGTGCATCATCCTCTCTGTTCACCTGTTCCCATCAGGATGTGGGAGTCTCTATATAACCTTGCTCCTCTGTCAGTTTCATGCCGGTCAACAATGTAATCAGAAGCCTTTCTTTGCATGTTCCTGCTACTAGACAACTCCCAGCTAAGTTGGACTTTCGTCCTTGTTTGTTTTTGCATTTTGTTCCAGTTCACAGCTGCTGTTTCGTTACTGTGTCTGGAAAGCTCTTGTGATCTGAAATTGCCACTCTGGTGTTATGAGTTAATACTAGAGTCTTAAAGTAATTTCTGGATGGTGTTTTGATAGGGTTTTCAGCTGACCATGAAAGTGCCCTTTCTGTCTTCCTGCTATCTAGTAAGCGGACCTCGATTTTGCTAAACCTATTTTCATACTACGTTTGTCATTTCATCTAAAATCACCGCCAATATATGTGGGGGCCTCTGTCTGCCTTTTGGGGAAATTTCTCTAGAGGTGAGCCAGGACTGTATTTTCCTCTGCTAGGATTAGTTAGTCCTCCGGCTGGTGCTGGGCGTCTAGGGATAAAACGTAGGCACGCTACCCGGCCACTGTTAATTGTGCGGCAGGTTTAGTTCATGGTCAGTTTAGATTCCATCTTCCAAGAGCTAGTTCTTATATATGCTGGGCTATGTTCTCTCGCCATTGAGAATCAGGACAGTAACCCTTCATACCTCTCTGAGATCATGCCTTCCAGTCTTTTTGGCAGGCTCGAGCGGCGGCAAGTGTACACAGGTAGTTTGTGTGCTATCAAATACTTCTGTTATGTCACTGCTGTTCCATTTTACTACTGTGTGACACCTCACCTATTCCACTCCTCTGCACCGCTGGGCTCTGCGACATCTTTACCGTGAATCATCTGACTTTCTCAAATCTGCTCCTTTGCTGGGCTCCTCTACTTCATTAATCGTGTGACACCTGACCTACTCCAGTCTGCTACACTGCCAGGCTCTGCTATATCTACAGTGAGTCACTTTGCCAACTATAGTCTGCTACATTGCTGGGCTATGCTACATCTAGAAATCTGCTACTTCACTGCAGTTAGCCTGCTGATATTTCAGACTCTACTATGTCACTGGGTTCTGCTACTAAATTCTGATCTGCTGTTTATCAACAGTGAGCAACCTGGCCTATTCAATTCTGCTACAATGCCACAGAGAATCTCCTGAACTTCACAGCTCTGCTACCTTGGCAAGTCTTCTGTATTTTGCTATTATGCTATTATCCCAACTTTGTGTCTTTAGTTTCCCTGTCAGCTACTTGTCTACTCATCTGGACCAAGGTATTTGAAAATCAGTAACAAGCTGAGGTAGCCTTAAGCGAAGTACTCATCTGTTGCGCCCTGGCACATTGCATGAAAGTGAGGGGCCGTGGCAGGGTGTGTGGACTTGTGCTGGGCACTACTCCCGTACAGGCCGCATGTAACCAATGATGCTAGTGTTCCAGCAACAGATGTTAAACAGTCCATGAAAGAAGACCATCAGTTCTTAGCAATCGAAGCTTTACAAAACATCAATACAACCTCTCGCATGTTTCTTCATTATTACAGAGCATTTCAATACACAGTCTTGTTACTTCCTCGGCCTCACACATTCCTGCTTCCACTGGTCTAAATTCTTCACCGCCACCTGGGTTAAAACCACAGTACAGTCCGTCAAAGTAATTTCCTCTTCCTGCGGTTCTTAATCTCCTCGTTTAGAAGAGGGTTTACCAATATGGCCATACTCAGCTTCAAGCTCTCTGATGCTTAGGGAACTCCCAACGGACACTAAGTTCATCTCACGTTCTATTTCTTCCTGGCCCGTTACCTTTAAAGGGAACCTGTCACCCCCAAAATGGATGTTGAGCTAAGCCCACCGTCATCAGGGGCTTATCTACAGCATTCTGTAATGCTGTAGATAAGCTCCTGATGTAACCTGAAAGATGAGAAAAAGAAGTTAGATTATACTCACCCAAAGGTCAGAGAGGCCCGGCACCTGCGCACTGCAGTACTTTGCTCTACCCTCAACAGGGCAGACAAAGTACGCCTGCGCCGGAGCTGTGACGTGAAGACAAGAAGAGGATGTGATTGGAAGAAGATGGGAGGCCCCGGACCAGACTGTGACGCCCACCGCAGCGGGACCGCCCCTGGGTGAGTATAATCTAACCTCTTTTTCTCATCTTTCAGGTTACATCGGGGGCTTATCTACTGCATTATAGAATGCTGTAGATAAGCCCCTGATGACGGTGGAATTAGCTCAACTTCCATTTTGGGGGTGACAGGTTCCCTTTAAGTGCTGTAAGCTACTCTGGGCCTTGCTGCTAGTTGTGCCTTCTCCAGATCCTTTTCACTTAGTCACTCTGCTCTCTAATCAGTCCTCTGAGCTGGCACTGTCCTCTCTGCACCTCTGTAACATGCTCTCTGTCTTGGTCTGTTCTTCAGGGTCACGCTATCTCTGTCCTGATCTCCTTTCTCTCTTGTCACAAAACATCCACTGCATGCAGCCTTGCTGAGCACTAAAGGTACCGTCACACTAGGCGATATCACCAGCAATCCGTGACGTTGCAGCGACCTGGATGGCGATATCGCTGTATTTGACACGCAGCAGCGATCTGGATCCCGCTGTGAAATTGCTGGTCGCTGCTAGAAGGTCTGCACATTATTTGGTCGCTAGGTCGCCGTGTATCGCCGTGTTTGACAGCAAAAGCGACGATACCAGCGATATTTTACACTGGTAACCAGGGTAAACATCGGGTTACTAAGCGCAGGGCCGCGCTTAGTAACCCGATGTTTACCCTGGTTACCAGCGTAAAAGTTAAAAAAACAAACAGTACATGCTCACCTGCTCGTCCCCCAGCCTCTGCTTCCTGACACTAAAGCGCCGGCCCTAAACTGAAAGTGAAAGCAACAGCGGTGACGTCACCGCTCTGCTGTTAGGGCCGGAGCTCAGTCAGCGTCAGGATGCAGAGGCTGGGGGACGCGCAGGTGAGCATGTACTGTTTGTTTTTTTAACTTTTACGCTGGTAACCAGGGTAAACATCGGGTTACTAAGCGCGGCCCTGCGCTTAGCAACCCGATGTTTACCCTGGTTACCCGGGGACCTCGGCATCGCTGGTCGCTGGAGAGCGGTCTGTGTGACAGCTCTCCAGCGACCACACAGCGACGCTGCAGCGATCGGCATTGCTGTCGCTATCGCTGCAGCGTCGCTTAGTGTGACGGTACCTTAAGTCCAAAGGTCTGATCTAGGTACATACTCCCTTTCTCTCTGGTCTAGTCCCAACACTTAACTATGTCTTTGCGGCGCCCCTGTGTCCTGGTCGTCGCAGTGATGTCATTATCCTTTCAGGGGGAGAAGTGATGTCATGTCTGAAGGCAATGAAAGACAACCACATTCAGGTATCACATACATGCAACATGTTCACACTCCAGACCAGAAGGGTGAGCTCTAAGCCTGTTTTAGGGTGAACTCCCCTATTTAACATCCTGGCTGGAGAAAGTCAGGGATCAGTTCCTGTCAGGAGGACAGAGGGAGAGGAAGGAGTCCTGGAGCCTGATGGACTGCAGCTCCTGGAAGAAGACACTAAAGTGAATATATTGCAGAGGGTGTGCAGGAAAGCAGAGCACAGGAGAGGAATATCAGAGGGAGTTCAGCCAGGAGCAAGCTGCTTCCCTCTGAGGCGCAGAATCCGGTAGCCAGCGCACCCTGGAAGTAAGTGCTCTACGCCTTGCTTCAGAGACTGGCAGGACAGGTGATTCCAAGTTGCCTGTCCACCCTTGTATACCCAGGGGGCACAGTGACACCGCTCAGAGGCCGGGGCATGCTAGAGTCCCTAACCAAAGTCTCAAGTCACCAGCCATACGGGTTTGTCCTATCCATACCATCTGGGGGACAGAGAGAAAGAGACATTCCATCTACAATAGTTGTGAGGACCTTACCGAGAAGCTCAGCAGGGAGGTACTACAACACACAGGCGCTAGAGGAAGGCTACTGATTTCCACCTGGACAAGGGGACTCTGGAATTGCCTTCAGACCGACCGGACTCTGCCTGCCCTGTCATCTGGCGCTCCGGGTTGAGGATACCATCTGAAGTCTTCAGTAAACAAGGTAAAAGACTGCAAACCCGTCTCCTCGTTCTTTACTGCACCTTGCCCCTATATAAACTCTTTTACTGGACACCCCTGAGGGCCACGGACCGGGTCAGCCACCGTGACATCCCCCGAACCAAAGGACCCGGTGCCGAGTACCCCATCGCCCTACTCTGGGGGCGATCCATCTTACAATACTCACTGTTTGTTGCTGGGCAGAGCTCAGCTACCTAACAGTACAGTGCAAAACAATACAATACTTCACAGCACAATGCACAGGCCATGTGGCAGACCACGTTTTTGTGCACATGAAGCGATAGCCGGGGGACCACCACGGTGTAGGAAGACTACCGTACACAAGATGAGGTGCAAACAACAAAGGGTAGATTTATTGGAAGGCAAGGAATGAAGTGGATGAGGAAGATGCAAACGGGTATGCAATGGCAAAACATAATTTGCAAGAGTTATATTCTTTAGCTTCTCCGTAAAATAGCACGGTGCTCCAACTATTACAGAATCAACATACGTCACACAAGTAAATGCAAACAATAAACAAATAATGATGCTACTCTATGTATAACCTCCCTGGCCTTTACTAAACAGGCCTCACGGCTGCCGTGTACTGACTATTGAAGTCTACACTAGGCCCTAACATGTGCACAAAACAGGAACAAACTCACGGTGATGTTGGAGAATCAGATCCAGTCCCAGGAGGCCGCCAAAAGTCTAGTATGATGCTGCGCACGGCTTTCTGCCAGCTTCGTAAAACGTGGTCTTCTCCTTGCTTCTGGGTCCTGGAGGTGCTCCTGGAAACTGTAAATCCCTTTCTCGGTATCTTCATGGCTTCTCAAACTCACACAGGACAGCCACTCTCGCTGCACCCGGAAAAGTCTGTCAAATTTCACAAGCCCACTCCGTTACAGGCTGTGGGTCCTCTCTTGCAGAAAACAGCACAAAGTTCTCTCTGCAGCAGCTTCAGCTCACACACACTGTTCAGGCTCCATCCCCACCCTCTGCACAGTCCAGCCCATTCACAATCTATTGCAGAACATTCCATCTCACCAGACAAGGTGGTGCTGTCTCTTAAAGTGACAGCGTGTTTCTTACTGTCCATAACAGCACTACCCTCTTACACACATCTGAAAAAGGCGAACACTGCCAGGATGGAGACTAGACAAGGCCTAAGTGAGTTTGTGGGCTTCCTTCAAGTGAGTGGCTTCCTTGGATATCCCATCAGAATCCTATATTTTGGGGGGATTCCAATAGAAATTGTGACATAGTGATAATCTGAGAACAATGTGTGAGTGTGAGCTTAGTGAAGCAGGTGTTAATATCAGAAATTGCCCCAAAGTGCAGTTGAAACAATAAAACTAGAAGTTTGCATACATTGTATAAAAAGACACATCTGCATGTTTTTCTCACTATCTGACATGAAATAAGAATAAACCTTGCCCATTTTAGGTCTATTAGGATTACCATAATCTATCTATATATATAATTGTCTAAGGGGTACTTCCGTCTGTCTGTCCTGGAAATCCCGCGTCGCTGATTGGTCGAGGCCGCCAGGTCGACGGGCACAGTCCGGCCGAGAATTAGTCCCTCCCTACTTCCGTACAGTCAGTGCCCGGTGCCCGCTCCATACTCCCCTCCAGTCAGTGCTCACACAGGGTTAATGGCAGCGTTAATGGACCACGTTATGCCGCGGGTAACGCACTCCGTTAACGCTGTTATTAACCGTGAGTGACCAACTTTTTACTATTGATGCTGCCTATGCAGCATCAATAGTAAAAAAATCTAATGTTAAAAATAAAAAACAAAAAAACCTGCTATTCTCACCTTCCGTTGTCAGCCGATGCGTGTGCTGCTGCCGCCAGCTTCCATTCCCAGAGATGCATTGCGAAATTACCCAGAAGACTTAGATGTCTCGCGAGACCGCTAAGTCATCTGGGTAATTTCGCAATGCATCTCTGGAAATGGAAGCTGGCGGCAGCCGCTCGCGCATCGAGTCAGCTTCGCTGGTCAACGGAGGGTGAGTATATAACTATTTTTTATTTATTTTTTTTTAGCAGGGATATGGTACCCACACTGCTATATACTACGTGGGCTGTGTTATATACTGTGTGGCTGCTATATACTACGTAGGCAGTGTTATATACTGCGTGGCCTGTGTTATATACTACGTGGGCTGTGCTATATATTACGTGGCCTGTGTTATATACTGCATGGGCTGTGTTATATACTGCGTGGCCTGTGTTATATACTGTGTGGCCTGTGCTATACATTACGTGGGCTGTGTTATAAAGTACGTGGCTGTGTTATATACTGCGTGGCTGCTATATACTACGTGGCTCCTATATACTACGTAGCCTGTGCTGTATACTATGTGGCTCCTATATACTACGTGGCCTGTGCTATATACTATGTGGCTGCTATATACATACATACATACAAATTCTAGAATACCCGATGCGTTAGAATCGGGCCACCATCTAGTTATTAATATTTGCCAAATGCCAGAATAATGAGAGAGAGAATATTTTAAGGCATTGTTATTACTTTTCGTAAAGTCAAAAGTTTACATACACATTTCATTAGCATTTGGTAACATTGCCCTTAACCCCCAAGGGTGGTTTGCATGTTAATGACCGGGCCAATTTTTACAATTCTGACCACTGTCCCTTTATGAGGATATAACTCTGGAACGCTTGCATGGATCCCGGTGATTCTTACATGTTTTCTCATGACATATTGTACTTCATGTTAGTGGTAAAATTTCCTCGATATTACTTGAGTTTTTTGAAAAAAATGGAAATTTGGCGAAAATTTTGAAAATGTCACAATTTTCCAACTTTGAATTTCCATGCCCTTAAATCACAGAGATATGTCACAAAAAATGCTTAATAATTAACATTTCCCACATGTCTACTTTACATAAGCACAATTTTGGAACCATTCTTTTTTAGGGACCACATCACATTTGAAGTCACTTTAAGGGGTCTATATGATGGAAAATACCAAAAAGTGACATTCTAAAAATTGCACCCCTCAAGGTGCTCAAAACCACATTCAAGAAGTTTATTAACCCTTTAGGTGCTTCACAGTAATTTTTGGAATGTTTAAAAAAATGAACATTTAACTTTTTTTCAAACAAATTTACTTCAGATTCAATTTGTTTTATTTTACCAAGGGTAACAGGAGAAATTGGACCCTAAAGGTTGTTGTGCAATTTGTCCTGAGTATGCAGACACCCCATATGTGGGGGTAAACCACTGTTTGGGCGCATGGCAGAGCTCAGAAGGGAAGGAGCGCCATTTGACTTTTCAATGCAAAATTGGCTGGAATTGAGATCGGACACCATGTCGTGTTTGGAGAGCCCCTGTTGTGCCAAAACAGTGGAAACCCCCCACAAATGACACCATTTTGAAAAGCAGACTCCCTAAGGAACTTATCTAGATGTGTGGTGAGCACTTTGAGCCCCCAAGTGCTTCACAGAAGTTTATAATGTAGAGCCGTAAAAATAAAAAATCATATTTTTTCACAAAAATTATCTTTTCACCCCAATTTTTCATTTTCCTAATGGTAACAGGAGAAATTGGACCCCAAAAGTTGTTGTCCAATTTGTCCTGAGTACACTGATGCCCCATATGTGGGGGGAAACTACCATTTCGGCACATGATAGAGCTTGGAAGGGAAGGAGCGCTGTTTGGAATGCAGGCTTAGATGGAATGGTCTGCGGGCATCACGTTGTGTTTGCAGAGCCCCTGATGTACCTAAACAGTAGAAACCCCTCACAAGTGACCCCACATTGGAATCTAGACCCTCCAAGGAACTTATCTAGATGTGTTGTGAGAACTTTGAACCCCCAAGTGTTTCATTAAAATTTATTACACAGAGACGTGATAATAAAAAATCTTTATTTCCCACAAAAATGATTTTTTAGCCCCCAAATTTTTATTTTCCCAAGGGTAACAGGAGAATTTGGACCAGAAAAGTTCTTGTCCAATTTGCCCTGAGTATGCTGATACCCCATATGTGGGGGTAAACCACTGTTTAGGTGCACGGCAGAGTTCGGAAGGGAAGGAGCACTGTTTTTTATATATATATATATATATATATATATATATATATATATATATATATATATATATATATATAGTACAGACCAAAAGTTTGGACACACCTTCTCATTTAAAGATCTTTCTGTATTTTCATGACTATGAAAATTGTACATTCACACTGAAGGCATCAAAACTATGAATTAACACATGTGGAATTATATACTTAACAAAAAAGTGTGAAACAACTGAAATTATGTCTTATATTCTAGGTTCTTCAAAGTAGCCACCTTCTGCTTTGATGACTGCTTTGCACACTCTTGGCATTCTCTTGATGAGCTTCAAGAGGTAGTCTCCGGGAATGGTCTTCCACAATCTTGAAGGAGTTCCCAGAGATGCTTAGCACTTGTTGGCCCTTTTGCCTTCACTCTGCGGTCCAGCTCTCCCCAAACCATATCGATTTTGTACAGGTCTGGTGACTGTGGAGGCCAGGTCATCTGGCGTAGCACCCCATCACTCTCCTTCTTGGTCAAATAGCCCTTACACAGCCTGGAGGTTGCTACAAAAGGTGGCTACTTTGAAGAACCTAGAATATAAGACATAATTTCAGTTGTTTAACACTGGAGGCGAAGCATCTTGCTATATGACAATATTTTATGTGTGATGTATATTTACTTTTGTCTATTATGGACTGTGGGTGTTCCCTGTAGGTATCCCACCTTTTTTCTCCTGTACTTGTGGTATCTGCCTTGATTTTTCAAATGGTTAATGTTTTTGAATAAAGATATTTACAGTATATTTTTTATTATTTGGCCTTTTGTGGAGTTTTGCTTTTTTCGTTTTTTTCATATGTGTTTGCTTCATGGCCCTATAGGGGATATAATTAGGTGTTACTATTTTGTTAAGTATATAATTCCACATATGTTAATTCATAGTTTTGATGCCTTCAGTGTGAATGTAAAATGTTCAGTCATGAAAATGCAGAAAAATCTTTAAATGAGAAGGTGTGTCCAAACTTTTGCTCTGTACTGTATATATATATATATATATATATATATATATATATAATTTATAGTAAATGTCTTGCTCTTTAGTCGTCAAAGAAATTGCCTTGCAGATGAGGGGGTCCGTACTTCGGTGTGTTTTCCATGCTCAGACTGGAGCTATAAGCTCTGATCTGCTGATTTGCACATTTCTCAGGGGTCTATTATGCCATCACTGGGGGTCTCAGGACCCAGACGTAAACTGATCGGTAGGCATTTAAAGTCCCGGCCAAATATGAAAATCCAGGAAGCAAGCTTAGTTAATCTCTAAGGAAAATTCAAGGACGGTCGTGTCTGATCTCTGTTTTATAAGGAGCAGAACTTGTTATCTCTGCTTCAAGCCAAAATCTTCTCTCCTCCTGAACAGATGTTGAAAATACTTGAGAATGTGCTAGACTCCTTTTTCAATTCTCCTTCCCACACTGCAGTATTTGTCACATCAGCAGTTTGCTTAGTATTTTTTAAGGCTGCCTCACCACTGCCAAAAGTATCATTACCTTGTGTTGTACCAAGAGAAGGCTCAAAGACTTATCATGTTGTGAGCAGGTTGCAGGATGCAGTGATGGACAGGAGACAGAGCAAGGGTTAATGTGTTTACTATAACAAGGTGTACTCCAAGCACGGGAGATAAACAGTTAAACAGGGATAACTTGGGTAATCTGAAATAGGGGGTATGCGGGTTGGGTAGTGCAGGTACAATAACAGTAAAAGTTCTTAAGGTGCAACTTATCCGATCAGACAACTTCCAGACTGTAGAGTCCATGAAATAAGCGATGGCGCCAACAGCAGTCAGCGCGAAGTTGATCCGGTAGACTTTTATAGGCAACGTCGAGCTGGGTCTTGGCGGCAGCGGTTGCTCTCTGTTACCTTCTGCAGGATCCTTCGTTCAGGGGTCCTTGTGGGGGGTTGAGGCACAGACCACAGCAGTGTTGGGGTCCAGCGTGGCCTGACAAATATGCATTGGGAGGTAAAGTACAGTTCTCGGTCACACTCCCAGTGCTTCTTAGGCAGTATGTGTTCAGCTGTCACAGGCCCGGGGCGCCTGGTTCCTTGCTCTGCGGGGGCCAGCGGGCGCATGGCACGTCTCTGCTCACAGTTTCTGTGGGTGACAGTAGGAATATCTGGGCAATGGCCTGTGCTGCTACAGTGCTCGAAGGATGGAGCACTCACCTCCCCTGCTGTGCGTTGTCTATTCCCGCCAAGTCTGTCTGCTCCCACGCGCACTTCCTCTTTTTATGCTCAGACCCGCCACCTGCTGCCAAGTGCAAAGGTTGGTTCGGTTCTCTAAGCTTTCCCATGCACAACAGGGGAGACAGCCCCGACAGTTCCGGACCCAGCGCAAGGAAGATATCCCCAGCCCGGTCCTTTTGCTTACAATGTGAACAGTGGAGGTGCCATTTTGATATATTCCATTTTACATTTACAATACCAGCTTAAGGTGACACTGAGCAAGTGCCGGGGCCAAGAGTAGGCGGGGGGCCCACTCGCAGTTGAGGACATCAGCACGCTAATGGGGCCCAGTGCCTGTGCTCAGGGCCCCTGTACTTGCGATACTTACGTCTCCCTGTTCCACCGCTGCTGCGTTGTTCGTGTCTCCTGACTGTGACATTTCAGGTCAGAGGGCGCGATGACATCAGTATTATGCGCCCTCTGCTCGAGCAGTCACAGCACAGAGAGCCGGAAAACGCAGACGCTGAGGAGTCCGGAGCATAGCAGCGGCCAGTGAGGAGAGGTGAGTATTTTTTTTTTTTATGTTTAGAGTAATATATGGGGCCCTTAATATATGGAGCATTATATGAGGCCCATCATACACTGGAGCATCTATATGGGGCCCATCATACACTGGAGCATCATATATGGGGCCCATTATATATGGAGCATTATATATGGGACCCATCATACACGGAAGCATTATATATGAGGCCCATTATAGTGTATATGGAGCATTATATTGGGCTCATCATACCCTGGAGCATCATATATGGGACCCATCATATACTGGAGTATCTTATGGGGCCCATTATGTATGGTGCATAATGCATCATGTGGGGCCCTTATATATGGAGCTTCATATGGGGCCATTATATATGGAGCAATATATGGGGTCCATTCTGTTTGGAGCAATATATGAGGCCCATCATATACTGGAGCATTATATGGGGCCCATCATATACTGTATGGAACATTATATGGGACTCATTATACTGTATGGAGCAATATATGGGACTCATTATTCTGTATGGAGCACTATATGGTGCCCATAATACTGTATGGAGGAATATATTGTCTGGTTTCTGTCCTTTTGTAGAATTTACAATAGATATCACGCATGTAATGTAAGAAGTATGTGAAATCTTTGGCATTGTACTATACCTATATTTCTATATTGTACTATACCTATATATACCTATATAGAAGTAATCAGGCTCCTTGCATCTTCTCGCCCGACCACTTGCACCAGTGACCCCATTCCATCACACCTCCTCGAGTCCCTTTCCCCGGCTGTCACCTCTCACCTAACAAAAATATTCAACCTTTCTCTCACTTCCGGTATTTTTTTTCCTCCTCATTTAAAGGGAACCTGTCACCTGAATTTGGCGGGACCAGTTTCGGGTCATATGGGTGGGGTTTTCAGGTGTTTGATTCACCCTTTCCTTACCCGCTGGCTCCATGCTGGCCGCAGTATTGGATTGAAGTTCATGCTGTGTCCTCCGTAGTACACACCTGCACATGGCAATATTGCCTTGCGCAGGCGTGTACTCCGGAGGACAGGGAAAAAACCCTCCCTCGACCAAAACTGTGCCGCTAATTATAGACCTGTCTCTAACCTTCCCTTCATCTCCAAACTCCTGGAACACCTGGTCCACTCCCGTCTTACCCGCTATCTCTCAGATAACTCTCTTCTCGGCCCTCTTCAATCTGGCTTCTGCTCTTTACACTCTACTGAAACTGCCCTCACTAAAGTCTCTAATGACCTACTAACAGCTAAATCTAATGGTCATTACTCCATGCTAATTCTCTTGGATCTCTCCGCAGCATTCGATACTGTGGATCATCAGCTCCTCCTCACTATGCTCCTCTCCATCGGCCTCAAGGACACCGTTCTCTCCTGGTTCTCCTCCTTATCTCTCTGACCGATCCTTCACTATATGTTTTGCTGGTTCCTCCTCCTCTCACCTTCCCCTTACTGTTGGGGTTCCTCAAGGATCAGTCCTAGGCCCCCTCCTCTTCTCTTTGTATACTGCCCCTATTGGACAAACACTCAGTAGATTTGGTTTCCAGTACCATCTCTATGCTGACGACACCCAATTATACACCTCTTCTGCTGTTATCACGCCGACCTTTTTAGAAAACACCAGTGATTGTCTTACCGCTGTCTCTAACATCATGTCCTCCCTCTATCTGAAACTGAACCTGTCAAAAACTGAACTCCTCGTGTTCTCTCCCTCTACTAACCTACCTTTGCCTGACATTGCCATCTCCGTGTGCGGTTCCACCATTACTCCAAAGCAACATGCCCGCTGCCTTGAGGTCATCCTTGATTCCGAGCTTTCATTCACCCCCCACATCCGATCACTGGCTCGCTCTTCTTATCTGCATCTCAAAAACATTTCTAGAATTCGCCCTTTTCTTACTTTCGACTCTGCAAAAACTCTTACTGTTTCACTTATTCATTCTCATCTGGACTATTGTAACTCTCTACTAATCGGCCTCCCTCTTACCAAACTCTCCCCGCTCCAATCTGTCCTGAATGCTGCAGCCAGTATCATATTCCTCACCAACCGTTACACCGATGCCTCTACCTTGTGCCAGTCATTACACTGGCTACCCATCCACTCCAGAATCCAGTACAAAACTATTACCCTCATCCACAAAGCACTCCATGGCTCAGCACCACCCTACATCTCTTCTCTGGTCTCAGTCTACCACCCTACCCGTGCCCTCCGCTCCGCTAATGACCTCAGGTTTGCATCCTCAATAATCAGAACCTCCCACTCCCGTCTCCAAGACTTTACACGTGCTGCGCCGATTCTTTGGAATGCACTACCCAAGTTAATACAATTAATCCCCAATCCTCACAGTTTTAAGCGTGCCCTAAAAACTCGTTTGTTCAGATTGGCCTACCGCCTCAACGCATTAACCTAACTATCCCTGTGTGGCCTATTAAAAAAAAAAAAAAAACATAATCAGGTTTCTCGCGTCATGTTCTCATACACTTTATGCAGTTAATAGCACTCTGTGTCTGTACTGCTACATACTTAGGCAGTTAACTGGTTCATGCAGCTTTACATGAACACCCGAGCCTTACACTATGGCTGGTCCAAATAACTAAAGCAATTGTTACCATCCACCTCTCGTGTTTCCCCTTTTCCTCATAGTTTGTAAGCTTGCGAGCAGGGCCCTCATTCCTCCTGGTATCTGTTTTGAACTGTGATTTCTGTTATGCTGTAATGTCTATTGTCTGTACAAGTCCCCTCTATAATTTGTAAAGCGCTGCGGAATATGTTGGGGCTATATAAATAAAAATTATTATTATTATTATATTTCTGAGGGCAAAGGAAGGAAGTGGTTTCCAGCAATGAAATGCAGAGATGTGATAGCAAAAAGTAAAAACTTAGCTATTAAATAGTCCGTTAAAAATGTACAGCATGTGTTGGTAACCACAGGTAATCCACATGAGATCCACAAGTTTGTCTCATGTGGATTACCTGTGGTTACCAACACTTGCTGTACTTTTTTAGTGGACTAATTAAAAGCTAAGTTTTTCACTTTTTACTACTGCATCTGTGCATTTCATCGCAGGAGACCACTTCCTGCCTTTCCTTGCTGACTACGTCCTAGACTGGGATGGCTCCTTGCGGATTGTTTCTCCTAACAAGGTGCATCAGAATACGGTGAGCTGACTTCCATGTTTCCTTTCCCTTCTTGCAAATACCTATATTTCTCTGCCGTACCTGTGCATCATGAATTGTGGTATGTGTTATAGAGGCCCACTGAGACTCTTTCGCCCGGGGTCCACAAATACCTGGAGCCGGCCCTGCTGACAACCATTGTCAATCCACTTTTTAGGCACCTGGTGCATTCGCCACTTTTCCATACTCATAACTGTCTCCACCTGACCGGCACATGATTGGAAGACTGTCTCCCACACTACTGTGTTACTAGAAAATGGATTACCATTGACAGGGTATGACTGGCACCAGGAGAAATAGAAAGCCCAGATTTCATAGTGAATATTCGATCACACTCAAATTTCATATTTCTTCATGGTGGGTGGCACTAGTAGACTGTATTCAGTGCCTGATTAATACCTATGGGGGCGCTTAGGCAGTAATAATATAAAAATAATTTTTATTTATATAGCGCCAAAACATTCCGCAGCACTTTTCAATTAAGTGACTTATACAAACAATATTACACCAAAAAAGGAAAAACTCTACACAAATCCATGTGTTAAATAACATGTCTTTATTGAAAAATGCAATAAAATTTATAAAAACATGGGGTGATTGCCACAAATACAGAAAGAAGAGGTGGCTATATCTGGGACTGTAAACCTCATACACGTACAGGTATATATATATATGTATATCTAAAAATATGATTGTTTTATCCTATTATGCACATTATACAAAACCAGGTATATGATACATCAAACTATTTATTAGAATATCAGATTATACTGACAGAGATTTGTTTTGGTGCAAACAGGGGCACACCCAAACACAAACGTAAAAATCCCAATTGTTCAGGCAGAGTTGCAATCAATGTGTGGGGTGTGTGAGGATGTGCTCCCAGCCGCACAAAATAAAATATATCTGTATACTTACATCCATACATTCTTATGAAAGTGATGTGTATAATAATATCAGCCACAAAAATGCAGCGCAAAAAACATCATTAAATGAACATATACAAATGGTATAGTTACCTTGAGGATATAACCCGGGGGACCCATCACACCCGACGCACGTTTCTCTATGAAATGCTTTGTCCAGGGGTCAATAAGTAAGGTAAAGATGTGGTCACCTAATTATCAAGAAAATGGGAAGATAGGAAAGATGTCTCACTTAACTTTAGCTGTAGGAGAGGCAGTTCTCAGTTCGGGGCATAAATTGAACATCCTTGCCCCAATGAAAAATCTGTAATAAGGCTCTCAATCCACCATTTAGAATACTGACTAATTATGTGATGCCAAAGCGACATGCTTTTACCCCACTAACTATATCTATACCCCTCTACTACTACACAACTGTACCGCTAGACACAAGCCGAACTGAAGTCTTTTAACCAACTTTTACATTTAGTAAAATGTAAAAATGGCTAAGTCTCAAATACAGAATCAGTTGGCAGCCATGGAAGACAAGAAGGTCTCATAGTTGTGTAATGTTTGAGAGAATGGATGTATCATACTTTACTCTTGTAGTGAACCAACAAGAAAGGAAGGCAAGAGTCAAACTCTTGCTCGTGACTGCAGCTCACTGAATGTAGCTGGGTACCAAATTGGGTCTTGATGACAGCCGGCACTATCTCATGGCGTCATTGACTGTAAATTTAGAGTGCATTGACATTATGCAACCTGTGGAGTGAAACGAGCACTAATTGGCACGTATTTACTGATCGGTGGTTATATCATAAACTGTTCAGACAGGCATATCGCAAAGGCATATGTGCGTAAAGGCTGCCATTGTTCTTGGCAGCACAGTTTACACAAGATGATGTGCTGCCGAGAACAATGATATTTTTAGCAAACCAAAAGATCATTTCACCAAACAAACATTTTGCTTATTCGTTGGAAGATCGGCAGTCTATATACATTGCACTATTATTGTGACGCTCGCCCATTCATACTCATGAGGGTAAACGCACCGTAACCTCTTAAACGCAGGGCGATTTTTTGCTAATGGCTTTCTTTTTTTCCTTCCCTTATTCCAAGAGCCATAACTTTATGTATTTTGCAGTTTATAAGATGCACCGGATTATAAGACGTTGTTACGAACTCCACCGCTGCGCTCCAGCGTCCCCGTTCTCACCGCTCCAGCGCTGCGCTCCAGCGTCCCCGTTCTCACCGCTCCAGCGCTGCGCTCCTGCGTTCTCAAGCTACCGCTGCAACGTCCAGTACTGCACGCTCCTCTGCTTCCCTGGCACTTCCGGTGGCCAGGTCCTCGGCTGGTGTTCTTTCCCTGCGCAGGCGCTCCAGCTTTCCTATAGGAAGCAGGCTCTGCATCCCTGCCTCCTCCTCCTGAGGTCATGTGTTCCTTTCTGTCCAATTCCGTTCCTGCTCCTCCTATAAAAGCTAGTTCCTCCTGCTTCCTGGTGCCTGATTGTTTTAGCATTTTGCTATTGCGTTTGGCCCTTCGTATTGCTCAATACTCTGTGCTTGTACCTCGTGCTAACCCGTGCTACCCTCCGGTTCCCTTCCTTCCCTGGCTAGTTGCCCTTCAGGTCCTGCTCTATTACTCCTGATGTATACCTCTGATCTTTGGTTGTTTTCCTTTCCTCAGGTTCCCTCCGTTCCCGTCTCCTCGTCCTCTAGGATCTTCGTCTGCTTCCCGGATTTCATTTCGTTACCCTGCCTTCTTTTGTCTCTCTTCCTGGAGCCGTCCCTGTTGGTATCTCACCGTGGGTAAGTGACCTCTGGGCTTGCTCCTTGCGGTCCCTGTATAGGGGTCGTTTTCTCCTAGGTCGCTCGCCCAGGGGTAGGGCTCCCCACGGTCCAGAGGGTCCACTCCTGTTTTCCGCTAGATCGCTATAGTACAATCAGGCCATGGATCCCGCAGGTACCCCTTTCTCGGCCCAGAAAGAGCTCACCCATTTGCGCGATAACCAACAGCGCATAATGGCCTTTTTGAAATCTATGGAGTCTCGCCTTTCCTCGATTCAGACTTCTGACCCAGTTAACACCGCCCAGTTGGCTAGTCTCCAACAGGAACTTGCCCAGCAACGCGAAACCCAGTCCCGCATGCTTAGTTATATGGCCTCCATTGACGACCGTTTGTTTAGTCTTCAGTCAGCCCCAGCTGTGCTCCCGCAAGCCTCTTCTCTTGACCTCACTCCTCCGTCTCCCGCTCACCCTCCCCCTCGTTTGGGTAAACCTCCCTGGTACTCAGGCGATCCAAAACTTTGTAGGGGATTTTTAAACCAATGCCGCCTTCACTTTGAACTTCTGCCACTTCAGTACCCTTCTGATCGGGCGAGAGTGGCGTTCATTGTGTCCCATCTTGAGGGAGAGGCATTAGCCTGGGTGAATCCCCTGTGGGAACGTGACGATCCCGTTGTCTGCCACCTGGGGGACTTTCTGGAGACCTTTCGGAAAGTTTTCGATGAGCCCGGACGCTTGGCCTCTACCACCGAGTCTCTTTTCAATTTACGTCAGGGTTCTTCTACCGTTGGACAATACGCTATCCGCTTTCGTACTTTGTCCTCGGAGTTAGGGTGGAACAATGAAGCTCTTGTGGGTGCTTTCTGGCGGGGCCTGTCCAGCCGTATTAAAGATGAGCTCGCCGGTCGTGACACCCCAACTACTCTTGAGGACCTTGTCTCTCTCGCCACTCGGATCGACCTCCGCTTCCAGGAGCGTTCGCGGGAGACTGCGAGAGAGAGGAGATCCCCGCCTCTCTCCGCTACCTTCCGGCAGCCTAGTACTTCTCGTGCTCCCGTTTCCGTTTCCTCTTCGGTTCCATCCTCTGAACCCATGCAAGTGGATCGAGTTAAAATGGCAGAACTACGTCGCAAGGAGAGGCGCACCCAGGGTCTCTGCTTCTATTGTGGCAGTGCAACCCATTTACTCCGCAGTTGTCTTGATCGTCCGGAAAACTCTTCCGCCTAGGACAGGTAGGAGAGGCCTCCCTAGGCGCCTGCGGTTCCTCTCAACCCCTGACTCTTTCCATTCTTTTTTCCTCTAACCAGCATCAATCTTCCGAGGTAGCGTATGTGGATTCTGGAGCGGCAGGCAATTTTATCAGCCTTGAAGCGGTTCGGAGGCTTCGCGTACCTGTAATCTCTTTGGACACTCCTCGACTACTCGCCTCCGTGGACGGAAGACCTTTACAAGATGCGATTTCTCTCGTCACTGAAGAAGTGGAGATTCAGATTGGGGCCCTTCATCGCGAGAAGATCGCTTTTTATGTTCTGCCTAACCTTTCCTACGCCTTTCTACTAGGTCTTCCCTGGCTTCGTCTACATGAGCCTACACTGAATTGGCGCACTGGAGACGTACTTCGGTGGGGCCCTTCGTGCCATATTCGTTGTCTTCAGTCTATATGTCCGGTCTCTCGTACCCAGCCTGCTGAGGTTCCAGATGGATTACCTTCTCCTTACTGGTCCTACGCTGATGTCTTCAACAAACGAGAGGCTGAGAATCTTCCTCCCCATCGTCCTTACGATTGTCCTGTGGAGCTCCTTCCCGGTCGTTCTCCACCTAGGGGAAGGATTTATCCGCTTTCAGCTGCCGAGACCAAATCTATGTCGGAATACATACAAGAGAACCTAGCCAAAGGTTTCATCCGGAAGTCCTCCTCTCCTGCTGGTGCAGGGTTCTTCTTTGTGAAGAAAAAGGACGGTTCCTTAAGACCTTGTATAGACTATCGGGGTTTGAACAACATCACTATCAAGAATCGGTATCCTCTGCCCCTTATTCCGGAGCTCTTTGATCGCCTCCGAGGCGCTCGAGTTTTCACTAAGTTGGACTTACGAGGCGCTTACAATCTGGTCCGGATTCGCTCTGGCGATGAATGGAAAACTGCTTTCAACACCCGGGATGGCCATTACGAGTATTTAGTCATGCCTTTCGGTCTTTGCAACGCTCCCGCGGTTTTCCAAGAGTTCGTCAACGATGTGTTCCGGGACCTCCTCTACTCTAGCGTCTTGGTCTATTTGGATGATATCCTTATTTTTTCTTCTGATCTTCCGTCACATCGCAGAAGTGTTCGCGAGGTTTTGCAACGTTTAAGAGATAACCACCTGTATGCCAAGATAGAGAAATGCTTGTTTGAGCAAACCTCACTGCCGTTCCTCGGATACATTGTCTCTGACGCCGGCCTTAAGATGGATCCTGAGAAGGTTAATGCCATTATTAACTGGCCGCGACCCTGCGGTGTGAAAGCCATCCAACGCTTCATCGGATTCGCTAATTACTACAGGCAATTCATTCCACATTTTTCCTCCATGATTCGTCCTCTTTCTTTTCTCACTCGCAAAAGTTCCAGCTCCAAGGACTGGTCTCCTGAGGCCGAGAAGTCTTTTTTTCAACTTAAGGAAGCTTTTTCTTCTGCTCCACTCTTGCATCACCCTGAGGTGAACAAGCCTTTTATATTGGAAGTTGACGCCTCTTCTACCGGGGCTGGAGCGGTGCTCTCACAAAAGACTCCTGAGGGTCTAACAGCTCCTTGCGGCTTCTTCTCTAAAGCCTTTTCACCTTCTGAACGAAATTACACAATTGGTGATCGTGAACTGCTGGCCATCAAATTGGCTCTAGAGGAGTGGAGATACCTTCTGGAGGGTTCGGTGCACCCGTTTGTAATCTTCTCTGATCACAAAAACCTTACTTACTTGCAGACTGCGCAAAGATTGAATCCACGACAAGCGAGGTGGTCCTTGTTCTTTGCCCGCTTTGAGTTCGAGCTTCGTTTTCGGCCCGGCGACAAAAACATAAGGGCTGACGCTCTGTCCAGGTCCTTCCAATCTTCCGATGTCTTGGAGGAGCCTGCTTACATCATCGACCCTACTAAAATGGTCACCGTAGCTCCTTTACAGATGCTTCAGCCTCCACCGGGTAAGACTCTGGTCTTGGATGTTGACACTAAGAAAGTCTTATCTTGGGGACATTCTTCCAAATTGGCTGGTCATGCCGGTGTTAGAAAGACTATCCTTCTCATTTCACGTTATTATTGGTGGCCTACCTTACGTCAAGACGTAGAAGACTTTGTGGCCTCCTGTCCTTCTTGTGCCAGAAACAAGGTACCCAGACGACTGCCACATGGAGCTCTCCTTCCTCTTCCGGTTCCGTCCGCACCCTGGCAACACATCGCAATGGATTTCGTCACCGATCTACCTTGCTCTTCGGCCTGCACGGTCATCCTCGTTGTTGTGGACAGATTCTCTAAAATGGCTCACTTCATTCCTTTAACCGGTTTACCCTCAGCTCCTGAATTGGCTAACATTTTTATTCTGAATATCTTCAAATTCCATGGTCTCCCTCAGCACATCGTCTCAGACAGAGGGGTTCAATTCACTTCTCGCTTTTGGAGAGCCTTGTGTAAGCTTTTAAAGGTAAATCTGGACTTCTCTTCCTCTTATCATCCTCAAACCAACGGTCAGGCAGAACGTACCAACCAAACTCTGGCTGTTTATCTTCGACATTTTTCTAATGCTCACCATAACGACTGGGTCGAACTACTTCCTTGGGCGGAGTTTGCCTACAACAACCATTCCAGCGAGTCCTCTTCTAAGTCTCCATTTTTTGTTGTTTTCGGACGGCATCCTAGTGTTCCCTTACCAGTCTTTCCTGCCTCTGGTGTTCCAGCTGCTGATTCGATGGCTCTCGACTTCTCCTCCATCTGGGGCGAGGTCAAAGAGACGTTAAAACTAGCTTCTTCTAGAATGAAGAGACAAGCTGACAAGAGACGTCTAGATTCTCCTCCTTACTCTCCTGGTGACAAAGTATGGCTTTCTTCAAGATTCATCAGACTCAAGATTCCTTCCTACAAGCTTGGTCCACGATTCATCGGTCCTTTTGAGATTTTACGTTGAGTCAACGAAGTCGCTTACAAGCTGAAATTGCCTGCATCGCTCCGAATACCCAATACGTTTCATGTCTCTCTTCTCAAACCAGCCGTCTTTAACCGTTTTCATTCTCCCTCTTGTACTTCTTCTCAACTAGCCAGCACAGATAACGTCTTTGAGGTTAAGGACATTTTGGCTGTTAAAACAATTCGGGGAAAGCAGTTTTTTCTGGTGGACTGGAAGGGTTTTGGTCCGGAAGAGAGGTCCTGGGAACCCTTGGAGAACATTGATGCCCCTCGTATTTTAAATAAATTTTTTGCTACTCTTCGTAAAGGGGGGCATAAGAAGGGGGGTACTGTTACGAACTCCACCGCTGCGCTCCAGCGTCCCCGTTCTCACCGCTCCAGCGCTGCGCTCCAGTGTCCCCGTTCTCACCGCTCCAGCGCTGCGCTCCTGCGTTCTCAAGCTACCGCTGCAACGTCCAGTACTGCACGCTCCTCTGCTTCCCTGGCACTTCCGGTGGCCAGGTCCTCGGCTGGTGTTCTTTCCCTGCGCAGGCGCTCCAGCTTTCCTATAGGAAGCAGGCTCTGCATCCCTGCCTCCTCCTCCTGAGGTCATGTGTTCCTTTCTGTCCAATTCCGTTCCTGCTCCTCCTATAAAAGCTAGTTCCTCCTGCTTCCTGGTGCCTGATTGTTTTAGCATTTTGCTATTGCGTTTGTCCCTTCGTATTGCTCAATACTCTGTGCTTGTACCTCGTGCTAACCCGTGCTACCCTCCGGTTCCCTTCCTTCCCTGGCTAGTTGCCCTTCAGGTCCTGCTCTATTACTCCTGTTGTATACCTCTGATCTTTGGTTGTTTTCCTTTCCTCAGGTTCCCTCCGTTCCCGTCTCCTCGTCCTCTAGGATCTTCGTCTGCTTCCCGGATTTCATTTCGTTACCCTGCCTTCTTTTGTCTCTCTTCCTGGAGCCGTCCCTGTTGGTATCTCACCGTGGGTAAGTGACCTCTGGGCTTGCTCCTTGCGGTCCCTGTATAGGGGTCATTTTCTCCTAGGTCGCTCGCCCAGGGGTAGGGCTCCCCACGGTCCAGAGGGTCCACTCCTGTTTTCCGCTAGATCGCTATAGACGTACCCCAAATTTTGAGGAGAAAAATAGGAAAAAAAACTTTTTTTAATAAAATGGTGGTGCTTCTTATAATCCATGCGTCTTATTGCTAACCGGGGGTGGTGGCTGTGGTGGAGCAGGGTCCCAGGGTCGCTGCTGGTGGAGGCAGGAGTGGGGCGATGCTGCGGACACCAGACTGGGAGAAAGGGGTGTTCGGATGTGCAACGCTGTGGGTGTTCAATGGTGCAGGAGCTCCACCAACATTTTGTGAAAGCCCGGAGTCCCTGCACTTCCATGGTTTACTTTGTGGTGAACTCCAGGAAAATGGCTGTCGGGGGGCGACGCATGCGCAGATGGAGATCTTGGCGCTGAGATCTCATCTCCCGAGATCTTAGTGCCGAGATCTCCATCTGCGCATGTGCTGACCCTGGCAGCCATTTTTCCGGAGTCCACCGCAATGTAAACCATGAAAGTGCCGGGGATCTGGGCCTTCACAAAATGTAGGCGGAGCCCCCACACCACCAGACACCCGCAGCGTCGCACATCTGCACACCCCCTCATCCCAGCCTGTGGCCTGCAGCAACGCGCCACTCTTGCCTCCTCCTGCAGCGACCCTTTGACCCTGCTCCACCATGGACGGCAATGTTTATTCGAATTATAAGATGCACAGCCATTTTCCCCCAAAATTTTTTGGGAAAAAAAGTGCTTCTTATAATCCGAAAAATACTGTATATGAGGGTGTGTTTTTGGCAGGACAAGTTGTATTTTTGAATGACACCATCCATTTTATGATGTGATGTACAGAGAGAACAAAATTCCAAGAGTGGTGAAATAACAAAAAGTGCAATTTTTAAGTTGTTTTTTTTTCAGATTTTTATTTACAGCATTCACCTTATATTAAAAATAACCTGGCAATATGATTCTCCAAGTCAGAATGATTACACAGATACGAAACATGCATAGTTTTTGTTTTACTTAAAGGGGCTTTCCCACGGACAAAGTACTCTTTATTCAATACATCTTGGAATATTAATAAGTTCCATAATTGGATGTGTTTAAAAAAATGTCCCTGGGCTGAGCTAATCTTATAAATGTGCCCCTGCTGTGTACTGTGTAATGTCTGTGTCTGACTGTACAGGAACATGGTCTGATCATACCACATCTCCTTTGATTGTGGGAAAACCCCGTATAACCCCTTCACATGTACAGCGCACGTTGGGTCTCCCTCTTTTTATTGAAAGATTATATTATTTTCAATTACAAAAATACAAAAAATGAAGAAGAATCAGGACAATATTAGTATCAATATATCATAGAATATGAGTTTAACGTCAAATAAAATGTCAGGTTAACTGCTGCGGCTGGATCGCGATTCCAGCTGCGGCTATTAGAGGCACATGTCAGCTGTTGAAATCAGTTGACATGTGCCGGAAAAGATGTGGTCTCAGCACCGGAGCCCACATCTTTTCTGGCACATGTCAGCTGATTTCAACAGCCGACATGTGTCTCTAAAGGCCACATCTTTTCCAGCATGTCAGCTAATTTCAACAGCTGACATGTGCCTCAAATAGCCGCGGGTGGAATTGTGATCCACCCGAGGCTGTTAACCTGATGTTTTATTTGACATTATACTCGTATAATATGACATGCTGATACTAATATTGTCCTGATTCTTCTTCTTTTTTGCATTTTTGCAATTGAAAATGATATAATCTTTCAATAAAAATTGAATGTTGGAAAGTATTGTCTGTCCATTAATTTTTTGTAAGCTTTTCAGAAAAAAAAGTGAAGTTCTCAGTCCTGCTTAACCTTTGCCTGGCCTCTGGAGTTTGTGCAGTTTTGCTTCATCTGATTTGCTGCCTATTATTTGTTGTTGCACTTGTCCTGGTTTTGACTCAGACTTATTCTTTGAGTTACATCTTTGGTTATAAGATCTATTTCACTTATTTGATGATAATCCTGGCAATTGCTACGGTTATGGTCATTGTCACGCTCACGCCCTGACTGGTAGGTGTGAGCTCGGGGGGGTTGTGGCCCCACTGTGCCACAAACCAGACTACCCTGGAAGGGGCGTGACTATGACAGCTGCCTGGGTTTTCACTGGAGCCCCTGATGGTGAGGTCAGGCTTGTGCAGCAGGCAGCTGCCAGGTGCTACTCCAGGGCGGTGTCTGGCTGTGGCTGCTGATCCCACTTGGGAGACAGGAATACCAGGATTGGTGCGGGCATCAGGCAGGACTGGCAGAAGAGCATGGCTGAAACTCACGAGTAGGCTGGCACGGCTGAGACAGGGCTGGCAGAGACACAGCAGAGATCACAGGGCTGGCAGAGACACGGCAGAGAACACAGGGCTGGCAGAGACACAGGACTGGCAGGGACGGCAGGAAACACAGGACTGGAAGGCACGGCAGGAACGGTAGGACTGGCAGGAACACGGGATTGGCAGGAACACTGGATTGGCAGGAACGGCAGAGAACACAGGACTGGTTGATGTGGTGTAAGAAGGAACAGGTAGGGACCTGTTCACACTAGAGGTGCAGGTACGGATATGTAGTTAGGAGGAACAGGTAGGGACCTGTTCACACAGGTGGTGCGGGAACGGATATGAAATATGAAGGAACAGGTAGGACCTGTTCACACAGGAGATGTAGATATGGAAATAAACCAGAAGGAAGGGAGAATGAAGGAACAGGTTGAGACCTGTTCACACAGGAAGAGAACCGCAAGGCTGCGGATAGGAAAGGTAGAGCAGCAAGAGATAGTGCAGCAATAAAAGCAAAGCAGAGCAGAACCACAAGGAATGTGGAGAAGAGCTGCAGCAAGAGATTCTTACAGCAACGGGAGCAGAGCAGAGATGAACGGAGCAGAACCGCAAGGAATGCGGAGAGGAGCTGCAGAAAGAGATTCTTACAGCAACGGGAGCGGAGCAGAGATGAATGGAGCAGAACCGCAAGGAATGCGGAGGGGAGCTGCAGAAAGAGATTCTAACAGCAACGGGAGCGGAGCAGAGAAGAACGGAGCAGAACCGCAGGAGTGCGGATCAGAGGTAAAAGCCACAAAGGTACAGAGCAGGCAGAGCTGCAAGAATGCAGAGTGTAAGCAGACTGAGAACACAAGGAAAGACACAGCAGGGAAGGAAGCCACAGACAAGGAGACAGAGATAAGACTAAGTACAGACAAGGCAATGGAACAAGACACAAGGACAAAGACACAGGGACCAGGATATTCTGCCTCCTGGAGGGCGGACAACAAGACCAAGGCAAAAATACAGAGAAAAGCCTCAAGCGAGGGAGTAACATAGAGCAAGGCCTAGCAAACTCAGCAGCAAGACACTAACTGAGCAAACACATTGCACAGGCCCAGACCACTGGGTGGAGCTGAACTATATACTGGAGGCCTCTTGGTAATTGGTCAGGAACAGATTAGACAGATGCACCTGATTGCTATAAGAACCAGAGAGTTCAGGCGCCGCCCCCCTATACACAAAGCCATGAAGCATGCAGAGAGCAGAGACACAGAACATGGAGCTGGCATAAAACAGAAACCACATCATGGCCTGGAGCAGTGGGTAAGATAGTGTGAGAGATGTGAAGCCATGCCGTGATGCCAGCAGAGTTGTTACAGTCATTCTGTTAACGTTTTGGTAATTTTGGTAGCGATATGATTTCTAGAAGATGTTGGAGCATCGTTACATCTGTTAAAGTCTCGGTTTGAAAAGGTACTTTTAATAACTTGAGAGAGAGATTGTTTTGTTACATGAAGCCAAATAATCCTTCTTGCCCTGTACATAATGTTCTAACTCAATCCCGTAAACGAGATTTCAAAATATGCCAACACAATCCTCTATCAGTAAGTGTTAGGGAGGTCTAGGACGAAAAGAAAACATTCCCTCTCAATTTCTTGTCTGTGGAGCAGCCTTCAGTCATTGTTCTGTGTTTCTACATAGATATTTTACATATTGTTCATGATTTCAACAACAAAAACTGCAAAGGCCAAGGATTTCACCGCTATTCCACCACCGCCTGATGAATAGTCATGGCGACAATTAGGACAAGGACCCAAATGCAATACAACAGTCTTTATTATCATCCCCGGCACAAAGACTGCATGGATTTGCGCAAGTTAGCTTGAACTTTGCAAAGATCAGCAAAACTTTTTTCTTTTCATTGCATGAATTTTATAAGGTCGTTATCTGAGAAGCACTACTCCCAACATATTTTGATACAATGGAAACCAGAACAATTTGTAAGAATCTGTGAAATGGTGACTTTCATAGGAATGCAGCAAAAAAGGTGGGTATCATCTCCATCCTTCTATTTACTGTCCTAAACTCCAAACATTTCTGTTAATTTATATAATGGAGAAAGAATAAGCTACAAGACCGCCTAAAACTACCCAAAATGTTCTAGAAGATCTACGTTGTAGCCTAATTCAGTAACCTGGAATTCTACAACATGAGACATTATATTAAAAGGAGGAACAGGAGCCTAGAGTACAAAATATAGCAAAAACTTTATTAATCCAATGGTTAAAATGTAAGACAAGGACTAATGAAACATGAGCGTACCACAACAATACATGAGGGGGAACAAAAGAAAGGGCACCCCTACCAATACATCTCCCAGCACTGGATGAAGTGAACATTAATTAGCACCAATGCAGGATGGATACTAATTGGTATAGATATAATGCACAATGCAAGAAAGGTGGGAAGCATAAAAATCAACGTAATGAAAGAAATCCCGCATAGCTATGCAGCACATGGTCTCAGGGCAAGTGCCCTGTATAGTTATGTGCACGGACCTGACGCATAGTGGTAGTAGACAAATATGATATGCTTACCCAAATAAGGGGAGATGGAAAGGAGAGGGTCCCGCCGGTAGACTTTAAAAATAGTGCAAATTATAGGACTTTAATGGCCCATGTAGCGATGTATCGGTTCATTGTGTGAACCTTTCTCAAGAATTGAAATTGAGCTTGAGAAAAGTTCACACTATGAATCAAAACTATTTTTGGAGTGCTGATTTTCATTTTTCATTCTAGTAGTCAGGTCAAGCTTATGCCTGGAAAGCTGTGCACCCTATTTGCTTTTTTTGATAGATACACTGAGGAAAAAAAGTATTTAGTCAGCCACTAATTGTGCATGATAATGATCCCAATTACACTGCCAGGGCAACGAAGCAGTCTCCAGACCTGAAGCATATAGAAAACCTTTGGAGGGAGTTGAAAGCGATAGGCCAAAACATCTGGACAGGAGATCTGCATGGAGAAATGGCCCAACATACCACCAACAGTGTGTGCCAACCTCGTGAAGACTTACAGTAAACGTTTGACCTCTGTCATTGCCACCAAAGGATATATAACAAAATATTGAGAAGAACTTTTGTTAATGACCAAATACTTATTTTCCACCATAATTTGCAAAATAAATCTTGCCAAAGCAGACAAGGTGATTTTCTGGATTTGATTTCTCATTTTCATGGCCACACAGGGCCCATTCATTCAAATAAATAAATACTCAGACAACGTTTGGAAAGAAATGGCCGTGTCATTTATTTTTGAGTTACTTGAAATCCAATCGTTTAACCTTAAAATTAACTCTTTAAGTTAACCACCAGAATTTTTTAACCACCGTAAAATGACCAATCCACCCAGAAAGGGCGATTTCCCCACAAAATAAATGAACACGACGGGAAAAGTACATAAATTAAGGGAGGGAGGGCGGGATCTTCGGTTTCTTCAGGTTACCTCAGAATGAGGTAAAACCGTACATACAGGGCTATTTATAGCCCATAAATCATCTGCCACACAGCAGCCCACCAATCAGAAAACGATATTCTGGGCGCAAAACAGCCAGAAAAAAAACAGTTATAACTGCTCTTGGTCAAGAAACCAAAGCTAACATTAGTTAATCAAATTACCTCACAACCTTTATCATGAGGTAAATCAAATTCATAAATTCAGGGCCTATGTGTCCATGAGACCCCCCTATAATTCTTTATTATGGACGGGGGGGGGGCTAACATTATCATAGTTGTGGTCTACCTATGATGTCAATCACAGACCTCTCTCATCTTTTTAAGTGGGAGAACTTGCACAATTAGTGGCTGACTAAATACTTTTTTCCCCACTGTAGCTGATGCTGCTTTTTATCCTTTTTATCCATACTTTGGTTGCATTTTTGTCTTCTTCTCTGGTGTGTCACATCTTAACAACTCTTCTGTTTTCAATCCCTAGCTTCAGTTCACATCTGATTCTAAATGTGATTCTATATAGCTACAGAGGGCCGTATTTATATGGCACACCTCCTGCAAACTGGTGAATACTCTGAGCTCTGTGACCTTATAGCTGACCATTAAAGATCATACCATCTCAGGGAATGAGGTTTTAGAGTGACCCCAACCTGAGAGCCAAACACCAGCTTAGCCAGTGTAAAGAATCTGCTTATTTGATTTTTTTTTTTTTTTTTTTTTTTAATCTACCACCTGTTAACAGTCATATGGGAGAAGATAAGCAACAGCCATCATAGACTTAATTTTCATCTTGGAAAGCTAGTTGTCCCTTTCTTTTTAGATCCCAGGATATAATCGAGGTAGAACCCTCACTTCAATTTCACACTTTGGAGAACTTTGGATTCAGGTTAAATTCTTTTAATTTGATCAAAAGTTATCCTAACTTATACTAAAATTATTAGTCTACTATATGGTGCCAATCGGACATGAAACTGTTACAACCAGATGGAAACTTATGCCCAGTTCTGGTTCCTGAATGTTCTCAGCACAGGCAGGAGTTCAGCCCTTGTTAACTTGCATAAGCTTGTCATAAAACAACTTTCAATAAATCGTACAACTTTTGGCCAACAAAACTTTTCCAGATGAGGTGACAGAGGAGAAATCCAGATATTACATAAGGGAAACTGGAGAGTATTCATTCAAAAGACTGGTCTTTGCCAAAATATTTTTCTTTAGCACATTCTCCATGTCCCCCTCCTGTAATCTCTTTCACATCTGCTTTCCCTATATCCTTTGTGCATCTTTTGGGTCATTTTAGGTGGAACATCTCAAAAGTTACCAAAAATTCTTCGGACATGTCCTGAAAATTTTTGGCTTGAGGATATTTAGATGTTAATGTAAATGAAGGCCACACTAGCCATAGTCACTGTGAGATTTCGACTGCTTTGCCCTGATTTATTCAAACGTCATAGATGGAAATCTGGTAAAACTATTTACAGCATTTCTGGACTTTTTATTTTTAAGAGTATTTTAGAATGGAATTACCTCAGTTTCCTACTGATGGAAAATACATCCTCTCATTTAATCCCAGACTGTGAGCGGATTCACAAAATCTGTAGGATTCATTAACAAATCTCCAAAGTATAGGACTGGCCTTACTCTGAAGAGGAGCTCCACCTGCCCGGCAGACGGTTACACCAAGACATATTTTGATACACCTCTTAATTGAATTGATTTTTGCTCCTGTATGTATATGGGCATTTATTAAGGTCTAGATTAAAGGGAATTTAAGGCTTCAGCAGTCAAGATTGTATTGACACATTTGTGGCTGATCTGACAAAGGACCTAAGTGGGCAAAAACTCAGTTTTTGGTGGCAAATTTATTTTTTTGTCATGTAAAATAAAAAATCATAGCCACAAGAATCATTTCCGAACATTTTTCCATCCTTAACATCACCTATAATCTGTACAAATCCATTGAGAAACAAGCTGAAATCTTTTCGGGTGGAAAAAGAAAAATAAAGAACTAAACTAATGTGGTTGCATAAATATTTACACCCTTAAACTAATACTTTGTTCAGTCTTTTTAGGTAAGAGTCTATCAGCAGGGTATATCTAGAAGTTGCAATCTTTGCCGCCTCTTTCTTGCAGTAGCTCCAAATCTGTCAGATTGTAAGGGCATCTCCTTGTGTACAGCGTCCTCTTACATCACGCACAGATTTTTAATTGGATACAGGTCTGGGCTCTGGTAGGCCATTCTAAAACCTTGATCTTCTTCTGGTGAAGCCATTCATTTGTTGATTTGGAGATATGCTTACGGTCGTTGATGAAAGGTGAAATTCATCATCAGCTTTTTAGCAGGGACGTGAAAGTTGTGATACAAAATTGACTGATATTTGCAACTGTTCATAATTCCCTCCACCTTGTCTAAATCCCCAATTCCAGGAGCCAAAAAACAGCTCCAAAGCATAATGCTGTTTCCACCATGCTTCCCTGTGGATATGGTGTAATTTTGAAGATGCATAGTGTTGCCTTTTCGCCAAACATACCTTTTGGAATTATGAAAAAGTTCGATGTTGGTCTCATCACACAGTAACACATTTTCCCACATGACATCTGAGTGCAATCTGATGTTTCACATGCATCCATAGACTTATCTTGGAGCATGTCATCTGAATATTGGAACCACCAGCTTGAGAAAATAAATGCAGATCTACACTGCTCCATAGTAAAACATTGGGCTGTCCGACTGCCATCCGATAAAATATTGGAGAGCTCTTCAACGTGTTATATGCTACTGTGTGCGAGCCCTAAATGTGAATGAATAATTTTCAGGTGGCAATTATTTTTCTTGAAAGCAAAAATATTTTCTGTTTAACCTATCAGAGTTTCATCAGAGTTGGATTACGTTCAGATTTTACCATCAGTTTGGTCAGACTTTCATCAGTTTTTCTTGGATGAAAAAAAAATAATAATGAAGGTTTATCAACGTTTTCATATCAAACAGTCCATGAAAAATGGGGAGCGACCAGTTGGCATTTTAGTCCTGTTTGATTTTTTTTTTTTTTGGTGGACCTATAGACTTGCATTGGTAATTTTGATAATTGGCTCAAGATCGAGCATATTTCCATGATTTTATGTAAACCACTCGGTCCATAAGAATACACGAACAGCCCCATAGACTATAATAGGTATGATTGCTATTCATGGAAACCACAGATAGAACGCATATCAGAAAAACTGAGGTCTGGGTAAGCACTAAGGGGCAAGGTTTACATAATCCCTGCCCTAAAGTGGTCATTTTCATAAGATTTTTCACAATTCTGTGGAGGTTCTGGGGTGGGACATAAGCATACACATTTACCATCCCACATGTTGATAAGTGTGCTTTTCCCTCTTTTTCCTCTCTTTTTCTTTATTTTCCTCCTCTTGGGGTTTGTACACATGACCTTTTCAAGACACTGGTGAACCCACCGAGGTTTACGTAGGCAAAGCCACTTTAGGAGAAAGCTGGTAGTATTTTTCCTAATGCGGCTTGTATGGCGGTTTTCTTTTGCTGTTGTTTTTGCAGCCGCTCCTCCGTTGGTGTCTTATTTCTGTAGTTGAAACTATAAGGGTATGTTTCCACTGTCTGGATTCCTTCAGTATTTGCTGCGGATTGGATGCTGCGTCCAATCCGCAGCGTCCAGATGTTACAGCATAGTGGAGGGGATTTTATGAAATCCCGTCTCCACTATGTGTGCAGGGTCGCATCCGGCGGCCCTGCGTTTCCGGACATGCGGCGTGTCTTTCCAGACCGCAGCATGTCTATTTATCTTGCTGAGATGCCCCATCTCCACAAGATCAATAACAGTCTATGAATATGATGCGGTGATTCCAGATGTGTTCAATGAACCCATCCGGAATCACCGTACGTACAACAGGCGGCGGTGCTTTGGGCGGAGCGGGGTATCCGCTAAGTCCAAAGCACAGGAATTCCTGAAGGTAACCGAAAAAAACTGAGCATGCTACTTCTTTTAAATGCTTCATGGTTCTCGAACCCTGAAGAGGTTAAAATAAGAAACAAGAGACTGAACATATCTATTTATTGCGGCGGTTTTGTACCACTGTACGCAATGACCTTACACATTATTTGATTGTCTGTCATTGCAGTGGAAGATGTTATGAGACGAGGGAAAGACAGCAGCAGGCCAGGATTGGTGCTTCCGCACCTAAAAAAAGGGAAATACATATATTATGACCGCCTGTCATTGCTTTATCCCAGTATGGATCTCAGACCGTAAGTTCATACATCACATCACACCACATTACACATATGTATTTTATGCTCATATATATATATATATTTATCACTTTCACACTTTCATAACAGAACTCAGTCCAACCTCACTGAGAGGGAGACAGAGTTAGACTCAGAGGCCATAATTGATCCGGTCGGGGAAGGTGAAGAGGTGGCTGGTCCATCTTCTGAGCCCTCCAGCTGCATCCCTCCAGGTCCTTCTGCAACAGCACCAGAAGCTCCACCAACAACAGGCCCAGATGCTGCACCAGCACCCAATGCTGCACCAGCACCCGTCAGCCAGGAAGATCCTGGAAACAGCAGCAGCTCTACTGTACCGTCGAAGGCCTCCCCACAGCCTGCTGTGATATCTCGTCATGGGTGAAGAAGAAGAGAGCTACTGGAAACAAGGAGGCATGTGGATACAGGGGTTCTGAATTATCTGTCCATGGCTGCCCAGGATGAGGGTGAGGAGGCATATTCCCGCAGCCTGGCCCAGTACCTCCGACACCTACCATGTGAGGTGATGCTACGTGTGAGAGGGTGCATTCAGATCCTTATTGATGCATGCACCCCCCCCCCAATACCCCATAAGAGGTGTTTGAATTCTTGGAGAGGTGGCAGTTGTCACCCCGTAACCTCATGAGGGTTCAAACAACCCCACAAGTGCATGCTCAAGAGGGATCTGATGCACCTCCTCCATGTGTGGTGACACCTCAACCCATTCCCCCAAAACCAACCATTGCCACAAATGCCATCCTACCACCAACCTTCCCAATATGGCCACTTGTACAGACCCAGTGTTGGACACTGGTCCCAACCTGGGTTTGGATGACATGGCCATATTGGGGGGTATGAGTCACGTGGCTTCTATAATCCCCAGGAGACATATGCACAATATCCGTATGGTCACTTGGCAAGCGTACAATCAGACCATGGGCAACATCTTCTGCATGGGCAAGAGAATGTCCCCACACAGGGTGAAGGACAATTTGCCCAACAAAGGCAGCAAGATCCGGAATCTGGACTGCCGCCATCACCTCCACCAACGTTTCAAAATCTTTAATTTTGTTTTGCTTATGTTTTTTTGCTGATGCAAAAATATTTTGTTTAATGCTTTCATATGTTACAAATATGTGTGGTCAAATTTCTATGGCCACAAAAAAGCCATATGAGTTGAATATGGTTTTGGTTAATACCAAATTTTTTGGGGGGCGTTATAAAAAAGTTTTAAAAGCCAATTTATGTTTGTTCAAACAATCGTTAATACACCATACCTAATTAGATTAAAAAGAATCTCTTAAATAAGTTAAATCAACACACACAGTAAATTAACAGAAAAAATTATATATATATATATATATATATATATATATATATATATATATATATAGACAAAAAAACACAGCAGCACATGTACATGAATCTAGGCCATGTGAAAACACAGACAAATATTCAATATGAATTATACTTCAAAAAATTTTTTTTACAAATTTTTTTCAAAAACATTTTTTTTTCATAAAACTTACAGTAATGAAGATTCTTAGCGCATAAATTGGCCAATTCATGTGTGCCCATCAACCACGGCAAGGTGATCTCCCTCTGATGGGTCCTACTCTACCGTACATGCCACTCTTGGGCCACCAGCCTACAACTATGGACAAAACATGTCACTCTGGGCTAAATCTACAATTTATGGGCAGGTAGAGCTGATTACCGCCACCTGCAAGGTCAATGGGAGGAGTGCAAGATCAGTATGGATGCAGCCACATCCAATAACTAAATAGAGAAAAAAAAAACCAACCAGCACCCCTAATGTGAACATGTGCAAAGCTGCAAGCTGCATCATATAGACAATTTTTTTTTTTTTTCTCTATTTAGTTATTGGATGTGGCATAGGTGTAGGCCTACCCACATTGGGCAACACACCTTCAGCATCATCAGCTGAGGAGCATTCATGTAGTCTGGGGAAATTATGTAGTACTACACAAGCTTTGATAACTTAGTTGATGTTGGCTTCACTCAGCTGAATGGCTGACTGGAGGACCCACCATTTGGCATAAAGAATGCTAAAGGCGCACTCCACCAGTCGCCGTGCCCGTGATAAAAGTAAGTTAAATATCCGCTGCTGGTGGTCCAGGTTTCGACGGGGATATGACCTCATGACATGTGTTGTTAACTGGAAGGCCTCATCTGCCACAAGGATATACGGCACAGCTTCTACATTGGAGCCTGGAAGTTGACGTGCTGGTGGTAGGTCCAACTGGTTATCGCGAAGCCGCCGACCCATAATGGCAGAATTGAAGACTCTAGAGTCTCCAGTTCTCCAATAGGCCCCAATATCTACAATTATAAACCTGTAGTGTCTGTCACCACAGCTAACAACACTACTGAAAAATACTGTTTATAATTATAGACCCTGAGTTCGGCGGCTTACGCACACAGATGTGTTTCCCATCAAGGGCTCTAATGCAATTTGGGAATTGACAATGCTCCTGAAAGCCACACGCAATCCGCATCCAGTCTTCCATCTTGGGCACAGGCATGACGAGTTCATGTAGTCTGGACCAGATTTCCACACAGGTAGCCCGGACTATGCCGGAGATAGTTGACCTCTCAATTAAAAATTCAATATGTAGGGCAGCATAAAAAAGGCCAGTTGTCAGGAAGCTGAAAGCAGAGAAAAAACAAAATTAACAAGATTTTAATGAATTTGAAAATTCCTATACAACACAAGTACTGTGTGGAACTAACAAGCCAGGTTAGCAGAACCTTCAAAAATTAACACTGGCTATGTGAATTTAACATTAACTACATATTCTAACTAATATTTTAGTAGAGTTTTTACATATAGTAATACAAAATTTGCATCAGCTGCTAAGCAAAAATAAATAACACATTTATTAGAAAAACATCATCAACATAGAGTATGTGAGGATGAGGAATACATATCATAAAGTAAGGAGAAGACGCTCCTCTGCAGATATACATTTCCGCATCCTGGTGTCCTGAAAGGTTATTCCAGGTTGCACTGTCTCCAACAAAATATCAAAGGTCGCAATACTGGAAAAATTTGTCGGGATATGTCCGCAGAGATGCATATAGCCGGTGGAAATGGCCTTTAGTGAGGCGTTGCCTCAAAAGCGGATGCACCCACATTCGTCTCCTCCTGAGATCCACTATCACTGGGTATGGCTGGCCATAGCGGCGTGACAAAACCCAGTTATATAAGACACGCTCAGTTGGGGTGAAATGAAGCAGCTCTGACATTTTGGCAACAAACACACCAACAGAAGCATAACAGCAAAATGGCCAGATTGGAGGCTGCCACCTGTTGTATAGGCAATAAATAGGGTTGCTGATGATGATTTAAATTAATTTCAGACCGTTAAATGTCCATTTTGGAAGGTTGCGAGAAAAAAACGCAGTACGGTTGCCATACGGATTATATACGGAGGATGACATGCACAAAATACGCTGCCACACCTTGCCAACGGATTACATACGGATCACTGTTCAGGGAACATTTCTGTGTATCTCGGCAGTAAAAAACGGACCGTATTTTGATACGTTAGGTCTGACCCCGGCTTTACTAAGAACTCTGTGTTATTTAAATTCACTTTTGCTTTTTACTTTTTTAGTCACAGCAGGGTTTTTGCTCATTTTGTCTCTTTTAGGTTTTGTATGTTTTATGGCCAATGTGAACATGCGTTTATGTTTTGCATGTATACCAACTGAAACCAAGCGCAATTTTTGTGTTTTTTATTTGTATTTTTGCATTCTGTGCAAGCCGGGGTGTGGCCTCCCTCTCCAGAGCAGGAAATTACATTTAAAGGCTTCCCCAGACTGGTGTCCACTGGTTGGGCCCTGGTCCGTTTGTCCGCCCTTATTCACACACTGAGGTCAACTCTGACTCATGGTAAGGTTTTTAAGATTAGACAGTGTAGGACTGTTCCAATCAGAGTCACCTTGTCGTGGTGGGATGGCTTTATGCTATCTTTGATCAAAAACAGTGTTACTAAAGGTACCGTTACACTAAACGACTTACCAACGATCACGACCAGTGATACGACCTGGCCGTGATCGTTGGTAAGTCTTTGTGTGGTCGCTGGGGAGCTGTCACACAGACAGCTCTCTCCAGCGACCAACGATCAGGGGAACGACTTCAGCATCGTTGAAACTGTCTTCAACGATGCCGAAGTCCCCCTGCAGCACCCGAGTAACCAGGGTAAACATCGGGTTACTAAGTGCAGGGCCGCGCTTAGTAACCCGATATTTACCCTGGTTACCATTGTAAAAGTAAAAAAAAACCCACTACATACTCACATTCTGATGTCTGTCACGTCCCCCAGCGTCCACAGGGTTACGCGCTGCTGCTCAGAGCTTCCTGCACTGAGTGTGTCAGCGCCGGCAGTAAAGCAGAGCCGCCGCGATCTTCATCTGCGCACGCGCGGAATCCCGCGGCCATTTTCCTGAAGTCCCGGGCAGCAGAGCGCTCCATCTGCGCAGGCGCGGCCACAGGAAAGATGGCCGCGCCCACCGGTAAATGGCTGAATAGCGAAGACCGCGCCGTTATTCATCTCCTGGGCAGTGGATCTTCTTTGGACATGCGCACACCACTACGCCACCAACGTAATGATGAGCAGGATCCTGGGGGACAAACAGCGCTGTGACCACGCCCATCCGACCTGACCCACTTGAGTGACAGCAGAAAACGGCCACTTCACAAAGGTATTTGGGCAGCCTAACGGGGGTGTAAAGGCACCGAAAAGGCCCTAATGTAAAGCCCAGCTCTGCCCCTATTTCACACTATTTTTATCTAATTTTTAAAAAACGGGGTGATAGGTTCCCTTTAAGAACCTTGAGTTATTTAAATCCACTTTTGCTTTTTACTTATTTAGTTACAGAAGGTTTTTTTTTTTCATTTTGTCTATTGTAGGTTTTGTGGGTTAAAAAATAATAGTTAAAAAAGCACAAATTATATTTATATTTTTTCTTTTGCCTCCTTATATTTTAACCCCTTGGCGTCACAGTCAGTTTTGGTCTTTATGGCAAGCCATTTTTTTTTTTTTTTTTTTTTTTTTTTTTATTATGGTGCTTTGAGAGCCATAACTTCTATATTTGTGTGTGTGTTTTAACATTTGTCTTTCTGCACAAAGGGCTAACTATATTCTGTAACTCGATATAATTATAGCAATGCCAAATTTTTATAGTTTTATTTTTTTATATATATAATTAAAGGTAATCTTTCACTATGTTTTTGCTATGTGATCTGAGAGCAGCAAACCGTACCCTGATTCCGATGACGTGTCACTTGCTGTCATTTTGATACAAAATGGTGGGGATGGTGTTATATAAAGCAGTTGATCGGGAGTCACAAGACATCTAGACCTGTAGCGATAATCTCCTGCTGATAAAACACCAATTTTATTGAATCAGAAAAACAGAGCCCAGTAAGTGAAACATCGCTGGAAACTGGGTCTCAGTCTCTACATCAAGTTGATCTCAGATTATATCAAAATTATATCAAAAACCTGCTGACAGATGCCCTATACTGCACTGAAAAAAAATTGGTTTTGGATTTCCATAATTTTTCCAATTTTCCATTAGCAGAGCTGTATCAAGGGTTGTTTTTTACAGGACAAACTATGCTTTGTACTTGTACAATTTTCTTAGGAAAATAAAACTTTGTCATCACTTAATTTATTTGGTGTTTTTGTGGGTAGTAGGCATGAACAAAAAACATTCAATCTGGATTTTTTTTATTTAATTTTATTTTACAGAATTCCTCAGCCAGTATAATTCACATGTTAACTTTGATATATATTTTTGGTGATACCAGATGTATACTTTTTTTCTACTACGTTTTACAAGAAGAATCAGTAAAAAAAATAGCTTTTTTTTTTTTTACAATTCCACAACTGTTTTTTGGATGTTTTTTTTACCATGTTCACCAAATGCTAAAACTGACCCGCCATTATGATTCTCCAGGTCATTACAAGTCTGTGGAAACCAAACATATCCAGTTTGTTTTTTATTTAGATGGTGAAAAAAAATTTTCTGAGACCCGTAGCATTTCCATTTTTTGTGATGTGGGGCTAGGTGACAGCGATTTTTTCATCACCCGTTATTGCATTTTAATGCAATGTTGTGGAGACCAAAAAAACATACAGTACAGACCAAAAGTTTGGACACACCTTCTCATTTAAAGACTTTTCTGTATTTTCATGACTATGAAAATTGTAAATTCACACTGAAGGCATCAAAACTATGAATTAACACATGTGGATTTATATGCTTAACAAAAAAGTGTGAAAAAACTGAAAATATGTCTTAGGCCAGTCTCACACGTCCAGATAATTCCGGTACCGGAAAAATCGGTACCGGAGTTATCCGTGTCCGTGTGTCCGTGTGCTCACGTGGCACATCAGTGTGGCACACGTGCGGCAGCTGTGTGCCGACTGGGAGGAGGAGCCGCATATTCATCACTGTAATGAGCGGCACCACGTGACCGCTCATACAGGACGAGCTGCGACGCTGAGAGGAAGCATCGAGGGAGCTGGGTGAGTATTTCATTTCCAGCGGGCGGGCGCACTGGGGGTGGGAGGGGGGTGGTTACCGGGAACTTTATTTCAACCGCAAAAAAAATAAAAAAACAATGATTTTTCATACCTTCTCTCCAGCGAACGCTGCTGGAGAGAATAAATGAATGGCTGTCTCCTGCACGGCACACGGACAGCACACGGATGCTGTCCGTGTGCCGTCCGTGTGCCGTGCGTGTTTTACATGGACCCATTGACTTTAATGGGTCCATGTGATCCGTGCGCTCCCACGAACACTGACATGTCTCCGTGTTTTTCAAACGGACACACGGTCTGTGAAAACACGCTGACATGTGCAGAGACACATTGATTTTAATGTGTCTACGTGAGTCAGTGTCTCCGGTACGTGAGAAAACTGTCACCACGTGTACCGGAGCCACTGACGTGTGACACAGGCCTTATATTCTAGGTTCCTCAAAGTAGCCACCTTTTGCTTTGGTGACTGCTTTGCACACTCTTGGCATTCTCTTGATGAGCTTTAAGAGGTAGTCACCGGAAATCGTTTTCACTTCACAGGTGTGCCCTGTCAGGTTTAATAAGTGGGATTTCTTGCCTTATAAATGGGGTTGGGACCATCAGTTGTGTTGTGCAGAAGTCTGGTGGATAAACAGCTGATAGTCCTACTGAATAGACTGTTAGAATTTGTATTATGGCAAGAAAAAAGCAGCTAAGTAAGAAAAACGAGTGGCCATCATTACTTTAAGAAATGAAGGTCAGTCAGTCCGAAAAATTGGAAAACCTTTGAAAGTGTCCCCAAGTGCAGTTGCAAAAACCATCAAGCGCTACAAAGAAACTGGCTCACATGAGGACCGCCCCAGGAAAGGAAGACCAAGAGTCACCTCTGCTTCTGAGGATAAGTTTATCGAGTCACCAGCCTGAGAAATCGCAGGTTAACAGCAGCTCAGATTAGAGACCAGGTCAATGCTGTACAGAGTTCTAGCAGTAGACACATCTCTACAGCAACTGTTAAGAGGAAACTTTGTGCAGCAGGCCTTCATGGTAAAATAGCTGCTAGGAAACCACTGTTAAGGACAGGCAACAAGCAGAAGAGACTTGTTTGGGCTAAAGAACAGAAAGAATGGACATTAGACCAGTGGAAATCTGTGCTTTGGTCTGATGAGTCCAAATTTGAGATCTTTGGTTCCAACCACCGTGTCTTTGCGAAGCAGAAAAGGTGAACGGATGGACTCTACATGCCTTGTTCCCATCGTGAAGCATGGAGGAGGAGGTGTGATGGTGTGGGGGTGCTTTGCTGGTGACACTGTTGGGGATTTATTCAAAATTTAAGGCATACTGAACCAGCATGGTACCACAGCATCTTGCAGCGGCATGCTATTCCATCCGGTTTGCGCTAAGTTGGACCATCATTTATTTTTCAACAGGACAATGACCCCAAACACACCTCCAGGCTGTGTAAGGGCTATTTGACCAAGAAGGAGAGTGATGGGGTGCTACGCCAGATGACCTGGCCTCCACAGCCACCAGACCTGAACCAAATCGAAATGGTTTGGGGTGAGCTGGACCGCAGAGTGAAGGCAAAAGGGCCAACAAGTGCTAAGCATCTCTGGGAACTCCTTCAAGATTGTTGGAAGACCATTCCCGGTGACTACCTCTTGAAGCTCATGAAGAGAATGCCAAGAGTGTGCAAAGCAGTCATCAAAGCAAAAGGTGGCTACTTTGAAGAACCTAGGATATAAGACATGTTTTCAGTTGTTTCACACTTTTTTGTTAAGTATATAATTCCACATGTGTTAATTCATAGTTAATAATAATAATAATAATCTTTATTTTTATATAGCGCTAACATATTCTGCAGCACTTTACAGGTTGCACACATTATCGTTTTGATGCCTTCAGTGTGAATGTACAATTTTCATAGTCATGAAAATACAGAAATATACTATTTATATATTTATTTATTTTCATGTTTTGATAATGGTATTCTACTTTTCAATATCATCATCTATATACAACCCCCCCCCCCCTCCCACACGGAAATCTAGCAATTGTGACACTGGCCTGTAGGCCTAATATTAGGCCTAATTCTTCTTTACAGAGCAGGAGGATTATCAGCCATATCATTATCATCACAGACAGAATTACAATGACTGATAGCACCTTTATACACAGTAGATAACACAGGATCCACAAATCACAATAGCTGATGGTCACAGCTCACCTCACTCTCCTCTACAGTGACCGGTAACACCTGTATATATAGTTGATAATGCAGGATCCACTATTTACAGTAGGTGATGATCACAGCTCACCCTCTCCTCCTCCTGCACTTTCACTGATAACATATCTATTGTAACAAGGACAGTGGTAAAATACTGCAGGGGAGATTTGTGTCAATGAGGTTATTAGCCTTAGTGATATGAATCTGGAAAAATGCTCCAGCACACTAAATGCTGAAAAAGGTTAATAGGCCATATTAAGGGCTAGGTTTTTGTGGACAGTGAAGAGTGAGTGGGGCGCTGTTCACCATATTTCCACCCCAGGTTGGCTCAAGAAGGTAAAGCCTTCTAAGTCATTTAGTGGTCGGTGTACCTCGAGATAAGATCCCCAGAGCGGTGCTCGTCTTAAAAAGAACTGAACCATGTGTTTTGTTCCTCTGAGCGGGTGGATTCCCACAGCCACACAGACTGTACTCTAAACAGGAAAACAAAAATAGCAATGTCAGAAGGGCTGTATTTATTTTACTTAACTTTGAACTGGTTTATGCGGTAAATTTTAAATCAACCAGTAGAAGATTTAAACAGAAAACGTTAATGTGTCTGCTTCTGTGAGCAGCAGAGTGCGCCAATCTACCACACTATATACAGTAAATAACACAGGATCCACCATTCACAATGGGTGATGTCACAGCTCACCACCTCCTTCACAATGACCTTTCCCAGATTGAAGCATGATCAACTAACAATTCTATGCAAACATATAGGGTCAGATTATTGCTGCTAATGCCTATGAGAAGAACAGGTAGAAGACTGTTATTAGGCTTAATAGTGTGAAAATTAGAAGAATTTTTTTTTGCTAATAGTTGAAAAAAATTATCAAACATTTTTACTTTTTTTAATACATTTAACAAGAAGACTTGATTTAACCCCCTTTAAAAGATGTGTCTCTTAAAAAACTAAGTGCATCTTACCTCACTTAGGAGTTTCTAAGGCCATAGGTATGGAATGCAAGGTTTAATAAATTCCTCCCCTTCTCACTGTATCTCTTATCCACTACTTTATAGGGGACTGGAAAACTTCCAGATGGAGTTTGCCTTTATTATGTCTGAGCAGCTGATTGACACTGACCTGACTATAATTCCATTCATTCACTTTTATTGCTGCCGATGATCTGAGTTGTCACATTCGTCATCTGTGGCCCTGACTGCATTGTTTAGGATGAAAGGTTCTATAGAAAACAAGGCTTTTCAAAACCTCCAAATATGGAGCACCGATTCATCGTCTCCCACCCACCGGGTACAAATCTCATAAAAGTCCAAACAATATACACAGTATATATACGTATTTTATAATAAAGGTGGAATTGAATTATGTTCTCAGTATAAGATAATTTCATAGTTTTACAGACTGCATTATTTTATTATAACCCAATCCAAATAAGTTCAGCAATATATACAGAACGCTGTCCTTCATGATATTGAATGAGCGGCAGAATAGAGGCATTTTCAATCACAGAATGAGGGGGGAGAATGAAGAGCAAAAGCTCAGCTTAATGTATAGATGGTAAAGAAAATAAAGCTTTACTTTACATAACAGAAACTTTAAGGGTGAGTTCCCACAATAGTTTTTGATGTTGCAGAATTTCTGCACCTATTAGTTAAATTATGTTACTTGCGTTTTTGAGTGCGTTGTTTTTTACATACATTTTTATTGCGCTTTTGTCTCTTTTAGGTAAGTAATGTTTTAAATAAAGCTGCTTTGTTGTTGATACTACCTGATATTTGCCTTTGTCAAAACTTTATTTCTACAGGCTTGTGCGGATTTCATGCGCCTTTTACCTGCAGAATTTCCGCATCTAATGTAAGTCTATAGTAAAAATCCACCCATAAAATTGTTCGTACCTACAAGATAAATCGACGTTGCAGATCTGAAACCCGCACCGCAGGTCATTTAACGCTGTGTAAAAAAAACCAGCAAAGTGGGTACAAAACTAAAAATACTCCGCGTCAAAATCTCATCGTTTGAACTATGTGCAAACAATGCGTATTTGCTGAAGATTTTTTCTGCACCAAAATCAGAGAGTTGGCAGTAAAAACGCCGTGTACAATATGTGTGCTTTTTATGGTTCTAATTAGGAAAAAATAAGTTGTGTTTGTTGGAGACTTCAGAACTCTCATTCACTTTGCTGGTATTCTAATACACTTCATTTTTTATGCTTGAAAAACTCGAGGGATAAAAAATGCAAAGTGTTAACAAACCCTAAGGGTATGTTTCCACGTTAAGGATTCGTTCAGGCTTTGCTGTGGATTGGACGCTGTGTACAGCCGCAGCGTCCAATCAGCAGTATCCAGATGTTACAGCATAGTGGAGGGGATTTTACGAAACCGGACATGCGGCGTGTCTTTCCAGACCGCAACATGTCTATTTATCAACACAGACTTCTTATGGAGTCTGTTCTTATGCTCATAGGTCCTTTAAAATGGCAACTTTACATCTTTTTTTGAGTACTTTTTTGAGTAATATGATGTGTAAGGCACATTGGGTGCCACAAAAATACCCAACTATCCAGCCAACAAGCTTTACTCTTTACTGCTACTATTTACTTGTAAAAAAAAAATAGTGCAGGACTACGTCTTTACTCAAAATTTGGTGTCTCAAATTTAAATTCTTTTACACCATTATCACTAGGATAGATTCAAGCACCATCACTATATTCAGAAAAAAAATGTTATTCCTAACAACATTGGGCCAGATTAATTATTGTATTTTGTCTATTTTTTATTTGCATCATATTCTTCTTTTAATTTGTGCCATTTTTAAAGTCTATGTTATGTGTTTTTGGCAGTTCTTTTTAATGTTTGCTATTTTTGCCATAGTTTTGTGTTTCCAGATGTTTTTGGCTGATTTATTTATTTTACTCTGTATGTCTTTAGAGTGTGTGAGGAAACCCATGCAAACACAGGGAGAACATACAAACTCCTTGCACATGTTGTCCTTGGAGGGATTTTGAACCCAGGACCTAGGGTTGGTGATAGGGGCAGGCAGACTAGGCATTTGCCTAGGGCGCCCAGCCAGTGGCATGCTGCTAATAGTGGCATACCACGCTACAGCTCGGGGATAGTGCTCCCTCTCCCATCATTCCCAATCTGCTTCTGACGCAGCGGGTGCATGATGACATCATCGCGCGCCATGCTGTGCAGGGCACTGAAGCTGCTGAGATGCGCTGCAGACACCGGGGCGGCGAGGATATAAGGAGAGGTAAGTATTGTATTTTTTGTATCAATGAGTACATGATGGCCATAATACTGCAGGACCGTGAGGTTGTATTGTACTCTATGAGGGGGCTGCATTATACGCTATGAGGTGACTGCATAATACTCTATCGAGGGACTGCATTATACTCTATGGGGGGCTGCCTTATACTCTATGAAGTGGGCTGCATTATACTATATGAGCGCTGCATTATAGTGTATCAGACTATGGGAAAAGCATTATACTATATGGAGGACTATGGGAAGCGTATTATATTGAGGACTATGGGGAGTATATACTATATGGAGGACTATGGATAGTGTATTATATTATATGGAGGACTATGGGGAGTATATACTATATGGAGGACTATGAGGAGTGTATTCTACGATATGGAGGACTATGGGGAGTGTATTCTACTATATGGAGGATTATGGGGATTGTATTACACCATATGGAGGACTATGGGGATTGTATTATACTATATGGAGGGCAATGGGGAGTGTATTATACTATATGGAGTACTATGGGGAGTGTATTATACTATGTAGAGTGCTATGGGGCAAATTATACTATATAGAGAAGTATAGGGCACATTATACTATATGGAGGACTATACTATATCATTCTTCCTCAGCTGATGTAAATAGGCCTGGAAACAACCGTTGAATGAGTTCAATATTGTCGATCACGCTCATTTAGCGGCCTGAACGCAGCACATGTAAATACAACTAAAATGTTTCTGTGTGATGGTGCAATAAGTTAGTATTTGAGGCCCCACTTTAAACTTTTGCCCAGGGCCCCACTTTGTCTAAAATTTGCTCTGCCATGACCTCGGAGCTGTAAAGCAAAAGTGCTAACTAGTAATGGGCGAACACGAACATTAAAGTTTGGAGTCCATACCGAACACCTACTGTTCATGCACAGACCCCCGAACACAGACTTCTTCAAGAAGTCTGTGTTACTGTTCGTGCTTGGCTGCCCGAACATCGGCTGTTTACCACGCTGTCATGCAGAAACACTGGCGACTCTGATTGACGGGTAAGTTCTTTACCGCCAGTCAAAGTGCTGCTGTTCCCAAGCTGTCACATGACCGCATATGAGCCAGCAGCTGTGACCGGCGATAAATAAGTTTCCCGCCGATCACAGGCATTGGCTGATGAGAGTATTACTCTCATCATCATACACCTGCTCTAGCTGATAGCAGCGAGAACTGGTGAGGCTGATGAGAGTATTCATCAGCCGGCGCCTGTGCAATAAATAAAATGGTGTAGGTTTCCCTGTATCTTGATAACCAGCTGTCAGCTTTATATTAGCTGGTTATCAAAATAGAGGGTCCAACACTGTATTGTTTGCTTAAATAGTAATGGAGAGGCATCTATAAGATGCCCTCATTAGTAACCCCATAATGATGTAGTAAAAAATATACAGCCAAAATAATCTCCTTTATTTGAAATGAAATCTCCCCACCCTCTTTTACCTATTTATTCACCAACACCTGTGAATGGCGGCAACCTTTTTACAGCCGGTCACAACTGCTGGCTCATATGCTGTCATCTGAAAGCGTGGCAACCGCAGTGCTCTGATTGGTGCTAACGATGTTTCCAATTATCAGAGCCGCCAGTGGTTCTCGCACTGTCTCGCAGATGACAGCGTGGGAAACAATATTTGCTTGGGCCAGCCATTCATCTGAATGGTGTCCGAGTTCGGATACAGTTCTGGTGCCTGAACCAAACTTTTTTTTTAAGTTCTAACCACTAAGCCATTGTGCTGCTGATTCATCAATAGATAGGGAGAACTAGAGTCTATGTTGCTAAAAAATTGGAATTTTATTGATAGGAAATTAAATGCAGAAATCAGTAAAAAAAAATCTCAAGGAATATAGGTCGAAGCTTAGGTCAGAATACAATTAAGGTAGCAGTATGAAACACACCAACATTTTTTAATATATACAGTACAGACCAAAAGTTTGGACACACCTTCTCATTTAAAGATTTTTCTGTATTTTCATAACTATGAAAATTGTACATTCACACTGAAGGCATCAAAACTATGAATTAACACATGTGGACTTATTTGCTTAACAAGAAAAGTGTGAAATAACTGAAATTATGTCTTATATTCTAGGTTCTTCAAAGTAGCCACCTTTTGCTTTGATGACTGCTTTGTACACTCTTGGCATTCTCTTGATGAGCTTCAACAGATAGTCACTGGGAATGGTCTTCCAACAATCTTGATGGAGTTCCCAGAGATGCTTAGCACTTGTTGGCCCTTTTGCCTTTACTTTGCGATCCAGCTCACCCCAAACCATCTCGATTGGGTTCAGGTCTGGTGACTGTGGAGGCCAGGTCCTCTGGCGTAGCACCCCATCACTCTCCTTCTTGGTCAAATAGCCCTTACACAGCCTGGAGGTGTGTTTGGGATCATTGTCCTGTTGAAAAATAAATGATGGTCCAACTAAACGCAAACAGGATGGAATAGCATGCCGCTGCAAGATGCTGTGGTAGCCATGCTGGTTCCGTATGCCTTCAATTTTGAATAAATCCCCAACAGTGTCACCAGCAAAGCACCCCCACACCATCACACCTCCTCCTCCATGCCTCACCGTGGGAACCAGGCATGTAGAGTCCATCCGTTCACCTTTTCTGCGTCGCACAAAAAACACGGTGGTTGGAACGAAAGATCTCAAATTTGGACTCATCAGACCAAAGCACAGGTTTCAACTGGTCTAATGTCCATTCGTTGTGTTGTTTAGCCCAAACAAGTCTCTTCTGCTTGTTGCCTGTCCTGTACCTGCACATGTTTTGATTAAAGGACTGTTGCATTTAGGACCGGTGAGTGCACTTCTATTTTTTCTTTTTTTGGAATGTTGTAGAGATGTGTCTGCTGCTAGAACTCTGTGTGGCATTGACCTGGTTTCTAATCTGAGCTGCTGTTAACCTGCGATTTCTGAGGCTGGTGACTCGGATAAACTTTTCCTTAGAAGCAGAGGTGACTCTTGGTCTTCCTTTCCTGGGGCGGTCCTCATGTGAGCCAGTTTCATTGTAGCACTTGATGGTTTTTGCCATTGCACTTGGGGACACTTTCAAAGTTTGCCCAATTTTTCGGACGTACTGACCTTCTTTTCTTAAAGTAATGATGGCCACTCATTTTCTTTACTTAGGTGCTTTTTTCTTGCCATAATACAAATTTTAACAGTCTATTCAGTGGGACTATCAGCTGTGTATCCACCAGACGTCTGCACAACACAACTGATGGTCCCAACACCATTTATAAGGCAAGAAATCCCACTTATTAAACCTGACAGGTCACACCTGTGAAGTGAAAACCATTCCCAGTGACTACCTCTTGAAGCTCATCAAGAGAATGCCAAGAGTGTGCAAAGCAGTCATCAAAGCAAAAGGTGGCTACTTTGAAGAACCTAGCCCCTTCATGACCCAGCCTATTTTGGCCTTAATGACCTTGCCGTTTTTTGCAATTCTGACCAGTGTCCCTTTATGAGGTAATAACTCCGGAACGCTTCAACGGATCCTAGCGATTCTGAGATTGTTTTTTCGTGACATATTGGGCTTCATGTTAGTGGTAAATTTAGGTCGATAATTTCTCAGTTTATTTGTGAAAAAAATGGAAATTTGGCAAAAAATTTGAAAATTTCGCAATTTTCACATTTTGAATTTTTATTCTGTTAAACCAGAGAGTTATGTGACACAAAATAGTTAATAAATAACGTTTCCCACATGTCTACTTTACATCAGCACAATTTTGGAAACAATTTTTTTTTTTGCTAGGAAGTTATAAGGGTTAAAATTTGACCAGTGATTTCTCATTTTTACAACAAAATTTACAAAACCATTTTTTTTAGGGACCACCTCACATTTGAAGTCATTTTGAGGGTTCTATATGGCTGAAAATACCCAAAAGTGACACCATTCTAAAAACTGCACCCCTCAAGGTGCTCAAAACCACATTCAAGAAGTTTATTAACCCTTCAGGTGTTTCACAGCAGCAGAAGCAACATGGAAGTAAAAAATGAACATTTAACTTTTTAGTCACAAAAATGATCTTTTAGCAACAATTTTTTATTTTCCCAAGGGTAAAAGGAGAAACTGGACCACGGACGTTGTTGTCCAATTTGTCCTGAGTACGCTGATACCTCATATGTGGGGGTAAACCACTGTTTGGGCGCACGGCAGGGCTCGGAAGGGAAGGAGCGCCATTTGACTTTTTGAATGAAAAATTATCTCCATCGTTAGCGGACACCATGTCGCGTTTGGAAAGCCCCTGTGTGCCTAAACATTGGAGCTCCTCCACAAGTGACCCCATTTTGGAAACTAGACCCCCCAAGGAACTCATCTAGAGGCATAGTGAGCACTTTAAACCCCCAGGTGCTTCACAAATTGATCCGCAAAAATGAAAAAGTACTTTTTTTTCACACAAAATTTCTTTTAGCCTCAATTCTTTCATTTTCACATGGGCAACAGGATAAAATGGATCCTAAAATTTGTTGGGCAATTTCTCCTGAGTATGCCGATACCTCATATGTGGGGGTAAACCACTGTTTGGGTGCACGGCAAGGCTCGGAAGGTGAGGCGTGCCATTTTACTTTTTGAATGGAAAATTAGCTCCAATCGTTAGCGGACACCATGTCGCGTTTGGAGAGCCCCTGTGTGCCTAAACATTGGAGCTCCCCTACAAGTGACCCCATTTTGGATACTAGACCCCCCAAGGAACTTATCTAGATGCATAGTGAGCACTTACAACCCCCAGGTGCTTCACAGAAGTTTATAACGTAGAGCCGTGAAAATAAAAAAATAATTTTTCTTTCCTCAAAAATTATTTTTAGCCCAGAATTTTTTATTTTCCCAAGGATAATAGGAGAAATTGGACCCCAAATGTTGTTGTCCAGTTTGTCCTGAGTACGATGATACCCCATATGTGGGGGTAAACCACTGTTTGGGCGCACGGCAGGGCTCGGAAGGGAAGGCACGCCATTTGGCTTTTTGAATGGAAAATTAGCTCCAATCATTAGCGGACACCATGTCGCGTTTGGAGAGCCCCTGTGTGCCTAAACATTGGAGCTCCAGCACAAGTGACCCCATTTTGGAAACTAGACCTCCAAAGGAACTAATCTAGATGTGTGGTGAGCACTTTGAACCCCCAAGTGCTTCACAGAAGTTTATAACGCAGAGCCATGAAAATAAAAAATAATTTTTCTTTTCTCAAAAATTATTTTTTAGCCCACAATTTTTTATTTTCCCAAGGGTAACAGGAGAAATTGGACCCCAAAAGTTGTTGTCCAGTTTCTCCTGAGTACGCTGATACCCCATATGTGGGGGTAAACCATTGTTTTGGCACACGTCGGGGTTCGGAAGGGAAGTAGTGACGTTTTGAAATGCAGACTTTAATGGAATGCTCTGCGGGCGTCAGGTTGCGTTTGCAGAGCCCCTGATGTGCCTAAACAGTAGGAACTCCCCACAAGTGACTCCATTTTGGAAACTAGACCCCCAAGGGAACTTATCTAGATGTGTGGTGAGCACTTTGAACCCCCAAGTGCTTCACAGAAGTTTATAACGCAGAGCCGTGAAAATAATAAACGTGTTTCCTTTCCTCAAAAATATTTTTTTAGCCCAGAATTTTTTATTTTTGCAAGAGTAACAGGAGAAATTGGACCCCAAAAGTTGTTGTCCAGTTTCTCCTGAGTACGCTGATACCCCATATGTGGGGGTAAACCACTGTTTGGGCACATGCCGGGGCTCGGAAGGGAAGTAGTGACGTTTTGGAATGCAGACTTTGATGGAATGGTCTGCGGGCATCATGTTACGTTTGCAGAGCCCCTGATATGCCTAAACAGTAGAAACCCCCCACAAGTGACCCCATTTTGGAAACTAGACCCCCCCAAGGAACTAATCTAGATGTGTGGTGAGCACTTTCAATCCCCAAGTGCTTCACAGAAGTTTACAACGCAGAGCCGTGAAAATAAAAAATCATTTTTCTTTCCTCAAAAAAGATGTTTTAGCAAGCAATTTTTTATTTTCACAAGGGTAACAGGAGAATTTGGACCCCAATATTTGTTGCCCAGTTTGTTGTGAGTACGCTGATACCCCATATGTGGGGGTAAACCACTGTTTGGGCACACGTCAGGGCTCGGAAGGGAAGTAGTGACGTTTTGAAATGCAGACTTTGATGGAATGGTCTGCGGGCGTCACATTGCATTTGCAGAGCCCCTGATGTGCCTAAACAGTAGAAACACCCCACAAGTGACCCCATTTTGGAAACTAGACCCCCAAGGAACTAATCTAGATGTGTGGTGAGCACTTTCAACCCCCAAGTGCTTCACAGAAGTTTATAACGCAGAGCCGTGAAAATAAAAAATAATTGTTCTTTCCTCAAAAATTATGTTTTAGCAAGTAATTTTTTATTTTTGCAAGGGTAACAGGAGAAATTGGACCCCAACAGTTGTTGCCCAGTTTGTCCTGAGTACGCTGGTACCCCAAATGTGGGGGTAAACCACTGTTTGGGCGCACGTAGGGGCTTGGAAGGGCGGGAGCACCATTTGACTTTTTGAACGCAAGATTGGCTGGAATCAATGGTGGCGCCATGTTGCGTTTGGAGACCCCTGATGTGCCTAAACAGTGGAAACCCCTCAATTCTAACTTCAACACTAACCCCAACACACCCCTAATCCTAATCCCAACTGTAGCCATAACCCTAATCACAACCCTAACCCCATCACACCCCTAACCGCAACACACCCGTAACCCTAATTCCAACCCTAATCCCAACCGTAACCCTAATCCCAACCCTAACCACAACTGTAACCCCAACACACCCCTAACCCTATCCGTAACCCTAACCACAAGCCTAATCTTAACCCTATTTCAAACCCTAGCCCTAATACCAACCCTAACTCTAATTCCAACCCTAACCCTAAGGCTATGTGCCCACGTTGCGGATTTGTGTGAGATTTTTCCGCACGATTTTTGAAAAATCTGCAGGTAAAAGGCACTGCGTTTTACCTGCGGATTTACAGCAGATTTCCAGTGTTTTTTTGTGCGGATTTCACCTGCGGATTCCTATTGAGGAACAGGTGTAAAACGCTGCGGAATCCGCACAAAGAATTGACATGCTGCGGAAAATACAACGCAGCGTTTCTGCACGGAATTTTCCGCACCATGGGCACAGCGGATTTGGTTTTCCTTAGGTGTACATGCTACTGTAAACCTGATGGAAAACTGCTTCGAATTCGCAGCGGCCAATCCGCTGCGGATCCGTGGCCAATCCGCTGCGGATCCGCGGCCAATCCGCTGCGGATCCGCGGCCGATCCGCTGCCGATCTGCCGCTGATCCGCCGCCGATCCGCCGCGGATCCGCGGCCGATCCGCCGCCGATCCGCTGCCGATCCGCCGCGGATCCGTGGCCGATCCGCCGCGGATCCGCGGCCGATCCGCCGCGGATCCGCTGCCGATCCGCTGCCGATCCGCTGCCGATCCGCGGCCGATCCGCTCTGTGTGCACATGCCATAACCCTAACCCTACCCGTAACCCTAACCCTACCCCTAACCCTACCCCTAGTTCTAACCCTAGTTCTAACCCTAACCCTAGTGGAAAAAGAAAAAAAAAAATTTCTTTATTTTATTATTGTCCCTATGGGGGTGATAAAGGGGGGGGGGGGTGTTATGGTTCTCAATGGCAAGAGAACATAGCCCAGCATACATAGGAACTAGCTCTTGGAAGGATGGAAACTTAAACTGACCATGAACTAAACCTGCCGCACAACTAACAGTAGCCGGGTAGCGTAGCCTGCGTTTTATCCCTAGACGCCCAGCGCCGGCCAGAGGACTAACTAATCCTGGCAGAGGAAAATATAGTCCTGGCTCACCTCTAGAGAAATTTCCCCGAAAGGCAGACAGAGGCCCCCACATATATTGGCGGTGATTTAAGATGAAAATGACAAACGTAGTATGAAAATAGGTTTAGCAAAATCGAGGTCCGCTTACTAGATAGCAGGAAGACAGAAAGGGTACTTTCATGGTCAGCTGAAAACCCTATCAATACACCATCCTGAAATTACTTTAAGACTCTAGTATTAACTCATAACATCAGAGTGGCAATTTCAGATCACAAGAGCTTTCCAGACACAGAAACGAAACTGCAGCTGTGAACTGGAACAAAATGCAAAAAACAAACAAGGACAAAAGTCCGACTTAGCTGGAAGTTGTCTGGTAGCAGGAACATGCACAGAAAGGCTTCTGATTACAATGTTGACCGGCATGGAAGTGACAGAGGAGCAAGGTTAAATAGCGACTCCCACATCCTGATGGGAACAGGTGAACAGAGGGGATGATGCACACAAGTTCAATTCCACCAGTGGCCACCGGGGGAGCCCAAAATCCAATTTCACAACAGTACCCCCCCCTCAAGGAGGGGGCACCGAACCCTCACCAGAACCACCAGGGCGATCAGGATGAGCCCTATGAAAGGCACGGACCAGATCGGAGGCATGAACATCAGAGGCAGTCACCCAAGAATTATCCTCCTGACCGTATCCCTTCCATTTGACCAGATACTGGAGTTTCCGTCTGGAAACACGGGAGTCCAAGATTTTTTCCACAACGTACTCCAACTCGCCCTCAACCAACACCGGAGCAGGAGGCTCAACGGAAGGCACAACCGGTACCTCATACCTGCGCAACAATGACCGATGAAAAACATTATGAATAGAAAAAGATGCAGGGAGGTCCAAACGGAAGGACACAGGGTTAAGAATCTCCAATATCTTGTACGGGCCGATGAACCGAGGCTTAAACTTAGGAGAAGAAACCCTCATAGGGACAAAACGAGAAGACAACCACACCAAGTCCCCGACACAAAGCCGAGGACCAACCCGACGCCGGCGGTTGGCAAAAAGCTGAGTCTTCTCCTGGGACAACTTCAAATTGTCCACCACCTGCCCCCAAATCTGATGCAACCTCTCCACCACAGCATCCACTCCAGGACAATCCGAAGATTCCACCTGACCGGAGGAAAATCGAGGATGAAACCCCGAATTACAGAAAAAAGGAGACACCAAGGTGGCAGAGCTGGCCCGATTATTGAGGGCAAACTCCGCTAAAGGCAAAAAAGCAACCCAATCATCCTGATCTGCAGACACAAAACACCTCAAATATGTCTCCAAAGTCTGATTCGTCCGCTCGGTCTGGCCATTAGTCTGAGGATGGAAAGCAGACGAGAAAGACAAATCTATGCCCATCCTAGCACAGAATGCCCGCCAAAATCTAGACACGAATTGGGTTCCTCTGTCAGAAACGATATTCTCCGGAATACCATGCAAACGAACCACATTTTGAAAAAACAGAGGAACCAACTCGGAAGAAGAAGGCAACTTAGGCAGGGGAACCAAATGGACCATCTTAGAGAAACGGTCACACACCACCCAGATGACAGACATCTTCTGAGAAACAGGAAGATCCGAAATAAAATCCATCGAGATGTGCGTCCAAGGCCTCTTCGGGATAGGCAAGGGCAACAACAATCCACTAGCCCGAGAACAACAAGGCTTGGCCCGAGCACAAACGTCACAAGACTGCACAAAGCCTCGTACATCTCGTGACAGGGAAGGCCACCAGAAGGACCTTGCCACCAAATCCCTGGTACCAAAGATTCCAGGATGACCTGCCAACGCAGAAGAATGAACCTCAGAAATGACTTTACTGGTCCAATCATCAGGAACAAACAGTCTACCAGGTGGGCAACGATCAGGTCTATCCGCCTGAAAATCCTGCAAGGCCCGCCGCAGGTCTGGAGAAACGGCAGACAATATCACTCCATCCTTAAGGATACCTGTAGGTTCAGAATTACCAGGGGAGTCAGGCTCAAAACTCCTAGAAAGGGCATCCGCCTTAACATTCTTAGAACCCGGTAGGTATGACACCACAAAATTAAACCGAGAGAAAAACAACGACCAGCGCGCCTGTCTAGGATTCAGGCGTCTGGCGGACTCAAGATAAATTAAATTTTTGTGGTCGGTCAATACCACCACCTGATGTCTAGCCCCCTCAAGCCAATGACGCCACTCCTCAAAAGCCCACTTCATGGCCAAAAGCTCCCGATTCCCAATATCATAATTCCGCTTGGCGGGCGAAAATTTACGAGAAAAAAAAGCACAAGGTTTCATCACGGAGCAGTCGGAACTTCTTTGCGACAAAACCGCCCCCGCTCCGATTTCAGAAGCGTCGACCTCAACCTGAAAAGGAAGAGCAACATCAGGCTGACGCAACACAGGGGCGGAAGAAAAGCGGCGCTTAAGCTCCCGAAAGGCCTCCACAGCAGCAGGGGACCAATCAGCAACATCAGCACCCTTCTTAGTCAAATCAGTCAATGGTTTAACAACATCAGAAAAACCAGCAATAAATCGACGATAAAAGTTAGCAAAGCCCAAAAATTTCTGAAGACTCTTAAGAGAAGAGGGTTGCGTCCAATCACAAATAGCCCGAACCTTGACAGGATCCATCTCGATGGAAGAGGGGGAAAAAAATGTATCCCAAGAAGGAAATCTTTTGAACCCCAAAAACGCACTTAGAACCCTTCACACACAAGGAATTAGACCGCAAAACCTGAAAAACCCTCCTGACCTGCTGGACATGAGAGTCCCAGTCATCCGAAAAAATCAGAATATCATCCAGATACACGATCATAAATTTATCCAAATAATCACGGAAAATGTCATGCATAAAGGACTGAAAGACTGAAGGGGCATTTGAAAGGCCAAAAGGCATCACCAAATACTCAAAGTGGCCCTCGGGCGTATTAAATGCGGTTTTCCACTCATCCCCCTGCTTAATTCGCACCAAATTATACGCCCCACGGAGATCTATCTTAGAGAACCATTTGGTCCCCTTTATGCGAGCAAACAAATCAGTCAGCAGTGGCAACGGATATTGATATTTAACCGTGATTTTATTCAAAAACCGATAATCAATACACGGCCTCAAAGAGCCATCTTTCTTAGACACAAAGAAAAAACCGGCTCCTAAGGGAGATGACGAAGGACGAATATGTCCCTTTTCCAAGGACTCCTTTATATATTCTCGCATAGCAGCATGTTCAGGCACAGACAGATTAAATAAACGACCCTTAGGGTATTTACTACCCGGAATCAAATCTATGGCACAATCGCACTCCCGGTGCGGAGGTAATGAACCAAGCTTAGGTTCTTCAAAAACGTCACGATAGTCAGACAAGAATTCAGGAATCTCAGAGGGAATAGATGACGAAATGGAAACCAAAGGTACGTCCCCATGCATCCCCTTACATCCCCAGCTTAACACAGACATAGCGTTCCAGTCGAGGACTGGGTTATGAGATTGCAGCCATGGCAATCCAAGCACCAACACATCATGTAGATTATACAGCACAAGAAAGCGAATAATCTCCTGATGATCCGGATTAATTCGCATAGTTACTTGTGTCCAGTATTGTGGTTTATTACTAGCCAATGGGGTGGAGTCAATCCCCTTCAGAGGTATAGGAGTTTCAAGAGGCTCTAAATCATACCCACAGCGTTTGGCAAAGGACCAATCCATAAGACTCAAAGCGGCGCCAGAGTCGACATAGGCATCCGCGGTAATAGATGATAAAGAACAAATCAGGGTCACAGATAGAATAAACTTAGACTGAAAAGTGCCAATTGAAACTGACTTATCAAGCTTCTTAGTACGCTTAGAGCATGCTGATATAACATGAGTTGAATCACCACAATAAAAGCACAACCCATTTTTTCGTCTAAAATTCTGCCGTTCGCTTCTGGACAGAATTCTATCACATTGCATATTCTCTGGCGTCTTCTCAGTAGACACCGCCAAATGGTGCACAGGTTTGCGCTCCCGCAGACGTCTATCGATCTGGATAGCCATTGTCATGGACTCATTCAGACCCGCAGGCACAGGGAACCCCACCATAACATCCTTAACGGCATCAGAGAGACCCTCTCTGAAATTCGCCGCCAGGGCGCACTCATTCCACTGAGTAAGCACAGACCATTTACGGAATTTTTGGCAGTATATTTCAACTTCATCTTGCCCCTGAGATAGGGACATCAAGGCTTTTTCCGCCTGAAGCTCTAAATGAGGTTCCTCATAAAGCAACCCCAAGGCCAGAAAAAACGCATCCACATTGAGCAACGCAGGATCCCCTGGAGCCAATGCAAAAGCCCAATCTTGAGGGTCGCCCCGGAGCAAGGAAATCACAATCCTGACCTGCTGAGCAGGATCTCCAGCAGAGCGAGATTTCAGGGACAAAAACAACTTGCAATTATTTTTGAAATTTTGAAAGCAAGATCTATTCCCCGAGAAAAATTCAGGCAAAGGAATTCTAGGTTCAGATATAGGAACATGAACAACAAAATCTTGTAAATTTTGAACTTTCGTGGTGAGATTATTCAAACCTGCAGCTAAACTCTGAATATCCATTTTAAACAGGTGAACACAGAGCCATTCCAGGATTAGAAGGAGAGAGAGAGAGGAAGGCTGCAATATAGGCAGACTTGCAAGTGATTCAATTGAAAGCACACTCAGAACTGAAGGAAAAAAAAATAAAAAAATTTTTCAGCAGACTTCTTTTTTCTCTCCTTTCTCTGCCAATTAATTTAACCCTTTGTGGGCCGGTCAAACTGTTATGGTTCTCAATGGCAAGAGAACATAGCCCAGCATACATAGGAACTAGCTCTTGGAAGGATGGAAACTTAAACTGACCATGAACTAAACCTGCCGCACAACTAACAGTAGCCGGGTAGCGTAGCCTGCGTTTTATCCCTAGACGCCCAGCGCCGGCCGGAGGACTAACTAATCCTGGCAGAGGAAAATATAGTCCTGGCTCACCTCTAGAGAAATTTCCCCGAAAGGCAGACAGAGGCCCCCACATATATTGGCGGTGATTTAAGATGAAAATGACAAACGTAGTATGAAAATAGGTTTAGCAAAATCGAGGTCCGCTTACTAGATAGCAGGAAGACAGAAAGGGTACTTTCATGGTCAGCTGAAAACCCTATCAATACACCATCCTGAAATTACTTTAAGACTCTAGTATTAACTCATAACATCAGAGTGGCAATTTCAGATCACAAGAGCTTTCCAGACACAGAAACGAAACTGCAGCTGTGAACTGGAACAAAATGCAAAAAACAAACAAGGACAAAAGTCCGACTTAGCTGGAAGTTGTCTGGTAGCAGGAACATGCACAGAAAGGCTTCTGATTACAATGTTGACCGGCATGGAAGTGACAGAGGAGCAAGGTTAAATAGCGACTCCCACATCCTGATGGGAACAGGTGAACAGAGGGGATGATGCACACAAGTTCAATTCCACCAGTGGCCACCGGGGGAGCCCAAAATCCAATTTCACAACAGGGGGGGTTATTTATTATTTTTTTTTATTTTGATCGCTGTGATAGAACCTACCACAGCGATCAAAATGTACTTGTAAGGAATCTGCCGACTGGCAGATTCGGCGGGCGCACTGAGCATGCGCTCGCCATTTTCCAAGATGGCGGCGCCCAGCGAGGAGACGGCCGGACACCGGGAGGATCGGTAAGTATGAAGGGGTGGTGGTGGGGTGGATCGGAGCACAGGGGGGGTGATCGGAGCACAGGGGGGGGGATCTGAGCAAGGAGGGAGCGGACAGGAGGACGGGGGAGCCGGCAGGCGGACGGAGGGGACCGGACCCCATAACGGAGGACTGGAGGGGCGATCGGTGGGTGTGGGGGGGGGGGCACTTGAGTATTTCCAGCCATTTCCAGCCAAAACCAGTTTTTTAGGTGAAATATTACAAATTGCTCTGATTGGCAGTTTCACTTTCAACAGCCAATCAGAGCGATCGTAGCCACGGGGGGGTGAAGCCACCCCCCCTGGGCTGAAGCACCACTCCCCCTGTCTCTGCAGATCGGGTAAAATCGGAGTTAACCCTTTCACCTGATCTGCAGGGACGCGATCATTCCATGACGCATACGCTGCGTCATAGGTCGCATTGGCACCGACTTTCATGACGCAGCGTATGCGTCAAAGGTCGTGAAGGGGCTAGAAAATATGACATATTTTCAGTTGTTTCACACTTTTTTGTTAAGTATATAATTCCACATGTGTTAATTCATAGTTTTGATACCTTCAGTGTGAATGTACAATTTTCATAGTCATGAAAATACAGAAAGATCTTTAAATGAGAAGGTGTGTCCAAACTTTTGGTCTGTACTGTATGTTCAAATATAGCCATATAAAACAAATGATGTCTATTCATAAAACATGTACGTGTATAAGACTAGAATCAATGCATCAATGTTGCCTGTGTATTTGGACAACATAATAGCACTGATATAGTAAGTCCTTTGCCATGAGCATTATCTTTAATCATTTGAAAAAAGGCTAATTCTCAGAAAGGGTATATTTGACAGAAGTATATTTGTAAAAGGTATTTTACCCATTGTATATGTTCTGCCTGTGTCTCCGCCTTGATCCCCAACGCGCGTTTCACATTTTTGTAACTTCTTCAGGGGGTTTGTTATGTGTAATGACTGCAAATCCCAGTTATGATCACGTGAGGCGGCAGGCGCCACGCCGCACACCACAAAAGCGCAAAAAAAAGGGTGTGAGAGAAATGAGCAGAGAGGAGACCAGATGTTACAGCGCATGCATACATACGCTAGTCTGTAACTGTTCTGCGGTGGAGTGAATATCAAGGTGCATGCTAGTTGAAGTGCTATGTGCTGAAGAACTGACATTGGAGTATCACACTTATATGCATGATTATAACATTTCAAAAAATGATGTTAGTTATATTACAAAAAACTGCATACACTGATAGTATTTGTATAAAGGTAGATAAATATGTATGGAACAATCATCACTTGCGATATTTGTGTCATCAATGGTCTTATTAGCATGCCAAGTATTTCAGATGTTCTTCAAATGATTGTAATCATATGGACATCTGAAAATAGGTAAAGAGAATTACCTATTAATTGAGTGTAATCCGTCACTGTTTCCGCAGCAGAAATATCACGTAGATGCTCACGTGTGTGTGTTTTCAATTGTCTTGAGGTTAATCCTATATTTTTTGGCAACTGTATTTCATATAGTAGATCACTTGGGTTGTACTGCATGTAATGTGTTGTTTAATAGAAAATCGTTTTCTTCTCTCCACTGAATCAAAAGAGGAGATACGGCAGATGTTTTTGTAAGAGATACAATTGCCACATGGAAAACATATGGGAATAGAACCCCTAGAATTAAAAAGATTTTTGTTAATATTAGGGATATAATGGCTGTACACCAACATACAGTGCCTTGTGAAAGTATTTGGCCCCCTGGAACTTGTCAACCTTTTCCCACATATGCTTCAAACATAAAGATACCAAATGTAAATTTTTGGTGAAGAATCAACAACAAGTGGAACACAATTGTGAAGTTGAGTGAAATTTATTGGTTATTTAAAATTTTTGTGGAAATTCAAAAACTGAAAAGTGGGGCGTGCAATATTATTCGGCCCCTTTACTTTCAGTGCAGCAAACTCACTCCAGAAGTTCATTGTGGATCTCTAAATCATCCAATGTTGTCCTAAATGCCTAATGATGATAAATATAATCCACCTGTGTGTAATCAAGTCTCCGTATAAATGCACCTGCTCTGTGATAGTCTCAGGGTTCACAAGGAACACAACAGGCAGGTCCGTGATACTGTTGTGGAGAAGTTTAAAGCCGGATTTGGATACAAAATGATTTCCAAAACTTTAAACATTCCAAGGAGCACTGTGCAAGTGATTATATTGAAATGGAAGGAGTATCATGCCACTGCAAATCTACCAAGACCCGGCAATCCCTCTAAACTTTCATCTCAAACAAGGAGAAGACAGATCAGAGATGCAGCCAAGAGGCCCATGAGCACTCTGGATGAACTGCAGAGATCTACAGCTGAGGCGGGACAGGCTGATGGGAAGATGGATGGAGCCAAATACTGGACCATTCTTGAAGAAAACCTGTTGGAGTCTGCAAAAGACCTGAGACTGGGACGGAGATTTGTCTTCCAACAAGACAATGATCCCAAACATAAAGCAAAATCTACAATGGAATGGTTCACAAATAAACGTATCCAGGTGTTAGAATGGCCAAGTCAAAGTCCAGACCTCAATCCAATTGAGAATCTGTGGAAAGAGCTGAAAACTGCTGTTCACAAACGATCTCCATCAAACCTCACTGAGCTCGAGCTGTTTGCCAAGGAAGAATAGGAAAGAATTTCAGTCTCTCAATGTACAAAACTGATAGAGACATACCCCAAGCGACTTGCAGCTGCAAAAGGTGGTGCAACAAAGTATTAACCCCTTCCTGACATCCGACGTACTATCCCGTCGAGGTGGGGTGGGCCCGTATGACCGCCGACGGGATAGTACGTCCAGCGCGATCAGCGGCGCTCACGGGGGGAGCGCGGCCGATCGCGGCCGGGTGTCAGCTGCCTATCGCAGCTGACATCCGGCACTATGTGCCAGGAGCGGTCACGGACCGCTCCCGGCACATTAACCCCCGGCACACCGCGATCAAACATGATCGCGATGTGCCGGCGGTGCAGGGAAGCATCGCGCAGGGAGGGGGCTCCCTGCGGGCTTCCCTGAGCCCCCCGCAGCAACGCGATGTGATCGCGTTGCTGCGAGGGTCTTACCTCCCTCCCTGCCTGCTCCAGACCCGGATCCAAGATGGCCGCGGATCCGGGTCCTGCAGGGAGGGAGGTGGCTTCACAGAAGCCTGCTCAGAGCAGGCACTGTGAAGCAGCCTGCACTTCTCTCAGATCGGTGATATGTCAGAGTGCTATGCAAACTGGCAGATCACCGATCTGTATTGTCCCCCCCTGGGGCAAAGTAAAAAAGTAAAAAAAAAATTTTCCAAATGTGTAAAAAAAAAAAAAAAAAAAAAAAATATTCCAAAATAATGAAAAAAAAAATAAAAATATTCCCATAAATACATTTCTTTATCTAAATAAATAAAAAAAAACAATAAAAGTACACATATTTAGTATCGCCGCGTCCGTAACGACCCGACCTATAAAACTGGCCCACTAGTTAACCCCTTCAGTAAATACTGTAAGAAAAAGAAAAAAAAAACGAGGCAAAAAACAACGCTTTATTATCATACCGCCGAACAAAAAGTGGAATAACACGCGATCAAAAAGACAGATATAAATAACCATGAACCGCTGAAAGCGTCATCTTGTCCCACAAATAACGAGCCGCCATACAGCATGATCAGCAAAAAAATAAAAAAGTTATAGTCCTGAGAATAAAGCAATGCAAAAATAATTATTTTTTCCATAAAATAGTTTTTATCGTATAAAAGCGCCAAAACATAAAAAAAATATATAAATGAGGTATCGCTGTAATCGTACTGACCCGAAGAATAAAACTGCTTTATCAATTTTACCAAACGCGGAACAGTATAAACGCCTCTCCCAAAAGAAATTCATGAATAGCTGGTTTTTGGTCATTCTGCCTCACAAAAATCGGAATAAAAAGCGATCAAAAAATGTGACGTGCCCAAAAAGTTACCAATAAAAACGTCAACTCGTCCCGCAAAAAACAAGACCTCACATGACTCTGTGGACCAAAATATGGAAAATTTATAGCTCTCAAAATGTGGTAACGCAAAAAATATTTTTTGCAATAAAAAGCGTCTTTCAGTGTGTGACGGCTGCCAATCATAAAAATCCGCTAAAAAACTCGCTATAAAAGTAAATCAAACCCCCCTTCATCACCCCCTTAGTTAGGGAAAAATAAAAAAAAATGTATTTATTTCCATTTTCCCATTAGGGTTAGGGTTAGGGCTAGGGTTGGGGCTAGGGTTAAGGCTACAGTTAGGGTTGGGGCTAAAGTTAGGGTTAGGGTTGGGGCTAAAGTTACGGTTAGGGTTTAGATTACATTTACGGTTGGGAATAGGGTTGGGATTAGGGTTAGGGGTGTGTCAGGGTTAGAGGTGTGGTTAGGGTTACTGTTGGGATTAGGGTTAGGGGTGTGTTTGGATTAGGGTTTCAGTTATAATTGGGGGGTTTCCACTGTTTCAGCACATCAGGGGCTCTCCAAACGCGACATGGCGTCCGATCTCAATTCCAGCCAATTCTGCGTTGAAAAAGTAAAACAGTGCTCCTTCCCTTCCGAGCTCTCCCGTGTGCCCAAACAGGGGTTTACCCCAACATATGGGGTATCAGCGTACTCAGGACAAATAGGACAACAACCTTTGGGGTCCAATTTCTCCTGTTACCCCTGGGAAAATACAAAACTGGGGGCTAAAAAATAATTTTTGTGGGAAAAAAAAGGATTTTTTATTTTCACGGCTCTGCGTTATAAACTGTAGTGAAACACTTGGGGGTTCAAAGTTCTTACAACACATCTAGATAAGTTCCTTGGGGGGTCTAGTTTCCAAAATGGGGTCACTTGTGCGGGGCTTCTACTGTTTAGGTACATTAGGGGCTCTGCAAACGCAATGTGACGCCTGCAGACCATTCCATCTAAGTCTGCATTCCAAATGGCGCTCCTTCCCTTCCGAGCCCTCCCATGCATCCAAACGGTGGTTCCCCCCACATATGGGGTATCAGCGCACTCAGGACAAATTGGACAACAACTTTTGGGGTCCAATTTCTCCTGTTACCCTCGGGAAAATACAAAACTGGGGGTTGAAAAATAATTTTTGTGGGAAAAAAGTTTTGTTTTATTTTTACGGCTCTGCATTATAAACTTCTGTGAAGCCCTTGGTGGGTCAAACACTCACCACACATCTAGATAAGTTCCTTAGGGGGTCTACTTTCCAACATGGTGTCACTTGTGGGGGGTTTCTACTGTTTAGGTACATTAGGGGCTCTGCAAACGCAATGTGACGCCTGCAGACCATTCCATCTAAGTCTGCATTCCAAATGGCGCTCCTTCACTTCCGAGCCCTTCCATGCGTCCAAACGGTGGTTCCCCCCCACATATGGGGTATTAGCGCACTCAGGACAAATTGGACAACAAATTTTGGGGTCCAATTTCTCCTGTTACCCTCGGGAAAATACAAAACTGGGGGCTGAAAAATAATTTTTGTGGGAAAAAATTTTTGTTTTATTTTTACGGCTCTGCATTATAAACTTCTGTGAAGCCCTTGGTGGGTCAAAGCACTCACCACACATCTAGATAAGTTCCTTAGGGGGTCTACTTTCCAACATGGTGTCACTTGTGGGGGGTTTCTACTGTTTAGGTACATTAGGGGCTCTGCAAATGCAATGTGATGCCTGCAGACCATTCCATCTAAGTCTGCATTCCAAATGGCGCTCCTTCACTTCCAAGCCCTTCCATGCGTCCAAACGGTGGTTCCCTCCCACATATGGGGTATCAGCGCACTCAGGACAAATTGGACAACAAATTTTGGGGTCCAATTTCTCCTGTTACCCTCGGGAAAATACAAAACTGGGGGCTGAAAAATAATTTTTGTGGGAAAAAATTTTTGTTTTATTTTTACGGCTCTGCATTATAAACTTCTGTGAAGCCCTTGGTGGGTCAAAGCACTCACCACACATCTAGATAAGTTCCTTAGGGGGTCTACTTTCCAACATGGTGTCACTTGTGGGGGGTTTCTACTGTTTAGGTACATTAGGGGCTCTGCAAACGCAATGTGACGCCTGCAGACCATTCCATCTAAGTCTGCATTCCAAATGGCGCTCCTTCACTTCCGAGCCCTTCCATGCGTCCAAACAGTGGTTCCCCCCCACATATGGGGTATCAGCGCACTCAGGACAAATTGGACAACAAATTTTGGGGTCCAATTTCTCCTGTTACCCTCGGGAAAATACAAAACTGGGGGCTGAAAAATAATTTTTGTGGGAAAAAATTTTTGTTTTATTTTTACGGCTCTGCATTATAAACTTCTGTGAAGCCCTTGGTGGGTCAAAGCGCTCAAAACACATCTAGATAAGTTCCTTAGGGGGTCTACTTTCCAAAATGGTGTCACTTGTGGGGGGTTTCAATGTTTAGGCACATCAGTGGCTCTCCAAACGCAACATGGCGTCCCATCTCAATTCCTGTCAATTTTGCATTGAAAAGTCAAACGGTGCTACTTCCCTTCCGAGCTCTCCCATGCGCCCAAACAGTGGTTTACCCCCACATATGGGGTATCAGCGTACTCAGGACAAATTGTACAACAACTTTTGGGGTCCAATTTCTTCTCTTACCCTTGGGAAAATATAAAATTGGGGGTGAAAAGATAATTTTTGTGAAAAAATATGATTTTTTATTTTTACGGTTCTGCATTATAAACTTCTGTGAAGCACTTGGTGGGTCAAAGTGCTCACCACACCTCTAGATAAGTTCCTTAGGGGGTCTACTTTCCAAAATGGTGTCACTTGTGGGGGGTTTCAATGTTTACGCACATCAGGGGCTCTCCAAACGCAACATGACGTCCCATCTCAATTCCTGTCAATTTTGCATTGAAAAGTCAAATGGCGCTCCTTCGCTTCCGAGCTCTGTCATGCGCCCAAACAGTGGTTTACCCCAACATATGGGGTATCGGCGTACTCAGGACAAATTGTACAACAACTTTTGGGGTCCATTTTCTCCTGTTACCCTTGGTAAAATAAAACAAATTGGAGCTGAAGTAAATTTTTTGTGAAAAAAAGTTAAATGTTCATTTTTATTTAAACATTCCAAAAATTCCTGTGAAGCACCAGAAGGGTTAATAAACTTCTTGAATGTGGTTTTGAGCACCTTGAGGGGTGCAGTTTTTAGAATGGTGTCACACTTGGGTATTTTCTATCATATAGACCCCTCAAAATGACTTCAAATGAGATGTGGTCCCTAAAAAAAAATGGTGTTGTAAAAATGAGAAATTGCTGGTCAACTTTTAACCCTTATAACTCCCTAACAAAAAAAAATTTTGGTTACAAAATTGTGCTGATGTAAAGTAGACATGTGGAAAATGTTACTTATTAAGTATTTTGTGTGACATATCTCTGTGATTTAAGGGCATAAAAATTCAAAGTTGGAAAATTGCAAAATTTTCAAAATTTTCGCCAAATTTCCATTTTTTTTGCAACTAAACGCAGGTAATATCAAAGAAATTTTACCACTGTCATGAAGTACAATATGTCACGAGAAAACAATGTCAGAATCGCCAAGATCCGTTGAAGCGTTCCAGAGTTATAACCTCATAAAGGGACAGTGGTCAGAATTGTAAAAATTGGCCCGGTCATTAACGTGCAAACCACCCTTGGGGGTGAAGGGGTTAAGTTAAAGGGGCCAAATAATATTGCACGCCCCACTTTTCAGTTTTTGAATTTCCACAAAAATTTAAAGTAACCAATAAATTTCGTTCAACTTCACAATTGTGTTCCTCTTTTGTTGATTCTTCACCAAACATTTACATTTGGTATCTTTATGTTTGAAGCATGATATGTGGGAAAAGGTTGAAAAGTTCCAGGGGGCCGAATACTTTCGCAAGGCACTGTATCTCCTATATACCTGCTCCTCCTTGAGGTCATAAGAGGGTAATTCAAAAGTTGTTTAGAAAGAGCTGGTTCTGTTTTAGGATATTCCAGTGTTTTTGTAGGCAGTTTCTGATCGAAACCCATTCACCATTATACTGTAGGTAGAAATAAAACGGACCTTATCCAGTGGTTTATGTCTCGTGGTTTGGGGGTGCGATAATGCTTCTCAGGTACAGTTTTTAGCTCTGGTGTATCCAGACTTTCTGCATCTATTACTATAACCCCTGGCTTGAAACCTCCTACGGAGGTCAGCTGATTGTGGTTCAAATTTGGAGTCCGAGGAACAGATCCGCCTGATGCTGAGATATTCACCATCTGTGCGACTTTTTAAAAATATCACAAAGTTTGACACATATATACCCCATTTCCTCCGTTTATGTATGTCAGATAGTTTGGTGCAATTTTTGCTCCATTTTGTAAAACGTGCAACTTTTGCACTCAGGGAGCTGCAGGAGAGGCTAAAGACAAAAAAAGAGAGAATTTTTCACAGCAGGAATTAACAGGTTAACACCAGTGGGTTCAGCTCCTCTCTACCTGTGGCAGTTAGGCTAGGTTCTCACATTGAGCTTTTGCTGAGTTTTTAATGTTGCAGAATTTCTGCACCTATTATATAAATTAGGTTACTTACATTTTTTTACATGAATTTGTCATGCATTTTTGACGCTGTGGTATTTGTCTCTTTGTGACATGTCATACTTTAATTAAAGGTACTTTGTTTTTGGAATTTGCCTTTGCCCAAACATTATTGACATACTTAGCTGCGGATTACGTACAATTTTGACGTGTTTCTGCTGTGGAAACGCACTAAAAACACATGTTCATTTTTTCCCTGCCTTTTTCCGCATTTAATGTAAGTCTTTGGTGAAATTCCACACAGAAAACCCAGTGTACCTGCAAGAGAAACCGGACATGTTGTGGATTTGAAACAAACACGCAGGTCAGTTTACGCTGTAAAAAAACACACAAAAGGCCGGGGTCACACTTGCGTGTGCAATGCGAGAAACTCGCGCCTCAATACCCGGCACTGCCGCTGACACTTGGGACCAGAGTGTGCGGCTGCATAGAAATACATGTAGCCGCACACTCCCGAGTGCCGGCGGTAGTGCCGGGTATTGAGGCGAGAGACTCGCATTGCACACACAAGTGTTACCCTGGCCAAAAGCTCATCGTGGGATCGTAGCCTTAAAGGCACATGATGGATGATTAATTTAGCTGTCATGCGCCGAGAATAATGCATGCTCAAGTACACAACATATGACGTAAATGTACATCTAATTTCGTGAAGGGGTGAAGGACCATTGATTTAAGAAATATCTGCCATAAGACATGAAGATCTGGCAAAAGAAAATAGTTTAATCTGTAAGGTAAAATAAGAACCAATCACATCTCTGATAAACCTTAAAAGCAAGTACATAATGCCAGTGTCTCCAAACTGATATGTTGAGGAAGGCACACAGGCTGAATGGTGGAGAAGAGACCTGGCTTCCAAGTATTGACTGGTGAGGTCTGGATTACAGAACTCTCTTGACACCGCTTGGGTTCTGCTTACAGGCATGCAACAGCCCACTGCCTTCTGCTGCGGCCTGTCACCTCAGTCCCAGCATCTTCCTTGATACATGTGGGATGCCCGCCAGGGCCGTGGGGTACTCGGTACCGGGTCCGGTACTTAAAAGGGATGTCATGGCGGCGGCAACCCGGTCCGTGGCCCTGGGCACCCAAGTAAAAAGGAATGTCCTTAAAGGGGTTTTGTATAAAGTTTGTGTTCATGACGCCACCTGTGGCTCTCAGTCAGGGGTGACCGACGCTGCTAAAAGGGGTCCACTGGGATGATGTTATGGCACCAAAGATGGTATGGCTTCCCATAGGTGAAGCTGGGTCCCCAGGGCTCCTGATGTATAGATAAAGATGGTGGGTGGTATAGCAAGAAACAGAGGACACAGGTTTGCAGTCTCTTTACCTGGTTTACTGATGAGTTCAGGCAGCCACTGTCCAAGGCACCAGATTACAGGTAGAAGTAGGGTCCGGCTGGCTTGGAAGCGAGTTGGGAGTCCCCTTTACCAGGTGGAGTTTGAAGCCTTCCCTCTAGCGCTGTGGTGTAGTTCCTTGCTGCCCTAGGCCCCTCACAAGGTCCTCACGTGTTCTCTCTGTCATCCTTGTAGGTAGGACACTATCCCATATGACAGGTGGCTCGAGCCTTTTTACAGGGTCTCTATCACGACTCGGCCTCTAAGTGCCACTGTGTCTCTAGGTGTCAGGGCGGACAGGTGACTTGTAATTCAGTTGTCCTGCCTGTTTCTGCTGTGAGCCGTGGAGTCCCTCACAACCTCGGTCTTCCGGCTACCGGTGTCTGCGCTCTGGAGGGAGGTAGCCCAGTCGCAGCTATTCTCCCCAGTTCTCACTCTCCTGCGTTTCACTTCTCCTACACACTCTCTACATTCTGTTCGGCTTTCTCTTTCTCTCTTTCTAGGAGCTGCAGCACTTCTCATGGCTGCACGGCCCCTGTACTCCCTTCTCCTCTGTCTCTCTGACAGGAACTCACTAACTTTCCCTCCAGCATATATATAGGGGAGCCACCCACAAGCTGGATCAAAGCACCCCCTTCTGGCCTGGAGTATGAATATGTTGCATACTTGTGTTTACCTGATAAAGAAGATCCTTCCTCGCTTCCAAGTGTGACATCACTCTCCCCGTGAGGAAAGCAATGTCACTGTGACAACCAGGAACCTGGGGTGTCACACATGTCCTGCCCGTTCTTTCATTTGGTGCTAAGTCTCCTCCCATTTTGGCACACTTGCCTTTTATATCGGGGAACTGTGTTATTAAGGTCACCTGACTCAGTAGTCCCTTCAAACTCTTTCTCTCTGAAACTCTTTCAGTCTTCTTGCACAATTGCTGGATCGTGCTGTGGATCCTTGTATTTATGTTGCACCTTCTTACACAACCTGTGCAGCTGCACAGGGGCCCAGGAGGTAAGCAGGCCCATTTCCACCTCTAAAGTAGCAAGAAGCTTCCGTCATAGGGCCCATATACTGTTCTTGCACAGTTGTCCTCTTCTGTCTGTGTCCACCAGTGGTCCTTAGAATGCAGAACATCTGAAATCCGGGTATACCCCCCAAACTTCTGGAACAGTGGTACAGCTTCTGAAATCCAGCAATGTTCTCCCGGACCAGGAATGGTTAGCAGGGTAATGCAGAGGTATAATATGCATAAATTATAAACTGATAATCTGTTACTTTAAAGGATATGTAGAAATATTCCTCCTATCATTTATTTTTATCGCTGGATGTGGTAAGTGAGTAGTACTTGTCACTTTGTATCCTTGTATAGACTTCACTATTCCTCTATGCCATCATTTTTCTATGAGCCAGCAGTTGTCGGTGACTATAAAGAGGGGAAAAAAAACAAAGTTGACAGAAGGCACGTTAATCTCTTCGAGGATCCTGAGGTCAGTTCGCTCGCACAAAAGGAAATGAGAACGCTAGATTGCTTTGACAGTGAGTGAGATGCCACTTAAACACCACGCGCCAGGTGTCGGCTGGGAGGAAATGGTGCGTGATGAGCTGACATCACCACATCGTTCATGTCCGACAGGAATTACCTGTAATAACGGCCCCAGAACGCGTAGGACAAGTCGGGTCTGAATAACCCCCCCACCTACTTGTCGTACTTGTAAAGGGCACACTGATATATATACGCCTGAGCATGGCAGCCGTCTCGTTACCAGACACAGCCTCGGGCTACCAGACCAAGATTTCCTCACGAAAGGCTGCAGTGGCTTCTCGCTTTTATTACAGGAGAGATGACATTTTAAAAGTTAGTCCAAACATATTCCAAGCCGTGTAAACTTTACCTAGGGTCATTAGGAAGTATAAGTCTCAACAAGTAATAGGGAGGGAGCAGAGTGGCGAGACAGAGAAAATAGTCATTCGTAATCTTCTACAAAAGTCGACAGAAGGTGAGGACAGAAGAGATTGTATCGAAAAGGCAGAAGGTGGAGAGAACGGGGGAGGAGAAATATAAGATAGTGAACTTTAGGATAAAACAGTATAAGATGAGAACTTTGAATGAAGACGAAGCATCCGCTGGTGGATGGCACAGATCTCCAGCAGGTGAGGATGTAGGAAATGAGAACATTCTTGAGACAGATCCAGGGAAATCCTGAATATAGATGAGGCCCCAGAGCAAATAAACTCTCTCTGATACAGTGTGGGGATTCCAGGGTCTTATCCAGGTATTCATCCCTTGCGGCTATAAAGAGGCATAAAAAAAAACTGTGAATTCCTTTCTTTTAGGATGCTAATAGTCTGGAATCTGCTTATGACATGGAAGTTAAAGCACAACTCCAGCGGTTTTATTTATTTTGCTGCTGAAGTGGAGGCATGAATCTAAGTTCCCTGCCTAAAGTACTATACTTAACCAGTCACTGTCTTTATTATCGGCGCAGCTACAGTTGGTCTCTAGAAGTGTTTGCTTGGCGAGCCGGAAGTCAGAAGTAAATGTAAGGACTCTGTCATAAGAAAAATTAAAATCCATAAAAACATTTCCAGAGAGGGGACATCACCCTCACAATGAACATCTGGGATTAATTATTACTGGGGAGGTGAGAGAGAGCTGACACTTTGATATCCATTGAAGTAGAGACCTCCTGCAGTGACCAGGCAATTACAAGGGGAGATCATCTCTGAGAACCAGCCACCAAGATTGTGATTTGTTTATTCAGAGGTGTAGAAGAACACTTCCAAGGCAAGAGCTTAATCTGTTTAAAGAACTGGTCTGAGTCACTTTGGTAGGTGATAAATATTGGGCTTTGCATTGATCCGATATTTATGGGAGATATATTTTTGGCGTTGTAGCGAAGGGATCAACATAACGCATTCACTCACATATAATATCAATAATATCTACCGTCTGGAACGTCCAGGGGCGAAGATACCCTGAAAGTTAGGGATCTCATAAAATTCCTAATGCATGCCACAAAATCCCCATATAAGCTCACCAAGTCCAGTGTCCTAATTGGAGTGCTACCCTCCATAAAGACAAGAGTCATTCCTGCAACACTAGGTTTAATACTTCTTTTGTTATTCATTTTTATTTTATGTAATTGTATATACTGTATTGTACGCTACTTGCAACAGGTGTCATATAGGCTTGTATAAACGGTTGGTGTTTGCAGCTGGTCGTTCCCGGCAGAATTTTTGCTTTCTTGGCCTTTTTTTCCGAGAATATGAATGATAACATCAAAACTTTTTCCCAACTCATGGTTAGTGGTTGGGTGAAGCCATTTATTGTCAAACTACTGTGTTTTCTCTTTTTAAATCATAATGACAACCCAAAACATCCAAATGACCCTGATCAAAAGTTCAAATACCCTGGTGATTTTGGCCTGATAACATGCACAGAAATTGACACAAATGGGTTTGAATGGCTACTAAAGGTAACATCCTCACCGGTTACCTGTTTGCTTGTAATCAGTGTGTGTTCATAAAAGCTGAGTGAGTTTCTGGAATCCAGACAGACTCTTGCATCTTTCATCCAGCCACTGATGTTTCTGGATTGTGAGTCATTAGGAAGGCAAAAGAATTGTCAACGGATCTACGGAAAAAGGTGGTTTAACTGTATAAAACAGGAAAGGGTTACAAAAAGATATCCAAGGAATTGATAATGCCAGTCAGCAGCGTTCAAACTGTGATTAATGAATGAAATGAAAAATCAAGGGCTCTGTAAAAACAAAACCACGGTCAGGTTGACCAACAAAAATGTCATCCACAACAGCCAGGAAAATTGTTTGGGATGCAAAGAAAAACCCACAAATAACATCAGCTGAAATACTGGAATCTCTGAAAACTAGCGGTGTAGCCGTTTCAAGATGCACAATAAGGAGGCTGAAAAATGGGCTACATGGTCGAGTTGCCAGAAGAAAGCCTTTACTGCGCAAATGCCACAAAGTATTTTGCCTACAATACGCAAAACAGCACAGAGACAAGTCTCAAAACTTCTGGAACAAGGTAATTTGGAGTGATGAGACCAAAATTGAACTTTTTGGCCACAACCATAAACGTTACACTTGGAGAGAGGTCAACAAGGCCTATGATGAAAGGAACACCATTCCTACTGTAAAGTTGGATCGCTGATGTTTTGGGGATGTGTGAGCTACAAAGGCAGATGAAACGTGGTCACAGTTGAAGGAAACATGAATGCAGCATGTTATCAGCAAATACTGGAGGCAAATTTGCACTCATCAGCCCGGAAGCTGCGCATAGGACGTACTTGGACGTTCCAACATGACAGGAATTTACAGGAACTGGAGGCTTCTTGCCAAGAAGAGTGGGCAGCTTTATCATCTGAGAAAATAAAGAACCTCATCCACAACTACCAGAAAAGACTTCATGCTGTCATTGATGTTAGAGGGAAAAATACACGGTATTAAGAAATGGGGTATGTGAACTTTTGATCAGGGTCATTTGGATGTTTTGGGCTGTCATTATGATTTAAAAAGAGAAACACAGTAGTTTGACAATAAATGGCTTCACCCAACCACTAACCATGAGTGGAGAAAAAGTTTTGGTGTTATCATTCACATTCTCTGAAAAAAAGGCCAAGAAAGCAAAATTTCTGCCAGGGTATGCAACCTCTTGTGAACAACTGTGTATGTGTATATACAGTATATATATATATATATATATATATATATATATATATATATATATATATATATATATATATATTCCATGTCTGGAATTGGAGGTGTACAGAATATACCATACGACCACACGTGCACTGTGAGTTTCCCAATAATCGGCCTAGTAGTGGAAGCAGACCTTCGCGTACGAGTACTATCCGTGTTTTTCACAAATTGCACTCGCACTTGTAATAGTCTATTGGGCCATTAACATTATTTTATTCGAACTGAGTGGTCAGTGGAAAAAAACTGACACGTCCGTTTTTGATCTGTGGGTCAGATCAAAATCAGCACTGCAAGTCAATAGGATCCATGAAAAAAATCAAACCGCGCTCAAATAACATGACTGTCAGAATGGAGAAGGTAAAGACATTTTTTTTAAGCTTCCCAACGTATGAGAAAATCAGATGACACTCAGAATTATAGGTCTGATTTTCTCATATGTGAAAAAAATCAGACTTCTGAATGAGACCTAAGTCTATGAGAGCTAGAACGAGGCTCTCAAAGACTTACACTGAGAGCTTGTGTCCATTCCCTCTGACTTCAGTCAGGAGCTGTGGTCACAAGATGGTGAAACGGAATAGGAATGGTGCCTGGAAGAACTGAAGATGACGGCTGGTAAGTATAATACTAGGGACAGCGAACTTAGATTAATGGCACCACGCCTGCTCTGAAATAAAACAAGAACACTGGAGGGGTGCTAAGGATCACTAGTAGTGATGAGCGAGTGTACTCATTGCTCGAGTTTTCCCGAGCACGCTCGGGTGGTCTCCGAGTATTTGTGACTGCTCGGAGATTTAGTTTTCCTTGCCTCAGCTGCATGATTTACGGTTGCTAGCCAGCCTGAGTACATGTGGAGGTTGCCTGGTTGCTAGGGAATCCCCACATGTATTCAAGCTGTCTATAAGCTGTAAATTATGCAACTGAGGCAAGGAAAACTTACAAATACTCGGAGATCACCCAAGCGTGCTTGGGAAAACCCGAACAACGAGTATACTCGCTCATCACTAATCATTAGGACTGGTAACATAAGAGTGCTGTGTCAATGAGTTAGTGCAGGCAATCCTATGTAAGCTAAACACAACGGGGGAGGAAAGCTCTTGGGTGGTATATAGGATTACTAGATGGTGGCCCGATTCTAATGCATCGGGTATTCTAGAATATGTATGTAGTTTATTTATGAAGTTTTCAGAATAATGCAATTTATACACAGGATTCGGCCGGCCGGGCGCGAGCAATTAGCGGAGCGTGGTTCAAATTCCGCGCCCATTCGCGGCCGGACTGCGCTAGTCGCTGATTGTTCGCGGCCGGCCGGGCGTGACCAATCAGTGAAGCCAGTGCCTGCTCCAGGTTTTTGAGGGCCCCGGGCAAAGGAGTCTCAGTGGGCCCCCCTCTTTAACACATACCACAATTCATGATGCACAGATACAGCAGAGAAATATAGCACAGCCACGTAGCATATAACACAGCCCACGTAGTATATAACACAGCCCACATAGCATATGGCACAGCCACGTAACATATAACACAGCCCACGTAGTATATAACATAATCTCGCTAGACCGCTACATCATCATCTCGCGAGACTGCAATGCATTCTTAGGACCGGAGCGTCGCGAGGAGCGGGAAAGGCGAGAATATAATGATTTTTTATTTTTTAAATTATTTTTAACATTAGATCTTTTTACTATTGATGCTGCATATGCAGCATCAATAGTAAAAAGTTGGTCACACAGGGTTAATAGCAACGTTAACGGACTGCGTTACACCACGGCATAACGCGGTCTAACTCAGCCATTAACCCTGTGTGAGCGCTGACTGGAGGGGAGTATGGAGGGGGCACTGACGGAGAGTAGGAAGGTGCGAATTTGCGGCTGACTGTGCCCGTCGCTGCAGGCCGCGACCAATCAGCAACGTGGGATTTCCATTAAAGACAGACAGACAAACAGACGGAAGTGACCCTTAGGCCGGCGTCACACTAGCGAGTTTTACGGACGTAAGAGCGCAGAAAATACGTCCGTAAAACTCGCCAAACAAACGGCACAATTATTCTCAATGGGGCTGCTCCTATCAGCCGTATATTACGGTTCAGTATTATACGGCTTTCTACGGCCGTACAAAATCGCAGCATGCTGCGTTTGTCAGCGTATTGCGCAAAAAAACGCCAATGAAAGTCTATGGGGGCGAGAAAAATATGGATTCCACACGGACCAGCAGTGTGACTTGCGAGAAATACACAGCGGTGTTAGTGAAAAGCCGGTAATTCAATTGCCGGCTTTTCATTTCTCCTTCCCAAACCCGACAGGATATGAGACATGGTTTACATACAGTAAACCATCTCATATCCCCTTTTTTTTTGCATATTCCACACTACTAATGTTAGTAGTGTGTATGTGCAAAATTTGGGCGCTGCAGCTGCTAAAATAAAGGGTTAAATCGCGGAAAAATTTGGCGTGGGCTCCCGCGCAATTTTCTCCGCCAGAGCGGTAAAGCCAGTGACTGAGGGCAGATATTAATAGCCAGGAGAGGGTCCATGGTTATTGGCCCCCCCCGTGGCTAAAAACATCTTCCCCCAGCCACCCCAGAAAAGGCACATCTGGAAGATGCGCCTATTCTGGCACTTGGCCACTCTCTTCCCACTCCCGTGTAGCGGTGGGATATGGGGTAATGAAGGGTTAATGCCACCTTGCTATTGTAAGGTGACATTAAGCCAGATTAATAATGGAGAGGCGTCAATTATGTCACCTATCCATTATTAATCCAATTGTCTGAAAGGGTTAAAAAACACACACACACATTATTAAAAATTGTTTTAATGAAATAAACACACAGGTTGTTTTAATATTTTATTGCTCTCTCAATCCACCTAAGACCCTCGCTTGGCAAAATAATAAACCCACAATATACATACCCTCTGATGAACCGTCACGTCCCACGAGGTAATCCATCTGAAGGGGTTAAAATATTTTACAAGCAGGAGCCCTGCTAATGCAGCTGTGCTCGTGCTTGTAAGCCCCGGCGAATGAAGGAAATGTAGGTCAATTACCTATAGTTACCTTCAGTCGCGGTGATACGGACCGTATTGTCTTACGCTGAGTGTGACGCCGGCCTTAGACGATTATATAGATAGATAGCGGTTATCAGCAGTTCACATAGTGCTTTTTTTGCAGCCTTTCTGCATGAAAAACTAAAATGTGCTGACAAGAAAAACGCGTACATTATGCACATTTTTATGCAGTTTTCATGCTTTTATTTAGTTATTTATTTTTTTAATGCATTCCATTGAATGGTTAAAAAATCACAGCCAAAGACATTGAATAAGTTGACATGCTGCAGTTTAAGAAAAAAACACACCACACCTCAGAAAACGTACCATGTGAGCACAATTTTAGAAATCTCATTTTGGAGCGGGGCACACAGGGACGCGCACCACTTTGCACCTTGCATGATTCATTAAGTGGCCATCGCTTCTATGATTGGTAATATTTTCTTGGTGGATCTGCAGCTGGCTCGTTAATAGTTAAAAGTTATGTAATTTTAATTTTTTTTTTGCTTTCGGATCACTTTGTATACGCTATAACCTCCTGGCAGCCTGCAATGTAACACAAAGCCGAAACTCTTCACTGGCTTAATCCTCTGGCACAGCACCCGGGGTGTGACACTGTAAGATGACTCACTTTATATGGGTTTATAAAATTTTCTGTTGCCTTATGAACTGCAAATCTTAACAAAAAATGGTAACAAAAATCCTCCAGATGGACGGAGACCAAAAATAAACTGAAAAATGTTATAAAATATAAACAGCCAAAGATTTGTATTAGTTAATCTTCTCAGGGCCGCGGTGTGGGTGGTGTGTACGAGGGTGGGTATGCATATATAGTGCACGCCATTTTTGTGGGACAGAAGTGGTGTAAAACAAGCAAATAAGTTCTGTTTTTTTTTTTTTAAAGACTGCTCAAAGTTTTGTGTCTGACTTCTGGACCTCTATGGGGCAAAATCATCAAACGGTTTTTAGTAGGATTCCGGTGTAAAACAATTCAAATTTTCACTAAATATTTGTTTGAAAAGTGGGCAGAACTAGCAAAGGGTTTGGCCAGGCATGAGTTAACAAATTCATCACAATTTGCATCACAAAAATGGTGTAAAAAAACAACTCAAGTATATTGAGGCACAGACTGGGGCACATTTCATGCGATGGTGCACCGCAGCTTTAAGATATGCCAACTTCCTTAAGAGGCCAACAGCTCTTACCCACGACACTCTTCATCAAGACTGTCATACGAAATTCCAGTCTTGATGACTCTGGGTGAAAATCTGTATACCTATGACCACACTTACTGCCAATGCTGTGAACGTCAGTCAATGTTCACCATCCACGTCAATGTCTACACTTAGCTGCCACTACTTATGTGAAATTCCCATCTAAGGACACCCCCGATCTTACAAAATCTCCAGACATACCCATTTTTAGACACATTTACATGAACCCCGCCCCCCGCTGAAGTACATTATGCTGTATAATTCTGCAAAAAATAAAAGCAAAAAATGTCAACAGTTTGTGTATAGTACTACAACGCCACACCATTCACTTAGGTAGTGCAGATTGCCACATACAACCTTATGTATACAATTAAAGGGAACCTGTCATGTCCATATCGCTACTAACCTGCAGATATAGGGTTAAATTGCTTGTTAATAATGTTCAGAAGGTGCTTGGCAGCTGTACTGAATGAGCAGCACCTAGCAGAAAACTTTACTTTTTCTGGAGCTGCCGGCTTTCAGTCATGCAAGTCATCAGTCATGCTGATGCGGCTGCATTCACTAGCGCTGAGAGCTACGGTTGTAACCACTGACTGACAGCCAGATCTACACTGATTCTGGCTGTAAGTCAGTGTCAGGCCATGCTTACAGCTGCTGCTCTCAGTGCTGTGAGCAGTGACTGTAATTGCTCTGGGCACGCCTAGATCACTGAAAGCCGGCGGCTCCCAAGAGAAAGTATTTTTTCTTCTACGTGCTGCCGAACCCCTTCCTAATGCTATGAACCTGCAGAATAACCCTATATCTCACAGTTAAAAGCGTTATTGGACGTCACCTGACCGATTCCAGACAGAGTTATGAATGTAGCTTTGAATGTGACTAGAGCAAACAGCTTAATGTAACTTGATAAGTGCAATGCATTAAAGGTATTTGCAATGTTATTTGACATTACGTGTAGGTTTGAACCAAGAACACTTTTTTTTTATTCAACAGCCAAATTTAATTTGTTTAAGCACCTTTGGATGTAACTAGAGTATAGGACCTATTATCGCTTGATAAATTCAATTTATGTAAAGCAACATTTTTACAATGCTGTTCCTTATTATATGTACATTTTAAAAGTACAGTAATTAAACTGTTTGGTTTTTTTTCCAGCATGGAAAGTTGCAAAACTTTGCAAATCTCTTTATTATGGGATTTTGATTCCTTCCTGTAAAGAAAAAATAAATTAAGATAAAAATTTGCATTTATGTGGCTTTCAAACCCCCCCCTGCCTTTTCCCTAGTCTATTTGTTTACCTTCTGCTGCGTTGATATCAAAACTTAATCATTTGGAGTACAGATGATGGCAGTGACATGCTCAGCACCTGTATCTCACCAACTGTGGGGTTAAGAAAGCCTGCTTCAGGAGATTGTTCAGATAGGCAAAACATTAAGAAGAGGACACAGGTGCTGACCCCTTCACTGCCATCATCAGTACTCCAAATAAGTACATTCTGATATTAATGCAGGTAAATAGACTGGGAGAAGAGCCCGAGTTCGGAAGCCATGCACATTCAAATATGGTAGGTTTTTTTTTTTTACAGGAATGGAGACAAATTCCCTAATAAAGTGATTTGTAAAGTTTCAGAACATCCCATTTTGGACAAAAAATATATAAAAAAATTGGTCACCAGAGGAATTGTGAATGCAGCTTTGAGTGTAACTATAGTATAAATCCTAATGTAACTTACTAAGTTGAATGCCTATAAAGCTTAGTATTTATAATGTTTAGCAACACTAGTAGCAGAACTTGTAAATGCAGCTTTGGATGTGACTGGAGTACCAGATAATACAAGTTGATCAGTACAAGATAAGTCAAATTATTGGTAAAGTGACCCCACATTTTATGCTTTAGGAGTACAGAGGTGACAGTGTAAGGCAATGCTGTGATGCTTCTCATCTCACCCAGTCACAATCTCATTAATGCGTCTGAATTTACCGCCACAGGAAAGTGGCATCGCCAACCTGTCCTCGGTCATCTTGAGAAATGTTGCAGGATGTGTGTCATCTGTAGACAGATTGGGTCATCCTGCAGATGTGGCCGTTGTCTATTGCTCTTTGCAACTTGTAGAAGCCAGTCAGGGACACAGAACGCAGAGTCAGCAGCTCCATCCGCTCAAGGGTATCTTTTCCTCACCCGTATCTGCTGAGCCGGCATTGTCATCCGCAAGGACAGGATCAGCCATGAACCAAGGGGGGGGGGGGGAATCAATAATGAAACAAAATATATAAAGGATGACTCCGCCCGTTACATAATAACCTATTACATTATTATACCACTGCTTTATCTGCAGCAGATTTACAAGAAAAACTGGTTTTGCTGTGTGAAGACCTCCAGCTTATGTCTTATGTCAGGCAATGCTTCCTGGGAAATAAGGTATGCAAATAAGCTCTCCTCCAAGAGAAAGAAGGTAGTTTTGGATTCGAGGTAGTTACTCTATAAAATGGCAGCCCCACTGGTGGACACAGACAAAAAGAGGGCCCCTGTGCAAGAACAGTATATGGGCCCTTTTCAGCCCAATATCTCATCATAAGGCATAATTCTACCTACTTTGAAGCTAGAAGTGGCCCCCTTACCTTCTGGGCTACTATGCGATTGCACAGGTTGCACCAATGATATGTTCACCTATGGGCTGCACTGTTTGACCACTCACCAAGCCAACCAGTGCCCTGATTTTTGTCTAGGATCAATTGCGTCATCTGTTCTTTGGCCTCAGTAAATTGGGACTGGATGGGCACATCAACGGCACCAAACAACTTGTCAGTAGAGGTGGGTTAACCCGAACACCCACTGTTTGGGCACAGACACCAAATACGGACTTCACCAGGTGTCACCCCGTCATGTGCATGTCAGCGCGACAAACACTGCTTCTGATCAGCAGTAAAATCATCACCGCAGGGAAGAGGGGCGCGGTTCCCATGCTGTCAACATACAGCGTAATGCTGCTGTGATTGGAGGTATAAAGTTTACCTCCAGTCACTGGTGTCGACTGAAGGAACTACTGCTCCCATCAGCCGACGTCTGCTGCCACTAATAACAGCGAGAGTGGGAGCAGCCGATGGGATTATTCATCACCCGCCAACTGCGCTATTAATATTTTTTTTAAAAACGGCCTTCAGGCCCCCCATTCAAGTGAATGGGGTCCGGGTTCGGGTCCAGGTACTGTTCTGGTACCTGAACCAGAACTTTTAGCAACTGTTCGGCCGAACCCGAACATCCAAGCGTCCACCCATCTCTACTTGTCAGCACTGTGCGGTGACATGTTGTCGGCCATGTGTGGTCTAATGACAGGGAGACAAAAAAATACACACTCTGCAACGCCCTGTAAAGAGTGTAGCTATTTGTAAACGTCCTGACAGATTCCAAGTGATTGGCAGCAAGATTCTGTCTGCAGCTCTGAATGTGACTGGAGTGTAAGACATAAAGAAGAGACATGAAGCAAGGTGCAATTTAACGGAGGGCCCCTCATAACATGGCAGGGATGCTGTGGCCCCCAAAGTAGGTGCAAAGTGTGGTAGTGAGAGGGGTTAATTCCAGGGGGAACAGACATACAAGGTGCAGACATAGTAGAGAACTAATAGAACAGCGAGAATAGCAGGGAATTTTGGTACCTGTTAGATTTGGCAGCATCTGAAGTCTGCTGAGTATTCCCCTTTTACAATGGCAGATTTACTGGGGGGCTTTTCAATATCTTGTTTGAATTTTCAGAAATTCAGTTCTTTTGTGGAATTTGTGGACATGAGGTAGGGCTTGGACTTGATGCTTCACAACCTTGATGATTTCCTCTGTATGGAACCTCCTGGTTCTGTAAAATGACCGGTAGTCATAAACGAGCATCTGCTTCCCATCGCCCCGGCACTTTATAGGAAAGTCATGTCACAGTCCCAATGTACTGCCGAGTGGTGCATCATACTCACGTGTAGGCCACAGGCCTCTTCAATTTCACTGCAGTGAATTTGAACTTAAGTGAACTCGACTCTACACCATGAGACTTCTTCCCACGGTGCTGAGGTCACCGCAGTTCAGCCCAGCTGTGAAGGCAGCCTCAGTGACCCTTGATAACTTTGATGAGGTCACCGCTAGTCACTGATGCTGTGCTCGCAGCAGCTCATTCATGAGTTATTCTCAGCCTGTACGGACGCATCTTGTCACTGATGTTTTGTGACATATCTTGGTGGAAGATGGTGTTCTGTTAATGAACGAAGGAGGATAAAGAAGCCAGCTTAGTGAAGAATCTGTCTTTCAGTTGTGGTGGTATGATATAATGACTTGAAAGTTCCTTCAATGGTGCATTTGAGGCCAAGTCCTATTTCAGTGATTTCATGATTGAGAACGTGTGTGGCACTAATCAGGCCTGGGTGTGACTAGGGAATTTGAACTCAGCTTCCCAAAGATGTGATAAACCACAATTAATGTATGTTTTAAGGACAGGTGGAGGGCAATCACTTTTTACACGGGGCCCTATAGGTTTGGATTTCTTTTTTCCTTAATAATGAAGATCTTCATTTAAAAACTGCATTTTGTGTTCACTTGTGTTATCTTTGTCTAATATTTAAATTTGTTTGATGATCTGAAACATTTAAGTGTGACAAGCATGCAAAAGAATGGGAAATCAAGAAGGGACAAACACTTTTTCACACAGCTGTTTATCCATGGATATTGGCCTTGATGGATTGAGTGGAAAAAGCAGTTAAGGTTTGGAAGGACGCACATGCCTAAGACGTTTATGCGCATGATTGCTAGACAGGGTGTTTCAAGGAGGTGCACTTCATAGGAATATTGGCCCCATGTTATGTAACAGAAGACCCCAGTCTAAACAGTTATTCGGAAGTGTGTCATATGGGTTGAAGTCTCAGCAGGACGATAATATTGGGCAACTTATCTAGAAGGTTCTTGAGTTGACATGTTACGACTAGAGATGGGCGAACCTGAACAGTAAAGTTCGGCGTCCGTACTGAACACCTACTGTTTGGGCACGGACACTGAACTCAGACTTCACCAAGAGCCATGATACTGTTCGAGTTCGGCCCCCTAACACCAGGTGTTTGTCACGCTCTCATGTGCATGACAGCACAGCAAACACTACTTCTGATTGGCGGTAAAATTATTACCGCCAGTCAGACAACTGCGGTTCCCACGCTGACAAATGACAGTGTGAGCCCACAGCTGTGATCGGAGGTAAAAAGTTGGACTACTGCACCCATCAGCCTACGCCTGTTGCCGCTAATAACAGCGAGAGCAGGAGCAGCTGATGGGTGTATTCATCAGCCGCCACCTGTGCTCTCAATAAATAATTAAAAAAAAACGGCATGGGTTCCCCTGTATTTTTGATAACCAGCCTGACAAAACTCACAGCTGGGTGGCTGCAACCCTCAGCTATCGTCCGTCCGTGTCTCGCATGTGAAAACCAAGCTGTGGCGCTGGCACTCCAGAGCTGAGCGTGCGGCCGCATAGGAACACATGGAGCTGCACGCTCCGCTCCAAAGTGCCGGCGCCACAGCTTGGTTTCCACATGCGAGACAAGGACGTGTTTCTCACAAAGTGGAAATGAGCCCTAACGGTTGCAAGTGGGATTCACATTTTTGATGTCACCATTGTATTGTCAGGTGACATAAAGCCTACGGATTAGTAATGGAGAGGCATCTATAAGATGCCTATCCATTACTAATCCTATAGTCGAATGGTAAATAAACACTCAGCAAGTATAAAGTCTTGTATTTGAACTAAAACAACACACTTTTACTTTTTTATTTAAAAATAACAAACACAGTTATACTCACAGAACGACGGACAGGTGACGAATATTGCTGATTTTTATTTTTGTTTTATTACAGTTTTTATTACAGGAGACGAGGGATTCAATGGAATGGACATTAGGTGAATATAACTGTGTTTTGTTATTTTTAAATAAAAATGTAAAAGTGTTTTGTTTTATTTCAAATACAGGACTTTATTTTGGCTGTGTGTTTATTTGCCATTCAACTATAAGATTAGTAATGGATAGGCATTTTATAGACGCCTCTCCATTACTAATCTGTAGGCTTGATGTCACCTGACAGTACAAAGATGACATCAACCCCACAAATATGAACTCCATTTGCCACCGTTGCAGGGCAAGTGGGAAGAGTCGGGAAAAGCGCTAAAATTGGCGCATTTAGTAGATGCGCGTTTTCTGGGTGGTTGTGGGCTGCTATTTTTAGGCTGGGGGGCAATGTTCATGGCCCCTTACCAGCCTTAAAATACCAGCCTCCAGCTGTCTGCTTGGTTGGTTGTCAAAAATTAGGGGAACCCATGCCATTTTTTAAAATTATTTGTTTTGTGGGGACCCCTCTAATCTTGATAACCATCCTTGCTAACACTGACAGCTGAGGGTTGCACACAGGGGAACCCACGCCGTTTTTTTAAATTATTCATTTACAGATAAGCCGCTGACTAATGAATACTCCCATCAGCCATTGCCTGCTCTTGCTGTTATTAGCCACAGCAGGCGTAGTCTGATGGGAGTGGTAGTCCCATTAGCTGATGCCAGTGACTGGAGGTAAACTTATTACCTCCGATCACAGCTGCACAGAAGCAGTGGTTGCCGCGCTGTCATGCTGAATTTTTGCTTTCTTGGCCTTTTTTCCGAGAATATGAGTAACACCAAAACTTTTTCTCCACTCATGGTTAGTGGTTGGGTAAAGCCATATATTGTCAAACTACCGTGTTTTCTCTTTTTAAATCATAATGACAACCCAAAATAAAAGTTTACAATACCCTGGTGATTTTGGCCCGATAACATGCACAGAAGTTGACACAAATGGGTTTGAGTGGCTACTAAAGGTAACATCCTCACCTGTGATCTGTTTGCTTGTAATTAGTGTGTGTGCATAAAAGCTTTTGAGCACAACTGTATATATATATATATATATATATATACATATTTGTTCTTTAGCTGCTGTGAACAATTTATCCATTGTCTTGCGGTGTCTGGTCTTTATTTCGCGAAGCAGGGGAAAGGTGATAGATGATTTGGTAAATGGGGGGGCCAAGGGTATTCAGACATTCCATGGTCTTATATTATGCAGAGTAGGCAGCTTCATGGTATAACCCAAAAATTCACCTTCTTTGAGTAAATATTTTGCTTCTACGAGTTTTCATTTTCCATGTCATCATCATTTGTAACGGAAGCCCCTTTAAGAAGTCTCCACCAATGCAGCCAGCTGGGTTTTATTAGTAAATGGTTACTTTGGCACCAGGTTGTGCTGTTATGCCAGGTTCTTTTAAGTAGCCCATTGTGATTGTATTGGCTCAATCTTAATTGTATATGTGAATATGCTGGTCAGGAGACGAAATCCCCCATACCCCCACATACAGAACTTTTACTGTTCTGATAGTGTCTTGTATTACGGTACTATGTAATGTTATCTCAGGAGCAGGCTGAACGTAAGGAGGTTCGTTCCTGGTATATCATCGCCCCCAAAATTTAAATGGAATATCAATAAACAAGCATAGTCCCAACCACTCATCCACATTCAGTGCCACACCACAGGGTCTCCTTGAACTTAAACAGCAACAATCACAAGGCAGCCTTCCATATATGATCATAGCTGCAACTCCACAGTGCCAATCCACAGGGTCCCATACTATATACAAGCTTTATGACACATCCTCTCCTCATATATATCTCGGCCCCCCATATGCATTGATAGTCACAGCTATTCACCCTCCATATGCATTGATACCAGGGCCGGACTGGGACTAAAATTCAGCCCTGGCATTTGAAGTCACACAGGCCCACTTGTCACATGGTGACTGTATAATATCTTTGTACACTTGTAGGCTACAAGAAGTGAGGGGAGTGTAACACGACTATATAACATATAATTACAGCTGTATCCAGCATTACAGCTCAGCCCCCATAGAATGTAATACAGCACAGCCCCCATAGAATGTAATACAGCCAGCCCCCATAGACTATAATACAGCACAGCCCCATAGAATGTAATGCTGCACAGCCCCCATAGAATGTAATGCAGCACAGCCCCCATAGAATGTAATGCAGCACAGCCCCCATAGAATGTAATGCAGCACAGCCCCATAGAATGTAATACAGCCAGCCCCCATAGAATGTAATACAGCCAGCCCCCATAGAATGTAATGCAGCACAGCCCCCATAGAATGTAATGCAGCACAGCCCCCATAGAATGTAATGCAGCCAGCCCCCATAGAATGTAATACAGCCAGCCCCCATAGAATGTAATGCAGCACAGCCCCCATAGAATGTAATGCAGCACAGCCCCCATAGAATGTAATGCAGCCAGCCCCCATAGAATGTAATACAGCCAGCCCCCATAGAATGTAATACAGCCAGCGCCCATCTAATATATAATTGCCTAGAATACTACTTCCTGCAATTTGTGCCAACTTCCGTGGCTTTGTCCGGAGCTATTGTCCGGAGCTATTGTCCGGAGCTATTGTCCGGAGCTAATGTCCGGAGATAAGTGACGTCACCAGTGTCCTACACCCAGGCAGAGCACAGGGGCCCCAGGCAGCATATGGGGCCCCAGGCAGAGCACAGTGGCCCCAGGCAGATCACAGGGGCCCCAGGTAGCATATGGGGCCCCAGGCAGAGCACAGTGGCCCCAGGCAGAGCACAGGGGCCCAAGGCAGAACATGGGGCCCCAGGCAGAGCACAGGGGCCCCAGGCAGAGTACAGGGGCCCCAGGCAGCATATGGGGCCCCAGGCAGAGCACAGGGGCCCCAGGCAGCATATGGGGCCCCAGGCAGAGCACAGTGGCCCCAGGCAGATCACAGGGGCCCCAGGTAGCATATGGGGCCCCAGGCAGAGCACAGGGGCCCCAGGCAGCATATGGGGCCCCAGGCAGAGCACAGTGGCCCCAGGCAGAGCACAGGGGCCCCAGGCAGAGCATGGGGCCCCAGGCAGAGCACAGGGGCCCCAGGCAGAGCACAGGGGCCCCAGGCAGCATATGGGGCCCCAGGCAGAGCACAGGGGCCCCAGGCAGAGCACAGGGGCCCCAGGCAGCATATGGGGCCCCAGGCAGAGCACAGGGGCCCCAGGCAGCATAGGGGGCCCCAGGCAGAGCACAGTGGCCCCAGGCAGAGCACAGGGGCCCAAGGCAGAACATGGGGCCCCAGGCAGAGCACAGGGGCCCCAGGCAGAGCACAGGGGCCCCAGGCAGCATAGGGGGCCCCAGGCAGAGCACAGTGGCCCCAGGCAGAGCACAGGGGCCCAAGGCAGAACATGGGGCCCCAGGCAGAGCACAGGGGCCCCAGGCAGAGCACAGGGGCCCCAGGCAGCATATGGGGCCCCAGGCAGAGCACAGGGGCCCCAGGCAGCATATGGGGCCCCAGGCAGAGCACAGTGGCCCCAGGCAGCATATGGGGCCCCAGGCAGAGCACAGTGGCCCCAGGCAGAGCACAGGGGCCCCAGGCAGCATATGGGGCCCCAGGCAGAGCACAGTGGTCCCAGGCAGAGCACAGGGGCCCCAGGCAGCTTATGGGGCCCCAGGCAGAGCACAGTGGCCCCAGGCAGAACATGGGGCCCCAGGCAGAGCACAGTGGCCCCAGGCAGAGCACAGGGGCCCCAGGCAGAACATGGGGCCCCAGGAAGAGCACAGGGGCCCCAGGCAGAGCACAGGGGCCCCAGGCAGCATATGGGGCCCCAGGCAGAGCACAGTGGCCCCAGGCAGAGCACACACCAAATCGGAGGCCGAGGGGCCCTGCCAACCAAATCGGAGGTCGAGGGTCCCCGCCCACCAAATCGGAGGCCGAGGGTCCCCGCCCACCAAATCGGAGGCCGGTCCCCGCCCACCAAATCGGAGGCCGATGGTCCCCACCCACCAAATCGGAGGACGAGGGGCCCCACCAACCAAATCGGAGGCCGAGGAGCTCCGCCCACCAAAAGTAAGTGCGGCCCCAAAAGTAAGTGCGCCCCCGGGTGCAAAAGTAAGTGCGCCCCCGGGTGCAAAAGTAAGTGCGCCCCCGGGTGCAAAAGTAAGTGCGCCCCCGGGTGCAAAAGTAAGTGCGCCCCCGGGTGCAAAAGTAAGTGCGCCCCCGGGTGCAAAAGTAAGTGCGCCCCCGGGTGCAAAAGTAAGTGCGCCCCCGGGTGCAAAAGTAAGTGCGCCCCCGGGTGCAAAAGTAAGTGCGCCCCCCAGTCCCGTGTGTGAAAAGTGCTGCTGTAAAGCTGGTAGCGCTGTTCAAGCACCATGTATTTCCTTCAGGAAATGCCCATCTAATATATAATTGCCTAGAATACTACTTCCTGCAATTTGTGCCAAGAAAGAACATACCAATATACATAGTTATTGATACATATTATTTATTATTTACATTATTGTTCTTAAGCAAAGAACCGTTGTTGTGGCATTTGCCACAACACGCAAAGTTGTTGTCTGATGTCTTTCATCACTCCCCTCATAAGCATGTTCATGGATCCTGTGTAACTGTACCTTAAATAACAAGAATTGTCAAGAGCTGGTGAGTGCAGCCATTTTTTGTTCTTTCTTACTATTATTTATTAATTGTATTATTCTTACATTTGAATAAATAAAGTATATATGGATTCTAGACTCCCGATTCTTTAGAATCGGGCTGCCATCTAGTAGACTATAATACAGCACAGCCCCATAGAATGTAATGCTGCACAGCCCCCATAGAATGTAATACAGCACAGCCCCCATAGAATGTAATACAGCCAGCCCCCATAGACTATAATACAGCACAGCCCCATAGAATGTAATGCTGCACAGCCCCCATAGAATGTAATACAGCACAGCCCCATAGAATGTAATGCTGCACAGCCCCCATAGAATGTAATACAGCACAGCCCCCATAGAATGTAATACAGCCAGCCCCCATAGACTATAATACAGCACAGCCCCATAGAATGTAATGCTGCACAGCCCCCATAGAATGTAATGCAGCACAGCCCCCATAGAATGTAATGCAGCACAGCCCCATAGAATATAATGCAGCACAGGCCCATAGAATATAATGCAGCACAGGCCCATAGAATATAATGCAGCACAGGCCCATAGAATGGAATGCAGCACAGCCCCATATAATATAATGCAGCACAGGCCCATAGAATATAATGCAGCACAGGCCCATAGAATACAATGCAGCACAGGCCCATAGAATACAATGCAGCACAGGCCCATAGAATATAATGCAGCACAGGCCCATAGAATGGAATGCAGCACAGCCCCATAGAATATAATGCAGCAGAGGCCCATAGAATGGAATGCAGCCAGCCCCATAGAATATAATGCAGCAGAGGCCCATAGAATGGAATGCAGCCAGCCCCATAGAATATAATGCAGCAGAGGCCCATAGAATGGAATGCAGCCAGCCCCATAGAATATAATGCAGCAGAGGCCCATAGAATGGAATGCAGCCAGCCCCATAGAATATAATGCAGCACAGGCCCATAGAATACAATGCAGCACAGGCCCATAGAATGGAATGCAGCACAGCCCCATAGAATATAATGCAGCACAGCCCCATAGAATATAATGCAGCACAGGCCCATAGAATATAATGCAGCACAGGCCCATAGAATATAATGCAGCAGAGGCCCATAGAATGGAATGCAGCACAGGCCCATAGAATACAATGCAGCACAGGCCCATAGAATGGAATGCAGCACAGCCCCATAGAATATAATGCAGCACAGGCCCATAGAATATAATGCAGCACAGGCCCATAGAATATAATGCAGCAGAGGCCCATAGAATATAATGCAGCACAGGCCCATAGAATATAATGCAGCAGAGGCCCATAGAATGGAATGCAGCCAGCCCCATAGAATATAATGCAGCAGAGGCCCATAGAATGGAATGCAGCCAGCCCCATAGAATATAATGCAGCACAGGCCCATAGAATACAATGCAGCACAGGCCCATAGAATGGAATGCAGCAGAGGCCCATAGAATGGAATGCAGCACAGCCCCCCCCCCCCCCAATAGCTCCACAATCCAGTCATCACTCATTGATAAAAAAAAACAAAAAAACACTCTACTCACCTTTCCTCCTGCCCCGCGCTGCTCTGGCTCTGGTCTCAGCAGTCGCAGTCTGCCCGCCCGGTCACACAGCAGGTGCGCGATGATATGACGTCATCGCGCACCCGCAGTGTCAGCGGCAGGCAGAGCGGGGAATGATGGGAGAGGAAGCGTCAGCAGACGCTCTCTCCTCCATCATTGCATTCAACTGTACCGGTGTCTATGACGCCGGTATAGTTGAATGCGGGGCCGGGAGTGTGCCGACAGCGGGGGGAGTGTGCCGACAGCGGCACACTCGAGCGGCCCACTACTGCCATCGGCCCTTCTGGCATTTGCCAGAACTGCCCGATGGCCAGTCCGGCCCTGATTGATACCAAACACACTAAAAAACAGTTTTTCCCCCATATACATTGTGATGAACAGTATTTTTTTTTTTGGGAATGAAGTCACAGACCCCTCTATGCAGGGGGAAGCACTGGAGCCCCTAATAAAATAACAACCACATATACCATCGTTAAATGATTGTACAGTACCTGATGGAAGATCACATTTTCAAGAATGAAACAACTCTGTACAGACGCTGCAGTTGAATCAAAAGGGGTAAACTGTGTGATTTCAGCTCTGATGCCTATAGTATAGAGAATGCAGCTACACAGTACAACACATGCTGTAGCTGTGGATCAGTACAGGATACTGTAAGTAAAGTAATGTATGCACACAGTGACTCCACCAGCAGAGTAGTGAGTGCAGCTCTGGGGTATAATACAGGATGTAACTCAGTATCAGTACAGGATAAGTAATGTAATGTATGTACACAGTGACTCCACCAGCAGAATAGTGAGTGCAGCTCTGGGGTATAATACAGGATGTAACTCAGTATCAGTACAGGATAAGTAATGTAATGTATGTACACAGTGACTCCACCAGCAGAATAGTGAGTGCAGCTCTGGGGTATAATACAGGATGTAACTCAGTATCAGTACAGGATAAGTAACGTAATGCATGTACACAGTGACTCCACCAGCAGAATAGTGAGTGCAGCTCTGGAGTATAATACAGGATGTAACTCAGGATCAGTACAGGATAAGTAATGTAATGTATGTACACAGTGACTGCACCAGCAGAATAGTGAGTGCAGCTCTGGAGTATAATACAGGATGTAACTCAGGATCAGTACAGGATAAGTAATGTAATGTATGTACACAGTGACTCCACCAGCAGAATAGTGAGTGCAGCTCTGGGGTATAATACAGGATGTAACTCAGGATCAGTACAGGATAAGTAATGTAATGTATGTACACATTGACCCCACCAGCAGAAAAGTGAGTGCAGCTCTGAAGTATAATACAGGATGCAACTCAGTATCAGTACAGGATAAGTAATGTAATGTAGGTACACAGAGACTCCACCAGCAGAATAGTGAGTGCAGCTCTGGAGTGTCATAAAGGAAGAGGCGGAGCCTGCTTGCCATGTGCTCTGTGTCTGCTGCCTAGAGAGAGCTCCTGGGAAGGGAGGTAAAGTTTTTCATCCAGGACTTTTTGTCTGCCCCCTTCCCAGGAAAGAAGGCTCATTTTGGGACTGGCCTCCGGGGCTGGGCCCCCGGCTCCCACCTCCCGGTCCAAGCCGGCGGGGGGTGGGTGGACTCCAACTCCGGCTAGGGTCACAAGATCTGGCCAAGGATCAGGCAAGGGATCCTGGATGAAGACCTATAGGACCCCTGAGGCCGCGGCGGCTCCTTCCCCCGGAGGTAGGCCTAGTACGAGCAGGGGTGCTGCAGCGGTGTCCCTTGGTTGGGGTACCAAGGCGGCTAGAGAATCCGCCATGGGCTATGGTTCACGCATCCATGCGCACCTCTGCGAGTATGAGGACGCCTCAAGGAAGCTAATATCCCTCTGGGGGGAGTTGAGGGTAGCTAAGGAGAGGTCTGACAGGGCCTCCGGCAATAAGAAGGCCGAGCTATCCACCACAGTCAAGAAGATCAAAAAATCCATAGAAGACCTTGAAAGCCGGAGATGTGAGATCCTGGATGGCAGCGGGCCCTTCCGTGAAAAGCAGGAGAACGATGACCGGTTCAGAGCCATGACCTGTGGGGCTCCGGAGGGGTCACGGAGCTGTGGCCAGGTGGTGGAGGAGGATGATGAGGAAGAGGAATGCGAGGAGGAGGTCGCGCCCTACCCACCGCCTGGTGGCCTGGTAAGAGATCTCCAGGCGTCGCATAGCTGGATAGCCCCCGAGCAGGTGGCTCTCCCGTCAGATTCTGGCCCTTCAGGGGACAGCGGGAGCGAGGGGGAGGATGAGGATGGTGGTAGCAGCAGTGAGGGGGGCTGCCTCGTCATGCAGCAGATCCGGCAGATCGAGTCCCTGGTCCGTTTTAACCAGCTGAGGTTTGGGGATGAGATCTGCGAAGATGAGGCAACCAGGAGGGGGATGAAGAGAAAGGCTAAGAAAAGGAATAAGACGAAAACATCTACTGTTTAGAAATTTGTGTATGTCCCCCAGTCTGGGGCCCCCCAGTCCTGCTGTGCAGCACCCGCTACCCACCCCGGCTCGGGCTCTGTTGTGGGTCTGCAGCGAGGGAGCGGGGAGATTACAGGCCATGACACGCAGGGCGCTGCCTCTGTTTGTGGTAACGGAGGGGGTTGTGATGTGTCTGATATGGAGCATGATGTGGAAGGTGGCCCAGAGGTGTCCGGGTCCCCCACTTACGGATCTGCTAAAACTGGATCGCTTCTGGGACCCAGGCACCTAGTAAAGTAAAGGGGGAGGGGCCTGCGGCTCCGGCAGAAGCGGCTCATAAAAAGAAAATGGTGGGGGTTCCCCTGGCGGGGTCTGCGGTGAAGTCGGGGTCTCCTGCATTGGGGGCACCGCCGCTGGTGGATGCTGAGGGGGAGTGGCCTAGCCTGGGGCCAGCCGCTGGAGTTGCTGTGGCCAGGCTGTTTGTGGCCCAGGGTGTGGTGGTGGGGGGTGCTGTGCCCCAGGGGACTGGTACCACCAGGGGGATTCCTGGGGGTGGATCCAGCTCTGGGTCGGCTCTGGGGGTCCCGATGCAGTCGGTCTCGGGGGGGCGTGGCCTCCTCGGCACCCGCTGCGCATGTAGGAGCAGCTTTGGAAAGCTGTGCTGTGCAGTTGGAGGCTGGGGGCGTGGCTTCCCAAAGAAAGGAAAAAAAATGGTCTTAGCTACTGTCAGCAATGGAGCAGGGACTGCAGCTGCAGCAGACAGCAGCAAGGGCGCCTGCCTGGCGGGGTCCCCTGATTCTGGGGGCTTACCTGCGGTGGGGGCTCCGGCGACAAGGCAGGATGGAGCTGGAGGCAGGATGGAGCTGGAGGCAGGTCTGCACCTGGCTTCCTACATGCCAGTGAGGGAGGAGGCTCTGTGCCTGCTATCGTGGAAAGTCAGGCTGTGCTGCTTAAACCCTATGGCAGCGCGACTCTTAAAGGGACACAAGCGCTGTGTGTGCCAAACCCCTCAGCAGGGAAGATGCCACCAATAGGTGGCGGTAGCAGAGGGGAAACAGAACCTGGAAATACCCAAAAGGTGAGGCAAAATAATATTGACCCCAGTGTGCATGTGAGTGAGAGTGGGGTGACTGATGGAGTGGATGAGGAGGGTGCGGGTATGGAAGTGTCTATGGTTGAGGATGCGAGTGGCAGTGCGTCTAAGGTGGCAAGTGTGAATAGGGTGGCAAGTGTGAGTACGGTGTCTGATGGTAGTGGGAGAAGGGGGAGGGTGCCGGTCCATCTGCCCCCCCCAGCCACAGGTTCTCTGAGTTATTCGGGGGTGGTGGCTGGAGCCTCGGGGTCTAGTCAGGGGGTTTCCTCACCTCTGGACCTCAGGGATAGCGTCTTGCGGCACCGCTTCCTGGAGGCCCTCAAAAAGGGAGAACGGACGATCGAAGTAGAGGTAAGAGTGGTGGACTTGGCCTTTTGGCTGGATAGACACGGCCTGGCTGCCTTCCAAGATAAAAGGGAAGGGGAATCGGTTTGTTCCTCCCGACAGCCAAGCAGGGGGTGGCCAGGCGGAATGTGGTCCGTCTTCGGTGGAGGGGCAGTGAAGCGTGCCCGCCAAGGGCGATGGTTGTGGAGCTCCTTCTGAAGATGGACTTCAGGGCAACGGACATCTTTGCCCTGATTCATCCGTTTGGCACCTCCTTCTTCGATGTCAGTTTTGTTCGGCCAGAGGGCTTGGAGCTTTTCTGGTCGAATTTCAAACTGGCAAAGGGGGAGCCCGGCTGGCGAGACTTTGCCGTGCAGGCGGTGTCTCGCCAAAATAGTGTAAAGAGTGTGACCGTTCTGACAAGTAACGAGTCACTCTCTGGGGTCGACATAATGACGTGGCTTTCCCGTTATGGGGAAGTCACCGAGGTCCCTAAAAAAAATAGGGACGAGTTTGGCATTTGGTCAGGGGGCTGGACCTTCATGGTAAAGTTGAAGGTTTCAGGAGGTACGGTCACCCACATCCCCTCCTCAGCATTTCTGGGGAGGGACAGAATCCAGATCTTCTACCAGGGGCAACCAAAGGTCTGCCACAGGTGCGGTGATCCCCGGCCTGTGGCCTGTGGTGACATTAGGTGTCACCTGTGTGGTGACCTAGGTCACCCGTATAGCCGCTGCCCCCGTTCCTTTTCCAGCACCATCTCTGGCCCGGCAGGGGGGAGCCAAGGGGGGGTCCCCGGTGGTGCAACTTCTGCTGGGGCTGAGGGTGGAGGCGTGAGGGGAGCTGAGGGGTCAGTGAGGAAAGGTGAGGCTGGTACTTCTGCCCACCAGTGGCAACAGGTGAGGCGCCGTAAGGGCAGGGGGCAGGATAAGCCTCAGGCAACTGGAGTGATGACTGCCCCCACCCTGGAGGCGGCAGCTGAAACCTCTGAGGCCCTGGGGGAGAAGGCGGTGAGCGAGGAGATCCGGAGGATGGAGAGGGAGGAGTTGGCTGCTTCTGATAACTCTTCCCAGTATGAAAGTCTGGATGAAGAGGTGGTGGAGCAGCCTAAAAAAACGGGTGACAATCGTACCGGTAAGAGTCAGAAGAAGAGGAAGAACTAGGCTAAAAATCTAAGCTCCCCCCTGGCCACGAGGGTGCCTACGGAAGGGCTCACCGACTCCCCTCTGATCCCCCCCTCCAATCGGTTCCAAGCCCTCGATGACTCTGCTGTGTCAGAGGTCGGGGGTGAGGGGCCGGAAGCAACATCTGGGGTGCCTTCGGGGAGTGGTGAGGTCTGTCCTCCGGGCGATTCACACTCCTCTGGAGGGGGGACTACCTCGGGGTCCAGGGCGAGGAATCTATTTCTGGGAAGTCCAGTGTTGTAAAGGAGAATATGGACACCTCGGTGTCTTTAAAAAGGAGGGGTGAGTCGGGCTCCTCCTCAGAGGGGGAGAGGAAATCAGGGGGTATGGTTAAAAAACAGGCCATCTTACTCAATCACCCATGATGGCGGAACCTACCCCGTTGACTCTGGCGTCGATTATGTCGCCAGCATAAAGTCAGATATGGCTAGATTTACGGCCTTTGATTTTTTCACCCGGGTTGAGGCTGATATTTTATTTTTGCAGTAGACCAGACTAACGGACCTGGGGTCCATCCACAAAGCAAAGAGGGAATGGAGGAGTGGGCCCTCATACTGGTCTCTTGCGGCCGAGCCGTATAGCGGGGTATCGGTCCTTTTTAAGACCGCGGAGGTGGAATGCAGACGGGTGATCGAGGTAGAAATGGGGAGATGTTTGGTCCTTGATGTCTTCATGAGGGGACAGGAGCTTCGGCTCATCAATATCTATGGCCCGCAATCTAAGTGGGACCGTAAATGTCTCTTCCTGAGGATCAAGCCCTATCTTTTTACGAGCCGGCAGGTGGTCTTCGGTAGGGATTTTAATACTGTAACCAGACTCCGTGATAGGGCAGGCCACGGAGACCGGCTGGCTTATGATAGCGTAGCCTTGAATAGCATAGTAAGCAAAGCTCGCCTGGTGGATGTCCACATCCGGCACACCCCAGGTCACGGGGGTTTCACCTTTTTTAGGGGAAGCAGTAGGTCTAGGATAGATAGTTTTTTTTTTTAAAGGAGGAAGCCATCTCTTCTGCAGTGTCCGCTGTTGAGGTGGAGTTCTCCGATCACTGTTTCATTTTCTTTACTTTGAATGTTACAGAGACCCCCCGGATGGGGAGAGGCCTATGGAAGCTGAATTCGTCCTTTCTGGAAGAGGCGGAAGTAAGACAGTCCTTTGAGGAATTTCTTCAGAGCCAGGTACCTCTCTTGGGTCTTTGTAGCAGTAAGTCTGAGTGGTGGGAGATCTTCAAAAGAAGGGTCGCAAGGTACTTCCATCAGCTCTCGAGCCTCAGGGGCCTGAACAGGTACCGCCTGTATCGGGAGCTGGGGAGGAAACTCGAGCAGCTCGTCTCGACTGGAGGGGACCGAGAGGAAATCTCCAGGGTGAAGACCTTGCTCAAGGGGTGCCAGTATGATAGGCACACATCCTTGGTTTTTGAGAGGGATTTCGGGAGGTACCGCTCGCCCGACCCTTACAGAAACTGCAGGTTGTCAGTGAATTGTAAGATGTGAGAGGACTGACAGTACGGGGTCCCTGAACAGATCCAAGTCAGGGATCCTGGAGGTGGTCAGATCCTTCTACTTGCACCTCTTGGGGAGGAGGGATCCTGATCGGGATGAGATGTCGGCTTTCCTGACTGAAACCATCCCTGAGCCAGGGGATGACCCCTCTCTTCATATTTTGGCAGAAGCAATCAGGGAAGAGGAAGTGAGACGGGCGATTGATGGGCTCCGGCCCAAAAAGTCGCCCGGTCCGGATGGCTTAACATCCGAGTTCTACAAGACTTTTAGAGACTCTTTGGTCCCCCTCTTGACTGAGGTGTTTAATGAGTGCCTCTCCTCGGACATTCTGCCCAGTTCAATGAGGAAGTCAGCCCTGATTATCCTGTCAAAGGGTAAAGACTCGTCCAGTATTGAGAATTGGCGTCCCATAGCGCTTCTCAATACGGACTGAAAGGTTCTGGCAAAGGTGCTTTTTAATCGGTTGGTGCAGTTTGCGCCCCGGCTCCTTTCGGGGGCCCAGCACTGCTCTGTTCCAGGCCGCAGTACATTTAGTGCTGTGCTCGGTGTCCGGGAGGCAGTGGAGCAGGGCAGGGCAGGTCACTGGAAGGGGTACTTGCTGTCCTTAGACCAGGCGAAGGCCTTTGACCGGGTTAACCATGATTACCTCTGGTCCGTCCTTCTGAGGTATGGTCTGCCTGGGAGGTTTGTTGATTGGTTGAGAGTTTTATACAATGGGGCAGAGACTTTTCCGCTTGTGAACGGTTGGGTCGGACACCCTTTTGAGGTGAGGTCTGGTGTCCACCAGGGCTGTCCTCTGAGCCCACTGTTATACGTGTTTGCGATCGACCCCCTTTTAAGGAGGGTGGAGCGTGGACCATTGGTGGGAGTCAGGATGGACCAGGCGGAGCCAGAGGCCGCCTTGAGGGTAGTGGTGTATGCTGACGATGTTTCCCTTTTTGTATCCTCGAGAAAGGAGGCAGATTGGGTGATGTCTGAGGTTGAACGCTACTCGGTGTCATCCGGGTCCATGATCAACCGGGACAAGTGTGAGAGGGAGAGATCCAAGTGGTGTTTCTAGTAAACACCTTTCTTAAGGCAAACATCGCCAACCTCTGGTTAGAGAGGGCTCCTCTGTGGGTATTCTCCTGTAGGGGGTGGTTTTGGCCTTTCTTCCAGGAATGGGAGACAGGAGGGCAGGTAAAGGACCTTCGTACACCTCATGGGCATCTTCCGGCTTATGCTACCCCAGTTCTGAAGGTGATCCGTCGGTGGGGTCTGGGAGTGTGGGAGATCAGGACCATGTCTAGAAGGTTTCTTGACAATAGGGTCCTGTTGACCCACTTTCAGAAGCCCCTGGCGCTCAGGGATTGCCCAAGCCAGGATCTGGAGGTGGGGCTCGGGTTATTGAACTCTAAGCGGATCCCCTTGAAGTTTTGGGACTTGGCTTGGCGCTGCTTCCATGGGAAGCTGTATGTGAGGGACAACCTGAAGTGCAGATGCTCTGATGACCGGGATTGTCCCCGCGAGGAGTGTGGCGGTATGCTTGAAAGCATGGAGCATTTCCTGCTTCGGTGTCCCTTTAATACAGAGGTCTACAGCAGGGTGGGTGCTTTCATTGGCTGGCCCAGGCTGGCAGGCCTTTCCTATGCGGAGTGGGCCTATGGGGCATTCAGGTCCCTTGGTGGCCAAGATCGGGGCACTGTTTTCTTAGTTAGTTTAGTAACTAGGTTCCACACGTGGAATGCACGGTGTCTAGTGTCTACTCAGCGGAAAGTCCTCCCCAGGGAAGAGGTGATTAGGAACATCCTGGGTGACCTGGCAAAAGTGCGCTTGCTGGAGTTTGAGAGGCTGGTTGCAGGGAGGGCCTCTCTTCTATGGAGGAGTTTCTCCTTTAATGTGCCCTAGGGAGAGTTGGGTTCTGTGTGCCTGTGATAGGGTTGAGTTAGCCTTTTTTATCTTTATTTTGTAGGGTCAGATAGATGTGTAGGGACAGGGAGGGACAGATAGGGACAGTCTTTAGGGACAGGTAGTTAGTATTAGGTTGGTAGTGATGGTCAGTGAGGGACAGGTAGGGGCAGGTAGGGAGAGATTGGTAGGGCTATAGGGACAGGATTTTCTCTTTTGTGTTGTTAGGGAGGGTCTGGGTGATGTGCGGTAGATTAGGGTGAGAGCTTGTATGGTCTCCAGTTCCTGGTGGTGGGCTGTAACCCTCACTTACAGATTTTTGTTTTGTAATTGGTAACCCGGGTATAGGGCTTGCAAGCATTGAACTTGGGCCTGTTCTTTGGTCATGGTTAAAGTGTGTACTGGTTATTATTGTGTTATTATTGATATGTTATTATAAGGTTGTGTATATATATATATATATATATATATATATGTTACATGTGTACTATGATGCGTGTAGGGGGGATTTAGTTTAGGTGGGGTGGGGGGTTTCTTGGGGGGTGGGGGGATGGGTTTTGGAGAATGGACGTCCAACGGGATGCCAAGAAGAGGAAAGAAAGGCCATAAGCTTTTATGGACCTTGCTGTGTAGGAAAGGCCACAAACTTTCGTGGAACCTCGTGTGATAGGCCACAAACTCTCGTGGGACCTGGTGTGATAGGCCACAAACTTTCGTGGCACCTTTGGGGGAATGGTGGTGGTTTAGTTTAGGAGGAAAAAATAAAAAAATAACAAAAATATATAAAATAAAAAAAAAAATAAAAAAATATATATAAATATATGATTAAGTTTCGGCCAGGTGGCCTATTTACTTTCTTTAGGGCAGTTGGCCGACTTTTGTTTATTTTTCTAGGGATGAATGCGTGGGTATATGTGTATGAGGGGAAAAAGGTACAAAGGAAGGGAAAAAAGGATATAGGTTGAGGTCTCTTCCCTTGCTGGGGGGTATTAATGAAATGGAGGAACATTTTGTTTGTATAAATCTGCTGGACATTGGACTTTTGGGGATTGTGAATAATTTATTTTGTTATTGAGTTTGTCTGTAAGCTTTGCCTGTAAGTTTTGTTTTGTACTTTTATAATAAAAAAAGAGATACAGTATGTAACTCAGGATCGGTACAGGATAAGTAATGTAATGTATGTACACAGTGACTCCACCAGCAGAATAGTGAGTGCAGCTCTGGAGTATAATACAGGATGTAACTCAGGATCAGTACAGGATAAGTAATGTAATGTATGTACACAGTGACTCCACCAGCAGAATAGTGAGTGCAGCTCTGGAGTATAATACAGGGTATAACTCAGGATCAGTACAGGATAAGTAAAGAAATGGCCGGAGCAGGGCCGTCCCCCTCCCCCCACGGCCTGGGCGGAGGCCAACATGACATTGGATTGGAGGTTGGGGGATATAGGCTAATTAAGGGGAGGTCATCGTGGGGGGTGGTATAAAAGGTCTGGTTGGGGGTGGGGACCGGTCAGTTCCCGCTCTCAGGACTCAGGATTCGTCCCGCCCTCCTGCCCCTTTTCAATTTATGGGCTGAAATCTTAGGTGGGGTTTATTGTTATTTATTTGTTTTTCTTTCCGGGTCTTTGCGGCTGAGGCGGCTGGGGGGAGTCCTTGGAGTTGGTGGAAATTGGTATGGGGGATCCATTGGCATATGGGTCCACTGTTTTCAGAGTTTAACAGTTTTCGGATCTGGTGAATTGTGGAGGGGAGTTTCGGCTGGGGTGGTCGAATCCCCTAGAAGTTTATCGTGAACAGTGAAACCTTTGAGTTTCTTGGTGCTCCCGAGCCAGGGTGGTAACGGCTGGGAGAAATTTGGTGTTAGTGTTATGTTCACGATTATGTTTTGGGTAATCACCGGATTCTTGGGAGCTTCAAGGACTCCTCCTAGTATAAGAGTTAATATATTGTGTGTAATTATTTAATTGTTATGTTAAAATAAAGGCTGCTGTGGCCTAGTTATTCCAAAAGAAACTGTTGTCCATGTTTTTATTTGGGTAAAATTTGAATATGGGTAATGAGCAATAGGTGGGTTGGGTGGTTAAAAGGTGTGGGGGTTGGGTGGTGTCCCATTATGCACCAATAACTTGACAATGCCAGTGTCATGTAATGTATGTACACAGTGACTCCACCAGCAGAATAGTGAGTACAGCTCTGGGGTATAATACAGGATGTAACTCAGGATCAGTACAGGATAAGTAATGTAATGTATGTTCACAGTGACTCCACCAGCAGAATAGTGAGTGCAGCTCTGGGGTATAACACAGAATGTAACTCAGGATAAGTAGTTTAACGTATCTACAGTGACTGCATCAGCAGAATAGTGAGTGCAGCTCTGGAGAATAATACAAGATGTAACTTACGATCAGTATAGGATAAGAAATGTAATGTATGTACTCAGTGACTCCACCAGCAGAATAGTGGGTGCAGCTCTGGAGCATAATACAGGATGTAACTCGAGCTGAGTGTAAGGTATGTACGTCATATATATACACGGGGACTGTTGTTTATGTAGATGCTATAAATAATCTATGGGCATCCGTAAAGGATGACACCGGAGAGATCATGCAGAATTCCACCGTTGCCACCACTTGTGAAGGATGACCCCCAGAAAGTTCAAGCAGAATCCCTCCGCTGCCATCACATGTGAGGACCCCGTATCTGGCCACGCCACCTGATGTCACTATTACGTCAGCGAGATTACGTGGTATGGTTGCAGCGACCCCACTGCCGCAGGGCCGAGGGGTACCCGGTACCGGGCCTCTGAGTCTCTGCTCTGGGGTTGTCACGGCGGCTAGACCCGGTCCCTGACCCTGCTGAGGGGCGCCCAATGATAGATGTGGATGGTGCGGTGTAGTTGAAGTGCCGGTCGCAGTAAATAACGAGGAAACAGGGGTGCAGTCTCTTTACCTCTTTACTGAAAGTCTCTGGGTCCTCAGTCCGGAATACGGTTCACCAGGCTGCGCAAGTCCGGCCGGTCCAATGGCACCTCCAGAGTTCTCTTTGCAGGTGGAAATCTGTGCCTTCCTGCTAGCGCTATGTGTTGTGGTCCTCCCCTGCTGTGCTTACGGGATAGTCCCCACAACTGTTGTGTCTGTTTCTCGTGTTCCCTCACAACTCGATTAGATGATGTTCTGCTAATCCTCCGTCCCTCCCTGATGTTACGGTTGGGACGCACCCGTATGACGGGTAGGCTCGGAGCTCTTCCGGGACCCTAGAGTCGCCCCTCTCCACAGGTTGCCCCCTATGTCTGCGTAGGTGATTTAGGTGAGACAGCCCGCCTGTGACTGACTGTCCTGCCGTTGGTTTGAAGTATGGCTTAGAGCTCTGTACTTCCTCGGCGTTCCGGCCGCCGGTTGTTTGCGCCCCAGTAGGATGTTGCCTCGATCTTACAGCACGACTCCTACTGGTATTCTCCTTCTTGCTTTGATCTCGTTTCTCACTCAGCACAATAAATCTCGCTTCTTATCCTTTCTTGGGGCACCGCCGCTATACTGAGCAGGCACGGTCCCGTGACATTCTTTCTCGTTGCCAGGCCTCTGTCAGGATCCCACCCCTGACAGGGACCCTACCGAATCTTCCCCACAACACCCTCTGCCACAAGGTGTTGCCTGGTTCCAACCCAGTCAGCGTTCTCTCTAACTTCCTGCCTGACCCCCAGTTTTACCAGTATGTGAGGAGTGGCCTAATGAATAGTACCCTTAGCTCCCCCTGGAGGCCCGACTGTGAAATGTATTGGTGTATGTGATACCTGGTCAGATGAACTCCTTCAGTGCCATCAGACGTACCATAGCCCCCCTTAGCGGCGGAGCCACAGTACTGCAACGACCAGGACTCTGGGGCGCTGCATGGTCTCCTCACTTGTGACAACTTGACAATCCGCATTAACTGGGGACATGTAATGTCAGTTTGGTGCCGTTTTACACACACCCCTTGTCCACACGGGTCCATGATAGCACAGGGAGTGAGGGGATGTGGCCCACATGGTCACTGATGTGGCACCACACTCGCTCACAACCCTGACAGACATAGAGGTCCCTTTCACTAGCACCAGTGAAACAGAGCGCTGCCAACCCGGTAGGACTGCCACAAGTTCCTCGTTAGATATCAGCCCGGTCCATTAGTGGGGTTATATCAGGCCAGAAACCAGCCCCGGTAGCATGGGAAGTTAAACTGAAAAATGGACATGTGGATTGAGATAAAAGAGCAGCCCAAGCTTCAAATATATATTTAATCGCCTTAAGGGCATACTAGACAATACACTATACACAATGGTTACACATATAAAATGGTCAGATATGCAAATACTGATAGTGGTAGGACAAAAGATTTAAGCAGAATATGTGTAAATTACCGGTGATGTTAGATCATGGGTGCGCTGGGCCGCAAGGGGGCCTGGGCTGCCAGCTGACTCCTATGTCTTTCACGTTACTTGATGCAGCCCCCACTGTTGAAGTGGACCACATGCATCACAGAGAGAGCGACCACATGGCTGTAAACTATCCTTTATCCCCTTTGGGTCACTCCCCTCCTGCCCTGTGGGCTGAACCTAAATCCCCTCAACTTGCCTCTGCAGCAGCAAACTCCAAAATCTACGAAAGATCATAACTTCTTTCTGGACTGTCCTAGGATGGTTGTTCTGGCGCTATCAGATCCATCTGGGCCCCTGCTACGCATTAAGACCAAACACAGCTTTGCTATCTGGTTTCTACTGGTTGTTTTATGTATCTACATACCCCTGGGTGCTAGAAAAGGGTTGAGACTCAGTCAGGCGTTCGCCATGTTTTGGGGATCTAGGAAATATACCCAATGTATGGTAATTGCTAGAATGTATAGTACGCGTATCTCCATAACTCATTATGAAATTATAGATGACTCAACAAAGCAGTTTAGACTGGATGGTATCCACATGGCCAGCAAGCCTTTTGTTCTGCTCTCAGCCATCTCAAGGGGTGTCGGATATCAGCAGAGAAAGTCGCACAGATCCCACTGGTGCCACCAATTTGTCAGGGGTAATACCAAAAAGATCACGCAAATCTCATCGCTGCCACCAGTTTGTCAAGATAGTTACGCAATTGACTGTCGAGTGATGGACAAGGCTGTGCCTGCTTGCGCTACTAGGCTGGTTATTGGGGAACTCCCACTGAGCATATGGTATATACACCTCCAATTACAATACATGGAATGTATATATATATATATATATATATATATATATACGGTCACTCCATACTCTGGAGCTGCAGCCACTGCCGATTCTCACTCTGCGTGGTGTGAGAATCCAAGCCCAGGTGCAGTGATGAGCGATGATATTAGTCAGGTTATTGCAGTTCACAGTCACTGAACTGCAGTAACCTTACTGACGTCAATTTCCAAGGACCTTCCCAGCCTATTAATATCAGCCCACAGCTGTCTGCTTAGCCTTTGCTGGTTATTAAAAATAGGGGGGAGCCCATGCAATTTTTTTATTTATTACCTAAATACAAGTAAAGAAAACTACACACGCAAAACACTGGTTATATATCTCATTGACATTATCTATCTATCTATCTATCTATCTATCTATCTATCTATCTATCTATCCCAGGCTACATGCTCCTCGTGTTTCTCAGCATTAATCCTGAAGAAATCTCCTACTTCATTTTCTTTAATGCAGCAGCCAAACTTGCAAGAAACCTCCACCATGCTTCACTGTTGCCTGCAGATGCTCATTATTGTTGCTCTCCAGCCCTTCAGCGAACAAACCGCCTTCTGTTACCGCCAAAGATTTCTCATTTTGGCTGATTAGTCCAGCGCTCCTGCTGCCATTTATATGGATTCCTGTTCCTATGTTTTCATGCATAATTAAGTCACTTGGCCTTGTTTTCACGTAGAAGGGATGGGTTTTTGGCCACAATTCTTCCATAAAGATGATGTCTGGCCTAACATCCCCCAAATGTAGATGGGTGTAACTAGGACCCTCTGGTTGTTTGCAGTTCTGAGCTAATGGCACTGCTGGACGTCTTGCTATTTCGATGGGAAGTAAGAATGATGTGCCTTTCATCTGCTGCACTGTTTCCTGCAGTGACCACTGTGTCTACAATCCTCATTGTTGGACATTTCTTGGTGCTTCTTCAAAAGAGCTAGATCAACACACCTTGAAACTCAAGCCTTCTTTTAAATCTTTACCTGGGAGAAACCTTGCTGATGAAGCATAACTACCTTGCTGCTGTCTTCTCATTGCAAATGACCTGTGACATGTCAGTCTGTCTTCTACACCCTCACCTGTTTAGCAGAGTTTGACTGTTCTGCACCCAGTTTTAAGCCTCCAACACAACTGTTTCTGTTTTAGTTAATGACTGTGTTTCAACCTGCATATGAAAATATTAATCATTATCACCTGTTGGGTATTGTTTATTACTCACACGCCTGACTATCTACTATATAATTGTCTAAGGGTCACTTCCATCTGTCCTTCTGTCTTTCTGTCTTTCTGTCTGTCTGTCTGTCACGGATATTCATTGGTTGCGGCCTCTGTCTGTCATGGAAATCCAAGTCGCTGATTGGTTGTGGCAAAACGGCCACGACCAATCAGCGACGGGCACAGTCCGGCGGCAAAATGACCGCACCTTACTCCCTGCAGTCAGTGCCCGCTCCATAATACCCTCCAGTCAGCGCTCACACAGGGTTAATGGCAGCGGTAACGGACCGCATTATGCCGCGGGTAACGCACTCCGTTACCGCTGCTATTAACCCTGTGTGACCAACTTTTTACTATTGATGCTGCTTATGCGGCATCAATAGTTAAAAGATCTAATGTTAAAAATAATCAAAAAAATAAAAAATAGTTATATACTCACCGTCTGTCGGCCCCTCGGATCCAGAACAGGCCTTTCCCGCTCCTCCCGACACTCCGGTGACCGCTCCATGCATTGCGGTCTCGCGAGATGATGACGTAGCGGTCTTGCGAGACCGCTACGTCATCATCTCGCGAGACCGCAATGCACTCTTTGGACCGGAGCGCGCGAGGAGCGTCGGTAACCACTTCGCCTGGATCCGGGGCCAACAGAAGGCGAGTATATAACTATTTTTTATTCTAATTCTTTTTTTTAACAGGGATATGATGCCCACATTGCTATATTCTGCGTAGGCTGTGCAATATACTAAGTGGGCTGTGCAATATACTACGTGGGCTGTGCAATATAATACGTGGGCTGTGCTATATAATACATGGGCTGTGCAATATACTACGTGGGCTGTGCAATGTACTACGTGGGCTGTGCAATATACTACGTGGCTGTGTTATACACTACATGGGCTGTTATATACTACGTGGGCTGTGAAATATAATACATGGGATGTGCAATATACTACGTGGGCTGTGCAATGTACTACGTGGGCTGTGCAATATACTATGTGGGCTGTGCAATATACTACGTGGGCTGTGCAATGTACTACGTGGGCTGTGCAATATACTATGTGGGCTGTGCAATATACTACGTGGGCTGTGCAATGTACTACGTGGGCTGTGCAATATACTGCGTGGGCTGTGCAATATACTACGTGGGCTGTGCAATATACTACGTGGGCTGTGTTATACACTACGTGGCCTGTGTTATACACTACGTGGCCTGTGTTATACACTACGTGGCCTGTGTTATACACTACGTGGGCTGTGTTATATACTGCGTGCGTGGGCTGTTATATACTACGTGAGCTGTGTTATATGCTACGTGGGCTGTTATAAACTACGTGGCTGTGTTATATGCTATGCGGGCTGTTATACACTCCGTGGGCTGTGCTATATACTACGTGGCTGTGCTATTTACTACGTGGGCTGTTATATACTACATGGCCGGCCGTGAACATTCAGCGACAGGCGCAGTCCTGCCGAGAATTGGCGCGGGATTTGAACCACGCTTCACTAATTGGTCGCAGCCGGCTGAATCCTGTGTATTCAATGTATTATTCTAAAATCTTCATAAATAAACTACATGCATATTCTAGAATACCCGATGCGTTAGAATCGGGCTATCATCTAGTAATGACTATAATCCTGCAGAATCCCTCACTGTGTGCAAGTGTACCAAGATGCTTCTTTGAAGGCAAAGGGCGGTCACACCAAATATTAATTTGATTTAAATTTCTCTTTTGTTCATTCACTTTGCAAATTATAAAATCTTAAACTATTAACACTTTTCTTTTTAAAAGCATTATTATTTTGCAGCATTTTCCCCACCTGTCTATATGTTTTGCACAGTATTATGTGTATATATCTTTACATACATACTATACGTGCTTGTAGATAACCGAGCTAGAAGGAACTTCTCATAGATTTCTAGAGCAGCCACAGTATGATGTCATTGTGTAGGAGGGGCTTAACATGTGGGTGGAGTCTTTTGACATTTCTTAATGACATCGGGAGGTCAAAGTCATTTTTCTGCCCATTTATTGCGGTGTCCGTTAGAGATTCTGGCTTGGGTTGGCGGCCATCTGCCTGACTTAATATCTGCCAAATAGGATACAATTAAAACATGTTTTTCCTTTCCCTTCACATCTCAGTAGCTCTATAATTACTCTCTGTTGGATTTTAGTTTCCTCTGAAACATTTCACATTAACGCCATCCTGCCCGATCCAAAACTGAAGTGATAAAACTGGAGACATTACTGCGCCCCCATAGAAAGTTGTAATGTAGGAAAAGCCCTGGATTTGGCTATGAGGTTATATTCTAACACTGATGTGGATATTAATCACCACTAGGGGCGCTGTTCCAATTGTATGAATGGAATAATTACCACTATGGAAGAGTTCCAATAGAATGGAAGGAATAAATAACACTAGGGATGCTGTTTAACAAAACAGATGATCTAGCTACCACAAGGCTAGCTATTCCAATAGTGGGGCTGAAATATTTACCACTAGGTGTGCTGTTCCAATAGTATAGATGGGATAATTACCACTAGGTGTGCTGTTCCAATAGTATAGATGGGATAATTACCACTAGGTGTGCTGTTCCAATAGTATAGATGTGATAATTACCACTAGATGTGCTGTTCCAGTAATATAGATGGATAATTACCACTAGATGTGCTGTTCCAATAATATAGATGTGATAATTACCACTAGGTGTGCTGTTCCAATAGTATAGATGGGATAATTACCACTAGATGTGCTGTTCCAATAATATAGATGGATAATTACCACTAGGTGTGCTGTTCCAGTAATATAGATGGATAATTACCATTAGACGTGCTGTTCCAATAATATAGATGTGATAATTACCACTAGGTGTGCTGTTCCAGTAATATAGATGGATAATTACCACTAGGTGTGCTGTTCCAGTAATATAGATGGATAATTACCATTAGATGTGCTGTTCCAATAATATAGATGTGATAATTACCACTAGGTGTGCTGTTCCAATAGTATAGATGTGATAATTACCACTAGGTGTGCTGTTCCAATAATATAGATGGATAATTACCACTAGGTGTGCTGTTCCAATAATATAGATGCATAATTACCACTAGGTGTGCTGTTCCAATAATATAGATGATATAATTACCACTAGGTGTGCTGTTCCAGTAATATAGATGCATAATTACCACTAGGTGAGCTGTTCCAATAATATAGATGATATAATTACCACTAGGTGTGCTGTTCCAATAATATAGATGCATAATTACCACTAGGTGTGCTGTTCCAATAATATAGATGCATAATTACCACTAGGTGTGCTGTTCCAATAATATAGATGATATAATTACCACTAGGTGTGCTGTTCCAATAATATAGATGCATAATTACCACTAGGTGTGCTGTTCCAATAATATAGATGGATAATTACCACTAGGTGTGCTGTTCCAATAATATAGATGTGATAATTACCACTAGGTGTGCTGTTCCAATAATATAGATGTGATAATTACCACTAGGTGTGCTGTTCCAATAATATAGATGATATAATTACCACTAGGTGTGCTGTTCCAATAATATAGATGCATAATTACCACTAGGTGTGCTGTTCCAATAATATAGATGGATAATTACCACTAGGTGTGCTGTTCCAATAATATAGATGATATAATTACCACTAGGTGTGCTGTTCCAATAATATAGATGCATAATTACCACTAGGTGTGCTGTTCCAATAATATAGATGTGATAATTACCACTAGGTGTGCTGTTCCAATAATATAGATGGATAATTACCACTAGGTGTGCTGTTCCAATAATATAGATGCATAATTACCACTAGGTGTGCTGTTCCAATAATATAGATGGATAATTACCACTAGACGTGCTGTTCCAATAATATAGATGGATAATTACCACTAGGTGTGCTGTTCCAATAATATAGATGTGATAATTACCACTAGGTGTGCTGTTCCAATAGTATAGATGGATAATTACCACTAGGTGTGCTGTTCCAATAATATAGATGGATAATTACCACTAGATGTGCTGTTCCAATAATATAGATGGATAATTACCACTAGGTGTGCTGTTCCAATAATATAGATGCATAATTACCACTAGGTGTGCTGTTCCAATAATATAGATGATATAATTACCACTAGGTGTGCTGTTCCAATAATATAGATGGATAATTACCACTAGGTGTGCTGTTCCAATAATATAGATGCATAATTACCACTAGGTGTGCTGTTCCAATAATATAGATGGATAATTACCACTAGACGTGCTGTTCCAATAATATAGATGGATAATTACCACTAGGTGTGCTGTTCCAATAATATAGATGTGATAATTACCACTAGGTGTGCTGTTCCAATAGTATAGATGGATAATTACCACTAGGTGTGCTGTTCCAATAATATAGATGGATAATTACCACTAGATGTGCTGTTCCAATAATATAGATGGATAATTACCACTAGGTGTGCTGTTCCAATAATATAGATGGATAATTACCACTAGACGTGCTGTTCCAATAATATAGATGGATAATTACCACTAGGTGAGCTGTTCCAATAACATAGATGGGATAATTAATTACCACCAGTTGTGCTGTTCCAATTATATAGATGGGATAATTAATTACCACCAGTTGTGCTGTTCCAATAATACAGATCCAGATGCGATTATTACCACTAGGTGTGCTGTTCCAATAGTATAGATGGGATAATTACCATAGGTGTGCTGTTCCAATAGTATAGATGGGATAATTACCACTAGATGTGCTGTTCCAATAATATAGATGGGATAATTACCATAGGTGTGCTGTTCCAATAGTATAGATGGGATAATTACCACTAGATGTGCTATTCCAATAGTATAGATGCGATAATTACCACTAGGTGTGCTGTTCCAATAGTATAGATGCGATAATCACCACTAGGTGTGCTGTTCCAATAGTATAGATGGGATAATTACCACTAGTTGTGCTGTTCCAATAGTATAGATGCGATAATTACCACTAGGTGTGCTATTCCAATAGTATAGATGCGATAATTACCACTAGATGTGCTGTTCCAATAGTATAGATGGGATAATTACCACTAGGTGTGCTGTTCCAATAATATAGATGGGATAATTACCACTAGGTGTGCTATTCCAATCGTATAGATGGGATAATTACCACTAGGTGTGCTGTTCCAATAATATAGATGGGATAATTACCACTAGGTGTGCTGTTCCAATAGTATAGATGGGATAATTACCACTAGGTGTGCTGTTCCAATAATATAGATGGGATAATTACCACTAGGTGTGCTGTTCCAATAATATAGATGGGATAATTACCACTAGGTGTGCTGTTCCAATAGTATAGATGGGATAATTACCACTAGGTGTGCTGTTCCAATAATATAGATGGGATAATTACCACTAGGTGTGCTGTTCCAATAGTATAGATGGATAATTACCACTAGGTGTGCTGTTCCAATAGTATAGATGCGATAATTACCACTAGGTGTGCTGTTCCAATGGTATAGATGGATAATCCCCACTAGTTGTACTGTTCCAATGGTATAGATGGATAATTACCACTAGATGTGCTGTTCCAATAGTATAGATGCGATAATTACCACTAGGTGTGCTGTTCCAATAGTATAGATGCGATAATTACCACTAGGTGTGCTGTTCCAATAGTATAGATGGGATAATTACCACTAGTTGTGCTGTTCCAATAGTATAGATGCGATAATTACCACTAGGTGTGCTATTCCAATAGTATAGATGCGATAATTACCACTAGATGTGCTGTTCCAATAGTATAGATGGGATAATTACCACTAGGTGTGCTGTTCCAATAATATAGATGGGATAATTACCACTAGGTGTGCTATTCCAATCGTATAGATGGGATAATTACCACTAGGTGTGCTGTTCCAATAATATAGATGGGATAATTACCACTAGGTGTGCTGTTCCAATAGTATAGATGGGATAATTACCACTAGGTGTGCTGTTCCAATAATATAGATGGGATAATTACCACTAGGTGTGCTGTTCCAATAATATAGATGGGATAATTACCAGTAGGTGTGCTGTTCCAATAGTATAGATGGGATAATTACCACTAGGTGTGCTGTTCCAATAATATAGATGGGATAATTACCACTAGGTGTGCTGTTCCAATAGTATAGATGGATAATTACCACTAGGTGTGCTGTTCCAATAGTATAGATGCGATAATTACCACTAGGTGTGCTGTTCCAATGGTATAGATGGATAATCCCCACTAGGTGTGCTGTTCCAATGGTATAGATGGATAATTACCACTAGATGTGCTGTTCCAATAGTATAGATGCGATAATTACCACTAGGTGTGCTGTTCCAATAGTATAGATGCGATAATTACCACTAGGTGTGCTGTTCCAATAGTATAGATGCGATAATTACCACTAGGTGTGCTGTTCCAATAGTATAGATGTGATAATTACCACTAGATGTGCTGTTCCAATAGTATAGATGCGATAATTACCACTAGGTGTGCTGTTCCAATAGTATAGATGCGATAATTACCACTAGGTGTGCTGTTCCAATAGTATAGATGTGATAATTACCACTAGATGTGCTGTTCCAATAATATAGATGCGATAATTACCACTAGGTATGCTGTTCCAATAGCATAGAAGTGATAATTACCACTAGATGTGCTGTTCCAATAGTATAGATGTGATAATTACCACTAGATGTGCTGTTCCAATAGTATAGATGTGATAATTACCACTAGATGTGCTGTTCCAATAGTATAGATGTGATAATTACCACTAGATGTGCTGTTCAAATAGTATAGATGTGATAATTACCACTAGATGTGCTGTTCCAATAGTATAGATGCGATAATTACCACTAGGTATGCTGTTCCAATAGTATAGATGTGATAATTACCACTAGATGTGCTGTTCCAATAGTATAGATGCGATAATTACCACTAGGTATGCTGTTCCAATAGTATAGATGTGATAATTACCACTAGATGTGCTGTTCAAATAGTATAGATGTGATAATTACCACTAGATGTGCTGTTCCAATAGTATAGATGCGATAATTACCACTAGGTATGCTGTTCCAATAGTATAGATGTGATAATTACCACTAGATGTGCTGTTCCAATAGTATAGATGTGATAATTACCACTAGATGTGCTGTTCCAATAGTATAGATGCGATAATTACCACTAGATGTGCTGTTCCAATAGTATAGATGCGATAATTACCACTAGGTGTGCTGTTCCAATAGCATAGAAGTGATAATTAACACTAGATGTGCTGTTCCAATAATATAGATGGATAATTACCACTAGGTGTGCTGTTCCAATGGTATAGATGCGATAATCACCACTAGGTGTGCTGTTCCAATAATATATAGATGGATAATTACCACTAGGTGTGCTGTTCCAATGGTATAGATGCGATAATCACCACTAGTTGTGCTGTTCCAATAGTATAGATGGGATAATTACCACTAGGTGTGCTGTTCCAATAGTATAGATGGGATAATTACCACTAGGTGTGCTATTCCAATAGTATAGATGGGATAATTACCACTAGGTGTGCTATTCCAATAGCATAGATGGGATAATTACCACTAGGTGTGCTGTTCCAATAGTATAGATGGGATAATTACCACTAGGTGTGCTGTTCCAATAATATAGATGGATAATTACCACTAGATGTGCTGTTCCAATAGTATAGATGCGATAATTACCACTAGGTGTGCTGTTCCAATAGTATAGATGGGATAATTACCACTAGGTGTGCTATTCCAATAGTATAGATGGGATAATTACCACTAGGTGTGCTATTCCAATAGCATAGATGGGATAATTACCACTAGGTGTGCTGTTCCAATAGTATAGATGGGATAATTACCACTAGGTGTGCTGTTCCAATAATATAGATGGATAATTACCACTAGATGTGCTGTTCCAATAGTATAGATGCGATAATTACCACTAGGTGTGCTGTTCCAATAGTATAGATGGGATAATTACCACTAGATGTGCTGTTCCAATAGTATAGATGGGATGATTACCACTAGGTGTGCTGTTCCAATAGTATAGATGGGATAATCCCCACTAGGTGTGCTGTTCCAATGGTATAGATGGATAATTACCACTAGATGTGCTGTTCCAATAGTATAGATGCGATAATTACCACTAGATGTGCTGTTCCAATAGTATAGATGCGATAATTACCACTAGGTGTGCTGTTCCAATAGTATAGATGGGATAATTACCACTAGGTGTGCTGTTCCAATAATATAGATGGATAATTACCACTAGGTGTGCTGTTCCAATAATATAGATGCATAATTACCACTAGGTGTGCTGTTCCAATAGTATAGATGGGATAATCACCACTAGGTGTGCTATTCCAATAGTATAGATGGGATAATTACCACTAGGTGTGCTGTTCCAATAATATAGATGGATAATCACCACTAGGTGTGCTGTTCCAATAGTATAGATGGGATAATTACCACTAGGTGTGCTGTTCCAATAGTATAGATGGGATAATTACCACTAGGTGTGCTGTTCCAATAATATAGATGGATAATTACCACTAGGTGTGCTATTCCAATAGTATAGATGGGATAATTACCATAGGTGTGCTGTTCCAATAGTATAGATGGGATAATTACCACTAGGTGTGCTGTTCCAATAGTATAGATGGGATAATTACCACTAGGTGTGCTGTTCCAATAGTATAGATGGGATAATTACCACTAGGTGTGCTGTTCCAATAGTATAGATGGGATAATTACCACTAGATGTGCTGTTCCAGTAATATAGATGGATAATTACCACTAGATGTGCTGTTCCAATAATATAGATGTGATAATTACCACTAGGTGTGCTGTTCCAATAGTATAGATGGGATAATTACCACTAGATGTGCTGTTCCAATAATATAGATGATATAATTACCACTAGGTGTGCTGTTCCAATAGTATAGATGGGATAATTACCACTAGATGTGCTGTTCCAATAATATAGATGGATAATTACCACTAGGTGTGCTGTTCCAATAGTATAGATGGGATAATTACCACTAGGTGTGCTGTTCCAGTAATATAGATGGATAATTACCATTAGACGTGCTGTTCCAATAATATAGATGTGATAATTACCACTAGGTGTGCTGTTCCAATAATATAGATGATATAATTACCACTAGGTGTGCTGTTCCAGTAATATAGATGGATAATTACCACTAGGTGTGCTGTTCCAGTAATATAGATGGATAATTACCATTAGATGTGCTGTTCCAATAATATAGATGTGATAATTACCACTAGGTGTGCTGTTCCAATAATATAGATGGATAATTACCACTAGGTGTGCTGTTCCAATAATATAGATGATATAATTACCACTAGGTGTGCTGTTCCAGTAATATAGATGCATAATTACCACTAGGTGAGCTGTTCCAATAATATAGATGATATAATTACCACTAGGTGTGCTGTTCCAATAATATAGATGCATAATTACCACTAGGTGTGCTGTTCCAATAATATAGATGCATAATTACCACTAGGTGTGCTGTTCCAATAATATAGATGATATAATTACCACTAGGTGTGCTGTTCCAATAATATAGATGCATAATTACCACTAGGTGTGCTGTTCCAATAATATAGATGGATAATTACCACTAGGTGTGCTGTTCCAATAATATAGATGTGATAATTACCACTAGGTGTGCTGTTCCAATAATATAGATGATATAATTACCACTAGGTGTGCTGTTCCAATAATATAGATGCATAATTACCACTAGGTGTGCTGTTCCAATAATATAGATGGATAATTACCACTAGGTGTGCTGTTCCAATAATATAGATGATATAATTACCACTAGGTGTGCTGTTCCAATAATATAGATGCATAATTACCACTAGGTGTGCTGTTCCAATAATATAGATGTGATAATTACCACTAGGTGTGCTGTTCCAATAGTATAGATGGGATAATTACCACTAGGTGTGCTGTTCCAATAATATAGATGCATAATTACCACTAGGTGTGCTGTTCCAATAATATAGATGATATAATTACCACTAGGTGTGCTGTTCCAATAATATAGATGGATAATTACCACTAGGTGTGCTGTTCCAATAATATAGATGGATAATTACCACTAGGTGTGCTGTTCCAATAATATAGATGCATAATTACCACTAGGTGTGCTGTTCCAATAATATAGATGGATAATTACCACTAGGTGTGCTGTTCCAATAATATAGATGTGATAATTACCACTAGGTGTGCTGTTCCAATAATATAGATGATATAATTACCACTAGGTGTGCTGTTCCAATAATATAGATGCATAATTACCACTAGGTGTGCTGTTCCAATAATATAGATGGATAATTACCACTAGGTGTGCTGTTCCAATAATATAGATGATATAATTACCACTAGGTGTGCTGTTCCAATAATATAGATGCATAATTACCACTAGGTGTGCTGTTCCAATAATATAGATGTGATAATTACCACTAGGTGTGCTGTTCCAATAGTATAGATGGGATAATTACCACTAGGTGTGCTGTTCCAATAATATAGATGCATAATTACCACTAGGTGTGCTGTTCCAATAATATAGATGATATAATTACCACTAGGTGTGCTGTTCCAATAATATAGATGGATAATTACCACTAGGTGTGCTGTTCCAATAATATAGATGGATAATTACCACTAGACGTGCTGTTCCAATAATATAGATGGATAATTACCACTAGGTGTGCTGTTCCAATAATATAGATGTGATAATTACCACTAGGTGTGCTGTTCCAATAGTATAGATGGATAATTACCACTAGGTGTGCTGTTCCAATAATATAGATGGATAATTACCACTAGACGTGATGTTCCAATAATATAGATGGATAATTACCACTAGGTGTGCTGTTCCAATAATATAGATGGATAATTACCACTAGACGTGCTGTTCCAATAATATAGATGGATAATTACCACTAGGTGAGCTGTTCCAATAACATAGATGGGATAATTAATTACCACCAGTTGTGCTGTTCCAATTATATAGATGGGATAATTAATTACCACCAGTTGTGCTGTTCCAATAATACAGATCCAGATGCGATTATTACCACTAGGTGTGCTGTTCCAATAGTATAGATGGGATAATTACCATAGGTGTGCTGTTCCAATAGTATAGATGGGATAATTACCACTAGATGTGCTGTTCCAATAATATAGATGGGATAATTACCATAGGTGTGCTGTTCCAATAGTATAGATGGGATAATTACCACTAGATGTGCTATTCCAATAGTATAGATGCGATAATTACCACTAGGTGTGCTGTTCCAATAGTATAGATGCGATAATCACCACTAGGTGTGCTGTTCCAATAGTATAGATGGGATAATTACCACTAGTTGTGCTGTTCCAATAGTATAGATGCGATAATTACCACTAGGTGTGCTATTCCAATAGTATAGATGCGATAATTACCACTAGATGTGCTGTTCCAATAGTATAGATGGGATAATTACCACTAGGTGTGCTGTTCCAATAATATAGATGGGATAATTACCACTAGGTGTGCTATTCCAATCGTATACATGGGATAATTACCACTAGGTGTGCTGTTCCAATAATATAGATGGGATAATTACCACTAGGTGTGCTGTTCCAATAGTATAGATGGGATAATTACCACTAGGTGTGCTGTTCCAATAATATAGATGGGATAATTACCACTAGGTGTGCTGTTCCAATAATATAGATGGGATAATTACCACTAGGTGTGCTGTTCCAATAGTATAGATGGGATAATTACCACTAGGTGTGCTGTTCCAATAATATAGATGGGATAATTACCACTAGGTGTGCTGTTCCAATAGTATAGATGGATAATTACCACTAGGTGTGCTGTTCCAATAGTATAGATGCGATAATTACCACTAGGTGTGCTGTTCCAATGGTATAGATGGATAATCCCCACTAGGTGTGCTGTTCCAATGGTATAGATGGATAATTACCACTAGATGTGCTGTTCCAATAGTATAGATGCGATAATTACCACTAGGTGTGCTGTTCCAATAGTATAGATGCGATAATTACCACTAGGTGTGCTGTTCCAATAGTATAGATGCGATAATTACCACTAGGTGTGCTGTTCCAATAGTATAGATGTGATAATTACCACTAGATGTGCTGTTCCAATAGTATAGATGCGATAATTACCACTAGGTATGCTGTTCCAATAGCATAGAAGTGATAATTACCACTAGATGTGCTGTTCCAATAGTATAGATGTGATAATTACCACTAGATGTGCTGTTCCAATAGTATAGATGTGATAATTACCACTAGATGTGCTGTTCCAATAGTATAGATGTGATAATTACCACTAGATGTGCTGTTCAAATAGTATAGATGTGATAATTACCACTAGATGTGCTGTTCCAATAGTATAGATGCGATAATTACCACTAGGTATGCTGTTCCAATAGTATAGATGTGATAATTACCACTAGATGTGCTGTTCCAATAGTATAGATGTGATAATTACCACTAGATGTGCTGTTCCAATAGTATAGATGCGATAATTACCACTAGATGTGCTGTTCCAATAGTATAGATGCGATAATTACCACTAGGTGTGCTGTTCCAATAGCATAGAAGTGATAATTAACACTAGATGTGCTGTTCCAATAATATAGATGGATAATTACCACTAGGTGTGCTGTTCCAATGGTATAGATGCGATAATCACCACTAGGTGTGCTGTTCCAATAATATATAGATGGATAATTACCACTAGGTGTGCTGTTCCAATGGTATAGATGCGATAATCACCACTAGTTGTGCTGTTCCAATAGTATAGATGGGATAATTACCACTAGGTGTGCTGTTCCAATAGTATAGATGGGATAATTACCACTAGGTGTGCTATTCCAATAGTATAGATGGGATAATTACCACTAGGTGTGCTATTCCAATAGCATAGATGGGATAATTACCACTAGGTGTGCTGTTCCAATAGTATAGATGGGATAATTACCACTAGGTGTGCTGTTCCAATAGTATAGATGGGATAATTACCACTAGGTGTGCTGTTCCAATAGTATAGATGGGATAATTACCACTAGGTGTGCTGTTCCAATAATATAGATGGATAATTACCACTAGATGTGCTGTTCCAATAGTATAGATGCGATAATTACCACTAGGTGTGCTGTTCCAATAGTATAGATGGGATAATTACCACTAGGTGTGCTATTCCAATAGTATAGATGGGATAATTACCACTAGGTGTGCTATTCCAATAGCATAGATGGGATAATTACCACTAGGTGTGCTGTTCCAATAGTATAGATGGGATAATTACCACTAGGTGTGCTGTTCCAATAATATAGATGGATAATTACCACTAGATGTGCTGTTCCAATAGTATAGATGCGATAATTACCACTAGGTGTGCTGTTCCAATAGTATAGATGGGATAATTACCACTAGATGTGCTGTTCCAATAGTATAGATGGGATGATTACCACTAGGTGTGCTGTTCCAATAGTATAGATGGGATAATCCCCACTAGGTGTGCTGTTCCAATGGTATAGATGGATAATTACCACTAGATGTGCTGTTCCAATAGTATAGATGCGATAATTACCACTAGATGTGCTGTTCCAATAGTATAGATGCGATAATTACCACTAGGTGTGCTGTTCCAATAGTATAGATGGGATAATTACCACTAGGTGTGCTGTTCCAATAATATAGATGGATAATTACCACTAGGTGTGCTGTTCCAATAATATAGATGCATAATTACCACTAGGTGTGCTGTTCCAATAGTATAGATGGGATAATCACCACTAGGTGTGCTATTCCAATAGTATAGATGGGATAATTACCACTAGGTGTGCTGTTCCAATAATATAGATGGATAATCACCACTAGGTGTGCTGTTCCAATAGTATAGATGGGATAATTACCACTAGGTGTGCTGTTCCAATAGTATAGATGGGATAATTACCACTAGGTGTGCTGTTCCAATAATATAGATGGATAATTACCACTAGGTGTGCTATTCCAATAGTATAGATGGGATAATTACCATAGGTGTGCTGTTCCAATAGTATAGATGGGATAATTACCACTAGGTGTGCTGTTCCAATAGTATAGATGGGATAATTACCACTAGGTGTGCTGTTCCAATAGTATAGATGTGATAATTACCACTAGGTGTGCTGTTCCAATAGTATAGATGGGATAATTACCACTAGGTGTGCTGTTCCAATAGTATAGATGGGATAATTACCACTAGGTGTGCTGTTCCAATAGTATAGATGCGATAATTACCACTAGGTGTGCTGTTCCAATAGTATAGATGGATAATTACCACTAGGTGTGCTGTTCCAATAGTATAGATGTGATAATTACCACTAGGTGTGCTGTTCCAATAGTATAGATGGGATAATTACCACTAGGTGTGCTGTTCCAATAGTATAGATGGGATAATTACCACTAGGTGTGCTGTTCCAATAGTATAGATGTGATAATTACCACTAGGTGTGCTGTTCCAATAGTATAGATGCGATAATTACCACTAGGTGTGCTGTTCCAATAGCATAGAAGTGATAATTAACACTAGATGTGCTGTTCCAATAATATAGATGGATAATTACCACTAGGTGTGCTGTTCCAATGGTATAGATGCGATAATCACCACTAGGTGTGCTGTTCCAATAATATATAGATGGATAATTACCACTAGGTGTGCTGTTCCAATGGTATAGATGCGATAATCACCACTAGTTGTGCTGTTCCAATAGTATAGATGGGATAATTACCACTAGGTGTGCTGTTCCAATAGTATAGATGGGATAATTACCACTAGGTGTGCTATTCCAATAGTATAGATGGGATAATTACCACTAGGTGTGCTATTCCAATAGCATAGATGGGATAATTACCACTAGGTGTGCTGTTCCAATAGTATAGATGGGATAATTACCACTAGGTGTGCTGTTCCAATAGTATAGATGGGATAATTACCACTAGGTGTGCTGTTCCAATAGTATAGATGGGATAATTACCACTAGGTGTGCTGTTCCAATAATATAGATGGATAATTACCACTAGATGTGCTGTTCCAATAGTATAGATGCGATAATTACCACTAGGTGTGCTGTTCCAATAGTATAGATGGGATAATTACCACTAGGTGTGCTATTCCAATAGTATAGATGGGATAATTACCACTAGGTGTGCTATTCCAATAGCATAGATGGGATAATTACCACTAGGTGTGCTGTTCCAATAGTATAGATGGGATAATTACCACTAGGTGTGCTGTTCCAATAATATAGATGGATAATTACCACTAGATGTGCTGTTCCAATAGTATAGATGCGATAATTACCACTAGGTGTGCTGTTCCAATAGTATAGATGGGATAATTACCACTAGATGTGCTGTTCCAATAGTATAGATGGGATGATTACCACTAGGTGTGCTGTTCCAATAGTATAGATGGGATAATCCCCACTAGGTGTGCTGTTCCAATGGTATAGATGGATAATTACCACTAGATGTGCTGTTCCAATAGTATAGATGCGATAATTACCACTAGATGTGCTGTTCCAATAGTATAGATGCGATAATTACCACTAGGTGTGCTGTTCCAATAGTATAGATGGGATAATTACCACTAGGTGTGCTGTTCCAATAATATAGATGGATAATTACCACTAGGTGTGCTGTTCCAATAATATAGATGCATAATTACCACTAGGTGTGCTGTTCCAATAGTATAGATGGGATAATCACCACTAGGTGTGCTATTCCAATAGTATAGATGGGATAATTACCACTAGGTGTGCTGTTCCAATAATATAGATGGATAATCACCACTAGGTGTGCTGTTCCAATAGTATAGATGGGATAATTACCACTAGGTGTGCTGTTCCAATAGTATAGATGGGATAATTACCACTAGGTGTGCTGTTCCAATAATATAGATGGATAATTACCACTAGGTGTGCTATTCCAATAGTATAGATGGGATAATTACCATAGGTGTGCTGTTCCAATAGTATAGATGGGATAATTACCACTAGGTGTGCTGTTCCAATAGTATAGATGGGATAATTACCACTAGGTGTGCTGTTCCAATAGTATAGATGTGATAATTACCACTAGGTGTGCTGTTCCAATAGTATAGATGGGATAATTACCACTAGGTGTGCTGTTCCAATAGTATAGATGGGATAATTACCACTAGGTGTGCTGTTCCAATAGTATAGATGCGATAATTACCACTAGGTGTGCTGTTCCAATAGTATAGATGGATAATTACCACTAGGTGTGCTGTTCCAATAGTATAGATGTGATAATTACCACTAGGTGTGCTGTTCCAATAGTATAGATGGGATAATTACCACTAGGTGTGCTGTTCCAATAGTATAGATGGGATAATTACCACTAGGTGTGCTGTTCCAATAGTATAGATGTGATAATTACCACTAGGTGTGCTGTTCCAATAGTATAGATGGGATAATTACCACTAGGTGTGCTATTCCAATAGTATAGATGGGATAATTACCACTAGGTGTGCTGTTCCAATAGTATAGATGCGATAATTACCACTAGGTGTGCTATTCCAATAGTATAGATGGGATAATTACCACTAGGTGTGCTGTTCCAATAGTATAGATGGGATAATTACCACTAGGTGTGCTGTTCCAATGGTATAGATGCGATAATCACCACTAGGTGTGCTGTTCCAATAATATAGATGGATAATTACCACTAGGTGTGCTGTTCCAATGGTATAGATGCGATAATCACCACTAGGTGTGCTGTTCCAATAGTATAGATGGGATAATTACCACTAGGTGTGCTGTTCCAATAGTATAGATGGGATAATTACCACTAGGTGTGCTATTCCAATAGTATAGATGGGATAATTACCACTAGGTGTGCTGTTCCAATGGTATAGATGCGATAATCACCACTAGGTGTGCTGTTCCAATAGTATAGATGGGATAATTACCACTAGGTGTGCTGTTCCAATAGTATAGATGGGATAATTACCACTAGGTGTGCTGTTCCAATAGTATAGATGGGATAATTACCACTAGGTGTGCTGTTCCAATGGTATAGATGCGATAATCACCACTAGGTGTGCTGTTCCAATAATATAGATGGATAATTACCACTAGGTGTGCTGTTCCAATGGTATAGATGCGATAATCACCACTAGGTGTGCTGTTCCAATAGTATAGATGGGATAATTACCACTAGGTGTGCTGTTCCAATAGTATAGATGGGATAATTACCACTAGGTGTGCTATTCCAATAGTATAGATGGGATAATTACCACTAGGTGTGCTGTTCCAATGGTATAGATGCGATAATCACCACTAGGTGTGCTGTTCCAATAGTATAGATGGGATAATTACCACTAGGTGTGCTGTTCCAATAGTATAGATGGGATAATTACCACTAGGTGTGCTGTTCCAATAGTATAGATGGGATAATTACCACTAGGTGTGCTGTTCCAATAGTATAGATGGGATAATTACCACTAGGTGGGCTATTCCAATAGTATAGATGGGATAATTACCACTAGGTGTGCTATTCCAATAGTATAGATGGGATAATTACCACTAGGTGGGCTATTCCAATAGTATAGATGGGATAATTACCACTAGATGTGCTATTCCAATAGCATAGATGGGATAATTACCACTAGGTGTGCTGTTCCAATAGTATAGATGGGATAATTACCACTAGGTGTGCTATTCCAATAGTATAGATGGGATAATTACCACTAGATGTGCTATTCCAATAGCATAGATGGGATAATTACCACTAGGTGTGCTGTTCCAATAGTATAGATGGGATAATTACCACTAGGTGTGCTGTTCCAATGGTATAGATGGGATAATTACCACTAGGTGTGCTGTTCCAATGGTATAGATGCGATAATCACCACTAGGTGTGCTGTTCCAATAATATAGATGGATAATTACCACTAGGTGTGCTGTTCCAATGGTATAGATGCGATAATCACCACTAGGTGTGCTGTTCCAATAGTATAGATGGGATAATTACCACTAGGTGTGCTGTTCCAATAGTATAGATGGGATAATTACCACTAGGTGTGCTGTTCCAATAGTATAGATGGGATAATTACCACTAGGTGTGCTGTTCCAATAGTATAGATGGGATAATTACCACTAGGTGTGCTGTTCCAATAGTATAGATGCGATAATTACCACTAGGTGTGCTGTTCCAATAGTATAGATGGATAATTACCACTAGGTGTGCTGTTCCAATAGTATAGATGTGATAATTACCACTAGGTGTGCTGTTCCAATAGTATAGATGGGATAATTACCACTAGGTGTGCTGTTCCAATAGTATAGATGGGATAATTACCACTAGGTGTGCTGTTCCAATAGTATAGATGTGATAATTACCACTAGGTGTGCTGTTCCAATAGTATAGATGCGATAATTACCACTAGGTGTGCTGTTCCAATAGCATAGAAGTGATAATTAACACTAGATGTGCTGTTCCAATAATATAGATGGATAATTACCACTAGGTGTGCTGTTCCAATGGTATAGATGCGATAATCACCACTAGGTGTGCTGTTCCAATAATATATAGATGGATAATTACCACTAGGTGTGCTGTTCCAATGGTATAGATGCGATAATCACCACTAGTTGTGCTGTTCCAATAGTATAGATGGGATAATTACCACTAGGTGTGCTGTTCCAATAGTATAGATGGGATAATTACCACTAGGTGTGCTATTCCAATAGTATAGATGGGATAATTACCACTAGGTGTGCTATTCCAATAGCATAGATGGGATAATTACCACTAGGTGTGCTGTTCCAATAGTATAGATGGGATAATTACCACTAGGTGTGCTGTTCCAATAGTATAGATGGGATAATTACCACTAGGTGTGCTGTTCCAATAGTATAGATGGGATAATTACCACTAGGTGTGCTGTTCCAATAATATAGATGGATAATTACCACTAGATGTGCTGTTCCAATAGTATAGATGCGATAATTACCACTAGGTGTGCTGTTCCAATAGTATAGATGGGATAATTACCACTAGGTGTGCTATTCCAATAGTATAGATGGGATAATTACCACTAGGTGTGCTATTCCAATAGCATAGATGGGATAATTACCACTAGGTGTGCTGTTCCAATAGTATAGATGGGATAATTACCACTAGGTGTGCTGTTCCAATAATATAGATGGATAATTACCACTAGATGTGCTGTTCCAATAGTATAGATGCGATAATTACCACTAGGTGTGCTGTTCCAATAGTATAGATGGGATAATTACCACTAGATGTGCTGTTCCAATAGTATAGATGGGATGATTACCACTAGGTGTGCTGTTCCAATAGTATAGATGGGATAATCCCCACTAGGTGTGCTGTTCCAATGGTATAGATGGATAATTACCACTAGATGTGCTGTTCCAATAGTATAGATGCGATAATTACCACTAGATGTGCTGTTCCAATAGTATAGATGCGATAATTACCACTAGGTGTGCTGTTCCAATAGTATAGATGGGATAATTACCACTAGGTGTGCTGTTCCAATAATATAGATGGATAATTACCACTAGGTGTGCTGTTCCAATAATATAGATGCATAATTACCACTAGGTGTGCTGTTCCAATAGTATAGATGGGATAATCACCACTAGGTGTGCTATTCCAATAGTATAGATGGGATAATTACCACTAGGTGTGCTGTTCCAATAATATAGATGGATAATCACCACTAGGTGTGCTGTTCCAATAGTATAGATGGGATAATTACCACTAGGTGTGCTGTTCCAATAGTATAGATGGGATAATTACCACTAGGTGTGCTGTTCCAATAATATAGATGGATAATTACCACTAGGTGTGCTATTCCAATAGTATAGATGGGATAATTACCATAGGTGTGCTGTTCCAATAGTATAGATGGGATAATTACCACTAGGTGTGCTGTTCCAATAGTATAGATGGGATAATTACCACTAGGTGTGCTGTTCCAATAGTATAGATGTGATAATTACCACTAGGTGTGCTGTTCCAATAGTATAGATGGGATAATTACCACTAGGTGTGCTGTTCCAATAGTATAGATGGGATAATTACCACTAGGTGTGCTGTTCCAATAGTATAGATGCGATAATTACCACTAGGTGTGCTGTTCCAATAGTATAGATGGATAATTACCACTAGGTGTGCTGTTCCAATAGTATAGATGTGATAATTACCACTAGGTGTGCTGTTCCAATAGTATAGATGGGATAATTACCACTAGGTGTGCTGTTCCAATAGTATAGATGGGATAATTACCACTAGGTGTGCTGTTCCAATAGTATAGATGTGATAATTACCACTAGGTGTGCTGTTCCAATAGTATAGATGGGATAATTACCACTAGGTGTGCTATTCCAATAGTATAGATGGGATAATTACCACTAGGTGTGCTGTTCCAATAGTATAGATGCGATAATTACCACTAGGTGTGCTATTCCAATAGTATAGATGGGATAATTACCACTAGGTGTGCTGTTCCAATAGTATAGATGGGATAATTACCACTAGGTGTGCTGTTCCAATGGTATAGATGCGATAATCACCACTAGGTGTGCTGTTCCAATAATATAGATGGATAATTACCACTAGGTGTGCTGTTCCAATGGTATAGATGCGATAATCACCACTAGGTGTGCTGTTCCAATAGTATAGATGGGATAATTACCACTAGGTGTGCTGTTCCAATAGTATAGATGGGATAATTACCACTAGGTGTGCTATTCCAATAGTATAGATGGGATAATTACCACTAGGTGTGCTGTTCCAATGGTATAGATGCGATAATCACCACTAGGTGTGCTGTTCCAATAGTATAGATGGGATAATTACCACTAGGTGTGCTGTTCCAATAGTATAGATGGGATAATTACCACTAGGTGTGCTGTTCCAATAGTATAGATGGGATAATTACCACTAGGTGTGCTGTTCCAATGGTATAGATGCGATAATCACCACTAGGTGTGCTGTTCCAATAATATAGATGGATAATTACCACTAGGTGTGCTGTTCCAATGGTATAGATGCGATAATCACCACTAGGTGTGCTGTTCCAATAGTATAGATGGGATAATTACCACTAGGTGTGCTGTTCCAATAGTATAGATGGGATAATTACCACTAGGTGTGCTATTCCAATAGTATAGATGGGATAATTACCACTAGGTGTGCTGTTCCAATGGTATAGATGCGATAATCACCACTAGGTGTGCTGTTCCAATAGTATAGATGGGATAATTACCACTAGGTGTGCTGTTCCAATAGTATAGATGGGATAATTACCACTAGGTGTGCTGTTCCAATAGTATAGATGGGATAATTACCACTAGGTGTGCTGTTCCAATAGTATAGATGGGATAATTACCACTAGGTGGGCTATTCCAATAGTATAGATGGGATAATTACCACTAGGTGTGCTATTCCAATAGTATAGATGGGATAATTACCACTAGGTGGGCTATTCCAATAGTATAGATGGGATAATTACCACTAGATGTGCTATTCCAATAGCATAGATGGGATAATTACCACTAGGTGTGCTGTTCCAATAGTATAGATGGGATAATTACCACTAGGTGTGCTATTCCAATAGTATAGATGGGATAATTACCACTAGATGTGCTATTCCAATAGCATAGATGGGATAATTACCACTAGGTGTGCTGTTCCAATAGTATAGATGGGATAATTACCACTAGGTGTGCTGTTCCAATGGTATAGATGGGATAATTACCACTAGGTGTGCTGTTCCAATGGTATAGATGCGATAATCACCACTAGGTGTGCTGTTCCAATAATATAGATGGATAATTACCACTAGGTGTGCTGTTCCAATGGTATAGATGCGATAATCACCACTAGGTGTGCTGTTCCAATAGTATAGATGGGATAATTACCACTAGGTGTGCTGTTCCAATAGTATAGATGGGATAATTACCACTAGGTGTGCTGTTCCAATAGTATAGATGGGATAATTACCACTAGGTGTGCTGTTCCAATAGTATAGATGGGATAATTACCACTAGGTGTGCTGTTCCAATGGTATAGATGCGATAATCAGCACTAGGTGTGCTGTTCCAATAGTATAGATGGGATAATTACCACTAGGTGTTCTGTTCCAATAGTATAGATGGGATAATTACCACTAGGTGTGCTATTCCAATAGTATAGATGGGATAATTACCACTAGGTGTGCTGTTCCAATAGTATAGATGGGATAATTACCACTAGGTGTGCTATTCCAATAGTATAGATGGATAATTACCACTAGGTGTGCTATTCCAATAGCATAGATGGGATAATTACCACTAGGTGTGCTGTTCCAATGGTATAGATGCGATAATCACCACTAGGTGTGCTGTTCCAATAGTATAGATGGGATAATTACCACTAGGTGTGCTGTTCCAATAGTATAGATGGGATAATTACCACTAGGTGTGCTATTCCAATAGTATAGATGGGATAATTACCACTAGGTGTGCTGTTCCAATAGTATAGATGGGATAATTACCACTAGGTGTGCTATTCCAATAGTATAGATGGATAATTACCACTAGGTGTGCTATTCCAATAGCATAGATGGGATAATTACCACTAGGTGTGCTGTTCCAATGGTATAGATGCGATAATCACCACTAGGTGTGCTGTTCCAATAGTATAGATGGGATAATTACCACTAGGTGTGCTGTTCCAATAGCATAGATGGGATAATTATCACTAGGTGTGCTATTCCAATAGTATAGATGGGATAATTACCACTAGGTGTGCTATTCCAATAGTATAGATGGGATAATTACCACTAGATGTGCTATTCCAATAGCATAGATGGGATAATTACCACTAGGTGTGCTGTTCCAATAGTATAGATGGGATAATTACCACTAGGTGTGCTGTTCCAATGGTATAGATGGGATAATTACCACTAGGTGTGCTGTTCCAATGGTATAGATGCGATAATCACCACTAGGTGTGCTGTTCCAATAGTATAGATGGGATAATTACCACTAGGTGTGCTGTTCCAATAGTATAGATGGGATAATTACCACTAGGTGTGCTATTCCAATAGCATAGATGGGATAATTACCACTAGGTGTGCTGTTCCAATGGTATAGATGCGATAATCACCACTAGGTGTGCTGTTCCAATAGTATAGATGGGATAATTACCACTAGGTGTGCTATTCCAATAGTATAGATGGGATAATTACCACTAGGTGTGCTGTTCCAATAGTATAGATGGGATAATTACCACTAGGTGTGCTGTTCCAATAGTATAGATGGGATAATTACCACTAGGTTTGCTATTCCAATAGTACAGATGGGATAATTACCACTAGGTGTGCTGTTCCAATGGTATAGATGCGATAATCACCACTAGGTGTGCTGTTCCAATAGTATAGATGGGATAATTACCACTAGGTGTGCTGTTCCAATAGTATAGATGGGATAATTACCACTAGATGTGCTGTTCCAATAGCATAGATGCGATAATTACCACTAGGTGTGCTGTTCCAATAGTATAGATGGATAATTACCACTAGGTGTGCTGTTCCAATAATATAGATGGGATAATCACCACTAGGTGTGCTGTTCCAATAGTATAGATGCGATAATCACCACTAGGTGTGCTGTTCCAATAATATAGATGGATAATTACCACTAGGTGTGCTGTTCCAATGGTATAGATGCGATAATCACCACTAGGTGTGCTGTTCCAATAATATAGATGGATAATTACCACTAGGTGTGCTGTTCCAATGGTATAGATGCGATAATCACCACTAGGTGTGCTGTTCCAATAGTATAGATGGGATAATTACCACTAGGTGTGCTGTTCCAATAGTATAGATGGGATAATTACCACTAGGTTTGCTATTCCAATAGTACAGATGGGATAATTACCACTAGGTGTGCTGTTCCAATGGTATAGATGCGATAATCACCACTAGGTGTGCTGTTCCAATAGTATAGATGGGATAATTACCACTAGGTGTGCTGTTCCAATAGTATAGATGGGATAATTACCACTAGGTGGGCTATTCCAATAGTATAGATGGGATAATTACCACTAGGTGTGCTATTCCAATAGTATAGATGGGATAATTACCACTAGGTGTGCTATTCCAATAGTATAGATGGGATAATTACCACTAGATGTGCTATTCCAATAGCATAGATGGGATAATTACCACTAGGTGTGCTGTTCCAATGGTATAGATGCGATAATCACCACTAGGTGTGCTGTTCCAATAGTATAGATGGGATAATTACCACTAGGTGTGCTGTTCCAATAGTATAGATTAGGGTTGAGCGACTTTCATTTTTTTAAGATCGAGTAGGGTTTTGGGAAACCCGATTTTGTCCAGAGTCGAGTCGAGTGCAGTCGGCCGATTATCGCTAAAAGTCGGGGATCGACCGAAACACGAAACCCAATGCAAGTCAATGGGGAAGCATAGTCGGCAGTGAGTGGAGGCCAGGAAAACACCTACAGTGCCCATTTTAATGCCAAAAACATCCATTCTTGTTTCTGAAGCTTGCCAATCTTAATTAACTGTATAATAATAGTTGGGCATAGGGAATTGGGGGAAAGTTGTGGGGGGAGTAGGGCTGGCTCAAGTTTTTCGTGGGCCCAGGAAATGCGGACTACGTCACGGCGGTGTTGCAGGGAAAGGTAAGTATTTAAAAGTTGCAAGTGCTGTGATCCTGAGCAAGCAGGGGGGGGGCCCACTCGTTCGCATTGCCACTGGCACAGGGCCCCTCAAAGTACGGCGGTGTGTTTGCATGGCGGGGGCGCCTCCCACCAGCAGCGACACTTTTGCGTACTCTGAGGGGCCCTGTGCCAGTGACGTCGCCAACGAGTATGCCCCCCCACCTGATGAAGGAACCTGCACTTTCATCTGCACCTTCCTCTTTGTCCCTGTGTAAGGTGGTATAACATGCGGGAAGGGGAACCTTACTTTCAGCAGGGACAGATTCTGGCTGTGTAGAGTACAAGGGGAATGTAGTGGTCTAGGTCAATGTACCAGCAGACTCATTTAGCAGTGGCTGGGCAATGGGCAGGATGAGGAGGAAACAGATATAGGGCCAAAGAATAAAGTAGGCTACATGCAGTTCAAAATTGGTAACAGGACTAAACAGGCGGCATTGCTTTGTTCAGTGGAGTAGCAAACCCAAGAGCAGCAGACACTGTTTCAAGGGCCTAACCACACTAGTAGGCCAAATGCAGTTTAATATCTGATAGTATAGGGCGAAAGCCAGAATGTGGAAGCTCAGCTTTGTTCAGTTGAGGACAACACCAGGGAGGGGCAGACACCTTTAGTAGGCCGGAAAAGCCTATTGCATTTTTTAAAATGGTAATTTGGAGCAGAAGGTTGAAGCTCAGCTTTATTTAGTTGAGGGCAACACCAGGCAGGGGCACACAGACAGACACCTTTAGTAGGCCGGAAAAGCCTATTGCATTTTTCAAAATGGTAATTTGGAGCAGAAGGTTGAAGCTCAGCTTTATTTAGTTGAGGGCAACACCAGGGAGGGGCAGAAGCCGTTAGTAGGCCCTAACCACCATTTTTTTTTTAAAACCACTTAATGAGAGCCGGAAGGTTGAAGCTCAGCTTTATTTAGTTGAGGACAACACCAGGGAGGGGCAGAAGCCGTTAGTAGGCCCTAACCACCATTTTTTTTTTTTTAAAACCACTTAATGAGAGCCGGAAGGTTGAAGCTCAGCTTTATTTAGTTGAGGACAACACCAGGGAGGGGCAGAAGCCGTTAGTAGGCCCTAACCACCATTTTTTTTTTTAAAACCACATAATGAGAGCCGGAAGGTTGAAGCTCAGCTTTATTTAGTTGAGGACAACACCAGGGAGGGGCAGAAGCCGTTAGTAGGCCCTAACCACCATTTTTTTTTTTAAAACCACATAATGAGAGCCGGAAGGTTGAAGCTCAGCTTTATTTAGTTGAGGACAACACCAGGGAGGGGCACACAGACAGACACCTTTTGTAGGCCTGAAAAGCCTATTGCATTTTTCAAAATGGTAATTTGGAGCAGAAGGTTGAAGCTCAGCTTTATTTAGTTGAGGGCAACACCAGGGAGGGGCAGAAGCCGTTAGTAGGCCCTAACCACCATTTTTTTTTTTAAAACCACATAATGAGAGCCGGAAGGTTGAAGCTCAGCTTTATTTAGTTGAGGACAACACCAGGGAGGGGCAGAAGCCGTTAGTAGGCCCTAACCACCATTTTTTTTTTTAAAACCACATAATGAGAGCCGGAAGGTTGAAGCTCAGCTTTATTTAGTTGAGGACAACACCAGGGAGGGGCAGAAGCCGTTAGTAGGCCCTAACCACCATTTTTTTTTTTAAAACCACATAATGAGAGCCGGAAGGTTGAAGCTCAGCTTTATTTAGTTGAGGACAACACCAGGGAGGGGCACACAGACAGACACCTTTAGTAGGCCTGAAAAGCCTATTGCATTTTTCAAAATGGTAATTTGGAGCAGAAGGTTGAAGCTCAGCTTTATTTAGTTGAGGGCAACACCAGGGAGGGGCAGAAGCCGTTAGTAGGCCCTAACCACCATTTTTTTTTTTAAAACCACATAATGAGAGCCGGAAGGTTGAAGCTCAGCTTTATTTAGTTGAGGACAACACCAGGGAGGGGCACACAGACAGACACCTTTAGTAGGCCTGAAAAGCCTATTGCATTTTTCAAAATGGTAATTTGGAGCAGAAGGTTGAAGCTCAGCTTTATTTAGTTGAGGGCAACACCAGGGAGGGGCAGAAGCCGTTAGTAGGCCCTAACCACCATTTTTTTTTTTAAAACCACATAATGAGAGCCGGAAGGTTGAAGCTCAGCTTTATTTAGTTGAGGACAACACCAGGGAGGGGCAGAAGCCGTTAGTAGGCCCTAACCACCATTTTTTTTTTTAAAACCACATAATGAGAGCCGGAAGGTTGAAGCTCAGCTTTATTTAGTTGAGGACAACACCAGGGAGGGGCACACAGACAGACACCTTTTGTAGGCCTGAAAAGCCTATTGCATTTTTCAAAATGGTAATTTGGAGCAGAAGGTTGAAGCTCAGCTTTATTTAGTTGAGGGCAACACCAGGGAGGGGCAGAAGCCGTTAGTAGGCCCTAACCACCATTTTTTTTTAAAACCACATAATGAGAGCCGGAAGGTTGAAGCTCAGCTTTATTTAGTTGAGGACAACACCAGGGAGGGGCAGAAGCCGTTAGTAGGCCCTAACCACCATTTTTTTTTTTAAAACCACATAATGAGAGCCGGAAGGTTGAAGCTCAGCTTTATTTAGTTGAGGACAACACCAGGGAGGGGCACACAGACAGACACCTTTAGTAGGCCGGAAAAGCCTATTGCATTTTTCAAAATGGTAATTTGGAGCAGAAGGTTGAAGCTCAGCTTTATTTAGTTGAGGGCAACACCAGGGAGGGGCAGAAGCCGTTAGTAGGCCCTAACCACCATTTTTTTTTTTAAAACCACATAATGAGAGCCGGAAGGTTGAAGCTCAGCTTTATTTAGTTGAGGACAACACCAGGCAGGGGCACACAGACAGACACCTTTAGTAGGCCTGAAAAGCCTATTGCATTTTTCAAAATGGTAATTTGGAGCAGAAGGTTGAAGCTCAGCTTTATTTAGTTGAGGGCAACACCAGGGAGGGGCAGAAGCCGTTAGTAGGCCCTAACCACCATTTTTTTTTTTAAAACCACATAATGAGAGCCGGAAGGTTGAAGCTCAGCTTTATTTAGTTGAGGACAACACCAGGGAGGGGCAGAAGCCGTTAGTAGGCCCTAACCACCATTTTTTTTTTTAAAACCACATAATGAGAGCCGGAAGGTTGAAGCTCAGCTTTATTTAGTTGAGGACAACACCAGGGAGGGGCACACAGACAGACACCTTTTGTAGGCCTGAAAAGCCTATTGCATTTTTCAAAATGGTAATTTGGAGCAGAAGGTTGAAGCTCAGCTTTATTTAGTTGAGGGCAACACCAGGGAGGGGCAGAAGCCGTTAGTAGGCCCTAACCACCATTTTTTTTTTTAAAACCACATAATGAGAGCCGGAAGGTTGAAGCTCAGCTTTATTTAGTTGAGGACAACACCAGGGAGGGGCAGAAGCCGTTAGTAGGCCCTAACCACCATTTTTTTTTTTAAAACCACATAATGAGAGCCGGAAGGTTGAAGCTCAGCTTTATTTAGTTGAGGACAACACCAGGGAGGGGCACACAGACAGACACCTTTTGTAGGCCTGAAAAGCCTATTGCATTTTTCAAAATGGTAATTTGGAGCAGAAGGTTGAAGCTCAGCTTTATTTAGTTGAGGGCAACACCAGGGAGGGGCAGAAGCCGTTAGTAGGCCCTAACCACCATTTTTTTTTTAAAACCACATAATGAGAGCCGGAAGGTTGAAGCTCAGCTTTATTTAGTTGAGGACAACACCAGGGAGGGGCAGAAGCCGTTAGTAGGCCCTAACCACCATTTTTTTTTTTAAAACCACATAATGAGAGCCGGAAGGTTGAAGCTCAGCTTTATTTAGTTGAGGACAACACCAGGGAGGGGCACACAGACAGACACCTTTAGTAGGCCGGAAAAGCCTATTGCATTTTTCAAAATGGTAATTTGGAGCAGAAGGTTGAAGCTCAGCTTTATTTAGTTGAGGGCAACACCAGGGAGGGGCAGAAGCCGTTAGTAGGCCCTAACCACCATTTTTTTTTTTAAAACCACATAATGAGAGCCGGAAGGTTGAAGCTCAGCTTTATTTAGTTGAGGACAACACCAGGGAGGGGCACACAGACAGACACCTTTTGTAGGCCTGAAAAGCCTATTGCATTTTTCAAAATGGTAATTTGGAGCAGAAGGTTGAAGCTCAGCTTTATTTAGTTGAGGGCAACACCAGGGAGGGGCAGAAGCCGTTAGTAGGCCCTAACCACCATTTTTTTTTTAAAACCACATAATGAGAGCCGGAAGGTTGAAGCTCAGCTTTATTTAGTTGAGGACAACACCAGGGAGGGGCAGAAGCCGTTAGTAGGCCCTAACCACCATTTTTTTTTTTAAAACCACATAATGAGAGCCGGAAGGTTGAAGCTCAGCTTTATTTAGTTGAGGACAACACCAGGGAGGGGCACACAGACAGACACCTTTAGTAGGCCGGAAAAGCCTATTGCATTTTTCAAAATGGTAATTTGGAGCAGAAGGTTGAAGCTCAGCTTTATTTAGTTGAGGGCAACACCAGGGAGGGGCAGAAGCCGTTAGTAGGCCCTAACCACCATTTTTTTTTTTAAAACCACATAATGAGAGCCGGAAGGTTGAAGCTCAGCTTTATTTAGTTGAGGACAACACCAGGCAGGGGCACACAGACAGACACCTTTAGTAGGCCTGAAAAGCCTATTGCATTTTTCAAAATGGTAATTTGGAGCAGAAGGTTGAAGCTCAGCTTTATTTAGTTGAGGGCAACACCAGGGAGGGGCAGAAGCCGTTAGTAGGCCCTAACCAAAGTTGAAGGCCAAATGCAGTTTAATTTCTGATACTATAGGCCGAAAGCCAGAAGGTGGAAGTTCCGATTTAGACAGTGGAGGACAATTTGAATTAGGGACTGCAGACAGACTTAGTAGGCTGTCCCCTGTGGACCATGCATCCACCACATTAACCCATTGCGCCGTAATGGACACGTAATCTTCCGTGGCCATGCCTACAGGTCCATGCGTCTGTTGTCAGGTGCACCTTTGTACTCACAGATTGCCAGAGTGCATGGACAATGCGGTCTTCTACATGCTGGTGGAGGGTTGGGATGGCTTTTCTCGCAAAAGAAGTGTCGACTGGTTAGCTTGTAGCGTGGTACAGCGTAGTCCATCATGGCCTTATTAATAGTAAATAAAATATATAACTAGGCTCTATGAACTTTTAAATAGGTTCCAGGGGTACACGGGCAGCATTGGTGTGGTCAGTGGAGGAGTATTGCAAGTAGGGGCTGCAGACAGGCTATCAAAGGCCTAAAATAACAAACAGTAGGCAGTCATGGCAGTTTTACATCGGTTACATGGATACACAGGCAGGCACTCCAGGCAGCATTGTGGTCAGTGGAGGAGTATTGCAAGTAGGGGCCGCAGACAGGCTATCAAAGGCCTAAAATAACAAACAATAGGCTCATGGCAGTTTTACAGCGGTTACATGGATACACGGGCAGGCAGCTTGGTGGTCAGTGGAGGAGTATTTAAAGTAGGGACCGCAGACAGGCTATCAAAGGCCTAAAATAACAAACAATAGGCTCATGGCAGTTTCACAGCGGTTACATGGATACACGGGCAGGCAGCTTGGTGGTGGTGAGTGGAGGAGTATTTAAAGTAGGGACCGCAGACAGGCTTCAAAGGCCTAACATAAGAAAATGGGCTGGCTGTAGGCACTTTATAATTGGTTCCAGGGGTACACGGGCAGCAGTGGTCTGGTCAGTGGAGGAGTATTTAAAGTAGGGACCGCAGACAGGCTATCAAAGGCCTAACATAACAAACAATAGGCTCATGGCAGTTTCACAGCGGTTACATGGATACACGGGCAGGCAGCTTGGTGGTGGTGAGTGGAGGAGTATTTAAAGTAGGGACCGCAGACAGGCTTCAAAGGCCTAACATAAGAAAATGGGCTGGCTGTAGGCACTTTATAATTGGTTCCAGGGGTACACGGGCAGCAGTGGTCTGGTCAGTGGAGGAGTATTTAAAGTAGGGACCGCAGACAGGCTTCAAAGGCCTAACATAAGAAAATGGGCTGGCTGTAGGCACTTTATAATTGGTTCCAGGGGTACACGGGCAGCAGTGGTCTGGTCAGTGGAGGAGTATTTAAAGTAGGGACCGCAGACAGGCTATCAAAGGCCTAACATAACAAACAATAGGCTCATGGCAGTTTCACAGCGGTTACATGGATACACGGGCAGGCAGCTTGGTGGTGGTGAGTGGAGGAGTATTTAAAGTAGGGACCGCAGACAGGCTTCAAAGGCCTAACATAAGAAAATGGGCTGGCTGTAGGCACTTTATAATTGGTTCCAGGGGTACACGGGCAGCAGTGGTCTGGTCAGTGGAGGAGTATTTAAAGTAGGGACCGCAGACAGGCTATCAAAGGCCTAACATAACAAACAATAGGCTCATGGCAGTTTCACAGCGGTTACATGGATACACGGGCAGGCAGCTTGGTGGTGGTGAGTGGAGGAGTATTTAAAGTAGGGACCGCAGACAGGCTTCAAAGGCCTAACATAAGAAAATGGGCTGGCTGTAGGCACTTTATAATTGGTTCCAGGGGTACACGGGCAGCAGTGGTCTGGTCAGTGGAGGAGTATTTAAAGTAGGGACCGCAGACAGGCTTCAAAGGCCTAACATAAGAAAATGGGCTGGCTGTAGGCACTTTATAATTGGTTCCAGGGGTACACGGGCAGCAGTGGTCTGGTCAGTGGAGGAGTATTTAAAGTAGGGACCGCAGACAGGCTATCAAAGGCCTAACATAACAAACAATAGGCTCATGGCAGTTTCACAGCGGTTACATGGATACACGGGCAGGCAGCTTGGTGGTGGTGAGTGGAGGAGTATTTAAAGTAGGGACCGCAGACAGGCTTCAAAGGCCTAACATAAGAAAATGGGCTGGCTGTAGGCACTTTATAATTGGTTCCAGGGGTACACGGGCAGCAGTGGTCTGGTCAGTGGAGGAGTATTTAAAGTAGGGACCGCAGACAGGCTTCAAAGGCCTAACATAAGAAAATGGGCTGGCTGTAGGCACTTTATAATTGGTTCCAGGGGTACACGGGCAGCAGTGGTCTGGTCAGTGGAGGAGTATTTAAAGTAGGGACCGCAGACAGGCTATCAAAGGCCTAACATAACAAACAATAGGCTCATGGCAGTTTCACAGCGGTTACATGGATACACGGGCAGGCAGCTTGGTGGTGGTGAGTGGAGGAGTATTTAAAGTAGGGACCGCAGACAGGCTTCAAAGGCCTAACATAAGAAAATGGGCTGGCTGTAGGCACTTTATAATTGGTTCCAGGGGTACACGGGCAGCAGTGGTCTGGTCAGTGGAGGAGTATTTAAAGTAGGGACCGCAGACAGGCTTCAAAGGCCTAACATAAGAAAATGGGCTGGCTGTAGGCACTTTATAATTGGTTCCAGGGGTACACGGGCAGCAGTGGTCTGGTCAGTGGAGGAGTATTTAAAGTGGGGACCGCAGACAGGCTATCAAAGGCCTAACATAACAAACAATAGGCTCATGGCAGTTTCACAGCGGTTACATGGATACACGGGCAGGCAGCTTGGTGGTGGTGAGTGGAGGAGTATTTAAAGTAGGGACCGCAGACAGGCTTCAAAGGCCTAACATAAGAAAATGGGCTGGCTGTAGGCACTTTATAATTGGTTCCAGGGGTACACGGGCAGCAGTGGTCTGGTCAGTGGAGGAGTATTTAAAGTAGGGACCGCAGACAGGCTTCAAAGGCCTAACATAAGAAAATGGGCTGGCTGTAGGCACTTTATAATTGGTTCCAGGGGTACACGGGCAGCAGTGGTCTGGTCAGTGGAGGAGTATTTAAAGTAGGGACCGCAGACAGGCTATCAAAGGCCTAACATAACAAACAATAGGCTCATGGCAGTTTCACAGCGGTTACATGGATACACGGGCAGGCAGCTTGGTGGTCAGTGGAGGAGTATTTAAAGTAGGGACCGCAGACAGGCTATCAAAGGCCTAAAATAACAAACAATAGGCTCATGGCAGTTTTACAGCGGTTACATGGATACACGGGCAGGCAGCTTGGTGGTCAGTGGAGGAGTATTGCAAGTAGGGGCCGCAGACAGGCTATCAAAGGCCTAAAATAACAAACAATAGGCTCATGGCAGTTTTACAGCGGTTACATGGATACACAGGCAGCTTGGTGGTGAGTGGAGGAGTAGTGCAAGGAGTGTCTGTCCCAGTACTCCCAAAATATAAATAGATGTTAATGTCTCGCAAAACAACCAAAACAAAAAAAAAAGGTGGCATACTTAGGTACAGGGGTGGGCTCATCTACTGAGTTTCTGACATAGTAATTTGGCAGTAACTATTTAATGGTGCCAATATAGGACACAGACACAGACTACTTTAAGTTGCATCATAGATGTCTACAAATTTGTATTGTCAGTGCCAGACATTGAATGATGTCAGCGAATAGACTAAAGATTGGTGGAGCTGTGCGACATAATTTTGCACGTGGTAGAGCACATTTTGAGCTGGGGTAGGGGGGAACTCTCTTGAGGCCGGCGGGACCGCCCCAGGGCCCCTCATGTTACAACGGTGTGTCTGACGTTGGGTGCGCACCACCACCGCCAGAGACACTACATTGTACTATGAGGGACCCAGTAGCAATGCCGTCAACCAAAAGCGAGCACACCCACCTCTTCAGACAAACAGCAGTCTCACGGGTGCTTGCGCCAAGTCGCGATACCACGGCCCCGTGTGGGGAGTTTTGCCATTTAGGGAGGTGTAAACATGTCGTATGCTGTACAATCAGCTGCAGCAAATTAGACATTAGAAAAGTAATTCACAGGCAAGAGCTTTTCATAGGAAAGCTAGGTGTCGGCCGGGCAAGGTGGGGCAAAAGATTTCGAAATCCAGTTGTGGTTCATTTTAATGAATGTTAGATCGTCAACATTTTGGGTAGCCAGACGAGTCCTTTTTTCGGTTAATATTGAACCTGCAGCACTGAATACTCTTTCTGATAGGACACTTGCTGCCGGGCAAGCAAGCTCCTGCAATGCATATTCTGCCAATTCTGGCCAGGTGTCTAATTTGGAGGCCCAGTAATCAAATGGGAATGACGGTTGAGGGAGAACATCGATAAGGGATGAAAAATAGTTAGTAACCATACTGGACAAATGTTGTCTCCTGTCACTTTCAATTGATGCAGCAGTACCTGTCCTGTCTGCGGTCATAGCAAAATCACTCCACAACCTGGTCAGAAAACCCCTCTGTCCAACGCCACTTCTGATGTGTGCACCCCTAACACTCCTAGTCTGCTGCCCCCTGGAGCTCGTGTGAGAACGATCACGTGCGCTGTGTGCTGGGAATGCCTGAAGCAAACGGTCAACAAGAGTTGATTGTTTGGTTGCTAATATTAGTTCCAAGTTCTCATGTGGCATAATATTTTGCAATTTGCCTTTATAGCGTGGATCAAGGAGGCAGGCCAACCAGTAATCGTCATCGTTCATCATTTTCGTAATGCGTGTGTCCCTTTTTAGGATACGTAAGGCATAATCCGCCATGTGGGCCAAAGTTCCAGTTGTCAAATCTCCGGTTGTGATTGGTTGAGGGGCAGTTGCAGGCAAATCTACGTCACTTGTGTCCCTCAAAAAACCAGAACCCGGCCGTGACACGCAACCAAATTCCTGTGCCCCCGGGAAAGGTTCGGCATTAAAAATATACTCATCCCCATCATCCTCCTCGTCCTCCACCTCCTCTTCGCCCGCTACCTCGTCCTGTACACTGCCCTGACCAGACAATGGCTGACTGTCATCAAGGCTTTCCTCTTCCTCTGGTGCAGACGCCTGCTCCTTTATGTGCGTCAAACTTTGCATCAGCAGACGCATTAGGGGGATGCTCATGCTTATTACGGCGTTGTCTGCACTAACCAGCCGTGTGCATTCCTCAAAGCACTGAAGGACTTGACACATGTCTTGTATCTTAGACCACTGCACACCTGACAACTCCATGTCTGCCATCCTACTGCCTGCCCGTGTATCCTCCCACAAATAAATAACAGCACGCCTCTGTTCGCACAGTCTCTGAAGCATGTGCAGTGTTGAGTTCCACCTTGTTGCAACGTCTATGATTAGGCGATGCTGGGGAAGGTTCAAAGACCGCTGATAGGTCTGCATACGGCTGGCGTGTACAGGCGAACGTCGGATATGTGAGCAAAGTGCACGCACTTTGAGGAGCAGGTCGGAGAACCCAGGATAAGTTTTCAATAAGCACTGCACCACCAGGTTTAAGGTGTGAGCCAGGCAAGGAATGTGTTTCAGTTGGGAAAGGGAGATGGCAGCCATGAAATTCCTTCCGTTATCACTCACTACCTTGCCTGCCTCAAGATCTACTGTGCCCAGCCACGACTGCGTTTCTTGTTGCAAGAACTCGGACAGAACTTCCGCGGTGTGTCTATTGTCGCCCAAGCACTTCATAGCCAATACAGCCTGCTGACGCTTGGCAGTAGCTGGCCCATAATGGGACAACTGGTGTGCAACAGTGTCATCTGCCGATGGAGTGGTTGGCAGACTGCGTTCTGTGGAAGAGCTGTAGCTTCTGCAGGAGGACGAGGAGGAGGAGGAGGAGGGGGTGCGAACGCCTACAGCCAACTGTTTCCTAGACCGTGGGCTAGGCACAACTGTCCCTAAATTGATGTCGCCTGTGGACCCTGCATCCACCACATTCACCCAGTGTGCCGTGATGGACACATAACGTCCCTGGCCATGCCTACTGGTCCATGCATCTGTAGTCAGGTGCACCTTTGTACTCACAGATTGCCTGAGTGCATGGACGATGCGCTGTTTAACATGCTGGTGCAGGGCTGGGATGGCTTTTCTGGAAAAAAAGTGTCGACTGGGTAGCTCGTATCGTGGTTCAGCGTACTCCATCAGGGCTTTGAAAGCTTCGCTTTCAACTAACCGGTAGGGCATCATCTCTAACGAGATTAGTCTAGCTATGTGGGCGTTAAAACCCTGTGTACGCGGATGCGAGGATAAGTACTTCCTTTTTCTAACCAGAGTCTCATGTAGGGTGAGCTGGACTGGAGAGCTGGAGATCGTGGAACTTTCGGGTGTGCCGGTGTACATGGCAGACTGAGAGACGGTTGGAGACGGTATTGTTTCCGCCGGTGCCCTAGATGCAATATTTCCTCCTACAAAACTGGTGATTCCCTGACCCTGACTGCTTTTGGCTGGCAAAGAAACCTGCACAGATACTGCCGGTGGTGCGGAAAATGGTGGCCTTACAGTGACGGAAGGGATGTTGCGTTGCTGACTAGCTTCATTGGCCGAGGGTGCTACAACCTTGAGGGACGTTTGGTAGTTAGTCCAGGCTTGAAAATGCATGGTGGTTAAGTGTCTATGCATGCAACTAGTATTTAGACTTTTCAGATTCTGACCTCTGCTTAAGCTAGTTGAACATTTTTGACAGATGACTTTGCGCTGATCAGTTGGATGTTGTTTAAAAAAATGCCAGACTGCACTCTTCCTAGACTCGGATCCCTTTTCAGGGATTGCAGACTGAGCTTTAACCGGATGGCAACGCTGTGCTCCAACAGGTTTTGGCTTTGACACGCGTTTTGGTCCAGATACGGGCCCGGCAGATGGAACCTGTTGCGATGTTGATGCCTGCTGCGGCCCCTCCTCCACCTCCGCTTCTGAACTACTGCCGCCTGCACCCTGTTCCCCCAATGGCTGCCAATCGGGGTCAATAACTGGGTCATCTATTACCTCCTCTTCGAGCTCGTGTGCAACTTCGTCTGTGTCACTGTGTCGGTCGGTGGTATAGCGTTCGTGGCGGGGCAACATAGTCTCATCAGGGTCTGATTGTGGATCTGTACCCTGAGAGGGCAATGTGGTGGTCTGAGTCAAAGGAGCAGCATAGTACTCTGGCTGTGGCTGTGCATCAGTGCACTCCATGTCAGAATATACTTGTAATGGGCATGGCCTGTTAAATGTTTCACTTTCTAAGCCAGGGACGGTATGTGTAAAGAGCTCCATGGAGTGACCCGTTGTGTCGCCTGCTGCATCCTTCTCTCTTGTTGTAGTTTTTGCTGAGGAGGACAAGGAAGCGACTTGTCCCTGACCGTGAACATCCACAAGCGACGCGCTGCTTTTACATTTACCAGTTTCGGAAGAGGAGGCAAAAGAGCTAGAGGCTGAGTCTGCAATGTAAGCCAAAACTTGCTGTTGCTGCTCCGCCTTTAAAAGCGGTTTTCCTACTCCCAGAAAAGAGAGCGTTCGAGGCCTTGTGTAGCCTGACGACGAAACTGGCTCCACAGCTCCAGACTTAGGTGGAATATTTTTATCCCCACGACCACCTGATGCTCCACTACCACTACCATCATTACCAGCTGACAATGAACGCCCACGACGACCTCTTGCCAGGGCCGGCGTTAGGGGCAGGCAGACCAGGCAGCTGCCTGGGGCCCCCGCTCCCCCAGGGGCCCCAGCTAGCGGCAAGTCACGCAGCCGCTATGGGGCCCTTCTTAGGCAGGGGGGCCCGCCTGTCGCCAGCGCCGACTCCCCCGCCGCATTGAACTATACCGGCGTCTGCTGGTACAGTTCAAAGCAATTATGGAGGAGAGAGCGTCACCTGACGCTCCCTCTCCCATCATTCACCGCTCTGCCTCTGACACAGCGGGTACGCGTCATTGCGTACTCACTGTGTGACAGGCAGTGCGGCAGCAGCCGCCGACACAGGAGCAGGGAGCAGCGCGGGCTCGGGGAGAGGTAAGGAGCTTGTGTTTTTTTTTGTTTTTTTTTTACTGGACTGTGCGGCCATTCTCGGGAGGAGAGAGGCGGGGAGGGATGGGGGGATGTGAGCTGTGCTGTATACTACTGTGTGCTCTGCTGTATACTACTGTGGGCTCTGCTGTATACTACTGTGGGCTCTGCTGTATACTACTGTGGGCTCTGCTGTATACTACTGTGTGCTCTGCTGGATACTACTGTGGGCTCTGCTGTATACTACTGTGGGCTCTGCTGTATACTACTGTGGGCTGTGCTGTATACTACTGTGGGCAGTGCTGTATACTAATGTGGGCTCTGCTTTATACTACTGTGGTCTCTGCTGTATACTACTGTGGGTTCTGCTGTATACTACTGTGGGCTCTGCTGTATACTACTGTGGGCTGCTGTATACTACTGTGAGCAGTGCTGTATACTACTGTGGGCAGTGCTGTATACTACTGTGGGCTCTGCTGTATACTACTGTGGGCAGCACTGTATACTACTGTGGGCTCTGCTGTATACTACTGTGGGCTCTGCTGTATACTACTGTGGGCAGTGCTGTATACTACTGTGGGCAGTGCTGTATACTACTGTGGGCTCTGCTGTATACTACTGTGGGCTCTGCTGTATACTACTGTGGGCTGTGCTGTATACTACTGTGGGCAGTGCTGTATACTACTGTGGTCTCTGCTGAATACTACTGTGGGCTGTGCTGTATACTACTGTGGGCAGTGCTGTATACTACTGTGGGCAGTGCTGTATACTATTGAGGGCTGTGCTATATACTACTGTGTGGGCTGTGCTATATACTACGTGGCTGTGCGATATACTACTATGTGGGCTGTGCTATATACTATGGGGGTATATTATATTTTATGGGGGAGGCTGTGTTATATACTATGTGGCTGTGTTATATATTTGGGGGTACATTATACATTATATTCTATGGAGGGGGCTGCATTATATTCTGTGTGGGGCTTTATTAGATTTTATGAGGGATGATTGCATCATACCCTTTGATGGGGCTACATTATATTCTATGGGGAGGTGGGCTGTATTATATCCTGTTCGGGGCTACATTATATTCTATGGGGGGCTGTATTATATTTATATTCTATGAGGGGTGATTGCATCATACTCTATGAGGGGGCTACATTATACTATATGGGGGGCTGCATTATATTCTATGGGGAGGTTACATTATACTCTGTGGGGGGTTACATTATACTCTGGGGTGGCTGCATTATACTCTGTGGGGTGGTGGCTGCATTATACTATATGTGGGCTGAATTATACTGTATCGAGGACTATGGGGAATACATTATACTATATGAAGAACTATGGGATGCATTATACTATGGGAAGTGAATTGTACTACATGGATGACTATGGCGGTGCATTATACTATATGGAGCACTGTGAGGAATGTATTATGCTATATGGAGGACTGAGGAGTATATTTTAATATATGGAGGACTATGAGGAGTGTATTATACTATATGGAGGACTATGGGAAGTGTATAATACTATATGGAGGACTATAAGGAGTGTATTATACTATATGGAGGACTATGGGGCACATTATATTATATGGAGGACTATGGGGTGTATTATACTAAACAAGCAAAATGCTGCATATTCATTGGGTGATTGGATTGTTTATGCCGGAATAAAAATCCTTGTTCTCAGCAGCACATCGCCGGTATAAACTGTAGATGTGCTGCTGATAGCATGATACTGTATGGTGATCTGTTAGTGATCTATTAGTGATCGTTCTGTCCCCTTCATTCTTTCTCAGATGGTGGAAAGAGGCCGGGAAACAAGCGTCCAACGACTTCAGTATTGTCGATCACACTCGTTTAGCGGCCTGAGATCAGCACATGTAAATACAGCAGAAATGCTTCTGTATGATGTGCAATATGTTAGCATTTGGGGCCCCATTTTAAACTTTGCCTAGGGCCCCACTTTGCCTAAAACCGGCCCTGCCTCTTGCACCAGACTTCCTCATTGTTTTAAAATCTTAACCAAAGTAACTTTATTTGTTGCTGTCAAACAACTTACACGGTGAGCTATAACTTCAGTATGATTTCAATATCCCTTAACAGGTTGGTGAGACCACAAGGAAAATCAGGCACAATGTTACACACTCTGTTTTCTGTGGCACAAAATCACAGAGATGACACACACGCAGGACTGTCACTCAAGCACTAATGTCAATATTAATCTCCCACCTAATTTATTTATTTTTTTTTCTCAGGGAGACTTTAGAAACCAAATAATATTAAAAAAAAAAAAAAAAAAAAAGGCTTTCTATGGCCCACAATTAGAGAGAGAGAGGTGGCACAACCAGGAGTCAAGACTGGCGCACAAGCTGAAAGGGCAATATTACTCTCCCACTGTTTTTTATGTTTTTTTTGTTTTTTTCAGGGAGACTTTAGAAACCAAATAATATTAAAAAAACAAAAAAAAAAAAAGGCTTTCTATGGCCCACTGAATGAGAGGGAGAGAGGTGGCACACCCAGGAGTCAAGACTGGCACACAAGCTGAAAGGGCAATATTACTCTCCCACTGTTTTTTTAGGTTTTTTTTTTTTTTTCAGGGAGACTTTAGAAACCAAATAATATTAAAAAAAAAAAAAAAAAAAAAAATAGGCTTGCTATAGCCCACTGAATGAGAGATAGCACACACAGCAGTGGCACACAAGCCCTGACTGAGGCCAATATTTTTCTCCCACTGATTGATGTAGTGTTTTTGTGTTGAGGTAGAATTTAGAACACAAATCACGGAAAAAATAAATAGGCTTTCTATGGCCCACTGAATGAAAGGGAGAGAGGTGGCACACCCAGGAGTCAAGACTGGCACACAAGCTGAAAGGGCAATATTACTCTCCCACTGTTTTTTTATGTATTTTTTGTTTTTTCAGGGAGACTTTAGAAACCAAATAATATTAAAAAAACCAAAAAAAAAAAAGGCTTTCTATGGCCCACTGAATGAGAGGGAGAGAGGTGGCACACCCAGGAGTCAAGACTGGCACACAAGCTGAAAGGGCAATATTACTCTCCCACTGTTTTTTTATGTATTTTTTGTTTTTTCAGGGAGACTTTAGAAACCCAATAATATTTAAAAAAAAAAATAAATAGGCTTTCTATGGCCCACTGAATGAGAGGGAGAGAGGTGGCACACCCAGGAGTCAAGACTGGCACACAAGCTGAAAGGGCAATATTATTCTCCCACTGTTTTTTTAGGTTTTTTTTTTTTTTTTCAGGGAGAATTAGAAACCAAATAATATTAAAAAAAAAAAATAAATAGGCTTTCTATGGCCCACTGAATGAGAGGGAGAGAGGTGGCACACCCAGGAGTCAAGACTGGCACACAAGCTGAAAGGGCAATATTACTCTCCCACTGTTTTTTTAGGTTTTTTTTTTTTTTTCAGGGAGACTTTAGAAACCAAATAATATTAAAAAAAAAAAAAAAAAAAAAAAATAGGCTTGCTATAGCCCACTGAATGAGAGATAGCACACACAGCAGTGGCACACAAGCCCTGACTGAGGCCAATATTTTTCTCCCACTGATTGATGTAGTGTTTTTGTGTTGAGGTAGAATTTAGAACACAAATCACGGAAAAAATAAATAGGCTTTCTATGGCCCACTGAATGAAAGGGAGAGAGGTGGCACACCCAGGAGTCAAGACTGGCACACAAGCTGAAAGGGCAATATTACTCTCCCACTGTTTTTTTATGTATTTTTTGTTTTTTCAGGGAGACTTTAGAAACCCAATAATATTTAAAAAAAAAAATAAATAGGCTTTCTATGGCCCACTGAATGAGAGGGAGAGAGGTGGCACACCCAGGAGTCAAGACTGGCACACAAGCTGAAAAGGCAATATTATTCTCCCACTGTTTTTTTAGGTTTTTTTTTTTTTTTTCAGGGAGAATTAGAAACCAAATAATATTAAAAAAAAAAAATAAATAGGCTTTCTATGGCCCACTGAATGAGAGGGAGAGAGGTGGCACACCCAGGAGTCAAGACTGGCACACAAGCTGAAAGGGCAATATTACTCTCCCACTGTTTTTTTAGGTTTTTTTTTTTTTTTCAGGGAGACTTTAGAAACCAAATAATATTAAAAAAAAAAAAAAAAAAATAGGCTTGCTATAGCCCACTGAATGAGAGATAGCACACACAGCAGTGGCACACAAGCCCTGACTGAGGCCAATATTTTTCTCCCACTGATTGATGTAGTGTTTTTGTGTTGAGGTAGAATTTAGAACACAAATCACGGAAAAAATAAATAGGCTTTCTATGGCCCACTGAATGAAAGGGAGAGAGGTGGCACACCCAGGAGTCAAGACTGGCACACAAGCTGAAAGGGCAATATTACTCTCCCACTGTTTTTTTATGTATTTTTTGTTTTTTCAGGGAGACTTTAGAAACCCAATAATATTTTAAAAAAAAAATAAATAGGCTTTCTATGGCCCACTGAATGAGAGGGAGAGAGGTGGCACACCCAGGAGTCAAGACTGGCACACAAGCTGAAAGGGCAATATTATTCTCCCACTGTTTTTTTAGGTTTTTTTTTTTTTTTTCAGGGAGAATTAGAAACCAAATAATATTAAAAAAAAAAAATAAATAGGCTTTCTATGGCCCACTGAATGAGAGGGAGAGAGGTGGCACACCCAGGAGTCAAGACTGGCACACAAGCTGAAAGGGCAATATTACTCTCCCACTGTTTTTTTAGGTTTTTTTTTTTTTTTCAGGGAGACTTTAGAAACCAAATAATATTAAAAAAAAAAAATAAAAAAAAAAATAGGCTTGCTATAGCCCACTGAATGAGAGATAGCACACACAGCAGTGGCACACAAGCCCTGACTGAGGCCAATATTTTTCTCCCACTGATTGATGTAGTGTTTTTGTGTTGAGGTAGAATTTAGAACACAAATCACGGAAAAAATAAATAGGCTTTCTATGGCCCACTGAATGAAAGGGAGAGAGGTGGCACACCCAGGAGTCAAGACTGGCACACAAGCTGAAAGGGCAATATTACTCTCCCACTGTTTTTTTATGTATTTTTTGTTTTTTCAGGGAGACTTTAGAAACCCAATAATATTTAAAAAAAAAAAATAAATAGGCTTTCTATGGCCCACTGAATGAGAGGGAGAGAGGTGGCACACCCAGGAGTCAAGACTGGCACACAAGCTGAAAGGGCAATATTACTCTCCCACTGTTTTTTTAGGTTTTTTTTTTTTTTCAGGGAGACTTTAGAAACCAAATAATATTAAAAAAAAAAAAAAAAAATAGGCTTGCTATAGCCCACTGAATGAGAGATAGCACACACAGCAGTGGCACACAAGCCCTGACTGAGGCCAATATTTTTCTCCCACTGATTGATGTAGTGTTTTTGTGTTGAGGTAGATTTTAGAACACAAATCACGGAAAAAATAAATAGGCTTTCTATGGCCCACTCAGTGAGAGATGGCACACACAGGGATGGCACTGTAGCAGAAATGCCAATCTTAATCTCCCACAAAAAAAAAAAAAAAAAAACTGTCCTACAATTACTATCTCCCTGCAGTAATGTAAGCCAGGTATGGCAGGCAGCAATAGGAGTGGACTGATGCACAAATTAAATAAAAAGTGTGGACAAACAAAAAAGATAGCTGTGCAGAAAGGAAGGAACAAGAGGATATGTGCTTTGAAAAAAGCAGTTGGTTTCCACAGTGGCGTACACACAGCAATACAGCTATCACGGAGCCTTCTAGGGCAGCCCAATGAGCTACAGCGCTGAGGGGAAAAAAAAAAAAAAATAGCTTCCACAGTCCCTGCACACCGAAGGTGGTGTTGGACAGTGGAAATCGCTGCAGCACAAGCGGTTTGGTGGTTAGTGGACCCTGCCTAACGCTCTCCCTGCTTCTGACGAAGCGGCAGCAACCTGTCCCTAAGCTCAGATCAGCAGCAGTAAGATGGCGGTCGGCGGGAACGCCCCTTTATAGCCCCTGTGACGCCGCAGACAGCAAGCCAATCACTGCAATGCCCTTCTCTAAGATGGTGGGGACCAGGATCTATGTCATCACGCTGCCCACACTCTGCGTTCACCTTCATTGGCTGAGAAATGGCGCTTTTCGCGTCATTGAAACGCGACTTTGGCGCGAAAGTCGCGTACCGCATGGCCGACAAGCACAGGGGTCGGATCGGGTTTCATGAGACGCCGACTTAGCCAAAAGTCGGCGACTTTTGAAAATGATCGACCCGTTTCGCTCAACCCTAGTATAGATGGGATAATTACCACTAGGTGTGCTGTTCCAATAGTATAGATGGGATAATTACCACTAGGTGTGCTGTTCCAATAGTATAGATGGGATAATTACCACTAGGTGTGCTATTCCAATAGTATAGATGGGATAATTACCACTAGGTGTGCTATTCCAATAGCATAGATGGGATAATTACCACTAGGTGTGCTGTTCCAATGGTATAGATGCGATAATTACCACTAGGTGTGCTGTTCCAGTAATATAGATGATATAATTACCACTAGGTGTGCTGTTCCAATAGTATAGATTGGATAATTACCACTAGTTGTGCTGTTCCAATAGTATAGATGTGATAATTACCACTAGGTGTGCTGTTCCAATAGTATAGATGGGATAATTACCACTAGGTGTGCTGTTCCAATAGTATAGATGTGATAATTACCACTAGATGTGCTGTTCCAATGGTATAGATGCGATAATTACCACTAGGTGTGCTGTTCCAATAGTATAGATGTGATAATTACCACTAGGTGTGCTGTTCCAATGGTATAGATGCGATAATTACCACTAGGTGTGCTGTTCCAATAGCATAGATGGGATAATTACCACTAGGTGTGCTGTTCCAATAGTATAGATGTGATAATTACCACTAGATGTGCTGTTCCAATGGTATAGATGTGATAATTACCACTAGGTGTGCTGTTCCAATAGTATAGATGTGATAATTACCACTAGGTGTGCTGTTCCAATAGTATAGATGGGATAATTACCACTAGATGTGCTGTTCCAATAGCATAGATGCGATAGTTACCACTAGTTGTGCTGTTCCAATAGTATAGATGGGATAATTACCACTAGTTGTGCTGTTCCAATAGTATAGATGCGATAATTACCACTAGGTGTGCTATTCCAATAGTATAGATGGGATAATTACCACTAGGTGTGCTATTCCAATAGTATAGATGGGATAATTACCACTAGGTGTGCTGTTCCAATAGTATAGATGGGATAATTACCACTAGGTGTGCTGTTCCAATAGTATAGATGTGATAATTACCACTAGATGTGCTGTTCCAATGGTATAGATGCGATAATTACCACTAGGTGTGCTGTTCCAATAGTATAGATGCGATTATTACCACTAGATGTGCTGTTCCAATAATATAGATGATATAATTACCACTAGGTGTGCTGTTCCAATAGTATAGATGCGATAATTACCACTAGGTGTGCTGTTCCAATAGTATAGATGCGATAATTACCACTAGATGTGCTGTTCCAATAGTATAGATGAGATAATTACCACTAGGTGTGCTGTTCCAATAATATAGATGGATAATTACCACTAGGTGTGCTATTCCAATAATATAGATGTGATAATTACCACTAGGTGTGCTGTTCCAATAGTATAGATGGGATAATTACCACTAGTTGTGCTGTTCCAATAGTATAGATGCGATAATTACCACTAGGTGTGCTGTTCCAATAGTATAGATGGGATAATTACCACTAGGTGTGCTGTTCCAATAGTATAGATGGGATAATTACCACTAGGTGTGCTGTTCCAATAGTATAGATGGGATAATTACCACTAGGTGTGCTGTTCCAATAGTATAGATGTGATAATTACCACTAGATGTGCTGTTCCAATGGTATAGATGCGATAATTACCACTAGGTGTGCTGTTCCAATAGTACAGATGCGATTATTACCACTAGATGTGCTGTTCCAATAATATAGATGATATAATTACCACTAGGTGTGCTATTCCAATAGTATAGATGGGATAATCCCCACTAGGTGTGCTGTTCCAATAGTATAGATGGGATAATTACCACTAGGTGTGCTATTCCAATAGTATAGATGGGATAATTACCACTAGGTGTGCTGTTCCAATAGTATAGATGGGATAATTACCACTAGGTGTGCTATTCCAATAGTATAGATGTGATAATTACCACTAGGTGTGCTGTTCCAATAGTATAGATGGGATAATTACCACTAGGTGTGCTGTTCCAATAGTATAGATGGGATAATTACCACTAGGTGTGCTGTTCCAATAATATAGATGATATAATTACCACTAGGTGTGCTATTCCAATAGTATAGATGGGATAATTACCACTAGGTGTGCTGTTCCAATAATATAGATGATATAATTACCACTAGATGTGCTATTCCAATAGTATAGATGGGATAATCCCCACTAGGTGTGCTTTTCCAATAGTATAGATGGGATAATTACCACTAGATGTGCTGTTCCAATAGTATAGATGGGATAATTACCACTAGGTGTGCTGTTCCAATAGTATAGATGGGATAATTACCACTAGGTGTGCTGTTCCAATAATATAGATGATATAATTACCACTAGGTGTGCTGTTCCAATAATATAGATGATATAATTACCACTAGATGTGCTATTCCAATAGTATAGATGGGATAATACCCACTAGGTGTGCTTTTCCAATAGTATAGATGGGATAATTACCACTAGGTGTGCTGTTCCAATAATATAGATGATATAATTACCACTAGGTGTGCTGTTCCAATAGTATAGATGGGATAATTACCACTAGGTGTGCTGTTCCAATAATATAGATGATATAATTACCACTAGGTGTGCTGTTCCAATAGTATAGATGGGATAATTACCACTAGGTGTGCTGTTCCAATAATATAGATGATATAATTACCACTAGATGTGCTATTCCAATAGTATAGATGCGATAATCACCACTAGGTGTGCTGTTCCAATAGTATAGATGCGATAATTACCACTAGATGTGCTGTTCCAATAGTATAGATGCGATAATTACCACTAGATGTGCTGTTCCAATAGTATAGATGTGATAATTACCACTAGGTGTGCTATTCCAATAGTATAGATGGGATAATTACCACTAGATGTGCTGTTCCAATAGTATAGATGGATAATTACCACTAGGTGTTCTGTTCCAATAGTATAGATGCGATTATTACCACTAGATGTGCTGTTCCAATAGTATAGATGGGATAATTACCACTAGGTGTGCTGTTCCAATAGTATAGATGGGATAATTACCACTAGATGTGCTGTTCCAATAGTATAGATGGGATAATTACCACTAGGTGTGCTATTCCAATAATATAGATGTGATAATTACCACTAGGTGTGCTGTTCCAATAGCATAGATGGGATAATTACCACTAGGTGTGCTATTCCAATAGTATAGATGGGATAATTACCACTAGGTGTGCTATTCCAATAGTATAGATGGGATAATTACCACTAGATGTGCTGTTCCAATAGGATAGATGGATAATTACCACTAGGTGTTCTGTTCCAATAGTATAGATGCGATTATTACCACTAGATGTGCTGTTCCAATAGTATAGATGGGATAATTACCACTAGGTGTGCTGTTCCAATAGTATAGATGGGATAATTACCACTAGATGTGCTGTTCCAATAGTATAGATGGGACAATTACCACTAGGTGTGCTATTCCAATAGTATAGATGGGACAATTACCACTAGGTGTGCTATTCCAATAGTATAGATGGGATAATTACCATTAGATGTGCTGTTCCAATAGTATAGATGCGATAATTACCACTAGTTGTGCTGTTCCAATAGTATAGATTGGATAATTACCACTAGATGTGCTGTTCCAGTAATATAGATGATATAATTACCACTAGGTGTGCTGTTCCAATAGTATAGATTGGATAATTACCACTAGTTGTGCTGTTCCAATAGTATAGATGCGATAATTACCACTAGGTGTGCTGTTCCAATAGTATAGATGCGATAATTACCACTAGATGTGCTGTTCCAATAGTATAGATGCGATAATTACCACTAGGTGTGCTGTTCCAATAATATAGATGGATAATTACCACTAGGTGTGCTATTCCAATAATATAGATGTGATAATTACCACTAGGTGTGCTGTTCCAATAGTATAGATGGGATAATTACCACTAGGTGTGCTGTTCCAATAGTATAGATGGGATAATTACCACTAGTTGTGCTGTTCCAATAGTATAGATGCGATAATTACCACTAGATGTGCTGTTCCAATAGTATAGATGGGATAATTACCACTAGATGTGCTGTTCCAATGGTATAGATGCGATAATTACCACTAGGTGTGCTGTTCCAATAGTATAGATGGGATAATTACCACTAGGTGTGCTGTTCCAATAGTATAGATGGGATAATTACCACTAGGTGTGCTTTTCCAATAGTATAGATGGGATAATCCCCACTAGGTGTGCTGTTCCAATAATATAGATGATATAATTACCACTAGGTGTGCTATTCCAATAGTATAGATGGGATAATCCCCACTAGGTGTGCTGTTCCAATAGTATAGATGGGATAATTACCACTAGGTGTGCTTTTCCAATAGTTTAGATGGGATAATCCCCACTAGGTGTGCTGTTCCAATAATATAGATGATATAATTACCACTAGGTGTGCTATTCCAATAGTATAGATGATATAATTACCACTAGGTGTGCTGTTCCAATAGTTTAGATGGGATAATCCCCACTAGGTGTGCTGTTCCAATAGTATAGATGGGATAATTACCACTAGGTGTGCTATTCCAATAGTATAGATGTGATAATTACCACTAGGTGTGCTGTTCCAATAGTATAGATGGGATAATTACCACTAGGTGTGCTGTTCCAATAGCATAGATGGGATAATTATCACTAGGTGTGCTATTCCAATAGTATAGATGGGATAATTACCACTAGGTGTGCTATTCCAATAGTATAGATGGGATAATTACCACTAGATGTGCTATTCCAATAGCATAGATGGGATAATTACCACTAGGTGTGCTGTTCCAATGGTATAGATGCGATAATCACCACTAGGTGTGCTGTTCCAATAGTATAGATGGGATAATTACCACTAGGTGTGCTGTTCCAATAGTATAGATGGGATAATTACCACTAGGTGTGCTATTCCAATAGTATAGATGGGATAATTACCACTAGATGTGCTGTTCCAATGGTATAGATGCGATAATCACCACTAGGTGTGCTGTTCCAATAGTATAGATGGGATAATTACCACTAGGTGTGCTGTTCCAATAGTATAGATGGGATAATTACCACTAGGTGTGCTGTTCCAATGGTATAGATGCGATAATCACCACTAGGTGTGCTGTTCCAATAGTATAGATGGGATAATTACCACTAGGTGTGCTGTTCCAATAGTATAGATGGGATAATTACCACTAGGTGTGCTGTTCCAATAGTATAGATGGGATAATTACCACTAGGTGTGCTGTTCCAATAGTATAGATGTGATAATTACCACTAGATGTGCTGTTCCAATGGTATAGATGCGATAATTACCACTAGGTGTGCTGTTCCAATAGTACAGATGCGATTATTACCACTAGATGTGCTGTTCCAATAATATAGATGATATAATTACCACTAGGTGTGCTATTCCAATAGTATAGATGGGATAATCCCCACTAGGTGTGCTGTTCCAATAGTATAGATGGGATAATTACCACTAGTTGTGCTATTCCAATAGTATAGATGGGATAATTACCACTAGGTGTGCTGTTCCAATAGTATAGATGGGATAATTACCACTAGGTGTGCTATTCCAATAGTATAGATGTGATAATTACCACTAGGTGTGCTGTTCCAATAGTATAGATGGGATAATTACCACTAGGTGTGCTGTTCCAATAGTATAGATGGGATAATTACCACTAGGTGTGCTGTTCCAATAATATAGATGATATAATTACCACTAGGTGTGCTATTCCAATAGTATAGATGGGATAATTACCACTAGGTGTGCTGTTCCAATAATATAGATGATATAATTACCACTAGATGTGCTATTCCAATAGTATAGATGGGATAATCCCCACTAGGTGTGCTTTTCCAATAGTATAGATGGGATAATTACCACTAGATGTGCTGTTCCAATAGTATAGATGGGATAATTACCACTAGGTGTGCTGTTCCAATAGTATAGATGGGATAATTACCACTAGGTGTGCTGTTCCAATAATATAGATGATATAATTACCACTAGGTGTGCTGTTCCAATAATATAGATGATATAATTACCACTAGATGTGCTATTCCAATAGTATAGATGGGATAATACCCACTAGGTGTGCTTTTCCAATAGTATAGATGGGATAATTACCACTAGGTGTGCTGTTCCAATAATATAGATGATATAATTACCACTAGGTGTGCTGTTCCAATAGTATAGATGGGATAATTACCACTAGGTGTGCTGTTCCAATAATATAGATGATATAATTACCACTAGGTGTGCTGTTCCAATAGTATAGATGGGATAATTACCACTAGGTGTGCTGTTCCAATAATATAGATGATATAATTACCACTAGATGTGCTATTCCAATAGTATAGATGCGATAATCACCACTAGGTGTGCTGTTCCAATAGTATAGATGCGATAATTACCACTAGATGTGCTGTTCCAATAGTATAGATGCGATAATTACCACTAGATGTGCTGTTCCAATAGTATAGATGTGATAATTACCACTAGGTGTGCTATTCCAATAGTATAGATGGGATAATTACCACTAGATGTGCTGTTCCAATAGTATAGATGTGATAATTACCACTAGGTGTGCTATTCCAATAGTATAGATGGGATAATTACCACTAGGTGTTCTGTTCCAATAGTATAGATGCGATTATTACCACTAGATGTGCTGTTCCAATAGTATAGATGGGATAATTACCACTAGGTGTGCTGTTCCAATAATATAGATGATATAATTACCACTAGATGTGCTATTCCAATAGTATAGATGCGATAATCACCACTAGGTGTGCTGTTCCAATAGTATAGATGCGATAATTACCACTAGATGTGCTGTTCCAATAGTATAGATGCGATAATTACCACTAGATGTGCTGTTCCAATAGTATAGATGTGATAATTACCACTAGGTGTGCTATTCCAATAGTATAGATGGGATAATTACCACTAGATGTGCTGTTCCAATAGTATAGATGGATAATTACCACTAGGTGTTCTGTTCCAATAGTATAGATGCGATTATTACCACTAGATGTGCTGTTCCAATAGTATAGATGGGATAATTACCACTAGGTGTGCTGTTCCAATAGTATAGATGGGATAATTACCACTAGGTGTGCTATTCCAATAATATAGATGTGATAATTACCACTAGGTGTGCTGTTCCAATAGCATAGATGGGATAATTACCACTAGGTGTGCTATTCCAATAGTATAGATGGGATAATTACCACTAGGTGTGCTGTTCCAATAGTATAGATGTGATAATTACCACTAGGTGTGCTGTTCCAATAGTATAGATGCGATTATTACCACTAGATGTGCTGTTCCAATAGTATAGATGGGATAATTACCACTAGGTGTGCTGTTCCAATAGTATAGATGGGATAATTACCACTAGATGTGCTGTTCCAATAGTATAGATGGGACAATTACCACTAGGTGTGCTATTCCAATAGTATAGATGGGACAATTACCACTAGGTGTGCTATTCCAATAGTATAGATGGGACAATTACCACTAGGTGTGCTATTCCAATAGTATAGATGGGATAATTACCATTAGATGTGCTGTTCCAATAGTATAGATTGGATAATTACCACTAGTTGTGCTGTTCCAATAGTATAGATGCGATAATTACCACTAGGTGTGCTGTTCCAATAGTATAGATGCGATAATTACCACTAGATGTGCTGTTCCAATAGTATAGATGCGATAATTACCACTAGGTGTGCTGTTCCAATAATATAGATGGATAATTACCACTAGGTGTGCTATTCCAATAATATAGATGTGATAATTACCACTAGGTGTGCTGTTCCAATAGTATAGATGGGATAATTACCACTAGGTGTGCTGTTCCAATAGTATAGATGGGATAATTACCACTAGTTGTGCTGTTCCAATAGTATAGATGCGATAATTACCACTAGGTGTGCTGTTCCAATAGTATAGATGGGATAATTACCACTAGATGTGCTGTTCCAATGGTATAGATGCGATAATTTTCACTAGGTGTGCTGTTCCAATAGTATAGATGGGATAATTACCACTAGGTGTGCTGTTCCAATAGTATAGATGGGATAATTACCACTAGGTGTGCTTTTCCAATAGTATAGATGGGATAATCCCCACTAGGTGTGCTGTTCCAATAATATAGATGATATAATTACCACTAGGTGTGCTATTCCAATAGTATAGATGGGATAATCCCCACTAGGTGTGCTGTTCCAATAGTATAGATGGGATAATTACCACTAGGTGTGCTTTTCCAATAGTTTAGATGGGATAATCCCCACTAGGTGTGCTGTTCCAATAATATAGATGATATAATTACCACTAGGTGTGCTGTTCCAATAGTATAGATGGGATAATTACCACTAGGTGTGCTATTCCAATAGTATAGATGTGATAATTACCACTAGGTGTGCTGTTCCAATAGTATAGATGGGATAATTATCACTAGGTGTGCTATTCCAATAGTATAGATGGGATAATTACCACTAGGTGTGCTATTCCAATAGTATAGATGGGATAATTACCACTAGATGTGCTATTCCAATAGCATAGATGGGATAATTACCACTAGGTGTGCTGTTCCAATGGTATAGATGCGATAATCACCACTAGGTGTGCTGTTCCAATAGTATAGATGGGATAATTACCACTAGGTGTGCTGTTCCAATAGTATAGATGGGATAATTACCACTAGGTGTGCTATTCCAATAGTATAGATGGGATAATTACCACTAGATGTGCTGTTCCAATGGTATAGATGCGATAATCACCACTAGGTGTGCTGTTCCAATAGTATAGATGGGATAATTACCACTAGGTGTGCTGTTCCAATAGTATAGATGGGATAATTACCACTAGGTGTGCTGTCCCAATGGTATAGATGCGATAATCACCACTAGGTGTGCTGTTCCAATAGTATAGATGGGATAATTACCACTAGGTGTGCTGTTCCAATAGCATAGATGGGATAATTACCACTAGATGTGCTGTTCCAATAGCATAGATGCGATAATTACCACTAGGTGTGCTGTTCCAATAGTATAGATGGATAATTACCACTAGGTGTGCTATTCCAATAGTATAGATGGGATAATTACCACTAGGTGTGCTGTTCCAATAGTATAGATGCGATAATTACCACTAGGTGTGCTATTCCAATAGTATAGATGGGATAATTACCACTAGGTGTGCTGTTCCAATAGTATAGATGGGATAATTACCACTAGGTGTGCTGTTCCAATGGTATAGATGCGATAATCACCACTAGGTGTGCTATTCCAATAGTATAGATGGGATAATCACCACTAGGTGTGCTATTCCAATAGTATAGATGGGATAATTACCACTAGGTGTGCTGTTCCAATAGTATAGATGGGATAATTACCACTAGGTGTGCTGTTCCAATGGTATAGATGCGATAATCACCACTAGGTGTGCTGTTCCAATAGTATAGATGGGATAATTACCACTAGATGTGCTGTTCCAATGGTATAGATGTGATAATTACCACTAGGTGTGCTGTTCCAATAGTATAGATGGGATAATTACCACTAGGTGTGCTGTTCCAATAGTATAGATCAGCACGGGTTTACTAGGGACCGTTCATGTCAGACTAATTTGATCAGCTTCTATGAAGAGGTAAGTTCCGGACTGGACCAAGGGAACCCAGTGGACGTAGTATATATGGACTTTTCCAAAGCTTTTGATACGGTGCCACACAAAAGGTTGTTACATAAAATGAGAGTAATGGGGATAGGGGAAAATATGTGCAAGTGGGTTGAGAGCTGGCTCAGGGATAGGAAACAAAGGGTGGTTATTAATGGAGCACACTCGGACTGGGTCACGGTTAGCAGTGGGGTACCACAGGGGTCAGTATTGGGCCCTCTTCTTTTTAACATATTTATTAATGACCTTGTAGGGGGCATTCAGAGTAGAATTTCAATATTTGCAGATGACACTAAACTCTGCAGGGTAATCAATACAGGGGAGGACAATTTTATATTACAGGATGATTTATGTAAACTAGAAGCTTGGGCTGATAAATGGCAAATGAGCTTTAATGGGGATAAATGTAAGGTCATGCACTTGGGTAGAAGTAATAAGATGTATAACTATGTGCTTAATTCTAAAACTCTGGGCAAAACCGTCAATGAAAAAGACCTGGGTGTATGGGTGGATGACAAACTCATATTCAGTGGCCAGTGTCAGGCAGCTGCTACAAAGGCAAATAAAATAATGGGATGTATTAAAAGAGGCATAGATGCTCATGAGGAGAACATAATTTTACCTCTATACAAGTCACTAGTTCGACCACACTTAGAATACTGTGCACAGTTCTGGTCTCCGGTGTATAAGAAAGACATAGCTGAACTGGAGCGGGTGCAGAGAAGAGCGACCAAGGTTATTAGAGGACTGGGGGGTCTGCAATACCAAGATAGGTTATTACACTTGGGGCTATTTAGTTTGGAAAAACGAAGACTAAGGGGTGATCTTATTTTAATGTATAAATATATGAGGGGACAGTACAAAGACCTTTCTGATGATCTTTTTAATCATAGACCTGAGACAGGGACAAGGGGGCATCCTCTACGTCTGGAGGAAAGAAGGTTTAAGCATAATAACAGACGCGGATTCTTTACTGTAAGAGCAGTGAGACTATGGAACTCTCTGCCGTATGATGTTGTAATGAGTGATTCATTAATTAAATTTAAGAGGGGACTGGATACCTTTCTGGAAAAGTATAATGTTACAGGGTATATACACTAGATTCCTTGATAAGGCGTTGATCCAGGGAACTAGTCTGATTGCCGTATGTGGAGTCGGGAAGGAATTTTTTTCCCCATGGTGGAGTTACTCTTTGCCACATGGGGTTTTTTTTGCCTTCCCCTGGATCAACATGTTAGGGCATGTTAGGGCATGTTAGGTTAGGCTATGGGTTGAACTAGATGGACTTACAGTCTTCCTTCAACCTTAATAACTATGTAGATGGGATAATTACCACTAGGTGTGCTGTTCCAATAGTATAGATGGGATAATTACCACTAGGTGTGCTGTTCCAATGGTATAGATGCGATAATCACCACTAGGTGTGCTGTTCCAATAGTATAGATAGGATAATTACCACTAGGTGTGCTATTCCAATAGTATAGATGGGATAATTACCACTAGGTGTGCTGTTCCAATAGTATAGATGGGATAATTACCACTAGGTGTGCTATTCCAATAGTATAGATGGGATAATTACCACTAGGTGTGCTGTTCCAATGGTATAGATGCGATAATCACCACTAGGTGTGCTATTCCAATAGTATAGATGGGATAATTACCACTAGGTGTGCTATTCGAATAGTATAGATGGGATAATTACCACTAGGTGTGCTGTTCCAATTGTATAGATGTGATAATTACCACTAGGTGTGCTGTTCTAATAGTATAGATGGGATAATTACCACTAGATGTGCTGTTCCAATAGCATAGATGGGATAATTACCACTAGATGTGCTGTTCCAATAGCATAGATGCGATAATTACCACTAGGTGTGCTGTTCCAATAGTATAGATGGATAATTACCACTAGGTGTGCTGTTCCAATAATATAGATGGGATAATCACCACTAGGTGTGCTGTTCCAATAGTATAGATGGGATAATTACCACTAGGTGTGCTGTTCCAATAGTATAGATGGGATAATTACCACTAGATGTGCTGTTCCAATAGCATAGATGGGATAATTACCACTAGATGTGCTGTTCCAATAGCATAGATGCGATAATTACCACTAGGTGTGCTGTTCCAATAGTATAGATGGATAATTACCACTAGGTGTGCTGTTCCAATAATATAGATGGGATAATCACCACTAGGTGTGCTGTTCCAATAGTATAGATGCGATAATCACCACTAGGTGTGCTGTTCCAATAATATAGATGGATAATTACCACTAGGTGTGCTGTTCCAATGGTATAGATGCGATAATCACCACTAGGTGTGCTGTTCCAATAATATAGATGGATAATTACCACTAGGTGTGCTGTTCCAATAGTATAGATGGGATAATTACCACTAGGTGTGCTGTTCCAATGGTATAGATGCAATAATCACCACTAGGTGTGCTGTTCCAATAGTATAGATGGGATAATTACCACTAGGTGTGCTGTTCCAATAGTATAGATGGGATAATTACCACTAGGTTTGCTATTCCAATAGTACAGATGGGATAATTACCACTAGGTGTGCTGTTCCAATGGTATAGATGCGATAATTACCACTAGGTGTGCTGTTCCAATAGTATAGATGCGATAATTACCACTAGGTGTGCTGTTCCATTAGTATAGATGGGATAATCACCACTAGGTGTGCTGTTCCAATAGTATAGATGGGATAATTACCACTAGTTGTGCTGTTCCAATAGTATAGATGCGATAATTACCACTAGGTGTGCTATTCCAATAGTATAGATGGGATAATCACCACTAGGTGTGCTGTTCCAATAGTATAGATGGGATAATTACCACTAGGTGTGCTGTTCCAATAGTATAGATGCGATAATTACCACTAGGTGTGCTGTTCCAATAGTATAGATGCGATAATTACCACTAGGTGTGCTGTTCCAATAGTATAGATGGGATAATTACCACTAGGTGTGCTGTTCCAATAGTATAGATGGGATAATCACCACTAGGTATGCTGTTCCAATAGTATAGATGGGATAATTACCACTAGGTGTGCTGTTCCAATAGTACAGATGGGATAATTACCACTAGATGTGCTGTTCCAATAGCATAGATGCGATAATTACCACTAGATGTGCTGTTCCAATAGTATAGATGGGATAATTACCACTAGGTGTGCTGTTCCAATAGTATAGATGTGATAATTACCACTAGGTGTGCTGTTCCAATAGTATAGATGGGATAATTACCACTAGGTGTGCTATTCCAATAGTATAGATGGGATAATCACCACTAGGTGTGCTATTCCAATAGTATAGATGGGATAATTACCACTAGGTGTGCTATTCCAATAGTATAGATGGGATAATTACCACTAGGTGTGCTGTTCCAATAATATAGATGATATAATTACCACTAGGTGTGCTATTCCAATAGTATAGATGGGATAATTACCACTAGGTGTGCTGTTCCAATAATATAGATGATATAATTACCACTAGATGTGCTATTCCAATAGTATAGATGGGATAATCCCCACTAGGTGTGCTGTTCCAATAGTATAGATGGGATAATTACCACTAGATGTGCTGTTCCAATAGTATAGATGGGATAATCCCCACTAGATGTGCTATTCCAATAGTATAGATGGGATAATCCCCACTAGGTGTGCTGTTCCAATAGTATAGATGGGATAATTACCATAGGTGTGCTATTCCAATAGTATAGATGGGATAATCCCCACTAGGTGTGCTTTTCCAATAGTATAGATGGGATAATTACCACTAGATGTGCTGTTCCAATAGTATAGATGGGATAATTACCACTAGGTGTGCTGTTCCAATAATATAGATGATATAATTACCACTAGATGTGCTATTCCAATAGTATAGATGGGATAATCCCCACTAGGTGTGCTGTTCCAATAGTATAGATGGGATAATTACCACTAGGTGTGCTGTTCCAATAGTATAGATGGGATAATTACCACTAGATGTGCTGTTCCAATAGTATAGATGGGATAATCCCCACTAGATGTGCTATTCCAATAGTATAGATGGGATAATCCCCACTAGGTGTGCTGTTCCAATAGTATAGATGGGATAATTACCATAGGTGTGCTATTCCAATAGTATAGATGGGATAATCCCCACTAGGTGTGCTTTTCCAATAGTATAGATGGGATAATTACCACTAGATGTGCTGTTCCAATAGTATAGATGGGATAATTACCACTAGGTGTGCTGTTCCAATAATATAGATGATATAATTACCACTAGATGTGCTATTCCAATAGTATAGATGGGATAATCCCCACTAGGTGTGCTGTTCCAATAGTATAGATGCGATAATTACCACTAGATGTGCTGTTCCAATAGTATAGATGCGATAATTACCACTAGATGTGCTGTTCCAATAGTATAGATGCGATAATTACCACTAGGTGTGCTTTTCCAATAGTATAGATGGGATAATCCCCAATAGGTGTGCTATTCCAATAGTATAGATGGGATAATTACCACTAGGTGTGCTGTTCCAATAGTATAGATGGGATAATTACCACTAGGTGTGCTGTTCCAATAGTATAGATGCGATAATTACCACTAGGTGTGCTATTCCAATAGTATAGATGCGATAATTACCACTAGGTGTGCTGTTCCAATAGTATAGATGGGATAATTACCACTAGGTGTGCTGTTCCAATAGTATAGATGGGATAATCACCACTAGGTATGCTGTTCCAATAGTATAGATGGGATAATTACCACTAGGTGTGCTGTTCCAATAGTACAGATGGGATAATTACCACTAGATGTGCTGTTCCAATAGCATAGATGCGATAATTACCACTAGATGTGCTGTTCCAATAGTATAGATGGGATAATTACCACTAGGTGTGCTGTTCCAATAGTATAGATGTGATAATTACCACTAGGTGTGCTGTTCCAATAGTATAGATGGGATAATTACCACTAGGTGTGCTATTCCAATAGTATAGATGGGATAATCACCACTAGGTGTGCTATTCCAATAGTATAGATGGGATAATTACCACTAGGTGTGCTATTCCAATAGTATAGATGGGATAATTACCACTAGGTGTGCTGTTCCAATAATATAGATGATATAATTACCACTAGGTGTGCTATTCCAATAGTATAGATGGGATAATTACCACTAGGTGTGCTGTTCCAATAATATAGATGATATAATTACCACTAGATGTGCTATTCCAATAGTATAGATGGGATAATCCCCACTAGGTGTGCTGTTCCAATAGTATAGATGGGATAATTACCACTAGATGTGCTGTTCCAATAGTATAGATGGGATAATCCCCACTAGATGTGCTATTCCAATAGTATAGATGGGATAATCCCCACTAGGTGTGCTGTTCCAATAGTATAGATGGGATAATTACCATAGGTGTGCTATTCCAATAGTATAGATGGGATAATCCCCACTAGGTGTGCTTTTCCAATAGTATAGATGGGATAATTACCACTAGATGTGCTGTTCCAATAGTATAGATGGGATAATTACCACTAGGTGTGCTGTTCCAATAATATAGATGATATAATTACCACTAGATGTGCTATTCCAATAGTATAGATGGGATAATCCCCACTAGGTGTGCTGTTCCAATAGTATAGATGGGATAATTACCACTAGGTGTGCTGTTCCAATAGTATAGATGGGATAATTACCACTAGATGTGCTGTTCCAATAGTATAGATGGGATAATCCCCACTAGATGTGCTATTCCAATAGTATAGATGGGATAATCCCCACTAGGTGTGCTGTTCCAATAGTATAGATGGGATAATTACCATAGGTGTGCTATTCCAATAGTATAGATGGGATAATCCCCACTAGGTGTGCTTTTCCAATAGTATAGATGGGATAATTACCACTAGATGTGCTGTTCCAATAGTATAGATGGGATAATTACCACTAGGTGTGCTGTTCCAATAATATAGATGATATAATTACCACTAGATGTGCTATTCCAATAGTATAGATGGGATAATCCCCACTAGGTGTGCTGTTCCAATAGTATAGATGCGATAATTACCACTAGATGTGCTGTTCCAATAGTATAGATGCGATAATTACCACTAGATGTGCTGTTCCAATAGTATAGATGCGATAATTACCACTAGGTGTGCTTTTCCAATAGTATAGATGGGATAATCCCCAATAGGTGTGCTATTCCAATAGTATAGATGGGATAATTACCACTAGGTGTGCTGTTCCAATAGTATAGATGGGATAATTACCACTAGGTGTGCTGTTCCAATAGTATAGATGCGATTATTACCACTAGGTGTGCTGTTCCAATAGTATAGATGGGATAATTACCACTAGGTGTGCTGTTCCAATAGTATAGATGGGATAATCCCCACTAGGTGTGCTATTCCAAAAACAAAGATGGGATAATTATTACTAATTGTGCGTTATGTACTACTTGGAGCGCTATTCCAATAGCGTGGTTATTCCTCAAAACATCTCGACTATCATTGTAAATAAGTACCTGTACTTCGTGTCTCCCCTACCTTACTGTAGATTGTAAGCTCTTACGAGCAGGGTCATCATTATCTTTGTTTTAATTATTGTATTATCTTTAACTTTGGTACTTATGAATCATGTGTATGAACTGTTGAATTGTAAAGCGCTGCGGAATATGTTGGCGCTATATAAATAATACAACTAAGGACCATGTTCCAATGGTATGGATGTAATAATTACCACTAGGGCTGCTGTAATTAATAGTATACAGTGGATGGGGTATTTACCACTAGAGGCATTATTTCAATATTACTTACCACTAGGCACTAGTGTAGATGAAATAATTATTAGAAAAGGATTGCAAAGCGCAATAGGGTCTTATTAAAGTAATACAGTGGGTGAATAATGGTAAATTGCTCACCTGATAGGGTTGTGTGTGACATAACCACTATTTCTGCACAATTGTCAGCTGCTGCGTCATCCACGGATATATGAAGGATATACCATAAATACAGGGGATGTGGACTTCATATGCTCTGCTGATTCCAAAAAGGTCTGAAGACTGTTTGACTTTGAAGCCCATTGACAATAAATCACTATTCTTCCAAACCTGTCTGCGGATCCTTTTTGGAATCAGCAGCACATATGAAGTCCAATCCACTGTTTTTATGGTACATGAAATAATCACTTAGGGGTGTTGTTCTGGTAGCATTAGTAGATAAAATAATTGTCACTAGAGATGCTATTCCAGTACGTATGATATATTACTCAACATTTAAATTGTAACACCACAAAGGAAAAGATGTGGAATTATTTAAATCACAGGATAGATAGACATATTAATAATAAACAAATGATGAAAAAATGGAAACAAAATTTTCAAATGTCTCAATTAATTTAGTACTGAGTATGACCGACGCGCACAGAAATCCCCACACTTACAGCCTTGTCTGCTATTAGTGAGTATAATAATGGTTGTCTGAGGAATGTTCTGCAGCACTGCATGCACTTGAGCAAATCATCAAAAGCCCCTGCTGACAGTTCCCTTGTTGTAAACCTATGTCACCCCAACTGTGCTTGATGGGAGACAGTCTGGAGACACTGCAGGTCATGATAGAATGATTAGGCCATATACACTGCTCAGAGTAGCATGAGCACGTGCAGCCTCGCATCGTCAGGATGAAAAATGTCTCCTGGGACACTTTTGGAGAACTGGCCGTACCACTGGTTCCACAATTGATCCACTCTGTACTGCAAGGGTAATTGGACGTCATATAACAAGTCTGAGCAACCAAACTTTGTCTACACAAACCACCAGTATGCGACACTTCCAGCTACAGATGTTCCACTGACTTCACGTCACATCTTTCAAAAGTTATTATAGTGCACAGCAAGATGCCAGAGAAGGCTGGAATGGAGGTCTATCTTCTTCAGTGAAGAGTCACATTTTTGTCTTCAATGCAATGATACCTGGAGATTGGTTTGGAGACCATGTGGGCAATGTCATATAGATTAGAGGCCTGTCCCAAAAGTATAAATGTGGTTCAGTCTATTGGAGGTGCTGTATTAATAATATAAATGTGGTCATGCCCCCCTGGAGTACTATATCGATAGTATAAATGCTGTTATGTCCACTGGGGGTGCTATGCCAATAATATAAATGTGGTTATGTCCACCGGGGGTGCTATGCCAATAATATAAATGTGGTCATAACCTCCGTGGGTGCTTTACCAACAGTATAAATATGGTCATTTGCACTGGGGTTGCAATACCAATAGTATATATGTGGAAATGTCTATCAGGGGTGCTGTACCAATAATGAAAATGTGGATATTCCCATGGGGTTACTGTTAGAATAGTGTAAAGGTGTAATGCTCACTAGGAATGTTGTTCTAATAGTGTAACTATGGTAGACTTTCAATCAGAAAGCTGTTCCAATTGTATAAATGTGGACATTTTCCCTAGTGTTGTGATTCAATTACTATATATATATATATATATATATATATATATATATATATATATATATATATATAGTAATATCCACTAGGGATGCGATTTCAAAACTATCAATGTGGTAAATAATAAACCAACTTATATTACTGTTTGGGGATAACTGTAAGAGGGGGTGAAGTTGTGAAAACTTCTTCAAGATGATCGTTGTCCACCTAAATTGAGACTATAAGTCTTGGCAGCTTCTGTATCTCATAAATCACATAAAATGTGACCACCATTACTGTTGTTGTCACTCAGCTTTTGTAGAGCCCTCCGGTGATTCGGGAGTCTCCACAGTGACTATATGCAGAGGACAGCAGGGATCATACTGTATATAAATGATCTTCACATGAGGGATGGGTGAGGAGCTGAGCAAAAATCAATTACCAGGTTTTCATCCTTTAAACACTATTTTGGTAAAGGGCAGTTATCATTTCCATGACTGACAGGTCGGGGGGAATTGGGGGCAGCAGACACTCTCCTGTCATGGCCGCACTTTGCAAAGCGTTTTCAAGAAAAAATGAAACGCGCCGACAATTTCATCTAATGACGAGCTGTTAATGTGTTTTTATTGGTGGGGATTATTGAGGTTTATGATGGAATGGCTGACTCTGGGAGTGAACCCTGTGAAATATATGTAAATTTATTCATGGAAGACAAATATTCCAACATTTTAAAGGCAAACATGCTGAAATGTTTACATTTACCATTAGTCGGGATCCCTCATAACACTTTTACTGCAGGCGTTCGCCGTCCTATCGCTTTACGGCACAAATCAACTTTAGAATTTCATTTTACAACTTGAATCAACATGCACCGTTCAGTTACTTTGTAACTTGCATTGAACTGGAGCTACAGAAAGCTTTTATCACTCTAGTCACAGCCAAAGCTGCACTCACAGTTATGCTGAAAAACCTGACAACTCACGGTTATGGCCTAAAGAATTAAGGTCAGTGCAACAGGTGCGCCACCACATATGCCAAAACCTTAGATGCACTGGCGTACAGCCAATAGTGGCATACCACACAACCGTTTGGCCCCTGGGAGCAGGCTGGCTGGCCTTTACCTGGCATCTGTCAATTTTTCCTAACATCCGCCTTATACAGTGGCATGTAAATGTTTGGACACCCCTAGTCAAGATTACTGTTATTCTGAACAGTTAAATTACACAGTTTCTTTGTATTTTAGGCAATATGTATATTTTTTATTTTTTTATTTTTTACATGTTAAAAATTACAAAAAGGAAAATGGCCCGATACAAAAGTTTGGGCATCTGCATAGTCAGTACCACCCCCTTTTGAAAGTATCACAGCTTCTAAACACTTTTTGCAGCCAGCCAAGAGTCTTTCAATTCTTGTTTGAGGGATTTTCATCCATTCTTCCTTGGTGAATTCTTCCAGTTCTGTGAGATTCCTGGGTCGTCTTGCATGCACTGCTATTTTGAGGTCTAGCCACAGATTTTCAATGATGATCAGATCAGGGGACTGTGAGGGCCATTGTAAAACCTACAGCTTGCACCTTTTGAGGTAGTCTTCTGTAGATTTTGACATGTGTTTAGGATCATTATACATTTGTAGAAGCCATCCTCTTTTCAACTACTGCTTTTACAGATAGTGTTATGTTTGCATCAAGAATTTGTTGAAATTTCATTGAATCCATTTCTCCCTCTACCTGTGAAATGTTCCCTGTGCCATTGGCTGTAGCGCAACCCAAATGTCATGATCCAGACCAGGTTTTGAGACCTGTTTTCCCTTTTTCCCAGTCTGGTCATGTCAAGAGTTAACTTTTCTCAGCCTCTGTCTGGGTTCAGGTTGGTTATGTATTGCCGCTGCTTCCTGCAGGCGATGTCAGTTAGTTTTTGCCTAGAGCTGCTGTAGCTGACTCTGATGGCTCTGATTTGTCCTCCTGCGTTTGCTGTCTGAACCCATGTCTCTGTTTTCCCTTATTCCGGTCTTGACTCCAAGTTTCCCTTTAGTGTGCTGAACTCCTGGTTTTGATTTGGCTTGTATACTAACCTGCTTCTGTCTTTTATCTTTTGGCTCATCCGCTCCTGACCATTACTGACTCCCTTGCTTGTCTCTGACTGTGAGTTTGCTTATTCCTTTGGTACTGTGCTACAGTCTAGGATTAGACTCGGTTTGTTTGACTATTCTGCTGCCACCTGTGGTAGCCTCACTGCTGCACTGCAGGCCAGCTCTGTTTAGGTGCAGACCTGCTTCCACTCTACTGCCATCTAGTGGAGCCAGTGCAGCGCCCCAGAGTCCTGGTCGTTGCAGTTATGTCATTCTTTCACCAGGGGGAGTGATATTACATCTGATGGCAATAAAGGAGATCTTCCTACCAGGTATCACAAACCATACACTACACTTCACACTCCAGTCCACCAGGGGGAGCCTTGCTCCTATGTACTAGGGCACTCCGCACAGAAGGGTAAAACTGGTGGGCTGGATAGAAAGTGAGAGAGACGCTGGCTGGGCTTTGCCCAGGCAACATCTGTCAGGCAGACAGGGGGAAAGGAGGAACATCTGAGCTGCAGACAGAGGGTCCCTGTCAGGGGTGGGATCCTGACAGAGGCCTAGCGAGACAGAGAGCTACGGAGCTGCGCCTGCCCCACGTGCGGCAGCATCCTAAGAACAGACACGAAGAGAACTGTATTGTAGAGTGAGAAACGAAGTCACAGCACAAGGAGAAATCACCGGGAGGAGTTCTGCCCTGAAATAGGCTGCCTCCTTCTGAGGCACGTAGCCGGTGGCCGGAACACCGAGGGAATAATTGACTCTACGCATTACTTCAGAGACCGGCAGGACAGTCAATTCCAAGTTGGCTGCCCGACCTTAATACCTAAGAAGACACAGTGGCAAATTGTGGGGGTCGGGGTGTCTCTAGGGTCCCTATAAACAAGCCTCAGGCCATCAGTCATACGGGTTTGTCCTATCCATGCCATCTGGGGGACAGAGAGGAAGAAATAACATCTGGAACATCTACAAGAGTTGTGAGGACCTTACCGAGTTGCTCAGCAGGGAGGGACTACAACACACAGGTGCTAGTAGGAAGGCTACTGATTTCCACCTGGGTAAGGGGTCTCTAGATTTGCCTTTGGACCGGCCAGACTCTGCCTACCCTGTGGTCTGTACCCTGGACTGTGGATGCTGAACTCTTCCGTAAAAGGTAAAGAGACTGCAACCTTGTGTCCTCGTTATTCTCTGCGCCTTACATCGTCCACCATCACACTTCTGGGAAGCCCTGGGGATACACTTCACCTGTGGGAAGGTATACCATCTAGCTGCCATAACATCACCCCAGCGGACCCCTCAGCCGCAGCGTCAGTCACCCTGACCGAATACCACAGGTGGCGTTACGAACTTCCCCTTTAAAGACCTTTCCCAAAACCATAAAAACTCTATTCCTTTATTGGACCCCCCTCCAAGGGCCACGGACCGGGTCAGCCACCGTGACATCCCTGCCGATCCGAAGGACCCGGTGCCGAGTACCCCATTTCCCTTAATGTGGGGGCGCTCCACCTGCACCTACCTGCATTGCAGCAGCGTGACACCAAAGTATGATTGATCCACCACCATGCTTAATGGTTAGCAAGATGTTCTTTTCCTGAAATTATGTGCCCTTTTTTCTCCATGTATACCTTTGATCACTGTGGCCGAAGAGTTCTATTTTAAACTCATCGGTCCATAGAACTTGTTTCCAAAAATGCATCAGGTGGTTTAGATGTTCTTTGGCATACTTCTGACATTGAATTTTATGGTAAGGACACAGGAGAGGTTTTCTTCTGATGACTCTTCTTCAATGAAGGCCATATTTGTGCAGGTGTCTCTGAGCAGTTGAACAATGTACCACAATTCCAGAGTCTGTTAAATCTTTCTGAAGGTCTTTTGCTGTCAAGTGGGGGTTCTGATTTGCCTCTCCAGCAATCCGATGAGTGGTTCTCAATGAAATTTTGCTTGGTCTTTCAGAGCTTAACTTGACCTCTATTGTTCCTGTTAACTGCCATTTCTTAATTACATTTTTAACTGAGGAAAGGGCAACTTGAAAACGCTTTACCATCTTCTTATAGCCTTCACCTCCTTGTGGGCCTCCACCATTTTAATTTTCAGAGTACAAAGCAGCTGCTTAGAAGAACCCATATCTGTTGTTTTTTGGTTAGAGGAGGCTAGGTTTTTATAAAGCTGGGAAATTTGCATCACCTTGCATTTCCTAATGATGATAGTGACAAGCCATAACCCTAACAGACTAATTAAGGTCAGAAACCTTGGTTAAACTTATCTGAGCACATAGATCTCCAAGGGTGTCAAAACATTTGCATCTGCCCATTTTCCTTTTTGTAATTTTCAAAATGTAAAAAATGACCATTTTATTGTTTTTTTGCCTAAAATACAAAGGAAATGTTTCATCTTTAACTTCAGGCCTTTTAGCGATCATTTCATCTTCAACTTGTTTAACCGTTCGCAATAACCGTAATTTTGACCAGGGGTGCCCAAACTTTTACATGTCACTTTTGTACCCTAGGCAAACTTGAGTAGCGAGCACTTGCTCATCACTAGTGGCCATGCATGCACGTCACAGCTCTGTTCATTCTCTATGGATCTTGACATAGATATCCAACTACTATATGGCAGTCCGAGCCCCAGCTTCTGGGCCCCACCAAACTGAAAATGATCATCTATACTGTGAATATCTGATAACATGAAATATTGGAAATAACCTTTTAAAGTCCCAGGTTCTGTATTTTTTGCTATGCATGTGTCTTTCATCATCAATATTTCTACAACATTCCAAAAAGAGTGAAAAAATGGTTAATCTGTCGCCAAAAACTGAGCAACTATGGATAAAAAATAAACAGTAGCAAATACAATACAGACTGCAGATGCAAATCACAAAATAAATAAACTTATTAAAAATAAACAGAAAAGTTTCTGAAGTTCGGATGCAGTTTAGGGACTTTGTTCTCATGCCGCACACACTTCATCGCCATGACAACTAAAGTTTCTATCTTCTCGGTGCCTGCAGAGACGGAGCGTGAGGCGACTGCGGTAATGACAATTAACGACAGGACCTCCACCTCGCCGCCTGGAGCCGCGCTCGGGGGATGTATAATTGGAGGGGGGTGGGTGGAGATGCCTACAGTGGCTCACAGAGTCATTTGTACAAAACATTTGTCCAATTACCGACTCGGGCGTCTGATTGGCTGCTGAGCGTGGCCTATGCACAGTGCGCCACACAGCAAACAAACAGACGCCGGTTCCAGACCACGCTTAGGTAGCACACATGCCGCAGATTACACTAAACAATGCAAAAGTTGGTCATCTAATTTACATTGCATCAGTAATGATTCGCGGAAGTTCTTAAGCGAGAAGTGGAGGAAATAAACCGGAGACAGTGATCTTGGGTGATGACTGCAGAATGGGAGAGATATTCGGCCCCTCCTGCAGTGTGGAAAGAGGAGTGCTGCCGAGAAGGGGTTATGGATATTCTCATGGCAAAAGTGCCGCCGTAATGAGCTCAATGGCAGACTAACTCTGATGGGACACTGTGGCTATGATGGGGGTACTATTGTATTGACTATAAGGGAGGGATCTCTGGCGGTGCTATAATGGGGGTACTGAGTGTTAAACTGTACCTGTTCTTTGAATAAAATGTCATATAATTGCAGCGCCCCCACTGTCGCAGGGCCGAGGGGTACCCGATACCGGGCCTCTGAGTCTCTGCTCTGGGGTTGTCACGGTGGCTAGACCCGGTCCGTGACCCTGCTGAGGGGCGCACAATAAAAGGGTGGTGGTATGGTGTTGATGTTATCGTGCGGTGTAGTGCCGGTCGCGGTCAATAACGAGGACACCAGGTTGCAGTCTCTTTACTGAAGGCTTCTGAGTCCTCAATCCGGAATACGGTTAACAGGGCTGCGCAAGTCCGGCCGGTCCGATGGCACCTCCAGAGTTCCCTTTGCAGGTGGAAATCTGTGCCTACCTTCCTGCGCTTATGTGTTGCGGTCCTCCCCTGCTGTGCTTACGGGATAGCACCCACAACTGTTGTGTCTGTTTCTCGTGTTCCCTCACAACTCGATTCTGATGTTCTCCCTCTACGTCCCCCCTGATCTTACGGTTAGGACGCACCCGTATGACGGGGAGGCTCGGAGCTCTTCCGGGACTCCAGCGTCGCCCCACTCCTGTTGTTACCCCCCTGTGTCTTCCTGGGTCTGGGTGAGACAGCCCGCCTGTAACTGACTGTCCTGCCGAAGGTTTGAAGTTTGGCTTGGAGCTCTATACTTCCTCGGCGTTCCGGCCACCGGTTATGCGCCTCAATAGGATGTTGCCTCGTCTAACAGCACAACTCCTACTGGTATTCTCCTTGTCGCGTTGATCTCGTTTCTCACTCAGCACAATATACCTCGCTTCTTATCCTTTCTTGGGGTACCGCCGCTATATCGTGCAGGCGCGGTCCCGTAACGTTCTCTCTGGTTGCTAGGCCTTTGTCAGGATCCCACCCCTGACAGGGACCCCTCTGAATCTTCCCCTGCAACACCCTCTGCCACAAGGTGTTGCCTGGTTCCAACCCAGTCAGCTTTCTTTTTAACTTCCTGCCTAACCACCAGTTTTACCAGATTGTGAGGAGTGGCCTAGTGAATAGTGCCCTTAGCTCCCCCTGGAGGCCAGACTGTGAAATGTATTGGTGTCTGTGATACCTGGTCAGATGAACTCCTTCAGTGCCATCAGACGTACCATAGCCCCCCTTAGCGGCGGAGCCACAGTACTGCAACGACCAGGACTCTGGGGCGCTGCACTCCACCCCGGTTAAATCCAGTACTCCTGGACTGGGAAGAAAACAACAATACATGTTAGCAAAAAGACATACAATTTTGAAAATGCAAGTACAAGTAAACTTTTTAACAGAGCTTCCCTTTATGGGAGGTGAGGACACTTGAACGTTACAAACATGTTAGGTAAAGCAGGGTGGGACTGATAAGTTAAAAATTAACTTTTAATGGACAATTATTAAAATGGGATGAACTATACCAAAATAGTAACCTATGATAACAACAAAAAACACCCTAAGTGACAATTTAAATTATAACAAACCCAAAATGCAAACACAAATACGTACCAAAATACACGTAATAAAAAGGAGACAGCCTCCTAAATACAGCAAGAATTGTGTGGCCGAAGAATTTGGCCATCCATATATCACATAGTCCTAATACAGACCATTAATACAAAAAGGGGACGATCTCACCTCATACTATTGTATTCATCATGACGAGGGAGAATAGCCCCTAGAAAAAATCGGTGTCAACATATATGGGGGAGGCAAATCATTCCATACATTACCCCACGTTGATCACCATGGAAACATATTACCCCAGCATTCAAGCTTCCCAACGCGTTTCGTTTACAAGACTCATCCAGGGAAGATGTAAAAGATAAATAAAGTCGGGTGCTAGATCCTCATCTTGTGTAGACACCCGTCACCCCCTTTTCTCCCCTGGATGACGGGTGTCTACACAAGATGAGGATCTAGCACCCGACTTTGTTTATCTTTTACATCTTCCCCTGATGAGTCTTGTAAACGAAACGCGTTGGGAAGCTTGAATGCTGGGGTAATATGTTTCCATGGTGATCAACGTGGGGTAATGTATGGAATGATTTGCCTCCCCCATATATGTTGACACCGATTTTTTCTAGGGGCTATTCTCCCTCGTCATGATGAATACAATAGTATGAGGTGAGATCGTCCCCTTTTTGTATTAATGGTCTGTATTAGGACTATGTGATATATGGATGGCCAAATTCTTCGGCCACACAATTCTTGCTGTATTTAGGAGGCTGTCTCCTTTTTATTACGTGTATTTTGGTACGTATTTGTGTTTGCATTTTGGGTTTGTTATAATTTAAATTGTCACTTAGGGTGTTTTTTGTTGTTATCATAGGTTACTATTTTGGTATAGTTCATCCCATTTTAATAATTGTCCATTAAAAGTTAATTTTTAACTTATCAGTCCCACCCTGCTTTATCTAACAAATTTTAGACTGGTGATTATAGTTTAAATTAACGTTACAAACATGGTTAAATACTTTAAATAACAGACTATAAATAACTTCTTTTACCCAACCGGGTATTCTACTCAGTGCAAAACTTTTGAACAATAATTTAACTTTGCCTTTAAGGACGTACTCGCTGAATCCACTAAAGACCTTCTTATAATCACATTATAAGGCTAATCAATGTTTATGCATTCTCCTTTACGTCTGCAGGACCGCCTGTCCTAACTGCTCCAGACCTACTGCCTCTCCTTTCTGTACAGGACCGCCCCTTTCCGCCCGAGCCTACTGTCCTTCCACTACTATACACAGTATAGAACATATCATTTTTCTTTCAGTTCAAGATCACTGAGCCATTTCTGTATGGCTCCTAGGAGGACTCACTAACTAACCCCGTACGGGTTCACTTCCTGCCCTCATTCTTCTATCAACATTATTAAACATTTCTGACAATTAACTAGCTTGTTACATTTAACTTTTACATATCAGCATTATTACTTCTTCTTTTAGAGCATCATCATTCTCTAAGTACTATCAATGAACATCCCCTTTAAAAGGGGACCAAGTCTCTATGAGGTAGGGCAACTTCTCAAGCTGCAAGTCTGTTTGCAATAAGGACTCCAGTGATGTTTTCAAAAACAGTATCTTCGCAAAGTGTCCTTTCTGCATGTAAAACCAGTAGAGAGCACCTTTAAGAAGGTGCAAACTATTTACAATATCAGTTTTTGAATCATTCACCGTCCATGATTCGGCAGTCCTTTGATAACTGAGCAAAAGTAGAAAACAAACAAAAACAATAGGGATCCCGGGTCAACAAAGGGATCCCTTTAAGAATAACCCTAGATGGGTTTTAGCAGCAAAAACAGTAGAAACAGTTAACTATTTACAATCATTAAAGCATTTTTGGCTTACTTATTATTCAGTTTCTGGCAGCCCCCACCGAGGCTTTACCTGGCAGGTGGCCCTCTGTGGCCCGGACAGGCTGGACTCCAAGTTTACTCCCGCGGCCAGGTGTACCCCGTGGGTTCGGGTCTTCTGCACGGCCAGGTCGTGCGCTGCGATGAGTGTCTGCGTGGGTCGATGGATGATGCTGGCGGCGGTGGCAGCAGCAGCTTCAGCGGCAAGCTCCTCCCCCTCGGTTCGGGATACCGCCAGAACGGCCGTGCAGCGCTGCATATCCCGGGCCCACCAGCTGCTCCCCTTTAGGTGCCGGCGATACGTTACCACATCCCCCGGCTTCAGGAAGGACTTGGCGCCGTCTCCACACAGGCAGGGCTCCACTTCGTCCCGAGTGATGCGGACTCTCAGGGCTGTTCCAATCTCCTGCACGAAGCCCTTTCCTGTCTGGGGCAGGTAAACAATTATGACGCCCTACTTCGGCAGGGAGCCTTCCAGCAGCTCACCACGCGCCTCCCGCTCCACTTCCCACTGGAACTCCGCAATCAGGTGGTTCCTGTATTCTCCCCAAGGGAAGGGCCCCATGTCTCCCCCCGGTTCTTTGGGGCCAGGCGGCGGGAATGCTGGGGCACCAGTGGCCGCAGCGGTGGCCGGGTCTGGTGCAGAGGTGAGGCGGTCTCCCTGGGGGTCGCGGCACTCAGTACCCCTACCTGGGGTGACTCCTCCGGCGTTGCTCCATTCCCCTGGGGGAGGCACACGGGCTGGGGACCACGCAGGCAAAGGATGCCCCATCGACAGCTCCCACGGATCCAAATCCTCCAGCGGGGGCATATCGGAATAATCCTCTGGTGACGGGGGTCGATGCGGGGCCATCCTTTTCTGCAGGCCTTCTCTGGTCTCCAGTCCCACCTCATCTGAGTCATAGTTTCGTTTCTTTGGTCTCCGCCCGCCATAGAAAATCAGGAGGCGGATCTCCCCTGTTGACGGGCCCGTCCTCAGGATGCAACAATATTTAGACTGGGCGGCCATTGTCTTTCGCGCTCTCCAGCTCGTCTACGCCCACTCCACGCCCCTCTTCTTCTCCTGCGCTCTCCTCAGCGCTATAATGGCGGTGGATTTTGGTGGCAAGTGGCACAGCACAGTCTTTGCAATAAGTCACAGTCCAAGTATAATAAATCACAGTTCCAAGGCACACATGACCTGATTCTTCAGGCTTAAGTGGATCCTGTTCGTGACGCCAAAATTGCAGCGCCCCCACTGTCGCAGGGCCGAGGGGTACCCGGTACCGGGCCTCTGAGTCTCTGCTCTGGGGTTGTCACGGTGGCTAGACCCGGTCCGTGACCCTGCTGAGGGGCGCACAATAAAAGGGTGGTATGGTGTTGATGTTATCGTGCGGTGTAGTGCCGGTCGCGGTCAATAACGAGGACACCAGGTTGCAGTCTCTTTACCTCTTTACTGAAGGCTTCTGAGTCCTCAATCCGGAATACGGTTAACAGGGCTGCGCAAGTCCGGCCGGTCCGATGGCACCTCCAGAGTTCCCTTTGCAGGTGGAAATCTGTGCCTACCTTCCTGCGCTTGTGTGTTGCGGTCCTCCCCTGCTGTGCTTACGGGATAGCACCCACAACTGTTGTGTCTGTTTCTCGTATTCCCTCAGAACTCGATTCTGATGTTCTCCCTCTACGTCCCCCCTGATCTTACGGTTAGGACGCACCCGTATGACGGGGATGCTCGGAGCTCTTCCGAGACTCCAGCGTCGCCCCACTCCTGTTGTTACCCCCCTGTGTCTTCCTGGGTCTGGGTGAGACAGCCCGCCTGTAACTGACTGTCCTGCCGTAGGTTTGAAGTTTGGCTTGGAGCTCTATACTTCCTCGGCGTTCCGGCCACCGGTTATGCACCTCAATAGGATGTTGCCTCGTCTAACAGCACGACTCCTACTGGTATTCTCCTTGTCGCGTTGATCTCGTTTCTCACTCAGCACAATATACCTCGCTTCTTATCCTTTCTTGGGGTACCGCCACTATATCGTGCAGGCGCGGACCCGTAACGTTCTCTCTGGTTGCTAGGCCTCTGTCAGGATCCCACCCCTGACAAGGACCCCTCTGAATCTTCCCCTGCAACACCCTCTGCCACAAGGTGTTGCCTGGTTCCAACCCAGTCAGCTTTCTTTTTAACTTCCTGCCTAACCCCCAGTTTTACCAGATTGTGAGGAGTGGCCTAGTGAATAGTGCCCTTAGCTCCCCCTGGAGGCCAGACTGTGAAATGTATTGGTGTCTGTGATACCTGGTCAGATGAACTCCTTCAGTGCCATCAGATGTACCATAGCCCCCCTTAGCGGCGGAGCCACAGTACTGCAACGACCAGGACTCTGGGGCGCTGCATAAATGCAAAATGTTACATAGCGCATCATATATGTGCTATTTTTCACCCACTTTCCTCCTGGGCGTCTTTTATTTCTCGGAGGTGCTAGGAGTGTATACTTGGTTTGCTGAACTGCTAGCAGTATACAGCACTGTTGACATCCTTTCCCTTACTTCCAAAAATACACTGCATTATATTAAATGGGCTATCCTGGACTAAATTATTGTTTTTACTATGAGCCAAAAAACTAGTTAACTAGATAGTAACTACCTGCTTGTTCTATGCGGTTCAGGTCAGAGACTACTTCTGCTGGCAATTCTGCTACTCCATGTCAACAGAGCAGCTCTTTCTCGTCCAGGCTGCTCTGTTGATGGGGCGTGATTGCCGATGTCATGCTGATTGCCAGCCACAGTTAGGGTAAGTTCACACAGGGCGTTTTTGCTGCGTTTTTTTATGCTAATTTTCAGCTGCTTTTTACAATACCAGAAAAGCCCATGAGATTTCAGAAATCTCATGCACACACATTGTTTTTTTGTGTGATCAGTATTTTGTGGTTTGCTTTGTTTTTTTGGACATAGAGCATGTCACTTCTTGCAGCGTTTTTGCTGCGTTTTTTCAGCGTTTTTCACCCATTGACTTGAATGGGTGTTGAAAAAAACACAGCAAAAATGCAGGTATCATTATTTGCTGCCTTTTTACTGCTGAAAAAGAACATTAGCATGCACAAAGAGAAAAAAACGCATAAAAAAACGCACCAAAAATGCACCTAAACCTGTTAACGTGACGTGACTGTTCTGTGTCACCAAAGATCTGCGTTAGGCAGAACAGGGAGGTAGTTAGCAACTACCTCCTTGTTAGTTCTTAGGCCTAAAGAAAAAAAATAATATAGTCCTGGATAGCTCCTTTAATGTGATACAAATCAAAGAGAAAGATGGGTTATAGTGGCTTTTTCTGAGTAGGCACAGCTGTAATCCAGCTTTAGCAACAGCAAAATGTGAGTGCCCAATGACTGACATGACAGCCAGAACTCCAAATAGAGGGAAAGCTGGCTTACAGATGCAACACATAGCGAGGTGGTAGCCGTAGATGAGGCACTCATCTCCAGCAACCCCGGCTCGTTACATGAAAATTTGGTTCCTGACTGGGTGTGTGGACTTGTTCTGTGGGGGCATTATGCCCGTGCAGGCCACATGTAACCGATGTTGTGGGCTTGCCAAGACTAGATATTTCACAGTTCAAAGAGGTGGATCACTTTTCCAAAATAAACTCTTTATTGAAAGGTAGCTTGGTAAGGGTTTTATACATGGAATAGTGGGTATAAAGTCTTATGTATGTTTTCTTTACATTATGAAGCATTTTCCACACAGTATCCTTCCTCTGTAAGTTTACTCCAGGGCTGGTGAAGCACACTGCTTCTACCTACTTTGCCTGGAACTCTTGCACTCAGGTTCCCCACTAGTACCCTGTACTCAGTCCTGTTTAGGCCTGTTACCTTCTGTGTTGCAAGCTCTGGGGTTCATGACTCAGCGTCCTATCCAAGGACCCTTCTTCAGAAGGCCACTCTTTCTTTCTGTGACTTTTCTTCTGGATCTCACTATCCCTCGCTTTTAGTCTCCTCTCACCCAGGGTCAACCTTTCTTGCAACTCTTCTCACTTCACACTCCAGACCTTATCTGGCTACCTAACAGGAAGCAGTCACTTGCCCTAACACTAACCCCACCCTTGTGGGCTAGTCCCAAACATTCACTCTTTCTTACCCTATAGTCAACTATCTACATCCATATACTACCTATATTATAGCACTATACCTTACACTATGTATTACATTACCTTACATTATGACATCCTACATTATATTAACATTATTTATCACATTCTATATACAATACATTACATGACACAGTATTTACAAGAGACGGATGACACAATACACACACATACAATGCAATTGGTGTCTTCAGGGGTAGGAATGCGATAGCACAGGCCACCACACTTATACAAAGTTTGTTTAAAAGTGAGTACAGGTATAACTCCACTTTCCCACTGCACAAAACACAAAAGTGGAGGAGAGAATTACACTTCTGATCTGCCATGAGAGGCCTACTGAATAAAGGTGTAACGCCTTTGGGAGGAGAGCACCCTAGAGTGGACTTCAGGGCCGTGGTACCGAGCCTCCCCTGCGTGAGTTGAACCTAGTGATCCAACCCCTATACAGGGATTGCCAGGGGCAAGCCCAGGGATCCTAAATACCATGACTGGTGGTACTGAGAGGGCAGCTAGTAGGAGCAAGGACTAAGAAGGCACGGAGGGTAGCATGTCGCAGATTCGTAATGAGTCACTGGGCGCAGGGTAACCAGGTGTTCAGTCAGGCAAGGGATAGTTCCTGGGGCTACTGGAGTGAAGCTGGGCATGCGGAGCAGGACCCGGGACTCACCGGAGATGCTTAGGCGACAGGCGGCGCTGAGGAACAGACAAAGACAAGGCAGAGATTAGGTGAGTACTTAAACTAAAGTACAGGGGAGTACACGGGGGACCTAAATATTAGCAAAGCAAACTAACACAATAATCAGGCACCTCCCCATAGAGGAGGCTGCCTGAAATACCCTGTACCTCACAGCTATTGGCTGAAAAGTACTTCCAGGTTAGGACATGCCAGCTCTTTAAATCACAGGAGAAGAGCGCGCCCGCGTCCTAAGACGACCAAGGGGCGTGCACGAGCTCCGAGAACCAAGAGGCAGAACAGGAAGAGCTGCAGAGGGAGAGGTATGGTGAAGTCTCCGATTTGCAGCATGCAGGGATGCCGGAGGCACAGTAGATAGGGCAGGGTGACGGGTGAAAGGCCGAGGGGCAGCAGCAGAGGACCTAAAAAAAAGGTGATGAGGAAAACAGAAAAATTTGGAAACAGTCCTAGAGGGAAGAGTGGAGGTGTTGCACATAACAAGTTAAAGGAAACCTGGCATGTAAAAACGCTATTAACCTGCAGATATGTGGTTAATCTGCAGGTTTATAGTGTTCTAAAGCTGTTCACCGCCCGGGCTGAGAGCCCTGCTACCATGAGGAAATTAATTTTATTCCTTCCGGAAGCCTGGGGCTTCCAGGCATTGTGGTTGCAGTCGGCACGGCTTTAGTCACCACATAGTACATAGTGAGTGGCGGCTATAAACACGCCCCCGACACTGACGTACAGATGGTTTTCTAAGTGCACAGTCAGTCAGCCATATAAATCGGATCAAGATTGCAGTGCAGTGCATGAACTGGCCGTACTGAGCGGTGACTGAAGCTGCGCGGGCTGAATTTCTGACTGAAATCCTAAGTCTTCCGGGAAGAATAAAGTTTATTTCCTTCTGGCAGCATGGCTCTCAGTGCGAGTGTCGGGCAGCTTCAGCGCGCTATAAACCTGAAGATTAACCTCATATCTGCAGGTTTTTACCGTATTTTTACATGACAGATTCCCTTTAATAATTGATAAAAAACAGTCATAGATATGCTCAAAGTTCAGAAGTATAATGAGCAACACAGTTTCAATATGCATTAAAAATATTTTATTGCAATAAATTCCATATACAAAAATAGGAACATTTTCACACTCGGTGGTCACCATAAATGACTATAATGTCCTTAGTAAACCATCTTTTTCCATATTTTCTCGGAGAGTCTTTAAGAGTAAATAGAATGAATAGTACAGGCAAATTTGAAAAGATTCTTTCCACACTTTAAACAATGTAAGCAGTCAAAGAAACAGCATGTTCCAAACGGAATGACTTAGGCTATGTTTCGGGAGAACGCCCCCTTTCTCAAGCAACAGAGTTAATGAATGCACAGTTTTCTGACAACAACTATACATTTTTATCTAATTTATTTTTGGTGCTCTAAAGTTCAGCAGGTTCCTTGCAATGTTTTGCACTGAGACTGAGGCTATGTAGAGCAGAAAGTTCTGGGTCTGTGTAAATGCTGGGAGCTGTAACATTCTTGTAAGGACACCTCCCCACTTCCTGTAGTCATTCTGCTTGTCTGTAATTATAGACAGATCAGTCTTGACAACAGGCAGTGGACAATAAGTTGCACTGAGGGAAAAACCCTAGTGGCTATAACTTTAGAGCAATTTTTCACCTACAAACTATATTTTTTAGTAATGAAAGAATATTACACTTCTGAGAGGATCTACATTAGCAATCTGTTAAGCAAAAGTTTGGTTAAATGACAGTAAAATGACTAAAGAGGACATTTTCTGGAAAGTTCCAACTTTCTTGAAGCACCTGTAAACAAGTATGAAGATGCAACAGTGCAGACATTGAGGAGACAATTGTAGTGATGAGAAAGCTCTGAAATGCTTGAGAGCTCAGTACTGGAGCCAAGCAGGTCAGACGCTTGGACGTTCTTGACTCGAGTAATGAGTAAAGAGTATAATGGAAGTCAATGGGAAACTCGAACATTTTTACAGAAGATTGTAACTGGAGGGCTGCCGGGGCAGGAAAATCACTGAAATGGATGGAAAAAGCACCTAAATGCAATGGGAACAGCATGTGGAATATGCCTTGATGCATCTTTGACTCCCAGGTCACTGCTGGGAACCATATTGTCAGAGTATTACTCCGCTTTTACGGACTGACAAAAAACATACAAAAACAAAGATAAAATTAATTTTACAGGAAAAAATGTTGGGAAACATTCTTTCCTGTGAAATTACTTGTATATAAGGCAAAATTAAAAACTCCGCTTCCTCCACCCTTAATAGCAAGGCCATCTCGCACCGTATTTTCCTGTCACATCACCTGTGACTAGAGTAGATGGCATAGTAGAGGGATAAATAAACTACACCCATTGGTAGTCACCAGTAACTGTAATTATAATATTTTACTAACTTATCTAGACATGTGGTGTGTGTGACATGGTCAGACATATCCTGTTTAATTTATGAAGGAGGGACTCGTAAACTCACAAAGCCGATGCGGGTCAACTCGAGTCGTCAGTTGTTATGTGTGGAGGCTGACCAGAATACTGACGGGCATGCTGTAGCTGGTATTTAACTACTGCCCTCTGCTTCTCACATAGCCTTGCCAACATGTGTAATGTGGAGTTCCAGAAGCATGGTCATGATGCACACCAGTCAGTTAGCTGGTACTTGCAAGTGCTGCTGCAGTACTTCCAGACTGGCGGCAGCTGTAGCTGACTTGTAGAAAAGAGTGCATACATGGTGTACCTTAACAAGTAGCTCAGGCAAATCTGGGTAGGTTTTCAGAAATCACTCAACCACTAAGTTGAGCACATGTGGGCCAGGCATTGTATGTGTGTGAGCAGCTTGCCAAGCTTCAGAGCCACAAAAAGGTTACGGTCATTATCAAACACAACCATGCCTGGTAGATTCAGTGGCAAGAGCCACAGATCTGTCTTATCAACTATACCTTTCCACAACTCTGCGGCAGTGTGCTGTTTGTTACCTAAACAAATTAGTTTAAGGAGATTCCGTTGCTGCTTCACAGAGGCAGTGCTGCAGTGCTTCCTGCTTGCGACTGATATGGATGACATGCTCTGAGATGACAATTCAAAGAGGATGATGAGGAGGAAGGGGTGCAGGAACTGGTGCAATGAGAAGGCTGGCCTTAGCCTTCTCCCTCTGGCCAACACACTGCGTCTTCCTGCCTGTTGTGCTGTAGATCCTTCTCTGCGCTGTTGGCCTCTTTTTGCATGGCACCTTCCCAGGTTGGGTCAGTGACTTCATTGTTCACCACCTCGTCTTCCACTTCTACATGCTGGTCCTTCTGACTTGTGGATGCAGCGCCCCAAGGTCCTGGTCATTGCAGTAATGTAATTTTCCTCTAGGGGAGAGTGATGTTACGTTTGGAGGCAAAGAAGGATAACTGCATCCAGGTATCACAAACATGCAACACATTTCACACTCCAGGCCACCAGGGGGAGCTCTTGCTCCTATTTATTAGGTCACTCCCCACATTGGTAAAACCGGTTGCCTGTAGGGAAAGTTAGTTAGCTGCCGGCTGAGCTTCGCTCAGGTAGTTGGTCCCTGGCAGGGGTGGGATCCTGTCAGAGATCGAGAAAGAAGGACACGGAGCTGTGCATGCCTTCAGAGCTGCAGCTCCTAGAAAGAGACATTGAAGGCAGAACTGTATTGCAGTGAGCGTGCAAAGAAGTCGTAGCAAAGGAGTGGATATCAGAAGGGGACCAGCCCTACACAGGCTGCCTCCTTCTGAGGCGCAGAATCCCGGTAGCCGGAACACCGAGAGAGCAATGACCCTTTATGCCTTGCTCCAGAGACCAGCAGGACAGCTAATTTCATGTTACCTGTCCGCCCTATACCCAGGAGGCACGGTGGCACCCCTTAGAGGCTGGAGCATGATATAGTCCCTATAAACCGCCTCAAGCCACCAGTCATACAGGTTTGTCCTATCCTATCCGGGGGACAGAGAGAGAGACATAACATCTACAACAATTGTGACCTTATGAGAAGCTTAGCAGTAAGGGACTACAACACTGCAGTGCGAGGGGAAGGCTACTGATTTCCACCTGGACAAGGGGACTCTGGACTTGCCTCCAAACCGGCCGGACTCTGCCAGCCCTGTGATCTGGTGCCCTGGACTGTGGATGCTGAAGTCTTCAGTAAAGGTAAAGAGACTGCAACCTTGTTTCCTCGTTCTTCTCTGCGCCTCTCACCATCCACCACCTACACACTGGGAAGCGCTGGGGATACACTTCACCTGTGGGAAGGTATACCATCTAGCTGCCATAACATCACCCCAGCGGACCCCTTAAAGCAACGTCGGTCACCCTGTCTGAATACCACAGGTGGCGCCACGAACATTCCCCTTAAAGACCTTTCCCTTTTACACGGACGTCCCAGGGCCACGGACCGCGTCAGCCACCGTGACATCCCCCTGTGAACCGAAGGACCTGGTACCGAGTACCCCACTGCCCTGACGGGGCGATCCATTTTGGCGTCACGAACAGGATCTACAAAAGCCTGAAAATCGGGTCATGTGCGTCTAAGAACTGTGCCTAGCCGTGTGCTAAAAGACCGTGTGATTGATGAACTGTGATTTGCCGCCAAAAATTTTCACCAAAACCGACACCATTATAGCACCATGCGGCATGCAGGAGGAGTGGGGCATGTCATCGTGGGCGTAGCTTAGAAGAACGGCGCGAAAATGGAACCAGCCCCTCACAGATACTACTATGTATGTCAGAAAAATATGCCCATCAACCAAAGGAATCCGCCTCCTAGTCTGGGATGGTGGAGGAAGAAGGAACCGCTCTCCAGAAGAGGAGGAGCAGGAACCAGAGGAGGAAGCAGACACTACCCTGGCTGGCAAGATGGCGAGCGGAGGTCACCAGGAGGAGGGGGAGAATACCTGCAGTGCTTCCCGCCAATCAGAAGCAGAAGAGGCCCCGCCGTCATGCATGAACCCGGAGGTTCTCGGCGCGGAAGCTGTGCCGCCAGCTCCGGCAATCCTGGTATCGCGCAGCTGCCAGCATCCAGGAGCAGCAGCGCAGCCAGCCAACAGAGCCACCGCCTGTAGTGGAGGAGACCAGCACCAGCGATGCCATGGCAGCGGGTAAATCTGCAGACCCTGCCCCGGGAGCTGAGAACACCGCCCTGCTAGTGCCCGTCGACTCTCCCCCGCCACCACCACCCGGCCGGGTGTGTAGCCACCTAGAATGGGAAAGGCCCTGGGAGACCCTGAGGACCACTGACACCCCGCTGCAGCCCACTAAACAGACTGTGGATGTCCAGGGGGAGTGGGTGACTTTCAGGTGGACCCACACCACCAACGACCTGATCGGGTTCCCTGGGGAGGCTCAGTGAGAGGGAAGCGGATCGAAGTGGTCACCCAGCAGGAGTACCGCCGGCAGCAGGCCGTACAGCGAGAGCAGAGTGAGCGGGAGGAGAAGCTCAAGCACCAGGCCGAGCATGAAAAGGATCTGCGAGCCAAGGCCCGAGCCAGAAAGATAGGCCATGGAGCCTGGGGCCCACGGAGGTGCGGGACCGTGGTGGTGTTTCGCCTCAATGCCAGCTGGGGGTTCATTAAGGAACCGGACCTTTACCCGGAGGTCTTTGTAAACAGACGGGATGTGGAGGTGCACTTGATGGAGGGCCACCCTGGTAGGGACCTCTACCCTGGTGACCGAATCACCTACACTAGACATTGAGGAGACAAGGGATGGTATGCTCTCCACGTGCACAAGAGCGAACTGAACGAGGGGAGACCACCATCTAGAGACTCGGAGCCATTGCCACCGGAGGTTCCATATGGCCCAACACTGCCCTCATCTGACCAGGTGAGAGACACAGCTGCCCATGACAGAGCACCCGTTGTTCTGTGCTCCAGATGTGCCGGTGCTCTAGTGGAACAGAGGACTGTGAGTACGCAGACTCCCATTCACAGTGCAGACGCACTGTACGTAATGCCTGGTAGCCGTTCATACCCGAGGGGACTGCCTCCGCCAGTGCTACCTCCGGAACTGTTTAAATAATTCAAAAATCTTGAACTGACTGTACATAGTTATTTAACTCTTTTCACTGCTGTTAAAGTTTATTGAACCCAGCCAGGGTATTTCTTAAAGGGGTCCTCAGTTTCAGGAGGATCCTAGGAGTTTGCACCAGTTTGCACAAAGTTACTTGAAAAGGAACTGCAGAATCATGAACTGTGCATGATCAGAACTTTGCTTGTATATAGTTTGCACCTTCTTAAAGGTGCTTTCTACTGGTTTTACAAAGGAAGCTTTTACAGAGACTGCTTCTAAAAGAGACTGTGTCTAATCTTGTTGTGAGAACTGCTTTATTTTTCAGAGACCTGAAGAAAAACCCATTGGTTTGGCAGAATTCCGGGTCAGGATACATGCCTTGTAGCTCGCCCAAACCAACGTTGGGGGTTCATAACGGGTCCCTCGCATCACATCACTTTTGTTGCTAAACTGACCTGAATATTGATGTGATTGACACTTTGCACTACCTCGTTACAAAAGACTTGAATGTTATTCGGACCCTTAAAGGGAATGTTTAATTGTTGCATTTGACATAGTATATTAAAGGGTTAATATAGTAAAAAGTATTGAAAGTTGAAACTTGAAGAATCTAGTTAGAATATAGCCGATAATGAGTATTGATATCCTGATACACTTTTGAATAAAATAAAGAGAGAATAAATTGAAGGAAAATGCAGCGAGCCCGTGGGGGGTTGATAGACTGTTCTGCACTTGAAGACGAATAAAAGTAATCAGATGTTGATTTGCACTTTGAAGCCTTAATAGATAGTATACCCGTAGAGGATACTCGTGTTTCATAGCTAGTTTATAGTTATATTGTTTTATTACCAAATAGTGCGCGCACAATGTAAATATGTTTTGTTATGCAACGTTCAAGAGTCCTCACCTCCCATAAAGGGAAGCATCAGTTATATTAATTTGTTTCATAACTGTTGTAAACTGTTGTTTTCTTTTCCCAGTCTGGAAGTACTGGATTTAACTGGGGGGAGTGCAGCACCCCATTGTCCTGGTCGTTGCAGTAATGTTATTTTCCTCTAGGGGAGAGTGATGTTACGTTTGGAGGCAAAGAAGGATAACTGCATCCAGGTATCACAAACATGCAACACATTTCACACTCCAGGCAACCAGGGGGAGCTCTTGCTCCTATTTATTACATCACTCCCCACATTGATAAAACTGGTTGCCTGTAGGGAAAGTTGCTGGCTGAGCTTCGCTCAGGTAGTTGGTCCCTGGCAGGGGTGGGATCCTGTCAGAGATCGAGAAAGAAGGACACGGAGCTGTGCATGCCCTCAGAGCTGCAGCTCCTAGAAAGAGACATTGAAGGCAGAACAGTATTGCAGCGAGCGTGCAAAGAAGTCGTAGCAAAGGAGTGGATATCAGAAGGGGACCAGCCCTACACAGGCTGCCTCCTTCTGAGGCGCATAATCCCGGTAGCTGGAACACCGAGGGAGCAACGACCCTTTATGCCTTGCTCCAGAGACTGTTAGGACAGCTAATTTCATGTTACCTGTCCACCCTATACCCAAGAGGCACGGTGGCACCCCTTAGAGGCTGGGGCATGATAGAGTCCCTATAAACCGCCTCAAGCCACCAGTCATACAGGTTTGTCCTATCCTATCCAGGGGACAGAGAGAGACATAACATCTGCAACAGTTGTGAGGGCCTTATGAGATGCTTAGCAGTAAGAAACTACAACACTGCAGCGCTAGAGGAAGGCTACTGATTTCCACCTAGACAAGGGGACTCTGGACTTGCCTCCAAACTGCCAGCCCTGTGATCTGGTGCCCTGGACTGTGGATGCTGAAGTCTTCAGTAAAGGTAAAGAGACTGCAACCTTGTTTCCTCGTTCTTCTCTGCGCCTCTCACCATCCACCATCTACACACCGGGAAGCCCTGGGGATGCACTTCACCTGTGGGAAGGTATACCAGCTAGCTGCTATAATATCACCCCAGCGGACCCCATAAAGCAGCGTCAGTCACCCTGACCGAATACCACAGGTGGCGTCACGAACATTCCCCTTAAAGACCTTTCCCTTTTACACGGACCTCCCAGGGCCATGGAACGGGTCAGCCACCGTGAAATCCCCCTGTGAACTGAAGGACCCGGTACCGAGTACCCCACTGCCCTGATGGGGCGATCCATGGACTTACCAACATCACTTGTTGGCAACTATGTCTTATCATTTTCTACCTCTTGAGACACTAATTGCTGTTCCCCACAGTTTTCTTCTTCTGATCGTGCTGCTCAAATATTTAGGCATCACTACACACAAGCTCCTCACGTCCCTCTTCAAATATGCAGGGCGAGAGGCTAAAATAAAAAAATGTAAAGGTAAAGCGCTCTTCGGAGTGCCCGAGTGTGGGATCACTTGACTCCTGGGACTCGCCATGGTGCGAGGAAGGAGGATCAGGGTGATGATTATGTGGTCCAGACTCTTGGCTAGTGAGGCTGGGCCGTGTGGAGGACAGGCTGTTGCTGCGGAACATACTGGAAGCATTATCTGTCATCCAACCGTCCACCTCTTCGCACTGTTCTGACTTCTAGAGTGGTGCCCTCCTGCAAAGTGGGACAGGAAGCTAATTCTCATGGATGAGCGTGTTTGTTGTGCTCCTGCAGCAGATACAGTTTCACCTTGCTCATGGCCTTGACCTTTGCGTGCACCATCAGCAGCATGTCCACTTCCTCGTCCCTTATTGCATGCCTTGCAGACTTTAAATTAGGTATATCATATATACCAGCAAACTTTAATAGGGAAAATAAAATATGTAGTCCTAAAAAGAACTTTTGTTTTTAGGTTTCAGTAGTAGTAAATATCTATAGAAGTACTGAAAGACAACAAACCCTACCTTTATGCCTCTAATCCAAAACAATCCCTCCTCCACCAGCTATCCTGACAGTGAATGCAGGTAACCGCCAATTTACTAGAGAAATGACAGTATGTAGCCCATGAAAGGACTTTTGTTTTAATAGTGCATCATTGGTACTCAAGAATTGCAATAGTATTATCAAACACTGCCTATAGGCCACTCTAAAATAAGCTTTCCCTCCTATAACAACTTTACTTGAACTGCTTCCAAGGAGAGTGTGCTGAGCTTCGCGTCACCGGTAGGGTTGAGTGACTTTTACTTTTTTGGGGTCGAGTCGGGTTTTGCGAAACCCGACTTTGTCAAAAGTCGAGTCGAGTGAAATCGGCCGATCTTCTTGCAAAGTTGGGGTCGTTGTTAGTGTTGAGCATTCCGATACCGCAAGTATCGGGTATCGGCCGATACTTGCGGGTATCGGAATTCCGATACCGAGATCCGATACTTTTGTGGTATCGGGTATCGGTATCGAAACAACATTAATGTAAAAATGTGTAAAAGAGAGAATTAAAATAAAAAATATTGCTATACTCACCTCTCCGAGGGAAGCGGCAGCGTTCTTTGTTTAAAATTCGCGCTTTTCTTTCCTTACGTGAAGTCCCGGCTTGTGATTGGTTGCGTGCCGCCCATGTGACCGCAACGCAACCAATCACAGCAAGCCGTGACGTAATTTCAGGTCATTCAGTATTTTAAAATTACGCTCCGGCTATGTGATTGGTTGCGTCGCAGTCACATGGGCGACGCAACCAATCACAGCAAGCCGTGACGTAATTTCAGGTCATTCAGTATTTTAAAATTACGTCCCGGCTTTGTGATTGGTTGCGTCGCAGTCACATGGACGACGCAACCAATCACAAGCCGTGACGTCACGGGAGGCTGGACACGCGCGCATTTTAAAATGCGCGCGTGTCCAGCCTCCCGTGACGTCCCGGCTTGTGATTGGTTGCGTCGCTGTCAACCAATCACAAGCCGGGAGGCTGGACACGCGCGCATTTTAAAATGGCTTCCCGGCTTGTGATTGGTTGACAGCGACGCAACCAATCACAAGCCGGGACGTCACGGGAGGCTGGACTCGCGCGAATTTTAAAATGCGCGCGTGTCCAGCCTCCCGGCTTGTGATTGGTTGACAGCGACGCAACCAATCACAAGCCGGGACGTCACGGGAGGCTGGACTCGCCCGCATTTTAAAATGCGCGCGTGTCCAGCCTCCCGGCTTGTGATTGGTTGACAGCGACGCAACCAATCACAAGCCGGGACGTCACGGGAGGCTGGACTCGCGCGCATTTTAAAATGCGCGCGTGTCCAGCCTCCCGTGATGTCACGGCTTGTGATTGGTTGCGTCGCCCATGTGACTGCGACGCATCCAATCACAAAGCCGGGACGTCATTTTAAAATCCTTAAGGACCTGAAATTACGTCACGGCTTGCTGTGATTGGTTGCGTCGCCCATGTGACTGCGACGCAACCAATCACAAAGCCGGAGCGTAATTTTAAAATACTGAATGACCTGAAATTACGTCACGGCTTGCTGTGATTGGTTGCGTTGCGGTCACATGGGCGGCACGCAACCAATCACAAGCCGGGACTTCACGTAAGGAAAGAAAAGCGCGAATTTTAAGCAAACAACGCTGCCGGTCCCCTCGGAGAGGTGAGTATAGCAATATTTTTTATTTTAATTCTTTATTTTACACATTAATATGGTTCCCAGGGCCTGAAGGAGAGTTTCCTCTCCTTCAGACCCTGGGAACCATCAGGAATACCGTCCGATACTTGAGTCCCATTGACTTGTATTGGTATTGGGTATCGGTATCGGATTGCATCAGATACTTTGCCGGTATCGGCCGATACTTTCCGATACCGATACTTTCAAGTATCGGACGGTATCGCTCAACACTAGTCGTTGTTCGGCCGAAACACGAAACCCAATGCAAGTCAATGGGGAAGCATAGTCGGCAGTGAGTGGAGGCCAGGAAAACACCTACAGTGCCCATTTTAATGCCAAAAACATCAATTCTTGTTACTTAAGCTTGTCAATCTTAATTTACCTTACAATAATAGGTAGCCATTGAAAATTGGGGGGTCATTTGGCTAAAGTTGTGGGGGGTAGGGCTCGTTCAAGTTTTCAGTGGGCCCAGGAAACGTGGAGTACGTCACGGCGGTGGAGCAGTTAGAGGTAAGTATTGCAATGTTGCAAGTGCTGTGATCTTGAGCAAGCAGGGGGTCCCACTCGTTCGCATTGGCTCTGGCACAGGGCCCCTCACAGTACGGCGGTGTGTTTGCACGGCGGGGGTGCCTCCCACCGGCAGCGACACTTTGCGTACTATGAGGGGCCCTGTGCCAGTGACGTCGCCAACGAGTGTGCCCCCCCACCTGATGAAGGAACCTGTACTTTCACCTGCACCTTCCTCTTTGTCCCTGTGTAAGGTGGTATAGTATGCGGGAAGAGGAAGCTGACTTTCAGCAGGGTCAGATTCAGGCTGTGTAGAGTGCAAGGGGAATGTAGTGGTCTGGGTCAATGTACCAGCGGGCTAATCTAGCAGTGGCTGGTCAATGGGCAGGATGAGGAGGAAACACAGATCTAGGCCCAAATAATAGAGTGGCCTAAATGCAGTTCAAAATTGGTAACAGGACTAACCAGGCGGCATTGCTTTGTTCAGTGGAGGACCACTGTAATGAGAGGCTGACACAGCGAGTAGGGCCAAATAAGTAACTAGGCTAAATGCAGTTCTAAATTGCTAACAGTAGGAAACAGGCGGCACTGCTTTGTTCAGTGGAGGAGAACACCAAGGAGCGGCAGACCCCGTTACTAGGCCCAAACCCAAGTAGTATGGCAACTGTAGTGTTAAATTTAAAAATACTTAATGAGAGCCGGAAGATTGAAGCTCAGACAAGGAAACCCGGAGGAGAACACCAAGGAGGAGGAGAACACCAAGGAGCGGCAGACCCCGTTACTAGGCCCCAACCCAAGTAGTATGGCAACTGTAGTGTTACATTTAAAAATACTTAATGAGAGCCGGAAGATTGAAGCTCAGACAAGGAAACCCGGAGGAGAACACCAAGGAGGAGGAGAACACCAAGGAGCGGCAGACCCCGTTACTAGGCCCCAACCCAAGTAGTATGGCAACTGTAGTGTTACATTTAAAAATACTTAATGAGAACCGGAAGATTGAAGCTCAGCTTTTTCAGTGGAGGACAGCGTGATTTAGTGGCGCAGACAGACAAAGGTAGTATCGTATGTGTTAACTAAAAAAGTTGGCTCTATGCAGTTTTAAATTGGTTACAGGGGTACACAGGCAGCATTGGTGTGGTCAGTGGAGGACAATTGCAAGGAGGGACCGCAGACAGACATCCTAGGACTAAAATAATAAATTAGGCTCTATGCAGCTTAAATTTGACAACAGGAATACACAGGCAGCATTGGTGTGGTCAGCGGAGGACAATTGGAAGGAGGGACCGCAGACAGACTTCCTAGGCCTAAAATAATAAATTAGGCTCTATGCAGCTTAAATTTGTCAACAGGAATACACAGGCAGCATTGGTGTGGTCAGTGGAGGACAATTGGAAGGAGGGACTGCAGACAGACTTCCTAGGCCTAAAATAATAAATTAGGCTCTATGCAGGTTCCATTATGTGGCAGGGGTACACAGGCAGCATTGGTGTGGTCAGTGGAGGACAATTGGAAGGAGTGTCTGACACAGTAAGTACTCCGAGTCCCAAAATCTAAAGTGATGTTAATGTATCAAAAACAAAAATAACCCCCCCCCCAAAAAAAAAGGGTGGCATACTTAGGTACAGGGGTGTCTCCTATGCTGACTTTCAGACATTGTAATTTGGTGCAAAGTATTTACTGGTGCAAATGTAGGACAGGGCCCCTGACTATTTTAACTAGCATCATACATGTCAACAAACTGTTATTGTCTGTGCCAGGCATGGAAGGATTTCAGCGCCTATACTAAACAGTGGTGGAGCAGCGACAGATAATTTAGCAAGTGGTAGAGCACTGTTTGACCTTGGGGGGGGGGGGGGGACACTCTCTCCCGGCCGGCGGTACAAGCCCAGGGCCCCTCATGTTACAACGGTGTGTCTGACGTTGGGTGCGCGCCACCACCGCCAGAGACACTTCATTGTACTATGAGGGACCCAGTGCCAGTCCCGTCGACCAAAAGTGGGCACACGCACCTCTTCAGACAAACGGCACTCTGACGGGTGCTTGCGACAAGTGGCGAGACCACGGCCCCGTGGGGGGAGTTAGTGCATTTAGGGAGGTGAAAACATGTCGTATTCTGGACAAACAGCAGCTGCAAATTAAGAGATTGGAACAGTCAGTAACACCAGTCCCAAAGCAAGACCTTTTTATAGGAAAGCTAGGTGTCAGCCGGGAAAGGTGGGGCAAAATAATTTGAAATCCATGAGTGGTTCATTTTTATGAAGGTTAGCTCATCAACATTTTGGGTAGCCAGACGAGTCCTTTTTTCGGTCAGTATTGAACCAGCAGCACTGAATACTCTTTCTGATAGCACACTAGCTGCTGGGCAAGCAAGCTCCTGCAATGCATATTCTGCCAATTCAGGCCAGGTGTCTAATTTGGATGCCCAGTAATCAAATGGGAATGACGCTTGAGGGAGAACATCGATAAGGGATGAAAAATAATTAGTAACCATACTGGACAAATATTGTCTCCTGTCACTTTGAATGGATGCTGCTGTACCTGTCGTGTCTGCGGTCATTGCGAAATCACTCCACAACCTTGTCAGAAAACCCCTCTGTCCTACGCCACTTCTGATCTGTGCACCTCTAACACCTCTGCCCTGGTGCCCCCTGCGGCTCGTGTGAGAACCATCACCGGCGCTGTGTGCTGGGAATGCCTGCATCAAACGGTCTACAAGAGTAGCTTGTTTGGTTGCCAATATCTGTTCGAGGTTCTCATGTGGCATGATATTTTGCAATTTGCCTTTATAGCGAGGATCAAGGAGGCAGGCCAACCAGTAATCGTCATCTGTAGTGTTCAGCGATACCGTCCGATACTTGAAAGTATCGGTATCGGAAAGTATACCCGATACCAATACAAGTCAATGGGACTCAAGTATCGGAAGGTATCCCTGATGGTTCCCAGGGTCTGAAAGAGAGGAAACTCTCCTTCAGGCCCTGGGATCCATATTAATGTGTAAAATAAAGAATTAAAATAAAAAATATTGATATACTCACCTCTCCGACACAGCCTGGACCTTACCGCTGGTAACCGGCAGCCTTCTTTGCTTAAAATGAGAGCGTTCAGGGCCTTCCATGACGTCATGGCTTCTGATTGGTCGCGGCCGCCCATGTGACCGCCACGCGACCAATCACAAGCCGTGACGTAATTCTCAGGTCCTAAATTCCTAGAATTAGGAATTTAGGACCTGAGAATTACGTCACGGTTTGTGATTGGTCGCGTGGCGGTCACATGGGCGGCCGCGACCAATCACAAGCCATGACGTCATCTAAGGCCCTGAACGCACTCATTCTTAGGAAGGCTGCCGGAAAGAAGCCAAGGGTGAGTATATTCCTATTAGGTATATACTCACCCTCGGACGCGCCCTGCTTCTTTCCGGCAGCCTTCCTTCTTAAGAATGAGCGCGTTCAGGGCCTTAGATGACGTCACAGCTTGTGATTGGTCGCGGCCGCCCATGTGACCGCTCACGCGACCAATCACAAGCCGTGACGTCATCCCTCAGGTCCTAAATTCCTAGAAGGGAATTTAGGACCTGAGGGATGACGTCGCGGCTTGTGATTGGTCGCGTGGCGATCACATGAGCAGCACGCGACCAATCAGAAGCCGTGACGTCATGGAAGGTGCTGAATGCGCTCATTTTAAACAAAGAAGGCTGCCGGTTACCAGCAGTGATGTCCAGGGGCCTCCGGACAGGTGAGTATATCAATATTTTTTATTTTAATTCTTTATTTTACACATTCATATGGATCCCAGGGCCTGAAGGAGAGTTTCCTCTCCTTCAGACCCTGGGAACCATACACTGGAAACTTCCGATTCCGATTCCCGATACCACAAAAGTATCGGATCTCGGTATCGGAATTCCGATACCGCAAGTGCAGCGCCCCAGAGTCCTGGTCGTTGCAGTAGCATGGTTCAGCCACTAAGGGGGGCCATGCTGCGTTCGATGGCACGGAAGGAGTTCTCTGAGCAGGTATCACAGTCACCAATACATTTCACAGCTGGGCCTCCGGGGGGAGCTAAGGGTGCTATTCATTAGGCCACTCCCCACCATAGTGGGTAAACTGGGGGTCAGGCAGGAAGTTAGGGAGAACGCTGACGGGATTGAACGGAGCAACACCTGGTGGCAGAGGGTGTTGTGAAGGGAGAGACTGTAGGGTCTCTGCCAGGGGTGGGATCCTGGCAGAGGCTTGGCATGGAAAGAACGTAAAGGGACCGTGCCTGCTCAGCATAGCGGCGGTGCCCAAGGAAGGACTAAGAAGCGAGATAGATTGTGCTGAGTGAGAAACGAAATCAAGTGAAAGGAGATACCAGTGAGGGTTGTGCTGAAAGAGGCAGCACCTTACTGAGGCGCACTACCGGTGGCCGGAACGCCGAGGAGGTAAAGAGTTTCAAGCCATACCTCAGACCTACGGCAGGGCAGTTAGCTTGAGGCGGACTGTCTCACGCATCACCCAGGAAGGCAAAGGGGGGTACCAACAGGAGAGGGGCGCAGATAGAGTCCCGGAAGATCTCCGAGCCTCCCCGTCATACGGGTGCGTTCCTACCATAGTATCTGGAGGGACGAGGAAGATCATTGCGAATTAAGTTGTTGTGAGGGAACACGAGAAACAGACACAACAGTTGTGGGGTACTTTCCGTAAGCACAGCAGGGAAGGACTGCAACACATAGCGCTAGAAGGAAGGCACCGATTTCCACCTGCAAGGAGAGCTCTGGACGTGCCATTGGACCGGCCGGACTTGCGCAGCCTGGTGAGCCGTATTCCGGACTGAGGACCCAGAGAGCTTCAGTAAAGAGGTAAAGAGACTGCAACCTGGTGTCCTCGTTATTTACCGCGACCTGCACCCCACAACTGCACCGCTACAACATCACTACTTGCACCGGACGTCCCCCACTGACAGACAGGGCCACGGACCGGGTCTAGCTACCGTGACAACCCCAGGACTGAGACCTAGAGGCCCGGCTCCGGGTACCCCTCGGCCCTGCGGCGGTGTGGGGGCGCTCCAACTTGGCGTCACGAACAGGATCTACTTAAGCCTGAAGAATCAGGTCATGTGTGCCTAGAGACTGTGATTTACTGTACTTTATTGCAAGATTGTGCTGCGCCATTGGCCGCCAGAAGTTCCCGCCAAAAGGCGCCGCCATTGCTACACCCCAGGAGAAGGAGGGTGTGTTATGGGCGGAGACTCTCAGTGTGGCGCGAGAAATGGCTACCGCCCCCTGCACTTCTGGCTGCAAAGAGATGACCTGCCCCAAAACAGAAGACAACCCCCTGAGATGCAACGGCGGGAAGCGGGTGATGGAGAAGCCCGACCTCAGAGAAATGGCGGAGTCAGGTGCATGCACTGCCACCGACTATCAGGCAGCGATGATGAACGGCGAGTGCCTGAGCGAGGAAGAAGTGGTTCAGGCCTGCCCTTCTTCACCGGAGATGGACCGGAAGCCTGCGGATCCGACAGCGGAGCTATGTCCACCAATCCCGACCTTGGAGTTAGAGGAGGAGGAACCACTGCAGGCGGAGCGGAATCCGAGCATCCCATTGGCGGGGCCCCGGTCCGGGCTGCAGCCGATTCCAGCGTCCTTGTTAACGGACCGGAGCGACACCGATGGAACCACATTAGACGCAGGTATGGCCGACGCCCCTGCTCCCCTTCACGAGCCCGCTTCCATGGCCCACCTCCATCGCAGTAGGGAGCGACTTATCTCGGCAGGGCTAATGGTGCTATCCCCCGACGACCTGGGGAGGATGGTGCCACCGCTGTCGACTGGAGTGGGGGAGCCTGTGGATGTGAGCTTAGATGGAGTAGTTCTTCGGTGGGACACCCCCTGGTTTAGAGCAGATGGATCCCGGGAGAACGGGTCCACTCTTGCGGTGCTTACATGGGAACAATATAGACAGTGCTTGATTCTGCAGTGGAAAGGACGGAAAGGAGCTGAGTCGATGGGCCCAACGAAAGTACAACAACCCCCCCGGCATGGGATGACAGAGACGCGGTAAGGCGGGGCACTGTGTTGGCCTACCATGTAAAAAGGGGGTGGGGCCTCATACACGAACCGGGACTGGATACTGATGTTTTCGTTGCGCACTGTAACGTGAGGGCTCCCTGTTGTGGCCGAAGTGGAGAACCGTTACAAAAGGGGGATCCAGTGACCTACAGCCGCCACTTGAACCCACTCGGGTGGTATGCACGAAATGTTCGGCGGTGTATGTCTGGGCCTGCGGCACCTGCAGCCCCAGATCTGGTCCCGGGAGCGCCTGAACTTGTCACTATCGCGACGGTACGCCTAGTGGCAGCCCCGGAGTTGGCCAGTCGAGTCCATCTGCATGTTCGAACCGAGGACACTGGCGCTGTAGTGACCGGGGTCCAAGAACCAAAGCCACCGGAAGGAGAATAAACCTCGATACCATGGAAAATGTAAATAGTTACTGTTTGTCTTTTATTCCTTTAAGTTGCTGCTAAACCCGCCCAGGGTTAATGGATCCCTTTGTTGACCCGGGATCCCTGTGTTTGTTCTAAGTTTTCCTAAAATTTTTGCACAAGTTTAAAGAACTGCAGAAATCATGGACTGTGCATGATTCGAACTTCCCTTGTAAATAGTTTGCACCTTCTTAAAGGTGCTCCCTACTGGTTTTAGCCAAAGACACTTTGCGAAGATATTTGCCCTATTTGTTTGAGCCAAAGACACTTTGCGAAGATACCTTTCCTACCGGTTCTAGTTAAAGACACTTTGCGAAGATACCATGCCGGAACCTTTGCATGGGCCGGTAGGCTGAGGAGACGAGCTATCTTAGAAAGACTTGGTCTCCTCTTAAAGGGGATGTGAGAAACTGAACTTGAGAGAGATACTGTTGCAGAACAGTAATGCCATAATGATGCCTTGAAAAGAAATGTAACTGTTTTACATGCTAAGTTATATGTGTTGAATTTGTTAAAATGTGAAATTTGAATAATGTTTTGAAGACAGGAAAGATGCAGAGAGCCCGTAGGGGTAGAAGTAGAGGTCTGCATAGTTGAAAGTAAGAGAAGTAATAATGAGGGTGAGGATAGAAGGTAAACCCTGCGTCCCCATTGAAAAGTTACTTTATTGCTAAGGACAGAGAGTGAACCCGTAGGGGTTAGAGAGTGAGTCCTTAAAGGGGCCGAGTAGAGCTGGCTCAGAGTTCTTCAACCGAAAGGAATGTTATGTCTATACTGTGTATAGTAGCGAAAGGCAGTAGGCCCTGGCTGAACAGGGCGGTCCTGTAGAAGAAAGGAGAGGCAGTAGGCCTGGTGCCGTAGGGACAGGCGGTCCTGCAGGTTCACAAGAAGGAGAATGTAAAGTTGAAATGCCTTATAATGTGATTATAGGAAGGCCTTTGATAGACTAAGAGTGTGAGTTTCTTAAAGGCAATGTTAAGTTATTATTTCAAAAATTGCACTAAATAGAATACCCGGTTGGGTAACAGAAGTTATTTATACTCTGTAAATTATAAGGTTAATTATGTTTGTAACGTTACAAGTGTCCTCACCTCCCATAAAGGGAAGCCTACTTAAGTATACTTATTGTTATTTGCACTCAACAAAATTGTATGTCTTTTTGCTAACCTGTATTGTTGTTTTTCTTCCCAGTCCCGGAGTACTGTGTTTAACCAGGGGGGAGTGCAGCGCCCCAGAGTCCTGGTCGTTGCAGTAGCATGGTTCAGCCACTAAGGGGGGCCATGCTGCGTTCGATGGCACGGAAGGAGTTCTCTGAGCAGGTATCACAGTCACCAATACATTTCACAGCTGGGCCTCCGGGGGGAGCTAAGGGTGCTATTCATTAGGCCACTCCCCACCATAGTGGGTAAACTGGGGGTCAGGCAGGAAGTTAGGGAGAACGCTGACGGGATTGAACGGAGCAACACCTGGTGGCAGAGGGTGTTGTGAAGGGAGAGACTGTAGGGTCTCTGCCAGGGGTGGGATCCTGGCAGAGGCTTGGCATGGAAAGAACGTAAAGGGACCGTGCCTGCTCAGCATAGCGGCGGTGCCCAAGGAAGGACTAAGAAGCGAGATAGATTGTGCTGAGTGAGAAACGAAATCAAGCGAAAGGAGATACCAGTGAGGGTTGTGCTGAAAGAGGCAGCACCTTACTGAGGCGCACTACCGGTGGCCGGAACGCCGAGGAGGTAAAGAGTTTCAAGCCATACCTCAGACCTACGGCAGGGCAGTTAGCTTGAGGCGGACTGTCTCACGCATCACCCAGGAAGGCAAAGGGGGGTACCAACAGGAGAGGGGCGCAGATAGAGTCCCGGAAGATCTCCGAGCCTCCCCGTCGTACGGGTGCGTTCCTACCATAGTATCTGGAGGGACGAGGAAGATCATTGCGAATTAAGTTGTTGTGAGGGAACACGAGAAACAGACACAACAGTTGTGGGGTACTTTCCGTAAGCACAGCAGGGAAGGACTGCAACACATAGCGCTAGAAGGAAGGCACCGATTTCCACCTGCAAGGAGAGCTCTGGACGTGCCATTGGACCGGCCGGACTTGCGCAGCCTGGTGAGCCGTATTCCGGACTGAGGACCCAGAGAGCTTCAGTAAAGAGGTAAAGAGACTGCAACCTGGTGTCCTCGTTATTTACCGCGACCTGCACCCCACAACTGCACCGCTACAACATCACTACTTGCACCGGACGTCCCCCACTGACAGACAGGGCCACGGACCGGGTCTAGCTACCGTGACAACCCCAGGACTGAGACCTAGAGGCCCGGCTCCGGGTACCCCTCGGCCATGCGGCGGTGTGGGGGCGCTCCAACTGTATCGGCCAATACCCGATACTTGCGGTATCGGAATGCTCAACACTAGTCATCTGTCATCATTTTTAAAATGCGTGGGTCCCTTTTGAGGATACGCAAGGCATAATCCGCCATGTGGGCCAATGTTCCAGTTGTCAAGTCAGTGCTTATGCTGGGTTGAGGAGCACTTTCTGGCAAATCCACTTCACTTGTCTCCCTCAAAAACCCAGAACCCGGCCTTGCACCGCCAGCAGTTTCTATTGCCCCCTGAGAAGCTTCCTCATCCAACAAATAGTCATCCCCATCATCCTCCTCGTCCTCCTCCTCTTTGCCCGCCACCTCGTCCTGTAGACTTCCCTGAGCAGACAATGGCTGACTGTCATCAAGGCTTCCCTCGTCCTCGGCTGCAGACGCCTGTTCCTTTATGTGCGTCAAACTTTGCATCAGCAGACGCATTAGGGGGATGCTCATGCTTATTATGGCGTTGTCTGCACTAACCAGCCGTGTGCATTCCTCAAAACACTGAAGGACTTGACACAGGTCTTGGAGCTTCGACCACTGCACAGCTGACAACTCCATGTCTGCCATCCAACTGCCTGCCCGTGTATGTGTATCCTCCCACAAATACGTAACAGCACGCCTCTGTTCGCACAGTCTTTGAAGCATGTGCAGTGTGGAGTTCCACCTTGTTGCAACGTCGATGATTAGGCGATGCTGTGGAAGGTTCAAAGCCCGCTGATGGTTATGCATACGGCTGGAGTGTACAGGCGAACGGCGGATGTGAGAGCAAAGTCTGCGCACTTTCAGCAGCAGGTCGGGTAACCCCGGATAACTTTTCAGGAAGCACTGCACCACCAGGTTTAAGGTGTGAGCCAGGCAAGGAATGTGTTTCAGTTGTGAAAGGGCTATGGCAGCCATAAAATTCCTTCCGTTGTCACTGACTACCTTGCCTGCCTCAAGATGTACAGTGCCCAGCCATGACTGAGTTTCTTGCTGCAAGAACTCGGACAGAACTTCCGCGGTGTGTCTGTTGTCGCCCAAACACTTCATTGCCAATACAGCCTGCTGACGCTTGCAACAAGCTGTTCCATAATTGGACACCTCGTGTGCAACAGTGGCAGCTGCGGATGGAGTGGTGGTGCGACTGCGGTCTGTGGATGAGCTCTCGCTTCTGCTGGAGGACGAGGAGGAGGAGGGGGGACGAACGCCTACAGCCAACTGTTTCCTACACCGTGGGCTAGGCAGAACTGTCCCAATATTACTGTCCCCTCTGGACCCTGCATCCACCACATTACATACAAATTACATTACATTTTTAACATTCTGACTTCTGCTGAAGGTCCTGGAGCATTTCTTACAGATGACTTTGCGCTGATCATTGGGATCTTGGTTAAAAAAATTCCACACTGCACTCTTCCTATTGGATACCTTTTCAGGCATTGCACACTGAGCTACTTGAACCTGATGGCCACGCTGTCCTACAACTGGTTTTGGTTTTGCCACACGTTTTTGGCCAGATACGGGCCTGCCAGATGGAACCTGTTGCGATGTTGATGTCTGCTGCGGCTCCTCCTCCGCTTCAGAGCTACTGCAGCCTGCACCCTGTTCCCCCAATGGCTGCCAATCGGGGTCAACAAATGGGTCATCTATGACCTCCTCTTCTATGTTCTGTGCACCTTCCTCTGGGTCACCGTATAAGCCGATGCTATAGCGTTCGTGACGGAGATCCATAGTCTCCTCGGGGTCAGATTCTGGATCAGTACACTGCGAGGGCAATGTTCTGATCTGAGTCAAAGGAACAGCATTATAATCTGGCTGTGGCTGTGCATCTGTGCACTCCATGTCCGATTCATCTTGTAATGGGCATGGCCTGTTAACAATTTCACTTTCGAACCCAGGCACGATATGTGTAAAGAGCTCCATGGAGTAACCAGTTGTGTCGCCTGACGCATCCTTCACTGTTGTTCTGGGTGAAGGACGCAAGGAAGCGACTTGTTCCTGAGCGGGAGCATCCACTGACGACACACTACTCTGACATTTGGCACTTTCCGAGGAGGAGGAGAAAGAGGTAGAGGCAGCAATGAAAGCCAATACTTGTTCCTGCTGCTCCGGCTTCAAAAGCGGTTTTCCTACTCCCAGAAAAGGGAGCCTTCGAGGCCTTGTGTAGCCAGACGATAACGCTGGCTCAACAACTCGAGACTTAGGGGCTATATTGATTTTCCCATGACCACCTGATGCTCCACGACCACCACCACTAACATCATTACCAGCTGGCAATGAATGCCCACGGCCACGACCTCTTCCACCAGACTTCCTCATTATTGGAAAAATGTAATCAAACTAACAACCGTTATGTAGTCCAGTAAAACCAGAAGGTGTACGTGAACTGGTTGTGAATTTAAATCTCCCTTTTTTATGTGTGGGAGAATCCAGGGAAAAATCAGGCCCACTGTGTACACAACAACACAGTTTGGTTAGCAGAAAAAGGCTGGCAGATATGGCACTAGCCGGAATGACGCAGATGCACCCACTGGCAATAGAAATGTCCCTCTTTTTTTGGATATGGGAGACAAGGGATTGAATCAGGCCCACTATATCACGGTATAGTTCCTGTGGCACAAAATGACTGACAGATACCACAGACCGCACTCGCACAGATGCACAGGTTTGGCAAGATTATTAATCCCTTTATTTTATTTTTTGGGGGGGATATGTGAGACAAGTGATTTAATCAGGCCCACTGCTACACAGTAGGTTTTCTGTGGCAGAAATTAAAAAAAAAAAGATGCCACACACAGGACTGGCACTAATGCAGATTTGCCAATCTTAATCTCCCACTTTTATTTTTTTTTCTGGGAGAATTAGGAAGAAATCAGCACCACTGCTACACAGTAGGTTTTCTGTGGCAGAAATAAAAAAAAAAAAAAGATGCCACACACACGACTGGCACTAATGCAGATTTGCCAATCTTAATCTCCCACTTTTATTTTTTTTTCTGGGAGAATTAGGAAGAAATCAGCACCACTGCTACACAGTAGGTTTTCTGTGGCAGAAATTAAAAAAAAAAAAGATGCCACACACACGACTGGCACTAATGCAGATTTGCCAATCTTAATCTCCCACTTTTATTTTTTTTTCTGGGAGAATTAGTAAGAAATCAGCCCCACTGCTACACAGTAGGTTTTCTGTGGCAGAAATTTAAAAAAAAAAGATGCCACACACACGACTGGCACTAATGCAGATTTGCCAATCTTAATCTCCCACTTTTATTTTTTTTTCTGGGAGAATTGTGAAGAAATCAGGCCCACTGTTACACAGTAGGTTTTCTGTGGCAGAAATTAAAAAAAAAGATGCCACACACAGGACTGGCACTAATGCAGATTTGCCAATCTTAATCTCCCACTTTTATTTTTTTTCTGGGAGAATTAGGAAGAAATCAGCCCCACTGCTACACAGTAGGTTTTCTGTGGCAGAAATAATAAAAAAAAAAGATGCCACACACACGACTGGCACTAATGCAGATTTGCCAATCGTAATCTCCCACTTTTATTTTTTTTTCTGGGAGAATTGTGAAGAAATCAGGCTCACTGTTAAAAAGTAGGTTTTCTGTGGCAGAAAAACAAAGACAGATGCCACACACAGGACTGGCACTGATGCAGATTTGCCAATCTTAATTTCCCACTTTTATTTTTTTCTGGGAGAATTGTGAATAAATCGGGGCCACTGTATTAGAGTATATTTTCTGTAGCAAAAAGTGGCTTGAAGAGATATAACCAAAAAAAAAAAAAGGGACTGTACTACAATTACTATCTCCCTACAGGTATCTCGGAAAAGTATAGGTACCTTCACACGAAACGACTTTACAACGAGAACGACAACGATCCGTGACGTTGCAGCGTCCTGGATAGTGATATCGTTGTGTTTGACACGCGGCAGAGATCTGGATCCTGCTGTGATATCGCTGGTCGTTGATTAAAGTTCAGAACTTTATTTGGTCGTCAGATCGGCGTGTATCGTCGTGTTTGACAGCAAAAGCAACGATGCCAGCAATGTTAAACATGGAGCTAACGACCTGTGAGAACGATAAGTGCATCACCGTTACGTCACAGGATCGCTCCTGCGTCGTTCTGGAGCTGCTGTGTTTGACATCTCTACAGCGATGTAAACAGCGATGCTGCAGCGATCGGATCGTTGTCGTTCTCGTTGTAAAGTCGTTTCGTGTGAAGGTACCTTTAGTCAGGCAGCAATAAAAAGGACTGCTGCACACAAAAGTCAAAAGTGTGGACAAACAAACAAGATAGATAGCTGTGCAGAGATGAAGGAGCAACAGGATTTGTGCTTTGAAAAAAGCAGTTGGTTTGCACAGCGGCGTACACACAGCAACGTAGCTATCAGGGAACCTTATAACCTACAGAGCTGTTACACAGAAATCGAGCCTCCACTGTCCCAAAAAGAAAAGGTGGTGTTGGACAGTGGAAATCGCTACAGCACAAGCGGTTTGGGGCTTTATGTACCCTGCCTAACGCCATACCTGCTTCTGACGAAGCGGCAGCAACCTCTCCCTACGCTCAGATCAGCAGCAGTAAGATGGCGGTCGGCGGGAACGCCCCTTTATAGCCCCTGTGACGCCGCAGAAAGCAAGCCAATCACTGCCATGCCCTTCTCTAAGATGGTGGGGACCAGGACCTATGTCATCACGCTGCCCACACTCTGCGTGCACCTTCATTGGCTGAGAAATGGCGCTTTAAGCGTCATATGAAACGCGACTTTGGCGCGAAGATCGTGTACCGCATGGCCGATCCCACGCTGGGATCGGGTCGGGTTTCATGAAACCCGACTTTGCCAAAAGTCGGCGACTTATGAAAATGACCGATTCGTTTCACTCAACCCTAGTCACCGGTCTTATATAAGACCCGATGAAATTATGCGGGCGGCCAATCACAGTAATGCCAGTAGCCAACATGGGTACAGTATTTCCGTGTATGGCAGGCAATTCCCGCAAGCTTACTTGCTGTCTAACAAGCAAAAAACATGCGGTGAGGGGAATCGAGTATGGCACTCGAGCACCAGCGATACTCGATCGAGTAACGATCGTACCTGAGCACCCGATGCTATTTATTTGTCTAGTTTAATATAAGTTTTTATATTTCTATTTGTAGGCACATTGTCAAGCGTAAGAAAGAACAATGACAGTGAAGTAGAATATGGCACATATCAGAACACAGTAACACAATAATTCCACATTCACACTTTCAGTATTAAGTCAATATTTATTAGTCAAAACCAGGAATGAGTAAAAAATGTAGAAGTGGTGACGTGTTTCTATTATACTTTTCCTTTGATTGTTCCACTCCTAATTTTGGCTTACAAATACTGAGGTAAAACACTAACCAAACACTGAACATGTGAATGTGGCCTTAAACAAGATGTCTATGCAGCAATATATATCTACATACACACTCTGCTTTATATTTATATATTTACAGCTAGGGAAATACTATCATAGATACTGGCTGGTCCAAGGTTTCCAACTCAACAGACGACACTCTCACTACTGGGCTCATCACTGTTATTTCTCTCTCTTTGCAGCTCCAAACATCACACAGACCTTAACAGGGGTCACCGGTATAGTCCCAGATTAATGAGTTACTTGGTACACAGTGCTCTCGTCACATTGCCGTCTTCATACATTGAAGCACGGTCCCCCATTATGTACCGTATGTCTACGCTGGAAGTGACAGCTCACACAAACATCCCATTCTGCAGCCTGGTCATTTTCCTCGACCCATTCTTTGCCTCACTCAGTTCGGATCCCCAGCCCTGGTATCGAGTCATCCAGATCTCATCACTCAATCTTTTTCCAGGAGCTGTATACTCAGTTCTTCTCCTGGAGCTGGGTACTCAATTCCGCTGCCAGAGTTGGATTCCCGATTCTTTTGGGAACCTGATTCTTATCTCTCAACTAGTCAATGGTAATGGTGGCTGTAAGCCAACTTCACTGCACCGTATGTCCATCATGATACAGGTCCAGGTGTTGACTGACTGCTCTTCTTTTACTTCCTGGGCTTTTATAATTATTACCTGTGCCACAGCTATGATCCGGTTTCTTCCAAATCTCTTCCCTGTGGGAACATACATTTCACCTTTAGGTTCCTACTAATACAGTTCTATTTGCTTTCACTTTCTCTTTCGTCCATGATCCCTGGATAGTGGTGCACATTTACATATAGTTGTTTTAAACACATTATGTGAGTCTCTTCACCTGTTCATCCCTTTACACCCCTACAAAGTTTGTGGAAAAAATACAGGCCTCATGGAAGAGTTCACACCTAAACATACTAAAACCATCTGAAAACCAGCACTGGAAGGGCCACCAGGAATGTACTCTTCAAAACATAGTTGTGGCTTTAAAGGGGCAGCATTTCCTGAACTAGCAAAACCTTAAGTTGGCAAAGTATGTTTATAGCTATGATGCAGTAACCCTATGTTAGTCTCTAATGCTGTGAGAGCCTTTCTTAGAGACTTAGAGACTCCACTGTATTTGGGCAACATTTTTCTTCTTGTCAAAATGAAGGACACCACAATGGATTCCAACAGACTTCATGTGATTTATTCAAAATGAGCTGCCCAAAATAATAACACCCATCAGCATCGAGGGCAATGTACCACTATATTGAATGACATATCACTGTAACGGTGACCAAGCATCAGTAAAGAACGATCCCCAGAGTAGTACTTATAAATAAAATTTGCTTTATTAATAAACATTTAAAACCAAGATATACATTATAAGAAGGGTACTAAATCCTATAAAGAGGGACTTCATTACCATAGAGCATTCCAAAACATTGGCCACATAGACAATAGAATAAATATCTCTTTGTAATTAAGAGTAAGGTTCAGCCTAACGTTAGTGGAGTGTAAATTAGTTCCTCACTGTGTGAGGATTAGTAAAATTCCTTACACACATTAGGTATATATGAGAACAAAAAATCGACTATTGATGCATTCCTACATTCTTGGGTGAATCTATGTTTGTCCCCCTGTGGCTGTGTGCACTATGTTGTATAGTGATTTTGCCCACAGATGATAGATATAAGAAGGTTATGTTACCTGACGTGCAGCCAAGTGGAAGTCCCTCGGTGTCCCTCTGCCCCGACGCGCGTTTCGCACTGCTTCTTTGGGAGGCGTCAAGACTTCATGTGATGTATCTAACACTGTGTCCTTTTCAATTTTCTGCTCCTAAGATGGAATAGTAAACCAGAAATGTCAACACAGTGTGAACCCAGCCTTATTGTGATGGGTACTATGGCTGACATTCAGAGGGTGGCTGTCAATTGAGGATGGAGCTTTTATTTCAAAACACTACCATGCTCAAGCTGCTATGCTGATAATAGGAACATATAGGGAAGAATTTGGTTTTACCACTTTCCACTGGTAATGATCAGAACTCCAACCACTGTATATCCTATTTTGTTTTATCTACCAGTAAACCCTATTCAGCTGCTAACATGTAAAATGAATAGTAATATACTGTCACGGATACTCTTTTTTTTTCACGATTCTTCATGTTAGACATTTGCAGCATTTTGTGGATTAGATTAGAAGCAGCGGTGTGATGTGTATCCATATTGCACTGGTGTGATTCCAACTGATTAAAAGCAATCTCTACAGGGCAATATTCATCACAGGAGCCGGACCAGGGTGCAGATGGAATCATGTAGCTGAATGAGTTCACTGCAGGGAGCCTGAAACGCGTCAGTTTCAGCAAAGAGCTGAATTAGAGCATGGAAGATAGAGGGAAAGAGGCAAATCAAGCTTTGTGGTCTCATACCTGTTTAACTGTTTACTGCCCAGGTGGCTGTATCATAGTGACACAGGTGCACTCACCAAATGATGGGGGAAGTAGTGCTTTCTGGTTCTGTTCCACATAGATACACTGGCTCTGCACACAGTACTAGGCATAAAAAAATTAGATACACCAACTCAGCATTAAATATCATATATAGTACTGTGCAAAAGACTTAGGCAGATGGAATTACTGCTGCAGAGGGAGAAAGCTTTCAAAAATAGAAATTTTAATAGTTTTTATTAACAAATTGCAAAGTGAATGAATGAAAAGAGAAATCTATATCACATCAATATGTGGTGTGACCACCCCGTACCTTCAAAACAGTACAGTAGAGCAGCTAGGGGGATGAGGGAGGGAGAGGGGGCATTTTCCTCTGCCTCTAATTTAGGGGTACCACCCAGACTGACCGCAACTCCTAACTTTCCACATACCCTTAACAGGATTCCCCAGTAAGAGCTTAATCGTATGATGAAATGTTCTACAACTTTCTAAGTACAAACAGAACTTGTAAGTGTCGTAGCTGAGACTCTGTCACTAGTGTATCCAGTCTGGATAATAATTTATGAGCTAAAGACATTGCTATCCCAAATGTTTAACCTGTCCTGATAATTTACTACAATGTATCAGAGCAGATAAAATGCATTGTCCACTGCTTTAACATTAATGGCCTATCCTTAGTATAGGTCATCAATGTCTGATCGGTGGGGGTAAGACACCCTCCCCCGTAGTTCAGCTGTTACCAGTGTTGGGGGCAGCTGGAACTGACCAGTTACTGTATAGTGTCCCTGGTACTACATATCTACCCCCATTCAAATCAACGGAGGGTGGATATACGGTGCCGGCTGCGGTCACTACACAGTTGACGATGCTGTGCATCTTTGTAAATGAGCAGGACCGGTGGCCTCTGCCTACATTGGGAGCATAATAAAATATATTATTTTATTAAGAATAAACGCCAATAGTAATTATTAAAATTCATAACAAAAACGAAATAAATAAAAAATGATAACAGGGATAGTGACACCATTGAACAATGCTCAGCAAAATATATTATATAGAATACCAGGTATAACCAAAATATATTCAAACAAATAAACCCATGAGGCTAGGGGAAATAAAGTTTGGCATATGCAAAGAGTAAAGTGGTGGCCTATGTTAGATATATGCGCAAGTGCACAACTGCTACAAGTAGCTAGTATATAGCATCAATCAGTATGCCCATAATAAATAGAGCCAACACATATTGCAAAGAAATGATCTATAGTAAGCAAAAAAGAGACCCCCCCAACATCCACAATGGGTATATCTGCGAGTATTACATAGTGCTGGAGAGTAATGGAGGTAATACCAACCTAAATGCTGAGCATAGGAGAGGCCCGACGCGCATTTCGCTGTCAATGCTTCCTTAAGATTTAAGTCTGTTATCTTCTCACATAACGTATGTGACAAAACTGAAAAATTAAGTAATTCTTGTGTTTCACTCAACGCTGCCGATATCAAAGGGGGTATAATCTGGCATGAGGGAGCATGAAATGGCCTAGGCCAATTTATACCCTGGAGCATAAATTGGACTAGGCCATAATATACCCTGGGTATAATCAAGCCTAGGCCGCCTTAACCCCAGGTATAGTCTGGACTCGGGGTATGTTACACCGGGTGTTGCAGGATAGGCTATCAATGTCGAAACAGTGGACAACTTTAACTCTAAGGGTATGTTTACACTGATATGTTTTGACAAGGATTTTCAAGTGAATCTGCTTCAAAATCCATATCTAATACTATTCAAAGAGTATTTGTAGTAATTTTAAGCCAAATTCAGACATCCGTGAAACATGGTTCAAGTACCGACCGCGATGCATGGACCAGCCACAGGTCTCCCTACCCAAACTCAACAGATTCATAGACATATATGATGCTGTTGAGTTCGGATCAGGAGACCTGTGGCCAGTCCGTGCATTGTGGTCTGTACTTGGTGTTTCATGATGGTCTGAATTTTACTTACATGAGGATTCGGGGATGGATCTGCTACAAATTCCTTGTAAAAAATGTTGTTTGAACATACCCTAAAGTCTGTGTTCACACAAAGTCTTTTGAGAGATTTTTTTAGCATATCTGCTTCAAAATACTCCCCTAAAACGGCTTTAAAGGTATGTGCAAATGACATGTTTTAGTTGCCATCATACCTGCTGAGTTTTTCAAGGAGGAAAATGTTCGATGTATAACATAGTGAGTGAATGGTAAGGTCACTCCTTTTAACAACTTTCTCAAGCCCGAAGCAGTTATAAGAAGATGTCGGCCATGTTGATAGCCACATATTATCGTAGTATTACACTAATACATCCTTCATTACTGTTCATTACTATGTAAGCGTGTGACAGAGACTGTCGGATACATGCCCCTGAATTTAACAATTGTAGTGTGAGTAGTGTGGGCATAAGGTAAATATTGGCTTGCAGTTTTATTGTGTTTTACTGTGCAACGTGAAATGTGTAGAATGTAATGGAACTAATGAAAAATGCATAGTGTTCTATATACTGATGCTGTTGTGTGAGTATTGTACTGATAATGCCTACTGTAACCTGGTACACTCAGTTCAGGAATAAGGCAAAGTGCAGGTTAATCACAGACTAAAATAAAGTTTAGGGTTTAGGACCCAGAGTAGAGTAGATTAGACAGTGATAGGAAGTTCAGTGCATACTGTTAAGGTACCGTCACACTAAACGATATCGCTAGCGATCCGTGACGTTGCAGCATCCTGGCTAGCGATATCGTTGTGTTTGACACGCAGCAGCGATCTGGATCCTGCTGTGATGTCGCTGGTCGTTGATTAAAGTTCAGAACTTTATTTGGTCGTCAGATCGCCGTGTATCGTTGTGTTTGACAGCAAAAGCAACGATACCAGCGATGTTTTACAATGGTAACCAGGGTAAATATCGGGTTACTAAGCGCAGGGCCGTGCTTAGTAATCCGATGTTTACCCTGGTTACCAGTGTAAAATGTAAAAAAACAAACAGTACATACTCACCTTCGCGTCCCTCGCCGTCCGCTTCCTGCACTGACTGAGCCGGCCGTAAAGTGAAAGCACAGCACAGCGGTGACATCACCGCTCTGCTGTTAGGGCCGGCGCTCAGTCAGTGCAGGAAGCGGACGCCGGGGGACGCGAAGGTGAGTATGTAGTGTTTGTTTTTTTACATTTTACACTGGTAACCAGGGTAAACATCGGGTTACTAAGCGCGGCCCTGCGCTTAGCAACCCGATGTTTACCCTGGTTACCCAGGGACCTCGGCATCGTTGGTCGCTGGAGAGCGGTCTGTGTGACAGCTCTCCAGCGACCAAACAGCGACGCTGCAGCGATCGGCATCGTTGTCTGTATCGCTGCAGCATCGCTTAGTGTGACGGTACCTTTAGAAGATACTGTTAGAAGAGAGTGACTGTAGTTAAGTAGGCAAAAGGTTATGTTTTCCCAGTAATAGACTGCTGGGGCAGATAGATTAAGTTAGGACCCAGTCAAATATTTGGGACCAGCCAAGTATGCGAGTTCCTGCACTTCCTGGTTAGATGAGATTGAGAGGTAAAATTTTAGTTAAGTGCTCAAAGCCAAAGGGCTGGAGGGCATGAGAAGTACGGACTGTTCCGAACTAGGCACTGGGAAGCGTGCCTTATTCACTTCCATCAAGTGGAAGCCAGACGGGGAAATGCGTGAGGGAGACGAAATGGGTCTTGTTAATACTGTGGAGCCGGAAGACTATCCCAGGGGCTGAATGAGCCAGTAAGCAGAGGGATAGCTAAGGCGGAATTAACGGAGAACACAAAAATGTACTGTGTTGCATTACCAATTGAACTCAACCTGTTAAGTAAATATTAACTGGTTGTTTAAGAGAATCTGTCACCCCAAAATTGGCCTATAAACTTAGGCCACCAGCATCAGGGCTTATCTACAGCATTCTGTAATGCTATTGATAAGCCCCCGATGTCACCTGAAAGATAAGAAAAACAGGTTATATTATACTCACCCAGGGGTGGTCCGGTCCGATGGGCGTCGCGATCCGGGACTGGCGCCTCCCATCTTCATACCATGTCATCCTCTTCTTTTCTTCCTGCTGCGGCTCCTGCACAGGCATACTGCAAAGTACTGCAGTGTGCAGGTGCCGGGAAAGGTCAGAGAGGCCCAGCGCCTGCGCACTGCAGTACTTTGCTCTGCCCTCAACAGGGCATTACAGAATGCTGTAGATAAGCCCCTGATGCCGGTGGCCTTAGTTTATAGGCCAATTTTGGGGTGACAGATTCCGCTTAAGAAGCGAATGTCCCCTGATTTGTGTGTGGCTGATCCTGGACCCAAAGATGTGCATGCAGCGGAGGTCTCAAGCCTGAAAGTAAGTGCACTGCACTGCACACAGCACAACATTGATGGACATGGTCACTGTTTCATTGATGGACAGGGTCACTGTTTATTTGTGGGGTGCCAGGGTATGGGAATGCAGTCCCTCGACCATGACTCACAACTGTGCACCTCACAACTTGGCATAGTTGGCAGGATATGGAGTCCTCATGTAAAGAGAGTGGAGGAACCCATGAGATGATCAAGATGATGACCTTTAGGTGCCCCAAGATGGGGGAAGATTGCGCGAAAATCGCACAAGATTCCGCTCATCGTTAGCATCAGGACAACAAAACAGCATGAAAATCTTCCTGGTCTTCCTCCTCTTGTAATCTCAAATTCAAGGATAGCATGATCTCTGCCTCCTAAATTCCCAGCCACATTGATTTCCACAACCATTTCCTCCTTATTGGTAAGAATTAGGTCCAAGATTGCAGATCCTCTTGTTCTCTCTTCTACCTTATGAAATATAAAGTTGTCAGCAAGAGAAGATAAGAATTTTCTGGACCCAGTACTTTTGCCTGAGAGAGATTGCCATCAAATATCTGGATAGTTAAAATCTCCCATGATCACTATGTCATACTTTCTTGAGAACAGAGACATCTGATGTAAAAAGAGTTCATCCATATCTTCAGTCTGTCCAGGTGGCCTATAGTAAACACCTGCAATAGTGTCCTTTCTGTTTTTCTCTCCTTGAATTCATACCAAAGCAGTTTCTACAGAGCTACCATTCTCTGAAGCTTGGATCTCTGTGGAGATATACATTTTCCTAGCATACAATGCAACACCTCCTCCCTTCTTGTTAATCCTGTCTCTAATAAATAAGCTGTAGCCTTCAAGGTTTTTATTGCAACCATGTGTATCATCACACCAAGTTTCAGTGATGCCTATGACAGTTATCCCATGTTCTGTGCATTTCTGTTGACACATTTTAGCTTGTAGTCGGCTTCTCTTGCTCCTCTATTTTCATTCAGAGTTTGTTGTTTTTGTTCTTCCTCTCCACTTCTAATATCAGGATTCTCAAAAGAATTCATTACTGAATATTTCTTCCTGACCGTACATTTCCCATCCCATATTGCTCTAGTTTAAAGCTCTCCTGATGAGTGTAGCAAGCCATCTGCCAAATATGTTGTTTCCTGTTTTTGTAAGACGCAACCCATCTCTAGCAAAGAGTCCATTATACAGGAAATTCACTTCATGGTCAAGAAACCCAAAACCAGAGGCGTAACTACAGCGGTCGCAGCGGTCGCCATTGCAACCGGGCCCCGCAGGTCAGGGGCCCAGGGCCGGCCCCTGACCTGCGGGGCCGGACTGGCCATCGGGCACTTCTGGCAAATGCCAGAAGAGCCGGTGCCAGTAGTGGGCCGCCCGCTGCACTGTTCCCCCCGCCAGTGCCGCCGCCGCCGCATTTAACTATACCGGCGTCTATGACACCGGTACAGTTCAATGCAATGATGGAGGAGAGAGCGTCACCTGACGCTCCCTCTCCCATCATTCCCCGCTCTGCCTCTGACAGTACACTGCGGGTGCGTGATGACGTCATATCATCGCGCACCTGCTGTGTCCTGGGCAGACTGCAGCCGCCGGGAGCAGCGCGGGCAAAAGGAAAGGTGAGGAGAGTTTTTTTTTTTTTCTTTTTAACTGGACTGTGGGGCCATTATCGGGGGGGGGATGAGATGTGGGCTGTGCTCTATATACCCCTGTGCGGGCTGTGCTGGATATACCACTGTGCGGGCTGTGCTGTATATATCCCTGTGCGGGCTGTGCCGTATATATCCCTGTGCGGGCTGTGCTGTATATATCCCTGTGCGGGCTGTGCTGTATATATCCCTGTGCGGGCTGTGCTCTATATACCCCTGTGCGGGCTGTGCTGTATATATCCCTGTGCGGGCTGTGCTCTATATACCCCTGTGCGGGCTGTGCTCTATATACCCCTGTGTGGGCTGTGCTCTATATACCCCTGTGCGGGCTGTGCTGTATATATCCCTGTGCGGGCTGTGCTCTATATACCCCTGTGCGGGCTGTGCTCTATATACCCCTGTGTGGGCTGTGCTCTATATACCACTGTGTGGGCTGTGCTGTATATATCCCTGTGCGGGCTGTGCTCTATATACCCCTGTGTGGGCTGTGCTGTATATATCACTGTGCGGGCTGTGCTCTATATACCCCTGTGCGGGCTGTGCTGTATATATCACTGTGCGGGCTGTGCTCTATATACCCCTGTGCGGGCTGTGCTGTATATATCCCTGTGCGGGCTGTGCTGTATATATCCCTGTGCGGGCTGTGCTGTATATACCCCTGTGTGGGCTGTGCTCTATATACCCCTGTGCGGGCTGTGCTGTATATACCCCTGTGCGGGCTGTGCTGTATATATCACTGTGCGGGCTGTGCTCTATATACCCCTGTGCGGGCTGTGCTGTATATATCCCTGTGCGGGCTGTACTGTATATATCCCTGTGCGGGCTGTGCTGTATATACCCCTGTGTGGGCTGTGCTCTATATACCCCTGTGCGGGCTGTGCTGTATATACCCCTGTGCGGGCTGTGCTGTATATATCACTGTGCGGGCTGTGCTCTATATACCCCTGTGCGGGCTGTGCTGTATATATCCATGTGCGGCCTGTGCTCTATATACCCCTGTGCGGGCTGTGCTCTATATACCCGTGTGGGCTGTGCTCTATATACCACTGTGTGGGCTGTGCTGTATATATCCCTGTGCGGGCTGTGCTCTATATACCCCTGTGCGGGCTGTGCTGTATATATCCCTGTGCGGGCTGTGCTCTATATACCCCTGTGCGGGCTGTGCTGTATATATCACTGTGCGGGCTGTGCTCTATATACGCCTGTGCGGGCTGTGCTCTATATATCCCTGTGCGGGCTGTGCTCTATATACCCCTGTGTGGGCTGTGCTCTATATACCCCTGTGCGGGCTGTGCTCTATATACCCCTGTGTGGGCTGTGCTCTATATACCCCTGTGCGGGCTGTGCTGTATATATCCCTGTGCGGGCTGTGCTGTATATATCCCTGTGCGGGCTGTGCTGTATATACCCCTGTGTGGGCTGTACTCTATATACCCCTGTGCGGGCTGTGCTGTATATATCCCTGTGCGGGCTGTGCTGTATATATCCCTGTGCAGGCTGTGCTGTATATATCCCTGTGCGGGCTGTGCTGTATATATCCCTGTGCGGGCTGTGCTCTATATACCCCTGTGCGGGCTGTGCTGTATATATCCCTGTGCGGGCTGTGCTGTATATATCCCTGTGCGGGCTGTGCTGTATATACCCCTGTGTGGGCTGTGCTCTATATACCCCTGTGCGGGCTGTGCTGTATATATCCCTGTGCGGGCTGTGCTGTATATATCCCTGTGCGGGCTGTGCTCTATATACCCCTGTGCGGGCTGTGCTGTATATATCACTGTGCGGGCTGTGCTCTATATACCCCTATGCGGGCTGTGCTGTATATATCCCTGTGCGGGCTGTGCTCTATATACCCCTGTGTGGGCTGTGCTGTATATACCCCTGTGCGGGCTGTGCTGTATATATCCCTGTGCGGGCTGTGCTGTATATATCCCTGTGCGGGCTGTGCTGTATATACCCCTGTGTGGGCTGTGCTCTATATACCCCTGTGCGGGCTGTGCTGTATATACCCCTGTGCGGGCTGTGCTGTATATATCCCTGTGCGGGCTGTGCTCTATATACCCCTGTGCGGGCTGTGCTGTATATATCACTGTGCGGGCTGTGCTGTATATATCCATGTGCGGCCTGTGCTCTATATACCCCTGTGCGGGCTGTGCTGTATATATCACTGTGCGGGCTGTGCTGTATATATCCATGTGCGGCCTGTGCTCTATATACCCCTGTGCGGGCTGTGCTCTATATACCACTGTGTGGGCTGTGCTGTATGTATCCCTGTGCGGGCTGTGCTCTATATACCCCTGTGCGGGCTGTGCTGTATATATCCCTGTGCGGGCTGTGCTCTATATACCCCTGTGCGGGCTGTGCTGTATATATCACTGTGCGGGCTGTGCTCTATATACCCCTGTGCGGGCTGTGCTGTATATATCCCTGTGCGGGCTGTGCTCTATATACCCCTGTGTGGGCTGTGCTCTATATACCCCTGTGCGGGCTGTGCTGTATATATCACTGTGCGGGCTGTGCTCTATATACCCCTGTGCGGGCTGTGCTCTATATACCCCTGTGTGGGCTGTGCTCTATATACCCCTGTGCGGGCTGTGCTGTATATATCCCTGTGCGGGCTGTGCTGTATATATCCCTGTGCGGGCTGTGCTGTATATACCCCTGTGTGGGCTGTGCTCTATATACCCCTGTGCGGGCTGTGCTGTATATACCCCTGTGCGGGCTGTGCTGTATATATCCCTGTGCGGGCTGTGCTCTATATACCCCTGTGCGGGCTGTGCTGTATATCACTGTGCGGGCTGTGCTGTATATATCCATGTGCGGCCTGTGCTCTATATACCCCTGTGCGGGCTGTGCTCTATATACCCCTGTGTGGGCTGTGCTCTATATACCACTGTGTGGGCTGTGCTGTATATATCCCTGTGCGGGCTGTGCTCTATATACCCCTGTGCGGGCTGTGCTGTATATATCCCTGTGCGGGCTGTGCTCTATATACCCCTGTGCGGGCTGTGCTGTATATATCACTGTGCGGGCTGTGCTCTATATACCCCTGTGCGGGCTGTGCTGTATATATCCCTGTGCGGGCTGTGCTCTATATACCCCTGTGTGGGCTGTGCTCTATATACCCCTGTGCGGGCTGTGCTGTATATATCACTGTGCGGGCTGTGCTCTATATACCCCTGTGCGGGCTGTGCTCTATATACCCCTGTGCGGGCTGTGCTCTATATACCCCTGTGCGGGCTGTGCTGTATATATCCCTGTGCGGGCTGTGCTGTATATATCCCTGTGCGGGCTGTGCTGTATATATCCCTGTGCGGGCTGTGCTGTATATATCCCTGTGCGGGCTGTGCTGTATATATCCCTGTGCGGGCTGTGCTGTATATACCCCTGTGTGGGCTGTGCTCTATATACCCCTGTGCGGGCTGTGCTGTATATATCCCTGTGCGGGCTGTGCTGTATATATCCCTGTGCGGGCTGTGCTGTATATACCCCTGTGTGGGCTGTACTCTATATACCCCTGTGCGGGCTGTGCTGTATATATCCCTGTGCGGGCTGTGCTGTATATATCCCTGTGCGGGCTGTGCTGTATATATCCCTGTGCGGGCTGTGCTGTATATATCCCTGTGCGGGCTGTGCTGTATATATCCCTGTGCGGGCTGTGCTGTATATATCCCTGTGCGGGCTGTGCTGTATATATCCCTGTGCGGGCTGTGCTGTATATATCCCTGTGTGGGCTGTGCTGTATATATCCCTGTGCGGGCTGTGCTCTATATACCCCTGTGTGGGCTGTGCTCTATATACCCCTGTGCGGGCTGTGCTGGATATACCACTGTGCGGGCTGTGCTGGATATACCACTGTGCGGGCTGTGCTGGATATACCACTGTGCGGGCTGTGCTGGCACCCAACACCATGTTGCAGTGCAGGAGATTCCTGCAACAGTCCGAGGCGTATCTAGGGGAATGTGGGGGGGGGCCCATTTGGAAGTTCGCAGCGGGGCCCATAACTTTGTAGTTACGCCACTGCCCAAAACATTGCTCATGGCACCAGCCACATAGCCAGTTGTTCACCTGTAGAAATCCGTTCAATCTCCTTGGTTTATATCCATCCACTGGGAAGACAGATGAGAAGACAACCTTCACTCGTAGTTCCTTCACTTTCCGGCCTAGGCCTTCAAAGTCTCTGCCTATAGTTTCCAGGTCCTTTCTTGCTAGGTCATCTGAAAGCTTATGTTTCCCAAACAGAGTGCTAGGGGAGATAGAGTAGGTTAGGACACAGCTAAATGTTTGGGTCAAGCCCAGAATGTGAGGGGGTTTGGTCATGTAAAAAGGAGAGCACTTCCTGGTTAGATGAGATTGTGAGATAACGTTTTAGTATGAGTTCAAGGCCAGAGAGTTGGAGTGCAAGAGGAGTATGCACTATTCTCACAGTATGAAAATGTCAACAATGATATTTAGCTGACATTCCTGCAAAGTTTGGGACCTACAGCCTAAACAAAGTACTGGGAAGCATGCCTTATTCAATTCCAACAAGTGGAAACTGGGCCGGGAAACGTGTAGGGAAGATGGGACAAATTTTGTTAATACTGCAGAGCCAGACACAGTATCCCAGGGGCTGAAGAAACCAGTAAACTGATGGATAGCTGAGGCTGAATTAACGGAGAGTACAGAAACGTAATGTGCTATATCATCAATTGAACTCAGACTGTTAAGTATAGTTGAACTGGTTGTTAAGAAGCGACTGTCGCCTAATTTGTGTGCAGCTGGGGCTGCTAGGGTATTGGAAAGCAGCCCCTCGACCATGACTACCACCCTGTGCACCTTACAGCTACAACTAAGCATACCTGTCAGACCCATGGAAAATGAATGACCACCAGATTCTTTATTCAGCTTTTCTAGGGTCCTGAATGACCAATTTGCTTAGTTCAGCTCGACTGGCGGATCTATCATTATAATAATCTGTGAAGGTTGAGTGATGAAAAGTGTAGTTTATAAAGATGGTGCATTTCTGGAATAGTTATTAAAGACATGAATATTTTCAGTAAAAGGCAGTTCGTCTTGGAGCTTGTCGGCACAGATGGATGGAGAAAATTGTATGAACGGCAACAAGTTTCGAGTTCTGATCAGTATAGATGGATGAAGGACACTTTTCATGTTTAGGGCAATGCATTTCAGGACTAACAAGTGTAGATAGAGTTGAATGTTTTACTGCATGAAAGTCAATACATTTCAAGACTAGTATACTGTAGATGATTTGTGTGTTAAAGATAACGCATTTCTGGACTAGTTAGCAGAGTGATTAAGACAGATCTGTCACCAGAATAGATTATGTAAAACATACATTATTACAAAGATCTTTTATACTTTGGGATATTGATGTACTTACTTTGAAAATCCATATCAGAATAGCGTATAATTCTGTTTTCAAAATCCTAGAGCTAGAGCTTAGCGCATAAATTGTTCAGTTTAATATCAAGATTTTACTTCCATTCTAATATATGTTTTCAAAGTAAAAACACCAGCCTCATCAGGTCCAATAAGCCTAATACAGCATGCAGGTTGTACATTACAGGTTTTTACATTATGAATCGCATTTCTGGACAAGTTAGTATAGATGATTAATGTGTAAAAGTTAACGCATTTCAGGACTACTTAGTATAGATAATTAATGTCTAAAAGGCCAGTTTTTTTTAGGCTAGTTAGTATAGATGAGTAATGTGTGTTTAATGTGCAGTTATGTATTTAGCACAATTAAAGCTTTTTATATATATTTATCACAACGACGCATTTTATATTTTTTATTTACTGAATAAAAGGCAATAGATTTCACAACTAGTTAGTATAGATACAACACCAAAGACAAACTTCACTTGAGGCAAAAATATAAAACAAACAACTTTATTGAATTACAATGATAAAAATCAATCAATATCCAAGTGGCCTCCTAAAGCACAGAAACATGGAGGACAACCAGCAAACACTCGTGTAAATACAATAGTCATAATACATACACTGCTAAAGTGGTAATAATTCAAAGTGTAAATGGTCATGTGCAAATGAACAAACAATACATACTGTCACAATAGAAATATGTAGATAAAGAGTAAAGGTATAGTTACCAAAAGAGAGCGCTGCTGGATGCCCACCAACACCCGACGCGCGTTTCGCACTGAAATGCTTCGTCTGGGGGTGGTTAGGCACTGGCCAGTAAAAGTATTTATATATAAATGGACCAATGGAAAGATGCCAGCTTGAAATTAGATGACATGAAACTGCTGTGCTCGCATGCGCATAATGGCCAAAGTTGCATTAGTATAATAGTTCACTCACAAGTTTTAAGGCAAGACACCTGTAGTTGCGGGAATCCTCAATGGCACGTGTTTTACGGGACAAAGGCACCGGAGAAACGCCGGAAAAACAACAGGAAGCAGTCACAGTCGACCTCACATCCGGCGCGACGCCTCCTGTAACCGTGGAAACAGCAAACATACATACATGCGAGTCCACCGCTGATGCCACATCCGCCGCATCATGTATCGTAACCCGGGCAGCCAGGAAGTAGTCACATCTGACCTCACATCCGGCGCGACGCCTCCTGTAACCATGGAAACAGCAAGCATCCATACGAGTCCACCGCTAACGCCATATCCGCCGCGTCAAGCATCGTAACCCGGGCAACCAAAAAAGATACATACCCGGACGGCAAAAGCACAGCGCATATAATGAATGGCATGCCAATGTCACATCCGGTGCGCCCGTAAACAGTAGTCATAGTGACTATCATATACCACTGGGCCGTAGTATTAGCCCAAGGTAAAAAACAACAACATAGTCATACCTAATACCAGGTACAGGGTCATCAGCCAAGATACCCAAAAATATAGGAAGAAGACAAAAAAGTGATCAGTGAAGACAGTGCATAGTGACCTAACAACAAAAAGAATACATATAACAGTTGACAACATCAAGACATGAAAGGATAAGAATAAATTTGGTATAACATATGAGGCGTATAATTGCCAAGACTATATATATGCATATGGAGAGTACCTATAAGATACCCATATGATATTCATAAATATATAAATATATAAAGTGCATGGTGCAGGGTATCAAAAAACTGTATAAACACACAGAATGTAACCCTGATATAACAGTGTTGGACAATTAATATGATATAATAAAATTTAATTTAATAACATATAAAACATAGAAAACCATGTGAATATAAAAGATGTATAAAATGTACATATGCACACAACCACCAACAAAGGACAACATATCAGAGGAACCATAACACCAGATGTTCATCCAGTCCAATATCCTAATGACCATATAGGCTAGCGAAGCACGAAGTCCATAAGGCTAGACATCAATCCTAAAAACAACAGACAACAGTAAAAATTAAAAACAACACTTAAGACCAGTTAAAAACCTAAAAAGAAGACTGCACATAATAACTAGATCACCCATCAACATAGTGGAAATGGAGTTTAAGAATTCTTCTGAATTTTGAATATTACAACATGCAACACATTTGCATGTTGTATGTGTTGCATGTTGTAATATTCAAAATTCAGAAGAATTCTTAAACTCCATGGGGGACAGGAAGTACCGTATTACACATGCCATCACTTGTACCACTAAAGCTGTGGTGTATCATGCCACTTGCCCGTGTGGTCTGATCTATATTGGGATGACCACACGGGAGCTTCGTAGAAGGGTACGGGAGCATGTACTTGACATTGAGGGGGCTAGCACGGAAGTAGATACCACCAAACTCAAACCGATCCCCAGGCATTTTAGGGCCTTTCATGGATGTGACCCTAAGGGATTACTAGTCAAAGGCATCGATCGAGTATTTATTGGTGCCAGAGGTGGGAATTGGAAGAGGCTGTTGGCCCAGAAAGAAGCTAGGTGGATTTATAAGTTGGACACCATTACCCCTGCAGGTCTTAATGAATATAACAGCTTCACCTCATTCCTACCGATTTAGGTATTATCATATTTTGTCATGTTTGACTCACATTTCCACTATGTTGATGGGTGATCTAGTTATTATGTGCAGTCTTCTTTTTAGGTTTTTAACTGGTCTTAAGTGTTGTTTTTAATTTTTACTGTTGTCTGTTGTTTTTAGGATTGATGTCTAGCCTTATGGACTTCGTGCTTCGCTAGCCTATATGGTCATTAGGATATTGGACTGGATGAACATCTGGTGTTATGGTTCCTCTGATATGTTGTCCTTTGTTGGTGGTTGTGTGCATATGTACATTTTATACATCTTTTATATTCACATGGTTTTCTATGTTTTATATGTTATTAAATTAAATTTTATTATATCATATTAATTGTCCAACACTGTTATATCAGGGTTACATTCTGTGTGTTTATACAGTTTTTTGATACCCTGCACCATGCACTTTATATATTTATATATTTATGAATATCATATGGGTATCTTATAGGTACTCTCCATATGCATATATATAGTCTTGGCAATTATACGCCTCATATGTTATACCAAATTTATTCTTATCCTTTCATGTCTTGATGTTGTCAACTGTTATATGTATTCTTTTTGTTGTTAGGTCACTATGCACTGTCTTCACTGATCACTTTTTTGTCTTCTTCCTATATTTTTGGGTATCTTGGCTGATGACCCTGTGCCTGGTATTAGGTATGACTATGTTGTTGTTTTTTACCTTGGGCTAATACTACGGCCCAGTGGTATATGATAGTCACTATGACTACTGTTTACGGGCGCACCGGATGTGACATTGGCATGCCATTCATTATATGCGCTGTGCTTTTGCCGTCCGGGTATGTATCTTTTTTGGTTGCCCGGGTTACGATGCTTGACGCGGCGGATATGGCGTTAGCGGTGGACTCGTATGGATGCTTGCTGTTTCCATGGTTACAGGAGGCGTCGCGCCGGATGTGAGGTCAGATGTGACTACTTCCTGGCTGCCCGGGTTACGATACATGATGCGGCGGATGTGGCATCAGCGGTGGACTCGCATGTATGTATGTTTGCTGTTTCCACGGTTACAGGAGGCGTCGCGCCGGATGTGAGGTCGACTGTGACTGCTTCCTGTTGTTTTTCCGGCGTTTCTCCGGTGCCTTTGTCCCGTAAAACACGTGCCATTGAGGATTCCCGCAACTACAGGTGTCTTGCCTTAAAACTTGTGAGTGAACTATTATACTAATGCAACTTTGGCCATTATGCGCATGCGAGCACAGCAGTTTCATGTCATCTAATTTCAAGCTGGCATCTTTCCATTGGTCCATTTATATATAAATACTTTTACTGGCCAGTGCCTAACCACCCCCAGACGAAGCATTTCAGTGCGAAACGCGCGTCGGGTGTTGGTGGGCATCCAGCAGCGCTCTCTTTTGGTAACTATACCTTTACTCTTTATCTACATATTTCTATTGTGACAGTATGTATTGTTTGTTCATTTGCACATGACCATTAACACTTTGAATTATTACCACTTTAGCAGTGTATGTATTATGACTATTGTATTTACACGAGTGTTTGCTGGTTGTCCTCCATGTTTCTGTGCTTTAGGAGGCCACTTGGATATTGATTGATTTTTATCATTGTAATTCAATAAAGTTGTTTGTTTTATATTTTTGCCTCAAGTGAAGTTTGTCTTTGGTGTTGTATTAGTTACTTCATGGCTATACATTGTGGATATTAATAGGCGTTGTGTAGTTAGTATAGATGTTCCATGTGTAAACGGCAACGCATTTCACGATTATTTGGCATAGATGATTCATATGTAAAGGGCAGTGCATTTCAAGACAGAAGTCTTGAATTTTTTTATTAAGTGAAGGCAATGCATTTGAAGAATAGGTGGCATAAATGAATGCTAAATATTAAATAAAAGGCAATGCAGGATTAGTCACTATTAATGGATGAAGGATGGCAAAGGTCAATAGATGGAGAATGTTATGCTATAGAAAAGACCGATGCGGCAGGATTGGTCAGTTGGATAATGATTTTATTTTGTAAAAGGCAACACATTTCAGGACTATTTTGTATAGATGATAAATGGGTAAAAGGCAATGAGTTTCAAGACAGTAGTCAGTATAAATAATAATTTTTGGATTAAGCATAAGCCATGCATCTGAAGAACGAAGGGCATAAATGAATACAAAATATTAAATAGAAGATAACGCATTTTAGGATTAGTCAGTATGAATGGATGAAGGATGTTTTTTTTTGTGCCGGAGGTTAATACATCGCGAATTTTATGTTAGGGAATAGACTGGTATTGTAGGGTTGGTCAGCTTTGATAAATATTTAATTTTGGAAAAGACAACGCATTTCCGGACGAGTTTGCATACATGGATGGTAAATCTTGTATAAAGGGCAACGTGTTTCAGGACCGGTTAGACTCAAAGAATGAAGAATATTGTAATACGGGACAGGTCAGTAGATGAATAAATTATTTATTGCATCGAAGGCAACTTATTTTGATTTGTGTCACTTTGTGTGGAGTTGCCCTTTAACATTTTGACTACACACATTGGATTTCGTGCAAGTTAAATAAGTTCATGTTTTTTTTCTGATTAGGGTGCAGGTAGTTTTCTGTAAAGCAATGACAAACCCAAAACACTGCGACCGAAGCCATGAATAAAACAGATGGAGGATGCAGCGCGCACTGATATTCATAAGCTTAAAGTCAAATACGCTTTTCACCCGGAGGGGGGAACGGAAATCAAACCCAGATTCTAACTGCAAGATGGAGACGATTATACAAGGCATTTTTCAACTTTTTATAATCTGCCCTGATTGTTTTGTGGAATCGCTGTGCTCCCCGGCTTTCCAAGCGTTTTTTGCTTTCATTGCGAAGCGTTCAATCACCTCCTGCCGAGAGCCATGAATTAAACATCACTCTATAGGTCATAATATCTTAAAGGAGCGGCGGCAGAGAAAAAAAGAACAACAACATCAGGTTATTTCTTTCTAAATTATTTTTGAGTTGTCAGTAATTTTGTGGGTTGCTATTGCTAGAAGATGAATATTGCGGCAAAGATACATCCTGGTTAGGTTGTGATCCAGCTTTCCCAGATTCCTGAATAGTAAAAACTGCCTAGACATGATCCAAAGATGGGTATCAAAGCGTAGATAGACAGATGTTTTGTACATCATTATACCCTGGAAAAGCTGGATGATAGGAGTGGTGTTAGCGGCCATATTGATTGTCACCCAGCTTTCATAGAAGCCTGAAAGGTGAGACTGTACAGTTATGATGAGCAGTGGCATAACTAGAGCTTGATGGACCCCGGAGCAAAATTTGGACCTAAGACCCTACATGCATGTTGATCATTTGTATGTAATGTAATAATGTCTCCCATACTGTACTAATGTCATCTATCCTGGGCCCCTTCTTGATTTAATGTGCTCCATGCTGGGCCCCTTCCGGTAGTAATATCCCCCATCCTAAATCACTTCTGGTAATAATGTCCCCCATCCTATATCCCTTCCAGTAATCCTGGGCTCTGTGTAGTAATAATGTCCATCATGTTGTGCCCCTTCCAAGAAGAGTATTCCCAATCCTGGTCCCCTACTAGTAAAATGTCTTACATTTTGGTATAATGTCCCCCATCTTGGGATCATTCTTGGTAATAATGTCCCCCATGCTGGGCCCCTTAATGGTAATAACGTCCCCCATCATGGTATCATGTCCCCCATCCAGGGACCCTTCCAGGTATAATGTCAGTCATCCTGGTACAATGTCCCCATCCAGTCCCCTTCCATTAACAATGTCCCCTATCCTGGTATAATGTCCCCTCTCCTGGACCCATTCTGCAATATTGTTCCTTGTTCTTCTCTAACTCATTAAAAAAAAGATTCTTCTCAGCTTCCTCCGCCCCCACGGTGCAGAGGACCACACCTGACTTTGGCGTGCCTTCTATGGGCAATGTGTGATGTCACTCTAATGTGACACATGTGACTAATGTAGTGCGGCGCGGTAAACGCAGGTGAGGCACTCATCTTCTCCTGTCACGGCATGCTACATAAAGGAGAGGGTCCTGGCTGGGTGTTGGTGCTGTGAGGGCCTTGCACCTGAGCAGTCCGCCTGTAACCAATGGTGTTGGCCGGCCAGGACCATAGGCTTCAGAGTTCAATAAAGTCTTATGGACGTTTCTTTCACAGTCTAAAGCATTTTTATGCACACAATATCCTTCCACTGTAGTCTACTCCAAGGCAGGTGAAGCATACTGGTTCGCCCCACTGCGTCACAGCCCAGCTTGTCGCCACAGTCCTATTCATCAAGTCTCTCTACCTTCTCAGCGGTTCCATGTCATATTTCTTCCACTACTGGCGCCCTGGATTTACCGCTCGGGACCACTCACCAGTCCCACAAACTCAGTCCTGTTTAGGTCTGTTACCTTCGGCATTTAGCAAGCCTAGGGTTTCTTGTGATACATGATCCTATCCATGAACCCCTTTAAGGTGGAAGGCCACTCTGTCTCTTCTGTCACCGTGCTCCATTGAAGATAGTGCCGAAGTCTTGCGAGACATCACAAATCTCTCGAGACTTCGGCACTATCTTCAATGGAGCACGGTGACCCACTCCACTGCGTAGGCGCCAGATTCCCAGCCCACACTGCGGGGCGGGATCTGGGGCCTCTGCAACACGCAGGCGCAATAGCCTGATGTCAGTTCCCGGGCAGCGCGCACTGCGCATGCCCAAGAACTGATGGCACAACACAGGTGCCCGCCATGTAACAGCAACACAGGAGGCAACGCACAGATGCAAGAGGGGGATGATGGATGGCTGGAAGGTGGCTGAAACAAGGGGAGACACCATACCTCTGGGACAATACAAATATGGGGCGCTATTTATAAAAGTCAATATTTCAGTGTTACTAGGGATCAGAAACGTAAGAGCCACCTTCACAGAATGCAGCCTTAGTGCTGCTGAATCTGGCTCTTTTACTTAAAAACGCCCTGGGGGGTGACAAGTTCCCTTTAAAAATCCGAAATGTTGGCTTACCGCATATCCAAGCCCTTTCCACTTCCTGCCGCCTTCAACTCAAAAATATTTCACGGATCCGTACATTCATAAACCAAGAATCTGCAAAAACCCTAGTCCATGCCCTCATCATCTCCCGCCTCGACTACTGTAACTTACTGCTCTGTGGCCTCCCCTCAAACACTCTCGCACCCCTCAAACCTATTCTAAACTCAGCTGCCCGACTAATCCACCTGTCCCCTCGCTATTCCCCGGCCTCTCCCCTCTGTCAATTCCTTCACTGGCTCCCCATTACCCAGAGACTCCAGTACAAAAGCCTAACCTTGACATACAAAGCCATCCACAACCTGTCTTCCCCATACATCTGTGACCTCGTCTCCCGGTACTTTCCTGCACGCAACCTCCGATCCTCACAAGATCTCCTTCTCTACTCCCCTCTTATCTCCTCTTCCCACAATCGCATACAAGATTTCTCTCGCACATCATCCCTACTCTGGAACTCTCTACCACAACATATCAGACTCTCACCTACCCACGAAACCTTCAAAAAGAACCTGAAGACCCACCTCTTCTGGCAAACCTACAACCTGCAGTAATCACCGATCGACCAAACCACTGCACGACCAGCTCTATCCTTACCTACTGTATCCTCACCCATCCCTTGTAGATTGTGAGCCCTTGTGGGCAGGGTCCTCTCTTCTCCTGTACCTGTTGTGACTTGTATAGTTCAAGATTATTGTACCTGTTTTTATTATGTATACCCCTCCTCACATGTAAAGGGCCATGGAATAAATGGCGCTATAATAATAAATAATAATAAATACTTGGTCGGGGCTCCTTTTGCATCAATACTGTATCAATGCGGCATGTCGTGGAGATGATCAGCCTGTGACACTGCTGAGGTGTTATGGAAGCCCAGGTTGCTTTGATAGCAGCCTTCAGCTTGTCTGCATTGTTGGGTCTGGTGTCTCTCATCTTCCTCTTGACAATACCCCATAGATTCTCTATGGGGTTAAGGTCAGGTGAGTTTGCTGGCCAATCAAGCACAGTGATACTGTTGTTTTTAAACCAGGTATTGGTACTTTTGGCAGTGTGGACAGGTGCCAAGTCCTGCTGGAGAATTAAATTTCCACCTTCAAATAGCTTGTCGGCAGAGGGAAGCATGAAGTTCTCTACACTTTCCTGGTAGACAGCTGCATTGACTTTGGTCTTGATGAAACAGTGGACCTACACCAGCAGATGACATGGCCTCCTCAAACCATCACTGATTGTGGAAACTTCATACTAGACCTCAAGCAGCTTGGATTGTGTGCCTCTCCACTCATCCTCCAGATTATGGGACCTTGATTTCAAATTGAAATGCAAAATTTAATTTAATCTGAAAACAACACCTTGGACCACTGAGCAACAGTCCAGTTATTTTTCTCCTTGGTCATGTCTATGGGTCATAAGTGGCTTGACACAAGGAATGAGACACTTGTAGTCCATGTCCTGGATATGTCTGTGTGTGGTGGCTCTTGAAGCAATCCACTCCTTGTGAATCTCCTTCAAATTTTTGAATGGCCTTTTCTTAACAATCACTTCAAGGCTGTGGTTCTTCCTGTTGCTTGTGCACCTTTTTCTAACAAACTTTTTCCTTCCACTCAACTTTCTATTAATATGCTTGGATACAGCACTCTGTGAACAGCCAGCTTCTTTAGCAATGACCTTTTGTGGCTTACTTTCCTTGTGGAGTGTTTCATTGACTGCCTTCTGGACACCTGTCAAATAAGCAGTCTTCCCCATGATTGTGGAGGCTACTGAAACAGACTAAGGGACCTTTTTAAACACTTAAGAAGTTTGTGCAGGTTTTTTGTTAATTATTCTAATTTACTGACACAATGACTTCTGAGTTTTCATTGGCTGTAAGGCCCCTTTCATACATCAGTTTTTTGCCATCAGTCGCAATCCGTCGAATTTTGAAAAAAACGGGTCCATCGCAGATTGTGAAAAACTGATGCGATTGATCCATTTTTTCACTGGATCCGACTAGCTGATCCGGCTAGATGGATCCTAAAAAAATCGGAGCATGCTCAGTTTAAAAAAACGGAATCCGTCGCCGGATTCTGTAATTTGACGGATCCGGCGCCATAGGCTTCCATTCTAGAAAACAACGGACCGTGATGGATCCGTCGCTGTCCGTTTTTTCGGCGAACACAAAAAACGTTACTTTATCCGTTGTCTCCTACTGCCGGACAGACAATTTTTGATGGATCCGGCGAACGACAGATGAAACGTGAGGCCATCTGTCTCAATCTGTCGCTAATACAAGTCTATGAGAAAAAAACGGATAAGGCGGCATCAGTCGCTGGATCCATTTTTTTCAAAATTCAACAGATTGCGACTGATAACAAAAAATTGATGTGTGAAAGGGGCCTAAGCCATAATCATCAACATTAGCAGAAATAAACACTTGAAATAGATCACTCTGTTTGTAATGACTCTATATAATATATAAGTTTCACTTTTTGTATTGAAGAATTGAAATAAATTAACTTTTTGATATTCTAATTTTGTGAGAAGCACCTGTATGTCTCACCCTTTTCTATCCCACTACTGACATTACATCAGTACACATATTACACTTCACATGACACAATATATCCAAAGACGCAAGACATAATTCACATTATAATGTGATTGGTGTCTTCAGGGGTAGGTATGTGACAGTCCAGTCCACAAACCTTACACTAACATCAGCTGCCAGCCTTTCTGGGGGCTCTGACAAAAAGGGGGAACTATCTAGACTTCAGGAGAAATTAAAAAAATCTCTCAGAAACCACCACATTCTCTTAAAACTTCTCTATACCACTCAGAAGGCAAGTTTTGGGGGACTTCAATGGCACCCAAACACACATTTAGTGGGTGTGGATGAAGACTGGGAGAGCATAGTTCAGCAATAGGGCATGGTTATATGGAAAAAATTTTCTCATGCACCTCCCGGAAAGCAACCCTAAAAATTTGGCAAGTATTAATATACCGTAAATGACGCCTCATTGTTGGGGGTCCTACACATTTTGCATTGAAGCCAAAAACATTAAAGGGGTTGTCCTGTCTCAGAAGAAAAGTTGTCGTTCGCTTTATGTGACTACAGACTGCTGAATCTTGACAGTGTGCAATGCAATATTCTCTGTGGTCACTCTGTCTATATATATATGATTTGCATACTTGGGAACAGTGTTGGACTGGCCCGGCGGTACAGCAGAATCCTCCATTGTACCCCAGGGCTTTTGATATCCAGAATGGGGGTCCACCATTACCCGCTATCATTACAACCACCACGGCCCTATCAGAGGTACGTCAAATGGCCTCCATTCTATCAGAGGCCCCACACTGATGGGCGTGGCCCTTCAACATCACTACTATGTGCCACGCACTGATGTCAGCACGTGGCCTTTTGATTTTAAGGACCGCGCCGGATATGAAGACACAAGAAGACGCCATGGGAGAACAGGAAGATGAGAAGAATTTTTTCCCCACTATGAATGGGCAGGGTAGAGGACATAGGAGCTTAGGATGAGGTGGCATTGGGTCCCAGGTTTAGGGAAACATAGTGGCCCAGGATGGAGGGACATAGTGACTCTGAATCGTGCAACATAGGGGCCAAGAAGGGGAGAAACAGGCCCAGGATGGGACGACATAGGGGCCCAGGATTAAGGAACATAGGGGCTTGGGACGGAGAAACATAGGGGGTTGGATGGAGGAAATAGAGACCTAGGAAGAAGGAACATTTGAGCCCAGGATGGGGGAATATAGGGGCCTAAGATGGGAGACATTATTCAATAAAGGGGCCCAGGATAGCGACATTATTAAATAAAGGGGCCCAGGACTTGGGATATTATTAAATAAAGGACTGCCAGGATGGTTGACATAATTATTGTATGGGTGCCAGAATGAGAAACATAGCTTATTAGATTATGGTGGCAAGTGGGGGACATAATTACTGTACTGAACAATCGGGGCATTATTACTGCTGTAACATAATTTACTTTTGACGATACTGTCTTCCAAGGGGGGAACAAAACAGAGGTCATGTTACTTAGTAGGACGGCACCATGTCGCTTTTTTCCTTCATCTTACCAGTATTTAGAAGTTCTGTGTTTAGTGTCATTGTACAGGTAATAAAGTCATCACTGGTGACATTATACACCAGAGCTCTGTATAAAGTGTCAGTATACAGGTAATACAAGGATCACCAGTGACATTATACACCGGAACTCTGTATATAGTGTCAGTGTACAGATAATACAGTGATAACTGGTGACATTATACACAGGAGCTCTGTATATAGTGTCAGTATAGAGGTAATAGTGATCACCAGTGACATTATACACAGGAGCTCTGTATATAGTGTCAGTGTACAGGTAGTACAGAGATCACCAGTGACATTATACACAGGAGCTCTGTATATAGTGTCAGTGTACAGATAATACAGTGATCACCAGTGACATTATACACAGGAGCCCTGCATATAGTGTCAGTGTCCAGGTAACAGTGATCACCAGTGACATTATACACAGGAGCTCTGTACATAGTGTAATGAAACTCGTGTTCGCTGTATTATCTGTACACTGATACTATATACAGAGCTCCTGCTAATAATGTCACCAGTGGTAATATTAATGCTATTACCATATATACGCGTGTACAAGTCAACCCGAGTATAAGCCAAGGCACCTAAGTTTGAATGCATGGCTCCTTATTCCCATCCTTGTATGCATGGCTCCTTATTCCCGTGCTTGTCTGCATGGCTCCTTATTCCCATCCTTGTATGCATGGCTCCTTATTCCCATCCTTGTTTGCATGGCTCCGTATTCCCATCCTTGTCTGCATGGCTCCTTATTCCCATCCTTGTATGCATGGCTCCTTATTCCCATCCTTGTATGCATGGCTCCTTATTCACACACATCCTTGTATGCATGGCTCCTTATTCCCATCTTTGTATGTGTGGCCTTATTCCCATCCTTGTCTGAATGGCTCCTTATTCTCATCCTTGTATGCATGGCTCCTTATTCTGATCCTTATATGCATGGCTCCTTATTCCCATCCTTGTATGCATGGCTCCTTATTCCCATCCTTGTATGCATAGCTCCTTATTCCCATCCTTGTATGCATGGCTCCTTATTCCTATCCTTGTATGCATGGCTCCTTATTCCAATCCTTGAATGTATGGCCCCCATGAGAAAAGCATTAAAAAAAACCATCCTACTTACCTTCCATGTGCGCCCTCCCAGCATCTCGTTCCGGCTTCCAGCAGCTGATGCGGCCAGGCGATCACATGTCACCGCTCATTAAGATAATCAATATTCACCTCTCCCATAGGCGTGGAGTGGAATGAATATTCATTCCCTTAATGAGCGGTGACACGTGATTGCCTGGCCGCAGGAACTGCTGGAAGCCGGAAAGAGATGCTGCAAGGGCGCGCAGGGAAGGTAACTAGGATGTGGGTTTTTTTTATACTGGAAACCGGCGGCTGCGGATGTAACTGTGCACACCTAAAGAGAAATGAATATTCATTGCCAGTGCAGCGAATATTCATTTCTCTTTAGCAGCAGGCACAGTCTTTAGCCGCATCCGCCAGCTCCTGCCTCCTATGACCCGCTGCTCTGCCGCTTCCCCTCCCCCACCGTAAATTGGGACAGTGACTCGTGTATAAGCCGAGGGGGGGCATTTTCAGCACAAAAAAGTGCTGAAAAACTTGGCTTATACACGAGTATATACGGCAATATTGTGTTTTCTATTTATGATTATTATTATCATTCCTTTGTTCACTATGTTGTGATAATATGTGGTGTGGTCATGGTGCGGTGGTATTTATCCCTTGTATGTGGTATTATTCGGTCTCGATGTGGTGGTAATATCTATTGCAAACATGGTGTGTTGGAAGTCTCCCTTGTATATGGTATTCTTGGTATGGTGGATTGTGTTGTGTATGAAGATCACTTATTCTCTCTGATATTAATAAGAGGAAAATTCATTATTTCTTTAATAGAGATTAAATACTTTTAAAGACATTTAACCACTTCCGGTCCTGTGACTATTACACAATAGCAAATATGCACTTACAGAGGTTCTCTGGTAAAAATAAGTAATCACCTATCCTAAGGCCACGTTCACATGTTCAGTATTTGATCAGTATTTTACATCAATATTTGTAAGCCAAAACCAGGAGTGGGTGATAAATGCAGAAGTGGTGCATATGTCTCTATTATACTTTTCCTCTGATTGTTCCGCTGATGATTTGGGCTTACAGATACTGATGTAAAATACTGAACACATACTGATAGTGTGAGCATGTCTTAGGCTGCTTTCACACATCAGGTTTTTTGTTTCAGGCTAATTCCGGCTCTTCCGAGAAAAAACGGAATCGGAATAGTGTAAAACCGGATCCGGCTTTTCCCCCATTGACTTGTATTAGCGCCGGATTGTGCCGGATGGCCCAGCGTTCCTTCCGGTTAGATGCCGGATCCGGCGGACAATCGATTCCGGCGTCTGAAAAAAACCTCTACTGTAGCGTTTTTTGCCTGCAGTGAAAAAGCCGGAAGGGCTGGATCCGGCCTTTCCGGCTTTTTTCGCCAATGCATGTCTATGGACGCCGGATAGCGCCGGATCCAGAAAATAATAATAATAATAATAATAATTTTTATTTATATAGCGCCAACATATTCCGCAGCGCTTTACAACTTATAGAGGGGACTTGTACAGACAATAGACATTACAGCATAACAGAAATCACAGTTCAAAATAGATACCAGGAGGAATGAGGGCCCTGCTCGCAAGCTTACAATCTATGAGGAAAAGGGGAGACACGAGAGGTGGATGGTTAACAGTTAACAGCCTAAGTATGTAGCAGTACAGACACAGAGGGCTATTAACTGCATAAAGTGTATGAGAACACGATGTTTTTTTTTCTATTTTTAATAGGCCACACAGGGATAGTTAGGTTAATGCGTTGAGGCGGTAGGCCAGTCTGAACAAATGCGTTTTTAGGGCACGCTTAAAACTGTGGGGATTGGGGATTAATCGTATTAACCTAGGTAGTGCATTCCAAAGAATCGGCGCAGCACGTGTAAAGTCTTGGAGACGGGAGTGGGAGGTTCTGATTATTGAGGATGCTAACCTGAGGTCATTAGCGGAGCGGAGGGCACGGGTAGGGTGGTAGACTGAGACCAGAGAGGAGATGTAGGGTGGTGCTGAGCCATGGAGTGCTTTGTGGATGAGGGTAGTAGTTTTGTACTGGATTCTGGAGTGGATGGGTAGCCACTAGCCAGTGTAATGACTGGCACAAGGTAGAGGCATCGGTGTAACGGTTGGTGAGGAACATGATCCTGGCAGCAGCATTCAGGACAGATTGGAGCGGGGAGAGTTTGGTAAGAGGGAGGCCGATTAGTAGAGAGTTACAATAGTCCAGACCGCCTGATCCGGCTTTTTACACTGAGCATGCTCAGAAACTATGGGCCTGCCCCCAGGACTATATATAAAGCAATGCCATTGAGGCCTTCACTCATTTCCAGCCATACTGCCAGCCAGAGAGACCACAAGAGAGAACGGAGCCAGCTATAAACCTGCCACAGAGGCCTGCCAGCTAGAACCTGCCACAGAGCCCAGCCAGCTACCTGCCACAGAGGCCTGCCAGCTCTCCTGCCACAGAGGCCTGCCAGCTCTCCTGCCACAGAGCCCAGCCAGCTCTCCTGCCACAGAGGCCTGCCAGCTACCTGCCACAGAGGCCTGCCAGCTACCTGCCACAAAGCCCAGCCAGCTCTCCTGCCACAGAGCCCAGCCAGCTCTCCTGCCACAGAGGCCTGCCAGCTCTCCTGCCACAGAGGCCTGCCAGCTACCTGCCACAGAGGCCTGCCAGCTACCTGCCAGCTACCTGCCACAGAGGCCTGCCAGCTCTCCTGCCACAGAGGCCTGCCAGCTACCTGCCACAGAAGCCTGCCAGCTACCTGCCACAGAGCCCAGCCAGCTCTCCTGCCACAGAGGCCTGCCAGCTATCTGCCACAGAGGCCTGCCAGCTACCTGCCACAGAGGCCTGCCAGCTACCTGCCACAGAGCCCAGCCAGCTCTCCTGCCACAGAGGCCTGCCAGCTACCTGCCACAGAGCCCAGCCAGCTCTCCTGCCACAGAGGCCTGCCAGCTACCTGCCACAGAGGCCTGCCAGCTAGCCGTACCAGAGCAGACATGTCTTCTTCTGGGAGCCCTCCTCCCTGTTGGCAGCGCACTGAGGTAAATATGTTACATGATTTTGCTCTCTTGCTCCCTCTCTGTCTTGTGTCTGTGTGTGTGTGTCTGTGTGTGTCTGTGAATGCATGTCTGTGTGTGTATATTAATGTATTTTGTCATTTTGCATCTTTGTAGGAAGCTGCTGAAGCTGCTGCCATAGTCCAAGAGGTGCTCCCCGAAGAAGAGGGAAGGGGTGGAGAAAGACATGGAGAGGGTTCACAATTGGTATGTTTCTTTCATGTATTGCGAAACCACAACCTAACACTACACACAACACATAACACTAGATACTTGCAGATAGAACACAACACATACAAACTGATACATTCAGACATCACACAACACATAAAAATCATTATAGATATCACATGGCACACAACACATAGAAAGGCTACCTACAAGCACAAAATTTTTGTTATTTTTCTTCTAGAGTTCGGATTCTGGTGCTCAATCGAGAGGTCCTTTCAGTGGCTCCCAGGGTCGTCGGCGTGAGAGTCGTTTTATTTTACTTTTTTTGGGGGGAGGTTTTCTATGTTTACAATTTTGTGTTAATTTATTTTTCCCTTTTTCTAACAGGTTTCACAGTGTGCTCCTGATTCTGACAGTGAGGAGGTCGGCCTTGATATTGACCTCCTCATCGATCTTGTCCGAGACAGGGAGCCGCTGTGGAATATGGGTGACCGCCGCCATGCTGATATCACAGTGACCCGTCGACTCTGGGAGCAAATCTGCAAAGAACTTATATGGAGATGGGAGGACCTTGATGTTGTGGCCCAGAATCAAGAACGTAAGTATCCACAGTTCAGTTTTGTTGATGCATTCTAAGTATTGTTTCTAACCACGTTGTGTTTCTCCTTTTTTAACAGGTGAGAGGATTGTGAAAAGGTGGCGGTCGATCAGGGATCGCTTTAAGAAGGAGTTCAACAAAGAGATGCGGGCCCCGAGTGGATCTGGAGGACGCAGGAGCAAATACAAGTATGCCCGAGCCCTGTCGTTCCTCAGGTCAACGATGGTGACATGAAGGTAAATATTGCCCACCACATGCACTAACAAATGTCTAAACCTCTTTTGCTCTTTCAGACAGGGCCATGGTATGACAGTATATTATTTTTTTGTTTTTCTCTTTTGTTCCACAGCACCGTCGGGAGCACTCGGGAGCCTGCAGCACAGTTGAACCCTTCTGCGGCGATCCCTCAGGAGGCCGCCACCGAGGGACACTTTGACAGTGAGGAACCCTCTGCACCTTCTCACTCTGCACCTTCCCACTCTGCACCTTCCCACACATTGAATCTCTCTGTCCCATCCACGACCGCTGGAGCATCCTGGCCGGTTCCATTGCATGTATCTGCTGGTGAGGATATATCGTTTCCTGTACCCCACCCCTCTGCTGCAGCCACCTCTAGTACACCTGTAGCATCGGGGCGCCTTCGGCAGAGGGGTCAGGTACAGAGTTATGGGCCCAAGTTCTTACACTTGAACGCATCATTCCAGAACTGTCTGAAAGTTTTTCCTGAGCAAATGGCTGCAGGTTTTAATTTTACAAATAAAAGTATACTCGAGATGCATACACTTCTGGTAACGATGCGTTCAGAGGCAAGACAGTCACCGAACAATACTTTTTTCCAGTCGGTGCTTGAGCAAATGGAGACGCTATCTGCTTCTCAGCAGATGCAAGTAATGGAATCCTGCCAGTCTACTCTAGCGCTCATTGCCTCAAGAGCTGAGACTCTTGCCACCCATGCTGCAACTGCCCCCCCTTCCTCCACTGTCCATTACTACAGCCACTACCATCCTCCTGACCCGTACGACCAACCTGCCTGTGCCCCATCCCACCAACCTCACCATCACCCACATCGTGCCTGTGCCCCGTTCCACCAGCCACAACACTTCCAGCGTTCCCGTACCCCTTTCCACCAGCCACACTACCAGCATCCCGCCCGTGCCCCTTCCCACCAATATCATGATCCCGACCCATACCACTTCTCATCCACGCCTCCTCTTCCTGGACACTACCACCAGCCTGTTTCACCTCCTTCCCAACCCTCTTCTCCACCCATCACTGCTTCTGCCTCCAAATCCTCCCAAAACATCACCTACACCCCTCCATCCTACCAAATTCCTAACCCCAATCCCACTTTCTTTCCCACCCGGTCAATTGCCTTCTCCACTCCTTCACCACTACCTATTGAGCCTTCCCCACCACCAACACATTCCTCTCTCCACACTCCCACTGTCGAAATGTCCCTATCCGGCAGCCCCTCCAGCACTATCTCCACCCCGACTTATTCCAATCTTTGGTTTGTTTTGTACGCTGCAAAATTTATTTATTTATTTTTGTTTACAAATAAAAGTTGGGTTTGGATATTGTAAAAAATGTTTTTTAATAAAAAGGTTTATTGGTCAGAGGTAAAATACTTTGGGTACAACCCCAACTGATGCACAACTTGGGTAAAATGTAAAACCAAACAGGTACACATCTTGGGTAAAAGGTAAAACCAAACGGGTACACAACTTGGGTAAAAGGTAAAACCAAACAGGTACACAACTTGGGTAAAAGGTAAAACCAAACAGGTACACATCTTGGGTAAAAGGTAAAACCAAACAGGTACACAACATGGGTAAAAGGTGCAAAAGTTACTAGGTTCAAGACAAATTGTTTAAACTCTCATCCTGCCAGTGTATTCTTCCTTCAGGTGAAATAAAATATTCTGCAAAGTGATCCCGTATTCTGGAAACAGTGGCAGAACTTCTGTACGTTTGGTTGCTATAATCAGCCAAGGTGGTTTCGGAAGAGTGGTCCTCAATGGAAAGCTGTTCCTTGGATATAACATAATTGTGAAGGACAACACATGCTTTCACTACCTCATCCACAGTGTCTGTCTTCAAGTTAATGGATGTCAGGAGAACTCTCCATTTGGCGGTTAAGATCCCAAACGCACACTCCACCATTCTACGTGCACGTGTGAGTCTGTAGTTGAAAATTCTTTTAGTATTGTTTAAACCACGGCTGGAGTAGGGTTTCAAAAGATGTTCTGAAAGCTGAAAAGCTTCATTTCCAACACAAACAAAAGGCATTGGTGGCTCAGAGGTTTGAGGCAGTGGTCTGGGGGGGGGAATTGAAAGGTTTGTCCATGCAAATGCCGTCCCATAGAAGACAGTTTGAAAACTTGAGAATCATTAGAGCGGCCATACGCCCCAATATCCACCGCTACAAATTTGTAATCCGCATCGGCGATGGCCATCAGCACGATGGAAAAGTACTTTTTGTAGTTGAAAAACTGAGATCCAGAACCAGCCGGTTTCACGATACGGATGTGTTTCCCATCCACCGCGCCCAAGCAATTGGGAAACTGACACACTTCCTGGAATCTGTCAGCAACTTCCAACCATGTCTGCATTGTGGGATGTGGAATGAATACGTCGTGCAGAGAGTCCCACACAGCACGGCAAGTGTGCCTCACTATTCCAGATATGGTTGAAATGCCTAGTCCGAACTGAAAATGTAGTGAAGACAGGGATTCACCAGTTGCTAGGAATCTGTGAACAAAAGCAAGGCAGAAATTACTGCAAATTCAAAATATCAATCAATGAAAGTGCGCTACAGAGTAGATACAAAAAGAATGCTTACCGAAGAGTGACCATCAGACGCTCAGCCGGTGTAATGGAGAATCTGCAATAGGTATCACTCCTTCTTATTAGATGTTCAACCCGCTCCACCAATACATCAAAGTTCTCCGCTTTCATCCGCATATAGCTGAAAAACTTGTCAGGGTCTCCTCGAAGCTCCATATACAAAGTGGAAAAGACTCCCCGGGTCATTCTCTGTGCCGTGATGTGGTGGATCCACCAACGGCGGCATCGCAGACGCATGACACGCTGTCTCTCTCGCTCCTTCTCAATAACAATTGCTTTCAATCGATTCGCCTCCACGATGAAATCCATGTTGTTCTGCAGAATCTTCGCAATAATGCCGTCCATCTTGCTCTGTATCTTGCTCTTCTCAAACCTGTCACTGTTGGGCTGTGGGAACACTGTATATATAGTTTTCAGCGGGCCAATCACCTTTTTAGCCTTTCAGGGGGCGTTTCTAGAAACTGCATCCGTCAAAAACCGGATGGAAAACCAGACGAAACGGATGACAACCTGATGGAACGGATCCGGTTTCTCGCCGGATCCGGACGCCTGATCCGGCTACAAACCGGATCCGTTCCATCAGGTTTTTGCAAAATACACAGGATCCAATGCTGCGGCACGACAGGAACCGGCATGCGGCGAAAAACCTGATGTGTGAAAGCAGCCTTAAGGATATGTGATAACTTATTGATTGGTGGAAGTCCGACTGCTGGGACCTGCACCAGTCTGCAGAATGTGCAACTTTTATCCGCATTAGTAAGGAGCGTCATCTGCGACTCGACCACTGATCCATCCATTCTCTAACTGGCTGCTGAGTGCTGCACGTGACTTTTTCTGGAAGCCGCAATGAGGATGAATGGAGCTGTGGTCAGTCCTATCAAGGATAAAAGTTCCCAATTCTTCTGATCAGTGCGGTTTCCAATGCACAGATTCCACCGATCAATAAGTTATCACCTGCCTAACCTGTGGATCCATGATAACTTGTGTTTATCAAAGAACTCTTTAATGCAAGCTACTGTAATTGTGCATCCCAGTTATAATGTGGGCACAGTACATGTGCAGGAGCCCCCTGTGTTTTACAGTTCATGCTCCACTATATCGGGGATAACTGCTAACTGGTACTATTTGCATGTAGCTGTAGGGTGGGCCCCTAGGGTCAATTCCTCCTGTGGGCCCCAGACACCCCAGTCCGACCTTGCTTGCAGACATGTGCTAACTAGACACCTAAGAGTCTGATATTTTCATTTCATTTACGTCTCAACAGTTCCATTTTTGGGGGCTTTTCTGCAAACCAGGTGGTAAAAAGTGCAGGGCTTGGCTGCATCGGAAATGGAACACGATTTTGGATTCTGAATCACTTTAACATGTCAAAGACAGGTCATGCTACCTACTGTATATTTTATCAATAAATGCATATTTTATACTTTTTTTAAAAAAATTTTGCAAAAGGTCTATGTAAATTTGCATCTTCTGAGGGTTAATTCTCCTTCACAGGTGATACATTTTGTCAATACGTGTAAACCGGAAGATGGCACTAAATATGGCGGATAATCCAGAAGTAAACCTCGAGGGTCAGGTGCAGCTTTCACTTAACACTAGTAAACAGATGTAAAACGTCAGACTTTGTTGCAGCGGCAGAATCTTAAGGTAGCGTAATTAGCAAATTAATTGAGCTTAATTAGCTGCGGTAGACCAAGCCTGATACACGAAGAACATCCAGAGCGGCACAGGTCAGTTTGTGTTTCCTAAGAAAATAATGTACTTAAAAAATAAATAAACATAGGTTAAAAAATTCCGTGATTTTGTAATTGTTTTAGATCATTTTTATTCCTAAAATAATTTTATTCTAAAAAATCTAGATTTTTTTTCACAATATTTTTATATATATATGTGCGGAACCTCCATAGAGTCGTGCATGTCCTACCGATATGCCATGTGCCCAAGTATGGAGGTATATGGTTTTGGTGAACACGGTTACACGGAAGTGCCAGGGTTTTGTCATGTAAATAAAATCATACCAAGAAAAATTATTTCAGAACTTTTTCCAGCTGTATTGTCATGCATAATCTATTCAAATCCATTGAGAAATAAGCTGAAATCAAATAACAAAGCTAAAATAATGTGGTTGCATAAGTGTTAACACCCGCTTATAATTTGAGATGGTTTGAGTGGATTTGTTCACTATTAGTCAATCACATTTACGCTCGTGATTTTAGTAGTCAATACTCTGCACTACATAATTTACAGTGACTCTGATTAACCCCATATAAAGTTTAGCTTTCTAGGAGGAAACAGCAAATGGTCGGTAAACAGCTTACAACACAGCAAAGGGATCTCATTGAAAGCTATCAGTCAAGAAAAGGGTACAAAACAATTTTCAATGCATTAGAAGATTGTGAAGATGGTTTAGAGATATGCTTCTAGGAGACCTTTATGTGTTTTTACCACACTCTATACGGGCTATCATATGTCTTGCACAGAAGAGAGGCTTCCGTCGGGCCACTCTGCCATAAAAGCCCAACTGGTGGAGGGCTGCAGTGATAGTTGACTTTGTGGAACTTTTTCCCATCTCCCTACTGCATCTCTGGAGCTCAGCCACTGTGATCTTGGGGTTCTTTACCTCTCTCACCAAGGCTCTTCTCCCACAATTGCTCAGCTTGGCTGGATGGTCAGGTCTAGGAAGACTTCTGGTGGTCCCAAACTTCTTCCATTTAAGGATTATGGAGGCCACTGTGCTCTTAGGAACCTTGAGTACTGCAGAAATTCTGGTGTAACCTTGGCCAGATCTGTGCCTTGCCACAATTCTGTCTCTGAGCTCCTTGGCCAGTTCCTTTGACCTCATGATTCTCATTTGGTCTGACATGCACTTTGAGCTGTGAGGTCTTATACAGACAGGTGTGTGCCTTTCCAAATCAAGTCTTATCAGTTTAATTAAACACAGCTGGACTCCAATGAAGGAGTAGAACCATCTCAAGGAGGATCACAAGGAAAGGGACAGCATGTGACTTAAATATGAGTGTCTGAGCAAAGGGTCTGAATACTTATGACCATGTGAGTGCAGCGCCCCAGAGTCCTGGTCGTTGCAGTAGCATGGTTCAGCCACTAAGGGGGGCCATGCTGCGTTCAATGGCACGGAAGGAGTTCTCTGAGCAGGTATCACAGTCACCAATACATTTCACAGCTGGGCCTCCGGGGGGAGCTAAGGGTGCTATTCATTAGGCCACTCCCCACCATAGTGGGTAAACTGGGGGTCAGGCAGGAAGTTAGAGAGAACGCTGACGGGATTGAACGGAGCAACACCTGGTGGCAGAGGGTGTTGTGAAGGGAGAGACTGTAGGGTCTCTGCCAGGGGTGGGATCCTGGCAGAGGCTTGGCATGGAAAGAACGTAAAGGGACCGTGCCTGCTCAGCATAGCGGCGGTGCCCAAGGAAGGACTAAGAAGCGAGATAGATTGTGCTGAGTGAGAAACGAAATCAAGCGAAAGGAGATACCAGTGAGGGTTGTGCTGAAAGAGGCAGCACCTTACTGAGGCGCACTACCGGTGGCCGGAACGCCGAGGAGGTAAAGAGTTTCAAGCCATACCTCAGACCTACGGCAGGGCAGTTAGCTTGAGGCGGACTGTCTCACGCATCACCCAGGAAGGCAAAGGGGGGTACCAACAGGAGAGGGGCGCAGATAGAGTCCCGGAAGATCTCCGAGCCTCCCCGTCATACGGGTGCGTTCCTACCATAGTATCTGGAGGGACGAGGAAGATCATTGCGAATTAAGTTGTTGTGAGGGAACACGAGAAACAGACACAACAGTTGTGGGGTACTTTCCGTAAGCACAGCAGGGAAGGACTGCAACACATAGCGCTAGAAGGAAGGCACCGATTTCCACCTGCAAGGAGAGCTCTGGAAGTGCCATTGGACCGGCCGGACTTGCGCAGCCTGGTGAGCCGTATTCCGGACTGAGGACCCAGAGAGCTTCAGTAAAGAGGTAAAGAGACTGCAACCTGGTGTCCTCGTTATTTACCGCGACCTGCACCCCACAACTGCACCGCTACAACATCGCTTATTGCACCGGACGTCCCCCACTGACAGACAGGGCCACGGACCGGGTCTAGCCACCGTGACAACCCCAGGACTGAGACCTAGAGGCCCGGCTCCGGGTACCCCTCGGCCCTGCGGCGGTGTGGGGGCGCTCCAAACTTGGCGTCACGAACAGGATCTACTTAAGCCTGAAGAATCAGGTCATGTGTGCCTAGAGACTGTGATTTACTGTACTTTATTGCAAGATTGTGCTGCGCCATTGGCCGCCAGAAGTTCCCGCCAAAAGGCGCCGCCATTGCTACACCCCAGGAGAAGGAGGGTGTGTTATGGGCGGAGACTCCCAGTGTGGCGCGAGAAATGGCTACCGCCCCCTGCACTTCTGGCTGCAAAGAGATGACCTGCCCCAAAACAGAAGACAACCCCCTGAGATGCAACGGCGGGAAGCGGGTGATGGAGAAGCCCGACCTCAGAGAAATGGCGGAGTCAGGTGCATGCACTGCCACCGACTATCAGGCAGCGATGATGAACGGCGAGTGCCTGAGCGAGGAAGAAGTGGTTCAGGCCTGCCCTTCTTCACCGGAGATGGACCGGAAGCCTGCGGATCCGACAGCGGAGCTATGTCCACCAATCCCGACCTTGGAGTTAGAGGAGGAGGGACCACTGCAGGCGGAGCGGAATCCGAGCATCCCATTGGCGGGGCCCCGGTCCGGGCTGCAGCCGATTCCAGCGTCCTTGTTAACGGACCGGAGCGACACCGATGGAACCACATTAGACGCAGGTATGGCCGACGCCCCTGCTCCCCTTCACGAGCCCGCTTCCATGGCCCACCTCCATCGCAGTAGGGAGCGACTTATCTCGGCAGGGCTAATGGTGCTATCCCCCGACGACCTGGGGAGGATGGTGCCACCGCTGTCGACTGGAGTGGGGGAGCCTGTGGATGTGAGCTTAGATGGAGTAGTTCTTCGGTGGGACACCCCCTGGTTTAGAGCAGATGGATCCCGGGAGAACGGGTCCACTCTTGCGGTGCTTACATGGGAACAATATAGACAGTGCTTGATTCTGCAGTGGAAAGGACGGAAAGGAGCTGAGTCGATGGGCCCAACGAAAGTACAACAACCCCCCCCGGCATGGGATGACAGAGACGCGGTAAGGCGGGGCACTGTGTTGGCCTACCATGTAAAAAGGGGGTGGGGCCTCATACACGAACCGGGACTGGATACTGATGTTTTCGTTGCGCACTGTAACGTGAGGGCTCCCTGTTGTGGCCGAAGTGGAGAACCGTTACAAAAGGGGGATCCAGTGACCTACAGCCGCCACTTGAACCCACTCGGGTGGTATGCACGAAATGTTCGGCGGTGTATGTCTGGGCCTGCGGCACCTGCAGCCCCAGATCTGGTCCCGGGAGCGCCTGAACTTGTCACTATCGCGACGGTACGCCTAGTGGCAGCCCCGGAGTTGGCCAGTCGAGTCCATCTGCATGTTCGAACCGAGGACACTGGCGCTGTAGTGACCGGGGTCCAGGAACCAAAGCCACCGGAAGGAGAATAAACCTCGATACCATGGAAAATGTAAATAGTTAACTGTTCATTCCTTTAACTGTTCCTGTTTGCTGCTAAACCCGTCTAGGGTTAAAGGTGACCCCTTTGTTGACCCGGGGTCACTGTTGTTTTCCTGAAGTTTATACAGTTTTAAAAAAAAAAAAAAAGAGAACTGCAGAAATCATGAACTGCGCATGATTCAAACTTTCCCTTGTAAATAGTTTGCACTTTCTTAAAGGTGCTCCCTACTGGTCCTAGTTAAAGACACTTTGTGAAGATACCGGACCGGGACTTTGCATGAGACTGGTAGGCTGAGAAGACGAGCTACCTCAGAGAGACCTGGTCCCCTCTTAAAGGGGATGTGAAGAATTGTACTTGAAAGCGATACTGTTACAGAACAGTAATGTGGTAATGATGCCTTGAAAAGAAAATGTAACTGTTTTACATGCCGAGTTATATGTGTTGAATTTGTTAAAATGTGAAATTTGAATAATGTTTTGAAGACAGGAAAGATGCAGAGAGCCCGTAGGGGTAGAAGTAGAGGTCTGCATAGTTGAAAGTAAGAGAAGTAATAATGAGGGTGAGGATAGAAGGTAAACCCTGCGTCCCCATTGAAAAGTTACTTTATTGCTAAGGACAGAGAGTGAACCCGTAGGGGTTAGAGAGTGAGTCCTTAAAGGGGCCGAGTAGAGCTGGCTCAGAGTTCTTCAACCGAAAGGAATGTTATGTCTATACTGTGTATAGTAGCGAAAGGCAGTAGGCCCTGGCTGAACAGGGCGGTCCTGTAGAAGAAAGGAGAGGCAGTAGGCCTGGTGCCGTAGGGACAGGCGGTCCTGCAGGTTCACAAGAAGGAGAATGTAAAGTTGAAATGCCTTATAATGTGATTATAGGAAGGCCTTTGATAGACTAAGAGTGTGAGTTTCTTAAAGGCAATGTTAAGTTATTATTTCAAAAATTGCACTAAATAGAATACCCGGTTGGGTAACAGAAGTTATTTATACTCTGTAAATTATAAGGTTAATTATGTTTGTAACGTTACAAGTGTCCTCACCTCCCATAAAGGGAAGCCTACTTAAGTATACTTATTGTTATTTGCACTCAACAAAATTGTATGTCTTTTTGCTAACCTGTATTGTTGTTTTTCTTCCCAGTCCCGGAGTACTGTGTTTAACCAGGGGGGAGTGCAGCGCCCCAGAGTCCTGGTCGTTGCAGTAGCATGGTTCAGCCACTAAGGGGGGCCATGCTGCGTTCGATGGCACGGAAGGAGTTCTCTGAGCAGGTATCACAGTCACCAATACATTTCACAGCTGGGCCTCCGGGGGGAGCTAAGGGTGCTATTCATTAGGCCACTCCCCACCATAGTGGGTAAACTGGGGGTCAGGCAGGAAGTTAGAGAGAACGCTGACGGGATTGAACGGAGCAACACCTGGTGGCAGAGGGTGTTGTGAAGGGAGAGACTGTAGGGTCTCTGCCAGGGGTGGGATCCTGGCAGAGGCTTGGCATGGAAAGAACGTAAAGGGACCGTGCCTGCTCAGCATAGCGGCGGTGCCCAAGGAAGGACTAAGAAGCGAGATAGATTGTGCTGAGTGAGAAACGAAATCAAGCGAAAGGAGATACCAGTGAGGGTTGTGCTGAAAGAGGCAGCACCTTACTGAGGCGCACTACCGGTGGCCGGAACGCCGAGGAGGTAAAGAGTTTCAAGCCATACCTCAGACCTACGGCAGGGCAGTTAGCTTGAGGCGGACTGTCTCATGCATCACCCAGGAAGGCAAAGGGGGGTACCAACAGGAGAGGGGCGCAGATAGAGTCCCGGAAGATCTCCGAGCCTCCCCGTCATACGGGTGCGTTCCTACCATAGTATCTGGAGGGACGAGGAAGATCATTGCGAATTAAGTTGTTGTGAGGGAACACGAGAAACAGACACAACAGTTGTGGGGTACTTTCCGTAAGCACAGCAGGGAAGGACTGCAACACATAGCGCTAGAAGGAAGGCACCGATTTCCACCTGCAAGGAGAGCTCTGGAAGTGCCATTGGACCGGCCGGACTTGCGCAGCCTGGTGAGCCGTATTCCGGACTGAGGACCCAGAGAGCTTCAGTAAAGAGGTAAAGAGACTGCAACCTGGTGTCCTCGTTATTTACCGCGACCTGCACCCCACAACTGCACCGCTACAACATCGCTTATTGCACCGGACGTCCCCCACTGACAGACAGGGCCACGGACCGGGTCTAGCCACCGTGACAACCCCAGGACTGAGACCTAGAGGCCCGGCTCCGGGTACCCCTCGGCCCTGCGGCGGTGTGGGGGCGCTCCATGATATTTCAGCTTTTCTTTTTTATTAAATTTGCAAAAAATTCTACATTTCTGTTTTTTTTCAGTCAAGATGGGGTGCAGAGTGTACATTAATGTGAAAAAATGAACTTTTTTGAATTTACCATATGGCTGCAATGAAATAAAGAGTGAATAATTTAAAGGGGTCTGAATACTTTCCGTACCCACTGTAAAAAAAAAAAACCTCATACCATCTGTGATACATGGTGGCGGGAGTATCATGGTTTTATGGTGGCCAGTAACTGGTTAATGAGTAGACTTAGCTTGGGGGTCCTGGGGGTCCGACCAGCACTACCAGGAGGTGACTGCAGGCGGCTAAGGGAAAATCGTCATTGTGCTGAGCGCTTGGATTCCTGGATACATCAGTGATATTCCGCTTTCAGCCCTTTGATCCTTAATCTTCACAGAGAAAATGATTCTCATGAAAAGAAGAGAAAAATATCAAAGAGCTGGAATTAAAGATTATGAAAATGAGGAAAACGCGGGAGGGGGAGCTGCGCTCGGCGGGCTTGTCCTATAGGAGGCTGTGAGCCTATTACCTTATGTAAACACTCACCATGCCGATACATCTTCTCAGTTATCATAAGGTGCTGAAGCTGCCTAGGGAGCTTACTCTCTAATTTCCCATATAAATAACAGTTGAAGCATCTTAGAAAATCACTGTGTTCCTCTGTTATTCATCCTGGAAATGTATGAAGAAATTAATAACTGGGTGACACTTTCTTTCTCAAAATTGCAATAATGAGCAAACCAACTGATTGGACAGTTAGCCAGCAGTGTAAGGACACACCCAATTGTCAATTTAATTCTACACTTCCAGGAAGAATAACCGATGAATAATTCTATGCAGAATTCTATGAATTAATTGACAACTAGATGATTTTAATTCTTCTGAATATCCGGCATTTCCATGAGAATACTTTAGAAAGTATAGACCCTTGATAAAGGGAATGGTAACACCCCGTTGTCTATTTATTCCTACATTTTCAGGAGGAAAAACAGAATTGCCCAATGCTTCACTGCATCCAAGTTGTTATAGATGTAGCCATTTCTCTTTGGGAAAGCTGAGAAATCATAACCATCTCAGTGCATCCGTCCTACAGCCCTGAAAGGTAGATCTACCCAGTTATCCATATTGCTTAGTTTTTGCCTTTCCAGCACCTAGGAAAGCTGTGTGATAACCTCCTGTGTGTATTATAATGCAATGATTTGGACAGGAGAACATGACTCAAGGACTAGAGATTTCTTGATTTCGGGGGTCCTCCTGTCTGGTTGTGCTGATAACGCCACGGCTGCCCCATCTTCCTGATAAGACACATTTATTACAGGCTCTTTCGGTGACAGCGAGACATCGGTGACAATGTATCAGAGGAGTCGGGCGCCGCTATTGATAGGACTTTATGGAAGAAACGATTTGATTTCAAAAGCCGTGTCCTGGTGAGACATAATCAGCGCGCAGAGAGAACATGGACGCCCCCCCATCACGGTGCATCACGGCTCAACATTATTCATACATTCTCCATTTCTAAAGCCAGAACTCACTGGGCCGGATACGGTCAGGTCTGGTCTAACAGTCGCAGGATAATCCCTATTAGCAGAATTGCGCTATTGATACGTTGGGTTTGCACGGTTCTTTTTGACTGCTTTCAAATGTTTCTGCTCTATCACTATGCCTGTTTCTTTAACACCATTTTTGGAGTCTTTTTTTCTACTCCCCTTTTGCTAAGGTCACATTCACACGTCATTTATTTTTTTATGTCCGAGAAGAACGGACCGAGTTACTTTTTTTTTGTCATGGACCCATAGTTTTTCGTTACTGAGTTTGATCCAACACTTAGATCAATATAGGACATGTCTCCGCAATATTGCGCGGACACGCTCTCTGCAAAAAATCATGGACATGTGAATAGACTGTCATAAGTACGAGTGCTATCTGTAATAAAAACGGATAGCACTCGTACGTGAAAAACTGATGCGTGAATCAGCCTTTAGGGTATTTTCACACGTATGAGTTTGGTGCGTTACTTTATGCAAATTTCAGCTGCATATTATAATAGTACCAGCTATGTCTATGAGATTTCAGAAATCTCATGAACTCTTTGGGGTTTTTTTGTCCTTAATATTTTGTGCAAAATCTTGAGTTTTGCAGAATGGAGCATGTCACTTCTTTCTGCATATTTTACCCTTTGAAAACTATGAGTGGTGCAAAAAAAACACTGGAAAAACGCAGATATCAGGTTTTGCTGAATTTTTGGTGCCAAAAGCTGATGAAGTAGAATCAGATTTTTTTTTGGGGGGGGGGCACTAAACTGTATCAGCATGCACAAGAAGCAAATGTAGCATGACAAAAACATTGCAAGAAAACGCAAAAAAAAAACTAAGCAAACCCTTTATTGCAGCAAGTTTCTTTCGGCCAAGAGAGCAGGTTTTTCTCTCACAAAAAAAAAAAAACGCACCGAAAACGCATCGTGTGAAAATAGCCTAAGAGTAACTTCACACTTGGTGTTTCTTCAGGGTTTCACTTGTTTTTTTCTGCTGTGTTTTTGGCTTGCTAGATTTGTCTCTTGTGCATGCTGGTGAAGTTTAGTGCCCACAAAAAAAAAGTCCTACTCTACAAAATCAGGTTTTGGCACAAAAAAAACGCAGCAAAACCTGATACCTGTGTTTTTGCTGTGGATTTTCACCACCTATCCATGTCAATGGATGAAAAACAAATGCTGACAAAACATGAAAGAAGTGACATGCTCAATTGTGCAAAACAACATGCAAAGCACAAAACACTGATAACAAAAAAAAAAACAAGTATGCAGGAGATTTGTAAAATCTCACAGACTTTGCTGGTACTGTGAAACTCGGCTAAGAATTTGCATAAAAAACACAGAAAAAATGCCTAGTGTGAACTTACCCTGCGAGCCATGACTTTATTTATTTATTCTACCAACAAAGCCTTAAGCTATGTGCACACGTTGCGGATTGGTGTGCGGATTTTTCCGCACTGTTTTTGCAAAAACCGCAGGTAAACCGCACTGCGGATTACCCACGGATTTACCACGGTTTTTGTGCGTTTTCTGTGCGCGTTCCACCTGCAGCTTTACACCTGTGGATTCCTATTGAGGAGCAGGTGTAAACCGCTGCGAAATCTGCACAAAGAATTGACATGCTGCGGAAAAAACAACCCAGCGTTTCCGTGCGCTTTTTTCCGCAGCATGTGCACTGCGGATTTTGTTTTCCATACATTTACATGGTGCTTGGTGCATGGAAAACTGCTGCAGATCCTCAGTATCATATCCGCTGCGGATCCGCAGCAAAATCCACAACGTGTGCACATAGCGTTACAGGGCCTTAACCCCTTCACCCCCAAGGGTGGTTTGCACGTTAATGACCGTGCCAATTTTTACAATTCTGACCACTGTCCCTTTATGAGGCTATAACTCTGGAACGCTTTGACGGATCTTGGCGATTCTGACATTGTTTTCTCGTGACATATTGTACTTCATGTTAGTGGTAAAATTTCTTTGATATAACTTGCGTTTATTTGTGAAAAAAATGGAAATTTGGCGAAAATTTTGAAAATTTTGCAATTTTCCAACTTTGAATTTTTATGCCCTTAAATCACAGACATATGTCACGCAAAATACTTAATAAGTAACATTTCCCACATGTCTACTTTACATCAGTACAATTTTGGAACCAAAATTTTTTTTTGTGACGGAGTTATAAGGGTTAAAAGTTGACCAGCAATTTCTCATTTTTACAACACCATTTTTTTTTAGGGACCACATCTCATTTGAAGTCATTTTGAGGGGTCTATATGATAGAAAATACTCAAGTGTGACACCATTCTAAAAACTGCACCCCTCAAGGTGCTCAAAACCACATTCAAGAAGTTTATTAACCCTTCAGGTGTTTCACAGGAATTTTTGGAATGTTTAAATAAAAATGAACATTTAACTTTTTTTCACACAAAATTTATTTCAGCTCCAATTTGTTTTATTTTACCAAGGGTAACAGGAGAAAATGGACCCCCAAAGTTGTTGTACAATTTGTCCTGAGTACGCTGATACCCCATATGTGTGGGTAAACCACTGTTTGGGCGTATGGCAGAGCTCGGAAGGAAAGGAGCGCCATTTGACTTTTCAATGCAAAATTGACTGGAATTGAGATGGGACGCCATGTTGCGTTTGGAGAGCCCCTGATGTGCCTAAACATTGAAACCCCCCACAAGTGACACCATTTTGGAAAGTAGACCCCCTAAGGAACTTATCTTGATGTGTGGTGAGCACTTTGACCCACCAAGTGCTTCACAGAAGTTTATAATGCAGAGCCGTAAAAATAAAAAATCATATTTTTTCACAAAAATGATCTTTTCGCCCCCAATTTTTTATTTTCCCAAGGGTAAGAGAAGAAATTGGACCCCAAAAAATGTTGTGCAATTTGTCCTGAGTACGCTGATACCCCATATGTGGGTGTAAACCATTGTTTGGGCGCATGGCAGAGCTTGGAAGTGAAGGAGGGCCATTTGACTTTTCAATGCAAAATTGACTGGAATTGAGATGGGACGCCATGTTGCGTTTGGAGAGCTCCTGATGTGCCTAAACATTGAAACTCCCTACAAGTGACACCATTTTGGAAAGTAGACCCCCTAAGGAACTTATCTAGATGTGTGGTGAGCACTTTGACCCACCAAGTGCTTCACAGAAGTTTATAATGCAGAGCCGTAAAAATAAAAAATCATATTTTTTCACAAAAATGATCTTTTCGCCCCCAATTTTTTATTTTCCCAAGGGTAAGAGAAGAAATTGGACCCCAAAAAATGTTGTGCAATTTGTCCTGAGTACGCTGATACCCCATATGTGGGTGTAAACCATTGTTTGGGCGCATGGCAGAGCTTGGAAGTGAAGGAGCGCCATTTGACTTTTCAATGCAAAATTGACTGGAATTGAGATGGGACGCCATGTTGCGTTTGGAGAGCTCCTGATGTGCCTAAACATTGAAACTCCCTACAAGTGACACCATTTTGGAAAGTAGACCCCCTAAGGAACTTATCTAGATGTGTGGTGAGCACTTTGACCCACCAAGTGCTTCACAGAAGTTTATAATGCAGAGCCGTAAAAATAAAAAATCATATTTTTTCACAAAAATGATCTTTTCGCCCCCAATTTTTTATTTTCCCAAGGGTAAGAGAAGAAATTGGACCCCAAAAAATGTTGTGCAATTTGTCCTGAGTACGCTGATACCCCATATGTGGGTGTAAACCATTGTTTGGGCGCATGGCAGAGCTTGGAAGGGAAGGAGCGCCATTTGACTTTTCAATGCAAAATTGACTGGAATTGAGATGGGACGCCATGTTGCGTTTGGAGAGCCCCTGATGTGCCTAAACATTGAAACTCCCTACAAGTGACACCATTTTGGAAAGTAGACCCCCTAAGGAACTTATCTAGATGTGTTTTGAGAGCTTTGAACCCCCAAGTGTTTCACTACAGATTATAACGCAGAGCCGTGAAAATAATTTTTTTTTTTTTCTCAAAAATGATTTTTTAGCCCCCAGCTTTGGATTTTTACAAGGGTAACAGAATAAATTGGACCCCAAAATTTGTTGTCCAATTTGTCCTGAGTACGCTGATACCCCATATGTGGGGGGGAACCACTGTTTGGGCGCATGACAGAGCTCGGAAGGGAAGGAGCGCCATTTGGAATGCAGACTTAAATGGATTGGTCAGCAGCCGTCACGTTGCATTTGCAGAGCCCCTGATGTACCCAAACAGTACAAACCCCCCACAAGTGACCCCATATTGGAAACTAGACCTCCCAAGGAACTTATCTAGATGTGTTTTGAGAACTTTGAACCCCCAAGTGTTTCACTAAAGTTTATAGCGCAAATCTGTGAAAATAAAAATTCCTTTTTTTTTTCACAAAAATGATTTTTTAGCCCCCAGTTTTGTATTTTCACAAGGGTAACAGGATAAATTGGACCCCAAAAGTTGTTGTCCAATTTGTCCTGAGTACGCTGATACCCCATATGTGGGGGGGAACCACTGTTTGGGTGCATGACAGAGCTCGGAAGGGAAGGAGCGCCATTTGGAATGCAGCCTTAAATGGATTGGTCTGCAGGCGTCACGTTGCATTTGCAGAGCCCCTGATGTACCCAAACAGTACAAACCCCCCACAAGTGACCCCATATTGGAAACTAGACCTCCCAAGGAACTTATCTAGATGTGTTGTGAGAACTTTGAACCCCCAAGTGTTTCACTACAGTTTATAACGCAGAGCCGTGAAAATAAAACATCTTTTTTTTCCCACAAAAATGATTTTTAGCCCCCCAAATTTTTATTTTCCTAAGGATAACAAGAGAGCTTGGACCCCAGAAGTTGTTGTTCAATTTGTCCCGAGTACGCTGATAACACATATGTTGGGGTAAACCCCTTTTTGGGCGCACGGGAGAGCTCGGAAGGGAAGGAGCACTGTTTTACTTTTTCAACACAGAATTGGCTGGAATTGAGATTGGACGCCATGTCGCGCTTGGAGAGCCCCTGATGTGCCTGGACAGTGGAAACTCCCCAATTCTACCTGAAACCCTAACCCAAACACACCCCTAACCCTAATCCCAACGGTAACCCTAACCACACCCCTAGCCCTGACACACCCATAATTCTAATCCCAACCCTAATCCAAACGTAAATGTAATCCAAACCCTAACCCTAACTTTAGCCCCAACCCTAACTTTAGCCCCAACCCTAACTTTAGCCCCAACCCTAACTTTACCTCCAACCCTAGCCCTAACCCTAACCCTACCCCTAACCCTAACCCTAAACGTGACTGAAATACGTGGCACTGAAATACGTGGCACTGAAATACGTGGCACTGAAATACGTGGCACTGAAATACGTGGCACTGAAATACGTGGCACTTAAATATGTGATACGTGGCACTTAAATACGTGGCACTGAAACATGTGGCACTGAAATACGTGATACGTGGCACTGAAATACGTGGCACTGAAATACGTGGCACTGAAATACGTGGCACTGAAATACGTGGCACTGAAATACGTGATACGTGGCACTGAAATACGTGGCACTGAAATACGTGGCACTGAAATACGTGGCACTTAAATACGTGGCACTTAAATACGTGGCACTTAAATATGTGATACGTGGCACTTAAATACGTGGCACTGAAATACATGGCACTGAAATACGTGGCACTGAAATACGTGGCACTTAAATACGTGGCACTTAAATACGTGGCACTTAAATACGTGGCACTTAAATACGTGGCACTGAAATATGTGATACGTGGCACTTAAATACGTGGCACTGAAACACGTGGCACTGAAATACGTGATACGTGGCACTGAAATACGTGGCACTGAAATACGTGGCACTGAAATACGTGGCACTGAAATACGTGGCACTGAAACACGTGCAACTGAAATACGTGGTACTAAAATATGTGGCACTGAAATACGTGATACGTGGCACTGAAATACGTGATACGTGGCACTGAAATACGTGGCACTGAAACACGTGGCACTGAAATACGTGATACGTTGCCCTGAAATACATGGCACTGAAATACGTGGCACTGAAATACGTGGCACTGAAATACGTGGCACTGAAATACGTGGCACTATGACTGTCAGAAAATGTTCATTAAACGGTTAGGGGTGAGGTTAGGGGTAGAGTTAGGGTTAGGGTTTGGATCCCTTTATCACCTTGATGGTGGTGGGTGGCTTTTCAGTGTGTTTTCTGTTTTTTTTCGATAAAAATGCATGCGTTTTTAACGCAAACAAACGCATGTGCTTAAAAACACCAAGAAAATACTGCAGGTTGTATTTCTGAAAATTAACGCATGCAGAAAAAAACCGCATGCGTTTGAAAACGCGACCAAACGTCTACAAAAAAAACGCATGCGTTTTCAATGTTAAATATAGGGAAAAAACGCATGCGTTTTTTTGTGCAAAAAACGCTGCAGACAAAAACGCAAGTGTGAAACCAGCGACGCTTTTTATAGCAAAAAAGTTTTTGCGTCTCCACATTTTGAGACCTATAATTTTTCCACATTTTGCTCCACAGAGTCATGTGAGGTCTTGTTTTTTGCGGGACGAGTTGACGTTTTTATTGGTAACATTTTCGGACACGTGACCGTTTTTGATCGCTTTTTATTCCGATTTTTGTGAGGCAGAATGACCAAAAACCAGCAATTCCTGAATTTCTTTTGGGAGAGGCGTTTATACCGTTCCGCGTTTGGTAAAATTGATAAAGCAGTTTTATTCTTCGGGTCAGTACGATTATAGCGATATCTCATTTATATCATTTTTTTATGTTTTGGCGCTTTTATACGATAAAAACTATTTTATAGAAAAAATAATTATTTTGGTATCGCTTTTTTCTCAGGACTATAACTTTTTTATTTTTTTGCTGATGATGCTGTATGGCGGCTTGTTTTTTGCGGGACAAGATGACGTTTTCAGCGGTACCATGGTTATTTATATCAGTCTTTTTGATCGCGTGTTATTCCACTTTTTGTTCGGCGGTATGGTAATAAAGCGTTGTTTTTTGCCTCGGTTTTTTTTTTTTTTCTTACGGTGTTTACTGAAGGGGTTAACTAGTAGGGCAGTTTTATAGGTGGGGTCGTTACGGACGCGGCGATACTAAATATGTGTACTTTTATTGTTTTTTTTTTTTATTTAGATAAAGAAATGTATTTATGGGAATAATATATATTTTTTTTTTTTCATTATTTTGGAATATTTTTTTTTATTTTTTTTTACACATTTGGAAATTTTTTTTTTTACTTTTTTACTTTGCCCCAGGGGGGGACAATACAGATCGGTGATCTGCCAGTTTGCATAGCACTCTGACAGATCACTGATCTGCGAGAAGTGCAGGCTGCTTCACAGTGTCTGCTCTGAGCAGGCGTCTGTGAAGCCACCTCCCTCCCTGCAGGACCCGGATCCGCGGCCATCTTGGATCCGGGTCTGGAGCAGGCAGGGAGGGAGGTAAGACCCTTGCAGCAACGCGATCACATCGCGTTGCTGCGGGGGGCTCAGGGAAGCCCGCAGGGAGCCCTCTCCCTGCGCGATGCTTCCCTGCACCGCCGGCACATCGCGATCATGTTTGATCGCGGTGTGCCGGGGGTTAATGTGCCGGGAGCGGTCCGTGACCGCTCCTGGCACATAGTGCCGGATGTCAGCTGCGATATGCAGCCGACACCCGGCCGCGATCGGCCGCGCTCCCCCCGTAAGCGCGGCCGATCGGCTATGACGTACTATCCCGTCGGCGGTCATACGGGCCCACCCCACCTCGACGGGATAGTACGTCGGATGTCAGGAAGGGGTTAATTTCTGAGTTACAAGTTTTGAATGAAGCAATTAATATTTCCACAGAATGTAGAAAAATTACCTAAAAACATGACAGTCCTGGTCAGTATGATTGCGACGATACCCAACATTTGTTTTTAGTTTGTTTTGTTTTAAGTGTTAAAAAAAATCAGAAAAATGTATATAAAAAAAAGAAAATGAGGTTTATGTCTTGTTATTTATTGTAACTTTTTATTTTAGTGGCAATGGAACTGTTACTGTGTGAAGGCTTTCTTTTGTATACCATTTTTGAGTAGGTATGATGTTATGGTAATTTTTTATTGCTTTTTTTGTTGGCGACTAAGGCCGGCGTCACACTCAGCGTAGGGAAATACGGTCCGTATTTTACAGGCGTAATACGCAGAAATGATCCCAAAACAGTGATCCGTATGTCATCCGTAGGCAGGGTGTGGCTGCGTATTTTGTGCATGTAAACCTCCGTATGTAATCCGTATGGCATCCGTACGGTGAGATTTTCTCGCCGGGTGGCAAAATGGACATAAAATGGATCCATGGGCTCAAATATTTGTGAAAACATATAGACAGTCTATATATATATATATATATATATATATATATATATATATATATATATATATTTATATATATGTCAGTGAGACACATATATATTTATATTTCATACAGCACTAGATAGCAATTGAATTACCGGCTTTTCTGCTATCTCCTTCGCAACCCGACATGATATGAGACATGGTTTACATACAGTAAACCATTTCATATCCCTTTTTTTTTTGCATAATCCTCACTACTAATGTTAGTAGAGTGTGCGTGCAAAATTTGGGGGCTCTAGCTGTTAAAATAAAGGGTTAAATCGCGGAAAAAAACTGGCGTGGGCTCCCGCGCAATTTTCTCCGCCAGAGTGGGAAAGCCAGTGACTGAGGGCAGATATTAATAGCCTAGAGTGGGACCATGGTTATTGCCCCCCCCTAAAAACATCTGTAAGATGTGCCTATTCTGGCACTTAGCCTCTCTCTTCCCACTCCCTTGTAGAGGTGGGATATGGGGTAATAAAGGGTTAATGCCACCTTGCCATTCTAAGGTGAGATTAAGCCTGGTTAATAATGGAGAGATGTCAATAAGACACCTATCCATTATTAATCCAATAGTAGTAAAGGGTTAATAAAACACACATTAGGAAAAAAGTATTTTATTGAAATAAAGACACAGGGTGTTGTAATAGTTTATTATACTCTTAATCCAAATGACAACCCTCGTTCTATAAAAGAAAAAAAAAGAAAAAAGCAACAATATCCCATACCTTTCTGGCGCTCAGTCACATCCCACGCTGTAAATTGGGACCATCAGTTGTGTTGAGCAGAAGTCTAGTGGATACACAGCTGATAGTCCTACTGAATAGACTGTTAGAATTTGTATTATGGCAAGAAAAAAGCAACTAAGTAAAGAAAAATGAGTGGCCATCATTACTTTAAGAAATGAAAGTCAGTCAGTCCGAAAAATTGGGAAAACTTTGAAAGTGTCCCCAAGTGCAGCGGCAAAAACCATCAAGTGCTACAATGAAACTGGCTCAAATGAGGACCGCCCCAGGAAAGGAAGACCAAGAGTCACCTCTGCTTCTGAGGATAAGTTTATCCGAGTCACCAGCCTCAGAAATCGCAGGTTAACAGCAGCTCAGATTAGAGACCAGGTCAATGCCACACAGAGTTCTAGCAGCAGACACATCTCTAGAACAACTGTTAAGAGTAGACTTTGTGCAGCAGGCCTTCATGGTAAAACAGCCGCTAGGAAACCACTGCTAAGGACAGGCAACAAGCAGAAGAGACTTGTTTGGGCTTAAGAACACAAGGAATGGACATTAGACCAGTGGAAATCTGTGCTTTGGTCTGATGAGTCCAAATATGAGATCTTTGGTTCCAACCACCGTGTCTTTGTGCGATGCAGAAAAGGTGAACGGATGGACTCTACATGCCTGGTTCCCACCGTGAAGCATGGGGGAGGAGGTGTGATAGTGTGTGGGTGCTTTGCTTGTGGCACTGTTGGGGATTTATTCAAAATTGAAGGCATACTGAACCAGCATATTCCAACAACAAAGAGAGAAAAAAATCCGCACTGCTGATGCACACTTACCCCTCATGCATTTATACTGTTCATAATGCTGTTACTCCATTGCCTCGGTGATCGGACCACTTCGGGTGCTACATCCATGAATATAGTAGAAATCCAAAGTCAAAGAAAAGATGATGTGCACTCACCGGTCCTATAAAATGCTTTCCTTTATTTGGACATAAAAGCGGTTTACAGACGGGGAGAAAACGTGCAGGAAAAAGGACGACAGCTGTTTCGCGCGGATGCGCTTCTACAGGTCCCAGTGACTAAAGGAAATGGGGAGGTTGGATTTATAATTAAATCCAAGCCTTGTATCCTCCCCTTAACCTCCGTCATTGGTGCAACCAGACACCTATTAACAAAACGTGAATGCATAACAAACTAATTAAATTACATATATTAAACATTTAAAAACGTATGATATAAGAAGAATCCTAATGAGCAATAGAAACACAAGAAAATATTCAATTATTAGAGATCTTTTTGTCAGGCACCGCTGCTTAGGAACCCTATAGAAAAACTGACATGTCTATTCTTTCGTTCAGGCCAATTGGCCCTGTTGCGCATGTGCGCAATATCCACCTTGCTTCTCGTCTCAGGAGTAGCTGGTTCAGGTTACCTCCTTGCTGCGGTGAACTCACCCTTTCAATGCCTGCAAAGCAAAGTGTTTGAACATTGCCTGCGTGATGTTGCCTCACATGATTCACTAGGCGAGGAACTCCCTTTCCTGTCCGTACCGAGTTGAAATGTTCTCTTATTCGCACATAGAGAGGGCGAATAGTTTTGCCTATGTAGTAGAAGCCACAAGGGCAAAATATAACATACACCACGTATGCTGTTTTACAGGAGATAAACTCCCGAACTATATGGTTAATTGACCGAATTTTTATGGTATTACCTGTTACGTGGTAGGAGCAGAAATTACATTGCCCACACTTGAAATTCCCTTTCGGGATGCCTCTATCTAACCAGCTTGTGTGGTCATTGCGGATACGATTACGCACTAACAAGTCTTTTATGTTTTTTCCCCGCCGACTGGCAAACAAAGGACCTTTCTCAAATCTCTCTTTTAGATCGATATCTTTTCCTAGAATGTGCCAATTTTTTCTAATTATGGATCTAATATATGTGTCCATCGGACCATATTTAAAACTGAACACAAACTGCTTCTCTTTGTTTGTTTTTTTATCTGATCTTTTTTTTGGAAAAATCTTCTTTTTCTGCCTTTGCCAGGGCTGCATTTAGTAAAGAACATGGATAACCCCGATTTTCAAGACGTTTGTATAGCTCCTGCGACTATTTAATAAAACCACTTTGACTACTATTGATTCTTTTTACTCTTAAGAATTGGCTATATGGTAAAGCCTGCTTAGTATAATATGGATGGGCACTATTATAGTGGAGGAGCGCATTGGAAGAGGTGGGTTTTCGAAAAACCTCGGTATGTAATATGCCTTCTTGTATTTCCAGTCTAACATCTAAAAATTCTAATTGTTGACCACCATACTGGGAAGTAAATTTCATATTCATAGTGTTTGTTTCTCCCAAAAAATCCACAAATTTTGTAAAGGTATCTTTCGTGCCGTCCCATATGACCAGGACATCGTCCACATATCTTATGAACAGTTTAATATGTTTTAAAAACGGATTAGTCATGGGGTAAACAAATTTTTCTTCCAAAAGTGCCAAAAAAAGGTTTGCCAGGGTACATGCGACTGACGTACCCATGGCAGTCCCCTCACATTGTGCGTACCATTGTTCATCAAACTTAAAAGCGTTGTGTTTAAGGACAAATGTCAAGCCATCACAGATAAAGTCAATGGTATTGCTATCTGTTGGTGTTTTTTGTAAAACTTCTCTTATTACCACGACCCCTAGATCTTGCGGGATCCTAGTATACAGACTTTCCACGTCTATTGACGCTAGGCTAAAATTTTCTTGCCAAGTAAAACCCTTAATTATACGTAAAAAATCATTCGTATCTTTGACATACGACGGAATGTCTGGTAAGAGCTGACGTAATAGCCAATCCAATCTAAGTATCGGGATAGTGGCTCCGTTACGGAGCCTATCCCCGACACAATCGGTCGTCCCGGTGGACTATTTATAGATTTATGTATTTTTGGTACATAGTACCAATGTGGCCTTTTAGGGGAGTCAGGTATCAATTTTTCAGCATGTTTTATTGATACTATACCTCTCTCAGCATATTCCCTTAACAAGGTTCTGAGTTCAGATTCAAGTATAAACGAAGAACTTACTCCAGAAGTAGGATTTACAGGAGCACATTCCTCAACATCGCACCCTTTAGACGGAGGACGCGGCGAGGAGGGAGGACAAACCGAATCAAAAACGCCAAGAAGAGGGAAAAGGAAACAAGTCTCTTGGAGACCGTTCACATAGAGGAAACATCATCTAACACAGTAATTAATTTGACGGACCATAGTTTGAATGTGTCACATTTTTCGGTATTGTCTAAAGGCTTAAACTATTGTCTCCCAGAATGCTTTGATCCTGTTGAATTTAAAATAGATTTATATAAAGCAGTGAGAAAAATACACCTGTATAAAATGTATAAAACTTCTAATAATAATGTTGGAACAACTCCGGTGGGAGAAGTCCCATGCCATGTAGGTCCTTTAGGCTTCATGGCATCAGAACGTCCCACAGAAAGTATACGGGAAGATGCTTTACTGTTATTGAGTTTGACAGATCCTTTGGTAGAAACAGCAAATATGTGCAGCATTCCAGTTGAGCCGTTTATGGGTGGAGTTAAATCTTCTTTTATGCCTCCAGTCTCCCCAGGCAACCCTGTTGATATCTTTGAGGCACAAGTGAACAAAGACATGGAAGCTCTGCTTTATCAGACTGCGCCATCCAATCTAACTACAGCAGAACAAAATCTAGGGGTCGCGGTAATAAGAGAAGTTTTACAAAAAACACCAACAGATAGCAATACCATTGACTTTATCTGTGATGGCTTGACATTTGTCCTTAAACACAACGCCTTTAAATTTGATGAACAATGGTACGCACAATGTGAGGGGACTGCCATGGGTACGTCAGTCGCATGTACCCTGGCAAACCTTTTTTTGGCACTTTTGGAAGAAAAATTTGTTTACCCCATGACTAATCCATTTTTAAAACATATTAAACTGTTCATAAGATATGTGGACGATGTCCTGGTCATATGGGACGGCACGAAAGATACCTTTACAAAATTTGTAGATTTTTTGGGAGAAACAAACACTATGAATATGAAATTTACTTCCCAGTATGGTGGTCAACAATTAGAATTTTTAGATGTTAGACTGGAAATACAAGAAGGCATATTACATACCGAGGTTTTTCGAAAACCCACCTCTTCCAATGCGCTCCTCCACTATAATAGTGCCCATCCATATTATACTAAGCAGGCTTTTTACCATATAGCCAATTCTTAAGAGTAAAAAGAATCAATAGTAGTCAAAGTGGTTTTATTAAACAGTCGCAGGAGCTATACAAACGTCTTGAAAATCGGGGTTATCCATGTTCTTTACTAAATGCAGCCCTGGCAAAGGCAGAAAAAGAAGATTTTTCCAAAAAAACATCAGATAAAAAAACAAAGAGAAGCAGTTTGTGTTCAGTTTTAAATATGGTCCGATGGACACATATATTAGATCCATAAATAGAAAAAATTGGCACATTCTAGGAAAAGATATCGATCTAAAAGAGAGATTTGAGAAAGGTCCTTTGTTTGCCAGTCGGCGGGGAAAAAACATAAAAGACTTGTTAGTGCGTAATCGTATCTGCAATGACCACACAAGCTGGTTAGATAGAGGCATCCCGAAAGGGAATTTCAAGTGTGGGCAATGTAATTTCTGCTCCTACCACGTAACAGGTAATACCATAAAAATTGGGTCAATTAACCATATAGTTCGAGAGTTTATCTCCTGTAAAACAGCATACGTGGTGTATGTTATATTTTGCCCTTGTGGCTTCTACTACATAGGCAAAACTATTCGCCCTCTCTATGTGCGAATAAGAGAACATTTCAACTCGGTACAGACAGGAAAGGGAGTTCCTCGTCTGGTGAATCATGTGAGGCAACATCACGCAGGCAATGTTCAAACACTTGGCATTGAAAGGGTGAGTTCACCGCAGCAAGGAGGTAACCTGAACCAGCTACTCCTGAGACGAAAAGCAGGGTGGATATTGCGCACATGCGCAACAGGGCCAATTGGCCTGAACGAAAGAATAGACATGTCAGTTTTTCTATAGGGTTCCTAAGCAGCGGTGCCTGACAAAAAGATCTCTAATAATTGAATATTTTCTTGTGTTAATAGGTGTCTGGTTGCACCAATGACGGAGGTTAAGGGGAGGATACAAGGCTTGGATTTAATTATAAATCCAACCTCCCCATTTCCTTTAGTCACTGGGACCTGTAGAAGCGCATCCGCGCGAAACAGCTGTCGTCCTTTTTCCTGCACGTTTTCTCCCCGTCTGTAAACCGCTTTTATGTCCAAATAAAGGAAAGCATTTTATAGGACCGGTGAGTGCACATCATCTTTTCTTTGACTTTGGATTTATACTGAACCAGCATGGCTACCACAGCATCTTGCAGCTGCATGCTATTCCATCCACTTTGCGTTTAGTTGGACCATCATTTATTTTTCAACAGGACAATGACCCCAAACACACCTCCAGGCTGTGTAAGGGCTATTTGACCAAGAAGGAGAGTGATGGTGTGCTACGCCAGATGACCTGGCCTCCACAGTCACCAGACTTGAACCCAATCGAGATGGTTTAGGGTGAGCTGGACCGCAGAGTGAAGGCAAAAGGGCCAACAAGTGCTAAGCATCTCTGGGAACTCCTTCAAGATTGTTGGAAGACCATTCCCGGTGACTACCTCTTGAAGCTCATCAAGAGAATGCCAAGAGTGTGCAAAGCAGTGATCAAAGCAAAAGGTGGCTACTTTGAAGAACCTAGAATATAAGACATAATTTCAGTTGTTTCACACTTTTTTGTTAAGTATATAATTCCACATGTGTTAATTCATAGTTTTGATGCCTTCAGTGTGAATTTACAATTTTCATAGTCATGAAAATACAGAAAAATCTTTAAATGAGAAGGTGTGTCCAAACTTTAGGTCTGTACTGTATGTGTGTGTGTGGGTGTGTGTGTGTGTGTTTTTGCTTTTTTTTTACTTTATTTTTTAGTCTTCATAGAAGACTTGACCCTACAATTATTTGATTGCTAGTTCTATATGCTGTCATATTGCAGTTTTGTAGTATGTAATGAAATTCATTTTCCCATGAAGCCCAGTCACAGGACTGAGTTTAATAGGATGAACAAGAAATGGATGTGAGGACTCGGAGCCATCAGTATGGTCCCCGGCTTCAAACATCCAATGCGCACTATTCATGTAGGATGGATGTTGGGAAGGGGTTAATGTACATGACTAAAGGCTGAGTCACACATAGCGATATCGTTAACGATATCGTTACAACGTCACACTTTTGGTGACGTAGCACCGATCCCGCTAACGATCTCGTTATGTGTGACAGCGACCAACGATCAGGCCCCTGCTGAGAGATCGTTGGTCGTTGGGGAATGATCAGGACCTTTTTTTGGTCGCTGATCACCCGCTGTCATCGCTGGATCGGCGTGTGTGACGCCGATCCAGCGATGTGTTCACTTGTAACCAGGGTAAATATCGGGTTACTAAGCGCAGGGCCGCGCTTAGTAACCTGATATTTACCCTGGTTACCATTGTAAAAGTTAAAAAAAAAACAGTACATACTCACATTCTGATGTCTGTCACGTCCCCCGGCGTCCACAGGGTTAAAACTGCTTTCGGCATGTTTACCCTGGTTACCCGGGTGCTGCAGGGGGACTTCGGCATCGTTGAAGACAGTTTCAACAATGTCGAAGTCGTTCCCCTGATCGTTGGTCGCTGGAGAGAGCTGTCTGTGTGACAGCTCCCCAGCGACCACACAACGACTTACCAATGATCACGGCCAGGTCGTATCGCTGGTCGTGATCGTTGGTAAGTCATTTAGTGTGACTTAGGCTTAAGTGCCCTACTTTTACAGACATTTCAGGGTGTTTGAGAGTTAATCCCATTACACTAATTCATGCAGATTTTAGATGGTGGGAATTGTAAAAGCTACTTGCAGCCATAAGCATACTTGAAGGTGAGAGGACAAGTTGTATTCATAATCTTCGGATTCACCATAACAGCCACACCAATTCAACTTCTTCTTAGGTTACACTGATAACTAGTGTTGAGCATTCCGATACCGCAAGTATCGGGTATCGGCCGATACTTGCGGTATCGGAATTCCGATACCGGGATTCCGATACTTGCCGCGTATCGGATACCGGAATCGGAAGTTCTAAGATTCAAAAAGCAGAAATTCAGCCAATGAGATTGATTCCAAGTGTGGGCACATCCTGTTTAGCATGGAGGGCATGAAACTACTGGCAAGGCTGTGATTGGCTGGTGTAATGATGTCATGATGCAGTTTAAAAGTCGCTGGCGCCATTTTGCGATCACTCTGCTGTGAATTCAGTTAGTGACAGGACGCTGTTTGCTGACTGAGGGACAGTTTAGAGATAGCGATTTGCTTCTTTGTGCTTTCCAAAGGCTAATTTAGCAACCGCTGTGTTCACCTACTATTCACCTTGCTTTTGCCTTGTAGCGCTGTTTTCACAGCGATCTGCAGGGTCTGTGTGTGTGTGTGTGTGAGTGCAGCCCAGTCTCCAGTCTGAGTGCAGCCACATAGGCCATCCATAGTTGGTTGTATTCAGTTCAGGGAGGGTGGTTCATTGCCTCATACTGTTCCTTTTTTTTTTTTTTTCCCAAGTAGTGTAGTCTGCTGCTAATTTATTCAAAAAAATCCTATTAGTGTCTTTCCACCCGTCTCCAGCTAATTTGTGGAAAAACACTACATAGGATAAAGTAGAGGAGGGTTTTTGGGCCTTGCAGCGCCGTTTACGGCTGTCTGCACGGTCTCCGTGTGACTGCAGCTCGCCCTGTAGTCTGTGAGCAGCCGTAGCCTGGTTGTCTCCAGCTCAGGGTTTTTCACTGCGTCATACCGCCAAATCAATTTTCTTTTTTTTCAAAGTAGTGTAGTCTGCTGCTAATTAATTTTAAAAAATCCTATTAGTGTCTTTCCACCCGTCTACAGCTAATTTGTGGAAAAACACTACATAGGATAAAGTAGAGGAGGGTTTTTGGGCCTTGCAGCGCCGTTTACGGCTGTCTGCACGGTCTCCGTGTGACTGCAGCTCGCCCTGTAATCTGTGAGCAGCTGTAGCCTGGTTGTCTCCAGCTCAGGGTTTTTCACTGCGTCATACCGCCAAATCAATTTTCTTTTTTTTCAAAGTAGTGTAGTCTGCTGCTAATTAATTTAAAAAAATCCTATTAGTGTCTTTCCACCCGTCTACAGCTAATTTGTGGAAAAACACTACATAGGATAAAGTAGAGGAGGGTTTTTGGGCCTTGCAGCGCCGTTTACGGCTGTCTGCACGGTCTCCGTGTGACTGCAGCTCGCCCTGTAATCTGTGAGCAGCTATAGCCTGGTTGTCTCCAGCTCAGGGTTTTTCACTGCGTCATACTGCCAAATCAATTTTCTTTTTTTTCAAAGTAGTGTAGTCTGCTGCTAATTAATTTAAAAAAATCCTATTAGTGTCTTTCCACCCGTCTCCAGCTAATTTGTGGAAAAACACTACATAGGATAAAGTAGAGGAGGGTTTTTGGGCCTTGCAGCGCCGTTTACGGCTGTCTGCACGGTCTCCGTGTGACTGCAGCTCGCCCTGTAATCTGTGAGCAGCTATAGCCTGGTTGTCTCCAGCTCAGGGTTTTTCACTGCGTCATACCGCCAAATCAATTTTCTTTTTTTTCCAAATAGTGTAGTCTGCTGCTAATTTATTCAAAAAAATCCTATTAGTGTCTTTCCACCCGTCTCCAGCTAATTTGTGGAAAAACACTACATAGGATAAAGTAGAGGAGGGTTTTTGGGCCTTGTAGCGCCGTTTACGTCTGTCTGCACGGTCTCCGTGTGACTGCAGCTCTATCTGTTGTCAGTTCAGCCCCCAAAAAATAAATAAATAATAAAGTTCACCAAACACACCAGTTACACCACTTTACATTTCTGTAGGCCACATTAGCTCATATTAAAGTCTAGTCCACACTTTAGATAATTAGTGCTTCTTATACCTGTTAGGAGGAGTTGCTCAGGAATAAGCACACAAATCCGTTAGTACTTTTCTGCTTATCTTTATCAGTCAACCAAGATGAAGAAGGCAGTAAGTAAGGCACGTGGGCGTGGGCGTGGGCGCGGAGCAGGGAGGGGACGTGGGGATTCTGTGCCTGCTGCGGGCACCGGTGACTCATCAGCACCCACTTTCACCAGGCAACAGTCGTTCATGCGAAGCTTTGTGTCCGAGCGCCGTACACCGCTGCTGCGTGAAGAACAAATTGAAGCTGTTGTCGGATGGATGGCAGCTAATGCATCAACTTCCATTAGTGCCACATCCTCTCAGACACAGAGCACTGGAGAGCAGCCATCTGTCTCTTCACCACCTGCCAAATTGCCCAGGCAGACAGAGAGCCCAGGACAGGAGCCGTCTCTACTTCTGTTCTCTGAATCTCTTGGCTTGGAAACAGGGGGCCAGCCAAGCAGCATTGGAGAAATGGAAGAAGAGGCAGGGTGCAGTGATGCCCAACAGCTTTTTCTGTCTTCCTCTGAAGAGGCGGGTGGGCCAGTGGCTCCGGTCACCACATCGCAGGCCGCATCAGCTGATGATGACACTCAGGTGCCACTTACTGGTGCGTGCTCTGCTGCTGAGACTACCCAGGAGGAGCAGTTGGGGGCAGAGGGTAGTGTAGATGATGAGGTCCTCGACCCATCTTGGCGTGAGGGACAGGAAGGTGGTGGGAGCAGCTCTGAGGAAGAGATTCCCCGTACGGCCCAAAGAGGGAGAGGGAGGGGGAAGACTGCGGATCCTGCAGCCTCCGCTTTGGCACCCGTTAGGAGCATGTCTCTTCCAAAAGCCAAAAAGGGCGCTCCCAAGACTTGCAGTGCCTGGTCCTTTTTTGACACAGTTGCAGATGACATTTGCTATGTCAGATGCAACGTGTGTCATCAAAAAGTCAAAAGAGGGAAAAATGTCAGCAACCTCAATACCTCCAACATGTGGAAACATGTGCGCAACAGGCACCCGGCGGAGTTAGAAAAACACACTGAAGAGGTAGGCCAACCAACAGCGGCAGCTACCACCTCTTCAGCTCGTGTTGCCTCTTCCTCTACCTCACACGCAGCTGGTTCGGCGTCCTCCCAGGATCGCCGTGGAAGAACCTCTGCCCCTGTTGTCCAGAGACCCGCTGTCATTCCACCCGCAGCGCCACTTTCCCAGTCATCCACACACTCCCAGCCCAGTCTACAGCCATCGGTAGTACAGGCATGGGAGAAAAGGCGGCCTTTCTCGTCAAACCACCCACGAGCACAGGCTCTGACTGCAGGCATTGCCAAACTTCTGTCACTGGAAATGCTGTCATTCAGGCTGGTGGAGACTGACAGCTTCCGTGACTTGATGTCATTGGCAGTCCCACAGTACAATGTGCCCAGCCGCTTTTACTTCAGCAGGCAAGCCGTCCCTGCCCTGCAGAAGCATGTGGAGGGACACATAAAACACGCGCTACTGAACGCCGTCAGTAGCAAGGTCCACCTCACCACCGATGCGTGGACCAGTCAACATGGACAGGGGCGATACCTTTCCCTCACTGCCCATTGGGTTAATGTCGTTGAGCCGGGTACAGACCGTGCGAGTGGCGCAGGACGTGTCCTGCCCACTCCAAGGATTGCAGGAATCCATTCTGTACGCATTGACTCCTCCTCTTACACCAGTTCCTCAGAATCATCGCTGCAGGAGCCGTCACAGTCCACCTCCACATGGACCCGTGATGAACGTGTACCTGTTACGACCGACATGAGCACAGCCGTGGCCAAACGTCAACAGGCCGTCTTGAAATTAATTTTCTTGGGGAATCGTAGCCACACAGCGCAGGAGCTCTGGAATGCCATCAAGCAGGAGAGCGATGTGTGGTTTGTGCCAGCGAATCTCCAGCCAGGCATGGTAGTGTGTGATAATGGCCGAAATCTGGTGGCAGCTCTGGGCCTCGGCAACCTCACTCACATCCCATGTCTGGCACATGTGCTCAATTTGGTCGTGCAGAGCTTTTTGAGGGACTATCCGGATCTTGATGCACTGCTGCACAAGGTCCGCCTAGAGTGTGCTCACTTGCGGCGTTCCAGCACGGCAAAAGCGCGCATTGCGGCTCTGCAGCGCCGACACCGCCTGCCGGAACATCGCATCATATGTGACCTACCTACCAGGTGGAATTCCACGTTACATATGTTGGAGCGGTTGTGTGAGCAGCAGCAAGCTGTAATGGAGTACCAGCTGCTTCAGGCGCAAAAAAGTCGCAGTCAGCGCCGTACAGACTTCACAACCACAGAGTGGGCCACTATGAATGACGTCTGCCAGGTTTTGCGTCCCTTTGATTATTCCACGCGGATGGCGAGTGCAGATGATGCACTAGTCAGCATGACTGTCCCCCTTATCTGCCTGCTTGAAAAATCACTGCAAGCGCTAAGGGATGATGTTGTGGAAGAGGTGGAGGATGAGGATTCACCATTTCCATCATCTTCTGGACAGTCAGCGCCACGTGGTTCCTCACAAACGCGTAGGCAGGGGACCGTTTGTGAGGAGGATGAGGAGGAGTCAATGGAGGAGGAAGACATCCGTCCAGAGGAGGGAGTTACACAATTGTCCAGTAGTCAGTGTGTACAGCGAGGGTGGGGTGATGACGAGCGGGCAGAGATCACGCCTCCAGCAGGGGACAGCGTTTCTTGGGCAGTTGGCAGTCTGCAGCACATGGTGGATTACATGCTGCAGTGCCTGAGAAACGACCGCCGCATCGCCCACATTCTCAACATGTCTGATTATTGGGTGTTCACCCTCCTCGATCCTCGCTACCGGGACAACGTAGAAAGCCTCATCACACCGTTGAACCGGGAGCGAAAAATGCGGGAGTACCAAGACACACTGGTCAATTCCATCATCTTCTCCATTCCAACTGAGAGAAGTGCTGCTAGTGCATTCCAAAGCAGCTCAGTGCGTCCAGGCCGTGGTGGAGGCTCTGCACAAAGAGGGAGCAGAAGCAGTGCCTCTGCCCAAGGCAAGACCAGTATGGCCGAACTGTGGCACAGTTTTCTGTGCCCGCCACAAAAGTCTACACCATCACAGACGGCTCCAGTCAGCAGGAGGCAACGGTTCCGTCAGATGGTGACAGACTACATGTCTTGCCCTCTTGCTGTACTCCCAGACGGCTCTTCCCCTTTCAAGTTTTGGGTCTCAAAGCTGGATACATGGCCAGAGCTAAGCCAGTATGCATTGGAGGTGCTGTCTTGCCCTGCGGCCAGTGTATTATCGGAACGTGTCTTTAGTGCTGCAGGTGGTGTACTAACTGACCGTCGCATGCGACTATCCTCCGATAACGTTGACCGGCTTACTTTCCTGAAAATGAACAAGGCCTGGATCTCGCCGGAATTTGCCACTCCTCCTCCTGATTGAATAATTAGGTCACTGTATACGTTATCCAGGTCTCCTGTTGTGTTCATCTTTCTACCACCTGAACTTAAATTCCTGGGCTCCAACACCGCCAGTTGAGGCTCAGACGTGCCGTCTGCACAGTCAAAACATACGACCCAGTGTTATTGGGTTTCAGTAACGTCAGCTGATCCCCAGCTGTGTAGCCGGCAATGTGTCATGCGACCGCCACGCTGACACAACAACTGAAATGTAAGGGAATCTGTCCCCCCCCCCCAAGGCGTTTGTTACTGAAAGAGCCACCTTGTGCAGCAGTAATGCTGCCCAAGGAAAAGGTAGCTATTTTTGTTTAGCTCCTTGCACACGCAGAACTTAACACTTATAAAATGTGTCCACTGATACCGTAAAACCGTCCCGGAGGTGGGACTTTCCTTCGTAATGTGACGCAGCCCAGCCGTCATTCCTACCCCCCCGGCGCCGCGCACCGGCTCCTCAGCGTTGTTTTATTCCGTCCAGGAGCCTGCGCTGTTATGTTATCCCGTGGCCAGGCACACTTAGCGCTGCCCGTCTTCTGGCATCATTTGGTGTCTGGATGGCTGTGCCTGTGCGTCCGCGCTGGCAGAGAGCCCGCCTCGCAGTGTCTTCTGATTTAATCCCACTGGGGGCCTGGGATCCATGGACATGCGCAGTGCATATCTGAACCTCCACCTCTCACTCATTTCCCTATGGCTTCTTCAGACTGTTCGGTGTCAGCTGGTCCCTAACAGCATGCCACGGCCGTGACACCGCACAGTCTGAAGAAGCCATAGGGAGATGAGTGAGAGGTGGAGGTTCAGATATGCACTGCGCATGTCCATGGATCCCAGGCCCCCAGTGGGATTAAATCAGAAGACACTGCGAGGCGGGCTCTCTGCCAGCGCGGCCGCACAGGCGCAGCCATCCAGACACCAAATGATGCCAGAAGACGGGCAGCGCTAAGTGTGCCTGGCCACGGGATAACATAACAGCGCAGGCTCCTGGACGGAATAAAACAACGCTGAGGAGCCGGTGCGCGGCGCCGGGGGGGTAGGAATGACGGCTGGGCTGCGTCACATTACGAAGGAAAGTCCCACCTCCGGGACGGTTTTACGGTTGCAGGGGACACATTTTATAAGTGTTTAGTTCTGTGTTTGCAAGGAGCATGATGAAAAGAGCCACCTTTTCCTTTTGCATCTTTTGTGCTGCACAAGCTGGCTCTTTCAGCTACAAACGCCTTGGGGGGGGGTTAAAGGTTCCCTTTCGACTTTCTCAGGCTTCGGCCTACATTGTGTTCCTCTGCTTTTCCACCTGTCCCTGGGCTCCAACACCGCTAGTTGTTGCCTGGTAGTGCTGTACGCACAGTCCCAACAGTCGCTCCTCTGTTATTGGGGTTCAGTAACGTCAGCTGTTCCCCTGCTGTGTGTGTGGCAATCCCTCCTACCTCCTCCAACCTCCTCCTCCTCCACCTGTCCCTGGGCTCCAACACCGCCAGTTGCCGTCCAGAAGTGCTGTACGCACAGTCAACAGTCCCTCCTCTGTTATTGGGGTTCAGTAACGTCAGCTGTTCCCCTGCTGTGTGTGTGGCAATCCCTCCTACCTCCTCCTACCTCCTCCAACCTCCTCCTCCTCCACCTGTCCCTGGGCTCCAACACCGCCAGTTGCCGTCCAGAAGTGCTGTACGCACAGTCAACAGTCGCTCCTCTGTTATTGGGGTTCAGTAACGTCAGCTGTTCCCCTGCTGTGTGTGTGGCAATCCCTCCTACCTCCTCCAACCTCCTCCTCCTCCACCTGTCCCTGGGCTCCAACACCGCCAGTTGCCGTCCAGAAGTGCTGTACGCACAGTCAACAGTCCCTCCTCTGTTATTGGGGTTCAGTAACGTCAGCTGTTCCCCTGCTGTGTGTGTGGCAATCCCTCCTACCTCCTCCAACCTCCTCCTCCTCCACCTGTCCCTGGGCTCCAACACCGCCAGTTGCCGTCCAGAAGTGCTGTACGCACAGTCAACAGTCCCTCCTCTGTTATTGGGGTTCAGTAACGTCAGCTGTTCCCCTGCTGTGTGTGTGGCAATCCCTCCTACCTCCTCCAACCTCCTCCTCCTCCACCTGTCCCTGGGCTCCAACACCGCCAGTTGCCGTCCAGAAGTGCTGTACGCACAGTCAACAGTCGCTCCTCTGTTATTGGGGTTCAGTAACGTCAGCTGTTCCCCTGCTGTGTGTGTGGCAATCCCTCCTACCTCCTCCTACCTCCTCCTCCTCCACCTGTCCCTGGGCTCCAACACCGCCAGTTGCCGTCCAGAAGTGCTGTACGCACAGTCAACAGTCCCTCCTCTGTTATTGGGGTTCAGTAACGTCAGCTGTTCCCCTGCTGTGTGTGTGGCAATCCCTCCTACCTCCTCCTACCTCCTCCAACCTCCTCCTCCTCCACCTGTCCCTGGGCTCCAACACCGCCAGTTGCCGTCCAGAAGTGCTGTACGCACAGTCAACAGTCGCTCCTCTGTTATTGGGGTTCAGTAACGTCAGCTGTTCCCCTGCTGTGTGTGTGGCAATCCCTCCTACCTCCTCCTACCTCCTCCTCCTCCACCTGTCCCTGGGCTCCAACACCGCCAGTTGCCGTCCAGAAGTGCTGTACGCACAGTCAACAGTCGCTCCTCTGTTATTGGGGTTCAGTAACGTCAGCTGTTCCCCTGCTGTGTGTGTGGCAATCCCTCCTACCTCCTCCAACCTCCTCCTCCTCCACCTGTCCCTGGGCTCCAACACCGCCAGTTGCCGTCCAGAAGTGCTGTACGCACAGTCAACAGTCCCTCCTCTGTTATTGGGGTTCAGTAACGTCAGCTGTTCCCCTGCTGTGTGTGTGGCAATCCCTCCTACCTCCTCCTACCTCCTCCTCCTCCACCTGTCCCTGGGCTCCAACACCGCCAGTTGCCGTCCAGAAGTGCTGTACGCACAGTCAACAGTCCCTCCTCTGTTATTGGGGTTCAGTAACGTCAGCTGTTCCCCTGCTGTGTGTGTGGCAATCCCTCCTACCTCCTCCTACCTCCTCCAACCTCCTCCTCCTCCACGTGTCCCTGGGCTCCAACACCGCTAGTTGCCGTCCAGAAGTGCTGTACGCACAGAGCCAAACACCTCGCCAATGTGTTAGTGGGGTTCAGCACCGCCAGCTGTTCCCCTGCTGTGTATACGGCAACGTGTACTGCGACCGCCACGCAGACACAACAAGTTAAATGTAAGGGAACCTGACCCCCCCCCCCCCCCCAGGCGTTTGTTACTGAAGGAGCCACCTTGTGCAGCAGTAATGATGATGCAAAGGGAAAAAGTGCCTCTTTTCGTGATGCTCCTTGCACATGCTGAACCAAACACTTATGAAATGTGTCCCCACACAGCGTTACACCGTCCGGTAGGTGGAACTTTCCTTTGTCGTGTGACGCAGCACAGCCATCATTTTTACCCCCTTGGCGCCGTGCGCCCCCTCCTCAGCGTTGTTTGAATCTGTCCCGGAGCCTGCGCTGTTAGGTTAGCCCTTGGCCATGCACACATGTTGCGCTGCCCGTCTTCTGACCTCATTTGGTGTCAGGCTGGCTGCGCCTGTGCGGGTGCGCTGGCCGAGATCCCGCCTCGCAGTGTCGTCTAATGTAATCCCACCGCGGGCCTGTGATCCGTGCCCGTGCGCAGTGCATATCCTCTCCTCTCACTCCCCTCCCTACGGCTTCTTCAGACTGTGCGATGTCAGCTGGTCCCTAATAGCATGCCACGGCCGTGACACCGCACAGTCTGAAAAAGCCGTAGGGAGGGGAGTGAGAGGAGAGGATATGCACTGCGCACGGGCACGGATCACAGGCCCGCGGTGGGATTACATGAGACGACACTGCGAGGCGGGATCTCGGCCAACGCACCCGCACAGGCGCAGCCAGCCTGACACCAAATGAGGTCAGAAGACGGGCAGCGCAACATGTGTGCATAGCCATGGGCTAACCTAACAGCGCAGGCTCCGGGACAGATTCAAACAACGCTGAGGAGGGGGCGAACGGCGACAAGGGGGTAAAAATGATGGCTGTGCTGCGTCACACGACAAAGGAAAGTTCCACCTACCGGACGGTTTAACGCTGTGTGGGGACACATTTCATAAATGTTAGGTTCCGCATGTACAAGGACCATAATTAAAAGAGCTAAGTTTACCTTTTCCAGCATTAGTGCTGTACACAATGGCTCTTTCAGCTACAAACGCCTGGGGGGGGGGGGTTAAAGGTTTCCTTTCAACTTGCTCGAGTGCAGGCTTCGGCCTACACTCCGCTCCCCCTGCTCCTCCTGCTGACCCTGGGCTCTAACACCGCCAGTTTTTGCCCAGATGTGCTAGCTGCACAGAGAAAAACACCAGCCAATGTGTCAGTGGGGTCCAGCACCGCCAGCTGTACCCCTGCTGTGTAGCCGGCAACGTGTCCTGCGACCGCCACGCAGACACAAGAACTGAAATTGAAGGGAACCTGTCCCCCCTCCCCCAGGTGTTTCTATGTTTTACAGCTACCTTGAACAGCAGTAATGCTGCATGTGTGCAAGGTGGCTCAGAAACTTATTCTCCTTGCCCATGTTGAAGTGAACACGTCTAAAATGTGTCCTCTGTGACCATTAAAACGTCCCTCAGGTGTGATTTGACTTTGTATTGACACACGCAACAAGCTCCTTGGTAACGCTGCCCGTCTTCTGGCATCATTGTTTGGCTGGCTGCGCTTCTGCGGCCGCCCTGACCCACACAACGCCCCTCGGTGTCTTATTTATTGGGACTGCGAGGGTGTGATTGATGGGCAGGATCAGTGCATCAGTTCGCCTGTCCCTCCTCTCCTTCCGCCTTCTTCGGACTGTGCGGCTTCATGGCCGTGGCATGCGATAAGGGATCAGATGACGCCGCACAGTCTGAAGCGGGTGTAAGGACCCGAGTGTGAGAGGCCAACATATGTGCTGCGCCAGGCCCTGAATCCCAGCCCCGCAGTGTTTTAACAATGTTAAGACACTGCGGGGCTGGGATTCATGGGCATCGCGAACCGCACCGGCCGACATTACATGATGCCAGAAGATGGGCAGCGCTAACGGCGCTAGGCCAGGGGATAACACGACAGCGCAGACTCCTGTACAGCAAATAACAACGCTCGGGAGGCTGCACCCAGCACCAAGGTGGGATTCTTGACACCTGTGCTGCGTCTCATTACAAAGGGAACTCTCGCCTCCATTACACAGTTTGACTGTATAAAGGGCTGAATGTTATACGTGTTCCATTCAGCGTGTGCAAGGAGAAAAATTACAAGAGCAACCTTTGACTTGCGCAGCACTGCTGCTGCATAAGCTGTGGCTCTTCTACTTTGTAACCCCTGAGGGGGGGTTAAAGGTGACTTTTGAAATCGGTTCAATTAGGCTTCGGCCTACACTCTGCTCCACCTGCAGAGCCCGGGCTCCAACAACGCTAGTTGCTGTCCGGAAGTGCTGGCTGCACAGAGCCAAACACCTCGCCAATGTGTCAGTGGGGTCCAGCACCGCCAGCTGTTCCCCTGCTGTGTAGCCGGCAACGTGTCCTGCAAAAGCCACGCAGACACAACACACCCAAAGCTGCCGCCTGTGCAGGCTTCGGCCTACACTCCCCTCCCCCTGCTCCTCCTCCTCCTGCTCCTCCTCCTGCTGTCCCTGGGCTCTAACACACCGCCAGTTTTTGCCCAGATGTGCTAGCTGCACAGAGAAAAACACCAGCCAATGTGTCAGTGGGGTCCAGCACCGCCAGCTGTTCCCCTGCTGTGCAGCCGGCAACGTGTCCTGCAAAAGCCACGCAGACACAAGAACTGAAATTGAAGGGAACCTGTCCCCCCTCCCCCAGGCGTTTTTACGTTATCCAGCCACCTTGTACAGCGGTAATGCTGCATGTGTGCAAGGTGGCTCAGAAACGTATTCTCCTCGCACATGTGGAACTGAAAACACGTCCGCAATGTGTCCTCTGTGTGACCATTTAACCGTCCCGGTGGTGTGACTTTCCTTTGTAATGACACGCTGCAACCCCCTTGGTAGCGCTGCCCGTCTTCTGGCATCATTGTTTGGCTGGCTGCGCCTCTGCGGCCGCCCTGACCCGCACAACGCCCCTCGGTGTCTTATTTATTGGGACTGCGAGGGTGTGATTGATGGGCAGGATCAGTGCATCAGTTCGCCTGTCCCTCCTCTCCTTCCGCCTTCTTCGGACTGTGCGGCTTCATGGCCGTGGCATGCGATAAGGGATCAGATGACGCCGCACAGTCTGAAGCGGGTGTAAGGACCCGAGTGCGAGAGGCGAACATATGTACTGCGCCAGGCCATGAATCCAAGCCCCGCAGTGTTTAAACTATGTCAATACACTGCGGGGCTGTGATTCATGGGCATCGCGAACCGCACCGGCCAACATTAAATGAGGTCAGAAGATGGGCAGCGCTAACAGCGCTAGGCCAGGGGATAACACGACAGCGCAGACTCCTGTACAGCAAATAACAACGCTCGGGAGGCTGCACCCAGCACCAAGGTGGGATTCTTGACACCTGTGCTGCGTCTCATTACAAAGGGAACTCTCGCCTCCATTACACAGTTTGACTGTATAAAGGGCTAAATGTTATACGTGTTTCATTCAGCGTGTGCAAGGAGCGAAATTAAAAGAGCAACCTTTGACTTGTGCAGCACTACTGCTGCATAAGCTGTGGCTCTTCTACTTTCTAACCCCTGAGGGGGGGTTAAAGGTTACCTTTGAAATTGGTTCAAGTAGGCTTCGGCCTACACTCTGCTCCCCCTGCAGAGCCCGGGCTACAACACCGCTCGTTGCTGTCCGGAAGTGCTGGCTGCACAGAGCCAAACACCTCGCCAATGTGTCAGTGGGGTCCAGCACCGCCAGCTGTTCCCCTGCTGTGTAGCCGGCAACGTGTCCTGCAAAAGCCACGCAGACACAACACACCCAAAGCTGCCGCCTGTGCAGGCTTCGGCCTACACTCCCCTCCCCCTGCTCCTCCTCCTCCTGCTCCTCCTCCTGCTGTCCCTGGGCTCTAACACACCGCCAGTTTTTGCCCAGATGTGCTAGCTGCACAGAGAAAAACACCAGCCAATGTGTCAGTGGGGTCCAGCACCGCCAGCTGTTCCCCTGCTGTGCAGCCGGCAACGTGTCCTGCAAAAGCCACGCAGACACAAGAACTGAAATTGAAGGGAACCTGTCCCCCCTCCCCCAGGCGTTTTTACGTTATCCAGCCACCTTGTACAGCGGTAATGCTGCATGTGTGCAAGGTGGCTCAGAAACGTATTCTCCTCGCACATGTGGAACTGAAAACACGTCTAAAATGTGTCCTCTGTGTGACCATTTAACCGTCCCGGTGGTGTGACTTTCCTTTGTAATGACACGCTGCAACCCCCTTGGTAGCGCTGCCCGTCTTCTGGCATCATGGTTTGGCTGCCTGCGCCTCTGCGGCCGCCCTGACCCACACAACGCCCCTCGGTGTCTTATTTATTGGGACTGCGAGGGTGTGATTGATGGGCAGGATCAGTGCATCAGTTCGCCTGTCCCTCCTCTCCTTCCGCCTTCTTCGGACTGTGCGGCTTCATGGCCGTGGCATGCGATAAGGGATCAGATGACGCCGCACAGTCTGAAGCGGGTGTAAGGACCCGAGTGTGAGAGGCGAACATATGTGCTGCGCCAGGCCCTGAATCCCAGCCCCGCAGTGTTTTAACAATGTTAAGACACTGCGGGGCTGGGATTCATGGGCATCGCGAACCGCACCGGCCGACATTACATGATGCCAGAACATGGGCAGCGCTAACGGCGCTAGGCCAGGGGATAACACGACAGCGCAGACTCCTGTACAGCAAATAACAACGCTCGGGAGGCTGCACCCAGCACCAAGGTGGGATTCTTGACACCTGTGCTGCGTCTCATTACAAAGGGAACTCTCGCCTCCATTACACAGTTTGACTGTATAAAGGGCTAAATGTTATACGTGTTTCATTCAGCGTGTGCAAGGAGCGAAATTAAAAGAGCAACCTTTGACTTGTGCAGCACTACTGCTGCATAAGCTGTGGCTCTTCTACTTTCTAACCCCTGAGGGGGGGTTAAAGGTGACTTTTGAAATCGGTTCAATTAGGCTTCGGCCTACACTCTGCTCCACCTGCAGAGCCCGGGCTCCAACAACGCTAGTTGCTGTCCGGAAGTGCTGGCTGCACAGAGCCAAACACCTCGCCAATGTGTCAGGGGGGTCCAGCACCGCCAGCTGTTCCCCTGCTGTGTAGCCGGCAACGTGTCCTGCAAAAGCCACGCAGACACAACACACCCAAAGCTGCCGCCAGTGCAGGCTTCGGCCTACACTCCCCTCCCCCTGCTCCTCCTCCTCCTGCTCCTCCTCCTGCTGTCCCTGGGCTCTAACACACCGCCAGTTGGGGCCCAGATGTGCTAGCTGCACAGAGAAAAACACCAGCCAATGTGTCAGTGGGGTCCAGCACCGCCAGCTGTTCCCCTGCTGTGCAGCCGGCAACGTGTCCTGCAAAAGCCACGCAGACACAAGAACTGAAATTGAAGGGAACCTGTCCCCCCTCCCCCAGGCGTTTTTACGTTATCCAGCCACCTTGTACAGCGGTAATGCTGCATGTGTGCAAGGTGGCTCAGAAACGTATTCTCCTCGCACATGTGGAACTGAAAACACGTCCGCAATGTGTCCTCTGTGTGACCATTTAACCGTCCCGGTGGTGTGACTTTCCTTTGTAATGACACGCTGCAACCCCCTTGGTAGCGCTGCCCGTCTTCTGGCATCATTGTTTGGCTGGCTGCGCCTCTGCGGACGCCCTGACCCGCACAACGCCCCTCGGTGTCTTATTTATTGGGACTGCGAGGGTGTGATTGATGGGCAGGATCAGTGCATCAGTTCGCCTGTCCCTCCTCTCCTTCCGCCTTCTTCGGACTGTGCGGCTTCATGGCCGTGGCATGCGATAAGGGATCAGATGACGCCGCACAGTCTGAAGCGGGTGTAAGGACCCGAGTGTGAGAGGCGAACATATGTGCTGCGCCAGGCCCTGAATCCCAGCCCCGCAGTGTTTTAACAATGTTAAGACACTGCGGGGCTGGGATTCATGGTCATCGCGAACCGCACCGGCCGACATTACATGATGCCAGAACATGGGCAGCGCTAACGGCGCTAGGCCAGGGGATAACACGACAGCGCAGACTCCTGTACAGCAAATAACAACGCTCGGGAGGCTGCACCCAGCACCAAGGTGGGATTCTTGACACCTGTGCTGCGTCTCATTACAAAGGGAACTCTCGCCTCCATTACACAGTTTGACTGTATAAAGGGCTAAATGTTATACGTGTTTCATTCAGCGTGTGCAAGGAGCGAAATTAAAAGAGCAACCTTTGACTTGTGCAGCACTACTGCTGCATAAGCTGTGGCTCTTCTACTTTCTAACCCCTGAGGGGGGGTTAAAGGTGACTTTTGAAATCGGTTCAATTAGGCTTCGGCCTACACTCTGCTCCACCTGCAGAGCCCGGGCTCCAACAACGCTAGTTGCTGTCCGGAAGTGCTGGCTGCACAGAGCCAAACACCTCGCCAATGTGTCAGTGGGGTCCAGCACCGCCAGCTGTTCCCCTGCTGTGTAGCCGGCAACGTGTCCTGCAAAAGCCACGCAGACACAACACACCCAAAGCTGCCGCCTGTGCAGGCTTCGGCCTACACTCCCCTCCCCCTGCTCCTCCTCCTCCTGCTCCTCCTCCTGCTGTCCCTGGGCTCTAACACACCGCCAGTTTTTGCCCAGATGTGCTAGCTGCACAGAGAAAAACACCAGCCAATGTGTCAGTGGGGTCCAGCACCGCCAGCTGTTCCCCTGCTGTGCAGCCGGCAACATGTCCTGCAAAAGCCACGCAGACACAAGAACTGAAATTGAAGGGAACCTGTCCCCCCTCCCCCAGGCGTTTTTACGTTATCCAGCCACCTTGTACAGCGGTAATGCTGCATGTGTGCAAGGTGGCTCAGAAACGTATTCTCCTCGCACATGTGGAACTGAAAACACGTCCGCAATGTGTCCTCTGTGTGACCATTTAACCGTCCCGGTGGTGTGACTTTCCTTTGTAATGACACGCTGCAACCCCCTTGGTAGCGCTGCCCGTCTTCTGGCATCATTGTTTGGCTGGCTGCGCCTCTGCGGACGCCCTGACCCGCACAACGCCCCTCGGTGTCTTATTTATTGGGACTGCGAGGGTGTGATTGATGGGCAGGATCAGTGCATCAGTTCGCCTGTCCCTCCTCTCCTTCCGCCTTCTTCGGACTGTGCGGCTTCATGGCCGTGGCATGCGATAAGGGATCAGATGACGCCGCACAGTCTGAAGCGGGTGTAAGGACCCGAGTGCGAGAGGCGAACATATGTACTGCGCCAGGCCATGAATCCAAGCCCCGCAGTGTTTAAACTATGTCAATACACTGCGGGGCTGTGATTCATGGGCATCGCGAACCGCACCGGCCAACATTAAATGAGGTCAGAAGATGGGCAGCGCTAACAGCGCTAGGCCAGGGGATAACACGACAGCGCAGACTCCTGTACAGCAAATAACAACGCTCGGGAGGCTGCACCCAGCACCAAGGTGGGATTCTTGACACCTGTGCTGCGTCTCATTACAAAGGGAACTCTCGCCTCCATTACACAGTTTGACTGTATAAAGGGCTAAATGTTATACGTGTTTCATTCAGCGTGTGCAAGGAGCGAAATTAAAAGAGCAACCTTTGACTTGTGCAGCACTACTGCTGCATAAGCTGTGGCTCTTCTACTTTCTAACCCCTGAGGGGGGGTTAAAGGTTACCTTTGAAATTGGTTCAAGTAGGCTTCGGCCTACACTCTGCTCCCCCTGCAGAGCCCGGGCTACAACACCGCTCGTTGCTGTCCGGAAGTGCTGGCTGCACAGAGCCAAACACCTCGCCAATGTGTCAGTGGGGTCCAGCACCGCCAGCTGTTCCCCTGCTGTGTAGCCGGCAACGTGTCCTGCAAAAGCCACGCAGACACAACACACCCAAAGCTGCCGCCTGTGCAGGCTTCGGCCTACACTCCCCTCCCCCTGCTCCTCCTCCTCCTGCTCCTCCTCCTGCTGTCCCTGGGCTCTAACACACCGCCAGTTTTTGCCCAGATGTGCTAGCTGCACAGAGAAAAACACCAGCCAATGTGTCAGTGGGGTCCAGCACCGCCAGCTGTTCCCCTGCTGTGCAGCCGGCAACGTGTCCTGCAAAAGCCACGCAGACACAAGAACTGAAATTGAAGGGAACCTGTCCCCCCTCCCCCAGGCGTTTTTACGTTATCCAGCCACCTTGTACAGCGGTAATGCTGCATGTGTGCAAGGTGGCTCAGAAACGTATTCTCCTCGCACATGTGGAACTGAAAACACGTCTAAAATGTGTCCTCTGTGTGACCATTTAACCGTCCCGGTGGTGTGACTTTCCTTTGTAATGACACGCTGCAACCCCCTTGGTAGCGCTGCCCGTCTTCTGGCATCATGGTTTGGCTGCCTGCGCCTCTGCGGCCGCCCTGACCCACACAACGCCCCTCGGTGTCTTATTTATTGGGACTGCGAGGGTGTGATTGATGGGCAGGATCAGTGCATCAGTTCGCCTGTCCCTCCTCTCCTTCCGCCTTCTTCGGACTGTGCGGCTTCATGGCCGTGGCATGCGATAAGGGATCAGATGACGCCGCACAGTCTGAAGCGGGTGTAAGGACCCGAGTGTGAGAGGCGAACATATGTGCTGCGCCAGGCCCTGAATCCCAGCCCCGCAGTGTTTTAACAATGTTAAGACACTGCGGGGCTGGGATTCATGGGCATCGCGAACCGCACCGGCCGACATTACATGATGCCAGAACATGGGCAGCGCTAACGGCGCTAGGCCAGGGGATAACACGACAGCGCAGACTCCTGTACAGCAAATAACAACGCTCGGGAGGCTGCACCCAGCACCAAGGTGGGATTCTTGACACCTGTGCTGCGTCTCATTACAAAGGGAACTCTCGCCTCCATTACACAGTTTGACTGTATAAAGGGCTAAATGTTATACGTGTTTCATTCAGCGTGTGCAAGGAGCGAAATTAAAAGAGCAACCTTTGACTTGTGCAGCACTACTGCTGCATAAGCTGTGGCTCTTCTACTTTCTAACCCCTGAGGGGGGGTTAAAGGTGACTTTTGAAATCGGTTCAATTAGGCTTCGGCCTACACTCTGCTCCACCTGCAGAGCCCGGGCTCCAACAACGCTAGTTGCTGTCCGGAAGTGCTGGCTGCACAGAGCCAAACACCTCGCCAATGTGTCAGGGGGGTCCAGCACCGCCAGCTGTTCCCCTGCTGTGTAGCCGGCAACGTGTCCTGCAAAAGCCACGCAGACACAACACACCCAAAGCTGCCGCCAGTGCAGGCTTCGGCCTACACTCCCCTCCCCCTGCTCCTCCTCCTCCTGCTCCTCCTCCTGCTGTCCCTGGGCTCTAACACACCGCCAGTTGGGGCCCAGATGTGCTAGCTGCACAGAGAAAAACACCAGCCAATGTGTCAGTGGGGTCCAGCACCGCCAGCTGTTCCCCTGCTGTGCAGCCGGCAACGTGTCCTGCAAAAGCCACGCAGACACAAGAACTGAAATTGAAGGGAACCTGTCCCCCCTCCCCCAGGCGTTTTTACGTTATCCAGCCACCTTGTACAGCGGTAATGCTGCATGTGTGCAAGGTGGCTCAGAAACGTATTCTCCTCGCACATGTGGAACTGAAAACACGTCCGCAATGTGTCCTCTGTGTGACCATTTAACCGTCCCGGTGGTGTGACTTTCCTTTGTAATGACACGCTGCAACCCCCTTGGTAGCGCTGCCCGTCTTCTGGCATCATTGTTTGGCTGGCTGCGCCTCTGCGGACGCCCTGACCCGCACAACGCCCCTCGGTGTCTTATTTATTGGGACTGCGAGGGTGTGATTGATGGGCAGGATCAGTGCATCAGTTCGCCTGTCCCTCCTCTCCTTCCGCCTTCTTCGGACTGTGCGGCTTCATGGCCGTGGCATGCGATAAGGGATCAGATGACGCCGCACAGTCTGAAGCGGGTGTAAGGACCCGAGTGTGAGAGGCGAACATATGTGCTGCGCCAGGCCCTGAATCCCAGCCCCGCAGTGTTTTAACAATGTTAAGACACTGCGGGGCTGGGATTCATGGTCATCGCGAACCGCACCGGCCGACATTACATGATGCCAGAACATGGGCAGCGCTAACGGCGCTAGGCCAGGGGATAACACGACAGCGCAGACTCCTGTACAGCAAATAACAACGCTCGGGAGGCTGCACCCAGCACCAAGGTGGGATTCTTGACACCTGTGCTGCGTCTCATTACAAAGGGAACTCTCGCCTCCATTACACAGTTTGACTGTATAAAGGGCTAAATGTTATACGTGTTTCATTCAGCGTGTGCAAGGAGCGAAATTAAAAGAGCAACCTTTGACTTGTGCAGCACTACTGCTGCATAAGCTGTGGCTCTTCTACTTTCTAACCCCTGAGGGGGGGTTAAAGGTGACTTTTGAAATCGGTTCAATTAGGCTTCGGCCTACACTCTGCTCCACCTGCAGAGCCCGGGCTCCAACAACGCTAGTTGCTGTCCGGAAGTGCTGGCTGCACAGAGCCAAACACCTCGCCAATGTGTCAGTGGGGTCCAGCACCGCCAGCTGTTCCCCTGCTGTGTAGCCGGCAACGTGTCCTGCAAAAGCCACGCAGACACAACACACCCAAAGCTGCCGCCTGTGCAGGCTTCGGCCTACACTCCCCTCCCCCTGCTCCTCCTCCTCCTGCTCCTCCTCCTGCTGTCCCTGGGCTCTAACACACCGCCAGTTTTTGCCCAGATGTGCTAGCTGCACAGAGAAAAACACCAGCCAATGTGTCAGTGGGGTCCAGCACCGCCAGCTGTTCCCCTGCTGTGCAGCCGGCAACATGTCCTGCAAAAGCCACGCAGACACAAGAACTGAAATTGAAGGGAACCTGTCCCCCCTCCCCCAGGCGTTTTTACGTTATCCAGCCACCTTGTACAGCGGTAATGCTGCATGTGTGCAAGGTGGCTCAGAAACGTATTCTCCTCGTACATGTGGAACTGAAAACACGTCCGCAATGTGTCCTCTGTGTGACCATTTAACCGTCCCGGTGGTGTGACTTTCCTTTGTAATGACACGCTGCAACCCCCTTGGTAGCGCTGCCCGTCTTCTGGCATCATTGTTTGGCTGGCTGCGCCTCTGCGGACGCCCTGACCCGCACAACGCCCCTCGGTGTCTTATTTATTGGGACTGCGAGGGTGTGATTGATGGGCAGGATCAGTGCATCAGTTCGCCTGTCCCTCCTCTCCTTCCGCCTTCTTCGGACTGTGCGGCTTCATGGCCGTGGCATGCGATAAGGGATCAGATGACGCCGCACAGTCTGAAGCGGGTGTAAGGACCCGAGTGCGAGAGGCGAACATATGTACTGCGCCAGGCCATGAATCCAAGCCCCGCAGTGTTTAAACTATGTCAATACACTGCGGGGCTGTGATTCATGGGCATCGCGAACCGCACCGGCCAACATTAAATGAGGTCAGAAGATGGGCAGCGCTAACAGCGCTAGGCCAGGGGATAACACGACAGCGCAGACTCCTGTACAGCAAATAACAACGCTCGGGAGGCTGCACCCAGCACCAAGGTGGGATTCTTGACACCTGTGCTGCGTCTCATTACAAAGGGAACTCTCGCCTCCATTACACAGTTTGACTGTATAAAGGGCTAAATGTTATACGTGTTTCATTCAGCGTGTGCAAGGAGCGAAATTAAAAGAGCAACCTTTGACTTGTGCAGCACTACTGCTGCATAAGCTGTGGCTCTTCTACTTTCTAACCCCTGAGGGGGGGTTAAAGGTTACCTTTGAAATTGGTTCAAGTAGGCTTCGGCCTACACTCTGCTCCCCCTGCAGAGCCCGGGCTACAACACCGCTCGTTGCTGTCCGGAAGTGCTGGCTGCACAGAGCCAAACACCTCGCCAATGTGTCAGTGGGGTCCAGCACCGCCAGCTGTTCCCCTGCTGTGTAGCCGGCAACGTGTCCTGCAAAAGCCACGCAGACACAACACACCCAAAGCTGCCGCCTGTGCAGGCTTCGGCCTACACTCCCCTCCCCCTGCTCCTCCTCCTCCTGCTCCTCCTCCTGCTGTCCCTGGGCTCTAACACACCGCCAGTTTTTGCCCAGATGTGCTAGCTGCACAGAGAAAAACACCAGCCAATGTGTCAGTGGGGTCCAGCACCGCCAGCTGTTCCCCTGCTGTGCAGCCGGCAACGTGTCCTGCAAAAGCCACGCAGACACAAGAACTGAAATTGAAGGGAACCTGTCCCCCCTCCCCCAGGCGTTTTTACGTTATCCAGCCACCTTGTACAGCGGTAATGCTGCATGTGTGCAAGGTGGCTCAGAAACGTATTCTCCTCGCACATGTGGAACTGAAAACACGTCTAAAATGTGTCCTCTGTGTGACCATTTAACCGTCCCGGTGGTGTGACTTTCCTTTGTAATGACACGCTGCAACCCCCTTGGTAGCGCTGCCCGTCTTCTGGCATCATGGTTTGGCTGCCTGCGCCTCTGCGGCCGCCCTGACCCACACAACGCCCCTCGGTGTCTTATTTATTGGGACTGCGAGGGTGTGATTGATGGGCAGGATCAGTGCATCAGTTCGCCTGTCCCTCCTCTCCTTCCGCCTTCTTCGGACTGTGCGGCTTCATGGCCGTGGCATGCGATAAGGGATCAGATGACGCCGCACAGTCTGAAGCGGGTGTAAGGACCCGAGTGTGAGAGGCGAACATATGTGCTGCGCCAGGCCCTGAATCCCAGCCCCGCAGTGTTTTAACAATGTTAAGACACTGCGGGGCTGGGATTCATGGGCATCGCGAACCGCACCGGCCGACATTACATGATGCCAGAACATGGGCAGCGCTAACGGCGCTAGGCCAGGGGATAACACGACAGCGCAGACTCCTGTACAGCAAATAACAACGCTCGGGAGGCTGCACCCAGCACCAAGGTGGGATTCTTGACACCTGTGCTGCGTCTCATTACAAAGGGAACTCTCGCCTCCATTACACAGTTTGACTGTATAAAGGGCTAAATGTTATACGTGTTTCATTCAGCGTGTGCAAGGAGCGAAATTAAAAGAGCAACCTTTGACTTGTGCAGCACTACTGCTGCATAAGCTGTGGCTCTTCTACTTTCTAACCCCTGAGGGGGGGTTAAAGGTGACTTTTGAAATCGGTTCAATTAGGCTTCGGCCTACACTCTGCTCCACCTGCAGAGCCCGGGCTCCAACAACGCTAGTTGCTGTCCGGAAGTGCTGGCTGCACAGAGCCAAACACCTCGCCAATGTGTCAGGGGGGTCCAGCACCGCCAGCTGTTCCCCTGCTGTGTAGCCGGCAACGTGTCCTGCAAAAGCCACGCAGACACAACACACCCAAAGCTGCCGCCAGTGCAGGCTTCGGCCTACACTCCCCTCCCCCTGCTCCTCCTCCTCCTGCTCCTCCTCCTGCTGTCCCTGGGCTCTAACACACCGCCAGTTGGGGCCCAGATGTGCTAGCTGCACAGAGAAAAACACCAGCCAATGTGTCAGTGGGGTCCAGCACCGCCAGCTGTTCCCCTGCTGTGCAGCCGGCAACGTGTCCTGCAAAAGCCACGCAGACACAAGAACTGAAATTGAAGGGAACCTGTCCCCCCTCCCCCAGGCGTTTTTACGTTATCCAGCCACCTTGTACAGCGGTAATGCTGCATGTGTGCAAGGTGGCTCAGAAACGTATTCTCCTCGCACATGTGGAACTGAAAACACGTCCGCAATGTGTCCTCTGTGTGACCATTTAACCGTCCCGGTGGTGTGACTTTCCTTTGTAATGACACGCTGCAACCCCCTTGGTAGCGCTGCCCGTCTTCTGGCATCATTGTTTGGCTGGCTGCGCCTCTGCGGACGCCCTGACCCGCACAACGCCCCTCGGTGTCTTATTTATTGGGACTGCGAGGGTGTGATTGATGGGCAGGATCAGTGCATCAGTTCGCCTGTCCCTCCTCTCCTTCCGCCTTCTTCGGACTGTGCGGCTTCATGGCCGTGGCATGCGATAAGGGATCAGATGACGCCGCACAGTCTGAAGCGGGTGTAAGGACCCGAGTGTGAGAGGCGAACATATGTGCTGCGCCAGGCCCTGAATCCCAGCCCCGCAGTGTTTTAACAATGTTAAGACACTGCGGGGCTGGGATTCATGGTCATCGCGAACCGCACCGGCCGACATTACATGATGCCAGAACATGGGCAGCGCTAACGGCGCTAGGCCAGGGGATAACACGACAGCGCAGACTCCTGTACAGCAAATAACAACGCTCGGGAGGCTGCACCCAGCACCAAGGTGGGATTCTTGACACCTGTGCTGCGTCTCATTACAAAGGGAACTCTCGCCTCCATTACACAGTTTGACTGTATAAAGGGCTAAATGTTATACGTGTTTCATTCAGCGTGTGCAAGGAGCGAAATTAAAAGAGCAACCTTTGACTTGTGCAGCACTACTGCTGCATAAGCTGTGGCTCTTCTACTTTCTAACCCCTGAGGGGGGGTTAAAGGTGACTTTTGAAATCGGTTCAATTAGGCTTCGGCCTACACTCTGCTCCACCTGCAGAGCCCGGGCTCCAACAACGCTAGTTGCTGTCCGGAAGTGCTGGCTGCACAGAGCCAAACACCTCGCCAATGTGTCAGTGGGGTCCAGCACCGCCAGCTGTTCCCCTGCTGTGTAGCCGGCAACGTGTCCTGCAAAAGCCACGCAGACACAACACACCCAAAGCTGCCGCCTGTGCAGGCTTCGGCCTACACTCCCCTCCCCCTGCTCCTCCTCCTCCTGCTCCTCCTCCTGCTGTCCCTGGGCTCTAACACACCGCCAGTTTTTGCCCAGATGTGCTAGCTGCACAGAGAAAAACACCAGCCAATGTGTCAGTGGGGTCCAGCACCGCCAGCTGTTCCCCTGCTGTGCAGCCGGCAACATGTCCTGCAAAAGCCACGCAGACACAAGAACTGAAATTGAAGGGAACCTGTCCCCCCTCCCCCAGGCGTTTTTACGTTATCCAGCCACCTTGTACAGCGGTAATGCTGCATGTGTGCAAGGTGGCTCAGAAACGTATTCTCCTCGCACATGTGGAACTGAAAACACGTCCGCAATGTGTCCTCTGTGTGACCATTTAACCGTCCCGGTGGTGTGACTTTCCTTTGTAATGACACGCTGCAACCCCCTTGGTAGCGCTGCCCGTCTTCTGGCATCATTGTTTGGCTGGCTGCGCCTCTGCGGACGCCCTGACCCGCACAACGCCCCTCGGTGTCTTATTTATTGGGACTGCGAGGGTGTGATTGATGGGCAGGATCAGTGCATCAGTTCGCCTGTCCCTCCTCTCCTTCCGCCTTCTTCGGACTGTGCGGCTTCATGGCCGTGGCATGCGATAAGGGATCAGATGACGCCGCACAGTCTGAAGCGGGTGTAAGGACCCGAGTGCGAGAGGCGAACATATGTACTGCGCCAGGCCATGAATCCAAGCCCCGCAGTGTTTAAACTATGTCAATACACTGCGGGGCTGTGATTCATGGGCATCGCGAACCGCACCGGCCAACATTAAATGAGGTCAGAAGATGGGCAGCGCTAACAGCGCTAGGCCAGGGGATAACACGACAGCGCAGACTCCTGTACAGCAAATAACAACGCTCGGGAGGCTGCACCCAGCACCAAGGTGGGATTCTTGACACCTGTGCTGCGTCTCATTACAAAGGGAACTCTCGCCTCCATTACACAGTTTGACTGTATAAAGGGCTAAATGTTATACGTGTTTCATTCAGCGTGTGCAAGGAGCGAAATTAAAAGAGCAACCTTTGACTTGTGCAGCACTACTGCTGCATAAGCTGTGGCTCTTCTACTTTCTAACCCCTGAGGGGGGGTTAAAGGTTACCTTTGAAATTGGTTCAAGTAGGCTTCGGCCTACACTCTGCTCCCCCTGCAGAGCCCGGGCTACAACACCGCTCGTTGCTGTCCGGAAGTGCTGGCTGCACAGAGCCAAACACCTCGCCAATGTGTCAGTGGGGTCCAGCACCGCCAGCTGTTCCCCTGCTGTGTAGCCGGCAACGTGTCCTGCAAAAGCCACGCAGACACAACACACCCAAAGCTGCCGCCTGTGCAGGCTTCGGCCTACACTCCCCTCCCCCTGCTCCTCCTCCTCCTGCTCCTCCTCCTGCTGTCCCTGGGCTCTAACACACCGCCAGTTTTTGCCCAGATGTGCTAGCTGCACAGAGAAAAACACCAGCCAATGTGTCAGTGGGGTCCAGCACCGCCAGCTGTTCCCCTGCTGTGCAGCCGGCAACGTGTCCTGCAAAAGCCACGCAGACACAAGAACTGAAATTGAAGGGAACCTGTCCCCCCTCCCCCAGGCGTTTTTACGTTATCCAGCCACCTTGTACAGCGGTAATGCTGCATGTGTGCAAGGTGGCTCAGAAACGTATTCTCCTCGCACATGTGGAACTGAAAACACGTCTAAAATGTGTCCTCTGTGTGACCATTTAACCGTCCCGGTGGTGTGACTTTCCTTTGTAATGACACGCTGCAACCCCCTTGGTAGCGCTGCCCGTCTTCTGGCATCATGGTTTGGCTGCCTGCGCCTCTGCGGCCGCCCTGACCCACACAACGCCCCTCGGTGTCTTATTTATTGGGACTGCGAGGGTGTGATTGATGGGCAGGATCAGTGCATCAGTTCGCCTGTCCCTCCTCTCCTTCCGCCTTCTTCGGACTGTGCGGCTTCATGGCCGTGGCATGCGATAAGGGATCAGATGACGCCGCACAGTCTGAAGCGGGTGTAAGGACCCGAGTGTGAGAGGCGAACATATGTGCTGCGCCAGGCCCTGAATCCCAGCCCCGCAGTGTTTTAACAATGTTAAGACACTGCGGGGCTGGGATTCATGGTCATCGCGAACCGCACCGGCCGACATTACATGATGCCAGAACATGGGCAGCGCTAACGGCGCTAGGCCAGGGGATAACACGACAGCGCAGACTCCTGTACAGCAAATAACAACGCTCGGGAGGCTGCACCCAGCACCAAGGTGGGATTCTTGACACCTGTGCTGCGTCTCATTACAAAGGGAACTCTCGCCTCCATTACACAGTTTGACTGTATAAAGGGCTAAATGTTATACGTGTTTCATTCAGCGTGTGCAAGGAGCGAAATTAAAAGAGCAACCTTTGACTTGTGCAGCACTACTGCTGCATAAGCTGTGGCTCTTCTACTTTCTAACCCCTGAGGGGGGGTTAAAGGTTACCTTTGAAATTGGTTCAAGTAGGCTTCGGCCTACACTCTGCTCCCCCTGCAGAGCCCGGGCTACAACACCGCTCGTTGCTGTCCGGAAGTGCTGGCTGCACAGAGCCAAACACCTCGCCAATGTGTCAGTGGGGTCCAGCACCGCCAGCTGTTCCCCTGCTGTGCAGCCGGCAACGTGTCCTGCAAAAGCCACGCAGACACTTGCTCTTGTACCTTCTGCTCCCCATCCTGGTTCCAGTACCGTCAGCTGGTTCCGGGCAGAGCCTTTGGCTTAGGTGCCTCCCTCTGGGTATCCGAGTTCCACCAACGTCAGGTGGTCCTTGGTAGTGCTTTCAGGCACGGGTACCTCCTGCTTAGTAACCGGGTTCCAGTAACGTCAGCTGGTCCTCGGTAGTTCCATTGGCTCTTGGACCTTCGGCTACCCATCCGGGTTCCAGCACCGTCAGCTGGTTCTCGGCAGTGTCTTTTGCTCTTGTACCTTCTGCTCCCCATCCTGGTTCCAGTACCGTCAGCTGGTTCCGGGCAGAGCCTTTGGCTTAGGTGCCTCCCTCTGGGTATCCGAGTTCCACCAACGTCAGGTGGTCCTTGGTAGTGCTTTCAGGCACGGGTACCTCCTGCTTAGTAACCGGGTTCCAGTAACGTCAGCTGGTCCTCGGTAGTTCCATTGGCTCTTGGACCTTCGGGTAGCCATCCGAGTTCCAGTTCCATCAGCTGGTTCTCGGCATTTTCTCAGCCTTCTTGTACCTTCTGCTACATTTCCAAGTTCAAGAGACTAAACACGATGACCCGGAAGAACACCCCTAAGATGACGACGACACCAGAGACGACAACCACCGTGATGACGACGACCCTGGAGACGATGACCCTGAAGACCACCCCGATGACGACGACCCCGGAGACCACCCCGATGACGACGACCCCGGAGACGACGACCCTGGAGACGACGACGACCTGGAAGACCGAGAAGCAGAAGAACAAGAGGCTGCAGAACAAAGAGCAGAAGGACATTAAGCATAACACAAAATATCAGAGCAAAAAAATATTATGTAAATTATAAGCAGAAGAAGACTAAGCAGTGTATGGGGGTGAGTCCGTTCCTCCTCGTGGTGCCCCTGGATAAAGCCTGATGCTGCAGGCCAAACTGAACGCGGACAAATGTAACTGGTTTGTGACAGGCAGAACGGAAGGTGTAATCTTCAAACTTTTATAGATAACAACTACGGGAATGCCTGTCACAAATAAGAATATGATGAAGAAGTTGAATATGATGAAGATAATAGTAAAATAAAAAGAATATGAACAATGTAACCCAAAAAATAATAGGTAGAAGATGAAGAAGAAGATGAATAAGGTGAAGAAGTTGATGTCAAAGAAGCTGATGATGAGGATAATTAAGAAGAAAGCGTGGGAGAAGTAAAAAAGAAGGTGAAGGGCGTGGAAGTAGTGAAACATCAATATCTGACATAAAAAAAAAAAAAAATAACATAGTCAAATTCTTTCTAACGCCGAACTTCATAAAAAAAAATTAAAAATCCTGCTATTCTATTACATTGGGCTAAACCTCTGTCCCTTTAATATCTCCGCCACGTCCCCCAATACATCCTACATTATTCTTAGTTGTTTTCCTTCATGTAGAATGAACCTACAAGTTTATAAAGGGTTTATTTTAATTCCGATATTTTCGTCCCATTGACTTGCATTGGGATCGGGTATCGGTATCGGATTGGATCCGATATTTTGACGGTATCGGCCGATACTTTCCGATACCGATACTTTCCGATATCGGAAAGTATCGCTCAACACTACTGATAACCAATATGGCCACCATTACAACAACCACAGAGTTTGTCCCAGTTTCCCAACATTTACCCTTCTTTGCACAGATTAGGCATAATAGGTTAACTATATGCCACAGCCACTGGACATGATAATGTCAGTGACCTCATAACAGTGAAAGCCACTGGACATGATCGTGTCAGTGACAGCCACTGAACGTGATAGTGTCAGTGCACTCATAACAGTTACAGCCACTGGACGTGATAGTGACAGCCACTGGATGTGATAGTGTCAGTACCCTCATAACAGTGACAGCAACTGGACGTGATAGTGTCAGTGTCCTCATAACAGTGACAGCAACTGGACGTGATAGTGTCAGTGCCCTCATAACAGTGACAGCCATTGGAAACCCTAACATTTCATTCATAATATCCTCATAAATGTTAGCCACTGTGTCCCATAAAAGTGTCAGCCATAGATGCCGTTATAACAGTATCAGCTCCATTGTTCCAGTGACAGATATCTATATCCCATTAACAATCTGAAACACAGTGCCCCCATAAGTACTTACCACAACGCCACCATAACACTGAGGACCACAGTATCTACAATAGTGTCAGCCACAGTGCTCCCACTGAAGTGACTGCCACAGTGCCACCATAACAGTGGCTCCTATAGATGTCCCAATAGCAGTGTCAGCGACAATGTCCCCATAACAGTGACAGACGGAGTGTCCCCATAGCAGTGTCACTAAGATTGTTAAATTGGTTGGGTCACCCCGATTTCTGAGAATTGGCCATTGATCATTGGTATTACCACAGCCGCAGATGTGAGGGGATATTTGTCTCACATATGGTCCTGAGGGCATTACTCAATTCATTGTAGGTTTGGGAGAATTTTATTTCATCTCTCATTCACTGTTATTACAGTGGAAATTTGTAAGGCACCTTGACAGGTCGCCATGATGGAATACCTGCGCTCGGCCGCCAACCAAATTTACTTAGCAAATGACATTTTAACGTGAAGAGGCACATTTGCATACTAATTAAATTTTCCTTTAAAAACATCTCGACTTCCGACCTTTCCACCTCCCGTGGGTGACACAGATTAAAACATTTTTATTATTAGGGTTTGACCGTGCAAAACACAATTATACGGTCGCTCGGTGATGCCGCAGGGCTAAGGATAAACTGTCCAGTGTGGGTTTTGGCTGTTTTGATAATATCGCGGAGGGGGAAATTTTTTACTTCCTGTCAGAATGATGCGTGGCCTCTGCGAGGGGGTTAAATGCATCGGACGTTTCAAAAAGCCGCTTGGAAAGTGTGTCATATGAGGGGACACGCTGAATGAGGAAATTAATAGGATTTCATGAGAGAGAGACAAGTGCACAGTGCAGCCTGAGACACAAATTAAAAAGTACAGATGAATCAAAGGGCCGCTATAAGAGAAAGGGAATTTAAAGGGGAAATGACCAGGGGATTAATATTCAATAAAAATACTGGGTCGGTTTATTGGATGTAAAATAATTCAATACTGTAAGTGGCATTATGGTATCATGCCAAGGTAAACTATTAAAACTAACCTGTCATCAGATGTATACTGCCCTAACCTACGTAGATATTGTCATTATGTTTACTATTGTGATTTTACCTTTATATAGAGATGAAACATGGCCTGTAAAGCATCATCTATTGTTTAAGTTGGAGGGGTTAGAATGGCCTTACGGTGATGTGAGTGAAGGCGTTATGTTCGTCCCTTCGCTACGACACCAAAAATATATCTCACATAAGAATCGGATCAATTTAAACCCCAATATTCATCACTGAACACTGGCTCCAAAAGATCTGCGATCAGTGCTTTGATCAAAGGAAGTTTATGCCTGGGAAGTGTACTTCCCCGCCTCTGCAGAAACTAATCCCAGTCTTAGTATATGGCTTCCAGAGCAGATGCTGTTGTGATTACCTGGTGACTACTGGATGTACTCACTTCAATGGAGGTTGAAGTGTCATCTCTACGTCTCACTTCCCTAGTTATAATTAGTTTCTCTCTTCTCTGTTATAATTAATTCTACATTCTACTTGGGGGTGATATGTCCTCTTTACGGAGATGTCTTAAGGATTTTAATTTTCCTCCATGAAATCCCTGTTTCCTCCCAGTAAAATAATAACACATATACTCACCTCCAGTGCCAGCGCTGTTCTAGCAGTGTCAGCACTGACTCTATCTGGGCTCATGTCACGTTGTTTTGAGGCCAATCAGGAATGGCTTCACTCACCTCTCCTTCGGACAAATAAGACATCCGGAGGAAGTGAGAGCTACAGCTGATCTCTTACGTCCTCTGGATGTCAATTATGTCCATTGGAGAGTACAGTGAAACCACTGTTGGTTGGGCACAGAGATTGAGGGAATATCAATGTCACACGAGCCTTGAGAGAGCCAGCGCCGACACTGCTGGAATAGCGCCAGCACCGAGGGGTAAGTACAGGTTTTATTTGTACTGAGGTGAAAAAGTAGTGATTGGAAATGGGTTGCCTGAGTTGTTGACAATCCATTTAAGCTACTATAGTCCACAATAAAAAACCACCCCTAGTGGCCAAATTATTGAAAAAAAATCAGTCGGAGCTAGAATTTATTTAACTCTGAACAAAGGTTACTCTAGATACAAAATATTAAGGACCAGGGCTTGTCGGCACTTCTAATCCTGGTGGTCCACACCTAGTCTTTGCTACACTCCGTTTCCTTACAGTACCTAGAGCTGCTCTACTTATTGTAAGGCTATGTTCAGGCGACCATATTTTCTATTCAAGTGCTTTCCGTGGAATAAACCAAATGCACTCTGGACCAATGTTGTTCCATTGAGCTCTTCAGAGGAACTTTTTTTGTGTGCGAAAGAAGTTAAAGAGGGTGTCCACTACTTTTACATTGATGACCTTAGGATAGGTCTTCAATGTCTGATCATCCGGGGTCCTAGAACCGTCATCCCTGCTGATCAGGTGTTACCGGTGGTGGCAGCCGCCGGCCAGAAGTAATCACTTGCAGAGCTGGGCATCTTCTGATAGTGGACGCCGCAGGGTACTGCATATTCTCCTCCAATTGATTTGAATAGGAGGCAGATGTGCAGTACCAAGCCTCAGTCACTACCAGAAGACGGAGCAGCTCAGCAAGCGAGTATTTCCGGATGCCGCCAACACCGATAACAGCTGATCGACGGGGACAATGGGTGTTGGACCCCAGACGATCAGATATTGATGACCTACCCTAAAGATAGGTAATGTACAACTTCTTAGCGCAGAAGATCCCTGAATGCAGTGCCCACAGACGGGATGAAGAGGTACGTATTGTAGAGGGATTGCAGGGTGCACCCGCAGGATTCCGGCGCCACAGCTGACGTGCATGGGAGGTGGGTAGTATTGTAATAAGGAGAGGAGGCAGGAATTTCTTCCTGGCACCAAACGCCCTGGAACCTGGAAGAAATCATTAGCATAAAGAAAGAAAATGAGATTTCTCAACAACAAGACCGCTAATATGTGCATATAGGTAGGACAAGTGTAACATTTCAATTACCTGTATGCCCATATTACTAGGTCATATATGTCCAGGGGGTTAACAGATTCCATTTAAAGAAAAACATAACAATTCTTTACAAAAAAAAAATACACCGCTGGTCCCCACTCACTTTAGTAAAGCTAACGTGCAATGTCAATTACAACCCACAAGCAAGTGTGGCGCTGTTTTTTAGAAGACGGCAGCCATGTTTTTCTAAAAATATACAACCCCTTTATTTCTTCACACTTCATGCCAGCCAGAGACGCATTGCAAATTTTCTTTGCATTCAATTTTTGGCACCCCTTCCCATCCCCCGTAAAGAGAACATGACATCTGCTGCAGTGTTCACAGACTCCTATGTTAAATCCTGTCTACAATAAAGAGCCATCCTCTCTGATGCTGAGCGTTAGTCACAGACATGACATTATACCGACGCTGGCTCTTAGGAAGTCAATTCTCAGCAAAAAAAAATTGTTTTTTTTTTTCTTTCTTCACATTAAGTGTGTTCGGGGGGGAGAGTCTATTTCGACAGATTGGAGGAACGAGAGATGAGAGGGACTGCATAACATGCTAATTAATGGGGATTAGACGGCAGCGTTGGCTCGGTGGCATCGGGCCTGGAAACTGCTAGGAAATAAAAGCAGTGAATTTTTTTTTTTTATGAATATAATGGACCTTTCTTTGATAAATATCCAAGACGCGGTGACACGTTCTCTCACTGAGATGAAGAAATAAGAGTACTGCAGAGCAAGATGGAACAGTTTCTGAAAAATTATTTATATACATATTTTCATTTATATTGTTGCTTTGGGATATACTGTAAATACAGTATATAGCAAAGGAGCAAAATCATAGTGGGCCTCATCTTCTTTGCCACTTCATTAAAGAAAATGATATGCCTAAAGTGTCCGCATGGGCAGTTTGGATGGAGGCTTCACCTTTGAGCAGGTTCCACCATATTGATAATCAGTCCCTCTGTTGACCTCCAACTGAAACCAATATGTCCATTGAGCTTAGGTGAGCTTAGGCAGGAGACATCTCCTCTTTAGGATCACTTCCTGTTGGGGGGTCTTCAATTCTTCAAGTGCATCTAGGTGATCTTCTCTGTTTGGGCTCAAGTTACAGTTACTAGTAAGGGGAAGCACTATGTAGGGTCATGTGACCCATTCAGAAAAAGCCATCCTGACCGTACCCCCTTCTTTTTGGGTCCCACAGGAGCTGCAAGTTAAACGTGAAGTTGTCATGTTAGATATAAGGTTGTGTGGAATGAGCCATCCGCCAATTTTGGCAAATGTCAAAGATGGTCCAGTTCAGTAGCGGGCTGCATCGGCCTACAACACTTTTAGCAGTATTGACGAGGGGTCGTTAATAAAAGGAGGAAAGATGGGGAAACACTATAATAATAATGTCCAGTTTTAAAACTAGAGACCAATGTTCCCCGATAGAAAATTTGGACCTGGGCCATCCCTGCATGTTTGACCCCCCCACCATAATAATGTCCTCCATCCTGGCCCCATCCTGTAATAAAGTACACCTTCTTGGGACCCTTTGCAGCGCCCCAGAGTCCTGGTCTTTGCAGTAATGTCGCTCTGCCACTAAGGGGAGTGATGTTACGTCTGATTGCACTAAAGGAGTTTCTCTGACCAGGTAACACTCACACTACACTTCACACTCCGGCCACCAGGTGGGGTGGTTCTATCTAGTAGGCCACTCCTCACACTCTGGTAAAACTGGGGGTTGGACAGGAAGACAGAGAGAGAAGTAACTGGGAAGAGCTAGTGAGAGGACCTGTCAGGGATGGGATCCCGAACCACGCCATACCATCCTCAAACCAATGGGATGTGCGAAAAGATGAACCAGGTGGTGATCGACTTATTGAAGACCTTGCCCGTAGAGGAACGGAACCTGTGGCCGACAAAGTTGCCTGACTTGGTGGATATCTACAATCACATCCCAGTAAATTCCACCAACTGTACTCCAGCGTACCTAATGAGGGGAAGGCCTAGCCAGTTACCCGTTGATCTGGACATGGGGGTCCTAGTCCCCGAAGATACCTCGCCGGATGCAGATTGGGATGCAGAAAGGCAGCGAAGGTACCGCAAAGTACAGGAGTGCGTGGAAAGAAGTCTCGCCCAGGCTAGGCAAAAACAAGAAAGGGACTACAACCAGCACGCTCCTGCGATTCCCCTGTCACCTGGTGAGCAAGTACTTAAACGAAAGAGGAGACTACACAAGCTCGATGACCAATGGGAAGCGGAACTGTATACCATCCTGCCATCCGACTTCGACAACACGAAGGTCTGTCTCATCAGCAAGGACAGAGGGGAGACCTCGACAGCGGTATCCAGGGATCACCTTAAGGTCTGCCCCGATAAGTTGAGAGAGAGGGACACGGCCCCAAGAATCTCCCCGCTGGTGGAAAAGGAGAAGATGATCCATACCGTCCTTGGTGACTTTCCCCAGTCCTGGACTCAGATAAATCAGGCCATCGTGGTACCTGTTCTAACGTTTCAACAGCCGGACCCACCAGAAGCGATGGTGGTACCAGATCATCCGGCCCTGCAACCTCAACAAGCCCTACCTGAAGATGCCATGCCAACCGTTGAACCGGCAAATCCTCCCTCTGCTATCGGTGAATCTGCTGTACCCACTGTTGATAGCAGCAGCTCTGAGAGCCCCAACCTGCCAGTGCTACCCAGACTCACTAGAAGTGTAGCTAGAAGACAGTGCACTACACCAGCGGTAGCAAGCATAGCGGGCCCTGTTAGGCCATTAGCAACCCCTGCGCTGCGAAGGTCCACACGCAGCACTCAGAACCAAACTCCCCTCCGCTACAAAACTTGGAGGTATTAGCGAGGGCTGCTATTTAGTTGAAAATGTTTGTGTGCATATCTTTTGTTACAGGTTTTAAAATGGACAATAGAGTAATGGACGGTGAATTGCTCAAAAACTTTCAAAAGGGGGACCCCTTTGTTTACCCGGGGTCCCCGCTGTTTCAACCATTGAACTGAGAGTCATAAACTGTGCATGACCTAACTTTTGCAACGTTCAAGAGTCCTCACCTCCCATAAAGGGAAGCACTGTTATGTTTAATTGTTTATGCTATTTCAAAATTTTGTGTGTTTTCTGTTAACATGTATTGTTGTTCTTGTTTTCCCAGTCCGGGAGTACTGGATTTAACCGGGGGGGAGTGCAGCGCCCCAGAGTCCTGGTCGTTGCAGTAATGTCGCTCTGCCACTAAGGGGAGTGATGTTACGTCTGATTGCACTAAAGGAGTTTCTCTGACCAGGTAACACTCACACTACACTTCACACTCCGGCCACCAGGGGGGGTGGTTCTATCTAGTAGGCCACTCCTCACACTCTGGTAAAACTGGGGGTTGGACAGGAAGACAGAGAGAGAAGTAACTGGGAAGAGCTAGTGAGAGGACCTGTCAGGGATGGGATCCTGGCAGACTCCTAAGAGCAGAACTAACCAGTGAACAACGGGAATACAGAAAAGAGGCATTAGGACCAGAAGGAGTCGTGCTGTTAGACCGAGGCAACATCCTTCTGAGGCGCAAACAGTCGGTGGCCGGAACGCCGAGCAAGTAAGAGACTCTAAGTACTACTGCAAACCACGGCCGGACAGCCAATTATAGGTTGGCTGTCTCACTCAAATCACCTAAGCAGACAACGGAGGCAGCTGTGGGAGAGGGGCGACTCTAGGGTCCCGGAAGAACTCCAGGCCTACCCCGTCATACGGGTGCGTCCTACCATATCACCTGGGGGACGGAGAGAACGAACATCAGAGACAGACAGAATCAGTTGTGAGGACTATCCCGGGAGCTCAGCAGGGAAGGACTACAACACACAGCGCTAGAAGGTAGACACTGATTCCCACCTGCAAAGGGAACTCCTGATGTGCCTTTGGACCGGCCGGTCTCAAACAGCCCTGTTGACAGCGCTCTGGACTGAGGATTCTAAAACCTTCAGTAAAGAGGTAAAGAGACTGCAACCTGGTGTCCTCGTTATTTACTACGACCTACACTGCACCGCAATATCACCACCATTTACCACCACCTTTCACTGGACGCCCCTCAGCAGGGTCACGGACTGGGTCTAGCCACCGTGACAACCCCAGAACAGAGACTCAGAGGCCCGGTACCGGGTACCCCTCGGCCCTGCGGCAGTGGGGGCGCTCCACCTTCCTATAATAATACCCCTTCCTGGTATAATGTCCCACATTCTGGGCCCCTTCTTGCAATAATGGCCCATCCTGGCCCCTTCCTGTAATAATGTCCTCAATATTGGGCCTCTTCCAGTCATAATGCCTACCATCCTATAAGCCTTCGTGTTATTATGTCCCACATCATGGGGCCCCTGCTATAATAATGTCCTCCTCTCCAACACAAGCGATTCTTCTTACCTTTTTCTGCTCCCACTTCTATAGCCAACAGCTGACTTTGCCGTGCACCCATGACAGGCACTCAGACGTCAGCTGCCGGCTTCCATTTGGCCGGCCCCGTGTATTGCATTGCAGTGAGCCAGGGAGTTTCTGCGTTGCAATACATTGCAGCTGAAGGTACATCCTTGGATACACGTCCAGACAAAACAGGCGCTGGCATCAGCGGGCTCCCTCCTGCACACGCCCGTTCACAGTCGCACCCTCTGCAACCACATTCATTAAGCCCCTGATAATGCCCTCCTGTGCCTCCTTGAAATAATTATTATGGCACTGGAACCTCCTTATATTTATAATAAAACTAATATACTCGCGAGTCCCCTCCAGTCAGCGCTCACACAGGGTTAATGGCAGCGGTAACAGACCGCGTTATGCTGCGGGTAACGCACTCCGTTACCGCTGCTATTAACCCTGTGTGTCCCCAACTTTTTACTATTAATGCTGCCTATGCAGCATCAATAGTAAAAAAAATGTAATGTTAAAAATAATAAAAAAAACAAAAAACCTGCTATTCTCACCCTCCGTAGTCCGCCAAGCCGCATGCGGCTGCCGCCATCTTCCGTTCCCAGGATAGATTGCGAAATTACCCAGAAGACTTAACGGTCTCGCGAACCACTAAGTCTTCTGGGTAATTTTGCAATGCATCTCTGGGGACGGAAGATGGCGGCAGCCGCATGCGGCTCGGCGGACTACGCCATCGCCACAGCTTCGGTGGATCCCGGTGGGTGAGTATATCACTATTTTTTATTTTAATTATTTTTTTTAACAGGGATATGGTGCCCACGCTGCTAAATACTGCGTGGGCTGTGTGATATACTGCGTGGGCTGTGCTATATACTACATGGGCAGTGTGATATACTGCGTGGGCTGTGTGATATACTGCGGGGGCTGTGCTATATACTACATGGGCAGTGTGATATACTGCATGGGCTGTGTGATATACTGCATGGGCTGTGCTATATACTACATGGGCAGTGTGATATACTGCGGGGGCTGTGCTATATACTACATGGGCAGTGTGATATACTGCGTGGGCAGTGTGATATACTGCGTGGGCTGTGCTATATACTACATGGGCAGTGTGATATACTGTGTGGGCTGTGTGGTATACTGCGGGGGCTGTGCTATATACTACATGGGCAGTGTGATATACTGCATGGGCTGTGTGATATACTGCATGGGCTGTGCTATATACTACATGGGCAGTGTGATATACTGCGGGGGCTGTGCTATATACTACATGGGCAGTGTGATATACTGCGTGGGCTGTGTGATATACTGCGGGGGCTGTGCTATATACTACATGGGCAGTGTGATATACCGCGTGGGCTGTGTGATATACTGCGGGGGCTGTGCTATATACTACATGGGCAGTGTGATATACTGCGTGGGCTGTGTGATATACTGCAGGGCTGTGCTATATACTACATGGGCAGTGTTATATACTGCATGGGCTGTGTGATATACTGCGGGGGCTGTGCTATATACTACATGGCAAGGGTTATATGCTACGTGGGCTGTGTGAAATACTGCGGGGGCTGTGCTATATACTATATGGGCAGTGTTATATACTACGTGGGCTGTGTGATATACTGCGGGGGCTGTGCTATATACTACATGGGCAGTGTTATATTCTGCGTGGGCTGTGTTATATACTGTGTGGGCTGTGCTATGTACTACGTGCCCTGTGTTATATACTGCGTGGCCTGTGTTATATACTACGTCGCCTGTGTTATATCCTGCGTGGCTGCTATATACTGCGTGGGCTGTGTTATATAGTACGTGGGCTGTGTTATGTACTGCGTGGCCTGTATTAACGCATCGGGTATTCTAGAATATGTATATATGTATATAGCAGCCACATAGTATATAGCACAGGCCACGTAGTATTTGTCTGCTACAGTATATACTACATGCCTTCTATATACTACGTGGCCTGTGCTATATACTATGTGGCTGCTATATACATACATACATATTCTAGAATACCCGATGCATTAGAATCGGGCCACCATCTAGTTGTTAATATAAGGAGGCACAGGGTGGCATTATTGTTAAAATAAGGAGGCACAGGGGAACATTATTATTAATAAAAGGAAGCATGGGGCAATATTAATATAAGGAGGCACAGGGGAACATTATTATTAATATAAGGAGGCACAAGGGGCATTATTATTAATATAAGGAGACACAGGAGGATATTAATATAAGGAGGGACAGAGGGACATTATTAATATAAGGAGGCACAGGGTGGCATTATTATTGATATAATGAGGCACGGGGGCATTATTAATATAAGGAGGCATGGGGGCATTATTAATATAAGGAGGCACGGGGGCATTATTAATATAAGGAGGCACGGGGCATTATTAATATAAGGAGGCACAGGGGGCATTATTATTAATATAAGGAGACATAGGGGGACATTATTATTAATTTAAGAAGGCACAAGGGGTCAGTATAATTATAAGAAGGCACAGGGGGCATTATTATTAATATAAGGAGTTACAGGGGGATATTATTATTAATATAAGGAGGCACGGAGATATTATTATTAATATAAGGAGGCACAGGGGGATATTATTATTAATATAAGGAGGTACAGGGTTGCATTATTAATATAAGGAGGCACGGGGGCATTATTAATATAAGGAGGCACGGGGGCATTATTAATATAAGGAGGCATAGGGGGCATTATTATTAATATAAGGAGACATAGGGGGACATTATTATTAATTTAAGAAGGCACAAGGGGTCATTATAATTATAAGAAGGCACAGGGGGCATTATTATTAATATAAGGAGTCACAGGGGATATTATTATTAATATAAGGAGGCACGGGGGATATTATTATTAATATAAGGAGGCACGGGGGCATTATTATTAATATAAGGAGGCACGGGGCATTATTAATATAAGGAGGCACAGGGTGGCATTATTAATATAAGGAGGCACGGGGACATTATTATTAATATAAGGAGACACGGGGACATTATTATTAATATAAGGAGGCACAGGGGGATATTATTATTAATATAAGGAGGCACAGGGGGCATTATTATTAATATAAGGAGTCACAGGGGGATATTATTATTAATATAAGGAGGCACGGGGGATATTATTATTAATATAAGGAGGCACAGGGTGGCATTATTATTAATATAAGGAGGCACGGGGCATTATTAATATAAGGAGGCACAGGGTGGCATTATTAATATAAGAAGGCACGGGGACATTATTATTAATATAAGGAGACACGGGGACATTATTATTAATATAAGGAGGCACAGGGGGATATTATTATTAATATAAGGAGGCACGGGGGCATTATTAATATAAGGAGGCATAGGGAGCATTATTATTAATATAAGGAGGCACAGGGGGACATTATTATTAATATAAGGAGGCACAGGGACATTATTATTAATATAAGGAGACACAGGGGAACATCATTATTAATATAAAGAAGCAGGGAGACATTATTATTAATTTAAGAAGGGGGTCATTATAATTATAAGGAGGCACAGGGGGCATTATTATTAATATAAGGAGGTTAAAGGAGACATTATTATTAATATAAGGAGGCGCAGGGGGGCATATTATGAAGCATAGGAAGGCATTATCATTGCTGAGCTCAGCTATTGGCTGCTGCGCTGTCAATGTAATGTCAGTGCTGCAGACAAAAATCTAGGTTTTCCTAGATGGCCCATCCTATGCATAACTTTGCAACCATACGATGCGATGTGCATACTTAAAGGGAACCTGTCACCATGAAAATGCAGTTTAATCTGCAGGCCCCATGTTATAGAGCAGGAGGAGCTGAGCAGACTGATATATAGAGACGACGGCCGGATCCGTAGAAGCGCGGCAGCGCGAAACGGCCGTCGTCTCTTGGAACCACTGTTCTCCCTGTTATGCCCTGCTATTGACTTGATGTTGTAATAAAGACTGGACATTTGTACGGATGGTGAGTGCTCTTCTTTCTGACAGTTTATACACATGTTTGAACTTTATTTTTCTGAATGAGCACCCGGAGTCCGTTGTGGCATTATAAACGCAATTTCAGCTGTGAGGAGGTTAGTGCAGAGATCCTTTGAGCTGATTTTGCGAACTTTTTCCTTTTTTTTCTTTTCTCTTTAATAGACTGATAAATAGTTTTGTGAGAAAACATTCAGTTCAGTATAATCCCTGGGCTTTGACTATTTAATTCACTGCTTTTTCTAGGATTTTGGGTCCAGTGGGTGGTCCTATAAAAATGGGCGTGTCTACAAATTTCTTTATGAACGATTTATCCGCAAGAAAAAAAAACAAACATGGAAAAATGCTCATTTTTTATTTGCTTTGCAGACAGGTGAACAGTCCCATAGACTATAATGGGTAAGTGAAAAACATAGATAGAACTTGTACAGTACTTGAAAAATAGACGTGCGAATGATGCCTTAGTGGTCCACAAGGATTATCACATCTTCCTACGATAAGGGGTGGTGTTATGTTGACGCATTATGGCACTGGTGAGGAATCTTTTTTCTGCCAAGGGTCAATTGGACATTTATACAGTCCTTCGGGGGCGGTACAAATTGTGCCCTAACTCCGCCCACAAAGTACATCCTTATATATGGGCACAGTGTGGTAGGGTACTAGTACACAGTATGCACCATAAAGGTGTAGGTGCAGCAATCCAAGCTATTGCACAGGACACCTAGTGACTCCCTTAGGCTTCATAGCCTGGCTGTAACTACAACGTATGCCCCTAATCATGGCTTAGCCCATTTTGCCTTAGTAATACAGATTTTTTTTTCATTAATAAAATGTAATTTAATTTCTTCTTTCCCTTTAAGTGGGAGCTCATCACAGTTTTAAAATTAGACTTTTCTGTTTCTGGTGCAGGTAAAGCCAAATAGCTTGACAAGTTAGAGGCGGCCGGGGATTGTGGGTAATAACCGCAGATGTCTGTACAATGGCTCGGGTAGATCTGCGTGCAGCATTCTAAGTGACTCAATTATGTATAAATTTGTGATTGTCATTTCCAAAGTTCCTTTCATTCCCAACATAACTCTCACAAAAAGATTTTTGTCACCTGAACTTTAAGTTCTCTCAGCTGCTGCCAATCACTTAGATCTCCTGACAGGCACAACTAAATATGGATTAAAAAAAAAAAAGAAATGAGTCTGTCACAAGAACGTCTCAGATTTTTTGGGGGAAGGAGGGGTGTGGAAACATTTGCAACAGATCATTTTCAAAAAATAATTTTGGCAAAATGTTAACCTCTTCTGCTACAGTTTCTTGACATTTTTGTGAACTTTGCCCTTTTTGACAGATGGGCCAAACCAGTAGGCACAGTTATCAATAAAAATGCCATGTCCCCTCCACCTATTCTCTCCAGCCAGATGCTTTTTTCTAACAATGGGAAATATTTTTGACCCAAATTTTCAAATGCCTAATGATGTTAATACACCAATGACTGTCCCATGACATTGCAGTGAATTTGATTACTGCGCTTAGCCTTTTCCGCTTTTCATTAAAAAGGTCGCTAAACCAATAAATAAGGTCCTGTCACTTGCTAAAAAATTGAGTTAAATACATTGTACAAATCCTCCAGTCCGCCTGATTCTGACGCTCTTTTCAGCTTGGGGCTGCACCACTCCATTGCTAGTCATATTTTTGCATTTGCAGTGCAGCATGTGAAATCTTTGCTTTTAGTTCAACTGGACATTTTTTTAGAGTCTTCTCTAGGGGTATGCACTTTTACTCTGCCCTTCCAGATGCTGCCAATTACAGCTTGGCAACATTTGAGACTGCTGAATCAGCTGCTGAGTTGTGATTGACAGAGTCTGGAAGGGAAAGGTGAAAGTGCGTGCCACCAGAGAAGACTCTAAAGAACCCAGTTGCACTAAAACCAGAGATTTCACATACTGCTCTGCAAAATCAAAAATGTGAATATTTCTGCCAAACAGCAACACAGAGCAAAATTTAAAAAAGCAGAAGAGTCAGGAGAGCTCAGAATTTTTACTAGGTACTTATTTAAAAAAATGTAGTTAAGTGACATGTCCCCTTGAAGAGCATATAGAGACAGTCCACGCAGCTGGTATGCCACCATGGAGAGAGGATGTTCTGCCCACTTTGGCTGGCTCACTTTTTTGATGGGTGGTGACAAAACAGTCAACCATTTTAGGGGCCATTTAAGCCCCAAGCCTCTCAGTAATGTTCCCACACCCTCCCACATTAAAAATACTTACTTGTTGTCAGGGTTTGCATAAACATTGCCTCTTACATCCCAGGAATCTTGGAAAATACAAGAAAGCTTGCAACTGTGTGATAACAAATATGGGGACCTTTTCTTCATAGATCTTACAAAATTAGCAAACAAGGGTGCGGGTAGTTATCCCAAGGATCCTGCAGAGGAAATGGGGGTAAGCAAGCACTCTCTTTCTGTGCCAGGAATGTGGTGATGTTAACAGAAGGGGGTGGGGCATTGTAATATTTGCTCTAGGTCCCCTTTTACCTGTATATACACCCCTCCAAACCTGCAATATCCTATACTGTATTCTAACTGGTCATTTCATTAGTAATTTGGCTTGGGACTGTTGAGTCCTCTTCCGTCCCTGGCTTCCTGGATGTAGGGATCCAAGTAAATGACACGCAGCACAAAGGTTGTGTGGTCATAAACAGGGTTAGCCCTGGAGCACGCCTGCCTCACTGGGCGCTGCCCCTTCTTTATATAGTAAAAAGTTAGACATTTTACAGACATGCGCACAAGCGCTCATATTTCACAATCACTTACAAAGCAAATCTATTCTAGTGAAAAGTTACAATATCTGGTATGTGGATGAAAGGCTACAATTTCAAGGAGAAATGCGCGCGTGATTACTTTCCATTAAAAGGAAATGTCAAGTTTGCTCAAATTTCTTGTTGTAAACCAGATTTCTCAGGAGGAAGACAAGATGGATTCTTTGGTTCAGTCTGATCTCCACAATTCCCCCCTTTGACATATTCTTTTATAATCTATCACAAATTCTTGCATAAAGTCTATGCATTTTCTTCTTTATACAGCAGTATACTAAAATATAAAAACAAAAATTAGTTCGGCAATAATAATTAGAATCACTAAAAGATAACATAAAAACTTTATACTCTTGCATCTATTACACAAAATTTATCGGTGCATACTGAGATACCCTTGAGCACAATCTTGAATAATACATATATGATTACAATAATCATAACTAGTGTTGAGCGATACCGTCCGATACTTGAAAGTATCGGTATCGGAAAGTATCGGCCGATACCGGCAAAATATCGGATCCAATCCGATACCGATACCCGATACCAATACAAGTCAATGGGACTCATGTATCGGACGGTATTCCTGATGGTTCCCAGGGTCTGAAGGAGAGGAAACTCTCCTTCAGGCCCTGGGAACCATATAAATGTGTAAAAGAAAGAATTAAAATAAAAAATATCGCTATACTCACCTCTCCGACGCAGCCGGGACTTCAGCGAGGGAACCGGCAGCGTTGTTTGTTTAAAATTCGCGCTATTACTTGGTTACGTGAATTCCCGGCTTGTGATTGGTCAGGTCGGCCATGTTGCCGGGACACGGACCAATCACAGCAAGCCGTGACGAAATTACGTCACGGCTTGCTGTGATTGGTCCGCGTCCCGGCAATATGGCCGCCCTGACCAATCACAAGCCGTGACGTCACGGGAGGCTGGACACGCGCTCATTTTAAAATGGGCGCGTGTCCAGCCTCCCGTGACGTCACGGCTTGTGATTGGTTGCGCCGCGGTCAACCAATCACAAGCCGGGAGGCTGGACGCGCTCATTTTAAAATGGGCGCGTGTCCAGCCTCCCGTGACGTCACGGCTTGTGATTGGTCAGGGCGGCCATATTGCCGGGACGCGGACCAATCACAGCAAGCCGTGACGTAATTTCGTCACGGCTTGCTGTGATTGGTCCGCGTCCCGGCAACGTGGCCGACCTGACCAATCACAAGCCGGGAATTCACGTAACCAAGTAATAGCGCGAATTTTAAACAAACAACGCTGCCGGTTCCCTCGCTGAAGTCCCGGCTGCGTCGGAGAGGTGAGTATAGCGATATTTTTTATTTTAATTCTCTCTTTTACACATTTTAACATTAATGTTGTTGCGATACCCGATACCACAAGAGTATCGGAATCCCGGTATCGGAATTCCGATACAGCAAGTATCGGCCGATACCCGATACTTGCAGCATCGGAATGCTCAACACTAATCATAACTATATGTATAATGCTCTGCATAATCCCAGCAACCCACCCACCAATCCCTCTGAACCAGTTGGCTGGGTTGAGAAAAGAAAAGGTATCTGACCACCAGCTATCCTTATTCTGGTCATTGTCTTTGTCATACTGATCTCTGAGTCGTTGTACGTCCTTTAATTTAAATGTCATACTCATAGTACTATTCGGGTCTATATAATGACAGCAGGTGGGTCCAATGATTTGACACATACCCCCTTGTGAGGCAGTTAGGTAATCCAATACCAGGGTATGTTGGTTGACGACTATTATAAGCTGATTCTGTACAGCTATACTAGTGTTTAGTATATCCAATATATCCCAGATCTGATCATCTAGATAATCTGTGGCTCTAACTAATTTATCCCACATTTGTGTTAACATAGGATAAATAAAAATGGTACTAACAATTTTGTTGGGAATTCCCATTTGTACTATATGTGGCCTCCCCGAGGGGCGTGGTGAGTTATCTGCAGCTCTTTTATACAGTGTGTGCTTGGGCACGGCTTGCATATTCACTTGTTTATTTGAAATTATGAAAGTCGCCGGGGTTAGGCGTCCTAATGTACAAGTACCCTTTATACCTACGGGAAGCCATTTATATGCTCCTTCTCCGCATATCCAAAATGTACCCTCAGGCAGATCCCATAGAGCTGAGTGCTGCAATACCAATCTGTGAGCCAAATCCACAAAACTAGATACATTCTGAAGCATACACCAAGAGGGTTTTTGTCCCAAGGGGCTACAGTACCCGGCTGCGGGATTCCCACATACAGGCATTCCGTTGACATACTCATCGGATTCATTACAAACCAAGTTCCCTGGCTTACTTGTACAACTGTTTGCATCACCTTGGGGGAACAACTCAGAATGTTCCCATTTTCTATTATGTATGTATCTTTCCAATACTACAGGTTTGAAAGCATCAGAGGGATCGGCGGTTGTACTGAAACTGAGCTGTAGATTTTCTGTGGGGACCTGTCCTAAATTAGTTAATCCAGTCTTATTCCTAGGTACCCAGGCCCCCACCCTTATAGGCCAAATATTGTAGATGTGTACCAGTCCCTGAGAGATTACCCTGCCACCAAGGAAATTCTACCCATCCCACAATTGGTATGGCGATTGTAGTATTCCACAGCCTAGTATTACCAGTTTGGTTGTTGGCCAGGTTGTCTGAACAATTAGGCCAAGCGAATATTTCTTCAACTGACACGGGAACTGCTAGAAAAGGTATACTTGTGGCTGATACTGGTGAATGGGTACAGATCCAACAATCTGCCAGGGGTTGCGTATTATTTAACAAGTCATGTACTAATTTTCTATGATGTTGTACAAATCTATTGTTCAAAGGGGCTAGAGAATTCAGTCTATCCCATGCCTCCGTTGAGGTTAACATTATTAACATCAATATCATGAGTTTTGTCCTGCTTTTTTGCAATGGCTTGCATGTATCCATGATGCCTTTCCTTCAAGCTTGACTGATGTAGGTGTTGTCAACAGGACTTGGAAGGGTCCGTCAAATCTTGGTTCAAGAGCCTTTCTGGTGTGTCTTTTTACATAGACTTGATCACCTGGTTCCAACTTGTGACTTCCTACAGTGTTGTCAGGATCTGGAAGGGAAGCAAAAACTTGTGCATGCACCTTAGTTAATTGTTTCTGAAGATTTTGCACATAAGAAGTCAATGATTCTACATTTAACACAAGTTGTTGTGGAAAATAACATCCTAAATTGGCAGTCCTGCCAAACAAAATTTCATATGGAGACAGTTTAGTCTTACCCCTTGGGGTATTGCGTATTGAGTAAAGGGCCAGTGGAAGGCATTCTGTCCAAGGCTTTCCTGTTTCAGCCATGGCTTTCTGTATTTTTAATTTTAAAGTTCCATTCATGCGTTCCACCTTACCAGAACTTTGTGGATGATACGGAGTGTGTAACTGACTTTCAACACCCAACATTTTCAGTACATTTTGAAATATTTCTCCAGTGAAATGAGTACCCCTATCTGACTCGATCACTTCAGGGAGACCATAACGGGGCACCAGTTCGGCAACTAGCTTTACAGCAGTGTTTTTAGCTGAAGCCTTCCGAACTGGATAGGCCTCTGGCCACCCCGAGAACATGTCCACACACACCAACACATACTCATACCCATTACTTTTTGGCAGCTGGATAAAGTCTATCTGTAATCGCTGAAACGGGTAGAGAGGTCGGACGTGGTGCTTCATAGGGGTCTTTGTTGTCTGTCCGGGATTATGTGCCAGGCATATAACGCATGCAGCACAATAGTCTCTTGCATAGTTGCCAAAACCTGGAGCCAACCAGACTTGCTTTGCCAGTAGTGTCATTGCATTTGCAGACACATGAGTAGGGTGGTGCAATCCACCAACTACAATCGGGTACCAGGCTCTAGGTAGACATATTTAGTCCATCTTTCTTCCAAATTCCTGCTTGTTCTTCTGCCCCTTCCTTTTTCCACCTGTCCCTCTCCTCTTCTCCTGCATCTTCCTGTGCTTGTCTCAGTCTATCTTCAGTATTTTCTGTGGGGTTTACAGTATGAACCTGTTGTAAGGGTTTGACTGCTGCTGCTTTGGCTGCTTTATCAGCCCTATCATTTCCCCTAGATTCCCTAGTGTCGAGTCTCACATGTGCAGCTACCTTGATTACTGCTACTTCTTTTGTTTCTTGTACAGCCTCTAAAATCTGTTTGATCAGAGAAGCATGTTTTACAGGTTGTCCTGACGCTGTCATGTAACCTCTAGCTCTCCAGATTACTCCAAAATCAAACACAATACCATGTGCATACCTAGAATCAGTGTATATATTAACTGTCTGATTCTCAGCTATTTTTAGCGCTTCAATCAATGCTGTTAGTTCTGCTTCTTGTGCAGACTGTTTCGGTGGAAGTGGTTCTGCTTTGAGAGTTTCAGATTCTGACACAACTGCATACCCTGTATGGAAGTTACCTGTGTCATCTGCAAACCTACTACCATCTATAAACAGCTCTAAATCTGGATTTTGAAGTGGTGTTTCGGATACATTGGGTAAGCCTACTGTTTCTTGTAAAATGAGCTCTGTACAATCATGTGTGTCTGTAGGGAAAAAATTTGCGTGTGGATCAGTGTCCTTATTCCCCCCTTCAGACTCGAGAGGTAGCAGTGTAGCTAAATTGAGAGTCTGAAGCCTTGTAAATGTGATAGTAGAGGGGAGCAGCAAAGAACACTGCAGCCGCAAATGTCTGGCCATGGAAATGTGTTTTGGTTGGACCTGGTTTAATATCCCATAAACATCATGTGTAGTTTGAACTGTGAGTGGATGCTCTAGGACAATTTCTGATGCTTTGTCCAACAATAGTGAGACAGCAACAACTACACGTACACAGGTTGGCGCTGCTCTAGCTACGGGATCTAACCTTGCTGAAAGATATGCAATTGGTCTTTGTTTCCCTGCATGCTTCTGGGTAAGAACTCCTGTAGCATGGGAATCAACTTCTGCAGCCATAAGCTGAAATGGTTTAGTGTAGTCTGGTAGCCCTAACGCTGGAGCTGAAACAAGGGCATCTTTTAATTGTTGGAACGAAATCTGACCTTCTTTTGTCAACAGGTAAGGTTCACTTTTTACACAGTCATACAGTGGTTGCATTAGTTGACTGGCATGTATAATCCATTGTCTACAATGAGACACTATTCCTAAAAATGCTCGTAGCTGTTTATGATTTCTAGGCTCATTCATCTGTCTTATTGCTTCAGTTCTTTGAGGTGTAAGATGCTTTTTACCTTGAGAAATGCAATGACCTAGAAAGACCACTTTGGTCTGACAAACTTGTAACTTTTGTCTATTCACTTTACACCCTTCTTTTTCTAGAAAACATAGTAAACTTACAGTGGACCTTTCTGCAGTTTCTAGGTCTGGGCAGCAAAGTAGTAGGTCATCCACATACTGCAAAATTACTACCTGTGGTTCGGGTTCAAACCTCTGAAGGACTGTTTGTAGGGCATTTGAATAAAGAGTAGGGGAGTGTATCATTCCCTGTGGAAGGCGTGTCCACGCCAACTGTTTGCCCTTAAATGTAAATGCAAACAAATGCCAACTGTCTTGGTGTAAAGGAACCGAGAAAAATGCATTTGAAAGATCTATTACAGTAAACACTTGAGAACTGGCTGGTATCTGTGATAGTAACGTATGAGGATTGGGTACAACTGGGGTGATTGGATCTAGAACTTTGTTTATTTCTCTTAGATCATGTACCATACGATATTTGGGCATAGAACTCTTATCAAGAGTTCTCTTCTTGACTGGATACAGAGGAGTGTTAGCAGGTGATTGTATCTCTACCAAAACTCCTTTCTCTCTATATTCCTCTATCTGTTTTGTGATCGCTAGTTCCTGCTGGGCACTCACAGGGTATTGTCTGAGCTGTGGGAGAACAGTTCCTGGTTGCACAGATAGTTTTACAGGAGCTATATGCAATAGTCCTACATCAGTATCTCCCTGTGCCCACAGTGTTTCTGGGACCGTTGAGAGGTCTAGATCTGTGGTGTACTCTTTTTCTTCAGTATAATCCTCAAAAGCCTGAATTCTGACATATTGTTCTAATGTTTCTGCATCATCAGGGATAGTCAGCATAACTGTGCCATCTTCCCTAAAATTGATATTAGCTTCTAATTTCTTTAGGACATCAGTTCCTAACAAACATGTTGGGGCACCTCTGGCATACAAAAATCTGGATGCAAAACATTTAGGTCCTAATGAGACCTCTAGGGGCACAGTATATGGCAGTGTTCGAATTACCCCATCATAACCCTCAGCAAAAGTTGTTTGTTGTGAAATATCTTCCGGATTCGGAAGAAAATCTTGATTCAAAATTGAGGAAGTTGCACCTGTATCTATCAAAAATGGAATCTCTCTCCCCCCTACATTCACCTGTATCATAGGTCTTCTAGCTGGTAGGGAGGTTTATAACACATTGAGTCAATCTGAATCTGGTATGGGACCATCCACTATGGATGTCTGTTGGATGTCTGAGGGTTTATTCTTTGGTACAAATTTTCCTGATTTTATGTCTGCCTGCTTCTTTCTACATTCTCTCTGGAAATGTCCTGGTTTCTTGCAGTAATGACAAGGAAAATTATGTCTTGCTCTCCCTCCTGTTGTGTTTGCTTGCGCTATTCTGACAGGCTTATGATTTTCTCTTAAATCCAACTCTATCCCTACGGCTTTTTGCCTAGCCAAGTGTGGGTCTTCCAAGGTTCTCCAATCAGGAGTTGCGGCCTTAAGTTTCTCCTTCACTTTTGGAGACAATCCATCTATGAAGGTTTTTGTAATTAACCTCATCATTCCTGGAGTGGTCAGATCTATTCCTTCATCTCTAAAGCTATTTTCTACCCCTAGATAATACTCATCTACTGATTGACCAGGTTTCTGAGCCACCACTCCCGTTGTTCCTCTCTGCCTCTGTTTCTGCCTCATGAAAATTATTAAGTGGTCTACGAACTGATTGCCTGATTCTACCGTTTGTAGGGCACCTTCTCCTGCTTGTCCTACTTGTCCTGCCTGTCCCACTTGTCCTGCCTGTGGCCTATGTCCCTGTAGATATGCCAGTAATTCCTGGAAGAGACCAGGAGTCATTTTCATTCTACATAATTCCTCTCCATCCGCCCAGACTCCTGCGTGAGTCTGCATAATTTGCTGTATATATTGTGCAAATCTGACTGGAAACTGGGTGGGGTCTGGCGCGTTATGCAAGAGAGACATACCTTCAGCAGGGGACCAAGGGAAATATTGCCGAGTTTGATGATACCTAGTTCCCATTACCCCGTCAGCATTTGTTTCCCTAAAAGGTCTTGGTACTACCCTAACAGGAGCAAGTACAGTGCCATGTCTAGGCGCACCACAGGCTAGGCAATCATTCCTCCAATCTGGATTTTGTTGTCCACAGTGTGAACATACCCATCCTCCTACCCCACCAAGATTGGGATACAAGGCTGGAAATTGTTTTCCTCCTTCTGCTCCTCCAGATGGTACAAATGATTGGGCATTTGGATCTAGGTAAGGGGGTGGGATACCACAACATTTTCCCTTCCCCATGATCCATTTGGAAGTGTCTGGATCGTACTTCCAATTCTCCTCTTTAGCTGTTTTTGAGACTTGTATCATGCAGTGCACGATGTCTTCCCATCCATTATCTTTAATTATTCCTCCTCTCTCTCTCTTTGCTCTTTCCCATTCAGTGCTAAACACTAGAGCTTCTGAAATTCCCAATTTTTCTCTTACCCTTCTAATCTGTCTTCTGACTGTCTTTCCACATCTTTCCTGTATGATATCTGCTGCTTCCACTTGTCCTAAGACGGTTTTTGTCTGTTTATTTCCCATTTTGTCCCAATACTAGCTATGACTACCCTAGGTGACGTTTGGACAACCACTTCCTCTGTTGGTGGCGTCTCGTTGCCTTCTCTCCTAAGGAGCTAAAATATTGAAGGGCTTGTCTGCTCCGTTTTTTCTAACGTGTAAAACGTACTTGAGTGCTATTGCACATGCAAACAGACCTAGCAACACCATACAGATCACAAAACTCTCAGTTTCAGATATCATACTTGTCCCAGGCTCATGGGTCCGCGTCCTGGGCTCATTCTATCAAACCTTATCCAGAAATAAAGGGTTTCAAGCACTTAGAGAGAGTCAAGCATGGGCGGAGGTCTCCCCGAAAGGACGCAACCACATGACCCAGTTAGGCTGACTTTCGTGTATAAGGCTTGTGTCCCAAATATTTTGGCTTATTGTTCTACGTACTTTTATCCTTCTTTCATAACATGCCACAACCTTCACACTGTTCACACACTGCCAGGGACAAGACTCATAAATCTATACAATATGGTAACCCGAGTTTTATAGGTATCTACTCACTACTAGACTAACCCAGCGTGACACGGCTCGTAGAGATCTTCCGGATAATACAGGGCAGATAAAAGAGAACTAATAATGTCTCTTACCTGGCCAGGTTTTTCAGTTCATTTGCCGTCCATTATCCCAGATCTCCGTTGTCCGTATCCGCAGGTGAATCTCGAGCAGATACTCTTGCCTCGGGTCCCTGTTCGGGCGGCCAAGAAATGTTGAGTCCTCTTCCGTCCCTGGCTTCCTGGATGTAGGGATCCAAGTAAATGACACGCAGCACAAAGGTTGTGTGGTCATAAACAGGGTTAGCCCTGGAGCACGCCTGCCTCACTGGGCGCTGCCCCTTCTTTATATAGTAAAAAGTTAGACATTTTACAGACATGCGCACAAGCGCTCATATTTCACAATCACTTACAAAGCAAATCTATTCTAGTGAAAAGTTACAATATCTGGTATGTGGATGAAAGGCTACAATTTCAAGGAGAAATGCGCGCGTGATTACTTTCCATTAAAAGGAAATGTCAAGTTTGCTCAAATTTCTTGTTGTAAACCAGATTTCTCAGGAGGAAGACAAGATGGATTCTTTGGTTCAGTCTGATCTCCACAGGACTATTGAGGTGTCCGAATCTTTGTAAGAGCACATTCTGATGGAACAAAGTTATGTCACTGTAAGCAGGTTGCGGGATGCAGTGACAGACAAGAGGCAGAGCAAGGGTTAACAAGATGAAACAATTTAATAAACAAGGTACTCACTCCTCGCAGGGAGATTAATGGTTAAAGGAGGGATAATAGGGGTAGCAACTATAAAACAATAGCAGTCCAACGAAATAAGTTATCGCGTCCTGTATGGTCTACTGCATCAGATGATCCTGCAAGAGGGAAGGTTGTAGAACCAGCGGTTTCGGCCGGGCGATGTCCTCAGGTGGGGTCCTTTAAGCCCATGGTCCGTTTTCCGGCGGCAGCGGTCAGTCTCTGGCACCTTCTGCTGAGCCCCTAGTCCATAAGCATGTGCGGCCGAAACAAACAAGGCCGCGGCACTCTCAGAGTCAAACGTAAACGGGCAGGGAGCAAGTGGCAAGTTAGGCCGCAAAAGTCTGTCCTGTACTCGGCCTTCTCTCCTCTGCACATGCGCAGTACTCACAGTCACTGAGCGCACGGCACTTCTGTCTCGGGCAGCTACTGACCACACAGCACTTCTCTCTGCAGCATTCCCGCTGGAGGCGGCAGGGACCAAACAACGCAGCTGTCAGGGCGCCGGTGCTCCGAGGATGGAGCACGCTGCTCACCCGGCTGCTGATTCGCGCCAAACTGCCCGTGGCTGCGCTCGCTTAGCTATTTAAGCTGCCCCTCCTACCCGGGTCATGAGGTCGGTCCGGCTCCTCATTTCTTCCCCCAGGCAACAAGGGAGGCAGCCTCAACAGTTCCAGACCCGGCTCGGTACAGGTACCCACAGCCCAGTCTTCCTCCTTACATCACCAACCAAAAAAATGATCATAACAAAAGGGGTGCCTATTACATTTTTTAAGTAAACCACCCTTTCAATGTTGCAAGCATTAAGCCCCCCATATCATTAAGAAAATCATATGGAAGGCAAAGGAGAAGAGGGAGGTATTCAAGGATTTCTACATGTTTCTAAAATAAAAGAAAAGGCCTTCAGAAATTTAGTAGAGAAATATTTATATTATCTACTTGTTCTCTCAATGTAGGAGTGGAAGGGGTGTTGTGGCCTAGATGAAAGGTGGAGACAAAATTGCATAAGACGTGCCCCTTTTCTAAATTCCCATTAGTAGTAGTAGTAATGGGAAAAAAAATTGTACTAATAGGTTTTTTTATTTTTTAACCCCTTTCTGCCATTGGACGTACTATTCCGTCCATGTGGGGTGGACCCTAATTCCCAAGGACGGAATAGTACGTCCAGCACGATCGGCCGCGCTCACGGGGGGAGCGCAGCCGATCGCGGCCGGGTGTCAGCTGCCTATCGAAGCTGACATCCGGCACTATGTGCCAGGAGCGGTCACGGACCGCCCCCGGCACACCGCGATCAAACATGATCACGGTGTGCCGGCGGTACAGGGAAGCATCGCGCAGGGAGAGGGCTCCCTTCGGGCTTCCCTGAGACCCCCGGAGCAACGCGATATGATCACGTTGCTGCGAGGGTCTCTTACCTCCTATCCCTGCAGGCCCCGGATCCAAAATGGCCACGGGGCTGCATCCGGGTCCTGCAGGGATTACTTCGGGTGCAGACCAGGCTCTGGTAAGCCTGCAGCACTGGAACTCAGATCGGTGATCTGACAGAGTGCTGTGCAAACTGTCAGATCAGCGATCTGTGATGTCCCCCCCTGGGACAAAGTAAAAAAGTAAAAAAAAACATTCCCACATGTGTAAAAAAAAATAATAAATAAAAATCCTAAATAACGAAAAAAAAATATATTATTCCCATAAATACATTTCTATATCTAAATTAAAAAAAATCAAACAATAAAAGTACACATATTTAGTATCGCCACATCCGTAACGACCCCACCTATAAAAGTATATCACTAGTTAACCCCTTCAGTGAACACCGTAAAAAAAAAAAAAACGAGGCAAAAAACAACGCTTTATTCCCATACTGCCAAACAAAAAGTGGAATAACACGCGATCAAAAAGACGGATATGGATAAACATGGTACCGCTGAAAACGTCATCTTGTCCCACAAAAAACGAGCCACCATACAGCATCATCAGCGAAAAAATAAAAAAAGTTATAGTCCTCAGAATAAAGCGATGCCAAAATAATTATTTTTTCTATAAAATAGTTTTTATCGTATAAAAGCGCCAAAACATAAAAAAATGATATAAATTAGGTATCGCTGTAATCGTACTGACCCGAAGAATGAAACTGCTTTATCAATTTTACCAAACGCGGAACGGTATAAACGCCTCCCCCAAAAGAAATTCATGAATAGCTGGTTTTTGGTCATTCTGCCTCACAAAAATCGAAATAAAAAGCGATCAAAAAATCTCCCGTGCCCGAACATGTTACCAATAAAAACGTCAACTAGTCCCACAAAAAACAAGACCTCATATGACTGTGGACTCAAATATGGAAAAATTATAGCTCTCAAAATGTGGTAACGCAAAAAATATTTTTTGCAATAAAAAGTGTCTTTCAGTGTGTGACGGCTGCCAATTATAAACATTCGCTAAAAAACCCGCTATAAAAGTAAATCAAACCCCCCTTCATCACCCGCTTAATTAGGGAAAAATTAAAAAATTTAAAAAATGTATTTATTTCCATTTTCCCGTTAGGGTTAGGGCTAGGGTTAGGGCTAGGGATAGGGCTAAGGTTAGGGTTAGGGTTAGGGCTAGGGTTAGAGCTAGGGTTAGGGCTAGGGTTAGGGCTAGGGTTAAGGTTGGGGCTAGGGTTGGGGCTAGGGTTAAGGCTACAGTTAGGGTTGGGGCTAAAGTTAGGGTTAGGGTTGGGGCTAAAGTTAGGGTTAGGGTTTGGATTACATTTACAGTTGGGAATAGGGTTGGGATTAGGGTTAGGTGTCATGATCTCCATGGCCAGAGAACTAGCATAAGCCTATATAGGAACAAGCTCTTGGAAGATGGTAACTGTACTGACCATGAACTAAACCTTACCGCACAACTAGAAGTAGCCAGGTAGCATGTCCTACTTTTTATCCCTATATGCCCAGCGCCGGCCGGAGAACTAAATAATGCTAGCAGAGGGAAATATAAGACCTGACTCACCTCTAGAGAAATGCCCAAAAAGGAGACAGAGGCCCCCCACATATATTGGCGGTGATTTTAGATGAAATAACAAACGCAGCAGGAAAATAGTTTTAGCAAATTTGAGGTCCGCTTTCTAGATAGCAGAAGACAGAAAGCACACTTTCATGGTCAGTAGAAAACCCTAACAAAACACCATCCAGAAATTACTTTAGGACTCTGGCATTAACTCATAATACCAGAGTGGCAATTCCTGATCAACAAGAGCTTTCCAGACACAGTAACGAAACTGCAGCTGTGAACTGGAACCAAAAAACAAAAACAAACAAGGACGAAAGTCCAACTTATCTAGTAGATGTCTGGGAGCAGGAACAAGCACAGAGAGGCTTCTGATAACATTGTTGACCGGCAAGCAACTAACAGAGAAGCCAGGTTATATAGCGACACCCAGATCTGATGACAACAGGTGAACAGGAAAGATGATGACACAAGTTCAATTCCACCAGTAGCCACCGGGGGAGCCCAGAATCCAAATTCACAACAGTACCCCCCCCTCAAGGAGGGGGCACCGAACCCTCACCAGAACCACCAGGGCGATCAGGATGGGCCCTATGAAAGGCACGAACCAGATCGGAGGCATGAACATCAGATGCAGTGACCCAAGAATTATCCTCCTGGCCGTATCCCTTCCACTTGACCAGATACTGGAGTCTCCGTCTGGAAACACGGGAGTCTAGGATTTTCTCCACAACGTACTCCAACTCACCCTCAACCAACACCGGAGCAGGAGGCTCAACGGAAGGCACAACCGGTGCCTCATACCTGCGCAATAACGACCGATGAAAAACGTTATGAATAGAAAAGGATGCAGGGAGGTCTAAACGGAAGGAAACAGGATTAAGAATCTCCAATATTTTATACGGACCGATGAACCGAGGCTTAAACTTAGGAGATGAGACCCTCATAGGGACAAAACGAGAAGACAACCACACCAAATCTCCAACACAAAGCCGAGGACCAACACGACGGTGACGGTTGGCAAAAAGCTGAGTCTTCTCCTGGGACAACTTCAAATTGTCCATCACCGCATCCACTCCAGGACAATCCGAGGATTCCATCTGACCGGAGGAAAATCGAGGATGGAACCCCGAATTACAGAAAAACGGGGACACCAAGGTGGCAGAGCTGGCCCGATTATTGAGGGCGAACTCCGCCAATGGCAAAAAAGCAACCCAATCATCCTGGTCAGCAGACACAAAACACCTCAGATATGTCTCCAGGGTCTGATTAATCCGCTCGGTCTGGCCATTCGTCTGAGGATGGAAAGCGGACGAAAAAGATAAATCTATGCCCATCCTAGCACAGAATGCCCGCCAAAATCTAGACACAAATTGGGTTCCTCTGTCAGAAACGATATTCTCAGGAATACCATGCAAACGAACAACATTTTGAAAAAACAGGGGAACCAACTCGGAAGAAGAAGGCAATTTGGGCAGGGGAACCAAATGGACCATCTTAGAAAAACGGTCACACACCACCCAGATGACAGACATCTTCTGGGAAACAGGCAGATCTGAAATAAAATCCATCGAGATGTGCGTCCAAGGCCTCTTAGGAATAGGCAAGGGCAACAATAATCCACTAGCCCGAGAACAACAAGGCTTGGCCCGAGCACAAACGTCACAAGACTGCACAAAGCCTCGCACATCTCGTGACAGGGAAGGCCACCAGAAGGATCTTGCCACCAAATCCCTGGTACCAAAAATTCCAGGATGACCTGCCAATGCAGAAGAATGCACCTCAGAGATGACTCTACTGGTCCAATCATCAGGAACAAACAGCCTATCAGGCGGACAACGATCCGGTCTATCCGCCTGAAACTCCTGCAAGGCCCGCCGCAGGTCTGGAGAAACGGCTGACAAAATAACTCCATCCTTAAGGATACCTGTGGGCTCAGAGTTGCCGGGTGAATCAGGCTCAAAACTCCTAGAAAGGGCATCCGCCTTAACATTCTTAGAACCCGGTAGGTATGACACCACAAAATTAAACCGAGAAAAAAATAATGACCAGCGCGCCTGTCTAGGATTCAGGCGCCTGGCGGTCTCAAGATAAATCAAATTTTTGTGGTCAGTCAATACCACCACCTGATGTCTGGCCCCCTCAAGCCAATGGCGCCACTCCTCAAACGCCCACTTCATGGCCAAAAGCTCCCGATTCCCAACATCATAATTCCGCTCAGCGGGCGAAAATTTACGGGAAAAGAAGGCACAAGGCCTCATCACGGAGCAGTCAGAACTTTTCTGCGACAACACTGCCCCAGCTCCGATCTCAGAAGCGTCGACCTCAACCTGAAAAGGAAGAGCCACATCAGGCTGACGCAACACAGGGGCAGAAGAAAAACGGCGCTTAAGCTCCCGAAAGGCCTCCACAGCATCAGGGGACCAATTAGCAACATCAGCACCCTGTCTAGTCAAATCGGTCAATGGCTTAACGACATCCGAAAAACCAGAAATAAATCGACGATAAAAGTTGGCAAAGCCCAAAAATTTCTGAAGACTTTTAAGAGAAGAGGGCTGCGTCCAATCACAAATAGCTTGAACCTTGACAGGATCCATCTCAATGGAAGAGGGAGAAAAAATATATCCCAAAAAGGAAATTCTCTGAACCCCAAATACGCACTTAGAACCCTTGACACACAGAGAATTAGACCGCAAAACCTGAAAAACCCTCTTAACTTGCCGGACATGAGAGTCCCAGTCATCCGAAAAAATCAGAATATCATCCAGATACACTATCATAAATTTATCCAAAAAATCGCGGAAAATATCATGCATAAAGGACTGGAAGACTGAAGGGGCATTAGAAAGACCAAAAGGCATCACCAAATACTCAAAGTGGCCCTCGGGCGTATTAAATGCGGTTTTCCACTCATCCCCCTGCCTGATCCGCACCAAATTATACGCCCCACGGAGATCAATCTTAGAGAACCACTTGGCCCCCTTTATGCGAGCAAACAAATCAGTCAGCAACGGCAATGGGTATTGATATTTAACCGTGATTTTATTCAAAAGCCGATAATCAATACATGGTCTCAAAGAGCCGTCTTTTTTTGACACAAAGAAAAAACCGGCTCCTAAGGGAGATGACGATGGACGAATATGTCCCTTTTCCAAGGACTCCTTTATATATTCTCGCATAGCAGCATGTTCAGGCACAGACAGATTAAATAAACGACCCTTTGGGTATTTACTACCCGGAATTAAATCTATAGCACAATCGCACTCACGGTGCGGAGGTAGTGAACCCAGCTTGGGTTCTTCAAAGACGTCACGATAATCAGACAGGAACTCAGGGATTTCAGAGGGAATAGATGATGAAATGGAAACCAAAGGTACGTCCCCATGAGTCCCCCTACATCCCCAGCTCAACACAGACATAGCTCTCCAGTCAAGGACTGGGTTGTGAGACTGCAGCCATGGCAATCCTAGCACCAAATCATCATGTAGATTATACAGCACCAGAAAACGAATAGTCTCCTGGTGATCCGGATTAATACGCATAGTTACTTGTGTCCAGTATTGTGGTTTATTATTAGCCAATGGGGTGGAGTCAATCCCCTTCAGAGGAATAAGAGTCTCCAAAGGCTCTAAATCATACCCACAACGATTGGCAAAGGACCAATCCATAAGACTCAAAGCGGCGCCAGAGTCGATATAGGCGTCCGTGGTAATAGATGACAAAGAGCAAATCAGGGTCACAGACAAAATAAATTTAGACTGTAAAGTGCCAATGGAAACGGATTTATCAAGCTTTTTAGTACGCTTAGAGCATGCTGATATAACATGAGTAGAATCACCACAATAGAAACACAACCCATTTTTCCGTCTAAAATTCTGCCGCTCGCTTCTGGACAGAATTCTATCACACTGCATGCTTTCTGGCGTCTTCTCAGTGGACACCGCCAGATGGTGCACTGGTTTGCGCTCCCGCAGACGCCTATCGATCTGAATGGCCATTGTCATGGACTCATTCAGACCCGCAGGCACAGGGAACCCCACCATAACATCCTTAATGGCATCAGAGAGACCCTCTCTGAAAGTAGCCGCCAAGGCACACTCATTCCACTGAGTAAGCACAGACCATTTACGGAATCTTTGGCAGTAAATTTCAGCTTCATCTTGCCCCTGCGATAGGGACATCAAAGTTTTTTCTGCCTGAAGTTCCAAATGAGGTTCCTCATAGAGCAACCCCAAGGCCAGAAAAAACGCATCCACATTGCGCAACGCAGGATCCCCTGGTGCCAATGAAAAAGCCCAGTCTTGAGGGTCGCCGCGGAGCAAGGAAATCACAATCCCAACCTGCTGTGCAGGGTCTCCAGCAGAACGAGATTTCAGGGACAAAAATAACTTGCAATTATTTCTAAAATTCTGAAAGCCAGATCTATTCCCTGAGAAGAATTCCGGCAAAGGAATTCTCGGCTCTGATACCGGAGCATGAACAACAAAATCTTGCAAACTTTGTACTTTCGTGGCGAGATTATTCAAACCTGCAGTTACACTCTGAAGATCCATTATAGACAGGTGCACACAGAGCCATTCAAAGATTAGAAGGAGAGAGAAAAAAAAGAAAGACTGCAGCATAGACAGACTGGCAAGTGATCCAATTAAGAGCACAAAAAAAAAAAAAAAAAAAACTCTCAGCAGACTTCTTATTTCTCTCCTTTCTCAGCCAAGGATTTTAACCCTTTAGTGGGCCGGTCAAACTGTCATGATCTCCATGGCCAGAGAACTAGCATAAGCCTATATAGGAACAAGCTCTTGGAAGATGGTAACTGTACTGACCATGAACTAAACCTTACCGCACAACTAGAAGTAGCCAGGTAGCATGTCCTACTTTTTATCCCTATATGCCCAGCGCCGGCCGGAGAACTAAATAATGCTAGCAGAGGGAAATATAAGACCTGACTCACCTCTAGAGAAATGCCCAAAAAGGAGACAGAGGCCCCCCACATATATTGGCGGTGATTTTAGATGAAATAACAAACGCAGCAGGAAAATAGTTTTAGCAAATTTGAGGTCCGCTTTCTAGATAGCAGAAGACAGAAAGCACACTTTCATGGTCAGTAGAAAACCCTAACAAAACACCATCCAGAAATTACTTTAGGACTCTGGCATTAACTCATAATACCAGAGTGGCAATTCCTGATCAACAAGAGCTTTCCAGACACAGTAACGAAACTGCAGCTGTGAACTGGAACCAAAAAACAAAAACAAACAAGGACGAAAGTCCAACTTATCTAGTAGATGTCTGGGAGCAGGAACAAGCACAGAGAGGCTTCTGATAACATTGTTGACCGGCAAGCAACTAACAGAGAAGCCAGGTTATATAGCGACACCCAGATCTGATGACAACAGGTGAACAGGAAAGATGATGACACAAGTTCAATTCCACCAGTAGCCACCGGGGGAGCCCAGAATCCAAATTCACAACAGTTAGGGGTGTGTCTGGGTTAGAGGTGTGGTTAGGGTTACCATTGGGATTAGGGTTAGAGGTGTGTTTGGATTAGGGTTTCAGTTATAATTGGGGGGTTTCCAGTGTTTAGGCACATCAGGTGCTCTCCAAACACGACATGGCGACCAATCTCAATTTCAGCCAATTCTGCGTTGAAAAAGTAAAACAGTGCTCCTTCCTTCCGAGCTCTCCCGTGCGCCCAAACAGGGGTTTACCCCAACATATGGGGTATCAGCGTACTCGGAACACATTGGAGAACAACTTTTGGGGTCCAATTTCTCCTGTTACCCTTGGGAAAATACAAAACTGGGGGCTAAAAAATAATTTTTGTGGAAAAAAAATATTTTTTATTTGCACAGCTCTGCGTTATAAATGTAGTGAAACACTTGGGGGTTCAAAGCTCTCACAACACATCTAGATGAGTTCCTTAGGGGGTCTACTTTCCAAAATGGTGTCACTTGTGTTTTTTTTTTACTGTTTAGGTACATTAGGGGCTCTGCAAACACAATGTGACGCCTGCAGACCATTCCATCTAAGTCTGCACTCCAAATGGCGCTCCATCCCTTCCGAGCCCTCCCATGCGCCCAAACAGTGGTCCCCCCCCCACATATGAGGTATCAGCATACTCAGGACAAATTGGACAACAACTTTTGGGGTCCAATTTCTCCTGTTACCCTCGGGAAAATTCAAAACTGGGGGCTAAAAAATAATTTTTGTGGGAAAAAATGTTGGTTTTATTTTTATGGCTCTGCATTATAAACTTCTGTGAAGCACTTGGTGGGTCAAAGTGCTCACCACACCTCTAGATAAGTTCCTTAGGGGGTCTACTTTCCAAAATAGTGTCACTTGTTGGGGAGTTTCAATGTTTAGGCACATCAGTGGCTCTCCAAACGCAACATGGCGTCCCATCTCAATTCCTGTCAATTTTGCAGTGAAGAGTCAAACGTCGCTCCTTCCCTTCCGAGCTCTCCCATGCGCCCAAACAGTGGTTTACCCCCACATATGGGGTATCAGCGTACTAAGGACAAATTGTTCAACAACTTTTGGGGTCCAATTTCTTCTCTTACCCTTGGGAAAATAAAAAATTGGGGGTGAAAAGATAATTTTTGTGAAAAAATATGATTTTTTATTTTTAAGGTTCTGCATTATAAACTTCTGTGAAGCACTTGGTGGGTCAAAGTGCTCACCACACCTCTAGATAAGTTCCTTAGGGGGTCTACTTTCCAAAATGGTGTCAGTTGTGGGGGGGTTTCAATGTGTAGGCACATCAGTGGCTCTCCAAACGCAACATGGCGTCCCATCTCAATTCCTGTCAATTTTGCAGTGAAAAGTCAAACGGCGCTCCTTCCCTTCCGAGCTCTCCCATGCGCCCAAACAGTGGTTTACCCCCACATATGGGGTATCAGCGTACTCAGGACAAATTGTACAACAACTTTTGGGGTCCAATTTCTTCTCTTACCCTTGGGAAAATAAAAAAATTGGGGGTGAAAAGATAATTTTTGTGAAAAAATATGATTTTTTATTTTTAAGGTTCTGCATTATAAACTTCTGCGAAGCACTTGGTGGGTCAAAGTGCTCACCACACCTCTAGATAAGTTCCTTAGGGGGTCTACTTTCCAAAATGGTGTCACTTGTGGGGGGTTTCAATGTTTAGGCACATCAGTGGCTCTCAAAACGCAACATGGCGTCCCATCTCAATTCCTGTCAATTTTCCAGTGAAAAGTCAAACGGCGCTCCTTCCCTTCCGAGCTCTCCCATGCGCCCAAACAGTGGTTTACCCCCACATATGGGGTATCAGCGTACTCAGGACAAATTGTACAACAACTTTTGGGGTCCAATTTCTTCTCTTACCCTTGGGAAAATAAAAAATTGGGGGAGAAAAGATAATTTTTGTGAAAAAATATGATTTTTTTATTTTTAAGGTTCTGCATTATAAACTTCTGTGAAGCACTTGGTGGGTCAAAGTGCTCACCACACCTCTAGATAAGTTCCTTAGGGGGTCTACTTTCCAAAATGGTGTCACTTGTGGGGGGGTTTCAATGTTTAGGCACATCAGTGGCTCTCCAAACGCAACATGGCGTCCCATCTCAATTCCTGTCAATTTTGCAGTGAAAAGTCAAACGGCGCTCCTTCCCTTCCTAGCTCTCCCATGCGCCCAAACAGTGGTTTACCCCCACATATGGGGTATCAGCGTACTCAGGACAAATTGTACAAAAACTTTTGGGGTCCAATTTCTTCTCTTACCCTTGGCAAAATAAAAAATTGGGGGTGAAAAGATAATTTTTGTGAAAAAATATGATTTTTTATTTTTACGGTTCTGTATTATAAACTTCTGTGAAGCACTTGGTGGGTCAAAGTGCTCACCACACCTCTAGATAAGTTCCTTATGGGGTCTACTTTCCAAAATGGTGTCACTTGTGGGGGGTTTCAATGTTTAGGCACATCAGTGGCTCTCCAAACGCAACATGGCGTCCCATCTCAATTCCAGTCAATTTTGCATTGAAAAGTCAAATGGCGCTCCTTCGCTTCCGAGCTCTGTCATGCGCCCAAACAGTGGTTTACCCCCACATATGGGGTATCGGTGTACTCAGGACAAATTGTTCAACATCTTTTGGGGTCCATTTTCTCCTGTTACCCTTGGTAAAATAAAACAAATTGGAGCTGAAGTAAATTTTGTGTGAAAAAAAGTTAAATGTTCATTTTTATTTAAACATTCCAAAAATTCCTGTGAAACACCTGAAGGGTTAATAAACTTCTTGAATGTTGTTTTGAGCACCTTGAGGGGTGCAGTTTTTAGAATGGTGTCACACTTCGGTATTTTCTATCATATAGACCCCTCAAAATGACTTCAAATGAGATGTGGTCCCTAAAAAAAAATGGTGTTGTAAAAATGAGAAATTGCTGGTCAACTTTTAACCCTTATAACTCCCTAACAAAAAAAATTTGGTTCCAAAATTGTGCTGATGTAAAGTAGACATGTGGGAAATGTTACCTATTAAGTATTTTGTGTGACATATCACTGTGATTTAATTGCATAAAAATTCAAAGTTGGAAAATTGCGAAATTTTCAAAATGTTCGCCAAATTTCCGTTTTTTTCACAAATAAACGCAGGTAATATCAAATAAATTTTACCAATATCATGAAGTACAATATGTCATGAGTAGTGTTGAGCGATACTTTCCGATATCGGAAAGTATCGGTATCGGAAAGTATCGGCCGATACCGTCAAAATATCGGATCCAATCCGATACCGATACCCGATCCCAATGCAAGTCAATGGGACGAAAATATCGGAATTAAAATAAACCCTTAATAAACTTGTAGGTTCATTCTACATGAAGGAAAACAACTAAGAATAATGTAGGATGTATTGGGGGACGTGGCGGAGATATTAAAGGGACAGAGGTTTAGCCCAATGTAATAGAATAGCAGGATTTTTTATTTTTTTTTATGAAGTTCGGCGTTAGAAAGAATTTGACTATGTTATTTTTTTTTTTTTTTATGTCAGATATTGATGTTTCACTACTTCCACGCCCTTCACCTTCTTTTTTACTTCTCCCACGCTTTCTTCTTAATTATCCTCATCATCAGCTTCTTTGACATCAACTTCTTCACCTTATTCATCTTCTTCTTCATCTTCTACCTATTATTTTTTGGGTTACATTGTTCATATTCTTTTTATTTTACTATTATCTTCATCATATTCAACTTCTTCATCATATTCTTATTTGTGACAGGCATTCCCGTAGTTGTTATCTATAAAAGTTTGAAGATTACACCTTCCGTTCTGCCTGTCACAAACCAGTTACATTTGTCCGCGTTCAGTTTGGCCTGCAGCATCAGGCTTTATCCAGGGGCACCACGAGGAGGAACGGACTCACCCCCATACACTGCTTAGTCTTCTTCTGCTTATAATTTACATAATATTTTTTTGCTCTGATATTTTGTGTTATGCTTAATGTCCTTCTGCTCTTTGTTCTGCAGCCTCTTGTTCTTCTGCTTCTCGGTCTTCCAGGTCGTCGTCGTCTCCAGGGTCGTCGTCTCCGGGGTCGTCGTCATCGGGGTGGTCTCCGGGGTCGTCGTCATCGGGGTGGTCTTCAGGGTCATCGTCTCCAGGGTCGTCGTCATCACGGTGGTTGTCGTCTCTGGTGTCGTCGTCATCTTAGGGGTGTTCTTCCGGGTCATCGTGTTTAGTCTCTTGAACTTGGAAATGTAGCAGAAGGTACAAGAAGGCTGAGAAAATGCCGAGAACCAGCTGATGGAACTGGAACTCGGATGGCTACCCGAAGGTCCAAGAGCCAATGGAACTACCGAGGACCAGCTGACGTTACTGGAACCCGGTTACTAAGCAGGAGGTACCCGTGCCTGAAAGCACTACCAAGGACCACCTGACGTTGGTGGAACTCGGATACCCAGAGGGAGGCACCTAAGCCAAAGGCTCTGCCCGGAACCAGCTGACGGTACTGGAACCAGGATGGGGAGCAGAAGGTACAAGAGCAAAAGACACTGCCGAGAACCAGCTGACGGTGCTGGAACCCGGATGGGTAGCCGAAGGTCCAAGAGCCAATGGAACTACCGAGGACCAGCTGACGTTACTGGAACCCGGTTACTAAGCAGGAGGTACCCGTGCCTGAAAGCACTACCAAGGACCACCTGACGTTGGTGGAACTCGGATACCCAGAGGGAGGCACCTAAGCCAAAGGCTCTGCCCGGAACCAGCTGACGGTACTGGAACCAGGATGTGGAGCAGAAGGTACAAGAGCAAGTGTCTGCGTGGCTTTTGCAGGACACGTTGCCGGCTGCACAGCAGGGGAACAGCTGGCGGTGCTGGACCCCACTGACACATTGGCGAGGTGTTTGGCTCTGTGCAGCCAGCACTTCCGGACAGCAACGAGCGGTGTTGTAGCCCGGGCTCTGCAGGGGGAGCAGAGTGTAGGCCGAAGCCTACTTGAACCAATTTCAAAGGTAACCTTTAACCCCCCCTCAGGGGTTAGAAAGTAGAAGAGCCACAGCTTATGCAGCAGTAGTGCTGCACAAGTCAAAGGTTGCTCTTTTAATTTCGCTCCTTGCACACGCTGAATGAAACACGTATAACATTTAGCCCTTTATACAGTCAAACTGTGTTGGAGGCGCGAGTTCCCTTTGTAATGAGACGCAGCACAGATGTCAAGAATCCCACCTTGGTGCTGGGTGCAGCCTCCTGAGCGTTGTTATTTGCTGTACAGGAGTCTGCGCTGTCGTGTTATCCCCTGGCCTAGCGCCGTTAGCGCTGCCCATCTTCTGACCTCATTTAATGTTGGCCGGTGCGGTTCGCGATGCCCATGAATCACAGCCCCGCAGTGTATTGACATAGTTTAAACACTGCGGGGCTGGGATTCATGGCCTGGCGCAGTACATATGTTCGCCTCTCGCTTGGGTTCTTACACCCGCTTCAGACTATGCGGCGTCATCTGATCCCTTATCGCATGCCACGGCCATGAAGCCGCACAGTCCGAAGAAGGCGGAAGGAGAGGAGGGACAGGCGAACTGATGCACTGATCCTGCCCATCAATCACACCCTCGCAGTCCCAATAAATAAGACACCGAGGGGCGTTGTGTGGGTCAGGGCGGCCGCAGAGGCGCAGGCAGCCAAACCATGATGCCAGAAGACGGGCAGCGCTACCAAGGGGGTTGCAGCGTGTCATTACAAAGGAAAGTCACACCACCGGGACGGTTAAATGGTCACACAGAGGACACATTGCAGACGTGTTTTCAGTTCCACATGTGCGAGGAGAATACGTTTCTGAGCCACCTTGCACACATGCAGCATTACCGCTGTACAAGGTGGCTGGATAACGTAAAAACGCCTGGGGGAGGGGGGACAGGTTCCCTTCAATTTCAGTTCTTGTGTCTGCGTGGCTTTTGCAGGACACGTTGCCGGCTGCACAGCAGGGGAACAGCTGGCGGTGCTGGACCCCACTGACACATTGGCTGGTGTTTTTCTCTGTGCAGCTAGCACATCTGGGCAAAAACTGGCGGTGTGTTAGAGCCCAGGGACAGCAGGAGGAGGAGCAGGAGGAGGAGGAGCAGGGGGAGGGGAGTGTAGGCCGAAGCCTGCACAGGCGGCAGCTTTGGGTGTGTTGTGTCTGCGTGACTTTTGCAGGACACGTTGCCGGCTACACAGCAGGGGAACAGCTGGCGGTGCTGGACCCCACTGACACATTGGCGAGGTGTTTGGCTCTGTGCAGCCAGCACTTCCGGACAGCAACTAGCGTTGTTGGAGCCCGGGCTCTGCAGGTGGAGCAGAGTGTAGGCCGAAGCCTAATTGAACCGATTTCAAAAGTCACCTTTAACCCCCCCTCAGGGGTTACAAAGTAGAAGAGCCACAGCTTATGCAGCAGCAGTGCTGCGCAAGTCAAAGGTTGCTCTTGTAATTTTTCTCCTTGCACACGCTGAATGGAACACGTATAACATTCAGCCCTTTAGACAGTCAAACTGTGTAATGGAGGCGAGAGTTCCCTTTGTAATGAGACGCAGCACAGGTGTCAAGAATCCCACCTTGGTGCTGGGTGCAGCCTCCCGAGCGTTGTTATTTGCTGTACAGGAGTCTGCGCTGTCGTGTTATCCCCTGGCCTAGCGCCGTTAGCGCTGCCCATCTTCTGACCTCATTTAATGTTGGCCGGTGCGGTTCGCGATGCCCATGAATCACAGCCCCGCAGTGTATTGACATAGTTTAAACACTGCGGGGCTGGGATTCATGGCCTGGCGCAGTACATATGTTCGCCTCTCGCTTGGGTTCTTACACCCGCTTCAGACTATGCGGCGTCATCTGATCCCTTATCGCATGCCACGGCCATGAAGCCGCACAGTCCGAAGAAGGCGGAAGGAGAGGAGGGACAGGCGAACTGATGCACTGATCCTGCCCATCAATCACACCCTCGCAGTCCCAATAAATAAGACACCGAGGGGCGTTGTGTGGGTCAGGGCGGCCGCAGAGGCGCAGGCAGCCAAACCATGATGCCAGAAGACGGGCAGCGCTACCAAGGGGGTTGCAGCGTGTCATTACAAAGGAAAGTCACACCACCGGGACGGTTAAATGGTCACACAGAGGACACATTGCAGACGTGTTTTCAGTTCCACATGTGCGAGGAGAATACGTTTCTGAGCCACCTTGCACACATGCAGCATTACCGCTGTACAAGGTGGCTGGATAACGTAAAAACGCCTGGGGGAGGGGGGACAGGTTCCCTTCAATTTCAGTTCTTGTGTCTGCGTGGCTTTTGCAGGACACGTTGCCGGCTGCACAGCAGGGGAACAGCTGGCGGTGCTGGACCCCACTGACACATTGGCTGGTGTTTTTCTCTGTGCAGCTAGCACATCTGGGCAAAAACTGGCGGTGTGTTAGAGCCCAGGGACAGCAGGAGGAGGAGCAGGAGGAGGAGGAGCAGGGGGAGGGGAGTGTAGGCCGAAGCCTGCACAGGCGGCAGCTTTGGGTGTGTTGTGTCTGCGTGACTTTTGCAGGACACGTTGCCGGCTACACAGCAGGGGAACAGCTGGCGGTGCTGGACCCCACTGACACATTGGCGAGGTGTTTGGCTCTGTGCAGCCAGCACTTCCGGACAGCAACTAGCGTTGTTGGAGCCCGGGCTCTGCAGGTGGAGCAGAGTGTAGGCCGAAGCCTAATTGAACCGATTTCAAAAGTCACCTTTAACCCCCCCTCAGGGGTTACAAAGTAGAAGAGCCACAGCTTATGCAGCAGCAGTGCTGCGCAAGTCAAAGGTTGCTCTTGTAATTTTTCTCCTTGCACACGCTGAATGGAACACGTATAACATTCAGCCCTTTAGACAGTCAAACTGTGTAATGGAGGCGAGAGTTCCCTTTGTAATGAGACGCAGCACAGGTGTCAAGAATCCCACCTTGGTGCTGGGTGCAGCCTCCCGAGCGTTGTTATTTGCTGTACAGGAGTCTGCGCTGTCGTGTTATCCCCTGGCCTAGCGCCGTTAGCGCTGCCCATCTTCTGACCTCATTTAATGTTGGCCGGTGCGGTTCGCGATGCCCATGAATCACAGCCCCGCAGTGTATTGACATAGTTTAAACACTGCGGGGCTGGGATTCATGGCCTGGCGCAGTACATATGTTCGCCTCTCGCTTGGGTTCTTACACCCGCTTCAGACTATGTGGCGTCATCTGATCCCTTATCGCATGCCACGGCCATGAAGCCGCACAGTCCGAAGAAGGCGGAAGGAGAGGAGGGACAGGCGAACTGATGCACTGATCCTGCCCATCAATCACACCCTCGCAGTCCCAATAAATAAGACACCGAGGGGCGTTGTGTGGGTCAGGGCGGCCGCAGAGGCGCAGGCAGCCAAACCATGATGCCAGAAGACGGGCAGCGCTACCAAGGGGGTTGCAGCGTGTCATTACAAAGGAAAGTCACACCACCGGGACGGTTAAATGGTCACACAGAGGACACATTGCAGACGTGTTTTCAGTTCCACATGTGCGAGGAGAATACGTTTCTGAGCCACCTTGCACACATGCAGCATTACCGCTGTACAAGGTGGCTGGATAACGTAAAAACGCCTGGGGGAGGGGGGACAGGTTCCCTTCAATTTCAGTTCTTGTGTCTGCGTGGCTTTTGCAGGACACGTTGCCGGCTGCACAGCAGGGGAACAGCTGGCGGTGCTGGACCCCACTGACACATTGGCTGGTGTTTTTCTCTGTGCAGCTAGCACATCTGGGCAAAAACTGGCGGTGTGTTAGAGCCCAGGGACAGCAGGAGGAGGAGCAGGAGGAGGAGGAGCAGGGGGAGGGGAGTGTAGGCCGAAGCCTGCACAGGCGGCAGCTTTGGGTGTGTTGTGTCTGCGTGACTTTTGCAGGACACGTTGCCGGCTACACAGCAGGGGAACAGCTGGCGGTGCTGGACCCCACTGACACATTGGCGAGGTGTTTGGCTCTGTGCAGCCAGCACTTCCGGACAGCAACTAGCGTTGTTGGAGCCCGGGCTCTGCAGGTGGAGCAGAGTGTAGGCCGAAGCCTAATTGAACCGATTTCAAAAGTCACCTTTAACCCCCCCTCAGGGGTTACAAAGTAGAAGAGCCACAGCTTATGCAGCAGCAGTGCTGCGCAAGTCAAAGGTTGCTCTTGTAATTTTTCTCCTTGCACACGCTGAATGGAACACGTATAACATTCAGCCCTTTAGACAGTCAAACTGTGTAATGGAGGCGAGAGTTCCCTTTGTAATGAGACGCAGCACAGGTGTCAAGAATCCCACCTTGGTGCTGGGTGCAGCCTCCCGAGCGTTGTTATTTGCTGTACAGGAGTCTGCGCTGTCGTGTTATCCCCTGGCCTAGCGCCGTTAGCGCTGCCCATCTTCTGACCTCATTTAATGTTGGCCGGTGCGGTTCGCGATGCCCATGAATCACAGCCCCGCAGTGTATTGACATAGTTTAAACACTGCGGGGCTGGGATTCATGGCCTGGCGCAGTACATATGTTCGCCTCTCGCTTGGGTTCTTACACCCGCTTCAGACTATGCGGCGTCATCTGATCCCTTATCGCATGCCACGGCCATGAAGCCGCACAGTCCGAAGAAGGCGGAAGGAGAGGAGGGACAGGCGAACTGATGCACTGATCCTGCCCATCAATCACACCCTCGCAGTCCCAATAAATAAGACACCGAGGGGCGTTGTGTGGGTCAGGGCGGCCGCAGAGGCGCAGGCAGCCAAACCATGATGCCAGAAGACGGGCAGCGCTACCAAGGGGGTTGCAGCGTGTCATTACAAAGGAAAGTCACACCACCGGGACGGTTAAATGGTCACACAGAGGACACATTGCAGACGTGTTTTCAGTTCCACATGTGCGAGGAGAATACGTTTCTGAGCCACCTTGCACACATGCAGCATTACCGCTGTACAAGGTGGCTGGATAACGTAAAAACGCCTGGGGGAGGGGGGACAGGTTCCCTTCAATTTCAGTTCTTGTGTCTGCGTGGCTTTTGCAGGACACGTTGCCGGCTGCACAGCAGGGGAACAGCTGGCGGTGCTGGACCCCACTGACACATTGGCTGGTGTTTTTCTCTGTGCAGCTAGCACATCTGGGCAAAAACTGGCGGTGTGTTAGAGCCCAGGGACAGCAGGAGGAGGAGCAGGAGGAGGAGGAGCAGGGGGAGGGGAGTGTAGGCCGAAGCCTGCACAGGCGGCAGCTTTGGGTGTGTTGTGTCTGCGTGACTTTTGCAGGACACGTTGCCGGCTACACAGCAGGGGAACAGCTGGCGGTGCTGGACCCCACTGACACATTGGCGAGGTGTTTTTCTCTGTGCAGCTAGCAGTACCGGGCCCCAACTGGCGGTGTTGGAGCCCAGGGTCAGCAGGAGGAGCAGGGGGAGCGGAGTGTAGGCCGAAGCCTGCACTCGAGCAAGTTGAAAGGAAACCTTTAACCCCCCCCCCCCCAGGCGTTTGTAGCTGAAAGAGCCATTGTGTACAGCACTAATGCTGGAAAAGGTAAACTTAGCTCTTTTAATTATGGTCCTTGCACATGCGGAACCTAACAGTTATGAAATGTGTCCCCTCACAGCGTTAAACCGTCCGGTAGGTGGAACTTTCCTTTGTCGTGTGACGCAGCACAGCCATCATTTTTACCCCCTTGGCGCCGTGCGCCGCCTCCTCAGCGTTGTTTTAATCTGTCCCGGAGCCTGGGCTGTTAGGTTAGCCCTTGGCCATGCACACATTTTGCGCTGCCCGTCTTCTGACATCATTTGGTGTCAGGCTGGCTGCGCCTGTGCGGGTGCGCTGGCCGAGATCCCGCCTCGCAGTGTCGTCTAATGTAATCCCACCGCGGGCCTGTGATCCGTGCCCGTGCGCAGTGCATATCCTCTCCTCTCACTCCCCTCCCTACGGCTTTTTCAGACTGTGCGGTGTCACGGCCGTGGCATGCTATTAGGGACCAGCTGACATCGCACAGTCTGAAGAAGCCGTAGGGAGGGGAGTGAGAGGAGAGGATATGCACTGCGCACGGGCACGGATCACAGGCCCGCGGTGGGATTACATTAGACGACACTGCGAGGCGGGATCTCGGCCAGCGCACCCGCACAGGCGCAGCCAGCCTGACACCAAATGAGGTCAGAAGACGGGCAGCGCAACATGTGTGCATGGCCAAGGGCTAACCTAACAGCGCAGGCTCCGGGACAGATTAAAACAACGCTGAGGAGGCGGCGCACGGCGCCAAGGGGGTAAAAATGATGGCTGTGCTGCGTCACACGACAAAGGAAAGTTCCACCTACCGGACGGTTTAACGCTGTGTGGGGACACATTTCATAAGTGTTTGGTTCAGCATGTGCAAGGAGCATCACGAAAAGAGGCACTTTTTCCCTTTGCATCATTACTGCTGCACAAGGTGGCTCCTTCAGTAACAAACGCCTGTGGGGGGGGGGGGGGGTCAGGTTCCCTTACATTTAACTTGTTGTGCCTGCGTGGCGGTCGCAGTACACGTTGCCGTATACACAGCAGGGGAACAGCTGGCGGTGCTGAACCCCACTAACACATTGGCGAGGTGTTTGGCTCTGTGCGTACAGCACTTCTGGACGGCAACTGGCGGTGTTGGAGCCCAGGGGCAGGTGGAGGAGGAGGAGGTTGGAGGAGGTAGGAGGAGGTAGGAGGGATTGCCACACACACAGCAGGGGAACAGCTGACGTTACTGAACCCCAATAACAGAGGAGGGACTGTTGACTGTGCGTACAGCACTTCTGGACGGCAACTGGCGGTGTTGGAGCCCAGGGACGGGTGGAGGAGGAGGAGGTAGGAGGAGGTAGGAGGGATTGCCACACACACAGCAGGGGAACAGCTGACGTTACTGAACCCCAATAACAGAGGAGGGACTGTTGACTGTGCGTACAGCACTTCTGGACGGCAACTGGCGGTGTTGGAGCCCAGGGACGGGTGGAGGAGGAGGAGGTTGGAGGAGGTAGGAGGGATTGCCACACACACAGCAGGGGAACAGCTGACGTTACTGAACCCCAATAACAGAGGAGGGACTGTTGACTGTGCGTACAGCACTTCTGGACGGCAACTGGCGGTGTTGGAGCCCAGGGACGGGTGGAGGAGGAGGAGGTAGGAGGAGGTAGGAGGGATTGCCACACACACAGCAGGGGAACAGCTGACGTTACTGAACCCCAATAACAGAGGAGGGACTGTTGACTGTGCGTACAGCACTTCTGGACGGCAACTGGCGGTGTTGGAGCCCAGGGACGGGTGGAGGAGGAGGAGGTTGGAGGAGGTAGGAGGGATTGCCACACACACAGCAGGGGAACAGCTGACGTTACTGAACCCCAATAACAGAGGAGGGACTGTTGACTGTGCGTACAGCACTTCTGGACGGCAACTGGCGGTGTTGGAGCCCAGGGGCAGGTGGAGGAGGAGGAGGTTGGAGGAGGTAGGAGGAGGTAGGAGGGATTGCCACACACACAGCAGGGGAACAGCTGACGTTACTGAACCCCAATAACAGAGGAGGGACTGTTGACTGTGCGTACAGCACTTCTGGACGGCAACTGGCGGTGTTGGAGCCCAGGGACGGGTGGAGGAGGAGGAGGTAGGAGGAGGTAGGAGGGATTGCCACACACACAGCAGGGGAACAGCTGACGTTACTGAACCCCAATAACAGAGGAGGGACTGTTGACTGTGCGTACAGCACTTCTGGACGGCAACTGGCGGTGTTGGAGCCCAGGGACGGGTGGAGGAGGAGGAGGTTGGAGGAGGTAGGAGGGATTGCCACACACACAGCAGGGGAACAGCTGACGTTACTGAACCCCAATAACAGAGGAGGGACTGTTGACTGTGCGTACAGCACTTCTGGACGGCAACTGGCGGTGTTGAAGCCCAGGGACGGGTGGAGGAGGAGGAGGTTGGAGGAGGTAGGAGGGATTGCCACACACACAGCAGGGGAACAGCTGACGTTACTGAACCCCAATAACAGAGGAGGGACTGTTGACTGTGCGTACAGCACTTCTGGACGGCAACTGGCGGTGTTGGAGCCCAGGGGCAGGTGGAGGAGGAGGAGGTTGGAGGAGGTAGGAGGAGGTAGGAGGGATTGCCACACACACAGCAGGGGAACAGCTGACGTTACTGAACCCCAATAACAGAGGAGGGACTGTTGACTGTGCGTACAGCACTTCTGGACGGCAACTGGCGGTGTTGGAGCCCAGGGACGGGTGGAGGAGGAGGAGGTTGGAGGAGGTAGGAGGGATTGCCACACACACAGCAGGGGAACAGCTGACGTTACTGAACCCCAATAACAGAGGAGGGACTGTTGACTGTGCGTACAGCACTTCTGGACGGCAACTGGCGGTGTTGGAGCCCAGGGGCAGGTGGAGGAGGAGGAGGTTGGAGGAGGTAGGAGGAGGTAGGAGGGATTGCCACACACACAGCAGGGGAACAGCTGACGTTACTGAACCCCAATAACAGAGGAGGGACTGTTGACTGTGCGTACAGCACTTCTGGACGGCAACTGGCGGTGTTGGAGCCCAGGGACGGGTGGAGGAGGAGGAGGTTGGAGGAGGTAGGAGGGATTGCCACACACACAGCAGGGGAACAGCTGACGTTACTGAACCCCAATAACAGAGGAGGGACTGTTGACTGTGCGTACAGCACTTCTGGACGGCAACTGGCGGTGTTGGAGCCCAGGGACAGGTGGAAAAGCAGAGGAACACAATGTAGGCCGAAGCCTGAGAAAGTCGAAAGGGAACCTTTAACCCCCCCCCAAGGCGTTTGTAGCTGAAAGAGCCAGCTTGTGCAGCACAAAAGATGCAAAAGGAAAAGGTGGCTCTTTTCATCATGCTCCTTGCAAACACAGAACTAAACACTTATAAAATGTGTCCCCTGCAACCGTAAAACCGTCCCGGAGGTGGGACTTTCCTTCGTAATGTGACGCAGCCCAGCCGTCATTCCTACCCCCCCGGCGCCGCGCACCGGCTCCTCAGCGTTGTTTTATTCCGTCAAGGAGCCTGCGCTGTTATGTTATCCCGTGGCCAGGCACACTTAGCGCTGCCCGTCTTCTGGCATCATTTGGTGTCTGGATGGCTGCGCCTGTGCGGCCGCGCTGGCAGAGAGCCCGCCTCGCAGTGTCTTCTGATTTAATCCCACTGGGGGCCTGGGATCCATGGACATGCGCACTGCATATCTGAACCTCCACCTCTCACTCATCTCCCTATGGCTTCTTCAGACTGTGCGGTGTCACGGCCGTGGCATGCTGTTAGGGACCAGCTGACACCGAACAGTCTGAAGAAGCCATAGGGAAATGAGTGAGAGGTGGAGGTTCAGATATGCACTGCGCATGTCCATGGATCCCAGGCCCCCAGTGGGATTAAATCAGAAGACACTGCGAGGCGGGCTCTCTGCCAGCGCGGCCGCACAGGCGCAGCCATCCAGACACCAAATGATGCCAGAAGACGGGCAGCGCTAAGTGTGCCTGGCCACGGGATAACATAACAGCGCAGGCTCCAGGACGGAATAAAACAACGCTGAGGAGCCGGTGCGCGGCGCCGGGGGGGTAGGAATGACGGCTGGGCTGCGTCACATTACGAAGTAAAGTCCCACCTCCGGGACGGTTTTACGGTATCAGTGGACACATTTTATAAGTGTTAAGTTCTGCGTGTGCAAGGAGCTAAACAAAAATAGCTACCTTTTCCTTGGGCAGCATTACTGCTGCACAAGGTGGCTCTTTCAGTAACAAACGCCTTGGGGGGGGGGGGACAGATTCCCTTACATTTCAGTTGTTGTGTCAGCGTGGCGGTCGCATGACACATTGCCGGCTACACAGCTGGGGATCAGCTGACATTACTGAAACCCAATAACACTGGGTCGTATGTTTTGACTGTGCAGACGGCACGTCTGAGCCTCAACTGGCGGTGTTGGAGCCCAGGAATTTAAGTTCAGGTGGTAGAAAGATGAACACAACAGGAGACCTGGATAACGTATACAGTGACCTAATTATTCAATCAGGAGGAGGAGTGGCAAATTCCGGCGAGATCCAGGCCTTGTTCATTTTCAGGAAAGTAAGCCGGTCAACGTTATCGGAGGATAGTCGCATGCGACGGTCAGTTAGTACACCACCTGCAGCACTAAAGACACGTTCCGATAATACACTGGCCGCAGGGCAAGACAGCACCTCCAATGCATACTGGCTTAGCTCTGGCCATGTATCCAGCTTTGAGACCCAAAACTTGAAAGGGGAAGAGCCGTCTGGGAGTACAGCAAGAGGGCAAGACATGTAGTCTGTCACCATCTGACGGAACCGTTGCCTCCTGCTGACTGGAGCCGTCTGTGATGGTGTAGACTTTTGTGGCGGGCACAGAAAACTGTGCCACAGTTCGGCCATACTGGTCTTGCCTTGGGCAGAGGCACTGCTTCTGCTCCCTCTTTGTGCAGAGCCTCCACCACTGCCTGGACGCACTGAGCTGCTTTGGAATGCACTAGCAGCACTTCTCTCAGTTGGAATGGAGAAGATGATGGAATTGACCAGTGTGTCTTGGTACTCCCGCATTTTTCGCTCCCGGTTCAACGGTGTGATGAGGCTTTCTACGTTGTCCCGGTAGCGAGGATCGAGGAGGGTGAACACCCAATAATCAGACATGTTGAGAATGTGGGCGATGCGGCGGTCGTTTCTCAGGCACTGCAGCATGTAATCCACCATGTGCTGCAGACTGCCAACTGCCCAAGAAACGCTGTCCCCTGCTGGAGGCGTGATCTCTGCCCGCTCGTCATCACCCCACCCTCGCTGTACACACTGAGTACTGGACAATTGTGTAACTCCCTCCTCTGGACGGATGTCTTCCTCCTCCATTGACTCCTCCTCATCCTCCTCACAAACGGTCCCCTGCCTACGCGTTTGTGAGGAACCACGTGGCGCTGACTGTCCAGAAGATGATGGAAATGGTGAATCCTCATCCTCCACCTCTTCCACAACATCATCCCTTAGCGCTTGCAGTGATTTTTCAAGCAGGCAGATAAGGGGGACAGTCATGCTGACTAGTGCATCATCTGCACTCGCCATCCGCGTGGAATAATCAAAGGGACGCAAAACCTGGCAGACGTCATTCATAGTGGCCCACTCTGTGGTTGTGAAGTCTGTACGGCGCTGACTGCGACTTTTTTGCGCCTGAAGCAGCTGGTACTCCATTACAGCTTGCTGCTGCTCACACAACCGCTCCAACATATGTAACGTGGAATTCCACCTGGTAGGTAGGTCACATATGATGCGATGTTCCGGCAGGCGGTGTCGGCGCTGCAGAGCCGCAATGCGCGCTTTTGCCGTGCTGGAACGCCGCAAGTGAGCACACTCTAGGCGGACCTTGTGCAGCAGTGCATCAAGATCCGGATAGTCCCTCAAAAAGCTCTGCACGACCAAATTGAGCACATGTGCCAGACATGGGATGTGAGTGAGGTTGCCGAGGCCCAGAGCTGCCACCAGATTTCGGCCATTATCACACACTACCATGCCTGGCTGGAGATTCGCTGGCACAAACCACACATCGCTCTCCTGCTTGATGGCATTCCAGAGCTCCTGCGCTGTGTGGCTACGATTCCCCAAGAAAATTAATTTCAAGACGGCCTGTTGACGTTTGGCCACGGCTGTGCTCATGTCGGTCGTAACAGGTACACGTTCATCACGGGTCCATGTGGAGGTGGACTGTGACGGCTCCTGCAGCGATGATTCTGAGGAACTGGTGTAAGAGGAGGAGTCAATGCGTACAGAATGGATTCCTGCAATCCTTGGAGTGGGCAGGACACGTCCTGCGCCACTCGCACGGTCTGTACCCGGCTCAACGACATTAACCCAATGGGCAGTGAGGGAAAGGTATCGCCCCTGTCCATGTTGACTGGTCCACGCATCGGTGGTGAGGTGGACCTTGCTACTGACGGCGTTCAGTAGCGCGTGTTTTATGTGTCCCTCCACATGCTTCTGCAGGGCAGGGACGGCTTGCCTGCTGAAGTAAAAGCGGCTGGGCACTTTGTACTGTGGGACTGCCAATGACATGAAGTCACGGAAGCTGTCAGTCTCCACCAGCCTGAATGACAGCATTTCCAGTGACAGAAGTTTGGCAATGCCTGCAGTCAGAGCCTGTGCTCGTGGGTGGTTTGACGAGAAAGGCCGCCTTTTCTCCCATGCCTGTACTACCGATGGCTGTAGACTGGGCTGGGAGTGTGTGGATGACTGGGAAAGTGGCGCTGCGGGTGGAATTACAGCGGGTCTCTGGACAACAGGGGCAGAGGTTCTTCCACGGCGATCCTGGGAGGACGCCGAACCAGCTGCGTGTGAGGTAGAGGAAGAGGCAACACGAGCTGAAGAGGTGGTAGCTGCCGCTGTTGGTTGGCCTACCTCTTCAGTGTGTTTTTCTAACTCCGCCGGGTGCCTGTTGCGCACATGTTTCCACATGTTGGAGGTATTGAGGTTGCTGACATTTCGACCTCTTTTGACTTTTTGATGACACACGTTGCATCTGACATAGCAAATGTCATCTGCAACTGTGTCAAAAAAGGACCAGGCACTGCAAGTCTTGGGAGCGCCCTTTTTGGCTTTTGGAAGAGACATGCTCCTAACGGGTGCCAAAGCGGAGGCTGCAGGATCCGCAGTCTTCCCCCTCCCTCTCCCTCTTTGGGCCGTACGGGGAATCTCTTCCTCAGAGCTGCTCCCACCACCTTCCTGTCCCTCACGCCAAGATGGGTCGAGGACCTCATCATCTACACTACCCTCTGCCCCCAACTGCTCCTCCTGGGTAGTCTCAGCAGCAGAGCACGCACCAGTAAGTGGCACCTGAGTGTCATCATCAGCTGATGCGGCCTGCGATGTGGTGACCGGAGCCACTGGCCCACCCGCCTCTTCAGAGGAAGACAGAAAAAGCTGTTGGGCATCACTGCACCCTGCCTCTTCTTCCATTTCTCCAATGCTGCTTGGCTGGCCCCCTGTTTCCAAGCCAAGAGATTCAGAGAACAGAAGTAGAGACGGCTCCTGTCCTGGGCTCTCTGTCTGCCTGGGCAATTTGGCAGGTGGTGAAGAGACAGATGGCTGCTCTCCAGTGCTCTGTGTCTGAGAGGATGTGGCACTAATGGAAGTTGATGCATTAGCTGCCATCCATCCGACAACAGCTTCAATTTGTTCTTCACGCAGCAGCGGTGTACGGCGCTCGGACACAAAGCTTCGCATGAACGACTGTTGCCTGGTGAAAGTGGGTGCTGATGAGTCACCGGTGCCCGCAGCAGGCACAGAATCCCCACGTCCCCTCCCTGCTCCGCGACGGCTCCCACGCCCCCGTGCCTTACTCACTGCCTTCTTCATCTTGGTTGACTGATAAAGATAAGCAGAAAAGTACTAACGGATTTGTGTGCTTATTCCTGAGCAACTCCTCCTAACAGGTATAAGAAGCACTAATTATCTAAAGTGTGGACTAGACACAAATATGAGCTAATGTGGCCTACAGAAATGTAAAGTGGTGTAACTGGTGTGTTTGGTGAACTTTATTATTTATTTATTTTTTGGGGGCTGAACTGACAACAGATAGAGCTGCAGTCACACGGAGACCGTGCAGACAGACGTAAACGGCGCTACAAGGCCCAAAAACCCTCCTCTACTTTATCCTATGTAGTGTTTTTCCACAAATTAGCTGGAGACGGGTGGAAAGACACTAATAGGATTTTTTTGAATAAATTAGCAGCAGACTACACTATTTTGAAAAAAAAGAAAATTGATTTGGCGGTATGACGCAGTGAAAAACCCTGAGCTGGAGACAACCAGGCTATAGCTGCTCACAGATTACAGGGCGAGCTGCAGTCACACGGAGACCGTGCAGACAGCCGTAAACGGCGCTGCAAGGCCCAAAAACCCTCCTCTACTTTATCCTATGTAGTGTTTTTCCACAAATTAGCTGGAGACGGGTGGAAAGACACTAATAGGATTTTTTTAAATTAATTAGCAGCAGACTACACTACTTTGAAAAAAAAGAAAATTGATTTGGCGGTATGACGCAGTGAAAAACCCTGAGCTGGAGACAACCAGGCTATAGCTGCTCACAGATTACAGGGCGAGCTGCAGTCACACGGAGACCGTGCAGACAGCCGTAAACGGCGCTGCAAGGCCCAAAAACCCTCCTCTACTTTATCCTATGTAGTGTTTTTCCACAAATTAGCTGGAGACGGGTGGAAAGACACTAATAGGATTTTTTTAAATTAATTAGCAGCAGACTACACTACTTTGAAAAAAAAGAAAATTGATTTGGCGGTATGACGCAGTGAAAAACCCTGAGCTGGAGACAACCAGGCTACAGCTGCTCACAGATTACAGGGCGAGCTGCAGTCACACGGAGACCGTGCAGACAGCCGTAAACGGCGCTGCAAGGCCCAAAAACCCTCCTCTACTTTATCCTATGTAGTGTTTTTCCACAAATTAGCTGGAGACGGGTGGAAAGACACTAATAGGATTTTTTTAAATTAATTAGCAGCAGACTACACTACTTTGAAAAAAAAGAAAATTGATTTGGCGGTATGACGCAGTGAAAAACCCTGAGCTGGAGACAACCAGGCTACAGCTGCTCACAGATTACAGGGCGAGCTGCAGTCACACGGAGACCGTGCAGACAGCCGTAAACGGCGCTGCAAGGCCCAAAAACCCTCCTCTACTTTATCCTATGTAGTGTTTTTCCACAAATTAGCTGGAGACGGGTGGAAAGACACTAATAGGATTTTTTTGAATAAATTAGCAGCAGACTACACTACTTGGGAAAAAAAAAAAAAAAAGGAACAGTATGAGGCAATGAACCACCCTCCCTGAACTGAATACAACCAACTATGGATGGCCTATGTGGCTGCACTCAGACTGGAGACTGGGCTGCACTCACACACACACACACACAGACCCTGCAGATCGCTGTGAAAACAGCGCTACAAGGCAAAAGCAAGGTGAATAGTAGGTGAACACAGCGGTTGCTAAATTAGCCTTTGGAAAGCACAAAGAAGCAAATCGCTATCTCTAAACTGTCCCTCAGTCAGCAAACAGCGTCCTGTCACTAACTGAATTCACAGCAGAGTGATCGCAAAATGGCGCCAGCGACTTTTAAACTGCATCATGACATCATTACACCAGCCAATCACAGCCTTGCCAGTAGTTTCATGCCCTCCATGCTAAACAGGATGTGCCCACACTTGGAATCAATCTCATTGGCTGAATTTCTGCTTTTTGAATCTTAGAACTTCCGATTCCGGTATCCGATACGCGGCAAGTATCGGAATCCCGGTATCGGAATTCCGATACCGCAAGTATCGGCCGATACCCGATACTTGCGGTATCGGAATGCTCAACACTAGTCATGAGAAAACAATGTCAGAATCACCAGGATCCGTTGAAGCGTTCCAGAGTTATAACCTCATAAAGGGACAGTGGTCAGAATTGTAAAAATTGGCCTGGTCATTAACGTGCAAACCACCCTTGGGGGTGAAGTGGTTAATACAGGAAGCATTAATATTAGTGCCCTCTACTGGAAATGTGCAAAATACAGATTTACTGGCGCTCTGAACTGGTTCAGTTTAGGACTATTTCTAGTCTTCAGAAACACCTTTAAACTTGAGACCTAATTTTTCACTTACTTTGGCTGAGAACTCAGGTTGACAAAACATTTTCTTTCAATTTTTTTCCTACGTCTCACCACTTTGTGTGTGAAATGAGATTTCTAAGCTGTCGGCTGAGCTCTGTCAATCACAAGCCCAAAGGAAATCTCCTCCTGAGCTGAACACGGCCCCCCTCTCCACACTATGACCAGAACCCCAGAGGGAGAAGAATGCCAGGCGGTCTACCTGATATACACGGAGCCTTCGAGCTGACAATCCAGTCTTACAAATATTAGAAAGCGCCAGGCTCTTTCCTTTTTAGAAAATGGAGGAATTGTCCATAAAAATGGGACATCAGAAAGCTAAGGACCTTAAAACTTGAAACTCTATGGGATGCCTGTGAAGGGTTAATCTACTGGGTGTCCACTGGGTTTAGGGAAAATAGATGATCTCCAACAATAAACATTCAATAATGTCCAGTAGATGTCCCCATCATGGTACACTCTTACTTGATAATATCACGGTAAAGGGGCTGTTCTTTAAAGTATCATATGGTCATTATTTTTTATTATTATTATTATGCATTGCTTATATAGTGCCATCATATTCTGCAGCGCTATATAAAATCTAGATTCCCTATTGGTATATCTTTGGACTGTGGGTGGAAACCAGAAGAAACTCACGCAAACTCAGAGAGAACATACAAACTCCTTGCAGATGTCCTTGGTGGGATTTGAACCCAGGACCCCAGCACTGCAAAGCAACAGTGCTACCCACTGAGCCAATATAATAAAAAAAAAACCAAAGATTAGCCCCTGGCTTCAGCAAACACACCTGACCAGGTGTAATCTTGGATCTTGAGGCCACTCACAATAAATCTGCTTTTACACTGTTTGACTCGCAGCCTTTAAATGATGGCTAGAAACGGATCCACGTTCGTTTAATACCTTGTTTTGTCAGGCTGACCACACTGCTAATACAATCACTGTTCACTGTTCATATAGGCTGCCATCGTTCTCGGCAGCACATCTCCTGTTTAAATTGGACAAAGTGCTGTCGAGAATAATGATTTGTAAACAAGCTTAAAAGTAGTTTTTCTAATTCGTCGGGTGGTTGGCAGCCCTTTTATTGGAAAACAAGCGTTTCTAGGAATATTCATTCTAAATAATTGACAATTGTGTAAATGCACATCCCAAATTAATTGCCAAATGCAAACGTCTATATCTCTACCAGATTTCTCCCGCCGAGAGCAGCCCCCCGAGTAAACCCATGCAAAACGCGCGTCGGGGCTGCCATCTGGACATACACTGGCACATACTCATGGGTAAGATCAGTATCCCTGTATAATCCCGGCTTTGAACATATTATATGCTACATAGCTACGGTTGTCTAGAGGATACAATAACCTAACTCTTGCACTTTACCCCGCACTGTGCACTTTTTAGAATAGATCAAACATAATTAGATTTGAAGAGTAAATTTGTATAGGTATGCTGATTAACCTTTTGGTGTTACTACAGTGTTTTTTGTCCTTCTCACATGAGCTCTGGATGTACTTTGTCGTTTGAGTCTGTAGTCTCTACTTATCTATATTACCATTTACAGACATGCCCTGATGAGCGCTCTTGTGTTCTCTGTAAATCATCTGGCCGTGCTTATCTCGCTGCCGAATAATACCCTGCCCATATACTTTAGGTGGTCAGCCAATCTCCCTGAAATTGGAAGGTTTTATTCAATGTGTACACAGTGGCATGTAAAAGTTTGGGCACCCCTAATTTTTGCATTGGCCCATTTTCTTTTTGTAATTTTTAAAATGTGAAAGATTATATTTGCAAACGCTGCAGAATATGTTGGCGCTATATAAATAATATTATTATTATTATTATTATTATTAGATGAAGGTATATATTTTGCCTAAAATACTAATGAAATATGTAATCTTTACCTTTAGGCCTTTCAGAGATCATTTAATCTTCAACCTGCTTAACTTTTCACAATAGTAATTTTGACCAGGAATGCCAAACTTTTACATGCCACCGTAGACCCCATCAGAGATCCTCCAATATTTATTAAAGGACCCCAACTGCCACTTCTCTCATGTTTTTTAAGGACCCACACAACCTCTCATCCGTCTTTTGTTATGGAAAATCGCAGAATATGAGAACTTGTTACAATAATAAGAAGATCGGAAGTATGTTCTATCAGCAGAATGTAAACTGTCCTCCTGCCTCCCAAATATTTATGTCTGAGATGCGGCTGGTGGTGGTGTTTATGTCTGGTGGGTGACGTCTGTGGTGCGTGTCTGTATGTCCAGTGCATTTCCTTCTAAAATCCCAGAAAATATGAGTCAAGTCAGTGTTGTTTTGGTTGCATTGTGGTTGCTCTTTGGTCACCACTTGTGAACTTGTCCTTGAGAAAGTTACTTTGTGGAACATAATCTGTGGAAAAACTACAAATTCCAGCAGGTCCAGAAGGTTTACAAGGAGCAGAGGTCCTGACTCCTGGGGGCCCACTCCTGGCAAAGATGTTTAACCACACATTCACCTGTGGGTCAGTTCAGGCCTGTGTGAAAGTTGTAGATACACCAGCTCAGAAGACTGAGGAAGGGTTATGTACCAAAGGTTCGTGGACAAAATCACACATGATAGGTATATCTGTCTCAACAGACAGTATCACAAAAAAAAAATTTGGATACTTCAATTTTTAACCCCTTCCTGTCATAGGATTTAATAGTATGTCTTAGGGTGCACTAACTAATTGTGCTTCACAACACAGTAGGTGCCAGCATTTTTATACAGCATTCACCTGCCACAAACAGCAGCGACCTGAGGTAGATCCAGTCACTGCTGTTTAATCACTGGGTTATCATAGCAGCCAAGGGCCTATTGTAGACCAGCGTGAAGTATTGCATTATATTGTACAAGCGATGAAGGAGATTCAAGTCCCATTGCAACTAAAAAAAATAAGTGAAAGTTAATGAAATAAAGTTGTTTTTTTAAAATATTAAAAAAACAAATCTAAAAGTTTTAATCTTCCCCTTTTCCTAATAAATTTTAAAAGTAAAATACAAAACACTTTGGTATCATCGAGTCCATAAAACTTAATTTTATGATCTGTACAGAAAACACTGTTAAGAAAAAAAAATAAACGAAACACATTCCCCCCAAATAATCAAATAAAAAGTGATGAAAGCATCATACAGTGGCATGTAAAAGTTTTGGCACCCCTGGTCACAATTACTGTTATTGTGAACAGTTAAACAAGTTGAAGATTAAATGGTCTCTAAAAGGCCTGAAGTTAAATATGACACATTTGCTTTGTATTTTAGGAAAAAAATATATATTGTCATTTTTTTTTTTTTTCATTTTAAAAATTTCTAAAAGGAAAATGGTCCAATGGAAAAGTTTGGGCAGCCTTGGAAATTTGTGTTGGAGCACACCGCCAGGGCAGTGGGGTAATCGGTACCGTGTCCGGCCGGCTAAAAGGAGGGAATGTCACGGTGGCTGACCCGGTCCGTGGCCCTGGAACGTCCATATAAAAGGGAAAGGTCTTTAAAGGGATAAAGTTTATGTTCGTGACGCCACCTGTGGTATTCGGTTAGTGGGGACCGACGCTGCTTTAAGGGGTCCACTGGGGTGATGTTATGGCAGCTAGATGGTATACCTTCCCACAGGGGTAGTATATCCCCAGGGCTTCCCGGTGTATAGATGGTGAATGGTGAATGGCGCAGAGAAGAACGAGGACACAGGGTTGCAGTCTCTTTACCTTTACTGAAGACTTCAGCATCCACAGTCCAGAGCACCAGGCCACAGGGCAGGCAGAGTCCGGCTGGTTTGGAGGCAAGTCCAGAGTCCCCTTGTCCAGGTGGAGAATAAAAGCCTTTCCTCTAGCGCCGTGGTGGTGTAGTCCCTTACTGCTAAGCTTCTCATAAGGTCCTCACAGATGTTATCTCCCTCTGTCCCCCGGATTGGATAGGACATACCCATATGACTGGTGACTTGAGGCGGTTTATAGGGACTCTAGCATGCCCCAGCCTCTAAGGTTGTCACCGTGCCTCCTCGGTGTTAGGTCGGACAGGTAACGTAGAGTTCAGCTGTCCTGCCGGTCTCTGATGTAAGTCATAGAGGTCCTTACAACCTCGGTGTTCTGGCTACTGGTCTCTGTGCCTCAGAAGGAGGCAGCCTGCTCGGGGCTGGTCCCCGTCTGATATCCTCGCCTGTGCTTCTTCTCCTGCACGCTCACTGCAAACAATTCGGCCTTCAAAATGTCTCTTTCTGGGAGCTGCAGCTCTGAGGGCATGCACAGCTCCATGAACCCTCTCCTCTGTCCTCTGACAGGAATTTGCTCCTGCCAGGAACAGCTTCCCTGAAGGACTGACTAACTTTCCCTACAGACTACCAGTTATATATATATATGGGGAGTCACCTAGTAAATAGGATCAGAAGCTCCCCCTGGTGGCCTGGAGTGTGAAATGTTGTATGTTTGTGGTACCTGGATGCAGTTATCCTTCCTTGCCTCCAAAGGTAGACCAGGTGATGCAAATTTTCCAGCTTTATAAAAACCCAGCCTCCTCTATCTTTGTGCCAAAAAACTGCAGCCATGAGCAGCTGCCTAGCACTCTGAAAATGAAATTACCGAGGCCCACAAAGCAGGAGAAGGCTATAAGAAGATAGCAAAGTGTTTTCAAGTTGTCCTTTCCTCAGTTCAAAATGTAATTAAGAAATGGCAGTTGACAAGAACAGTGGAGATCAAGATAAGGTCTGGAAGACCAATTAAAATTTAAGAGCTGCTTGTGGGATTGCTAGAGAGGAACCCTTAAGGTACCTTCACACATAACGATTTCGTTAACGATATCGTTGCAACGTCACGATTTTTGGTGACGTAGCAACGATCCCGCTAACGATCTCGTTTTGTGTGACAGCGACCAACAATCAGGCCCCTGCTGGGAGATCGTTGGTCGTAGGGAATGATCAGGACCTTTATTTGGTCGCTGATCACCCGCTGTCATCGCTGGATCAGCGTGTGTGACGCCGATCCAGCGATGTGTTCACTTGTAACCAGGGTAAATATCGGGTTACTAAGCGCTGGGCCACGCTTAGTAACCCAATATTTACCCTGGTTACCATTGTAAAAGTTAAAAAAAAACAGTACATACTCACATTCCGAGGTCTGTCACGTCCCCCGCCGTCAGCTTCCCGCAGTGACTGTCAGCGCCGGCCGTAAAGCAGAGCACAGCGGTGACGTCACCGCTGTGCTCTGCTTTACGGCCGGTGCTGACACAGTCACTGCGGGAAGCTGACGGCGGGGGACGTGACAGACATCGGAATGTGAGTATGTACTGTTTTTTTTAAAAAACTTTTACAATGGCCCTGCACTTAGTAACCCGATGTTTACCCAGGTTACCCGGGTGCTGCAGGGGGACTTCGGCATAGTTGAAGACAGTTTCAACGATGCGAAGTCGTTCCCCTGATCGTTGGTCGCTGGAGAGAGCTGTCTGTGTGACAGCTCCCCAGCGACCACACAATGACTTACCAACGATCACGGCCAGGTCGTATCGCTGGTCGTGATCGTTGGTAAATCGTTTAGTGTAACGGTACCTTTACTTGACTGCATAAGACCTTCAGAAAGATTTAGCAGATTGTGGAGTTGTGGTACATTGTTCCACTGTTCAGAGACACCTGCACAAATAAGGCCTCAATGGAAGAGTCATCAAAAGGAAACCTCTCCTACGTCCTCACCATAAAATTTAGCATCAGACTATGAAAAAGAACATCTAAACAAGCCTGATGCATTTCGGAAACAAGTCCTGTGGACCAATGAGGTTAAAATAGAAACTCCTTGGTCACAATGATCAAAGGAATGTGTTTAGAAAAAAAGCACAGAATTTCAGGAAAAGAACATCTCGCCAACCATTAAGCATGGGGGTGAGCCAATCATGCTTTGGGTTTGTGTTACAGCGAATGGCACGGGGAACATTTCACATGGAGAGGGAGGAAATGATTCAATTAAATTTCAACAAATTCTTGATGCAAACATAACACCATCTGTAAAAAAAAGCTGAAATTGAAAATAGAATGGCTTCTACAAATGGACAATGATCCTAAACACATGTCAGAATCCACAATAGACTACCTCAAAAGGCTTTACAATGGCCCTCACTTTCCCCTGATCTGAACAGCACTGAAAATCTTTAGGCCTATTAGAGATCATTTAATCTTCAACTTGCTTACCTGTTCACAATAACAGTAATTTTGATCAGGGGTGCCCAAACTTTTACATGCAACTGTACATACTCCAAAATGCCCCAAAAAAGCATCAGCTCAGCATGCAAAAAAATGGAAAAAGGAGTTATGTGTCACAGAAAATGATGACACAAGCCACATCTTTTTTCACAGTTCTGAACTTTTTTTTAACAACTAAAAAAATACAATTTTGGCTCGTCCATAATCATACTGATGTCTAGAAACAAGTTATGAGGTAATTTTAATGAAACACTGAACACTGCAAAATTAAAACAAAAAACAATGACAGAAAAGGTTTTCTTTCACCATTTCAACTCAATTGGATTTTTTTACCCATTTTTCAGAACAATTTATAGTAAAGTGAATGTCGCCTTCATACGGCTATGTCAGCAGAAAAGTAAAAAAGTGATAGCTCCTGGAAGAAGGGGGGGGGGGGGAATGAAAGAGTAAAAGAAAAAAATGACTGCTGTGAGAAGACATTAAGGATTTGTAAAGGAAAGTATCACACATGATAGGCTTAGATACACTGCTCAGATAACTGTATCACACATGATAGGCTCAGATGCACAGCTCAGATGACTGCATCACACATCATAGGCTTAGGTACACAGCTCAGATGACTGTTTCACACATGATAGGCTTAGAAAAACAGCTCAGATAACTGTATCACACATGATAGGCTTAGATACACAGCTCGGATGACTGTATCACACACCGATAGGCTAAATTACAAAGTTCAGATAACTGTATCACACATGATAGGCTTAGATACACCGCTCAGATAACTGTATGACACATGATAGGCTTAGATACACAGCTCAGATGACTGTATCACACATAATAGACTTAGATACACAACTCGGTGACTGTATTACACATGATATGTTTAGATACACAGCTCAGATGACTGTATTACAAATGATAGGCTTAGATACAGCTCAGATAACTGTATCACACATGATAGGCTTAGATACACAGCTCAGATGACTGTACCACACATGACGATATGATGACTCAGGAATTTATGGGAACAGTTGGTGTCCAAAAGTAAATTTCTTCAGCATGATTCTTCTAAGTTTCTAGGACTTTGCAAAAGAGAAATAAAAAGAAATCCCCGTAACTAGTTTGTGTCCTCGTCTATAATAACATTTTGTGTTGTTCCTTCTGGCCGCCTCTGCTAAATCATTGCAGGAGTCACTCTCTGGGGCCTGGTCCTTAAAGACTTACAAGCAGTGGGGACATTGTACAAACAAGTCCCTCTGGACATTCTCCTCCTGTGTAGAAATGAATACAACAGCGATCTACCTATCAGCAGAATTCTACACAGCGCCATTTATTACATCACATGACTGGGCATTTCTGGAGACTTCTCAGGGTCAGACTCTCATGGCAATAAAAGTGGGGTAAAAATCCCAGGTCTTACCGCTCTGATTGCTTCCAAACTGAAGTTATATTGATTTCTATAGAAAGTAGAGGAGAAGTTAGCTACTTCCTCCCTGCACTTTGTCGCCTTTTACTTCCCAGTATTTCTGCTTTGTAAAGGAAGGGGTCCTATCTGGCATGTCTCTGCACAGTGATATGAAGAGAAGGGTTGTTTCACTGTGACTGATCACCAGTGAGAGCTGAGCGGCCCAGTGACAGCGATGAGGTCCAATCCTGTCAGACAGCTACTTCCTTTCTAGACATTCTTCATTATGTTCAGAGGCTGCTCACAGCTGAGAGCTGGGTTCAACTGAGTCTAACCTAGACAACCCTTTGTGTGGGAAATCCATCAGTAGCACAAATCTCTCTGTTATCTTAATAGTTTGTTACAATGTGTCAGTGTAGCTAAATCGTATCGGTCTGATGCAGGTACGGACTGGGGATGAAATTCAGCCCTGGCATTTGAAATCACACAGGCCCATGTTGTCCCCGTCCCCATGAACCAGATGGGATATATCACTAATATTACCCTGGATGGAGGAAAGGAAGATTTTCTACAAGACCAATATTTCTAATGATACCTGTGGCCTGATGGGGTAAGTGATGGAGTCAGCAACTTTGTGCTCCATCACAACTCTTAACAGTGTGGATGTCTTGAGAACACCGATTCTGCTCCTATGTACAAGAATATAACTACTATACTACTGCCCCCTATGTACAAGAATATAACTACTATAATACTGCCCCTATGTACAAGAATATAACTACTATACTACTGCCCCCTATGTACAAGAATATAACTACTATAATACTGCCCCCTATGTACAAGAATATAACTACTATAATACTGCCCCCTATTTACAAGAATATAACTACTATAATACTGCCCCTATGTACAAGAATATAACTACTATAATACTGCCGCTATGTACAAGAATATAACTACTATAATACTGCCCCCTATGTACAAGAATATAACTACTATAATACTGCCCCTATGTACAAGAATATAACTACTATAATGCTGCCTCCCATGTACAAGAATATAACTACTATAATACTGCCTCCTATGTACAAGAATATAACTACTATAATACTTCCTCCTATGTACAAGAATATAACTACTATAATACTGCTCCTATGTACAAGAATATAACTACTATAATACTGCCTCCTATGTGCAAGAATATAACTACTATAATGCTGCCTCCCATGTACAAGAATATAACTACTATAATACTGCCCCCTATGTACAAGAATATAACTACTATAATACTGCCCCCTACATACAAGAATATAACTACTCAGGCGCTCCTGTGTCCCATGGGCCGCAGGTGACAACCTCACTGTTTGAGACCCATGCTCTAGAGCAGGGGTGGCGAATCTTTTTTCCGCCAAGGGCCATTTGGATATTTATACCGTCCTTCGGGGGCCATACAAACTCCGCCCACAAAGTACCTCCTGACTCTGGTGTCAGGACGTAATCTTTCATTGCATGCCCTTCAGTGTTCAGTAGTGAACACTGAATGTGTGTGTGTGCTAACAGAGAAAGAAGAAATTAATGAGCTGGTTGTAATCAAAATACAGCTCCCTGCCCAAGAACGCGGTCCCTGAGAATCTGCTCGGGGGCCTGATAAAAGGTCATCGGGGGCTGTAAATTGCCCTCGGGCCTGAGGTTCCCCACCCCTGCTCTAGCGTGAGAGTGTTACAGGTATCATTGATGACATCACTTAGTTCTGAACGGTTATATTTTCATTTGTCCTTGAGAAGAAAAAAATAAAATAAATGAACTTGTTTATAAGAATATTTTGCAAATTGCTGATTACAAGATCTACTAGAACTCCAGCTAATCCCCGTGTACCGCAGAACGCTGTTACAGTAGAAGCATGTCTCCCACCAGCTAACAAGAGTAATTGAGAAAACAAGATCACTGATTGCTGTTGGTGAATCAGGGAATACATTGTAAGCAGCAATCCCCCGTGAGCTTCGGACTGCTACAATCTATCAAGCCCCCAATACAAATGTGAACACAGTCTGACAGTTCTGTGATTTGCCACCAGAGGGCTCTGCACCTGACAGCTGGATGTGATATGCAGATTATATTAGGCGACCAGGAATAAAGACTAGTACTGCTCTGGGGGACCCTACTCGTCTTATTGTGGATCATTTTTAGATCCCTGCTCACGTCAGGACAATGGACTTGTGACATGCTGTCTTATACTCACTGACAATATGAGGTGAGCGGAAAGCTTTCTGCAGCTTCTTCATGGTCAGCACACTCCTATCCTAAAATACTCTGTGCTGCTAGGAGAACCCTGTTAAATTCTTCCCACATGACCAATGCCATCTTCTACTGTGCTACTGTAATGCTCTGTATCCTCTTTGGAACTTATTCTCTCACTTTCTACAAGATCAGCTCACTTATCTCCTGAAATACTCTGTGCTGCTGGCCAGCTCTGTTCCTACCACTGTGTAACTCTTTCATCTCCCACAATATCAGTGAACTCCTCTTCTGAAATACTCTGTGTTACTGCGAGAGCTTGTTATAGAAGCACTCATCCTCCTTCATGTATATAGCACTGTGTACTTACAATTGCTCATTTTGCCTTTCTACCCCGCTAATTGTTCTCTTTTCTTTGCTTTATGTAGAACCAGGAAGTCTCTTGTCCCTGCATTTATCATTCCTCTCCTGAACTCCTCACCTCTGAAGCCAGGAAGCATACACCCAGAAAGAGGACTATCTAGTCTGGGGCAACTAACAGCCCATTGACTAGTCAAAGCCCTCATTAGCATAGCAGACGTGGACAATATAAATGCTTTTTTAAACCTAATTTTTGCCTAAAAAGTTATACAGGGCTGGTTAGGCAGGGAATTTACTCATACATAGGTGAATGCTGCTGGGTTGGAGGACATGGGGGACCTGACAGGGTTCCTTTAAGAGGATAAACATTTCAATGGGAGGAGATGTGCTTCTTTAACTCCATGATGCCAGCACACTCCCCTCCTGAAATACTCTTTGCTGCTGGGAGACTCTGCTCCTAACACGATGTAACTCTTAGCCTGTCACCTCCTACAAGACCATTGCATTCATCTACTGAAATACTCTGTGTTGCTCGGAAACTCTACTTCCAGCATTATGTATCTCTCAGCCTGTCACCTCTTACAAGACCCTCGCCCTCGTCTCCTGAAATACTCTGTGCTGCTGTTGGACCCTGTTACCTTCCACTGCGCAACTCTTAGTCTGTCACCTCTCACAAAACCAGCACACTTCCCTGCTGAAATACTGTGTGCCATCGAGAGACTGCTCCTTCCTCTGTGTAGCCTTCCAGCTTGTCACCTCACACAAGAACAGTGAACTCTTCTCCTGAAATACTCTGTGCTGCTGGAATTCATGTTATTATTTTGCATTGTCCTATGTGAGGAAAGAAAAGTGGGACCCTATCATTTCTGCCGGGGTGGGGGGATCTCAGAGCAGAAAATGCAAAGTTTGGAAAAATTCCATGAATTAAAATAGAAAAAAGAAGAACAAAAATTGAAGAAAATTGAAAAAAATGAAAGTAAAAAAAATAAATGATTCTAAATTAAAACAAAAAGTTAAAAGATATTGGATTTCTTGAAGGCTTCAATATATTCTCATCTGCAGCAGATCGTGAGTCAGCCGCCTAATATCCCATAAGACCCTGATAACGCTCAGCCCGTGCCCCCTCCCGGTACATGAGATGTCCTTTACAGAGCGATTACAAGGGTCGGTTATGTAAAGGAGCCGGCAGACATATTCCTCATCTCACACAATCGCAGTCTGCAGTTTGTCGCCCCCTTTTCTTCCCTCGCCCGCCCCGTGCCGAAGAAAAACACATGTCAGTCAAATGACCTAGATTTGCAAGCAAAGAAACTCTTCGGGGTTCTCAGTGCACAATTTCAGGGTAATTAGCAGACACGAGGCGCAGTGAGACAGGCGCGCAGAGGGAGCTGGCGGGAGGAGGGGGCGCATTGTGCTCCGTATCTCGGCTCTGTCTAGACACAAACTGCTGAATTGTTTCCGAAAAAGCAATTGACAGTCCAGATTTCCTCCCAGGTATCTGCCGGATGGGGATTTGTCGGAGGCGCACAAAAGAAACGGCGGTAACCCTTTCCCGGCCGCAGCCGGCGATGCGGCTCACCTGTGCCCTTATTTGGGATTAATGTGTCAGCTCTTTGCAAATTGCAGACGGCGAAATAATTACCGACGCGCTATGCGGCAAATGGCTTTGATGGGAGTCATTGAAAAGAAGAAGGCGCTGGGATAACGTAACTTCCCCAGTGCCGGGGGGCGACCGAAATAGACAGCAGGCGAAAAACCAAAATAGAGTTTAATGCGGAAGAAAGTGACGCGCTTCCAGAAGCCTCGCTGTGGCCAGCGCCATTTTGTTCACCTTGAATAACCTGTCGGCTTATACAAAGTCTAAAACCACTTTCCTAACAATACATAGTGTTGTGTAATAATGTAATCTAGTGTTCCCTGTTATCAGTCATTGAGGCTGGCTATAGATCAGGTGGATATGAGTTAGTGCTCTCTGTTATCAGCCATTGCAGACTGAGGAGAGGCTGTAACTCTAGTGTTCATCAATAGGATGATTCTCAGGAAGAACAGACATCTCACTGCCTCCATCACTAGTTTTCCGGAAAAGCATTGCCCTCATAACAGTGACAGACACAATGTCCCAATATCAGAGACAGAAAAGTGCTCCCATACAGTGATAGACACAACGTTACATTATCAGTGACAGCCATAATGCCGCGTTATCAGTGACAGAAAAGTGCCCCCATAACAGTGACAGCCACAACGTCCCATTATCAGTGACAGCCATAATGCCACAATATCAGTGACAGAAAAGTGCCTCCATAGTAGAAATAGCCACATTGCCCCCATAACAGTGACAGCCAGAGTGTCCAATAAAAGTGACTATCTTGGTTCCCCCATAACAATGACAACTTCAGTGCTTAAAAAATAGGCCATATTCTTCTGTTTTCCTGTTAGCTCTCAGCCAGCAGCATCTCATTTCTCCCTGCTGCCTTCTGCAGTGTCCGTGCTCTGCCGAAATGGAATATCATACCCTATTATATCCACTGTGCAGTCACTAAATTGCAGTGCATTATGGGTATATTAGTTCAGGGATGTCTGTCACTCACAGTGCTGATAGATTCCATATCATGGGCGGCAGACTTGTGAATACAGCTCTGGATGTGACTAGAGCATAAGACCTGATGTAACTCAAGAGCTGTATAAGATGGTTGAACAAGGCAATTTTAAGCTTACTCAACATGACATGTACATTTAATTAAAGAGCCTTCGTTATATTCCCAGGGGCTTCCAGCAGATGTGTGAATGCAGCTTTGGATGTGATTGGGGCATGTAACGTAATGCCATATACCATGTATTGGGAATCTTACAGTATTATATTGTTTATGTTACACTGCTGTGTCATCAGGTTTGCCTTTTAGAAGTTTGTCCTCCCTCTCTCTCTGTCTGCCTCACTCCCTTCTTCCTCATGCTGTATACTGTATGTCAGCCATGTTATGAGGTTCATTTATTGCATCTCTGGTTCAGAATAGTCTTTTTTACCTACTGTAATTGTGTTTGAAGATAAACCTTCTTCTGGAATCTTCATATGTGCCTCTGCAGTCGAGTCAAGCAATCTGATAAAATTTCTTCGTATGAGTACTGGTACATAGAGATATCTATAGAAATAGAATCTCAAGAACAGTAGAGCAAATAATTTGCAGTTCCTTATCATTATATGTAGGTGTAACCTGAGAGAACACGGTATTATGCTCATCGGAAGATTACAGAGTAAAGGCAAAGCAGCCAACAAGTGCTCCGCTCCTCTGGGAACTCTTTCAAGACTGTTGGAAGCCATTCCACGTGATGACCTGATCAAGATGCTTAAAAGACAAAGTGGTGTAAAGCTGTTATCAGGCTAAAAGAAGGGTACTTTGAGGAAACTAAATTTTAACGCGTATTCTGGTTTGTTTCACATGTGTTCCTTTACCCCTTATTTCATATGTTTGAATATGTGGTTTTGCTGCCTTCAGTCTGAATCTACAATGTACACATTCCAATAAAAACAAGGAAAAACCATTGCATGAACTGGTATGTCCAAACTTTTGACCAGTACTGTATATTCAGTTAGATTAAAAGAATGGGCAGCTGACTTGTAAATACAGGTCTGAATGAGTCAAGAAGAGTATAAAACCCAACTGAACTTGCAATGAGTACAAAGTTACTCAACATTATACAAGATGAAGAACATTCATCATCTTGTGACAATGGCACCTGGCAGGTGGTGGAATATATAACGCTGCAAGTTGCCAATCAATTCTGGAAGTTGATGTGTTGGAAGCAGGAATAATGGGCAAATGTAAGAATCCGAGAGACTCCAACAAGGAACAAAATGTGATGTCTAGAAGACCAGGTCCAAAACGTCAGGTGCGGTGTTCCTTGTTGACAGTGGTTGGTACCAAAAGTGATCCAAGGAAGGACATCTGGTGACCGGGTCTTGGATGACACATTAATGTACAGTGGGAGAGAAATATGGTCCATCTGACCTGATCCCACCCAAGGGTGACTATGACAAATATGACTAATAAATCTACTGCTGGCTATGACAGGAAGGTGTCAGATCGCACAGAACATTACAGTTTGTGTGTTTGGAGCTGTGTAGACACACACCCCATCCATTGTCAGTGTCTTTATTGGTGCACTGGAGCATAAGAGCTGAACCATGGGGCAATGAAGAAGGCGACCTAGTCTGGTGAATTAGGATTTCACATCATGAATGACCTCCGATGTGTGTGCTTCACTTACTTGGGGCAGTGGCAGAGATGTTCTTCTAAGAAAATCTTGGGACCTGGCTGTTACACACCTGTCCCAGGTCTGGGCTCTGCTCTCTTCGTACCAGTCTGCTTAACATTCTTGTGCTCCACGTTGGACTTTGCAAGTAGACCGGTCTGCTCCCATGTGTTTGACCTCCAAGCCTATATAAGGCCTACCAAGACACACCCTTGCATCTTGGTATTAAGTGTTTTAGTTTGTCTGTGGTCTCCAGAACATCTCCTGTCTGCCTGCAGCTTCCAGTACCTGTGCTACCTGTTTTCTGTCTCCAAGACGTCTCCTGTCTGCCTGTGGCTTCAGGTACCTCTGCTTCTTTTTCCTGGTCTTCCAGGACATCTGTTACCTGTCTGAGTTTCCCACATGCCTCATCTGCCTGCTGCATGGATGTCCATGGCTCGTGTACACACCCAAACCTTGGCCTTTGAGGATCCAATTCACCTAGTGAGCCTAACACTGGCATCATGTGGATGTGACACATACCATCTCCCCTAACATTTTACAGATCAAGTACCCCCTTATGGCAGATGTATTCCTTAATAGCAGTTTCCTCTTTCAGCAGCATAACTCCAATGCTACACTACTAAAAGTGGTCAGGAATGGTCCAAGGAACATGATAATGAGGACAAGATTAAGACGCATCTCCAAATTCCCCAGATCTCAACCTCACAGCTTATAAAATATAGAGGACCTGCTACAAATATCTTGGTGTCAATTACCTCGAGACCCCTCCAGAGGCCATGTCTCAGAGAGTCAGAGTGGTTTTGGGTGCACCTACACAATATTAGGCAGGTCATTGTAATCTTATAGCTGATAGATGTGTGTTTATGCATAACAATAAGACTTGTGGTATTGCTATGCAGGTTTATGAATGCAATTCTGGATGTGACAGGATAAGTAAAGCACAGTATGAACAGAATGACTTAACTTTCTATGTAGCTGGAGCCGCGGCTGAAAAGTCCTCCTTCAGCTCAGACGCATGTCCCGGTGTGTATGGCTGGAGATTGCATTGAGCAGCCACCTCCGATCCATCCCATTACACATAATGACACTGCACAGACAATATGAATGTATTGATTAAACATTTTTACTTTCTGCGTCTTATCAGCCGGGAATGAGAGCGCTCAGAGCCACTGGGTCGGGTATTAGCTCAGACGGATAAAATCTTTAGCGGTGACAGAGCCGCTTGGCGCTCTTCTCCGGAGATCTGACCTTTCGGTAGAAAATGTTTAGAAGCAAACACGACTATTGAAAACTGTTCTTTCAGCAGACGCCCCCCTGTGCTAATAATTACCAGGCGCACGGACGGCAGGATAAATAACAAGACGGCGCGCCACTATTTATTCCTATATAAAAGCCACGACTCTTAATTAACCCTATAGGTGCAAGGTGAGGGGAAGTGCAGACAGCAGGTTTGAGGTTAACAGGTATGTGAACAGGTATCGGGATGCAGTGACAGGCTGTAAACAGAGCAAGGGTTAACTGGGTTTTAATCAACAGGGGAATACTCCACGCAGGGAGGTAAAAGGTTAAACAAGGAACGCAACAGTATAATGGTGAAATTGTGGGCATGGTTAAAGAACAATAACGACAGTAAGGACAGTTCTTGTGGGGTTAACTTATCCTATCCGCTGATCCTCGGGCCGTGGGTGTTGTAAAGCGGTGGTGGCGCCAACAACGGCTGACGCGACGCTTGTCCACGTAAGGCTGTTCCGTCTTCTGGCGGCAGCGGTTGGTCTCCGGTACCTTCTGCTGAGCCCCTAGTCCATGTATCAGTGTGGCTGAAAGGATGGAAGCCACCGCACGGTCTGAGCCCACTAGGCCCGGCAAACGTATACTGGAAGTAGCAGTGCGCTGCCTGCAGTTACACTTTGGGTGTCTCTCAAGCAGCACCCGCACTGTACTCACGGGCCCGGAGCTCTCGGCTTCTTGCTTAGTCACAGTAAGCGGGCGCACTGCATATCTTTGCTCACAAGGTCTGCTGGCAGTAGCAGGGAAACTTTGACACGGGCCTGCGTCGCACCGGTACTCTAGGGCCGGAGTCCTCACGCCTGTATGCTGCGCGCTGTCCCTTCCTGCCAAGTCTGCTCTCTTTTGCGCAGGCTCTGATCCTTCTAAGCTAACTACGCCCCCTGCTGCTGAGTGCAAAGGTCTGTCTGGTTGTGTAAGCTTTCCCCCGGACAAACAGACAGAGGAGACAGACCTGACAGTTCCGGACCAAAGGCACCCCCAGCAGGGTCCCTCTTCTTACAGGTGCAAGACCGATTTATTATGTTATCCCCCTAATAGTCATAGTCTGCAGGGACAACAAGCCTCAGGTGGCTTGAATAGGGGATCTCTCTTCCTTTTCATGAGTCGTCTGGTTTAGCTTACAAGAGAAAGCTTTCTTCCTTGTGGGGGAAAGGTAACTTAAATCAGTGGCTAGAAAAGAAAGCACCCTATGGCGCCAAATACGAAACAGACTGTGTCAGGGACTAATACACAATGTAGAGACTGTGCCAGGGATCAATGTATAATGTAAAGAAAGAGCCAGGGACCAATGTACAATGTAGAGACTGCGCAAGGGATCAATGTACAATGTAGAGACTGTGCCAGGAACCAATGTACAATGTGGAGACTGTGCCAGGAACCAATGTACAATGTAGAGACTGTGCCAGGGATCAATGTACAATGTAGAGACTGTGCCAGGGATCAATGTACAATGTAGAGACGGTGCCAGGAACCAATGTACAATGTAGAGACTGTACCAGGGACCAATTGACAATGTAGAGACTGCGCCATGGACCAATGTACAATGTGGAGACTGCGCCATGGACCAATGTACAATGTAGAGACTGTGCCAGGGGACCAATGTACAATGTAGAGACTGTGCCAGGAACCAATGTACAATGTAGAGACTGCGCCATGGACCAATGTACAATGTAGAGACTGTGCCAGGAACCAATGTACAATGTAGAGACTGTGCCAGGAACCAATGTACAATGTAGAGACTGTGCCAGGAACCAATGTACAATGTAGAGACTGTGCCAGGAACCAATGTACAATGTAGAGACTGTGCCAGGGACCAATGTACAATGTAGAGACTGCGCAAGGGATCAATGTACAATGTAGAATCTGTGCCAGGGACCAATGTACAATGTAGAGACTGCACCATGGACCAATGTACAATGTAGAGACTTCGCAAGGGATCAATGTACAATGTAGAGACTGCGCAAGGGACCAATGTACAATGTAGAGACTGAGCCAGGGACCAATGTACAATGTAGAGTCTGTGCCAGGAACCAATATACAATGTAGAGACTGCGCAAGGGATCAATGTACAATGTGGAGACTGTACCAGGGACCAACGTACAATTTGGAGACTGCGCCAGGGACCGACGTACAATGTGGAGACTGTGCCAGGGACCAGGGCCGGCAACAAATGTACAATGCAGAGACAGAGCCAGGGACCAATGTACAATGTAGAGACTGTGCCAGGGACTAATGTACAATGTGGAGACTGTGCCAGGGACCAATGTACAATGTGGAGACTGTGCCAGGGACCAATGTACAATGTGGAGACTGAACCAGGGACCAATGTACAATGTGGAGACTGTGCCAGGGACCAATGTACAATGTGGAGACTGTGCCAGGGACCAATGTACAATGTGGAGACTGTACCAGGGACTAATGTACAATGTAGAGACTGTACCAGGGACTAATGTACAATGTAGAGACTGAACCAGGGACCAATGTACAATGTAGAGACTGTGCCAGGGACTAATGTACAATGTGGAGACTGAACCAGGGACCAATGTACAATGTAGAGACTGTGCCAGGAACCAATGTACAATGTAGAGACTGTGCCAGGGACCAATGTACAATGTAGAGACTGTGCCAGGGACCAATGTACAATGTAGAGACTGTGCCAGGGACTAATGTACAATGTGGAGACTGCGCCAGGGACCAATGTACAATGTAAAGACCGAACCAGGGACCAATGTACAATGTAGAGACTGAACCAAGGACCAATGTACAATGTGGAGACTGCACCAGGGACCAATGTACAATGTGGAGACTGAACCAGGGACCAATGTACAATGTAGAGACTGTGCCATGGACTAATGTACAATGTGGAGACTGAACCAGGGACCAATGTACAATGTAGAGACTGTGCCAGGAACCAATGTACAATGTAGAGACTGTGCCAGGGACCAATGTACAATGTAGAGACTGCGCCAGGGACCAATGTACAATGTGGAGACTGTGCGGCACCTCAGGGTCCTGGTCGTCTCAGTGGTATTGCTTTCCTCTCGGGGAGAGTGATGCTACGTTTGGAGGCAATGAAGGAGAACTCTTTGTCAGGTAACACAATGCATGCAACATGTTCACACTCCAGACCAGAAGGGGGAGCTCTAAGCCTGTTTAAGGTGAACTCCCCTATAAGAACATCCTGATCTGGAGGGAAAAGGTTCAGTTCCTGTCAGGAAGAAGGAGGGAAAGGAAGCATAAGAGCCCTGTGGCCTGAAGTGCTGCAGCTCCTCAAAAACAGATGGATAGAAAGCAGAACATATTGCAGCAATCGTGAAGGAAGTCAGAGCAAAGGAGAGGATATCAGAGGGGATCAGCCCTACACAGGCTGCCTCCTTCTGAGGCGCAGGATCCTGGTAGCCGGAACTCCGAGGGAGCAACGATCCTTTATGCCTTGCTCCAGAGACCGGCAGGACGGCTAATTTCACGTTACCTGTCCGCCCCTACACCCAGGAGGCAAGGTGGCACCCCTTAAAGACTGGGGCATGATAGAGTCCCTGTAAAATGCCTCAAGCCACCGGTCATACGGGTTTTTCCTATCCATCTGGGGGACAGAGAGAGACATAACATCTACAACATCTGTGAGGACCTTATAAGAAGCTTAGCAGTAAGGGACTACAACACTGCAGCGCTAGAGGAAGGCTACTGATTTCTACCTGGAGAAGGGGACTCTGGACTTGCCTCCAAACCGGCCAGGCTCTGCCTGCCCTGTGGTCCGGTGCTCTGGACTGTGGATGCTGAAGCCTTCAGTAAAGGTAAAGAGACTGCAACCTTGTGTACTCGTTCTTCACTGCGCCTCTCACCATCCACCATCTACACACTGGGAAGCCCTGGGGATACACTTCACCTGTGGGAAGCTGCCATAACATCACCCCAGCGGACCCCTTTAAGCAGCATCGGTCACCCTGACTGAATACCACAGGTGGCGTCACGAACATTTCTGTCATGATTCCCAATGGCAGGGACTTAGGCAAAAACGGACAAGCTCTAGGAAGGATGGTATCTTAGGTAACCGCGATACTGAACCTAACACGCAACTAAAAATAGCCAGGGGGTGTGCCTACGTTGTCTCTAGACACCTCGCGCCAGCCGGAGAACTAACTACCCCTAATAGAGGAATACACAGACCTGACTTGCCTCCAGGGAAACCCCAAAGGTTATAGTAGCCCCCCACATATAATAACGGTTAGGTAAGAGGAAAACACAAACGCAGTATGAATATAGATTCAGCAAAGCGAGGCCCTCTGACTAGATAGCGGAATATACAAAAGAGGACTTCGCGGTCACCTCAAAACCCTGAACAGCCATCCTGGAATTACCTTAACTCCGTTGTCAACTCATGACACCGGAGTAGCAATTCCAGATCACTAGAGCTTCCAGCCGCACGAGATATGAAAATGCATGCTGGACAAAACAAACACAAAAGCCAAAGATTCAACTTAGCTGACTTGCAGACTTGGAGCAGGAAGCAAGCAACAAGGTGCTCTGATAACATTGATTGCCGGCACTGCAATGACTGGGAAGCCAGACTAAATAGGAGACTCCCAATTTCCTAATGGAAACAGGTGCACTGGAAAAAACAAGACACCAGTCAACCAGTACCACCAGTAACCACCAGAGGGAGCCCAAAAACAGAATTCACAACACATTTCCCCTTAAAAGAGCTTTCCTTTTTACACGGACGTCCCAAGGGCCACAGACCGGGTCAGCCACCGTGACATCCCCCTTGAGAACCGAAAAATCCAGTACCGAGTACCCCACGGCCCCATGGGGGTGCTCCAACTGCGCCCAGGACTAATGTACAATGTAGAGACTGTGCCAGGGACTAATGTACAATGTGGAGACTTTGCCAAGGATTAATGTACAACATAGAGACTGCGCCAGGGACCTATGTACAATGCAGAGACTGTGCCAGGGACCAGGGCCGGCATCACCACTTGGTGCACCTGGGCAAGTGACGAGGCCCTGAGCATGCGAGGGGGCGCACTTACCAGCGGTGACATTGGCACGCTCTGGGGCCTGTGAGTTGTGGGAACCCAGTGCCAGCGTGGGCGCTGCGTTTAGAACCCCCCATCATGCTTTAAACTGATTGAAATACTTACCTCAATCTGCTCTGGTCTCTTCCGCATCTTCTGACTCTGTGACGTCTCAGGGCAGAGGGCGCGATGATGTAATTACAGCGCACCCTCTGTGCTAAGCAGTGCAGGGAGTCGGAAGAAGGCGCTGAGGAGACCGAAGCTGCAGCCAACAAGGAAAGGTGAATATTTGATTATTTATTTTGTATGTATAAAGCATTATATGGGGCTCAATTTTCTGTATATAGCATTATATGGGGTCTATTATTCTGTATGGAGTATTATATGGGGTCCATTCTGTATTGAGAATTATGTAGAGCATTGGTGCCCATTCTGTATAGAGCATTATATGGAGTCTATTATTCTGTATGAAGCATTATATGGGGCCCAATCTGCATGGAGCATTATATGGGGTCCATTCTGTATGGAGCATTATATGGGGTCCATTCTGTATGGAGCATTATATGGGGTCCATTCTGTATAGAGCATTATATGGAGTCTATTATTCTGTATGAAGCATTATATGGGGCCCAATTTGTATGGAGCATTATATGGGGTCCTGTTGTAAACTCTATTTCTGGGCTCCCTCTTGTGGTCACAAGTGGTACTGTGTGAGTGCTGTCTTTCTGCAGGTTTGTGACTGGCATCAGCTGTCTCTGTTGTGAAATTGGATTTTGGGATCCCCCGGTGGCCACTGGTGGAATTGAACTTGTGTGCATCATCCCCTCTGTTCACCTGTTCCCATCAGGATGTGGGAGTCGCTATTTAACCTTGCTCCTCTGTCACTTCCATGCCGGTCAACATTGTAATCAGAAGCCTTTCTGTGCATGTTCCTGCTACCAGACAACTTCCAGCTAAGTCGGACTTTTGTCCTTGTTTGTTTTTTGCATTTTGTTCCAGTTCACAGCTGCAGTTTCGTTTCTGTGTCTGGAAAGCTCTTGTGATCTGAAATTGCCACTCTGATGTTATGAGTTAATACTAGAGTCTTAAAGTAATTTCAGGATGGTGTATTGATAGGGTTTTCAGCTGACCATGAAAGTACCCTTTCTGTCTTCCTGCTATCTAGTAAGCGGACCTCGATTTTGCTAAACCTATTTTCATACTACGTTTGTCATTTTCATCTTAAATCACCGCCAATATATGTGGGGGCCTCTGTCTGCCTTTCGGGGAAATTTCTCTAGAGGTGAGCCAGGACTATATTTTCCTCTGCCAGGATTAGTTAGTCCTCCGGCCGGCGCTGGGCGTCTAGGGATAAAACGCAGGCTACGCTACCCGGCTACTGTTAGTTGTGCGGCAGGTTTAGTTCATGGTCAGTTTAAGTTTCCATCCTTCCAAGAGCTAGTTCCTATGTATGCTGGGCTATGTTCTCTTGCCATTGAGAACCATAACAGTTTGACCGGCCCACAAAGGGTTAAATTAATTGGCAGAGAAAGGAGAGAAAAAAGAAGTCTGCTAAAAAAATTTTTTTTTTTTTTTTTTTCTCCTTCAGTTCTGAGTGTGCTTTCAATTGAATCACTTGCAAGTCTGCCTATATTGCAGCCTTCCTCTCTCTCTCTCCTTCTAATCCTGGAATGGCTCTGTGTTCACCTGTTTAAAATGGATATTCAGAGTTTAGCTGCAGGTTTGAATAATCTCACCACGAAAGTTCAAAATTTACAAGATTTTGTTGTTCATGTTCCTATATCTGAACCTAGAATTTCTTTGCCTGAATTTTTCTCGGGGAATAGATCTTGCTTTCAAAATTTCAAAAATAATTGCAAGTTGTTTTTGTCCCTGAAATCTCGCTCTGCTGGAGATCCTGCTCAGCAGGTCAGGATTGTGATTTCCTTGCTCCGGGGCGACCCTCAAGATTGGGCTTTTGCATTGGCTCCAGGGGATCCTGCGTTGCTCAATGTGGATGCGTTTTTTCTGGCCTTGGGGTTGCTTTATGAGGAACCTCATTTAGAGCTTCAGGCGGAAAAAGCCTTGATGTCCCTATCTCAGGGGCAAGATGAAGTTGATATATACTGCCAAAAATTCCGTAAATGGTCTGTGCTTACTCAGTGGAATGAGTGCGCCCTGGCGGCGAATTTCAGAGAGGGTCTCTCTGATGCCGTTAAGGATGTTATGGTGGGGTTCCCTGTGCCTGCGGGTCTGAATGAGTCCATGACAATGGCTATCCAGATCGATAGACGTCTGCGGGAGCGCAAACCTGTGCACCATTTGGCGGTGTCTACTGAGAAGACGCCAGAGAATATGCAATGTGATAGAATTCTGTCCAGAAGCGAACGGCAGAATTTTAGACGAAAAAATGGGTTGTGCTTTTATTGTGGTGATTCAACTCATGTTATATCAGCATGCTCTAAGCGTACTAAGAAGCTTGATAAGTCAGTTTCAATTGGCACTTTTCAGTCTAAGTTTATTCTATCTGTGACCCTGATTTGTTCTTTATCATCTATTACCGCGGATGCCTATGTCGACTCTGGCGCCGCTTTGAGTCTTATGGATTGGTCCTTTGCCAAACGCTGTGGGTATGATTTAGAGCCTCTTGAAACTCCTATACCTCTGAAGGGGATTGACTCCACCCCATTGGCTAGTAATAAACCACAATACTGGACACAAGTAACTATGCGAATTAATCCGGATCATCAGGAGATTATTCGCTTTCTTGTGCTGTATAATCTACATGATGTGTTGGTGCTTGGATTGCCATGGCTGCAATCTCATAACCCAGTCCTCGACTGGAACGCTATGTCTGTGTTAAGCTGGGGATGTAAGGGGATGCATGGGGACGTACCTTTGGTTTCCATTTCGTCATCTATTCCCTCTGAGATTCCTGAATTCTTGTCTGACTATCGTGACGTTTTTGAAGAACCTAAGCTTGGTTCATTACCTCCGCACCGGGAGTGCGATTGTGCCATAGATTTGATTCCGGGTAGTAAATACCCTAAGGGTCGTTTATTTAATCTGTCTGTGCCTGAACATGCTGCTATGCGAGAATATATAAAGGAGTCCTTGGAAAAGGGACATATTCGTCCTTCGTCATCTCCCTTAGGAGCCGGTTTTTTCTTTGTGTCTAAGAAAGATGGCTCTTTGAGGCCGTGTATTGATTATCGGCTTTTGAATAAAATCACGGTTAAATATCAATATCCATTGCCACTGCTGACTGATTTGTTTGCTCGCATAAAGGGGGCCAAGTGGTTCTCTAAGATAGATCTCCGTGGGGCGTATAATTTGGTGCGAATTAAGCAGGGGGATGAGTGGAAAACCGCATTTAATACGCCCGAGGGCCACTTTGAGTATTTGGTGATGCCTTTTGGCCTTTCAAATGCCCCTTCAGTCTTTCAGTCCTTTATGCATGACATTTTCCGTGATTATTTGGATAAATTTATGATCGTGTATCTGGATGATATTCTGATTTTTTCGGATGACTGGGACTCTCATGTCCAGCAGGTCAGGAGGGTTTTTCAGGTTTTGCGGTCTAATTCCTTGTGTGTGAAGGGTTCTAAGTGCGTTTTTGGGGTTCAAAAGATTTCCTTCTTGGGATACATTTTTTCCCCCTCTTCCATCGAGATGGATCCTGTCAAGGTTCGGGCTATTTGTGATTGGACGCAACCCTCTTCTCTTAAGAGTCTTCAGAAATTTTTGGGCTTTGCTAACTTTTATCGTCGATTTATTGCTGGTTTTTCTGATGTTGTTAAACCATTGACTGATTTGACTAAGAAGGGTGCTGATGTTGCTGATTGGTCCCCTGCTGCTGTGGAGGCCTTTCGGGAGCTTAAGCGCCGCTTTTCTTCCGCCCCTGTGTTGCGTCAGCCTGATGTTGCTCTTCCTTTTCAGGTTGAGGTCGACGCTTCTGAAATCGGAGCTGGGGCGGTTTTGTCGCAAAGAAGTTCCGACTGCTCCGTGATGAAACCTTGTGCTTTTCTTTCTCGTAAATTTTCGCCCGCCGAGCGGAATTATGATGTTGGGAATCGGGAGCTTTTGGCCATGAAGTGGGCTTTTGAGGAGTGGCGTCATTGGCTTGAGGGGGCTAGACATCAGGTGGTGGTATTGACCGACCACAAAAATTTAATTTATCTTGAGTCCGCCAGACGCCTGAATCCTAGACAGGCGCGCTGGTCGTTGTTTTTCTCTCGGTTTAATTTTGTGGTGTCATACCTACCGGGTTCTAAGAATGTTAAGGCGGATGCCCTTTCTAGGAGTTTTGAGCCTGACTCCCCTGGTAATTCTGAACCTACAGGTATCCTTAAGGATGGAGTGATATTGTCTGCCGTTTCTCCAGACCTGCGGCGGGCCTTGCAGGATTTTCAGGCGGATAGACCTGATCGTTGCCCACCTGGTAGACTGTTTGTTCCTGATGATTGGACCAGTAAAGTCATTTCTGAGGTTCATTCTTCTGCGTTGGCAGGTCATCCTGGAATCTTTGGTACCAGGGATTTGGTGGCAAGGTCCTTCTGGTGGCCTTCCCTGTCACGAGATGTACGAGGCTTTGTGCAGTCTTGTGACGTTTGTGCTCGGGCCAAGCCTTGTTGTTCTCGGGCTAGTGGATTGTTGTTGCCCTTGCCTATCCCGAAGAGGCCTTGGACGCACATCTCGATGGATTTTATTTCGGATCTTCCTGTTTCTCAGAAGATGTCTGTCATCTGGGTGGTGTGTGACCGTTTCTCTAAGATGGTCCATTTGGTTCCCCTGCCTAAGTTGCCTTCTTCTTCCGAGTTGGTTCCTCTGTTTTTTCAAAATGTGGTCCGTTTGCATGGTATTCCGGAGAATATCGTGTCTGACAGAGGAACCCAATTCGTGTCTAGATTTTGGCGGGCATTCTGTGCTAGGATGGGCATAGATTTGTCTTTCTCATCTGCTTTCCATCCTCAGACTAATGGCCAGACCGAGCGGACTTTTTTCTGTAATTCGGGGTTTCATCCTCGATTTTCCTCCGGTCAGGTGGAATCTTCGGATTGTCCTGGAGTGGATGCTGTGGTGGAGAGGTTGCATCAGATTTGGGGGCAGGTGGTGGACAATTTGAAGTTGTCCTAGGAGAAGACTCAGCTTTTTGCCAACCGCCGGCGTCGGGTTGGTCCTCGGCTTTGTGTCGGGGACTTGGTGTGGTTGTCTTCTCGTTTTGTCCCTATGAGGGTTTCTTCTCCTAAGTTTAAGCCTCGGTTCATCGGCCCGTACAAGATATTGGAGATTCTTAACCCTGTGTCCTTCCGTTTGGACCTCCCTGCATCTTTTTCTATTCATAATGTTTTTCATCGGTCATTGTTGCGCAGGTATGAGGTACCGGTTGTGCCTTCCGTTGAGCCTCCTGCTCCGGTGTTGGTTGAGGGCGAGTTGGAGTACGTTGTGGAAAAAATCTTGGACTCCCGTGTTTCCAGACGGAAACTCCAGTATCTGGTCAAATGGAAGGGATACGGTCAGGAGGATAATTCATGGGTGACTGCCTCTGATGTTCATGCCTCCGATCTGGTCCGTGCCTTTCATAGGGCTCATCCTGATCGCCCTGGTGGTTCTGGTGAGGGTTCGGTGCCCCCTCCTTGAGGGGGGGGTACTGTTGTGAAATTGGATTTTGGGATCCCCCGGTGGCCACTGGTGGAATTGAACTTGTGTGCATCATCCCCTCTGTTCACCTGTTCCCATCAGGATGTGGGAGTCGCTATTTAACCTTGCTCCTCTGTCACTTCCATGCCGGTCAACATTGTAATCAGAAGCCTTTCTGTGCATGTTCCTGCTACCAGACAACTTCCAGCTAAGTCGGACTTTTGTCCTTGTTTGTTTTTTGCATTTTGTTCCAGTTCACAGCTGCAGTTTCGTTTCTGTGTCTGGAAAGCTCTTGTGATCTGAAATTGCCACTCTGATGTTATGAGTTAATACTAGAGTCTTAAAGTAATTTCAGGATGGTGTATTGATAGGGTTTTCAGCTGACCATGAAAGTACCCTTTCTGTCTTCCTGCTATCTAGTAAGCGGACCTCGATTTTGCTAAACCTATTTTCATACTACGTTTGTCATTTTCATCTTAAATCACCGCCAATATATGTGGGGGCCTCTGTCTGCCTTTCGGGGAAATTTCTCTAGAGGTGAGCCAGGACTATATTTTCCTCTGCCAGGATTAGTTAGTCCTCCGGCCGGCGCTGGGCGTCTAGGGATAAAACGCAGGCTACGCTACCCGGCTACTGTTAGTTGTGCGGCAGGTTTAGTTCATGGTCAGTTTAAGTTTCCATCCTTCCAAGAGCTAGTTCCTATGTATGCTGGGCTATGTTCTCTTGCCATTGAGAACCATAACATGTCTCGTTATCTGTGGGCTGGTTTTCTATTTAAGCTCACTTAGACTCTCAGTCTATGCCTGCTGCCAATGTATTCAGTGCTATTCTGATTCCTTCTGACTACCTTGCTCCCAGTCTCTTCAAGAGAAGCTAAGTTTCCGTTTTGTTCATTTTTTGATCATCAGTGTTCTATTTGTTTCTTGTCCAGCTTGCTAATATGTGATTTCCCAGCTTGCTGGTAGCTCTGGGGGGCTGAGTTTCTCCCCCACACCGTTAGTTGGTGTGGGGGTTCTTGAATTCTCAGCGTGGATATTTCGGTAGGGTTTTTTACTGACCGCACAGTTCGCTATCTGTCTTCTGCTATCTAGTATTAGTGGGCCTCATTTGCTGAATCTGTTTTCATTCCTACGTGTGTCTTTTCTCCTTACCTCACCGTTATTATTTGTTGGGGGCTTCCTATATCTTTGGGATTATTTCTCTTGAGGCAAGTGAGGTCTTGCTTTCTCTTTAGGGGTAGTCAGTTTCTCAGGCTGCGTCGAGACGTCCAGGATTTTAGGCACGTTCACCGGCTACCGTTAGTGTGTTTGGATAGGATCAGGTTTTGCGGTCAGTCCAGTTACCACCTCCCTAGAGCTCGTGTCTATGTTTAGTTACTTAGCTAGTATTTCCTGTGATCCCCAGCCACTGGGATCATAACAGTACAGCAGGCCAAAAAAGTGTTTTATGCATCGCATGAAGTGGGATAAAAGAAGTCCTGAGTACAATTTTTTTTTTTTTTCTCCTTTGCTGCAGTCTGTCTAGCTTCTCTCATCCCCTTAATCTCTGGGTGGTTTTGAGCTCAGCTGCAGACATGGATATTCAGAGTATGACTTCTAGTGTGGATCATCTTGCTGCGAAGGTGCAAAATATTCAGGATTTTGTTGTTCATAGCCCTATGTCTGAGCCAAAGATACCTATTCCTGAGTTGTTTTCTGGAGATAGATCTAGGTTTCTGAATTTTAGGAATAATTGTAAATTGTTTCTATCTTTGAGACCTCGTTCCTCTGGTGACTCCGCTCAGCAAGTTAAAATTGTTATCTCCTTGTTACGCGGCGACCCTCAAGATTGGGCTTTCTCTCTGGCGCCAGGAGATCCTGCATTGCTGAATGTGGATGCGTTTTTTCTGGCGCTTGGACTGCTTTATGAGGAACCTAATCTTGAGAACCAGGCAGAAAAGGCTTTGCTGGCTATCTCTCAAGGTCAGGACGAAGCTGAGGTGTACTGTCAAAAATTTCGGAAATGGTCAGTGCTTACTCAATGGAATGAGTGTGCCCTGGCTGCAAATTTCAGAGAGGGTCTTTCTGAAGCCATTAAGAATGTTATGGTGGGGTTCCCCACGCCTGCAAGTCTGAGTGATTCAATGGCTTTGGCCATTCAGATTGATCGGCGTTTGCGGGAGCGCAAATCTGCGCATCCTCTGGCGGTGTTCTCTGAACAGAGACCTGAGTCAATGCAATGTGACAGAATTCTGACTAGAATTGAGCGACAAAGTCATAGACGTCAAAATGGGTTGTGCTTTTACTGTGGTGATTCTACTCATGTTATCTCAGCATGCTCTAAGCACTTAAAAAAAATCGCTAAACCTGTCACCATTGGTACTATACAGCCTAAGTTCATTTTGTCTGTTACTTTAATCTGTTCTTTGTCATCCTACTCGGTTATGGCTTTTGTGGATTCAGGTGCTGCCCTGAATCTTATGGATTTGTCGTTTGCCAAGCGCTGTGGTTTTGTTCTGGAGCCTTTGGAATTTCCTATTCCACTGAGGGGAATAGATGCTACGCCATTGGCTGAGAATAAGCCTCAGTATTGGACTCAAGTGACCATGTGCATGACTCCTGTACATCAGGAGGTGATTCGCTTTCTTGTGCTGCATAATTTGCATGATGTTGTAGTTTTGGGTCTGCCATGGCTGCAGGCCCATAATCCAGTTCTGGATTGGAAAGCTATGTCTGTGTCAAGTTGAGGTTGTCAGGGGATTCATGGCGATGTCCCTTTGGTGTCAATTGCTTCTTCCACTCCTTCTGAGGTCCCTGAGTTTTTGTCGGACTACCAGGATGTATTTGATGAGCCCAGATCCGGTGCCCTGCCTCCTCATAGGGATTGTGATTGTGCTATAAATTTGATTCCTGGCAGTAAGTTCCCTAAGGGACGACTTTTTAATTTGTCTATACCAGAACATGCCGCGATGCGGAGTTATATAAAGGAGTCTTTGGCGAAGGGACAGATTCGCCCATCCTCCTCCCCTCTTGGTGCAGGATTCTTTTTTGTGGCCAAGAAGGATGGTTCTCTGAGACCTTGTATAGATTATCGTCTTCTAAATAAAATCACGGTCAAATTTCAGTATCCTTTGCCATTATTGTCTGATCTGTTTGCTCGGATTAAGGGATCCAGTTGGTTCACCAAGATAGATCTTCGTGGTGCGTATAACCTTGTGCGTATCAAGCAGGGGGACGAATGGAAAACAGCATTTAATACGCCCGAAGGCCATTTTGAGTACTTGGTGATGCCTTTTGGACTCTCTAATGCTCCTTCTGTGTTTCAGTCCTTTATGCATGACATTTTCCGAGAATATCTGGATAAATTTATGATTGTGTATCTGGATGACATTTTGGTATTTTCTAATGATTGGGAGTCCCATGTGAAGCAGGTCAGGATGGTGTTTCAGGTCCTGCGTGCTAATGCTTTATTTGTGAAGGGCTCAAAGTGTCTCTTCGGAGTACAGAAGGTTTCCTTTTTGGGTTTTATTTTTTCTCCTTCTACTATTGAGATGGACCCAGTCAAGGTCCAGGCTATTCATGACTGGACTCAGCCTACATCTGTTAAGAGTCTTCAGAAGTTCTTGGGTTTTGCTAATTTTTACCGTCGCTTCATCGCTAATTTTTCTGGCGTGGTTAAGCCCTTGACGGATTTGACCAAGAAAGGTTCTGATGTGACTAATTGGTCTCCTGCGGCAGTGGAAGCCTTTCGGGAGCTGAAGCGCCGGTTTTCTTCAGCTCCAGTCTTATGTCAGCCTGATGTCTCTCTTCCTTTCCAGGTCGAGGTGGATGCTTCTGAGATTGGAGCAGGGGCTGTTTTGTCGCAGAGAAGCTCTGATGGCTCAGTGATGAAGCCTTGTGCCTTCTTTTCAAGAAAGTTTTCGCCTGCCAAGCGGAATTATGATGTTGGTAATCGGGAGTTGTTGGCTATGAAGTGGGCATTTGAGGAGTGGCGACATTGGCTCGAGGGAGCTAGGCATCGTGTGGTGGTCTTGACTGATCACAAAAATCTGATTTATCTCGAGTCTGCCAAGCGCCTGAATCCTACACAGGCTCGTTGGTCGTTGTTTTTCTCCCGTTTCGATTTCGTGGTCTCGTACCTGCCTGGTTCGAAGAACGTGAAGGCTGATGCCCTTTCTAGGAGTTTTGTGCCTGACTCTCCGGGAGTTTCAGAGCCGGCTGGTATCCTCAAAGAGGGAGTGATTTTGTCTGCCATTTCCCCAGATTTGCGACGAGTGCTGCAGAAATTTCAGGCTGATAGACCTGACCGTTGCCCACCAGAGAGACTGTTTGTCCCAGATAGATGGACCAGCAGAGTTATTTCCGAGGTTCATTCTTCGGTGTTGGCAGGTCATCCTGGGATTTTTGGTACCAGAGATTTGGTGGCTAGGTCCTTCTGGTGGCCTTCCTTGTCGCGGGATGTGCGTTCCTTTGTGCAGTCCTGTGGGATTTGTGCTCGGGCTAAGCCTTGCTGTTCTCGTGCCAGCGGCTTGCTTTTGCCTTTGCCTGTCCCGAAGAGGCCTTGGACGCACATTTCCATGGATTTTATTTCAGATCTTCCAGTATCTCAGAGAATGTCTGTCATCTGGGTGGTGTGTGATCGTTTTTCCAAAATGGTCCATTTGGTGCTCTTGCCTAAGTTGCCTTCCTCCTCCGATTTGGTTCCTTTATTTTTTCAGAATGTGGTTCGCTTGCACGGCATCCCTGAAAATATTGTGTCTGACAGAGGATCCCAGTTTGTGTCCAGATTTTGGCAGATTTTTTGTGCTAAGATGGGCATTGATTTGTCTTTTTCGTCGGCCTTCCATCCTCAGACGAATGGCCAAACCGAGCGAACTAATCAGACGTTGGAAACTTATTTAAGATGTTTTGTTTCTGCTGATCAGGATGATTAGGTGACTTTTTTGCCATTGGCCGAGTTTGCCCTTAATAATCGGGCTAGTTCTGCTACTTTAGTTTCGCCTTTTTTCTGCAATTCTGGTTTTCATCCTCGTTTTTCCTCGGGTCAGGTTGAGCCTTCTGACTGTCCGGGGGTGGATTCTGTGGTGGATAGGTTGCAGCAGATTTGGAACCATGTGGTGGACAATTTGAAGTTGTCACAGGAGAAGGCTCAGCGCTTTGCCAACCGCCGTCGCGGTGTTGGTCCCCGACTTCGTGTTGGGCATTTGGTATGGCTGTCTTCTCGGTATGTTCCTATGAAGGTTTCCTCTCCTAAATTCAAGCCTCGGTTCATCGGTCCTTATAAGATTTTGGAAATCCTTAACCCGGTGTCTTTTCGTTTGGACCTCCCAGCATCGTTTGCCATTCATAATGTGTTCCATAGGTCTTTGTTGCGGAGGTATGTGGTGCCTGTGGTTCCTTCTGTTGAGCCTCCTGCTCCAGTGCTGGTTGAGGGCGAATTGGAGTACGTGGTGGAGAAGATCTTGGATTCTCGTATTTCCAGACGGAGGCTTCAGTATTTAGTTAAGTGGAAGGGCTATGGTCAGGAGGATAATTCCTGGGTTGTCGCCTCTGATGTCCATGCGGCCGATTTGGTTCGTGCCTTCCATGCGGCTCATCCTGATCGCCCTGGGGGTCTTGATGAGGGTTCGGTGACCCCTCCTCAAGGGGGGGGGTACTGTTGTGAACTCTATTTCTGGGCTCCCTCTTGTGGTCACAAGTGGTACTGTGTGAGTGCTGTCTTTCTGCAGGTTTGTGACTGGCATCAGCTGTCTCGTTATCTGTGGGCTGGTTTTCTATTTAAGCTCACTTAGACTCTCAGTCTATGCCTGCTGCCAATGTATTCAGTGCTATTCTGATTCCTTCTGACTACCTTGCTCCCAGTCTCTTCAAGAGAAGCTAAGTTTCCGTTTTGTTCATTTTTTGATCATCAGTGTTCTATTTGGTTCTTGTCCAGCTTGCTAATATGTGATTTCCCAGCTTGCTGGTAGCTCTGGGGGGCTGAGTTTCTCCCCCCACACCGTTAGTTGGTGTGGGGGTTCTTGAATTCTCAGCGTGGATATTTTGGTAGGGTTTTTTACTGACCGCACAGTTCGCTATCTGTCTTCTGCTATCTAGTATTAGCGGGCCTCATTTGCTGAATCTGTTTTCATTCCTACGTGTGTCTTTTCTCCTTACCTCACCATTATTATTTGTTGGGGGCTTCCTATATCTTTGGGATTATTTATCTTGAGGCAAGTGAGGTCTTGCTTTCTCTTTAGGGGTAGTCAGTTTCTCAGGCTGCGTCGAGACGTCCAGGATTTTAGGCACGTTCACCGGCTACCGTTAGTGTGTTTGGATAGGATCAGGTTTTGCGGTCAGTCCAGTTACCACCTCCCTAGAGCTCGTGTCTATGTTTAGTTACTTAGCTAGTATTTCCTGTGATCCCCAGCCACTGGGATCATAACAGGGTCCATTCTGTATGGAGCATTATATGGGGTCCATTATTCTGTACAGAACATTATATGTGGTCCTTTATTCTGTATGAAGCAATATATGAGGTCAATTATTCTGTATGTGAAAAAGGTTCTCCAGCGTGGTCAGGAAATAAAACTTCACGTTATTATAGAAACATTAAAAGGACATGTAGTGGATACACTTGGAAGCCCAGAATGGCTAGCGACCCACGGGTTTCGACCGTGAGGTCTTAATTATGGCCTCAATTATTCTTTGAGGAGCATTACATGGGGTCCATTATTCTGTATGGAGTATTATTTGGGGCCTATTATTCTGTATGGTGCAACATATTGTGCCCATTATTCTGTATGGAGCAATATATGGGGTCCATTATACTGTATGGAGCTCTATGCGGTGCCCATAATACTGCATGGAGGACTATGTGGTGCTCATGATACTGTATAGAGGACTATGTGGTGCTCATAATACTGTATGGAGGACTATACTGTCCCATCTAAAATGAAAAGTCTGCAGCCACTTGGATTGCAGAATTTTGAATGCCTTAAAACATTCTCTCTCTCATTATTCTGGCATTTGGCAAATATTAATAATTATGGTAATCATAATTGACCTAAAACGGGAAAGGTTTATTCTGATTTCATGTCAGATATTGAGAAAAACATAGATAATTGTTATGACCCCAATGGCGAGGGTCTCAGAGGAACGTGGAAGTCTGCAGAATACAAAAATCCAGCTCATAGGGCAGTGGTAGCTGGGTTGACCATATATCTACTCCTAACGCCAACACTAGAAGTAGCCGGGGATCATTCCTACGTTGATTCTAGATGACACGCGCCAGCCGGAGAATCTAGCTACCCCTAGTAGAGGAAAACAAAGACCTTTCTTGCCTCCAGAGAAGGGGACCCCAAAGCTGGATAGAAGCCCCCCACAAATAATAACGGTGAGGTAAGAGGAAATGACAAACACAGAAATGAACCAGGTTTAGCACAGAGAGGCCCGCTTACTGATAGCAGAATAAAGAAAGGTAACTTATATGGTCAACAAAAACCCTATCAAAATCCACACTGGAAATTCAAGAACCCCCGAACCGTCTAACGGTCCGGGGGGAGAACACCAGCCCCCTAGAGCTTCCAGCAAAGGTCAGGATATATATTTGGAACAAGCTGGACAAAAATACAAAACCAAAACAAAATAGCAAAAAGCAAAAAGCGGACTTAGCTGATATAACTGGAACCAGGATCAGTAGACAAGAGCACAGCAGACTAGCTCTGATAACTACGTTGCCAGGCATTGAACTGAAGGTCCAGGGAGCTTAAATAGCAACACCCTTAACTAACGACCCAGGTGCGGATAAAAGGAATGACAGAAAAACCAGAGTCAAAAAACTAGTAACCACTAGAGGGAGCAAAAAGTAAATTCACAACAGATAATCAATGGAATACATAATCTGTCTAATTACTCTATCACTTTTATATAGCCATAATATTTACAAAGACAGACTAGGACCATATTTGGACAACTGCAATTGTACATAAATTATACTCACAGCACTGGACAAGCAGTCAAAAAGTCCCAATTTATACAACCGTACAAAAACTTTATTCAGAAACATACATGTAAAACAGGTATACAGCATGGCAGGTGAAAAAATCCCCTCCGCAAAACCCTACACATATCAAAAAAGGACAAGATAGGGTGCACGTGAATAATCATAGACAGTGATCCAGAAGTCCGTATTAGGTAAAAAACTACATCATGCATATTTAGTAAAATGTAGGATAGCTGTCATAGGTACATGTGGCCATGGTTATACATATAGGATTAATACATACCAAAGTAAAGGGTCACAGTACACGTGCACTGCACACCGTTCCCATCCACCCCGACGCGCGTTTCGGCGACTACCTTCCTCACTACCTTCACACCCCTTGAGGAAGATAGTCGCCGAAACGCGCGTCGGGGTGGATGGGAACGGTGTGCACGTGTACTGTGACCCTTTACTGTGGTATGTATTAATCCTATATGTATAACCATGGCCACATGTACCTATGACAGTTATCCTACATTTTACTAAATATGCATGATGTAGTTTTTTACCTAATACGGACTTCTGGATCACTGTCTATGATTATTCACGTGCACCCTATCTTGTCCTTTTTTGATATGTGTAGGGTTTTGCGGAGGGGATTTTTTCGCCTGCCATGCTATAAACCTGTTTTACATGTATGTTTCTGAATAAAGTTTTTGTACGGTTGTATAAATTGGGACTTTTTGACTGCTTGTCCGGTGCTTTGAGTATAATTGAGAAAAACATGCACATGTGTCTCTTTATATAGTGTATGTAAACTTCTGGTTTCAACTGTACCGACCATTGTATGAACCAATATACAAGGCAGAGACTGAGGCAGAGGGGAAGAATAGAATATCCATGTACAATGCAGACCTGCTCTGTGGCCCAGTGAACAATGCAGGAACCATTGTCTGAGCCAATCCACAAGGCAGAGACAGTTCATTGAACAAATATAACACTGTGGAGTCCATTGTCGCAAACATTGTATGGTACAAATACATTTTTATGTACAAATATTAAATGCAGATAGCGTTTTCATATATAATATATATTTATCTAACTAATATGAAAAGCAGAGTTAATTACACAGATTAATGTATTATGCAGAGACTGTTCCAGAGACAAATGCAGATATAGAGATTGCTGTGTAATACATGTACAGTTCCAATGATCACTGTAGCAGAGGGGTATCTAGGAGGAGGCAGCCGGGGCATATGTTGGGCCGCCTAATGCAGAGATCCGAAGTGTCTCCCTTGGCGGCTGCATTCTGCCGTCCCCTGAACTGGGAACCGGCAGTTCTCTGAGCCAGCTGTCAAACTGACAACCAGCACAGAGAGGCTGCAGCGCGACGGCTCCTAGGGATCAATTGTACAGTCGTACTCACATCTTACAGACGCGAGTACAATTGAAGCTCTGACCGCTGGATCAGTATGACACCAACAGCGTGAACAGGTCATGTGATCATGCTGCTGACGTCACTCGCAGTCGCGCAGAAGAGAGAGGTGGTAAGTGCTCCTGTGGCCAAGGAGCTGAAGACACCGAAGAGTCAGCATGGGGGGATTTAGTGTGTGTGGATTTATTCAGTGTGTGTGTGTTCGTGGAGGGAGGGATTTATTCACTGTGTGTGGGGGGGATTTATTCAGTGTGTGTGTGGTGGGGATTTATTCAGTGTGTGTGTGGGGGGGGATTTATTCAGTGTGTGTGTATGTGGGGTGGGGTGGATTTATTCTGTGGAGGGTGAGTGTGGAGATGGGTGTGGACATAGTATGAATAGCTATGGGAAAACTGGGTGCAGACACAGTATGGGGAGCAAGAGTGATGGTATGTGTGAATAGGAACTATGGGGAGCGGGGTGATGAGATGTGTCCAGACAGAGTCGGGGGATGTGTGAGGAGGAAATATGGAGAGCGAGGGGGTCAATATGTGAGGAGACAGTTTGGTTAACAGGGAGAGGACGTACATGAGGAGGGAAGGGGAATTGTGAGGAGACAGTATGGGGGGAGAAAAGTGTGAGTGGGCACAGAACAGAGACTGAATACTGTGGTGAACAGTGTAAGGGCACAGCCAGGAGGAGACAGTATGCAAAGGAGGAGCGGCACAGTATAGAGACTGGGCCCCATAGGGGAGATGGAGTGATAGAGAACAGTGTGAAGAGAGGACCCAGTATGGAAAGGAAGGGGCAGTGTGGAGGGCATGTACCATAAGAGACACAATGTGTGGGGGTCATATTGGCTTACAAATACTGAGGTAAAATACTGACCAAATACTGCTAGTGTGACGGCAGCCTTAGGGAGAGCAGCTCGTCGAAATCACATGTGTGCTGGTGGAGGGGGGCACCAAACTGAATTCTTGCCAGGAAACCTAGATACATTTCTGACTGTATGGATCAATGTCAGAAATCTATTAATATGTGAGTGGGGGAAAGGGAGTTTCAGCACCATCAGCGGAGAATTTGTGGGGTCAAGATATCAGGATTTCAAAAGCAGTAATACACAGGGGCCCCTGCTCATTACAGTGACTACTTTCTTGTTTTTGCTCTTGACTTAGATCAGATCATTTTCACCTTCGGGCTCAGGAGCCTTGTTGTAAGACGCCACAATTTAATTTCTCTTCGTCCCAATACTTGTCTGACAGCTCAAAAACAATCAGGATCCTCATAACAAGCAGCCAGGAGGCGAGAGACGGTGAGAAAATCTCAGGGAACCTTGCGGACTCCTCCTGAACTCCCGATCCAGGCAAGACCAACACCCAAAATACAAATGAGATTCCTCCGATTTTTAAACATTTTTTTTCCCTTCTTTCTTGCCAAATCTAACATGCTGTATGTCCCTGAGAACACTTACATAACAGCTCAGGAGGAGCCTGCATACGAAATACACATTGCTCAGGGCAAAGCGGCTGAAAAATCAGCCAAATCCATTTCTACGAAGACATAATGAGCTTCACTGGAGTCAATGTGTATAATCTACGGTGAAAGGCACAGGAAACGCCTGATGCCAGGACACAAGTGCACGCGTGATAATGCTCCGTGGCTCCCAATGGCAAAACTATTCATGGTTAAAAAAGAAAAAATAAGATGCGGTATTATAGTACTTATATTCTTGTACATAGGGGCAGTATTACAATAGTTATATTCTTGTACATAGGGGCAGTATTATAGTATTAAAGTAGTTATATTCTTGTACATAGGGGCAGTATTATAGTAGTTATATTCTTGTACATAGGAGGCAGTATTATAGTAGTTATATTCTTGTACATAGGAGGCAGTATTATAGTAGTTATATTCTTGTACATAGGGGCAGTATTATAGTCGTTATATTCTTGTACATAGGAGGCAGTATTATAGTAGTTATATTCTTGTACATAGGAGGCAGTAATATAGTAGTTATATTCTTGTACATAGGGGCAGTATTATAGTAGTTATATTCTTGTACATAGGAGACAGTATTATAGTAGTTATATTCTTGTACATATGGGCAGTATTATAGTAGTTATATTCTTGTACTTAGGGGGCGGTATTATAGTGAGGATGAAAAGAGAATCCAGCTCAGGAAAAATATATAAAATGAAAAATTCTTTATTCCAAATATTTAAAAATGGAAACACTGCATGTCAGAGTCAGCAATAAACAGTAAAGGGAAGGATAACCATAGTTAAGCTGAACGCGTTTCGAACACTCTCGGTGTTCTTAGTCCACAGCCAGACAGTATTACAATAGTTATATTCCTGTACATAGGGGTCAGTATTATAGTATTAAAGTAGTTATATTCTTATACATAGGGGAAGTATTATAGTAGTTATATTCTTCTACATAGGAGGCAGTATTATAGTAGTTATATTCTTGTACATAGAGGTCAGTATTATAGTAGTTATATTCTTGTACATAGGGGCGGTATTATAGTACTTATATTCTTGTACATAGGAGCAGTGTTATAGTAGTTATATTCTTGTACACAGGGAACAGTATTATAGTAGTTATATTCTTGTACATAGGGGGCAGTATTATAGTAGTTATATTCTTGTACATAGAAGCAGTATTATAGTAGTTATATTCCTGTACATAGGGGCAGTATTATAGTAGTTATATTCTTGTACATAGAAGCAGTATTATAGTAGTTATATTCTTGTACATAGGGGCAGTATTATAGTAGTTATATTCTTGTACATAGAGGTCAGTATTATAGTGGTTATATTTTTGTGAATAAGGGGTAGTATTATAGTAGTTATATTCTTGTAAAATGTGACAGTATTATAGTAGTTAAAGTCTTATACATATGGGCAGTATTATAGTAGTTATATTCTTGTACAGAGGGGACAGTATTAGAGTACTTATATTCTTATACATATTCTTATGTATATTCTTATACATAAGCAGTATTATAGTAGCTATATAAGGGTACATAGGGACATTATTATAGTAGTTATGTTCTGGTACATGGAGGCAATATTATAGTTGTTATATTCTTGTATATAGGAGCAGTATTATAGTAGTTATATTCTTGTATATAGGAGCAGTATTATAGTAGTTATATTCCTGTACATAGGGGGCAGTATTATAGTAGTTATATTCTTGGACATAGGAGGCAGTATTATAGTAGTTATATTCTTGTATATAGGAGCAGTATTATGGTAGTTATATTCTTGTACATAGGGTACAGTATTATAGTAGTTATATTCTTGTACATACGGGGCAGTATTATAGTAGTTCTATTCTTGTACATAGGGTACAGTATTATAGTAGTTATATTCTTGTACATAGGGGAGGTATTATAGTACTTATATTCTTGTACATAGGAGCAGTGTTATAGTAGTTATATTCTTGTACACAGGGAACAGTATTATAGTAGTTATATTCTTGTACATAAGGGGCAGTATTATAGTAGTTATATTCTTGTACATAGAAGTATTAATATAGTAGTTATATTCTTGTACATAGGGGCAGTATTATAGTAGTTATATTCTTGTATATAGGAGCAGTATTATAGTAGTTATATTCTTGTACATAGGAGCAGTATTATAGTAGTTATATTCCTGTACATAGGGGGCAGTATTATAGTAGTTATATTCTTGGACATAGGAGGCAGTATTATAGTAGTTATATTCTTGTATATAGGAGCAGTATTATGGTAGTTATATTCTTGTACATAGGGTACAGTATTATAGTAGTTATATTCTTGTACATACGGGGCAGTATTATAGTAGTTCTATTCTTGTACATAGGGTACAGTATTATAGTAGTTATATTCTTGTACATAGGGGAGGTATTATAGTACTTATATTCTTGTACATAGGAGCAGTGTTATAGTAGTTATATTCTTGTACACAGGGAACAGTATTATAGTAGTTATATTCTTGTACATAAGGGGCAGTATTATAGTAGTTATATTCTTGTACATAGAAGTATTAATATAGTAGTTATATTCTTGTACATAGGGGCAGTATTATAGTAGTTATATTCTTGTACATATAAGCAGTATTATAGTAGTTATATTCTTGTACATAGGGGCACTATTATAGTAGATATAGTTTAGCACAGATGGAGCAGTATTGTAGCAGTTATAATTTTTGTTCATGTAGTATTATAGTATTTACATTCTTGTACATGGGATACAGTTTTCTGGTGGTTTTATTCTCGTATGTAGGCAGCAGTTTTATAGTAGTCACATGTATAAGGCAGTAATATATTAATTCTATTTTGGTATTTTAGATAGGAGGCCGTAATATATTAGTTATACACTTGTATGTTTACGGCAGTACTATATTAAGTATATTTTTGAAAATTGGGGGCAGTATTTTAGTAGTTGAATTGGATGCAGTTTTTGCTTAGTTTCGATGACAGTCATATAGTGAATTACTCAGAAAACACTGAGCTTAGAAGAAACACCTCAACTAGTTCAAAGGGATTATGAAATCTGTGCTGCATCTTCAGCTATTTGGAAGGGAAAATTAGAATAAACATTTAAAGGCTATTATTTTGTTTTTCCAATTATCAACCCTTTTAGAATCAAATATTTGCTACAATATTTTAGCTGAATGTAATAAAGTGTTGGAACTTTTGAGCAAAATATTTTGAGGACAGGGATTAGTATAATTTATATATTAGCGGACTTCTGGAGGCCACTCAGCAGGTAACAGAATGCCAGGTTTGGTCACTAGGAGCGAGGAGACAAAACAGGATAAGATTAGTAGCAGAGAACAGGCTCTGAATGTATCAGTTTCTGATCAATCTTGTGTTGCATAATCCTTTTCCTACCTACTCCAAGACCTGATATGATCCTAGTGTCCTATTTACCTCCAGGACAGAGCGGCTTCTGCAACTCCCTGGCGCTCTCTACAGGCAGGTATATGTATTACATCAGTCTCATTTCTGTGATACCAGAAGTTGTGAACATTTTGTTTTATTATTGGCCAATCACTTAAACGGGTTGTGCAGGCAGAACACAACTTTGTCCAGGGGACTGGGCATGGAAAAAATAAACTTATACATGCACATCTATCAGCACCCCCTGGATCCAGCACAGGCTGTTCTGTGATCTGGGCCACCGATTGCTGCGGCCTGTGAATGGCTGCACTCACTATTCTGCTGGTGGAGTCACTGTGTACATACATTACATTACTTATCCTGCACTGATCCAGAGTTACATCCTGTATTAGGGTGAGTGTCCACGGTAAGTAAACGCTGCTTGTTTGACGCTGCAGCGTCAAACAAGCAGCGTCCAGATGTTCCAGCATAGTGGAGGGGATTTTATGAAATCCCGTCTCCACTATGCGTGGAAACCCGCACGCGGCGGCCCTGCGACTCCGGACATGCTGCGCGTCTTTTCAGATCGCAGCATGTCCGTACACCTTGCGGGGACGCAGCGTCCCCGCAAGGCATATCACAGGGCCCTATGGCGAGGGGTGCGATGATCCCGGATGTGTACTGTACACATCCGGCACCATCGCATCCCAGAAAGGGGGCGGGGCTTAGCGCCGGGCGGCTTCGCCGCTGCGGCGATACCGCCGCCCCTCCGGACCGTGGAGCCATACCCTTATACCCCAGAGCTGCACTCACTATTCTGCTGGTGGAGTCACTGTGTACATACAGCTCAAAAATATTTCCAGAATCCGTCCTTTCCTCAACCCACACTCTACCAAAATGCTCGTGCATGCCCTAATCATCTCCCGCCTCGACTACTGCAACATACTCCTCTGTGGCCTACCTTCTAACACTCTCGCACCCCTCCAGTCCATCCTTAACTCTGCTGCCCGACTAATTAATCTCTCTCCTCGCTACACTCCTGCTTCCCCTCTTTGCAAATCCCTTCACTGGCTCCCAATTTCTCAGCGTATCCAGTTTAAATTACTAACACTGACCTACAAAGCCATCCATAATCTTTCTCCTCCGTATATTTCCACACTAATCTCTCAATATCTTCCCTCACGTAATCTCCGGTCCTCCCAAGACCTCCTCCTTTCCTCCACGCTTATTCGCTCCTCACCCAATCGCATCCAAGACTTCTCCCGAATATCACCCATCCTCTGGAATTCAGTGCCCCAACACATCCGGTTATCCACTACTTTTGGATCCTTCAAAAGAAACCTGAAAACCCATCTCTTCAAAGAAGCTTACAGCCTGTAAAGACTACACGGCCACCTCAACACTATTGGAGCTACTGCAACCCTCGACCTACTGTCTCCTTCCCCACAATCCTGTAGATTGTAAGCCCGCAAGGGCAGGGTCCTCTTCCCGCTGTACCAGTCTGTCATTGTTAGTTTTGTTTACTGTAAGTGATATTTGTATTTTGATGTAACCCCTTCTCATGTACAGCACCATGGAATTAATGGTGCTATATAAATAAACAATAATAATAATAATAATAATATTACTTATCCTGTACTGATCCTGAGTTGCATCCTGTATTATCCTCCAGAGCTGCACTGACTTTTCTGCTGGTGGAGTCACTGTGTACATACATTACATTACTTATCCTGTACTGATCCTGAGTTACATCCTGGATTATAGTGCAGTGCTGCACTCACTATTCTGCTGGTGGAGTCACTGTGTACATACATTACATTACTTATCCTGTACTGATCCTGAGTTACATCCTGTATTATACCCCAGAGCTGCACTCACTATTCTGCTGGTGGAGTCACTGTGTACATACATTATATTACTTATCCTGTACTGATCCTGAGTTGCATCCTGTATTATCCTCCAGAGCTGCACTCACTTTTCTGCTGGTGGAGTCACTGTGTACATACATTACATTACTTATCCTGTACTGATCCTGAGTTTCATCCTGGATTATACTCCAGAGCTGCACTCACTATTCTGCTGGTGCAGTCACTGTGTACATACATTACATTACTTATCCTGTACTGATCATGAGTTACATCCTGGATTATACTCCAGAGCTGCACTCACTATTCTGCTGGTGGAGTCACTGTGTACATACATTACATTACTTATCCTGTACTGATCCTAAGTTACATCCTGTATTATCCGCCAGAGCTGCGCTCACTGTTCTGCTGGTACAGTCACTGTGTATATACATTACATTACTTATCCTGTACTGATCCTGAGTTACATCCTGTATTATACCCCAGAGCTGTACTCACTATTCTGCTGGTGGAGTCACTGTGTACATACATTACATTACTTATCCTGTACTGATCCTGAGTTACCTCCTGTATTATACTCCAGAGCTGCACTCACTATTCTGCTGGAGGAGTCACTGTGTACATACATTACATTACTTATCCTGTACTGATCCTGAGTTATATCCTGTATTATACTCCAGAGCTGCACTCACTATTCTGCTGGAGGAGTCACTGTGTACATACATTACATTACTTATCCTGTACTGATCCTGAGTGACATCCTGTATTATACTCCAGAGCTGCACTCACTATTCTGCTGGTGCAGTCACTGTGTACATACATTACATTACTTATCCTGTACTAATCCTGAGTTATATCCTGTATTATACTCCAGAGCTGCACTCACTATTCTGCTGGAGGAGTCACTGTGTACATACATTACATTACTTATCCTGTACTGATCCTGAGTGACATCCTGTATTATACTCCAGAGCTGCACTCACTATTCTGCTGGAGGAGTCACTGTGTACATACATTACATTACTTATCCTGTACTGATCCTGAGTTACATCCTGGATTATACTCCAGAGCTGCACTCACTATTCTGCTGGTGCAGTCACTGTGTACATACATTACATTACTTATCCTGTACTGATCCTGAGTTACATCCTGGATTATACTCCAGAGCTGCACTCACTATTCTGCTGGTGCAGTCACTGTGTACATACATTACATTACTTATCCTGTACTGATCATGAGTTACATCCTGGATTATACTCCAGAGCTGCACTCACTATTCTGCTGGTGGAGTCACTGTGTACATACATTACATTACTTATCCTGTACTGATCCAGAGTTACATGCTGTATTATACTCCAGAGCTGCACTCACTATTCTGCTGGTGCAGTCACTGTGTACATACATTACATTACTTATCCTGTACTGATCATGAGTTACATCTTGGATTATACTCCAGAGCTGCACTCACTATTCTGCTGGTGTAGTCACTGTGTACATACATTACATTACTTATCCTGTACTGATCCTGAGTTACCTCCTGTATTATACTCCAGAGCTGCACTCACTATTCTGCTGGTGGAGTCACTGTGTACATACATTACATTACTTATCCTGTACTGATCCTGAGTTACATCCTGTATTATACTCCAGAGCTGCACTCACTATTCTGATGGTGCAGTCACTGTGTACATACATTACATTACTTATCCTGTACTGATCCAGAGTTACATGCTGTATTATACTCCAGAGCTGCACTCACTATTCTGCTGGTGCAGTCACTGTGTACATACATTACATTACTTATCCTGTACTGATCATGAGTTACATCTTGGATTATACTCCAGAGCAGCACTCACTACTCTGCTGGTGCAGTCACTGTGTACATACATTACATTACTTATCCTGTACTGATCCTGAGTTACCTCCTGTATTATACTCCAGAGCTGCACTCACTATTCTGCTGGTGCAGTCACTGTGTACATACATTACATTACTTATCCTGTACTGATCCTGAATTACATCCTGTATTATACCCCAGGTATAAGTTTCAAAACTGAAATTTCCCACCAATCCCTGCTTGTTCAGTGTCTGCATAGAGGTCACTCTACTGATTTGCATTTTGGGAAATGTGGTCTGTACACCATACACTGTATAATTGGCTTGTAGGATACTAATTGCTCCCTTGCATTACGGGAACACAGTTAAGCACTTATGGGCCATGTCTGCTCATAAACTTGCTGATGGTTCCCAATAACGAGTTGTGTTGTGTAACACAGGGTGACATCTACAGACTGCAGTGATGAAACATAAGACAATGTAGCAATGTTCTATATTCAGTAGATAAATGCTATAAACTATGGTATGTATCCCTATATCGTACATGTAACAAAAGCGTCTCTGTTCTGGATTACTGTACGCTGACAGCTGTCATTTCCTCTTCAGCTATATTTGTAGGATGACTAAACTGTGATGAGTGATTGTCAAGTCATAGTTACAAGTTTTCTGCGTTTTATTGCTGAAACGGGATGATTTTGTTCAGGTACGGAAAATCAAACCATCCATGTATAGGGCTAGTGTGGATCGAGGGATGAATGGCTAATAATAATAGACAGATGTGAGTGGCATTCTGAAAGACATCAGTCAGCTCCAAACCGCTCCCTATCATGTTGGATTGATTCTATAATTCCCATTGTGTCTAACAGGTGAAGATTTGAAGTTCATAACTTCTCTAAAATCTTATTTCTTTTAGATCTGCTTTATGTCTTTTCTGCTTATGGAGCTGCAGGTTCAGACTTCAGTGGGCATTACCATTAAAGCTGCTCTTTCATCCATTCAGTGCAGATAGCCCGTCTTGCAATATTTAAAGGCTTATAGACATTGAAAAGGCCTATTTGAGCCTTAAAGGGTAATTGTACTTGTAAAGGTGGATGGTGTAGCACCCTCTCTGAAGACCCCTGTTGCATTATTGTGTTCAGTTTGTATTTAATTGCAGTTTTATCCCCATGAAGGCTGTAGTTCCTGTTTGTCAGGAGTAGGGTTAACTGTAGGGCCGGGCCATAGTTGGGGAGAAGTGATGGGGACTAATGTGTGAGTTAGTTGAGGGTGTAGATAGAGCTGGAGAAAGAAAGGACACCCTCAGAGAATTCTGTCATCATTTGGTGTGTGTGTGAAGTAACAGACTGGCAAGTTATTCAGCAAGCAGTCTACAGTGGCCCAAGCTTCCTCACAGCAGGCAAGTTGTAGCACCGAAAGGGTGTCTGTCACCCCATTTGAGCATTTTTAGCTAATAATATTGACATACAGGTTGTATGATGCTAAAACTAGTCATACCTGTATGCCTCCTTGATGACGCCTTGTTCATTAAAAATCTACTTTTCTCATTTTGATCTTGCAGGCTATGGGGTGTACGCTTCTCAGAAAATAAGACTGCCTCCTCTCCCATTGTATTAGATTTCTTCATGCACCTCTTCCCTGCTTGCCTTTGACATCAGGTGTGTGGTGGGAAATCCCGGACCTGTGCATTCTGCCTGCCGTCTCTCCTGTGCACTGTTCCATCCTTCTCAGGGCAGTGACTTCTTTTTTTTGCGCAGGAGGTAGAGAGTCACTGTCACTTCCGGTCCTTGGAGGAAGTGGCTGATAAGTGGAGAAAAAATATCTAATTTCTCTCATACTGTAAAGTTCCTTATGTTCACCTCTACTGTAATGATTTATATTTCAAGTTCAGTTCCTATTAAGGACCAATTTTTTTTCCATCTTTACATTCTAAGAGCAATAACTTTTTTATTTATTTTTTGTTTACTACGTTGCTACGCAGGAGTTTATTTTTTGCGAAATGAGTTGCATTTGTCTCTATTTTGGGGTGCATAAAATGTATTAGTAGCTAGCTTTTATTAACTCTTTATGTGCAGAAATATAAAAAACAGCAATTCTGTGAGTCAGTATGACTACAGTTACCCCACATTTTGATAGTTATTTTATGTTTTATTCCTTTTGTAGAATTACTACAGTGATCATTACTCATTAGTCTTTGTGCCTTCAAGTTCTGAGAGCGGTAAGTTTTACATTTTTCTTTCAACGAAGCTAGGAGGGGGCATATTTTTTTAAATGGTAAACTGGCTGAGCGCCGAAACGCGCGTTGGGGACGGTGGGCATAACCAGATAATTACTATGTTTACTCGGATACCCTTGGTTTGACTTTTCGTAATATGGCATACAGCCCTTTTGGAGATCTTATTTTGGCTTATCTTAGCTAAAGATTCCAAATCCTAGAATCACCTTCACTATGTATATGATTCATGTGGTTATTACTGAGTGATCTATTTAACTTTCATACACCTGTTGGTGCCTGGTGTTCACTGTGACCCCACTTTTGCTGGCTTACTACTGTCACATCCCTGTATGATTTCTGGTTATGTAATTGTTTACAATAAAGTTTTTTGATATCTTTTTACACATTGATTCTTTATGGTGCTTGTTCTCGATATGATCTTTATGCTTATTTAGCATTGAATCTATCCTCTCTATCCCATTTATTTTGAATTGTGGATATAGGCCTTGTGGTATAGGTTATTGAGTTATTCATTGGTACCATTTTATTTTACATTTGGCTTTCTGATTATTTTTTGATATTCAGAATTAACAAAAAAAACCATCCAATCTTAATTTTCTTTTTGTCTTTCAGCATAATTGACACGGTAAATGGAAGTTGTCACAAGGATCCACTTTCATCTGCTTGACCGACTGCTCCCTGGCTGTGTAGTGAAGTCAGTGTGCTGTCACTCAAGCAGAGGGAGCTGGAGATAGGTGAAGGTTGGAGCCAGAGAGGAAGAAGCTTGGGAAGTGCTCTGAGCACACCTAGAGCACGTATAGGGTATTCCCATCTCCAATATCTTATTCCAATATGTAATATATATATAATGGCGCCGACCTGACACTGTGTGTAGGTTACTCTGCACAATCCTGCTGACAGGTTCCCTTTAATAGATGAGGAAATAGATACATTACCTATGTGGGACACCATAGTGCATACAACTTATTTTTTTTGAGTGAGGGGGTAATGAAAGTGCAGACTTTTTATTATTATTATTATTATTATTATTATTATTATTATTATTATTTACTATAAGTAATATATATTAGAAAAAAAATCATACGTTGATTTTTTAAATTTTTTTTCTCAGAAGTCAAAGCCACAAAAGAAACTTGGTCTATGGGTTTGATTCCAGATCCATGTCCAGGAGAGAATAAGTCTAAATCAAGTATTAAATCAAGACTAAAAGAGCAGCGCTCCTCGGCCTGTTAATTGGCAGCGATCGACGCACTTTACCGCTTGAAATGACTTTACAATTAACGCCTAATCTCCAATGAAATACGGACTCAAGTTGTTAACTAGCTACGGCCTCATTTAAAGGGACGGTGACGGAAAGGTGGTCAATAGTACTAAAACCACAACATTTCATCCAGGACCTTACAGGCAATAAATATGTCTTCTAGCTGGGATGCAGAGACGCAGAGCCACGCTTCCAGGACAGTGGAGAATTACAGGCAAACTCCACTTATTAAAGTGATCATCAATAATTTATAATAAGAAGAAACATTTGTGTCAATAGGCTGCAACATTGGGGAGATGTTCACTTTTATGTACTCCAGTCAGATCAAGAGCTGCATTCGTTATTCGGCTGATTTCTCGGTGCTGCTCTTCCATTTTTTGCTGTGCTGTATAGTGAGAGATGTAGCGCCTACAGACGCTGTTAGGCTATGTTCACATCTTGCGTTTTTGCTGTTTTTTTTTTTCTGCAAGCAAAACCTGTTCTCTTAGCAGTAGAGAATCTGCTAACAAAAAGCATATTTTGCTGCATTATTTTTGCTGCGTTATTGTTGTCTCTTGTGCATGCTGATGAAGTTTAGTGCCCCCCCAAAAAAATTATGATGCAACTTTTGCACCAAAAATGCAGCAAAACCTAATACCTGCATTTTATTTTGCTGTGTTTTTGCACTTACTCATTGCTTCCTATGGGTGAAAAACGTTGTGAAAATGCCATAAAAGAAGTGACATGCTGCAGTTTAAAAAAAATGCAGCAGTTTTCCAAATCAGCCAAGAAAAAAAAAAACATGTGCATGAGATTCCTGAAATCTCATAGATTTTGCTGGTACTCGAAGACGCAGGCTTAACCCCTTCATGACCTTGGGATTTTCCATTTTTCCGTGTTCGTTTTTCGCTCCCCTCCTTCCCAGAGCCATAACTTTTTTATTTTTCAGTCAATATGGCCATGTGAGGGCTTATTTTTTGCGGGACGAGTTGTACTTTTGAACGACACCATTGATTTTACCATGACGTGTACTAGAAAACGGGAAAAAAATTCCAAGTGCGGTGAAATTGCAAAAAAAGTGCAATCCCATGTGTGTTTTTTGTTTGGCTTTTTTGCTAGATTCACTAAATGCTAAAACTGACCTGCCATTATGATTCTCCAGGTCATTATGAGTTCATAGACACCAAACATGTCTAGGTTATTTTTTATCTAAATGGTGAAAAAAAATTCCAAAATTTGGTAAAAAAAAAATTTAAAATTGCGCGATTTTCCAATACCTGTAGCGTCTCCATTTTTCGTGATCTGAGGCCAGATGAGGGCTTATTTTTGCGTGCTGAGCTGACATTTTTAGTGATACCATTTTGGAGCAGATACGTTCTTTTGATCGCCCATTATTACATTTTAATGCAATGTCGCGGAACCCAAAAAAAACGTAATTTTAGCTTTTCAATTTTTTCTCGCTACGCCGTTTAGCGATCAGGTTAATCCTTTTTTTTATTGATAGATCGGGCGATTCTGAACTCAGCGATACCAAATATGTGTATGTTTGATTGTATTTTTATTGTTTTATTTTGAATGGGGCGAAAGGTGGGTGATTTAAACTTTTACATTTTTTTTATTTATTTCATATTTTTTGAAATATTTTTTTTTTACTTTTGCCATGTTTCAATAGCCTCTATGGGAGGCTAGAAGCAGGCACAGCACGATCGCCTCTGCTACATAGCAGCGATCATCATATCGCTCCTATGTAGCTTAATTACAGGCTTGCTATGAGCGCCGACCACAGGGTGGCGCTCACAGCAAACCGGCATCAGAAACCATAGAGGTCTCAAGGAGACCTCTGGTTGCTATGCTGACGCATCGCTGACCCCCGATCATGTGACGGGGGTCAGCGATGAGCGCATTTCCAGCCGCGCGACCGGAAGCGGTAGTTAAATGCCGCTGTCAGCGTTTGAAAGCGGCATTTAACCCCTTTCTGACCTCGGACGGGATAGTACGTCCGAGGTCAGATCCCCCTCTTTGATGAAGGGCTCCGGTGGTGAGCCCGCATCAAAGCCGGGACATGTCAGCTGTTTTGAACAGCTGACATGTGCCCGCAATAGCGGTGGGTGAAATCACGATTCACCCGCCGCTATTAACTAGTTAAATGCCGCTGTCAAATGCAGACAGCGGCATTTAACCGGCACTTCCGGCCGGGCGGCTGGAAATGAGCGCATCGCCGACCCCCGTCACATGATCGGGGGTCAGCGATGCTTCTGCATTGTAACCATAGAGGTCCTTGAGACCTCTATGGTTACTGATTGCCGGTAGCTGTGAGCGCCACCCTGTGGTCGGCGCTCACAGCACACCTGCATTTCTGCTGCATGGAGGCTATTGAAGCATGGCAAAAGTTAAAAAAAAAAGTAAAAAAAATTTGAAAAAAAATTAAAAAAAATATAAAAGTTTAAATCACCCCCCTTTCGCCCCATTCAAAATAAATCAATAAAAAAAAATCAAACCTACACATATTTGGTATCGCTGCTTTCAGAATCGCCCGATCTATCAATAAAAAAAAGGATTAACCAGATCGCTAAACAGCGTAGCGAGAAAAAAATTAGAAACGCCAGAATTACGTTTTTTTGGTTGCCGCGACATTGCGTTAAAATGCAATAACGGGCGATCAAAAGAACGTATCTGCACCAAAATGGTATCATTAAAAACGCCAGCTCGGCATACAAAAAATAAGCCCTCACCTGACCCCAGATCATGAAAAATGGAGACGCTACGTGCATTGGAAAATGGCGCAATTTTTTTTTTGTTAGCAAAGTTTGGAATTTTTTTTCACCACTTAGATAAAAAATAACCTAGACATGTTAGGTCTATGAACTCGTACTGACCTGTAGAATCATAATGGCAGGTCAGTTTTTGCATTTAGTGAACCTAGCAAAAAAGCCAAGCAAAAAACAAGTGTGGGATTGCACTTTTTTTGCAATTTCACCACACTGGGAATTTTTTCCCCGATTTCTAGTACACAACATGGTAAAACCAATGATGTCGTTCAAAACTACAACTCGTCCCGCAAAAAATAAGCCCTCACATGGCCATACTGACGGAAAAATAAAAAAGTTATGGCTCTGGGAAGGAGGGGAGCGAAAAACGAACACGGAAAAATGGAAAATCCCAAGGTCATGAAGGGTTTAACTAGTTAGTAGTGGCAGGTGGATCGCGATTCCACTCGCCGCTATTGCGCGCACATGTCAGCTGTTCAAAACAGCTGACATGCCGTGGCTTTGATGTGGGCTCACCGCCGGAGCCCTGCATCAAAGGGGTTCTGACCTCGGACGTACTATCCCGTCCGTGGTCAGAAAGGGGTTAAAATTTGCATAAAAAAGCAGCAAAAACAGAACATGTGAACATAGCCTAAGATGTGTGCTGTGGGGAAAAAAAGCACACTACAACTACAGTGTAACAAAAAATATGCTTAAACAAGAAAGTAAATCGAAGTACATGCAAAGTGGTTAACTATTCAATGTTACAGAGAAATAGAAATCATGGCGCTTCACCCCTCAAATGTATCACACCTTCATAACTGTCCACTAAATGATGCAATTCTGATTTCTGGAAGACACCACTAGAGGGAGCTCATTGCATACAGACGTATTCAGCTAGTGTTTAGGCTCTAGACACTGCTCCCCCTAGTGGTGGATGATGCTATCTACTATGACATTGACTTTGCAAGCATGGGAAGCAATTCAGTGTCTGCGTATAAGCAGAACATGAACCTCCAACGTTTACACAATAAGGTCATATTAAGGAAAGTGTTGAAGCCGGCAGTCAGTGCTCTGCAAGCTGCGGCTGTCTATACTACAAATCTACAGTCTATAAGGGCATGTGTAATAGTATGCAGGTACTGAGTGTGTCACCACGGAATAGACAGACCAACAGTTGAGGGGTTTAATAACAGGAATCAGGTTCTCCTCGCAGGGAGGAAGCAGTAGAATATAACTAACAATAAAACAGTGTAAACATATGGGAGTCAAACAGTGTAACAGAATTAAGCAGGATTTCTTGAGAAAAAGAACACTTAGTCTGATGAGGACTTGCTTGAAGGGTCGTCTTCTCCAACGTGTTGTCCGTGGGCTGAGTAGTCTCTAGGAGCCCGCTGCCTGGGGTTTTGGGAGTTAATGTGATATGCACCGGCTCTGAGTCTTTAGCTTTTACAGCACAGCCTATCCTGGGAAAACGATGGTCAGTCTATTATTAAGTCTCTCACCAGGAATCAGGGGCTCTGCACTGATACCGTGGGTACCAGGGGGTCACAGTCTCTGCACGGGCCAATGTCTCTGCACGGGTGTCAAAGCGCCCCTCTCCAGTCACAGCAGAGTCCGCTTTCATGTACTCACAAGATGCAGTCTTTCTGGGCAGTCTCCCTGTATTTGTCCTGTAGACCGGGAGCTCTCTCTCTCTCTCTCCCGGAGCGCAGCTGCACCCTGCTCTGACCGCTGCTCTCGCTGCTCACGCTGCTCTGCTCCTTTTGCGCGTGCCTTTCCCGCTCTCTGCCCGGCTTCCTTCCTGTGTAGTGATGTGTCGTTCGCGAACGAGCCGACACAAAGAGCCAGCTCCCTGCTGTGAACGATGGGAGCCGGCACACCAGTGAGAGCCACTAAAATTCCTGAATGGCTCTCACTGGGCGTAAAATCCCGGACTTCGGGAGGCGTAACTCCGCCCACCTAAGAAAAACCCCGCCCACTCTTCAATGTAATTGGCTGTAAGAAGTGGGCGGAGTTTCTGCGGTAGGTGGGCGGAGTTTCGGACGCCTGAACAGCTATTCAATAGGGATCCATTTAGGATCCAAAAAGAGCCGTTTTGTGAGCTGAAAGAGCCGGCTCTTTTTGGTGAGCGGAGCCATGAGAGCCGGATCAGCAAAAAGAGCCGGACTGCCCATCACTATTCCTGTCCCAGTCTCTAAGTCTGCCCCCTGGGGAACCTGTAGCACAGATCAATGGTTCCAGGCATAGAGCCAAGAAGGTAACCGCCCCCGGACTCTTCCTGTGCTTCACCTCCTTACACATGCATGGATTTGGAGTGGCAAGGGTTGCAGAGAGTTAATCAGCCTGGCCGCTCACCTACTTTGCTTGAATGACCAGACACCTTGGTGACTAATAAGGCTCAGTGCCAGATAATCCAATTCCCAGCCTCATCCCAGATGTTTCCAGCATTAATCACAGAGCAGCCGACTGCTCTGAGGCACGGCTGCTACCACTGGCACCTGGGCACCATATCCTGTCGGTGATATCTGCAAGATTAATAATGAACTAAATGCATAACTCATTTCCCTGATCTTACGCTGTGTTATAGGACACCTAAATGTCTTTAAAAAGTGAGATGTGTAATGGACATAGGAGCAAATATATCCACCTACACACCCTGACCTGACAGTATAGTTGACTTATAGGGAAGGTGCTACTGAATGGTGGCACGAGAGTGACAGCACTGTTTCATGTAACATAGTTACATAGTTATTAAGGTTGAAGGAAGACTTTAAGTCCATCTAGTTCAACCCATAGCCTAACATGCCCTAACATGTTGATCCAGGGGAAGGCAAAAAAAACCCGTGTGGTAAGAGTAAGCTCCACCATGGGGAAAAAAATTCCTTCCCGACCCCACATACGGCAATCAGACTAGTTCCCTGGATCAACGCCCTATCAAGGAATCTAATATATATACCCTGTAACATTATACTTTTCCAGAAAGGCATCCAGTCCCCTCTTAAATTTAAGTAATGAATCATTCATTACAACATCATACGGCAGAGAGTTCCATAGTCTCACTGCTCTTACAGTAAAGAATCCGCGTCTGTTATTATGCTTAAACCTTTTTTCCTCCAGACGTAGAGGATGCCCCCTTGTCCCTGTCACCGGTCTATGATTAAAAAGATCATCAGAAAGGTCTTTGTACTGTCCCCTCATATATTTATACATTAACATAAGATCACCCCTTAGTCTTCGTTTTTCCAAACTAAATAGCCCCAAGTGTAATAACCTATCTTGGTATGGCAGACCCCCCAGTCCTCTAATAACCTTGGTCGCTCTTCTCTGCACCCGCTCCAGTTCAGCTATGTCTTTCTTATACACCGGAGACCAGAACTGTGCACAGTATTCTAAGTGTGGTCGCACTAGTGACTTGTATAGAGGTAAAATTATGTTCTCCTCATGAGCATCTATGCCTCTTTTAATGCATCCCATTATTTTATTTGCCTTTGTAGCAGCTGCCTGACACTGGCCACTGAATATGAGTTTGTCATCCACCCATACACCCAGGTCTTTTTCATTGACGGTTTTGCCCAGAGTTTTAGAATTAAACACATAGTTATACATCTTATTACTTCTACCCAAGTGCATGACCTTACATTTATCCCCATTAAAGCTCATTTGCCATTTATCAGCCCAAGCTTCTAGTTTACATAAATCATCCTGTAATATAAAATTGTCCTCCTCTGTATTGATTACCCTGCAGTTTAGTGTCATCTGCAAATATTGAAATTCTACTCTGAATGCCCCCTACAAGGTCATTAATAAATATGTTAAAAAGAAGAGGGCCCAATACTGACCCCTGTGGTACCCCACTACTAACCGTGACCCAGTCTGAGTGTGCTCCATTAATAACCACCCTTTGTTTCCTATCCCTGAGCCAGCTCTCAACCCACTTGCACATATTTTCCCCTATCCCCATTATTCTCATTTTATGTATCAACCTTTTATGTGGCACCGTGTCAAAAGCTTTTGAAAAGTCCATATACACTACATCTACTGGGTTCCCTTGGTCCAGTCCGGAACTTACCTCTTCATAGAAGCTGATCAAATTAGTCTGACATGAACGGTCCCTAGTAAACCTGTGCTGATACTGGGTCATGAGGTTATTCCTCTTCAGATCCTCCAGTATAGCATCCCTTACAATGCCCTCCAGGATTTTACCCACAGTAGAGGTTAAACTTACTGGCCTATAATTTCCGAGTTCAGTTTTTGTCCCCTTTTTGAATATTGGCACCACATTTGCTATACGCCAGTCCTGTGGTACAGACCCTGTTATTATGGACTCTTTAAAGATTAAAAATAATGGTCTATCAATGACTGTACTTAATTCCTGCAGTACTCGGGGGTGTATCCCATCCGGGCCCGGTGATTTGTCAATTTTTGTGATTTTTAGACGCCGCCGTACTTCCTGCTGGGCTAAGCAGGTAACATTTAATTGGGAATTTTTATCACTAGTCATATTGGCTGCCATGGGATTTTCTTTTGTAAATACCGATGAAAAAAAGTCATTTAGCATATTGGCTTTTTCCTCATCCTCATCCACCATTTCACCCAGACTATTTTCAAGGGGGCCAACACTATCATTTTTTAGTTTCTTACTATTTATGTAGTTAAAGATTATTTTGGGGTTATTTTTGCTCTCTCTGGCAATGAGTCTCTCTGTCTCAATCTTTGCTGCCTTGATTTGCTTTTTACAGAATGTGGAGGAGAGATCATTTATTCACTTATTTTCCCAGATACAGTAGACACCTGTTATCCCAGGTTTGGTGTACCAGTCCTTTAATTCATTAGCAGCCATTATTCAAAGTCCCGTTAGCAGATAAAATACCAGAGATCTTGGTTGAGCGTAATCCGCATTACACCAGTTGTATCTTGCATCCTGAGGCCTCAGCTAAACAGACGAACCCCCATGCCCAGGGCATCTCCCACCTGCTTTACAAGACAGTGCCAAGAAAAAGACATTGCTTTCTTCGTTTCTTCTTGTTAGTGATTTCCCCCTCCTGCCCAATTGGACTAAATCTGCCTGTGTCTATTCAATTAAGTGAAGAATTACCTTGTGACACGGACCCGACAGACTCACAATGAGCTTCGTCCCACTGCGCACCAACCCTAATTACTAACGACAGTTCTGAGAGACAATTTAGACATTAGATTAATAGGGCCCCTCCAAAGCTGAGGGCCGCACAGAAAACTGGGACAGCGTCTGTAATAGATGTGATAGGGAGGTCATCTCTACGCTACCTGCAAATTGTTAGCAAAGCGCTCATAGATGAGACTATGAATTCCTGATGTACAGAACTCACAACTTCCACTAACTCCAAACTCTCTGGCTATGAGTCCAACAAGCAATCTGTAAAAACACATTACTTTCCTAGCTAAAAATGTATCAAAATATAAACTATTATTACATTAGCCACCATTATCAAGCGCATAATTACTATAATACTGCTACTGATGTACAAAAATATAACTACAATAATACTGCCCCCTATGTACAAGAATATAGCTACTATAATACATCCCCTATGTACAAGAAAATAACTACTATAATACTGCCCCATATGTACAAGAATATAACTACGATAATACTGCTCCCTATGTACAAGAATATAACTACTATAATACTGCTCCTATGTACAAGAATATAACCACTATAATACTGCCTTGTGTACAAGAATATAACTACTATAATAATGCCACCTATGTACAAGACTATAACTACTATGATACTGCCCCCTATGTACAAGACTGTAACTACTATAATACAGCCCCTATGTACAAGAAAATAACTACTATAATACTGCCTTGATGTACAAGAATATAACTACTATAATACTGCCTCCTATGTACAAGAATATAACTGCTATAATACTGCCTCTATGTACAAGAATATAATTACTGTAATACTGCCCACTATGCACAAGAATATAACTACTATAATACTGCTCCTATGTAGGTCCACAACATCAAGCTGTTTTGTCCCCTCTCCCTCAGAGTAGCAGTCATATATTGGCCCCCAGGCTCACCCACTTCCTAGACCATTTCTCAGCCTGGTTGCCGCACTTTATGTCCTCAGAATTCCCAACCCTTATTCTGGGAGACTTCAACATCCCCATCAACAGCCCCACTTCCACATCTGCGTCCCAGCTCCTATCACTAACCAGTTCTCTCGGCCTCTTACAGCTCTCAACCTCTGAGACACACAAAGACGGTAACACCCTTGACCTGGTCTTTGTCCGGCTCTGTTCAATCTCCTACCTAAATATCTCACTGCTTCCCCTCTCTGACCACAACATTCTCTCCTTCACGCTCACAAATCGTCGCACACCCCAGTACACTCCTACCTACTATTCAGTCAGAAATCTACATGCCATTAACCCTCATACACTTTCAGACTCCCAACACTCGTCATCACTGTCCCCAATCTCCTCTTTTTCCTGTCCTTATCTGGCTGGACACCACTACAATGACACTCTCAGAAGCACCCTGGACCAAGTAGCGCCTCTCACCCTCAGAACCTCCAAACACAGAGTGAAACAGCCCTGGCTCACATCGCAAACTCGATTTCTCCAGCGATGCTCTAGGAGTGCTGAATGCTTATGGAGGAAAAGTCGCATACCAGAAGACTTCATACACTTCAAATCTATGTTAAAAACCTATAACTCTGCCCTTCACCTTGCCAAACAGACTTACTTCACCACCCTGATCTCCTCACTATCCAACAACCCCAAGAAACTTTTTGACACCTTTCACTCCCTCCTCAACCCAAAAGCACAAGCCCCTATCACAGACAATATCGGTCAGGAAATCGTCTCCCAGCCACCAAGTGCAGTGACTCTCAGCCCTCCCTGCATTTCCCCTGGCTCACTGTCCACATTCAATCCCATCACAGAAGAAGTCTCCAGGCTCCTCTCTTCTTCTCGTCCAACTGCCTGCACTACTGACCCCATTCCCTCTCATCTCCACCAGTCTCTCTCCAGTCGTCACAACTCACCTAACTACAGTCTTTAATCTCTCCTTCTCCTCAGGCATTTTCCCATCCTCCTTCAAACACTCTATCATTACTCCACTACTAAAGAAACCTGCCCTCGACTCTTCCTGCACAAATAACTACAGACCAGTCTCCAATCTCCCCTTCATCTCTAAACTCATGGAGTGCCTGGTCTACTCCCGCCTTACCCGTTACCTCTCTACTCACTCATTCCTAGACCCTTCACAGTCCGGTTTCCGCCCCTACATTCAACAGAAACTGCACTCATCAAAGTGACCAATGACCTTCTGACAGCAAAATGTAATGGTGACCACTCTCTGCTTATTCGTCTCGACCTTTCTGTTGCTTTCGACACTGTTGACCACCCTCTCCTACTCTCTAGGCTCCAGTCACTAGGCATTAAGGACACTGCTCTCTCCTGGTTCTCTTCCTACCTTTCTGATCGCTCCTTCAGTGTTTTGTTTGCTGGCTCCACTTCATCTCCTCTTCCTCTCGCTGTCGGGGTACCTCAGGCCTCAGTCCTAGGCCCCTTCTCTTCTCTCTCTACGTGGCCCCAATTGGACATACCATCAGCAGATTTGGCTTTCAGTACCATCTTTACGCTGATGACACACCACTATACACGTCAGCCCCTGACCTTACCCCTGCTGTACTACAGAATGCCAGTGACTGTCTGTCTGCAGTCTCCAACATCATGTCCGCCCTCTATCTGAAACTCAACCTCTCCAAAACTGAACTTCTTCTGCTCCCTCCATCTACTAACCTCCCTAAACCTGACGTTTCCCTCTCTTCGCTGTCTGAGTATTATGTTTGACTCCGATCTCTCCTTCACATCCCATATACAATCTCTTGCCCGCTCTTGCCGCTTACACCTAAGGAGCATCTCTAGAATCCGCCCTTTTCTCACCATGGAAACAACAAAAACCCTCACTGTCGCCCTGATCCACTCCCGCCTGGACTACTGTAACGCTCTATTGATTGGCCTCCCCCTTAGTCGACTTTCCCCTCTCCAGTCTATCCTTATTGCAGCAGCCAGAGTCATCCATCTAGCTAATCGGTATTCAGACGTGTCCGTTCTTCGCCAGTCGTTACACTGGCTGCCCATTCATTATAGGATCCAATTCAAAGTACTTGTTCTCACCCACAAAGCTCTCCACAGTGCAGCATCCCCTTACATCTTCCCTCTCATTTCTGTCTATCGGCCTAACCGACCACTGCACTCTGCAAACGACTTTCGACTAACCTTGGCACTAATCCGTACCTCCCACTCCCGACTCCAAGACTTCTCCCGTGCTGCGCCAATCCTCTGGAATGTTCTACCCCAAGATATTAGGACCATTCACAATTTGCATAGTTTTAGGCGCTCCCACAAAACACATTTGTTCAGAGCGGCCTATCACATTCCCTAATCAGTCATTTTATGTTTGTGTGTGTGTAGCCCATTCACTTTCTCCATCTATCCTCCACCCCCTCAAGATGGCTGGACCACCATTTTAAATACATCATTGTAAATACACACCTGTACTTTGTATCTCCCCCACCTAATTGTAGATTGTAAGCTCTCACGAACAGGGTCGTCTTATTTTGCTTTAATCATTGTATTGTTAACATTGTTACTTATGACTGTTGTGTTTGAATCTGTTAAACTGTAAAGCGCTGCGGAATATGTTCTATATAAATAAAGATTATTATTATTATTATGTACAAGAATATAACTACTATAATACTGCTCCCTATGTACAATAATATAGCTACTATAATACTGCCCCTATGTACAAGAATAAAGGTAACTACTATAATACTGCCCCCTATGTACAAGAATATAACTACTGTAGTACTGCCCCCTATGTACAAGAATATAACTACCGTATTTTTCGGATTATAAGATGCATCGGACCATAAGAAACTAGGGGAAAAAGAAATAATGTGTCAAATGGGGGTCCCTCTTACAGTCCGAATTCAGCAACGCAGCAAGGGAGCTCCGGGGGCTTCCACGCTTTGACGAAATACCGGCGGAGCCCCATCACCACTACAGAGCACCGACGCACCAAAGAGCACCGCCGCACCACAGCCGCACCAGCCTGGGATGGGCGGCTGCATCGGGACTGTCACCACCAGGACCGCTGCCACAGGATTTGCAAGTATATTCCTACCATAAGACCTCCCCCCCTATTTTCCCCAAAATATTTATTGCATTATGTAAGACACTTTAAAGATCCCTTGTAATACAGGCAATGAAATGACAAAATGATGTTCTTGTGTTATATACTCATTTGTATCTTTTTATTTACTAGGGTCATATGCAGAAATGGTGTCATTACATCTATCCTTTCTTCATTACCCCTGTCCTGAGCTATAGCTGCACCCTGGCCCTAGTACCTTCGGAGGTCTAAATCTTCTTCCAGCATCAGATGAATAAACCAGTATTATAACTAAGGAATTAATTAACAGAAGAGGACAATTAACAGTGAAGAACCCCATGTGTAGGACACAAGTTTGGGACTTCTTCTCCATTATTCCCTACCTGCATATCCTCATATATTATATAGAGTCATTATGGAGCGGCCCCCAGACGCAGGGCAACGGGGTACTTGGTACCGGGTCTCTCTCTCTATTCTGGGGATGTCACGGTGGCCTGACCCGGTCCGTGGCCCTGCTAAGGGGCGCCCAATTAAAGATGTAGGTGACGGTGTAGGTCGCAGTAAATAACAAGGACACAGGGTTGCAGTCTCTTTACCTCTTTACTGAAGGCTTTGGGATCTGCAATCCAGAGCACTGCTAACAGGGCTGTTTGAGACCGGCCGGTCCGAAGGCACATCCAGAGTTCCCTTTACAGGTGGAAATCAGTAGCCTACCTACTAGCGCCTGGGTGTTGTAGTACTTCCCTGCTGAGCACCACGGGATAGTCCTCACAACTGTCGTGTATGTTTCTGTTCTTTCTCTCCGTCCCCCAGATGATATGGATAGGACGCACCCGTATGACGGGGTAGGCCTGGAGTTATTTTATAGGGACCCTAGAGACGCCCCTCTCCCACAATTGCCTCCGTTGTCTTCATTAGGTGATTTAGGTGAGGTAGCCAACCTAAAGTTAACTGCCCGGCCATAGTTCAAAGTAATGCATAGAGTCTCTTACTTCCTCGGCGTTCTGGCCGCCGGCTACACGCCTCAGAAGGATGTTGCTGATCTTGAGGCACGACTCCTTCTGATTCTATCTCCTTTGTGCTGTGATCCCATTTCTCACTTCTCCACAATATGCTTTGCTTCGTGTCCTTTCTTAGGAGTCTGCCGCTATAAGGCACAGGCACGGCTCCGTAACGATCTGTCTGTGCTAGGCCGCTGTCAGGATCCCACCCCTGACAGGTCCTCTCTCTAACTCTCCCCAGCTACTTTCTCCCTAACTTCCTATCCAACCCCCAGTTTTACCCATGTGTGAGGAGTGGCCTAATAGATAGGACCTTTTGCTCCCCCTGGCGGCCGGAATGTGAAGTGTAGTGTGTGTCTGTGATACCGGCAAGGTGAACTCTTTTAGTGCAATCAGACGTACTATCACTCCCCCTGGTGGAAGAGCGACGTTACTGCAACAACAAGACTCTGGGGCACTGCAATTACAAACAGAGTGATCTATTTCAAGTGTTTATTTCTGTTAATGTTGATGATTATGGCTTACAGTCAATGAAAACCCAAAAATCATTATATCAGTAAATTAGAATACTTTATAACACCAGCTTGAAAAATGATTTTAAAATCTGAAATGTTGGCCTACTGAAATGTATGTTCAGTAGATGCACTCAATACTTGGTCGGGGCTCCTTTGCATCAAGTACTGCATCAATGCGGCGTGGCATGGAGGCGATCAGCCTGTGGCACAGCTAAGGCTACTTTCACACATCAGGTTTTCTGTTTCAGGCAGAATCCGGCTAATGTTTGAAAAAACTTATCCGTTGCAAATAGTGAAAAAACTGTTGCAACGGATCCATTTTCCTGCCGGATCCGTTTTTATTTTTAACATGGAGTTTACATTGATTTCCTGCCTAGAAAAGGAGAGAGAGAGAGAGAGAGAGAGAGAGAGAGAGGAGAGAGAGAGAGACCAGAACGGAAAATCTGCATGATTTGTATGGAAAATGCTTTGAAAACCAGGTCCGAACGCCGGAATCATTGTTTCACATCTCCGTTTCATGCGTTTTTGGCTGCTTCTGTCACTGTGCACTTTTTTCGCCGGACAAAAAAACGTTACTGTGGATGTTTTCTCCATCCACCGAAAACGAGTATTTGGACGGATCCAGAAAAAACGGATGAAACGTCTGGCCATCAGGCACAATCCAGCACTAATACAACTCTACGGGAAAAAAATGGATCCGGCGTAAAAAAAACGGATCCGTTTTTTTTTTTTTTTAAAAATTGCCGGATTGTGCCTGAAACAAAAAGCCTGATGTGTGAAAGTAGCCTAAGATATTATGGAAGCCCAGGTTGCTTTGATAGCAGCCTTCTTCTCGTCTGCATTGTTGGGTCTGGTGTCTCTCATCTTCCTCTTGACAATACCTCATAGATTCTCTATTGGGTTAAGGTCAGGCGAGTTTGCTGGCCAATCAAGCACAGTGATACTGTTGTTTTTAAACCAGGTATTGGTACTTTTGGCAGTGTGGACAGGTGCCAAGTCCTGCTGGAGAATTACATTTCTATCTCCAAAAAGCTTGTCAGCAGAGGGAAGCATGAAGTGCTCTAAAATTTCCTGGTAGACAGTTGCGCTGACTTTGGTCTTGATAAAATACAGTGGACCTACACCAGCAGATGACATGGCTCCCCAAACCATCACTGATTGTGGAAACTTCACACTAGACCTCAAGCAGCTTGGATTGTGGCCTCTCTACTCTTCCTCCAGACTCTGGGATCCTGATTTCCAAATTAAATGCAAAATGTACTTTCATCTGAAAACAACACCTTGGACCACTGAGCAACAGTCCAGATCTTTTTCTCCTTGGCCCAGGTAAGACGCTTCTGGCGTTGTTTATTGGTCATGAATGGCTTGACACAAGGAATGCGACACTTGTAGCCCATGTCCCGGATACATCTGTGTGTGGTGGCTCTTATAGCAATGATTCCAGCAGCAGTCCACTCCTTGTGAATCTCCCACAAATTTTTGAATAGCCTTTTCTTAACAATTTTTTCAAGGCTGCTGTTATCTCCGTTGCTTGTGCACCTTTTTCTACCACACTTTTTCCTTCCACTCAACTTTCCATTAATATCCTTGGATACAGCACTCTGAACAGCCAGCCTCTTTAGCAATGACCTTTTGTGGCTTATCCTCATTGTGGAGTGTGTCAATGACTGCCTTCTGGACATGTCAAGTCAGCAGTCTTCCCCATGATTGTGGAGCCTACTGAAACAGACTAAGGGACCTTTTTAAATGCTTAGAAAGCCTTTGCAGGTGTTTTTTGTTAATTATTCTAATTTACTGAAATAATGACTTTTGGGTTTTCATTGGCTGTAAGCCATCATCAACATTAACAGAAATAAACACTTGAAATAGATCACTCTGTTTGTAATGACTCTATATAATATATGAGATTCCCTTTTTGTATTGAAGAACTGAAATAAAAAAAATTTTGGATGATAGTCTAATTTAGTGAGAAGCACTTGTATATACACACAAATATACATTAAGCACACATATGCACATTATATATTCACACTACCCACAGATTACACAGGCATATATGTACAGCACACATACATACCCAAGATTGTATAAAAATACGTACATACACATGCAGGGGAATGTAAAAGTTTGGGCACCCCCGGCTAAAATTGTTATTGTGAACAGTTAAGCAAATTCAAGATGAAATTATCTCCAAAAGGCCTAAAGCTAAAAATGACACATTTCCTTTGTAATTTGGGAAAAAATAAATATATATTTTCACATTTTATATTTTAAAAATTCCAAAAAATGGGTAGATGCAAAAGTTTGGGCACCCTTGGATATTTGTGTGCAAAGATAGCATTATCCAAGGTTTCAGACTTTAATCAGTCAGTTAGGGTTATGGCTTGTTTATTATCATCGTTAGGAAAGGTCAGGTTATGTGAATTTCCCAGCTTTATAAAAAAAAACAGCCTCCTCTAACCTTGTGTAAAGAAACGGCAGTCACTGGTTCTTCTAAGTAGCTGCTTCGCAGTCTATAAGTGAAAATGGTGGCGGCCCACAAACCAGGAGAAGGCTTTAAAAGATATTAAAGCGTTTTCAAGTTGCCCCTTCCTCAGTTTGAAATGAATTTAATAAATGGCAGTTAACAGAAATAGTGGAGTTCAAGATAAAGTCTGGAAGACCAAGCAAAATTTCAGTGAGAGCAGCTCGTAGGCTTGCTAGAAAGGCAAATCAGAACCCCTGCTTGACTTCAAAAGATCTTCAGATACATTTAGCAGACTCTGGAGTTGTGGAACATTGTTCTACTGTTCTAAGACATCTGCACAAATATGGCTTTCATGGAAGAGTGATCAGAAGAAAACCTCACAATAAAATTCAGCATCAGGAGTACGCAAAATAACATCAAAGGAAGCCTGATGCATTTTAGAAAAAAGTCCTGTGGACCGATGAGGTTAAAATAGAACTCTTTGGCCACAATAATCAAGTTTATGTGTGGAGAAAAAGGGCACAGAATTTCAGGAAATGAACATCTCACCATAAGCATGGGGTGGATCAATCCTGGTTTGGGGTTGTGTTGCTGCCAAGGGCATGGGGAACATTTCATGGGTAAACAAAGGAAAAGAGGAAAGAATGGATTCAATGAAATTTCAACAAATTCTTGATGCAAACATAACACCATCCTTAAAAAAAAGCTTTTAGGCCTTATAGGATCATTTCATCTTTAACTTGTATAACTGTTTACAATAACAGTAATTTTGACTAGGGTTACCCAAACCTTTATATGTCACTGTAACACAAGCATATACAGTAGTGTGAAAAGTGTTTGCCCCCTTAATGATTTCCTATTCTTTTGCATGTTTGTCACACTTAAAAGTTTCAGATCTCCAAACAAAAATAAATATTAAACAGAGATAACACAAGTAAACACAAAATGCAGTTTTTAAACCAAGATCTTTATTATTACGGGAAAAATACAACACAACCGTATCCATTATGCACACATATACAAATTGCATGTTCATACGCACAATATTTTTTTTTGTTTTCTCCTTCCCACATTTGTAGTCGCATCAGCCATGTCTTTCTATTTTCATGGAACATCTGTATGAAAGGTATTAATTTATGTGAGATGAGATGTAGTTTTTAATTGCATAGGTTGTTACGACTACATGGATACCTCATATGCCTATGTTATTTACTGGTTTGTGAAGTTTATTTTAAAAAGCGTATTAAAAAATATGATTATTGTAATTGTTTTTATGCCATTGTTTTTTTAGTACCTTTCTTGGGTAAAAAAAATCACTGACTTTTATTATTTTTTTGTAATCATAATTTACTGGTACATAGAGATTATTATTATTTATTATTATAGCGCCATTTATTCCATGGCACTTTACATGTGAGGAGGGGTATACATAATAAAAACAAGTACAATAATCTTAATCAATTCAAGTCATGACTGGTACAGGAGGAGAGAGGACCCTGCCCACGAGGGCTCACAATCTACAAGGGATGGGTGAGGATACAATAGGTGAGGGCAGAACTGGTTGTGTAGCGGTTTGGTGAATCGGTGGTTACTGCAGGTTGTAGGCTTTCCGGAAGAGGTAGGTCTTCAGGTTCCTTTTGAAGATTTCCACTGTAGGTGAGAGTCTGATATGTTGGGGTAGAGCGTTCCAGAGAAGGGGGATGCACGGGAGAAATCTTGTATGCGATTGTGGGAGGAAGAGATAAGAGGGGAGCCGAGAAGGAGATCTTGTGAGGATCGGAGGTTGCGTGCTGGTAGGTATCGGGAGATGAGGTCACAGATGTATGGAGAAGACAGGTTGTGGATGGCTTTGTATGCCATGGTTAGTGTTTTGAACTGGAGTCTCTGGGTAATGGGGAGCAAGTGCAGGGATTGACAGAGAGGAGAAGCTGGGGAATAGCGGAGGGACAGGTGGATTAGTCGAGCAGCAGAGTTTAGAATAGATTGGAGGGGTGCGAGAGTGTTAGAGGGGAGGCCACAGAGCAGGAGGTTGCAGTAGTCAAGACAGGAGATGATGAGGGCATGCACTAGAGTTTTTGCAGAATCGAGGTTGAGGAATGTACGGATCCAGGAGATATTTTTCAGTTGAAGTTGGCAGTAGGTGCAAAGGGCTAGTGCAGCGCCCCAGAGTCCTGGTCGTTGCAGTACTGTGGCTCCGCCACTAAAGCTATGGTGCGTCTGATGGCACTGAAGGAGTTCATCGGATCAGGTATCACAGACACCAATACATTTCACAGCCGGGCCTCCGGGGGGAGCTAAGGGTTCTATTCACTAGGCCACTCCCCACCATAGTGGGTAAACTGGGGGTCAGGCAGGAAGTTAGATCAGAAAGCTGACTGGGTTGGAACCAGGCAACACCTTGTGGCAGAGGGTGTTGTGGGGGAAGATACAGTAGGGTCTCTGTCAGGGGTGGGATCCTGACAGAGACTTGGCAACTTGAACGAACGTAACGGGACCGTGCCTGCTCAGCATAGCGGCGGTGCCCAAGGAAGGATTAGAAGCGAGATAGATTGTGCTGAGTGAGAAACGAGATCACGCAAAAGGAGAAATACCAGTAGGAGTCGTGCTGTAAGACCGAAGCAACATCCTACTGAGGCGCACTACCGGTGGCCGGAACGCCGAGGGAGTATCATAACATTTAGCTTCAAGCAATACTCCAAACAGCGGCAGGACAGTCAGTCTAAGTCGGGCTGTCTAACTTAAATCACCTATGCAGTCTTGGGGGGCAACCGGTGGAGAGGGGCGACTCTAGGGTCCCGGAAGAGCTCCGAGCCTACCCGTCAAACGGGTGCCGTCCCAACCAGAACACCAGGGAGGGACGGAGGATTAGCAGAACATCATCTAATCGAGTTGTGAGGGAACTTAAGAAACAGACACAACAGTTGTGGGGACTTTCTGTAAGCACAGCAGGGAAGGACCGCAACACATAGCGCTAGAAGGAAGGCACAGATTTCCACCTGCTAAGAGAACTCTGGAGGTGCCATTGGACCGGCCGGACTTGCGCAGCCTGGTTATCCGGATTCCGGACTGAGGACCCAGAGGTCTTCAGTAAAGAGGTAAAGAGACTGCAACCTGGTGTCCTCGTTATTTACTGCACCGCATCACTACCACCATCTACATCCGTCACATCATTCACTGTGCGCCCCTCGGCAGGGTCACGGACCGGGGCCTAGCCGCCGTGACAACCCCAGAGCAGAGACTCACAGGCCCGGTACCGGGTACCCCTCGGCCCTGCGGCAGTGGGGGCGCTACAACTTGGCGTCACGAACAGGATCTACTTAAGCCTGAAGAATCAGGTCATGTGTGCCTTGGGACTGTGATTTGTTGTGCTTGGACTGTACTTTATTGCAAAGACTGTGTGCTGCGCCATTTACCGCCAAAATCCGCCGCCATTACAGCGCTGAGGAGAGCGCAGGAGAAGAAGAGGGGCGTGGAGTGGGCGTAGGCAAGCTGGAGAGCGCGAACAACAATGGCCGCCCAGTCTAAATATTTCTGCACTGTGAGGACGTGTCCGTCAGCAGCGGAGATCCGCCTCCTGATCCTCAATGGGGGGCGGAGATCGAGAAAACGACACCGCCCACGAAGGAGAGAGCGGGAAAAAGACCAGGAAGCGACCCACGTGGAGGACGCCATGGCCAGCAGCTCTGAACCCGACAGTGGGGTTGAAGTGGAAATCTCCCCCAACTACCCGGATGAGCACAGCAGCCCGTTCTCCGTGGACAGCACCGAACTCCTACGGGTCGAGATGGAGAGCTTGCTCGACCAGCTCCTTCAGCTGAACATGAAGGCCCAGGCTCCGCACCAGGCAGCGCCGGAAGAAGGTCCTCAGGCGCCGGATCCTGCACCGTTACTGGAGCAGCCGCTGAGATCCTCGCTGACCCCGCCGGAGGAACCCGCCGCGGAGGAGGAACCTGCATCGGCTGGTGAGTCCGCCGACCCCGTTCCGCTGGCCGAGGGTTTGCTGGTGGGTCCCGTAGCAGCACCACCTCTCCCGGGAACCCATAGACTCCAGCGCCTGCTACCATGGGAGGAAGCCACGGGCATGGAACACCTTATGCGAGCCCCAATCACCCCTACTCCCCTGCTGTGTGAGGTCCACGCGGAGCGCACAGTGTGCCGCTGGGTGAACCCCGGATCCAATCTTATGGGGTTCCCTGGGGTGGAGACCCAGGAGGGAGAGATGGTGCAGGCCCTAAGCTGGGGAGAATATCAGGCCCAGCTAGAGCAGCAGTGGAAGGAACAAGACAAAAAGTACCAGGCCGGGCTGGAGGCCTACCATCGGAAAGACTTGGCGGTCAAGGACCGGGCCCGCAAGGACCCCACTGCTCACCAGGCCCTGCGCAGGCAGGGCATCATCACCACCTTTAAGCTCCGTGGGGGCTGGGGCTTTATCAAAGAACCGGGTCTGTATGCAGAGGTGTTTGTGAACCGGAGGGATGTTGAGTCGCACCTCAGGGAGGGCCACCCAGGCCGGGATTTCTATCCGGGGGATGAAGTCTCATACACCAGGCACTTTGGGGAAAAAGGGTGGTTTGCCCTGAATGTCCACAAGGAGCCAACCCCCGCGATGCCTCCGATTAGGGTGCCAGTAAAGCTGACCCCTGTAGCAAAGGTGTCCCCCTGCGGTCAGCCCGTGGTCGTGGCCAGGACCACCGAAGACACCCCCACGTGCACTATGGTCAAGACCACGACATGCAGCATTGTCACCTCCACCACCCTCGTAGCCAAGGAGGCACCTCTCTCGGAGGGTGGTGCCCGTGCTGCTGCGGAGCTGAAGACTGTGGGTACACAGACCCCCAGATGGGACGACAGACCCCCTTATGCAGTACCAGGCGGCTCGCAATACCCAAAGGGGTTGCCTCCGCCGGTGCTGCCTCCTGGGTGGTTTGAGTAAATGTCTCCGGATTCTGAATATGTAAATAGTTACTGTTCTATTATTTTGCTGTTAAAACCCGTCCAGGGTTAACCTTTAAAGGGATTCCTTGTTGACCCGGGATCCCTATTGTTTTGTTTGTTTTCCTAAGTTTTTGCACAAGTTTCCAGAACTGCCGCAATCATGAACAGTGCATGATACAAACTTTTTGTAAATAGTTTGCACCTTATTAAAGGTGCTCCCTACTGGTTTTACTTAAAGAAGGACACTTTGTGAAGATACCACACTGGAACCTTTGCTGAGTATGGACTGGTAGCTTGAGAAGACGTGCTACCTCATAGAGACTTGGTCCCCTCTTAAAGGGGATGTTCATGTGTCGCACTTAAACGGTGATATTGCTTTAAGACAGGTAGCAATAATGTTTTGACGAAAGAAAGTGATTATAATGTTTACATGAGAAAGTTATATGTATCCAACTAGTTAATTGTGAAGAAATATATAAAAACAACTGTGGGCGCTGCACACCGTAAATTAACACTAATAATCCTACTGCTGCAGATAAACGGACATAACTACCACAAAAGTCCGAAATAGAGTGAAAAAACACCGCGAATCAATAAATAGATATATATCTGCGCTGTAGATTACAAGAGGAAACCTTTTAGTAAATGCAGTGTTTTTACATATGTCACCCAACGTACACTCTGCCTCAGGTTGCCCAGTTTAAAATTAGTTGCTGAATTGCCTCTTAAATATGTATGTTAATATTTACCGGGCGGTTGCAATCCAAGTCTCCTGGATGAGTATCACAGGTTGCCGCGAGTAGCACAATCCAAGTCTTCTAAACAGATGAATGATGATAGTGCTTCTAACGTTCTTTCCTTTTACTAAAAATGTGAGGGGCGGGTGAAAAAGATCTGTCCCGGCCGGTGACAGATCCCCCTTACCTCGTCAATAGTGAGCCTGGGTCTTCAGCGTGAACCAGCGCTTCCACACGCTTAATGCCAACGAGGCGCAGAGAAGCTGCAGGACCTCGTGTGACGTCACTACCACGTGATGTTACACGTGAACGGCTGAAAACTGCACACAGAACCGAAAAGGAACTATCCAACGCGTTTCGAAGTCAGCGGACTTCTTCCTCAGGGTGAATATTAACATACATATTTAAGAGGCAATTCAGCAACTAATTTTAAACTGGGCAACCTGAGGCAGAGTGTACGTTGGGTGACAATTGTGAAGAAATGCTGATGATGTTCCCTGAAAGAAAGTGAAAGATGGAAGAAAGTTTAATGTTCTATAGAAAATGCTTGATAATGTTGATAGACAATGGGGATAGAAGGTGAACCCTGAGTCCTCCTAGGAGCCATATAGAAATGGCTCGGTGCTCTTAAACTGAAAGTAATGTTATGTTCTATACTGTGTATAGTAGTTGAAAAGGCAGTAGGCCCGGGCTGAACGGGGCGGTCCTGTAACAGAAAGGAGAGGCAGTAGGTCTGGTGCCGTTAGGACAGGCGGTCCTGCAGATTTAAAGTAGGAGAATGAAAAAGTTAAACTGCCTTATAATGTGATTATAAGAAGGTCTTTAGTGGATTCAGAGTGTATGTCCTTAAAGGCAATGTTAAATTATTGTTCAACAATTTTGCACTTAGTAGAATACCCGGTTGGGTAGAAGCAAGTTATTTATAGCATGTTGCTATGACATTTAACCATGTTTGTAACGTTCAAGTGTCCTCACCTCCCATAAAGGGAAGCTCTGTTTAAATATGCTTATTGTTATTGCACTCAACAAAACTGTATGTCTTTTTGCTAACTTGTATTGTTGTTTTCTTCCCAGTCCCGGAGTACTGTGTTTAACCAGGGGGGAGTGCAGCGCCCCAGAGTCCTGGTCGTTGCAGTACTGTGGCTCCGCCACTAAGAGGAGCTATGGTGCGTCTGATGGCACTGAAGGAGTTCATTGGATCAGGTATCACAGACACCAATACATTTCACAGCCGGGCCTCCGGGGGGAGCTAAGGGTTCTATTCACTTTGCCACTCCCCACCATAGTGGGTAAACTGGGGGTCAGGCAGGAAGTTAGATCAGAAAGCTGACTGGGTTGGAACCAGGCAACACCTTGTGGCAGAGGGTGTTGTGGGGGAAGATACAGTAGGGTCTCTGTCAGGGGTGGGATCCTGACAGAGACTTGGCAACTTGAACGAACGTAACGGGACCGTGCCTGCTCAGCATAGCGGCGGTGCCCAAGGAAGGATTAGAAGCGAGATAGATTGTGCTGAGTGAGAAACGAGATCACGCAAAAGGAGAAATACCAGTAGGAGTCGTGCTGTAAGACCGAAGCAACATCCTACTGAGGCGCACTACCGGTGGCCGGAACGCCGAGGGAGTATCATAACATTCAGCTTCAAGCAATACTCCAAACAGCGGCAGGACAGTCAGTCTAAGTCGGGCTGTCTAACTTAAATCACCTATGCAGTCTTGGGGGGCAACCGGTGGAGAGGGGCGACTCTAGGGTCCCGGAAGAGTTCCGAGCCTACCCGTCAAACGGGTGCCGTCCCAACCAGAACACCAGGGAGGGACGGAGGATTAGCAGAACATCATCTAATCGAGTTGTGAGGGAACTTAAGAAACAGACACAACAGTTGTGGGGACTTTCTGTAAGCACAGCAGGGAAGGACCGCAACACATAGCGCTAGAAGGAAGGCACAGATTTCCACCTGCTAAGAGAACTCTGGAGGTGCCATTGGACCGGCCGGACTTGCGCAGCCTGGTTATCCGGATTCCGGACTGAGGACCCAGAGGTCTTCAGTAAAGAGGTAAAGAGACTGCAACCTGGTGTCCTCGTTATTTACTGCACCGCATCACTACCACCATCTACATCCGTCACATCATTCACTGTGCGCCCCTCAGCAGGGTCACGGACCGGGGCCTAGCCGCCGTGACAACCCCAGAGCAGAGACTCACAGGCCCGGTACCGGGTACCCCTCGGCCCTGTGGCAGTGGGGGCGCTACACTTGGATATGTGGTTTGAAGGAGAGATCAGAGTCAAGGATTACACCGAGGCAGCGAGCTTGTGGGACTGGGGAGAGTGGGCAGCCGTTTACTTTAATGGATAGGTCTGTTGGGAGAGTCGAGTGAGATGGGGGAAAGATGATGAATTCTGTTTTGTCCATGTTAAGTTTTAGAAATCTAGCAGAGAAGGATGAAATAGTGGACAGACATTGTGGGATTTTGGTTAGTAGGGAGGTGATATCTGGTCCAGAGAGGTAGATCTGTGTGTCATCAGCATAGAGGTGATACGGCAAGCCGTGAGATTCTATGAGCTGAGTAGAGGCCCTAGGACTGAAACTTGTGGGACTCCGATAGATAGGGGGAGAGTTGAGGAGGTGGTGTGTGAGTGGGAGATGCTGATACATATAAATATTCATTATGCCGGTAAAGAAGAATACTATTTAGATTTTAGGCAGAGTAAATCATCTCATACACAAAAGTGAAGTTTGTGGCTCACTGTTAGAGTATCCGCCTTCCATACCAAAAGATGTAAGATATGAGTCAAAGACAAGCTCTAAGAAAATGCTATGAATTAATTTAATATACGACACACAGTTAAGTGCCAAAGGAGCCCTTCCATCAATGTCCTATTTCCATCCTATGAGCAGGATACTGGGGGAAGTCAGCTGGGCCCACATGACCAGGGTGGTTATACATGCAGTACATCCACCCCTAAATTTGGCAGCGTCCATACAGATTTTGCAATGCAGCCCAGGAGCTACCACTCTAAAGTATGAAAAAAATATAGGGTTGCTCCAAAAACAGCAAGACAATCTCTTAAAAGATACAATAGGAGTCAATGACCCCACAGCGATGACCATAGGAAACTGCTCTTTATGGACAAAGGGCTACTCTTGAATAGCCGAAAGGATCAAATTTCCCTCTCAGTGGGTGGGAGAGAGAAGCGAATATGCAGGCCAGAAATGTTTCTTTATTGCACAGTTTTAATATTTACATGAGTGTCAGGTCGTGAACTTTCTTCTACTTCAAAACGTTTGAGATCAGAACAAAGACAACTTCAGAAAATCTGGGCCTCGGCAACGATCCAGCTCATATCTACAGGACGTACTCAGCCTCTTGTTCTGATTTATGTTCTCCTTTGTCTCCTGTTCAAACGTAGTTTTGTGCCAGAATTTTGCTAAGTTGGTTGTTCTACCCAATGTAGAAAATATGTCGAGGAGATTGAAAGTTATCTTAAAGACATCGCTCAATCACATGGCCATGGCTAGAAACTTCGCCTGATGTGCGAGGTGTGATCATCGCAGACTTTGAGTCATGAAACTGTCCATCCCTTCATACAGACCACCTTCTAATAGAAGAAACCCTCCATGTCTCAATTCACTAACATTGGGGTGAGGCTATCATTCATCTGCCACCCGCAAGATGCAAGTAATGAAAATATTGTGCAAACCGAACATTGTCTGCCTTCGTTAACAGCAATAGGAAATTCACTCTACCACAAGTAGAAACTGGTGGACCAGAAGGAACATTTTCCTATGATTCTGGTCCACCAATTGTAGGCTCAAAGCATTCAAAGAGCCTGAAACGCGTTAGTGTTCATCTTTTCGCATTAGTTTTTAACTTGGAAGGCATTGATTACCCAAACCATCATGGCTTCTCAGTTCTACTCCACATGGCAAAATATAAGTATGATTAATGGCAGTGAAAGTCCAAAATGCAATGACATCTTGCTTTTCTTAAAGGGGTTGTCCACTTTATCTTTATTTTTTTTTATAAATGTGTTGCAGACATGCTTCCGTGGCACTTCCGAATATATAAGTATTAAGGTTTCTTTGCCTGCACTTTTTACTACAGCCTTCCTCATAGACTGCACAACTCTCATATTTCACAATGATTGCTGATGGAGGAGTATGTGACCAGACCGGTACATCAGTCTTGTCCAATTGAAAAACACTCCATGGCAAACCTGTTTTTCAATTGGAGGAGGCAGATGGACAGGTATGGTCACATACTCCATCAGCAACCATTGTGAGAACAGAAGAGCTGAGCAGTCTGAAGGCTGCACCAGCAAGTAGACAACGCTTCACAAAGGCCGAGATCCTGTAATAAGGACATTTATAAGCATTTGTTAAAAAAAATAGTGGACAACTCCTTTAAAATCAGGGTTATGGATTACGGATGATAAATATAGGGATTCTGTGGTAATATCCTAAGTACAGAAAGTATCAGTGACTTCTTATATCAGGATTCACCTTCACAATAAGTTCTTGACTGTTGAAAATAATTTGCTGCTCTTCCAGCGACCCCCGGAGGAGAAAGCGTTTCTTCAAAGAATTCAAAAGTGCCAGAAAAAAGGGTTGGGATTTCTTTGGAAGCTATTCATTCTTGGCTCCCTAGTGGCAACTTTCCTAGCAAAAACAAGTCACACTGCCTCACTTTATAAAAGCTTAGCCCGATCAACCACAAAATAACAATAGGTTTAACAGCCTAAAGGAGTAAAAAGCAATGCTGACGTACAATAATCACTCTGCCCTTACGTTCAAGAATATAACTAATATAATACTGTCACCTATGAACAAGAATACATCTGCTATAGTACTGCTTCGTATGTATAAGAATATAACTACTATAATACTGTCCCCCATGCACAAGAATATAGCTACTATAATTCTGCCCCTATGTACAATAATATATCTGCTATAATACTGATTTGTACTTACAAGAATATAACTACTATAATACTGTCCCTATCTACAAGAATATAACTAATGTAATACTATTATACTGCCCCTTTGTGCAATAATATTACTACTATACCACCCCGTATATGCAAAAATATAAATACTATAATACTGCCTCTATGTAAAAAATAAAACTACTCTAATACTACCTTCTATGTACAAGAATAACTGCACTAGTCCTGCCCCATATTTACAAGAATATAATTACTATAATACTGTCCCCTATGTGCAAGAATATAACTAATATAATACTGCCCCTATGAACATGAATATCACTACTATAAAACGGCCCCTATGTACAACTATATAACTACTATAATGCTGCTCCTATATACAAGAATATAACTGATATAATACTGTTTCATATATACAAAAATATAACTACAAGAATACTGCCCCTATGTACAAGAAAATAACAATTATAACACTGCTCCCAATGTACAAGAATATAACTACTATACCATGCCATATATGCCAAAAAATATAGGTACTATAATACTGCTTCTAAGTGAAAAAATAAAACTACTCTATTGCTACACTCTGTGTACAAGAATAACTACAGTAATACGGTCCCCTATGTACAAGAATATAACTACCATAATACTGCCCCTATGTACAAGTATATAACTACTATAATACTGCCCTCTATGTACAAGAATATAACTACTATAATACTGCCTCTATGAGCAAGAATATAACTAGGTACAATTTGCATTTTATGTGGTCTTGCTTTCAATATATTTAGGAGGCTATATTGCACAGCGAATATAAAAAACGTAGAGTAGGACTGCCCCATTATGAGAATGCCTTGGCGTGGTGGGGTGGCTCAAAGAATTGATCAATTGTTTGATAAATGTCTCATTTTGAAATACAGTTAGAAATCAATATGTGCTGTGCACTTTATGAATAGCATTCTGACCATAAGCAGCGCTGGCTTCTCCCCTTTTTTACAAGAATATAACAGGGACCCAAATTTGAAGGACGCCTTGAAGTTGGCAGTTGAGCTCATATATATTGGCCAATCTATGCGCTAAGTTTTTTACTGTAATTTTTCATAGCAATTTTACAGATTAATATTTAACATATACATTATATAGCGTTTTCCTCCATTTTCTATGGCAGTAATGCAGTTTCAATGTAAAGTAAATCATTCTTAGTAATTTATGGTGCAACCTTATAGTTTTTCAAGAATATAACTGTAACGGTTCCACACTTCAGTGTGTCTGGAATGCAGTTACTGACAGCTCAGCCATCCAATCTGGTACAAGGGCGAGCTGAAGCTGTCAGTACTTTGATTGAAAGCTCAGTCATCCTGTCTGGTGATGGGGCATGCTGAGCTGTCAGTAAATTGATTGCCGGCTCGGCCGTCCAATCTGAGACTGGGAGGCGCTGGCTGTCTCCAGGTGTTTATTGTCCCAGGTGATTGCCAGGCTATTTAACTCAGCTCTTCCAGACCTCTGCCAGATGTTCATTCAGCTACTGTGTGGTTGGTCTCTCTGTGCCTAGAGTTTTGTTTGTTGATCTTTCCTTAACTGACCTTGGACCTTGTTATGACCATCCTTCTATTTAACCCCTTTTGCTCTGATCAGCTATCCTCCTGGTATTCTAACCTCGGAACTTTACCTGACTAAGCCTTTGTCTTGGAAAACGCTAGCATTCTGCAAGCTTGAAAAATGCTAGTGTTTAGCGGGAAAACACATGCCAATTCCGCATGCGTTTTACCCGCGGCAACGTGTGCACATAGCCTTATACTTCTGTTATGTACAAGAATATAACTACTATAATACTGCTCCTATGTACAAGAATATAACTACTTTAATACTGGCCCTATGTACAAGAATATAACTAATATAATACTGCTCCCTATGTACAAGAATATAACTACTATAATACTATCTCCTATGTACAAGAATATCACTACTATAATACTGCCCCTTATGTACAAGAATATTACTACTCTAATACTGCCCCTCTATACAAGAATATCACTACTACAATACTGCCCCCTATGTACAAGAATATAACTACTATAACACTGCCCTGTTGTGAATTCCGTTCTCGAACTCCCTCCTGTGGTCATGAATAGTACTTCGGCGAGTTCTGTCCGTGGACTCCCTCTGGTGGCTGTGAATGGAACTGCTGGTTCTGAGGTTGCTTCCTCAGCTGCCCTCGTTTGCGGCTAGGTTGGCTTCTCTATTTAACTCCACTCAGATCATTACTCCATGCCAGCTGTCAATGTATCTGCACTGGTTCAGATCTCTCTCGGATCTTTCTGATGACCTGTCTACTCCAGCAGAAGCTAAGTCCCTGCTAGTTCATTTGTTGTTCATTGTGTACTGAATATATTTCTTAGTACTTGCTAAGTTCTTGTCCAGCTTGCTAACATGATATTGCCTTGCTAGCTGGAAGCTCTGGGTTGCAGAGTGGCACCTCCGCACCGTGAGTCGGTGCGGGGGTCTTTTTGCACACTCTGCGTGGCTTTTTGTAGATTTTTGTGCTGACCGCATAGATCCCTTTCCTATCCTCAGTCTATTTAGTAAGTCTGGCCTCCTTTGCTGAAACCTGTTTCATCCCTGTGTTTGTGACTTTCCTCTTAACTCACAGTTGATATGTGTGGGGGGCTTCCTTTATCTTTGGGGAATTTCTCTGAGGCAAGGAAAGGCTTATTTTCCTATCTTTAGGGGTAGTTGGCTCTTGGGCTGTGAAGAGGCATCTAGGGAGAGTTAGGTACGCTCCACAGCTATTTCTAGTGTGTGTGTTATAGGATTAGGATTGCGGTCAGCAGAGTTCCCACTTCCCAGAGCTTGTCCTGTCTTTTAGTTTAACCATCAGGTCATTCCAGGTGCACCTAACCACCAGGTCCATAACACTGCCCCCTATGTACAAGAATATATCTACTATAATACTGTCCCATGTACAAGAATATAACTACTATAATACTGCTCCTATGTACAAGAATATAACTACTCTAATACTACCTTCTATGTACAAGAATAACTGCACTAGTCCTGCCCCATATTTACAAGAATATAATTACTATAATACTGTCCCCTATGTGCAAGAATATAACTAATATAATACTGCCCCTATGAACAAGAATATCACTACTATAAAACGGCCCCTATGTACAACTATATAACTACTATAATGCTGCTCCTATATACAAGAATATAACTGATATAATACTGTTTCATATATACAAAAATATAACTACAAGAATACTGCCCCTATGTACAAGAAAATAACAATTATAACACTGCTCCCAATGTACAAGAATATAACTACTATACCATGCCATATATGCCAAAAAATATAGGTACTATAATACTGCTTCTAAGTGAAAAAATAAAACTACTCTAATGCTACACTCTGTGTACAAGAATAACTACAGTAATACGGTCCCCTATGTACAAGAATATAACTACCATAATACTGCCCCTATGTACAAGTATATAACTACTATAATACTGCCCTCTATGTACAAGAATATAACTACTATAATACTGCCTCTATGAGCAAGAATATAACTAGGTACAATTTGCATTTTATGTGGTCTTGCTTTTAATATATTTAGGAGGCCATATTGCACAGCGAATATAAAAAACGTAGAGTAGGACTGCCCCATTATGAGAATGCCTTGGCGTGGTGGGGTGGCTCAAAGAATTGATCAATTGTTTGATAAATGTCTCATTTTGAAATACAGTTAGAAATCAATATGTGCTGTGCACTTTATTAATAGCATTCTGACCATAAGCAGCGCTGGCTTCTCCCCTTTTTTACAAGAATATAACAGGGACCCAAATTTGAAGGACGCCTTGAAGTTGGCAGTTGAGCTCATATATATTGGCCAATCTATGCGCTAAGTTTTTTACTGTAATTTTTCATAGCAATTTTACAGATTAATATTTAACATATACATTATATAGCGTTTTTCCTCCATTTTCTATGGCAGTAATGCAGTTTCAATGTAAAGTAAATCATTCTTAGTAATTTATGGTGCAACCTTATAGTTTTTCAAGAATATAACTGTAACGGTTCCACACTTCAGTGTGTCTGGAATGCAGTTACTGACAGCTCAGCCATCCAATCTGGTACAAGGGCGAGCTGAAGCTGTCAGTACTTTGATTGAAAGCTCAGTCATCCTGTCTGGTGATGGGGCATGCTGAGCTGTCAGTAAATTGATTGCCGGCTCGGCCGTCCAATCTGAGACTGGGAGGCGCTGGCTGTCTCCAGGTGTTTATTGTCCCAGGTGATTGCCAGGCTATTTAACTCAGCTCTTCCAGACCTCTGCCAGATGTTCATTCAGCTACTGTGTGGTTGGTCTCTCTGTGCCTAGAGTTTTGTTTGTTGATCTTTCCTTAACTGACCTTGGACCTTGTTATGACCATCCTTCTATTTAACCCCTTCTGCTCTGATCAGCTATCCTACTGGTATTCTAACCTCGGAACTTTACCTGACTAAGCCTTTGTCTTGGAAAACGCTAGCATTCTGCAAGCTTGCAAAGTGCTAGTGTTTAGCGGGAAAACACATGCCAATTCCGCATGCGTTTTACCCGCGGCAACGTGTGCACATAGCCTCATACTTCTGTTATGTACAAGAATATAACTACTATAATACTGCTCCTATGTACAAGAATATAACTACTTTAATACTGGCCCTATGTACAAGAATATAACTAATATAATACTGCTCCCTATGTACAAGAATATAACTACTATAATACTATCTCCTATGTACAAGAATATCACTACTATAATACTGCCCCTTATGTACAAGAATATTACTACTCTAATACTGCCCCTCTATACAAGAATATCACTACTACAATACTGCCCCCTATGTACAAGAATATAACTACTATAACACTGCCCTGTTGTGAATTCCGTTCTCGAACTCCCTCCTGTGGTCATGAATAGTACTTCGGCGAGTTCTGTCCGTGGACTCCCTCTGGTGGCTGTGAGTGGGACTGCTGGTTCTGAGGTTGCTTCCTCAGCTGCCCTCGTTTGCGGCTAGGTTGGCTTCTCTATTTAACTCCACTCAGATCGTTACTCCATGCCAGCTGTCAATGTATCTGCACTGGTTCAGATCTCTCTCGGATCTTTCTGATGACCTGTCTACTCCAGCAGAAGCTATGTCCCTGCTAGTTCATTTGTTGTTCATTGTGTACTGAATATATTTCTTAGTACTTGCTAAGTTCTTGTCCAGCTTGCTAACATGATATTGCCTTGCTAGCTGGAAGCTCTGGGTTGCAGAGTGGCACCTCCGCACCGTGAGTCGGTGCGGGGGTCTTTTTGCACACTCTGCGTGGCTTTTTGTAGATTTTTGTGCTGACCGCATAGATCCCTTTCCTATCCTCAGTCTATTTAGTAAGTCTGGCCTCCTTTGCTGAAACCTGTTTCATCCCTGTGTTTGTGACTTTCCTCTTAACTCACAGTTGATATGTGTGGGGGGCTTCCTTTATCTTTGGGGAATTTCTCTGAGGCAAGGAAAGGCTTATTTTCCTATCTTTAGGGGTAGTTGGCTCTTGGGCTGTGAAGAGGCGTCTAGGGAGAGTTAGGTACGCTCCACAGCTATTTCTAGTGTGTGTGTTATAGGATTAGGATTGCGGTCAGCAGAGTTCCCACTTCCCAGAGCTTGTCCTGTCTTTTAGTTTAACCATCAGGTCATTCCAGGTGCACCTAACCACCAGGTCCATAACACTGCCCCCTATGTACAAGAATATATCTACTATAATACTGCCCCATGTACAAGAATATAACTACTATAATACTGCTCCTATGTACAAGAATATAACTACTATAATACTGCCCCTATGTACAAGAATATGAATACTATAATACTCCCCCTATGTACATAAATATAACTACTAGAATACTGCCCCTATGTACAAGAATATAACTACTATAATACTGCCCCTATGTACAAGAATATAATTCCCATAATACTGTCCACTATGTACAAGAATATAACTTCTATAATACTGCTCCTATGTACAATAATATAACTACTATAACACTGTCCCCTATGTACAAGAATATCACTACTCTAATACTGCCCCTCTATACAAGAATATAACTACTACAATACTGTCCCCTATGTACAAGAATATAACTACTATAACACTGCCCCCTATGTACATAAATATAACTACTATAATACTGCCTCTACGTACAAGAATATAACTACTATAATACTGCCCCTATGTACAAGAATATAACTACTATAAGGGTATGTGTCCACGTTCAGGATTGAATCAGGATTTGGTCAGGATTTTCCATCAGTATTTGTAAGCCAAAACCAGGAGTGGAACAATTGGAGGAAACGTATAAAAGAAACATATGCACCACTTCTGTATTTATCACCCACTCCTGGTTTTGGCTTACAAATACTGATGGAAAATCCTGACCAAATCCTGATGCAATCCTGAACGTGGACACATACCCTAATACTGCTCCTATGTACAAGAATATAATTCTCATAATACTGTCCACTATGTACAAGAATATCACTACTATAACACTGCCCCCTATGTGCAAAAATATAACTACTATAATACTGTCCTATGTACAAGAATATAAGATAAGGGTTATGCTCCCATCATTCCAGTCCGGCGTGCCAACTCTTGGACTCTAGGAGTCGCCGTCATTGGTTTGTTTCTGACAATCTGTTTTGGTGCAGCATTATGAGAAATGTTCGAGGGTCTGGGCGATTTGTGGTCGCTGTCACTCGTCTCCTGACACTTAATCCTTTGTGACAGTATCACTCAGAAGTGACAGCTCGCATTACACGGATACCCACTGATGCGTCTATCTCTATTGCGCAGTGTCCCAGCCGCTCACACTTTGGCCAGCCCCCAGTATTTACTCACGAGAAAAGGACGAGTTTCCAGCTGCTGGAATGAGACATGAAGTCATAAGTCACCATGATGAGGAGATTGACTGCATCCTGAACAATCCTATAGACCTCCGCGACAAAATCCCAATCTCCTATCATCATAAACTTTATGGAGTTGTCAGAGGCGATGAAGCAAACTCCATAGCTTAAAAAAAAAAGGATTTTGCAAGAGAATATGATACATTAAAGCACTTGTTCTTGAAAAATCAAAAAGCTTTCCATTACCGTTGAGATTACAAGGCGCAGATGTGACACAGTTGTCTTCAATATGGCTGCCATTTCAGACATTGAGGTGGGGAGAGCTGTGAGCGAACCCGCAATCTGTAAAAAGGAGAATATTGCAGCAAACTGGTTGACAGAACGAGAGGAAATAAATGATTCAGGGCATGATGTGACCCAGCATATCCAAAGACTTAGGAAAGCTGGGTGACTGCGAGGGGAGGGGGCTAGGTTGTATTATGTTGCTAGAAACTGCTTAAAAACATTAAAAGAAAAAAAAAAGAAAGAAAAAACATATTAGAAAAAAAAGTGTGACTGTTTAGAAACATCTGCTGCCTGGAGACGGGAAGGTTTTGCGCTGCCGTCAGCCGCCTGTTTGATCCTTATTTGTACGTAGACACGAGTCCTTTGAGTGTTCATCTCTTTAATAAAAATATAATCTTTTTTGTGCCGGCTCAGTACATCGTCTCTACGACTGTGCAGCGGATAAGTGGCAGCGCGAAGCAAGGAAATATGGAAAACAAAACACAGCAGAGGTTGAGGAACAAGAATCATATAGCTGGGGCCAAAAAGCGTCCCCAAGTCAGTGTATTGCACCATTTTCTTATCAAGTTTTAGATGCTAAGAATGATACCCAACATACTGGGCATATTACAATGAAAGAAGAGGTGCTGTGCAGCGTCTATAAATACAGAAGAGAGATGGTATTATGCAGTGTCTGTGCAGAAAAAAGAAATGGTGCTGTGCAGTATCTACATTTAAAGAATAAAAGAAGTGGTACTGTGCAGTGTCCATATATACAGGGTAAGAGAAGTGGTACTGTGCGGTGTCCATATATACAGAATAAGAGAAGTGGTACTGTGCAGGGTCCATATATACAGAATAAGAGAAGTGGTACTGTGCAGGGTCCATATATACAGAATAAGAGAAGTGGTACTGTGCAGTGTCCATATATACAGAATAGGAGAAGTGGTACTGTGCAGTGTACATATATACAGGATAGGAGAAGTGGTACTGTGCAGTGTCCATATATACAGAATAAGAGAAGTGGTACTGTGCAGTGTCCATATATACAGAATAGGAGAAGTGGTACTGTGCGGTGTCCATATATACAGAATAGGAGAAGTGGCACTGTGCGGTGTCCATATATACAGAATAAGAGAAGTGGTACTGTGCAGTGTCCATATATACAGGATAGGAGAAGTGGTACTATGCAGTGTCCATATATACAGAATAGGAGAAGTGGTACTGTGCAGTGTACATATATACAGGATAGGAGAAGTGGTACTGTGCAGTGTCCATATATACAGAATAAGAGAAGTGGTACTGTGCAGTGTCCATATATACAGAATAAGAGAAGTGGTACTGTGCAGCAGTGTCCATATATACAGAATAAGAGAAGTGGTACTGTGCAGTGTCCATATATACAGAATAAGAGAAGTGGTACTGTGCTGTGTCCATATATACAGAATAGGAGAAGTGGTACTGTGCTGTGTCCATATATACAGAATAGGAGAAGTGGTACTGTGCAGTGTCCATATATACAGGGTAAGAGAAGTGGTACTGTGCGGTGTCCATATATACAGAATAAGAGAAGTGGTACTGTGCAGGGTCCATACAGAATAGAAGATGTGGTACTGTGCAGTGTCCATATATACAGAATAAGAGAAGTGGTACTGTGCAGTGTCCATATATACAGAATAGGAGAAGTGGTACTGTGCAGTGTACATATATACAGGATAGGAGAAGTGGTACTGTGCAGTGTCCATATATACAGAATAAGAGAAGTGGTACTGTGCAGTGTCCATATATACAGAATAGGAGAAGTGGTACTGTGCGGTGTCCATATATACAGAATAGGAGAAGTGGCACTGTGCGGTGTCCATATATACAGAATAAGAGAAGTGGTACTGTGCAGTGTCCATATATACAGGATAGGAGAAGTGGTACTATGCAGTGTCCATATATACAGAATAGGAGAAGTGGTACTGTGCAGTGTACATATATACAGAATAGGAGAAGTAGTACTGTGCGGTGTCCATATATACAGAATAAGAGAAGTGGTACTGTACAGTGTCCATATATACAGAATAAGAGAAGTGGTACTGTGCAGTGTCCATATATACAGGATAGGAGAAGTGGTACTATGCGTTGTCCATATATACAGAATAGGAGAAGTGGTACTGTGCAGTGTACATATATACAGAATAGGAGAAGTAGTACTGTGCGGTGTCCATATATACAGAATAAGAGAAGTGGTACTGTACAGTGTCTATATATACAGAATAAGAGAAGTGGTACTGTGCAGTGTCCATATATACAGGATAGGAGAAGTGGTACTATGCAGTGTCCATATATACAGAATAGGAGAAGTGGTACTGTGCAGTGTACATATATACAGAATAGGAGAAGTAGTACTGTGCGGTGTCCATATATACAGAATAAGAGAAGTGGTACTGTGCAGTGTCCATATATACAGAATAAGAGAAGTGGTACTGTGCAGTGTCCATATATACAGAATAAGAGAAGTGGTACTGTGCAGCAGTGTCCATATATACAGAATAAGAGAAGTGGTACTGTGCAGTGTCCATATATACAGAATAAGAGAAGTGGTACTGTGCTGTGTCCATATATACAGAATAGGAGAAGTGGTACTGTGCTGTGTCCATATATACAGAATAGGAGAAGTGGTACTGTGCAGTGTACATATATACAGGATAGGAGAAGTAGTACTGTGCAGTGTCCATATATACAGAATAAGAGAAGTAGTACTGTGCAGTGTCCATATATACAGAATAGGAGAAGTGGTACTGTGCGGTGTCCATATATACAGAATAAGAGAAGTGGTACTGTACAGTGTCCATATATACAGAATAGGAGAAGTAGTACTGTGCAGTGTCCATATATACAGGGTAAGAGAAGTGGTTCTGTGCAGTGTCCATATATACAGAATAAGAGAAGTGGTACTGTGCAGTGTTCATATATACAGAATAAGAGAAGTGGTAATGTGCAGTGTCCATATTCAGTGTGGAAAAAAAGTATTTACTCGGCCACCAATTGTGCAAGTTCTCCCATTTAATAAGATGAGAGAGGCCTGTAATTGACATCATAGGTAGACCACAACTATGAGAGTCTAAATTGAGAAAACAAACCCAGAAAATCACGTTGTCTGATTTGGCGAGATTTATTTTTCAAATTATGGTGGAAAATAAGTATTTTGTCATTAACAAAAGTTCATCTCAATATTTTGTTATATATTCTTTGTTGGCAATGACAGAGGTCAAACGTTTCCGGTAAGTCTTTGCAAGGTTGGCACACACTGTTGGTGGTATGTTGGCCCAATCCTCCATGCAGATCTCCTCTAGAGCAGTGATATTTTAGGCCTGTAGTTGGGCAAGACGGACCTTCAACTCCCACTAAAGGTTTTCTATGGGGTTGATATCTGGAGACTGGCTAGGCCACTACAGGACCTTCATATAATTCTTACGAGGCCACTCCTTTGTTGCCCTGGCGGTATGCTTGGGATCATTATCATGCTGAAAGACCCATCCACGTTTCATCTTCAATGCCCTCGATGTGCTGATGGAAGGAGGTTTGCACTCAAAATCTCACGATACATGGCCCCATTCATTTTTTCATATACACGGATCAGTTGTCCTGGTCCCTTAGCAGAGAAACAACCCCAAAGTATGATGTTGCCACCCCCATGCTTCACAGTAGGTATGGTGTCCTTTGGATGCAACTCAACATTCTGTCTTCTCCAAACACGACGAGTTTTGTTTATATCAAACAGTTCTACTTTGGTTTCATCAGACCATATGACATTCTCCCAATACTCTTCTGGATAATCCAAATGCTCTCTAGCAAACTTCAGACGGGCCCGGACATGTACTGGCTTAAGCAGGGGGACACGTCTGGCACTGCAGGATCTGAGTCCCTTGCGGCGTAGTGTGTTACTGATGGTAGCCTTTGTTACGATGGTCCCAGCTCTATGCAAGTCATTAACTAGGTCCCTCTGTGTAGTTCTGGGATTCTTGCTCACCGTTCTTGTGATCATTTTGACCCCACGGGGTGAGATCTTGCGTGGAACCCCAGATCGAGGGAGGTTATCAGTGGTCTTGTATGTCTGCCATTTTCTTATTATTGCTCTCACAGTTGATTTCATCACACCAAGCTGCTTGCCTATTATAGTTTCAGTCTTCCCAGCCTGGAGCAGGGCTACAATTTTGTTTCTGGTGTCCTTCGACAGCTCTTTGGTCTTCACCATTTTGGAGTTTGGAGTGTGACTGTTTGAGGTTGTGGACAGGTGTCTTTTATACTTATAACAAGTTCAAACAGGTGCCATTACTACAGGTAATGAGGAGAGGACAGTGGAGCCTCTTAAAGAAGAAGTTAGGCTAGTTTCACATTTGCGTTAGAATCCGCAGCGTTTAATCTGCATCCGCAAGTGCTGGAAAAAACGCATATAAACGCATACAAACACGGCGTTTTTTAGACGCATGTGGTAACGAATGCGGTTTAAAAAACGCCGCGTTTGCACGCTTTTCCATGCGTTTTTTCTGCGTTTGCGTTTTTGGTGCGCATGGTGACAAATTTTACAGTAGAAAAATCTAGATAACCAGACACCGCCAATGGGACTACAGAGGGCGTGTATTATGGGATATCTTTATATAGACCCTTGAACAGCTGAAATCTTCAGATTTTGCTCCTGTATCCTGTGTCATGATGGATCTTCCCATGGAGAGCTTTTATTTTAACCTGGAGTTAAGCATCAAGCTGTTTTTTGCTTGTGCATTTGCTTGGGAGCAAGACAGAAATCGCGAAAGATGGAGGAGAAGTCGTAAGCATTTTTGGAGACACCCCATTATCGAACTACGTGAGAGCCGTGGAGCCTATCACACGCTGTATGGTGAGCTTAATGCCAACCCGGACAAATTCCCGGAATATACAAAGATGTCGCAAGACTCGTTCCGGGATTTGCTTGCTTGTGTCCAAGGAGCCATACGGAGATAGGACACCCAGCTCCATAGAGCGATTCCACCTGAGGAAACGTCTGCTGGTCACATTAAGGTACGTAAGAAATGTAAACCAATGCCAGTGCTAATTTTGGGTGTACTAAACATGTTTTTTTTTTGGTTTGGTAATTTCCTTTCTGTCTTTAGCATAACCACACCTTAAATAGAACTGATTGTAATTTTTCTTTAATTCTTTTCTTCCAGATTTCTGGCAACCAGAGAGAGTTTATCATCCCTCCATTTCCAATACCGGCTTGGAATATCCACCCTGTCGGGAATAGTTGCGGACACCTCCCGGGCTTTGTGGAATATACTCCGGGATGAGTTTATACCCCTACCCACCTTGGACATGTGGCTTGAAATTGCGGAAAAATTCTGGAGTGTGTGTGATTTCCCCAACTGTTTAGGAGCGGTGGATGGAAAGCACATCCACATTATCAAACCTGCCAGAACAGGATCGGAGTACTTCAACTATAAAAAAATATTTTTCTGTTGTGCTCATGGCAACAGCCAATGCGGACTGTCGCTTCATCGCCGTGGACATTGGAGCTTTTGGCCGTGGCAACGATTCCCAGACTTTCAAGAACTCGGATATGGGCCGCCGTGTGTATGGCAAAAATTTTAATTTTCCACGGCCACAACCTCTCCCCAACACTCAAGGTCCACCGATGCCATTTGTTATGGTTGGGGATGAGGCCTTTCAGATGTGCGAAAACCTACTGAAGCCATATTCCAGTCATGACTTGAACCACACTAAAAGGATCTTTAACTACAGACTGACCAGGGCACGAAGAACTGTAGAGTGTACCTTTGGGATTCTAATTTCAAAATGGCGCATTCTTGCATCAGCCATTAATCTAAAAATGGAGACAGTTGACGAGGTGGTCAAAGCCTGTGTGGTTCTGCACAATTACATTATGGCTAAGGAGCGGCCCAACATTGAACTGGATGAACCAGTTGCAAACCCACTGCCCGATTACCAGCATCACCCGCTGCAGTCAACAGCTGAAGATGGCCACATGCGGGACCAATTTGAGGCCTTTTATTATTCGGATATTGGACGTGTGTCATGGCAGGACAATGTTGTGTAAATGTCCTGTTGTTATTTTATCTGTACCAGTTATTTTCTTACATGTTACTAATGTTTCTCGTTAATAAACTTTTTTTTGTTGTCTTGACTGTGTCTCATATGTATTTCCTCTATAAACCGAGGTTGTTCTCACACTAGCAGTATTTGGTCTGTATTTATTATCAGTATTTGTAATCCAAAACCAGGAGTGGGTGATGAGGGCTGAAGTACTAGATATGCTAATATTATACTTTTCCTCTAATAGTTCCACTCCTTGTTTTGGCTTACAAATACCAATACTGTATAAAGTAGTGACCACATACTGCTAGTGTGACGGCAGCCATGTGGTTTTAGTGATAAGTTTGTTGATGTCATTGCGTCCTGATTCTGTTCTGCTATGCAGTATCCATTGGACACAGACTGAAGAGACAATGGCTGTCATACAAAACAGATCTATACTCATCAAGTCAGGTGTCAGAAGTAATGAATTCATGATGCACATATAACAGCCTCATGAATTCACTATTTCTGACACATGTGCAGGTGAGCATAGATATGCCGTGTATGACCGGCATCGTCCCTTGAGTTTGTGTGAAATAGATTATGTAACAGAAGAGAAAAAGGAGGCTATACAATGCACTTCTCTACTCACCAGGTCAGGCGTCCCAACTTATGAGTTTTTGGACACCTGAACTGTAGAGTATAGTTTTGCATGGTATTGCCACCATTTGCTCTTCAGTCTGCAACACTAGTCACAGACTAAGCAGAATGAACAGATTAAGGAGAAAATAAAAGTATACATTTTTTGGTCCACCTCATAGCTCTATACTGAAGACACACAAAGTCTTGTACTTGCTAACTACTGGAGCTATGATGTGGCCAAAAAATAAAGTGTGTGGCGAAGTTGTTATTTGGCGCACGGTGTGTGTTGCCGGCGGCGAAAGACACAATAAGCCAAACATAATTGGGGCAAAAAAACTTGTATTTATTTTTCAACAACCAAAATATTTATTTAACTGCGCCTGCTTGGGGTAGAGTGATGTAAACGGGGGGTGTGAAGCACTGAGGCATGGCTAACTGTGGACGACGCAGAGGTGGCAGGAGAAGGGGCAATGAAACTAGTGGGGTCTGGTAGTTCGGGGATAGGGCTTAACACATGAGAGGCTTGAGACGCACTGGAAGGGTGAGACAAACCTGACATTACAGACACACTGGGAGGTGAAGGGGGAGGAATACTAAGAGTCCGCTGTTTTTTTTTTTCTGTTTCTTTCTGGGATTGCCGGGTTCTGGTAAGCCTCGGTGGGCTCATATGTCGTGGCATGGTCGTGGTTGGTGACCTGTCAGGATCTGGCTGCACTGTGTCAGAGTCCATAGTGCTCGTAGAGCGTGCAGCCATGCCAGAGTCCATAGTGCTCGTAGAGCGTGCAGCCATGCCAGAGTCCATAGTACTCGTAGAGCGTGCAGCCATGCCAGAGTCCATAGTGCTCGTAGAGCATGCAGCCATGCCAGAGTCCATAGTGCTCGTAGAGCGTGCAGCCATGCCAGAGTCCATAGCGCTTGTAGAGCGGAAGGCCATGCCAGGGTCCTGCTGCATCGTGGTGGTGGCGGTACGAAAGGCCATGCCAGGGTCCTGCTGCATCGTGGTGGTGGCGGTACGGAAGGCCATGCCTGGGTCCTACTGCATCGTGGTGGCGGTACGGAAGGCCATGCCTGGGTCCTGCTGCATCGTCGTGTCAGTGGAGGAGGTCCAAGCAGGAGCAGCGGTTGTCATGGTGGTGGCGGTGGGCTGTCCAACAGCACTCGGCATCGTGGTGGTGCTGTACTGGTGTCCGGCAGTGCTAGGAATAGAGGTGGCCGTGCAGTGGTATGCAGCAGAGGTCAGCATTGAGGTTAATCGTGACAGTGAAGGCACAGGTGGATATGCCGCCACTGTCTGCTGAAAATACCGACTCTGCTGCATAGCCTGCACGTAAGCAGCATTGCAGGCCTGCATGACACTCAGCTGGAGATCAGGAGTAAGGTGTACCGACATGCCCTGTGTTATGACCCCAATGGCGAGGGTCTCAGAGGAACGTGGAAGTCTGCAGAATACAAAAATCCAGCTCATAGGGCAGTGGTAACTGGGTTGACCATATATCTACTCCTAACGCCAACACTAGAAGTAGCCGGGGATCATTCCTACGTTGATTCTAGATGACACGCGCCAGCCGGAGAATCTAGCTACCCCTAGTAGAGGAAAACAAAGACCTTTCTTGCCTCCAGAGAAGGGGACCCCAAAGCTGGATAGAAGCCCCCCACAAATAATGACGGTGAGGTAAGAGGAAATGACAAACACAGAAATGAACCAGGTTTAGCACAGAGAGGCCCGCTTACTGATAGCAGAATAAAGAAAGGTAACTTATATGGTCAACAAAAACCCTATCAAAATCCACACTGGAAATTCAAGAACCCCCGAACCGTCTAACGGTCCGGGGGGAGAACACCAGCCCCCTAGAGCTTCCAGCAAAGGTCAGGATGTAGATATGGAACAAGCTGGACAAAAATACAAAACCAAAACAAATAGCAAAAAGCAAAAGGCAGACTTAGCTGATATAACTGGAACCAGGATCAGTAGACAAGAGCACAGCAGACTAGCTCTGATAACTACGTTGCCAGGCATTGAACTGAAGGTCCAGGGAGCTTATATAGCAACACCCCTAACTAACGACCCAGGTGCGGATAAAAGGAATGACAGAAAAACCAGAGTCAAAAAACTAGTAACCACTAGAGGGAGCAAAAAGCAAATTCACAACAGTACCCCCCCCTTAGTGAGGGGTCACCGAACCCTCACCACGACCACCAGGGCGATCAGGATGAGCGGCATGAAAGGCACGAACTAAATCGGCCGCATGAACATCAGAGGCGACCACCCAGGAATTATCCTCCTGACCATAGCCCTTCCACTTGACCAGGTACTGAAGCCTCCGCCTGGAGAGGCGAGAATCCAAGATCTTCTCCACCACGTACTCCAACTCGCCCTCAACCAACACCGGAGCAGGAGGCTCAGCAGAAGGAACTACAGGCACAATGTACCGCCGCAACAAGGACCTATGAAATACATTGTGAATAGCAAACGACACAGGAAGATCCAGACGAAAAGATACAGGATTAAGGATTTCCAATATCTTGTAAGGCCCAATAAAACGAGGTTTAAATTTGGGAGAGGAGACCTTCATAGGAACAAAGCGGGAAGAAAGCCATACCAAATCCCCAACGCGTAGTCGGGGACCCACACCGCGGCGGCGGTTGGCAAAGCGCTGAGCCTTCTCCTGTGACAACTTCAAGTTGTCCACCACATGATTCCAGATCTGCTGCAACCTATCCACCACAGAATCCACCCCAGGACAGTCAGAAGGCTCCACATGACCCGAAGAAAAGCGAGGATGGAAACCAGAGTTGCAGAAAAAAGGCGAAACCAAGGTGGCGGAACTAGCCCGATTATTAAGGGCAAACTCAGCCAACGGCAAGAATGTCACCCAATCGTCCTGATCAGCAGAGACAAAACACCTCAAATAAGCCTCCAAAGTCTGATTGGTTCGCTCCGTCTGTCCATTAGTCTGAGGATGGAAAGCAGACGAAAACGACAAATCAATGCCCATCCTACTACAAAAGGATTGCCAGAACCTGGAAACGAACTGGGATCCTCTGTCTGACACAATATTCTCAGGGATGCCGTGCAAACGAACCACGTTCTGGAAAAACACAGGAACCAGATCGGAAGAGGAAGGCAGCTTAGGCAAAGGAACCAAATGGACCATCTTGGAGAAGCGATCACATATCACCCAGATAACGGACATGCCCTGAGATAGCGGAAGATCAGAAATGAAATCCATGGAGATATGAGTCCAAGGTCTCTTCGGGACAGGCAAGGGCAAGAGCAAACCGCTGGCACGAGAACAGCAAGGCTTAGCTCGAGCACAAGTCCCACAGGACTGCACAAATGACCGCACATCCCTTGACAAGGAAGGCCACCAAAAGGACCTGGCCACCAGATCTCTGGTGCCAAAAATTCCCGGGTGACCTGCCAACACCGAGGAATGAACCTCGGAAATGACTCTGCTGGTCCACTTATCCGGGACAAACAGTCTGTCAGGTGGACAAGACTCAGGCCTATCAGCCTGAAATCTCTGCAACACACGTCGCAGATCCGGAGAAATAGCTGACAAGATAACTCCATCTTTAAGAATACCAACAGGATCAGCGACTCCAGGAGCATCAGGCACAAAGCTCCTAGAAAGAGCATCGGCCTTCACATTCTTTGAACCTGGTAAATACGAGACAACAAAATCAAAGCGGGAGAAAAACAATGACCAGCGGGCCTGTCTCGGATTAAGGCGTTTAGCAGACTCGAGATACATCAGATTTTTGTGATCAGTCAAGACCACCACACGATGCTTAGCACCCTCAAGCCAATGACGCCACTCCTCAAATGCCCATTTCATGGCCAACAACTCCCGATTGCCCACATCATAATTTCGCTCGGCAGGCGAAAACTTCCTAGAGAAAAAGGCACAAGGTTTCATAACAGAGCAACCAGGGCCTCTCTGCGACAAAACGGCCCCTGCCCCAATCTCCGAAGCATCCACCTCAACCTGAAAGGGAAGTGAGACGTCAGGCTGGCACAAAACAGGCGCCGAAGTAAACCGGCGTTTCAACTCCTGGAAAGCCTCCACGGCAGCAGGAGCCCAGTTAGCTACATCGGAGCCCTTCTTGGTCATATCCGTCAAAGGTTTCACAATGCTAGAAAAATTAGCGATAAAACGACGGTAGAAGTTAGCGAAGCCCAAGAACTTCTGAAGACTCTTAACTGACGAGGGCTGAGTCCAATCAAGAATAGCTCGGACCTTGACTGGGTCCATCTCCACAGCAGAAGGGGAAAAAATGAACCCCAAAAAGGGAACCTTCTGTACACCAAAGAGACACTTTGAGCCCTTGACAAACAAAGAATTTTCACGCAAAATTTTAAAGACCAACCTGACCTGCTCCACATGCGAATCCCAATTATCAGAAAAAACCAAAATATCATCCAGATAAACAATCAAAAATTTATCCAGATACTTCCGGAAAATGTCATGCATAAAGGACTGAAAAACTGAAGGCGCATTGGAGAGCCCAAAAGGCATCACCAAGTACTCAAAATGACCTTCGGGCGTATTGAATGCGGTTTTCCATTCATCACCTTGCTTAATGCGCACAAGGTTGTACGCACCACGAAGGTCTATCTTGGTGAACCACTTGGCACCCTTAATCCGGGCAAACAAGTCAGACAACAGCGGTAAAGGATACTGAAATTTGACAGTGATCTTATTTAAAAGCCGATAATCAATACAAGGTCTCAAAGATCCGTCCTTTTTTGCCACAAAAAAGAATCCCGCACCAAGAGGGGAAGAAGACGGACGAATATGTCCTTTCTCCAGAGACTCCTTGATATATGAACGCATAGCGGTATGTTCAGGTACCGACAGATTAAACAGTCTTCCCTTAGGAAATTTACTGCCTGGGATCAAATCTATAGCACAGTCACAGTCCCTATGAGGAGGCAGTGCACTGGACTCAGACTCACTGAAGACATCCTGATAATCAGACAAATACTCCGGAACTTCCGAAGGCGTAGAAGAAGCAATAGACACAGGCAGGGAATCCCCATGAATACCACGACAGCCCCAACTTGAGACTGACATAGCCTTCCAGTCCAGGACTGGATTATGGGTCTGTAACCATGGCAGCCCTAAAACAACCAAATCATGCATTTTATGTAAAACCAGGAAACGTATCACCTCGCGGTGTTCAGGAGTCATGCACATGGTAACCTGTGTCCAATACTGCGGTTTATTTGCTGCCAATGGTGTAGCATCAATACCCCTAAGAGGAATAGGATTTTCTAATGGTTCAAGAGTAAAACCACAGCGCTTAGCAAATGAGAGATCCATGAGACTCAGGGCAGCACCTGAATCTACAAACGCTATGACAGGATAAGATGACAGTGAGCAAATCAAAGTTACAGACAGAATAAATTTAGGTTGCAAATTACCAACGGTGACAGGACTAACAACCTTAGCTATACGTTTAGAGCATGCTGAGATAACATGTGTAGAATCACCACAGTAGTAGCACAAGCCATTCCGGCGTCTATGAATTTTCCGCTCATTTCTAGTCAGGATTCTATCACATTGCATTAAATCAGGTGTCTGTTCAGACAACACCATGAGGGAATTTGCGGTTTTTCTATCACATTGCACCGAATTAGGTGTCTGTTCAGACAACACCATGAGGGAATTTGCGGTTTTGCGCTCCCGCAACCGCCGGTCAATTTGAATAGCCAGTGCCATAGTATCATTCAGACCTGTGGGAATGGGAAAACCCACCATAACATTCTTAATGGCTTCAGAAAGACCATTTCTAAAATTAGCGGCCAGTGCACACTCGTTCCAATGTGTCAGCACGGACCATTTCCGAAATTTTTGGCAATACACTTCAGCCTCGTCCTGCCCCTGAGACATAGCCAGCAAGGCCTTTTCTGCCTGAATCTCAAGATTGGGTTCCTCATAAAGTAAACCGAGCGCCAGAAAAAACGCATCAAGATCAGCCAATGCCGGATCTCCTGGTGCCAGCGAAAAAGCCCAATCCTGAGGGTCGCCCCGTAAGAACGAAATAACAATTTTTACTTGCTGAGCAGAATCTCCAGATGAACAGGGTCTCAGGGACAAAAACAATTTACAATTATTCACGAAATTCCTAAACTTAAACCTGTCTCCGGAAAACAGTTCAGGAATCGGTATTTTAGGTTCTGACATAGGATTTCTGATAACATAGTCTTGTATGCCCTGCACACGAGTAGCCAGCTGGTCCACACTTGTAATCAAGGTCTGGACATTCATGTCTGCAGCAAGCATAGCCACTCTGAGGTAAAGGGGAAGAAGAAAAAAAAAAAAAAAAAAAAAAAAAAAACTCAGAATCTTCTTTCTTATAATCCCTCTTCTGCAATGCATTAAACATTTAATACTGGCCTGGCAAACTGTTATGACCCCAATGGCGAGGGTCTCAGAGGAACGTGGAAGTCTGCAGAATACAAAAATCCAGCTCATAGGGCAGTGGTAACTGGGTTGACCATATATCTACTCCTAACGCCAACACTAGAAGTAGCCGGGGATCATTCCTACGTTGATTCTAGATGACACGCGCCAGCCGGAGAATCTAGCTACCCCTAGTAGAGGAAAACAAAGACCTTTCTTGCCTCCAGAGAAGGGGACCCCAAAGCTGGATAGAAGCCCCCCACAAATAATGACGGTGAGGTAAGAGGAAATGACAAACACAGAAATGAACCAGGTTTAGCACAGAGAGGCCCGCTTACTGATAGCAGAATAAAGAAAGGTAACTTATATGGTCAACAAAAACCCTATCAAAATCCACACTGGAAATTCAAGAACCCCCGAACCGTCTAACGGTCCGGGGGGAGAACACCAGCCCCCTAGAGCTTCCAGCAAAGGTCAGGATGTAGATATGGAACAAGCTGGACAAAAATACAAAACCAAAACAAATAGCAAAAAGCAAAAGGCAGACTTAGCTGATATAACTGGAACCAGGATCAGTAGACAAGAGCACAGCAGACTAGCTCTGATAACTACGTTGCCAGGCATTGAACTGAAGGTCCAGGGAGCTTATATAGCAACACCCCTAACTAACGACCCAGGTGCGGATAAAAGGAATGACAGAAAAACCAGAGTCAAAAAACTAGTAACCACTAGAGGGAGCAAAAAGCAAATTCACAACAGCCCTGCTCAATTTGGTTAAAAAAATGATGTGCTGGCCTCTGGAGGTTTGCTTTTACTTGGTCAAGGCTTTTGGTGACCTCCTGGATACGTGTATTCATGTGGCTAAGTGAAATATCCATTCGGTCACCCAAAGCCTTGAGTCCTTCGTGAAAAACCGAGCTCAAGTGCAAAAAGTCGGGCATGAGGGACCTGTCCGACGCCCTCTGTCGCTGCCGGGAGGAGCCCAAAAAAAAAGGGGCAGTGGCAGAGGACTGGGAAAGGGGAACACCTGATGGACCAGCTTCCTGGTCTCCAGTTAGTGTGGCAGGCCCACTTGCTGCAGCGCTGCTGGATCGCTGGGACGGGTCCGTGGCTGTCTGATGAAGGACTGCTCCAGAACCTGGGCCAACAGTGCTGCTCCATGTGCTGTGAAAAAAGGAAAAAGAAAATTAATACCAAAAATTAACCAGACGCAAAATCCTGTGGAATAGAAATATACAGATTATGGCAATACAATACAACCTAATGCACGGGAGAAATACTTACGTTCTCTGGGCAAGGACCGGTCTTAAAAATGCCAGAATGCGATGGTATTTGTATTTTCTGATCCTGTCTCCTGAACCACTGGGAACACGGCTCTCTTGACGCAGGTCCTTGTTGGAGCGGTCCTTCATCGAACGCCAACGTGTTTTGACTCTGGCCACTGTTGAAAAAACAAAACATAATGGTTAGACAGTGGACTTTTGGCCGTGCTCACACAACTGTGTGTGATGAGAGAAACTCCTGAGAGTTTGTATCATCACACACAGTTGTGTGAGCACGGCCAAGGTCTCTGCTGCTTCACAATGCATTGCAATACTTACCAAAATCATTTCGGACCCGATTCGGGGCGTTGTCCCAGCCATCCCACATCTCTTTGGCCACCTCATTCCATAGGTGCCGGATAGTCACGTTGTCCGAGTGCTGTGGAACCCAGGTGTCCCACAATGGGACTCGCTCCTGGACCAGGGAGATGAGGATATCGTTGTCAATGAGGTCCTCATCCCGTTCTGGAACCTAAAACATAAATGAAGACATTAAATGTTGTATACATTAACATAAGGAAAAGAAAGAAAACAGAGGCTGAGAAATGGCATGAATAAGGAAAGTCAAGATAAAAAAAAAAGAGTCTAGAAGAAAATTATAAAGAAAGAGGAAAGTAAAGAAAGGAAAATTCAAGAATACTAAAGTGAGGATACAGTAAACAGTCAGCCAGGTATACTTACACGCTGCCGCCTTGACACTCGACTGTGACCCCGCTGCTCCTGCCCAGCCTCTGCCGAAGTAGAAGAAGTGCTCTAAAAAAAGGAAAAAAAAAATTGTCATATGTGTAGATATGACAGTGAATACTTACCAATCTGAGGAGGTAAGTACTCACTTCACTGACATGTTCTACTTCAGAAGGCCCAGGACGTTACTCCTCATCAGAAGAAGAAGACATTCTGATGCATGCAGGAAGAAAGAAATGGCAGAAATTAGGACATGTAGAGACAGAAAATAGAAAATAAAGGCATTGGATAGGATATACTCACATTGTTCAGAGTCTTGTTTCCTCCAAGGATGTAGCCTGTGTCTCATCTGCTTCAGTGTCTGCTGAGTAGTGACCTCCCTTTATCACCTTGTATGTGGGGGGTGGCTTATCAGTGTCTAGACATGTTTTTCTCTTGTGGAACGCATGTGCTTGTGAATGCATGCGTTCATATAGACAGCAATGCGTTTTTTTGGCACATTCCTTACGCAATCGACTGCATACGTTACCAGGCGGCAAATTGATGCCTCTAGAAATTACTACATGTAGCATTTCCGCTCCAAACGGCAGACGACGAAACGACGCATGCGTCGTCAGACGCGGCAAAACGCGAACGATCGCAGGCGCATGCGTCCCTAATGTTAAATATAGGAATACACAAGGCATGCGGATATTTGCTGAAGAAACGCTGCGGACACAACCGCAAATGTGAAACCGGCCTTACAGGTCTGTGAGAGCCAGAAATCTTGCATGTTTTTAGGTGACCAAATACTTATTTTCCACCATAATTTGCAAAATACATCTTGCCAAATCAGACACGGGGATTTTCTGGATTTGTTTTCTCATTTTGACTCTCATAGTTGTGTCTACCTATGATGCCAATTACAGGCCTCTCTCATCTTTTTAAGTGGGAGAATTTGCACAATTGGTGGCTGACTACATACTTTTTTTCCCCACTGTTTACAGGATAAGAGAAGTGGTACTTTGTAGTGTCTAAACATACACGTGAACTAGCACGGCAGCCCACACAGAACTGAATCTGTACTTGCTGCAGTTTCATGGAAAGTAAAAGCAATATAGATGACAAGTCAATAATAACGAGCGGAACAATTACAGTGCCATAAAGTGACACATCACAAGGACGAGCTTAGATCTGTCTCCTGCCTATGAAATATTAAAGAGCAGACACTTTACAGCTTGTGGGAACAGTCATTTCATTAGAAAGAATTAATTTCCATGACACAATCCCGGCATCCCCCATAAGACGCATTTTATAACATTATTGATTTCCCCATTATCACACGGAAGTAATCGAGTAACGAAAGGAAAGGGCCATGTCTATTATACACTTGCCACAATACAACAAATAGGAGGGATGCATTGATATGGGTTACTAACTCTCAGTGGCAAATGCAACCACAGACAGACAGAAAGCGGAATGAGTCCAGCACCCCAAACATCAGTGTGTCATAGCCCTGTCACCCCAAGTGTCAGTGTTATTATCCTTTACACCAAGAGTTTTTTTGTTATTGTCCTGTACTCCAAGTGTCAGTGTGACATTCACCTGTCCCTCAACTGTTAGGCTGGAGTCACACACAACGTATAAAAATACGGTCCGTTTTTTACAGACCAAATACGCAGAAATGTTCCCTGAACAGTGATCCATATATCATCCGTAGGCAGGTTGTGGCTGCGTATTTTGCACATGTAAATCTCTGTATGTAATCCGTATGGCATCCGTACAGCGAGATTTTCTCGCCGGCTTGCAAAATGAACATAGAATGGATCCATGAACTCAAACATTTGTGAAAACATACCGTATATACAGTATATATATATATATATATATATATATATATCAGTGAGACACATTATATATATATTTATATTTCATACAGCGCTAGATAGCTTAAAAGCCGGTAATTCAATTGCCGGCTTTTGCTATCTCCTTACCAAACCCGGCAGGATATGAGACATGGGTTACATACAGTAAACCATTTCATATCCCTTATTTTTTTACATATTCCTCACTACTATTGTTAGAAGTGTCTGTGTGCAAAATTTGGTGGCTCTAGCTGTTAAAATAAAGGGTTAAATCACGGAAAAAAATGGCATGGGCTCCCGCACAATTTTCTCCGCCAGAGTGGGAAAGCCAGTGACTGAGGGTAGATATTAATAGCCTAGAGAGGGTCCATGGTTATTGGCCCCCCCTGGCTAAAAACATCTGCCCCCAGCCACCACAGAAAAGGCACATCTGTAAGATGCGCCTATTCTGGCACTTAGCCACTCTCTTCCCACTCCCGAGTAGCGGTGGGATATGGGGTAATAAGGGGTTAATGTCACCTTGCTAATGTAAGGTGACATTAAGCCTGGTTAATAATGGAGAGATGTCAATAAGACACCTATCCATTATTAATCCAATAGTAGTAAAGGGTTAATAATACACACACACACATTATGAATAAAGTATTTTAATGAAATAAATACACAAATGGGGCTGTAAAATCTTTATTGTACGCTTAATCCACCTGAAGACCCTCGTTCTGTAAAAGAAAAAAAATAAACAAACAACAATATCCCATACCTCTCCGGTGTGCAGTCATGTCCCACGCTGTAAATCCATCTGAAGGGGTTAAATAATTTTACAACCAGGAGCCTGCTAATGCAGCTGTTGCTCCTGGTTGTAAAAACTGGGGAATGAATGCAATGCAGGGGAACGTAGCATCGTAGACTAGCGGTGATGCGCCCCCTGCTGGCATAAACTCATATGAACTCTAGCGTGGGAATTTTTCTGAATATTTTCTCACACTAGAGTTCATATGAGTTTATGCCAGCAGGGGGCGCATCACCGCATTTAGCTCTGTATTATATATATATATATATATATATATATACAGTACAGTCCAAAAGTTTGGACACACCTTGTCATTTAAAGATTTTTCTGTATTTTCATGACTAAGAAAATTGTACATTCACACTGAAGGCATCAAATCTATGAATTAACACATGTGGAATTATATACTTAACGAAAAAGTGTGAAACAACTGAAAATATGTCTTATATTCTAGGTTCTTCAAAGTAGACACCTTTTGCTTTGATGACTGCTTTGCACGCTCTTGGCATTCTCTTGATGAGCTTCAAGAGGTAGTCACCGGAAATGGTCTTCCAACAATCATGAAGGAGTTCCCAGAGATGCTTAGCACTTGTTGGTCCTTTTGCCTTCACTCTGCGGTCCAGCTCACCCCAATCCATCTCGATTGGGTTCAGGTCTGGTGACTGTGGAGGCCAGGTCATCTGGCGCAGCAGCCCATCACTCTCCTTCTTGGTCAAATAGCCCTTACACAGCCTGGAGGTGTATTTGGTGTCGTTGTCCTGTTGAAAAATAAATGATGGTCCAACTAAACGCAAACCGGATGGAATAGCATGCCGCTGCAAGATGCTGTGGTAGCCATGCTGGTTTAGTATGCCTTCAATTTTGAATACATCCCCAACAGTGTCACCAGCAAAGCACCCCCACACCATCACATCTCCTCCTCCATGCTTCACGGTGGGAACCAGGCATGCAGAGTCCATCCGTTCACCTTTTCTGCGTCGCACAAAGACACGGTGGTTGGAACCAAAGATCTTAAATTTGGACTCATCAGACCAAAGCACAGATTTCCACTGGTCTAATGTCCATTCCTTGTGTTCTTTAGCCCAAACAAGTCTCTTGTGCTTGTTGCCTGTCCTTAGCAGTGGTTTCCTAGCAGCTATTTTACCATGAAGGCCTGCTGCACAAAGTCTCCTCTTAATAGTTGTTGTAGAGATGTGTCTGCTGCTAGAACTCTGTGTGGCATTGACCTGGTCTCTAATCTGAGCTGCTGTTAACCTGCGATTTCTGAGGCTGGTGACTCGGATAAACTTATCCTCAGAAGCAGAGGTGACTCTTGGTCTTCCTTTCCTGGGGCGGTCCTCATGTGAGCCAGTTTCTTTGTAGCGCTTGATGGTTTTTGCAACTGCACTTGGGGACACTTTCAAAGTTTTCCCAATTTTTCAGAGTGACTGATCAGCTGTGCATCCACCAGACTTCTGCTCAACACAACTGATGGTCCCAACCCCATTTATAAGGCAAGAAATCCCACTTATTAAACCTGACAGGGCACACCTGTGAAGTGAAAACCATTTCCGGTGACTACCTCTTGAAGCTCATCAAGAGAATGCAAAAAGTGTGCAAAGCAGTCATCAAAGCAAAAGGTGGCTACTTTGAAGAACCTAGAATATAAGACATAATTTCAGTTGTTTCACACTTTTTTGTTAAGTATATAATTCCACATGTGTTAATTCATAGTTTTGATGCCTTCAGTGTGAATGCACAATTTTAATAGTCACTAAAATACAGAAAAATCTGTAAATGAGAAGGTGTGTCCAACCTTTTGGTCTGTACTGTAAATATATATATATATATATATATATATATATATATATATATATATATATGTGTGTGTGTCTCAATGACATATATATATCTATACTATTTGTAGACATTTATTTGATCTATTCTATTCTACCCTGTCGGTGTGATGTTACTGTACACCGAGCTGAATTAGCGGCTTTTCTATAGAACACCGGTGCGTATTTCTCGCAAGTCACACTGATGGTCCGTGTGTAATCCGTATTTTTCTCGCCCCCATAGACTTTCATTGGCGGATTTTTTGCGCAATATGCTGACAAGCGCAGCATGCTGCGATTTTCTATGCAAGTACAATACGGCTGCGAAATATACGGCAGATAGGAGCTGCCCCATAAAGAATTATTGGTCGGTGTGCAATGAGTTGTTTTTGCGCCTCTGATACGTCCGTAAAACTCTCTAGTGTGACCCCGGCCTTAGTGTGTGATTATCCTGTCCCCCAAGTGTCAGTGTCATTATGGTGTACCCCAAGCTTCAGTGTCATTTTCCTGTACCCCAAGTGTTAATGTTCTTATCCTGTACCCCAAGTGTCAGTGTCAATGTCCAGTACCCCAAGTGTCAGCTTCATTGTCCTGTACCCCAAGCATCAGTGTCATTGTCCTGTACCCCAAGTGTCAGTGTCATTGTCCCGTACCCCAAGCATCAGTGTCATTGTCCTGAACCCCGTGTCAGTGTCATTATTTTGTTCTCCAAGTGTCAGTGTCATTATACTGTACCACAAGTACCAGTGTCATTATCCTCCCAAATCCCAGTATGAGTTAAAACTGTGAAAACTACTGTTGTGCCATGAAGCCTTGTGCCTCTAGGGGATGGAGCCACATCCACCCTTCGTCAAATATGACCCCTCTGTCCTCATTTTCATCCATTTGATGACTGGGAGCTTTGGATACTGATTTTACTACATTATAAGACCATGACCTATGAGTTATTGTATACTTGCATGAAGCATATTCTGGGGGTCATAAAAAGCCTAAAAAATGAAATCTGTGAGACATCTGTCAGAATGCAACCTTCGTGACAGTAACCCCTACCATTCCGGGCGTGGGCATTGTTGGCATTACTCTTCCTCGTGCCAGGTTTTGTTGTTACATTGTAGTTAAGCGCCTTTGTTTCCACTAATTATAACTCTGTGTAAAATCGGCTCAAGGGGCTGAAGTCATTTTTAGGTTTTGTGTCTGTCGGGAGTAAAATAGCAGCTCTTTGTGGCAACGCTTATGCCTTTGTCTGGCTGGTTACAGAACACAATGCCGCCTTACAATGTCGCCTGTTGCTCTATTGTCTGCCTCGTACATTTCAGCTGCTGCCGGCCTTTGAAGTTGCTGCTACAATTATCCGCAGTAATAGGGCTTTCTGCTAAAGTTATTCTGTAAAAGGGCAAAAAAAAAACCTCTCAAGTACGACAAGAAAGATCCATAATATACGTAATATCTTTCCAAATATTTTTTTTTTACTTTTTTATTTAATCGCTGCAGAATTTTTCTTTTTTAAGTTACTCTTTATTACTATTGCAGAAAATACAAGAAACAAAATTAGGTTTATTACGTTTATCTAATTACCACTAATCAGATAAGAGAAAACTCTTTTCAGAATGAAGACCCCAATCCATTGAATACCTCCTGATCTAGCTCCCCTCTCATGCAAACAGCTAAGTCATACTTACTTATTGCTTAATTTCCAAACATGGGCTACTTAGGTGCCAGCTCTGGGATCACCCCAATATGTACAGGAATGATCCATCCAAAAAAGCCTTTTGGTGGGTTTTGCACAAATTACACCAATTTTTTTTTGGTCGGGAGCGTGGGTTTGTCTTGCCAACAGACATAATTTAGCCAAGTATGCGGATCTGCTGAATGAGGAAGCAGGAAGCAACGGATTTAGCCAATTAATAGCTACCCATTAGTGTTGAGCATTCCGATACCGCAAGTATCGGGTATCGGCCGATACTTGCGGGTATTGGAATTCCGATACCGAGATCCGATACTTTTGTGGTATCGGGTATCGGTATCGAAACAACATTAATGTGTAAAATAAAGAATTAAAATAAAAAATATATCTATACTCACCTCTCCGACGCAGCCTGGACCTCACCGAGGGAACCGGCAGCGTTCTTTGCTTAAAATGCGCGCTTTTCCTTCCTTCCGTGACGTCACGGCTTGTGATTGGTTGCGTGCCACCCATGTGACCGCGACGCGACCAATCACAGCAAGCCGTGACGTAATTTCAGGTCCTGAATGCAGAAATAGGCATTCAGGACCTGAAATTACGTCACGGCTTGCTGTGATTGGTCGCGTCGCGGTCACATGGGCGGCACGCAACCAATCACAAGCCGTGACGTAATTTTAAAAATGCGCGCGTTTCCTGCCTCCCGTGACGTCACGGCTTGTGATTGGTCGCGTCGCCCATGTGACCGCGACGCGACCAATCACAAAGCCGGAACGTAATTTTAAAATACTGAATGCCTAGAAGGACCTGAAAATTACGTCACGGCTTGCTGTGATTGGTCGCGTCGCGGCCACATGGGCGGCACGCGACCAATCACAAGCCGTGACGTCACGGAAGGAAGGAAAAGCGCGCATTTTAAGCAAAGAACGCTGCCGGTTCCCTCGGTGAGGTCCAGGCTGCGTCGGAGAGGTGAGTATAGCAATATTTTTTATTTTAACTCTTTATTTTACACATTAATATGGTTCCCAGGGCCTGAAGGAGAGTTTCCTCTCCTTCAGACCCTGGGAACCATCAGGGATACCGTCCGATACTTGAGTCCCATTGACTTGTATTGGTATCAGGTATCGGTATCGGATTAGATCCGATACTTTGCCGATACTTTCCGATACCGATACTTTCAAGTATCGGACGGTATCGCTCAACACTACTACCCATGTAAGACAGATCTACCAGAAAAGGAGCCGCTTGCACAGGGTACGTCTCCATTATGGCTCATAGACAGTCAACCCTAGGAGGGATCCCACTTCTAAAATCTCCAAACTCCCTTTAAGTTATTACTAGGAATGAGCAAACGTGCTCAGTGATACTTGGATATCACTCTAGTATCTGGGTGCTCAGCGAGCAATGGGCTATGCTCGATTATACTATCAGCCCTTCTAAATCTAATCGCTTGCTTTACTATTTGTATCACATACATGGGAGAAAGGGTTGCAGGACCAGGGACAATCGCAGAATACAGTCTATAGACAGGGATTAGGGCTGTGCAGTCCCTTGCAAAATATATAGATGCAGCATTTTTATTTTGTGTGTGTGTGAAAAAATTTAATATATTGGGTGATTCGTCAAGTATTACGTGCTTTTCGGTACATTTAGATGTTATATAGCATTCCAAAAAAGTGTTGACATTTTTTTCTGGATTAAATTTCTCACCCATACATTATTCCATGGTCTGGAGTATATTACTGGGATATCTTTCACTCCAAACAAAGAGTTAAAAGATTTAGCTGGGTTAAATTTATCAGCCATATACTATCCCGTAGTCTGGGGTACATTTCTGTGATATATAACACTTCAAAAAAGAGTAAAAATTATTTGCTGGGTTAAATTTCTCACCCATACACTATGCCGTGGTCTGAGGTACCTTTATGTGATATCAATCATTCCAAAAAAGCATAAAACATTTTTTACAGGGTTAAATTTCTCAGCCATACACTGATCTGTGAATTGTGTAAATTTCTTTGATGTATAACACTCCCAAAAAGGGGTAAAAAAATTTAGCTTGGTTAAATTTTGTACTCATGCAGTATTTAGTGGTCTGAGGTATATTTATGTGATATATAACAGTCAAAAAAAGCGTTAAAAAATTTTGCTGGGCAAAATTTCTCAGCCATACTCTATTCTGTGGTCTGGGGCATATTTCTGTAATATATTACATTCCCAAAAGTGCTAAAACATTTTGCTAGGTTAAATCTCGCACCCATACAGTGCATGGTCGGAGGTACATTTCTGAGATAAATAACCCTTAAAAAAGTTTAAAAATTAATTTGGATTCAGTTACTTATCCATAGGATATTACGTGTTCTGGGGTACATTTTGGTGGTATATAACACTCCAAAAAAGCGTTCAAAAATGTATCTGGATTAAATTAGTCATCCATAGAGTTGTTATATAACCCTCAAAAAAAGGTTAAAAAGTATCAGTACCATATTGCTCAGCCATAGAGTATTACAGTATGTGTTCTTGGGTAGATTTTGGTGGTATACAACCCTCCAATAAATTGTTCAAGAATTTATCGGTATGATATTGCTCATCCATAGAGTATTACATGTTCTGGGGTAGATTTCAGTGGTATCTAATCCTTGCAAAAATTGTTCAAAAATGTATTGGTATTATATTGCTCATCCATAGAGTATTACGTGTTCTGTGGTACATTTTGGTGGTATTTAACCCTACAAAAAAATAAAAAAATTCTGGATTCAATTACTCATCCATACAGTTTTACGTGCTTTCTGTTACATTTCGGTGTTATATAAAACTCACAAAAGACATTGAAAACATTTTTTTCATTCAATTACTGATCAATGCTGGATTACGTGCTTTCTGTTACATTTTGGTATTATATAAACATCAAAAAAAATCCTTGAATAAATCTATATGAATTCAGTGATTCATGCAGTTCTTGTTACATTTCGCTTCTATATTAAACTCTAAAAAAAAAAAAACGTTCCAAAACTTTTTAAGGATTCAATTAGTCATCCATGGAGCAAGATGTGCTTTCTGTTACATTTCGGTGGTATATTAAACTCTCTAAAAAATTTCCAAAATTTTTTATGGATTCAATGATTCATCCATAAACTTTAACGCAGTTCTTGTTACATTTTTCTGGTATATTAACCCATTACTTGCCAAATTAAAATTTTTACAAGTACGGATTTTTCAGAAAAGGGCGTCCCAATATTCAATTAAAAATGACAATGACATGATTTCCTATTTTGAAAACATTCATTTTACAAACACAACACAAAAAATTGGACCTAATTATAAAAATTATAAAATCTTAGTTGCTAGAAGCTAAAGATTAGGCGTCCCAAAAAAAGGAAATTGGTAGATAATGGGTTAAACTCTCAAAAAAATTCTCAAACTTTTTATGGATTCAATAATTCATCCATTCACTGTAACACGGCACTTGTTATATTTCGCTGATACATAAAACTACCAAAAAAGCGTACAAAACTTTTTATGGATTTGAGGATTTATTCATTCAGTTTAACATGCTTTCTGTAAAATTACGGTGGGTTCAAATTTTTAAAAACCACCTTGCCTAGTACAGTTCACAAAATATTTTTGGTCAAAACATTGACTGTTGTGATAGATACTGTACAACTGCTTTGTGCGAAATTTTGTTGGTTTGAAATAAAAAACAAAATTTTCCTACTACAGGTGTACACTTTCTTAAAATTTTAATGAGCAACTACAGTTGGTGCCTTCAAGGGTGTATAGATGACCCTGCTTGAAATTTTTGCAAGGCTTTGCACTGTGCAGAACTTTTATATGTAGAGGACTACCACAACTATCCTTTGCTCACAATATTTGAATGAGGTACTACAGTTGGTGCCTTCAAGTTTGTATGGATGACCTTGCTTCTAATTTTTGGCAGGCTTTGTACTGTGTGGAACCCCTATGAGTGGAGGACTACCACAACTAGACTATTTGAATTAGGTACTACATTTGGTGCCTCCAAGGTTGTATGGATGATCCTGCTTGTAATTTTTGGCAAGCTTTGCCCTGCTGTGCAGAACTTTTTTGAGTTGAGAACTACCACAATTAAACATTGCCCACAATATTTGAATGAGTTACTACAGTTGGCGCCTTCAAGGTTGTATGAATGGCCCTGCTACTAATTTTTGGTAGGCTTTCCACTGTATGGAACTTTTATGAGTGGAGAACTACCACAACTATATTTTGCTCACAATTTTTGAATTAGATGCTACATGTTATGGTTCTCAATGGCAAGAGAACATAGCCCAGCAAACATACGAACTAGCTCTTGGAAGGATGGAAACTAAACTGACCATGAACTAAACCTGCCGCACAACTAACAGTAGCCGGGTAGCGTAGCCTGCGTTTTATCCCTAGACGCCCAGCGCCGGCCGGAGGACTAACTAATCCTGGCAGAGGAAAATATAGTCCTGGCTCACCTCTAGAGAAATTTCCCCGAAAGGCAGACAGAGGCCCCCACAAATATTGGCGGTGATTTTAGATGAAATGACAAACGTAGTATGAAAATAGGTTTAGCAAAATTGAGGTCCGCTTACTAGATAGCAGGAAGACAGAAAGGGCACTTTCATGGTCAGCTGAAAACCCTATCAAAATACCATCCTGAAATTACTTTAAGACTCTAGTATTAACTCATAACATCAGAGTGGCAATTTCAGATCACAAGAGCTTTCCAGACACAGAAACGAAACTACAGCTGTGAACTGGAACAAAATGCAAAAACAAACAAGGACTAAGTCCAACTTAGCTGGGAGTTGTCTAGCAGCAGGAACATGCACAGAAAGGCTTCTGATTACAATGTTGACCGGCATGGAAGTGACAGAGGAGCAAGGCTAAATAGCGACTCCCACATCCTGATGGAAACAGGTGAACAGAGAGGATGATGCACACCAGTTCAATTCCACCAGTGGCCACCGGGGGAGCCCAAAATCCAATTTCACAACAGTACCCCCCCCTCAAGGAGGGGGCACCGAACCCTCACCAGAACCACCAGGGCGATCAGGACGAGCCCTATGAAAGGCACGGACCAAATCGGAGGCATGAACATCAGAGGCAGTCACCCAAGAATTATCCTCCTGACCGTATCCCTTCCATTTGACCAGATACTGGAGTCTCCGTCTGGAAACACGGGAGTCCAAGATTTTTTCCACAACGTACTCCAACTCGCCCTCAACCAACACCGGAGCAGGAGGCTCAACGGAAGGCACAACCGGTACCTCATACCTGCGCAATAATGACCGATGAAAAACATTATGAATAGAAAAAGATGCAGGGAGGTCCAAACGGAAGGACACAGGGTTAGGAATCTCCAATATCTTGTACGGGCCGATGAACCGAGGCTTAAACTTGGGAGAAGAAACCCTCATAGGGACAAAACGAGAAGACAACCACACCAAGTCCCCAACACAAAGCCGAGGACCAACCCGACGCCGGCGGTTGGCAAAAAGCTGAGTCTTCTCCTGGGACAACTTCAAATTGTCCACTACCTGCCCCCAAATCTGATGCAACCTCTCCACCACAGCATCCACTCCAGGACAATCCGAAGATTCCACCTGACCAGAAGAAAATCAAGGATGAAACCCCGAATTACAGAAAAAGGGAGACACCAAGGTGGCAGAACTGGCCCGATTATTGAGGGCAAACTCCGCTAAAGGCAAAAAAGTAACCCAATCATCCTGATCTGCAGACACAAAACACCTCAAATATGTCTCCAAGGTCTGATTCGTCCGCTCGGTCTGGCCATTAGTCTGAGGATGGAAAGCAGACGAGAAAGACAAATCTATGCCCATCCTAGCACAGAATGCTCGCCAAAATCTAGACACGAATTGGGTACCTCTGTCAGAAACGATATTCTCCGGAATACCATGCAAACGGACCACATTTTGAAAAAACAGAGGAACCAACTCGGAAGAAGAAGGCAACTTAGGCAGGGGAACCAAATGGACCATCTTAGAGAAACGATCACACACCACCCAGATGACAGACATCTTCTGAGAAACAGGAAGATCCGAAATAAAATCCATCGAGATGTGCGTCCAGGGCCTCTTCGGGATAGGCAAGGGCAACAACAATCCACTAGCCCGAGAACAACAAGGCTTGGCCCGAGCACAAACGTCACAAGACTGCACGAAGCCTCGCACATCTCGAGACAGGGAAGGCCACCAGAAGGACCTTGCCACCAAATCCCTGGTACCAAAGATTCCAGGATGACCTGCCAACGCAGAAGAATGAACCTCAGAAATGACTTTACTGGTCCAATCATCAGGAACAAACAGTCTACCAGGTGGGCAACGATCAGGTCTATCCGCCTGAAACTCCTGCAAGGCCCGCCGCAGGTCTGGAGAAACGGCAGACAATATCACTCCATCCTTAAGGATACCTGTAGGTTCAGAATTACCAGGGGAGTCAGGCTCAAAACTCCTAGAAAGGGCATCCGCCTTAACATTCTTAGAACCCGGCAGGTAGGACACCACAAAATTAAACCGAGAGAAAAACAACGACCAGCGCGCCTGTCTAGGATTCAGGCGTCTGGCGGACTCAAGATAAATTAGATTTTTGTGCTCAGTCAATACCACCACCTGATGTCTAGCCCCCTCAAGCCAATGACGCCACTCCTCAAAAGCCCACTTCATGGCCAAACGCTCCCGATTCCCAACATCATAATTCCGCTCGGCGGGCGAAAATTTACGCGAGAAAAAAGCACAAGGTCTCATCACGGAGCAATCGGAACTTCTCTGCGACAAAACCGCCCCAGCTCCGATTTCAGAAGCGTCGACCTCAACCTGAAAAGGAAGAGCAACATCAGGCTGACGCAACACAGGGGCGGAAGAAAAGCGGCGCTTAAGCTCCCGAAAGGCCTCCACAGCAGCAGGGGACCAATCAGCAACATCAGCACCCTTCTTAGTCAAATCAGTCAATGGTTTAACAACATCAGAAAAACCAGCAATAAATCGACGATAAAAGTTAGCAAAGCCCAAAAATTTCTGAAGACTCTTAAGAGAAGAGGGTTGCGTCCAATCACAAATAGCCTGAACCTTGACAGGATCCATCTCGATGGAAGAGGGGGAAAAAATATATCCCAAAAAGGAAATCTTTTGAACCCCAAAAACGCACTTAGAACCCTTCACACACAAGGAATTAGACCGCAAAACCTGAAAAACCCTCCTGACCTGCTGGACATGAGAGTCCCAGTCATCCGAAAAAATCAAAATATCATCCAGATACACAATCATAAATTTATCCAAATAATCACGGAAAATGTCATGCATAAAGGACTGAAAGACTGAAGGGGCATTTGAAAGACCAAAAGGCATCACCAAATACTCAAAGTGGCCCTCGGGCGTATTAAATGCGGTTTTCCACTCATCCCCCTGCTTAATTCGCACCAAATTATACGCCCCACGAAGATCTATCTTAGAGAACCACTTGGCCCCCTTTATGCGAGCAAACAAATCAGTCAGCAGTGGCAACGGATATTGATATTTAACCGTGATTTTATTCAAAAGCCGATAATCAATGCACGGCCTCAAAGAGCCATCTTTCTTAGCCACAAAGAAAAAACCGGCTCCTAAGGGAGATGACGAAGGACGAATATGTCCCTTTTCCAAGGACTCCTTTATATATTCTCGCATAGCAGCATGTTCAGGCACAGACAGATTAAATAAACGACCCTTAGGGTATTTACTACCCGGAATCAAATCTATGGCACAATCGCACTCCCGGTGCGGAGGTAATGAACCAAGCTTAGGTTCTTCAAAAACGTCACGATATTCAGTCAAGAATTCAGGAATCTCAGAGGGAATAGATGATGAAATGGAAACCACAGGTACGTCCCCATGCGTCCCCTTACATCCCCAGCTTAACACAGACATAGCTTTCCAGTCAAGGACTGGGTTATGAGATTGCAGCCATGGCAATCCAAGCACCAACACTAGAGTTGAGCGACTTTCATTTTTTTAAGATCGAGTCGGGTTTTGTGAAACCCGATTTTGTCCAGAGTCGAGTCGAGTGCAGTCGGCCGATTATCGCTAAAAGTCGGGGATCGACCGAAACACGAAACCCAATGCAAGTCAATGGGGAAGCATAGTCGGCAGTGAGTGGAGGCCAGGAAAACACCTACAGTGCCCATTTTAATGCCAAAAACATCCATTCTTGTTTCTGAAGCTTGTCAATCTTAATTAACTTTATAATAATAGTTGGGCATAGGGAATTGGGGGTCATTTGGCAAAAGTTGTGGGGGGAGTAGGGCCGGCTCAAGTTTTTCGTGGGCCCAGGAAATGCGGACTACGTCACGGCGGTGTTGCAGGGAAAGGTAAGTATTTCAACGTTGCAAGTGCTGTGATCCTGAGCAAGCAGGGGGGGCCCACTCGTTCGCATTGGCACTGGCACAGGGCCCCTCAAAGTACAGCGATGTGTGTTTGCATGGCGGGGGCGCCTCCCACCAGCAGCGACACTTTTGCGTACTCTGAGGGGCCCTGTGCCAGTGACGTCGCCAACGAGTATGCCCCCCCACCTGATGAAGGAACCTGCACTTTCATCTGCACCTTCCTCTCTGTCCCTGTGTAAGGTGGTATAACATGCGGGAAGGGGAACCTTACTTTCAGCAGGGTCAGATTCTGGCTGTGTAGAGTATAAGGGGAATGTAGTGGTCTAGGTCAATGTACCAGCAGACTCATCTAGCAGTGGCTGGGCAATGGGCAGGATGAGGAGGAAACAGATATAGGGCCAAAGAATAAAGTAGGCTAAATGCAGTTCAAAATTGGTAACAGGACTAAACAGGCGGCATTGCTTTGTTCAGTGGAGTAGCAAACCCAAGAGCAGCAGACACTGTTTCAAGGGCATAACCACACTAGTAGGCCAAATGCAGTTTAATATCTGATAGTATAGGGCGAAAGCCAGAATGTGGAAGCTCAGCTTTGTTCAGTTGAGGACAACACCAGGCAGGGGCAGACAGACACCTTTAGTAGGCCGGAACAGCCAATTTTTTAAAAAAACAGCAGTTAGTAAGAGGCAGAAGGTAGAAGCTCAGCTTTATTCAGTTGAGGACAACACCAGGCAGGGGCAGACATTCACCTTTAGTAGGCCGGAACAGCCAATTGCATTTTTAAAAATGGTAATTTGGAACAGAAGGTTGAAGCTCAGCTTTATTCAGTTGAGGACAACACCAGGCAGGGGCAGACAGACACCTTTAGTAGGCCGGAACAGCCAATTTTTTAAAAAAACAGCAGTTAGTAAGAGGCAGAAGGTAGAAGCTCAGCTTTATTCAGTTGAGGACAACACCAGGCAGGGGCAGACAGACACCTTTAGTAGGCCGGAACAGCCAATTGCATTTTTAAAAATGGTAATTTGGAACTGAAGGTTGAAGCTCAGCTTTATTCAGTTGAGGACAACACCAGGCAGGGGCAGACAGACACCTTTAGTAGGCCGGAACAGCCAATGGCATTTTTAAAAATGGTAATTTGGAACAGAAGGTAGAAGCTCAGCTTTATTCAGTTGAGGACAACACCAGGCAGGGGCAGACATTCACCTTTAGTAGGCCGGAACAGCCAATTGCATTTTTAAAAATGGTAATTTGGAACAGAAGGTTGAAGCTCAGCTTTATTCAGTTGAGGACAACACCAGGCAGGGGCAGACAGACACCTTTAGTAGGCCGGAACAGCCAATTGCATTTTTAAAAATGGTAATTTGGAACAGAAGGTAGAAGCTCAGCTTTATTCAGTTGAGGACAACACCAGGCAGGGGCAGACAGACACCTTTAGTAGGCCGGAACAGCCAATTTTTTAAAAAAACAGCAGTTAGTAAGAGGCAGAAGGTAGAAGCTCAGCTTTATTCAGTTGAGGACAACACCAGGCAGGGGCAGACAGACACCTTTAGTAGGCCGGAACAGCCAATTGCATTTTTAAAAATGGTAATTTGGAACAGAAGGTTGAAGCTCAGCTTTATTCAGTTGAGGACAACACCAGGCAGGGGCAGACAGACACCTTTAGTAGGCCGGAACAGCCAATGGCATTTTTAAAAATGGTAATTTGGAACAGAAGGTAGAAGCTCAGCTTTATTCAGTTGAGGACAACACCAGGCAGGGGCAGACATTCACCTTTAGTAGGCCGGAACAGCCAATTGCATTTTTAAAAATGGTAATTTGGAACTGAAGGTTGAAGCTCAGCTTTATTCAGTTGAGGACAACACCAGGCAGGGGCAGACAGACACCTTTAGTAGGCCGGAACAGCCAATTGCATTTTTAAAAATGGTAATTTGGAACTGAAGGTTGAAGCTCAGCTTTATTCAGTTGAGGACAACACCAGGCAGGGGCAGACAGACACCTTTAGTAGGCCGGAACAGCCAATGGCATTTTTAAAAATGGTAATTTGGAACAGAAGGTAGAAGCTCAGCTTTATTCAGTTGAGGACAACACCAGGCAGGGGCAGACATTCACCTTTAGTAGGCCGGAACAGCCAATTGCATTTTTAAAAATGGTAATTTGGAACAGAAGGTTGAAGCTCAGCTTTATTCAGTTGAGGACAACACCAGGCAGGGGCAGACAGACACCTTTAGTAGGCCGGAACAGCCAATGGCATTTTTAGAAATGGTAATTTGGAACAGAAGGTAGAAGCTCAGCTTTATTCAGTTGAGGACAACACCAGGCAGGGGCAGACATTCACCTTTAGTAGGCCGGAACAGCCAATGGCATTTTTAGAAATGGTAATTTGGAACAGAAGGTAGAAGCTCAGCTTTATTCAGTTGAGGACAACACCAGGCAGGGGCAGACATTCACCTTTAGTAGGCCGGAACAGCCAATTGCATTTTTAAAAATGGTAATTTGGAACAGAAGGTTGAAGCTCAGCTTTATTCAGTTGAGGACAACACCAGGCAGGGGCAGACAGACACCTTTAGTAGGCCGGAACAGCCAATTGCATTTTTAAAAATGGTAATTTGGAACAGAAGGTAGAAGCTCAGCTTTATTCAGTTGAGGACAACACCAGGCAGGGGCAGACAGACACCTTTAGTAGGCCGGAACAGCCAATTTTTTAAAAAAACAGCAGTTAGTAAGAGGCAGAAGGTAGAAGCTCAGCTTTATTCAGTTGAGGACAACACCAGGCAGGGGCAGACAGACACCTTTAGTAGGCCGGAACAGCCAATTGCATTTTTAAAAATGGTAATTTGGAACAGAAGGTTGAAGCTCAGCTTTATTCAGTTGAGGACAACACCAGGCAGGGGCAGACAGACACCTTTAGTAGGCCGGAACAGCCAATGGCATTTTTAGAAATGGTAATTTGGAACAGAAGGTAGAAGCTCAGCTTTATTCAGTTGAGGACAACACCAGGCAGGGGCAGACATTCACCTTTAGTAGGCCGGAACAGCCAATGGCATTTTTAGAAATGGTAATTTGGAACAGAAGGTAGAAGCTCAGCTTTATTCAGTTGAGGACAACACCAGGCAGGGGCAGACATTCACCTTTAGTAGGCCGGAACAGCCAATTGCATTTTTAAAAATGGTAATTTGGAACAGAAGGTAGAAGCTCAGCTTTATTCAGTTGAGGACAACACCAGGCAGGGGCAGACATTCACCTTTAGTAGGCCGGAACAGCCAATTGCATTTTTAAAAATGGTAATTTGGAACAGAAGGTTGAAGCTCAGCTTTATTCAGTTGAGGACAACACCAGGCAGGGGCAGACAGACACCTTTAGTAGGCCGGAACAGCCAATTTTATTAAAAAAAAGCAGTTAATAAGAGGCAGAAGGTAGAAGCTCAGCTTTATTCAGTTGCAGCTTCTTGGCAATAATATAAAGAAGACGCGACAGGACAACACTCGGTGGATGCCATATCTGTGTTTTCAATGGAAAAAAACCTTTCAGTTAACTACTTGCAGGAGCAAGTTTTTGTAGCTGGTGGACAATTTTTTTTTAAAAAAGCAGTTAATAAGAGGCAGAAGGTAGAGGCTCAGCTTTATTCAGTTGCAGCTTCTTGGCAATAATATAAAGAAGACGCGACAGGACAACACTCGGTGGATGCCATATCTGTGTTTTCAATGGAAAAAAACCTTTCAGTTAACTACTTGCAGGAGAAAGTTTTTGTAGCTGGTGGCCAATTTTTGTACTGTACCAGTTTTTTGTTGTATGTGTTTTTGTTTTTAATGTTAAAATGTCTGCATTTGATATCTCTCCAGTATTTTCTTTTTTATAAGCAAAATACTGCAGTTTCACATCGGTTACATGGATACACAGGCAGCTTGGTGGTGAGTGGAGGAGTATTTAAAGTAGGGACCGCAGACAGGCTATCAAAGGCCTAAAATAACAAACAATAGGCTCATGGCAGCTTTACAGCGGTTACATGGATACACAGGCAGCTTGGTGGTGAGTGGAGGAGTATTTAAAGTAGGGACCGCAGACAGGCTATCAAAGGCCTAAAATAACAAACAATAGGCTCATGGCAGTTTTACAGCGGTTACATGGATACACGGGCAGGCAGCTTGGTGGTGAGTGGAGGAGTATTTAAAGTAGGGACCGCAGACAGGCTATCAAAGGCCTAAAATAACAAACAATAGGCTCATGGCAGCTTTACAGCGGTTACATGGATACACAGGCAGCTTGGTGGTGAGTGGAGGAGTATTTAAAGTAGGGACCGCAGACAGGCTATCAAAGGCCTAAAATAACAAACAATAGGCTCATGGCAGTTTTACAGCGGTTACATGGATACACGGGCAGGCAGCTTGGTGGTGAGTGGAGGAGTATTTAAAGTAGGGACCGCAGACAGGCTATCAAAGGCCTAAAATAACAAACAATAGGCTCATGGCAGCTTTACAGCGGTTACATGGATACACAGGCAGCTTGGTGGTGAGTGGAGGAGTATTTAAAGTAGGGACCGCAGACAGGCTATCAAAGGCCTAAAATAACAAACAATAGGCTCATGGCAGCTTTACAGCGGTTACATGGATACACAGGCAGCTTGGTGGTGAGTGGAGGAGTAGTGCAAGGAGTGTCTGTCCCAGTACTCCCAAAATATAAATAGATGTTAATGTCTCGCAAAACAACCAAAACAAAAAAAAAGGTGGCATACTTAGGTACAGGGGTGGGCTCATCTACTGAGTTTCTGACATAGTAATTTGGCAGTAACTATTTAATGGTGCCAATATAGGACACAGACACAGACTACTTTAAGTTGCATCATAGATGTCTACAAATTTGTATTGTCAGTGCCAGACATTGAATGATGTCAGCGAATAGACTAAAGATTGGTGGAGCTGTGCGACATAATTTTGCACGTGGTAGAGCACATTTTGAGCTGGGGTAGGGGGGAACTCTCTTGAGGCCGGCGGGACCGCCCCAGGGCCCCTCATGTTACAACGGTGTGTCTGACGTTGGGTGCGCACCACCACCGCCAGAGACACTACATTGTACTATGAGGGACCCAGTAGCAATGCCGTCAACCAAAAGCGAGCACACCCACCTCTTCAGACAAACAGCAGTCTCACGGGTGCTTGCGCCAAGTCGCGATACCACGGCCCCGTGTGGGGAGTTTTGCCATTTAGGGAGGTGTAAACATGTCGTATGCTGTACAATCAGCTGCAGCAAATTAGACATTAGAAAAGTAATTCACAGGCAAGAGCTTTTCATAGGAAAGCTAGGTGTCGGCCGGGCAAGGTGGGGCAAAAGATTTCGAAATCCAGTTGTGGTTCATTTTAATGAATGTTAGATCGTCAACATTTTGGGTAGCCAGACGAGTCCTTTTTTCGGTTAATATTGAACCTGCAGCACTGAATACTCTTTCTGATAGGACACTTGCTGCCGGGCAAGCAAGCTCCTGCAATGCATATTCTGCCAATTCTGGCCAGGTGTCTAATTTGGAGGCCCAGTAATCAAATGGGAATGACGGTTGAGGGAGAACATCGATAAGGGATGAAAAATAGTTAGTAACCATACTGGACAAATGTTGTCTCCTGTCACTTTCAATTGATGCAGCAGTACCTGTCCTGTCTGCGGTCATAGCAAAATCACTCCACAACCTGGTCAGAAAACCCCTCTGTCCAACGCCACTTCTGATGTGTGCACCCCTAACACTCCTAGTCTGCTGCCCCCTGGAGCTCGTGTGAGAACGATCACGTGCGCTGTGTGCTGGGAATGCCTGAAGCAAACGGTCAACAAGAGTTGATTGTTTGGTTGCTAATATTAGTTCCAAGTTCTCATGTGGCATAATATTTTGCAATTTGCCTTTATAGCGTGGATCAAGGAGGCAGGCCAACCAGTAATCGTCATCGTTCATCATTTTCGTAATGCGTGTGTCCCTTTTTAGGATACGTAAGGCATAATCCGCCATGTGGGCCAAAGTTCCAGTTGTCAAATCTCCGGTTGTGATTGGTTGAGGGGCAGTTGCAGGCAAATCTACGTCACTTGTGTCCCTCAAAAAACCAGAACCCGGCCGTGACACGCAACCAATTTCCTGTGCCCCCGGGAAAGGTTCGGCATTAAAAATATACTCATCCCCATCATCCTCCTCGTCCTCCACCTCCTCTTCGCCCGCTACCTCGTCCTGTACACTGCCCTGACCAGACAATGGCTGACTGTCATCAAGGCTTTCCTCTTCCTCTGGTGCAGACGCCTGCTCCTTTATGTGCGTCAAACTTTGCATCAGCAGACGCATTAGGGGGATGCTCATGCTTATTACGGCATTGTCTGCACTAACCAGCCGTGTGCATTCCTCAAAACACTGAAGGACTTGACACATGTCTTGTATCTTAGACCACTGCACACCTGACAACTCCATGTCTGCCATCCTACTGCCTGCCCGTGTATCCTCCCACAAATAAATAACAGCACGCCTCTGTTCGCACAGTCTCTGAAGCATGTGCAGTGTTGAGTTCCACCTTGTTGCAACGTCTATGATTAGGCGATGCTGGGGAAGGTTCAAAGACCGCTGATAGGTCTGCATACGGCTGGCGTGTACAGGCGAACGTCGGATATGTGAGCAAAGTGCACGCACTTTGAGGAGCAGGTCGGAGAACCCAGGATAAGTTTTCAATAAGCACTGCACCACCAGGTTTAAGGTGTGAGCCAGGCAAGGAATGTGTTTCAGTTGGGAAAGGGAGATGGCAGCCATGAAATTCCTTCCGTTATCACTCACTACCTTGCCTGCCTCAAGATCTACTGTGCCCAGCCACGACTGCGTTTCTTGTTGCAAGAACTCGGATAGAACTTCCGCGGTGTGTCTGTTGTCGCCCAAACACTTCATAGCCAATACAGCCTGCTGACGCTTGGCAGTAGCTGGCCCATAATGGGACAACTGGTGTGCAACAGTGTCATCTGCCGATGGAGTGGTTGGCAGACTGCGTTCTGTGGAAGAGCTGTAGCTTCTGCAGGAGGACGAGGAGGAGGAGGAGGAGGGGGTGCGAACGCCTACAGCCAACTGTTTCCTAGACCGTGGGCTAGGCACAACTGTCCCTAAATTGATGTCGCCTGTGGACCCTGCATCCACCACATTCACCCAGTGTGCCGTGATGGACACATAACGTCCCTGGCCATGCCTACTGGTCCATGCATCTGTAGTCAGGTGCACCTTTGTACTCACAGATTGCCTGAGTGCATGGACGATGCGCTGTTTAACATGCTGGTGTAGGGCTGGGATGGCTTTTCTGGAAAAAAAGTGTCGACTGGGTAGCTCGTATCGTGGTTCAGCGTACTCCATCAGGGCTTTGAAAGCTTCGCTTTCAACTAACCGGTAGGGCATCATCTCTAACGAGATTAGTCTAGCTATGTGGGCGTTAAAACCCTGTGTACGCGGATGCGAGGATAAGTACTTCCTTTTTCTAACCAGAGTCTCATGTAGGGTGAGCTGGACTGGAGAGCTGGAGATCGTGGAACTTTCGGGTGTGCCGGTGTACATGGCAGACTGAGAGACGGTTGGAGACGGTATTGTTTCCGCCGATGCCCTAGATGCAATATTTCCTCCTACAAAACTGGTGGTTCCCTGACCCTGACTGCTTTTGGCTGGCAAAGAAACCTGCACAGATACTGCCGGTGGTGCGGAAAATGGTGGCCTTACAGTGACGGAAGGGATGTTGCGTTGCTGACTAGCTTCATTGGCCGAGGGTGCTACAACCTTAAGGGACGTTTGGTAGTTAGTCCAGGCTTGAAAATGCATGGTGGTTAAGTGTCTATGCATGCAACTAGTATTTAGACTTTTCAGATTCTGACCTCTGCTTAAGCTAGTTGAACATTTTTGACAGATGACTTTGCGCTGATCAGTTGGATGTTGTTTAAAAAAATGCCAGACTGCACTCTTCCTAGACTCGGATCCCTTTTCAGGGATTGCAGACTGAGCTTTAACCGGATGGCCACGCTGTCCTCCAACAGGTTTTGGCTTTGACACGCGTTTTGGGCCAGATACGGGCCCGGCAGATGGAACCTGTTGCGATGTTGATGCCTGCTGCGGCCCCTCCTCCACCTCCGCTTCTGAACTACTGCCGCCTGCACCCTGTTCCCCCAATGGCTGCCAATCGGGGTCAATAACTGGGTCATCTATTACCTCCTCTTCGAGCTCGTGTGCAACTTCGTCTGTGTCACTGTGTCGGTCGGTGGTATAGCGTTCGTGGCGGGGCAACATAGTCTCATCAGGGTCTGATTGTGGATCTGTACCCTGAGAGGGCAATGTGGTGGTCTGAGTCAAAGGAGCAACATAGTACTCTGGCTGTGGCTGTGCATCAGTGCACTCCATGTCAGAATATACTTGTAATGGGCATGGCCTGTTAAATGTTTCACTTTCTAAGCCAGGGACGGTATGTGTAAAGAGCTCCATGGAGTGACCCGTTGTGTCGCCTGCTGCATCCTTCTCTCTTGTTGTAGTTTTTGCTGAGGAGGACAAGGAAGCGACTTGTCCCTGACCGTGAACATCCACAAGCGACGCGCTGCTTTTACATTTACCAGTTTCGGAAGAGGAGGCAAAAGAGCTAGAGGCTGAGTCTGCAATGTAAGCCAAAACTTGCTGTTGCTGCTCCGCCTTTAAAAGCGGTTTTCCTACTCCCAGAAAAGAGAGCGTTCGAGGCCTTGTGTAGCCTGACGACGAAACTGGCTCCACAGCTCCAGACTTAGGTGGAATATTTTTATCCCCACGACCACCTGATGCTCCACTACCACTACCATCATTACCAGCTGACAATGAACGCCCACGACGACCTCTTGCACCAGACTTCCTCATTGTTTTAAAATCTTAACCAAAGTAACTTTATTTGTTGCTGTCAAACAACTTACACGGTGAGCTATAACTTCAGTATGATTTCAATATCCCTTAACAGGTTGGTGAGACCACAAGGAAAATCAGGCACAATGTTACACACTCTGTTTTCTGTGGCACAAAATCACAGAGATGACACACACGCAGGACTGTCACTCAAGCACTAATGTCAATATTAATCTCCCACCTAATTTATTTTTTTTTTTTTTTCAGGGAGACTTTAGAAACCAAATAATATTAAAAAAACCAAAAAAATAAATAGCCTTTCTATGGCCCACTGAATGAGAGAGAGAGGTGGCACACCCAGGAGTCAAGACTGGCACACAAGCTGAAAGGGCAATATTACTCTCCCACTGTTTTTTTAAGTTTTTTTTTTTTTATTTTCAGGGAGACTTTAGAAACCAAATAATATTAAAAAAACCAAAAAAATAAATAGCCTTTCTATGGCCCACTGAATGAGAGAGAGGTGGCACACCCAGGAGTCAAGACTGGCACACAAGCTGAAAGGGCAATATTACTCTCCCACTGTTTTTTTATTTTTTATTTTTTTTCAGGGAGACTTTAGAAACCAAATAATAAGAAAAAAAATAAATAAATAAATAGGCTTTCTATAGCCCACTGAATGAGAGATAGCACACACAGCAGTGGCACACAAGCCCTGACTGAGGCCAATATTTTTCTCCCACTGATTGATGTAGTGTTTTTGTGTTGAGGTAGATTTTAGAACACAAATCAAGGAAAAAAAAAAATGCTTTCTATGGCCCACTGAATGAGAGAGGTGGCACACCCAGGAGTCAAGACTGGCACACAAGCTGAAAGGGCAATATTACTCTCCCACTGTTTTTTTATGTATTTTTTGTTTTTTAAGGGAGACTTTAGAAACCCAATAATATTTTTTTAAAAAAATAAATAGGCTTTCTATGGCCCACTGAATGAGAGAGGTGGCACACCCAGGAGTCAAGACTGGCACACAAGCTGAAAGGGCAATATTACTCTCCCACTGTTTTTTTATGTTTTTTTTTTTTTCAGGGAGACTTTAGAAACCAAATAATATTAAAAAAACAAAAAAAATAAATAGGCTTTCTATGGCCCACTGAATGAGAGAGAGGTGGCACACCCAGGAGTCAAGACTGGCACACAAGCTGAAAGGGCAATATTACTCTCCCACTGTTTTTTTTTTTTTTTTTTTTTTTCAGGGAGACTTTAGAAACCAAATAATAAGAAAAAAAATAAATAAATAAATAGGCTTTCTATAGCCCACTGAATGAGAGATAGCACACACAGCAGTGGCACACAAGCCCTGACTGAGGCCAATATTTTTCTACCACTGATTGATGTAGTGTTTTTGTGTTGAGGTAGAATTTAGAACACAAATCACGGAAAAAATAAATAGGCTTTCTATGGCCCACTCAGTGAGGCTGGGGTCACACATGCGAGTTTTACGGACGTAAGAGCGCAGAAACTACGTCCGTAAAACTCGCATTACATACGGCACAATTATTCTCAATGGGGCTGCTCCTATTAGCCGTATATTACGGTTCAGTATTATACGGCTTTCTACGGCCGTACAAAATCGCAGCATGCTGCGTTTGTCAGCGTACTGCGCAAATAATACGCCAATGAAAGTCTATGGGGGCGAGAAAAATACGGATTCCACACGGACCAGCAGTGTGACTTGCGAGAAATACGCAGCGGTGTTAGTGAAAAGTCGGTAATTCAATTGCCGGCTTTTCATTTCTCCTGCACAAACCCGACAGGATATGAGACATGGTTTTCATACAGTAAACCATCTCATATCCCCTTTTTTTTTGCATATTCCACATTACTAATATTAGTAGTGTGTATGTGCAAAATTTCAGCGCTGTAGCTGCTGAAATAAAGGGTTAAATGGCGGAAAAAATTGGCGTGGGCTCCCGCGCAATTTTCTCCGCCAGAATGGTAAAGCCAGTGACTGAGGGCAGATATTAATAGCCTAGAGAGGGTCCATGGTTATTGGCCCCCCCGTGGCTAAAAACATCTGCCCCCAGCCACCCCAGAAAAGGCACATCTGGAAGATGCGCCTATTCTGGCACTTGGCCACTCTCTTCCCACTCCCTGTAGCGGTGGGATATGGGGTAATGAAGGGTTAATGCCACCTTGCTATTGTAAAGTGACATTAAGCCAGATTAATGATGGAGAGGCGTCAATTATGACACCTATCCATTATTAATCCAATTGTAGGAAAGGGTTAAAAAACACACACACACATGATTACAAAGTATTTTAATGAAATAAACACAGCGGTTGTTGTAATAATTTATTGTTCTCCCATTCCATTTCCAGGCCCTCGCTTGGCAACATAATAAACGCACAAGATACATACCTTCTGCTGTCAGATCTCGTCCCACGAAGTAATCCATCTGAAGGGGTTAACTAATATTACAGGCAGGAGCCCTGCTAAATGCAGCGGTGTGCTCCTGCTTGTAATTCCCCGGCGAATGAATGAAATGTAGGTCATTGACCTACATTTCCTTCAGTCGCGGTGATGCGCCCCCTGCTGGATGTCCTCATATGACCTGGAGCGTGGGAAAAAGTTCCCAGGCTGCAGTTCATGAGAACATCCAGCAGGGGCGCATCACCGCGACTCAATGTAAGTACAGATCCAGCTTTCCTTTCAGCACCCGGGGCTTACAGGCACGAGCGAGTGGTTTATCGCAGCTCTGCCTGTAATATTAGTTAACCCCTTCAGATGGATTACATCGTGGGAAGTGATCTGACATCAGAAGGTATGTATCTTGTGCATTTATTGTTTTCCCAAGCGAGGGTCTGGAAATGGAATGAGAGAACAATAAATTATTACAACAACCGCTGTGTTTATTTCATTAAAATACTTTGTAATCATGTGTGTGTGTGTGTGTGTTTTTTAACCCTTTCCTACAATTGGATTAATAATGGATAGGTGTCATAATTGACGCCTCTCCATTATTAATCTGGCTTAATGTCACCTTCCAATAGCAAGGTGGCATTAACCCTTCATTACCCCATATCCCACCGCTACAGGGAGTGGGAAGAGAGTGGCCAAGTGCCAGAATTGGCGCATCTTCCAGATGTGCCTTTTCTGGGGTGGCTGGGGGCAGATGTTTTTAGCCACGGGGGGGCCAATAACCATGGACCCTCTCCTGGCTATTAATATCTGCCCTCAGTCACTGGCTTTACCGCTCTGGCGGAGAAAATTGCGCGGGAGCCCACGCCAATTTTTTCCGCCATTTAACCCTTTATTTCAGCAGCTACAGCGCTGAAATTTTGCACATACACACTACTAACATTAGTAGTGTGGAATATGCAACAAAAAAGGGGGATATGAGATGGTTTACTGTATGTAAACCATGTCTCATATCCTGTCGGGTTTGTGCAGGAGAAATGAAAAGCCGGCAATTGAATTACCGGCTGTTCACAGATATCGCGCTGAATGAAATCTAAATACAGAATATATATATGTGTCTCAATGACATATATATATATATATATATACTGTATATATGTTTTCCCTAACATTTGAGCACATAAATCCATTAGATGTCGGTTTTGCAAGCCTGCGCGAAAATCTCGCAGTACGGATGCCATACGGATTACATACGGAGGATGCCATGCGCAAAATACGCTGAAACACCCTGACTACGGATCAATATTTTGGGGACATTTCTCCGTATTACGGCCGTAGTACGGACGTATAATACGTGGCGTATTTTCTTACGCCATGTGTGACCCCAGCCTGAGAGATGGCACACACAGGGATGGCACTGTAGCAGAAATGCCAATCTTAATCTCCCACAAAAAAAAAAAAACAGGGACTGTCCTACAATTACTATCTCCCTGCAGTAATCTAAGCCAGGTATGGCAGGCAGCAATAGGAGTGGACTGATGCACAAATTAAATAAAAAGTGTGGACAAACAAAAAAGATAGCTGTGCAGAAAGGAACAAGAGGATATGTGCTTTGAAAAAAGCAGTTGGTTTCCACAGTGGCGTACACACAGCAATACAGCTATCACGGAGCCTTCTAGGGCAGCCCAATGAGCTACAGCGCTGAGGAAAAAAAAAAAAAAAATAGCTTCCACTGTTCCTGCACACCGAAGGTGGTGTTGGACAGTGGAAATCGCTACAGCACAAGCGGTTTGGTGGTTAGTGGACCCTGCCTAACGCTCTCCCTGCTTCTGACGAAGCGGCAGCAACCTCTCCCTAAGCTCAGATCAGCAGCAGTAAGATGGCGGTCGGCGGGAACGCCCCTTTATAGCCCCTGTGACGCCGCAGACAGCAAGCCAATCACTGCAATGCCCTTCTCTAAGATGGTGGGGACCAGGATCTATGTCATCACGCTGCCCACATTCTGCGTTCACCTTCATTGGCTGAGAAATGGCGCTTTTCGCGTCATTGAAACGCGACTTTGGCGCGAAAGTCGCGTACCGCATGGCCGACAAGCACAGGGGTCGGATCGGGTTTCATGAGACGCCGACTTAGCCAAAAGTCGGCGACTTTTGAAAATGATCGACCCGTTTCGCTCAACCCTAACCAACACATCATGTAGGTTATACAGCACAAGAAAGCGAATAATCTCCTGGTGATCCGGATTAATCCGCATAGTTACTTGTGTCCAGTATTGTGGTTTATTGCTAGCCAATGGGGTGGAGTCAATCCCCTTCAGGGGTATAGGAGTTTCAAGAGGCTCCAAATCATACCCACAGCGTTTGGCAAAGGACCAATCCATAAGACTCAAAGCGGCGCCAGAGTCGACATAGGCATCCGCGGTAATAGATGATAAAGAACAAATCAGGGTCACAGATAGAATAAACTTAGACTGTAAAGTGCCAATTGAAACAGACTTATCAAGCTTCTTAGTACGCTTAGAGCATGCTGATATAACATGAGTTGAATCACCGCAATAGAAGCACAACCCATTTTTTCGTCTAAAATTCTGCCGTTCACTTCTGGACAGAATTCTATCACATTGCATATTCTCTGGCGTCTTCTCAGTAGACACCGCCAAATGGTGCACAGGTTTGCGCTCCCGCAGACGCCTATCGATCTGGATAGCCATTGTCATGGACTCATTCAGACCCGCAGGCACAGGGAACCCCACCATAACATCCTTAATGGCATCAGAGAGACCCTCTCTGAAATTCGCCGCCAGGGCGCACTCATTCCACTGAGTAAGCACAGCCCATTTATGGAATTTCTGGCAGTATATTTCAGCTTCGTCTTGCCCCTGAGATAGGGACATCAAGGCCTTTTCCGCCTGAAGTTCTAACTGAGGTTCCTCATAAAGCAACCCCAAGGCCAGAAAAAACGCATCCACATTGAGCAACACAGGATCCCCTGGAGCCAATGCAAAAGCCCAATCCTGAGGGTCGCCCCGGAGCAAAGAAATCACAATCCTGACCTGCTGAGCAGGATCTCCAGCAGAGCGAGATTTCAGGGACAAAAACAACTTGCAATTATTTTTGAAATTTTGAAAGCAAGATCTATTCCCCGAGAAAAATTCAGGCAAAGGAATTCTAGGTTCAGATATAGGAACATGAACAACAAAATCTTGTAAGTTTTGAACTTTCGTGGTGAGATTATTCAAACCTGCAGCTAAACTCTGAATATCCATTTTAAACAGGTGAACACAGAGCCATTCCAGGATTAGAAGGAGAGAGAGAGAGAAAGGCTGCAATATAGGCAGACTTGCAAGAGATTCAATTACAAGCACACTCAGAACTGAGAGAAAAAAAAAAAAAATCTTCAGCAGACTTCTCTTTTCTCTCCTTTCTCTGTCAATTAATTTAACCCTTTTAGGCCGGTCAAACTGTTATGGTTCTCAATGGCAAGAGAACATAGCCCAGCAAACATACGAACTAGCTCTTGGAAGGATGGAAACTAAACTGACCATGAACTAAACCTGCCGCACAACTAACAGTAGCCGGGTAGCGTAGCCTGCGTTTTATCCCTAGACGCCCAGCGCCGGCCGGAGGACTAACTAATCCTGGCAGAGGAAAATATAGTCATGGCTCACCTCTAGAGAAATTTCCCCGAAAGGCAGACAGAGGCCCCCACAAATATTGGCGGTGATTTTAGATGAAATGACAAACGTAGTATGAAAATAGGTTTAGCAAAATTGAGGTCCGCTTACTAGATAGCAGGAAGACAGAAAGGGCACTTTCATGGTCAGCTGAAAACCCTATCAAAATACCATCCTGAAATTTCTTTAAGACTCTAGTATTAACTCATAACATCAGAGTGGCAATTTCAGATCACAAGAGCTTTCCAGACACAGAAACGAAACTACAGCTGTGAACTGGAACAAAATGCAAAAACAAACAAGGACTAAGTCCAACTTAGCTGGGAGTTGTCTAGCAGCAGGAACATGCACAGAAAGGCTTCTGATTACAATGTTGACTGGCATGGAAGTGACAGAGGAGCAAGGCTAAATAGCGACTCCCACATCCTGATGGAAACAGGTGAACAGAGAGGATGATGCACACCAGTTCAATTCCACCAGTGGCCACCGGGGGAGCCCAAAATCCAATTTCACAACAGCTACATTTGGTGTATTCAAGGTTGTACAGATGACCTTGCTTGTAATTTTTGGCAGGCTTTGTACTTATTATCAGTGCACAGTTCCTGCATCTCTGATAGTATGGGGCTGCATTATTGCTTATGGCATGGGCAGCTTACACTTCTTGGAAGGCACTATCAATGCTGAACATTACATAGAGGTTTTAGAATAATATATGATCCCATCCAAACAATGTCTATTGCAGGGGAGGCCTTGCATATTTCAACAAGACAATGCTAAACCACATACTGCATCCATCACAACAGCATGGCTTTGCAGAAAAGGAGTTCAGATGATGATGAACTGACCACCCGCAGTCCAGAACTTTCACCAATGAAAAATATTGGCACCATATGATACAAAAAAATTCAACAAACATCCCGGACTGTTGAGCAGCTAGAATCCTATATTAAACAAGAATGACACAAGATTTCTCTCCAAAAACTCCAGCAATTGTGTCCTCACTTTCCAGAGGTTTACAGACTGTTGTAAAAAGAAGAGGAGAAGCTACACAGTGATAGATGTGGCTCGGGCACAACTTTTTAAAGATGTGTTGCTGCCATCAATTTCCAAATGAACTATTATTTTTTTTAATTAAATGGAAAAATGTCCAACACTCCTCTTCTGGACTGTATTCCATGTTTTGGTGTGAATAAAATATGGCTATTAGAGATTTCCAAATCATTGCATTCTTGTTTTACTTACATTTTACACAGTGTCCCAACATTTTTTTAGTAGGGGTACAATTACAGACTCTTGGTTCAGCCTATCTACATGCACAGGAGTCCAAGAGGTACGGGCACCCAATTACAGTTCCAAAGTAGTAAAGAGCTTCTGTCACAGACACATAAACCAGTGCACTAGGACTACGGTATTAAAATGTGATTGTTTAACTTTTTTTGTCATTGTAGAAAACAAATCTCCTGACTTCTATTTTACCTAGTATACAGTTACATAAAAATGCACTGGTATATATAGATGTATTTCTATGTACTAGCACAATATGCCTGCAAAGAAGAAGAATATCATGATACCGTTTGTGAGTTTGAATCTCCAGGAACCAAAAGAAAGCAAATAATGAATCATATTAAAGAATCTACTGAACATAGAGAGACACAGAGGGTCCTTTTCCTCGATGTCCTGAAAACAAGAATCTACAAAAGGGGAAAGTGGAATCATCAAAACAGCGTCTGAGAAACCATCAATTTAACTAAGCCTTTCTCCATCCTTGGGCCCTTGTGCAGTTGAATCGGGAGAACATGCGTTATGTCTGCCCAAGTTGCTTGGAAATCCTGCAATGAAGGAGGAGAAGAGAAGAACCTGCACCAAAGGGTAACATTATTTTCCAATATATTATCTATTTTTATTAATGCCTTTTGGTGGGATCCGGGTTTTGAAAGTTCCCAGAATATCCATTTCAAGCCAATGTAAAATTTTATATAGAAGACATCGGCAAATTGTAAGCATACAATTTAGATATTTTCGCAATATAGGTATTATTTAAAAAAAAAAAAAAACCTGCCCAAATCGAATCTCTGCCGACAGTTTCGAATCTAAACTGAAACTTTCCAATGACCCAAAAAGTTTGCCAGATTGTCGTGTAATACAATAGTATAACCAGAAGATGGCAGCAGAGTGACGGAAAATTGGTCATCATAGCCCCATACAGATGTCACTTCTGATGTGACATTTCCTACAGTCTCCTGGCCATCTTTACAAGTTCTGCGGCAACATTTAAAAAAAACGACAACACTTCCATTGCTCATCAGTGGAATCATTTACACATTGCATTTGCTGAGTCAGTAAATCCACTGAGCAGAACTGACACCGTCGTGACTTCCAGCTGCTGCATGATGTGATCACAAGCGAGCAGCCTAATTATACTGTCTGGGAATTAACAAGAGATAAACATATGCTGATCACAACACTGACACAGCTGCCGCCAACAACCCCAAATACTGCACAGCCCCAGAGGATCCCACCACAAACAGTCCAAATTACTGTCCATTGAGGGCAGAACTATAGTAGTTATCTTATCATAACATAGGGAGCAGTATAATCAGAGGTGTAAGTAAAGTCCAATGGGCCCCCATGCAAAATTTGGTCCTGGGCCTCCATCAGCATGTTGGTCAGGTGTACTGACCCCGGTAGAATTTTAGATCCTATAATGACAAATGTGTTCACATCCCACATTAAAAAAAGATTACAGACAAAATATATAAATCTTATAGAAAACATGGTAATAAGATAATTTTCTAAGCAATACTTGTAAATAGTGGTCATACAGTTACCAAATAACAAATATCACCATAGTGTTAATGTACAAGTCAGCTATACCAAAACTAATATGCCAATAATAAACCACATAAGAGATAAATACCGCCATATAATGACCATATAGTATCACCGCAGTTTGTCAGTATAACCACCTCTTACGCAACAAAATCCACTATACCAAGACTAACATATCAATAATACTACTTACAACAAATAAATACCTCCACACCATGACCCGACACTATATGACCACCACATAGTAATGGAATAATACCACCATACTGATCATTATCAAAAACCACAATACTAACACTAATATTACTACCAGTGACAGCTACTGTATATAGAGGAGCTCTGTAGCTAGTTTGTTGCAATATATTAAGAGAATAAAAACTTTGATGAGAGTGCTTCTTTAAGACATGTGTTGCTTTTTGTAACCACCATACAATTGTAAAATTCCTCTTTGTGCCCCGATATAGTAGTACAGTAGTAATGTCAACAGTTATGTTCCTGCCTCCAAAATGGCAACAATACAGTAGTAACGTACCCCATCTCTGCCCTCCACCTTACAGTAATAGCATCCACCATTTATGCCTCAATACAGTAGGAATATCGCATATTGTGGCTCAATAAATGAATAATGTAGGGGCAAGAAGATAAAATAGTATTATTGACCCCCATTGTGGAGTAATATTGTCTCCTATTCTTGCCACCGTATAATAAAATAGTCCCCCAACTGAACCTACACAGTAATATTGTCCCCCAATAATAATGTTCCCTTATTGGCCCCCTTCAGGAATTATGGCCCCCATTTACTCCCATAAACTGATAATACATAACCCACTGTTAGACTGGGGTGGATCCTCCAAGCCCAAGGTCAGGGTGGGCACATGCACTATGGGCATCAGCACAGCAGGAAGGCTGGGCACACGGGACTCAGATAGCCGAAGGACAGGAGACCACAAGCAGGTACGCGGGGGATGACAGGAAACTGCAGGCTGGCGGAGGATGCCAGGAAACCACAGACAGGTGTAGAACGTCAGGAAACTGCAGGCAGGCAGAGGATGTGAGGAAACTGAAGGCAGGCAGAGGATGTCAGGAAACTGAAGGCAGGCAGAGGATGTCAGGAAACTGAAGGTAGGCAGAGGATGTCAGGAAACCGCAGGCAGAGATCAGTGACAGGTGACACCTATATCCCGTAATACTGTCTTCTATCCTGGCCTCCATCATGTAATAATTTCACCATCCTGTAATAATGCCCTGTGTCCTGGCCTTGATTCTGCAATAATGTCCCCCATACTGACACCCATGTATAATAATATTCCCCGTCCTGTCTCCTACCTTGTAACAATATCCCCTTTCCTAGTGCTATTCAAATAAACATTAACTAAAAGAAATAGGATTCTTCTCATCTGTCCCTGCTCTCACAATGAGCAGCATAATCTTTCTGCTCCATTGCAAAACGGGGAAGGGGGAAAGGGAATGCGCATTGCAGTGACATCATGCACCACCTGCGACAGGCACACTGACGTCAGCTTCCAGCCTCTGAATGACAGCTTTTGCAGTCCACAGAGCCGTTATCTCTCTGCTCATCAATTCATTTCAAATGAATGTGCGCCTGAGCACATCCTGATGAAATAAACACTGGCGTTGGCAGGGCCCCTTCCTCCCCTGGCCTTGTCATAGTTCTTCCTGATTATTATAATATTTATATTCTTGTACTGAGGCAAAAGTATAATAGTACTTATTTTCTTGTACATAGGGGCTGTATTATACTAGTTATATTCTTGTACATTGGGGGCAGTATTATTATAGTAGTTCTATTCTTTCTTGTACATAGGGGCAGTATTATAGCGGTTATATTCTTGTACATAGGGGCAGTATTATAGTAGTTATATTCTTGTACATAGGGGAAGTATTATAGTAGTTATATTCTTGTACATAGGGGAAGTATTATAGTAGTTATATTCTTGTACATAGGAGCAGTATTATAGTAGTTATATTCTTGTACATAGGGGCAGTATTATAGTAGTTATATTCTTGTACATAGGGGCTGTATTATACTAGTTATATTCTTGTACATTGGGGGCAGTATTATTATAGTAGTTCTATTCTTTCTTGTACATAGGGGCAGTATTATAGCGGTTATATTCTTGTACATAGGGGCAGTATTATAGTAGTTATATTCTTGTACATAGGGGAAGTATTATAGTAGTTATATTCTTGTACATAGGAGCAGTATTATAGTAGTTATATTCTTGTACATAGGGGCAGTATTATAGTAGCTATATTCTTGTATATATGAACAGGATTATAGTAGTTATATTCTTGTATATATGAACAGTATTATAGTAGTTATATTCTTGTACATAGGAGCAGTATTATAGTAGTTATATTCTTGTACATAGGGGCAGTATTATAGTTACTATATTCTTGTACATGGGGCAGTATTATAGTAGTTATATTCTTGTAGATAGGAGCAGTATTATAGTAGTTATATTCTTGTACATAGGAGCAGTATTATAGTGATTATATTCTTGCATAGGGGCAGTATTATAGTAGTTATATTCTTGGACATAAAGAGCTGTATTTTTGTAAACTGTGATTTTGTAGGTAATAAATGTGTCCAGTGTATTTTCGATTTCTACATTTTTTAGGGATTATGTCTGAGCTGATATAGACACATGCTAATATGTAAAGCACTCTCTCTCTCTCTCTTCCGCTCTCCAGCGTAATCCTCTATCCCTGTCGTTATCTTGCATTCTTTTTCTGTTTAGTTATCTGAGCGCTCTAAATTTGCAACTGTAATTAATTTTTGAAAAATCTTTAGAACAATTAACTTAAAAAAAATGTTGGAGAAAAAACTCTTTTTTTTGCTTTTTAAAGAAATCAGGGTAACTACCAATGTGGATTTCATTATAGTTTCATGACAATTTCATGAACGAGAAGCTAAAAGGGCTGGAAGATATTTTTTGGACATCGCCTAGTTGGATGGCAGAGCTTGACGAGGACTGTAATTCACATACTCGCTAATCAATAACTCTACAGAGAAACTAGGCAGCCCTTTCTGTTTCGGAATCTGGGAAAGTTAGATGAAAAGATGGATAGCATTTTTTAACAAATGTCAGAATTTATGGACTCAGCCTGGAGCGCCCACACCTCTCAATATCAAAAATGGATGGAATGGCCCTTTAACTTGCTGCCTGCTCAGCATCTTGTGATCTGTCCCTTCCTTCACCCTGTATCTGAGAGAATCACCCCTCCCGCTTCCTCGCCAAATAGACATTATGTATGAGCCGGGCATATTCGCCCGGGGATCCAATATTTTTGCTTGAATCCTAATGCTGCTCAAAAATCCGCAGACTGGAAAAATGAGACAGACGCATCGTGCGGACCCCCACGTGTCGCATCCATCTGTTAAATCTTTAAAGAGCCGACAAGGCAGACACAAGGGGGGGCGCAGATCTATCTCCACCAGGAAACATCAGTGCGGACTTCTAAGCGTCTAGACTTTCCCCGTGAAATAATTGTTCCTCTCCTGAAGATTATAGATCTGCGCACTCACTGCTGGAAATTGACTCGTTTATGGAGAGACCATTGTGCTGCCGGCCGTGGATTCAATACAAGAGAAGAAAGTAGCGCTGGTCTGAAGATTTCTATTGTACGTTCAATGCAGAAAAGTTATGGGAGGATAATAAGACTGCAATAAGGTGAACCCTCCAAATCTATTGGGGGGCACCGACACTGCTTGCCTGACATAGCAGTGCCCCCATAAACGCTGCTAGATACAGCAAGTACCCCCATAATATTGCAATGCTTTGCAAGTGCCCCCATTACATCTCCAGATACAGCCAGGGTCGTCATATTATTGCCATAGACCCATAGTCAGTGGTCTTATATCAGTGATAGACATAGCTTAACATTGTCAGATATACCAGTGCCCTGTAATTGCCAGATATTGCCAACATCCTCCTTATATTTCCAGGTAGTCAGGGCCTCATAACATTGTCAGATATAGCCAGATTGCTGCAGCAAAGCCAGAAAGAAGAAGTGTCCACATACTGCTGTCAGGCATAGCCAGTGTCCCCATAACATTAGCAGATAGATTCAGTGCCTCAATAACATCACCAAATCTAGCCAGTGCCCCATAATACTGCCAGACATAGACAGGATCCCCATAACATTGCCTGATATAGCCAGTGTCCCCATAATATCACCAAATCTTGCCAGTGCCCCATAACACTGCCAGACATAGACAGCAGGATCCCCATAACATTGCCTGATATAGCCAGTGTCCCCATAACATCACCAAATCTTGCCAGTGCCCCATAACACTGCCAGACATAGACAGGATCCCCATAACATTGCCTGATATAGCCAGTGTCCCCATAATATCACCAAATCTTGCCTGTGCCCCATAACACTGCCAGACATAGACAGGATCCCCAAAACATCGCCTGATATAGCCAGTGTCCCCATAACATCACCAAATCTTGCCAGTGCCCCATAACACTGCCAGACATAGACAGGATCCCCATAACATTGCCTGATATAGCCAGTGCCCCCATAACACTGACAAACATAGCCAGTGTTTCCATAATACTGCCAGATATAGCCAACATCCTCAGAATATTTCCAGGTATAGTGAGTGCCTTTATAACATTGTCAGATATAGCCAGTTTGTTGCAGCATAGCCAGATATAAGCAGTGTCCCCATAATGCTGTCAGACACAGTCAGTGCCTCCATAATACATAATACATAATATTGTCAGGTATAGCCAATGCCTCCATAACGTTGCATGATATATCGTTTGCAATAAAATGGCCAGGTATAAGTAGTGGCCGTATAACGTTGCTATAGTCAGTACCACCATAACACTGCCAGATACAGCAAAGTGGCTATAACATAGCTAGATATAGCCAGTGCCCTATTACACTCCCTGGTTTAACCAGTGTCCCTATAACATTGCCAGACATAATAAGTGTGCCATCATACTGCCAAACATAGCCATTGTCTCCACAATTCTGCCAGATATACCCAGTTTCCTCATAACATTGCCAGATACGGCCAGCGCCCCCATAAATCTGCCAGACATAGCCAGTCTCCACATAAAATTGTCAGATATAGCCAGTGCCCCCATTACGTTTCATGATATACTGTTTGCTATAAAATATCAAGGTATAAGAAGCGTTTCTATAACTTTGCTAGATATAGACAGTACCCCCATAATACTGCCAGACCTAGCCAGTTTGCTGTAACATAGCTATATATAGTGTAAGATTGCACTTACTTACGGGTTGGGGAATACTCGCTTGGCAGCGTATTAACACACAGGACCGTATTTTCTTCCAAAAGTTCAATTGGGTTTATTACTCCATAAACCCCAGTGGCAGAAAACACAAAACAACAATCTTCAAAGCCCGGCAAAACAAAGTAACAATGTTCACAGCGTGACTCTGTTCTATCAGGACTGTGACCATACACTCTTGGTCGAGTCCAATATTCAGGCTCGCTCTGGAGCCAAACACACAGTCTGGTATTACCTGCTTGTCAGCGTTGCAGGCTTTCCACTGGCAGTACCACACGGGACCTGTTACTGGCTCTGCAGATCCCTGTCCTCACCTCGTGCTATTCAAGGATCCAGTCCTCCTCCCAGGACCTCCCAACACCCAGGTTACTCAGGGTCACACAGGTGGCCTGTCCGGGTACTATTCAGGACGTCCATCCCCGGCTGGGACCCTCCAATACCAAGGCCACCAGTAGCCAAGACCCACAACGTGCTCTTCAGGGCTTAGCACACCCAACACCGAGGTATCTACCAGGACCTTGCACATGGACCATTCAGGTCCCCTCACTCAGACCATGTGACCCACACCCTGGTCACATTATATACCTTAACCACTCCCCTAGGTGGGAGTGTGTGTGTGTGTGGCTAGTTTGTCCCACCCATCTCACATAACTAGCCCTGCCAGCCTCCCATTATAAACAAACCAAATACTTGTGGGACTATAGGTCCCAGAACCAATTTATTTCAGGCTGACAGCGCAGAGTATCCTCCTCTGCGACACACATATCGGCCATTCACAATACTGCCGGACTTTATCACATCACCACAGTCATGCCTGCGATTGCCATGTATTCCTATGGCCTCAATACGCCTCCGTGCGCAGGGCCGTTTCTTCAACAGGGCGGGCAGGGCGGCCACACGGGGCGCCGTGGGGCCGGGGGGCGCAGGAGAGGCCTCGGGCCCCGGTGGTCCCCTGCCCGCTGCTGCTGCTGTTTAAGGGCTGTCAGGGGCGCGGATGCCGCGCTCAGTGCTGAGCGCGGGCGCGCCCTGCCCGAACTCAGCTGCAAATCTGACAGCTGAGCGGTCAGATCATCGCCTCGCGTCGCCGCGCCCCCCCCCCCGCACCGCACATAATGGTTGCGGCCACCTCGGCGCCGCCACTCACCTCCGCTCCGCGCTGGATGAACAGCGAGAATGAACAGCCAGGATGAGGCAGCTCGGCCACTCCCACACTGATAGCAGGGGCGCCGCGCTCTCGGCTGAGCACGGGCGCTCCCTGAGACAGTGATCAAAGAGCTAAGCACACACACTATCACTGTCAGACTAGGCTGCCTGGCTGTTGCCAATTTCAATGCTGGACAGGACAGGCTGCAGTCTAGTCTGACAGTGGTAGCAGTATAGCAAAAATGCCCACCCCCTGCCTATGGATTAGTCCTTCCCTTCCCAGCAGCCCCATTTAGCAGTCTGAGCGCGCTCAGACTCAGAGGGCAGAGGGCACTGACACACTGAACAGGTGAGGGGGTCTGAGGGATGGGATGGGTTGGGCTAGCCTTTTTTTTTGGATGGGGACCCCCACACCTGCCCCCCCCCCAACCACCCTTGGGGCATGCTGATTTGGCATGCCCCACAGCATGAAACCCGGGAGGGGGCCCAGCTGACTTACCTCATCTTTGGCAGTCTGGTGGCATCCTCACCCAGCGCACTCTTTGCACCAGACAAACATTTCAACATTCTGCTTGTATGATTGCATAACATAAAATGATATCTTTTACTGTCAAATTTTTGTCTTTTCTTTTTAAAGACCAGTTATAATGCCACCTCCTAAGCCTTCAGGAGCACAATTTCGAAAAAGAAAGCAAAAAAAGAAGAGTGAAGATGCAAAAGGTGCAAAATTAATGGCAATGTACTTGCAGACAGAAAGTGCAGTACCACACCCAGGATATGTTTCTTCAGAAATGGAACCACAAGGTTCAGGCTCTCAAAGTCTGAGCTACTTTTCACATGAAGAACGTGATCCCAAATCTGGAGATGAACATCACAAATCAAGAATGATGTCTTCAACACTGGAGTCTGAAACATCTTGTTCAATAAATACATCTGAAAATGAGCAGACTGCACCTAAACCTGCAGAGGCTGTTACAGCTGTGTCATCGCATGAGTCTGGAAGTACAAATGATGTTCTTTCTACAGACATTTCCGAAGATAACTCAGAGTGTTCAAATAAGGATGTCTTTACCTATAAAGATATAGCATTGTGGCCAAAACCAATCAAGGGTCAAGTAAAAGACCATATTGTCCTCCAAGGACCACAACCTCTGCCTGCCTCTGATTTCATATACCCCAGGGACAATGAAAAGCGTCATTTTTCCTCATTTTATGGATTCCTTGTGCTGCCAAATCGAGAGAAGGTACCCAGACGATGGCTACAATATTCTGTTTCTGCAGACAGAGTGTACTGCTTCTGCTGTAAGTTGTTTGATCACAATCCAAAATCCAAGCTTGGGACTATAGGCATCAGCAACTGGGCACATATTGGGGAATACCTATCTACACATGAATTGTCTGCTGCACATGTAAATTCACGTCATGCATGGATTGATGCACAGAATAATCTTAAAAAAAATACAGGAATTGATAAAGATTTGCAAACCCAGATTACACAGGAACATAACCGCTGGCGAGAAGTGTTGGAAAGAGTTATGGCAGTAACTGTATACCTGGCAACCAATAATTTAGCTTTTCGAGGATCGTCAAATACATTGTTTACACCAAATAATGGACATTTCCTTGGGCTTATAGAGCTTCTTGGAAAATTTGAACCAGTAATGAGAGATCATTTAAAACGAATTACTTCCCAGGAAATCCATACACATTACTGTGGAAATTTAATTCAAAATGAAATTATCTGCTTGATGGCCTCTCAGGTGAAGAAATGTATTCTAGAAAAAGCCAAAAGATCTAAGTATTTTTCAATAATGTTGGACTGCACACAAGATGCAGGTCACACTGAACAGTTGTCATACACCTTAAGATTTGTTGATATAGATGATGATCACGTAGCAATAAAGGAACATTTTATTGGCTATCGTCCTGCTACTGATACATCTGGGGAAAGTCTCGCCAATCTCCTTTTAGAAGAGATTAGTAAATGTGACCTGGACATGAACAATTGTCGAGGACAAGGATATGACAATGGTGCCAACATGATAGGCATGCAAAAAGGAGTTCAGGCTAGAATCTTAAAAAAATATCCTCGGGCATTTTTTAACCCCTGTGGATGCCATAGTTTAAACTTGGTTATAGGTGACGCTTCCAAATCATCGGTAAAATCTGTAAATCTGTTCGGTGTGTTACAAAGGCTTTATAACCTGTTTGCATCATCTTCTAAACGATGGTGTATAATAAGTGAACATGTGAAGCATCTTACGCTGAAGAAGGTATGTGCTACTCGTTGGGAATGCCGTGTTGAAAGCTTAAAGGCAGTACGCTATCAATATCCGGAAATTCACGAGGCTCTCCTAGATTTGGAGCAAAAGGTTGATGATCCCACTCTTGCTTCTGAAGCAAAGTCACTGTCAGTGATGTTGGAAGACTTTGCCTTTCTAATCACACTGGTAGTATGGTATGACCTTTTATTTCAGGTACAAATCGTAAGTAAATCTATGCAGTCAAAAAATATGGAGATGACTCGATGCAACGATTTGTTGAAGAAGTGTACCATATTTGTAAAAGAATATCGTGATTCTGGCTATGAATCTGCAAAGACCGTGGCCACTGAAATGGCTACAGACTTGGGCATCGAAGCTAAATTTACAATAAATAAAAGGCCCAGTAAAAAAAAAAAATTGTTTGACTATGAAAGTCAGGATGAGTTAATTACAGATGCAGAGCAACATTTTAAGATTTCTGTTTTCTACCCTCTTGTAGATAACATGGTTGCATCACTGGAGAGGCGTTTCTCACAACTGTCTGAGCATAATAAATGTTGGGGCTTTCTATACAACATTAAAGATTTGCCAGAAAAAGAACAACTTAAAAATATGTGCAAATCGTTGGAAAATATGCTAAGCCATACTGCAGAGGTAGACAAACTACAATGTGACATTGACGGCAATGAATTGCTGGAAGAATTAAAACATATTCAGCCAATGATTTCAAATTCTTCTATAACACCACTGGAGGTTTTGAAGCACATAAATTACACGCACTCTCATGACCTGTTTAAAAACATATGGATTGCCATGAGGATATTACTAACTATTCCGATTACAGTTGCAAGCAGTGAGAGAAGCTTTAGCAAACTGAAGCTGATAAAAACATATCTTCGTACCACAATGACAGATGAGAGGTTATCATCTCTTGCTATTTTATCAATAGAAAATGAACTGGCAGAAAAGCTGAATTATTCGGAAGCTATTAATGCTTTTGCAGCGGCTAAATCTAGAAGAGTCAGTTTCTCATAAATCTGCAACCTACAATTTTTAGGATCTGTTTCCAAAATAATTAATAGATATTATTTACCTACAACTTTGTTCTCACCGTTAATAATTAGCATACTTGTCCCTTTTCCCCAAGTTCTATATAAGTTAAAGGCAAATTATAATTTATTAAAAAAAGGGAAGATACAAGCCTGCTCTCTATTTATTACTCAAGCCCACAAAAATAATGTTTATTATTTTCGGTGCCGGGGGGGGGGGGGAGAAATTTCCTACTCTCGCCCTGTGTCATTTTTGGGCTAGAAACTGCCCTGTCCGTGCGTATACTGGGGAGACCATGCAGCGCCCCCTACCTGTTACAGGGGTCACTGCATCACAATAGCCAGTGCCCCATTACACTCCCTGGTTTCGCCAGTGTCCATAAAACATTGCCAGACATAATCAGTGCCCCACCATACTGCCAAATATTGCCATTGTCTTCATAACACTGCCAGATATACTCAGTTTCCTCACAACACTGCCAGATACGGCCAGCGCCCCCATAAAACTGTCAGGCATAGTCAGTTCTTATGTAACACTGCAAGATATAGTCATTGCTCCATAACATTAGTGGGCATACTAAGAGCCCCACAACACTTCTATTAGCCCATAAATACTGCCAGATGTATCCAGTGCCCCCTTAACAGTCTCTGATAATGCTATGAACATAGTGGAGCGCCCCCATGGGGCCGTGGGGTACTCGGAACCGTGGCCCTGGGACGTCCATGTAAAAGGGAAAGGTCTTTAAAGGGGAAATGTTTGTGATGCCACCTGTGGTATTCGGTCAGGGTGACCGACGCTGCTTTAAGGGGTCCGCTAGGGTGATGTTATGGCAGCTAGATGGTATACCTTCCCACAGGTGAAGTATGTCCCCAGGGCCTCCCAGTGTATAGATGGTGGATGGTGTGAGGCGCAGTGAAGAACAAGGACACAAGGTTGCAGTCTCTTTACCTTTACTGAAGGCTTCAGCATCCACAGTCCAGAGCACCAGATCACAGGGCAGGCAGAATCCGGCCGGTTTGGAGTCCAGAGTTCCCTTGTCCAGGTGGAAATCAGTAGCCTTCCTCTAGCGCTGCAGTGTTGTAGTCCCTTACTGCTAAGCTTCTCATAAGGTCCTCACAGATGTTGTAGATGTTATGTCTCTTTCTGTCCCCCAGATGGATAGGACAAACCCGTATGACCGGTGGCTTGAGGCGTTTTACAGGGACTCTATCATGCCCCAGCCTCTAAGGGGTGCGACCTTGCCTCCTGGGCGTAGGGCGGACAGGTAACGTGAAATTAGCTGTCCTGCCGGTCTCTGGAGCAAGGCATAAAGGATCGTTGCTCTCTCGGTGTTCCAGCTACCTGGATCCTGCGCCTCAGAAGGAGGAAGCCTGTGTAGGGCTGATCCCCTCCTGGAATTCACTCCTTTGCTACGACTTCTTTCACCCTCTCTGCAATACAGTTCTCCTTCAGTGTCTCTTTCTGGAAGCTCCAGCTCTCAGGGCATGCACAGCTCCGTGTCCTTGTTCCTCGATCTCGGACAGGATCCCACCCCTGCCAGTCACCAACTACCTGAGCGAAGCTCAGCCAGCAACTAACTAACTTCCTCCCCAGGCAACCAGTTTTACTTAAGTGTGAGGAGTGCCCTAATAAATAGGAGCAGAGATCCCCCTGGTGGCCTGGAGTGTGAAATGTGTTGCATGTTTGTGATACCTGGATGCAGTTGTCCTTCTTTGCCTCCAAACATAATATCACCCCCCCCCTAGAGGAGAATGGTATTACTGGTATTACTAGTGACTATCGGCCTTAGGTCAGGGACATACTACCATAGAATACGGGTGAGTGCTATGGGGTAAACATCGCATAGCACTCGGACCAGTGTTAATCAATGGGGCAGCTCACATCACCGTTTATTTTCTCGGTGGTATTCAGCGTGCGTGTAAAATCGCAGCATTCTGTGATTTTCCCCGACGCTCAGCCGAGACTTACCAATGCAAGCCTATAGGTGCGAGAAAAAAAAAAAATCGCACAGCATTCGGACCATGCGAGTGCTGTCCGATTTTTATGCCCCGTGTCCTTCGAAAAGCCGGCAATTCATGTGGTGCATACAGTAAAATCAAACTGACAAGTTATAATAGATATATACACTTAGAATACATAGATATGTAGATGTCAGTGACACACACACACACATATATATGTATATATATGTCTCAGCTCTGAACTGTTGCTCATCTTTTACTTATTTGTCTTACTTGTTTGGAGAGAATTGCTCTGAAGTATTTTTTTGCATTCACCAAGTCCTTTTTGGTGTTATCATTCATAGTCTCTGAAAAAAGGCTAAGAAAGCAAAAATTGTGCTCTGGTACCGTATATACTCGAGTATAAGCCGAGATTTTCAGCCCAAATTTTTGGGCTGAAAGTGCCCCTCTCGGCTTATACTCGAGTCATGATCGGCGGTGGGGTCGGCGGGTGAGGACTGTCGCATACTCACCTAGTCCCGGCGCTCCTGGCGCTCCCCCTGCCCGTCCCACGGTTTTCGGTGCCGCAGCTCTTCCCCTGTTCAGCGGTCACGTGGGACCGCTCATTAAAGTTATGAATATGGACTCCACTCCCATAGGGGTGGAGCCGCATATTCATTTCTCTAATGAGAGGTAACGGTGACCGCTGACAGAGGAAGAGGCTGCGGCACCCGGAGACCAGCTGTCCGGGATAAGGAGCCAGGGACGCCGGGAGCAGGTAAGTATGTCATAGTTACCTGTCCGCGTTCCACACGCCGGGCGCCGCTCTGTCTTCCCGTCCTCTTGCAGTGACTGTGCAGGTCAGAGGGCGCGATGACATACTAGTGTGCGCGCCGCCCTCTGCCTGAACAGTCGGAGAGGCGCTGAGACGGGACGCTGAGGAGCTGAGGAGCTGCGGGCAGCAAGAGAGGTGAGTATGTCATTTTTTTTTTTTATTGCAGCAGCAGCAGCATTATATATTGCACAGATTTATATGGAGCATCTATGGGGCCATACTGAACGGTGCAGAGCATTATATATGGCACAGCTTTCTAAGGAGCGTCTATGGGGCAATAATGAACGGTGCAGAGCATTCTATATGGCACAGCTTTATAAGGAGCATCTATGGGGCCATAATGAACGGTGCAGAGCATTATATATGGCACAGCTTTCTAAGGAGCATCTATGGGGCAATAATGAACGGTGCAGAGCATTCTATTTGTCACAGCTTTATAAGGAGCATCTATGGGGCCATAATGAACGGTGCAGAGCATTATATATGGCATAGCTTTCTAAGGAGCATCTATGGGGCCATAATGAACGGTGCAGAGCATTATATGTGGCACAGCTTTATATGGAGCATCTATGGAGCCATAATGAACGGTATGGAGCATCTATTTTTATTTTTGAAATTCACCGGTAGCTGCTGCATTTTCCACCCTAGGCTTATACTTGAGTCAATAAGCTTTCCCAGTTTTTTGTGGCAAAATTAGGGGGGTCGGCTTATACTCGGGTCGGCTTATACTCGAGTATATACGGTATGTAAACTTTTGAGCACAACTGTATATATGAATACAGAATATATATATGTTTTGACAAATATTTCCTTTGAAAACGATGTGTAAATGACAGAGAATTGTTATATGTAAAATCTCATGTTAAAATTGCTGTCTGATAGCAATCACACTGCATTCGGATGTACATCGGATGCTAGGTGTGAAAAATCGGATTGTACTCGCATGAAAAATGCATGACACTCACATTACACTCGTCCGGCTCTCCTGCATCAAAATCAGTCACAGAGTCACAGCCCCTATAACATTGTGACTCAGTGCCATCATAACATTGACTGATAGTCATGGCATTACTAGACATAATCAAGCTGAAAGTAGCGCTCAACAAACGAGTCCAATGTGCCCAGGATAGCCCCGTTCTAGCAATGCCACTGGCAGTCAGTCAAACTGTAACTCCCAGATGAATCTAAATATAATGAGCTCCCCCTAGTGGTGGCTGCAGGTAGCCAAATTATCAATATCTAATTATCAGAAAAGGGACCTACAAGTGCTCCTGTACTTTTCTCTAGGCACGGTGATAATAATGTCGGGGGTGTATTGTGGGGATGCAATTCACTGGTTGATGCACTTTCCAGAGGTCATTTTGATTTAATTTTTTATGTATTAAATTAAAGCTTATTACATATTTTCTAATCTTCCCGGAAAATGTTTGCTTTCCGCAGACTATTATACTGTTGGAGAATGCTCTGCCGGCTGGTACTGTTTCCATTGCCTCTGTAACACAGACTTTTTTTCTCCTTGTCTTGCAGGAACATTGCTCCGTATAATAGAAGAAGGATATAAATATGCCTACAATTATCTCTGCCCTGGTAACTCATTCGTGTCCCCATCTTATCACTTATGTTCACTCACAATTGTATGCGCTGAAGCTCTCGTCTATCTGGATGGGTCATAAAGTTGCACTTTCTGGCCCAGGAATCGATGCTGGGACTGAGGTAAAAGGCTGAGAAAGGAAGCACGGGATGTTTATCTGTCAAACATGGCCGACGTATATACTATTATGAGGATAGTAAAACCAAAAGAAATGAACTGGAGTATAAGTTGGTCTACATGCAGGAGCATGTTCACACTGGCCACTAAACAGACAAAACCTAAGCTAGAAACAAAATTACCTACTTAGTTGTGTACCACCAATGGCGGCAGGCCACACAGCCGCTATGGGGCCCTTGAGTCAGGGGGACCCAATGCCCGCGAGAGCCAATGCAGTTGAAAGCATTGATGGAGGAGCAAGCGCCAGCTAACAGTTCCTCCTCCATCATTCTTCATCTGCATCTCAGCACAGCGTATACGATAACGTCACTACATGGGACCCGCTGCGAGGTATATGGCGCTTCAGAATGCTCGCTACAGAGGCCAGGGCATCGGGGGAACAAAGACGAGAGGTGAGGTGTTTTTTTTTTTAATCAGTGAGAACATTGTGGTGGCCAGAATACTGTAGGGAGGACTTTGGAAGTACATCATACTGTATGGAGGACTTTGGAAGGTGCATTATACTGTATGGAGAAATAAGGTGAGTGCAGTGTACTGTATGGAGGACTATAGGGTGTGCAGTATAGTGTATGGAGGAATATAGGTAGAGCATTATACTTTATGAAGGACTTTGAGGAGTGCAGTATTCTGTATGGAGGACTATGGAGAGTGCAGTATACTGTGCAGAGGACTATGGGGAGTGCAGTATACTGTATGGAGGAATATGGAGAGTGCAGTATACTGTATTGGGGACTATGGGGAGAGCATTATACTGTATGGAGGACTATGAGGAGAGAATTATACTGTATGTAGACCTATGGGGAGTGCAATATACTGTATGGAGGACTACGGGAAGTGCAGTATGCTGTATGGAGGACTATGGGGAGTGCAGTATGCTGTATGGAGGACTATGGGGAGTGCAGTATGCTGTATGGAGGACTTTGGGGAGTGCAGTATACTGTATGGATTACTATGAGGAGTATGTGGCCCTATAATTTTGATGTAAACCCCTGATACTGCTGTAAGCAAGTGAAAAGCAATAGTGCATATAAGTAACATAGGGTACTTAGTAAACACTGTTTCCTCAGGGAGGCATTGTGAAAACGTGCATTAGGGCCAGCAGTTTTGACTATGGGTTTGTTAATCCTTTTATTATTCTTATATTGATGTTACCCCTCATTTATCAACTCTGTATACCTTTAGGTGATTTATTCTTGGTATTCCATCATTCATTATGATTTGAACCCTATATTCTTCTTCTTGTTATGCACGGGGAATTTATTTCTGGTATTTATACACTCATATGTTTGCCATTTCTTTGACTACTATATTTATAGATAGGGATATCAAGAACCAAGCACGTTTTGATCATTCACAAGGTCTATAGGTTCTTCTATCTGATTAATTATTTTGTCTGGGTCACTCTTTACTATATATTTACCTAATAATTCCTCAACTTTCATTTATTTTACCTTGTCTGTTTAGTGGTATATGGTTTTACCTTGTGTCTTGTCCACTTTGTATTCAATAAAGATTACTTTAATCTTTCTTTTTTTCAAACGTGCTGCTGCCATCCATTTCTAAATAACTTATTTTTTTCATTTGAAACCTTCTGATCTATGTTCTATATTCTGTTGTGAATAAAATATGTCTACAAGAGATTTCCAAAACATTGCATACTTGTTTTTTAACATTTTACATAGCGTCCCAACTTTTTTTTAAATTGGGGTTATACGTCTACTTAGAGGAAGTATTATAGGTGTCATATTCTGGTACATTTGGGGCAGTATTTTTTTTGTTATATTCAGGTATATTGGGGACAGTAATATAATAGTCATACTTTGAGTTTTGTGATATTTTATCTGTTCTTATCGATTCTCCTGCGTCTGAACCATACCTCTGAGGCTTGTTTTCAAGGTGAATATGTCAGGAGATATTTTCTCATTAAAAATGTCTCATTTTTTTATTAAAACAGTAAAGAGATATTAAAAACAATTTTACAGGATTAATAACAGCGAGAAGGATGCGGCCATTAGACAATGAATAATCTTTTGCTGTGGTGATTGGAGACACTACTAATTTAATTGATGCCTAATTGGTAATTGGAACTCCAATAGGTTAGAGCACCTGGCTGAATCTGAGGCATCCTGTGTTTGCTTATCACAGTTGCGTTGTATGGTAATTACAATTATAATCTTCCAGTACCCAGACAGCGGATCTAGATTTTTTTTTCTTTTGCTCTTTTGTGCTTTTAAACAACCATTCCCCACTGAAAATACGTTTGTGAGTCATCTTCTATCAAGTTGGGTGATAATGAATTTTAGAGGTTGTTAGACAGATTTCCAAGAGTTTTACATAGTAAATACTTAGACGATCAGGGTCGGACTGGCCTAGCGGGGTATCGGGGAAATTCCCGGTGGGCCCTTCGCTGTGGGAGGGAGAGGAGGAGAAGAAGGAGGAAAGGGAAAAAAAGTCTGCGGCTTTTAAGGGCGCGGGCTCTTTAAAAGCGCTTGCAGAGTATGTGCAGGGACGTGCGCACGCAGCGTTCATTACCTGAACCGCCGCGGCGCACTTCCCGATCAACACTGAACAGTGTGAGCCCATCGTCACTGGCGTATGACGTCCGTGTCATGCACTGCATGTGATGTGCGCACACATTCACTGACGTCGGCGGGCATTTTTCTATGTGCGTGCTGGACCTGCAGAGGAAGAGGAGGACACCGCAAGGCACTGGGAGAGCAGGAAGGTAAGAATGTTTTTTGTTCTTGTTCTCTCTCCAATCTCCAAGGGGCCAGGATGGAGACACATGGGGGGACCAGGATGGAGACACATGGGGGGGACCAGGATGGAGACATGTAACACCCCAGGTAACCAGTTGTTACAGTGATGTTACCTTCCTTTCGGGGAGGGCGATATCATGCTTGGAGGCAATGAGGACTCCCTTTAACAGGTAACGCATCTACATGCAACACATTCTGAATCCAGGCCAGAAGGGGGAGCTCTGAAAACGGATTCAGGGGAGCTTCCCCAGCTTTATGTATTCTGGTCTGGAGGAGGGGTTAGACAGTTGGTCCAGGGAGACCAAGAGAGAAGGAAGTCTGGAGGACTGAGAGCAGACAGTGGGGCCGTGCAGCAGACGTGTGAGCTGCAGCTCCAGGAAAGGAAGATAGCCTGAAGAGTTGGATTGTAGTGAGCATCAGAGGAAAGAAGCACAGAAGAAAGAAAGGAGCTTGGAGGGGAACTGTGACCGGGCACCTTCTGAGCCGAAGCGCAGGAACCGGGCACCGGGAGCCCGAGGCTGTGTTGTACTCCAGGTCACACGGCAGAACCAGAGGGCATAGGACTTTATGTAATTTGTTCACACCTGAAGATGCAGCAGTACACTAGGAGCCCATGTCATGATAGAGACCCTATAAAAATGCTCACACTGCCCACCATAAGGGTAACTGTCCCAGGACAGGAGAGAGAGAACTTTGCCAGCAAGCAACAGGCAGCAGGGACCTCGCACACCAGCGTGAGTAGGAAGGCTTATGGAGCTCACCTGTGAGAGGGATCCACCTTTGCCTCCAGGCCGGCCGGACCACATCACCACCTGTTCCTGGTACCCTGTACTGCGGCTGCTTACAACCAGTAAACCAGGTAAAGACGTTACAACTCTGTGTCCTCACCTATTGTGCTCATATCACCTCCCATACCCCTGCCTCTACTTTCCCCTTCCTGTTATGGTTTCCAATGGCAAGGAAACATCAGAAGCATAGAATAAACGGACAAGCTCTCGGGTGATGGAAACTAGAGCTGACCGCGATGCTAAACCTACACACCACACTAGAAGTAGCCAGGGGGCATTCCTGCTTTGCCTCTAGATGCCGCGCGCCAGCCGGAGAACTAACTACCCCTGGTAGAAGAAAACACAGTCCTGGCTTGCCTCCAGAGAATGTCCCCACAGGAGATAGCAGCCCCCCACATATAATAACGGTGAGAGCAGATGAAAAGACACACGTAGTATGAAAGCAGATTTAGCACAGAGAGGCCCGCTAACTAAATAGCAGAAAGATACAACAGAGGACTTCGCGGTCAGCTGCAAAACCCTTCAAAACACCATCCTGAAATTACCTAAACTCATGTGACAACTCATGCCACTGGAGTGGTAATTTCAGCCCAACAAGAGCTTCCAGCTGCAGAGATTCACATAAGTGCAAACTGGACAAAACATACAAAAATAGACTTAAGGACTAAAGTGTCCAACTTAGCTGAGCAGAAAACTGGGAGCAGGAACATGCAACAGAATCACTCTGGATACACTGATGGCCAGCATTAGAATGACTGAGGAGCAAGGTTAAATAGGATACTCCCACATCCTGATAGGAACAGGTGAACTGAGAAGGCAAAGCTTGCAGGACACCAGTACCACAAGAGACCACCGGGGGAGCCCACGAACCGAATCACAACAGTACCCCCCCCTTAAGGAGGGGGCACCGAACCCTCACAAGAACCACCAGGGCGATCTGGATGAGCCCTATGAAAGGCACGGACCAAATCAGAAGCATGAACATCAGAAGCTGTAACCCAAGAATTATCCTCTTGACCGTAGCCCTTCCATTTCACCAGATATTGGAGTCTCCGTCTGGAAACACGGGAGTCCAAGATTTTCTCCACCACGTACTCCAATTCACCCTCAACCAGCACAGGAGCAGGAGGCTCAACAGAAGGCACAAGTGGTACCTCATACCTCCGCAATAATGACCGATGGAAGACATTATGGATAGCAAAGGATGCTGGGAGGTCCAAACGAAAAGACACAGGGTTAAGAATTTCCAAAATCTTATAAGGACCGATGAACCGAGGCTTAAACTTAGGAGAAGAGACCCTCATAGGGACAAAACGGGAGGACAACCACACCAAGTCCCCAACACGAAGACGAGGACCAACACGACGATGGCGATTAGCAAAACGTTGAGTCCTCTCCTGGGACAACTCCAAATTGTCCACCACCTGCCCCCAAATACGATGCAACCTGTCCACCATGGTATCCACTCCAGGACAATCCGAAGACTCCACCTGACCAGATGAAAAACGAGGATGGAACCCTGAATTGCAAAAGAAAGGGGAGACCAAAGTGGCAGAACTGGCCCGATTATTAAGGGCAAACTCAGCCAACGGCAAAAAAGGAGACCCAGTCATCCTGATCAGCAGACATGAAACACCTCAAATAAGTCTCCAAGGTCTGATTAGTACGTTCCGTCTGGCCATTTGTCTGGGGATGAAATGCAGACGAAAAAGACAAATCAATGCCCATCCTGGCACAAAACGCCCGCCAAAATCTAGACACAAACTGGGATCCCCTGTCGGAAACGATATTCTCCGGAATACCATGCAGCCGAACCACATTCTGAAAAAACAGGGGCACCAACTCAGATGAGGAAGGCAGCTTGGGCAAGGGCACCAAATGAACCATCTTAGAAAAGCGGTCACACACCACCCAAATGACGGACATCTTCTGAGAAACAGGGAGATCAGAAATAAAATCCATAGAGATGTGTGTCCAAGGCCTCTTAGGAACAGGCAAGGGCAACAACAACCCACTAGCCCGAGAACAACAAGGCTTGGCCCGAGCACAAACATCGCAAGACTGCACAAAAGTACGCACGTCCCGAGACAGGGAAGGCCACCAGAAGGACCTAGCCACCAAATCTCTGGTACCAAAAATTCCCGGATGACCTGCCAACGCAGAAGAATGAACCTCCGAGATGACTCTATTGGTCCACTCATCCGGCACAAACAATCTACCAGGCGGACAACGATCAGGCCGATCCGCCTGAAACTCTTGTAAAGCACGTCGCAGGTCTGGGAAGACAGCAGACAATATCACCCCATCCTTAAGTATACCCGTAGGTTTAGAATCACCAGGGGAATCAGGTTCAAAACTCCTAGAAAGGGCATCCGCCTTCACATTCTTAGTACCTGGCAGATACGAAACCACAAAATTAAGCCGGGAGAAAAACAACGACCAGCGCGCCTGTCTAGGATTCAGACGTCTGGCCGACTCAAGATAAATCAAATTTTTGTGATCAGTCAAGACCACCACCTGATGTTTAGCACCCTCAAGCCAATGACGCCACTCCTCGAATGCCCACTTCATCGCCAAAAGCTCCCGATTACCGACGTCATAATTTCGCTCGGCGGGCGAAAATTTTCGAGAAAAGAACGCACAAGGTCTCATCACTGAACAATCTGAACTTTTCTGCGACAAAACCGCCCCCGCTCCGATCTCGGAAGCATCAACTTCCACCTGAAAAGGAAGAGAAACATCAGGCTGGCACAACACCGGAGCAGAAGAAAAACGGCGCTTAAGCTCCCGAAAGGCCTCCACAGCAGCAGGAGACCAATCTGCAACATCAGCACCCTTTTTAGTCAAATCAGTCAAAGGCCTGACAACGCTAGAAAAACCAGTTATGAATCGACGATAAAAGTTAGCAAAGCCCAAAAATTTCTGAAGGCCCTTAAGAGAAGTCGGTTGCGTCCAGTCACAAATAGCCCGAACCTTCACAGGATCCATCTCAATAGAAGAGGGGGAAAAAATGTACCCCAAAAAAGAAATCTTCTGAACCCCAAAAACACACTTTGAACCTTTAACAAACAGAGAATTGGTCCGCAAAACCTGAAAAACCCTCCTAACTTGTTGAACATGAGATTCCCAGTCATCCGAAAAAATCAAGATATCGTCCAAATACACAATCATAAATTTATCCAGATATTCACGGAAAATATTGTGCATAAAAGACTGAAAGACCGAAGGGGCATTTGACAGACCAAAAGGCATCACCAAATACTCAAAATGGCCCTCGGGCGTATTAAATGCGGTTTTCCACTCATCCCCCTGCTTAATTCGCACCAAATTATACGCACCGCGAAGATCAATCTTAGAGAACCACTTCGCCCCCTCAATGCGAGCAAATAAATCTGTCAGCAATGGCAAAGGATACTGATACTTGACTGTGATCTTATTCAAGAGTCTATAATCAATACAAGGTCTCAAAGAACCATCGCTTTTAGCTACGAAAAAGAACCCCGCTCCAAGAGGAGACGAAGAAGGACGAATATGTCCCTTTTCCAAGGACTCCCTAATATACTCTCGCATGGCATCATGTTCAGGTACAGACAGATTGAATAGACGACCCTTAGGAAATTTACTGCCAGGGATCAAATCTATGGCGCAATCGCAATCTCTGTGAGGAGGAAGAGAATTAAGAGTAGATTCCTCAAAAACCTCACGATAATCAGACAAAAACTCAGGAATTTCAGAGGGAATAGATGAAGCAATGGAGACCAAAGATGTGTCCCCATGATTTCCCTGACATCCCCAGCTTAGTACAGACATTGTTTTCCAGTCAAGGACTGGGTTATGAGTTTGCAACCATGGCAATCCCAGCACCAACACATCATGTAGATTATACAGTACAAGGAAGCGAATCACCTCTTGATGGTCTGGAGTCATACGCATAGTCACTTGTGTCCAGTATTGTGGTTTATTACTAGCCAATGGTGTAGAATCAATACCCTTTAAAGGTATAGGAACTTCCAGAGGCTCTAGATCAAACCCACAGCGCCTGGCAAAGGACCAATCCATAAGACTCAAAGCGGCGCCAGAATCCACATACGCATCCGCAACAATAGAAGATAACGAACAAATTAGAGTTACAGACAAAATAAACTTGGACTGCAAAGTGCCAATAGCAGAGGATTTATCAACTTTCTTTGTTCGTTTAGAGCATGCTGATATAACATGAGTAGAATTTCCACAATAGAAGCACAAATGATTTTTGCGCCTATAAATCTGTCGTTCGCTTCTGGACAGAAAGCTATCACATTGCATACTCTGTGGTGCCTCTTCAGAAGACACCGCCAACTGGTGCACAGGTTTGCGTTCCCGTAAACGCCGATCAATCTGAATTGCCATTGTCATGGACTCATTCAGACCAGTAGACGCTGGCCATACTGTTATGGTTTCCAATGGCAAGGAAACATCAGAAGCATAGAATAAACGGACAAGCTCTCGGGTGATGGAAACTAGAGCTGACCGCGATGCTAAACCTACACACCACACTAGAAGTAGCCAGGGGGCATTCCTGCGTTGTCTCTAGAAGCCGCGCGCCAGCCGGAGAACTAACTACCCCTGGTAGAAGAAAACACAGTCCTGGCTTGCCTCCAGAGAATGTCCCCACAGGAGATAGCAGCCCCCCACATATAATAACGGTGAGAGCAGATGAAAAGACACACGTAGTATGAAAGCAGATTTAGCACAGAGAGGCCCGCTAACTAAATAGCAGAAAGATACAACAGAGGACTTCGCGGTCAGCTGCAAAACCCTTCAAAACACCATCCTGAAATTACCTTAACTCATGTGACAACTCATGCCACTGGAGTGGTAATTTCAGCCCAACAAGAGCTTCCAGCTGCAGAGATTCACATAAGTGCAAACTGGACAAAACATACAAAAATAGACTTAAGGACTAAAGTGTCCAACTTAGCTGAGCAGAAAACTGGGAGCAGGAACATGCAACAGAATCACTCTGGATACATTGATGGCCAGCATTAGAATGACTGAGGAGCAAGGTTAAATAGGATACTCCCACATCCTGATAGGAACAGGTGAACTGAGAAGGCAAAGCTTGCAGGACACCAGTACCACAAGAGACCACCGGGGGAGCCCACGAACCGAATCACAACACCTTCCTGCGTGTATACCCGTTCCAGTAATGTTAACTGTAACCCTTGCTCTACCTCCTGTCCGTTACTGCATCCCGCAACCTGCTCACAGGTACAGTGCCCACTAGTGCCCTCATTATGCCGACTACATCTATGGCCCACATAGTGGCGGGTGCTGGACCTCCAGCCCTGACTCCGTGCCATCATGAGCGCGGTAACCACACCGTCGGGCCCTCATCCCCATCTTCATCCTACAGTCCTGATCAGCACTGTCTCTCTGCATGCTCTTATAGCAGGCGTTCGTCACACCGCTCCAGATCTTCTAGGCATAGTCACCGATCCAGATGGCTCTTCTTTGGCTTATAATATATATACACATTTAAAAAAAACTTCTTTGTTAGAACAAATTCCTATTGTCATGGCTGTTGCCATCTGGGGTTCCTTCTCTGGGATAGGCAAAATTGTTTTTGGATAGACAACAGGAGTGTGGTACACTACATAAATCATCTGGCATCCTCGTCCCCTCCGATCACCAATCGCTTGGTTTTAAAATGTTAAATTTTAACATCTGGTTTGGCTCGCCATATCCCAGGTACTAATAATGTAAACACTGACTCTCTTTCTCTTTTAGTTGGCAGAAATTTCGAGATTCTTTACCCACGGCCAAAGTGGAGGGGTACCCATGCCCGTCCCTCATGTGGTAATTGGTTGAGGACGATCATTGGACCTGGTGAGATCCTCGGTAGCCCCGTCTACATGGCTTTCTTACGGTAAGGCGTGGAGGGAGTGATGTCATTTAGTGGGGGATAGACCGATATTGTCATCCTATGATACCCGTTTTGAAGTTACCATTTATTACTTCACCTTCCAAAAAACATACAAAGGGAAAATGGAGTCATCACCCCTTGCAACCAATCAGCTTCCTGCTCTCATTTTTCAGGGACCTTTTGAAAAATGTAAAGTGTGACCTGACTGGTTACTATCGATAACTGCTATGCTGCATACAATCTAATATATAAAGCTGAATGTGTGTGTGTGTGTATGTATGTATGTATGTATGTATGTCCGGGATTGGCATCTGAACCGTAGCAGCTACAGCCACAAAATTTTGCACAGTCACACGTCTGGACCCCGAGAGCGTCATAGGCTATGTTGTGAGGTGAAATTTTAACCCCGCGCTTTCCAATTCACCAAACAATTTTGCCCCTATCTACATAATGGGGAAAAAGTGAAAGGAAAAGTGTTGGAGGCGTCGCAGCTACAGGCACAAAATTTTGCACAGTCACACGTCTGGACCCTGAGAGCGTCAAAGCTATATTGTGAGGTGAAATTTTAACCCCGCGCTTTCCAAGTCACCAAACAATTTTGCCCCTATCTACATAATGGGGAAAAAATGAAAGGAAAAGTGTTGGAGGCAAATTAACAGCTGCCAGATGTGAACAAGGGGGACTTAAAGAATGACAGCGATGGCACCAAAGAGTATATACTGTACAGTTGCTAAGGTGGGGCCCCAACATGGGATAATCACACCACCACGGGGATATGAACACACACACAAAATGCGCCACACACTACCACGTGCTCGAACACATATACCACCCTCAGTGCACATTTCACCACACATACACCAACCTCGCCACATAAAAGTAGAAACACAAAAGTCGCCGCTCAAAACTCGCCACGCGCAAAACTCTCCACATGCAAAACTCGCCACACGTGCAAAACTCGCCACACGCAAAACTTGCACACGCAGAAAAATTGCCACACGCAGAAAAATTGCCACATGCACAAAAGTTGCAACACATGCAAAAGTTGCCTCACACAAAACTTGCACATACTCAAAAGGCACCACACATAAAACTCGCCACGCGCAAAACTCGCCATGCGCAAAACTTGCTGCACACAACTTGCTACACTAACCTGTCACATGCAACTCGACACACAAAAAGTTGCTACACGCATGTCGCCACACAAAACTCATCTCACAAAAGTCCCTACATGCATGTCGCCACACGCAACTCAACACACACAACTTGACACACGAAACTCGCCCTAAAACACACACAAGTCTGGTATCCTTCAAAAATAAAAATCTGATTAATAAGCAGACAAACTACAAGAGCAACAAATGTACCATATAGGAATCCGGCAGCTGTCAGTCACATGACCAGTCTATTATGTGTATGTGTGAGCTAATATATACTGCCAGGGGGTGGGCTTACTGTTGGCTGGGGATTTATCAGGCTGCCATTTTAGCTTACAAATACTGAGGTAAAAATACTGACCAAATAACGTGTGAACGAGGGCTAATACAGGAGGAGATGGCATACAGCTATATACTATATACAGGAGATGACACACAGGTATATACTATTTACAGGGGAGATGACACACAGGTATATACTATATACAGGAGGAGATGACACACAGATATATACTATATACAGGAGAGATGACACACAGGTATATACTATATAGAGGAGGAGATGACATACAGGTACATACTACATACAGGAGGAGATGACATACAGGTATATACTATATACAGGAGGAGATGACACACAGGTATATACTATATACAGGAGCAGATTACCTACAGGTATATAGTATATACAGGAGGAGATGACACAGGTATATGCTATGTATAGGAGGAGATGACATACAGGTATATACTATATACAGGAGATGACACACAGATATATACTATATATAGGTGAGATGACACACAGGTATATACTATATACAGGAGATTACATACAGGTATATCTAATATATAAAGCTGAATGTGTGTATGTATGTATGTGTGTATGTCCGGGATTGGCATCTGTACCGTCGCAGCTACAGCCACAAAATTTTGCACAGTCACACGTCTGGACCCCGAGAGCGTCATAGGCTATGTTGTGAGGTGAAATTTTAACCCCGCGCGTTCCAATTCACCAAACAATTTTGCTCCTATCTACATAATGGGGAAAAAGTGAAGGGAAAAGTGTTGGAGGAAAATTGACAGCTGCCAGATGTGAACAATGAGGACTTAAAGAATGAGAGCGATGGCGACAAAGAGTATATACCGTACAGTTGCTAAGGTGGGGCCCCGACATGGGATACTCACCACACACGGGGATATGAACACAAACACAAAATGCGCCACACACTACCACGTGCTTGAACACATATACCACCCTCAGCACACATTTCACCACACACACACACCAACCTCGCCACATAAAAGTCGAAACACAAAAGTCACCACTCAAAACTCGCTACATGCAAAACTCGCCATATGCAAAACTAGGCTCACGCAAAACTCGCCACACGTGCAAAACTCACCTCATGGAAAACTCACCTCATGCAAAACTTGCACACACAGAAAAATTGCCACATGTACAAAAGTTGCACCACATGCAAAAGTTGCCTCACACAAAACTTGCACATACTCAAAATGCACCACACATAAAACTCGCCACGCGCAAAACTCGCCATGCACAAATCTTGCTGCACACAACTTGCTACACTAACCTGTCACATGCAACTCAACACACAAAATGTTGCTACACGCATGTCGCCACACAAAACTCATCTCACAAAAGTCGCTACATGCATGTCGCCACACGCAACTCAACACACACAACTTGACACATAAAACTCGCCCTAAAACACACACAAGTCTGGTATTGTCCTTCAAAAATAAAAATCTGATTAATAAGCAAACTACAAGAGCAACAAATGTACCATATAGGAAATACGGCAGCTGTCAGTCACATGACCTGTCTATTATGTGTATGTGTGAGCTAATATATACTGCCAGGGGGGAGGGCTTCCTGTTGGCTGGGGATTTATCAGGCTGCCAATAGCAACCAATCACAGCTCAGCTTCTATTTTGCTACAGTTAATTAACCTGAGCTCTGATTGGTTAATATAGGCAACAAAGACATTCTCAGTATAACAAAGCTAATATATGTTGTGAAATGCTTCTATTTGCTTAGTTTTTGCCTTTTAATAATTACATTTCTATCTATTTGTTTTGTGGTTTTTGTGTGCAGAATAAATTTTTGTTAACACATTCTATTTTGCTAACAGCAGTCATTAACCCGGGCGAAGCCGGGTAGTACAGCTAGTATATTATATAGGTCAAAAATTAGACTTTACTACAGGCAGACTGGAAATGTGCGTCCATTATATCACGCTTCAAGCTATATAATATCATGGAGGCCCTGTTCTCAGTGTGATCACCTCCACACCTTTATATCCATCATATCATGCTTCATGTATAATAACATGGAGGCCCTGCCCTCAGTGTGATGTCACTGCCACACGCCGGTTACCTGGCTACAGGTTAAACAGCAATCAGCTGTGTCCTCTGCAAGGAAGCTGTGTGTACAGAGACATGGCAGCCGCCCCCCAGGACCAGGGCAAACACAGCAACCTAGTGGCACAAGACATGATCTGGTAACATAATGCTGCCTCTTATCTGTGTACATAATGGGGAGCGGAGTGTATATAATGTACATACTGGTGTGTCCTAGTGTACTCAGGATATAACGAGTGTGCACAGGTACATAATACTTTATAATGTGTGTATATAGGGTATATAAAAAGGATATACCGTATATAGGATATTATAATAATTATATAATGTGTTTGCGTATGTAACAAGGATATAGTGTCTGTATATGGCATATAACAAGTTTATACCGTGTGTACTGTATACAGGGTATATATGAAGTATATACTGTGTGTGTATATGGTATACGCTATATAACAAGTATATACTGTGTGTTTATAGGGTATATAACAGAATGTAGTGTGTGTGTACAGGGTATATAACAAGTATATACAGTGTGTATATAGGATATATATAAAGGATATATTATGAATATAGGGTATATAACAGTGATAGATTATACTGAGTATATAAAAATGATATGTAATGTGTATATAGGGTATATAACAAGGATGTATTGTGTATAACATATAATAATTATATAGTGTGTATAGAGTATATAATAAGGATATAGTGTCAGTATATAACAAGGATATAGTGTGTGTATATAGGGTATGTAACAAGTATATACTGTGTGTATATATAGTATATAAGAAGTACTGTGGGAAAATAAGTATTTGATATGCTTGTTACAGGTGTCTTTTATGTAGATAACGGGTTCAAACAGGTTCAATTAATACAGGTAATGAGTGCAGAGTAGGAGGACTTCTTAGGCTATGTTCACACGATCCTTTTTTCACTGCGGATTTTTCAGGTCCTTTTTTTGACAAATCCGCAGTGAAAACCGCAGTGCTTTTCACTGCGGGTTTTGATCCTTTTTCTACTGCGGATTCCACTGCGGGTTTCCAACTGCAGTTTCCTATTGGTGCTGCTGGAAAACCGCTGCGGAATCCGCAGAAATAATTGACATGGTACTTCTTTTTTCTGCAGGCAAATCCGCTGCGGATTTGCCTGGGGAAAAAAGGATCGTCGGCACAGCGGGTTTTGTTTTCCATTGGGTTACATTGTACTGTAACCTACATGGAAAAAAGCTGCGGATCCGCAGTGCAAATCCGCTGCGGATCCGCAGCAAAACCCGCAGCGTGTGAACATACCCTTAAAGAAAAACTAATAGGTCTGTGAGTGCCAGAATTATTGCTGGTTGGCAGGTGATCAAATAGTTATTTCATGCAATAAAATGCTATTTAATTATTTAAAAATCATACAATGTGATTTTCTGGTTTTTATTTGTAGATTCTGTCTCTCACAGTTGAAGTGTACCTACGATAAAAATGACAGACCTCTCCAATCTTTGTAGGTGGGAAAACTTCCAAATCTGCAGTGTATCAAATACTTTTTTCCCCACTGTATATGCTGTGTGCACATATACTTGTATGCACACGGCTGTATAATGGAGGAATGATGTATATAATGTGGATGTCAATATACAATGTGAGATACATAGACAGAGGTGGGTTATGTATATGGTATGAATGTATATGTAGCAGCTGCAGGTTAGAATAGGAGAAAGGATTGTGTGATTTACTATCATGAATTATTTAGGGCGAGGATTGCTGGCTGCACAGTGATCTGATTGTATCTCATTACGTGGTCTCAATCACATTCGTTATGAGACTCTTAAAAAGTTAACTATACAATTGCACTAAAGAACAGTATCTGCATGACTATTACTAGTACACACGTGGTCAAAATTGTTGGTACCCCTCGTTTAATGACAGAAAAACCCACAATGGTCACAGAAATAACTTGAATCCGACAAAAGTAATAATGAATAAAAAAAATCTATGAAAATTAAAAAATGAAAGTCAGACATTGCTTTTCAACCATGCTTCCACAGAATTAAAAAAAAAATACAACTCATGAAATAGGCCTGGGCAGAAATGATGGTACCCTTAACTTAATATTTTGTTGCACAACTTTTTAAGGCAATCACTGCAACCAAACTGTCAATGAGACTTCTGCACCTCTCTACAGGTATTTTGGCCCACTCCTCAAGAGCAAACTGCTCCAGTTGTCTCGTGCTTGAAGGTTGCCTTTTCCAGATGGCATGTTTAGCTAAATGCTAGATGCTAAATAGGATTTAGGTCACGGCTCATAGAAGGCCACTTCAGAATAGTCCAATGTTTTCCTCTTAGCCATTCTTGGGTGTTTTTAGCTGTATCTTTTAGGTCATTATCCTGTTGCAAGACCCATGACCTATGAATGAGACCAAGCTTTCTGACACTGGGCAGCACATTTCTCTCTAGAATCCCTTGATAGTCTTGAGATTTCATTGTACCCCGCACAGATTCTAGACACCCTGTGCCAGATGCAGCAAAGCAGCCCCAGAACATAACAGAGCCTCCTCCATGTTTCACAGTAGGGACAGTGTTCTTTTTTTGATATGCTTCATTTTTCCATCTGTGAACACAGAGCTGATGTGCCTTTCCAAAAAGTTCCATTTTTATCTCACCTGTCCATAGGACATTCTTCCAAAAGCTTTGTGGCTTGTCAACATTTAGTTTGGCAAATTCCAGTCTGGCTTTTTTATGATTTTTTTCAACAATGGTGTCCTCCTTGGTCGTCTCCCATGAAGTCCACACTGTGATATAACATGTCCCTGTTGTCACATTATCTTCAGGGGTACCATCATTTCTATCCAGGGCTATTTCATGAGTTGTTTTTTTTTCATTCTGTGGAAGAATGGTTGAAAAGCAATGTCGGACTTTCCTTTGTTCGTTTTCATAGATCTTTTATTTATTATTACTTTTGTCAGATTCAAGTTATCTCTGTGACCATTGTGGTTTTTTCTGTCATTAAACGAGGGGTACCAACAATTTTGACCATGTGTGTATATACTATAGACTAATCCCAGCATAAAGTTTCTTCTTGCACCTTTGTGTCTCTTTTTTATCTCTAGCTGCCTGTGTGAACTTTCACCTTCACATAGCTGAATGGGCAATCCTATTCATATCTGTGAAAACTACATTTCCCGGCAGCACCCTGTTCCTCTCCAGAGCTGCAGGGCCCTCCCTCTCCTGTTTTATCCTGAATTATTTCCATCTCTTTAACTGTATCTGCTGTACCCTATCAACTGCAGCATCATAGTAAAGACCTAAAAGAATAAAAAATAAATAAAGCAGTAAAGAACTAAAAGACTTATAGATAAATAAAACAAGTTCATCATCAGTAAAGACCTACAAGATAAATAAATAAATTAAGAAATAAATTCAGCAGCAGTGAAAACATTCATATTTATTATAAAAAGTTCAGCTATGTATATTGAATGTATGTCTCATAAAGGGCCGGATTGGCCCACCAGAAAACTAGAGAATCCTTTGTTGGGCCCTAGGCTCTACTTCATAGGCGTCCATATTGGTAGACCTCATGGCCATTATGGAGCCTCTGAGTCCACAAGAACCCTGTGTTGAATGGTGGCCCGGTGAGCTGGTAATGTAGCCACTTCTGCAGAAAGTATCTGCATCCGGAGAATGGCTTCCTCCTTTGCCATTCAGCCTGTGCATCTGAGAGTGCATGCAGCAGGTACAATGACGTCACTAGATGGTGTCTGCCACTAATCACACTATGCAGAGATGGGAGCAAAGTGCTATGGGGAACATGGTGAGGGTTTTTTTTTACTTTATCAGTCATTACCTGGGACCCCATACTGTATATGGGGGAGCTGTGAGGGACATCATACTGTGTATAGGTAACTGTTGTGCCCCCATACTTCATAAAGTGGCCATTATACTGTAGATATGTATCTGTCGGGAAACCATGCTGTATATAGGGAGCTGTGGGAGCTATCAAGCTGCATATAGAGAGTCGGGGGTCATCATACTGTATACAGGGGAGCTGTGGGGACATCATACCATATATAGGGAGTTGTTGGAACATCATACATTATATATGTGGAGCGCCCCCCCACACCGCCGCAGGGCCGAGGGGTACCCGGAGCCGGGCCTCTAGGTCTCAGTCCTGGGGTTGTCACGGTGGCTAGACCCGGTCCGTGGCCCTGTCCGTCAGTGGGGGGACGTCCGGTGAAGTAGGTGCTGTTAACGGTGGTGTAGCGGTGCAGTTGTGGGGTGCAGGTCGCGGTAAATAACGAGGACACCAGGTTGCAGTCTCTTTACCTCTTTACTGGAGATCTCTTGGTCCTCAGTCCGGAATCTGGCCCACCAGGCTGCGCAAGTCCGGCCGGTCCAATGGCACCTCCAGAGTTCTCCTCACAGGTGGAAATCAGTGCCTTCCTTCTTAGCGCTGTGTGTTGTAGTCCTTCCCTGCTGTGCTCACGGAAAGTACCCCACAACTGTTGTGTCTGTTTCTTAAGTTCCCTCACAACTCGATTAGATGTTCCTCTCTTATTCCGTCCCTCCCTGGTATTCAGGTTGGAACGGCACCCGTTTGTCAGGTAGGCCTGGAGTTCTTCCGGGACCCTAGAGACGCCCCTCTCCCGCAATTGCCCCCCAAGACTTCATAGGTGATATGTGGTAGACAGCCCGCCTGAGACTGACTGTCCTGCCGCTGTTTGGAGTATGGCTTAAAGCTGTATATTATTCCACTCCCTCGGCGTTCCGGCCACCGGTAATGCGCCTCAGCAAGGTGCTGCCTCTTTCAACAAAACCCCTGCTGGTATTCTCCGTCTGCTTGATCTCGTTTCTCACTCAGCACAATCTATCTCGCTTCTAGTCCTTTCTTGGGCACCGCCGCTATGCTGAGCAGGCACGGTCCCGTTACGTTCTTTCCAATGCCAAGCCTCTGCCAGGGTCCCACCCCTGGCAGAGACCCTACTGTCTCTTCCTCCACAACACCCTCTCTCACTAGGTGTTGCTTCGTTCAATCCAGTCAGCGTTCTCCCTAACTTCCTGCCTGACCCCCAGTTTACCCACTATGGTGGGGAGTGGCCTAATGAATAGCACCCTTAGCTCCCCCCGGAGGCCCAGCTGTGAAACATATTGGTGTCTGTGATACCTGATTGGAGGAACTCCTTCAGTGCCATCGAACGCACCATGGCTCCCCTTAGTGGCGGAGCCACAGTACTGCAACGACCAGGACTCTGGGGCGCTGCACTCCCCCCTGGTTAAACACAGTACTCCGGGATTGGGAAGAAAACAACAATACAGGTTAGCAAAAAGACATACAAATTTGTTGAGTGCAAAACAATAAGCATACTTGAACAGGCTTCCCTTTATGGGAGGTGAGGACACTTTAACGTTACAAAACATAATCAAATATCATAGCAACAGGCTACAATTTACTCTCATTACCCAACCGGGTATTCTACTAAGTGCAAATGCTGGAACAATAAATTAACATTGCCTTTAAGAAACATACACTCTTAGTTTATCAAAGGCCTTCCTATAATCACATTACAGGGCAAGGTAACTCTTCATTCTCCTACTTTTGAACCTGCAGGACCGCCTGTCCCTATGGCACCAGACCTACTGCCTCTCCTTTCTTTTACAGGACCGCCCCGTTCAGCCAGGGCCTACTGCCTTTCTCTACTATACATAGTATAGACATAACATTCCTTTCAGTTTGAGAACATGGAGCCCACTCTGCCTGGCTCCTATAAGGACTCACTCACTAACCCCTACGGGTCTACTTTCTGTCCTTAGTAACGAACTAACTTTCTATGGGGACGCAGGGTTTACCTTCTATCCTCACCTTCATTATTACTTTCTTACGTTTCTATCCATGCAGAACTCTAGTCCACCTCAACAGGCTTTCTGCATCTTTCCTTTTGAAGAACATTATTCAAACTTCACATTTCAAACATATTAAACACATATAACTTTTCATGTAAAACGGTTACATTTCTTGCAAAGCATCATCATGACATTACTGTTCGGAAACAGTATCACTTTCCAAGTTCAATTCTAACCTCCCCTTTAAGAGGAGATCAAGTCTCTCTGAGGTAGCTCTTCTTCTCAGCCTACCAGTCCATACCAGAGCTCCGGAATGGCATCTTCGCAAAGTGTCTTTAACTAAAACCAGTAGGAAGCACCTTTAAGAAGGTGCAAACTATTTACAGGAAAGTTTGAATCATGCACAGTCCATGATTACTGCAGTTTGTGTAACTTTGTGCAAAACTTCTGGAAAACAACAATAGTGACCCCGGGTCAACAAAGGGGTCACCTTTTAAAGTTTACCCTGGACGGGTTTAGCAGCAACAAGAACAAAAGAACAAACAGTAACTATTTACATTTTTATAAAGCAATAAAATCTTACTGGGGTTCTGCAGAAGGCGGCCTCTTATCCGGCCTCACCAGGCCAACAGATCGCACCGGTGAGCCAGGACGCCGTTCCGGTCCCAGTAATGATAAAATCCCTCGCCGGGAGGTCCTCCTTGTCGGCAGGTGCACCCGTCCCTCCGGGGCACGGCAAGGCTGGGCTTCCCGGGGTTCCGCAGGGCCGGGCTCTGCTGCTTTCCCCACTGAATCAGCTCCTTCTGGTGTTCCGGCAGCAGCCTGGAGGGCAACGCATCGTTGGACACCTCGGGCAAACCAGCCCGTCTCGCCAGTGTCCCTCCTCCACCTCGTGTAAGTGACGGCGTCTCCCGGCTCCAGGTCACGATCGAGCCTCCCGCTGCAAGGCTCCACCTCCTCCCGATCCACGCGGACCTGCAGCGGCTCTCCAATTTCCTGAATCACCCCTCTTCCATACCGGGGGTTAAAGGCCACCACTACACCCCAGTGTGAGGACGGGATCTCTGGAGCGCTGGTCAAGTCAACCTGTTCCGCAGGCTGGGGTCGGCTCCTCCATGCGGCCATCAGACGCCGCAGATGTTCAGCATCTGGTGAAATCTTCAAGTCCGGCGTCGGTGACATGCCTCCAGCCACGGCCGGGTGGGTGGCGACAGGGGACACTGGGGACAGACGGATCTCTGTGGGCTGGCCTAGCCGTGTAAGTACGTGGGCATCGGCCCTCAGCCGGCGGGCTAGCTGTCGGGCCTCGGCCGCAGCCACACGTGCTGCAGACAGCGGCAAAGGAGGTCGACCCATTGGTGGCTCTGCGAGGGTCAGGCCCCGCAGCGTTGGCGTCTCGGAGGCTGTCTCGGGTTGCGCAGCCTCGGGCCGGACCGGGTCAGCTCCGCGTGGTGCTCCTGGTGTCGCCATCTTTATTTGTCCTCCAATGTCCTCTTTTCGCGGTCTCTTTCGTGGGCGGTCCCGTCCCCATGGTCTCCACCCTCCGACCAGGATCAGGAGGCGGACTTCGGCTGTTGACGGGCACGTCCTCAGGACACAGAAATACTTAGACTGGGCGGCCATTGATGTTCGCGCTCTCCAGCTTGTCTACGCCCACTCCACGCCCCTCTTCTCTTCCTGCGCTCTCCTCAGCGCTGCAATGGCGGCGGATTTTGGCGGCAAATGGCACAACACAGTCTTTTCAATAAAGTACGGTTCAAGTACAGTAAATCACAGTCTCTAGGCACACATGACCTGATTCTTCAGGCTTAAGTAGATCCTGTTCGTGACGCCAAGTTGGAGCGCCCCCCCACACCGCCGCAGGGCCGAGGGGTACCCGGAGCCGGGCCTCTAGGTCTCAGTCCTGGGGTTGTCACGGTGGCTAGACCCGGTCCGTGGCCCTGTCCGTCAGTGGGGGGACGTCCGGTGAAGTAGGTGCTGTTAACGGTGGTGTAGCGGTGCAGTTGTGGGGTGCAGGTCGCGGTAAATAACGAGGACACCAGGTTGCAGTCTCTTTACCTCTTTACTGGAGATCTCTTGGTCCTCAGTCCGGAATCTGGCCCACCAGGCTGCGCAAGTCCGGCCGGTCCAATGGCACCTCCAGAGTTCTCCTCACAGGTGGAAATCAGTGCCTTCCTTCTTAGCGCTGTGTGTTGTAGTCCTTCCCTGCTGTGCTCACGGAAAGTACCCCACAACTGTTGTGTCTGTTTCTTAAGTTCCCTCACAACTCGATTAGATGTTCCTCTCTTATTCCGTCCCTCCCTGGTATTCAGGTTGGAACGGCACCCGTTTGTCAGGTAGGCCTGGAGTTCTTCCGGGACCCTAGAGACGCCCCTCTCCCGCAATTGCCCCCCAAGACTTCATAGGTGATATGTGGTAGACAGCCCGCCTGAGACTGACTGTCCTGCCGCTGTTTGGAGTATGGCTTAAAGCTGTATATTATTCCACTCCCTCGGCGTTCCGGCCACCGGTAATGCGCCTCAGCAAGGTGCTGCCTCTTTCAACAAAACCCCTGCTGGTATTCTCCGTCTGCTTGATCTCGTTTCTCACTCAGCACAATCTATCTCGCTTCTAGACCTTTCTTGGGCACCGCCGCTATGCTGAGCAGGCACGGTCCCGTTACGTTCTTTCCAATGCCAAGCCTCTGCCAGGGTCCCACCCCTGGCAGAGACCCTACTGTCTCTTCCTCCACAACACCCTCTCTCACTAGGTGTTGCTTCGTTCAATCCAGTCAGCGTTCTCCCTAACTTCCTGCCTGACCCCCAGTTTACCCACTATGGTGGGGAGTGGCCTAATGAATAGCACCCTTAGCTCCCCCCGGAGGCCCAGCTGTGAAACATATTGGTGTCTGTGATACCTGATTGGAGGAACTCCTTCAGTGCCATCGAACGCACCATGGCTCCCCTTAGTGGCGGAGCCACAGTACTGCAACGACCAGGACTCTGGGGCGCTGCATATGGACTGTAGGGGCATCATATCCTGTATATAGGGAGCTGTGGGAGCCATCATACTGTATGTAGGGAGGTGTGAGGATATCATTGTATAAATGGATCTGTGGGGACAACATACTGAACATAGGGAGCTGTTGGGACATCATAATGTATATAGTGGGCTCTGGGCCATCATACTGTGCACTCAGGTTACATTGGGACCATCATACTGTGTGCTGAGTACATCATACAGTATGTGGGAGCTGGGCATTTGGGAGGCATCATACTCAAAAGGAACCATGAAATCGATATCGTAGTAAGCAATAACACTAAGGGGCTTCTCTGGGCAAAAGACATTGATGATGTATCCCTCGGATAGGTCATCGATATTGTGTTGATAGAAGTCCAACATCCTGCAACCCTGCTGAACATTTATGGAACTACACTGCACAGCTCTCTCCAAGGGGTTTTCCAGGCCAGGGCTAATCTTCTTCAGGCACTATATCATGTCAAATCCTAACAGTGTGCAGTATACAGTGTTAGCGTGTAGTATACTCACTGTTAGGATTCAGTTCTGCTTGCCAGTTTCATTGGTCGCCACGTGATCGCTCATATGCAATTTGCATACTTGTGGTCATATGCCAACTGATTTCTATCCCTGCATCTCTCAAAGCTTTAACATTAACATTCAGAGAAACAGGGAGATTAGCTTGTCGGCGTGTGACTACAAGTATGCAAATCGCATATGAGTGATCACATGAATACCAATCAAACAGGCACGAAGAGCCAACTCCATGGCAATACCGTAACATACAGTGCCTGATGAAAATTAGCCCTGGTACGAAAAACTCCTTTAATGATAATGTAGTGGTTTTGTATGACAGATGTCAAATTCTCTAATGGGCCCAATGTTCCTCAGTCTGACACTGGTCTCATTCAACAAAGCAAAACAGTTCAGTGCAGCGCGCTAAGCTGAGCCAAGTGCTGACACAGCATAGTTGAGCTGTGCTGGCAGCTGGCTCAAAAGTCAGTGGAAGAAGTGCCCCAGTGCAGATTCTTGAAAGACATGTGAAGCTCCGGCTCAGCACACCATAATTGACATGTGTTAGCTGGCTGCCCAAAATACACTAGATTGAACCATACATGATTTTTATATTATGTGTATTGCCAAAATAGAATGATATTGAATGAAGATTATTATGAGATGACAATATCATTTTAGGAATAACCCTTTAAAGGAGTATTCCCATTGTTAGACGTTACTCCCTATCCATAGGATCAGAGATAACTTGGTAATCAGCACTGATCCGATGCTGGGAACCCCAGGAGCCCTGCAAATTCCCATTTGAATGCAGCGGTGGCCAGTCCTGTGCATCACCGCCATATTCATTGTCTATAGGACTGCCAGAGATAGCCGAGGACAGCGCACTGTTTTCTCTGACAGTCCCATAGAGAACGAATGCAGCAGTGGTGCACATGTTCGGTCACCATTCCATTCAGACAGGTATTTCAGTGCCACGTTCTTCAGGTGGTTAAGGGGCCTAGTGGTTGAAGCCCTTCTTATCATCAAGTAATCGCACATAAGCAATACATTCTTAAAGAGGGTTTCCCATGAACAAAGTACATTTTAATTAATAGATCTTGTAATAAAAATAATTTACACAATTTGATGTGATAAACAAAAATGTCCCTGTGCTGAGCTAATCTTATAAATGTGCCCCTGCTGTGTACTGTGTAATGTCTGTGTCAGGAACATGGTCTGATCATACCACAGCACCTGGGCAGGGGGGGAAGGAAATTAGAGTATACAGACAGGACAGCACAGAATTGCAAATTATTCTTTTTGTGAAGCAAAACATTTCACTGACTATTTTTACCAATGTTTTACCTGAAAGAAAGAATTATTTGCGATCCCGTGCTGTAATGTCTGTATACTCTTTTCCTTCCTCCCCTGCCCAGGAGCTGTGGTATGATCAGACCATTTCCCTGTACGGTCAGACACAGACATTACACAGTACACAGCAGGGGCACAATTATAAGATTATCTCAGCACAGGAACATTTTATTTACACGCATCCAATTGTGGAAATTATTATTATTCCAAGATATATTCATTAAAATGTTCATTAAAATTAACTTTGTTTGAGGGAAACCCCTTTAAGATTAGAATAAGTGCAGTCAGAATCACACTATGCAGTTGCTGAATACATAGACAAGCGCATTTTATTTCAAGACTATAGGGGATGGATGCCTCTCAAAAATACATTGACTGACTCGCTGAAGTACTTTACCCATGCATTACACATACACACATTCATGCCAATACATGCAGGTTGCATGAAAAAATTTGAAAAACCACAAGACGCGGTAATGTTTTACTTTATGTGTTCAGGAAAGCACATGTGAAGAAAGAGCAGGAAACCACCAAGATGTGGCCTGAGAACTGGGGGTTCCTGACTGCACCCTACGATGAGGTAAATCTTACCTGACAGGGCACAATAGGTATCAAGCCCCAAGAAACAACCAACATATAACAATGTCCATCTTCGTATTTTAGCCAAGAAGAGAGACCGCCATGGACGCAAAGGAGACGGAACACAGAATAAAAATCCCAGACCACATGAATGTCCGCACGGTGACCCCGCTGGACCAGTATATAAAGGTCAGAACCCTAATACAGACTATACTAAAGTAGTTTTGGACCTGTTCTCAGCTCAAATTTCTCACAGCTGATAGATTGATAGTATAGCATGCAGGCTAGACAATCCTCAATGTCAAAAAAATACATATATCTTCAATGATCAATAGGGAGAGATTTGTGCCACTGATATAGTTAAATAAGCATTCCCATCAATGTTTTTTCCTCTTAATATATTGCAGTCACCATATTATACGGCACTGTGTACTTACAGTTGCTCATTTTACCTTTCTGCCTAGTTAGTTCTTCTCTCTTCTCTGCTCTATGTAGAAATAGGAAGTCTCTTGTTCCTGCATTTAATATTCCCCTCTTCAACTTCTGACATAGCTGTTCCCTCCTCCCCCTGCCAGCTACTTTTGCAGTAACTTATGACTCATACAAGAAAAATTGACCTCCTGTTTTTACATAGAGCTTAGGTAACGTTCACATTTGCGTTGTTGGGCGCAGCGTCGTCGACACATACCGACGCATGCGTCATGCGCCCCTATCTTTAACATGGGGGGCGCATGGACATGCGCCGGTATGCGTTGTACTGCGTTTTACAACGCATGCATCATATAGACGCACAAGACAGGACGCAGGGGACGCTACTTGTAGCGTTTTCCCTGCGCCGAAAGTCCCGATCTGTAGGATCTTATGACAACGCATGCGTCGCAAAATGCTGCGTTGTGTACATGCGTTGTTGGTTGCGTCGCGTCGCCGATGCTGCGCCCAACAACGCAAATGTGAACGTAGCCTTAGAAGGATTGTGTGTGTTTTTAATCACATGATGTCAGACCTAATGGAAAAGAGAACAATTAACTGGGCAGAAAGGCAAAATGAGCAATTGCAGTGCTCTATAATATGATGACTGCAATATATTAAGAGCATAAAATTTTGATGGAAGGAAGAATACTTCTTTAACTCATTGAGCATAGTCTAGACTCTAGACTACCCACATTGTAACAAACCCTTGGCTATCAGAGGTAATAAGTCAGTACACTGTTTTAGCCTCTGGATGTTAATAAGAATGTTGCCATTCATGACGGCGAGCAAGATTTTCAAAATGGGGTGAAATGAAAAATATATACTGTGTATATGGGAAGACTTAAAATCACAATTTTCCCCTCCAGGTTGGCCTCTCTCCTGCCATTCCACAAACAACCCAAGGGCTGATAGGATGGAGATCCACCATCTCGGCCCTGCAGCTGGAACGGTACGGCAGAACACACCACCTCAAGGGCGATTTTTGCAAAAACATGAACTGGCCTGCTGAAGGAATTGCCTAAGTGGTCGTCGTTCTGCAGAGGCCCCAACAAGACGGAATGGAAACATTTTAGCGGTCTCACAATAAACTAATAAAACTTTCCTGCATTCTGTGGCAAAATGGAAAATCTCTGTAGAAGATGAGTAAATGTTAAAAATTAGCATAGGAATGAACAGCGTGCTCAAATATCGTAGCGGAAAACCTGATTTACGGCAGCCTCGCCTGCACCGTCGTATCCCACTATTTACATTATAGCAGTAAAGGTTAATGCAGCTTTATGCTGATTGAAGTGCAGCTCCAGGCGGAGAGGCGATCACTTCCATCCTGCAAGTCAACACGATCAGAAAATTGGTTTACAAGGAAGTGGCAGTGGCAGATTGAGTGCAATTACTTCATGTTAACTTCTCCCTTGCCAGATGTTTAAATAAAGTTGTGATGCCACTGTGGACTGACATTAAAGGGGTACAATGACCTATGTATATTATTACATATTCACTGAATAGGTGATAGCTGTTAATCAGATACTCTCTTGGTCCTCCCTGGCTACAAGGCTCCCCTCATAGGCCACAGGACTGCAGCCAGGAGGATTTGATTGGAGTTGCATGTTGCGCATCCATTCAATTGTTTTTGGCATGAGGACTTGCGTCCACACACAAACAGGAACCTCCCACCAACGGCCTGAAGTCCCCCTTCCTTCTCTAGTGCAAGACTCCCGTGGTTTGTCTCTAGTCTCAAGACTACGACCAGGAGCAGTTAGATGGAGCTATAGGTCGCACGTGTGCACTGCCAGTCCTTTTAACTTTTCCTAGCATCAATGAGACAAAAGGGACCCCCACTAATGGCCAGAAGCAGGGGCATAACGACCAGGTCGCAGAGGTTGTGACTGGGCCCGTGCAGGTGAGGGCCTGCTGAGGTCAGCAGAAACTTCAACTGGATGTGTGTCCTCGCATCGGGTCCGTGCGAGGCAATACATGTTGTGGCCAATCAGAGGCCAGCATCTGACGTCGGAGTGCACATGACTGGACGTGCATGGCTGTGATGTTATGCGCTCCCTTCACATGCACACTAAAATTAGCTGCCGACTTCAGAAGATGCTGCTGCTCAGCAGGGGAGCGGCGGGAGGGTGAGTAGAATGGTTTACTTTTTCTATGCATTAAAGAACAGCAGCAAAACAGGGGACATAGACCTGCATGGGGCCCAGGTTAAGGGATATATACCAGGATAAGGGGCAGATTACCAAGATGTAACCCAGAATAAGGGACATATTACCAAGATGAGGCCTAGGATAAGGGACATATAACATATACCAGGATAAGGGACATATATCAGGATGGGGCCCAGGATGAGAGACATATACCAGGATGGGGAATGTATATCATGATGACGCCCAGGATAAGGGGCATATACCAGGATGGGGGGTATATATTGTGATGAGGGAGCAGCCGCCATCTTGGATATGGGGCATAACGCTGGCCTCCTATCAGAGATCGGCCTGACTCCATTTTGTCTCATATCAGAATTCACCTGGTCACACGTCTGCAGGGACATGAGCACTCCTGGCCCCCACCTTTTGCCTACTTGAATGAAGACCCTTTAGTATGGTAATGGACTGGGACCAGTGTAGCAGGCAGATGGCACTTCAATGCTTGAATGAGGAAGCCACGCCAGCAGGGGGCATGGAGGTGCCTGGGGGCTCAATTAAAGCATACGTGTCAGATGGCTACAGGAGGACACGTCTATTGTCTTCCCAGCCGGACCGTGTACAACATGAAATTATGAATTATGGACGCATTGTCCAAGGTACAGGCTCATAAAAAATATCCTCATAGCCCTGAAGAAATTGTGCATCTGACAGTGAAACTCCTGGGTCAGTGAGAGTTCTGGAACCTGAGATATAGAGATCAGCCTCCCACAGCGATCGAATGGGTCCAGGTTTGATCCCTGTACGACCAGCAGAACAAACCACATGCGCTGGTACCGCCCGTGTACTGATCCGATCATCCTGAGAGAAGTTATACCATTTATTAGGTATTGGGAATAGATTCTGCATGGAAGCTGTAGGGTGGAGATTGTTAGCCCACCCAGGTACAGGGGGGAGGGACACAGAAGGATTAAGAGCTGAGGACACATGGAGAGTGAAAGCCAACAGAAGAAGATGATGAAATAAGGAACAGGGCATATGCCAGCCAGAGGGGAGCAAGCACATGCTTTTTGGGGACTGCCCGGCAACTAGAAGTCTTGTACCTGTGGAACGCAGAGCTCCCCGGCCTCCACAAGCGACCTTCAACCTGGTAAATAGACCTCCAGCTTTATACCTCTAAGCCTTGTACTATTATTGTTATATTTTACTTTGACTGTAACTTTGGTATATTTTTACTGTATATTTCTTGTAATTATCTAGTGCACCCATGAAGCAATTAAACCATAAATTAATTTTGGGCTGATCCTTTTATTCTGATTGCGAATCTTAGAATGCCCAGCATGGGTAACAGGGCAGTCTCCCTGGTGGCTATTTGCTCTAGGTGCAGTTCCCTTATTGACCTGAGAGACAACGAGGGCGCCGGAGAGCTGTGCCTGTGTAGTTACGTCACGGATTGGTGACGTGGGAGGAACCTTTTTTCTTCACATTGGTGGCAGCATGGTGGGATCAGAGTAATAGTGTGCGTGGGACCCCTGCTCCCAGACACTAAAGACTACCAGCGGTAACTTTCACTGCTGGGATCTTAAGGTCAGCCCAGTACTAGACGGTCAGAGTGTAGATATAATAAGTTGTGTGCAAGGTCAGGGTTACAGCTGTGTCAGTAACCAGAGGTTCCAAAGATGGCTGATGGTACCAGGAGTGCGGTGAGGGCGCAGGACAGTGCTATGGTCTATGAGGAGTTGGTGGTGGATGGTACCGTTCAAGGCGAGGGGGAGCTCAGCCAGGACTCCCCAAGGAGCCAGCCACCCATGCTTAGTCCTGCAGGGGACTACCCACCACCAACCCGCCCCAGCCTGTCCACATCAGCGGCCCTTGTTGCAGCGGCAGTGGCACGTCTCGAGGTGGGTAATGAAGACGCCTATGTGAAACTCATGGCAGATGCCAAGAAAGCGGTGGAGGCAGAGGGTGCAGAACACTGTGAAGCAGCAGAGCGGGCAGAGAAAGCAGCGAAGCGAGAGCGTGCAGAACGCCATGAAGCTGAAGAGCGGGCAGCGGAGCAAGCAGCGGCAGAGAGAGCAGCGGAGCGCCAGCACCGACTGGCGATGGCTCAACACGGGCTCCCGCTGGACGCCCCAGCACCACCAGAGTCCAAGGCTTCCAAAGTCCAGGCTGAGGACTTCCCTCTGCTTTAGAAGGATGGAGACCTGGATTCCTTCCTGCTGGCCTTTGAAAGGACCTGCCTCCAACACCATCTGGCCCCGGATCAGTGGGCAAGATACCTGACCCCCCGTTTGAGGGGTAAGTCCCTGGAAGTTTTGGGGGACTTACCTGCCGGGGTGGAGCAGGACTACAACAGCATCAAGCGGGCCCTGATCCAGCACTACAACCTCACCCCGGAGTCCTACCGCAAGAAGTTCTGGAGCCTGCAGCGTGGCCCAAAGGACGCCTGGACTGACCACATGAGGGCGATGCTGAGAGCTGCAGAGCACTGGACCTCGGATCTAGCGCTCACCACCCGCCAGGAGGTCCAGGAACTGTTCGTCACGGAGCAGTTCTTGTGGAACTGCCCAGAGGACCTCCAGCAGTTCCTCCGTGACCGGAAACCGAAGGGAGCTTCTGTTACAGCCACCCTGGCAGACGAGTATGCCAATAACAGGGCGCCTGAGCCGAAGAAGCCTGCCAGCAGCACCTGGAGAGGGGGTAAGCCCAATCCTGCCCCTGTTTCCCCAGCCTCCAGAGTGCAAGGGGTGTACCCCCCTGCTACCCTCTCTAGGCCAGGCGCAGAACCCATACGTTGTCATCACTGCAACCAGCCGGGACACTTCAAAGCTGCATGTCCCCAGCGTCATAAGGCCCCATCCCTGTCCCAGAAACCGTCCACTGTTTTATGTGTGGAAGAGGGTGGTGGGAGGTCCCTGGACAATTACCAGCCCATCACCATCGGCCGCTCAGCGGTCATGGGACTGCGGGACACAGGCGCTGAACGAACCCTGGTACGTCCTGAGGTGGTGTCTCCTCAAGACTTGTGTTGTGAATTCCGTTCTCGGGCTCCCTCCTGTGGTCATGAGTGGTACTTTGTGAGTTCTGTTCTTGGGCTCCCTCTGGTGGCTTTGAGTGTTACGGCTGGTCTGTAGCTGGACTCCAGCTGCCTCGTTTCCTGCTAGGCTTGCTGCCTATTTAACTCCACCTGGACCTTTACTTGTTGCCTGCTGTCGTTGTATTCAGTACTGGTTCAGATCTCTCTGGGACTTCCCTTGTGACCTGTCTCCTCGTGGAGAAGCTAAGTTTATGCTAGTCTATTTTTGCTCATTGCTATTTGAAAATGTTTCTCAGTATATGATGAGTTCAGTCCAGCTTGCTTATATGCTATTTGATTGCTAGCTGGAAGCTCTGGGGTGCGGAGTTGCGCCCCTTACATCGTGAGTCGGTGTGGGGGTCTTTTTGTATTCTCTGCGTGGATAATTTTTGTAGTATTTTATACTGACCGCACAGATTCCTTGCTATCCTCTGACTATTTAGTTATTAGAAAAAACACCACAGAAAAACAGGCAAAGGTGCTTACCTGTCTAGGCCTCAAATCAAATGCACTCTCATGGTGCAGTGGGCCCCAAGTAAAGACTAGGACTGGCAAGCGTGAGGACCCGTGACGTGGGTTGCCAGCTTATGTATTGTGGCCATAATATTAACTAATACCTTACATTTTTCGATATGTTCTTGTGCACTTTTTTTTACTTTTACTTTTTGAGGTGCAGTTGGGCCCTGATGGCTTTGTAAGTTGTGGCCTCTGTTCACACAGGACGCATTACAGTTAGCACTGGTCAGCCCGCCACATGGCGTTACTAATAGGCTAGGATACAGTTGCTGTGCTGTTGTGAATTTACCTTTTTGGCTCCCTCTAGTGGTTACTAGTGATTTGACTCTGGGAATGTCTGCCATCCCTTGTATGCTCACCTGGGTCGTTAGGTCAGGGGTGTTGCTATATAAGCTCCCTGGACCTTCAGTTCAATGCCTGGCAACGTTGTAATCAGAGCTAATCTGTTGTGCTCTTGTCTACTGATCCTGGTTCCTGCTAGATTAAGCTAAGTCTGCTCTCTTGCTTTTTGCTATTTGTTTTTGTTTGCATTTTTGTCCAGCTTGTACATAATCTGTATCCTAACCTTGCTGGAAGCTCTAGGGAGGCTGAAGTTCTCCCCCCGGGCCGTTAGACGGTTCGGGGGTCTTGAATTTCCAGTGTGGATTTTTGATAGGGTTTTTGTTGACCATATAAGTTATCTTACTACATTCTGCTATTAGTAAGTGGGCCTCTCTTTGCTAAACCTAGTTCATCTCTGTGTTTGTCATTTCCTCTTACCTCACCGTTATTATTTGTGGGGGGCTTGTATCCAACTTTTGGGGTCTATTCTCTGGAGGCAAGAGAGGTCTTTGTTTTCCTCTTCTAGGGGTAGTTAGTCCTCCGGCTGGCGCGAGACATCTAGCGACCAACGTAGGCATGTTCCCCGGCTACTTCTAGTGTTGGCGTTAGGAGTAGATATATGGTCAACCTAGTTACCACTGCCCTATGAGCTGGATTTTTGTACTTCGCAGACTTACTTGTTCCTCTGAGACCCTCGCCATTGGGGTCATAACAGTTTGCCAGGCCAGTATTAAATGTTAAATGCATTGCAGAAGCGGGATTATAAGAAAGAAAATTCTGAGTTTTTTTTTTCTCTTTCTCATTTTTTTTTCTTTTCCCCTTTACCTCTGAGTGGCTTGTGTTTGCTGCAGACATGAATGTCCAGACCTTGATTACAGGTGTGGACCAGCTTACTGCTCGTGTGCAGGGCATACAAGATTATGTTATCAGAAATCCTATGTCAGAACCTAAGATACCGATTCCTGAACTGTTTTCCGGAGACCGATTTAAATTTAGAAATTTCAGGAATAATTGTAAATTGTTTTTGTCCCTGAGACCCTGTTCATCTGGAGACTCCGCTCAGCAAGTGAAAATTGTTATTTCTTTTTTACGGGGCGACCCTCAGGATTGGGCCTTCTCGCTGGCGCCAGGAGATCCGGCATTGGCTGATATTGATGCGTTTTTTCTGGCGCTCGGTTTGCTTTATGAGGAACCCAATCTTGAGATTCAGGCAGAAAAAGCCTTGCTGGCTATGTCTCAGGGCCAGGACGAGGCTGAAGTGTATTGCCAAAAATTTCGGAAATGGTCCGTGCTGACCCAGTGGAACGAGTGTGCATTGGCTGCAAATTTCAGAAATGGCCTTTCTGAAGCCATTAAGAATGTGATGGTGGGTTTTCCCATTCCCACAGGTCTGAATGATTCCATGGCCCTGGCAATTCAAATCGACCGGCGGTTGCGGGAGCGCAAAACCGCAAATTCCCTCATGGTGTTGTCTGAACAGGCACCTGATTTAATGCAATGTGATAGAATCCTGACTAGAAATGAGCGGAAAATTCATAGACGCCAGAATGGCTTGTGTTACTACTGTGGTGATTCTACACATGTTATCTCAGCATGCTCTAAACGTCTTACTAGGGTTGTTAGTCCTGTCGCCATTGGTAATTTGCAACCTAAATTTATTCTATCTGTAACTTTGATTTGCTCACTGTCATCGTATCCTGTCATGGCGTTTGTAGACTCAGGTGCTGCCCTGAGTCTGATGGATCTGTCATTTGCCAAGCGCTGCGGTTTTGTTCTGGAGCCATTAGAAAATCCTATCCCTCTTAGGGGTATTGATGCTACGCCTTTGGCAAAAAATAAACCGCAGTTTTGGACACAGGTTACCATGTGCATGACTCCCGAACATCGGGAGGTGATACGTTTTCTTGTTCTGCATAAGATGCATGATTTGGTTGTTTTGGGTTTGCCATGGTTACAGACCCATAATCCAGTCTTGGACTGGAAGGCAATGTCGGTGTCAAGTTGGGGCTGCCATGGAATTCATGGAGATTCCCTGCCCTTGTCTATTGCTTCTTCTACGCCTTCGGAAGTTCCGGCGTATTTGTCTGATTATCAGGATGTCTTCAGCGAGTCTAAGTCCAGTGCACTGCCTCCTCATAGGGAATGTGACTGTGCAATAGATTTGATTCCTGGCAGTAAGTTTCCTAAGGGGAGACTGTTTAATTTGTCGGTACCTGAACATACCGCGATGCGTTCATATATCAAGGAGTCTCTTGAGAAGGGGCATATCCGTCCTTCTTCTTCCCCTCTTGGTGCGGGATTCTTTTTTGTGGCCAAAAAGGACGGATCTTTGAGGCCTTGTATTGACTATCGGCTTTTAAACAAGATCACTGTCAAATTTCAGTATCCTTTGCCGCTGTTGTCAGACTTGTTTGCCCGGATTAAAGGTGCCAAGTGGTTCACCAAGATAGACCTTCGTGGTGCGTACAACCTTGTGCGCATTAAGCAAGGCGATGAATGGAAAACCGCATTCAATACGCCCGAAGGTCATTTTGAGTACTTGGTGATGCCATTTGGGCTCTCTAATGCACCTTCAGTTTTTCAGTCCTTCATGCATGACATTTTCCGGAAGTATCTGGATAAATTTTTGATTGTTTATCTGGATGATATTCTGTTTTTTTCTGATGATTGGGACTCGCATGTGGAGCAGGTCAGGATGGTTTTTAAGATTTTGCGTGAAAATTCTTTGTTTGTTAAAGGCTCAAAGTGTCTCTTTGGTGTACAGAGGGTTCCCTTTTTGGGGTTCATTTTTTCCCCTTCTGCTGTGGAGATGGACCCAGTCAAGGTCCGAGCTATTCATGATTGGACTCAACCCTCGTCAGTTAAGAGTCTTCAGAAGTTCTTGGGTTTTGCTAACTTCTACCGTCGTTTTATCGCAAATTTTTCTAGCGTTGTTAAACCATTGACGGATATGACCAAGAAAGGCTCTGATGTAGCTAACTGGGCTCCTGCTGCCGTGGAGGCTTTCCAGGAGTTGAAACGCCGGTTTACTTCGGCGCCTGTTTTGTGCCAACCTGACACCTCACTTCCCTTTCAGGTGGAGGTGGATGCTTCGGAGATTGGGGCAGGGGCCGTTTTGTCGCAGAGAGGCCCTGGTTGCTCTACTATGAGACCTTGTGCCTTTTTCTCCAGGAAGTTTTCGCCGGCAGAACGAAATTATGATGTGGGCAATCGGGAGTTGTTGGCCATGAAGTGGGCATTTGAGGAGTGGCGTCATTGGCTCGAGGGTGCTAAGCATCGTGTGGTGGTCTTGACTGATCACAAAAATCTGATGTATCTCGAGTCTGCTAAACGCCTGAATCCTAGACAGGCCCGCTGGTCATTGTTTTTCTCCCGTTTTGACTTTGTGGTCTCGTATTTACCAGGTTCTAAGAATGTGAAGGCCGATGCTCTGTCTAGGAGCTTTGTGCCTGATGCTCCCGGAGTCGCTGAACCTGTGGGTATTCTTAAGGAAGGAGTTATCTTGTCAGCTATTTCTCCTGATCTGCGGCGTGTGTTGCAGAGATTTCAGGCTGGTAGGCCTGACTCTTGTCCATCTGACAGATTGTTTGTGCCTGCTAAATGGACCAGCAGAGTCATTTCCGAAGTTCATTCCTCAGTGTTGGCAGGGCACCCGGGAATTTTTGGCACCAGAGATCTGGTGGCCAGGTCCTTTTGGTGGCCTTCCTTGTCAAGGGATGTGCGGTCATTTGTGCAGTCCTGTGGAACTTGTGCTCGAGCTAAGCCTTGCTGTTCTCGTGCCAGCGGGTTGCTCTTGCCCTTGCCTGTCCCGAAGAGACCTTGGACACACATCTCAATGGATTTCATTTCTGATCTTCCGGTGTCTCAGGGCATGTCTGTCATCTGGGTGATATGTGATCGTTTCTCCAAGATGGTCCATTTGGTTCCTTTGCCTAAGCTGCCCTCCTCTTCTGATCTGGTTCCTGTGTTCTTCCAGAACGTGGTTCGTTTGCACGGCATTCCTGAGAATATTGTGTCGGACAGAGGATCCCAGTTTGTTTCCAGGTTCTGGCGATCCTTTTGTGGTAGGATGGGCATTGATTTGTCGTTTTCGTCCGCTTTTCATCCCCAGACTAACGGACAAACGGAGCGAACTAATCAGACTCTGGAGGCTTATTTGAGGTGTTTTGTCTCTTCTGATCAGGATGATTGGGTGACCTTCTTGCCGTTGGCTGAATTTGCCCTTAATAATCGGGCTAGTTCCGCCACCTTGGTTTCGCCATTTTTCTGCAACTCTGGTTTCCATCCTCGTTTTTCCTCGGGACATGTGGAGCCTTCTGACTGTCCTGGGGTGGATTCTGTGGTGGATAGGTTGCAGCGGATCTGGAGTCATGTGGTGGACAACTTGAAGTTGTCACAGGAGAAGGCTCAGCGTTTTGCCAACCGCCGCCGCGGTGTGGGTCCCCGACTTCGCGTTGGGGATTTGGTATGGCTGTCTTCTCGATTTGTTCCTATGAAGGTCTCCTCTCCCAAATTTAAGCCTCGCTTCATTGGTCCTTACAAGATATTGGAAATCCTTAATCCTGTATCCTTTCGCCTGGATCTTCCGGTGTCGTTTGCCATTCACAACGTATTTCATAGGTCCTTGTTGCGGCGGTACGTGGTGCCTGTGGTCCCTTCTGCTGAGCCTCCTGCTCCGGTGTTGGTTGAGTGCGAGTTGGAGTACGTGGTGGAGAAGATCTTAGATTCTCGTCTCTCCAGGTGGAGGCTTCAGTACCTGGTCAAGTGGAAGGGCTATGGTCAGGAGGATAATTCCTGGGTGGTCGCCTCTGATGTGCATGCGGCCGATTTGGTTCGTGCCTTTCACACCGCTCATCCTGATCGCCCTGGTGGTCTTGGTGAGGGTTCGGTGACCCCTCACTAAGGGGGGGGTACTGTTGTGAATTTACCTTTTTGGCTCCCTCTAGTGGTTACTAGTGATTTGACTCTGGGAATGTCTGCCATCTTTTGTATGCTCACCTGGGTCGTTAGGTCAGGGGTGTTGCTATATAAGCTCCCTGGACCTTCAGTTCAATGCCTGGCAACGTTGTAATCAGAGCTAATCTGTTGTGCTCTTGTCTACTGATCCTGGTTCCTGCTAGATTAAGCTAAGTCTGCTCTCTTGCTTTTTGCTATTTGTTTTTGTTTGCATTTTTGTCCAGCTTGTACATAATCTGTATCCTAACCTTGCTGGAAGCTCTAGGGAGGCTGGAGTTCTCCCCCCGGGCCGTTAGACGGTTCGGGGGTTCTTGAATTTCCAGTGTGGATTTTTGATAGGGTTTTTGTTGACCATATAAGTTATCTTACTACATTCTGCTATTAGTAAGTGGGCCTCTCTTTGCTAAACCTAGTTCATCTCTGTGTTTGTCATTTCCTCTTACCTCACCGTTATTATTTGTGGGGGGCTTGTATCCAACTTTTGGGGTCTATTCTCTGGAGGCAAGAGAGGTCTTTGTTTTCCTCTTCTAGGGGTAGTTAGTCCTCCGGCTGGCGCGAGACATCTAGCGACCAACGTAGGCATGTTCCCCGGCTACTTCTAGTGTTGGCGTTAGGAGTAGATATATGGTCAACCTAGTTACCACTGCCCTATGAGCTGGATTTTTGTACTTCGCAGACTTACTTGTTCCTCTGAGACCCTCGCCATTGGGGTCATAACACTGTGCATACTCTGTGTGAACATTGCTGCAGATTATTATTTGCACTGGTGTGCCCAGCGGCCAATCCCTGATGTAGGCTGGCTGTCTCATTTGGTATTACCACACCTGTGTAGTCGCCATCTTTACTTGGGGCCCACTGCACCATGAGAGTGCATTTGATTTGAGGCCTAGACAGGTAAGCACCTTTGCCTGTTTTTCTGTGGTGTTTTTTCTAGAATAGTGGAGGTTTTTTCCTCCTTTTTTTCCTCCTGTTGTGGTTTTTGCTGTTAGACTAGGACTGGCAAGCGTGAGGACCCGTGACGTGGGTTGCCAGCTTATGTATTGTGGCCATAATATTAACTAATACCTTACATTTTTCGATATGTTCTTGTGCACTTTTTTTTTACTTTTACTTTTTGAGGTGCAGTTGGGCCCTGATGGCTTTGTAAGTTGTGGCCTCTGTTCACACAGGACGCATTACAGTTAGCACTGGTCAGCCCGCCACATGGCGTTACTAATAGGCTAGGATCCAGTTGCTGTGCATACTCTGTGTGAACATTGCTGCAGATTATTATTTGCACTGGTGTGCCCAGCGGCCAATCCCTGATTGTAGGCTGGCTGTCTCATTTGGTATTACCACACCTGTGTAGTCGCCATCTTTACTTGGGGCCCACTGCACCATGAGAGTGCATTTGATTTGAGGCCTAGACAGGTAAGCACCTTTGCCTGTTTTTCTGTGGTGTTTTTTCTAGAATAGTGGAGGTTTCTTCCTCCTTTTTTCCCTCCTGTTGTGCTATTTAGTTATTAGCGGGCCTCATTTGCTAAAACCTATTTTCATTTCTATGTTTGTGTTTTCCTCTTAGCTCACCGTCATTATTTGTGGGGGCTGCTCTCACTTTGGGGAAAATTTCTCTGAGGCAAGTGAGGCTTTGTTCCTCTCTAGGGGTAGCTAGTTTCTCAGGCTGTGAACGAGGCGTCTAGGCCGAGTTAGGAACGCTCCACGGCTGCCTATAGTGTGTTTTGATAGGATCAGGATTGCGGTCAGTAAAGTTCCCACATCCCCAGGGCTTGTCCTATTTTTTGGTTTACCTATCAGGTCAGTTCATGTGTTCCTACCACCAGAACCATAACAGTACAGCAGGCCCGTAAAGTGTTAAATGCATCGCAAAAGAGGGAAAGGAGAAGCTCTGAGGTTTTTTTTTTTCCTCTGCAGTGTGTTTAGCCTCTCTCCTCCCCTTAATCTCTGGGTGGTTCAGGACTCAGCTGCAGATATGGACATTCAAGGTCTGTCCTCTTGTGTGGATCAGCTCGCTACAAGGATACAAAGCATTCAGGATTATGTAGTTCGCAGTCCTATGTCAGAACCTAAAATACCAATTCCTGAGCTGTTCTCTGGAGATAGATCTAGGTTTTTGAATTTCAAAAATAATTGCAAATTGTTTCTTTCTCTGAGACCTCGTTCCTCTGGTGACCCTGCTCAGCAAGTTAAAATTATTATTTCTTTGTTACGTGGTGACCCTCAAGATTGGGCATTCTCCCTGGCGCCAGGAGATCCTGCATTGCTAAATGTGGATGCGTTTTTTCTGGCGCTTGGATTGCTTTATGAGGAACCTAATCTAGTGGACCAGCCAGAAAAGATTTTGCTGGCTCTCTCTCAGGGTCAGGATGAAGCAGAGGTTTACTGTCAGAAGTTTAGGAAGTGGTCTGTGCTCACTCAGTGGAATGAGTGTGCCCTGGCAGCGATTTTCAGAAAGGGTCTTTCTGAAGCCCTTAAGGATGTTATGGTGGGGTTCCCCACGCCTGCGGGTCTGAATGAGTCAATGTATTTGGCCATTCAGATTGATCGGCGTTTGCGGGAGCGCAAACCTGTGCACCATCTGGCGGTGTTTTCTGAACAGAAGCCTGAGTCTATGCAATGTGACAGGATTCTGACCAGAATTGGACGGCAAAATCACAGACGTCAGAATGGGTTGTGCTTTTACTGTGGTGACTCCACTCATGTTATCTCTGACTGTTCTAAGCGCACAAAAAGGTTCGCTAAGTCTGTCACCATTGGTACTGTACAGCCTAAATTCATATTGTCTGTTACTTTGATTTGCTCTCTGTCATCCTACTCTGTTATGGCTTTTGTGGATTCAGGCGCTGCCCTGAATTTGATGGATTTGTCATTTGCCAGGCGCTGTGGTTTTATCTTGGAGCCATTGCAATTCCCTATTCCACTAAAGGGAATTGATGCTACACCATTGGCCAAGAATAAGCCTCAGTACTGGACCCAAGTGACCATGTGCATGACTCCTGCACATCAGGAGGTTATTCGCTTTCTGGTGTTACATAATTTGCATGATGTTGTCGTGTTGGGTCTGCCATGGCTGCAGGTTCATAATCCAGTCCTGGATTGGAAAGCAATGTCTGTGTCAAGTTGGGGTTGTCAAGGGGTACATGGCGATGTTCCTTTGGTGTCAATTGCTTCTTCTACTCCTTCTGAAGTCCCTGAATTTTTGTCGGATTACCAGGATGTATTTGATGAGCCCAAATCCAGTGCCCTACCTCCTCATTGGGATTGTGATTGTGCTATAAATTTGATTCCTGGTAGTAAGTTCCCTAAGGGTCGACTTTTTAATTTATCTGTACCAGAACATACCGCTATGCGGACTTATATAAAGGAGTCTTTGGAGAAAGGGCATATCCGTCCGTCCTCGTCACCTTTGGGTGCAGGGTTCTTTTTTGTGGCCAAGAAGGATGGTTCCCTGAGACCCTGTATAGATTATCACCTTCTAAATAAAATCACGGTCAAATTTCAGTACCCTTTGCCTCTGCTGTCCGATCTGTTTGCTCGGATTAGGGGGGCTAGTTGGTTCACCAAGATAGATCTTCGAGGAGCTTATAATCTTGTGCGTATAAAGCAGGGCGATGAATGGAAAACAGCATTTAATACGCCCGAAGGTCATTTTGAGTACTTGGTGATGCCTTTTGGGCTTTCTAATGCCCCTTCCGTGTTTCAGTCCTTCATGCACGACATCTTCCGAGAGTATCTGGATAGATTTATGATTGTGTACCTGGATGATATTTTGGTCTTTTCTGATGATTGGGAGTCTCATGTGAAGCAGGTCAGGATGGTGTTTCAGGTCCTGCATGCCAATGCCTTGTTTGTGAAGGGCTCTAAATGTCTCTTTGGAGTCCAGAAGGTTTCCTTTTTGGGCTTCATTTTTTCCCCTTCTACTATCGAGATGGATCCAGTTAAAGTCCAGGCCATCTATGACTGGACTCAACCTACATCGGTGAAGAGTCTTCAGAAGTTCTTGGGCTTTGCTAATTTTTACCGTCGCTTCATCACTAATTTTTCTAGTGTGGTTAAGCCTTTGACGGATTTGACTAGAAAGGGTGCTTATGTGACGAATTGGTCTTCTGCGGCCGTTGAGGCCTTTCAGGAGCTGAAACATCGGTTTTCTTCGGCTCCTGTCTTGCGTCAGCCTGATGTCTCTCTTCCCTTTCAGGTCGAGGTTGATGCTTCTGAGATTGGAGCAGGGGCTGACTTGTCACAGAGAAGCTCTGATGGCTCGGTGATTAGACCATGTGCTTTCTTTTCTAGAAAGTTTTCGACTGCCGAGCGGAATTATGATGTTGGTAATCGGGAGTTGTTGGCAATGAAGTGGGCATTCGAGGAGTGGCGACATTGGCTTGAGGGAGCCAAGCATCGCGTGGTGGTCTTGACGGATCACAAGAATTTGATTTATCTCGAGTCTGCCAAGCGGTTAAATCCTAGACAAGCTCGTTGGTCGCTGTTTTTCTCCCGTTTTGATTTCGTGGTTTCGTACCTTCCGGGCTCAAAGAATGTGAAGGCTGGTGCCCTTTCTAGGAGTTTTGTGCCTGACTCTCCGGGAGTTTCTGAGCCGGCTGGTATCCTCAGAGAGGGGGTGATTTTGTCTGCCATCTCCCCTGATTTGCGGCGGGTGCTGCAGGAATTTCAGGCCGATAGACCTGACCGTTGTCCACCGGAGAGACTGTTTGTCCCGGATAGATGGACCAGTAGAGTTATTTCCGAGGTTCATTCTTCGGTGTTGGCGGGTCATCCTGGGATTTTTGGTACCAGGGATCTGGTGGCCAGGTCCTTTTGGTGGCCTTCCTTGTCGCGGGATGTGCATTCCTTTGTGCAGTCCTGTGGGATTTGTGCTCGGGCCAAGCCTTGCTGTTCTCGTGCCAGTGGATTGCTTTTGCCTTTGCCTGTCCCGAAGAGGCCTTGGACGCATATTTCCATGGATTTTATTTTGGATCTTCCAGTCTCTCAGAGGATGTCTGTCATCTGGGTGGTTTGTGATCATTTTTTCAGAATGTGGTTCGTTTGCATGGTATTCCGGAGAACATTGTGTCTGACAGAGGATCCCAGTTTGTGTCCAGATTTTGGCGGTCCTTTTGTGCTAAAATGGGCATTGATTTGTCTTTTTCTTCGGCCTTCCATCCTCAGACAAATGGCCAAACTAAACAAACTAATCAGACCTTGGAAGCTTATCTGAGATGTTTTGTTTCTGCTGATCAGGATGATTGGGTGACTTTTTTGCCATTGGCTGAGTTCGCCCTCAATAATCGGGCTAGTTCTGCTACTTTGGTTTTGCCTTTTTTTTGTAATTCTGGTTTTCATCCTCGTTTTTCCTCAGGTCAGGTTGAGCCTTCTGACTGTCCTGGTGTGGATTCTGTGGTGGATAGGTTGCAGCAGATTTGGAACCACGTAGTGGACAATTTGACGTTGTCACAGGAGAAGGCTCAGCGCTTTGCTAATCGCCGTCGCTGTGTGGGTCCCCGACTTCGTGTGGGGGATTTGGTATGGTTGTCATCTCGTTACGTTCCTATGAAGGTTTCCTCTCCTAAGTTTAAACCTCGTTTCATCGGTCCTTATAAGATTTCAGAAATCCTCAATCCTGTGTCATTTCGTTTGGACCTCCCAGCATCTTTTGCCATTCATAATGTGTTCCATAGGTCATTGTTGCGGAGGTATGTGGTGCCTGTGGTTCCTTCTGTTGATCGTCCTGCTCCGGTGTTGGTCGAGGGAGAATTGGAGTATGTGGTGGAGAAGATCTTGGATTCTCGTATTTCGAGACGGAAGCTTCAGTACTTGGTTAAATGGAAGGGCTATGGTCAGGAGGATAATTCCTGGGTTGTAGCCTCTGATGTCCATGCTGCCGATTTGGTTCGTGCCTTTCATTTGGCTCGTCCTGATCGGACTGGGGGCTCTGGTGAGGGTTCGGTGACCCCTCCTCAAGGGGGGGGTACTGTTGTGAATTCCGTTCTCGGGCTCCCTCCTGTGGTCATGAGTGGTACTTTGTGAGTTCTGTTCTTGGGCTCCCTCTGGTGGCTTTGAGTGTTACGGCTGGTCTGTAGCTGGACTCCAGCTGCCTTGTTTCCTGCTAGGCTTGCTGCCTATTTAACTCCACCTGGACCTTTACTTGTTGCCTGCTGTCGTTGTATTCAGTACTGGTTCAGATCTCTCTGGGACTTCCCTTGTGACCTGTCTCCTCGTGGAGAAGCTAAGTTTATGCTAGTCTATTTTTGCTCATTGCTATTTGAAAATGTTTCTCAGTATATGATGAGTTCAGTCCAGCTTGCTTATATGCTATTTGATTGCTAGCTGGAAGCTCTGGGGTGCGGAGTTGCACCCCTCACATCGTGAGTCGGTGTGGGGGTCTTTTTGTATTCTCTGCGTGGATAATTTTTGTAGTATTTTATACTGACCGCACAGATTCCTTGCTATCCTCTGACTATTTAGTTATTAGCGGGCCTCATTTGCTGAAACCTATTTTCATTTCTATGTTTGTGTTTTCCTCTTAACTCACCGTCATTATTTGTGGGGGCTGCTCTCACTTTGGGGAAAATTTCTCTGATGCAAGTGAGGCTTTGTTTCTCTCTAGGGGTAGCTAGTTTCTCAGGCTGTGAACGAGGCGTCTAGGCCGAGTTAGGAACGCTCCACGGCTGCCTATAGTGTGTTTTGATAGGATCAGGATTGCGGTCAGTAAAGTTCCCACATCCCCAGGGCTTGTCCTATTTTTTGGTTTACTTATCAGGTCAGTTCATGTGTTCTTACCACCAGAACCATAACAGACTTGGTACCCGGGAAAACCTTTTCCGTCTCCGGGAATTGGAGGCGTGGAACCGGCGCTGCCTGTCACAAAGGTGTTTTTGGACTTGGGCACCGGGACGGGAATGCGGGAGGTGGGAGTAACGCCAAATATTCCTGCCAATGTGTTACTTGGGACCGATTTGGGGTGGCTAGTGTCTCAGTATGTGGCCACTGAACCCCCAAGTTCAGCTCCCCAAGAATGTCATGACTCTACTGACTCTACTGTGATGCCGATGTTGATGTAAGAGTGGAGGAGGGAGTGAAACCTGATGGTAATCCATGCACTGACACCCCACACACAGCGCTCACAGTGAGGACAGGTGGGGAGACTGTAGGGGAGAGCTCAGAGGTGGGAGGGGCTGCTATGGGCAGTGTAGGGCCCCTAATTGAATCCAGCCTGCTGAGTCTAGGGCCTCTGCAGGAGGAGGAACAGGCCATGGGGGGAGGGGGCGTCCCGGGAGAGGAGCCACCAGGTAAGACCCCAGGGCAGGAGTTTCTCACACCTGGGATGTCAGGAGGCCAGGGAAGTCTGCCTGACCAGGCGACTTGGTCAGGAGCCGAGAGGAAGCAGGTGCTACCCGTGGGGACAGCGGTCGTGGCCGCTGTCACCAGGAGTGGGAGTGCCAGAGCCCAAGGAGCCTCGCAGAGGTGCGACGGCTTCCCCCTCTCCGACCAAGTGGCTGCCAAGTCAGACAGCGGCCAGGAGACAGATCCCAGGTTGCTGACAGCGGATGTGGCAGGGTCATCCATTCTTGCCACATCAAGTCAGGGATTTCAGGCAGTGTTGGAAGCTGACGCTAGCCTGAAAGCTCTCAAGGAGCAGGCGGCACAGCCTCCCAGGCTGTACCAGGTAACGGTCCAGCAGAGTTCGCTGGAGGCGTGGCCCAGGGACCGACAGTTAGTGGTACACTATCCGTCCAGGGCGGAATTGTTGCGGATAGCACACGAGATTCCCATGGCCGGACACCCAGGGATCGCTAAAACCAGGGCCGGGCTAACGCAGCATTTCTACTGGCCTGGAATGAGGATCGAGGTAATTGCCTACTGCCGTTCGTGTGACACCTGTCAGAGGGTGGGGAAGGCGGGGCGGCGCCCCAAAGCCCCACTGGTAACTCTGCCCATCGTTGAAGAGCCTTTCTCGAGGGTGGCTGTGGATTTCATTGGACCTCTGTCCATTCCCAACCGCTCCGGAAAATGCTTCATATTAACGGTAGTGGACTATGCCACCCAGTACCCGGAGGCGGTAGCTTTGTCGTCCATTTGGGCTGACAAAGTGGCCACTGCCTTACTGGAGATCTTCTCCGGAGTCGGGTTTCACCAGGAAATGCTCACCGACCGAGGGACCCAGTTCATGTCACAGCTGATGGAGTCTCTCTGTAAGCAGATACAGGTGCAACATCTGGTAGCCAGCTCATATCACCCACAGACAAATGGTCTGTGTGAGCAGTTCAATGGCACCTTAAAGGAGATGCTTAAGATGTTGGTTGACTCCCATGGGAGAGACTGGGAGCGGTATCTCCCATACCTTCTATTTGCCTACCAGGAGGTTCCACAGGCCTCAACGGGGTTCTCCCCCTTTGAGCTCCTGTATGGGCGACATCTATGGGGGCCCCTTGCCCTGGTGAAGGAAGCATGGGAAGGAGATTTGGCAGCCTTGACACGGCTGGTGCATGACAATATGGCCCAGGCCCAAGCTGACCAGAAGCGGTGGTACAACCAGAATGCTTGTGAGAGGACCTACCAGGTGGGTCAAAAGGTGTGGGTACTGGTCCCCATCCCACAAAACAAGCTTCAGGCGGCCTGGGAGGGCCCATACCTTGTGCGCCAGCAGCTCAACGCCGTCACCTATCTGATCACCCTGGACCATGCCCGTGGAAGGAGGAAGGCCTTCCACATGAACATGATGAAGGCACATCATGAGCGGGAGGCTTGTGCCTACCCAGTGTGCAACCTTCCCGAAGAAGGTGAGGTAGAAACCCTCCTGGATCTGCTCACCCAAGCCAAGGCGGGTGGATCCATCGAGGATGTGGGGGTTGGCCACCAGCTCTTGGAGGACCAACGTTCCTAGCTGGGGGTCACCCGACACCCCTTTCGGGGGCTATTCAATATGAGGTGGATATCGGTTATCGCCCCCCAATCCGGCGTTCAGCATATCGGGTCTCTCTCGAGGTGCAGCAGCACATGCGCCAAGAGATAGACGAGATGCTGAAGCTGGGCGTGATCCAAGCGTCCAACAGCGCGTGGGCTTCGCCTGTAGTCCTCGTCCCTAAAATGGACCGAGCTTCATGGTTCTGCGTGAACTACCGGGGGCTCAACGCTCTGACGGTCACCAATGCATACCCAATGCCACGCATCGATGACCTGCTCGATCAGCTGGCCGGGGCCAAGTACATGACCATTATGGATCTGAGCAGGGGATACTGGCAGATTCCCCTGACCCCTAAGGCATGGGAACGCTCTGCCTTTATCACCCCATTTGGACTGTTCGAGTCCACGGTGATGCCCTTCGGCATGAAGAATGCCCCTGCCACTTTTCAGCGGATGGTCAACACGCTGCTCGAGGGACTGGAAGGGTATGCGACCGCATACCTGGATGACATTGCCATCTTCAGTCCCACCTGAGAGGATCACCTAGAGCACCTGGCGCAGGTGCTCGGGCGGATCCAGCGAGCAGGCTTGACCATTAAGCCGGAAAAATGCCAGCTGGGTATGAGTGAGGTCCACTACCTGGGACACCGGGTAGGTGGGGGAGCTCTGAAGCCAGAGCCCGGGAAGGTGGATGCCATCACCTCCTGGCCCTCCCCCAGGACCAAGAAGCAGGTGATGTCCTTCTTGAGGCCTGCTGGGTACTATAGGAGGTTTGTTCTACACTAAAGCACACTGGCCAAGCCCTTGACAGACCTCACCAAGAAGAAGCTTCCATCGCAGTCAACTGGACAGTCACCTACGAGACAGCTTTCCAGGTGCTCAAAACCACCCTTTCTAGCTCTCCTGTACTACAGGCAGCCGACTTCACGCGGCCGTTTGTAGTAAAGACCGACGCCAGCGACTTTGGCCTCGGTGCTCTGCTCAGCCAGGTCGACACTACAGGTCATGAACACCCCATTTTGTACCTGAGGCGGAAGCTCCTGCCAAGGGAGGTGGCCTATTCTACGATGGAGAAGGAATGTCTGGCAATTTTATGGGCCCTGCAGCATCTGCAGCCATATTTGTACGGACACAAATTCACCATGGAAACAGACCACGACCCCCTCAGCTGGTTACACATGGTCTCTGGGATGAATGGGAGGTTGCTACGCTGGAGTCTCGCTCTCCAGCAGTATCACTTCACCATTCACCACTGAAGAGGCAGAGACCATGGTAACGCTGATGGGTTGTCCCGGCAAGGAGAAGGTGCGGAAGGGCGCATGGGGGAACACAGGAATGTGATACCCCCTAGCGCCCTCTAAAGCTGGGAGGTGTGATGAGAGAGCAGCTGCCATCTTGGATATGGGGCATAACGCTGGCCTCCTATCAGAGATCGGCCTGACTCCATTTTGTCTCATATCAGAATTCACCTGGTCACACGTCTGCAGGGACATGAGCACTCCTGGCCCCCACCTTTTCCCTACTTGAATAAAGACCCTTTAGTATGGTAATGGACTGGGACCAGTGTAGCAGGTAGATGGCACTTCAAAGCTTGAATGAGGAAGCCATGCCAGCAGGGGGCATGGAGGTGCCTGGGGGCTCAATTAAAGCATACATGTCAGATGGCTACAGGAGGACACGTCTATTATCTTCCCAGCCGGACCGTCTACAACATGAAATTATGAATTTTGGACGCATCGTCTGAGGTACAGGCTCATAAAAAAATATCCTCAGAGCCCTGAAGAAATTGCGCATCTGACAGTGCAACTCCTGGGTCAGTGAGAGTTCTGGAACCTGAGATATAGAGATCAGCCTCCCACAGCGATCGAATGGGTCCAGGTTTAATCCCTGTACGACTGTTAGAACAAACCACATGCGCTGGTACTGCCCGTGTACTGATCCGATCATCCTGAGAGAAGTTATTCCATTTATTAGGTATTGGGAATAGATTCTGCAGGGAAGCTGTAGGGTGGAGATTGTTATCCCACCCAAGTACAGGGGGGAGGGACACAGAAGGATTAAGAGCAGAGGACACATGGAGAGTGAGAGACAACAGAAGAAGATGATGATGAAATTAGGAACAGGGCATATGCCAGCCAGAAGGGAGCAAGCACATGCTTTTTGGGGGCCGCCCGGCAACTAGAAGTCTTGTACCTGTGGAATGCAGAGCTCCCCAACCTCCACAAGTGACCTTCAACCTGGTAAATTGACCTCCAGCTTTATACCTCTAAGCCTTTTACTATTATTGTTATATTTTACTCTGACTGTAACTCTTGGTATATTTTTACTGTATATTTCTTGTAATTATCTAGTGCACCCTTAAGGCAATTAAACTGTAAATTAATTTTGGGCTGATCCTTTTATTCTGATTGCGAATCTTAGAATACCCAGCGTGGGTAACAGGGCAGTCTCCCCGACAGCCATTTGCTCTAGGTGCAGTTCCCTTATTGACCTGAGAGACAAAGGGGGCACCAGAGAGCTGTGCCTGTGTAGTTACATCACGGATTGGTGACGTGGGAGGAGCCAGTTTTCTTCACATATATATATCAGGATAAGGGACATATATACCAGGATGGGGACATATATACCAGGATGGGGCCTAGGATAAGAGACATATACCAGGATGGGGGATATATACCAGGATGGGGGACATATATACTAGGATAAGGACTAGGATAAGGGACATATACAAGCATGGGGGATGGCCAGTCATAGTAACATAGTAACATAGTTAGCAATGCCGAAAAAAGACATTCGTCCATCCAGTTCAGCCTATATTCTGTCAGAATAAATCTCCAGATCTACATCCTTCTAAAGAACCTAATAACTGTAAGATACAATATTGTTACGCTCCAGAAAGACATCCAGGCCTCTCTTGAACCCCTCGACTGAGTTTGCCATCACCACCTCCTCAGGCAAGGAACTCCAGATTCTCACTGCCCTAACAGTAAAGAATCCTCTTCTATGTTTGTGGAAAAACCTTCCCCCCTTCAGACACAGAGAATGCCCCCCTGTAACCGTCACCTTCCTTGGTATAAACAGATCCTCGGAGAGATATTTGCATTGTCCCCTTATATACAGTACTTATACATGGTTATTAGATCACCCTTCAGTCGTCTTTTTTCTAGACTAAATAATCCTAATTTTGCTAGTCTCTCTGGGTATTGTAGTTCCCCCATCCCCTTTATTAATTTTGTTGCCCTCCTTTGTACTCGCGCTAGTTTCATTATATCCTTCTTGAGCACCGGTGCCCAAAACTGAACACAGTACTCCATGTGTGGTCTAACCAGGGATTTGTACAGAGGCAGTATAATGCTCTCATGTGTATCCAGACCTCTTTTAATGCACCCCATGATCCTGTTTGCCTTGGCAGCCGCTGCCTGGCACTGGCTGCTCCAGGTAAGTTTATCATTAACTACTGTAGGATCCCCAAGTCCTTCTCCATGTCACATATACCCAGTGGTTTCCCGTTCAGTGTGTAATGGTGATATTGATTCATTCTTCTTATGTGTATAACCTTACATTTATCATTTTTAAACCGCATCTACCACCACTCGGCCCAAGTTTCCAACTAAGGCTATGTGCACATGTTGCGGATTTCCTGCGGATCCGCAGCGTTTTTTTCTGTGCAGAAACGCTGCAGATCCGCAAGTGATTTACAGTACAATGTAAATCAATGAGGAAAAAAAACGCTGTGCTAATGTTGCGGAAAATTCAGTGCGGAAACGCTGCGGATTAAAAGAAGGAGCATGTCACTACTTTTTTGCGTATCTGCAGCGTTTTTGTACCCATTCCATTATAGAAATCCGCAGGGGTAAAACACGCAAGAAATCCGCAGAAAATCCACACAAAAAATGCAACAAATCTGTACCTGCATTTTCTGCCAAGAGATGTGCAGAATCCGCACAAAAAATTCCTTAGGCTAATCCGCAACATGGGCACATAGCTTAAACCTTCTCTACCAGATTATTAATAAATCTGTTGAATAGAATAGGCCCCAACACCGACCCCTGCGGTACTCCACTGATCACAGCGACCCAGTTAGAGAATATACCATTTATAACCACCCTCTGCTTTCTATCACGAAGCCAGTTACTTACCCATTTACACACATTTTCCCCCAGACCCAGCATTCTCATTTTGTGTACCAACCTCAGTATCAGGCTCTTTGGAAAAATCAAGATATACCACGTCCAATGACTTACCTTGGTCCAGTCTATAGCTTACCTTCATAAAAGCTGATTAGATTGTTTTGACAGGAACGATTCCTCATAAACCCATGCTGATATGGAGTTAAACAGTTATTCTCATTGAGATAATCCAGAATAACATCCCTCAGAAATCCTTCAAATATTTTACCAACAGCCCAAATCTTACACCAGGGCCATCGGCCTCTGGTTGCGCCACTAGCCAGAAAACCTCTGTTCTTATCTGGCAGCAAGTCTGCATTGGTTAGAGGCTACAAGACTCCCCTGGTTCCCCCATGGCCTCTACACTGTGGCCAAGAAAAGTTTAATAAACCAGCAGTGTCGCTCCACTCCAAGCAGTCTTATATAAAGCTATACCATATATACATATATAAGCCGACCCGAGTATAAGCCGACCCGAGTATAAGCCGACCCTTCTAATTTTGCGACAAAAAACTGGGAAAACTTAATGACTCGAGTATAAGCCTAGGGTGGAAAATGCAGCAGCTACCGGTAAATGTCAAAAGTAAAAATAGATACCAATAAAAGTAAAATTAATTGAGACATCAGTAGGCTGTGTTTTTGAATATCCATATTGAATCAGGAGCCCCATATAATGCTCCATAAAGTTTATGATGGCCTCATAAGATGCTCCATGTTAAAATATGCCCCATATAATCCTGCATAAAAGTTAATAATGGCCCCATAAGATGCTCCATAGACACATTTGCCCAATATAATGCTGCACAAATGTTGATTATGGCCCCATAAGATGCTCCATACAGACCCTTGCCCCATATAATGCTCCACAAACGTTAATTATGGCCCCATAAGATGCTCCATAATTATATTTGCGCCATATAGTGCTGCACAAACGTTGATTATAGCCCCATAAGATGCTCCATAAAGATATTTGCGCCATATAGTGCAGCACAAACGTTGATTATGGCCCCATAAGATGCTCCATAAAGATATTTGCGCCATATAGTGCTGCACAAACGTTGATTATGGCCCCATAAGATGCTCCATACAGACACTTGCCCCATTTGCTGTTGCTGCGATAAAAAAAATCACATACTCACCTCTCTGTCGCTCAGGTCCCCGACACTTTCAATATTCACCTGACATCGTTCTGGCGCCGGTCCATCTTCACCGTCTTCTGCACTGACGTTCAGGCAGAGCGCGCGCACTAACCACGTCATTGCGCCCTCAGACCTGAGCGTCACTGCAAAAGACGCTGAAGACGGAGCGGCGCCGTAACGTGGAGCAGGTGAATATCACGCAGCCCAGCGCAGCACTCCCCTCCCCGTTATACTCACCTGCTCCTGGCGCGGTCCCTGCTTCCCCGGCACCGCAGCTTCTTCCTGTATTGAGCGGTCACCGTTACCGTTCATTACAGTAATTAATATGCGGCTCCACCCCTATAGGAGGTGGGGCTGCATATTCATTACTGTAATGAGCGGTACCATGTGACCGCTCAGTACAGGAAGAAGCTGCGGTGCCGGGGAAGCAGGGACCTGAAGGGACCGCGCCAGGAGTAGGTGAGTATAATTAGACAGCCCCCGCTCCCCCTCCCCTGCCGATCCCTGGGTATGACTCGAGTATAAGCCGAGAGGGGGACTTTCAACCCCAAAAAATGAGCTGAAAATCTCGGCTTGTACTCGAGTATATACGGTAGATGATAGAAAGATATTAGATATATGCTAGATAATAAATATAAATATATATACAGTGGGGCAAAAAAGTATTTAGTCAGTCAGCAATAGTGCAAGTTCCACCACTTAAAAAGATGAGAGGCGTCTGTAATTTACATCATAGGTAGACCTCAACTATGGGAGACAAACTGAGAAAAAAAAATACAGAAAATCACATTGTCTGTTTTTTTATCATTTTATTTGCATATTCTGGTGGAAAATAAGTATTTGGTCAGAAACAAACAATCACGATTTCTGGCTCTCACAGACCTGTAACTTCTTCTTTAAGAGTCTCCTCTTTCCTCCACTCATTACCTGTAGTAATGGCACCTGTTTAAACTTGTTATCAGTATAAAAAGACACCTGTGCACACCCTCAAACAGTCTGACTCCAAACTCCACTATGGTGAAGACCAAAGAGCTGTCAAAGGACACCAGAAACAAAATTGTAGCCCTGCACCAGGCTGGGAAGACAGAATCTGCAATAGCCAACCAGCTTGGAGTGAAGAAATCAACAGTGGGAGCAATAATTAGAAAATGGAAGACATTCAAGACCACTGATAATCTTCCTCGATCTGGGGCTCCACGCAAAATCCCACCCCGTGGGGTCAGAATGATCACAAGAACGGTGAGCAAAAATCCCAGAACCACGCGGGGGGACCTAGTGAATGAACTGCAGAGAGCTGGGACCAATGTAACAAGGCCTACCATAAGTAACACACTACGCCACCATGGACTCAGATCCTGCAGTGCCAGACGTGTCCCACTGCTTAAGCCAGTACATGTCCGGGCCCATCTGAAGTTTGCTAGAGAGCATTTGGATGATCCAGAGGAGTTTTGGGAGAATGTCCTATGGTCTGATGAAACCAAACTGGAACTGTTTGGTAGAAACACAACTTGTCGTGTTTGGAGGAAAAAGAATACTGAGTTGCATCCATCAAACACCATACCTACTGTAAAGCATGGTGGTGGAAACATCATGCTTTGGGGCTGTTTCTCTGCAAAGGGGCCAGGACGACTGATCCGGGTACATGAAAGAATGAATGGGGCCATGTATCGTGAGATTTTGAGTGCAAACCTCCTTCCATCAGCAAGGGCATTGAAGATGAAACGTGGCTGGGTCTTTCAACATGACAATGATCCAAAGCACACCGCCAGGGCAACGAAGAAGTGGCTTCGTAAGAAGCATTTCAAGGTCCTGGAGTGGCCTAGCCAGTTTCCAGATCTCAACCCTATAGAAAACCTTTGGAGGGAGTTGAAAGTCCGTGTTGCCAAGCGAAAAGCCAAAAACATCACTGCTCTAGAGGAGATCTGCATGGAGGAATGGGCCAACATACCAACAACAGTGTGTGGCATCCTTGTGAAGACTTACAGAAAACGTTTGACCTCTGTCATTGCCAACAAAGGATGTATTACAAAGTATTGAGATGAAATTTTGTTTCTGACCAAATACTTATTTTCCACCAGAATATGCAAATAAAATGATAAAAAAACAGACAATGTGATTTTCTGTATTTTTTTTTCTCAGTTTGTCTCCCATAGTTGAGGTCTACCTATGATGTAAATTACAGACGCCTCTCATCTTTTTAAGTGGTGGAACTTGCACTATTGCTGACTGACTAAATACTTTTTTGCCCCACTGTATATATATATATATATATATATATATATACATATAGATAAATAAATCAAAATACTAGCCTGTAGTCACCAAAGAAATGGCGCATCACATCTCAAGCGCGCCCACCATAGGGGGTGTCGCCAGACAGCTTTTAGCACCATCTCGGCATCAGAATGCCCAAGAAGGGTGGGATCACAGCCATCACTCTCCTTTTTGGCGCCATTTTCCACCATCTTCATGGCCGCCATCTTGGTCACATACAAAGGGTCAGTCAATTCCAGGGCTTCTGTCACATCCGTTAAACAAGTCACTTTCAGGGTTTCAGCTTCTTCTTTCTTCACGGGCAGTTCTTCTGCCCCACTGGGCCCTGGATGGCTGGGTTCCTTGCCTTAAACATTGCAGGGCCCACTGTGTAGCCCTGGGCTCTAGAGCCCTCCGGGACTGCCTGGGCTCTCTGGCCCTGCTGAGCTGTCTCAACTCCCTGGCTCCACTGAATCAATACAGGAAATGCTCACTTTATCCCATAGTTGGCCCCTACTATGTTAACTATCAACAGTGTGCTGACTACTAAACTATAAGGTGCCCCCTCTAGTGCACCTATTAGTTAACTACGCTTTCCCTAGCTAAATAACATATAGTATATACTCGAGTATAAGCTGACCCAAGTATAAGCCGACCCCCCTAATTTTGCCACAAAAAACTGGGAAAACTTAATGACTCGAGTATAAGCCTAGGGTGGAAAATGCAGCTGCTACTGGTAAATTTCAAAAATAAAAATAGATACCAATAAAAGTAAAATTAATTGAGACATCAGTAGTTTAAGTGTTTTTAAATATACATATTGAATCAGGAGCCCCATATAATGCTCCATACAGTTCATGATGGGCCCCATAAGATGCTCCATATTAAAATATGCCCCATATAATGCTGTACAAATGTTGATTATGACCCCATAAGATGCTCCATAGACACATTTGCCCTGTATAATGCTCCACATGGCCCCATAAGATGCTCCATAGAGATATTTGGCCCATATAATGCTGCACATGACCTCATACAGATAATTGCCCCATATAATGCTGCACATGGCCCCATAAGATGCTCTATACAGATATTTGCCCCATATAATGCTGCACATGGCCCCATACAGATATTTGCCCCATATAACGCTGCACATGGCCCCATAAGATGCTCCATTGAGATATTTGCCCTATATGCTGTTGCTGCGATAAAAAAAAAAAAAAAATCACATATTCACCTCTCGTCACTCAGGCCCCCGGGACTTGCTATATTCACCTGTCCCGCGATCCACTGCCGAGCGTCACTGTGTCTTCCGCGTCCGTGCAGAGGACACGGAAGATGCAGCGGCGCCGACGGTGGAACGGGGAGCAGGTGAATATAGCACACGGAATTATACTCACCTGCTCCTGGCGCGGTCCCTGCACCTCTGTTCCCCAGTGCCGGCAGCTTCTTCCTGTAGTGAGCGGTCACATGGTACCGCTCATTACAGTAATGAATATGCGGCTCCACCCCTATGGGAGTCCATATTCATTACTGTAATGAGCAGTACCATGTGACCGCTCACTACAGGAAGAAGCTGCCGGCGCCGGGGAATAGTCGTGCAGGGACCGCGCCAGGAGCAGGTGAGTATTATTACACAGCTCCGCTCCCCCTCCCGACCTGTGGGTATGACTCAAGTATAAGCCGAGAGGGTTACTTTCAGCCTGAAAAAGTGGGCTGAAATTCTCGGCTTATACTCTAGTTTATACGGTAGATATATTTATAAATCACTTTACACATAGCAGCATACAGGAAAACAAGATTTAAATAATATTTACAGACTAATAAAATAACCACTTAACCGGGATGTGTTAAAAGGAATATACATAGCAGTTCATACAACCCCTTACAAACACAGCTGACATCAAGCCCTAGTATTATCAGACATCCCCATTACTAACCCAGTAATCAAAAAAATACACACAAAAATACTTTGTTTTAACCCTTTCACCCCGAAGCCTATTTTCACCTTCCTGACTAGGCCAAATTTTACAATTCTCACCAGCGTCACTTTGTGTGGTAATAATTCTGGAACGCTTCAATGGATCACACTGATCCTGAGAATTTTTATGCCCTTAAATCACAGAGATATGCAGGGCCGGACTGGCCATCGGGCACTTCTGACAAATGCCAGAAGGGCCGGTGCCAGTAGTGGGCCGCTGCACTCTTAAACCCCCCCTCTCCCCCCGCAAGTGCCGCCGCCGCATTCAACTATACCGGCCTCCATGACGCCAGTATAGTTCAATGCAATGATGGAGGGAGAGAGCGTCTACAGACGCTCCCTCTCCCATCATTCCCCGCTCTGCCTCTGACACTGCGGGTGCGCGATGACGTCATAGCATCGCGCACCTGCTGTGTCCCGGGCAGACTGCAGCCACCGAGACAGGAGCCAGGAGCAGCGCAGGCAAAAGGAAAGGTGAGGAGAGTTTTTTTTTTTTACTGGGCTGTGGGGCCATTATTGGGGGGGTGGGGGGAGAGATGAGATGTGGGCTGTGCTCTATATACCACTGTGTTGGCTGTGCTGTATATACCACTGTGCGGGCTGTGCTGTATATACCACTGTGTTGGCTGTGCTGTATATACCACTGTGAGGGCTGTGCTCTATATACCACTGTGTTGGCTGTGCTCTATATACCACTGTGTTGGCTGTGCTCTATATACCACTGTGCGGGCTGTGCTGTATATTCCACTGTGCGGGCTGTGCTCTATATACCACTGTACGGGCTGTGCTGTATATTCCACTGTGCGGGCTGTGCTCTATATACCACTGTGCGGGCTGTGCTCTATATACCACTGTGTTGGCTGTGCTCTATATTCCACTGTGCGGGCTGTGCTGTATGTACCACTGTGCGGGCTGTGCTCTATATACCACTGTGTTGGCTGTGCTGTATATACCACTGTGCGGGCTGTGCTGTATATACCACTGTGCGGGCTGTGCTCTATATACCACTGTGCGGGCTGTGCTCTATATACCACTGTGCGGGCTGTGCTCTATATACCACTGTGTTGGCTGTGCTCTATATACCACTGTGTTGGCTGTGCTCTATATACCACTGTGTTGGCTGTGCTCTATATACCACTGTGTTGGCTGTGCTCTATATACCACTGTGTTGGCTTTGCTCTATATACCACTGTGCGGGCTGTGCTGTATATACCACTGTGTTGGCTGTGCTCTATATACCACTGTGTTGGCTGTGCTCTATATACCACTGTGTGGGCTGTGCTCTATATACCACTGTGCGGGCTGTGCTGGATATACCACTGTGCGGGCTGTGCTGGATATACCACTGTGCGGGCTGTGCTGGATATACCACTGTGCGGGCTGTGCTGTATATACCACTGTGTGGGTTGTGCTCTATATACCACTGTGCGGGCTGTGCTGGATATACCACTGTCTGGGCTGTGCTGGATATACCACTGTGCGGGCTGTGCTCTATATACCACTGTGCGGGCTGTGCTGTATATACCACTGTGCGGGCTGTGCTGTATATACCACTGTGTAGACTGTGCTCTATATACCACTGTGTGGGCTGTGCTCTATATACCACTGTGAGGGCTGTGCTCTATATACCACTGTGTTGGCTGTGCTCTATATACCACTGTGGGGGCTGTGCTCTATATACCACTGTGCGGGCTGTGCTGGATATACCACTGTGCGGGCTGTGCTGGATATACCACTGTGCGGGCTGTGCTCTATATACCACTGTGCGGGCTGTGCTGTATATACCACTGTGTGGGCTGTGCTGGATATACCACTGTGCGGGCTGTGCTCTATATACCACTGTGCGGGCTGTGCTGTATATACCACTGTGCAGGCTGTGCTGTATATACCACTGTGTAGGCTGTGCTCTATATACCACTGTGTGGGCTGTGCTCTATATACCACTGTGAGGGCTGTGCTCTATATACCACTGTGTTGGCTGTGCTCTATATACCACTGTGAGGGCTGTGCTGTATATACCACTGTGGGGGCTGTGCTGTATATACTAATGTGTGGGCTGTGCTGTATACTACTACGCGGGCTGTGCTATATTATGCAGGCTGTGCTATATACTATGCAAGTTGTGCTATATACTATGCGGGCTTTGATATATACTATGGGGGGTATATTATATTCTATGGGGGAGGCCATGTTATATACTATGTGGCTGTGTTATATACTATTGCGGGGGTATATTATATTCTATGGGGGAGGTTGTGTTATATACTATGGGGGGTATATTATATTCTATGGGGGAGGCTGTCTTATATACTATGGGGGGCGGCATTATATTCTATGGGGGGCTACATTATATATTATGGAGAGGTGGGTTGTATTATATTCTATGGGGGGCTGTATTAGATTTTATGAGGGATGATTGCATCATACTCTTTGATGGGGCTGCATTATATTCTATGTGGAGGTGGACTGTATTCTATTTGGGGCTACATTATATTCTATGGGGGGCAGTATTATATTTATATTCTATGAGGGGTGATTGCATCATACTCTATGGGGGGGCTGCATTATATTCTATGGGGTGGCTGCATTATACTCTGGGTTGGCTGCATTATATTCTGTAGGGTGGTGGCTGCATTATACTATATGTGGGCTGCATTATACTGTATTGAGGACTATAGGGAATACGTTATACTATATGAAGAACTATGGGGTGCATTATACTATGGGAAGTGAATTGTACTACATGGATGACTATGGCGGTGCATTATACTATATGGAGCACTATGAGGAGTGTACTATGCTATATGGAGGACTATGAGGAGTTTTTTATACTATATGGAGGTCTGAGCAGTGTATTTTAATATATGGAGTACTATAAGGGGTGTATTATACTATATGGAGGACTGTGGTGCACATTATAATATATGGAGGACTATGGGGTGTATTTTACTAAACAAGTAAAATGCTGCATATTCAGATTGTTTTTGCTGGAACAAAAATCCTTGTTCTCAGCAGCACATCGACGGTGTAGACTGTAGATGTGCTGCTGATAACATGATCCTCATCATTATTCCTCAGCTGGTGGAAAGAGGCCGGGAGACAAGTGTTGAACAACTTCAGTATTGTCGATCAAACTCATTTAGCGGCCTGAACTCAGCTCTTGTAAACCGAAATGCTTCTGTGTGATGTGCAATATGTTAGCATTTGGGGTCACATTTTAATCTTTGCCTAGAGCCCCACTTTGCCTAAAACCGGCCCTGCCTACAAGTGTACAAAGATATTATACAGTCACCATGTGACAAGTGGGCCTGTGTAACTTCAAATGCCAGGGCTGAATTTTAGTCCCAGTCCGGCCCTGGAGATATGTCACACAAAACAGTTAATAAACAACATTTCCCACATGTCTACTTTAAATCAGCACAATTTTTTAACAGAATGTTTTTGTTAGGAAGTTATAAGGGTTAAAAGTTGACCAGCAATTTATTATTTTTCCAACAAAATTTAGAGAACCATTTTTTTAGGCAACACATCACAGTGACTTTGAGAGGCCTATATAACACAAAATAACTAAAAGTGACAGCTAGTGTTGAGCATTCCGATACCGCAAGTATCGGGTATCGGCCGATACTTGCGGGTATCGGAATTCCGATACCGAGATCCGATACTTTTGTGGTATCGGGTATCGGTATCGAAACAACATTAATGTGTAAAAGAAAGAATTAAAATAAAAAATATTGCTATACTCACCTCTCCGACGCAGCCTGGACCTCACCGAGGGAACCGGCAGCGTTCTTTGCTTAAAATGCGCGCGTTTACTTCCTTCCGTGACGTCACGGCTTGTGATTGGTCGCGTGCCGCCCATGTGGCCGCGACGCGACCAATCACAGCAAGCCGTGACGTGATTTTCAGGTCCTCAATGCCTAATTCTAGGCATTCAGGATTTTAAAATTACGTTCCGGCTTGTGATTGGTCGCGTCGCGGTCACATGGGCGACGCGACCAATCACAAGCCGTGACGTCACGGGAGGCAGGAAACGCGCGCATTTTAAAATTACGTCACGGCTTGTGATTGGTTGCGTGCGCCCATGTGACCGCGACGCGACCAATCACAGCAAGCCGTGACGTAATTTCAGGTCCTGTATGCCTAATTCTGCATTCAGGACCTGAAATTACGTCACGGCTTGCTGTGATTGGTCGCGTCGCGGTCACATGGGCGGCACGCAACCAATCACAAGCCGTGACGTAATTTTAAAATGCGCGCGTTTCCTGCCTCCCGTGACGTCACGGCTTGTGATTGGTCGCGTCGCCCATGTGACCGCGACGCGACCAATCACAAGCCGGAACGTAATTTTAAAATCCTGAATGCCTAGAATTAGGCATTGAGGACCTGAAAATTACGTCACGGCTTGCTGTGATTGGTCGCGTCGCGGCCACATGGGCGGCACGCGACCAATCACAATCCGTGACGTCACGGAAGGAAGTAAACGCGCGCATTTTAAGCAAAGAACGCTGCCGGTTCCCTCGGTGAGGTCCAGGCTGCGTCGGAGAGGTGAGTATAGCAATATTTTTTATTTTAATTCTTTCTTTTACACATTAATATGGATCCCAGGGCCTGAAGGAGAGTTTCCTCTCCTTCAGACCCTGGGAACCATCAGGGATACCGTCCGATACTTGAGTCCCATTGACTTGTATTGGTATCGGGTATCGGTATCGGATTAGATCCGATACTTTGCCGGTATCGGCCGATACTTTCCGATACCGATACTTTCAAGTATCGGACGGTATCGCTCAACACTAGTGACAGCTAAAACCTGCACTCCTCAAGGTATTCATATTCAAGAAGTCTATTAACCCTTCAGGTGCTTCACAGGAATTAATCGAATGTGTAAGGAAAAAATTAACATTTAACTTTTTTCACAAAAAATTTACTTTAGATCCCATTTTTTTATTTTCCCAAGGGTAACAGGAAAAAATGGACCCCAAATTTTGTTGTACAATTACTCATGAGCATGCCACCCCCTCCATTAAATTGATAGGTTGTGACTGGCTGCCTCATCGGTATTTCTGCGCCTGTGTTGCCGCCATCTTAACCACATGGGTCCACTGCATCCTGATAATGCCATCCATAACCTGTCTCCTCCATATATCTTTGAACTAATCTCCCGATATCTTCCCTCACGTAATCTCCGGTCCTCCCAAGACCTCCTTCTCTCCTCCACACTTATTCGCTCCTCATCCAATCGCCTCCAAGACTTCTCCCGAATATCCCCCATCCTCTGGAACTCTCTGCCCCAACACGTCCGACTATCAACCACAGTCGGATCCTTCAGACGGAACCTGAAAACTCATCTCTTCAGGAAAGCCTACAGCCTGCACTGACACCACTGCCGCCTCATCACTATCGAAGCTACCGCCTCACCAACACTGGAGCTCCTACAACCCTCGACCTTTTGTCTCCTTCCCCATAATCCTGTAGAATGTAAGCCCGCAAGGGCAGGGTCCTCGCCCCTCTGTATCAGTCCGTCATTGTTAGTTTGTTTGCTGTAAGTGATATCTGTAACTTGTATGTAACCCCTTCTCATGTACAGCACCATGGAATCAATGGTGCTATATAAATAAATAATAATAATAATAATGCATTTATTTGGAGGCCTAGGCAGGTAAGAAAATCACTGTTAGGGCACACTCAGAGCTCGGAAGGGAAGGAGTGCCATTTCAGTTTTTGAATGTAAAATTTGCTGGAATAATTAGCAGACACCATGTTGCATTTTGAGAGCCCCTTATGCGTCTAAACAGTGGAAACTGCCCACAAGTGACACCATTTTGTAAACTAAACCTCTCAGGGAACTTATCTAGATGTGAGGTGAGCACCCTGAATCCCCAGTTCCTACGCAGAAGTATATACAAATTTTAAAAAATCACATTTTCCCCACAAAAATTTAGCCCCAAATGTTGCATTTTCACAAGGGTAAAAGGAGAAATTGCACAGCAAATTGTGGGAGAAAACTATTGTTTAAGTGCTCGGCAGGGCGGAGAAGGAAAGGAGCACCATTTAACATTTTGAATGCAAAATTTGCTGGAGTAATCAGCGGACACCATGTTGTGTTTGGAAAGCCCCTGATGTGCTTAAACAGTGGAAACCCCCCACAAGATACACCATTTTGGTAACTAGACCCTTCAAGGAATGTATCTAGATGCGTGGTAGCACCTAGAAGCCCGAGGTGCTTCACAGAAGTGTATTATGTAGAGCAATGACAATAATAAAAAAAATCACATTTTTCCCACAAAAATATTTTAGCCCCAATGTTTTTTACTTTAACAAGGTTAAGAGGAGAAAATGGAACTCAAAATCTGTTGTGTAGTTTCTCCTGAGTACTCAGATACCCAACATGTGGGGGAAATTTACTGTTTGGGTGCATGACAGGCCTAAAAAAGGCAGGAGTGACTTTTGGAGAGTAGATTTTAATGGAATGATCTGTGGGTGTCATGTTGCATTTGGAGAGCCTCTGATATGCTTAAACAGTGGAAGCCCCCCACAACTGACCACATTTTGGAAGTTAGACCCCTGAAGGAATGTATCTAAAAGTATGGTGAGAGCCTTGAACATCCAGGTGCTTCACAGAAGTTTATATCGAAGAGCCGTGAAAATAAAAAAATTCACACTTTTCCCACAAAAATGTTATTTTAGTCCCAAATGTTTTACTTTCACGAGGATAACAAGACAAAATGGACGCCAAAAATCATTGTGCAATTTCTCCTGAGTACGCCAATATCCAATATGTGGTTGAAAACTACTTTTGAGGTACAGTTCAAAGGACAGAAGGGAAGAAATGCCATATTGGAGTTCAGATTTTTCTGGACTGGTTTGAGGGCACCATGTCACATTAGCAGAGCCCATGAGGTGCCAGAACAGCAGATCCCTGTATAAGTGACCTCATTTTACAAACTAACCTTCTCAATGAATTCATCTTGGGGATGCAGTGATCATGTTGATGTAAGGAGGTGGTGGAGACTCTCGTCTTCCCCCTCTTTCCCATGTGCTGGGCCTGTGCCCCTTATGCGGTACCCGGACGGTGTACCTGTTTATTAATGCATTAATGCTATATTAATGTGATTTACTGTGTTTGTGATGTCTTTATGCTGTATCATTGTAATGTATGTGCTGTGATGTTCCTTGTGTTTTGCATTGTTATTAACATGTACTGTAGTGTGCTGTGTTTGCCATGGACATGATAGAGTCAGGGACAGAAGGGGTTAGCCCAGGAAGCTGGGCTAGCAGCTTCCAAGCAGACAGGAAGTCCCTGTCAAGTGTCTGCAGCTGAGCTCAGTGCCCAGGCAGGCTTGCCTATGGCCAGGTGTTCTCCCCTGCTGGTAGCTGGCCATACCCCTGGAGGAGAGCAGAGCTGCCAATGGACTGTCGAGCAGCGTGCACAGGGACTGCGTGTGCACCCCACAAGAGACTTGCAGCTCTTGGGATATGCCTGGGAGTTACCCAAGAGACTTGCAGCTCCTGGAATTTGTCTGGAGCTACTGCCTCTGCTGCTGCAGCTGTTGCTAGAGATATGGACAGCTCAGGAATTGTACCTTCCTTTCTTCATTAAATACAAGTTGCCACTGTTGGGCCCAACAACGTGTGACGCGTGGTGCATCCGTTCCAGCATGGAGAGGAGCCAGATGTCTGAGGTAACCCACTGTGACCCGGGGCTGGGAATAGAACTGTTATTTCATGTGCAAGGGGCCTGGGTGCTCAGTGACTGTGACCTAGTGGACTCGGCTATGACTACCATCCCGTGCCACTTTGTTACATTGACACCCCAGGTGTGTCACAGAATTGGGCAGTGAAAAAATAATAATTACATTTTTACCACCAAAATTTTGTTTTAGCCCCAGATTTTACATTTTCTCAAGGGGAAATGGGTAAAAATGGCATAAAAATTTGACCAACAATTTCTGCTGAATATAGACATACCCCATATGTGGCTGTACAGTGCTGCTTAGTCATACGGCAAGACGCGGGAGGGACGGAGCACTATTTCCCTCTTGTAGCGTAGATTTTCCTAGAATAGTTTGCAGACTCCATATTCAGAAATCCTAAGTGCTAGAAAAGCAGAATCCCCCCTGAAATAACCCCATTTTGGAAATTATACCCCTTTGGGAATTTATCTACAGGTAGTGATGATTTTGACTCCATGGGTGTTTTCCAGAAACAAGAAGCAGTGGATGTTGCCAAGTGAAAACTGAAAACTGCCATTGTAGTCCCCAGCATGTTGCAGTACTCAGTACGTTGTAGTGCCCAGTACGTTGTGGTGCCCAGCTTGTACTTCTTGGCACATGCACCCGTAAATTAGGCAAGCTGTCATTGCTACAGAAATGCCAAACATGTAAACGCTAAATGTGGTTTAGGCACACTGGGGCTCAGAAGGGAGGGGGCATTTGGATTTGGGAGTGCAGAATTTTATAAATTTCTTTTAGGGGGAGAAGAGCCATTTTGCTTTTCCAGACCCTTTGTACTACCAGTAACATAGAAGTGTCCTTAATTGCCGACAACAGATGACACACCTGAGTGAGTACTTGCTTTTTTTTGTGGATTGATTTGAAGGTTTTTTGGGGGACATTTTCCATAACATTTCTGATCACATTTATCCTGCGCTCTACACTGAGCACTCTCTTTGGGATTTCCCTCTAAATCTCCAAGAGACATGATTCAGATGAAATCCTTGAGGGCTCCAATCTGTCACGGGGTTACTGCAACAGACAGAAGAGCCAGAAGACCGCAGCGTTTGATTGCTCCTACTCCTGCACTAAGAAGAAGCACTTTCCTTGGTTTTAATGGTGTTTATTTCTTTTGGCAGAACAGGGGTTAATCGGCCATGTTGGAAACTCTGAGCTCTTAGTTGAGCTCAGTTAGCCACTCCCATCCCTTTATAATCTAGGTCCTGATTCAAATCCATGTCACAGCTAGCGGTTGCAGCATGGCTTAGGAGGAGAGGTGTTCGTATGAGAAGGAATTTTGGAGGAGTTATCTGTGACTGTATGCACGCCTAAAAAGACAGACACCGTGGATCATAGGCGGCCAGATGTCATCCACAGTGTCTCCATCTGCCTCATTATAGGGAATCTTCCACCACTTGAATCACGTATTTCAGAGATTTACACGGAAACCCCTGAGTAGAGCAGAGGATAAATGTGATCCGAACCTTACTACAATCTTTGGGAGGCTGAATGAACAAATCAACAGCAGGTGAAGAATTATTTTTATTTATTTTAATCGCCATTCTTCGTGCGGTATAAGTGATTAGGCGACTTTATTCTTCGGATTGGTGCAATTACAACAGTACCATATTTATATCTGGGGTTTTTTATGCTGCTCTCACACACTAAAAAACACTTTTTATTTGCATTGCCATATTTTGAAACCTATAATTTTTCCATATTTCTGCAGACAGAGTCATGTCAGGGCTTGTTTTATAACTCTTAATTTTTGGCTGATTGAGCTGTTTTGCAGCTTGTTTTTTGCAGGACAAGATAACGTTTTTAGTGGTACCATTTTTATTTACATTCATCTTTTTTATTGTGTCTTATTTCACTTTTTGTTCAGCACTATGATAATAAAGTAGCGTGTTCTGCCACGTTTTTTTATTTTTCTACATTGTCCACTGAAGGGGTTAACTAGTGGGACAGTTTTATAGGTTGGGTCGTCCTGTACGTGACAATACCAAATGTGTTCTTTTGGGGGCTTTTTTAATAACAATATTTGAGATGAGACATAGCCTGTGTCCCAAGTGCTTCAGCGGTGGACGCCACGGCAGAACTTGGGACACAGGCTATGTCCCATCTTCTATTGGAAATTCTCCCTTATATTTTTCGCTTTCACTACTGGCTTACACAGCCGTCTCTCACCATTATATATCCCTCTATACGTTATTGATGAAGGTTCCGGCCTGGGACCGAAACGTCTATTATATATTGGGATCAATAAATCTACTCCAATATTTCACCGCTAAGTTGAGTGCCGGGTTAAATTTTACTTATCACTACGGTTTGGGAACCTACCCGGGCACCATAAGGTTGTAGTGCACACGTTTCTCTATCACTCCGATGACATAATGGTCTCGCAAGAACACTACATCATTACAGGTCATTGTCTCGCAAGGCATTACTGGGAACGAGAGCTGCCGGCAGCATCGCGAGCATCGGGAAGGCTGCGGGGGACGCTGGAAGGTAAGAATATCACAATTTTTTTTTATTATTATTTTTAACCTGGGTTGCGTTATGTATGCGTTTTCGAAGCGGAAAAACGTGGCGAAGAAGCATACACAACGTGTGCACATAGCCTCGACGGATCCATCAAAAAAACGGACTCAGTGCATCCGTTTTTTACAATCTGCACAGTATCTGTCTTTTCAACATTTTGACGGATTGTGACTGATTGTAAAAAATGGAAGTGTGAAAGAAGCCTTAGATGGGCATCATACTGGGTGGGTAAAATGGGGGCATCATATTGTGTGAGGAGCTGTGGGGGCATCATATTGTGTTCGAGAAGCTGTTGACGAAAGTACAAGGGCTGAATAAAAGAAAAGTAGTAAGATTTATAAACTTTTTAAAAAGCAAAATAAGGGTATGTGCGCACGTTAAGTATTTGCTTACAAAAATTTCTGCAAGGTTTCTGCATCTCTTGGCAGCAGAAATGCAGTTTGCTACCTTTGAATGCGTTTTTGCCCCAGTTTTTTATGCGTTTTTTTGCACAGCAATGAAGGCTTTTTGGAGCTAAATACAGATCACACACATACACACAGACACACTGTAACCAGCCAATGAAGGAGCATTATAGAATTAACCTACATAGGCTGTAAGCAAACAGCAACTGTTTTTATAAGTAAATTTTTTAAAAAATTACGTGGGCTGTTAGCCTCGCTCTTCCCGTTTGCGGTGGCAAGTGGGATAATGGTTGGGGGGTTTGATGTCACCTTTGTATTGGTAGCTGACATCAAGCCCAGAGGTTACTAATGGAGAGGTGTCTATAAGACACCCCCATTACTAACCCCATAGTTATATTACAAAAAACAAACATACCCAGAATAAAATCCTTTATTTGAAATAATGACACCGACTCTCTTATTGAATCTAAATTAAACCATACTCACCAAACGCCTAATCCACTGAAGCAAACGTCACCTGTAAATTAGATAAAATAATAAACAACAATATTCCTAGACTGTCCCCAGAGAAGATAATAATCCATAATGTTACACGATGATCCTGATGACTTTGAGAGCAGACACTGATGTCACTGCTCTCAAGAACAGCCAGCTACACACTGACACATGAGGTAATCGCTCCTGCAGTATGTAGCGCTGAGCTGCAATGAGAAAGTTCTCACAGAGCAAAGGTGCCGTAAGTGAGATCACCGGTGCGCATCAGCTGATGAACTTGTGTGACCTCTCTCACGGCAGCTCAGCGCTATACACTGTGGAAGTGATGACGCTCCTGTCAGTGTGCAGCCGGTGGCCTGTTAGAGTAGTCACATCTCCCGATGTGACTGTTCTACAACTTAGATCACCATCAGACATTCTGAATTACGTGGACGACGATGAACAAGACAGTATATGGTTATTTATTATTTTTTAGGTGTTCGGTGAGTATAATGAGTTTTTTTATTTTTTAGTTGAATATTTATTTAATTATTTTACTTCTTTTTTTTTTTAAGTTTGAGCACAGGCGCTGGCTGACAAGAGAGTACTTCTCCCATCAGTGGCTCTTGCTATCATTATCAGTGACAGCCGACGTAGCCTGATGGGAGGAGTAGTCTCCGATCAGCCGTCGCCTGCTGACCAGCAGTAAGCTTTTTACTGCGGGTCACAGCTGTGGTTCACAGTATCTCTGCGGGGTAACGCTGACATCTGATAGCGTGACCCCGCAGCACTCTGACCGCTGTGACCGTACTTACCATGCTGTCACACAGATGACCGCATGTGAAACATAGGAAGCCGGAAAAATGCAAGCAAATACTCAGCAAATCTGCAAACATTTTTATACCTGCGTTTTTGCTGCGGCTTTGACTGACTCAGTTGAAGTCAATAGGTGAAAAACGCTAAAAATCCGCACAAAAAAACACACTGCAAATACTCAGGGAAAATTACTGATCATGTGCACAACACGTCAGGATTCTCATTGAAATAGCTGGCATAAGGATTCCATAGGGTTTTGGCCCATTTCCACATGGAAAAATGGTGCAAAAGGCGCCAAAAATGCACCATGCGTACCAGGCCCGGATTTAGGGGTGGGCCCAATGGGGCCCGGGCCCTGGGCCACCCACCAAGCGGGGGCCTCCCACCAATATAGGGATAAATGTTGTGAACTATACTTTTTGGCTCCCTCTTGTGGTCTCTTGTGGTTTGGCACTTGGATTGTCTTTTCCCAGGTTGGTACTCACCTGCTTCGTTAGGCCTGGGGTGTTGCTATTTAAACTTCCTGGATTCTCAGTCCAGTGCCTGGCATCGTTGTAATCAGTTCATTTCTGTTTGCTCCTGTCTTCAGGTCCTGGTTCTTTGCAAGATAAGCTAAGTCCTGCTTTCTTACTTTTGTTTATTTGCATTGTTCTTATTTTTGTCCAGCTTGTACAAAATGTGATTCCTGATATCGCTGGAAGCTCTAGGGGGCTGATATTCTCCCCCCTCACCGTTAGTCGGTTTGGGGGTTCTTGGATATTCAGCGTGGATATTTTGCAGGGTTTTTTGCTGACCATATAAGTCATCTTACTATCTTCTGCTATTTAGTCAGTGGGCCTCTCTTTGCTAAAATCTAGTTCATTCTTACGTTTGTCTTTTCTTCTTGCCTCACCGTTATTATTTGTTGGGGGCTTGTATTTCTTTGGGGTCTTTTCTCTGGAGGCAAGAGAGGTCTTATTTTCCCTGATAGGGTTAGTTAGTTCTCCGGCTGGCGCGAGACGTCTAGGATCAACGTAGGCACGTTCCCCGGCTACTGTTAGTGTTTGTGCTAGGATCAGCTATATGGTCAGCCTAGTTACCCCTTCCCTATGAGCTGGTATTTAGGTTTGCAGACTTTGCTTTAATCTCTGAGATCCCTTGCCATTGGGATCATAACAGATAAATATCTTAAAACATGTAAAATACACGTCTCTTTGCTGTGAACCATTTCTAATGATAAGGAACATTTAACAAAAGAGAAACTATTGAAAGTGTAGGGACCTGGCTGCGGTCCTACATCTCAGTGGCTGGCACAGAGTAGCAGAGTCATGGCACCTGACCTGCGTCAGCATCCACTGACCTGGCTAGCCTAGCCAGACTTCCTTAGTACCCTCCCTGTACCTAATGCTTAGCTTATGACATGCGGCAGCCTTCTCCGATCCCAACAGAAGCTTCTAGGTGCTACCTATTCAGCTATATGATCGCTCCCTGGGATTACGGTAGATCAGATGAGAGTTTGTTCAGCTACCTTCGAGGAAGGAGGCGGAGGCACGATGTCGGCGCGAGAAGAGGCTTCGAGCGCGGCAGGACTTCACTCTGGATCTTCAGTCACTGAAGATCCAGAGGTGAAGTGGGTCAGTCTTCACAGTGTCGCGGTGGGTGAGTATGATCTCTGTCTGTGTGTGTCTATGTCTGTCTGTATCTTTCTTGCAGCTCCTGTCCTACACAGTACCATACTGTATATACAGTACAAGGCCACACTATATCCTGCATTACAGTGTGTCTGTGTATGCTGTATGTATATAGTGTGGACCTGTTTACAGTGTAGTGCTGTGTATACACTTTATACAGCCCCTCAGCCTCTAGTCTATATACAGCCAGCACAGCAACAGCCTCTGATATATACAGCCCGGCAGCAGCCCCTCATATATATACAGCCCAGCAGAAGCCTCTCATACATATATAGCCAGCACAGCAACAGCCTCTGATATATACAGGTAAACAGCCTCTGATATATACAGCAAATATTGAGATAGCTCTAAAAATATAATCTAATAAATCTAATTTTGATGGTAACAAACTGCAGTGGTCAGCGTTTCTTCTCAAAACTCAGATTAGTTGAAAACCGATTAAGGACATCCATGAAGCAGGAACGACTTGTAAATTTGGCTATCATGAGCATCGAGTCAGATAAGTCAGTCTCTCAGAATGCCCCCTTGGGGAAATTAATTGTCCACCCCTGCTGTAGGCTATTAGTAAATGGAAATAGAACTGAACAGACCTAGTATTTCTTAAATCTGAGGTTTTGTCACAATTGTATTAGATAAAAATTACCGAACATGTTTTTCTCTTGTCCTGATAATATGTTACAAAGTATCAATGATGATATCAGTCCATTTATCTCACAGGGGGATGGCCTACACTGGATGTGAGATCTTTAAAATAGCAAGGAATTGAAGCACAAAGTATAATTAAATTCCGAATGCAATTATATGTGTAAAAATGACATTTTTTTTCATTAGAGGGGTTTTCCCACTAACAAAGTGAATTCAAATCAACAGGATCTGTGGTATGATCAGACCATGTCCCTGTACGGTCAGACACAGACATTACACAGAACACAGCAGGGGCACATGTATAAGATTATCTCAGCACAGGGATATTTTATCAAAACACATCCAATTGGGGAAATTATTATTATTCCAAGATCTATTAATCAAAATCAACTTTATTTGTGGGAAAAACCTTTTAAGGGTACATAGAACAATTAAAGTGCTATAATTATAACCAGCATTAAAAGTTTTCAGAAAGAGTGATAACTTGCAGCTCAGTAGAAAGTCTGACTGCTGGGACCCTCACTGACCCAGTGAATGGAGTTCTGAAATGTCAGATTTGAAGATGTGTCTGGCATTTGCTGCTCAATTACAGGGAAGTTATTACCGCAGTTCTTAATAATTCTTCTTTTACAAGAAAGCAACTATGTCTTTCAAATCATGTCCATTTTTTGGACCATGCCCCTTTTAGGAACGAAAAAAATGGCTTTGAAAAGTAACTAAAGAAAGTAGTTAGACTGTTTCATAGCGTTAATCACCAGAAACCTTGATGGTTCAAGAACAGAATCATTCTTTCTTATTTTTCTCATCAGCCGCTGGTTCAATAAAAGGTTTTGAATGCAGAAGAAATTGAAAGTTCTTTTTTCTTTTCTGTCCCCTCAGAAGTGCCGGCGCTCTGCGCGCAGCAAGCAGCAAGGTTTTTAGAAGACTTGGGATTCAAGGTTCTGATTGAAGGAGAGGAAAACACTAAATATATATATTTATCCTCCAGCGCGACGGACTATGCAAAGCCGGCAGGAAAATTGCTCAATGCTGGTAAACAGCCAACATGAAAAAGCCACGCACAGGAGAAAATGACCGATCGATAAAGATCTTTACAGGAAAGGCTTCATCTTCCTCAACATTCAGGAGGGAAAAAGAAAAGAAAAAAAGTTTTTATGAGTTTTGCAAGAATCAATGAAAATTTCTACATCCAACTTCTTCACACAGTATCGGTGGATAAGAATTTTTTGGTGAAGAACACAAAAATTTCAGACTACCACTGGAGTTCAGGGTCAATCCAGACTGCCATATTCACTTGGCTCATGATACCTGCAGGTTCCTGGGTCATTGCACCCACTGATACCACTAACTCTCCAGCTAAGGGCCTCTGCATTCTAGTGTAGTCAAAGCAACTACTGCACTTGACGACCAATAGGATTAGAGTGCCCATATACTCCCACCAGCCTGGGCTTGTAGGGCCTCCACAGGCTCGTGAAGTTTATGGACCACATAGCCCTATGAGAACAAAGCACCAATGGTCCTGTTGACCAGATAGTTCTGGACTCCCGCAGACTGCCAACAGTCAGGCAGATCAAGGCCCATACAGAGACCCAACAACTAATACTGCAGACCCGTGGGCAGTGCAGATTTATGGGATCAGAATACTTGTAAAGACTGGAACCAGCGGGTTCAATGTTCTCACAGATACAGGTAGCCAGTAGGTTCAAGACAGGAGTCAAAGCACCTTGAGATACCATTGACCGTGAGATTGGGAACCATGTAGACACCACAGCTGGAATGCAAAATCCATGCCAGTGAGCCCTTACTAGCAGCTATTATTGTCAGGGTAAAGTATGTCCTGCCATGTGCCACCATACTGGGACCAAATATGTCCTCTTGTGTACTGCACAAGATGTCAGGATTCACTAGTCTCTAGTCACATAGAGTGACTGCAGACTTGGAGCTTAAGACAGGACAACCTCTTTAATGTTACTGAAGAAATCACACCACACAATTATTAGGCATTTTGTATTTTTAATGATTCATTTTATTATTGACAAACAACAGTGCTGTCGGTCCCTCCAAAAGGTTAATAAATATGAAACCTGAGTATTAAGAAAGTAAAAGTGAGGTTTTGTCTTTCTTAGGAGAATATCTATGTGTGCAGAATTGTTATACAACTAAATGAATAACGTACATTCTGCCACCTCACTTGTTTATTTTCCTCTGTTACAGTGAGAATAATAACCAAACAGCTCAAAATGTACAAAAATATATTTCTGACATTTCAAAAAAATGTCAGTGACCATTATAGCCGCCCTTCTTTTCAGTAACAGTCATAAACTCCATCCATGGAGTCTGTCAGTTTCTTAAAGGGGTTGTCTGGTCCGAATCATTAAGTCTGCAGTCACTCTATGTGACTGTAGACTTATGAATCCTCCAGTGGGGATTTGCCGGTTTCTGAGCCGGGACCAAAGGGTATGTATGTGTTTTACATACTCCAGACCAGGGCTCGTCTAGTGGGTGCAGCCTCGCACCATGTACTTGTTTGGAGGGAGGCAGCGCCCACTAGACGGCTGTGGCTGGTAGTATGTATAACGCATACATACATACCCTCCAGTCCCAGCTCAGAAACCGGCAATTTGCGCATGTTCAGGGGGATTCATAAGTTTGCAGTCACACAGAATGACAGCAGACTTATTGATTTGGAATGGACAACCCCTTCAATCTGTTGATGACCAACTTTTTGGGCAGCACCAACCACAGCCCCCCAGACGCTGTTCAGAGAGGTGACTGTTTTCCTTCATTGTAAATCTTCCATTTAAGACGGGCCCACACTTTCTCAAAAAGGTTTAGGTTGGTTGAAAAAGGGGGCCATTTAATTATAATTTCATTTTCATGACCTTTACTGGCAGTGATGGAGCATTGTCCTGTGTAAAAATTATGGTTTTCTTGAAAGATGCAGACTTTTTCCTGGACCATTGCTTGAAGAAAATGTTTTCTAAAAACTAATAGAAGGATTGGGAGTTGATTTGGAGTCCATCTTCAACCTGACAAGGTCCAACTAGCTTATCTTTAAGGGGGTTGTCCATTTTTATTTTATTTTCCTGTGGGCCTAAGAACTTACAGGCGAGTAGCTAATCTCTGCTGGCTCAGAACAATCACCGACCATGCCTGCCGGCAATTCTGCGGCTTCCGCAGATGTGCCGTCTACAGAGCACCTGCTTCTCTTCTGCTTTGCTCTATTGACGTGACTGCCAATGTCATACTGACTGACTGCTGGGGATGTAGCTGACAATCAGCATGATGTCAGCAGTCACACCCCACTGACAGAGCAGCTTTGAAGAGGAAGAGCTGCTTTGTTGATGGAGCGCCCCCATGGGGCCGTGGGGTACTCGGTACCAGGTCCTGCGGCTCACAGGGAGATGTTGGCTGACCCAGTCCGTGGCTCTGGGACGTCCGTGTAAAAGGGAAAGGTCTTTAAAGGGATAAAGTTTGTGTTCGTGACGCCACCTGTGGTATTCGGTCAGGATGACCAACGCTGATTTAAGGGGTCCGCTGGGGTGATGTTATGGCCACTAGATGGTATACCTTCCTACAGGTGAAGTATGTCCCCAGGACTTCCCGATGTGTAGATGGTGAGAGGCGCAAAGAAGAACGAGGACACAAGCTTGCAGTCTCTTTACCATTACTGAAGACTTCAGCATCAACAGTCCAGGGCACCAGTTCACAGGGCCGGTTTGGAGGCAACTCCAGAGTCCCCTTGTCCAGGTGGAAATCAGTAGCCTTCCCTTGCGCTACAGTGTTGTAGTTCCTTACTGCCTAAGGCTTCACATAAGGTCCTCACAGATGTCTTTCTCTCTGTCCCCCATATAAGATAGGACAAACCTGTATGACTGGTGGCTTGAGGTGGTTTATAGGGACTCTTGCATGCCCCAGCCTCTAAGGGGTGCCACCGTGCCTCCTGGGTGTAGGGGCGGACAGGTAACTTGCAATTAGCTGTCCTGCCGGTCTCTGGAGCAATGCATAAAGGTCCTTACTCCCTCAGTGTTCCGGCTACTGGGCTTCTGCACCTTAGAAGGAGGCAGCCTGTGTAGGGCAGGTCCCCTTCTGATATCCTCTCCTTTGCTACGACTTCCTTCACGCCTTCGATGTCTCTTCCTAGGAGCATCTTTTTTTCTCAACAGTTTTTTTTGCGACTCTGTTGACTATTTTCAACAAAACTTTTGATAGTTCTCTGATTGCACCCTTATAGCTTAGTAATCTCAGGAGTTGTGCATCCCTCTGTAAAATGTAAATCAATTTTTAAATTTTCAGTGCTGTTATCCTGGCAATGCACCTCTGCAGACCGCATGCTGCCGTTGTACTTTGCAGGCCAGGACCAGATGCAATGAAGATGAATGAGAGAGACCAGAGTCCAAAAATAAACTTTTCTCAACTGAACAACTTGATAAGAAGTATATACATCAGATAGCGGGCACAACATTTTAAAAGTACTTCTTCTGCACAATCCAGAGGCAGGAATGTTTCAGTTACATATGGTAAAACGTCACTTCTGTTACGTGTTACATGAGTCCAGCAAACCATTAAACCATTATGGGAACCTCCTGTGATGCCTGTACAGGTCAAGTTGTGTTGTCATAGCCCCTCACAGGTAGTCTTGACTTCAAGTTGATTTGTGAGGACCTCACTGGCTGAAGTGCATCAATACGACTCCTCACTACTACTATAGTTATATATAGTTATTAAGGTTGAAGGAAGACTGTAAGTCCATCTAGTTCAACCCATAGCCTAACCTAACTGTTATGGTTCTCAATGGCAAGAGAACATAGCCCAGCAAACATAAGAACTAGCTCTTGGAAGGATGGAAACTAAACTGACCATGAACTAAACCTGCCGCACAACTAACAGTAGCCGGGTAGCGTAGCCTGCGTTTTATCCCTAGACGCCCAGCGCCGGCCGGAGGACTAACTAATCCTGGCAGAGGAAAATATAGTCCTGGCTCACCTCTAGAGAAATTTCCCCGAAAGGCAGACAGAGGCCCCCACAAATATTGGCGGTGATTTTAGAAGAAATGACAAACGTAGTATGAAAATAGGTTTAGCAAAATTGAGGTCCGCTTACTAGATAGCAGGAAGACAGAAAGGGCACTTTCATGGTCAGCTGAAAACCCTATCAAAATACCATCCTGAAATTACTTTAAGACTCTAGTATTAACTCATAACATCAGAGTGGCAATTTCAGATCACAAGAGCTTTCCAGACACAGAAACGAAACTACAGCTGTGAACTGGAACAAAATGCAAAAACAAACAAGGACTAAGTCCAACTTAGCTGGGAGTTGTCTAGCAGCAGGAACATGCACAGAAAGGCTTCTGATTACAATGTTGACCGGCATGGAAGTGACAGAGGAGCAAGGCTAAATAGCGACTCCCACATCCTGATGGAAACAGGTGAACAGAGAGGATGATGCACACCAGTTCAATTCCACCAGTGGCCACCGGGGGAGCCCAAAATCCAATTTCACAACAGTACCCCCCCCTCAAGGAGGGGGCACCGAACCCTCACCAGAACCACCAGGGCGATCAGGATGAGCCCTATGAAAGGCACGGACCAAATCGGAGGCATGAACATCAGAGGCAGTCACCCAAGAATTATCCTCCTGACCGTATCCCTTCCATTTGACCAGATACTGGAGTTTCCGTCTGGAAACACGGGAGTCCAAGATTTTTTCCACAACGTACTCCAACTCGCCCTCAACCAACACCGGAGCAGGAGGCTCAACGGAAGGCACAACCGGTACCTCATACCTGCGCAATAATGACCGATGAAAAACATTATGAATAGAAAAAGATGCAGGGAGGTCCAAACGGAAGGACACAGGGTTAAGAATCTCCAATATCTTGTACGGGCCGATGAACCGAGGCTTAAACTTGGGAGAAGAAACCCTCATAGGGACAAAACGAGAAGACAACCACACCAAGTCCCCAACACAAAGCCGAGGACCAACCCGACGCCGGCGGTTGGCAAAAAGCTGAGTCTTCTCCTGGGACAACTTCAAATTGTCCACTACCTGCCCCCAAATCTGATGCAACCTCTCCACCACAGCATCCACTCCAGGACAATCCGAAGATTCCACCTGACCAGAAGAAAATCGAGGATGAAACCCCGAATTACAGAAAAAGGGAGACACCAAGGTGGCAGAACTGGCCCGATTATTGAGGGCAAACTCCGCTAAAGGCAAAAAAGCAACCCAATCATCCTGATCTGCTGACACAAAACACCTCAAATATGTCTCCAAGGTCTGATTCGTCCGCTCGGTCTGGCCATTAGTCTGAGGATGGAAAGCAGACGAGAAAGACAAATCTATGCCCATCCTAGCACAGAATGCTCGCCAAAATCTAGACACGAATTGGGTACCTCTGTCAGAAACGATATTCTCCGGAATACCATGCAAACGGACCACATTTTGAAAAAACAGAGGAACCAACTCGGAAGAAGAAGGCAACTTAGGCAGGGGAACCAAATGGACCATCTTAGAGAAACGATCACACACCACCCAGATGACAGACATCTTCTGAGAAACAGGAAGATCCGAAATAAAATCCATCGAGATGTGCGTCCAGGGCCTCTTCGGGATAGGCAAGGGCAACAACAATCCACTAGCCCGAGAACAACAAGGCTTGGCCCGAGCACAAACGTCACAAGACTGCACGAAGCCTCGCACATCTCGAGACAGGGAAGGCCACCAGAAGGACCTTGCCACCAAATCCCTGGTACCAAAGATTCCAGGATGACCTGCCAATGCAGAAGAATGAACCTCAGAAATGACTTTACTGGTCCAATCATCAGGAACAAACAGTCTACCAGGTGGGCAACGATCAGGTCTATCCGCCTGAAACTCCTGCAAGGCCCGCCGCAGGTCTGGAGAAACGGCAGACAATATCACTCCATCCTTAAGGATACCTGTAGGTTCAGAATTACCAGGGGAGTCAGGCTCAAAACTCCTAGAAAGGGCATCCGCCTTAACATTCTTAGAACCCGGCAGGTAGGACACCACAAAATTAAACCGAGAGAAAAACAACGACCAGCGCGCCTGTCTAGGATTCAGGCGTCTGGCGGACTCAAGATAAATTAGATTTTTGTGGTCAGTCAATACCACCACCTGATGTCTAGCCCCCTCAAGCCAATGACGCCACTCCTCAAAAGCCCACTTCATGGCCAAAAGCTCCCGATTCCCAACATCATAATTCCGCTCGGCGGGCGAAAATTTACGCGAGAAAAAAGCACAAGGTCTCATCACGGAGCAATCGGAACTTCTCTGCGACAAAACCGCCCCAGCTCCGATTTCAGAAGCGTCGACCTCAACCTGAAAAGGAAGAGCAACATCAGGCTGACGCAACACAGGGGCGGAAGAAAAGCGGCGCTTAAGCTCCCGAAAGGCCTCCACAGCAGCAGGGGACCAATCAGCAACATCAGCACCCTTCTTAGTCAAATCAGTCAATGGTTTAACAACATCAGAAAAACCAGCAATAAATCGACGATAAAAGTTAGCAAAGCCCAAAAACTTCTGAAGACTCTTAAGAGAAGAGGGTTGCGTCCAATCACAAATAGCCTGAACCTTGACAGGATCCATCTCGATGGAAGAGGGGGAAAAAATATATCCCAAAAAGGAAATCTTTTGAACCCCAAAAACGCACTTAGAACCCTTCACACACAAGGAATTAGACCGCAAAACCTGAAAAACCCTCCTGACCTGCTGGACATGAGAGTCCCAGTCATCCGAAAAAATCAAAATATCATCCAGATACACAATCATAAATTTATCCAAATAATCACGGAAAATGTCATGCATAAAGGACTGAAAGACTGAAGGGGCATTTGAAAGACCAAAAGGCATCACCAAATACTCAAAGTGGCCCTCGGACGTATTAAATGCGGTTTTCCACTCATCCCCCTGCTTAATTCGCACCAAATTATACGCCCCACGAAGATCTATCTTAGAGAACCACTTGGCCCCCTTTATGCGAGCAAACAAATCAGTCAGCAGTGGCAATGGATATTGATATTTAACCGTGATTTTATTCAAAAGCCGATAATCAATGCACGGCCTCAAAGAGCCATCTTTCTTAGCCACAAAGAAAAAACCGGCTCCTAAGGGAGATGACGAAGGACGAATATGTCCCTTTTCCAAGGACTCCTTTATATATTCTCGCATAGCAGCATGTTCAGGCACAGACAGATTAAATAAACGACCCTTAGGGTATTTACTACCCGGAATCAAATCTATGGCACAATCGCACTCCCGGTGCGGAGGTAATGAACCAAGCTTAGGTTCTTCAAAAACGTCACGATATTCAGTCAAGAATTCAGGAATCTCAGAGGGAATAGATGATGAAATGGAAACCACAGGTACATCCCCATGCGTCCCCTTACATCCCCAGCTTAACACAGACATAGCTTTCCAGTCAAGGACTGGGTTATGAGATTGCAGCCATGGCAATCCAAGCACCAACACATCATGTAGGTTATACAGCACAAGAAAGCGAATAATCTCCTGGTGATCCGGATTAATCCGCATAGTTACTTGTGTCCAGTATTGTGGTTTATTGCTAGCCAATGGGGTGGAGTCAATCCCCTTCAGGGGTATAGGAGTTTCAAGAGGCTCCAAATCATACCCACAGCGTTTGGCAAAGGACCAATCCATAAGACTCAAAGCGGCGCCAGAGTCGACATAGGCATCCGCGGTAATAGATGATAAAGAACAAATCAGGGTCACAGATAGAATAAACTTAGACTGTAAAGTGCCAATTGAAACAGACTTATCAAGCTTCTTAGTACGCTTAGAGCATGCTGATATAACATGAGTTGAATCACCACAATAGAAGCACAACCCATTTTTTCGTCTAAAATTCTGCCGTTCACTTCTGGACAGAATTCTATCACATTGCATATTCTCTGGCGTCTTCTCAGTAGACACCGCCAAATGGTGCACAGGTTTGCGCTCCCGCAGACGCCTATCGATCTGGATAGCCATTGTCATGGACTCATTCAGACCCGCAGGCACAGGGAACCCCACCATAACATCCTTAATGGCATCAGAGAGACCCTCTCTGAAATTCGCCGCCAGGGCGCACTCATTCCACTGAGTAAGCACAGCCCATTTACGGAATTTCTGGCAGTATATTTCAGCTTCGTCTTGCCCCTGAGATAGGGACATCAAGGCCTTTTCCGCCTGAAGTTCTAACTGAGGTTCCTCATAAAGCAACCCCAAGGCCAGAAAAAACGCATCCACATTGAGCAACGCAGGATCCCCTGGAGCCAATGCAAAAGCCCAATCCTGAGGGTCGCCCCGGAGCAAAGAAATCACAATCCTGACCTGCTGAGCAGGATCTCCAGCAGAGCGAGATTTCAGGGACAAAAACAACTTGCAATTATTTTTGAAATTTTGAAAGCAAGATCTATTCCCCGAGAAAAATTCAGGCAAAGGAATTCTAGGTTCAGATATAGGAACATGAACAACAAAATCTTGTAAGTTTTGAACTTTCGTGGTGAGATTATTCAAACCTGCAGCTAAACTCTGAATATCCATTTTAAACAGGTGAACACAGAGCCATTCCAGGATTAGAAGGAGAGAGAGAGAGAAAGGCTGCAATATAGGCAGACTTGCAAGAGATTCAATTACAAGCACACTCAGAACTGAGAAAAAAAAAAAATCTTCAGCAGACTTCTCTTTTCTCTCCTTTCTCTGTCAATTAATTTAACCCTTTTAGGCCGGTCAAACTGTTATGGTTCTCAATGGCAAGAGAACATAGCCCAGCAAACATAAGAACTAGCTCTTGGAAGGATGGAAACTAAACTGACCATGAACTAAACCTGCCGCACAACTAACAGTAGCCGGGTAGCGTAGCCTGCGTTTTATCCCTAGACGCCCAGCGCCGGCCGGAGGACTAACTAATCCTGGCAGAGGAAAATATAGTCCTGGCTCACCTCTAGAGAAATTTCCCCGAAAGGCAGACAGAGGCCCCCACAAATATTGGCGGTGATTTTAGAAGAAATGACAAACGTAGTATGAAAATAGGTTTAGCAAAATTGAGGTCCGCTTACTAGATAGCAGGAAGACAGAAAGGGCACTTTCATGGTCAGCTGAAAACCCTATCAAAATACCATCCTGAAATTACTTTAAGACTCTAGTATTAACTCATAACATCAGAGTGGCAATTTCAGATCACAAGAGCTTTCCAGACACAGAAACGAAACTACAGCTGTGAACTGGAACAAAATGCAAAAACAAACAAGGACTAAGTCCAACTTAGCTGGGAGTTGTCTAGCAGCAGGAACATGCACAGAAAGGCTTCTGATTACAATGTTGACCGGCATGGAAGTGACAGAGGAGCAAGGCTAAATAGCGACTCCCACATCCTGATGGAAACAGGTGAACAGAGAGGATGATGCACACCAGTTCAATTCCACCAGTGGCCACCGGGGGAGCCCAAAATCCAATTTCACAACACCTAACATGCCCTAACATGCCCTTGATCCAGAGGAAGGCAAAAAAAAACCATGTGGCAAAGAGTAACTCCACCATGGGGAAAAAAATTCCTTCCCGACTCCACATACGGCAATCAGAATAGTTCCCTGGATCAACGCCTTATCAAGGAATCTAGTGTATATACCCTGTAACATTATACTTTTCCAGAAAGGTATCCAGTCCCCTCTTAAATTTAATTAATGAATCACTCATTACAACATCATACGGCAGAGAGTTCCATAGTCTCACTGCTCTTACAGTAAAGAATCCGCGTCTGTTATTATGCTTAAACCTTCTTTCCTCCAGACGTAGAGGATGCCCCCTTGTCCCTGTCTCAGGTCTATGATTAAAAAGATCATCAGAAAAGTCTTTGTACTGCCCCCTCATATATTTATACATTAAAATAAGATCACCCCTTAGTCTTCGTTTTTCCAAACTAAATAGCCCCAAGTGTAATAACCTATCTTGGTATTGCAGACCGCCCAGTCCTCTAATAACCTTGGTCGCTCTTCTCTGCACCCGCTCCAGTTCAGCTATGTCTTTCTTATACACCGGAGACCAGAACTGTGCACAGTATTCTAAGTGTGGTCTAACTAGTGACTTGTATAGAGGTAAAATTATGTTCTCCTCATGAGCATCTATGCCTCTTTTAATACATCCCATTATTTTATTTGCCTTTGTAGCAGCTGCCTGACACTGACCACTGAATATGAGTTTGTCATCCACCCATACACCCAGGTCTTTTTCATTGACGGTTTTGCCCAGAGTTTTAGAATTAAGCATATAGTTATACATCTTATTACTTCTACCCAAGTGCATGACCTTACATTTATCCCCATTAAAGCTCATTTGCCATTTATCAGCCCAAGCTTCTAGTTTACATAAATCATCCTGTAATATAAAATTGTCCTCCCCTGTATTGATTACCCTGCAGAGTTTAGTGTCATCTGCAAATATTGAAATTCTACTCTGAATGCCCCCTACAAGGTCATTAATAAATATGTTAAAAAGAAGAGGGCCCAATACTGACCCCTGTGGTACCCCACTGCTAACCGCGACCCAGTCCGAGTGTGCTCCATTAATAACCACCCTTTGTTTCCTATCCCTGAGCCAGCTCTCAACCCACTTACACATATTTTCCCCTATCCCCATTACTCTCATTTTATGTAACAACCTTTTGTGTGGCACCGTATCAAAAGCTTTGGAAAAGTCCATATACACTACGTCCACTGGGTTCCCTTTGTCCAGTCCGGAACTTACCTCTTCATAGAAGCTGATCAAATTAGTCTGACATGAACGGTCCCTAGTAAACCCGTGCTGATACTGGGTCATAAGGTTATTCCTCTTCAGATACTCCAGTATAGTATCCCTTAGAATGCCCTCCAGGATTTTACCCACAGTAGAGGTTAAGCTTACTGGCCTATAATTACATGTTCAGTTTTTGCCCCTTTTTTGAATATTGGCACCACATTTGCTATACGCCAGTCCTGTGGTACAGACCCTGTTATTATGGAGTCTTTAAAGATTAAAAATAATGGTCTATCAATGACTGTACTTAGTTCCTGCAGTACTCGGGGGTGTATCCCATCCGGGCCCGGAGATTTGTCAATTTTAGTGATTTTTAGACGCCGCTGTACTTCCTGCTGGGTTAAGCAGGTCTCCTGGTGTGTAACGCTCTTTTTTTGGTCTCTCCTCCTAAGGCCTTTTCTTTCCATCTTACCTTCGTTAGGCGTGCACTTCCAATCTCCTCTTTGCAGAGCACACCCTTTTTAGGGTGGAACCCCTGAAGGGCTGGGCAATTCTTCAAACCCTTTTTGATCTTCTGCAAGACTAGATCCTGCCGTGTAAGGTGGCCAAGGTGGTAGTCGTAGTCGAGCTGTAGTATTCACACACCCTGGCACCTTACAAAGGAAACAATGTTCCATCCGTTGTATGTGAAATGTGCGCAGCAGGACACTTACAGTAAACACCGGTATTCCCTCTGGCTCCATATTTTTAGCTTCCGATTCCAGGGTTGCACAAATGACTGGAGACTCCATGTCCATACTTAACAGTTTATCTTTACTCGACAGCAGGGTATTTGTTTCAGTCGCAGCACAGCTCACAAACAAAGGCACTCCTAGAGCTTTCCCTCCTTCTCTGACAGCTTCCATCTCATCCGGCAATCTCTGGCTCTTCCAACAATCCCTGTCTCTTCCGGCAATCTCTGCCTCTTCCAACAGTCTCCATCCAGCAGATACCTCTTTCTCCTCAGGCGTCCGTGCCCTTAGGTCCACCAACTTCCTCCCAGTCCCATTGTCCGGTTTCAATAGGAAAAGGTAAAAGGCGTGCTCAGCTCTGCCTAGTCCAGGCCGTAGGCTGTCATGAATCCCCAATGGCTAGGGATAACACAGGATAAGCAAAGTATAATAAATATCAGACGAGCTCTAGGGTGATGGAACCTGGGCTGACCGCTGCCCTACGCCTGACAAATGCAACTAGAGATAGCCAGGGAGCGTGCCTACGTTGGTTCTAGACGCCACGCACCAGCCTAAGAGCTAACTAGTACTGCAGAGAAAACAAAGACCTCACTTGCCTCCAGAGGAATTAACCCCAAAGATATAGTTGCCCCCCACATGTATTGACGGTGAAATGAGAGGAAGGCACATACATAGAGATGATGTATATAGCTGTAGCAAATAGAGGCCCGCTGAAAACTAGAAAGCAGAATGACACAAAAGGGGACTGAGCGGTCAGCAAAAAACCCTAATCAAAAAAACCATCCTGAGATTACAAGAACCCATGTGCCAACTCATGGCACATGGGGAGAACCTCAGTCCACTAGAGCAACCAGCTAACAAAGAGACATTCTAAGCAAGCTGGACAAAAAAACCAAACAACTGAAAAATCAGCACTTAGCTTATCCTGAAAAATCTGGGAGCAGGTAGGCAGGAACCAAACAGAGCACATCTGAACACATTGATAGCCGGCAAGGGAAATGACAGAGAGGCCAGGTAAAATAGGAAACACCCAGCCTCTGATGGACAGATGGAAACCAAAGGCCGCAACCCACCAAAGTCACCCAGTACCAGCAGTAACCACCAGAGGGAGCCCGCAAACAGAATCCACAACAGTACCCCCCCCTTGAGGAGGGGTCACCGAACCCTCACGAGAACCCCCAGGGCGATCAGGGTGAGCTCTATGGAAGGCGCGGACCAAATCAGTCGCATGAACATCGGAGGCGACCACCCAGGAATTGTCCTCCTGACCATAACCCTTCCACTTAACCAAATACTGGAGTTTGCGTCTGGAAACACGAGAATCCAAGATCTTTTCAACAACATACTCCAATTCTCCCTCCACCAGCACCGGAGCAGGAGGCTCGACCGAAGGAACAACAGGCACCTCATACCTCCGCAACAACGACCGATGGAACACATTATGAATAGCGAACGATGCTGGGAGATCCAAACGGAAAGATACAGGGTTAAGAATCTCCGAGATCCTATAAGGACCGATGAACCTAGGCTTGAACTTAGGAGAAGAGACCTTCATAGGGACAAAACGAGAAGACAACCACACCAAGTCCCCAACAAGAAGTCGGGGACCCACGCGGCGACGGCGATTAGCAAACTGCTGAGTCTTCTCCTGAGATAACTTCAAATTGTCCACCACCTGATTCCAAATGTGATGTAGCCTGTCCACCACCACGTCCACTCCAGGACAATCCGAAGACTCCACCTGACCAGAGGAAAAACGAGGATGAAACCCCGAATTACAAAAAAAAGGAGAGACCAACGTGGCCGAACTAGCCCGATTATTAAGAGCAAATTCGGCCAGTGGCAAAAAAGCAACCCAGTCATCCTGATCAGCAGAAACAAAACACCTCAAATAAGTTTCCAAGGTCTGATTAGTTCGCTCCGTCTGGCCATTCGTCTGAGGATGGAATGCAGACGAGAAAGACAAATCAATGCCCATCTTGGCACAAAACGTCCGCCAAAATCTAGACACAAACTGGGATCCCCTGTCAGAAACGATATTCTCCGGAATCCCATGCAAACGAACCACGTTCTGAAAAAACAAAGGAACCAACTCAGAGGAGGAGGGCAACTTAGGCAAGGGCACCAAATGAACCATCTTAGAAAAGCGGTCACACACAACCCAGATAACGGACATTTTCTGTGAAACCGGGAGATCAGAAATAAAATCCATGGAAATGTGCGTCCAAGGCCTCTTCGGGATGGGCAAGGATAACAACAACCCACTAGCCCGTGAACAGCAAGGCTTAGCTCGAGCACACACTTCACAAGACTGCACAAAGGTACGCACATCCCTAGACAAGGAAGGCCACCAAAAAGACCTGGCCACCAAGTCTCTTGTACCAAATATTCCAGGATGACCAGCCAACACAGAAGAATGGACCTCTGAGATTACTCTACTGGTCCAATCATCCGGAACAACCAGTCTTTCTGGTGGACATCGATCCGGTTTATCCACCTGAAACTCCTGCAATGCGCGTCGCAAGTCTGGGGATACGGCGGACAATATTACTCCATCCCTAAGGATACCAGCAGGCCCAGTGTCTCCAGGAGAGTCAGGCACAAAACTCCTGGAAAGAGCATCTGCCTTCACATTCTTTGAACCTGGCAGGTATGAAACCACGAAATTGAAACGAGAAAAAAATAACGACCAACGAGCCTGTCTAGGATTCAAACGCCTGGCAGACTCAAGGTAAATGAGATTCTTGTGATCAGTCAAGACCACCACGCGATGTTTAGCACCCTCAAGCCAATGACGCCACTCCTCAAATGCCCACTTCATGGCCAAAAGCTCCCGATTACCCACATCATAATTGCGCTCGGCGGGCGAGAATTTTCTAGAGAAGAAAGCACATGGCTTCATCACCGAGCCATTAGAACTTCTCTGTGACAAAACCGCCCCCGCTCCAATCTCGGAAGCATCAACCTCCACCTGGAAAGGAAGTGAAACATCAGGTTGACACAACACAGGAGCAGAAGAAAACCGGCGCTTAAGTTCCCGAAAGGCCTCCACGGCCGCAGGAGACCAATCAGCAACATCAGCACCCTTTTTAGTCAAATCAGTCAAAGGTTTAACAATACTGGAAAAATTAGCAATGAACCGACGATAAAAATTAGCAAACCCCAAGAACTTCTGAAGGCTCTTAACAGATGTAGGTTGTGTCCAGTCACAAATAGCCTGAACCTTAACGGGATCCATCTCAATAGTAGAAGGAGAAAAAATGTACCCCAAAAAAGAAATCTTCTGGACTCCGAAGAGACACTTTGAGCCCTTCACAAACAGAGAATTGGCCCGCAAAACCTGAAACACCTTCCTGACCTGTAGAACATGAGACTCCCAGTCATCAGAAAACACCAAAATATAATCCAAATACACAATCATAAACTTATCCAGATATTCACGGAAAATATTGTGCATAAAGGACTGAAAGACTGACGGAGCATTGGATAGTCCAAAAGGCATTACCAAATACTCAAAATGGCCCTCAGGCGTATTAAATGCGGTTTTCCACTCATCACCCTGTTTTATCCGCACCAGATTATACGCACCACGAAGATCTATTTTAGTGAACCACCTAGCCCCCTTAATGCGAGCAAACAAATCAGTAAATAATGGCAATGGATACTGGTATTTGACTGTAATCTTATTCAGAAGGCGATAATCTATACAAGGCCTCAGGGAACCATTTTTTTTTGCCACGAAAAAAAAACCTGCTCCCAGAGGGGACGAAGATGGACGAATATGTCCCTTTTCCAAGGACTCCTTAATATAATTCCGCATAGCAGTATGCTCTGGCAGTGACAGATTAAATAAACGACCCTTAGGGAACTTACTGCCAGGAATCAATTCTATAGCACAGTCACACTCTCTATGGGGAGGGAGCGAATTGAGCTTAGGCTCCTCAAAAACATCCCTATAATCCGACAAAAACGCAGGGATCTCCGAAGGAGTAGATGAAGCTATAGAAATCGGAGGTGCATCATCATGAACCCCGTGACATCCCCAGCTTAGCACAGACATTGTTTTCCAGTCCAGGACAGGATTATGAGTTTGTAACCATGGCAGACCAAGCACTAGTACATCATGTAAATTATACAGTACAAGGAAGCGAATCACCTCCTGATGAACGGGAGTCATGCGCATGGTCACTTGTGTCCAATACTGCGGTTTATTCATAGCCAATGGTGTAGAATCAATTCCTTTCAGAGGAATAGGAACTTCCAGAGGCTCAAGACTAAAACCGCAGCGTTTAGCAAATGACCAATCCATAAGACTCAGGGCAGCGCCTGAATCCACATAGGCATCGACGGAAATGGAAGACAGTGAAAAAATCAGAGTCACAGACAAAATGAACTTAGACTGCAGAGTATCAATGGCAAAAGATTTATCAACCCTTTTTGTGCGTTTAGAGCATGCTGATATAACATGAGCTGAATCACCACAATAAAAACACAAACCATTTTTCCGCCTATAATTTTGCCGTTCACTTCTGGACTGAATTCTATCACATTGCATAGTCTCAGGTGCCTGTTCAGAAGACACCGCCAACTGGTGCACGGGTTTGCGCTCCCGTAAACGCCGATCAATCTGAATGGCCATAGCCATAGACTCATTCAGACCTGTAGGCGCAGGGAACCCCACCATAATATCCTTAATGGCCTCAGAAAGACCATTTCTGAAGTTTGCAGCCAGGGCGCACTCATTCCACTGAGTAAGCACCGACCATTTCCGAAATTTCTGACAATATATTTCCGCTTCATCATGCCCCTGAGAGAGGGCCAATAAAGCCTTTTCAGCCTGAATCTCTAGGTTAGGTTCCTCATAGAGCAATCCCAATGCCAGAAAAAACGCATCCACACTGAGCAATGCAGGATCCCCTGGTGCCAATGCAAATGCCCAATTCTGAGGGTCGCCCCGTAGGAACGATATAACAATTTTGACCTGTTGAGCAGGGTCTCCAGAGGAGCGAGATTTCAAAGAGAGAAACAATTTACAATTGTTCCTGAAATTCAGGAAGGTAGATCTATCTCCAGAAAAAAACTCTGGAATAGGAATTCTAGGTTCAGACATGGGAGTGTGAACAACGAAATCCTGTATGTTTTGAACCTTTGCCGCGAGATTACTCAGGCTGGAAGCCAAACTCTGGACATCCATGATAAACAGCTAAGATCAGAGCCATTCAAGGGTTAAGAGGAGGTAAGAAGCAGCTAGACAGCAATTAAGGGCTAGGCAGCAAAACTCTAAAGGAAAAAAAAAAAAAAAATCTTCCTTGAACACTTCTTTTCCTCCTGCTTCAGCCCAAACAATTAACACTTTGTGGGCCGGCTATACTGTCATGAATCCCCAATGGCTAGGGATAACACAGGATAAGCAAAGTATAATAAATATCAGACGAGCTCTAGGGTGATGGAACCTGGGCTGACCGCTGCCTTACGCCTGACAAACGCAACTAGAGATAGCCAGGGAGCGTGCCTACGTTGGTTCTAGACGCCACGCACCAGCCTAAGAGCTAACTAGTACTGCAGAGAAAACAAAGACCTCACTTGCCTCCAGAGGAATTAACCCCAAAGATATAGTTGCCCCCCACATGTATTGACGGTGAAATGAGAGGAAGGCACATACATAGAGATGATGTATATAGCTGTAGCAAATAGAGGCCCGCTGAAAACTAGAAAGCAGAATGACACAAAAGGGGACTGAGCGGTCAGCAAAAAACCCTAATCAAAAAAACCATCCTGAGATTACAAGAACCCATGTGCCAACTCATGGCATATGGGGAGAACCTCAGTCCACTAGAGCAACCAGCTAACAAAGAGACATTCTAAGCAAGCTGGACAAAAAAACCAAACAACTGAAAAATCAGCACTTAGCTTATCCTGAAAGATCAGGGAGCAGGTAGGCAGGAACCAAACAGAGCACATCTGAACACATTGATAGCCGGCAAGGGAAATGACAGAGAGGCCAGGTAAAATAGGAAACACCCAGCCTCTGATGGACAGATGGAAACCAAAGGCCGCAACCCACCAAAGTCACCCAGTACCAGCAGTAACCACCAGAGGGAGCCCGCAAACAGAATCCACAACAGTAGGCCCCGCATCCTCCTTGGAATGGTTACCGTATAAGATGGTGACAACTTGCACGCTGCTCAGCCTTGGGTCCATTCTTGCCTCAGTAACTTCACCCCCACGGCTATCTGACTGTCTTCTCTAACTGCTATATCACTTCTCACTAAACAGGAAGTCTCATCACTATAGCCCACCGCTCTGCACTACACCTACCCTAATTCCTGCCAGGCTGGAAAGCCCCTTATGCTAACTATGCTTGTGCTGGCCTGGCACTCTCTTTCCCTGTCTCTAGTGTGCCCCACTAATGTCCTATGCTACTGCTACCCTTCTATTCTATTTCTGATCCTATACACAATACATGTAAAGTACATACACATTACAATAACAGTAAATTAATACATTAACATTTATAAACTCTATGGAACCGCACGTATTTAATGTGAACACTGTTTAAAGGGGGGAGGCATATGATGCTACAGGAAAATGGAGATGCTGGCCGAGTATGTGCTGCTGTTGAGTATGCACCACTGCAGAGAAAGGGCAGCTTTTCCACACCTCTAACAGGGCCCCTAACTATCACGGGTCTTTAATCGTATTGGTCTTATTATTAAGGCCACACAAACTTTTTGTGGAGCGGCCCCCAGACGCAGGACAGCGGGGTACTCGGATCCGGGTCTCTCTCGGTTCTGGGGATGTCACGGTGGCCCGACCCGGTCCGTGGTCCTACTAAGGGGCACCCAATAAAAGGTGTAGGTGATGGTGTTGGTTGCAGTAAATGACGAGGACACAGGGTTGCAGTCTCTTTACCTTTTTACTGAAGTCTTCGGCATCCACAATCCAGAGCACTGCTAACAGGGCTGGCTGAGACCGGCCGGTCCGAAGGCACATCCAGAGTTCCCTTTGCAGGTGGAAATCAGTGCCTACCTACTAGCACCTGGGTGTTGTAGTACTTCCCTGCTGAGCACCACGGGATAGTCCTCACAACTGTCGTGTATGTTTCTGTTCTTTCTCTCCGTCCCCCAGATGATATGGATAGGACGCACCCGTATGACGGGGTAGGTCTGGAGTTATTTTATAGGGACCCTAGAGATGCCCCTCTCCCACAATTGCCTCCGTTGTCTTCATTAGGTGATTAAGGTGAGGCAGCCAACCTAAAATTAACTGCCCTGCCGTTGGTTTGAAGTAATGCGTAGAGCCCAATACTTCCTCGGCGTTCCGGCCACCGGCTACGCGCCTCAGTAGGATGTTGCCGATCTCGGGGCACGACTCCTACTAGTTCTATCGCCTTTGTGCTATGATCTCGTTTCTCACTTCTCCACAATATACCTCGCTTCGTGTCCTTTCTTAAGATGCCGCCGCAATGAAGTGCAGGCGCGGCTCCGTAACGATCTGTCCTTTCGCTAGGCCTCTGTCAGGATCCCACCCCTGACAGGGACCCCCCTGGATCTTCCCAAGCAACCTCTTCTCTCACTAGATGTTACCCGGGCAAAACCCAGTCAGCTTCTCCCTAACTTCCTATCCAACCCCCAGTTTTACCAGAGTGTGAGGAGTGGCCTAATACATAGAACCCTTTGCTCCCCCTGTTGGCCAGAGTGTGAAGTGTAATGTGTGACTGTGATACCTGGTCAGGTGAACTCTTTTAGTGCAATCAGACGTACCATCACTCCCCTTAGTGGCGGAGCGTCAGTACTGCAACGACCAGGTCTCTGGGGCGCTGCATTTGGACATCCTTTGACTTCAAAGTCCGGACTGCTACCTCTGCAACCACTATAATTATATCCCTGCCCCATAAAGTATATATGCTCACCACTGTGTCCCCTATAAAGTCCTACTATCATTTGTGCCAACTGGATAGTAAATATGCATTTTTGACAATAACAATATCCTTTTCTGACCCAAAATGGTGATCAAAAAGCCTTGTGCCCCTACTATGTAAAAATGCCCATTTTATGCTGAGCATTAGCTAATATTGCCCTCTTATTTCCCTGTAAAATATCGCTCAGCATCACACATGATAGGCTTAGAAACCACAGCTCATCAGACAGTATCACACATAACAGATACGATACTGCATAAAGTGTCACAAGAGATAAGCTTAGCAGGCAGTATCACATATAAGGGGCTTAAGTACACAGGCTCTGCAGTATACGGAAGGCTCTTTAGTATACAGAACATGGGGGTAAGGTATTGCTCCAAGCCCCCAGACTGTTAAAGGTCACAGATTTTCGGACATTTACGGCAAGTGACAAAGCATCAGACATCGTGGTCGCAGTCGTGGTTGCTGCCCGCAGGCTGCCAGTGTCTGCACAGAATGCCCCCGCTGTGCTACACCTGACTCCAGACCTCCGCCGGCCCTGGCTCTGCAGCCTGCAATGTTCCACAGAGATGAAGCCGGATGGTTAATGTGCCCAGCATGTGCCAGACACAACAGACAGCAGCGGGCAAAGGAGGGGGCACAGTGTCTGCTCATCTACGGCCCTGACAGACAGCTCTCCTGACAACCACTCACCTCAGTGAAGCTCCAGCTTCATGGTGCACAGGGAAACACAAGAATCCTGCTCTAGAGTCATTCTACAAATACAAGGGGGATTTTTTTCTTCATTTTAGGGGGCAAAGCCACTGATTTCACCAGTTCACAACGTAATGACCCAGAAATAATCCCATAATGTGTCATAGATGGAAGGGCGGGTGTGGTTTAGAAAAATGGTCGTGGTCTGGATTTTTTGCGCTAAAATGAGCCCCATGCAAATCAACCGAGAAGTGATAACATTAAGTTTGACAAAAGCACCTGAGAATCACTCCTGCCTCAAAGCTGTGCACTCTGGAAATGACAGAGTTAAAAACAGCACACTCTGAAAACAGGTAAAGCTACGTGCACACGCTGCGGATTTTGCTGCGGAATTTTCCGCAGCGGTTTTGCAAAATCCGCAGTGCAAAACCACTGCGGTTTTCACTGCGGATTTTTGTGCGGTTTCTTCTGCGGATTCCTCTGCGGGTTTTCAACTGCACTTTCCTATTGGTGCAAGTTGAAATCCGCAGCGGAATCCGCAGAAAGAAGTGACATGCTCCTTCTTTTTTTCTGCAGAGAATCCGCGCGGATTTTTCTGCATCATGTGCACTGCGGATTTTGTTTTCCATAGGGTTACATTGTACTGTACACCGTATGGAAAACTGCTGCGGATCCGCAGCGTCAAATCTGCTGCGGATCCGCAGCAAAATAAGCAGCGTGTGCACATAGCCTAAATCTCTGCTTGATCTCATTAGTATTCTGTTTTAACCTTTTCACTTCCATGTTGCTCATCAGACCAATCTTCGGCTATCATCTCTGAAGAGGATAGACCTCAATTCCAGCCTCCAGTCTACATCTGGAGATCACATAGGTAACACCATGAAGAGGCCTTCACAAGGGAACGTCACACTGGTCCTGCACCTGGGACTATGATGTGGAGTGGGAAAATGTCCGCTAGCCGGACTCCTCTAGTCTCCACTATAAGTGCACTAACATCTCGGCATTACATTGATTTGGTGGTGAAACCATTGGTGCGGTCATTTCTCCAGAAAGTCCCAGGAACTGTCTTCAACACGATAATGCCAGGCGGCATGTTGCTCGTGCTATTGTGAGCAACCTGCACAGGCTGACCATGGATCCATGGCCTGCAAGGTCTCCAGACTTGTCTCACATCTCGTACATCTGGGACGTCATTGGTCAGCAATTGCACAGGGAGCTGCCAGCAGCGGATCATGATGATTTGCTCAAGTGCATTCAGCGCAGCAGAATATTCCTCAACCATTAATAACCTCACTGAGAGCAGCCGAGGCTGTAAGTGCGGGGATTTTTGAACGTAGCTTAAACTCCATACTAAATAAAGTGTGATAATTTGATTATTCCTAATGCACTGTATCATTTCATCTATTCTCTCTGTATATTTTTTGCTATACAGTACCGCATCTGTTATATATGATACATATCATTCTCTGTGGATGCACAGCTATATATATTTTATATGAATGCTTAGCACTACATCTCTTATTCTCTGTATATACACCACACAGCACCACTTCTCTTATTCTCTGTATATACACCACACAGCACCACTTCTCTTATTCTCTGTATATACACCACACAGTATCACTTCTCCTATTCTGTATGTATGGACACCGCACAGTACCACTTCTCTTATTCTGTGTATATGGACACCGCACAGTACCACTTCTCTTATTATGTGTATCTGGACACCGCACAGTACCACTTCTCTTATTCTGTATATATGGACACCGCACAGTACCACTTCTCTTATTCTGTATATATGGACACTGCACAGTACCACTTCTCTTATTCTGTGTATATGGACACCGCACAGTACCACTTCTCTTATTTTGTGTATATGGACACCGCACAGTACCACTTCTCTTATTCTGTGTATATGGACACCGCACAGTACCACTTCTCGTATTCTGTGTATATGGACTGTCATGGTTCCCAATGGCAGGGGAACGTCAGGACACATAAATAACGAACGAGCTCTTGGGTGATGGAATCTCGAGCTGACCGTGAGCTAAACCTACCACACAACTAATAGTGGCCGGGGGGCGTGCCTAAGTTTTATCCCTAGACGTCTCTCGCCAGCCGGAGAACTAACTTACCCTAGTAGAGGAAAAAACAGACCTGGCTTACCTCTAGGGAAATTCCCCCAAAAAGGAGACAGAAGCCCCCCACATATATTGACGGTGAGTTCAGAGGAAAAGACATACGCAGTATGAAGGTAGGTTCAGCAAAGCGAGGTCCGCTTACTAGATAGTAGAAAGATACAAAAGGGAACTGCACGGTCAGCTGAAAACCCTTTTAAAATACCATCCTGAAATTACTTTAAAACTCATGTGTCAACTCATGACACCGGAGTGGTAATTTCAGCCCACAAGAGCTTCCAGCTACAGAGAATGACTTAACTGTAAACTGGAACAAAAAAATGCAAACAAACTTAGGACTAAGAGTCCAACTTAGCTGATCAGTAGTCTAGGAGCAGGAACATGCAACAGAAAGGCTCTGGTTACATTGATGGCCGGCAAGGCAATGACTGAAGAGCAGGAATAAATAGGAACTCCCCACTACTGATGAAAACAGGTGAACTGAGAAAGAAAACACACCCGAGTCACCAGTACCACTAGCCACCACCAGAAGGAGCCCAAAAGCAGATTCACAACAGTACCCCCCCCTCAAGGAGGGGGCACCGAACCCTCACAAGAACCACCAGGGCGATCCGGATGAGCCCTATGAAAGGCACGAACCAAATCAGAGGCGTGAACATCAGAAGCAGTTACCCAAGAATTATCTTCTTGACCATAACCCTTCCACTTAACCAGATATTGTAGTCTCCGTCTGGAAATACGGGAGTCCAAGATTTTCTCCACAACATACTCCAATTCACCCTCAACCAGCACAGGAGCAGGAGGCTCGGTAGAAGGAACAACCGGCACCTCATACCTCCGCAACAACGACCGATGGAAGACATTATGGATAGCGAAAGATGCCGGAAGGTCTAAACGAAAGGATACAGGGTTAAGAATCTCCAAAATCCTATAAGGACCGATGAACCGAGGCTTAAACTTAGGAGAAGAAACCCTCATAGGGACAAAACGGGAAGACAACCACACCAAGTCCCCAACACGAAGACGAGGACCAACACGACGACGGCGGTTGGCAAAATGCTGAGTCTTCTCCTGGGACAACTTCAAATTGTCCACCACCTGTCCCCAAATCCGATGCAACCTATCCACCATAGTATCCACTCCAGGACAATCCGAAGACTCCACCTGACCGGAAGAAAAACGAGGGTGAAACCCCGAATTGCAAAAGAAAGGAGAAACCAAAGTGGCAGAACTAGCCCGATTATTGAGGGCAAACTCTGCCAACGGCAAAAAGGCAACCCAGTCATCCTGATCCGCAGACACAAAACACCTCAAATAAGTCTCCAAGGTCTGATTAGTCTGAGGATGGAACGCAGACGAAAAAGACAAATCAATGCCCATCCTAGCACAGAATGCCCGCCAAAATCTAGACACGAACTGGGTCCCCCTGTCAGAAACGATATTTTCCGGAATACCATGCAAGCGAACCACATTTTGAAAAAACAGAGGAACCAATTCGGATGAGGAAGGCAACTTAGGCAAAGGTACCAAATGAACCATCTTTGATAAACGGTCACACACCACCCAGATGACAGACATTTTCTGAGAAGCAGGGAGATCAGAAATAAAATCCATAGAGATGTGAGTCCAAGGCCTCTTCGGAATAGGCAAAGATAACAACAATCCGCTAGCCCGAGAGCAACAAGGCTTGGCCCGAGCACAAACATCACAAGACTGCACAAAAACTCGTACGTCTCAAGACAGGGAAGGCCACCAGAAGGACCTAGCCACCAAATACCTAGTACCAAAGATTCCAGGATGACCTGCCAACGCAGAAGAATGAACCTCCGAGATGACTCTACTGGTCCAATCATCAGGAACAAACAGTCTACCAGGAGGGCAACGATCAGGTCTATCCGCTTGAAACTCCTGCAAAGCCCGTCGCAGGTCTGGGGAAACAGCAGATAATATCACCCCATCCTTAAGGATACCTGTAGGTTCAGAATCACCAGGGGAATCAGGCTCAAAACTCCTAGAAAGGGCATCTGCCTTCACATTTTTAGAACCTGGTAGGTATGAGACCACAAAATTAAACCTAGAGAAAAACAACGACCAGCGCGCCTGTCTAGGATTCAGGCGCTTGGCAGACTCAAGATAAATCAGATTCTTGTGATCGGTCAATACCACCACCTGATGTCTAGCCCCCTCAAGCCAATGACGCCACTCCTCAAAAGCCCACTTCATAGCCAAAAGCTCCCGATTACCAATATCATAGTTTCGCTCGGCGGGCGAAAATTTTCGAGAAAAGAACGCACAAGGTCTCATCACGGAGCAGTCGGAACTTTTCTGCGACAAAACCGCCCCAGCTCCGATCTCGGAAGCGTCGACCTCAACCTGAAAAGGAAGAGCAACATCAGGCTGACGCAACACAGGGGCAGAAGAAAAGCGGCGCTTAAGCTCCCGAAAGGCCTCCACAGCAGCAGGGGACCAATCAGCAACATCAGCACCCTTTTTAGTCAAATCAGTCAAAGGTTTAGCAACATCCGAAAAACCAGTTATAAATCGACGATAAAAATTAGCAAAGCCCAAGAATTTCTGAAGGCTCTTAAGAGAAGTAGGTTGCGTCCAATCACAAATAGCCCGAACCTTGACAGGATCCATCTCAATGGAAGAAGGGGAAAAAATGTACCCCAAAAAAGAAATCTTTTTAACCCCAAAAATACACTTAGAACCCTTCACACACAAGGAATTAGCCCGCAAAACCTGAAAAACCCTCCTGACTTGTTGGACATGAGAGTCCCAGTCATCCGAAAAAATCAAAATATCATCCAGATACACAATCATAAATTTATCCAAATATTCACGGAAAATGTTATGCATAAAGGACTGAAAGACTGAAGGGGCATTTGAAAGACCAAAAGGCATTACTAAATACTCAAAATGGCCCTCGGGCGTATTAAATGCGGTTTTCCACTCATCCCCCTGCTTAATTCGCACCAAATTATACGCCCCACGAAGATCAATCTTAGAGAACCACTTAGCCCCCTTTATTCGAGCAAACAAATCAGTCAGCAGTGGCAAAGGATACTGATATTTGACTGTAATTCTATTCAAGAGTCGATAATCAATACACGGCCTCAAAGAGCCATCTTTTTTAGATACAAAGAAAAAACCGGCTCCTAAGGGAGATGAAGAAGGACGAATATGTCCCTTTTCCAGGGACTCCTTAATATACTCTCGCATAGCAACATGTTCAGGTACGGATAAATTAAACAAACGACCCTTTGGAAATTTACTGCCTGGAATCAGATCTATGGTACAATCGCAATCTCTGTGAGGAGGGAGTGAACCAAGCTTAGGCTCCTCAAAAACATCACGATAATCAGACAAAAATGCCGGAATCTCAGAGGGAATAGATGATGAAATGGAAACCAAAGGTACGTCCCCATGAGCCCCCTGACATCCCCAGCTTAACACAGACATTGCTTTCCAGTGAAGGACTTGATTATGAGATTGTAACCATGGCAATCCGAGCACCAAAACATCATGTAGGTTGTACAACACAAGGAAGCGAATCACCTCCTGATGGTCTGGAGTCATACGCATAGTCACTTGTGTCCAGTATTGTGGTTTATTACTAGCCAATGGCGTAGAATCAATACCCTTCAGAGGTATAGGGACTTCCAGAGGCTCTAGATTAAACCCACAGCGCCTGGCAAAGGACCAATCCATAAGACTCAAAGCGGCGCCAGAGTCGACATAGGCGTCCGCGCTAATTGACGATAATGAACAAATCAAGGTCACAGATAGAATAAACTTAGACTGTAAAGTGCCAATTGAAACAGACTTATCAACCTTCTTTGTGCGTCTAGAGCATGCTGATATAACATGAGTTGAATCACCACAATAGAAGCACAACCCATTTTTTTGCCTAAAATTCTGCCGTTCGCTTCTGGACAGAATTCTATCACATTGCATATTCTCTGGCGCCTTCTCAGAAGACACCGCCAAATGGTGCACAGGTTTACGCTCCCGCAAACGCCGATCAATCTGAATAGCCATTGTCATGGACTCATTCAGACCTGTAGGCGCAGGGAACCCCACCATAACATCCTTAATGGCATCAGAGAGACCCTCTCTGAAATTCGCCGCCAAAGCGCACTCATTCCACTGAGTAAGCACAGACCATTTACGAAATTTTTGGCAGTATATTTCAGCTTCATCTTGCCCTTGAGATAGGGCCATCAAGGCTCTTTCAGCCTGAATCTCTAAATTAGGTTCCTCATAAAGCAACCCCAAAACCAGAAAAAACGCATCCACATTGAGCAACGCAGGATCCCCTGGTGCCAATGCAAATGCCCAATCTTGAGGGTCACCTCGCAGCAAGGAAATTACAATCTTAACCTGCTGTGCGGGATCTCCAGCGGAGCGAGGTCTCAGAGAAATAAATAATTTACAATTATATTTGAAATTCAGAAAACGAGATCTATCTCCGGAGAAAAACTCTGGTATAGGAATTCTAGGTTCAGATATAGGAGCATGTATAACAAAATCCTGTAAATTTTGAACTTTTGTGGCAAGATTATTCAAACCTGTAGCCAAACTCTGAGGATCCATTTTAAGCAGGTGAGATCAAAGTCATTCAAGGGTTAGAAGGAGAGGGAGACAAAGACTGCAATTAGAGCTGAAATGCAACTGATTCAACTATAGAGCAACCACAGAGGGAAAAAAAAAAAAAAAATTGCAGACTTCTTTTTCTCTCCTTTCTTCTGCCAACAGTTTTAACACGTGGCCGGCCATACTGTCATGGTTCCCAATGGCAGGGGAACGTCAGGACACATAAATAACGAACGAGCTCTTGGGTGATGGAATCTCGAGCTGACCGTGAGCTAAACCTACCACACAACTAATAGTGGCCGGGGGGCGTGCCTAAGTTTTATCCCTAGATGTCTCTCGCCAGCCGGAGAACTAACTTACCCTAGTAGAGGAAAAAACAGACCTGGCTTACCTCTAGGGAAATTCCCCCAAAAAGGAGACAGAAGCCCCCCACATATATTGACGGTGAGTTCAGAGGAAAAGACATACGCAGTATGAAGGTAGGTTCAGCAAAGCGAGGTCCGCTTACTAGATAGTAGAAAGATACAAAAGGGAACTGCACGGTCAGCTGAAAACCCTTTTAAAATACCATCCTGAAATTACTTTAAAACTCATGTGTCAACTCATGACAACGGAGTGGTAATTTCAGCCCACAAGAGCTTCCAGCTACAGAGAATGACTTAACTGTAAACTGGAACAAAAAATGCAAACAAACTTAGGACTAAGAGTCCAACTTAGCTGATCAGTAGTCTAGGAGCAGGAACATGCAACAGAAAGGCTCTGGTTACATTGATGGCCGGCAAGGCAATGACTGAAGAGCAGGAATAAATAGGAACTCCCCACTACTGATGAAAACAGGTGAACTGAGAAAGAAAACACACCCGAGTCACCAGTACCACTAGCCACCACCAGAAGGAGCCCAAAAGCAGATTCACAACAATGGACACTGCACAGTACCACTTCTCTTATTCTGTATATATGGACACCGCACAGTACCACTTCTCTTATTCTGTATATATGGACACTGCACAGTACCACTTCTCTTATTCTGTATATATGGACACTGCACAGTACCAGTTCTCTTATTCTGTGTATATGGACACCGCACAGTACCACTTCTCTTATTCTGTATATATGGACACTGCACAGTACCACTTCTCTTATTCTGTGTATATGGACACCGCACAGTACCACTTCTCTTATTCTGTATATATGGACACCGCACAGTACCACTTCTCCTATTCTGTATATATGGACACTGTACAGTACCACTTCTCCTATTCTGTGTATATGGACACTGTACAGTACCACTTCTCTTATTCTGTATATATGGACACTCACAGTACCACTTCTCCTATTCTGTATATATGGACACTGCACAGTGCCACTTCTCTTATTCTGTATATAGGGACACTGCACAGAACCACTTCTCCTATTCTGTATATATGGACACCGCACAGTGCCACTTCTCTTATTCTGTATATAGGGACACTGCACAGAACCACTTCTCCTATTCTGTATATATGGACACTGCACAGTACCACTTCTCTTATTCTGTATATATGGACACCGCACAGTGCCACTTCTCTTATTCTGTATATAGGGACACTGCACAGAACCACTTCTCCTATTCTGTATATATGGACACCGCACAGTACCACTTCTCTTATTCTGTATATATGGACACCGCACAGTGCCACTTCTCTTACCCTGTATATAGGGACACTGCACAGTGCCACTTCTCCTATTCTGTATATATGGACACCGCACAGTACCACTTCTCTTATTCTGTATATATGGACACCGCACAGTGCCACTTCTCTTATTCTGTATATAGGGACACTGCACAGAACCACTTCTCCTATTCTGTATATATGGACACCGCACAGTACCACTTCTCTTATTCTGTATATATGGACACCGCACAGTGCCACTTCTCTTATTCTGTATATAGGGACACTGCACAGAACCACTTCTCCTATTCTGTATATATGGACACCGCACAGTACCACTTCTCTTATTCTGTATATAGGGACACTGCACAGTACCACTTCTCTTATTCTGTATATATGGACACCGCACAGTGCCACTTCTCTTATTCTGTATATAGGGACACTGCACAGTGCCACTTCTCCTATTCTGTATATATGGACACCGCACAGTACCACTTCTCTTATTCTGTATATATGGACACCGCACAGTGCCACTTCTCTTATTCTGTATATATGGACACTGCAAAGAACCACTTCTCCTATTCTGTATATATGGACACTGTACAGTACCACTTCTCTTATTCTGTATATATGGACACTGTACAGTACCACCTCTCTTTCTCTCTCTATATGGACACCGCACAGTACCACTTCTCCTATTCTGTATATATGGACACTGTACAGTACCACCTCTCTTTCTCTCTCTATATGGACACCGCACAGTACCACTTCTCCTATTCTGTATATATGGACACTGTACAGTACCACTTCTCCTATTCTGTATATATGGACACTGTACAGTACCACCTCTCTTTCTCTCTCTATATGGTCACCGCACAGTACCACTTCTCCTATTCTGTATATATGGACACTGTACAGTACCACCTCTCTTTCTCTCTCTATATGGACACCGCACAGTACCACTTCTCCTATTCTGTATATATGGACACTGTACAGTACCACCTCTCTTTCTCTCTCTATATGGACACCGCACAGTACCACTTCTCCTATTCTGTATATATGGACACTGTACAGTACCACTTCTCCTATTCTGTATATATGGACACTGTACAGTACCACCTCTCTTTCTCTCTCTATATGGTCACCGCACAGTACCACTTCTCCTATTCTGTATATATGGACACTGTACAGTACCACCTCTCTTTCTCTCTCTATATGGACACCGCACAGTACCACTTCTCCTATTCTGTATATATGGACACTGTACAGTACTACCTCTCTTTCTCTCTCTATGTATGGACACCGCACAGTACCACCTCACTTGCTCTGTCTGCTGCGTGTTGTGGTCAGTCAGCAGTTGCAGTGTATAAGGTAACATTCATTCTCGTTCCTCAGCATATATAACTGAATACTGTAGTTGTTCACAACACTGCTGCCTCCTTCAGGCCTACATTGGCCCTGCACCCCTCATTCTGCGGCCCCTCTTTTTCTAGCACTCTTTCTAGCCTGGGGGTCTTGGTTCCTGGCTTCAGAATTGGGTCCATCCTGAGGACAATTACATTTAAATCTAGAACTAAACATAAGACGAGAAAAATCTGCGAAGTGTCACTGTATGACAGGCAGAAAATTACAATCTATCCCTGGAGACGATTGTGCCCTTTTTTGTGTTTTTTTATCTCTTCTCGGTCTCAGCCTTCCGGTCTCAGTGACAAGATGAACATTATGTGGCTTAATGAGTGAAGACAATCCTTGCCCCCAAGTACATGAGCCAAAAATGACTCTCAGACATTAACTATCTCTCCACCACCTCATCGAAAAAAATGGAAAAATGTACAGCTGCAATGCATTCTGAGAGTTTTGGTGTGTAGATAAGACTATGGCCAGCCAATAGGTGTCTGCTGATGATTTCAAAGTAGAAGCCAACAGGATTAAGAATGCAGCTTTGGTAGTGACTACAGTGTCATATGATGAAAATGGATTAAAGATTTTACTCGAGATTTCCTGATCACGCTCGGTGATCCTCCGAGTATTTTTTAGTGCTCGGAGATTTAGTTTTTCTTGCCGCAGCTGAATGATTTACATCTGTTAGCCAGCATAACTACATGTGGGGATTCCCTAGCAACCAGGCAGCCCCCACATGTACTTAGCCTGGCCAATAGCTGTAAATCATTCAGCTGTGGCAAGAAAAACAAATTTCGAGCACTAAAAAATACTCGGAGGACCCCCGAGCGTGTTCAAGAAATCTCGAGTAACGAGTATATTAGCTCATCACTAGTGGTAAGGATAAACTATGAATGTTCCTGCTGCAAACACAAATCAGACAATTACTGTTAAGTGGATTTTAAAGGACGACATGTTTTGGGTGAGATAAAATTGTGTCTGAAATCAGCTGACTGTCTCCAGCCAAATCAATGAGGCAAAAAGCTGGTGTACATCAAGATTTATTCTCACTGTGAGGCGGCCCTGGCACTGTGCTATATGCCTGCACTGAATGCTGCTGGTGTCACAGAAATGGTACAACACTTCCATCTGCTGGTCAAGTCACAAACTGCAACAGTATGGAAAATCGATTTGGGATACACATCCACTGATCAGCCGGAACATTAAAACTACCTGCCAGAAATTGCCAGCACCTTGTCAGCTTAAAAAAGTTTAGATCCATTGAGGCATGGACATTCAGAAGCCTGCAGTCACATAGAATGACTGCAGACTTTCATTTCAAACCTGGACGCACCCTTTAAGGCTATGTGCACACATAGCGGTTTTTACCGCGGAACCGCAGCGTTTCTGCAGCTGCGAGTTCGCAGCAGTTTCCATTGCATTTACAGTTACATGTAAACCCTATAGAAACCGCAATCCGCTGTGCACATGCTGCAGGAAAAAACGCGCAGAAACGCAGCGGTTTACATTCCGCAGCATGTCACTTCTTTTGTGCAGAATCGCTGCGATTCTGCACACATAGGAATGCATTGATCCACTTACTTCCCGCATGGGGCTGTGCCCACGATGCGGGAAGTAAGCGGATCATGTGCGGATGGCACCCGGGGTGGAGGAGAGGAGACTCTCCTCCAGGCCTTGGGAACCATATTTGTGTAAAAAAAAAAATTAAAATAAAAAATAATGATATACTCACCTCTCAGCGCTGCACGCGGCCGTCCGGTCTCAGGGTTGCTGTGTGAGCAGGGCCTGAGATGATGTCGCGGTCACATGACCGTGATGACGCCGCGGTCACATGACCGTGACGTCACGAAGGTCCTTCTCGCACAGCATCTTTGGAACCGGACTGCCGCGTGCAGCGCCGAGGAGATCGGGACGTCAGAAGGTGAGTATATAACCATTTTTTATTATTTTTAACATTACTATTGATGCTGCATATTGCTGCATATGCAGCATCAATAGTATAGGAGTAATCCCGCAGCGGAAACAGCAAAACAAACCGCGATAAATCTGCAGGGATAACCGCAGCGGTTTTGCCCTGCAGATTTATCAAATCCGCTGCGGGAGAACCTGCAGAGGACCCCGCAAAGTGTGCACATAACCTAATTATAAAATGAAGCCCTGTAGCCAGTCCTAACAACGTGTAATATCCTAACTGTCTTGATTAGTCTCTGCTTTCAGGTTCCAGCAGTCATCACATGGCCACTTCACTCATATGTGATTTTCATATTTGCTCTCATGTGACAATGAGGTGTTCTTCCTGCTTCTTTCAGTTTTTTCACTGTACATTGAGAGAATTAGGGACAGCAGCTCGCTGGCGCGTGACTAAGTGTACAAATCGCGTATGTGCTGAGGGGGGGGGGGCGCCAAACTGAATTCTTGCCCCGGGTGCCAGAAAACCTAGATACACCTCTGCTCACAAAAATCGGAATAAAAAGCAATCAAAAAATGTCACGTGCCCGAAAATGTTACCAATAAACACGTCAACTCGTCCCACAAAAAACAAGACCTCACATGACTCTGTGGACCAAAATATGGAAAAATTATAGCACTCAAAATGTGGTAACGCAAAAAACATTTTTTGCAATAAATAGCGTCTTTTATTGTGTGACGGCTGCCAATCAAAAATCCACTAGAAAACGCACTATAAATAGTAAATCAAACCCCCCTTCATCACCCCCTTATTTACGAAAAATTAAAAAAATGTATCTATTTCCATTTTCCCATTAGGGTTAGGGTTAGAGCTAGGGTTAGGGTTGGGGCTAAAGTTAGGGTTGGGGCTAAAGATAGGGTTAGGGTTTGGATTACATTTACGGTTGGGAATAGGGTTGAGATTAGGGTTAGGGGTGTGTCAGGGTTAGGGGTGTGGTTAGGGTTACAGTTGAGATTAGGGTTAGGGCTGTGTTTGGATTAGGGTTTCAGTTATAATTGGGGGGTTTCCACTGTTTAGGCACTTTAGGGGCTCTCCAAACGCGACATTGCGACCGATCTCAATTCCAGCCAATTCTGCGTTGAAAAAGTAAAACAGTGCTCCTTCCCTTCCGAGCTCTCCCGTGCGCACAAACAGGGGTTTAGCGCAACATATGGGGTATCAGCGTACTCAGGACACATTGGACAACAACTTTTGGGATCCAATTTCTTCTGTTACCCTTGGGAAAATACAAAACTGGGGGCTAAAAAATAATTTTTGTGTAAAAAAAAAATATTTTTTATTTTCACGGCTCTGCGTTATAAACTGTAGTGAAACATTTGGGGGTTCAAAGTGCTCACAACACATCTATATAAGTTCCTTAGGGGGTCTACTTTCCAAAATGGTGTCACTTGTGGGGGGTTTCAATGTTTAGGCACATCAGGGGCTCTCCAAACGCAACATGGCGTCCCATCTGAATTCCAGTCAAATTTGCATTGAAAAGTCAAATGGCGCTCCTTCGCTTCTGAGCTCTGCCATGCGCCCAAACAGTGGTTTACCCCCACATATGGGGTATCGGCGTACTCATGACAAATTGTACAACAACTTTTGGGGTGCATTTTCTCCTGTTACCCTTGGTAAAATAAAACAAATTGGAGCTGAAGTAAATTTTTGGTGTAAAAATTTTAAATGTTCATTTTTATTTAAACATTCCAAAAATTCCTGTGAAACACTTGAAGGGTTAATAAACTTCTTGAATGTGGTTTTGAGCACCTTGAGGGGTGCAGTTTTTAGAATGGTGTCACACTTGGGTATTTTCTATCATATAGACCCCTCAAAATGACTTCAAATGAGATATGGTCCCTAAAAAAAATGGTGTTGTAAAAATGAGAAATTGCTGGTCAAATTTAACCCTTATAACTCCCTAACAAAAAAAAATTTTGGTTCCAAAATTGTGCTGATGTAAAGTAGACATGTGGGAAATGTTACTTATGGAGTATTTTGTGTGACATATCTCTGTGATTTAATTGTATGAAAATTCAAAGTTGGAAAATTGCAAAATTTTCAAAATATTCGCCAAATTTCTGGGGTTTTTTTTACAAATAAGCGCAGGTAATATCAAAGAAATTTTACCACTATCATGAAGTACAATATGTCACGAGAAAACAATGTCAGAATCACCGGGATCCGTTGAAGCGTTCCAGAGTTATAACCTCATAAAGGGACAGTGGTCAGAATTGTAAAAATTGGCCTGGTCATTAACGTGCAAACCACCCTTGGGGGTAAAGGGGTTAATGGAAAGTTGAGTGGAAGGAAAAAGTGTGGTAGAAAAAGGTGCACAAAGCAAACGGGATAACCGCAGCTTTGAAAAAATTGTTAAGAAAAGGCCATTCAAAAATTTGGGGGAGATTCACAAATAGTGTACTGCTGCTGTAGTCATTACTTCAAGAGCCACCACAGGTAGACGTGTCCAGGACATGGGCTATTAGTGTCACATTCCTTGTGTCAAGCCACTCATGACCAATAGACAATGCTAGAAGCGCCTTACCTGGACCAAGGACAAAAAGAACTGGACTGTTGCTCAGTGGTCCAAGGTGTTGTTTTCAGATGAAAGTAAATTTTGCATTTCATTTGTTAATCAAGGTCCCAGAATCTGGAGGAAGAGTGGAGAGGCCACAATCCAAGCTGCTTGAGGTCTAGTGTGAAGTTTCCACAATCAGTGATGGTTTGGGGAGCCATGTCATCTGCTGGTGAAGGTCCACTGTGTTTTATCAAGACCAAAGTCAGCTCAGCCGTCTACCATGAAATTTTAGAGTACTTTATGCTTTCCTCTGACGGCAAGCTTTTTGGAGATGGAAATTTCATTCTCCAGCAGGACTTGGCACCTGTATACATTGCCAAAAGTACCAATACCTGGTTAAAATACAACAGTGTCATGAACCAGACCGGGTTTTGGGTCTTGTCTCTCCTTTCCCAGTTCTGGTCATGTAAGGGGTTAACTTTATCTGCCTTGTTCCAGTGTCAGGTCTGCTATTTCTCTGCGCTGCATCCTGCAGGCAGCGTCAGTTATATTTCCTGTCTACGGTGTGTGTGTAGCTTGCTCTGGTGAAACCCTGATTTGTCCTGCTGCGTTTAACTGTCTTTGCCCGTGTCTGTTCATTTCTCTCTTCCCGACCGACTCTGTTTCCCTGTGTGTTTGGATTCCCCGGGACTCAACTCTGCTTTGGCTCTGACCTGATTCTGTCTCCTCCTTCTGATACTTCTTCTACGGACCGGTACTAACCTTTTGGCGCTCCTCTGACTCTTTGTTTGGAATTCCCTTTTTGTACTATGCTACTCTCTGGTATCGACCAGGCTTGTTTGACTTGTTTTGACTTGGTAGTAGCCTCACTGAAATTCTGGTCTGCTCTGAGCAGGATTTCAGCCCTCTCTCCACTCTGCTGCCATTTAGTGGAGTTTGCATTTACCTGCAGAGCTGTAGCGTGACAAACAGTATCACTGTGCTTGATTGGCCAGCAAGCTCGCCTGACCTTAACCTCATAGAGAATCTATGAGGTATTGTCAAGAAGAAGGTGAGAGACACCAGACCCAACAATGCAGACAAGCTGCTATCAAAGCAACCTGGGCTTTCATAGTACCTTAGCAGTGCCACAGGTTGATCACCTCCAGCAATATTAACAGAAATAAACACTTGAAATAGATCACTTTGTTTGTAATGACTATATAATATATGAGTTTCACTTTTTGTATTGAAGAACTAAAATAAATTATGTGGAGCACCCCCAAGTCCAGGGCCGCGGGACACTCGGCACCGGGCCTCTCTGTCTCGGTTCTGGGGTTGTCACGGTGGCTAGACCCGGTCCGTGACCCTGCTAAGGGGCGTCCAATGAAAGGTGTAGGTGGTAGGTGCGTGGTGCAGGTCGCGATGAATAACGAGGACACAGGGTTGCAGTCTCTTTACCTCTTTACTGAAGGCTTCAAGGTCCTCAATCCAGAGTACGGTTAACAGGGCTGTAAGAGACCGGCCGGTCCGATGGCACCTCCAGAGTTCCCTTTGCAGGTGGAAATCTGTGCCTACCTTCTAGCGCCTGTGTGTAGTAGTACTTCCCTGCTGAGCACCACGGGATAGTCCTCACAACTGTTGTGTCTGTTTCTGATGTTCTTTCCCACAACTTATGTCTGTTCTGATGTTCTTCTCCGTCCCCCAGACGATATGGATAGGACGCACCCGTATGACGGGAAGGCCTGGAGTTCTTCCGGGACCCTAGCGTCGCTCCTCTCCCACAGTTGCCCCCTATGTCTTCTTAGGTGATTTTGGTGAGACAGCCAACCTAAAATCAACTGTCCTGCCTCTGTTTGAAGTATTGCTTGGAGCCTAATACCTCCTCAGCGTTCTGGCCACCGGCTACGCGCCTCAATAGGATGTTGCCTCGATCTTACAGCACGACTCCTATTGGTGTTATCTCCTTTTTGCTTTGATCTCGTTTCTCACTCTCCACAATAAACCTCGCTTCTTGTCCTTTCTTGAGATACCGCCGCGATGTAGTGCAGGCGCGGTTCCTTAACGTTCTTTTCTGTCGCTAGGCCTCTGTCAGGATCCCACCCCTGACAGGGACCCCCCTGAATCTTCCCCTGCAACACCCTCTGCCACAGGATGTTGCTTGGTTCCAACCCAGTCAGCTTTCTCTCTAACTTCCTATCTAACCCCCAGTTTTACCAGATTGTGAGGAGTGGCCTAATACATAGCGCCCTTAGCTCCCCCTGGAGGCCAGACTATGAAGTGTATTGGTGTCTGTGATACCTGGTCAGGTGAACTCCTTCAGTGCCATCAGACGTACCATCACCCCCCTTAGCGGCAGAGCGATGTTACTGCAACAACCAGGTCTCTGGGGCGCTGCATATGCTTCATAGGCCCATTCAGCATAAGAGAGACCAGCCAGCTGAGACCAGCCAATGGAGGCACCCACCCTGTTGTACACCTCCGTATTAAGGAGACAACAAAGCAGTAAGTGGTCCATGCTTTCCAGCATGGTACCACCATGCTCCTGATCTCAGTGCTCCTACACTTCAGATTGTCCCTAACACACAGTTTCCTATGGAAGCAGCGCCAAGCCAAGTCCCAAGACTTCAAGGGGATCCTGATAGAATTTAGAAGATGCAAACCCATCCCAAGATCTCTACTTGGGCGATCCCTGAGAGCCAGAGGCCCAACAGAACCCTATTGTCAAGGAGTTTCCTTGGCAGAGTCCTGATCTCCCACATTCCCAGACCCCACTGGTGAATTACCTTCCGAACCAAGGTAGAGTAGTGTAAGCCGGAAGATGTCCATGTGGTGTGCCAAGATCCTTCACTTGCCCTCCTGTCTCCCATTTCTGAAAGAAAGGCTGAAACCATCCCCTACAGGAGAATACCCATGGAGGAGCCCTCTCTTTCCAGAGGTTTGCAATGTTGATCTTAATGAAGGTATCCACAAGGAACACCACAGGATTGATCCTACCCAACCCTCCTAGTCTCCTTATACGGTAAGTAACCTCCCTTTTGTCCAGGTTCAGTCTATTCCCCCATAACAGTTGGAAGAACAAACTGTAAACCTGAGTCCAGAGAGACTGCGCAAGATGCACACACTGCCCAGATAAATCAGTAAAGGGAGCAGGTAAGTTTTGATCAGGTTTACCCATTCCCTTAGGGTCAAAGACCAACCCTTCCATTGGTTCACCTTCTGAGTGGCGATCTCTAGCCTGCTGTCCCAATTTTGTTTGGGGTAATCCCCTGGCAAAATTCGATGCCAAGGACTTTTGCAGAGATTTTGGGGAAGTGTGTTCGGGAGATCAAAACCAGGATCACCTCCTCTCAGCCAGAGACTCTCACACTTATCCCAGTTGATCTTGGATCCGGATACCTCCAAGTAGCGATCTACCTCTGACATCAGCCACCCTGCCTTCTCGTGAGAGGAAACAAAAACAGTAACATCATAGGCATAAGCCATCACCCTCAGAGTGGCTTCCGATGCTGGCCGGTCCATCCCAATCCTGGCCAATGGTCCAAGCTCCACTCTCCTAAGAAGTGGGTCAATCGCAAACAGTGGGCTCAAGGGACAACCCTGATGAACACCAGACCCCACCTCAAAAGAGCTGCTAATCCAACCATTCACAAGCGGGAAACTCTCTGCCCCACCATACAAGGTCTTAAGCCAATCAACAAACCCCGCCGGCAGGCCATATCTCAGAAGGACAGACCAGAGGTACTCGTGATTAACCCGATCAAACGCTTTTGCCTGGTTCAGTGACAGCATGTACCACTTCCAGTTACCAGCCCTACCCTGCTCCACTGCCTCTTGGGCACAGAGTACAGCATTAAATGTGCTGCGGCTTGCAACAGGGTAATGTTGGGCCTCCAAAAGGAGTCGGGGTGCAAATTTCACCAGCCGATTAAACAGCACATTTACCAGAACCTTCCTGTCTGCATTGAGAAGCGCTATGGGATGCCAATTCTCAATGCAAGATGGGTCCTTACCCTTTGACAAGATGATCAGGGCAGAACTCCCGAGAGTGCCCGAGGAAAGACACTCATTGAATACCTCAGTCAAGAGGGGAACAAAAGCGTCCTTAAAGGTCTTATAGAATTCAGATGTTAAGCCATCTGGACCGGGTGATTTTTTTTTGGGCAAGCCCTTTAATCGCCAACTGAACTTCCTCTTCCCTGATCATCTCTGACAAAATGTCAAGAGAGGGGTCTACCCCTTTTTCGGGGATGACTTCAGCCAGGAAAGTCAACATCTCATCCCAATCAAGATCCCTCTTCCCCAAGAGGTGCGAGTAGAACGATCTGACAACCTCCAGGATCCCTGACCTGGATCGCCTCAGGGACCCAGTAGTCCTACAACTACTTTACTATTCACTGACATCAGTTTCACTGATTCACTGACATGCAGTTTCTGTAAGGATCAGGCGAGGGGTAATCCCACTGAAAAACCAAAGATGCGTGTCTATCGTACTGACACCTCATAAGCAAAGATTTCACTCTAAAGATCACATCGCAGCTATCTCCAGTTGAAACAAGATGCTTGAGTTTCCTCCTCGGACCCTGATACAGGCGGTACCCCTTTCTTGAACATCTCCCACCACTCTGACTTACTCCATCTCAACAACAGACACTGCCGAAGAGACAGCTTCCTCCTTTAAATAAACCTATCTACTCTGGATCTACAGCTACCTCTATGATAGGTGAACCCCTCGATGCCTGGGAAGTGCAGAATATGGACATCCACCAGTTGAGCCTCATTAGCTATACTATTAAGAGTGATGCTATCATAAATCAGCTTGTCTCTGGAACCTCCTCTATCTCAGGGCCTCATGACAGTATTGAAGTCCCCTCCAAAGGAAACCTGCCGATTTGTGAAAAGGTAGGGCTTGATTCTCATAAAGAGACACTTCCGGTCGCACGTAGATTGGGGACCATAGATGTTAATGAGCCGGAGCTATTGTCCCTTCATGAGGACATCTAAGATCAGGCACCTCCCCATTTCTAACTCAATAACCCATTGGCGTTCCACCGTTGCAGTAAAAACAACCGCTACACATCTTTACAGCTCGGCCACAAGAGACCAATAGGAGGGCCAGAGTCTCCACTCCCTCTTAGTATTAAACATGCTTGGAAGTCTGGTCTCTTGCAAAAAGAAAATGTCAGCTTCAACCCGTCTGAGAAAATCAAAGGCCACAAATCTGGCTGTATTTGACTTTATGCTGGCGACATTAATGGACGCGAGCGTCAATGGGTGGGTACCGCCATCATTGGTGATTGAGTTAGATGACTTTCTTCTTCCCATTCATCTTATCCTCTGCCTCAGAGAAGGACTCTTTCCCCCTCTTTAATGACACAGAGGTATCCATTCCTACATATTTTTTCCTTTTATCGTCCTCCTCTCCAGCCAGTCTCTCCCTCCCAGGACCTTACATTCCCAGAAGAAGGAGACTCGGCACCCCCTGCAAGCCACGCCAAAGCCGGAACCTCACCCTCAGCTTCTTCCTCAGAGGAAGAAATGTTCTCAAGGGCTTGAAAGCAGTTAAAAAGACAAACCAAAGGGGAGTCAGTTTTTCCTTCCTTAGGTATCATGGTCAGAGAAGGAGATGTTTTATCTCCATTCTTTCTCTTCTTTTTGGCGCCGAGCTTACGCTTGTTCTCTAGCCACTGCCTATTATCCTCATCCATACTTTCATAATGGGAGGATTCTGAGGAAATGGCGCTTTCCTCCCTGTGGATCCTCCTGACCGCCTCATCCAACTCATCATCCTTTGGGACCTCAGCAGCAAGACTGGAATCCAGGACAGGGGCAGCCCCAGTAGCCCGGGGCTCGCCCAGCTCCCTCTCCTGTCAGCATTTGTCTAGATGCCTCAGCTGGGCAAGTGTCTTTTTATTGCTTTTCCGCCTTGGCCCCTCAGCTCCCTCACCCCTGCTAGTCCCTTCCCTAGCAGAATCAGCCTCACGGCTTTCTCCCACCGGGGTCACGACTGCATTAGCGAAGGAGCGACGACAATGGCTGAATGGGTGACCTAACTCACCACACAAGTGGCACCTAATCTTCACACAAGATGCAGCAAGGTGGCCGATATCCCCACACAATTCACATTTCTGCACAGTGCAGTTTGCACTGAAGTGTGTGGGGTTGCCGCATCTGTGACAGAGCTTCAGTTGCCTGTGGTAGAAGGCCAGGATACGATCCTTGCCCAGGAAGGCAGATGATGGAATGTGGGCAGCCGTACCACCTGAGCTCTTAAGTTTCACCATAAACGTCCAGGCCCCCGACCAGATACCAAACTTGTCAGTTTTTCTTTGGCATCTCCACCACCTCTCCATACCGGCCAAGCCACGTCATGATGTCATAACAAGAAAGCGGCTCGTTGCAAGTCATCACGGCCACTTTCTTGACTTGGTTTTGGCGAGACACCACCTGAATGGCAAAGTCTCACCAGTCGGGCAAATTTTTTTTTTAATCACCAAGATGGAAGTTCTGAAGTCACACTGGGGACTCCAGCAGCTTAATCTCTACCATTAGTGCCCCTCCCTGGCCGCTATTGTCACTATCATCCCCAGAGCCGGCAGCACTGTGCCCAGATGTCAATGTTGCCTGTCCTGCAGGGAGCTCGCTGTACGTGGCCTGTGGGTGACTTTGCAGGCTGCCAGGTGGGGCTTTCTGCTGGTCATCATCATCATCATCCACCTGGCTCTCAAGCTGCAGCCCCATCTGCCCTTGCTCTCTGTTATCAGCCATTTTTCTGAATTGGTCTTCATTCTGCAGTTTTTCTTGAAATGGTCCAGTTTTTTCTCTGATGAATGCTTTCCTTACCTCCAGCTCATTAATTTCAAGCTTAAGCCTCTTTATATCTGTCTGAAGTTGAGTCTTCTTCAGTTTGGAGAAACCTGCAGCTTTGGCACTTGTGCAGCGTGGCTCCTCCCCGAGCCTCCTGAGGGTCTTGCTTGCATCTTCATACTCACGGAGGTGACTCATGACCAGGGCCGGACTGGCCATAGGGCACTTCTGGCAAATGCCAGAAGGGCCGGTGCCAGTGGTGGGCCGCTCAATCCGCCGTCGCATTCAACTATACCGGCGTATAGACGCCGGTACAGTTGAATGCAATGATGGAGGAGAGAGCGTCTACAGACGCTCCTCTCCCATCATTCCCCGCTCTGCCTCTGACACTGCGGGTGCGCGATGACGTCATATCATCGCGCACCTGCTGTGTCCCGGGCGGGCAGACTGCAGCTGCTGAGACAGGAGCAGGAACCAGGAAGCAACGCTGGGCACGAGGAGAGGTGAGGAGAGTTTTTTTTTTTTCTGGACTGTGGGGCCATTCTCGGAGGAGGTGAGGGGAGGAAGAGAAGAGATGTGGGCTGTATATAGTTCTCTGTGGGCTGTGCTCTGTGCTGTATACTGCTGTGGGCTGTATATAGTTCTCTGTGGGCTGTGCTCTGTGCTGTATACTGCTGTGGGCTGTATATAGTTCTCTGTGGGCTGTGCTCTGTGCTGTATACTGCTGTGGGCTGTATATAGTTCTCTGTGGGCTGTGCTCTGTGCTGTATACTGCTGTGGGCTGTATATAGTTCTCTGTGGGCTGTGCTCTGTGCTGTATACTACTGTGGGCTGTATATAGTTCTCTCTGGGCTGTTCTCTGTGCTGTATACTACTGTGGGCTGTATATAGTTCTCTGTGGGCTGTGCTCTGTGCTGTATACTGCTGTGGGCTGTATATAGTTCTCTGTGGGCTGTGCTCTGTGCTGTATACTACTGTGGGCTGTATATAGTTCTCTCTGGGCTGTTCTCTGTGCTGTATACTACTGTGGGCTGTATATAGTTCTCTGTGGGCTGTGCTCTGTGCTGTATACTGCTGTGGGCTGTATATAGTTCTCTGTGGGCTGTGCTCTGTGCTGTATACTGCTGTGGGCTGTATATAGTTCTCTGTGGGCTGTGCTCTGTGCTGTATACTGCTGTGGGCTGTATATAGCTCTCTGTGGGCTGTGCTCTGTGCTGTATACTGCTGTGGGCTGTATATAGTTCTCTGTGGGCTGTGCTCTGTGCTGTATACTGCTGTGGGCTGTATATAGTTCTCTGTGGGCTGTGCTCTGTGCTGTATACTGCTGTGGGCTGTATATAGCTCTCTGTGGGCTGTGCTCTGTGCTGTATACTGCTGTGGGCTGTATATAGTTCTCTGTGGGCTGTGCTCTGTGCTGTATATAGTTCTCTGTGGGCTGTATATAGTTCTCTGTGGGCTGTGCTCTGTGCTGTATACTGCTGTGGGCTGTATATAGTTCTCTGTGGGCTGTGCTCTGTGCTGTATACTGCTGTGGGCTGTATATAGTTCTCTGTGGGCTGTGCTCTGTGCTGTATACTACTGTGGGCTGTATATAGTTCTCTCTGGGCTGTTCTCTGTGCTGTATACTACTGTGGGCTCTATATAGTTCTCTGTGGGCTGTGCTCTGTGCTGTATACTGCTGTGGGCTGTATATAGTTCTCTGTGGGCTGTGCTCTGTGCTGTATACTACTGTGGGCTGCATATAGTTCTCTCTGGGCTGTTCTCTGTGCTGTATACTACTGTGGGCTGTATATAGTTCTCTGTGGGCTGTGCTCTGTGCTGTATACTGCTGTGGGCTGTATATAGTTCTCTGTGGGCTGTGCTCTGTGCTGTATACTGCTGTGGGCTGTATATAGTTCTCTGTGGGCTGTGCTCTGTGCTGTATACTGCTGTGGGCTGTATATAGTTCTCTGTGGGCTGTGCTCTGTGCTGTATACTGCTGTGGGCTGTATATAGTTCTCTGTGGGCTGTGCTCTGTGCTGTATACTGCTGTGGGCTGTATATAGTTCTCTGTGGGCTGTGCTCTGTGCTGTATACTGCTGTGGGCTGTATATAGTTCTCTGTGGGCTGTGCTCTGTGCTGTATACTACTGTGGGCTGTATATAGTTCTCTGTGGGCTGTGCTCTGTGCTGTATACTACTGTGGGCTGTATATAGTTCTCTGTGGGCTGTTCTCTGTGCTGTATACTGCTGTGTGCTGTATATAGTTCTCTGTGGGCTGTGCTCTGTGCTGTATACTGCTGTGGGCTGTATATAGTTCTCTGTGGGCTGTGCTCTGTGCTGTATACTACTGTGGGCTGTATATAGTTCTCTGTGGGCTGTGCTCTGTGCTGTATACTACTGTGGGCTGTATATAGTTCTCTGTGGGCTGTTCTCTGTGCTGTATACTACTGTGTGCTGTATATAGTTCTCTGTGGGCTGTGCTCTGTGCTGTATACTACTGTGGGCTGTATATAGCTCTCTGTGGGCTGTGCTCTGTGCTGTATACTACTGTGTGCTGTATATAGCTCTCTGTGGGCTGTGCTCTGTGCTGTATACTACTGTGGGCTGTATATAGTTCTCTGTGGGCTGTATATAGTTCTCTGTGGGCTGTGCTCTGTGTTGTATACTACTGTGGGCTGTATATAGTTCTCTGTGGGCTCTTCTCTGTGCTGTATACTGCTGTGGGCTGTATATAGTTCTCTGTGGGCTGTGCTCTGTGCTGTATACTGCTGTGGGCTGTATATAGTTCTCTGTGGGCTGTGCTCTGTGCTGTATACTACTGTGGGCTGTATATAGTTCTCTGTGGGCTGTGCTCTGTGCTGTATACTGCTGTGGGCTGTATATAGTTCTCTGTGGGCTGTGCTCTGTGCTGTATACTGCTGTGGGCTGTATATAGTTCTCTGTGGGCTGTGCTGTATACTGCTGTGGGCTGTATATAGTTCTCTGTGGGCTGTGCTCTGTGCTGTATACTACTGTGGGCTGTATATAGTTCTCTGTGGGCTGTGCTCTGTGCTGTATACTACTGTGGGCTGTATATAGTTCTCTGTGGGCTGTGCTCTGTGCTGTATACTACTGTGGGCTGTATATAGTTCTCTGTGGGCTGTTCTCTGTGCTGTATACTACTGTGTGCTGTATATAGTTCTCTGTGGGCTGTGCTCTGTGCTGTATACTACTGTGGGCTGTATATAGCTCTCTGTGGGCTGTGCTCTGTGCTGTATACTACTGTGTGCTGTATATAGCTCTCTGTGGGCTGTGCTCTGTGCTGTATACTACTGTGGGCTGTATATAGTTCTCTGTGGGCTGTATATAGTTCTCTGTGGGCTGTGCTCTGTGTTGTATACTACTGTGGGCTGTATATAGTTCTCTGTGGGCTCTTCTCTGTGCTGTATACTGCTGTGGGCTGTATATAGTTCTCTGTGGGCTGTGCTCTGTGCTGTATACTGCTGTGGGCTGTATATAGTTCTCTGTGGGCTGTGCTCTGTGCTGTATACTACTGTGGGCTGTATATAGTTCTCTGTGGGCTGTGCTCTGTGCTGTATACTGCTGTGGGCTGTATATAGTTCTCTGTGGGCTGTGCTCTGTGCTGTATACTGCTGTGGGCTGTATATAGTTCTCTGTGGGCTGTGCTGTATACTGCTGTGGGCTGTATATAGTTCTCTGTGGGCTGTGCTCTGTGCTGTATACTACTGTGGGCTGTATATAGTTCTCTGTGGGCTGTGCTCTGTGCTATATACTGCTGTGGGCTGTATATAGTTCTCTGTGGGCTGTGCTCTGTGCCGTATACTACTGTGTGCTCTGTGCTATATATAGTACTCTGTGGGCTGTGCTCTGTGCTGTATACTACTGTGGGCTGTATATAGTTCTCTGTGGGCTGTGCTCTGTGCTGTATACTACTGTGGGCTGTATATAGTTCTCTGTGGGCTGTTCTCTGTGCTGTATACTACTGTGGGCTGTATATAGTTCTCTGTGGGCTGTGCTCTGTGCTGTATACTGCTGTGGGCTGTATATAGTTCTCTGTGGGCTGTGCTCTGTGCTGTATACTACTGTGGGCTGTATATAGTTCTCTGTGGGCTGTGCTCTGTGCTGTATACTACTGTGGGCTGTATATAGTTCTCTGTGGGCTGTGCTCTGTGCTGTATACTACTGTGGGCTGTATATAGCTCTCTGTGGGCTGTGCTCTGTGCTGTATACTACTGTGTGCTGTATATAGTTATCTGTGGGCTGTGCTCTGTGCTGTATACTACTGTGGGCTGTATATAGTTCTCTGTGGGCTGTGCTCTGTGCTGTATACTACTGTGGGCTGTATATAGTTCTCTGTGGGCTGTTCTCTGTGCTGTATACTGCTGTGGGCTGTATATAGTTCTCTGTGGACTGTGCTCTGTGCTGTATACTGCTGTGGGCTGTATATAGTTCTCTGTGGGCTGTCCTCTGTGCTGTATACTACTGTGGGCTGTATATAGTTCTCTGTGGGCTGTGCTCTGTGCTGTATACTGCTGTGGGCTGTATATAGTTCTCTGTGGGCTGTGCTCTGTGCTGTATACTGCTGTGGGCTGTATATAGTTCTCTGTGGGCTGTGCTGTATACTGCTGTGGGCTGTATATAGTTCTCTGTGGGCTGTGCTCTGTGCTGTATACTACTGTGGGCTGTATATAGTTCTCTGTGGGCTGTGCTCTGTGCTGTATACTACTGTGGGCTGTATATAGTTCTCTGTGGGCTGTGCTCTGTGCTGTATACTGCTGTGGGCTGTATATAGTTCTCTGTGGGCTGTGCTCTGTGCTGTATACTGCTGTGGGCTGTATATAGTTCTCTGTGGGCTGTGCTGTATACTGCTGTGGGCTGTATATAGTTCTCTGTGGGCTGTGCTCTGTGCTGTATACTACTGTGGGCTGTATATAGTTCTCTGTGGGCTGTGCTCTGTGCTGTATACTGCTGTGGGCTGTATATAGTTCTCTGTGGGCTGTGCTCTGTGCTGTATACTGCTGTGGGCTGTATATAGTTCTCTGTGGGCTGTGCTCTGTGCTGTATACTACTGTGTGCTCTGTGCTATATATAGTACTCTGTGGGCTGTGCTCTGTGCTGTATACTACCGTGGGCTGTGTGCTATATATAGTACTCTGTGGGCTGTGCTCTGTGCTGTATACTACTGTGGGCTGTATATAGTTATAGTTCTCTGTGGGCTGTGCTCTGTGCTGTATACTGCTGTGGGCTGTATATAGTTCTCTGTGGGCTGTGCTCTGTGCTGTAGACTACTGTGTGCTGTATATAGTTCTCTGTGGGCTGTGCTGTATATAGTACTCTGTGGGCTGTGCTGTATATAGTACTCTGTGGGCTGTGCTGTATATAGTACTCTGTGGGCTGTGCTGTATATAGTACTCTGTGGGCTGTGCTGTGTATAGTACTCTGTGGGCTGTGCTGTATATAGTACTCTGTGGGCTGTGCTGTATATAGTACTCTCTGGGCTGTGCTGTATATAGTACTCTCTGGGCTGTGCTGTATATGGTACTCTCTGGGCTGTGCTTTATATAGTACTCTGGGCTGTGCTGTATATAGTACTCTGGGCTGTGCTTTATATAGTTCTCTGTGGGCTGTGCTGTATATAGTTCTCTGTGGGCTGTGCTGTATATAGTTCTCTGTGGGCTGTGCTGTATATATTACTTTGTGGGCTGTGCTGTATATATTACTTTGTGGGCTGTGCTGTATATATTACTCTGTGGACTGTGCTGTATACTACTGTGTGGACTGTGCTGTATACTTCTACGTGGGCTGTGCTGTATACTACTGTGTGGTCTGTGCTGTATACTACTGTGTGGTCTGTGCTGAATACTGCTGTGTGGGCTGTGTTATCTACTACGCGAGCTGTGCTATAGTATGCAGGCTGTGCTGTATACTATGCGGTTTGTGCTATATAATATGCGGGCTTTGCTATATACTATGGGGAGTATATTATATTCTATGGGGGAGGCCATGTTATGTACTATGTGGCTGTGTTATATACTATTGTGGGGGTATATTATATTCTATGGGGGAGGCTGCGTTATATACTATGGGGGGCTGCATTATATTCTATGGGGGGCTACATTATATATTATGGGGAGGTGGGCTGTATTATATTCTATGGGGGTTACATACTCTGGGGTGGCTGCATTATACTCTGTGGGGTGGCTGCATTATACTCTGGGGTGGCTGCATTATACTCTGGGGTGGCTGCATTATACTCTGGGGTGGCTGAATTATACTCTGGGGTGGCTGCATTATACTGTATCGAGGACTATGGGGAATACGTTATACTATATGAAGAACTATGGGGTGCATTATACTATGGGAAGTGAATTGTACTACATGGATGACTGTGGCGGTGCATTATACTATATGGAGCACTATGAGGATTGTATTATGCTATATGGAGGACTATGAGGATTGTATTATGCTATATGGAGGACTATGAGGAGTGTATTATACTATGTGGAGGACTGAGCAGTGTATTTTAATATATGGAGGACTATAGGGAGTGTATTATACTATATGGAGGACTATGGAGCACATTATAATATATGGAGGACTATGGGGTGTATTTTACTAAACAAGTAAAATGCTGCATATTCGGATTGTTTTTGCTGGAACAAAAAGCCTTGTTGTCAGCAGCACATTGCCAGTGTAAACTGTAGATGTGCTGCTGAAAACATGATACTGTATGGTGATCTGTTAGTGATCTATTAGTGATCGTTCTGTCTCATCATTATTCCTCAGCTGGTGGAAAGAGGCCGGGAAACAAGCGTTGAACAACTTCAGTATTGTCGATCAAACTCATTTAGCGGCCTGAACTCAGCGCACGTAAATACAACAGAAAGGCTTCTGTGTGATGTGCAATATGTTAGCATTTGGGGACCCATTTTAAACTTTGCCTAGGGCCCCACTTTGCCTAAAACCGGCCCTGCCTACAAGTGTACAAAGATATTATACAGTCACCATGTGACAAGTGGGCCTGTGTAACTTCAAATGCCAGGGCTGAATTTTAGTCCCAGTCCGGCCCTGCTCATGACCCAGGAGCCATAGGTGGACACAGACTCCCGGGGTCTCTGCAGCCCCCAACCTTCCTCAGTGAGGTCGGCCTCACCTCCATGAGCCCTCGGTTTTCCTCTGGAAGGGCCACCATCTTGCATGCTAGCAGGCTTCTCCATTTTGGAAGTTTTGGAAGCCTTGCGGCTTCTCTGGGTCTCTGCAGACTTGGGGGGAGTAGGTGCCATATTGCTGCACCTCTCAGAGGAACATCTCACCCCTGAGTCCTCTGATGTGCAGGTCGGTTGCTGGTTTCTTCTGCCACCCGCCAGCCTGGTCCGGGAAACAGAAGCCTGGGACTTGGCTCCTTCACTCATCCCAGGAAACCCACTCCCTCCCTGGGTAAAAGCGAGAGCAGGTCCCTGCGCGGAGAGGTGGTGGTTCTGTGGAGCTCAGCACACAGCAGGATCAGTGGGACCACACTCACAATTACTACAGTGAGCAACAGCTGAACAGAGCTGCACTCACTATTCTGCTGGTGGAATAACTGTATACATACATTACTTATCCTTTAGTGACCCTATATTATATCCTGAATTATATTCCAGAGCAGGACTCACTATTCTGCTGGTGGAGTCACTGTGTACATAAATTACATTACTTATCCTGTTCTGATCCTGAGTTACATCCTGTATTATACTCCAGAGCTGCACTCACTATTCTGCTGGTGGAATCCTGAGTTGCATCCTATAATAACCTCCAGGGCTGAAATCACTATTCTATTTCCACCAACAAAGGGCTCATATAGAAAGTGACCTATATATTGCCCAGTGACCACAATTGTGAAAATGAATCCCTAATCTTTATTAACCCCTTAACGACCGCCAAAACGCCTTTTAATGGCAGCAGTTAAGGGTACTTATTCCTCAGCACCGCTTTTTAATGTCACTGAGAAATAAGGGTATAGCACCCCACAGCGTCAGAAATTATCCAGAGTCTCGGCTACCGGGGGTAGGTGAGACGCCGGAGAACATGATTTGAGTCAGATTTAACCACCCCAGTGTTGCGATCACCGTTATTCACCAAATAATGACGACTGCAAAAAAAGAAAAAGTCAGATTTCCCTTTTTTTCTCTCTCTTCTGTTATGATGTAGCACATAGGAGAAATGTGGGCCCCCGAGCCCCCCCCGGTACCTCAGACACCTCCTGCATCCCCCCGGTCCTGTCCCCTGGCCCTTGGTAGCTTCTTCCGGGAAGAAAATGGAGGGCGCATGCCGAGATCCGACTGCCAGCAACAATAGATTTTTCCTATTTGTTCATTTTGATCACTGTGTAGGTTCTATCATAGTGATCAAAATAAAAAAAAATAGTAAATCGAACCCCCCTTTAGTTAGGTAAAAATAAAAAAATACATTTTTTTCCCATTTTTCCATTAGGGTTAGGGTTGGGACTAGGGTTAGGGTTGGGGTTAGGGTTGGGACTAGGGTTAGGACTGGTATTAGGGATAGGGTTGGGGTTAGATCTAGGGTTAGGGTTGGGCTAGGGTTGGACTAAGGTTAGGGTTATGGTTGAGGTTAGAGCTAGGGTTAGGGATGGGGCTAGGGTTGAGGTTAAGGTTGTGTTGGGGTTAGGGTTGTGGTGTTGGGATTAGGGTTGTGGTTAGGGTTATGGTTAGGGTTGGGTTTAGGGTTAGGGGTGTGTTGGGATTAGGGCTGTGCTAGGGTTGGAGTTAGAATTGGGGGGTCTCCAAATGCGACATAGGGCCCGCCATGGATTCCAGCCAGTTTTGCATTCAAAAGGTCAAACGGTGCTCCCTCCTTTATGAGCCCTGCCATGCACCCAAACAGTAGCTTTCCCCCACATACGAGGTATCAGCGTACAACACAAATTTGCACAACAAATTTTCTCCTGATACCTTTGTGAAAATAAAAAAAATTGCTTCCAAAGTTAATTTTTTGTGAAAAAGTTAAAGGTTCATTTTTTCCTTCCACATTGCTTTAGTTCTCATGAAGCATCTTAAGGGTTAATAAACTTCTTGAACATAGTGCAGTTTTTAGAATGGTGTCACTTTTGGGTATTTTCTATTATATTGACCCCCAAAGTCACTTCAAATGTGAGGTGGTCCCTAAAAAAAATGGTTTTGTAAATTTTGTTGGAAAAATTACAAATCGCTGGTAAACCTTTAACCCTTATAACATCCTAGCAAAAAAAAAATTAGGTTTCCAAAATTGTGCTAATGTAAAGTAGACATGTGGGAAAAATGTATTTATTAACTATTTTGTGCTATATGACTCTCTGATTTAAGGGCACAAAAATTAAAAGTTTGAAAATTGCTACATTTTCAAAATTGTTGCCAAATTTCCATTTTTTCATGAATAAACACAATTCATATCGAAGAAATTTTACTACTAACATGAAAGACAATATGTCACGAAAAAACATTATGTCAGAATCAGTGGGATCCGTTGAAGCGTTTTAGAGCTATAACTTCATAAAGTGAAAGTGGTCAGTATTGTAAAAACTGTCTTGGTCATTAAGTACAAAATTGTCACTAAAGGGTTAAATATATGTAAGGGTTAAAAAAATCGTCACCCAACACAAGAAGGCAGAAGAGAGGACATCACATTAATTCAGAATTATTTCAATAAGAATAGGTTCCAGCTATAATAAAGTGGGCGAGGATATTTACAAAGTACAATGCTCAAGAAATGAAGGGAACACATAAAATCACATATCGGATCAGGATGAACAACTGATTCAAGTAGAAAATCTTTACTGATATAAACTGTTTAACTCGCTATCAATGGTCAATGGAAGTCAAAATCATCCACCAATTTTGAACCACCCCGAAAATCAAAGTAAAAAATGAAATTACTGGAGAATCCAATGTGCTTGAATTTAATCACAGCTACTAATGTAAATGACAGTGTGCATGACACCACATGCCCCTGACAACATCTGTCTATGCTCCTGATGAGATGGTGGATGGTGTCCTGGTGGATCTTCTCCCAGACTTCCACCAGTGAGCTTCTGCACAGTCCATGGTAACACTTGGCAGCATCGGATGCACTGATGCATTATGCCCAGAGGTTCACATTTGAATTGAGATCTGGAGAATATGAGGATCAGTCACTGACACCAATACATTCTTCATCCAGTAACTCCCTACAGACTCTGACATTATAAGGCCAGTGTGATGCAGCGGTTGGACCATACGCAGTGAAACGGCAGTGACCCAAGCAAGTTCAAACAAAACATTCCTTTATTGTGTTACTTCACACAGTCTATTAGCAATACACAGTAAACGGCTTTAGTTTGCAGTCCCTACACAGGCCAGACTTCCCTTTGTCCAGTTTCACTGTGGCAACCGCACGCCGTTACCAAGTCTCTTTACTCATGCCCTGCACCACACGCTATCCTCCGGATTGCAGCCTGGCAAACACAAGACAGCCCGGGAAGCAGAGTGTCAGTTCCCTTGGTTCCTCTTGCCACTGTGTTTCTCCACACAAAAAGAGCTCTGCAGACAACTGCTCTGTCTACCTCCAAACCAACACTGACACACCTCCCCCTCTACTACAGGACTTTTAATCAGTCACTGCTTCACCATTCTAATTACAGCTACACCTGTGTCTGCAGTACGCTCTCATGGCCTCAATATGCCTCCCTGCGCATTCTGGAGAGCACAAACAGCACCCCCTAGCTGTAACAGGGGTCACTGCCTCACATATCCTCCCCCTCGTTCATACCTGTGGGGTTGAACATTTGTTACCCCGTATGGGCGTTAAACAGGGCATCGGTTTGCCCCTGTGACATCCCCACTTGACAATACATTAAGAAACCAAAGTAGGGACCAGAACCATCGATCGGCGCATGCATCCCTCCCCTTTGCGTTTTTTCTCCATATTTCATTATGGGACCACCCACCCCGTCCTCCATTGCAGAAGCCAAGCCCTCTTTTCTGATTAACCGCAGATTTGGGCCAGTTTTGGGTGGTCTCAACCTTGTTTATTTTGGGTTCATTAACCCCACGGGTCATCCTGTCACCTAAGTATCTACTTTCGGGCATGGTACCATTTCCTCTGTACCCTTACCCGTGCTTCAGTGATTATATTATGCTGAAACGCCGCACACTGCGCTGGCAAGTCCGAGCATATATCTGTATTACGTCGCACCTGAACCTGAGCCTCCCGACACTGCTGTCAAGCGAGCACTCTAATTTAACCTGGCCCCCGGCCCATCCTTGACCGAGGGTTCCTCGTGCGCACATCCCCAGTCACCTTCGTGACCATACACTCCCGACTCTTCTCATCCCTTCGTCTTTTATATGTGCGTCTCCATGTGGGACCGTGGATCTGAGCTGTCCCGACCTTACCAGGGAACACCTCCAGCTCAGGGTTCAATGGGGTCCCCACAACCTCTACTGCCACAACCTCTAGGGGAAGCCTATCTGGATTACACTCTAACCCTAAATTGGTGACCCCTGTGGCATACATCTTAGGATCTTCGGGTTCTACGCCCGAAACAACATCTTTAGGTTCTCCTGCCATTACCTCTAGGGGGAGCCTATCGGGATTACACTCTGTCCCTAGGTTGGCAACTCCTATAGCAGGTATCTCAATATCTTTGGGTTCTGCACCCGGTACAACACTTTCCGTGAGAGGGTTGACCCTGGTTTCCCACAGGGACCAAAACAGGGGCAAATCTCTCCCCAACACAGACGCATATGGAAGGGTCTTTGCCTTTCCCACCACATGCTTAATGTCCCCACGTAGTGTGGAAAAATTAACCTCTGCGGTTGGGTACTGCCGGATTTCCCCGTGGATACCCATCACCTCCACTTTCGATCCTTTGGGGTTGTCCCCGGCAACAAGAGACCGATGGACCAGAGTCACTTTACTCCCCGTGTCCAGGAGAGCCTCTGTTCGGCACCCATTCACAAGTACCTGGCACAATTCTGATTCACTGCCGGCTGTGCCCGGAGGTGGTGACAGAGACTGACTGGGCAGACATAGACTCCTGACCGGTGTTCCCACAGTCCATGGGCTTAGCTGTCACCGAACAGTTACTAGCCCCATACCCGGGCTCTGGTGCAACATCCTGAGTGGGTTTATACCGCTCGATGATCTCTATCAGCAGTTCCAGGGGGCCTAGGTCCCTCAGCCCTACCCAGCGCTGCATGGTGGCCGGCAGAGCCCTCACCATCCGGTCACCAACGATTCTCTCCATCATCTCATACGGGGAGCAGAACTCAGGCTGGAGCCACTCCTCCACCAATTGCAATAAGTAATTTGCTTGAGACCTTGCAGGCCAAGTCTCTACATAGGACCACTGGCACACCCAATGATTGCCCCTTACCTTTGGGGTCTCTTCAGAACTCTGCTGTTCACCCCTCACATTAGGGGTCTCCTCTTTACATCGCTGAAGCTCTGTTAGCTCCCTCTGCAGCGCCTCCTGCTGCTGCTGCCACTGCAGCTCCTGCTGTGGCAAAACCTCTTGCTGCGACCGCTGAAACTGCAGCGTCTCTTGCTGAAGCCTTTGCTGATTGAGCACAACCTGCTCCAACAGTTTCTTCATTTCTCTAGCAGACTTGCACAACGATCTGCAGCACTCTCTAGGGTATGCCTTAGTTCACATGCCCGCATTCTCCACCATATGTGATGCAGCGGTAGGACCATACGCAGTGAAACGGCAGTGACCCAAGCAAGTTCAAACAAAACTTTCCTTTATTGTGTTACTTCACACAGTTTTCAATATGGCTTCTTCATCCAGACCAATGGAAAATGCACAGTACACGGCTTCTTCACACAGTCCATTAGAAATACACAGTAATCGGCTTTAGTTTGCAGTCCCTACACAGGCCAGATTTCCCTTTGTCCTGTTTCCCTGGGGCAACTGCATGTCGTTACCAAGTCTCTTTACTCACATCGTGCACCACACGCTATCCTCCAGATTGCAGCCTGGCAAACTGTTGTGAATTCTGCTCTTGGGCTCCCTCCGGTGGTTGTTGGTGGTAGTGCAGTTGTCTTGGGGTTGTAATCCAGGGCAGGTGTTTCTGCTGATTGCAGCTCTATTAGGTATTAAGGTGTGCAGGATCCATGAGTCCTTGCCAGTTGTCCATTGTTCTTGGAGGGATTGCTTCTCTCTCTGGTTCCTCATGCCCTGCTGCCAATTCAGCTAAGATAAGTGTCTGGTTTTTGTCTCTGTGCACACATGCAGTGTGCTTTGCAATTCAGTGCAATTCATTGTGTTTTTGTCCAGCTTAGACTTTGTTTGGATTTTTCAGTCATGCTGGATTCTCAGGAGATGCAGATATACTTTCTATGTCTTTAGTTAGATGTAGAATATTTGTATTATCTGCTGTGGATATTTTTAGGATTTTAATACTGACCGCTTAGAATTCTGTCCTATCCTTTTCTATTTAGCTAGAAGTGCCTCTTTTGCTAAATCCTGTTTTTATGCCTGCGTGTGTCTTTCCTCTTATACTCACAGTCAATATTTGTGGGGGGCTGCCTATCCTTTGGGGTTCTGCTCTGAGGCAAGATAGAATTCCCATTTCCATCTATAGGGGTATTTAGTCCTCCGGCTGTGTCGAGGTGTCTAGGACGTGTTAGGTACATCCCACGGCTACTTCTAGTTGCGGTGTTAGTTTAGGGTTTGCGGTCAGTACAGGTACCACCTACTCCTGAGAAAGTCTCTCATGCGGCTCCACGGTCACCGGATCATAACAGCAAACACAAGACAGCCCGGGACGTAAGTTGTCAGTCCCCTTGGTTCCTCTTGCCCCTGTGTTGCTCCACACAGAAAAAGCTCTGCAGACAACTGTTCTGTCTGCATCCAAACCAACACTGACACACCTCCCCCTCTACTACAGGGCTTTTAATCAGTCACTGCTTCACCATTCTAATTACAGCCATACCTGTGTCTGCAGTACACCCTCATGGCCTCACTATGTCTCCATGCGCATTCTGGAGAGCACAAACATCCCCTAGCTGTAACAGGGGTCACTGCCTCACACCGGGCATTGTTCTACACCAGGACAACCCTAGGGCATATTACACTTTTTCAAGGGGACTGTGATGCTCAGTAGGCATCTTGCAAGTATTTTGATTGTTTTTCTGATGCTTTTGCGCACATGCTATCTCCATTGCATTTCTTGATCATGGTTTACAAACCAGGGTTTTCATAGACTGCTTCCATATCCCATAATGGACTAGCTTGATATCTTATATGTTTGACTTTGTTATTTTTAAGTATTCTAATACACTTGAATTTTTTAAATGGCGTTTGGTGGTTTATGGTTACCCCACCCTGTGGGGGGTTTTCAAAAGTTTTCATTATGTTTAGGAATACTCCACCATCTAATCTTCTTCACATCTAACTGAATGTTCTCAGCCTGGTTATATGATTTGTGCTATGTGAATTTTGTTTAAAACCTTTCCCTCCTGCCTTGCAGTTATAACCAGGGTCGGACTGGCCATCGGGCAGTTCTGGCAAATGCCAGAAGGGCCGGAGCCAGTATTGGGCTGCTGCGCGCCGACTCATGTCCCCCACCAGCGCCGCCGCATTCGACTATACCGGCGTTTATGACGCCGGTACGGTTGAATGCAATGATGGAGGAGAGAGCGTCCGCTGTCGCTCCATCTCCCATCAATCCCCGCTCTGCCTCTGACACTGCGGGTGCGCACGTACTCACTGTGTGCCAGGCAGTGCAGCGGCAGCCGCCGAGACAGGAGCAGGGAGCAACGCAGGCACGAGGAAAGGTGAGGATAGTTAGGTTTTTTTACTGGACTGTGGGGCCATTCTCGGGAGGGGAGAGGAGAGATGCGGGCTGTGCTGTATACTACTGTGTGGGCTGTGCTGTATACTACTGTGTGGGCTGTGCTATATAGTACTGTGTGGGCAGTGCTGTATACTACTATGTGGGTACTGCTGTATACTACTATGTGGGCTGTGCTATATACTACTATGTGGGCTCTGCTATATACTACTATGTAGGCAGTGCTGTATGCTACTGTGTGGGCTGTGCTGTATACTACTGTGTGGGCTGTGCTGTATAATACTGTGTGGGCTGTGCTATATACTACTATGTGGGCAGTGCTATATACTACTATGTGGGCAGTGCTATATACTACTGTGTGGGCTGTGCTATATACTACTATGTGGGCTGTGCTGTATACTACTGTGTGGGCTCTGCTGTATACTACTGTGTGGGCTGTGCTGTATACTACTGTGTGGGCTGTGCTGTATACTACTGTGTGGGCAGTGCTGTAGACTACTGTGTGGGCTGTGCTGTATACTACTGTGTGGGCTGCGCTGTATACTACTGTGTGGGCACTGCTGTATACTACCGTGTGGGCAGTGCTATATACTACTGTGTGGGCAGTGCTATATACTACTGCGTGGGCTGTGCTATATACTACTGTGTGGGATGTGCTGTATACTACTATGTGGGCTGTGCTGTATACTACTATGTAAGCTGTGCTATATACTACTATGTGGGCAGTGCTGTATACTACTGTGTGGGCAGTGCTGTATACTACTGTGTGGGCAGTGCTGTATACTACTGTGTGAGCAGTGTTGTATATTACTGTGTGGGCTGTGCTATATACTACTATGTGGGCTGTGCTATATACTACTAAGTGGGCTGTGCTCTATACTACTAAGTGGGCTGTGCTGTATACTGCTACGTGGGCTGTGCTGTATACTGCTACGTGGGCTGTACTGTATACTACTGTGTGGGCTGTGCTGTATACTACTGTGTGGGCTGTGCTGTATACTACTACGTGGGCTGTGTTATCTGCTATACGGATTGTGCTATATACTATGCGGTTTGTGCTATATGCTATGCAGGTTGTGCTATATACTATGCAGGCTTTGCTATATACTATGCGGGTTGTGATATATGCTATGCGGGTTGTGCTATATACTATGCGGGCTTTGCTATATACTATGGGGGGTATATTATATTCTATGGGGGAGGCCATGTTATATAAATGTGGCTGTGTTATATAATTTTGTGGGGTATGTTATATTCTATGGGGGAGGCTGTGTTATATACTATGGGGGTATATTCTATGGGGAGGCTGTGTTATATACTATGGGGGCTGCATTATATTCTCTGGGGGCTACATTATATATTATGGGGAGGTGGGCTGTATTATATTCTATGGGGGGGCTGTATTAGATTTTATGAGGGATGATTGCATCATTCTCTTTGTGTCAGGACTCTGAACATTTTTTATTACCTTTTTGTGCATTACTGCCCTTTTCCAAGATGGCGTCTTTGGTCTCATGTGCACTGTGTCTTCCTGCTATAAAACTCCACCCCAGCCTTCAGTCTGTGCTAGAGTATTCTGCCTTGCATCCAGCTCCTGACCTCTGGTGACTCCCTGGCTATATACCTGCTCCTGTGAACCTGTGGGGTTATCCTGCTACTCTGCTCTGAGTTCCTGCTGCATACAGCAGTTCCAGTAATCCTCCATCTGCTGCTTGTGTTTACTTCAATCTGCATTTGCTGGACATGTAAGCTGTTTCTGCTCTGCAAGAACCTGAGACTGTTACCCAGACCTCCCTGGTTAAGCTAAGATATTATTTGAACTGCCTTATAAGCATATCTATCTGTGTTTTGGACTAAGCAAGGACTTATTCGTGTCAAGTATCCTCAAGAATAATTGTGCTTCATAGACTTTCTGTGTGATTGCATTTTCCTCTGAAGTTCCCTATAGACTGCTGAGCTGCATTTGATATTTGCACCAAGTGTTGTGGACTTGAGTTTCTCTCTGCACCTGTTTGAATCACCGTGTGATAATATAGACTTTACCACTTATAAAACTGTGTCCTGTAGTTGTCTTGTTCCATGCAAAGAGTCTCCTGAGTTATCCCCTATAATTAGCAAATAGATAATGGCTGCACTCAATTTTACTGTGCTAAAGCAAGGAAATGTGCAATACATGAAATGTGAATAGCATAATGGCTTGGGAAATTTATGAAAAAACACATGAGATTCTTAGCACAAGATTTGGCCAAAAGTTGTGAGCCCATCCACCAAACGTCAAGGTAATCTCAAAACGGATGGGTACCTGAGCTAACTGCCTAGTGTGAACACTTACCTATGGCTAATAACATGGTAAAGCCTGCTTTTATAGGAAGCTCAGAACCAAATGTGTCTGGATGTAATTAAAATCACAGCATGGTGAAGGGCGGGGCGTTCAAGTCAGAAAAAATAGTACATAGTAAATATAAGAAAACTGACTGAACAGCCATCTAGTCTGAACTGGTGCATAACCAAAAAGTCTCACATAGCAAATAGATAATGGCTGCACTTAATTTTACTGTGCTAAAGCAAGGAAATGTGCAATACATGAAATGTGAATAGCATATTGGCTTGGGAAATTTATGAAAAAACATATGAGATTCTTAGCACAAGATTTGGCCAAAAGTTGTGAGCCCATCCACCAAACGTCAAGGTAATCTCAAAACGGATGGGTACCTGAGCTAACTGCCTAGTGTGAACACTTACCTATGGCTAATAACATGGTAAAGTCTGCTTTTATAGGAAGCTCAGAACCAAATGTGTCTGGATGTAATTAAAATCACAGCATGGTGAAGGGCGCGGCGTTCAAGTCAGAAAAAATAGTACATAGTAAATATAAGAAAACTGACTGAACAGCCATCTAGTCTGAACTGGTGCATAACCAAAAAGTCTCACATAGCAAATAGATAATGGCTGCACTTAATTTTACTGTGCTAAAGCAAGGAAATGTGTATATTTGGGAGCAAAACAAGAATATAAAGTAGAAGCGATACAGACAAGACGTTTCGGCTCTACCAGAGCCTTAATCACTTTATCGATTTTTCAAAGCCAATATTAAAGTGCAGAGGCGCGGGAGCGCTGCTATATAACAAGACAACACCAGACACTAAAAAAACCACTGGGCAGCCACCCACTTATAACACATGAGCAGTGCTACAGCAATAGCCATTTCAGGGCACTGCGGGATATCTATTCCTTACTCTGCACTTTAATATTGGCTTTGAAAAAGCGATAAAGTGATTAAGGCTCTGGTAGAGCTGAAACTTCTTGTCTGTATCGCTTCTACTTTATATTCTTGTTTTGCTCCCAATATATTCTTTATAATAAATACTTATAATCAATTAACACGATATCATTAGAGTGTGCGGTGAAGTTATATTTACCACTGCAGAACGAGGACACATCTCAAGTTACATCGTTTTTATTGGGGGAAAAAAGCACACCCTAATGGAAACCAAGCAGACCCAATAATAGTGGGTCCAGTTGACACTGCTTGTTCCCATCATAGAACGGAACCATTTCATGCTCGATTTTCATCTGGTAACCCTGAAATTTAATTGATGTTATACTGTGAAGTACAAGTGTTCCCTGCATTTTATGACAGTGTAAATACAAGGTGAATAATAGAAGACCAGTTCAGACTAGATGGCTGTTCAGTCAGTTTTCTTATATTTACTATGTACTATTTTTTCTGACTTGAACGCCCCGCCCTTCACCATGCTGTGATTTTAATTACATCCAGACACAGTTGGTTCTGAGCTTCCTATAAAAGCAGGCTTTACCATGTTATTAGCCATAGGTAAGTGTTCACACTAGGCAGTTAGCTAGCTCAGGTACCCATCCGTTTTGAGATTACCTTGACGTTTGGTGGATGGGCTCACAACTTTTGGCCAAATCTTGTGCTAAGAATCTCATGTGTTTTTTCATAAATTTCCCAAGCCATTATGCTATTCACATTTCATGTATTGCACATTTCCTTGCTTTAGCACAGTAAAATTGAGTGCAGCCATTATCTATTTGCTATCCCCTATAATTATTACAGGATACTCAAGCCTAAAAAAAAAAAGGAGACTGCTGGAACAATGACTGCAGAAAGCAGACTAGAGCAGGTGTTTTCCATAATTAGATCACTGCAGAAAGATGTAGAAGGTCTGCAAAAGAAGTTTGGAAGCTTTGAACACAATCAACAAGTGTTTGGACAGACTTTGCAGGACTTAAGCACCCGCATGGCAGCCCAGGAAAACAAACTTGCTGGCATAGAGTCCCAGTATGGACGGGCTTTTCAGGACATAAGCACGCAAATAGCTGCACAGGCAACTTTTCACTCTGGGCAACCGCCACCAGCTAGCCCACCTAAGTTGCCCCATTCAGATTTAATGGTGATCGCGACAAATTTCGTGGCTTTGTGAATTAATGTATGCTATATTTTGATGTGCATGCTGACCGCTTTCCTAATGATAGATCCAAAGTATTGTGTGTAATAATGCTGCTGACTGCACGAGCGCTCGCCTGGGCGAATCCGATGATTGAGTCTCGTGACCCACGGTTAAATAACTTGGATGATTTCTTCGCCGCTATGGCATTAATGTTTGATGATCCTAATCGCCATGCAATCACTGAATCTGCTTTATTGTCTTTACGCCAGGCAAAACGTTGTTATTGAGTATGCTACTGAATTCAGGAGATTAGCGGTAGATACCAATTGGGACAGTTATGCACAATTGCCTATTTTTAAAAGGGGTCCGTCTAGTATTGTAAAAGATGAACTAGCTCGCTCTGAGTCACCACAAGAGCTAGAGACATTTATACAGCATTGTGTGCGCACTGACGTTCGCCTTACTGAGCGTAGGCAGGAGAAGTTTGCTGCATATAATCGTATTTCTAACTTTTCCCTTCCTTCCAAAGAGCCTGCAGGTAAAACATCTCGGGAGGTGGAGGAGGTGCCCATGCAAATTGATTCCGTTCAGAGGCGCGAGATCAATGAGCGCCGGGAGCATCGCCTTCGTGAAAGTCTATGTTTCTACTGCGGCCAGTCTGACCACTTCTTGATCAATTGTCCTAAGTGTCCTAGACGGCCTAACAAGGTGCTAGCAGCAGTAGGAGAGTATGACAACTGTGATGATGAATCTGACATCTCTGAATGTAGCCTGCCTTTAAACGCTGTATTCCATTCACTTTCTATGACTTCACCCCCCAAGGAGCTTAAGGAAAAGAACTCTCACTGTTCTCTCCCTATTAAGATCCTGTGTTCAGGACAGTGGATTTCCAGTGCAGCTATGATTGACTCTGGTGCAGGTGGCAATTTCATGGATATCGCATTTGCCAAGGAACATGGTATTGAAATTCAGCAAAGAGCCTCTCCAATTACCATGGAAACAGTGGATGGGTCACCTTTAATCTCTGGGCCTGTGGATCAGGAGACCGTACCCCATGAAATTTTGTTGGAGCCTAATCATCAGGAGCAACTTTCTTTCTTGCTAATTTCTTCTCCTCATTTTCCTGTGATTTTAGGCATTCCTTGGTTGCATTCTCAGAACCCAATTATCAACTGGGAGACCAAAGAGATTATCTTTCCAACAAGGAGCAACTCAGCGTTAACAGAAGCTGTCCCTGAGTCCATGGCTACGGAACCACATGTACGGGTATTTTCTTTACCTCCAACATATAAAGAATTCTCTGACATCTGTGACAAGAAGAATGCAGATCAGCTTCCTCCACACAGGCATTATGACTGTCCCATTGAGTTGCTTCCTGGAGCAGCTATTCCTTTTGGTAACGTATACCCTTTGGTGGCACCTGAGCTTCAAGCCTTAAAGGAGTATATTGATGAAAATCTGGCCAAAGGCTTCATACGTCCTTCTTCCTCACCAGCAGGGGCACCTATCTTTTTTGTAAAGAAGAAGGATGGGACCCTGAGACCCTGTGTTGACTATCGGGAACTCAATAAGGTAACTGTACGAAACCGTTACCCTTTGCCTCTGATTCCTGAATTACTGGAAAGAGTCCGCCATGCTAAGGTGTTCTCTAAACTGGATCTTCGTGGGGCTTATAATTTGGTGCGCATTCGTCCTGGGGATGAGTGGAAGACAGCATTCAGATGCCGGTATGGACACTTTGAATCTCTTATGATGCCCTTCGGGCTTTGTAACGCCCCTGCAATGTTTCAACACCTTGCTAATGACATTTTCAGAGATTTGTTGGACCAGTTTGTAGTGATCTATTTGGACGATATGCTAATCTTTTCTGACTCTCTACAGGAACATGAAGAACATGTCAAGACTGTTTTAAGACGTCTGAAAGAGAACCATCTGTATATTAAGCCGGAGAAATGCGAGTTCCATCGTTCTGAGATACAGTTCTTAGGTTATATCATCTCTCCCCAGTGGCTGAACATGGAATCTGGTAAGATTCAGGCTATCCTTGACTGGCCAGTACCCAAGAACGTTAAGGAGGTCCAACGTTTTATTGGTTTTGCAAATTTCTACAGACGCTTCATTCGAAATTTTACTGATATTGTCCGTCCCATTACTTCCTTGACAAAGAAGGAAAAGCCCTTTAAGTGGTCATCACAGGCTCAAGAAGCTTTTGATCGGCTTAAGATCTGTTTCACATCAGCACCGCTGTTGATACACCCAGATCCAACACTTTCATTCATTGTGGAGGTAGATGCTTCTGATAATGCTTTGGGGGCTATTCTCTCCCAAAGAACTGGAGAGAAGGGTCTGCTACATCCTTGAGCTTTCTTTTCCCGTAGACTAACCTCAGCAGAGAAGAATTACGACGTGGGAGACAAGGAATTGCTGGCTATTATTGCGGCTTTCAAAGAATGGAGGCATCATCTGCAAGGAGCTGCACAACAGATCATAGTGCTAGCTGATTATCGCAATTTAGAGTTCCTTAGATCCGCTAAAGGTCTTTCTCCTCGTCAGGCTCGTTGGAACTTATTTTTAAATCAATTTAACTTTGTTATCTCGTACCGTCCAGGTTCTCGTAATGGGAAGGCTGATGCCTTATCTCGAATCCATGCTGCGGATTCCGTACCTGGAGCCCTGTCCAAGACCATTCTATCTGATGCCAATTTCATCTGAGTTATCCTCGATCAGGACTTGTGGAAGGAGTGCAGGGAGGCCTATGACGGTGATGTATTTCTGGCCAACCCACCTGTGGATATTAATCTTGTCTTTAAGGGTGGCATGTGGTTCAGAGATCGACGTATCTACGTCCCTGAGGTCGTCCGTCTGCAGATCCTCAAGTTGGTACATAACTCCAAGTTGGCTGGTCACAGGGGGTACAGAAGACACAAGAGTTCCTGAGCCGATTTTTCTGGTGGCCAACTTGCCTGAAGGATACCAAGGACTAGGTTCTCTCTTGCGAGGTATGTGCTCGTTACAAGACTCCTCATGTGGCACCTACGGGTCTTCTACAACCATTACCTGTTCCGTCCGGCCCTTGGGGGTCTATATCAATGGACTTTATTGTGGAGCTGCCTACATCAGGGGGCATGAATACAATCATGGTGGTAGTTGATCGCCTGACTAAAGCTGCTCATTTTGTTCCGTGCACCGGCCTCCCCTCAGCTAAAGATACAGTGAACTTGGTTATACAGAATGTCTTTCGGTTGCATGGGGTTCCGGATGAGATCATCTCTGACCGTGGAGTGCAGTTCACTTCAAGTTTCTGGAAGGGGGTTTGCTCTGCACTCAATATTAATGTCTGTCTCTCTTCCGCTTACCATCCCCAGACAAATGGTCAGACTGAGCGTACCAACCAGACGCTGGAACAATATCTAAGATGCTATGTCAGCCATCTCCAGGATGATTGGTTGGAGTTGCTGCCGTTAGTTGAATTTTCATATAACAATTCTCAGAGCGCCTCCACTAAATTTACACCTTTCTTTGCCAATCTGGGTTATCATCCGTGTATCTTACCTAGGTCTCCAATTAATTCTCCAGTTCCGGCAGTGGAGGAAAGGCTGACTGCGATGAGGCAAAATCTGGAGGTTCTGAAGGAATCCCTGACCACAGCTCAAGAACATTATAATAGATCAGCTGATAGATTCCGTAAACCTGCACCCATGTTCAAGGTAGGAGATTCCGTGTGGTCAGCAACTAAGAATCTGAAGTTAAACGTTCCTTCACAAAAACTTGGACAGAAATTCATTGGCCCTTTCAAGATCAACAGTATTGTGAGCTCTGTGGCCTGCCGGCTGAAGCTGCCTAGGACTATGAAGGTACATCCAGTTTTTCATGTATCTTTACTAAAGCCTGTATCTCCTAATGCCTTCCAGGGACGTGTTGTGCCACCTTCGCAGCCTGTGGTGATTGATGGGCAAGAACAATTTGTGGTGGAGGAAATTGTTGATTCCAGAATTCGCAGGAATCGGCTCCAATATCTGATAAGATGGCAGGGATATCCCCCTGAGGAAGACTCTTGGGAACCTGTGGAAAACATCAATGTCCAACAGAAGATTTCTCGTTTTCATCAGAAATTCCCTGAGAAAGCAGGTCCAGGATCGTCCTGAAGCCGCTTCTAAGGAGGGAGTAATGTCAGGACTCTGAACATTTTTTATTACCTTTTTGTGCATTACTGCCCTTTTCCAAGATGGGGTCTTTGGTCTCATGTGCACTGTGTCTTCCTGCTATAAAACTCCACCCCAGCCTTCAGTCTGTGCTAGAGTATTCTGCCTTGCATCCAGCTCCTGGCCTCTGGTGACTCCCTGGCTATATACCTGCTCCTGTGAACCTGTGGGGCTATCCTGCTACTCTGCTCTGAGTTCCTGCTGCATACACCAGTTCCAGTAATCCTCCTTCATCTGCTGCTTGTGTTTACTTCCATCTGCATTTGCTGGACATGTAAGCTGTTTCTGCTGTGCAAGAACCTGAGACTTACCCAGACCTCCCCTGGTTAAGCTAAGATATTATTTGAACTGCCTTATAAGCATATCTATCTGTGTTTTGGACTAAGCAAGGACTTATTCGTGTCAAGTATCCTCAAGAATAATTGTGCTTCATAGACTTTCTGCGTGATTGCATTTTCCTCTGAAGTTCCCTATAGACTGCTGAGCTGCATTTGATATTTGCACCAAGTGTTGTGGACTTGAGTTTCTCTCTGCACCTGTTTGAATCACCGTGTGATAATATGGACTTTACCAATTATAAAACTGTGTCCTGTAGTTGTCTTGTTCCACGCAAAGAGTCTCCTGAGTTATCCCCTATAATTATTACACTTTGATGGGACTGCATTATATTTTGTGGTGAGGTGGGCTGTATTCTATTCTATTCAGGGCTACATTATATTCTATGGGGGGCTGTATTATATTTATATTTTTTGAGGGGTGATTGCATCATACTCTATGAGGGGGCTGCATTAAACTATGAGGGGGGCTGCATTATATTCTATGGGGTGGCTGCATTATACTCTAGGGTAGCTGCATTATACTCTGGGGTGGCTGCATTATATTCTGTAGGGTGGTGGCTGCATTATACTATATGTGGGCTGCATTATACTGTATCGATGACAATGGGGAATACATTATACTATATGAAGAACTATGGGGTGCATTATACTATGGGAAGTGAATTGTACTACATGGATGACTATGGCGGGGCATTATACTATATGGAGCACTATGAGGAGTGTATTATGCTATATGGAGGACTGAGCAGTGTATTTTAACATATGGAGGACTGTAGGGAGTGTATTATACTATATGGAGGACTGTGGTGCACATTATAATATATGGAGGACTATGGCGTGTATTTTACTAAACAAGTAAAATGCTGCATATTCAGATTGTTTTTGCTGGAACAAAAATCACTGTTCTCAGCAGCACATCGCCGGTGTAAACTGTAGATGTGCTGCTGATAACATGATACTGTATGGTGATCTGTTAGTGATCTATTAGTGATCGTTCTGTCCTGTCATTATTCCTCAGCTGGTGGAAAGAGGCCGGGAAACAAGCATTGAACAACTTCAGTATTGTCGATCAAACTCATTTAGCGGCCTGAACTCAGCGCATGTAAATACAGCTGAAATACTTTTGTGTGATATGCAATATGTTAGCATTTGGGGCCCCATTTTAAACTTTGCCTAGGGCCCCACTTTGCCTAATACCGGCCCTGCCTACAAGTGTACAAAGATATTATGCAGTCACCATGTGACAAGTGGGCCTGTGTAACTTCAAATGCCAGGGCTGAATTTTATTCCCAGTCCGGCCCTGGTTATAACCCAACTCCTGGTCTGGTGTAGGTCAATACGACACGGGCAGTTTAGCAGTCGGGGCACACAGGATAGGGGAGCATAAAGGCTGCACTGCAGAGAAGAGAGAAGAAAGAAAAAGGGTCATTCCTGTCCCGAGATTACTCCTTGCCCCACTGCTGTTTTGGGCTCCTTTGATCTGCTATCTCATATCAATCATACATTGATTTCATTTTTTATTTTTCCATATTTTTCTATCTGCACTATTTGATATGTTTGTGCGCTTTAATTTTGACCATGTAGGTGAATGAAAGGATTTAACTTTTTCACTATGTCACACGTTCTGCTGTTTCTTTTCTTTTGCATTTTTCATGAAGAAAGTTCAATTTTATGGGCTTGGACTCACTTGTCCCAAATTTATTTTTTTTATTTTTTTTTGTAATGGCCTTTAGGTCTCTCTCGAGCCATGGCAATTTGATGGATGAACAATCTGTAGGAAGATCAATCTTGTGCAAGCCTAGATACTGTAGGTCCACCTAATATTTTTTCTCTATATCCCAGCACCTTGGGCTAGGCTAAGACTTGATTCATACACTGCAGAAAGAGGAGAATGGAGATAAAGTTAGCGTGCACTCGGTCAGGATTGCGAGGTGCTGGTGTAATGGATCAAATGATCCCAATATTAGTAAATATAACTTCACCGCACACTCTAATGATATTGTGTTAATTGATTATAAGTATTTATTATAAAGAATATATTGGGAGCAAAACAAGAATATAAAGTAGAAGCGATACAGACAAGACGTTTCGGCTCTACCAGAGCCTTAATCACTTTATCGATTTTTCAAAGCCAATATTAAAGTGCAGAGGCGCGGGAGCGCTGCTATATAACAAGACAACACCAGACACTTAAAAAACCACTGGGCAGCCACCCACTTATAACACATGAGCAGTGCTACAGCAATAGCCGTTTCAGGGCACTGCGGGATATCTATTCCTTACTCTGCACTTTAATATTGGCTTTGAAAAAGCGATAAAGTGATTAAGGCTCTGGTAGAGCTGAAACATCTTGTCTGTATCGCTTCTACTTTATATTCTTGTTTTGCTCCCAATATATTCTTTATAATAAATACTTATAATCAATTAACACGATATCATTAGAGTGTGCGGTAAAGTTATATTTACCACTGCAGAAAGAGGACACATCTCAAGTTACATCGTTTTTATTGGGGGAAAAAAGCACACCCTAATGGAAACCAAGCAGACCCAATAATAGTGGGTCCAGTTGACACTGCTAGCTCCCATCATAGAACGGAACCATTTCATGCTCGATTTTCATCTGGTAACCCTGAAATTTAATTGATGTTATACTGTGAAGTACAAGTGTTCCCTGCATTTTATGACCGTGTAAATACAAGGTGAATAATAGAAGACTACCATTAGTTGACATTATCAGATCGTAACAACCTCAGGATGTCACATATACAGCTCTGGCAAAAACTAAGAGACCACTGCACTGTTTTAAGAAAATCAGCTTCTCTACATGTCTGACAGCCATTCCATTCCAGTGTCAGTTGAATTCCCACCAGAGTACACCTCATTCTACTTAATGTGCTTCCGATTAGGTGATCACATAAACCAAATCTTATGTAACGAACGAAAGTATAAAAAACACTGCTGTGGTGTTCACATTTTTTTTGCAATAGGACAAGCTGGATGGCAAAACAAGTGCTATTAATATCCCAAAAGTATTATGAATGAAAAAATAACTTTTAACCATGCCAAAGGAGTTGAAAAGAAAAATCATGAGTGAGGAAGGGAAGGGCTCAATTCTGGCTTTACTAGCAGAGGGACACAGTGAGCGTCATGTTGCCTCCATCCTTAAAATTTCTAAGACGGCAGTCCATTACAACAAGGTCAAGCAGCAGACATTGGAGACAACAAAGCTACAGACTGACAGAGGGCGAAAGCGACTCTCCACTGACCGAGATGACTGTCATCTTATTCAAATGTCACTCAGCAACCGCAGGATGACATCAAGTGACCTACAAAAGGAATGGCAAATGGCAGCTGGGGTGAAGTGCATGGCAAGAACAGTCCATAACAGGCTCCTAAAGGCAGGATTCAAGTCATGTAAAGCTAGAAAAAAGCCTTTAATTAATAAGAAGCAAAGGAGAGCCAGGCTGAAGTTTGCCAAGTACCATAATGATTGAACCTTATGTTACTGGAGTAAGGTAATCTTCTTCTCTGATGAGTTTAATTTTCAGCTTTGTCCAACACCTGGTTGTCTAATGGTTAGACGGAGACCTGGAGAGGCGTACAAGCCACAGTGTCTTGCAGCCACTGTTAAATTTGGTGGAGGATCGGTAAAGATCTGGGGATGCTTCAGCAAGGCTGGAATTAGGCAGGTTGTTCTTTGCGAAGGATGTATGAATCAAGCCGCATACAAGGTTTTCCTGGAAAAACAGTTGACTCCTTCTGCTCAGGCAATATTCCTCAACTCCGAGGACTGTTTTTTCCAGCAGGACAATGCGCCATGCCACACAGCTAGGTCAATCAAGGTGTGGATGAAAGACCACCACCTCAAATCCCTGTCATGGCCAGCCCAATCTCCAGCCATCAAACAAAGAAGAACTGCTTAAATTTTCGTACCAGGAGTGGTATAAGGTCACCCAAAAGTAGTGTGAAAGACTGGTGGAAAGCATACCAAGACGCATGAAAGCTGTGATTGAAAATCATGATTTTTCCACAAAATATTCTGAACTCTTCCTGAGTTAAAACATTAGTATTGTTGTTTCTAAATAATTATGAACTTATTTTTGCATTATTTGAGGTGTGCGAGCAATTCATTTTTTTTGTTATTTTGACCATCATTTTCAGAAAATAAATACAAAATTTATTGCTTGGAACTTCGTAGACATGTGGTCAGTAATTTATAGAATAAAAGAACAATTTACATTTTACTCAAAAATATACCTATAAAGAGAAAAATCTAACTGAAAATTTAGCACTGGTCTCTTAATTTTTGCCAGAGCTGTATATCCATACTCAAACACTATGTATAGATGGAAAACCCAAATGTAGGACCAGGATGGGGTGGAAAATAAATCTTATCCCAATCAACACTGAGCAATCAACCTACACATAGGACCCTCTCATGCTGAAATGCTTCCAAACACAGAAGCACGTTTCACCAAAGCCTTTGTCTGGGGGTGGGCAGCACGGTGGCTCAGTGGTTAGCACTGCAGCGCAGGGGTCCTGGGTTCTATCTCATCAAGGACAACCAGGGCCAGTTTTAGTAAAAGTGGGGCCCTAGGCAAATGTTTAAAATGGGTCCCCAAATGCTAACATATTGCACATCACACAGAAGTATTTCTGTTGTATTTACATGCACAGAGTTCAGGCCGCTAAACGAGTGTGATCGACAATATTGTAGTCGTCGCTTGTTTCCCCGCCTCTTACAATGAGAAAGAATGATGGGAACAAAGCAATCACTATTAGATCAATCTGTCCCCAAACAGTATCATGTTATCAGCAACACATCTACAGTTTACACCAGCGATGTGCTGCGGAGAACAATGATTTTTGTCCCCACATAAACAATCACTCAATGAATATGCAGCATTTTGCTTGTTTAGTATAATACACCCCATAGTCCTCCATATATTATAACATGCAACACAGTCCTCCATATTATAAAATGCAAACCCCATAGTCGTCCATATAATATAATGTGCCACATAGTCCTCCATATAGTATAATACACTCCTCAGTCCTCCATATAGTTTTATACACTCCTCATAGTCCTCCATATAGTATAAAACACTCCCTATAGTCCTCCATATATTAAAATACACTCCTCAGTCCTCCATATAGTATTATACACTACCCATAGTCCTCCATATAGTATAATACACTCCTCATAGTCCTCCATATATTAAAATACACTCCTCAGTCCTCCATATAGTATTATACACTGCTCATAGTCCTCCACATATTAAAATACACTCAGTCCTCCATATATTAGAATACATTGCTCAGTCCTCCATATAATATAATACACTCCTCAGTCCTACATATAGTATAATACACTCCTCATAGTCCTCCACATATTAAAATACACTCCTCAGTCCTCCACATAGTATAATACACTCCTCAGTCCTCCATATAGTATTATACACTCCTCAGTCCTCCATATAGTATTATACACTCCTCATAGTCCTCCACATATTAAAATACACTCAGTCCTCCATATAGTATAATACACTACGCAGTCCTCCATATAGTATTATACACTCCTCATAGTCCTCCACATATTAAAATACACTCAGTCCTCCATATAGTATATTACACTCCTCAGTCCTCCATACAGTATAATACACTCCTCAGTCCTCCATATAGTATAATACACTCCTCATAGTCCTCCATATATTAAAATACAGTTTTCCACATAGTATAATACACTTCTCAGTGCTCCATATAGTATAATACACTCTTCATAGTCCTCCATGTATTAAAATACACTCAGTCCTCCATATAGTATAATACACTACTCAGTCCTCCATATAGTATAATACAATCCTCATAGTCCTCCATATATTAAAATATACTCAGTCCTCCATATAGTATAACACACTACTCAGTCCCCCATATAGTATAAGGTCTGTTTCACATATCAGTTTTTAGCCGTTAGGCACAATCCGGCTAATTTTGAAAAAAATTGATTTGTTGCATATTGTTAAAAATTGTGATGGATCCGTTTCTCTGCTGGATCTGATTTTTTTTTTAAATTTAACCTGGAGATAGAGTTTGGACTGAGAGAGAGAGAGAGAGAAAGAGAGAGCGAGAAAGAGAGAGAGAAACGTTCCTCAAAATTCGTCGGATTGTGCCTGACGGCAAAAACCTGATGTGTGAAAGGGGCTAGTCCTCATAGTCCTCCATATAATGGAATACATTGCACAGTCCTCCATATAGCATAATACACTCCTCAGTCCACCATATAGTATTTCACTTCTCATAGACCTCCATATATTAAAATACACTGCTCAGTCCTTCATATAGTATAATACACTCCTCAGTCCTCCATATAGTATAATACATTCCTCAGTCCTCCATATAATATAATACACTCCTCATAGTCCTCCATATTTTAAAATGCACTGCTCAGTCCTCCATATAGTATAACACAAGCCTTATAGTGCTCCATATAGTTTAATGCACTGCCATAGTCATCCTTGTAGTACAATTCACTTCCCATAGTAAAATGCACCCCATAGTTCTTCATATAGTATGATGTATTCCTCATAGTCCTCAATACAGTATAATGCAGCCCACATATAGTACAATGCTACCACCCCACAAAGTATAATGCAGCCACCCCACAGAATATAATGTAGCCCCTGAGTATAATGCAGCCCTGCCATTCAATGTAATGTAACTCCCCATAGAATATAATGCAGCCCACTCATATAGTATAATGCAGCCCCTCCATAGAATATATGGTAGCCCCCTCATAGAGTATAGAGTATAATGCAGCCTCCCATAGGATATAATTCAGCCCACCATAGAATATAATGTAGCCCCTCCATAGAATACAATATCGTCCTCCTCATATAGTATAATGCAGCCCCCCATAGAATATAATGTAGCCCCCTCATAGAGTATGATGCAATCACCCTCATAGAATATAATAAATGTAATGCATAAAATAAATGTAATACATAAATATAATGTAGCCCCCCAGAGAATATAATACAGCCCACCTCCCCATAGAATATAATGTAGCTGTTACGGAACTGCAGCACAGAGCTAGGAGAGAAGGGGGAAAGCTGACCCTCCACTAAGACTAGGCTAATACCCTATGATGGAGTGGGCGACCCATTCCTTGCGAATAGACCCACGGACGATCCTAGTTTAAACTCAGCGAAGACCTATAGATAAGGGGAAGGAGGTCCCTAAAAGATCTAAGGACTGGGTATAAAAAATAGGTCACCTCCTAATAGGAAACAAAGAGAAGGCTGCAGAAACAAACTGAAAACAGAAACAAAAGATTGCAGTACCAGAGATCCCAGAACTGCACAATATCAAACACAGAAAGCTGTCAAAGCACCTAGCCAGAACTCTAGCGGATTAATACTGTTGTCCAGCAAGGAATGGGAGGCAGGTGCTGGGTAATAAAGGGTGAAACAATCACCTGACCAAAGACAACCCAGCACCAGGGGAAAAAGATCAGCAGCCAGAAAACCACAAGATGGCAGATGGTCAAAACAAAACAGATTCGAACAGTAGCCCCATCAGTGTTTGATGCAATCCTCCCCCATAGAATATACTGTAATACAGCCCCCATAGAATATAATACAGCCCCCCATAGAATATAATACAGCCCCCCAAAGAATATCATACAGCCCTCCCCCATGGAATATAATACAGCCCCCCATAGAATATAATACAGCCCTCCCCCATAGAATATAATACAGTCCCCCCATAGAATATAATACAGCCGCATAGAATATAATACAGCCCCTCCATAGAATATAATACAACCCCCATAGAATCTAATACAGCCCCCATAGAATCTAATACAGCCCCCATAGAATATAATGTAGGCCCCATAGAATCTAATACAGGCCCCCATAGAATCTAACACAGCCCCCCATAGAATAGAATATAGGCCCACATAGAATCTAATACAGCCCCCATAGAATATAATGTAAGCTCCCATAGAATCTAATATAGCAGCCATAGAATATAATGTAGGACCCCATAGAATCTAATACAGCCCCTCATAGAATATAATGTAGCCCCCCCCACCCGAGAATGGCCCCACAGACCAGTACTCACTCATTGATATATTAAAAACAAAAATAAACAACACAATCCTCACCTCTCCTCGTCCCCTGCGCTGCTCCAGGCTCCGGTCTCAGCGGCTTCAGTCTGCACGGGACACAGCAGGTATAATAATAATAATTTTATTTATATAGCACCAACATATTCTGCAGCGCTTTACATTATAGAGGGGACTTGTACAGACAATAGATATTACAGCATAACAATAATCACAGTTCAAAACAGATACCAAGAGCAATGAGGACCCTGCTCGCAAGCCACCAAACTATGAGGGAAAAGGGGAGACACGAAAGGTGGATGGTAACAATTGCCTTCGTTGTTCGGACCAGCCATAGTGTAAAGGTACCGTTACACTTAACGATTTACCAACGATCACGACCAGCGATACGACCTGGCCGTGATCGTTGGTAAGTCGTTGTGTGGTCGCTGGGGAGCTGTCACACAGACCGCTCTCCAGCGACCAACGATGCCGAAGTCCCCGGGTAACCAGGGTAAACATCGGGTTACTATGACATCACATATTCCTTATTTGTTCTCTGCTGTTCCAGATCATGAATTTGAGGGAGAAGTTTCTGCTGCATCGAACATTGAACTGCGGGGACTCAGACATAATCTACGGGCACGCCCAAAATATCGGAAAACACCTGAGCATGCTCAGAAAACCCGACTGAGGAGCACACTCGCTCATAACTAAATGTCAAGCTAACATTGATGACACCTATAGTTGTGACAATCTGCTGGCAAACACATCAGCAGCACTTCCTTCACATGCATTCTATTTCTCTCCTTCACAATGCAGCGCAGCACACTTCCACTCCTCCTGGCAGCTGCAAACTGCAGTAACTCATGACTGGCAACTGGCACGCTTGCGGCCTTCTCGTTCAATTACTGCACCACAATTCTTAACACACAGGCATTGGTATCCAACGAGCTTTGATGTGGAGCGCCTCCACGTTAAGGGCAATGGAGTACTCGGTACCGGGTCCTTCGGTTCGGGGGATGTCACGGTGGCCCGACCCGGTCCGTGGTATATGATGTTCGTGACGCCACCTGTGGTATTCGGTCAGGGTGACCGACGCTGCTTAGGGGTCCGCTGGGGTGATGTTATGGCAGCTAGATGGTATACCTTCCCACAGGTGAAGTGTATCCCCAGGGATTCCCAGAGTGTAGATGGTGATGGTGTAAGGCGCGGTGAATAACGAGGACACAAGGTTGCAGTCTCTTTACTTTTTACTGAAGGCTTCAGTGTCCACAGTCCTGGGCGCCGGATCACGGGGTAGGCAGAGTCCAGCTGGTCTGAAGGCAAATCCAGAATCTCCTTATCCAGGTGGAATGCAATAGCCTTCCTATGCGCACAGTAACACAGTAGGTCCTCACTTGCTTAAGCTCTAATGAAGTCCTCACTGTTATTACTCTTCTCTCTCTGTTCCCCATGGTCAGATAGAACAAAACCCGTATGACTGATGGCCTGAGGCTTGTTTATAGGGACCCTAGAGACCCCCACAAGTTGCCACCTGTCTTCTTAGGTATTTTAGGTCGGGCAGCCAACTTGGAATTGACTGTCCTGCCAGTCTCTGAAGCAATGGTGTAGAGCACTTTACTCCCTCGGTATCCTGGCTACCAGAATGCGCACCAGAAGGATGCAGCTCCTCACGTCTACTATCCTCGCTGGTATCCACTTGTTGCTATGCCTTCGTTTCTCACTCACTAGAACACGCTTCCTTTTAATGTCTCTTCCTTTGGATGCTGCCGCATGGGGTGCAGGCGCAGCTCCGTGTACCCTCGTCCTCCTCAGACCAAAGTCTGGATCTGCTGGAGATCACTCCAGACAGCTCGGCCTGGAGACCTTTCTCTCTCAGTCTCCAGCCGGGAACTTCCTCTAACTTTCCCTCCAACCCCCAGTTTTACCTTACTGTGAGGAGTGGCCTAATAGATAGAACCCTTTGCTCCCCCTGGTGGCTGGAGTGTGAAGTGTGTGGTGTGTCTGTGATACCTGGACAGGAGATCTCCTTTATTGCCTCCAGAAGTAATATCACTAACCAACCACTTACATTGAGTCGCGGTGCCCTCTGGTGGATGAACTCATATGAACTCGAGCGTGGGAACTTTTCCAAGGCTGCAGTTCATGAGAACATCCACCAGAGGGCGCCTCACCGCAACTCAATGTAAGTACAGATCACCAAGCTTTCCTTTCAGCACCCGGGGTTTACAGGCACAAGCGAGTGCTTTAGCGCAGCTCCTGGCTGTAAAATGATTTAACCCCTTCAGATGGATTTACTTCGTGGGACCTGACAGTTCATCCGAAGGTATGTATATTGTTGGTTTATTATTTTGCCAAGCGAGGGTCTTCCGGATGGATTGAGAGAGCAATAAAATACTAAAACAACCTGTTTGTTTATTTCATTAAAATACTTTTTTAATAACGTGTGTGTGTGTGTGTTTTTTAACCCTTTCATACAATTGGATTAATAATGGATAGGTGACATAATTGACGCCTCTCCATTATTAATCTGGCTTAATGTCACCTTACAATAGCAAGGTGACATTAACCCTTCATTACCCCATATCCCACCGCTACAGGGAGTGGGAAGAGAGTGGCCAAGTGCCAGAATAGGCGCATCTTCCAGATGTGCCTTTTCTGGGGTGGCTGGGGGCAGATGTTTGTAGCCATGGGGGGCCAATAACCATGGACCCTCTCCTGGCTATTAATATCTGCCCTCAGTCACTGGCTTTACCACTCTGGCGGAGAAAATTGTGCGGGAGCCCACGCCAACTTTTTCCGCGATTTAACCCTTTATTTTACAAGCTACAGCGCCCAAATTTTGCACATACACACTACTAACATTAGTAGTGTGGAATATGCAAAAAAAAAGGGGATATGAGATGGTTTACTGTATGTAAACCATGTCTCATATCCTGTCGGGTTGGGGAAGGAGAAATGAAAAGCCGGCAATTGAATTACCGGCTTTTCACTAACACCGCTGCGTATTTCTCGCAAGTCACACTGCTGGTCCGTGTGGAATCCGTATTTTTCTCGCCCCCATAGACATTCATTGGCGTATTTTTTGCGCAATACGCTGACAAACGCAGCATGCTGCGATTTTGTACGGCCGTAGAAAGGCGTATATTACGGATGCGTTATATACGACTGATAGGACCTGACCCATTGGGAATAATTGGGCCGTTTGTTAGGCATGTTTTACGGACGTATTTTATGCGCTCTTATGTCCGTAAAACTCGCTAGTGTGGCGGCAGCCTATGTGTTAATCTAAACCCCTGGTCTCTGACTTTTGGAGTGTCCTGCTCCTCCAGCCTGCCAGGTTAGCTTTAACACTCACCCAAACATACCTTTAGGGACCTGGCTTTGTTACATGGACACAGTCATGCAGGAACAGAAAAAGGTCTTCCCCAAAATGTCCCCACAAAGTTGTAAGCATACAATTATTGAAAATGTCTTGGTATGCTGAAATCTTAAAAATATTGGCTGGTCTTCTGATAAAAGTCTGTATTCACCCTATGTGACTGTAGACTCCTTCTTACAATGTCAGGATTCACCAGTATTGCCAGTGATAGTAGGTCACATGCCGACTAGAGGTGTACAGCTTCTCCCATTTCACTTGCGATGAGAGAAGCCAGGCATGTCTAGTTGGAATGTGGTAAGAAGTATGCAAATTGACCACCACTCTCGCTGGCAATATCAGTGAATCCTTACAGCGTGCAGACAACATGCAGTTCCACAGAATGACTACAGACTTTTATTTAAAAAAAAAAAGACCAGACAACCCCTTTAAGATTTCAATTTACTGAAACTAATGGGCCCAGAGTATCCCTTGTAGCTAAACCAAGACTCGATTATCAGACTGCCAGGTAGAAAAGCATTACCATCCTCAGAGGTGTATCTAGCTTTTCCTGCACCTGGGGCAAAGGATCAGTTTGGCGCCCCCCCAAAAAACCTCCCCCCCCCCAACCTCCCCCATTTGAACCTTAACTCTATTGAAAAACTGTATGACCAAGCCAAGGTACATTCCTGAATCCCAATAATGTTAAAATAGATACCAATAAAAGTAAAATTAATTGAGACATCAGTAGGTTAAGTGTCTTTGAATATCCATATTGAATCAGGAGCCCCATATAATGCTCCATACAGTTCATGATGGGCCCCATAAGATGCTCCATAGACACATTTGCCCAATATAGTGCTGCAGAAACGTTGATAATGGCCCCATAAGATGCTCCATAAAGATATTTGCGCCATATAGTGCTGCACAAACGTTGATTATGGCCCTATAAGATGCTCCATAGAGACATTTGCCCCGTATAGTGCTGCAGAAACGTTGATTATGGCCCCATAAGATGCTCCATAAAGATGTTTGCACCGTATAATGCTGCAGAAACGTTAATTATGGCCCCATAAGATGCTCCATAGAGACATTTGCCCCGTATAGTGCTGCAGAAACGTTTATTATGGCCCCATAAGATGCTCCATAAAGATATTTGCCCCGTATAGTTCTGCACAAACGTTAATTATGGCCCCATAAGATGCTCCATATAGACACTTACCCCATATAGTGCTGCACAAACGTTAATTATGGCCCCATAAGATGCTCCATACAGACACTTGCCCCATATAGTGCTGCACAAACGTTGATTATGGCCCCATACAGACACTTGCCCCATATAGTGCTGCACAAACGTTATGGCCCCATAAGATGCTCTATAAAGACACTTGCCTCATTATAGTGCTGCACAAACGTTATGGCCCCATAAGATGCTCTATACAGACACTTGCCCCATTATAGTGCTGCACAAACGTTATGGCCCCATAAGATGCTCTATACAGACACTTGCCCCATATAATGCGGCACAAATGTTATGGCCCCATAAGATGCCCCATACAGACACTTGCCCCATTTGCTGTTGCTGCGATAAAAAAAAATCACATACTCACCACTCCGTCGCTCAGGCCCTGGCACTCTCAATATTCACCTGCTCCTCGTTCCAGCCGCCGCTCCATCTTCAGCACTGATGTTCAGGCAGAGGGCGCACACTATGTCACCGCACCCTCTGACCTGAGCGTCACTGCTGAAGACGGAGCGGCGCTGGAACGAGGAGCAGGTGAATATCGCGCTGCGCTCCCCCTCCCCATTATACTCACCTGCTCCTGGCGCGGTGCAGTCCCTGCTTCCCCAGCGCCGGCAGCTTCTAACTGTACTGAGCGGTCACCGTTACCACTCATTACAGTAATGAATATGCGGCTCCACCCCTATGGGAGGTGGAGCTGCATATTCATTACTGTAATGAGCGGTACCATGTGACCGCTCAGTACAGGACGAGGAGCCTCCTTGGACCGCCGAATCATTAGGCGGCCCGCTGGCGCCCCCCTGTCGGCTGCGCCCGGGGCACATGCCCCGGCTGCCCCCCCCTGGATATGCCACTGACCATCCTGTACTGATCCAGAGATACATCCTGCATTACACTCCAGAGCTGCATTCACTATTCTGCTGGTAAACATAACATTGCATTACTTTTCCGGGATAGTTCTTCAGTTATATTTCGCATTATACTTCAGAGCTGCACTGATCAGTCTATAGGCATCAGAGCTTAAATGTCACATAATTCACAGTGAGTCAACCTGCAGAATACTGACTGCAACTCTGGAGTATAATACAAGATGTAACTCAGGATCAGTACAGGGTAAATAATGTAATGTATGTGGAGTGCCCACTAGGACCCTGGGGTACTCGTGCCAGGTCTGGTGGTCGTTAAAGGCGTGGGCACAGTGGCAGTGACCTGGTCTGTGGCCCTGGGCATCCAAGAAAAAGGAAGGGACTTTTACGGGGTTATTTGAATAAAGATTGTTCTTGACGCCACCTGTGGTATTCGGTCAGGTATGACCGACGCTGCTTAAAGGGGTCCTCTGGGGGTGATGGCACTGCAGCAAGAATGGTATGGCTTCCCACAGGTGAAGCTGGGTCCCTAGGGCTCCTGGTGTAATAGGCAAAGATGGTGTGGTGCCAGAAAGAATCAGAGGACACAAGGTTGCAGTCTCTTTACCTGTTTACTGGTGGTGAAAAGCCACAGTCCAGGGTACCGGTAACAGGTGATGGTGAGGTCCAGGCAGCCTGGAAACGATTAGGGATCCCCTTAGCCTGGTGGGATTAGGAACCTTCCTTGTTGCGCTATAAGGTGCGTCCCTTGCTGCCTATGGCTTCTCAAAAGGTTCTCTCTCTTTCTCTCTCTGTGTCCTAGGACGGTACCCGCATGGCAGGTAGCGCAAGCCTTTTTACAGCTGTTTGTATTTACTGTGACTCCGGGCTCTGGATGCTGCTGTGCCTTCGGGCACGATGGGCGGGATGGCGGCATCTGTATATTTAATGGCGGCCGAGGGCTGCTCAAAGAAAAAGATATCTTCTTGTGCCTTCGGGTGTAGATGTGGGCAAGTAACTTTCAATCTCCTGCCCTCCGGTTTCTGCTGTGGGGCATATAGTCCCACAAAACATCGGACTCCCGGTGTCCGATTCCTGCGCTTCAGCGTGGAGGGAGACCAGTCGCAGCTCTCCTCTAGCTCCTCACTTCTCCAGTGCTCCTTCCTCCTTCACACTCTCTACAGACTGAATTAACTCCTCCTCCAAGCCAGAACATATATAAGGGAGTTCCCCTGAAACCGGGTCTAGAGCTCCCCCTTCTGGCCTGGAGTCAGAATGTGTTGCATGTACAGGATACCTGTTAAAGGGATCCTCCTCGTTTCCAGGCATGGCATCACCCTCCCCGAGAGGAAGGCTGTTATGATCCGGTGACCTTGGAGCCGCATGAGAGACTTTCTCAGGAGTAGGTGGTACCTGTACTGACCGCAAACCCTAAACTAACACCGCAACTAGAAGTAGCCGTGGGATGTACCTAACACGTCCTAGACACCTCGACACAGCCGGAGGACTAAATACCCCTATAGATGGAAATGGGAATTCTATCTTGCCTCAGAGCAGAACCCCAAAGGATAGGCAGCCCCCCACAAATATTGACTGTGGGTATAAGAGGAAAGACACACGCAGGTAGAAAACAGGATTTAGCAAAAGAGGCACTTCTAGCTAAATAGAAAAGGATAGGACAGAATTCTAAGCGGTCAGTATTAAAATCCTAAAAATATCCACAGCAGATAATACAAATATTCTACATCTAACTAAAGACATAGAAAGTATATCTGCATCTCCTGAGAATCCAGCATGACTGAAAAATCCAAACAAAGTCTAAGCTGGACAAAAACACAATGAATTGCACTGAATTGCAAAGCACACTGCATGTGTGCACAGAGACAAAAAAACAGACACTTATCTTAGCTGAATTGGCAGCAGGGCATGAGGAACCAGAGAGAGAAGCAATCCCTCCAAGAACAATGGACAACTGGCAAGGACTCATGGATCCTGCACACCTAAATACCTAATAGAGCTGCAATCAGCAGAAACACCTGCCCTGGATTACAACCCCAAGACAACTGCACTACCACCAACAGCCACCGGAGGGAGCCCAAGAGCAGAATTCACAACAGAAGGCAATACCACTGTGGTACCCAGACTCCTGAGGTGCCACATTCCCCCCTTCATTAAATCCAGTACTTCCAGACTGGCAAAACAAACAATAACAGGTTAGACAATGCAAACATTTTTTAAATGCATTTCAACAGGTTAAATAAACTTTTTCTTCCCTTTATGGGAGGTTTCTTTCTTTGAACGTTGCAAAACATTATTTACAAGAGTGCAATTGGTCTTATACCAGGGTGTCCTTGTTCATCAACAACAGTAATGATACGGGGGACATGTTCTAAACCCCCAACATAGGCTTGGGCGGGCTGCAAGGCGTAAACATCCAGACCTTTCTTCGGCAACGCCAAATGTTTTTTGTTCTGGTCTACTGAAACAAACGAGGTTCTACTAGCGCTGCCAGTGCATGGTAAAACCAATAAGGTGCACCTTAGGAGGTACTAACTATTTACACGGGAAGTTTTTGGGTAATTCACTGTCCATTACCTTGCTGTCCATTTTAAACCTTCGATAAGCATAATCAAACATTTTTAAACAGGTAACAACAGTTATTGACATCTTATATTTTAGTCCCTGTAACGGGCTGATATCTGACCTCTAGTACTACGGGTAGATCTACGCAGTACAGGGATTGATAGTGACCTGACAGGATTCACTATTGTTGCTACCACTGGTGTAGTGCACTCTCTTATGGTTATGCTACTAGTGATTCTATGTAGCACAGGTATACCTGATTTTCTACGAGTACTTCTGCTCACTGTGGGCATGACAGATTCGCCATTAGCAGGGGGTGGATTCTCTTGCTCCACTGCTGGTGTGATGTCTGCTGCTTGAGCTCACTGGTGTATATTTCCAACTGGGGAACGGTCAAAACGGGCACCACTATGGCCTGATTTACTTGAGTCCATGACTAGGGAAAATCTCCAAGAACGGTATAGATTCTCTTTTCCTCCTCTTCTGTGGGTTGAGGGCTATCTTTGTCTTTCTCTTTGCCTTTCAGTTGATCAGGGCATCCTTAAGATGATCTCTTGATACCGCAGTCGAGGTTTTTCCTCCATCTTTGCTTATGAGACACACCTTGGTGTTTTCAAAGTTTGACTGTAAGGCCTCTTTCACACGTCAGTGTCTCCGGTACGTGTAGTGACAGTTATCTCACGTACCGGAGACACTGACACACGTAGACCCATTCAAATGAATGGGTCTATGCACGTCTCCGTGTTTACACGGACCATGTGTCCGTGTGCAAAACACGGAGACATGTCCGTGTTTCTCCGGCAGCACGTATTGCAATACGTCCTGCACACGTGCACACGGAGAACAGTGTGCACTCTCCTCCGTGTGCACGTACCGCCCACAGGAGAGACAGCGCTACACTAAGCGCTGTCCCCCCCCCCCCCCGCTGTGGTGCTGAAGGCGGCATTCATCTATTCTCCCCCGCAGGAGAGAAGAGATGAATGATCAATTTTAATTTTTTTTTGTTAAAAATAAAGTTGCTGGGACCTCCCGCCTCCCATCCCCAGTGTGCCGTGTGCCGCCCGGCCCCTTGCAGAAGAAATACTCACCCGGCTCCCGCGATGTCTCCTCTCTCCTCTCAGCGCTGGCCCCTTCTCCTGTGTGAGCGGTCACGTGGGACCGCTCATTACAGTGAGGAATATGCGCATATTCCTCACTGTAATGAGCGGTCCCACGTGACCGCTCACACAGGAGAAGGGGCCAGCGCTGAGAGGAGAGAGGAGACATCGCGGGAGCCGGGTGAGTATTTCTTCTGCAAGGGGCCGGGCGGCACACTGGGGATGGGAGGCGGGAGGTCCCAGCAACTTTATTTTTAACAAAAAATAAATAAAAAAATGATCATTCATCTCTTCTCTCCTGAGGGGAGAAGAGATGAATGCCGCCTTCAGCACCACAGCGGGGGGGACAGCGCTTAGTGTAGCGCTGTCTCTCCTGCACGGTCCGTGTGGTCCTCAGGCGGCACACGGGCGGCACACGGATGCCGCACGTGTGCCACACTGATGTGCCACGTGAGCACACGGACACACATACACGGATAACTCCGGTACCGGAATTATCTGGACGTGTGAAAGAGACCTAAGATGGTGTATGGTTCTGCCTCCCATTGATCATCGAGTTTGTGCATTCTTCTTTTCCCCTTTAGAACTTGTTCACCGGGTGAAAAGGAAATTGCAGGGGCATGCTGATTATAGTTTCTCTCCTGCTTCTGTCTTGCCTGGGACAGACTTCTTTCCACGCATTCTTGTACGTGGTGATATTTCTGCTGCTCCTTCGTATCCAAATCTGCATCTGGTGATGTTGTTTCTGTAGTTAGGACTCCCATATCAAGGTAATCAGCTAATTTACTAGGTCTTCCTCTCATTAGGTAGGCTGGAGTGCAATTGGTGGAATTCACTGGGATATGATTGTACAGATCTACCAGATCCGACAACTTCTCTGACCACAAGTTTCTCTCTTCCAAGGGCAAGGTCTTCAGTAAGTCAATTACAACTTGGTTCATCTTCTCACACATGCCATTTGTCTGTGGGTCGTACAGCGTTGTTCTGAACTTCTTGCATCCGTATAAGTTACAGAACTCCTGGAATACTTCCGCCTCAAAGGCTAGGCCTTGGCCATTGAGTACCTTTTCAGGGTAACCATGTGGTCGACAAAAGTGTTGTTGGAATGCCTTGGCTGCCATCTTTCCTGTTTGGTCCTTGACAGGCATGACTACCAGGAATCTTGAGTAATGGTCCACTATGGTCAAAGCATAGACATAGCCTGACCGGCTTGGGGTTAGCTTCTTATTATCCAAAACTACCAGTTCAAGTGGCTGTTTGGTGACTATGGGCTGTAGGGGAGCCCTCTGCTGTCACGGTCCTTTCTGCGCAGGTTACATGGGCCACACTCTCTGCACCACTTTTCAATGGCTCTTACCATGCCAATCTAGTAGAATCTCCCACGAAGTAGGACCTCCAATGTCTTCCACCTGAAGTGTCCTGCTCCATCATGGTATGCTTACAGGACCATTGGTGCATCTTGTCTCAGGACTACCACCTGCCAGACCAGCTTGTGAGTGCATGGGTCAATATTCCTCCGACATAGCTTACAGTCGTAGATGAACAATTTGCCTTCTCTTTCCACGACTGTTGAGGAGTCTCTTGTGGAGCATCTGGACCAGGGTGTGAATCAGCTTGTGTCAACAGCTCTTTTACCAGACAGACTGCTGGGTCGCTATCCTGCGTCTCTGCCCATCCATGGCGGGGCAATGGATTCAGTGTATCATTGCACTTATTCTTCATATGATGGGAGTACTGGGTCGCCTCAGGGCGGTGGAAGGCTGGTAACTCCATCTCTTCGAGTGCTTCTGGATCTTCTCCCACTTCTGGTAAATGGGGCATCCTGGACAGCGCATCGGCATTTGGGTTCTTGTGCCCCGCATGGTACTTGATGGTAAACTCGTAGTTGGACAACCGGGCCATCCATCGTTGCTCCAATACACCTAGTTTTGCCATCTCCAGGTGAGTCAGCGGATTGTTGCCCGTGAAAAAGGTGAATTTTGCTGAAGCCAGGTAGTGCTTGAATCGCTCTTTTACTGCCCAGATTATGGCGAGGAACTCCAGCTTAAAGGAACTGTAGATGTCGGGGTTCATTTCGGTGGGACGAAACTTCCTGCTGGCGTAGGCAATCACCCTTTCTCTGCCTTTCTGCACCTGGGACAATACTGCTCCCAATCCCACGTTGCTGACATCTGTGTAGAGTACAAACATTGGTCATAGTCAGGGTAGGCCAGTACCTCATCTCCCATGAGAGCCAACTTCAACCGAGTGAAGGATCCTTCCAGCATGTAGTTCCATTCAAACGGAGGACCCTTGTTCTTAGTCTTCTTGGATTGACCCACTAACCGGTCTTGCAGGGGTGTGGCTATCTTAGTGAAATTCTTGATGAATCTTCGGTAATAGCCTACCAACCTGAGGTACTGCCATACTTCATGAATGGTGCTGTGTTTCAGCCAGGGTCTGATCACGGTGACTTTGTCAGGGTCTGGTGCTACACCTTAGGCGCTTACCACATGGCCCAGGTACTGCACTTTAACAGGTTGCACTTGGATGGCTTTACTTTCAGGCCAAAGTTAGACAAAGCTTCAAACACCTCGGCCAGGTGCTTCAAGTGGTCTTTGGATCGCCCCCATGGGCAATGGGGTACTCGGTACCGGGTCCTTCGGTTCGGGGGATGTCACGGTGGCCTGACCCGGTCCGTGGCCCTTTGAGGGGCGTCCAATTAAAGGTGTAGTTTGTATAATGTTCGTGACGCCACCTGTGGTGTTCGGTCAGGGTGACCGACGCTGCTTAGGGGTCCGCTGGGGTGATGTTATGGCAGCAAGATGGTATACCTTCCCACAGGTGAAGTGTATCCCCAGGGCTTCCCAGAAGTAGCGATGGTGATGGTGGATGATGTAAGGCGCAGTGAATAACAAGGACACAAGGTTGCAGTCTCTTTACCTTTTACTGGAAGCTTCAGCATCCACAGTCCAGGGTGCAGACCACAGGGTAGGTAGAGTCCGGCCGGTCCGAAGGCAAATCCAGAGTCCCCTTATCCAGGTGGAAATCAGTAGCCTTCCTACAAGTGCCTGTGTGTTGTAGTCCCTCCCTGCTGAGCAACTCGGTAAGGTCCTCACAACTTTCGTAGATGTTCTAGATGTCTTTCTCTCTGTCCCCCAGATGGTGTGGATAGGACAAACCTGTATGACTGATGGCCTGAGGCTTGTTTATAGGGACCCTAGAGACGCCCCGACCCCCACAATTTGCCACTGTGTCTTCTTAGGTAATTTAGGTCGGGCAGCCAACTTGGAATTGACTGTCCTGCCGGTCTCTGAAGTAATGCGTAGAGTCATTTACTCCCTCGGTGTTCCGGCCACCGGCTACGCGCCTCAGAAGGAGGCAGCCTTTACAGGGCAGAACTCCTCCTGGTGTTTTCTCCTTGTGCTGTGACTTCGTTTCTCACTCTCTACAATACACTTCTCTTCATGTCCTTTCTTAGGATGCTGCCGCACGTGGGGCAGGCGCAGCTCCGTAGCTTTCTATCCCGCTAGGCCTCTGTCAGGATCCCACCCCTGACAGGGACCCTCTGTCTGCAGCTCAGATGTTCCTCCTTTTCCCCCTGTCTGCCTGACAGGTACTCTCTGGGTCAAACCCAGGCAGCGTCTGACTCACTTTCTATCCAAACCACCAGTTTTACCCTTCTGTGAGGAGTGCCCTACTAGATAGGAGAATGGCTCCCCCTGGTGGATTGGAGTGCGAAGTGTGGTGTTTGGTTTGTGATACCTGGAAAGATGAACTCCTTTATTACCTTCAGACGTAATATCACTCCCCCTGGTGGAAGAACAATATTACTGCAGCAACCAGGACTCTGGGGCGCTGCATCTTCATAGGTCTTGGAGAAGTCGATGACATCATCCAGGTACAACAGAATGGTTTCAAAGTTGTTGTGCCCAAGACAGCACTCCATCATCCTCTGGAAAGTCCCTGGTGCGTTGCAAAGTCCGAACGTCATGTAGTTGAATTTGGAGAGGCCCATCGGTGTCGTGAAGGCGATCTTCTCTTTATCCGCCTCTGCCACGGGAATCTGCCAATACCCACTAGTGAGATCTAAGGTGAAGAAATAGTTAGCAGATTTTAAGGCAGCTAATGTGTAATACCCCAGGTAACCGGTTGTTACAGTGATTTTGCCTTCCTTTCGGGGAGGGTGATATCATGCTTGGAGGCAAGAAGGATTCTCTTTACCAGATAATGCACCTACACACAACTGTCATGAATCCCCAATGGCTAGGGATAGCACAGGATAAGCAAAATATCGGACGAGCTCTAGGGTGATGGAACCTGGGCTGACCGCTGCCCTACGCCTGACAAACGCAACTAAAGATAGCCAGGGAGCGTGCCTACGTTGGTTCTAGACGCCACGCACCAGCCTAAGAGCTAACTAGTACTGCAGAGAAAACAAAGACCTCACTTGCCTCCAGAGGAATTAACCCCAAAGATATAGTTGCCCCCCACATGTATTGACGGTGAAATGAGAGGAAGGCACATACATAGAGATGATGTATATAGCTTTAGCAAATAGAGGCCCGCTGAAAACTAGAAAGCAGAATGACACAAAAGGGGACTGAGCGGTCAGCAAAAAACCCTAATCAAAAAAACGATCCTGAGATTACAAGAACCCATGTGCCAACTCATGGCACATGGGGAGAACCTCAGTCCACTAGAGCAACCAGCTAACAAAGAGACATTCTAAGCAAGCTGGACAAAAAACCAAACAACTGAAAATCAGCACTTAGCTTATCCTGAAAGATCTGGGAGCAGGTAGGCAGGAACCAAACAGAGCACATCTGAACACATTGATAGCCGGCAAGGGAAATGACAGAGAGGCCAGGTAAAATAGGAAACACCCAGCCTCTGATGGACAGATAGAAACCAAAGGCCGCAACCCACCAAAGTCACCCAGTACCAGCAGTAACCACCAGAGGGAGCCCGCAAACAGAATCCACAACAGTACCCCCCCCTTGAGGAGGGGTCACCGAACCCTCACGAGAACCCCCAGGGCGATCAGGGTGAGCTCTATGGAAGGCGCGGACCAAATCAGTCGCATGAACATCGGAGGCGACCACCCAGGAATTGTCCTCCTGACCATAACCCTTCCACTTAACCAAATACTGGAGTTTGCGTCTGGAAACACGAGAATCCAAGATCTTTTCAACAACATACTCCAATTCTCCCTCCACCAGCACCGGAGCAGGAGGCTCGACCGAAGGAACAACAGGCACCTCATACCTCCGCAACAACGACCGATGGAACACATTATGAATAGCGAACGATGCTGGGAGATCCAAATGGAAAGATACTGGGTTAAGAATCTCCGAGATCCTATAAGGACCGATGAACCGAGGCTTGAACTTAGGAGAAGAGACCTTCATAGAGACAAAACGAGAAGACAACCACACCAAGTCCCCAACAAGAAGTCGGGGACCCACGCGGCGACGGCGATTAGCAAACTGCTGAGTCTTCTCCTGAGATAACTTCAAATTGTCCACCACCTGATTCCAAATGTGATGTAGCCTGTCCACCACCACGTCCACTCCCGGACAATCCGAAGACTCCACCTGACCAGAGGAAAAACGAGGATGAAACCCCGAATTACAAAAAAAAGGAGAGACCAACGTGGCCGAACTAGCCCGATTATTAAGAGCAAATTCGGCCAGTGGCAAAAAAAGCAACCCAGTCATCCTGATCAGCAGAAACAAAACACCTCAAATAAGTTTCCAAGGTCTGATTAGTTCACTCCGTCTGGCCATTCGTCTGAGGATGGAATGCAGACGAGAAAGACAAATCAATGCCCATCTTGGCACAAAACGTCCGCCAAAATCTAGACACAAACTGGGATCCCCTGTCAGAAACGATATTCTCCGGAATCCCATGCAAACGAACCACGTTCTGAAAAAACAAAGGAACCAACTCAGAGGAGGAGGGCAACTTAGGCAAGGGCACCAAATGAACCATCTTAGAAAAGCGGTCACACACAACCCAGATAACGGACATTTTCTGTGAAACCGGGAGATCAGAAATAAAATCCATGGAAATGTGCGTCCAAGGCCTCTTCGGGATGGGCAAGGATAACAACAACCCACTAGCCCGTGAACAGCAAGGCTTAGCTCGAGCACACACTTCACAAGACTGCACAAAGGTACGCACATCCCTAGACAAGGAAGGCCACCAAAAAGACCTGGCCACCAAGTCTCTTGTACCAAATATTCCAGGATGACCAGCCAACACAGAAGAATGGACCTCGGAGATGACTCTACTGGTCCAATCATCCGGAACAACCAGTCTTTCTGGTGGACATCGATCCGGTTTATCCACCTGAAACTCCTGCAATGCGCGTCGCAAGTCTGGGGATACGGCGGACAATATTACCCCATCCCTAAGGATACCAGCAGGCCCAGTGTCTCCAGGAGAGTCAGGCACAAAACTCCTGGAAAGAGCATCTGCCTTCACATTCTTTGAACCTGGCAGGTATGAAACCACAAAATTGAAACGAGAAAAAAATAACGACCAACGAGCCTGTCTAGGATTCAAACGCCTGGCAGACTCAAGGTAAATGAGATTCTTGTGATCAGTCAAGACCACCACGCGATGTTTAGCACCCTCAAGCCAATGACGCCACTCCTCAAATGCCCACTTCATGGCCAAAAGCTCCCGATTACCCACATCATAATTGCGCTCGGCGGGCGAGAATTTTCTAGAGAAGAAAGCACATGGCTTCATCACCGAGCCATTAGAACTTCTCTGTGACAAAACCGCCCCCGCTCCAATCTCGGAAGCATCAACCTCCACCTGGAAAGGAAGTGAAACATCTGGTTGACACAACACAGGAGCAGAAGAAAACCGGCGCTTAAGTTCCCGAAAAGCCTCCACGGCCGCAGGAGACCAATCAGCAACATCAGCACCCTTTTTAGTCAAATCAGTCAAAGGTTTAACAATACTGGAAAAATTAGCAATGAACCGACGATAAAAATTAGCAAACCCCAAGAACTTCTGAAGGCTCTTAACAGATGTAGGTTGTGTCCAGTCACAAATAGCCTGAACCTTAACGGGATCCATCTCAATAGTAGAAGGAGAAAAAATGTACCCCAAAAAAGAAATCTTCTGGACTCCGAAGAGACACTTTGAGCCCTTCACAAACAGAGAATTGGCCCGCAAAACCTGAAACACCTTCCTGACCTGTAGAACATGAGACTCCCAGTCATCAGAAAACACCAAAATATCATCCAAATACACAATCATAAACTTATCCAGATATTCACGGAAAATATTGTGCATAAAGGACTGAAAGACCGACGGAGCATTGGAGAGTCCAAAAGGCATTACCAAATACTCAAAATGGCCCTCAGGCGTATTAAATGCGGTTTTCCACTCATCACCCTGTTTTATCCGCACCAGATTATACGCACCACGAAGATCTATTTTAGTGAACCACCTAGCCCCCTTAATGCGAGCAAACAAATCAGTAAATAATGGCAATGGATACTGGTATTTGACTGTAATCTTATTCAGAAGGCGATAATCTATACAAGGCCTCAGGGAACCATCTTTTTTTGCCACGAAAAAAAAACCTGCTCCCAGAGGGGACGAAGATGGACGAATATGTCCCTTTTCCAAGGACTCCTTAATATAATTCCGCATAGCAGTATGCTCTGGCAGTGACAGATTAAATAAACGACCCTTAGGGAACTTACTGCCAGGAATCAATTCTATAGCACAGTCACACTCTCTGTGGGGAGGGAGCAAATTGAGCTTAGGCTCCTCAAAAACATCCCTATAATCCGACAAAAACGCAGGGATCTCCGAAGGAGTAGATGAAGCTATAGAAATCGGAGGTGCATCATCATGAACCCCGTGACATCCCCAGCTTAGCACAGACATTGTTTTCCAGTCCAGGACAGGATTATGAGTTTGTAACCATGGCAGACCAAGCACTAGTACATCATGTAAATTATACAGTACAAGGAAGCGAATCACCTCCTGATGAACGGGAGTCATGCGCATGGTCACTTGTGTCCAATACTGCGGTTTATTCATAGCCAATGGTGTAGAATCAATTCCTTTCAGAGGAATAGGAACTTCCAGAGGCTCTAGACTAAAACCGCAGCGTTTAGCAAATGACCAATCCATAAGACTCAGGGCAGCGCCTGAATCCACATAGGCATCGACGGAAATGGAAGACAGTGAAAAAATCAGAGTCACAGACAAAATGAACTTAGACTGCAGAGTATCAATGGCAAAAGATTTATCAACCCTTTTTGTGCGTTTAGAGCATGCTGATATAACATGAGCTGAATCACCACAATAAAAACACAAACCATTTTTCCGCCTATAATTTTGCCGTTCACTTCTGGACTGAATTCTATCACATTGCATAGTCTCAGGTGCCTGTTCAGAAGACACCGCCAACTGGTGCACGGGTTTGCGCTCCCGTAAACGCCGATCAATCTGAATGGCCATAGCCATAGACTCATTCAGACCTGTAGGCGCAGGGAACCCCACCATAATATCCTTAATGGCCTCAGAAAGACCATTTCTGAAGTTTGCAGCCAGGGCGCACTCATTCCACTGAGTAAGCACCGACCATTTCCGAAATTTCTGACAATATATTTCCGCTTCATCATGCCCCTGAGAGAGGGCCAATAAAGCCTTTTCAGCCTGAATCTCTAGGTTAGGTTCCTCATAGAGCAATCCCAATGCCAGAAAAAACGCATCCACACTGAGCAATGCAGGATCCCCTGGTGCCAATGCAAATGCCCAATTCTGAGGGTCGCCCCGTAGGAACGATATAACAATCTTGACCTGTTGAGCAGGGTCTCCAGAGGAGCGAGATTTCAAAGAGAGAAACAATTTACAATTGTTCCTGAAATTCAGGAAGGTAGATCTATCTCCAGAAAAAAACTCTGGAATAGGAATTCTAGGTTCAGACATGGGAGTGTGAACAACGAAATCCTGTATGTTTTGAACCTTTGCCGCGAGATTACTCAGGCTGGAAGCCAAACTCTGGACATCCATGATAAACAGCTAAGATCAGAGCCATTCAAGGGTTAAGAGGAGGTAAGAAGCAGCTAGACAGCAATTAAGGGGTAGGCAGCAAAACTCTGAAGGAAAAAAAAAAAAAAATTTTCCTTGAACACTTCTTTTTCTCCTGCTTCAGCCCAAACAATTAACACTTTGTGGTCCGGCTATACTGTCATGAATCCCCAATGGCTAGGGATAGCACAGGATAAGCAAAATATCGGACGAGCTCTAGGGTGATGGAACCTGGGCTGACCGCTGCCCTACGCCTGACAAACGCAACTAGAGATAGCCAGGGAGCGTGCCTACGTTGGTTCTAGACGCCACGCACCAGCCTAAGAGCTAACTAGTACTGCAGAGAAAACAAAGACCTCACTTGCCTCCAGAGGAATTAACCCCAAAGATATAGTTGCCCCCCACATGTATTGACGGTGAAATGAGAGGAAGGCACATACATAGAGATGATGTATATAGCTTTAGCAAATAGAGGCCCGCTGAAAACTAGAAAGCAGAATGACACAAAAGGGGACTGAGCGGTCAGCAAAAAACCCTAATCAAAAAAACCATCCTGAGATTACAAGAACCCATGTGCCAACTCATGGCACATGGGGAGAACCTCAGTCCACTAGAGAAACCAGCTAACAAAGAGACATTCTAAGCAAGCTGGACAAAAAACCAAACAACTGAAAATCAGCACTTAGCTTATCCTGAAAGATCTGGGAGCAGGTAGGCAGGAACCAAACAGAGCACATCTGAACACATTGATAGCCGGCAAGGGAAATGACAGAGAGGCCAGGTAAAATAGGAAACACCCAGCCTCTGATGGACAGATAGAAACCAAAGGCCGCAACCCACCAAAGTCACCCAGTACCAGCAGTAACCACCAGAGGGAGCCCGCAAACAGAATCCACAACACACAACACATTCTGAGTCCAGGCCAGAAGGGGGAGCTCAGAACCTGGATTCAGGGGAGGTTCCCCAGCTTTAAGTGTTCTGGTCTGGAGGAGTTAGGCAGTTGGTGAGAGACAGTGGACAGAGAAGGAAGTCTGGAATGGAGAGCAGACAGCGGAGCCGTACAGCCAGGACTGAGCTGCAGCTCCTAGGAAGGAAGTGAACTCGAGGGGTTGAAAGTGGTGGAGCTACTGAGGAAAGGAGCACAGTGGAGAAGGAAAGGGGCTCAGAGGGGAACTGTGACAGGGCACCCTCAGAGCCGAAGCGCAGGAACTGGGCACCGGGATCCCGGGGCTGTGTTGCACTCTAGGACACATAGCAGAACCAGAGGGCATAGGACTGTATATTATTTGCCCACACCACGCCTGGAGGTGGAGCAGCACCTGTAGAGCCCGTGTCATGATAGAGACCCTATAAAACGGCTCAAGCTGCCCACCATACAGGTACCTGTCTCAGGACAGGAGGGAGAGGACATTGCCAGCAAGCTACAGGCAGCAGGTTTCTCGCATACTAGCGCGAGTAGGAAGGCTTACGGACCTCACCTGGGAGAGGGATCCACTTTGCCTCCAGGCCGGCCAGACCTTTCCACCACCTGTTCCTGGTACCCTGGACTGTGGACTGCTACTGTCCAGGTAAAGACTTTACAACTCTGTGTCCTCCACTTATTTGCCGGCATACACCATCCTTGCAAATACACCTTGGGAGCCCTGGGGACCCCGCTTCACCTGTGGGAAGTGTCACCGTCTTGCTGCAACAACATCACCCCAGAGGACCCCTTTAAGCAGCATCGGTCCTCTCTGACCAAGAACCACAGGTGGCATCACGAACACAAACTTTAATACAATACCCTTTAAAGACCTTTCCCCTTTACTTGAGTGCCCAGGGCACGGACCAGGTCGTTGCCACCATGACCACCCCTTTAATTGCGACCGAACCCGGTGCCGAATTCCCCAGGCCCTGGCGGGCGACTCAAATGACTCTTCAATTCTGGGTAACGGGTAAGCATCCTTGTGTGTAATGCGGTTAATCTGCCTGTAGTCAACACACATTCTCATTGTACCATCTTTCTTTCTGATGAGGACTAATGGAGCTGCCCAGGGGCTATAACTGTCTCTGATCACCCCAGCCTCCTTCATCTCCCATAACATACTCTTGGCACTTTGGTAGTGAGCTGGAGTTACAGGCCGGTACCTCTCTTTAATGGGCGGATGGCCTCCAGTGGGGATATGATGTTGAACCTCTTTTACATCCCCAAAATCTAGTGGATCTTTGCTGAATATCCGCTCATACTCATGGACCACCCGGTAAGCCCCATGTTTTTGGTGTGAAGGGGTAGAGTCAGTGCCCACGTGTAACTTCTGGCACCAATCCTCCATCTGTCCTGCAGAGCCATTGTCCTCCGCCTGGTCGGACGGGACCAAGGGTTCTGTTGCTTTTATTGCATTATCACTAACAGTGAACAGTTTAGCAAGGGTGGCATATCTGGGTAAATGGACCTCTTTTTCCTCACATTTAAGGACGCGTACTGGTACCCAGTGGCGGATTATAATGAGGTCAATCTGGGCGGTAGCCCAGGGCCCAGTGGTGTGGGGGGCCCTGGGCAACCGCCCAGATTGACCGCCACCATCAGGACATTACTGCCCTGACTGGCGTATGGGCCCAGTAGGCAGAGGGGGCCCGCATCAGGCCCCGTCTTATCTGCTCACCGGGCCCCTACGGCGCTTCGGCAGTTTAACGCTATTGACGTGTGGGCGCACGCCCGCAGGTTAATAGTTAACAGCCAATTGGAGGCTGGCAGCTGACGCCAGCCGCAGAGCGCACATCGCCGGCATCTGATGTCATTGTCAGTCGCCGGCGACTGCACGCTGCTGGAGGGAGCATCGCCGAAGGAGCGCGGCCAGGTGAGGAGAGGTTTTTGGTTTTTTGTTATTGCGAACGGCAATCCGGGGGGCCCGGGCCAGAATGCTGGACACACTGGGGGCAGAGATGCTGGACACACTGGGGGCAATATACTGGACACACTGGGGGCAGGATGCTGGACACACTGGGGGCAGAATGCTGGACACACTGGGGGCTGAATGCTGGACACACTGGGGGCAATATGCTGGACACACTGGGGGCAATATGCTGGACACACTGGGGGCAATATGCTGGACACACTGGGGGCAGGATGCTGGACACACTGGGGCAGGATGCTGGACACACTGGGGGCAATATGCTGGACACACTGGGGCAGAGATGTTGGACACACTGGGGGCAATATGCTGGACACACTGGGGGCAATATGCTGGACACACTGGGGGCAATATACTGGACACACTGGGGGCAGTATGCTGGACACATTGGGGCAGGATGCTGGACACATTGGGGACAGGATGCTGGACACACTGGGGCAGAATGCTGGACACACTGGGGGCTGAATGCTGTAGACACAGGGGGCAATATGCTGGACACACTGGGGGCAATATGCTGGACACACTGGGAGCAGGATGCTGGACACACTGGGGGCAGAATGCTGGACACACTGGGGGCAATATGCTGGACACACTGGGGGCAATATGCTGGACACACTGGGGGCAATATGCTGGACACACTGGGGGCAATATGCTGGACACACTGGGGGCAGGATGCTGGACACATTGGGGGCAGAACGCTGGACACAATGAGGGCAGAATGCTGGACACACTGGGGGCTGTCATGAATCCCCAATGGCTAGGGATAGCACAGGATAAGCAAAGCTAATAAAAATATCGGACGAGCTCTAGGGTGATGGAACCTGGGCTGACCGCTGCCCTACGCCTGACAAACGCAACTAGAGATAGCCAGGGAGCGTGCCTACGTTGGTTCTAGACGCCACGCACCAGCCTAAGAGCTAACTAGTACTGCAGAGAAAACAAAGACCTCACTTGCCTCCAGAGGAATTAACCCCAAAGATATAGTTGCCCCCCACATGTATTGACGGTGAAATGAGAGGAAGGCACACACATAGAGATGATGTATATAGCTTTAGCAAATAGAGGCCCGCTAAAAACTAGAAAGCAGAATGACACAAAAGGGGACTGAGCGGTCAGCAAAAAACCCTAATCAAAAAAACCATCCTGAGATTACAAGAACCCATGTGCCAACTCATGGCACATGGGGAGAACCTCAGTCCACTAGAGCAACCAGCTAACAAAGAGACATTCTAAGCAAGCTGGACAAAAAAACCAAACAACTGAAAATCAGCACTTAGCTTATCCTGAAAGATCTGGGAGCAGGTAGGCAGGAACCAAACAGAGCACATCTGAACACATTGATAGCCGGCAAGGGAAATGACAGAAAGGCCAGGTAAAATAGGAAACACCCAGCCTCTGATGGACAGATGGAAACCAAAGGCCACAACCCACCAAAGTCACCCAGTACCAGCAGTAACCACCAGAGGGAGCCCGCAAACAGAATCCACAACAGTACCCCCGCCCTTGAGGAGGGGTCACCGAACCCTCACGAGAACCCCCAGGGCGATCAGGGTGAGCTCTATGGAAGGCGCGGACCAAATCAGTCGCATGAACATCGGAGGCGACCACCCAGGAATTGTCCTCCTGACCATAACCCTTCCACTTAACCAAATACTGGAGTTTGCGTCTGGAAACACGAGAATCCAAGATCTTTTCAACAACATACTCCAATTCTCCCTCCACCAGCACCGGAGCAGGAGGCTCGACCGAAGGAACAACAGGCACCTCATACCTCCGCAACAACGACCGATGGAACACATTATGAATAGCGAACGATGCTGGGAGATCCAAACGGAAGGATACAGGGTTAAGAATCTCCGAGATCCTATAAGGACCGATGAACCGAGGCTTGAACTTAGGAGAAGAGACCTTCATAGGGACAAAACGAGAAGACAACCACACCAAGTCCCCAACAAGAAGTCGGGGACCCACGCGGCGACGGCGATTAGCAAACTGCTGAGTCTTCTCCTGAGACAACTTCAAATTGTCCACCACCTGATTCCAAATGTGATGTAGCCTGTCCACCACCACGTCCACTCCAGGACAATCCGAAGACTCCACCTGACCAGAGGAAAAACGAGGATGAAACCCCGAATTACAAAAAAAAGGAGAGACCAACGTGGCCGAACTAGCCCGATTATTAAGAGCAAATTCGGCCAGTGGCAAAAAAGCAACCCAGTCATCCTGATCAGCAGAAACAAAACACCTCAAATAAGTTTCCAAGGTCTGATTAGTTCGCTCCGTCTGGCCATTCGTCTGAGGATGGAATGCAGACGAGAAAGACAAATCAATGCCCATCTTGGCACAAAACGTCTGCCAAAATCTAGACACAAACTGGGATCCCCTGTCAGAAACGATATTCTCCGGAATCCCATGCAAACGAACCACGTTCTGAAAAAACAAAGGAACCAACTCAGAGGAGGAGGGCAACTTAGGCAAGGGCACCAAATGAACCATCTTAGAAAAGCGGTCACACACAACCCAGATAACGGACATTTTCTGTGAAACCGGGAGATCAGAAATAAAATCCATGGAAATGTGCGTCCAAGGCCTCTTCGGGATGGGCAAGGATAACAACAACCCACTAGCCCGTGAACAGCAAGGCTTAGCTCGAGCACACACTTCACAAGACTGCACAAAAGTACGCACATCCCTAGACAAGGAAGGCCACCAAAAAGACCTGGCCACCAAGTCTCTTGTACCAAATATTCCAGGATGACCAGCCAACACAGAAGAATGGACCTCGGAGATGACTCTACTGGTCCAATCATCCGGAACAAACAGTCTTTCTGGTGGACATCGATCCGGTTTATCCACCTGAAACTCCTGCAATGCGCGTCGCAAGTCTGGGGATACGGCGGACAATATTACCCCATCCCTAAGGATACCAGCAGGCCCAGTGTCTCCAGGAGAGTCAGGCACAAAACTCCTGGAAAGAGCATCTGCCTTCACATTCTTTGAACCTGGCAGGTATGAAACCACGAAATTGAAACGAGAAAAAAACAATGACCAACGAGCCTGTCTAGGATTCAAACGCCTGGCAGACTCAAGGTAAATGAGATTCTTGTGATCAGTCAAGACCACCACGCGATGTTTAGCACCCTCAAGCCAATGACGCCACTCCTCAAATGCCCACTTCATGGCCAAAAGCTCCCGATTACCCACATCATAATTGCGCTCGGCGGGCGAGAATTTTCTAGAGAAGAAAGCACATGGCTTCATCACCGAGCCATTAGAACTTCTCTGTGACAAAACCGCCCCCGCTCCAATCTCGGAAGCATCAACCTCCACCTGGAAAGGAAGTGAAACATCTGGTTGACACAACACAGGAGCAGAAGAAAACCGGCGCTTAAGTTCCCGAAAGGCCTCCACGGCCGCAGGAGACCAATCAGCAACATCAGCACCCTTTTTAGTCAAATCAGTCAAAGGTTTAACAATACTGGAAAAATTAGCAATGAACCGACGATAAAAATTAGCAAACCCCAAGAACTTCTGAAGGCTCTTAACAGATGTAGGTTGTGTCCAGTCACAAATAGCCTGAACCTTAACGGGATCCATCTCAATAGTAGAAGGAGAAAAAATGTACCCCAAAAAAAGAAATCTTCTGGACTCCGAAGAGACACTTTGAGCCCTTCACAAACAGAGAATTGGCCCGCAAAACCTGAAACACCTTCTTGACCTGTAGAACATGAGACTCCCAGTCATCAGAAAACACCAAAATATCATCCAAATACACAATCATAAACTTATCCAGATATTCACGGAAAATATTGTGCATAAAGGACTGAAAGACTGACGGAGCATTGGAGAGTCCAAAAGGCATTACCAAATACTCAAAATGGCCCTCAGGCGTATTAAATGCGGTTTTCCACTCATCACCCTGTTTTATCCGCACCAGATTATACGCACCACGAAGATCTATTTTAGTGAACCACCTAGCCTCCTTAATGCGAGCAAACAAATCAGTAAATAATGGCAATGGATACTGGTATTTGACTGTAATCTTATTCAGAAGGCGATAATCTATACAAGGCCTCAGGGAACCATATTTTTTTGCCACGAAAAAAAAACCTGCTCCCAGAGGGGACGAAGATGGACGAATATGTCCCTTTTCCAAGGACTCCTTAATATAATTCCGCATAGCAGTATGCTCTGGCAGTGACAGATTAAATAAACGACCCTTAGGGAACTTACTGCCAGGAATCAATTCTATAGCACAGTCACACTCTCTATGGGGAGGGAGCGAATTGAGCTTAGGCTCCTCAAAAACATCCCTATAATCCGACAAAAACGCAGGGATCTCCGAAGGAGTAGATGAAGCGATAGAAATCGGAGGTGCATCATCATGAACCCCCTGACATCCCCAGCTTAGCACAGACATTGTTTTCCAGTCCAGGACAGGATTATGAGTTTGTAACCATGGCAGACCAAGCACTAGTACATCATGTAAATTATACAGTACAAGGAAGCGAATCACCTCCTGATGAACGGGAGTCATGCGCATGGTCACTTGTGTCCAATACTGCGGTTTATTCATAGCCAATGGTGTAGAATCAATTCCTTTCAGAGGAATAGGAACTTCCAGAGGCTCTAGACTAAAACCACAGCGTTTAGCAAATGACCAATCCATAAGACTCAGGGCAGAGCCTGAATCCACATAGGCATCGACGGAAATGGAAGACAGTGAAAAAATCAGAGTCACAGACAAAATGAACTTAGACTGCAGAGTATCAATGGCAAAAGATTTATCAACCCTTTTTGTGCGTTTAGAGCATGCTGATATAACATGAGCTGAATCACCACAATAAAAACACAAACCATTTTTCCGCCTATAATTTTGCCGTTCACTTCTGGACTGAATTCTATCACATTGCATAGTCTCAGGTGCCTGTTCAGAAGACACCGCCAACTGGTGCACGGGTTTGCGCTCCCGTAAACGCCGATCAATCTGAATGGCCATAGCCATAGACTCATTCAGACCTGTAGGCGCAGGGAACCCCACCATAATATCCTTAATGGCCTCAGAAAGACCATTTCTGAAGTTTGCAACCAGGGCGCACTCATTCCACTGAGTAAGCACCGACCATTTCCGAAATTTCTGACAATATATTTCCGCTTCATCATGCCCCTGAGAGAGGGCTAATAAAGCCTTTTCAGCCTGAATCTCTAGGTTAGGTTCCTCATAGAGCAATCCCAATGCCAGAAAAAACGCATCCACACTGAGCAATGCAGGATCCCCTGGTGCCAATGCAAATGCCCAATTCTGAGGGTCGCCCCGTAGGAACGATATAACAATCTTGACCTGTTGAGCAGGGTCTCCAGAGGAGCGAGATTTCAAAGAGAGAAACAATTTACAATTGTTCCTGAAATTCAGGAAGGTAGATCTATCTCCAGAAAAAAACTCTGGAATAGGAATTCTAGGTTCAGACATGGGAGTGTGAACAACGAAATCCTGTATGTTTTGAACCTTTGCCGCGAGATTACTCAGGCTGGAAGCCAAACTCTGGACATCCATGATAAACAGCTAAGATCAGAGCCATTCAAGGGTTAAGAGGAGGTAAGAAGCAGCTAGACAGCAATTAAGGGCTAGGCAGCAAAACTCTGAAGGAAAAAAAAAAAAAAAAATTCCCTTGAACACTTCTTTTTCTCCTGCTTCAGCCCAAACAATTAACACTTTGCTGGCCGGCTATACTGTCATGAATCCCCAATGGCTAGGGATAGCACAGGATAAGCAAAGCTAATAAAAATATCGGACGAGCTCTAGGGTGATGGAACCTGGGCTGACCGCTGCCCTACGCCTGACAAACGCAACTAGAGATAGCCAGGGAGCGTGCCTACGTTGGTTCTAGACGCCACGCACCAGCCTAAGAGCTAACTAGTACTGCAGAGAAAACAAAGACCTCACTTGCCTCCAGAGGAATTAACCCCAAAGATATAGTTGCCCCCCACATGTATTGACGGTGAAATGAGAGGAAGGCACACACATAGAGATGATGTATATAGCTTTAGCAAATAGAGGCCCGCTAAAAACTAGAAAGCAGAATGACACAAAAGGGGACTGAGCGGTCAGCAAAAAACCCTAATCAAAAAAACCATCCTGAGATTACAAGAACCCATGTGCCAACTCATGGCACATGGGGAGAACCTCAGTCCACTAGAGCAACCAGCTAACAAAGAGACATTCTAAGCAAGCTGGACAAAAAAACCAAACAACTGAAAATCAGCACTTAGCTTATCCTGAAAGATCTGGGAGCAGGTAGGCAGAAACCAAACAGAGCACATCTGAACACATTGATAGCCGGCAAGGGAAATGACAGAAAGGCCAGGTAAAATAGGAAACACCCAGCCTCTGATGGACAGATGGAAACCAAAGGCCGCAACCCACCAAAGTCACCCAGTACCAGCAGTAACCACCAGAGGGAGCCCGCAAACAGAATCCACAACAGGGGGCTGAATGCAGGAGACACTGGGGCTGAATGCTGGACACACTGGGGGCAATATGCTGGACACACTAAGGGCAATATGCTGGACACACTGGGGGCAATATGCTGGACACACTGGGGGCAGGATCCTGTACACACTAAGGGCAATATGCTGGACACACTGGGGGCAGAATGCTGGACACACTGGGTGCTGAATGCTGGACACACTGGGGGCAATATGCTGGACACACTGGGGGCAATATGCTGGACACACTGGGGGCAGGATGCTGGACACACTGGTGGCAGAATGCTGGACACACTGGGGGCTGAATGCTGGACACACTGGGGGCAATATGCTGGACACACTGGGGCAGAATGCTGGACACACTGGGGGCAGGATGCTGGACACATTGGGGGTAGAGATGCTGGACATTGGGGGCAGGATGCTGGACACATTGGGGGCAGAGATGCTGGACATTGGGGGCAGGATGCTGTACACATTGGGGGCAGAGATGCTGGACACTGGGGCAGAGATGCTGGACATTGGGGGCAGGATGCTGGACACATTGGGGGCAGAGATGCTGGACATTGGGGACAGGATGCTGTACACATTGGGGGCAGAGATGCTGGACACTGGGGGCAGAGATGCTGGACACACTGGGGGCAGGATGCTGGACACATTGGGGGCAGAGATGCTGGACACTGGGGGCAGAGATGCTGGACATTGAGGGCTGAGATGCTGGACACACTGGGGGCAGGACTGGAGACAGATGGGGCAGGATTGGAGACATGAGCAGAATGTAGATATGGGGCATGATTGAAGACACGGGGCAGAATGAAAGACATGGGGCAGGATTGGAGACAGATCGTGCAGGATCATGGGGCAGGATGGATACGATGAAGACTGATGGGGCAGGATGGGGAGATCATATGGGGCAGGACTGGGAGATCATATGGGGCAGAATGGATACTCATGAGGGCAGGATGGGAGAACATATGGCTGAAGCCAGGAATGAGATACACGGGGCCAGGATGGGGATGTTATTCTTATCATAGAGGCTAATTAAGGGATATTATTACTGCAGTGATGTATTTATTTTATTTTTTGAGGACACTGTTTTAAATGGGGGCGGGGGGGGCGGTCCTGTTACTGTGTAGAGTGACACTTTTTCTTCATGTGGTGTAATGTAGAAGTTGGGAAAAATTAAGTAATGTGTTCTGCAAGCAAAGCTCGAGATAACTGTGTTATTTCCTGTAGAGACAAGTCCTGGCTGGATGAAGTGATGGCGGTCTGTGCTGGATGAAAGATGAAGGACTTCACCTAGAGATGTCACTGGTGAGTCAGTGTTACCTATACACTGACACTATACACTGTATACTATATACAGAGGTCCTGTGCATAATGTCACCGGTGATCACTGTATTACCTCTACACAGACACTGCATGCTAAGTACAGATCTCCTGTGAATACTGACACTTATGGTGATAGTATTGTGTTATTTTCTTCTTCCTAACTGAAGGGTAAATTGACTAGATCAATGGATGTTTGACAGGTTATAGTTTCACACAGCAACTATTTTTCTGGAACGATCTAGTTCAGGTATATGATGACCCCGTTGCATGATCCTGTCGCATGACCCTGTCACATGACCCCGTCACATGACCCCGTCACATGACCGGGGGACCCAGTGTCTGAACAGCCCAGGGCCCTGGCTACCCTTTATCTACCCCTGCTGGTACCCTCCCCTTGTGGACATCAACCACCCCTCTGGCTGTCAGGATTGTGGGCCTACTATCTGAATACACTGGTTCTACCAGGGCCTGGTAATCTTTACCTCTGAGGCCTATTGCTGCCCGACACCAGATTAACATTTCACTCCTGGGGGATATTGCAATGGGGATCGGATCACTCACTCATAAGGGCATAATGGGGGCTGTAGCTGCGGCTGGGTCCAGCCGGTTTACAGGGTTTGCGGCCTCCGCGGGGCCTGGTGGAACCATGGGGCCTGCAGCTGCGGCTGGATCTCCTCCCGGGTCGGACATATACCTTCCCCTGTGCTAACCTCAAGCAGGCCTGACGTCCAGAATCTGCAGCGATTCCACCCGCGCTTGCTGCGGTGCTCCTTCCGATTCTCCGTCCTGGGCTTCCTGCTTCTTCACTCGCGTACCTCTCAGCACGGAGCGCCGCTTCCTCTCTGCACTCTTTGTCAAGCTCCGCCCATGAAGGCACGCCCCCTTTTTCTCCTCGCACTCCACACGATGTTGCAATGGCAGCCCACACACAAATTTAACACAGTCTATGGCACACAGTACAGGGCAATGCCAGGGTACGCATCCTGTTTGTGACGCCAAGTTGGTGCTCCCGCTAGGACCCTGGGGTACTCAGGCCGGGTCCGGTGGTCGTTAAAGGGGTGGTCACAGTGGCAGTGACCCGGTTCGTGGCCCTGGGCGACCAAGAAAAAGGAAGACTTTTAAGGGGTTATTTGAATAAAGAGTGTTTGTGACTTCACCTGTGGTACTCGGTCAGGGATGACCGACGCTGTTTAAAGGGGTCCACTGGTGAATGATGGTACTGCAGGAGGAATGGTATGGCTTCCCGCAGGTGAAGCTGGGTCCACAGTGCTCCCGGTGTAATAAGCAAAGATGGTGCGGTGCCAGAAAGAATCAGAATACACAAGGTTGCAGTCTCTTTACCTGTTTACTGGTGGGGAAAAGATACAGTCCAGGGTACCAGTAACAGGTGATGGTGAGGTCCAGGCAGCCTGGAAACGATTAGGGATCCCTTTAGCCAGGTGGGATTAGCAGCCTTCCTTGCTGCACTATAAGCGCCTTGCTGCCTGAGGCTTCTCTCAAGGTCCTCTCTCTTTCTCTCTTTCTGTATCCTAGGACGGTACCCACATGGCAGGCAGTGCGAGCCTTTATACAGGTGTCTGTATTTACGGTGATTCCGGGCTCTGGATGCTGCTGTGCCTTCGGGTGTAGATGTGGGCAAGTAACTTTCAATCTCCTGCCCTCCGCTTTCTGCTGTGGGGAATACAGTCCCACACAGCCTCAGACTCCCGGTGTCCGGCTCCTGCACTTCAGCGTGGAGGGAACCCAGTTGCAGCTCCCCTCCAGCTCCTCACTTCTCCTAGGCTCCTTCCTCCTACACACTCTATACAGACACTGAACTAACTCCTCCTCCAAGCCAGAACATATATAAGGGAATTCCCCTGAAACCAGGTCTAGAGCTCCCCCTTCTGGCCTGGAGTTCGAACGTGTTGCATGTACATGTTACCTGTTAAAGGGATCCTCCTCATTTCCAGGCATGGCATCACCCTCCCCGAGAGGAAGGCAATACCACTGTGGTACCCGGACTCCTGGGGTGTCACATTTGTACATAGTGACTCCACCAGCAGAATAGTGAGTGCAGCTCTGGAGTACAAAACAGGATGTAACTCAGGATCAGTACAGGATAAGTAATGTATGTACACAGTGACTCCACCAGCAGAATAGTGAGTGCAGCTCTGGAGTATAATCCAGGATATAACTCAGGATCAGTACAGGATAGGTAATGTAATGTATGTACACAGTGACTCCACCAGCAGAATAGTGAGTGCAGCTCTGGAGTATAATACAGGATGTAACTCAGGATCAGTACAGGATAAGTAATGTAATGTATGTACACAGTGACTGCTCCAGCAGGATAGTGGGTGCAGCTCTGCTCAGCTGCTGCTCACTGTGCTGATTGTGGGTGCGGTCGCTGCTGAACCTGCTGTGTGCTCCTGAGCTCCTGAGAACCACCACCTCTCCACCCGGGGACCTGCTCTCTCTCTTACCCAGGGAGTGAGTGGGTTTCCTGGGATGAGTGAAGGAGCCAAGTCCCAGGCTTCTGCTTCCCGGACCAGGCTGGCGGGGGGCAGAAGGAACCAGCAACCAGCCTGCACATTAGAGGATTCGGGGGTGAGACGCCCCACCAGGAGTCGCAGCAATGTGGCTCCTACTCCCCCCAGGTCTGCAGAGACCCAGAGAAGCCGCAAGGCTTCCATGGAGGAGAAGCCTGCTAGCGTGCAGGATGACGGCCCTTCCGGAGGAAAGCTGAGTGCTCACGGAGGTGAGGCCGACCTCACTGAGGAGGGTTGGGCGCTGCAGAGACCCCGGGAGTCTGTGTCCACCTATGCCTCCCGGGTCATGAGCCACCTCCGTGAGTATGAAGACGCAAGCAAGAGATTGAGAAGGCTCCGGGAGGAGCTGCGCTGCACAAGCGCAAAAGCTGCAGGCGCCTCCAGACCCAGGAAGATGCAATTCCAGGCTGAGGTAAAGAGGCTGAAGCTTGAAATTAATGACCTGGAGGTGAGAAAAGCGTTTATCCAAGAAAAAAGTGGACCATTTAAAGAAAAATTGCAAAATGAAGATCGATTCAGAGAAATGGCTGATAACAGAGAGCAAAGGCAGATAGGGCTGCAGCCTGGGAGCCAGGTGGATGATGATGATGATGATGATGATGAGAAGGAGGAGGATGACCAGCAGAAAGCCCCACCTGGCAGCCTGCTTAGTCACTCACAGGCCACGTGCAGCGAGCTCCCTGCTGGACAGGCGACAATTACATCTCGTCGCAGTTCTGCTGGCTCTGGGGAGGACAGTGACATCGGCCAGGGAGGGGCACTAATGGCAGAGATCAAGCTCCTGGAGTCCCCAGTGTGCCTTCAGAACTTCCATCTTGGTGATGATTTGCCAGAGGAGGCACCTAGGGGCAAGAAAAAAAAGGTGAAGAAGATCAAACCTAAGCTCCAGGAAGCGGTAAGCTATGTGTATGCCCCCCTCCCTGTACCCCCTGAGTCGGCTGCAGGGTCAGCTCGCTGTATAAGCCCCGTTGCCCAGCCCAGCCCGGGTTCTGCTGTGGATCCGGTGCAAAGGCGCGGGGAGACTACAAAGCACGGTAGTGAGGCGCTGAGCTCCGTCTCTGCTTGTAGTAGCTGGGACGTAGGAGCAGGTGCATCAGCCGAGAGGCTGGACAGTGAGGGCGGCCCGGCGGCGGGCGAAAAATCAGGCCACGATACTGTGGTGCGCTCCCCAGTGGGAGGGGGGAGCAGCCCGGTGTCAGGGGCAGCTCCGGTAGCCTCGGTGCCCCTGAATGCTGTTGCCGCTGATCACTTAGTTGAGAAGCGGCGGCAGTGTGAGGGGGTTACCGGGGCGGGGCGTTCCGGTCCTCCCACCAAAGTCCTGTTCTGTGTTGGCGCTGCTGGTCAACAAGATCCTGATGCTAAGGATCAGCGGTGCCTCACAGGAGCTAAAGATCAACGGCGCCTGGTAGCAACCATGAAGCAGCGGAAAATATCAACTGATGATGCGGAGGGCACACATAAAACCAGGGGTGAGGTCACCTCCAGTTCTGTGGAGGAGACTCAGCCCCTTGTGCCTGATGATGCGGAGGCCAAAATGTCACCCCCTGTTGTCACTGGTCCAGCAGGAGTGAATGTGGTGGTGGGTATGGATGAGGAAAAGTCTTTGTCTAGTGGTGTGGTTGCTGGTTTGGTAGAGGGTGAGGAGGTTATGGAGGTGGGTAATGGTGATGCTGTTGGTGTGGATGTGGTCACTGGCCCGGTTGCCCCCCCGGTGGTGGCAGCACCTGTCAGGAGTTATGCCGCTGTCACCTCCGGGGGAAATAGGGCGTCCTCCTCGTCTCTGGGCTCTGGGGACGGCTTGTTGCAACGGTGTCTCCTGGAGGCTCTAAAGAGGGAGAGAGATCACTAATGGTAGAGGGTCGAGAGGTTGATCTATCCTTCTGGATAGAGAGGCATGGCCTCGGGGCCTTCCGAGAGCAAAGAGGGGGGGATACAGTGTGGTCCCTCCCAACAGCCGGGCCGGGTAGTGTGCGTAGGAATGTGGTCCGTCTTCGCTGGAGGGGCAGTGATGCATGTCCTCCAAGGTCGAAGGTTGTGGAGCTCCTGCTGAGGATGGGCTTCAAGGCGATTGACATCTACGCCTTGATACATCCCTATTCCACACCCGAGTTTGATGTCAGCTTTGTTCGGCCGGAGGGGCTTGAACTTTTCTGGTCGAACTATGAGTTGGCAAAAAATGAGCCCGGCTGGCGAGACTTTGCCGTTCAGGCGGTGTCTCACCAAAATCAAGTCAAGAAAGTGACCGTGATGACGTGTAACGAGTCGCTTTCTTGTTATGACATCATGACATGGCTTGGCCGGTATGGAGAGGTAGTGGAGATGCCAAAGAAAAACCGTGACGAGTTTGGTATCTGGTCAGGGGCCTGGACGTTTATGGTAAAACTTAAGCGTTCAGGTGGTACGGTTGCCCACATACCATCATCTGCCTTCCTGGGTAGGGATCGTATCCTGGTCTTCTACCAGGGGCAACCGAAGCTCTGTCACAGGTGCGGCGACCCCACACACTTCAGCGCAAACTGCACTGTGCAGAAGTGTGCATTGTGTGGGGATGTCGGCTATCTTGCTGCATCTTGTGTGGAGATTAGGTGCCACCTGTGTGGTGAGTTAGGTCACCCATTCAGCCGTTGTCCTCGTTCCTTCGCTAACGCAGTCGTGACCCCGGTGGGAGAAAGCCGTGAGGCTGATTCTGCTGGGGAAGGGACTAGCAAGGGTGAGGGAGCTGAGGGGCCAAGGAAGAAAAGCAATAAAAAGACGCCTGCCCAGCTAAGGCGTCTAGACAAGCGCAGACAGGATAGGGAGCTGGGAGAGCCTCGGGCTACTGGGGCGGCCCCTGTCCTGGATGCCAGTCTTGCTGCTGAGGCCCCAAGGGATGATGAGTTGGATGAGGAGGTCAGGAGGATCCACAGGGAGGAGAATGCCACTGCCTCAGAGTCCTCCCATTATGAAAGTATGGATGAGGATAATAGGCAGTGGCTATAGGACAAGCGTAAGCTCGGCACCAAAAAGAAGAGAAAGAAGGGAGGAAAAAAAAAATCTTCTCTCACTCTGACCAAGGTACCTAAGGAAGGAAAAACCGACTCCCCTCTGGTTGGTCTTTCTAACCGGTTCCAAGCCCTTGAAAACATCTCTTCTTCTGAGGGGGAAGCTGAGGGTGAGGTTCTGGCTTCGGCGGGGCTCACAGGGGGCGCCGAGTCTCCTCCTTCTGGGAACATAAGATCTTTGGAGGGAGGGACTGGCCCAGAGTCCGGAGACGAGGACGAAAAAAATAAAAAACGCGTGGAAATGGATACCTCCATGTCATTAAAGAGGGGGAAGGATTCCTCCTCTGAGGCAGAGGATAAGGGGAGTGGGAAAAAGAAAGCCATCTAACTCAATCACCAATGATGGCGGAACCCACTCCGTTGACGCTGGCGTCCATTAATGTCGCCAGCATAAAGTCAAATACAGCTAGATTTGCGGCCTTTGATTTTCTCAGCCGGGTTGAAGCTGACATTTTCTTTTTGCAAGAGACCAGGCTGCCAAACATGGCAGATGTGTTTAAAGCTAAGAGGGAGTGGAGACTCGGGCCCTCCTATTGGTCTCTTGCGGCAGAGCCGTATAGCGGAGTGGCGGTCCTTTTTACCGCACCGGTGGAATGCCGACGGGTTATTGAGTTAGAAATGGGGAGGTGCCTGATCTTAGATGTCCTCATGAAGGGACAAGAGCTCCGGCTCATTAACATCTATGGTCCCCAATCTAAGTGGGACCGGAAGTGTCTCTTTATGAGGATCAAGCCCTACCTTTTTACAAGTCGGCAGGTTGTCTTTGGAGGGGACTTCGATGCTGTCACGAGGCCCCGAGATAGAGGAGGTTCCAGAGACAAGCTGACTTACGATAGCGTCGCCCTTAATAGTATAGCTAGTGAGGCTCCCCTGGTGGATGTCCACATTCGGCACACCCCAGGCCACGAGGGGTTCACCTATCATAGAGGTAACTGTAGGTCCAGAATAGATAGGTTTTATTTAAAGGAGGAAGCTGTCTCTTCAGCAGTGTCTGTTGTTGAGGTGGAGTTCTCCGACCACTGTTTAATTTTGTTTTCTCTGAATGTTACAGAGACCCTCCGGATGGGAAGAGGCTTTTGGAGGCTCAATTCGTCTCTCTTGGAAGAAGCGGAGATAAGACAGTCCTTTGAGGATTTTCTTCAGAGCCAGGTACCCTTACTGGATCTTTGTAGTAGTAGGTCAGAGTGGTGGGAGATGTTCAAGGAAAGGGTGGCGAGATTCTTCCGCCAGCTCTCGAGCCTCAGGAGTCTGAGCAGGTACCGCCTGTATCAGGGTCTGAGGAGGAAACTCGAGCATCTTGTCTCAACTGGAGGTAGCCGCGAGGAGATCTCCAGAGTGAAATCTTTGCTTATGAGGTGTTATGGTTCTCAATGGCAAGAGAACATAGCCCAGCAAACATACGAACTAGCTCTTGGAAGGATGGAAACTAAACTGACCATGAACTAAACCTGCCGCACAACTAACAGTAGCCGGGTAGCGTAGCCTGCGTTTTATCCCTAGACGCCCAGCGCCGGCCGGAGGACTAACTAATCCTGGCAGAGGAAAATATAGTCCTGGCTCACCTCTAGAGAAATTTCCCCGAAAGGCAGACAGAGGCCCCCACAAATATTGGCGGTGATTTTAGATGAAATGACAAACGTAGTATGAAAATAGGTTTAGCAAAATTGAGGTCCGCTTACTAGATAGCAGGAAGACAGAAAGGGCACTTTCATGGTCAGCTGAAAACCCTATCAAAATACCATCCTGAAATTACTTTAAGACTCTAGTATTAACTCATAACATCAGAGTGGCAATTTCAGATCACAAGAGCTTTCCAGACACAGAAACGAAACTACAGCTGTGAACTGGAACTAAATGCAAAAACAAACAAGGACTAAGTCCAACTTAGCTGGGAGTTGTCTAGCAGCAGGAACATGCACAGAAAGGCTTCTGATTACAATGTTGACCGGCATGGAAGTGACAGAGGAGCAAGGCTAAATAGCGACTCCCACATCCTGATGGAAACAGGTGAACAGAGAGGATGATGCACACCAGTTCAATTCCACCAGTGGCCACCGGGGGAGCCCAAAATCCAATTTCACAACAGTACCCCCCCCTCAAGGAGGGGGCACCGAACCCTCACCAGAACCACCAGGGCGATCAGGATGAGCCCTATGAAAGGCACGGACCAAATCGGAGGCATGAACATCAGAGGCAGTCACCCAAGAATTATCCTCCTGACCGTATCCCTTCCATTTGACCAGATACTGGAGTTTCCGTCTGGAAACACGGGAGTCCAAGATTTTTTCCACAACGTACTCCAACTCGCCCTCAACCAACACCGGAGCAGGAGGCTCAACGGAAGGCACAACCGGTACCTCATACCTGCGCAATAATGACCGATGAAAAACATTATGAATAGAAAAAGATGCAGGGAGGTCCAAACGGAAGGACACAGGGTTAAGAATCTCCAATATCTTGTACGGGCCGATGAACCGAGGCTTAAACTTGGGAGAAGAAACCCTCATAGGGACAAAACGAGAAGACAACCACACCAAGTCCCCAACACAAAGCCGAGGACCAACCCGACGCCGGCGGTTGGCAAAAAGCTGAGTCTTCCCCTGGGACAACTTCAAATTGTCCACTACCTGCCCCCAAATCTGATGCAACCTCTCCACCACAGCATCCACTCCAGGACAATCCGAAGATTCCACCTGACCAGAAGAAAATCGAGGATGAAACCCCGAATTACAGAAAAAGGGAGACACCAAGGTGGCAGAACTGGCCCGATTATTGAGGGCAAACTCCGCTAAAGGCAAAAAAGCAACCCAATCATCCTGATCTGCAGACACAAAACACCTCAAATATGTCTCCAAGGTCTGATTCGTCCGCTCGGTCTGGCCATTAGTCTGAGGATGGAAAGCAGATGAGAAAGACAAATCTATGCCCATCCTAGCACAGAATGCTCGCCAAAATCTAGACACGAATTGGGTACCTCTGTCAGAAACGATATTCTCCGGAATACCATGCAAACGGACCACATTTTGAAAAAACAGAGGAACCAACTTGGAAGAAGAAGGCAACTTAGGCAGGGGAACCAAATGGACCATCTTAGAGAAACGATCACACACCACCCAGATGACAGACATCTTCTGAGAAACAGGAAGATCCGAAATAAAATCCATCGAGATGTGTGTCCAGGGCCTCTTCGGGATAGGCAAGGGCAACAACAATCCACTAGCCCGAGAACAAGAAGGCTTGGCCCGAGCACAAACGTCACAAGACTGCACGAAGCCTCGCACATCTCGAGACAGGGAAGGCCACCAGAAGGACCTTGCCACCAAATCCCTGGTACCAAAGATTCCAGGATGACCTGCCAACGCAGAAGAATGAACCTCAGAAATGACTTTACTGGTCCAATCATCAGGAACAAACAGTCTACCAGGTGGGCAACGATCAGGTCTATCCGCCTGAAACTCCTGCAAGGCCCGCCGCAGGTCTGGAGAAACGGCAGACAATATCACTCCATCCTTAAGGATACCTGTAGGTTCAGAATTACCAGGGGAGTCAGGCTCAAAACTCCTAGAAAGGGCATCCGCCTTAACATTCTTAGAACCCGGCAGGTAGGACACCACAAAATTAAACCGAGAGAAAAACAACGACCAGCGCGCCTGTCTAGGATTCAGGCGTCTGGCGGACTCAAGATAAATTAGATTTTTGTGGTCAGTCAATACCACCACCTGATGTCTAGCCCCCTCAAGCCAATGACGCCACTCCTCAAAAGCCCACTTCATGGCCAAAAGCTCCCGATTCCCAACATCATAATTCCGCTCGGCGGGCGAAAATTTACGCGAGAAAAAAGCACAAGGTCTCATCACGGAGCAATCGGAACTTCTCTGCGACAAAACCGCCCCAGCTCCGATTTCAGAAGCGTTGACCTCAACCTGAAAAGGAAGAGCAACATCAGGCTGACGCAACACAGGGGCGGAAGAAAAGCGGCGCTTAAGCTCCCGAAAGGCCTCCACAGCAGCAGGGGACCAATCAGCAACATCAGCACCCTTCTTAGTCAAATCAGTCAATGGTTTAACAACATCAGAAAAACCAGCAATAAATCGACGATAAAAGTTAGCAAAGCCCAAAAATTTCTGAAGACTCTTAAGAGAAGAGGGTTGCGTCCAATCACAAATAGCCTGAACCTTGACAGGATCCATCTCGATGGAAGAGGGGGAAAAAATATATCCCAAAAAGGAAATCTTTTGAACCCCAAAAACGCACTTAGAACCCTTCACACACAAGGAATTAGACCGCAAAACCTGAAAAACCCTCCTGACCTGCTGGACATGAGAGTCCCAGTCATCTGAAAAAATCAAAATATCATCCAGATACACAATCATAAATTTATCCAAATAATCACGGAAAATGTCATGCATAAAGGACTGAAAGACTGAAGGGGCATTTGAAAGACCAAAAGGCATCACCAAATACTCAAAGTGGCCCTCGGGCGTATTAAATGCGGTTTTCCACTCATCCCCCTGCTTAATTCGCACCAAATTATACGCCCCACGAAGATCTATCTTAGAGAACCACTTGGCCCCCTTTATGCGAGCAAACAAATTAGTCAGCAGTGGCAACGGATATTGATATTTAACCGTGATTTTATTCAAAAGCCGATAATCAATGCACGGCCTCAAAGAGCCATCTTTCTTAGCCACAAAGAAAAAACCGGCTCCTAAGGGAGATGACGAAGGACGAATATGTCCCTTTTCCAAGGACTCCTTTATATATTCTCGCATAGCAGCATGTTCAGGCACAGACAGATTAAATAAACGACCCTTAGGGTATTTACTACCCGGAATCAAATCTATGGCACAATCGCACTCCCGGTGCGGAGGTAATGAACCAAGCTTAGGTTCTTCAAAAACGTCACGATATTCAGTCAAGAATTCAGGAATCTCAGAGGGAATAGATGATGAAATGGAAACCACAGGTACGTCCCCATGCGTCCCCTTACATCCCCAGCTTAACACAGACATAGCTTTCCAGTCAAGGACTGGGTTATGAGATTGCAGCCATGGCAATCCAAGCACCAACACATCATGTAGGTTATACAGCACAAGAAAGCGAATAATCTCCTGGTGATCCGGATTAATCCGCATAGTTACTTGTGTCCAGTATTGTGGTTTATTGCTAGCCAATGGGGTGGAGTCAATCCCCTTCAGGGGTATAGGAGTTTCAAGAGGCTCCAAATCATACCCACAGCGTTTGGCAAAGGACCAATCCATAAGACTCAAAGCGGCGCCAGAGTCGACATAGGCATCCGCGGTAATAGATGATAAAGAACAAATCAGGGTCACAGATAGAATAAACTTAGACTGTAAAGTGCCAATTGAAACAGACTTATCAAGCTTCTTAGTACGCTTAGAGCATGCTGATATAACATGAGTTGAATCACCGCAATAGAAGCACAACCCATTTTTTCGTCTAAAATTCTGCCGTTCACTTCTGGACAGAATTCTATCACATTGCATATTCTCTGGCGTCTTCTCAGTAGACACCGCCAAATGGTGCACAGGTTTGCGCTCCCGCAGACGCCTATCGATCTGGATAGCCATTGTCATGGACTCATTCAGACCCGCAGGCACAGGGAACCCCACCATAACATCCTTAATGGCATCAGAGAGACCCTCTCTGAAATTCGCCGCCAGGGCGCACTCATTCCACTGAGTAAGCACAGCCCATTTACGGAATTTCTGGCAGTATATTTCAGCTTCGTCTTGCCCCTGAGATAGGGACATCAAGGCCTTTTCCGCCTGAAGTTCTAACTGAGGTTCCTCATAAAGCAACCCCAAGGCCAGAAAAAACGCATCCACATTGAGCAACGCAGGATCCCCTGGAGCCAATGCAAAAGCCCAATCCTGAGGGTCGCCCCGGAGCAAAGAAATCACAATCCTGACCTGCTGAGCAGGATCTCCAGCAGAGCGAGATTTCAGGGACAAAAACAACTTGCAATTATTTTTGAAATTTTGAAAGCAAGATCTATTCCCCGAGAAAAATTCAGGCAAAGGAATTCTAGGTTCAGATATAGGAACATGAACAACAAAATCTTGTAAGTTTTGAACTTTCGTGGTGAGATTATTCAAACCTGCAGCTAAACTCTGAATATCCATTTTAAACAGGTGAACACAGAGCCATTCCAGGATTAGAAGGAGAGAGAGAGAGAGAAAGGCTGCAATATAGGCAGACTTGCAAGAGATTCAATTACAAGCACACTCAGAACTGAGAAAAAAAAAAAAATCTTCAGCAGACTTCTCTTTTCTCTCCTTTCTCTGTCAATTAATTTAACCCTTTTGGGCCGGTCAAACTGTTATGGTTCTCAATGGCAAGAGAACATAGCCCAGCAAACATACGAACTAGCTCTTGGAAGGATGGAAACTAAACTGACCATGAACTTAACCTGCCGCACAACTAACAGTAGCCGGGTAGCGTAGCCTGCGTTTTATCCCTAGACGCCCAGCGCCGGCCGGAGGACTAACTAATCCTGGCAGAGGAAAATATAGTCCTGGCTCACCTCTAGAGAAATTTCCCCGAAAGGCAGACAGAGGCCCCCACAAATATTGGCGGTGATTTTAGATGAAATGACAAACGTAGTATGAAAATAGGTTTAGCAAAATTGAGGTCCGCTTACTAGATAGCAGGAAGACAGAAAGGGCACTTTCATGGTCAGCTGAAAACCCTATCAAAATACCATCCTGAAATTACTTTAAGACTCTAGTATTAACTCATAACATCAGAGTGGCAATTTCAGATCACAAGAGCTTTCCAGACACAGAAACGAAACTACAGCTGTGAACTGGAACAAAATGCAAAAACAAACAAGGACTAAGTCCAACTTAGCTGGGAGTTGTCTAGCAGCAGGAACATGCACAGAAAGGCTTCTGATTACAATGTTGACCGGCATGGAAGTGACAGAGGAGCAAGGCTAAATAGCGACTCCCACATCCTGATGGAAACAGGTGAACAGAGAGGATGATGCACACCAGTTCAATTCCACCAGTGGCCACCGGGGGAGCCCAAAATCCAATTTCACAACAATGAGGTGTCAGTACGATAGACACGCATCTTTGGTTTTTGAGAGGGATTACGGGAAGTACCGCTCGCCCGACCCTTACAGAAACTGCAAGATGTCAGTGAATAGTAAAGTGGTTACAGGACTGGTCGACACTACGGGGTCCCTGAGGCGATCCAGATCAGGGATCCTGGAGGTTGTCAGATCCTTCTACTCGCACCTCTTGGGGAAGAGGGATCTTGATTGGGATGAGATGTCGGCTTTCCTGGCAGAAGCTGTCCCCGAACCAGGGGTAGACCCCTCTCTTGACGTTTTGACAGAAATGATCAGGGAAGAGGAAGTTCAGTTGGCGATTGAAGGGCTTGCCCCCAAAAAATCGCCTGGTCCAGATGGCTTAACATCTGAATTCTATAAGACCTTTAAGGACGTTTTGGTTCCCCTCTTGACTGAGGTATTCAATGAGTGTCTTTCCTCGGGCACTCTGCCGAAGTCAATGAGGAGGTCTGCTCTGATCATCTTGTCAAAGGGTAAGGACCCGTCTTGCATTGAGAATTGGCGTCCCATAGCGCTTCTCAATGCAGACAGGAAGGTTCTGGCAAAGGTGCTGTTTAATCGGCTGGTGAAATTTGCACCCCGACTCCTTTCGGGGGCCCAGCATTGCTCTGTTCCAGGCCGCAGCACATTTAGTGCTGTGCTCTGTGTCCGAGAGGCAGTGGAGCAGGGTAGGGCTGGTCACTGGAAGGGGTACATGCTGTCACTGGACCAGGCAAAAGCGTTTGATCGGGTTAATCACGAGTACCTCTGGTCCGTCCTTCTGAGATATGGCCTGCCGGGGGGGTTTGTTGATTGGCTTAAGACCTTGTACAGTGGGGCAGAGAGTTTCCCGCTTGTGAATGGTTGGATTGGTAGCTCTTTTGAGGTTGGGTCCGGTGTTCGCCAGGGTTGTCCCTTGAGCCCGCTGCTGTACGTGTTTGCAATTGACCCTCTTCTTAGGAGGGTGGAGCGTGGACCGTTGGCCGGGATCGGGATGGATCAGGCAGCATCGGAGGCCACTCTGAGGGTGGTGGTGTATGCCGATGATGTCACTGTGTTTGCTTCCTCTCACGAGGAGGCAGGGTGGCTGATGTCAGAGGTAGATCGCTACTCGGAGACATCCGGGTCCAAGATCAACACGGGATAAGTGTGAGAGTCTCTGGCTGGGAGGAGGAGATCCTGGTTTTGATCTCCCGGACACCCTTCCAGGACCCAAAGTCTCTGCAAAAGTCCTTGGCATCGAATTTGGCCAGGGGGATTACCCCAAACAAAATTGGGACAGCAGGCTAGAGATCGCCACTCAGAAGGTGAACCAATGGAAGGGTTGGTCTTTGACCCTAAGGGAAAGGGTAAACCTGATCAAAACTTACCTGCTCCCTTTACTGATTTATCTGGGCAGTGTGTGCATCTTGCCGGAATCTCTCTGGACTCGGGTCTACAGTTTGTTCTTCCAACTGTTATGGGGGAATAGACTGAACCTGGTCAAGAGGGAGGTTACTTACCGTACGAGGAGACGAGGAGGGTTGGGTATGGTCAACCCTGTGGTATTCCTTGTGGATACCTTAATTAAGATCAATATCGCAAACCTCTGGAAAGAGAGGGCTCCTCCGTGGGTATTCTCCTGTAGGGGATGGTTTCAGCCTTTCTTCCAGGAATGGGAGACAGGAGGGCAAGTGAAGGATCTTCGCACACCGCATGGACATCTTCCGGCTTACGCTACCTTGGTTCTGAAGGTAATTCGTCGGTGGGGTCTGGGAATGTGGGAGATCAGGACTCTGCCAAGGAAACTACTTGACAGTAGGGTTCTTTTGACCCATTTCCAGAGGCCTCTGGCGCTCAGGGACTGCCCAAGTCGGGATATTGGGGTGGGTTTGCATCTTTTGAATTCTATCAGGATCCCCTCGAAGTTATGGGACTTGGCTTGGCGCTGCTTCCATGGGAAACTGTGTGTGAGGGACAATCTGAAGTGTAGGAGCTCTGAGGACAGGAATTGTCCTCGGGAGCATTGTGGTACCTTGCTGGAAAGCATGGACCACTTCCTGCTTCATTGTCCCTTCAACACAGAGGTGTACAACAGGGTGGGCGCCTTCATTGGCTGGTCTCGGCTGGCCGGTCTCTCCTATGCGGAATGGGCCTATGGAGCATTCGGAGACCTGGGTGGTCGGGACCGCTGCACCTTATTTCTAGTTAGCGCAGTGGTTAGGTATCACACGTGGAACGCACGGTGCTTAGTATCGACGCAACGAAAAATCCTCCCAGTGGACGATGTGTTTAGGACCATACTCCGTGACCTGGTGAAGGTGCGCTCTCTGGAGTATGGGAGACTGGGCGCACGGAGAGCCGCGCTCCTCTGGAGGGGCTTTTCTTTTAGTGTGCCCTAGTCTGGTCATCTCCTTTCCTGGTGGTGGGCTGATGTGGACACTGTAGATTTTTGTTTTGTTTGATTATACAGTGATGTAGGGCTGCAAGCGCCGAACTTGGGCTTCGTGAGTTGTGATTATTGTGGTGTGTGCTGCTGTATATATTGTATATATTGTATATGGGGATATAGATTTGGGTGTAGGTGTTAGGTTGGGTGGTGGGAAAGGGGGGGAGGTGGGTTTATCTTGTGGGACTATGGGACACTGGGTTGTTTGGGGGAAAAACTGGCACTGCCTGATCTGGCCTATGGACGTTGGACATGGACTCAGGCATGAGACGCAGGACCAGCTCTCAGGTCAGTGCGGGGGGTTGGGAATGGAGGATAGCTTGTAGTATTGTATATATTTGTAGTTATTTTATTTAAAACTAAAAAAAAAAAAAAGTTCATGTACAGGTCCTTCTCAAAAAATTAGCATATAGTGTTAAATTTCATTATTTACCATAATGTAATGATTACAATTAAACTTTCATATATTATAGATTCATTATCCACCAACTGAAATTTGTCAGGTCTTTTATTGTTTTAATACTGATGATTTTGGCCTACAACTCCTGATAACCCAAAAAACCTGTCTCAATAAATTAGCATATCAAGAAAAGGTTCTCTAAATGACCTATTACCCTAATCTTCTGAATCAACTAATTAACTCTAAACACATGCAAAAGATACCTGAGGCTTTTAAAAACTCCCTGCCTGGTTCATTACTCAAAACCCCCATCATGGGTAAGACTAGCGACCTGACAGATGTCAAGAAGGCCATCATTGACACCCTCAAGCAAGAGGGTAAGACCCAGAAAGAAATTTCTCAACAAATAGGCTGTTCCCAGAGTGCTGTATCAAGGCACCTCAATGGTAAGTCTGTTGGAAGGAAACAATGTGGCAGAAAACGCTGTACAACGAGAAGAGGTGACCGGACCCTGAGGAAGATTGTGGAGAAGGACCGATTCCAGACCTTGGGGAACCTGAGGAAGCAGTGGACTGAGTCTGGTGTGGAAAGGCGTGTGCAGGAAATGGGCTACAGGTGCCGCATTCCCCAGGTAAAGCCACTTTTGAACCATAAACAGTGGCAGAAGCGCCTGACCTGGGCTACAGAGAAGCAGCACTGGACTGTTGCTAAGTGGTCCCAAGTACTTTTTTCTGATGAAAGCAAATTTTGCATGTCATTCGGAAATCAAGGTGCCAGAGTCTGGAGGAAGACTGGGGAGAAGGAAATGCCAAAATGCCTGAAGTCCAGTGTCAAGTACCCACAGTCAGTGATGGTGTGGGGTGCCATGTCAGCTGCTGGTGTTGGTCCACTGTGTTTCATCAAGGGCAGGGTCAATGCAGCTAGCCATCAGGAGATTTTGGAGCACTTCATGCTTCCATCGGCTGAAATGCTTTATGGAGATGAAGATTTCATTTTTCAGCACGACCTGGCACCTGCTCACAGTGCCAAAACCACTGGTAAATGGTTTACTGACCATGGTATTACTGTGCTCAATTGGCCAGCCAACTCTCCTGACCTGAACCCCATAGAGAATCTGTGGGATATTGTGAAGAGAAAGTTGAGAGACGCAAGACCCAACACTCTGGATGAGCTTAAGGCCGCTATTGAAGCATCCTGGGCCTCCATAACATCTCAGCAGTGTCACAGGCTGATTGCCTCCATGCCACGCCGCATTGAAGCAGTCATTTCTGCCAAAGGATTCCCGACCAAGTATTGAGTGCATAACTGAACATTATTATTTGATGGTTTTTTTGTTTGTTATTAAAAAACACTTTTATTTGATTGGACGGGTGAAATATGCTAATTTATTGAGACAGGTTTTTTGGGTTATCAGGAGTTGTAGGCCAAAATCATCAGTATTAAAACAATAAAAGACCTGACAAATTTCAGTTGGTGGATAATGAATCTATAATATATGAAAGTTTAATTGTAATCATTACATTATGGTAAATAATGAAATTTAACACTATATGCTAATTTTTTGAGAAGGACCTGTATATAGTCTGTTTGCCATTGTTTATTTTATTTGTTATTATTTTTTTTGGTGACCGGGCCTGAAAATCAAAGTAGTTATTGTTCTGTATATACTGTATAATATGTGTGAGAGGAGAGAATGAGCGGCTGGACCAGTGTTCAGTATATTGATTATTTTCTGGCTAATATTTTTGTTATGTTTTCTGCTATTATTGTTGTTATGTTTTTCATTTTTATAATAAAAGATCTACAGGATGTAACTCAGGATCAGTGCAGGATAAGTAATGTAATGTGTGTACACAGTGACTCCACCAGCAGAATAGTGAGTGCAGCTCTGGGGAGTAATACAGGATGTAATTCAGGATTAGTACAGGATAAGTAATGTAATGTATGTACACAGTGACACAGATTTCCGTATTTGCAATCCTGGTAACTCCATTGGCTGTGAATAATTGTGGATACCTGCTGGGCTCAGGTAGGACAGTTGGGTGGGTCTACCTTATGTCAGATGCTGAGATCAGTCATTGTGTGTATAGGGATGGTCTGGCCTCCTGCATTCCTGATGAGAAAGTCAGGAAGGCGTCCAGGAAAGGGAGGGATTGTTGTCAGCACACAGTACTGGACTGCCAGGCACTGGGCTCTGCTCGCCCATCGTCTACACAGGAGGCCATAAGGTAGGCAACGGGGAGAACAAGACTTTTTTGGGGAGGTGGGATCCAGAATATGAAGCAGAGTACATGGCATTGATCTAGGATACATTATATGTAACTGCTACTGGCTGATGTAGAACTACAAGTCCCATTGTGCCCTGTTTGCTTGCTGTAATTGCTGAGACTTGTAGTACTGAGCAGTCCGGCAGGTTATCACTTCCTAATGTGGAAAGGGCAAGCTGGTATTTTTACTTCTAAACCTTCTAGATTCCCGATTTATCTTGGTTTGGCAGGCTGCGACTTCACGCTTTATAAGAACATATATATGGCGATGCATTATGGCTCTTGTGGTTCTACAACTGATAAGACAGCAGAACTCGATGCATGTTTGCAGCTGATGTTTAATCGTATATATATATATATATATATATATATATATATAATATATATCATCATCATGGAAGGCTGAGGCTGAGCCACCTCTTAGATCTGTAGCTGCTAGCAAAAATGCCATGTTTTATCATTTTCACCCAACTGCACCATCTGATGGCATGGTGTGCACAGACACTTACAGGACTGCAACTCTCTCACTGTCACCTCATTGCACAGCGCACTGTAGCTTTAAGAGGAAACTGCTGAATTCCTCTGTGCTGCTGCCTGAGGCTAGAGAATTATTCCACAGCCTCCAGCACAGAGGATTTCAGCTCTCAGTATGTGCTGCAGAGAGGAAGGGGCAGAGGGGTACAAGGAAGCTTATCACACCAGGGACTTAGGGTACCGTCACACAGTGCCATTTTCATCGCTACGACGGCACGATTCGTGACGTTCCAGCGATATCGCTACGATATCGTAGTGTCTGACACGCTACTGCGATCCGGATCCCCGCTGAGAATCGTACGTCGTAGCAGATCGTTTGAAACTTTCTTTCGTCGTCTAGTGTCCCGCTGTGGCGGCATGATTGCATCGTATGACACATGTTGTATACGATGTGCGCACAGTAACCAACGGCTTCTACATCGCAAATACGTCATGAAATTATCGCTCCAGCGCCGTGTATTGCAACGTGTGACCGCAGTCTACGACGCTGGAGCGATACTTATACGACGCTGCAACGTCACGAATCGTGCCGTCGTAGCGATGAAAATGGCACTGTGTGACGGTACCCTTAAGGTACCGTCACATTAAGCGACGCTGCAGCGATAGCGACAACGATGCCGATCGCTGCAGCGTCGCTGTTTGATCGCTGGAGAGCTGTCACACAGACCGCTCTCCAGCGACTAACGATGCCGAGGTCCCCGGGTAACCAGGGTAAACATCGGGTTGCTAAGCGCAGGGCCGCGCTTAGTAACCCGATGTTTACCCTGGTTACCAGCGTAAAAGTAAAAAAAACAAACAGTACATACTCACCCAGCGTCCCCCAGCGTCTGCTTCCTGACACTGACTGAGCTCCGGCCCTAACAGCAGAGCGGCTTTCACTTTCACTTTAGGGCCGGCGCTCAGTCAGTGTCAGGAAGCAGACGCTGGGGGAGGTATGACGCTGGGTGAGTATGTACTGTTTGTTTTTTTTACTTTTACGCTGGTAACCAGGGTAAACATCGGGTTACTAAGCGCGGCCCTGCGCTTGGTAACCCGATGTTTACCCTGGTTACCAGTGTAAAACATCGCTGGTATCGTTGCTTTTGGTGTCAAACACAACGATACACGGCGATCGGACGACCAAATAAAGTTCTGGACTTTATTCAGCGACCAGCGACATCACAGCAGGATCCTGATCGCTGCTGCGTGTCAAACTAAACGATATCGCTAGCCAGGACGCTGCAACGTCACGGATCGCTAGCGATATCGTTTAGTGTGACGGTACCTTAAGATACACAGCCCAGCGGAGAGTATCACACCTGATAAACTTACATACAGCAGCTCAATAAACAATATCACACATGATAAGCTTAGGTACACAAATTAGCAGAAAGTATGGCACTTGATAGGCTTAGATGCAGCACAATACCAGATATAACAGGCTTAGATGCACAACTTATTACACAGTATCATACTTTGTGGGATTAGATACAGCAGCTCATCAGACTGCATCACGCATGATATTCTTAGATACAGCAGACAATATGACACTTGGGCCAAGATACACAGCTAAGCAAACAGAATCATGCATGATAGGCTTTAGACACTGCAGCTCCACAGCACAGTATCACACACGATAGGCTGAGATACATCAGCTCAGAAGATAGTATCTCAGATGATGGGCTCAGATACAGCAGCTCGGCAGACAGTTTAACTGTAACACATGATAGTGTGATACAGTGTATCTACCTGTTATTGAAATCAATAAGAATCTATAACATTTTATGTAGGGAAAGTAGACATTTTGGAATGTTCTTGAACAGCAGGGACATCAGACATGTGACTGATGTACACAATGTGATAATGTGGCCCCGAGCGGAGGTGTTCCTTTTACATCATCCGGGAAAGCTATTATTAATAGAGCAGTAAGTGTAATAAATGTAGGGGTGACAGTGGAAGGGAGGACACTAGGCACTGGGGGGATGCAGAGAGAGCAATGGTGACAGCAGTGGGGGGTACAGAGAAAGTATCAGGGACAGTATTGGAGGGAGCAGGAAGAGCACTGGGGACAGCATTGGAGGGTGCAGGGAGAGCAATAGTCACAGCAGTGGGGGGTGCAGGAAGAGCACTGGAGGCAGTATTGGGGGGGGTGCAGGGAGAGCATTGGAGACAGTATTAGAGGGTGCAGGAAGAGCACTGGGGACAGCGTTGGAGGGTGCAGGGAGAGCACTGGGGACAGCATTGGAGGGTGCAGGGAGAGCACTGGGGACAGCATTGGAGGGTGCAGGGAGAGCACTGTGGACAGTATTGGAGGGTGCAGGAAGAGCACTGGGGACATCATTGGAGGGTGCAGGGAGAGCACTGGGGACAGTGTTGGGGAGTGCAGGGAGGACACAGGTGACAGTATTGTAGGGTGCAGGGAGGACACGTGACAGTATTGTAGGGTGCAGGGAGAGCACTGGGGACAGTATTGGGAAAAGCAGGGAGAGCACCGAGGACAGTATTGGAGGGTGCAGGAAGAGCACTGGGGTCAGTATTGGAGGGTGCAGGGAGAGCACTGGGGGCATTATTGGGGGGGCGCAGGGAGACCACTGGGGGCAGTATTGGAGGGTGCAGGGAGAGCACTCAGGACAGTATTGGGGGTTGCAGGGAGAGCACTGGGAACAGTATTGGGGGGGTGCCAGGAGAGCACTGGGGGCAGTATTGGAGGGTGCAGGGAGAGCACTGGGGACAGCATTGAAGGGTGCAAGGAGAGCACTGGGGACGGTATTGGAGGGTACAGGAAGAGTACTGGGGACATCATTGGAAGGTGCAGGGAGAGCACTGGGGACAGTGTTGGGGAGTGCAGGGAGAGCACTGGGGACAGTATTGGGGGGTGCAGGGAGGACACAGGTGACAGTATTGTAGGGTGCAGGGAGAGCACTGGGAACAGTATTGGGGAAAGCAGGGAGAGCACCGAGGACAGTATTGGAGGGTGCAGGGAGAGCACTGGGGGCAGTATTGGGGGGCACAGGGCGACAACTGGGGCAGTATTGGAGGGTGCAGGGAGAGCACCGAGGACAGTATTGGAGGGTGCAGGGAGAGCACTGGGAACAGTATTGGGGGTGCAGGGAGAGCACTGGGGGCAGTATTGGAGGGTGCAGGGAGAGCACTGAGGACAGTATTGGGGGTTGCAGGGAGAGCACTGGGGACAGTATTGGAGGGTTCAGGGAGAGCACTGAGGACAGTATTGGGGGTTGCAGGGAGAGCATTGGAGACAGTATTGGGGGGTGCAAGGAGAGCATTGGAGACAGTATTGGAGGGTGCAGGGAGAGCATTGAAGACAGTATTTGAGGGTGCAGGAAGAGCACTGGGGACAGCATTTGAGGGTGCAGGGAGAGCACTGGGGACAGCATTGGAGGGTGCAGGGAGAGCACTGGGGACAGCATTGGAGGGTGCAGGGAGAGCACTGGGGACAGCATTGGAGGGTGCCAGGAGAGCACTGGGGACAGTATTGGAGGGTGCAAGGAGAGCACTAGGGACAGTGTTGGGGAGTGCAGGGAGAGCACTGGGGACAGTATTGGGGGGTGCAGGGAGGACACAGGTGACAGTATTGTAGGGTGCAGGGAGAGCACTGGGGACAGTATTGGGGAAAGCAGGGAGAGCACTGAGGACAGTATTGGAGAGTGCAGGGAGAGCACTGGGGTCAGTATTGGAGGGTGCAGGGAGAGCACTGGGGGCAGTATTGGGGGGTGCAGGAAGACCACTGGGGGCAGTATTGGAGGGTGCAGGGAGAGCACCGAGGACAGTATTGGAGGGTGCAGGGAGAGCACTGGGAACAGTATTGGGGGTTGCAGAGAGAGCACTGGGGACAGTATTGGGGGGTGCAGGGAGAGCATTGGAGACAGTATTAGGGATTGCAGAAAGAGCACTGGGGACAGTATTGGAGGGTGCAGGGAGATCACTGGGGACAGTATTGAGGGTGCAGGGAGAGCATTGGAGACAGTATTGGAGGATGCAGGGAGAGCATTGAGACAGTATTGGAGGGTGCAGGAAGAGCACTGGGGACAGCATTGGAGGGTGCAGGGAGAGCACTGAGGACAGTATTGGAGGGTGCAGGGAGAGCACTGGGAACAGTATTGGGGGTGCAGGGAGAGCACCGAGGACAGTATTGGAGAGTGCAGGGAGAGCACTGGGAACAGTATTGGGGGTGCAGGGAGAGCACTGGGGGCAGTATTGGAGGGTGCAGGGAGAGCACTGAGGACAGTATTGGGGTTTGCAGGGAGAGCACTGGGAACAGTATTGGAGGTGCCAGGAGAGCACTGGGGGCAGTATTGGAGGGTGCAGGGAGAGCACTGAGGACAGTATTGGGGGTTGCAGGGAGAGCACTGGGGACAGTATTGGAGGGTTCAGGGAGAGCACTGAGGACAGTATTGGGGGTTGCAGGGAGAGCATTGGAGACAGTATTGGAGGGTGCAGGGAGAGCATTGAAGACAGTATTGGAGGGTGCAGGGAGAGCATTGAAGACAGCATTGGAGGGTGCAGGGAGAGCACTTGGGACAGCATTGGAGGGTGCAGGGAGAGCACTGGGGACAGCATTGGAGGGTGCAAGGAGAGCACTAGGGACAGTGTTGGGGAGTGCAGGGAGAGCACTGGGGACAGTATTGGGGGGTGCAGGGAGGACACAGGTGACAGTATTGTAGGGTGCAGGGAGAGCACTGGGGACAGTATTGGGGAAAGCAGGGAGAGCACTGGGGTCAGTATTGGAGGGTGCAGGGAGAGCACTGGGGGCAGTATTGGGGGGTGCAGGAAGACCACTGGGGGCAGTATTGGAGGGTGCAGGGAGAGCACTGAGGACAGTATTGGAGGGTGCAGGGAGAGCACTGGGAACAGTATTGGGGTTGCAGAGAGAGCACTGGGGACAGTATTGGAGGGTGCAGGGAGAGCACTGGGGACAGTATTGGAGGGTGCAGGGAGAGCACTGGGGACAGTATTGGAGGGTGCAGGGAGAGCATTGGAGACAGTATTAGGGAGTGCAGAAAGAGCACTGGGGACAGTATTGGAGGGTGCAGGGAGATCACTGGGGACAGTATTGAGGGTGCAGGGAGAGCATTGGAGACAGTATTGGGGGGTGCAGGGAGAGCATTGAGACAGTATTGGAGGGTGCAGGAAGAGCACTGGGGACAGCATTGGAGGGTGCAGGGAGAGCACTGAGGACATTATTGGAGGGTGCAGGGAGAGCACTGGGGTCAGTATTGGAGGGTGCAGGGAGAGCACTGGGGACAGTATTGGAGGGTGCAGGGAGAGCACTGGGGACAGTATTGGAGGGTGCAGGGAGAGCACTGGGGTCAGTATTGGAGGGTGCAGTGAGAGCACTGGGGGCAGTATTGGGGGGTGCAGGGAGACCACTGGGGACAGTATTGGGGGGTGCAGGGAGGACACAGGTGACAGTATTGTAGGGTGCAGGGAGAGCACTGGGGACAGTATTGTAGGGTGCAGGGAGAGCACTGGGGGCAGTATTGGGGGGCGCAGGGAGGCCACTGGGGGCAGTATTGGAGGGTGCAGGGAGAGCACTGGGGACAGCATTGGAGGGTGCAGGGAGAGCACTGAGGACAGTATTGGAGGGTGCAGAGAGAGCACTGGGGTCAGTATTGGAGGGTGCAGGGAGAGCACTGAGGACAGTATTGGAGGGTGCAGGGAGAGCACTGGGGTCAGTATTGGAGGGTGCAGTGAGAGCACTGGGGGCAGTATTGGGGGGTGCAGGGAGACCACTGGGGACAGTATTGGGGGGTGCAGGGAGGACACAGGTGACAGTATTGTAGGGTGCAGGGAGAGCACTGGGGACAGTATTGGAGGGTGCAGGGAGAGCACTGGGGGCAGTATTGGGGGGCGCAGGGAGGCCACTGGGGGCAGTATTGGAGGGTGCAGGGAGAGCACCGAGGACAGTATTGGAGGGTGCAGGGAGAGCACTGGGAACAGTATTGGGGGTTGCAGGGAGAGCACTGGGGGCAGTATTGGGGGGTGCAGGGAGAGCACTGGGGGCAGTATTGGGGGGTGCAGGGAGAGCACTGGGGACAGTATTGGGGGGTGCCAGGAGAGCACTGGGGGCAGTATTGGAGGGTGCAGGGAGAGCACTGGGAACAGTATTGGGGGTTGCAGGGAGAGCACTGGGGACAGTATTGGGGGGTGCCAGGAGAGCACTGGGGGTTGCAGGGAGAGCACTGGGGACAGCATTGGAGGGCGCAGGGAGAGCACTGGGGACAGTATTGGGGGGTGCCAGGAGAGCACTGGGGGTTGCAGGGAGAGCACTGCGGTGTTATGACATGTGCTTTCTGCAGGAATGTCCTTTCCTCCCGAGATTCCTTGCTGTGTGCCCGGACTTGCCTCTTGCACCTGTGATGTCAGTGGGGTGTGATTTCCTCTCCTCATCTCTGACGGTTAATGATTAAGAGACTGACAATGGAATGTGTTTAAAACCAGTAGGAGCTGCACCCAGCGCCAACAGCCTGCACCGTGACACCCAATGTTACCACCAAGGGTCGGGGGACCGAGGCTCACAATGTAGTCACAGAACCCTTCAAAGCTGAAACTACAAGAAATATTCCGCGAACAGGGGCTGAGGTAAGAGAAGCACGTGGTGCGTGAGGGTTGTGTGCTGGGATCCTAGAGGCCAGGCCAGTCTTAAGTATCTATACACAATTTGTCAATTCTGCAACTCTCTAATATACTTTGCTTTTCAATTCCTCACCATTGTGAAGATCTGTTCTTGCAGTCAGTGAACGGGGACTTTCCGGTTTACATTCTGTGGCTAAAAATATGAGACCTGTCACCAGATCAAAACAGTCCAGTTTATTTTATCTGTTCCTATGAGTATTCTGTCCTTGTCTTTCTTTAAGTCCGCCATACGGTTCAAGACATGTGGCCTTTTAAATTTAGTGCTAACTTTATGGTCTTTTCTAAGGGGGTGTGGCTGATACGGTAATTATGCAGAGAAGCCTAAAGACACGCCCCAGAGGATCCTGTGAGCCACGCCCCCTTGAAGACCATAAAAGGTAGAACTAAATTAAAAGGCCATATCATATTCAACTGTATGGTGGATTGAAAAAAAAGAAGAAAAAAAACAATCAGGGTAGCAAAAACTGCCCACTTCATCTGGTGACAGGTCTGTGTCTCACATCTGAGCGTTTGCTAGAATTCTACCCTGCTTAGCCAATCTTTTGTATAGCCTGGACCCCAGACTGATACAATTGTAACTGGTCTTGACTGTTGCAGTGTAACAAACCCTCAGCTGTGACAAGAAGTAGGTCAAGATTGGGTTTTCAGCCTTCTAATGTACAAAAGGGTCCGACCTTCATGACCTGTTCTAATCAGAAAAATGATGGTAGCAGGAGCTGCAGTATCAGGCACCGAGACAATGTAAAAGCAATGAACAGGACCCCTCATTGTGCAGATTGGTGGGGGCTCTAGCAATCAGATCCCCACCAATTGTAAGTTTTAGGATACATCATGAGTGTTCATGTTCTAAGAAAACCCCTTCAAGTATGTAAAATATGACAGGGATTAGTTAAACCTCAGTCCTGCAGATCTGTACAGATTAGATTAGAAAACTGGAATTTCCACATTCCTACTGCTAGAGGTAGATAGAGGTAACAAGGATTTATAAGGGAAAAAGTAGAAGTCTGAAGTTAGGAGAGCAGATATTATTCTAACACAAAGGTCCAAATATTCTGGACAGTCATACTTATAAAATTATCACTGCCCGCAGTCACCACTAGAGGGAGCTTACTGCATACAGTTTCTTGAGATCAATAATAGAACATGAAACTCTTTAGCTCCCTCTTGTGGTGGCAGTTAAAATTCCATGATAATACCATGGCTATACAAGGTATTTGGAGCTCCAGATCCGTAAAACTCGACCTCCACAATTATATTATAGAACTGAGTATTGGACGCTAATTGGCTACTTTTGTCCGTATGTGACCCTCTAACTAACTCAACTCTAGGGAAACAATTCCAATCTTATAAAAAGCCAAAGGGATGGGCTGCACAAAAACAAGGCTTGGTTTTTAAAAAAAAAAATGTGTAAGTAGCCAAATCTATTGAGTCATGCTGTGCTCAGATTAGAGAAGGAACATTTCATTTACTAAGGGTATGTTGTCTTAGAAAGAAAGATGCTGTCTTCAGCAGAAGCTTTTAAGAAAGAGCTAGAGGAGGAGCTGAAGCTCAGCAGTGAAGACCTGCGGAGTCATGCGTGGTACCACGGACCTCTCTCCAGACAGGTGAGTACATGGCGTCATCATACAATAGCTATATGGTATAACTTTGGTTGTAGATCTGATATGGACATTATTTGTCATCTGTATCATTTAGCACTACAAGGCAGTATTACGTAGGATCTTTCATTTTTGGCACTGTATGGCACAGTTTAGGCATCGTAGGTAGGTAGCATTAAGTTGTGGTATGGTGGTATTAAGGTGCTGTATAGTGGTACATGGCTCTATTAATTGGGAACTTTATTATTGTTATTAGCCCAAAGGGGGCACATAGTTCTCGATTCATCTTTTGTGACTTTTTTTTTACCTTGCTGTTTTTTTGTGCCAAACTCTTCAGAACAGCATGTACAAGTTGATGAATTTTGTGTAATTCAGAAATGCTCTTTTTTTTTTTACATTCTTTGCATATTTTTAGAACAAAAAGAAGCATGATGCTTTAAAATGTCTCACGTAATAACATAGCGCAAAAATAAAACTAGACAGATTTTGTACCCCGCTAGGTTACTGGATTGCAGTTACACAAAGATGTTGCAACCAACATCTTGGAAAAAAAATTGCAAATGATGAGTTCAGATAAAGAAAACCATTCCCAAAATACTAAATACAATAAAAAAAACAGACAAAACCATGTAAGGTTAACATAAAGGGAATTTGTCAGCAGGTGTTTATTATGTAATCTGAAAGCAGCATGATGTAGGGGCTGAGAGCCTGATTACAGCGATGTGTCACCTACTGGGCTGTGATTTGATGTTTCAATACAATCAGTGTTTCATCAGCAGGAGATTATCACTGCAGGACTAGGTGTCTTGTGCCTCTTAGTCCAACCATGCACCCAGCACTGATTAGCAGTCAATAGACAGTGTAAACAAAAATCAGCCAATAAGTGGTGTGGGCGGGGTTATACACTGGGATCAATATATTATTGATATAATATTCCAAGCTCTGCTAGATCTGCAGCAGACAAAACTGTGATTCAATCACAACTGCTGCACCCAGTAAACTAAGTGATACATCACTGAAATCAGGGTCTCTGCCCTTCCATCATGGTGCTGTCAGATTACATAACAAAACCCCACTGACAGTCCTTTTAACAAAAAAAATCATTTTTTGGCTTGTGATATTTGCTGACATTTTTTTTCTACAAACTATTCAAATAATTGCACGCGGCTCATTAATTTTGTGGAAAATGTAAAAAAAAAATTAAATATACTCTTTAATTATGTCTTGAACTTTTTTCATTACTTTTTAGTTATAGTAGTTTGTTAATATTCGCAAAAAAAAAAAAAAATCCAGATACATAAAACACTCCAGAAGGGGGGAACTGAAGTATATTTAGGCAAAAAATGTTTTGTTTAGTTTTTTTTTAAAGTTTCAACTGATAAATCAGCCAAAAACATCTGGAAAGTTCAAACCCCATACACTCCCTAACAGAAGTTATGTCACTTATTCATGTTATGTAAATAATAGCTTATAACCTGACGTTAAATTCATCCATTGGTTGTATAAATTATTCTTTTGGAAGCTGAAACCCTCGAAATGTGGTTTAGGTTAAGAAAATAAATTGGCATCAATGCAGACATTTTCACAGGAAAATTGTGAATGCATATTTGGATGTGAGTGGAGCATAATTAACTTTGAAGCTGGGGTAAAGGTCCCATATCCTCGTAGATCAGAGGTGTCAAACTGCATTCCTCGAGGGCCGCCAACAGGTCATGTTTTCAGGATTTCCTTGTATTGCACAGGTGATAATTTAATCACCTGCACAGAATGATTCCAGCACCTTGTGGAATGCTAAGGAAATCCTGAAAACATGACCTGTTGGCGGCCCTCGAGGAATACAGTTTGACACCTCTGTCGTAGATAGAACCTAGTAGATGGTTTCAATTTGAGATTGTTCCTTTTGCCCACAGGAGGCAGAGAGACTTCTGCAGACAGATGGAGACTTCCTAATCCGTGACTCGCTATCCTCCCCTGGAGACTATGTACTGAGTTGTGTCAGCTCCAGGCAGGTCCTCCACTTTAAGATCATCGCCGTCACCCTGCGTCCACGTCAGGGTATCTCCCGGGTTCTTTACCAGCTGGAGCAAGACCAATTCAACAACATTCCTGCTCTTGTTCGCTCCTATGTTGGCGATAAGAGGACAGTGTCTGAATCTTCAAGAGCAGTTATCAAGAACCCCCTGAACAGGACCTTGCCGATCAGTGTGCTGAGGGGGAGGCAAGAGTCCCAGAGGGCAAATAAAGAAAACAGGAGGAGCCTTCATCTGGGCGACAGCAGCTTGCTAAGGTAAAAAATATCTTTATGTGATGAAATATGGCCTTCCAACATTCTGTAGTTTTCCTGTCCTGGCCTGCAGGATCTCTGAAAATGTTCAGAAACCCCCTCAGTCACCAAAAAAGTCTTGAGACAATGAGCAAAGAGAGAGAGGAAGGGGATGCTGCTGCAGTTTCTCACTCTCTTTATGAAAGGGGTGGAGGAGAAATGGAAAGCCATATGATTGGTTCTTCTGAACACAGATTTAGCATAACACCATGAAGAACCCACCCACTCAGAAGAGAGAGGGATATGCAGGCCAAAGTCTTACAAAATATTCTATGCATCTCTATTCACCAGGAATAAAGACAGATTTGGAAGCCAACCTGGGAACCTCGATGTGCTTAAGGAAATACCCTTACAAAGTGCCCAGTCGGACAGCAACCTGCTCTCAGGTAAGGTTTGGGACAAGATGAACAATTGTGGCCTTGGTATAATAGTTGCCCTTAAGTGGGTTGTTGTAGATTAGAAAATATTAAGGAAAAAAGCATACATTTTGTTCACAGCTCCTGTGTGGTATTGTGGCTTTGACCCATCACTTAAATAGCGCTAAGGTTCAATACAAGACACAACCCATGGACAGTTGTAGAACTGTTTTTAGAAGAAAGCAGTCCTCTTAATGCTTCTGACTGGCTATAAGAACATTTTTTCTTATTCTTTGCCCTACTCTTCTCTCAAAAAATGTTTTCATTTCAGCCATTTCTGCAGAAACTTCAGGGTCTCCAGAAGAACCCTTACCCATTCCCCTCTCCCCGATGTTCCGCACGGGTAGTGACCCAGTCCTAAGAGCCAAAACCCAGCCAGTTGTTCCCTTAGACTATGACGGAAACAGTGCTTTGAGAGGATCTGACAGCCAGCTACACTCCAAGGCTCCTCCTAAACCCATAAGAGCCCCTTCTGTGCTTCTTCCTGACCCCCCTGAAGGATCAGATACGTACTGTGAATTGGTGCCCCGTGCTCCCATAACCAAAAGATATGTAGACACTTTAAAAGCAGAGGAGAAATGGAAAAATCGAGCCCGTGCCACTGAGACTACTTTTGGTTTCCTGGATGCTGAAAAGTCACCAGAGGCGATTTCCCCTGGACGGGTTGGTCTCTGCAACCTCATTACTTCAGAGGTGGACAATTCAAAAATAATCTACTCCGAGTTGGACAAATCCAAAGTGGTTCAAACTGAGAAATCAACAACACTCCTTTCAGAATCTATAGATCGTTCTAAAGTATTACATTTCAGCCCGGAAAATCTTAAAATATCCAATTTTAGAATGTCTTATTCCAAGGTGAATCAACCTATATTAGAGATTCCAGAAGAAGGGGATGAATTTGTGCGACCACAAATACAGACCACAACCTCATTTCAACCAAGAACCTTCCAGTCCATTCTACTTTCTCCAGACAATAAACCTTTGGAACCGAACGCCTTACGCAAGCTCAAGGAGATTGTCAGCCAACGAGATTGCAAAGAGAGTGCTCTTCATATCCTACGAGAAGACTGCCAGGTAGGTAGAGCCAGCTGTTAGCTGGCCAATAACTATATTCTAACCGGTGGGATGCCATCATGATGGTGGCTTCTTGCGTATTCAAAATTATGCCATATCATGGAACAAAAAACTATGCCCAATGACAAAGATATGAAGACACTTTCCAGAGGCCCATGACTGCCTTTGTAATTGGTGAAGGCCCCAGGTCTTTGAAACCTGTAAAACATTTTAAAGGGTTATTCCCACAACATGAAATCACAGCTCAGTGGCCTAATATCCTAAAATAACTTTATTAAATGGTATAAATTTCCAAAAAGTGCTCGTTAGTCCAGATATAGCCCCCTGAAAATCAGCGGCTTTTGCTTATTTGGTTGCCTGTGAATATGTCCTGTAGCTTTTTTAGGACAGGTAGCACATGCTTAGTAGATACCTGCTATGTTTCTAGCATTCTTACTGTGCTGTGAAAAATCAAACGAGATTATATAGTACAGCATGGGATCACAGCTTATTCTTTCTGTGAGGTAAAACAACTCCCTTCCGACATCAGGTGTAATAGTACACCAATGTCAGACTCCCCCTGTTTGGTGCGGGATCCAGCACTGTGCCCGCTCCTTTCTGGGCACATGACAGCTGACATATACAGCTGACGTGTTCCAACAGCCACTGGTGGAATCGCGATCCACCCGTGGCTGTTAACTAGTTAAATGCCTCTGCCGGAAATCCCGCCCATCGATGACCCTGCCACGTGTAGCGTGTCATTGATAGGTTGGCATGACAACCAGGTCTCCAGCGACCTTTATGGTTGTCATAGCCAAATTGCTATAAGAGCCGACCGGTGGTTGGCACTCATAGCAAGTGTACATTTCTGCTATATACAGGTGATCGGTTCATCTCCTACAGTACAGACCAAAAGTTTGGACACACCTCATTTAAAGATTTTTCTGTATTTTCATGACTATGAAAATTGTACATTCACACTGAAGGCATCAAAACTATGAATTAACACATGTGGAATTATAGACTTAACAAAAAAGTGTGAAACAACTGAAATTATGTCTTATATTCTAGGTTCTTCAAAGTAGCCACCTTTTGCTTTGATGACTGCTTTGCACACTCTTGGCATTCTCTTGATGAGCTTCAAGAGGTAGTCACCGAGAATGGTTTTCACTTCACAGGTGTGCCCTGTCAGGTTTAATAAGTGGGATTTATTGCCATATAAATAGGGTTGGGACCATCAGTTGTGTTGTGCAGAAGTCTGGTGGATACACTGCTGATAGTCCTACTGAATAGACTGATAGAATTTGTATTATGGCAAGAAAAAAGCAGCTAAGTAAAGAAAAACGAGTGGCCATCATTACTTTAAGAAATGAAGGTCAGTCAGTCTGAAAAATTGGGAAAACTTTGAAAATGTCCACAAGTGCAGTGGCAAAAACCATCAAGCGCTACAAAGAAACTGGCTCACATGAGGACCGCCCCAGGAAAGGAAGACCAAGAGTCACCTCTGCTTCTGAGGATAAGTTTATCCGAGTCACCAGCCTCAGAAATCGCAGGTTAACAGCAGCTCAGATTAGAGACCAGGTCAATGCCACACCGAGTTCTAGCAGCAGACACATCTCTACAACAACTGCTAAGAGGAGACTTTGTGCAGCAGGCCTCCGTGGTAAAATAGCTGCTAGGAAACCACTGCTAAGGACAGGCAACAAGCAGAAGAGACTTGTTTGGGCTAAAGAACACAAGGAATGGACATTAGTGCTTTGCTGGTGACACACTTGGGGATTTATTCAAAATTGAATGCATAGTGAACCAGCTTGGCTACCACAGCATCTTGCAGCGGCATGCTATTCCTTCCGGTTTGCGTTTAGTTGGACCATCATTTATTTTTCAACAGGACAATGACCCCAAACACACCTCCAGGCTGTGTAAGGGCTATTTGACCAAGAAGGAGAGTGATGGAGTGCTACGCCAGATGACCTGGCCTCCCCAGTCACCAGACCTGAACCCAATCGAGATGGTTTGGGGTGAGCTAGACCACAGAGTGAAGGCAAAAGGGCCAACAAGAGCTAAGCATCTCTGGGAACTCCTTCAAGATTGTTGGAAGACCATTCCCGGTGACTACCTCTTGAAGCTCATCAAGAGAATGCCAAGAGTGTGCAAAGCAGTCATCAAAGCAAAAGGTGGCTACATTGAAGAATACTGTACTGTATATGTAGCAGAGCCAATTGGACAAGTACAGCTTGAGTGGAGTATTAACCCCTTTCTAACGTTGGGCGTAATAGTACACCCATGTCAGACTCCCCGTTTGTTGTGGGCTCCGGCACTGAGCCCGCACATTTTCAGGCACATGTCAGCAGATCTTTACCACTGACATGTGCCCGCAACAGCAGCAGGTGGAATCACAATCCACCCGCGGCTGTTAACTAGATAAATGCCGCTGTCAATCTCTGACAGCGGCATTTAACTCTCACTTACCGGCAGCGCATCCTTTATCCCGCTCATCGGTGACCCCGTCACATGATCGTGGGTCACCGATGTGTCGACATGACAACCAGAGGTCTCCAACAGACCTCTATGGTTGTCATAACCAGGTTGCTATGAGCACCGCCTGGTGGTCAGCTCTCATAACAAGTGAGCATTTCTGCTACACACAGGCGATCATCGCCTGTGTGTAGCAGAGGCGATCGAAGTAGTGCAGCTTCTAGTCTCCCATGGAGTATATTAATAGGTGTATATATTAATAAAAAAAACTAATTAATAAGTATTGCCATAGCACTGTCCCCTCCTGTAAGGGGCGTAGCTGATGTGGGTTCTGCACAAGAGCCAGGGAACCTGGAGAAGGAGCAGGTGCTTGTGGGAAATGTAGTTTACACTGGTCACATGGGCAACACTGAAGGACCGCCCACTTTACACCGAGCAGAGAGACGCAGTTATGGAGAAGATGGAGCTATAAAGAAGAGTAGGAATCTAGCCAATGAGTATCTGAAATCATGGTTCATTTACTTTACTGGGGTTATTAGGCTACGGGAGTTTGACAGAAAAATACAAAAATTCTTGGATAACCCCTTACATAATAACATACAGGACGTTTAAAAGGTGGAACATGATTTTACTTTTTTGCAGGAGATTCATATCTGGGGAGTTACCAAAGAACGACAGAAGATTATGGGTGTTCAGTCAGGTTTGGAGCTAATATTACTGCCCTATGGGCAACAGCTAAGAAAGGATCTTCTGGAGAGGTCAGTATCTTACAAGACCATGACCTTATTCCTTGCCTTATTTTTACCCTTACTAAAAGAGTAAGCGTCGTTTTAATTTAATTTAATTTAATAATCCAATAGTACGCATGAAAATAAGCAACTTTTTAATATATCTTATCAGTGAAATCTGCTTCTTTCTTCCCCGCCACTGATCATTTATTTTCAAAATTCTCAATTCACGGATAAAATCTGTATTCGGTAAGGACAGACATTTCCATTACTGAGATAGAATCTTATCAGAAGCAAAAGCCATCTCCTATGTAGATGTAGCTCCCTCCTCCTCCTCCTCTCCTGTCTACATAGAAGATGGCAGATGCTACTGATAAGATTCTATGTAGACAGGAGAGGAGAAAGGAGGAGTTATAGGCAAAGCTCCCTTCTCCTCTCCTGTCTACATACAAGTTGGAAGATGCCACTAATAAGATTCTATGTAGACAGGAGAGGAGGAGGAGGGAGCTTTGCCTCTAACTCCTCCTCTCCTGTCTACATAGAATCTTATCAGTAGCATTTGCCATCTTCTATGTAGACAGGAGAGGAGGGAGCTTTGCCTCTAACTCTTTTATCCTCCTCTCCTGTCTACATAGAATCTTATCAGTAGCATCTGCCATCTTCTATGTAGACAGGAGAGGAGGAGGAGGGAGCTTTGCCTCTAACTCCTCGTTTCTCCTCCTCTCCTGTCTACATAGAATCTTATCAGTAGCATCTGCCATCTTCTATGTAGACAGGAGAGGAGGAGGGAGCTTTGCCTCTAACTCCTCCTTTCTCCTCCTCTCCTGTCTACATAGAATCTTATCAGTAGCATCTGCCATCTTCTATGTAGACTGGAGAGGAGGAGGAGGGAGCTTTGCCTCTAATGCCTTCTTTCTCCTCCTCTCCTGTCTACATAGAAGTTGGAATATTCTACTGATAAGATTCTATGTAGACAGGAGAGGAGGAGGGAGCTTTGCCTCTAACTCCTCCCTTCTCCTCTTCTCCTGTCTACATAGAATCTTATCAGTTGCAGCTGCCATTTCCTATCTCAGTAATGGGAATGTCTGTCTTCACTGAAGACAGATTTTATCTGTGAATTGAGAATTTTGAAAATAAATTATCTGTCCTGTTGGAGAAAGAAGTTGATTTCCCTGATAAGATATATTAAAAAGTTGCTAATTTTCATGTGTACCATTGATTTTTTAAATAAAAATGAAAATGATGGTTCCTCATTAAATACAGGTTGCGCAGGATTAAAAAACATGGCAGATTTCTTCTAGAAAAAAATGCCCCACTTCACTTGTCCATAGATTGTGTGTGGTATTGCAGCTCAGCATCAGTCAGTGGAGAGCAGTTTTAATACCAGACGGTACCCCTGGTCAAGTGTGATTCTGTTTTAGGAGAAAATCTGCAAATTCTTAAGGAAGTGACAATCAATAGTTTATAGATGAGGAACACTGAGGCTGATTCATCAAAGCTTTTGATCCACAAAAGTGGCGGAAACGTTTTGAAAAGTTGCAATTTTTGTGCACAACAGAGGTATACAAAAAACTGCGATTTTTGCCATTTTCTCTCCTATTTGGGTCAGTTCCACCAAAATGAGCAGAGCCAGGGAGGAACCGGCTGGGATTAGGCATGGCCATTCCTGCTCTTCTCTTCAGATTCATGAGAAGTGGCTTTGTTTTGTATATTAACTAGTGATGAGCGAATATACTCGATACTCGAGATTTCTTGAGCATGCTCAGGGGTCCTCCCGAGTATTTTTTAGTGCTCGGAGATTTAGTTTTTATTGCCGCAGCTGAATGATTTACATCTGTTAGCCAGCATAAGTACATGTGGGGATTCCCTAGCAACCAGGCAACCCCCACATGTACTTTTGCTTTCTAACAGATGTAAATCATTCAGCTGCCGCTAGAAAAACTAAATCTACGAGCACTAAAAAATACTCGGAGGACACCTGAGCGTGCTCGAGAAATCTTGAGTAACGAATATATTCACTCATCACTAATATTAACACTACTCCAGTCCCTGACTGGAATAGCATTTCTAGTGTGGTGCATGGAGGAATGCAACATTCAGAAGAGGCGCCTTACACTTTAAGTGGCATGCACCTCTATAAGCATTTGGCGCCTTCAGGGCTGGAATAGGGCGAGTGTGCTCTATGCCAGTCTCAATGAATCTGCCCCTATGTCTTTGGTGATACTTGGCAGCTCTGCACAGTGTCACAAATAACTTATCTGGAGCAGAATGTGGATTTTGTCTGCCAAGACGTCTTGTAAAACTGTTCTCAGTGTTACCTGGGTGACATAACACCCAGAAGGGAACTAAAGAAGATGTTTCCATAAGAGGTTTGGAACGCAGGTGATTCTCTAGCACACTCACTGCCTATTAATATTTATTCCATTAGTATGCATTAGTGTGACATTGCTGAGCTGCACTAATTATGCTGGTAAGGTAGTCACTGTGTACATACATTGTATTATTGATCCAGAGTTATATTGTATTATACTCCAGAGCTGCACTCACTGTTCTTCTGGTGGAGTCACTGTGTACATACATTACATTACTGATCCTGTACTGATCCTGAGTTACATCCTATATTATACCCCAGAGCTGCACTCACTATTCTGCTGGTGGAGTCACTGTGTACATATATTACATTACGTATCCTGTACTGATCCTGAGTTACATCCTGTATTATACTCCAGAGCTGCACTCACTATTCTGCTGGTGGAGTCACTGTATACATACATTACATTACTTATCCTGTACTGATCCTGAGTTACATCCTGTATTATACTCCAGAGCTGCACTCACTATTCTGCTGGTGCAGTCACTCTGTACATGGGTTATATTACATATCCTGCGTAGATCGTAAGTTACAGTTCTGAACTGAGTGCAGTTCAGGATTATAGTACAAAATATGTAACTCAGGATCAGTACAGGATAAATAATGTTATGTATGTATACAGTGACTGCACCAGCAGAATAGCGAGTGCAGCTCTGGAGTATAATACAGGATGTAACTCAGGATCAGTACAGGATAAGTAATGTAATGTATGTACACAGTGACTCCACCAGCAGAATAGTGAGTGCAGCTCTGGGGTATAATACAGGCTGTAACTCAGGATCAGTACAGGATAAGTAATGTAATGTATGTATACAGTGACTGCACCAGCAGAATAGCGAGTGCAGCTCTGGAGTATAATACAGGATGTAACTCAGGATCAGTACAGGATAAGTAATGTAATGTATGTATACAGTGACTGCACCAGCAGAATAGTGAGTGCAGCTCTGGAGTATAATACAGGATGTAACTCAGGATCAGTACAGGATAAGTAATGTAATGTATGTATACAGTGACTGCACCAGCAGAATAGTGAGTGCAGCTCTGGAGTATAATACAGGATGTAACTCAGGATCAGTACAGGATAAGTAATGTAATGTATGTACAAAGTGACTCCATCAGCAGAATAGTGAGTGCAGCTCTGGAGTATAATACTGGATGTAACTCAGGATCAGTACAGGATAAGTAATGTAATGTATGTACACAGTGACTCCCCCAGCAGAATAGTGAGTGCAGCTCTGGAGTATAATACAGGATGTAACTGAGGATCAGTACAGGATAAGTAATGTAATGTATGTACATAGTGACTCCACCAGCAGAATAGTGAGTGCAGCTCTGGAGTATAATACAGGATGTAACTCAGAATAAGCAATGTAATGTATGTACCCAGTAACTCCATGAGCGGAAAATTAATTTTTTAACAAAAGTAGTTACCTCCTTATGAAGATTCCTTCTCTCTCTCATTCATGTACATATAAAATGAACTATTGTTCCCCTGTCCAGACATCACTTGCTCTCGCTGGGTATAGCTGTGGACATACTGGGCTGCACTGGAGCTGTCGCAGAACGAGCGCACACGTTACACCGGATCATTTGCTTGGCATCTGAGCTGAAGGACTTTGCAGGGGATCTCTTTGCTTTTTCCGCTGTCATGAAGGCCTTGATGGTGCCACAGGTAAGAGAGCCCGCGGTGATGCAGAAGAAGGTAAAGGGAAACATAACTAGCTCACCTAGGCAGGATCTTCAAATGTGATGCATTTTTTTTTAAAGATTTGCAACATTTTTGGAGCAAACTCTTACTACACATGAACAGGACGTGACGTATGGTAAAGAGACTAACATTTCTAATTTAGACTAACACCAAATTTATCATGTCTTGTCAGGAATTTTGATAAATTTCACACAAATTTTTGCTGGTTGTCAGTTATTTTAAAAAGCTACATTAAAGGTAATGCTGACAAAGAACCCTCCATAGCTACGCCACTTTTGATTTGTGTTATGTATTGATAAAGTTCTAAATACTACAGCATATGAATAATGGCGACTTGTGTCATATGTAATGTGCAGTACCAAATTATTCTCCTGTTCAGATCTTTTGCTAAAGCAAAATTGTTATGTTCAGGTTTCTCGTCTAGAACAAACATGGCAGATGCTACGTCAAACGCACACAGACAGTGCCATCACCTTCCATAAGCACCTCAAACCAGCCCTTAGAGACTTGGATGAATGTGAGTAAAACACAATTATATTGTTTTTAATAAAATTAAAATGACTACTATAAGAATAGAACTACTATAATACTGCCCCCTATGTACAAGAATATAACTACTATAATACTGCCCCTATGTACAAGAATATAACTACTATAATACTGCCCCTATGTACAGGAATATAACTTCTATAATACTGCCCCCTATGTACAAGAATATAACTACTGTAATACTTCCCCTATGTACAAGAACATAACTAGTATAATACTACCCCATGTACAAGAATATAACTACTATAATACTGCCCCATGTACAAGAATGTAACTACTATAATACTGCCCCCTATGTACAAGACTATAACTACTATAATACTGCCCCCTATGTACAAGACTATAACTACTATAATACTGCCCCTATGTACAGGAATATAACTTCTATAATACTGCCTCCTATGTACAAGAATATAACTACTATAACACTGCTCCTATGTACAAGAATATAACTACTATAATACTGCCTCCTATGTACAAGAATATAACTACTGTAATACTGCCCCTATGTACAAGAATATAACTACTATAATACTGCCCTCCCATGTACATGAATATAACGTCTATAATACTGCCCTATGTACAAGAATATAATTACTATAATACTGCCCCCTAGGTACAGCAATATAACTACTATAATACTGCCCCCTATGTACAAGAATATAACTACTATAATACTGCCCCCTATGTACAAGAATATAATTACTATAATACTGCCCCCTATGTACAAGAATATCTACTATAATACTGCTCCTATGTACAAAAATATAACTACTATAATACTGCCCCCTATGTACAAGAATATCTACTATAATACTGCTCCTATGTACAAAAATATAACTACTATAATACTGCCCCCTATGTACAAGAATATAACTACTATAATACTGCCCCTATGTACAGGAATATAACTTCTATAATACTGCCCCCTATGTACAAGAATATAACTACTATAATACTGCCCCATGTACAAGAACATAACTAGTATAATACTACCCCATGTACAAGAATATAACTACTATAATACTGCCCCATGTACAAGAATGTAACTACTATAATACTGCCCCCTATGTACAAGAATATAACTACTATAATACTGCCCCTATGTACAGGAATATAACTTCTATAATACTGCCTCCTATGTACAAGAATATAACTACTATAACACTGCTCCTATGTACAAGAATATAACTACTATAATACTGCCTCCTATGTACAAGAATATAACTACTGTAATACTGCCCATATGTACAAGAATATAACGTCTATAATACTGCCCTATGTACAAGAATATAATTACTATAATACTGCCCCCTAGGTACAGCAATATAACTACAATAATACTGCCCCCTATGTACAAGAATATAATTACTATAATACTGCCCCCTATGTACAAGAATATCTACTATAATACTGCTCCTATGTACAAAAATATAACTACTATAATACTGCCCCCTATGTACAAGAATATCTACTATAATACTGCTCCTATGTACAAGAATATAACTACTATAATACTGCCCTTATGTACAAGAATATAACTACTATAATACTGCCTCCTATGTACAAGAATATAACTACTATAATACTGCCCCTATGTACAGGAATATAACTTCTATAATACTGCCCCCTATGTACAAGAATATAACTACTGTAATACTTCCCCTATGTACAAGAACATAACTAGTATAATACTACCCCATGTACAAGAATATAACTACTATAATACTGCCCCATGTACAAGAATGTAACTACTATAATACTGCCTCCTATGTACAAGAATATAACTACTGTAATACTGCCCATATGTACAAGAATATAACGTCTATAATACTGCCCTATGTACAAGAATATAATTACTATAATACTGCCCCCAGGTACAGCAATATAACTACTATAATACTGCCCCCTATGTACAAGAATATCTACTATAATACTGCTCCTATGTACAAAAATATAACTACTATAATACTGCCCCCTATGTACAAGAATATAACTACTATAATACTGCCCTTATGTACAAGAATATAACTACTATAATACTGCCTCCTATGTACAAGAATATAACTACTATAATACTGCCCTTATGTACAAGAATATAACTACTATAATACTGCCTCCTATGTACAAGTATATAACTACTATAATACTGCCCCCTATGTACAAGAATATAACTACTATAATACTGCCCTTATGTACAAGAATATAACTAATATAATACTGCCCCCATGTACAAGAATATAACTACTACTATACTGCCCCCTATGTACAAGAATGTAACTACTATAATACTGCCCCCTATGTACAAGACTATAACTACTATAATATTGCCCCCTATGTACAAAAATATAACTACTATAATACTGTTTCTATGTACAAGAATATAACTACTCTAATACTGCCCCTATGTACAAGAATGTAACTGCTATAATACTGCCCCCTATGTACAAGAATATAACTACTATAATACTGCCCCCTATGTACAAGAATATAACTACTATAATACTGCCTCCTATGTACAAGAATATAGCTACTATAATACTGCCCCCTACGTACAAGAATATAACTACTATAATACTGCCCCTATGTACAGGAATATAACTTCTATAATACTGCCCCCTATGTACAAGAATATAACTACTGTAATACTTCCCCTATGTACAAGAACATAACTAGTATAATACTACCCCATGTACAAGAATATAACTACTATAATACTGCCCCATGTACAAGAATATAATTATTATAATAGTGCCCCTATGTACAAGAACATAACTAGTATAATACTACCCCATGTACAAGAATATAACTACTATAATACTGCCTCCTATGTACAAGAATATAACTACTATAACACTGCTCCTATGTACAAGAATATAACTACTATAATACTGCCTCCTATGTACAAGAATATAACTACTGTAATACTTCCCCTATTTACAAGAACATAACTACTGTAATACTGCCCATATGTACAAGAATATAACGTCTATAATACTGCCCTATGTACAAGAATATAATTACTATAATACTGCCCCCTAGGTACAGCAATATAACTACTATAATACTGCCCCCTATGTACAAGAATATAACTACTATAATACTGCCCCGTATGTACAAGAATATAATTACTATAATACTGCCCCCTATGTACAAGAATATCTACTATAATACTGCTATGTACAAGAATATAACTACTATAATACTGCCCCCTATGTACAAGAATATAACTACTATAATACTGCCCCCTATGTACAAGAATATCTACTATAATATTGCTCCTATGTACAAGAATATAACTACTATAATACTACCGCTATGTACAAGAATATAACTACTATAATACTGCCCCCTATGTACAAGAATATAATTACTATAATACTGCCCCCTATGTACAAGAATATCTACTATAATACTGCTCCTATGTACAAGAATATAACTACTATAATACTGCCCCCTATGTACAAGAATATAATTACTATAATACTGCCCCCCTATGTACAAGAATATCTACTATAATATTGCTCCTATGTACAAGAATATAACTACTATAATACTGCCCCCTATGTACAAGAATATCTACTATAATACTGCTCCTATGTACAAGAATATAACTACTATAATACTTTCTCCTAAGTACAAGAATATAACTATTATAATGCTGTTCTCTATATAGAAAATAAGTGTAATTTTTATCAGCTGGGTTTACTACACACACTCGAGTAATCCGCCTGATACTACTAACCTGTGTTCCTATAACTAGTTTTATTGAGCAGTGTTGAGTTATAACATATTTTTTTCATACTTTGCCTCATGCCCACCAGGCCTCACAGAGCCATCATCCAACAATGTTGTAGTTCCACACATTTTGCCGGTACTTAAGGCTCTGGAAGGAGAGGATGATTGGGGAGGTGCAGTGGACGATAGCTGTGGACGTCTGCTCCGCATACTGCAAGCTGCACGATCATACGCTGCCAATGCCGAGCTCTACCAAAGCAACGCTGAGCGCAAACTCAAAGGTAGGAGGCAATAATAGGTGCTGAGGCCATTAGAGAGGTCTCAAAAAGGCAAGACTAATGGTGGATGTAAGATTAGAGAAATAACTGGGATACTTCCAGACACCACCTACCCAGTTGGACCACTGAAAGGATATACAGTGGGGAAAAAAAGTATTTAGTCAGCCACCAATTGTGCAAGTTCTCCCACTTTAAAAGATGAGAGAGGCCTGTAATTGACATCATAGGTAGACCACAACTGTGAATCAAAATGAGAAAACAAATCCAGAAAATCACCTTGTCTGATTTGGCAACATTTATTTTGAAAATTATGGTGGAAAATAAGTATTTGGTCATTAAAAAAGTTAATCTCAATATTTTGTTATATATCCGTTGTTGGCAATAAGAGAGGTCAAATGTTATCTGTAAGTCTTCACAAGGTTGGCACACACTGTTGGTGGTGTTGGCCCATTCCTCCATGCAGATCTCCTCTAGAGCAGTGATGTTTTTGGGCCTGTCGCTGGGCAACACGCTATGGGGCTGAGATCGGAGACTGGCTAGGCCACTCCAAGACCTTCATAGGCATCTTACGAAGCTACTCCTTTGTTGCCCTGGCGGTGTGCTTGGGTCATTATCATGCTGAAAGACCCATCCACGTTTCATCTTCAATGCCCTTGCTGATGGAAGGAGGTTTGCACTCAAAATCTCATGATACATGGCCCAATTCATTCTTTCATGTACACGGATCAGTCATCCTGGTCCCCTTGCAGAGAAACAGCCCCAAAGCATGATGTTGCCACCCCCATGCTTCACAGTAGGTATGGTGTTCTTTGGATGCAACTCAGCATTCTGTCTCCTTCAAACACGGCAAGTTTTGTTTCTACCTAACAGTTCTACTTTGGTTTCATCAGACAATATGACATTCTCCCAATACTCTTCTGGATAATCTAAATGCTCTCTAGCAAACGTCAGATGGGCCTGGACATGTACTGACTTATGCAGGGGGACACGTCTGGAACTGCAGGATCTGAGTCCCTGGCGGCGTAGTGTGTTACTGATGGTAGCCTTTGTTACTGTGGTCCCAGCTCTATGCAGGTCCTTCACTAGGTTCCTCCGTGTGGTTCTGGGATTTTTCCTCACCTTCATTGTGATCATTTTGACCCCACGGGGTGAGATCTTGCGTGGAGCCCCAGATTGAGGGAGATTATCAGTGGTCTTGTATGTCTTCCATTTTCTTATCATTGCTCCCACAGTTGATTTCATCACACCAAGGTGCTTGCCTATTGCAGATTCAGTCTTCCCAGCCTGGTGCAGGGCTACAGTTTTGTTTCTGGTGTCATTCAACAGCTCTTTGGTCTTCACCATAGTGAAGTTTGGAGTGTGACTGTTTGAGGTTGTGGACAGTTGTCTTTTCTACTGATAACAAGTTCAAACAGGTACCATTACTACATCTAGTGAGTGGAGGACAGAGGAGCCTCTTAAAGAAGTTACAGGTCTGTGAGAGCCAGAAATCTTGCATGTTTTTAGGTGTCCAAATACTTATTTTCTACCATAATTTGCAAAATAGATCTTGCCAAATCAGACAAGGTGATTTTCTGGAATTGTTTTCTCATTTTGACTCTCATACTTGTGGTCTACCTTTGATGTCAATTACAGGCCTCTCTCATCTTTTTAAGTGGGAGAACTTGCACAATTGGTGGCTGACTAAATAGTTTTTCCCCCACTGTAGTCAGACAGTTTGGGTAGCTTGTTTCCTTAAAAAAAAAAATCAATTGTATGAAAAACTTATATACATGGGAAAATAAGTAAATGAGGGGCAGGAGTTAAGTGGCATGATATAAGATATATTAAGGCGGTCTTATTTTCTTCCAGGGTTCATACCTCAACCAGAATTAAGAGAAGCCTTCAAGACTGAATTTTCCTTGAGGCTGTTTTGGGGAAATAAAGGCTCAATGGCTGACCAGACTGAGAGGTATAAGAAGTTTGAACAAATCTTGAATGTTCTATCCCAAAAGCTGGAGCCTGAGACTCAAAGGAGTAGGTTGGCTAGCTCTGTCTATGGAACGGCCTACTAGACTTATGACAATTTATGACTCCTAGACAGTATCAGGTCCACCACGCCTTCTTCACCAACCAACATCCGCATATTCCATGAGATCCACCATGAGAAATATAGGTATCATGCATGTACTAGACTCAAGTCCAACCAGCAATTATGGTCACCAAGTATGGTCAACACATAGGATACCAAGGTACTGGACCCATACAACCAAGGACATCACTCCACAGAATAAGATATGAAGCCACTGTGAATACTGTAAAGACAAGCAAACGTCCACTGAATGTACTGTATCTACAAAATAGTATAATCAAAATGAAACTTGCAAGCGATAGATGCTACTGCGCATGCGCCGACATTTTGCTGCAGTTACTTTTTTTTTTTAAAGATCACGATATTAACTGCACAAAGGCAGTATTTAAAATAGGAGGCAGATCACTGAAGGTACAGTGACCTGTCATTTAAGCCAGAATAAGGACGATGAGGCCAGAGCACCAAATAAAGCCCCGCCCACATGCCCCACAGCCCCGCCCACAAGCCCAGAATCTCATTAACTGATAACTTCTAACACAGATTAAACAATAACCATAAGATGGATATCTTCACCCAAGGTATCATTTTAATCAGTATAACAGCGCCAAACTGACAATGCCTGTAGTTTACTTAGAAAAATCCTGATGACAGCTTCACTTTAAGTGTATTTCGCATGGAAAACAGTCGTTTTTAACAGCAGAGAAGAGATTTAGTGTGACCGCCCCCCAAGGCTATATGCACACAACCTCTTTTTCAGGTGGATTCCACCAAGAATCTGCCTGAAGAATTGCCACAAAAGAGTTTTTACAAGCAGGAACCTACCAACAAAAGCGCCTTACTGCTTATAATTAAAAATGCATCAATAATCATGGAGAAACTCTTCAAAAACCACATGTAACCTGGGAATCTGCATCAAAGACTTGACCTACCACTCCTTTTTTAAGACGCAAAGTTTTCCAAGCCTTGTAAAGTAACAACTCGCTGCGTGAAGAGCCTCAGGAATTTCCCATTGAAAGCAATAGAATATTCAAAGATATCTGAAATAGATTTTCATGAAAATTTTGAAGCATCTTCAAAATCCATGTAAAAAAATTCTGTAGATTTTGTGTTATTTTTTGGGTACCCGCGACTGTCTGATAATCCAGAACCTACTACGCACCGATGATGCCGGATTAAAAGGACATTTTCTGTCTATCTCCATTGAGCTTCCATTCTATAAATTCACCAGATCAGCACTTTACGCCGCAGTTGTTGACACTTCTTATGACTTTTTCTACTGAAGTTTTGCCTATTGTTACAATTTGTGATAATTGTATTAAAAACGTATTTTTCCATAAATTTGCCGTTTTCCAGTATTTTTTAACCCCTTTCTGACATCTGACGTACTATCCCGTCGAGGTGGGGTGGGCCCGTATGACCACCGACGGGATAGTACGTCATATGCGATCGCGGCCGGGTGTCAGCTGATTATCGCAGCTGACATCCGGCACTATGTGCCAGGAGCGGTCACGGACCGCCCCGGGCACATTAACCCCCGGCACACCGCGATCAAACATGATCGCGGTGTACCGGCGGTATAGGGAAGCATCGCACAGGGAGGGGGCTCCCTGCGGGCTTCCCTGAGACCCCCGGAGCAACGCGATGTGATCGCGTTGCTGCGAGGGTCTCTTACCTCCTCCTCGCTGCAGGTGCCCGGATCCAAGATGGCCGCGGCATCCAGGTCCTGCAGGGAGGGAGGTGGCTTACCGAGTGCCTGCTCAGAGCAGACGCTGGTAAGCCTGCAGTGCTCTAAGTGAGAAAAAAATTCCTAGATAAATAAAAAAAATAATTATTCCCATAAATACATTTCTTTATCTAAAAAAAAACAATAAAAGTACACATATTTAGTATCGCCGCGTCCGTAACGACCCCACCTATAAAACTGTCCCACTAGTTAACCCCTTCAGTGAACACCGTAATAAAATAAAAAAAGCCAAAAAACAACGCTTTATTATCATACCGTCGAACAAAAAGTGGAATAACACGCGATCAAAAAGACGGATATAAATAACCATGGTACCGCTGAAAACGTCATCTTGTCCCGCAAAAAACGAGCCGCCAAACAGCATCATAAGCAAAAAAATAAAAAAGTTATAGTACTCAGAATAAAGCGATGCCAAAATAATTATTTTTTCTATAAAATAGCTTTTATCGTATAAAAGCGCCAAAACATAAAAAAATGATATAAATGGTATCGCTGTAATCGTACTGACCCGACGAATAAAACTGCTTTATATATTTTACCAAACACGGAACGGTATAAACGCCTCCCCCAAAAGAAATTCATGAATAGCTGGTTTTTGGTCATTCTGCCTCACAAAAATCGGAATAAAAAGTGATCAAAAACTGTCACGTGTCCGAAAATGTTACCAATAAAAACATCAACTCGTCCCGCAAAAAACAAGACCTCACATGACTCTGTGGACCAAAATATGGAAAAATGATAGCTCTCAAAATGTGGTAACGCAAAAAATATTTTTTGCAATAAAAAGCGTCTTTCAGTGTGTGACGGCTGCCAATCATAAAAATCCGCTAAACCCGCTATAAAAGTAAATCAAACCCCCCTTCATCACCCCCTTAGTTAGCGAAAAATAAAAAAAATGTATTTATTTCCATTTTCCCATTAGGGCTAGGGTTAGAGCTAGGGTTAGGGTTAGAGCTAGGGTTAGAGCTAGGGTTAGAGCTAGGGTTAGGGCTAGGGTTGGAGCTAAAGTTAGGGTTGGGGCTAAAGTTAGGGTTGGGGCTAAAGTTAGGGTTGGGGCTAAAGTTAGGGTTAGGAGATAAAGTTAGGGTTAGGATTACATTTACGGTTGGGATTAGAGTTAGGGGTGTGTCAGGGTTAGGGGTGTGGTTAGGGTTACCGTTGGGATTAGGGTTAGGGGTGTGTTTGGATTAGGGTTTCAGTTATAATTGGGGGGTTTCCACTGTTTAGACACATCAGGGGCTCTCCAAACGCGACATGGTGTCCGATCTCAATTCCAGCCAATTCTGTGTTGAAAAAGTAAAACAGTGCTCCTTCCCTTCCGCGCTCTCCCGTGCGCCCAAACAGGGGTTTACCTCAACATATGGGGTATCAGCGTACTCAGGACAAATTGGACAACAACTTTTAGGGTCCAATTTCTTTTGTTACCCTTGGGAAAATACAAAACTGGGGGCTATAAATTCATTTTTCTGAAAAAAAAAAAGAATTTTTATTTTCACGGCTCTGCGTTATAAACTAGTGAAACACTTGGGGGTTCAAAGTTCTCACAACACATCTAGATAAGTTCCTTAGGAGGTCTAGTTTCCAATATGGTGTCACTTGTGGGGGGTTTGTACTGTTTGGGTACATCAGGGGCTCTGCAAATGCAACGTGACGCCTGCAGACCAATCCATCTAAGTCTGCATTCCAAATGGCGCTCCTTCCCTTCCGAGCTCTGCCATGCGCCCAAACAGTGGTTCCCCCTCACATATAGGGTATCAGCGTACTCAGGACAAATTGGACAACAACTTTTGGGGTCCAATTTCTCCTGTTACCCTTGGGAAAATACAAAACTGGGGTCTAAAAATTCATTTTTCTGAAAAAAAAAATAATTTTTATTTTCACGGCTCTGCGTTATAAACTCTAGTGAAACACTTGGGGGTTCAAAGTTCTCACAACACATCTAGATAAGTTCCTTAGGAGGTCTAGTTTCCAATATGGGGTCACTTGTGGGGGGTTTGTACTGTTTGGGTACATCAGGGGCTCTGCAAATGCAACGTGACGCCTGCAGACCAATCCATCTAAGTCTGCATTCCAAATGGCGCTCCTTCCCTTCCGAGCTCTGCCATGCGCCCAAACAGTGGTTCTCCCTCACATATGGGGTATCAGCGTACTCAGGACAAATTGGACAACAACTTTTAGGGTCCAATTTCTCCTGTTACCCTTGGGAAAATACAAAACTGGGGGCTAAAAAATCATTTTTGTGCAAAATAAAAAATAATTTTTATTTTCACGGCTCTGCGTTATAAACTGTAGTGAAACACTTGGTGGTTCAAAGCTCTCAAAACACATCTAGATGAGTTCCCTAGTGGGTCTACTTTCCAAAATGGTGTCACTTGTGGGGGGTTTTAATGTTTAGGCACATCAGGGGCTCTCCAAATGCAACATGGCGTCCCTTCTTAATTCCAGTCAATTTTGCATTGAAAAGTCAAATGGCGCTCCTTCCCTTCCGAGCTCTGCTATGCGCCCAAACAGTGGTTTACCCCCACATATGGGGTATCGTCGTACTGAGGACAAATTGCACAACAACTTTTGCTGTCTAATTTCTTCTCTTACCCTTGGGAAAATAAAAAATTGGGGGCGAAAAGATCATTTTTGTGAAAAAATATGATTTTTTATTTTTACGGCTCTGCATTATAAACTTCTGTGAAGCACTTGTTGGGTCAAAGTGCTCACCACACATCTAGATAAGTTCCTTAAGGGGTATACTTTCCAAAATGATGTCACTTGTGGAGGGTTTCAATGTTTAGGCACATCAGAGGCTTTCCAAACGCAACATGGCGTCCCATCTTAATTCCAGTCAATTTAGCATTGAAAAGTCAAATGGCGCTCCTTCCCTTCCGAGCTCTGCCATTCGCCCAAACAGTGGTTTACCCCCACATATGGGGTATCAGCGTACTCAGCACAAATTGTACAACAACTTTTGGGGTCCATTTTCTCCTGTTACCCTTGGTAAAATAAAACAAATTGGAGCTGAAATAAGTTTTGTGTGAAAAAAAGTTAAATGTTCATTTTTATTTAAACATTCCAAAAATTCCTGTGAAACACCTGAAGGGTTAATAAACTTCTTGAATGTGGTTTTGAGCACCTTGAGGGGTGCAGTTTTTAGAATGGTGTCACACTTGGTTATTTTCTATCATATAGACCCCTCAAAATGACTTCAAATGAGATGTGGTCCCTAAAAAAAAATGGTGTTGTAAAAATGAGAAATTTCTGGTCAACTTTTAACCCTTATAACTCCCTAACAAAAAAAAAAATTGTTTCCAAAATTGTGCTGATGTAAAGTAGACAAGTGAGAAATGTTATTTATTAAGTATTTTGCGTGACATATCTCTGTGATTTAAGGGCATAAAAATTCAAAGTTGGAAAATTGCGAAATTTTCTAAATTTTCGCCAAATTTCCATTTTTTTCACAAATAAACGCAAGTTATATCGAATAAATTTTACCACTAACATGAAGTACAATATGTCTCGAGAAAACAGTCAGAATCACCAAGATCCGTTGAAGCGTTCCAGAGTTATAACCTCATAAAGGGACAGTGGTCTGAATTGTAAAAATTGGCCCGGTCATTAACGTGCAAACCACCCTTGGGGGTGAAGGGGTTAAAGGTGTAATCTGGTAACAGTTTATGAAAAATAATGGATGTTAATATTTTGTTAGTGATTTGTTCCTGTTCACATGCATCAAACAGAGATCTTGTAAACGTTGAGAAATTAAAGTATATTTCAGAGCTACAAAACTTTTATGGTGCAGTGATTAAGTTCACATGTCATTAGACAGGAATGGTCCTTTGGGGAGGGGTTTTTCAGAGAGGGTGACCCCTTAAAAGCAATCACCTGATTGGCACTAGAGGAAACAGCACTTCCATTTTTTTTGTCTGCCTGTATTCGGATTGGTCAGCATCAGGGCTGTGGCGTTGGTAAGAGAAACCTCTGACTCCAACTCCGACTTCTCAATTTCCATGACACCGACTCCAACTCCACAGCCCTGGTCAGCATACTGACATGCTGGCTTTTTTGTTTTTTTTGTGAACCGAGTTGTAGTTTGACACCATTCCTATTACCATACAATGTACTGAAAAGTGGGAGGGAAAAGATTCCAAGTGGAATGAAAATGTGCAAAAATTAATAATTAAAAAAAGCAATTCTGCAATTTCTTTAGGACGTTCATTTGTGCGGTAAAAAATTACCTGGACACGTGATTGTCCAGGTAAATACGATTACTGCAATACCAACTTGCATCAGGTTTTTTTTTTTAAGTGATGAAAAAATATATCTTTACTTTGCTTTGGGTCACCTTTTTCCAAGACCTGTAAAGTTTTAATTTTTCCATTAATGGAACAGACTAAGTTTTGTTTTTTGTTTTTTTATTGCGGTGAGCTGATACATAGTTTAACGCTTTTTATTGCTTTTTTTTTTTAAGAGAGGTGACATGACCAAAAAAAAAATAGCAATTCTGGCATTTTGATTCTCTCTTTATGGTGTTTACTGTACAAGTTAAATAATTTTATATTTTGACAGATTAGACTTTAATGGATGCGGTGATACCAAATGTTTATTTTTTTTTTATGGTGCAAAAGGGGAAGAGACTAGAACTTTACATTTTTTAATCTTTAAAAAAAAAAAAGTTTAAACCCCTCATGGGACTTGAACCTTTAATCACTTGCACTAGTAGTATTGCAGCATATAGCAAAAATTATGGTTTCCCATGAAGTTCAGCCTGTGACCGAGCTTCACGGGAGTACCCAGATGGCAGTGATGTGGCAATAGCAGACCCCCAACAACCATGATAACCAATCGTGTCGTGGGGGGCTGATGGAAAGCAATGTGAGCACACACTGGCGGCCACTCAATTTAAATGCCACTGTCAGCGTCATTAGCGTGGTTAATGCTGCTGCCATCTCCTGGGTATGGTCTACTTCAATATCCACCTCAAAATACTTCAAATACTGGTTGGATAGTCTTTCTATTGATTTTAGTGTGAAATCCAAATTGTAGTTTATACAGCAAGTTGTTATTTTTAAACTCGTAAAAAAAAATAAAAAAATCAAGGAATAAAAATAGTGACATATCCATCATTTGATAATTTTAAAGCGGATTGCACAAGGAATTAACACTGTAACAAAGTCTGCAGGAAAAAATAAGAAAAAGGTCCTAGTCTGATGAGAAAAAAAAAAAAAAAAAAAAAGTTTATTCGCCTTCCATCAGTCCGTGAATAACAGACATGATTCAGATGGCAACCCAGCGCTGTCCGCTTTTTTTCCCCCTGGATCCATAGACATTCATTACCAAATTTGATCCGAAACTAACATGACTCCGTTGTTTTGCACTGACAACCCGATCAGCAAAAAAAAAAAAAAAAACCCAACCGCATAAACTATCATAGGTAAGAGCACTATAAGTGAAAAACACAAAGCACTTGGACATGAAGAACTGGTGTCTGAACGAGCCCTTAGGATTTGTCTTGAAAATCAGGTAGAATTTGTCCACTCCGTAAAATCTGTGTGAACATATCTGAACAGGCACCTAACAGAATTGTGAATGCAGCCCTGGCAGGGAGAGGAGTGCAAAACGTGATGCAACAAGATCAGTGCAAATAAAGGTGTTTCTTAACCTCCAAGATGATGATCGGACATGAAGCATCATTTATGGCGTGCTTGCTAAACAAGGTTCCTTTGTGTGTAGGACTTGTGATCGATGCCAGGGTACACATCTGCTGTCACAAGCATGGCAGGACTGTTAGACATTGGGGCCAGCAAACAGCTGCAGAGGATTGCACCGTAGCATCGGAAATAGAAAGGGAATCCTTGATCCCAACAAGCAGGCTATTAATGCATGTGTTGAGACTGTCACACAGCCGCGACACATGCAGCTGCAGCACCCAACAGCTGATTATCTGGAGCGCTCCAGGTTGTCGATGCAGCTATTCGGATACGCAAAACCCTAGTCCATGCCCTCATCATCTCTCGCCTTGACTACTGCAACCTCCTGCTCTGTGGCCTCCCCTCTAACACTCTCGCACCCCTCCAATCTATTCTAAACTCTGCTGCCCGACTAATCCACCTGTCCCCCCGCTATTCCCCGGCCTCTCCCCTCTGTCAATCCCTTCACTGGCTCCCCATTGCCCAGAGACTCCACTACAAAACCCTAACCATGACGTACAAAGCCATCCACAACCTGTCTCCTCCATACATCTGCGACCTTGTCTCCCGGTACTTACCTACACGCAACCTCCGATCCTCACAAGATCCCCATCTCTACTCCCCTCTTATCTTTTCTTCCCACAATCGTATACAAGATTGCTCTTGCGTATCACCCCTACTCTGGAACCCTCTACCACAACACATCAGACTCTCGCCTACCATCGAAACCTTCAAAAAGAGCCTGAAGACCCACCTCTTCCGACAAGCCTACAACCTGCAGTCACCATCGATCAACCAAACCGCTGCATGACCAGCTCTATCCTCGCCTACTGTATCCTCACCCATCCCTTGTAGATTGTGAGCCTTCGCGGGCAGGGTCCTCACTCCTCCTGTACCAGTTATGACTTGTATTGTTTAAGATTATTGTACTTGTTTTTATCATGTATACCCCTCCTCACATGTAAAGCGCCATGGAATAAATGGCGCTATAACAATAAATAATAATAATACGCACTTATCCAAAGATATTCGATCAACCCTACAAGAGACCCATGAGGACCACACTGCTAACACAGACAAAACAAATCTAGAGTGCAGTTTGCCAAAGCGTAAGTAAGAAAAAAAACCTTCGGGGAAAGCGTCTTTTGAACAGAAGAGACAGTAAACAGTAAAATAAATTTCCTACACCAGAAATCGAATGATGCCTTACAAAGAAAAGAAAAGTACCTACAGTCAAATATTGTGGAGGTTCAAAAGATGTTTTGGGGTTGCTTTGCTGCCTCTGGCACTAGACGCCTTGACTGTGTGCAAGGCACCATGAAATCTGAAGCTTACCAATGGATTTTGGGTCACAATGTAGTGCCTAGTGTTAAAGCTGGGTTTGCATCCTAGGTCCTGGGTCTTCCAGCAGGACAATGACCCCAAACATATTTCAAAAAGTACCCAGAAATTTATGTAAACAATGCATTGGAGCTCTCTCAAGTGGCCACCAATGAGTCTGGATCTAAATCCCATTGGACACTCGTGGAGGGTTCTTAAAATTGCTGTTGGGAAAAGGCACCCTTCAACGATGAGAGACCTGGAGCAGTTTGCAAAAGAAGAGTGGTCCAAAAATCCCTCTGAGAGATGTAAATTGATGGTTATAGGAAGAAATTGATTACAGTTATTTATTCAAACTTTCCTCTCTCTCATTTTTTAGGTTGCTCCAATACACACAAAAGGAAAAAACTTGTATAGCAAAATGTGTAATTGCAATAATTTTGAGAGAAATATTGCATTTTCTGGAACCATTTCAAGGGAGTCACTTTCAGCCATGACTGTACATATTAAAAATATTTATCACACAAAAAAGGAATTTTATAGGGCACTTGGCAGTATAATCAGACTATTGCTGGCTCAGAGGATTATGAACATGAAATACCATGGTTACGTTTCTACATAGATCGATGTGAAAAATGGGCATCATTTTAATATGTTTAAGAGCAATGTAACAAAATAACAATAAAATAAAAAAAAATAATAATATGGTTAAAAATTTTGGGTGTTATCCATTTGGGGGGTGTTATCCATTTGAATATTTAAATCCGCTAAGCCTACAATCTGCAGTGATCCTTAGTCTGCTGAACCGCCGCACGACCAGCTCTACCCTCTCGTAGAGTATCCTGGCCCATCCCCTGTAGACTGTGAGCCCTCGCGGGCAGGGTCCGCTCTCCCTCTGTACTTGTGTGTGCCTTGTATTGCTCATGTTTATGGTGCTTGTCTATAATTGTCCCTTCCACATGTAAAGCGCCATGGAATAAATGGCGCTATATAAATGTATAATAATAAAATTATTTGTACAATACCTGCACTTCATTGCATTGAAGGTTTTAATCCTATTATGGCAGACGCTAGAACAATCATTAGATTCATGCTTGCTATAACTCATCTGTACCCCAATCATTTTTTTTTTTGGGGGGGGGGGAGGTTTGGCTGCAGTGACAGAGGTAGACCTTTAGTAACCATGTATTTGAATGAAGCAAAGATAACAGCCTGTTGCCAGATGAGGCACGGTTTACATAAAAATGGAGCACTTCTGCGTTTCCCTGATCTGTCAGCAAAGTGATGCTGCTGCACTTCAGGCAGGACAGATGCCGAGAAAAGTGCCTAATAAGAGGTGCCGCAGAACCCCTTTATGGAGGAAGGTCAACAGTATTCTAAAGGGAATGTCGAGGCTCATGACTCGGGGTAGGTCATCACTATTCAATAGTGGGGATCTTACACTTGGAAGCCCCATGATGAGCTGATCTGCAGTACCTGGCAACAGCAGCTACACAACAGTTGTTTCAGTGAGCTAACAGCTGATTGGTAGAAGTGTTGGCCCCCTCCAAATGATGATTAATTCTAAGGTTATCAATATCAATATTCCAGAGAACAACTTAGTGACAGAGCCAATTTGGTACTTAATGACCAAGCCAATTATTACAATTCTGACCACTGTCACTGTATGAAGTTATAGCTCTGGAATGCCATATCCCACTGATTCTGAGACTGTATTTTTTTCGTGACATATTGTACTTCATGTTAGTGGTAAAATTTCTTCGATATAGCTTGCATTTATTTATGAAAAAAATGGAAATTTGGCAAAAATTGAAAATGCACGATGCATTTTCGCAATTTAAAAATGTTTTGGTTTTTTTTACACGCGTAACTGCTCCAAAAACGCAATGGAATACTATAGTGAGGTAATTCAATGACAATCCTGAAGTGTTGTGCATATGATCAGTAGATTTCCCTCCATATTTGCAGCATTTTATTTTCTGCAGCATGTCAATTCTTTTTGCGTTTTTGACTCATTGACTTCAATTGAGTCAATCAAATCTGCAGTAGAAACGCAGGTGTAAAAAGCGCGGCAGTTTGTCAAAGGGAAACGATGTCAGAAGGAGGAGGAGTGTGTGGGCGGAGAATGTGTGTGTGTACCCAGGCGTCATCTGATGGGACTACCACTCCCATCCAGCTACGTGTTTTGTCACATATAACAGAGACAGCATGAGCTGATGATGGGAGAATAGTATCATCATCTAGCTCCTGTGTTCAACTGGAAAAAAACAAACAAAAACACAACATCAAAACATTTTACATAATTGCATACATATTCACTTACTCACCGAACGCCTAATCCCCGATGCCCGTGTCTCCTGCAACCAATCAAAAATAAACCAACATATACTCACCTTTGCACCGTAGTCCATTTAATACTGAGTGTCTCACGTCGATCTCACCCCGCCACCGGCGATACACTGCGGGAGCAATCACCTCCTGTCAGTGTTTCGCCGGCGGCCATGTAGAGGTCACATCTCCTGATGTGACTGTTCTACATGTGAGTTCGCCATGGGACACTCTACTCAATGGACTAAGTCTGACAGGATAGTATTATATATGTTGGTTTATTATATCAGTCCAGCCACCAATGAAACATCTCCGTACGGAGATGTTGTAAGGGATGTCATCCCGTACGGAGACGTTTCATTGGTGGCTGGACTGATATTTGCAGCGCTGCTGAAAGACTCTTACGATTCAGATGAGCAAAAGCGCTGGATATGGCCTGATGACTACTTCATGGAGATGTCTGTTGGTGGTCGGTGGCGGGACTGACATCCATAGTGCTGTGAAGGACTCCGACGGATCAGATGAGTAAAGCGCCTGATATGGCTTAATTACTACTCTAGCTGCACAGGATATGGATATCTAAATGACTTCTGGATCGGTATCCACAGCGCTTGTATGACTATTTGAGCTGTATATGACATGGCTATCTGAATGACTATTGCACTTATATCTACAGCATTATTGAAGGACGTCGATGAATCAGATGGGCCACATCTCTATTTCTTCTGCGTGTGAAGGCGCTCCATGTGGCGTGATGGGTGGCTTGAACTGCATATGATAGGGCCATCTAAATGATTATATGCTGCATTTTTTACATCTCCTTGGGATAAGATTTTTTCATTATATCTTGGGGTCTCCACTCTATGAAATGATTCTATTTTAAATAGTAATAAGCCAGTGTATTATGATGGGCTTTTTTCATCTAGTTTTTGCTGACTTCACCATTGTGTGAGAAGTATATATTGACATTACTGTCTTCTGAGTGGTCCCCCATAACCTTGTTTTGTGCATAAATGGGACATTAGGATTTTCCCTTTCTGTCTGCCCCCAAAAGAAAGATATATTTTGTCTTAGTACTCTACCAAGGGCATCCAGGCTGTTGGTTACTGAACTATTTTTCAGTTTTTTTGCTTAGTTTGTTTTTTATTATTTTTTCTACTATGTTTTTTCATACAGTTTTTTGCTAATTTTTTATATTATTTTTCTTTTTGGATATATCAATAGGCCTTTGTAACTGTGAATGTGACATTTGGGGTTTCCACTTTATGAATTTAGTGGGATAAGTCTATTTTAGTATTAGGCTGATTTGAGTAGCTCTCCCTTATTGAGCTGTCTTGTTTAAAGGGTTTAATAATGCTTTCCCTTTGTTTATACCCCATAAATTAACATACTGTATATGAATACCCTATTGAAGGTCTTCAGCCTGTAGGCTATATAACTATTTTTGTTTTTTTGCTTGGTTTGTTTTTTCTAATTTTTTCTCATTATTTATACAAACTATTTTTGCTAATTTTTTATAATATTTTTGGTTTTTGGGTCTCTCTCTATTTGTGGCACCACTACTTAGGAATTATAGGGTACTGATAGGGCCAGTCATCGTGAGCGGGGGCGCCAACCGCAGAAACTTAGGGCGTCTACCTCCGCAAATAGTGGACAGAAATAGGGTATTTGATAGGGGCAGTTAGTTCCCCTATATATCTTCATTGTGTTGTCCTCAATTTTAGAACTTTGTGTATTTTAACTTTATGTATTAAAAGTTATATTTTAGGAATCCTTGTTGTTTGGTTTGGTTTTGTAGTCTAGGATTCCATTGGTACTTGCTTTTGGTCTTTTTCATGTCTTTATTTACCATGTAACTATAGGGTCTTATAGACGCCTCTCCATTACTAACTTGTGGGCTTGATGTCACCTTTGTATTGTCAGGTGACATCAACCCCACTTGCCACCGCTACAAGACAAGTGGGAAGAGCAAGGCTAAGTGCCAGAATCGGGGCATCTATAAGGCTACGTTCACATTTGCGTTGTGCGCCGCAGCGTCGGGCGCTGCAGCGTCGCCGCATGCGTCATGCGCCCCTATATTTAACATGGGGGCGCATGGACATGCGTTGTGTTGCGTTTGTGACGCATGCATCTTTTTGGGCGCACGCGTCAGGGCGCAGAGGACGCAGCAAGTTGCATTTTTTTTGCGTCCAAAATCATGCAAAAAAGGATGCATGCGTCACAAAACAATGCGTTTTGCATGCGTTGTGTCGCCGACGCAACACACAACGCAAATGTGAACGTAGCCTTAAGATGTGCCATTTCTGGGGTGGCTGAGAGCTGCTGTTTTTAGCAAAGGGGGGGGGGGGGGGAATGCCAATATCCATGGCCCCTTTCCATCTTCCCAGGCTATTAATATCAGCCCGTAGCCATCTGCCAAGCCTTGGCTGGTTTGATTTTATATGAGGAACCAATGTGAATTTTTCTCTGGGGTTCCCCTCTAAACCAGCCAGTAAAGGCTAAGCAAACAGCTGTGAGCTGATATTAATAGCCTGGGAACCTTTGGCTATTGGCTCCTTCCCAGAATATTTCTGCCCTCAGCTTTCCCTCTGCTGGTTATTAAAACTAAGCGGGAGCCCACGCAATTTAAAAATGTTTTTTGAAAAATAAACAGTTCCTTTTTTGTTACAGCATATGTATGTTAATGCTCCTACATAGGCGTGCATGTCTCTTTATTTAATATTAATGAGGGTATCTGGCTGAAGAGGTTGAACAAGGAAATGACAACACAAAACACACGCACAAAAAACGCACGTATTTTCAGCTGCGTTATTTTGCCAAGAGATGCAGAAACTTCTGCACGCAACGTGCGCACATAGCCTAGATCAGAGTGGTGTCACACAAAATAGTTATTAATCAACAATTTCCCACAATTGTTTTTTGTTAGGATGTTATACGGGTTAAAAGTTGACCAGCGATTTCTCATTTTTCCAACAATTTATTTTTTTGTAGGGACCGCCTCACATTTGAAGTGAGGGGGGGGGGGGGTCAATATAACAGAAAATATCCCAAAGTGACACCAATCTAAAACTGAACCCCTAAAGGTGCACAAAATCACATTCAAGAAGTTTATTAACCCTTCAGGTGCTTCACGAGAACTAAAGCAATGTAGAGGGGAAAACAGGGATTTTTGTGTGCTCACCGTAAAATCCTTTTCTCCGAGACACTCATTGGGGGACACAGGACCGTGGTGTTTGCTGTTGCCACTAGGAGGCTGACACTAAGTTACCTTTTTTTTCGGACTATAAGACGCACCCCAAATTTGGGGTGAAAATTGCAGAAAAAAAGATTTTTTTATAAGATGGGGGTCCGTCTTATTGTCCGAATTTAAGATCTCTTACCTGAGGGCAGGCAGTGGCAGAGCAGGGTCACGGAGGCATAGTGTCAGCAGAGGTGCGGTGATGCTGAGGCGCGGTGGGCGGTACAGCGTGCACCTGAGCAGGGTCCCTTCCTGCTTAGGTGGGCGACGCCATGGCCTGGTGTCCATGGGGAGGTTGCGGCAGTGCTGTGGTGGCAGCAGATGTGCGGTCACTTTCCTCAGGTGGCGGCGGCCAGGGTCCCTTCCACATTTGAGGTGACGCCGCGGCGGTATTGGAGAGCAGCAGGTTTTCCCGGTGGCGGCGGCCATCTTCCTGAGGCCGCGTGTGCGCAGATTCAGTACTCTGCTTCTCAGGGCTTCAGGAAAATGGCCGCAGGAGGCCGCGTGTGCGCAGATGGAGATCGCGGCGGCTATTTTCCTGAAGCCGAGATCTCAATCTGTGAACTCTGCTTCAGGAAAATGGCCACCACGATCTCAATCTGCGCATGCGCGGCCTCCCGCGGCCATTTTCCTGAAGCAGAAAACTTAATTTGCGCACGCGCGGCCTCAGGAAGATGGCCGCCGCCACCGGGAAAGCCGTGACTCACCCAGCTCTGCTGCTCTCCTTCAATACCGGGCCGCGGCGTCACCTCAAATGTGGAAGAGACCCTGCTCACGCCATACTGCTCACCGCACCACATCATCCCCGCATCTCTGCCGCCGCCACACTTTTGGTAAGCCTGCATTTCAACTATAAGACGCATCCCCCATTTTCCTCACAATTTTTTTTGGGGAAAAAGTGCATCTTCTAGTCGGAAAAATACGGTAATACAAAGAAAGTTAGCGCCTCCTCTGCAGTATACACCCTTCTGCTGGCTCCTAGAGAACCAGTTCAGTGCAAAAGCAGGAGAACATTGACAACATATAAAAGAGTACAACATGTCAAGCTAACGAAAAACACCAGCCATTAGGCTAACAGGGAAGGTGCAGTGTCCCTCAATGAGTGGCTCGGAGAAAAGGATTTTACGGTTAGTACATAAAAATCCCTGTTTCTCCTTCACCTCATTGGGGGACACAGGACCGTGGGAGGTCCAAAAGCAGACCCTGGGTGGGAAAACAACAGAAAACATCACGCTTCACATAACTGCCTATATGTGCACCACCACAGCCTGCAAAATTCTTCTGCCTAGCCCCGCATCAGCCGAAGCTTGAGTATAAACATTATAGTGCTTTGAGAAAGTATGTAGGCTGGACCAAGTCACGGCTTTACAGACCTGCTGCGCCAACGCCTGATGCCGATGGTCCAGGAAGCACCCGAGTGGAGTGCGCTCTGATCCCCACTGGGATAGGCCTACCTTTGATGCGGTAAGACTCCTGAATGGTGGAACGAATTCACCTAGCTATCGTGGCCTTTGAAACAGCTAGGCCCTTCCTATGCCCCTCAGGAAGCACGAACAAAGAATCCGACCTTTGGAAGAAAGCCGTCCTCGTCATGTATTTTCTCAGAGAACTGACTACATCCGGAATATAGAGAGCCCTTTCCACTCTGTGGACTGGAGTCAGATAAAATGAAAGAAGAACAACGTCCTCGTTAAGGTGGAAGGATGAGACAACCTTGGGCAAAAAGGATGGAGACGGCCTGAGGATAACCTTGTCCTGATGGAAAATAAGGAAAGGAGCCAGAAAGGACAGAAGCCAGATCCAAAACCCGCCTGATTTCTCGTGGCAATTGCACCAAAAGCAACTTTCCAGGATAGAAAGGTGAGCGAAATGTCCTGAAGGGTCTAAAGGCATGCGATAGGGAGGAATAGCCGGATTACTTACGGTAATGCTCTTTTAATGAGTCCATGACAGCACCCACTGGAGAGAGATAGGGATCCGCCCCAAGGAACAGGAAACCTACAGAGACATAAAAGGGGGTGGTCCCCCTCTCCTCCTCAGTTTAATTTCAGAGTACCCGGAGGACCGCCAGTGTTAGTCAATCATCACAATGTATCATCAGAATATAAACTTCATAGAAGTAATTACTTTGGCTTTATTAGGGAGGGATGTGACTGGGTGCTGTCATGGACTCATTAAAAGAGCATTACCGTAAGTAATCCGGCTATTTACCCTTCGCCATGACAGCACCCACTGGAGAGATTTCCAGAGACCAACACCTAGGGGGGGACCACCGTGCTGAGGATAGTCCTGCCAAAGGGTAGGTCAGAGTCGGAAGACAGGTCGAGCCTGTAGTGATTATAGAAAGTGGAAGGAGCCAACCAAGTTGCAGCCTTACATATATCTTCGATTGGCACGTTCCCTTTTTCGGCCCAGGAAGAAGCCATGGCTCTGGTGGAATGTGCTTTGATGCCCTCCGGAGGTTCTTCATTTTTCATGGAATAGGCCAACCGGATAGCGTCTCTTATCCACCTGGATAATGTTGCTCTTGTGACTCCATATCCTTTCTTTTTGCCCTGGAAGGATATGAACAGAGCCCTACTCTGCCTCCAACTACTAGTTTTCTCAATATATTGCAAAACTACTCTCCTGACGTCTAGAGTATGGAATTTTTGTTCTTCAGGAGTAGAGGGGTCTTTAAAGAAGGTAGGAAGATGTATCTCCTGTGACCTGTGGAACTTCCCTGCTACCTTAGGAAGGTATAGGGGGTCCGGTTTTAAGATTAGTCTGTCATGAAATGTGAGAAGGTAAGGTTGATCTATCAACAAGGCCTGAATGTCGCTGACTCTTCTAGCCGATGTTAAGGCTACTAAGAAGGCTGTTTTTAACGACAAGTGTTTTAAAGATGCTGTGTCTATAGGCTCAAACGGAGATTCTGTTAGAGAGTCTAAGACTAGATTTAGATCCCAAGGAGCTACCCTAGGTATGTGGACAGGAGTAACTCGTTCACAGGCCGTGATGAAGCGGGATACCCATTTATTACCAGCAATATTATGGCCATAGAGGGCACCCAGAGCAGACACCTGGACCTTTAATGTGTTAACTGACAGACCTAACTCTTTCCCTTTCTGTAGAAATTCTAATATAGATTTTATCAGGACTTCAGAGGGGTTTGAACTAGTATGGAACTGTAGAAATTTCTTCCATACTTTGGTGTAAATTTTTGTCGTAGATGGTTTCCTGCTAAGCAGGAGTGTATCAATTAGCCCTTTTGAAAACCCCCTGGAATTTAATATCTGCCTTTCAAATTCCAGGCCGTCAGGTGGAGGCTGTCCACCTGAGGGTGGAAGAAAGGTCCCTGAGAGAGAAGGTTTGGGATTGAGGGAAGGACCCAAGGATCCGTCACCGACATTGACCGCAGGCACGAGAACCATGGTCTCTTGGGCCAGAATGGCACTATCAGTATTATCCTGGCCTGCTCTTCCCTGATTTTCCGTATTACTTGTGGAAGCAGAATTATCGGAGGGAAAGCATACGCCAGCTTGAATTGCCATGGTGTTTGAAGAGCATCTAGAATGTCCGGGTGATCTGCACGGGACCGAGATGCGAATTTGTAGACTTGTTTGTTTTGTTTTGTAGCGAACAGGTCTATTTGGGGTTTGCCCCATAACAATGTTATCTTGTGGAAAATGTGAGGATTGAGACACCATTCTCCTTGATGAAGAGTGTGTCGACTTAGAAAGTCCGCTTGTTGATTGTCCTCTCCTTTGATGTGGACTGCCGAGAGGGACAACAGATGCTTTTCGGCCAGGATTAAGGTACTGTTTGCGGAAGACATTAGAGCGTCTGATCTTGTGCCGCCTTGTTTGTTTAAATACGCCACTGTCGTAGTGTTGTCTGAACAGATTCTGACGTGGCTTCCTCGTAGCTGTGGGAGAAATTGACGCAGTGCATAGTTTACCGCATTCAATTCTTTCAGGTTTGATGAATATAAATCCTCATTCTTATCCCAGGTTCCCTGGCAGAATCTATCTCCCATGTGTGCGCCCCACCCGTGGGGACTAGCGTCCGTAGTTATCGTGTGGGATGGTGATATTACGCAAGGGACACCCCCCGCTAGGTTGTCTTTATTTAGCCACCATTCTAAGGAGGATAAGACTTTCTCGGATAAAGTTATTTTCGATTCAAGGTGCCCCAGAAATTTTCTCTGTTCCCGAAGTATCTGATGTTGTAATGTTCGGGTATGAAGTTGTGCCCACTGAACGGCTGGAGTACAGGAGGAGAGGGATCCTAGCAAGGACATTCCTGCTCTCAGGGACATTTGAGGTTTGTGAATGGCCGCCACAACTTTACCCTCTATAAGAGATATTTTTTCTTGGGGAAGTAGACATTTTTGCTTTATGGAATCTAGATTAAATCCCAAAAATGTCTGAAGAGAAAGTGGGATGAGTCTGGATTTCTTATAGTTGACGATCCAGCCCAGGCTTTCTAAGGACGAGACAGTGTCAGCTAATCGTTCCGCACACTGAAGGGATGAATTTCCTACAACTAAAAAATCATCTAAGTAGGGAATGATTAATGTGTCTCTCTGGCGAAGGTAGGCCATTACTTCTAACATTACCTTCGTGAAGATCCTGGGTGCCGTGGAGAGACCGAAGGGCATGGCTGTATACTGGAAATGATGAATCTCCCCCTCAAGAGTTACTGCCACTCTTAAGTATTTTTGATACCTACTATGGATAGGGAGATGGTAGTAGGCATCTTTTAAATCAATGCCGCCCATTCTACAATTTGGAAAAAGGAGCTTAATGGCCGATCTAATAGACTCCATTTTAAACGTATAATTTTTAATAAACGTATTGAGTTTTTTAAGATTTATAATTGTTCGAAATGAACCATCGAGTTTAGGGATTAAAAATAACGGAGAGTAGAACCCTTTACCCTCTTGTCCCTTTGGCACCCTAACTAAAACATTTTTAACTATAAGACTTCTAATTTCCAGTTCAAGGGCCTTCTGTTGCACTGGTGAGGAAAGGGCTGTTAAAATAAAGGAATCATGGGGAATTTGGAGGAATTCTATTTTCATTCCTTCCTTAATAATATTTAGCACCCAGGAACTTGACGCGATTTTTCGCCATTGGGGAAAGAAAAATTTTAACCTGCCCCCTACTGGGGTGTCTGGTGTTTCAGAATTTGTTGTCTCTACGGAAGGGGGGGCCTTTGAACATAGTGCCACCCTGTTTTCCCTCTCTTGTGGCCCATCGTGACGATCTTTCATTTTGTGTTCTTTTCCCGAACGGCCTCTTCCTAAAGGTCTTCCTATAGAAAGGAATTGAGGGGTCAGGGAAGGCTTTTTTCCTCTCTTTTGCTTTTTTGAGGATCTCGTCTAATGCTTTCCCAAACAAAAAACTCACCCTCACACGGAATAGCGCAGATCTTAGCCTTTGACTGCGTATCCCCCTTCCAGCTCTTCATCCATAACACACGTCTGGCATTATTAATTAGACCGGCTGATCTTGCTGCAAGGCGAAGAGTCAGCTGAAGCATCGGCCATGAATGCTGCTGCACCTCTAATTAGTGGTATCGCATCCCGCAATTTTTGTCTGGAGACCCCCTGTTCGATCTGTTGATCCAGCTGATCAATCCAAACAAGCATGGATCTAGCTGTGCACGTGCTGGCAATTGATGGCTTAAATATGCCCGTGGAAGCCTCCCATGATCGTTTCAGTGACGATTCTGCCTTCCGATCTAGAGGATCAGAAAGTAGGCCCGCATCCTCGACTGGTAGAGCTGACTGTTTTGAGGTGGAGGCGACTGCAGCGTCCACCTTAGGGATTTTAGTCCATGAAATTAACTCCTCATCATTAAAAGGGGTACTTCCTTTTGGAGGCTGACGGGAGAAAACCTCTCTGGTCCTGTTTCTCCCACTCCCTCTTTATCAGTGCCTTAACCGCAGGAATTACTGGGAATGCTCTTCTCTTCCTCTCCGCCAACCCTGCAAACATGATGTCTTGTGCAGTTTGGTCGTCTTTTGTATCCTCACAACCTATAGTATTCCTGATGGACTTTACTAGGTTGTCCACCCCATCAAGGGGAAAACAAGCTCGACCCTCAATGTCGGAATGTGTTGAGGAAGAGGATGACGCCTGCGAGGAGTCTGAGTGGATAACGCCTTCCTCCTCGGACTCAGAGCTGGATATAGCCTTTTCTTTCCCGGATTTTTTAGGGGGGGTACTGGCTTGTGAGATGGCCTGTAATTCCTCTCTAATTATGGCCCGTATATCTGTGACCGACATAGATGGACTCTGCATTGTTTCCGCCATATACTGATTGCAGAGTTTTTTTGGGTGGGAATCTGGGAGAGGCTCGTCACATAACGCACATTGCTTGTGCTTAGATTTCTGTCTCTTTTTGGCCTGGGAGAAGAAGACATTTGTGGAAAAGGGTGTCAGCTTTATAGGCAGAGGGGAAATCACACTCACCCAGTGAAGCTGTACGGTACCGAAATAGGAGGCTGCGACTTTCTGGATCTTGAATCCTTGGTCTCACTCCTGTGGCTGGCATCTGAGGACCTTCTGCTGGCTGGCTCACCTGCTGGGTCCACAGTCTTGCCTGGGGACGACATGTTGCATCGCCTGTGCGTTTGCAACTTCCCCCTTTTTATAGGCCAGGATCCGGTCAGTAAACTTTTTTTTTTTTTTTCCCTTCCACAGCGGTGCACTGCGCATGCGCGAAACCGCGCTTTCCCCCACCGCTGTGTGAGTGACCCGGAAGTGCTCCTCTACCTCCGGGTCATTCTGGGGATTCTTACACCGCTCCACGCATGTGCGGCCGCCATTATCCCGGCCTGCGCTATGGAGCGGTGTACCGGCTGCCGCTGCAGCTGTGCCGCAGATCCCGGACCCTTTACCTGGTGGTCCGCGTCTGGAGCCTCTTCAAGGCTGCACCTCTGCAGCGTTGCTCTTGTGGAATCGGCGTCGTCTCTCCCGGACTCAGCCATCCCACATGCCGGCCAGACGAGGGGGGAGCCGTCTAACGGAGTCTCCCCCGACGCTGCATCTGGACTGCATCCCCTGCCGTTCCCGCAGAAACCGCACAGGCGGATGCTCCTAGCCCAGGTAAGATCTTCTGTAGTCTTCAGAGATCCTGTCCCCTGGGAACAGGAAACCTAAACTGAGGAGGAGAGGGGGACCGCCCCCTTTTATGTCTCTGTAGGTTTCCTGTTCCTTGGGGCGGATCCCTATCTCTCTCCAGTGGGTGCTGTCATGGCGAAGGGTAAAACACATGAGTAACCCCCTGAATGAACGTCTTCACCTGAGGTTTTGTCGCAATCCTATGTTGGAATAAGACTGATAAGGCAGATATCTGGCCCTTGAGCGAGCTGAGCACCAGGCCTGAGTCCAGACCGGTCTGTAGGAATTCTAAAATGGTGGGAATAGAAAAGATGAGGGGGAGACGTCCACGAGCATGCACCAAGCAAAAAATGTCTTCCAGGTATGGTGATAAATGTGTACCGACGAAAGCTTACGAGCACTGATCATTGTGGACATGACCGGTTGTGAAAAACCAGCCTGGGTCAGAATCCAGGATTCAACGGCCAAGCCGTTAAACACAGGGCCTCTGAGTTCTGGTGGTAAATCGGCCCCTGGGAGAGCAGATCGGGACGATCCGGCAGTCGCTAGGGTATGTCGGCGACGAGCCGCACCAACTCTGCGAACCACGCCCAGCATGGCCAATCTGGAGACAAGGATCACTGGAACCATTTCCGCCTTGATCTTTCTGATGACTCTCGGAAGAAGCGGCAGCGGGGAAGGGAATGTACGAAAGACGGAACTATCGCCACGAAAGAACCAGAGCATCCACTCCTATGGCTCTTGGGATCTTGCGACCGACCTATCAACCTGGAGACCTTGGCGCTCAGTCTGGATGCCAATCAGATCCACATCCGGAGTCCCCAATGAAGATGGATCTGTTGGAAAACATCCGGATGAAGTTCCCACTCCCCCAAGGCGAGACCCCGGCAGCTGAGGAATTCTGCCTCCCAGTTTTCCATGCCTGGTATGTGTACTGCTGAGATTACCGAGTGGTTCCTCTCCGTCCATCCAAGAATGCGAGATACCTCGCACATGGCCACCCTGCTGCGGGTACCCCCTTGATTGTTGATGCATGCCACGGCCGTGGCATTGTCCAATTGAATTCAGATGGGGTGACCCGCTAGGAGATCATGAAACTGCAGTAACGCTAGCCACATTGCTCGGATTTCTAAGACATTGACTGGAAGTTTCGATTCCTGGGATGACCAGCGGCCCTGAGCGGTGTGGTGACAAAAAACTGCTCCCCAGCCCAGAAGACTGGCATCGGTAGTCACTGCTAGCCATTGAACCGGGAGAAAGGACTTTCCCTGGTTGAAGGAAGAACTCAGTGTCAACCATCTGAGAGTCTAACTGACCATGAGGGATAGGCAGCACCGGCAGTCGAGGGAGAACGGGTTTGTGATGGTGTGATATGCTATGTGGGTATCATTTTTGTGTATATTTCTATTTTACTTATTTTCATGGTGTTCTCTTGTAGAAGGAGTTATTTGCTAATTGATGAATGGCTGTTGCTGCCATCTGATATCAGCCCCCACAGTATTGTTTGCTAATATGCTAATGACATATTGACCTAGCTTGTTGAAACAATGAGCCCGAGACCTTTCCCCATCCTGACATGTGAATGAGGAGGGAGACTTAAAATATCAGGGAGGTGAGACACAGAGGAGCCCTGTATGGAACCATGATGTGAAGACAGCACGTGAGAGAGAAAGAAGAGTATATGGACTATGTGATCCTCTGTCTGCTGGATTGTTGAACTTTTATCCTCTTACTGAACTGCATTTGGATTCTGGACTATTTTATCCTTTGTGTGGTGGATCGTATATGGACCTTTCGTATTTTTGCCTAAATAAAGGTCTTGGAATTGTTTACTATACTCTAGCTTTGTTGATTTGTGATACCGGAGAAAGACCCTGTGACAGGGTTTCTGTCCCAAGCAGCTAGAAGAGCATGCTGTAGGGGACAGAGGTACATCTGTGCGAAAGGAACCGCTTCCATTGCTGCCACCATTTTGCCCAGTTACTTCATCGCAAAGCGGATGGAATGAGGGGATGACAGAAAATGCGAAGGCTCCTTGCTGAAGGGCTAGGACCTTGTCGAGGGAGAATCACCAACCCTCGAGGTGTCCAGGGTCATGCCTAAAAAGGATATCTGCTGAGCTGGAAAGAGGGAAGGCTTTAAGCCAACCCAGATGAGAAAGCATCGCAAGCGATACGAATGGACTCTACGCAGTCGTGGAAAGACGAACCCTTGACCAGGTGGTCATCCAGATAGGGTAGTACGACCACGCTCCGAGAGTGCAGGATGGACAGGACAGCCGCCACGACCTTTGTGAAGACCCTGGGAGTGGTAGCAAGGCCTTGAACTGAAAATGCTGTTTGTGAAGCGCGAAATGCAGAAACTTTTGGTGGGGGGGGGGGGGGGGGGGGAAGAAATCGGGATGTGCAGGTGAGCATTTCTAATAATCGATGGATGCTAGAAACTCCCCTTTTTCCATTGAGGTGATGACCGAATGTAGAGGCTCCATGCGGAAATGACGGACCTTGACAAACTTGTTTAGAAGTTTGAGGTCTAGTATGGGTCTCACTTTTCCATCCTTCTTTGGGACAAGAATAGGTTGGAGTAGAATCCCTCGAACCTTTCAATTTCTGGAACGGGGACAACGACACCATCGAAGCTCAAAGAGTCTATGGCTCGGGAAACGGTCTTTGCCCTTGATGCTGGAAGTCGTGAAGGAAAGAAACGAACCCGGGGACATGAAGAAAAATTGATTTTGTATCCGGAAACAGAAACGGAAGTAGGCGACCTCCTCCCCTGCTGGTGTCGACCGGATAACCCCATGAGTCATTGGGTGGAAAATCTGTGGGACCTAGATCCAGACTGTTTGGGCCGGCCCTTCCATCGCTGATTGGACCTAAAGGATTCCTAAGGTCCTCTGTAAGTGCGAGGAGAGCGTCCTGATCCTGAAGAGGTAGTGGACCAATCCTGATGGGCGCGAAAGGATCGGAAAATGGATTTGTTGACGCCGAAAAGGACGCCTAAGCCTCTGCTGGGGAAGAAATTTGCTCTTTCCTTCCGTAGCAGTCGTGATAAGCTGATCCAGCTTCTCTCCAAACGCCTGCTCTGGTAAGGAAGAGGTGGCAGACTTTTTTGACGCAGAATCTGCCTTCCATTCTCTGAGCCATAAAGATCTTCTGATTGTGATGGCATTTGCTGCCAATAGAGCCGCACAGTTGGCCACATCCAAAGAAGCATGTACCAGGTAATCTCCTGCCTGAGAAATTTGGCTAGCCAGCTGCACTGCCTCTGGAGGATTACTGCTCTGAATGTAATTAGCCAAGGTCTCAGACCAGGAAACCATTGCTTGAGCTACCCACGCTGCAATGAAGGAAGGCTAAAGAACCACACCTGAGGCCTCAAAGACAAATCGAGACAAATTTTCTATCTGGCGGTCTGTGGGATTTTTAAGATGATCCGTCCAACAGGGATAGAAGGGTTTTGGATGCCAGGCGAGAGACTGGTGGGTCTATTACAGGGGACTCTTCCCAATCTTTTCTCAGATCAGCTGAGAAAGGCTACTTTGCCTCAAACGGTTTTCGTCCTGTAAAGCGCTTATCCGGTCACTCCCTGTGCCGATTAACTATATCCTAAAACTCTGGGTGAATGGCGAATGTTCTATGAGGATGCTTAGCTTTTTTTTTGGAAGCACACAGCGTGATCCGGCACAGAGCTGGAATCTTCAACCTTCAGAGTTTGGTTGATGGCCTCAGAGAATCAACAGTCCTCTGAAAATGTGGCAAATCCGGATCTAAAGGAGACGTCCAATTCATACTCAGAATGGAGTTTGCTACCAACGTCTGGAGAGGGAGGAGAAATGGAGCTCACGGACGCCATGGTACGTGATTGTAAGGGAGACGTACTATGTATTAGTTTCCTGGACGCTTGTACGTTTCTAGATTGTGTGCGACTCCTGCTAGCCAACTATTCCCATGTAGGAGAGGGTCCAGCTGCGTCAGACATGCGAACGCCACAATCCCCAGAAGGAATACTGAAGGATACAAGCGCTTTGCCAGAGAAGTCTTGGATTGCGACAGAGACAAGACCCAGTCAGGGGGACTAAGGACACTGGGCTCAGTGTCATTGAGGGGCTCCTGAGTGTATTTGGGGTCACAGGCTTAGCAGTGCAGCGAATTCTGAGCTTTTGGAAAAGCACACTGGCAAGAGTTACATGAAGTAAAAGAGACTAAGTCTTATGGGACTTTTTAGGTGCCCGAGACTGGGGCATGATGTACTCATATGTGTCCCCTTAATCAGGGTTCTCACAGAGTATAAGATACTGAAAGAGAGAGAGAGCTAATGGCAGCGCACCTACCTAGGTCATGTGTCCCAGCCACGAGAATCACACTCTGCGTCGCTATCCGGGCAACCAGCAGCCTTCCTGAGCATCCTGAGGCCCTGTCAGCTTGCGAAAGAGTGTAGGATGATGGCCGACGAGATTTCATGTGCAACTCTCATTCAGAATGAGAAGAGCCAGAAAAGCAGATGGAGTCACTGGATCACATCATAGCGGGGTCAGAACCTCTGCCTGTACAAGGCCAAAGTCGGGGACTAAATTTTTATCCGGGGCTGAAAAACAACCCCCACCATCCACCCTGCTGCCTGTGCCCGGACTGCTCAGAGCCCCCCCACTACCAGGAGAGGCTGGAATATGTCCTCCGAATGATGCTGCAAGTACCTCCGTTGTACAGCTGCTGTCACTAATGATTTTTTTTGGGACGGTGCAGGGATAAAGTTAAAAACCCTCAATCCACTCTCCCTTTCATAGGGAGATGGAGAGGAGCCGTCCGCCTCCTTGCTTCATCCACTAGACAGTGGTGGAGCAGTGTGGGCTGCACGGACACCAAAACTGAGGGTGCCTCTGTGCATTCAAGGAGTTTAATCCTGGTGGACAGGGCTGGTTGTCCGGTATTAGGCCTGGCTGCAGAAGAGGGTACATGGAGGCGACACTCCATGTGCCCGTCTGTTGATGGTGCAGGGAGATCGGTGCCCTTTAAAAGGGACCCGTCGCCCCTAAAAATCAGCCCAGGCATGGTATCCCACGTCACAGGAGAGGATACGTGGAGGCGACACTCCATGTGCTTGCCTGTTGGTTCGGGGAAATCGGAGCCTTGAAAGGATCAGCCGCCCCTTCTTCCAGGTAAAAAAAAAAAAAAAAAAAGAAGTACTTTGGAACCAAATTTTTATTTTTTTTTTATTTGCACAGGCTTATCAGGAGAAAATGGACCACAAAATTGTGCAATTTTTCCTTAGTACGCCCATACCCCGTATGTGGGGGAAAGCCACTGTTTGGGTGCATGGCAGGGCTCGGAAGGGAAGGAGCGCCGTTTGACTTTGAACTCAAAATTGGCTGGAATCAATGGTGGGCGCCATGTCACGTTTGGAGGCCCCATGATGTACCTAAACAGTGGACACCCCCCATCCCTAACAGAAAAATGGAAATACATGTATTTATTTTTCTCTTAAGGGGGTGATTTAGAAAGAAAAAAAAAATAAAACCCTCCGTTATTTTTGATCACTGTGATAGGGACCATCACAATGATCAAATTGAACCAATTGGAAAGCCCTATTGTTGCCGAGAACCGGCCGTCAAATCTTGGCAGGCGCATTGTGCCCACCATTTTCTTCCCAGAAGAAGTTGACAGCCGGTGGAACAGGACTGGGAGGGCATGGGAGACCCCCATTTCTCTCTCCTCAGATGTGTTTGATCATATCTGAGGAGAGAGAAATTAAATGAGAAATCAGAATTTTTTTTTTTGGTTGCCATTATTCCACGAATACCGGTGATTACAACACTGGGGTCAGTAAAAACAGACCCGAATAATGTTCTCTGGGGTCTCGGCTGCCCCGGTAGCTGAGACCCTGGAGAATTTCAAATGCTGAGGGGGGGGGGGGGGGCGCGCTATAACCTTATTTCACAGTGCTGTTAAAAAAAGCAGGGCTGAGGAATAAGTACCCTTAACTGTCACCGTTAAAAGGGGTATCAGGGGTTAAAACCAATTTCAAGGCCCAGGAATAAAGACACAGTAGGAGCGACATTCACTCTTGAAATACAGAAGTTTTATTTAGAAATGGCTTAAAGTAGAAAAACTGTTGAGAAAGTAGAACGAACAGAGGGACAAAAATAAAAAAGGGTACTAAAATCTGAGAAATTGAAAAAAAAAAAAAAAAACCACGACAAAAGAAAATGAACAAACATACTAAGAATTAAAGAGTCTTAAAAAGGCCACAAGAGATTTAGAAAGTGTAGCACTGCAATGTCAGTGATGGCTTGCTACCAAGACAACACGGGCTCGATTCTTTCTAGTTTTTTCTTTTTTCATGCATTACACATTACTTTATCTTATCCAATAGTTTGTAAACAGAAATAACCAAACCATCCTTTCCCTCCCCCGGAGTGAACAACCCAGTGATCTGGGAGGATACAGCAGATACATACAACACATTGAGATATTAAATAATATTATGTTGGCAAAATAAACTTCTACAATTAAAAAAAAAAAAAAAAAGTGACAAGGGGGTATATAGAGGAAAGGCTTTAGAAAATCCCAAAAGTCATCAAGCCTCAGTAAAAATTTCAACTCATTTTATTATGTATATATATTTTATTTAATTCTAACCTTGCGTTACCCTCAGGGGCTGCCAAAGGGGTCTGCATGCAACGATGCCATCTGACAGAAAGCAACAGGATGCAAGAGGTAGAGGCAGCGACACAAACCCATTCCCCTCAGCATCTAAGAGCGGGAGCAGCACGCCAGAGGGTGAGCTCTCCTACTACTTTTTTGCAAACATTAAACGATTAAGAAGAATGAGCGCCAGCTTCGTGACGAGCTCGGGGACTCGCTAGCATAGCGCTCAGTGGACTGGGTTGTAGATTCTTAGGCTTCGATATGAAAGCACGTGTAAACTTCTTAAGGCATTTTTCGTCTCCTAGTCGCTAGATTTGATCTCAATGCAATGAATGCAAGGTTTTGTTACACTTGTTTTCCTGTTCTCCCCACCGCATGCTTCATTTAGCAACAATCAATTAAAACATTCTATTTCAGCAACATAACCTTCTCCAGTCCTCAAAACGTTCCCGTAAGAAGAACGTTAAAAAATAAACAACATTACATTAATACTTTTCTTTGCTACAAAACGAGACATCTCCAAGGTCAAACCACTGTAAAATGAGTGAAACTTTGGCAAAGTACACTTTCAAAAAGTGAGGTGCTGAGCCAGCCCTCTGAGAATAAAAGGGATATTTTACAGTTAAGCACATGATTTGGGAGGGAAACAAAACAAAAAAAAAATATATATATATAAGTTTTCGAAAATGACAGCGTGGTAGGAGAGTGTGGCTAATATTCTTCTTGGTCTTCTGGGGGAGCATCTTCATCTGGTATGACAAAGCCCTCCTGGAGAGAAGAAAAAAAAAACACCAAAAAACAGATAAGATCATTGGGCAGTTTACACAATTATTACTCTGCAACTCTGGTATGGACTCAAGACACTGGTGACATATGACATTAGTATCTGATCAACATGTGTCTGAACATTGTGACCCAACAGTCACTAGAGTAGTGTGGCCATACCAGTTGGACCCCAGTCTACTAGATTGTGTGACCAATTGCTAGGAAATGCCATCAATATTTGCTAAGGCAACCTGTAAAATAAAATAATTTGTCTATTACCCAAAGTGTAATGGTACAAGAAAAACTCACGTCTGTGGCATAAAGTATCTCTACAATCTTCCGCAGCACGGGGTCACTCTCGCCTTCGTTCTCTTGACAGATCAGTTCAATATTTCTTAGCTTGCCGAAATAAAAGTCTCTTTCTTTCTCTAAGTCTTCAACGGTGATTTTTAAGACATTTATCTGGGGGGGGGGGGGGGGGGGGGGAACAAAACAAAAAAACCTCTCAAATACCAGTGCATCAAATATTTTAAATGAGGTAGATTCCCTTTAAGAGGCTGTCAGTAGGATCAACCCTCCTAAGCCATCTATATTGTCATGCAGGTCGTAGGAAGCTGAAGAAAATTATATTTTAGATCTGCGATCTGATATCTTACACCACACAAATCCTAATTTTTTCATCATAAAAAAGATGTTAAGATCTGTGGGCCGGACATAGATTTCCCATAGAATCTGCCTCCAGAGCACAGGGAGTTACCATTATGAAACCTGTAGATCACGAGTGCATACCCTCAGTGATTACATGTCTCACTTGTAACCAGGGCTGTGGAGTAGGAGCCCATTTTGGTGGAGTCGGTAAAAAAAAAAAAAAAAAAAAAAAAAAAAAAACCTGGACCGAGTCCAAATTGGGCACAGAAGTTCAATGCAGTTTGTGGGGAATATTTTTTTCATAAGAATTTGGAAAAGTTATGAAATGTCCAATAAATGTCCTATTCCTTCCTGATCTAAGGTCTAGACTTTTAGCCGAGATGAATCTGTGCTGCAGTTTATGTTCATAACTAGTGAAGCTCCTCCTCTACAGCTAAGAGGAAAAAAAAAAAAAAAAATAAACACACAGGGAAGGAATGCTAACATTCATCTGAGAAGTCCTGGAGTGAACAGGAAAGCAGGATTAAGGAAGGCAAGTACCGTACTTCTTAACCCCTTAGTGACAGAGCCAATTTGGTACTTAATGACCGAGCCAATTTTTACAATTCTGACCAGTGTCACTTTATGAGGTTATAACTCTGGAACGCTTTATCGGATCCCGCTGATTCTGAGATTGTTTTTTCGTGACATGTTGTACTTCAAGTTAGTGGTAACATTCCTTCGATATTACTTGCGATTATTTATGAAAAAAATGGAAATATGGCGAAAATTTTTAAAATTTTGCAATTTTCAAACTTTGTATTTTTTATGCCCTTAAATCAGAGAGATATGTCACAAAAAATAGTTAATAAATAACATTTCTCACATGTCTACTTTACATCAGCACAATTTTGGAAACAATTTTTTTTTTTGTTAGGGAGTTATAAGGGTTAAAAGTTGACCAGCAATTTCTCATTTTTACAACACCATGTTTTTTTTAGGGACCACATCACCTTTGAAGTGATTTTGAGGGGTCTATATGATAGAAAATAACCAAGTGTGACACCATTCTAAAAACTGCACCCCTCAAGCTGCTCAAAACCACATTCAAGAAGTTTATTAACCCTTTACGTACTTCACAGGAACTAAAACAATGTGGAAGAAAAAAATTAACATTTAACTTTTTTTTGCAAACATTTTACTTCAGAACCATTTTTTTTAATTTTCACAAGTGTAAAAACAGAAATTTAACCACAAATTTTGTTGTGCAATTTTTCCTGAGTACGCCGATACCCCATATGTGGAGGTAAACCACTGTTTGGGCGCACCGCAGAGCTTGGAAGTGAAGGAGCACCGTTTGACTGTTTCAATGCAGAATTGGCTGGAATTGAGATCGGATGCCATGTCGCGTTTGGAGAGTCCCTGATGTGCCTAAACAGTGGAAACCCCCCACAAGTGATACCATTTTGGAAACTAGACCCCCCAAGGAACTTATCTAGATGTGTGGTGAGCACTTTGAACCCCCAAGTGCTTCACAGAAGTTTATAACGTAGAGCCGTGAAAATAAAAAATCTCATTTTTTCTACAAAAATGATCTTTTTGCCCCCAAATTTTTATTTTCACAAGGGTAACAGGAGAAATTAGACCACAAAAGTTGTTGTGCAATTTCTCCTGAGTACGTCGATACCCCATATATGGGGGTAAACCACTGTTTGGGCGCACCGCAGAGCTTGGAAGAGAAGGAGTGTCGTTTTACTTTTTCAATGTAGAATTGGCTGGAATTGAGATCGGACGCCATGTCACGTTAGGAGAGCTGCTGATGTGCCTAAACAGTAGAGACCCCCCACATATGACACCATTTTGGAAACTAGACCCCTTAAGGAACTTATCTAGATGTGTGGTGAGCACTTTAAACCCCCAGGTGCTTCATAGAAGTTTATAACGTAGAGCCGTGAAAATAAAAAAAAAAAAAAAAAAAAATCGCATTTTTTCTACAAAAATGATCTTTTTGCCTCCAAATTTTTATTTTACCAAGGGTAACAGGAGAAAATGGACCCCAGAAGCTGTTGTACAATTTGTCTTGAGTACGCCGACACCCCATATGTGGGGGTAAACCACTGTTTGGGCGCATGGCTGAGCTCGGAAGCAAAGGAGCGCCATTTGACTTTTCAATGCAAAATTGACTGGAATTGAGATCGGACGCCATGTCGCGTTTGGAGAGCCCCTGATGTGCCTAAACAGCAGAAACCCCCCAAAAGTGACCCCATTTTGGAAACTAGACCCCCCATGGAACTTATCTAGATGTGTAGTGAGAACTTTGAATGCCCAAGTGCATCACAGAAGTTTATAATGCAGAGTCGTGAAAATAAAAAATATATATTTTTTAACAATAAAGATTTTTTAGCCCCCAAGTTTTTATTTTCACAAGGGTAACAAGAGAAATTGGACCCCAAAAGTTGTTGTCCAATTTGTCCTGAGTATGCTGGTACCCCATATGTGGGGGTAAACCACTGTTTGGGCGCATGGCAGAGCTCGGAAGGGAAGGAGTGCCATTTTGGAATGCAGACTTTGATAGAATTGTCTGCGGGCGTTATGTTGCCTTTGCAGACCCCTAATGTACCTAAACAGTAGAAACCCCCAACAAGTGACCCCATTTTGGAAAATAGACCCCCCAAGGAACTTATCTAGATATGTGGTGAGAACTTTGAATGCCCAAGTGCTTCACAGAAGTTTATAATGCAGAGTAGTGAAAATAAAAAATATTTTTTTTCCCACAAAAAAGATTTTTTTAGCCCCCAAATTTTTATTTTCACAAGGGTAACAAGAGAAATTGGACCCCAAAAGTTGTTGTCCAATTTGTCCTGAGTATGCTGGTACCCCATATGTGGGGGTAAACCACTGTTTGGGCGCACGGCAGAGCTCGGAAGGGAGGGAGTACCATTTGACTTTTTTAGCGCAAAATTGGCTGTCGTGTTTGGAGACCCCCTGATGTACCTAAACAGTGGAAACCCCCCAATTCTAACTCCAACCCTAACCCCAACACAGCCCTAACCCTAATCTCAACCCGATCCATAATCCTAATCACAACCCTAACGATAATCACAACCCTAACCCCAAAACAGCCCCAATCTCAACCCTAACCATAACCCTAATCAAAACCCTAAATCCAACACACCCCTAACCCTAATCCCAACCCTAACCCTAATCCCAACCCTAATCCCAAACGTAACACTAATCCCAACCCTAATCCAAACCCTAACCCTAATCCCAACTCTAACCCTAACTTTAGCCCCAACCCTAACCATAACTTTAGCCCCCGTCGTCACAAAAAAAGTTCAATGTAACCTTTTTTTTGTACGTCGCGTCCGCCATTTCCGCGGATGCGTGGCCGTAACTCTGCCCCCTCCTCCCCAGGACATAGACTGGGCAGCGGATGCGTTGAAAAACTGCATCCGCTGCCCACGTTGTGCACAATTTTCACAACGTGCGTCGGTACATCGGGCCGACGCATTGCGACCGCCCCGTACCGACGCAAGTGTGAAAGAAGCCTTAGGCTACTTTCAGACATAGCGCATTTTTGAGCGCTATTTTGCGGGCGCTTTTCAAAAATGCGCAATGTCATTTTCGTCTGCCGGCAAAGTGAATGAGAAATTCACTTTGCCGTTCAGACACACCGCAAAAAAACGCGGCGCTTTTGTCTGCAAACACGCCGGCGTAAAAAGAATTGACATGTCAATTCTTTACGCAGCGGCGTGTCTGCGTATCCCCCTAGGGCCCCATATTACCTTCCACACACAGCGCCTTTGTCCTGGGTGTCGGCGTCTTTGTACGGAGGGGTTGACACCCAGGACCGGACGTGACGTCGGACAGGAAGAGGGAAGCCCCCGCCCCCCAGTGAAGCAGCATGGAGTCCTTCTGTGTGTGTGCGTGTGTGTGCGTGTGTGTGCGTGTGTCCCCATGCGACGCTAGTGCCACCATTGTGCTAAGTCGCCGTATGGGACTACTACTCCCATCCGGTATTAGGATGGGAGAGTTGTCCCTGTGTCCGGCGACTTAGCACAATTGTAAAGTTACACAAAACACCTACACACAATACACATACATGACACACAGTACAGTACATACAACATATAACACAGAGTATATACTCACCAACAGCACACTTGTAGGCGAAGCCCTCGATCCTCCAGGAAAAAATCCAAAAATAATAAACCAAATTCATACTCCCTGTCCGCAGAATCCATAAAACGAGTGTCCCACGCCGATCGGCTGCTCTCCGGCGATACACTGCCAGGAGCGAAGCTCCTGGCAGTGTATCGCGTACTGTTCCGGAGTTCAATGACTCCGGCGTCTCGGTTAACAGCAGTACAGCTGCGTTGAACTTTCCCACGCAGCACTGCCGTTAAGCGAGAGTGCCGGGGTCAATGACCGCCGGTAAACTCGCTCGCGCATGCGCAGTGACACACCGACAGGAACTATGGCTCCTGTCAGTGTGTTGCTGCAGCCGTGGAGAGCAGACATATCTCTGGATGTGTCTGTTCTCCATGGAAAATCTTGATACGTGGCACTTAAATATGTGGCACTGAAATACGTGACACGTGGCACTTTGATACGTGGCACGTGTCTCTTAAATACGTGGCACTGAAAGATGTGGCACTTTGATACGTGGCACGTGGCACTTTGATACGTGGCACTGAAATATTTGGCACGTGGCACTTTGATACGTGGCACGTGTCTCTTAAATACGTGGCACTGAAATATGTGGCACGTGGCACTTTGATACGTGGCACGTGGCACTTTGATACGTGGCACTTTGATACGTGGCACGTGTCACTTAAATACGTGGCACGTGGCACTGAAATATGTGGGACACGTTGCACAAAAAAGTTACATGTAGTTTTTTTTGTGTCGACGGTCCGCCGAAGCACGACGCATCCGTCGCACGACGGATGCGACATGTGGCAATCCGTCGCAATGCGTCACTAATGCAAGCCAATGGAGAAAAAACGCTTCCTGCAAGCACTTTTGCAGGATGCGTTTTTTCTCCAACGACGCATTGCGACGGAAGCCAAAAAACGCTAGTGTGAAAGTAGCCTAACCCTAGCCCTAACCCTAAATTTAGCCCCAACCCTAACCCTAACTCTAACCCTAACCCTAACTCTAACCCTAACCCTAATTTTAGCCCCAACTTGTCTTCTCCTGCCGGCCGGCAGATGGCAGCAGATGGCGGGCGCACTGCGCATGCGCCCTCCATGATGAAAAAGCCGGCCGGCAGGAGAAGACAGAAGAGGACCCAGGGACCCCGGGTGAGTATGATAGGGTCCCCGAATCCCCCTATTTCTCTGTCCTCTGATGTGCGATCACATCAGAGGACAGAGAAATAACTGATCGCTTTTTTTTTTTTTTTTTTTTTGCGGTCGCCGGTAAACTGTTAATTACCGGCGATCGCAAAGCAGGGGTCGGTGCAAATCGACCCCGATCATGTTCTTTGGGGTCTCGGCTACCCCCGGCAGCCGAGACCCCAAAGAACATCCGGGTGCCGGGCGGCGGGCGCACTGCGCCCGCCATTTTTTCCCGGAAAAAAGATGGCGGCGCCCATGGGGAGACACGAGGAGCACCGGGGGAGGTAGGTAAGTATTGGGGGGCTATTGGGGGCCATCGGGGACCACATTTCTCTGTCCTCCGATGTGCAATCACATCGGAGGACAGAGAAATTAAATGGCAAATCGCTTTTTTTTTTTTTGTTGCGACCGCCGGTAAACGGTTAATTACCGGCGATCGCAACTCGGGGGTCGGTAAAAACCCCCCGAATCATGTTCTCTGGGGTCTCGGCTACCCTCGGCAACCGAGACCCCAGAGAAAATCCGACTCTGGGGGGCGCTATTCACTTTTTCCACAGCGCCGTTAATTAACGGCGCTGTGGTTTAAGTACCCTTAGCGGCCGCCGTTAAAAGGCGTATCGGCGGTCGTTAAGGGGTTAAAGCATATCTAGACCTTCAACAAACTGCATAAAATCAATAGTCGTGTATATGTTGTGTCTGTATGCTTGATGTTTCAGTTAGTTTTTCCTCTTGGCTCATGTTTGGAGAAATTAGATGCTCTGATGACTTATATACACTATACATAGAATATAAGGGGAAAAACTGTTTTCTAACATCTCAAATTCGGAAATACAGTAACAGGATCGATGAGGACGTGTGAGTGTGTTCAGAAATATGATTCGGCACAAACATGCTCCCTCCCTCCTCCCCTCTTCATAGACTGAAGAAATACGATGTGAAGCATTTAGTGAGCTGTACCCTGAGACAAGCCTGACATTGAAAGTTTAGAGTAAAGCCATCTAACATATTTTACAAGCTTTATACTTATCTGTCCTATTGATTTATGCAAAGAATGTTTTATTTCTATCCTAAATTATACAGTGCATGACTCCCTATTTTTGCAAGAATTACAATATACCTTACTTTGTTTACAGGACAAAATTTTGAGAGCGAATTTACATAATTAGAAAATGTCTAAGCATCTTATGAAGTCAGCTGTATTTGAGCATTTCACAGCGACTCCAGATTTAAAAAAAAAAAAAAAAAAAAACCATTGTGTGTCACTGTATAAGTGACCCAGATGAAAACAAATGCTGTGATGCCAAAATCAGTGCATACTCAGGCAGTGATAAAAATGCTCCTTCAAGAGCTTTCTATCTAAAAAGACACTTACAACACTGCCATCCAGAAGTTTACAAAGCTGTGATTGAAAGACCACAGCAGCACCAAGAAATCAGAGACCAGCACTTCCTGCCAGGCAAAGGAGGAAAGAGCGTCTCAAACATCAGTTACAAGATATTTTGTAAGTGATAGTTACTGTAACAATGACAGCAGATGTGTTTAAAAGACAGCTCATCATGCTTGTTGTGAAGGACAGTACCATTATTATTTGTACGACCAGCTTTTAATGGAGAAATGGCCTGCAAACTTGGCATTTCTCTGGAAAGAAAGTACTAGAAAATTAGTGATTGAAGAAACCCTTAGCCAAAAGGAAGATCTTAAGACTCGAGAGACGCTTTGATGTTTCTTAAAATGGATGCCTGCACACGCCACAGAGTGAACTATTTTGTGATCAATGTTCGATAGGTTTGTGACAACAACAAAAAAATTGTTACTAAGACGCTGGCAGTAAAAGATAGTAAAGCTTATCACAGCAGCCAGTTTCTCCAGGCCTTAGTGGAAAAAGTTCTGCAAGATTATAAACTTAAGAACAGGATCTTGCTATTGTAACTAATAATGCTTCAAACGCAAGTACAATTAAATTAAAAAGTTACAAGCTGAGGATTTAACTCCTTTCATTTTATGAAGGAGTGGAAGGAAGAACTTGTTGTTTTGCCTGTCCCAAAGAGGAGGTTTAAATCACAGATGGCATTGCCGCTTCAAGGAAACGGAGAGAGACACTGCTATTAGAAAATAAAATTCTTCTGGCAGCTGTTTATGTTGACCCGAGTCATCGTATATTGCTGGATGATCAACAGCTTACTAAAGGAAAAGAAGCACTGATTGAGGTAGCAGTTAGGATGAGTGGGCTACAGTACAGCCAAGAGCAAGAGGACTCGGGTCCTGCAGTTTCTTCATCCTCATCAGATGAGGAGTTTAATTTCGAAAAGTATTTGGACGACATGGACCAGGCAAAGTGTTGTCGCAGGGAAAAAGATTCCACTCCCATAGAAAAGAGATTGACCATATTTCAGCAACATTTTTCACTTGCTCTCAAAGAATTAGAAGAGTTCAATCGCTCATCAAAACAAACTGTGTACAAGGCAACTCCTTTATACCCTGAAATTGTTAGAGATGTTGCCCATGTGGTTACGGCTTTGCCACCAACCCAAGTTAGTGTAGAGAGGTTTTTCGCTAGCCTTAAAATAATTAGGTCAGATTTGATATCTATGAAGGAGGATCAGATGGAGGTGATAATATTTCTGAGAACAAATTCATAAACTGCACAAATGTTATTTAGTACGTTTTTTGTTGAAAACTGCCCCCCACTTACTGCATAGTGTATAATTAGTAAATAAGCAAAGGGTTTTCTGTTCTAAAGTTGTATTCCAATAAATATATTTCATGTTCTATCTAAATGGCTTGATTATTGTATCATAATAATGATTAAAAGCCTGATGTTACCATTTTACTACAGTAAATTTATCACAAACATGAGCAATGTATGAGGGAGTTGGTGTCATGGGAATTGAGGAGTCAAAGGTTTGGCTTACTAACTCCACAGCCCTGCTGATAACACCTTTCATTTAAAATAAGCTCTGGAGGCAGATTCTCAGGGAGATCTACAGGTCCTTCTCAAAAAATTAGCATATAGTGTTAAATTTCATTATTTACCATAATGTTATGATTACAATTAAACTTTCATATACTATAGATTCATTATCCACCAACTGAAATTTGTCAGGTCTTTTATTGTTTTAATACTGATGATTTTGGCATACAACTCCTGATAACCCAAAAAACCTGTCTCAATAAATTAGCATATTTCACCCGACCAACCCAAAAAACCTGTCTCAATAAATTAGCATATTTCACCCGACCAATCAAATAAGTGTTTTTTAATACCAAACAAAAAAAACATCAAATAATAATGTTCAGTTATGCACTCAATACTTTGTCGGGAATCCTTTGGCAGAAATGACTGCTTCAATGCGGCGTGGCATGGAGGCAATCAGCCTGTGACACTGCTGAGATGTTATGGAGGCCCAGGATGCTTCAATAGCGGCCTTAAGCTCATCCAGAGTGTTGGGTCTTGCGTCTCTCAACTTTCTCTTCACAATATCCCACAGATTCTCTATGGGGGTTCAGGTCAGGAGAGTTGGCAGGCCAATTGAGCACAGTAATACCATGGTCAGTAAACCATTTACCAGTGGTTTTGGCACTGTGAGCAGGTGCCAGGTCGTGCTGAAAAATGAAATCTTCATCTCCATAAAGCATTTCAGCCGATGGAAGCATGAAGTGCTCCAAAATCTCCTGATAGCTAGCTGCATTGACCCTGCCCTTGATGAAACACAGTGGACCAACACCAGCAGCTGACATGGCACCCCACACCATCACTGACTGTGGGTACTTGACACTGGACTTCAGGCATTTTGGCATTTCCTTCTCCCCAGTCTTCCTCCAGACTCTGGCACCTTGATTTCCGAATGACATGCAAAATTTGCTTTCATCAGAAAAAAGTACTTGGGACCACTTAGCAACAGTTCAGTGCTGCTTCTCTGTAGCCCAGGTCAGGTGCTTCTGCCGCTGTTTATGGTTCAAAAGTGGCTTTACCTGGGGAATGCGGCACCTGTAGCCCATTTCCTGCACACGCCTGTGCACGGTGGCTCTGGATGTTTCCACACCAGACTCAGTCCACTGCTTCCTCAGGTTCCGGTCACCTCTTCTCGTTGTACAGCGTTTTCTGCCACATTGTTTCCTTCCAACAGACTTACCATTGAGGTGCCTTGATACAGCACTCTGGGAACAGCCTATTTGTTGAGAAATTTCTTTCTGGGTCTTACCCTCTTGCTTGAGGGTGTCAATGATGGCCTTCTTGACATCTGTCAGGTCGCTAGTCTTACCCATGATGGGGGTTTTGAGTAATGAACCAGGCAGGGAGTTTTTAAAAGCCTCAGGTATCTTTTGCATGTGTTTAGAGTTAATTAGTTGATTCAGAAGATTAGGGTAATAGGTCATTTAGAGAACCTTTTCTTGATATGCTAATTTATTGAGACAGGTTTTTTGGGTTATCAGGAGTTGTATGCCAAAATCATCAGTATTAAAACAATAAAAGACCTGACAAATTTCAGTTGGTGGATAATGAATCTATAGTATATGAAAGTTTAATTGTAATCATTACATTATGGTAAATAATGAAATTTAACACTATATGCTAATTTTTTGAGAAGGACCTGTATGTCTGGCCCAGAGATCTTAACACCTCATTTACTAAGAAAAGTGTGGATTTCCCTGGACTACAACATCAAAGTGCAGATTTCAAGATATCATTTTATTAACATTCTATGACCTACATGTCCTTATAGACTGCTTAGGAGGGCTGATCGTACTGATATTCTCTTTAAAGGGAACATGTCACCCCGTTTTTTCAGTATGAGATAAAAATACCATTAAATAGGGCCTGAGCTGCGCTGGACAATAGTGTATTTTGTGTACCCCGATTTCCCACCTATGCTGCCGAAATACCTTACCAAAGTCGCCGTTTTCGCCTGTCAATCAAGGTGGTCTGGTCAAATGGGCGTGGTGAAATCGCTTCTCCCCCAGATCTTGCTTATCTTTCCGTTGGTGGCGTAGATGTTTGCGCATGCCCAACAGCGGAATGCACTGCGCAGCTGAAGAAAAAGAGCGCGATCTGCGCTATTCACCGCTTTAATCGCTGGCGGCGGCCATCTTCCTGAGGCTGCGCGTGTGCAGATGGAGCGCTCTGCTGCCCGGGGCTTCAGTAAAGTGGCCGCGGGATGCCACGCATGCACAGATGGAGATCGCGGCGGCCATTTTCCTGAAGCCGAGTTCGCATAGTTCTAATTTGATACCTCAATGTCAGTCACTGGCTTATCATCAAAGACCACCGATTCTAGTAATTGAAGTAAACAGACAAGCAGATTCCAGGGAGCTGGAAGAACTGAGACCAGTTACCTGTTGCATTAGCTCTGCGGACTCCTCTTCTCCATTGCCCACAGCTCCAGGCCTCCTGCCAACTGCCGGAGCAGGTTTGTTGGTTACGGCGGTCCTCTGGGCGGGAACGGCCTTCTGTGGAGCTGAGAGAGAAAAACCCAATAGTCATCATAGTAAGCACACTGTGGTACAAGAGCACAGTGCTCCCCCCTACAAAACCATAACCCAGGGGCCATCGTGACACCACCAAAAATATGTGCACCCCACTCCCCAACACAGGTATGTACCAATTCTGGCCATTTTCTTTAGCGCTTCTGTCTTTGTTGGCTTTGATTCAGCAGAGTCATCTGGAAGAGGTACAGTATTCACCAGCATCAGACACTTCCAAAGTGATAAAAGCAAAAAACCCACAAAGGTGGTGCACAATTCTCTAGAATGTGTGTGTCTGGGTGTGAATGGTAGTTTTTTGCGCCCTTTGAGGTGTAGGGTCCTTTTAACCCTGCTATCATATTTTACTGTATACTGGGAAAGAAGTCTAGCACTGTGGTGGCATGGGAAGGTTACGAGAAAAAAAAATAAAAAGCCCTTCTGAAGGCGTGGCACCTGCGCTGCAGCATAAATCGCATGTGTACTGTGTTTATAACTAATGTGGTTGAGGTTACCCTGATAATTTTAAAATGTCGCCTGTGCCGTAGCAGCTATCAGTGTATATAAAGGTGATCTGATAGCTGCTATTGCGCAGGCGCCAACTTGGAGGCGCCAACTTGGAGTAAGATGGCGGGTGCCATTTTCAAATTTTATTTTTTTTCCATTATCAGGGTAACCTCGACTATATTAAGTTATAAACAGGACACATGCGATTATGCTGGCACCTGCCTGCAGAAGGGTTTTTGTTTTTCTAGTGTGTACAGATAACATTATGTAATCTAGGGCGCAGGTCAGTGAGGGATCAGTGACCTGTCAGCAGTCTGCATTATGAATACCTAATCAGAGCCCCACTCTCGTATGTTCCTCACTTGATCGTCTTTAAGACTTTTCCAAAACATCCCCCGCCCTCTGGAATTCTGCACCCCAACACGTCCGATTGTCTCCAACATTCAGAACTTGAAAATCCATCTCTTAAAGCTACAGCTTGCAATAATCGAATTGTCACGTCACTACAACCGTAGCTGGTGCAACCCTCCAATCCACTGTCTACTCCCCCATGTCCTGTAGACTAAGGCCACAAGGGTAGGCGGTGCTGCTGATACAACTACTTAACAGTTGTTACTGATCACCACCATAAAAAGAAGAGACTGATATGCGGTATTATGCCCCTGGCAGCCAGACTACTCCACGGAAGTAAATGGAGCTGCAATATCGCACATAACCCGTGACAGATGTGGCACTTTTTTGGGGGATGAAACTACCAGTGTTTTATCCACATACAGAACCAACGCTGATTCCATAGGAGGATATGGTCTTCTCCTTGTTGCCTGATGCAGTTCCAGACTGCCACCTACCAATCTAGCAGGTTTCAGTAAGGGTTTGTCATTTTGGACAACCCCTTTCAGACGTGTGACCTACATGTACATCACATGTCGGGTGCAGACATAAAAGCAGCAAACAAAGCCAGGTCCAATGCCATGTGCAAAGTCAAGGTGGGTTTTTTTGGGCCATCATTCAGTACCTACAGAAGGTATGGAGACTGCTCCTTTAAAGGGGTATTTCAATGGAGTACTGAACAAGGGAGCAGGTAATGCTCAGTCTCCCAATTTGTGAGTAACATTCTGAGCTCCCAACTCCACTACTTGTAGCATCTCCCATCAATGTGGAAAACAGGTCACAGATAATACGCTTCATTTTTATTGTGGCCGTCGGGAGTACTGTAGTCTGACCATACCTGACCCTTGGTTGAAAAGAAAGTCATATTTAGATGCACATGAAGGGTCTTAAAGCTGACACCCCTGCTCCAAAGACTCAATAGGATCTGTATAGGTGCAGACCCTTATAGTTCTGTACAAACGGAAGTCTGGCTGTCAGACATAATACAGACACCAAAACGAAGACATAATACAGCGACGTAAAATCACCAAAGCATTAAGAAGCAGAGTGAGCAATTGCCAGTACCAGAGTTTGTGGATCCCATTGGCCTCTTGGGCTTGTTCATGACTGGAGTGGGGAGGACGGGTGCAGGGGCAGATTCTTGTCCTTGTCTAGCAGCAACGGGGTCGTAGTCTTTGCCATCATAGTTTGCGTCGAAGAACTTCTTAAACCACTGTACAAACTCAAAGTTATCCTGGAACTTCCCCTTCACCAACTTGTCTACTGGAATTATCTACAGAGAAAGGTTATTCAGGAGCATTTATGTGAGACTGAAACATTCATCTGATCGGCCATTATTCATATAAAAAGTCACTGACACATGGTAAGGTTAATACTAGAAGCCAAGACCAACACAGATTTGGTTACACCTTGGTGCTGGTGGGATGGCTTTTACGCTTTTCTTTTTTCAAAAACAGTATTTACCAAGCACCCCAGGTTATTTATATGCACTATTGTCTTTACTTACAGCAGGGTATATGATCATTTTCTCTCTGTCTTAGGCCGGGATCACACATACGCACAGCAATACATGGAGCTGCACGCTCCACTCCAGAGTGTTGGCGCCAGAGCTGGGTTTTCACCTGCGAGACTCGGCCGTATCTCGTGTATGTGTGATCCCGGCCTTAGGTGTTGACTAATCAATAGAAAAGAAAGATGCGGCCAATGGCAATTCAGCATCCATTAAGACTTCAATAACGATGATACATTGCCCTACCATGTATTCCCTACACATATAGAAGCAATTGTGCACATCTGAAAATTGCTCCAAGACTGGCGGTCACACGCCATAGCAATGGTCTTGAGCACAAACACCATACTTTCCAGTGAAGCCATTAGGCTGCTGTGAGAAGTTTCTTGGAGTACCCCTCTAAAAGCATCCAATCTTCTGACTTCTTACTGCTCTGTAGTTGGGCGCCAGATTGCATTTAAGGTATGTGCAAACGTCAGGATTTCTTGCAGAAATTTCCTGACAAAAAAAAAAAACCAGACATTTCTGCCAGTAATCCGCATGCGTTTTTTTTTCGTGTTTTTTTTCCAATGCATTAAATCGCGGAAAAAAATGCATCATGTGCACAAAAATTGCAGAATGCATTTTAAATGATAAAAACGCAGATATATGCATCCTATCGCGAAAAAAACTGAACGTGTGCACATACCCTAAATCTTAAATGACAAGTGTGGTCGCTGCTGCTAGATCAAAGCAGCAGAATCCCCTGCATGGTGGGAAGGACTACCTAGAGAACGGACATTTATCTGACGAGTTCATGCCTTCCTCATATTGGTGATAGATTACGAACATGGGGATATTAACCCTTTATTCATTCAATGCATCTGCTATGGACTGGGGAAATCTGTTGTGACCGTCCCATGCTGGCCATACTGTGGGCACATCAGGATCACAGTAATGACCCAACAGTTGCAGGTCAGTGCCGGCTGTATGCCTGCCCAATATGCCACACAAGGTCACGTTGTACTCACTTTGTCAACGCCCATCTTCTTGAAGCCGGCTTGTAGCACTTTGTAGTTCTGGATGTACTCGTGTTCAAGTTTGGCTTGAAATTTTACCTTCTTTAATGTGACTGATCCGGGAAACAACATGTCCATGAACTGACAATATACACTACCTGCCAGGAGAAAGTAGGACAAGCATTAATAGCTGCAAATCAAGACTCCGCAACGCTCCCACGGGTCAGACACCCGAGACAAGGTGCCAGCACTAGTCATGTCATCCTCTTTAGCCAATCACAGTGTGTGTTTAAAAGTCATGACAAGTACTGGCATTTCCTGTATGAGGAGACCCCCTTTACAGTCTCTGAAAAAAAGGACAATGGTACCTTAACCCTTTAGCTTCAGAGCCTGGTTTCACCATCCTGACCAGGCCAGTTATTTCAATTCACTTTATATGGTAACAAGTCTGGAATGCGTCAAAGGATGCCACCGATTTGTTATTTTTCCATGACACTGTACATTACGTTAGTAGCAAATTTAGGTCTATTTTTTTTTTTTTTTTTTTAGGTTTGAAATTATTGGAATTTTTGCAAAAATTTTGCAATTTTCAAACTTAGTTTTTACACCCTTAAACCAGATTGTTACATCATGCAAAATAGTTAATAAATGTCTCACATGTCTACTTTACAACTGCATCATTTTTAAAACAAAGTACCGTATTTTCCGGCGTATAAGATGACTTTTTAACCCCTAAAAATTGTCCCAAAAGTCGGGGGTCGTCTTATACGCCGGGTACGGCGTGTGCAGGGAGCGATCCTGGATGTTCCCAGGGTCTGAAGGAGAGGAAACTCCTTCAGGCCCTGGGATCCATATTCATGTAAAAAATGAAGAATAAAAATAAAAAATATGGATATACTCACCCCTCCTAGAAGCCTGGCTGTCACCGCTGCAAGCGTCTGCCTCCTTTCCTAAGAATTGCAGAGCGTGGAAGACCTTCGATGACGTCACGGTCAGGTGACCGGTCACATGAGCGGTCACGGACCAATCACAAGACCGTGACGTCGGGGGGCGTGGCCTAGCAGGAGATGTGAGAGGACGTGTGTCGGACCTCTCCCGCTGCCCGAAAGGTGATCCGGTTCAATTAGAGGCGCCGCCGAATGCCACATACCGGGGGAAAGCGCCTGAGTGTCCGGGGAGCGGAGGGAGCCAGCCGCGCTGTGCTCACACAGCAGGATGACACGCAAGAGGTCGGGATGGCGGGCAGCACGCGCTCCCAAGATGGCGCCGACAGCGCTGTGGAAGAGGCGGCAAAGGCAAGCGCTGCCTATCAGAAGAGGCTGGAGGTAATAGCTAGGCTGGAGCAGTTTGCCAGGACAGAGGATGCAGGGAGCCGCTGGAGAGGTGACAAGAGAGGCAACGGTCTCAGGGGGAGCAGGTGGGAGTGAGGTCTGGGGCACAGGCAGAAGGGATGGTGAGCGGATCCCCCATGGCATCTATTACAGTATCAGATATGAGGAATCCTCCACTAGATGATGTAGCTGAGCTGACTCCGGATTGTGTTGCACAACTGGGGACTGGGAGTGCTGATGGGGCTGGGGAACCGACCCTGAAGGATATATTTTCTGCAGTATTGTTCTGCAAGACTGCATTGACAACCCTGACTGTCCAGGTGGACGACCTGAAGGGGGAGGTTGCCTCTTTTCGCTCAGCTATGCATAAAATGGAGGGCAGAGTGGAACTGTTGGAGGGGCGTGTGGGAGGTGCAGAAGATCAGATTGCTGAACTGACAGAGAGAAAAAAAATATGTCCAGCGCATTGCGGAGTTGGAGCTTAAAACTGATGATTTGGAGAATTGTTCGCGCAGGAACAATTTGAGAATTGTTGGTGTGCCTGAAAAGGCAGAAGGAAATAACCCCACTGACTTTATTGAGACGTTTGAAAACTAAGGTTGGAGGGGACAGTCTCACTAAACTATTTGCGGTTGAAAGAGCTCACTGGGTGCCAACCAGACCTCTGCCCCCTGGCTCCGCCCCACGGACCTTTCTAGCTAAAATCCTAAATTACAGAGACCGGGATATTCTGCTAAGGAGGGCCAGGAATATGGAGGAATTGACTATTGACGGCAATCGAATATCTTTTTATCCTGATTATTCTACAATTGTACAGAAGCTCAGGATGAAGTTCGGAGAGGCTAAAAGACGCCTACGTGAACTGGGACTGGCTTATTCTATGCTGTATCCGGCTAAACTACGTGTGGTGGCCATGGAAAAGGTCCACTTTTTTCAAAATCCTGAGGAAGTGTCACATTGGCTGGACTTGAATGCAAAACGTATTGGTGCAGAAAAGATCCGCTGAGGAGGATCAGATGTGGACTTCTGGCTAATGTGATAGTTTTTTTTTTTTTGTTTTTTTTTTTTTTTTTGGGGGGGGGGGGGGGGGAGGAAAATTGAGTTGTTGGTTAATTCTGATATCTTACTAGAGGAATCTATATGTGGTTCCTGTGCGCTAAGGTTGTGTTTGGCGGCGCAACTGTTTCTATATTCTGTTTCTAAAGGGTGGGGGGGAGGAACGACTGAAAGGTAGTGGGAAATCTACTGGTGGTTGGTATCGGCTTTTGAGCCACTGCTGGGATAGTGACAGCGCGTTCCCCTTTCTCATACAGAGAGGGAGTAGGAGATTATACGTTGATTGTTGTAACGTTTTGGGGGGAGGAAGTTTTTGAGGGAAGGGTAAGGTTAGGGGTTATTTTGTTATAATGAGGGCTTGAGGGGGGGGGGGGGGGGGGGAGTTTTGGGTAGGTGGGCCCAGTTTAGGGGGGTAAGGGAGTCCAATGGAAAGAAGAAGAGAAGGTTAACTATTATGCAAAATGATGGGAGATAGAGTTAAAATTTTGAGCTGGAATATCAGAGGCCTATCGAATGATACAAAACGTAAGGCTATTTTGCAGTATATTGTTAAACAGAGACCCTCGCTGGTATGCCTTCAGGAAACTCACTTAGTAAAACAAAAAACGGGTATATTGCAAAAAAGATGGGTGAAGAAGGCTTACCATGAGACATTCTCGGCCTATGCTAGGGGAGTGTCAATCCTTGTGCATACAGGCATACCGTTCGAGGAGGTAGAGGTGATAATAGACAGTAATGGACAGTATGTATTCCTTGTGTGTAAGTTGTTCGCTAGACTGGTGTGTGTTGTGTCGGTGTATATTCCTCCACCGTACTCAGGGAAAAAACTACAGGAAATCCTAAATTTATCGGGCAGATGGGGAGGAGTTCCATTGCTCATAATAGGGGATCTTAACAATATTATTGACGATCACTGGGATAGGGGGCAGCATGCTACGTTGAGGAAGGAGGTGAATTTGACAGCGTTCGGTAGTTATTTGAAAGAAGTGGCATGGAAAGACTTATGGAGAGTGCGTAATACTGATACATACTGTTTCTCATGTTATTCAGCGACTTATGGCTCTTTATCTCGTATTGACATGGCCCTGGGTAACGAAGGAATGGATAGGTTGGTACAAGAGGTGGATTATTTGCCTAGAATAGTGTCGGATCACAGTCCAGTGGTAGTAACATTTCAAATTGAAGGCCCTGGGGGGGATGACTAAATTGGGTTGGAAGATAAACCCCTTCTGGTTACAGATTGATATGGGGAAGATCGGGGAAGAGATAAAGGAATTCTTTAAAATTAATGACGGTAGTGCAGCGGAACATGTGGTCTGGGACACCATGAAGGCTTATTTGAGGGGGATATTATCTAAAGAGATATCTAGGCATAAGACACGAACAAGGGAATATGACAAAGGGATATTGGAGGAATTGAGGGCAGCGGAGGCCGCATTGAGTAGTTTGCGTTCACAGGACACCGTGAATCGTATGAAGAAGGCTCAGGAGGAGGTAAACAAATTACACTTGCGCAAAGCAGAGAGAGCGAGAGCTTTCCAAAGAGAGGCCTTTTACGCGGAAGGAGAGAAGGTGGGTCACCTTCTCTCAGTGGTAGCGTCTGCACAGAGGGATTTGACACACGTATATGCCTTAAAATTAGAGAATGGTAATATTGCAACACAGGGGGCCCAAATCTTGGAAGGTTTTAGGGGATTTTATAGCAAATTGTATGCATCACACACGGGGCAGAGAGAAGGAGAAATTGTCAGATTTTTAGAAGAGGCAAATCTACCTAGACTAGAAGCTGAGGACAGAGATTGGTTAGATAGGCCGCTTACGGTGGAAGAGTTGGAGGGTGCCCTGGGGTCCATGGCAGGGGGGGGGGGGAAGGCTCCGGGGGCTGATGGCATTCCTGTTGAGATCTATGGTGCCCTTTCTGAGGAGTCGCTGACCAGATTGTTGGGGGTCTTTGAGGAGTCACTGGAGAGGGGAATGGTGCCCGCTTCCGTGAGGGAGGCCATTATTGTGGTCATCCCAAAACCTGATAAGAATCCACGGTTGCCGGAGTCATATAGACCAATATCACTCCTAACAACAGATGTTAAGATTTTGGCTAAGGCCTTGGCGAACAGACTGACTCGGGTGATAGAAAAGGTGGTCCATTCGGACCAATCGGGCTTTATGCCTAATAAATCCACTGCCATCAACTTGAGAAGGTTATTTCTCAATATGCAGATACCGGCGGAGAATGCTGGTGAGAGGGTGGTGGTTTCCCCTCGATGCACACAAAGCCTTCGATAGTATAGAATGGCAATACCTGTGGTCGGTGCTGGGTCGCTGTGGGTTTGGGCCAGTTTTTGTGTCATGGGTGAGGCTCCTATACTCCTCTCCAGTGGCTAAAATCAGAGTGAACAATGCACTGTCAGACAGCTTTCAATTGTTTCGAGGTACGCGGCAGGGGTGCCCGTTGTCCCCGTTGCTGTTTGCTCTAGCGGTGGAGCCTTTGGCAGCAGCTATCAGAAGGTCTCAGTTAGTGAAGGGGTTTGTGTACGGGAAAAATGGAGGAAAAAAATTGCTCTGTACGCTGATGACATTTTGCTTTTTCTTGAGGGTCCTGGGGATCCTTTGAGAAATGTAATTTCATTAATTGATGGATTTGGGCAAATTTCAGGGTTGATTATTAACTGGGATAAATCAAGTGTTTTACAGGTGGACAGAGGAGTGGATTGTACGAGGGAAGTGGAAGAAGGTACAAAATTAAGGGTGGTTTCACAATTTAAATATCTAGGGATCCAGGTGTCTCTCCCCTTAACTAGATTTGAAGAGCTCAATCTCGAGCCACTAATAACCAAATTACGTGCCAAAATAGCAGCGTGGAATAAGTTGCATTTGTCAGTGGTGGGTAGAGTAAATCTCCTTAAAGGGAACCTACCACCCCGTTTTTTAAAAATTAGATAAAAATAGTGTGAAATAGGGGCAGAGCTGGGCTTTACATTAGGGCCTTTTCGGTGCCTTTACACCCCTGTTAGGCTGCCCAAATACCTTTGTGAAGTGGCCGTTTTCTGCTGTCACTCAAGTGGGTCAGGTCGGATGGGCGTGGTCACAGCGCTGTTTGTCCCCCAGGATCCTGCTCATCATTACGTTGGTGGCGTAGTGGTGTGCGCATGTCCAAAGAAGATCCACTGCCCAGGAGATGAATAACGGCGCGGTCTTCGCTATTCAGCCGTTTACCGGTGGGCGCGGCCATCTTTCCTGTGGCCGCGCCTGCGCAGATGGAGCGCTCTGCTGCCCGGGACTTCAGGAAAATGGCCGCCGCGATCTCCATCTGCGCACGCGCGGAATCCCGCGGCCATTTTCCTGAAGTCCCGGGCAGCAGAGCGCTCCATCTGCGCAGGCGCGGCCACAGGAAAGATGGCCGCGCCCACCGGTAAACGGCTAAATAGCGAAGACCGCGCCGTTATTCATCCTGGGGGACAAACAGCGCTGTGACCACGCCCATCCGACCTGACCCACTTGAGTGACAGCAGAAAACGGCCACTTCACAAAGGTATTTGGACAGCCTAACGGGGGTGTAAAGGCACCGAAAAGGCCCTAATGTAAAGCCCAGCTCTGCCCCTATTTCACACTATTTTTATCTAATTTTTAAAAAACGGGGTGGTAGGTTCCCTTTAAGATGGTCGTGATGCCACAGGTTTTATATATTTTACATAACTCTCCGGTTTGGATCCCACAGACCAGATTCTGTAGACTAAAATCATTATTTGGAGAGTTAGTATGGGGTGGGAGGAGTCCGAGAATTAGGCAGGAGATACTGCAGAGACCTAAAGATGAGGGGGACTTGCCCTGCCTAATCCCTGGTTGTATTTTTTGTCTGCGCAGAGCCAACATCTTAGGGGTTGGGGGAAAGAGTTTGAGGAAGGTCAGGGTCATAACAGTCTGGTATATATTATTGGCATGGGGCCCTTGTGTCAGGGCCTAGAAGCAGGAATATTTAAGAAATCGGGAACTGGTTTTCACACCATAAATTTAATTCATAAGGTATGGCAGACGCTTAAACGAATAAGGGGGGTTGTGAGATTCACGGAGTTTTCACCTATTTGGCATAACCCCTCTATTCAAGAATTCAATCATATGGAAGGAATGGGAGAGTGGAAGGAAAAAGGCATTGGGTTGATACGTCAGCCGATTCATAATGGGAATCTTAAGCCTTTCGATGTGCTGCAACAGGAGTTTCAGTTCCCGGTGTTAAAACTATATCAATACAGACGGGTTCAACACGCATTTCAGGCACAGAGAAGGAGAGGGCCTATAGTAATTCAGACGGATCTAATGTTGGACTTTATACTAAACTAGCTGTACTACCCGGCTTCGCCCGGGTTAATGACTGCTGTTCGCAAAATAGAATGTGTTAACAAAAATTTATTCTGCACACAAAAACCACAAAACAAACAGATAGAAATGTAATTATTAAAAGGCAAAAACTAAGCTAATAGAAGAATTTCACAACATATATTAGCTTTGTTATACTGAGAATGTCTTTGTTGCCTATATTAACCAATCAGAGCTCAGGTTAATTAACTGTAGCAAAATAGAAGCTGAGCTGTGATTGGTTGCTATTGGCAGCCTAATAAATCCCCAGCCAACAGGAAGCCCACCCCCCTGGCAGTATATATTAGCTCACACATACACATAATAGACAGGTCATGTGACTGACAGCTGCCGGATTCCTATATGGTACATTTGTTGCTCTTGTAGTTTGTCTGCTTATTAATCAGATTTTTATTTTTGAAGGATAATACCAGACTTGTGTGTGTTTTAGGGCGAGTTTCGTGTGTCAAGTTGCGTGTGGCGACATGCATGTAGGGACTTTTGTGAGATGAGTTGTGTGGCGACATGCGTGTAGCAACTTTTTGTGTGTCGAGTTGCATGTGACAGGTTAGTGTAGCAAGTTGAGTGTAGCAAGTTGTGTGCAGCAAGTTTTGCGTGTGGTGCCTTTTGAGTATGTGCAAGTTTTGTGTGAGGCAACTTTTGTGCATGTGGCAATCTTTCTGCGTGTGGCAATTTTTCTGCGTGTGCAAGTTTTGCATGTGGCGAGTTTTCCATGAGGTGAGTTTTGCACGTGTGGCGAGTTTTGCATGTGGAGAGTTTTGCGCGTGGCGAGTTTTGAGCGGCGACTTGTGTTTCAACTTTTATGTGGCGAGGTTGGTGTATGTGTGGTGAAATGTGCGCTGAGAGTGGTATATGTGTTCGAGCACGTGGTAGTGTGTGGTGCATTTTGTGTGTGTGTTCATATCCCCGTGGTGGTGTGGTGATTATCCCATGTCGGGGCCCCACCTTAGCAACTGTACAGTATATACTCTTTGGCGCCATCGCTCTCATTCTTTAAGTCCCCCTTGTTCACATCTGGCTGCTGTTAATTTGCCTCCAACACTTTTCCTTTCATTTTTTCCCCCATTATGTAGAAAGGGGCAAAATTGTTTGGTGAACTGGAAAGTGCGGGGTTAAAATTTCACCTCACAACATAGCCTATGACGCTCTCGGGGTCCAGATGTGTGACTGTGCAAAATTTTGTGGCTGTAGCTGCGACGGTTCAGATGCCAATCCCGGACATACATACACACATACATACACATTCAGCTTTATATATTAGATTTTTAACATGAATATGGATCCCAGGGCCTGAAGGAGAGCCTCCTCTCCTTCAGACCCTGGGAACCACACGCCTTATAAGATGACTGGGCGTATAAGATGTCTTATACAGCAGGCATATCCCAAATTCCATATTTTATATGGAAAAGTTGGGGGTCGCCTTATACGCCCAGTCGTCTTATACACCAGAAAATACGGTATGTCTAGGAAGTTCGAAGGGAAGGTCTTGTTTGTTAAGTTAGAAGTTGATCAGCAAGGTCTCATTTTTCCAACAAAAATTTATGAAACAAACAAAGAAAAAACCCTACATCACATTTGAAGTGATTTTTGAGGGGCCTATGACAGAAAATACCCAAAGCACCATTTGTTTTATTTATTTTTTATTTATTTATTTTAAAAAGCACCTCTCAACGTGCTCAAGACCACATTCAAGAAGCTTATTAACCCTTCAGGTTCTTTACGGGACTAAAAGAAGTGTGAAAAGGAAAAAAATATTTATTTTAACAAGGGTAAAAGGAGAAAGTGCACCACACAATTTGTTGTGCAATATTTCCTCAGTACACCACATATGAGACAGAAAACTACCATTTGGGTGCATGGCAGGGCTCAGAAGGGAAGGAGCACCATTTTGGCTAGAATAAGTTGCGAACCCTATGTTGCATTTGAAGAACCCCTGACATGCCAAAATAGCAGAAACCCCCCACAAGTGACCCCATTTTGTAAACTACACCTCTTGAGGAGGTAGTTTACAACTAGACTACTACTAGAGGAGTAGTGAGTATTTTTAACCCTCAGGGGATTCACAGAACTCAAAATCAAATATTACCATTTATTTATTTCCACTAAAATGTTGCTTTGGCCCCAAGTTTGTAGTTTTCAAAAGGGGCAATTAGAGAAACCAAACACTAAAATTTATTACGCAATTTCTCCCGAGTACACCAATGCCCCATAAGAGGTATGCACGTTATGGTTTGCAGGTTTCCCCGTGTCACATTGGCAAAGCCCCTAAGGTGTCAGAACAGCGGAAACACCCCCCCCTCCCCAATAAGTGGTCCCATTTTACAAGCTACACCTCTTAATTCATCTAGGGATGCAGTGATCATATTGACACCACAGGCAGGTCACAGAATTTTATACCATTGGGCAGTGAAGAAAGAAAAAAAACAATATTACCAAAAGACACTATTGTCCTCCAAATTTGGAGGGGGCTGAGGAGGAATTGGGGGTGCGTCTTATAATCCGAATGTAGCTTACCCTCTGCTGTGAAGCAGGGTCGCTGCTGCAGTAAGCTGGAGGGTGCAGGGGCTCCACCGACATTTTGTGAAAGCCCGGAACCTCACACTTTCAATGGACTTTAGGCAAATGCCTCAACTCCAGAGATCTCAATTTGTGCATGTGCCATCTTCGGTAGCCATTTTCCAGAAGTCCACAGCAGGGAAATCAAATGGGGGAAGGGGACTTAGCTCACAATTTATGAAAGCCCAAGGCCCATAGCACCAGAACTCCCCATCCTCCCACCTGTGACCTCTTTACCACAGCCGCTAAGAGATTCAGACTAAGACGCACCCCCAGTGTCCTCCCACATTTTCAAGAACGGCATCCAGTCCCCTCTTAAATTAATGTAATGAATCACTCATTACAGCATCATACGGCAGAGAGTTCCATAGTCTCACTGCTCTTACAGTAAAGAATCCACATCTGTTATGCTTAACCCTTCTTTTCTGCAGACGTAGAGGATGCCCCCTTGTCCCCGTCTCAGGACTATGGTTAAAAGATCATCAGAAAGGTCTTTGTACTGTCCCCTCATATTTATACAGTAACATAAGATCACCCCTTAGCCTTTGTTTTTCCAAACTAAATAGCCCCAAGTGTAATAACCTATCTTGGTATTGCAGACCCCCCAGTCCTCTAATAACCTTGGTTGCTCTTCTCTGCACCCGCTCTAGTTCACCTATGTCTTTCTTATACACCGGAGACAGAACTGTGCACAGTATTCTAAGTGTGGTCGCACTAGTGACTTGTATAGAGGTAAAATTATGTTCTCCTCATGAGCATCTATGCCTCTTTTAATGCATCCCATTATTTTATTTGCCTTTGTAGCAGCTGCCTGACACTGGCCAGTCAATATGAGTTTGTCATCCACCCATACTCCCAGGTCTTTCATTGACGGTTTTGCCCAGAATTGAGCACATAATTATACATCTTATTACTTCTACCCAAGTGCATAACCTTACATTTATCCTCATTAAAGCTCATTTGCCATTTATCAGCCCAAGCTTCTAGTTTACATAAATCATCCTGTAATATAAAAAATTGTCCTCCTCTGTATTGATTACCCTGCAGAGTTATGTCATCTGCAAATATTGAAATTCCACTCTGTATGCCCCCTACAAGATCATTAATAAATATGTTAAAAAGAAGAGGGCCCAATAGTGACCCCTGTGGTACCCCACTGCTAACCGTGGCCCAGTCCGAGTGTGCTCCATTAAAAACCACCCTTTGTTTCCTATCCCTGAGCCAGCTCTTAACCCACTTACATAAAATGAATAATGGGGATAGGGGAAAATGTGTATCATCCTTTTGTGTGGCACCGTATCAAAAGCTTTTGAAAAGTCCATATACACTACATCCACTGGGTTCCCTTGGTCCAGTCCGGAACTTACCTCTTCATAGAAACTGATCAGATTAGTCTGACAGGAGCGGTCCCTAGTAAACCCATGCTGATATTGGGTCATGAGGTTATTCCTCTTCAGATACTTGAGTATAGCATCCCTTAGAATGCCCTCCAGGATTTTACCCACTACTGTCCTATAAATTCCAAAGTTCAGTTTGTCCCCTTTTTGAATATTGGCACCACATTTGCTATATGCCAGCCCTGTGGTACAGACCCTGTTATTATGGAGTCTTTAAAGATTAAAAATAATGGTCAATCAATGACTGTACTTGATTCCTGCAGTACTCGGGGGTGTATCCTATAAATGCAATTCTAATTTCATATACTTCATGTGTACAAGCTATAGCAATAGAGAGCCAATTTATTTGGTAGTTATGTATGGAGATGGCTACTAGTCTTAGAACACTGGTCTGAACAGGTGTATTCTATTTGGAAGTGACAGTCAATCTTTTGAGATATATTATCGGCGGTCGTGAAGGGGGTTAAAATGCTGGGGATTTCCAGTTATATTTAGAGGACCTATACCAGGATTATTCCATGGCGAGAGGTTTGAATTTGTGCTTTCCTCTTTTGGTATTCTCCTTTTGCTAAGCCAGTAACACTTGATTTTGCTTAAGAATTCAGCTACCGTGGGTATGAGTGTGAGGGTTCTCTCATCTCGCCATTGGAGAGCCAATAACTTATAGGCCCAAAATAGGATATGAGAAATGCAAATTTCAACAGCGGAGTCCAACCTGCTATCAACCGCCCCCAAAATACACGTCTGGGGAGTAGCCTGCGGCTTTATCAGCATTTACTCTTATTAAGGGATAATATTCTGTATCAAATGGCTCCAATAATGGTGCGATCCTACACAGTGTGCATGAGGTCTACAGCAGAGCTTTGGCACCTGAGACACGTGGAGTCCATGTGGACTCTATATATGAAGCGGACACTCGAATAGCGAGTCTAGAGGTTTAACACATGAATATCCCACCACTTCCAGAGATATCCCTCACATCCACCTACCACTTGGACTTCAGAATTAATGGTTTTTGCATCTAGCAAAATTTCAATTTTCTGTAAATTATATTAGCCGTTACATTAGCAGCCACAACCATCCTCCCAACTACTAAACACTTATACAATTCCGGTAATGAGGGTACCTCCCTCATTAACTCAAGTAACTCCCTTCCACTGACCAATTTCCTTTAAAAAAAATAAATAAATAAAATAACAAACCAGTTATGTGATTCATGCCACCCTAAATCATATCCTGGTTTCAGGATTGCCACTAGGTATATGTTTCTCTGAAATGCGCCAGTATTTTGGGAAGAATATAAGATGGGGGCCATAGACCATACTAGTCTGGCGCCATCCCTAGCTGCCTTCTCCTGCACTGCTGCAGGTAGTTGACAGGTCTTGCCCTCATGTGTCCATAGAGAGAGACCTGTCAATAATCTGTAGCAGAGCTGGGAAGTTTCGGCCACGGCAGAGTCAAACTAGCCTAGTCTCTGGCTACAGTCCTCAGCCGGAACTTCTGATTATATTTTCTCTGAAATGCTGAAACAGTCGAGAAAAATACACCCGACTGCCATCAGGATCGGATTCATGCTACCAGCAGGAATAGGATAACCATTTAAAAAGTCTTCTGGAATCAAAACACTTATGCCCCATCATTAATGTAGAAAAGGAATATCACATCATTTTGGGAGGGGGGGGGGGGGGGTCTGAATTCCAAAAAACTCCCACCAAGCAGCTTACTGCACGGGATGAATCCCCTTCATTGTTTACCAGGCAATGCTTTGTAGAAAATATTTTAGCTCTGGCAACGCACACATCAATTTTGCAGTCTTTTATTCCCTTTATTATAGCCTAAACATGAGTTTTTACTGTGGCTGTGCAGGGGCCTTGTTCCTCAGCATCGCAAAAGCCCAAACAGTCAGGCATCCTTTGGAGAAAAGAGAAGCATTGCCAACCACTGCTGCCTTCTGTACCTCTGCATGCACAGCACCAAGGGACAGACGCAAGAGCCAACACTTACGGCCATGAAAGCCAGTCCCACCGACCATGGATGGTCCGCACCATCTTAGCTGTGTACTGGGCAGTAGAGGTCTTTTTTGTTTGGCTTAGGAGTGTTGGGAGTCGTTGAATATTCTTTGTCCGAGAGAGGTTATCTATTGGGACAGGGAATACATCTAATACTAAATATATTTCTGGCACAATGGACCATAGTTAAAGTAGTTTTCAGGCCTTAAGCTTTGAGTCTGCAGTCACGAGGACTGCAGACTTGTGAATCTTCACACCGAGAACTGCTGTAAGGAGTCAAGCAGCATTTGTGTGAGATCAAGCATGCGATTTGCTTACAAAGGAGTCACATGCCGACTAGTTGGGCGCAGCCTCGCTCAATGCAAGTATATTGAGCGAGGTCAGATACAGTCAGAAAATTTTGACAGAAGTATGCAAATTCCATATTTGCAGTCACATGACCGCCAGCTCCCAGAGAATCCTCACAGAGCATGATGCACAGAGTGACTGCAGACTTGTAGCCCAAGACCAGACAGACCCTTTAGAGAGAAACAGTCATTAGGATCAAGCATGATAAACTAAAGATATGGCCATAAAGTCACTGTTCTCATTTAATAGGTACCTTACTGGTTATTCTTTAATCACCAATAGAAGTTGATGAGACAAGCTGTTTGTGCATCGGTTTGGGCCTGTGGGTAGGGTCTTCGCCCCTCACCTGCCTCTGGTGTAAGGATCTACATAAGATTTAAAATTATGCGCCATTCTAGCCGCAGGCAGCTCTTGCGTAGACCGATCCGGCCCACCCTGATGAACAAAGCGCTTGTTACACCAAAACTTCTATTGGTGAATAAAGAATAACCAGGCTCCAGAATTCTACAGTGAAGGTACCTATTAAATCAGCGACTTAATGCCCATATCTTTAGTTTATCATGCTGGATCCTGATGACTGGCTCCCTTCAAGTAATTATGTGAATTGGGATTTATTGCACTACGTGATTCTTCTTTTTTGGAGACAGTTTAATTAATATTCCTTTAACATTGGCATTATATTAACATATTTATGACTGCTGTTACCCTTCTTTGCACATCTATGGCTTTTCATATGACAAGGTAGGGTATACATTAGGGCCATGAGCCGGGCCGCCATATCGTTAGATTTAGGGTATCAACCTCCGTGGTAAGGTAGGGACTACTAGGGTTGTGCAGGGATAAGTAAATCACAAAATTTCCCTGTCCTTCCTTTACCATTTACCAAGTATTGCATCAATTGTTAATATTATTTTTCTTGCATGTTAAAAACAAAATAAATAAATAAAAAATAATAAAAATAAAATCTGATCCATCAGCTGGTATACCTATATATAACAATTTAGTACTTAAAGGATGAATCTTTATCAAATATACATTAAAGTGGGATTTTGTTTGTTTTTCTTGGATTATTATATATTGGCTCCCACATTCTGAAATCAGCAATCAGACCCTCAGATCAGATCATCAAGCCTAAGGATAGACAAGTTGTTATTTAAAGGCAAACCCTTTTAAAGGATTAAACACCCAAAAGGCCACTCCAATGTTTTAAATCCCGTTTTGGAAGTGTTCTGGATAATCAGATATTTTAGATGAAGTAGGGCTGGCAGGTACATATAGAAACATTCCCCATAAAAGGCGGCAGAAATATCTGACAAGTTCAGACCAGAGATTCATTTTTTTAATTGTTGCGCAAACTGGGAGTGACAGCGCTGGAGTCATGTGGGCAATAAAGGGGGAAACGTCTGGAGTTCTTAGAACCCACACAACTCACTACAGCTGAATCCAAGACTGGATCCAAACACGAGACAAAGCCTCTGATTACACTCCCGGCTCCACAATGGCGGCAGTGTACAACCTGGTCCTATATGGCCAACTCAGTCTATTCCTAATAACCAAGGCGGGGTTCATTATAAGCTGAGGCATTCAGACAGACATGTCTCCCAGAGTACAGTGGCCATTGCAGGGGAAATATATGTACATGGCAGCTATATGAAGGTTCTGCCTACACACTGCTCGGATCTGCCAAGGCCCCCCCTTTTCTAGCCGACACAGAAACACGCAGAAAAAAAAATATGGATTACAAAAAAATAAAAAAGGCGCAAAATAAGAGCAAAGGTGGCCCACTGATTGAAAGGCAATAAAATCTGAGGTGCCTTTTATTTCTTACTTCACAGCAGGGACTTGTGTAGCCTTGTGTAAAGTAGTTTATTCATAGACCTGAGGAGCTACCAATATAGAATGGAAAAAGAACAGACCTAGGAGACCACACCGGAGAAGAGCAGATCTGAATATGGAGATTTACTACCATCTGAGGGTGTTAACGAGAAAGTGAAGAAAAGGAGATTTACCCACTGGAACCACTCACTAGGAAGCCTCCCGGGTAATACTGGACGGTCCACCACATAGTGGCTCACACATCTAAGCCATTGCTCAGTACTACCAGTATGCAGGGACCTGGCTACCATGGTTATTGGGGGGGGGGGGGGGGGTAATGCCACCACACTTCATAAAAGCAAACAAAACATCCAACTTTGGCAAAAAAAAAAAAAAAGAAGCTTATAGCGCCAAATTCTCAGAGCTGAATCCATCCAAAACCTAAACAACCCCCAACATTAATGGTCAAAGCTGCACAACAATGAAAGTATTTGTTCCTGGATCTTAGGGAAAGAAAGAAAAAAAAAAAAAACAAAAAAAAACACACGAGCTGTCACTACAGCAGCAAAGCTATTAACACGTTCAAATACAAAGGCCAGTGACTAAGGGTCTCTAAAAGGTAGATACAATGGCCTCCGTTACATGGCACCAGCACAGAAGCCAAACAGGAGGGGGAAACAAAGCAGTACCATAGGTGGTCTCTATAGTGGAGACATCAGGAGTACAGATGAGAGAGTTTGATTGGGTCAGGGCTTACTCGGCAAGCTATAGCGCTTACTGAATAAGCTGCAGAGGGAACCCGGCTTCCTGTATCGCTCCTGCTGATCAGTGGCGCAGCTGCATGTGTCGCGGCTGTGTGACACTCAACAGATGCATGGAGAGCCCAACACAGGCGCGACACATGCAGTGCGGCGCTGAACAGCAGGAGCGAGCCGGGAAGCCGGGTTCCCTCTGCAGCTTATTCAGTAAGCGCTATAGCTTGCCGAATAAGCCCCGACCCAATCGAACTCGCTCATCTCTAGTCAGGAGCCAGTCACAGCCCATCTAACCAAGCAACAGAAAACAACCCAAAACGTCAGGCACTGCGGCAGAATTCCAGGAACACTGGTTGCCAGGCTTTGGGGATATGCCATGTTCTGACTTGTAGAATCCAATCTTAAATTTTATAGCAAGGGGGAAAAAAAAAAAAAAAAAAAAAAACCACCACACATACACAACAACATCTGGGCATAATCCTCTAAAATGCAGTTTAATTCTTGATTTAGAGTTTTTTTTTTTTTTTTTTTTTAAAGGAGCAAGAACAACAAAATAAAGATAAAATTTGGACTTACCTGAACCCCAACATTCCTGGTACTGCTGTGTTCACTGTTGCAGCCAATTGGTCAGAGGTAATAAAGCTACAGTACCAAGAAATGGAAGGGGTCCAACAGTTTCCCAAGTGTGTGAATACATTTTTTTTTGTTAGTACTGGAAACTCCCACACAGTCCTATTGAATTGAATCAAAATCACCACATGGTCCTACAGTGAAATAAGTACAATTCAGTAGTGGGGTACAGGTCAACCATCAGCAAACTTATGGCAATGTGGCGATATAAAGTTTGGACTGACCCCATGGTGGATCTCCACAACCAGTGTGGAACAACAGCAGTAAACAGCAATCCTTACCACCAACTTCCCCAAGAGAAGACGAAGACTTCTGATTAGTACATCGCTACACATACTACACATCCCATGTTAATTGTTACGCCAGCTGGCACTTTATGGAGACTTTCCATGGGTTTTCCCGTAGGCTGGTCTGAACCCCAGATCTATCATTAGCTATATGCCTGTATATGAGCCGGACTGGACATTATCTGTAGATAGTGGGCTTAAGTAATACATTTCATGGTCTTTATGTGGGTTTTAGATGTGGCAGATCTTCTTTTCCATACCATTTTATGTTGAAATCAAAGTTATTGTCTATTATGGGCATATTATTAGATGTTAGCCAATGGAGTCCGCATTCAATGTCATTTTATGTGGGTGTTTTTTGTTTGACTTTCAATACATTTTTGTATATTTACTATTTTTAAACAAAATATTAACGCTCCTGTGTCCTTTTTGGTACATGATTTGTTGGGCGTAATATATATATAGGGGCCGGAATATGGTTCCTGGATACCCTACAATATGAGCCTAGGTTTCCATGTATTGAACATACTGTTCAGCAGAAACACAAGGACAAAAGGTGGATAGCTTTGGCACCCCTCTCAGAATACAGTAAAAAATTCTGGCGTGCGTCTTACCTGAACACAGATGCTCTATCTTGGTCAGGTTGAGCTGTAGAGACTCATTGATCCAGGCGAGCATGTCATGACGACTTAGATTGTCACTTGTTACTGACGTGGAATAAACATTGACAGCCATTGTTCTGGAGGGAGAAAGGATGTAGTCAGGAATCAAGAAAAAAAAATATATATATCACGTGCCCACTCCTGCAGCCCTGACCACAGATCACTACATTCTCCAGTCTCCTCAAGACTATAACCAACTCCGTCACACAGGAAGAAAGAGGAACTCTGACCAGATACTGTTCATTATTCTTCCTCTTATTTCAGGCCGGTCTCAGAAGGCCATAACATCCGGGCACAATGTAGCTGTACTACGGTGGTCTAGTGTTTGGGCCTTGCAGACAATCGATGCCAGAAGGTGGCCATTACATACAACTAAAAGCAAACTTACTCTGTTAGAGGGAACCTGTCACTAGATTCAGGCTGCCCAAAATGCGGCCGGCATAAAACAATACGGCTGAACAATTGTGACCAGGTATGTTACTCTGAAATGCACTGACGTTTCAGGAAAATAAAACAGTCATAAAACTTTAAGAGTTGCCCCATACATTTATCTGTAGGCAGAAGCTGTGTATGGTTTCTGGGACCCCCATCCATATAGTGAATGGAGTATATAGTCATGCATGTGCTCCTCTTCTGACCTCACACTGGAGACATCATGCTCCCCCACCTTATCAGTCAGATCTGCAGAGATCATAAGACTATCTCCTCTCATGGTGATGCATTATAAGACGACCCCTTTTAATGATAAATTAGTCCAACCCATGCTGCCCGTCTTACAAAAATTGGAAGAACAGTCATGTTGGATTTATCCAGACTCTTTACTTTGTCCCTATACACACACATGGGATAGACCTGTCAATCAACTAGAACAATGTAGGCTGAAGCCGGCCACGGGTGGCACTGGACCAGTCACGTCTAATCCTATCGTCCCCTGCTAGCTTGATTATACGAGATGTACGCATGATTGCTGGGAACCTGACAGAAAATGAGGACGGGGGTCCTGAAGACTCCAGTGTGAGTTCAGCAGTGCACATGTATGATCCGAGCTGCATCCGCAGTATCAGTGGGGGTCCCTGATCCTGTAGGCAGTTATCAGCTTACGGCCAGCTTTACCCAGTTCCCCAGCACTGGTGAGGTGGGCAGGATCTCGTTTCCCACCCAGTTTGGACTTCTGGTAAGTTTTATGAAGAGCAGAAAGTGACAGGGAACATGTCAGTCAGCCTTCAGTGCTGCCTCTGCCTGATAACAAGTGATAGACTACTGCACCACAGATTAGAAGACCTGCAGACACAGCAGACCCTTGAGCACAAAGCCACTTATCCAAGCAGAGGGCCGCACAAACATGAAAAAAACGAAAATTTTCCAGCTTGCTCTTGATAAAATACAAAATTTAATCCAATAAATTAAAATGACAGTACAGGCTCCATGGACCCACCATAACCCCCAGAGGGTGAGCGACGCGTTTCGACTGACAAGCAGTCTTTATCCAAGCTTATTTATTTGAGCTTGGATAAAGACTGCTTGTCAGTCGAAACGCGTCGCTCACCCTCTGGGGGTTATGGTGGGTCCATGGAGCCTGTACTGTCATTTTAATTTATTGGATTAAATTTTGTATTTTATCAAGAGCAAGCTGGAAAATTTTCGTTTTTTTCTATTTATCTATGCTCCATTGGGACTGCTTCCGTGCTTCTCTCCAGGATCAGTGGGCTGGCTCCTCAACCTTTTTTCTCCGCACAAACATGGACAAGCTTCAAGACAGGGGTTTCATTTATCAGTGCAGCAAAGTCCCTTCAATAAAACAATCTGGATTACCAGATTGTGACAATAGATAACTGCCACGTTAGACTAGACAACATTCAGGACCTGGTACCCAAAATGCCAACACAAGGTCAGAATCGCAGGAATTTTTGCTTCCAGGCTTGTGAAATAACCCAGAGTTATCGAATGCCAGATTAAAGGAATCCAAGCAATACAAAATCAGCCAATATGGGGCTTCTTCCACGTACAGCAGCAGGTTGGTTCTTAGATTCCGATTATTGCATGTGCAGTCTATCATATGGGATTTCCCCTTTTTACATCACCTTCAGGATATTATATGGTGCCTAGTGATCAGTATAATGAGGCTGCACCTTGCACTGTGTTACAATCTTACCATGTATATGAACCTCTCTGATTTAGTCTAGCCCTATGAGCCTTTTTTATCTTTGCAGCTAAGTAAGGACAATTCGCATATTATACACCGCAGTAGTTACCATTTTGATTGTATACTCTATATATAGCATTATAATTGTTCTTCTTATACATTATGTATTTTTAATTAGCTACCTTGCTAGCTCCATGGATATTTTGTATTCAGTTTTCTATCTATTGGCACTATAGACTTCATGTGTTAATTGTAACCTCTACTATCATCTTGTAGATTAAATTTATTCTGTACATTTTTTTTGGGGGGCGGGGGTTATATTTTATTATCCTGCTAGAGATCTTTCTCCTGTACGTGGCACTAGAGTGTTGCCTTTCACTTCCTATTGTGTCTTGTATCATTACTTATCTATTATTGTGGTTTGATATATTTTTTTTTAATATATATTAAATTTCTACATTTTCAGCTCAAGTGTCCATCTTTTTTGGGGTTTTCAATATTGCGACAGATCTGTCTCGTGTGCTTCTTGGTGGTCTGAATGTTGCGGCCCGCAGTGAGAAACTTGCTGAACCCATTCTTAATCAAGGGGTCTGAGGATTTATTGTAATACTCCTATATCACAGCAGTGGAATAAATTCTGAGAGTGGAGAGAGACTAAAGAGCAAATAACGGGCGACATGGGCAGATAATGGGCGACGTACGGGGAAGAGGCAACATGGGCAGATAATTGAGAGAAGGTGAGTGGGTTGTAAGGGGCAGTTAGCAGGCAATGGACGGGGAAGAGGTAAAAGGAGGCAGATAACAGGCAATGTACGGGGAGGAGGTGAGGCATTATTAGGGGGCAGAAGCCAGAAGATGTAAGAGGAGGTGGTGAGGCGGTAATAGTGAGCAAATAATGGGCGATGTACGGGGAGGAGGTGAGGCGGTAATAGGGGGCAGATAATGGGCGATTTACGGGGAGGAGGTGAGGCGGTAATAGGGGGCAGATAGTGGGCGATGTACGGGGAGGAGGTGAGGCGGTAATAGGGGGCAGATAGTGGGCGATGTACGGGGAGGTGAGGCGGTAATAGGGGGGCAGATAGTGGGCGATGTACGGGGAGGAGGTGAGGCGGTAATAGTGAGCAGATAATGGGCGATGTACGGGGAGGAGGTGAGGCGGTAATAGTGAGCAGATAATGGGCGATGTACGGGGAGGAGGTGAGGCGGTAATAGGGGGGCAGATAGTGGGCGATGTACGGGGAGGAGGTGAGGGATAATATGGTGCAGATAATCGGTGAAGTACGTGGGGTGTACTCGGGGCAGATTACTGTGAGGTGCCAGAAATCTCCGCCACGACTCCGCTAGTCTACTGAGGGACATCGTATGAAGGACTCATGTCCGGACACCAAGCCGCCGCCCCTACCATACACACCCGGGCCTTCCTTCCCTCTCTCCCGCCGCTGCCGTTACCTTGTACTGTGTCGTTCAAACCGGCCTCACCCGTACTGATGTCACACGCCTGTAGAAGAACGTGCCGTACGGGGTGACATCACCTCATGAATAATTTATACGTCGGACAGTTGCTAGGTGACGCTTTGTCTGAAGCTGAGAAAAACCACACCCATGCGTCACGTGACAAGAGTGAGAGGAAGCGAATTCAGCACGACAGACGTCATTTCCCCTGTCCGGGCCACTGTAGCCATTTTCCTGAAGATCCATATTGTCATATAACGATATGTGGGCTACACAAAAATGGCGCTGCTGGTAGTAGATGCTGAGAGGGGTAGAGACCTTTAGGTCATCAGTGCTGTCTTCCTCTATCGGCTGCGGGTGTCAGGCTGGATGTGACGGTTGGCAGGCAGATTCCGGCGGACACTACCGCATTGTCAGGCTGCTGGGCGGGGCCGTGCGTACTGCAGAGTAACGCCCTCCTCCTGTGTCATACTGCAGAGCTGCACGGACAGGTGGCGGCCACTGGGGGCAGCAGAGCGGCTGTTACCTCGCAGCGAGCTGCGCCTTGTGCACACGGGAGGACGTGCGGCCGGAAAGTTGTCAGTGCGTCACCACATGAGGCGTGGAGAAACTCCCGTGTCTGTGGCTGCACATGAGGAATGATAACACTCCACCAGTTACGTCTTTATTATTCCTCCGCTTACCCATCTGAGGGCTTGTTTTTTGCAGGACGAGTTGTAGTTATTAATGCCGTCATAATGTACCCATCAATAGTGGTGAAATAAACGCATTGTTAGTGGTCAGCACTCCTGTCGCTCATCATACGGCATGATGTGTGCGCGATGACAGCGACCCGTGGTGCGTGGTGGGCTGACGTTTCTACCAGCATATTAAGAACCATATGGCGCCAGGATCATTTTTTTTACATTTTTTAAAGGACATACAGCCTCCGAAAAATAGGAATTTTGGCCTTTTTTTCCTTATAGTACATATTCCTATAATTACCGACAAAACGTATATAATGTAGTACAAATAACCCCTCTAAGAAATAGTATAAATAGCATAACAACTTTAAAGTGATGAGCGAATATACTCGGTACTCGAGATTTCTCGAGCATGCTCGGGGGTCCTCCGAGTATTTTTTAGTGCTCGGAGATTTAGTTTTAATTGCCACAGCTGAATGATTTACATCTGTTAGCCAGTATACAGTAAGTACATGTGGGGGTTGCCTGGTTGCTAGGGAACCCCCACATGTACTTATGTGGCTAACAGATGTAAATCATTCAGCTGAGTTGAGGAAAACTAAATCTCCGAGCACTAAAAAATACTTAGAGGACCCCTGAGCATGCTCGAGAAATCTCGAGTAAAGAGTATATTCGCTCATCACTATTAATAAACAAATTCAACACATCTCTGAAAAACAATAAACCTTAAGAAACCCCATAAAACCTGAATACAAGGAAAAAGGTGCAGTGTGGTCAGAAAAAGCATGAACATGCACAAGTCAGACAATTTAGTAAGTAGGTAAGGGCAGGAATGTAAGGCCCACAGTCTCAGAGGTCACGACCTGGCCTATGCAATTGAGGGGCCCTCCAACACCAGTGCAAACTTCAACTCAAGCCTGTCCCACACGTCCAGATAATTCCGGTCCCGGAAAAATCAGTACCGGAGTTATCCGTGTCCGTGTGCTCATGTGGCACATCAGTGTGGCACACGTGCGGCAGCCGTGTGCCGACTGGGTACCACACGGACCGTGCAGGAGACAGCGCTAGAGATAAGCGCTGTCCCCTGCATCTGGTGCTGAAGCCGGAATTCATTCCTTCTTCCCAGCAGCGTTCGCTGGAGAGAAGGAATGAAAAATCATTGTTTTTTTATTTTTTGTGTGTTTAAAATAAAGATCCTTGTCACGACCCCCCTTCCACCCCCTGTGCGCCCGCCCGCTGGAAATAAAATACCCGGCTCCCTCGCTGCTTCCTCTCAGCGCCGCAGCTTGTCCTGTATGAGCGGTCACGTGGTGCCGCTCATTACAGTGATGAATATGCGACTCCACCTCCCATAGGGGTGGAGCCGCATATTCATCACTGTAATGAGCGGCACCACGTGACCGTGGTGCCGCTCATACAGGAAGAAGCTGTGGCGCTGAGAGGAAGCATCGAGGGAGCCGGGTGAGTATTTTATTTCCAGCGGGCGGGCGCACAGGGGGTGGGAGGGGGCTGGTGACAAGGATCTTTATTTTAAACACAAAAAAAATAAAAAAAATATTTTTCATTCCTTCTCTCCAGCGAACGCTGCTGGAGAGAAGAAATGAATGGCGGCTTCAGCACCACAAGCTGGGGGGACAGCGCTTACTGTAGCGCTGTCTCCTGCACGGCACACGGACGGCACACGGACAGCATCCATGTGCGGTACGTGTTTTACACGGACCCATTGACTTTAATGGGTCCGTGTGATCCGTGCGCTCCCACGAACACTGACATGTCTCCGTGTTTTTCAAACGGACACACGGTCCATGAAAACACGCTAACATGTGCAGAGACACATTGATTTTAATGTGTCTACGTGAGTCAGTGTCTCCGGTACGTGAGAAAACTGTCACCACACGTACCGGAGCCACTGACGTGTGAAACAGGCCTAAAGTGTATTGCGGCACAGAGATCCATCAGGTCCATGCACGCAGCCAGCCAATCAGAGAACAGCACTTGACGTTGACGCGCACCTGTCTTGGGATACATAGCAGTGACGTCATGCTCTCCCTGTGATTGCACTCTGAAGTCAGCAGCCAACTTCAAAAGAGGATGCCGCACAGCGGGGGAGGGGAGTATAATGGTTTATTTTTTTCTATACATTAAAGAACAGCGGCAGAACAGGGGACATATACCAGGATGGCAGCTATACATACCAGGATGGGGAAATATATACCAGGATGGGGCCCAGGACAAGGGACATTTATACTAGCATGGGTAACATACATATCAGGATGGGGAATATACAGTGGGTACGGAAAGCATTCAGGCCCCTTTACATTTTTCACTCTGTTTCATCGCAGCCATTTGGTAAATTTAAAAAAGTTATTTTTTTCTCATGTGCACTCTGCACCCTATCTTGACTGAAAAAAAATAGAAATGTAGAAATTTTTGCAAATTTATTAAAAAAGAAAAAGTGAAATATCACATGGTCATAAGTTTTCAGACCCTTTGCTCAGTATTGAGTAGAAGCACTCTTTTGAGCTAGTACAGCCATGAGTCTTCTTGGGAATGATGTAACAAGTTTTTACCACGAGAACTTGGGGATCCTCTGCCATTCTTCCTTGCAGATCCTCTCCAGTTACATCAGGCTGGATGGTGAACGTTGGTGGACAGCCATTTTCAGGTCTCTCCATAGATGCTCAATTAGGTTTATATCAGGGCTCTGGCTGGGCCAGTCAAGAATGGTCACAGAGTTGTTCTGAAGCCACTCCTTTGTTATTTTAGCTGTGTGCTTAGGGTCATTGTCTTGTTGGAAGGTGACCCTTCGGCCAAGTCTGAGGTCCAGAGCACTCTGGAAGAGGTTTTCATCCAGGATATCTCTGTACTTGGCCGCATTCATGTTTCCTTCAATGACAACTAGTCGTCCTGTCCCTGAAAAACACCCCCATAGCATGATGCTGCCACCACCATGTTTCACTGTTGGGATTGTATTGGGCAGGTGATGAGCAGTGCCTGGTTTTATCCACACATACCGCTTAGAATTATCACCAAAAAGATCTATCTTCGTCTCATCAGACCAGAGAATCTTATTTCTCACAGTCTGGGAGTCCTTCATGTGTTTTTTTTAGCAAACTCTATGTGGACTTTCATATGTCTTGCACTGAGAAGAGGCTTCCATCGGGCCACTCTGCCATAAAGACCGGACTGGTGGAGGGCTACACTGATGGTTGACTGTGGAACTTTCTCCCATCTCCCTACTGCATCTCTGGAGCACAGCCAGTGATCTTGAGGTTCTTCTTTACCTCTCTCATCAAGGCTCTTCTCCCACGATTGCTCAGTTTGGCTGGACGGCCAGGTCTAGGAAGACTTCTGGTGGTCCCAAACTTCTTCCATTTAAGGATTATGGAGGCCACTGTGCTCTTAGGAACCTTGAGTACTGCAGAAATTCTTTTGTAACCTTGGCCAGATCTGTGCCTTGCCACAAGTCTGTCTCTGAGCTCCTTGGCCAGTTCCTTTGACCTCATGATTCTCATTTGGTCTGACATGCACTGTGAGCTGTGAGGTCTTATATAGACAGGTGTGTGCCTTTCCAAATCAAGTCCTATCAGTTTTATTAAACACAGCTGGACTCCAATGAAGGAGTAGAACCATTAAGGAGGATCGCAAGGAAATGGACAGCATATGACTTAAATATGAGTGTCTGAGCAAAGGGTCTGAATACTTATGACCATGTGGTATTTCAGTTTTTCTTTTTTAAGAAATTTGCAAAAATTTCTACATTTCTGGTTTTTTTTCAGTCAAGATGGGGTGCAGAGTGTACATTAATGTGAAAAAAATGAACTTTTTTGAATTTACCAAATGGCTGCAATGAAACAAAGAGTGAAATATGCAAAGGGGTCTGCACACTTTCCGTACACATTACATACCTCCCAACTTTCGAGGAAGGGAAAGTTCCCTTGCGCAGCGCGCCGCGGCAAATTTTAGGCCACACCTCTGACCACACCCATTTCACAACTAGTCACGCCCCAACCACACCCATTTAGCACTTCTGATCACAATGTTTCGTAAACAATAATTATAAACAAAAAAAAAATATGGCCACACATGACGCTCCATACTGTATAATGGCCACACATGACGCTCCATACTGTATAATGGCCACACATGACGCTCCATACTGTATAATGGCCCCAAATGATGCTGCGTACAGTGTACTAGCCCCACGTGATGCTCCATACAGTATAACGGGCCCAGATGATGCTGCATACTGTATAATGGCCACACATGATGCTCCATACTGTATAATGGCCACATGATGCTCCATACTGTATAATGGCCACACATGATGCTCCATACTGTATAATGGCCATTGGCCACATTATGCTCCATACTGTATAATAGCCCCACATGATGCTTCATACTGTATAATGGCTACACATGATGCGTACTGTATAATGGCCACACATGATGCTCCATACTGTATAATGGCCACACACAGTTCTCCATACTGTATAATGGCCACACATGATGCTCCATACTGTATAATGGCCACACACAGTTCTCCATACTGTATAATGGCCACACATGATGCTCAATACTGTATAATGGCCACACATGATGCTCCATAGTGTATAATGGCCACACATGATGCTCCATAATGTATAATGGCCACACAGTGCTCCATACTGTATAATGGCCACACATAGTGCTCCATACTGTATAATGGCCACACATAGTGCTCCATACTGTATAACAGCCACACAGTTCTCCATACTGTATAATGATCCCACATGATGCTCAATACTGTATAATGGCCACACATGATGCTCCATACTGTATAACGGCCACACATGATGCTCCATCCTGTATAATGGCCATTGGCCACACATGATGCTCCATACTGTATAACGGCCACACATGATGCTCCATACTGTATAATGGCCACACAGTTCTCCATACTGTATAATAATCCCACATGATGCTTAATAATACTGTATAATGACCCCCCTCCTGTATGCATGGCTCATATTCCCCCTCCCCCTGTATGCATGGCTCATATTTCCCCCTCCTGTATGCATGGCTCATATTCCCCCCCTATGCATGGCTCATATTTCCCCCTCCTGTATGCATGGCTCATATTCCCCCCCCCCTGTATGCATGGCTCATATTCCCCCCCCCCCCGTATGCATGGCTCATATTCCCCCTCCTGTATGCATGGCTCATATTCCCCCTCCTGTATGCATGGCTCATATTTCACCCCCCCCCCCCGTATGCATGGCTCATATTCCCCCCTGTATGCATGGCTCATATTCCCCCTCCTGTATGCATGGCTCATCTCTCGACCCCACCCCACCCCCCGCTCCCATCTTGAGTGGCGCGGCTTACCATCCTCCTTCATCCCCCCTACCCTGTCCCCCCGTCCCTCCGTCCCTCATACTTACCTGTTCCTCAACGCGCGGCCGCTCCGACATCCCTCTCGCTCTGTCTGTCCCGACTCCCGGCGCAGCACCTTCTTCCTGCGTGAGCGGTCATGTGATACCGCTCATTAAGGTCATGAATATGTGCATATTCATGACCTTAATGAGCGGTACAACGTGACCGCTCATTCAGGAGCGCTGCAGAAGCCGAGACGAGGCATCGCTGGAGCAAGGTGAGTATCGTCCCTGCTGGGTGATGTACACAGTACACCTCCCAACCAGTGCGGGACAACTAATGTCCCGCCCGGGATCGTGGGGCTGTCAAAATCGGGACAGTCCCGCTGGATCCGGGATGGTTGGGAGGTATGCCCATTATACATGCAGCCGCACACTCCGGTCCCGAGTGCTGGTGGCAGTGCTGGGTATTGATGCGAGACTCGAGCAAATTTCTCGCATTTCACTCACAAGTGTGACCCCAGCCTTAGGTGGATTAACAGTTGTCCACAGAGTCATTAGTGGGGTAAAAAAAGGATTGCCTGATGTAAATTGTATAATGCGCCCAAAATAAAATTCTAGTATAAGGTGGAGTATGGTAAGAGCATGGAAATGTTGTTACTCACCTGCCCTGACTTTAGCATCGCCTGCTTCTTTTCATCTGCGCTCATAACAATCGCCAAAAAAATTGGGCATCTTCACGGGCGCTCAAGGTCAGGAGCAAGTTATCAGTAGCAGAATAAAGTGTTACAAATCAGTCTAAAAACAATGCTATCGACTTTTTTTTTCTAATGACAAGATTGCATACATGTAAAGTACCGCACCTAGTTCAAGCCCCATGTTTGTGTATATACAGTGGCCTGCGAAAGTATTCACATTCCTAGGCTTTTTAACTATTTTGTTACATTACAACTTGTGTTTAAATATGTTTGTAATCCAATTTTGCATGTGATGCATCAACTCTAAATAGCCTAAGGTTGGTGAAGTGATGTGAGAAAAATTTATGGGGTCAAATAACTAAAAATTGGCATATGTATTCACTCCTTTTGCCATGAATCCCCTAAAAATTTCTGGTGCAAGCAATTACCTTCATAAGTCGTATACTTAGTGAAAGGAAGTCTACCCATGTGCCATCTAAATGTAAGAAGGTGGTGAGGAACCTTCCTGCATACCTGGGGACTTCAAGCTGCCAAGGATTGCCTGGCAGTGGAACAGGGCACGGGAACCGTGATAGTGCCCTTAAGGTAACTGTGAACTTCCAGGAGCCATTGGGAGCTGATGCTTGTGCTGCTGCTGCTGAAGGAGCAGCATCTTTGAAAAGGGACAGTTTAGGAATTGTTACCTTCTTCTATTTGTTATCTTCATTAAACAAGTTGCCACTGTTGGGCCCTAAAGAGTGTGACGTGTGAAACTGCCTTATCAATTTTACCACATGCGGAACGGTATAAATGCCCCCCCCCCAAAGAAAAAGAAATTCATGAATTGCTGTTTTTTGTTCATTCTGCCTCCCAAAATTCAGAATAGAAAGCGATCAAAAAATTTCATGTGCCCGAAAATGTTACCAATAAAAACGTAAAAACGTCAACTCGTCCTACAAAAAACAAGACATCACGACTCTGTCGGCGAAAATATGAAAAAATGATAGCTCTAAAACCATCTTTTAGTGTGTGACAGCAGCCAAACATAAAAACCCGCTATAAGGTCTCTTTCACACATCCTGATATTTTTCTGGTACCGGAGATGTCAGTGTCCGTGTGTGTAATACTTGCGGGACACATGTGGCACACGCACATCAGTACCACAAGGATGGGTGCCAGGGAAGAAGCGTTACTATCCGTGGGCAAAACACGCTGACATGGCCATTTTTTAATGCCAGCACAAGCCATAAATGTCCTGCACATGTACATACGCATAACACACATGGATGTCATCCATGTGACACGCATCGGCACCGGGGAAGAAGCGTTACAGTAAGCGCTGTTCCCCGGCGCCAGGCGCTGAACACGGCTCTCCTCATTCTTCCCTGCTATGCCGGCGATCGGAGCGAGCAGGGGATAATGATGAGTTACATTTAAGTAATAAGAGAGACAACAACAGGCGGTGGCTGATGGGACTATTACTCCCATCAGCCTACCCCTGCTGCTGCTAATAACAGTGACAGCAGGAGCGGCAAATGGGAGTATTCATCTTCCGCTCCTGTGCTGTAAATATGTTTATTTAAAAAAAAAAACGGCGTGGGTTCCCCCCTATTTTTGATAACTAGCCAGGCAAAACTCACACCTGGGTGCTGCAATCCTCAGCCGTCAGCTTCAGCACGGTTGGATATCAAGAATAAAGGGGTCCCCATGCCATATTTTTTAATTATTTAAATAAATAATTTAATAAAAACGGCATGAGGTCCCCCCCATTTTTGACAACCAGCCTTGCTAAAGCTCACAGCTGGGGGCTGGTATTCTCAGGCTGGTGAAGGGCCATGGATACTGACCCCCCCCAGCCTAAAAATAGCAGCCCACAGCTGCCCAGAAAAGGCGCATCTGTTAGATGTGTCAATACTGGCACTTTGCCCCGGCTCTTCCCACTTGCCTGTAGCGGTGGCAAGTGATGTAATAGTTGTGGGGTTGATGTCAATGGTGACATCAAGCCCACGGCTTAGTAATGGAGAAGCGTCAATAAGACACTTATCCATTACTAATCCTTTAGCTGTAATGTTAAATAAAGACACAGCCAGAATAAAGACACAGCCAGAGTGCTTTGCTTAGAATAGGCGTTACAGTAAGTATGACTTAATTAAGAATAATAAAAGGTGTCTGTGTCATTTTTTTCAAATACAAGACTTTATTCTGGCTGTGTCTTTATTTAGCACCAGCTGAAGAGCCCGGCATAGTAATTAACTGCAGTCTTGCTCTCTCCCTCCTCAGCCCTGCTCACCAGTTGCCGTCCCACTCTCTCCCTCCGAATCCCAGCTCTCCATTCGCCGCCCTGTATTCTCCCTCAGCAGCCCAGCTCTCCATCCACTGTCACGCTCTTTCCTTCCAGAGCCCCACTCTTCAATTGCCGTCCCGTATTCTCCCTCCATAGTCCCGCTCTCTCTCAGCAGCCTGTCTCCACTGGCCATCCCGCTCTCTCCCTCTGCAGCCCCGCTCTCCACTCGACGTCCTGCTCTCGACTAGCCGTCCCACTCTCTCTCTCCGCAGCCCCTGTCTCCACTGGCCGTTCCACTCTCTCCCTCAGCAGCCCAGCTCTCCACCCGCGTCCTGCTCTCTCCCTTAACAGCCCCGCACTCCACCCACCATCACGCTCTCACTCCACAGCCCCGCTCTCTCCCTCCACAGCCCTGCTCTCATGCACCGTCCCGCTCTATCTTTCCGTAGCCCCACGCTCCATTCGTGTCCTGCTCTCTCCCTCCATAGCCTAGCTCTCTCACTCCACATCCCCGCTCTATCCCTCCGCAGCCCCGCTCTACATCCGTGTCCGGCTCTCTCCCTCGCAGCTCCGCTCTCCACCCACGTCCCGGACTTTGCCTCTGCAACCCAGCTCTCCAGCCGCCAGTGGGCGGGGCTATGGGGAGTGGTCATGGCTTGATACATACTCACAAACATATACAGTACAGACCAAAAGTTTGGACACACTTTCTCATTTAAAGATTTGTCTGTATTTTCATGACTATGAAAATTGTACATTCACACTGAAGGCATTAAAACTATGAATTAACACATGTGGAATTATATACTTAACAAAAAAGTGTGAAACAACTGAAAATATGTCTTATAATCTAGGTTCTTCAAAGTAGCCACCTTTTGCTTTGATGACTGCTTTGCACACTCTTGGCATTCTCTTGATGAGCTTCAAGAGGTAGTCACTGGGAATGGTTTTAAATTCACAGGTGTGCCCTGTCAGGTTTAATAAGTGGGATTTCTTGCCTTATAAATGGGGTTGGAACCATCAGTTGTGTTGTGCAGAAGTCTGGTGGATACACAGCTGATAGTCCTACTGAATAGACTCTTAGAATTTGTATTATGGCAAGAAAAAAGCAGCTAAGTAAAGAAAAACGAGTGGCCATTATTACTTTAAGAAATGAAGGTCAGTCAGTCCGAAAAATTGGGCAAACTTTGAAAGTGTCCCCAAGTGCAGTGGCAAAAACCATCAAGAACTACAAAGAAACTGGTTCACATGAAGACCGCCCCAGGAAAGGAAGACCAAGAGTCACCTCTGCTTCTGAGGATAAGTTTATCCGAGTCACCAGCCTCAGAAATCGCAGGTTAACAGCAGCTCAGATTATAGACCAGGTCAATGCCACACAGAGTTCTAGCAGCAGACACATCTCTACAACAACTGTTAAGAGGAGACTTTGTGCAGCAGGCCTTCATGGTAAAATAGCTGCTAGGAAACCACTGCTAAGGACAGGCAACAAGCAGAAGAGACTTGTTTGGGCTAAAGAACACAAGGAATGGACATTAGACCAGTGGAAATCTGTGCTTTGGTCTGATGAGTCCAAATTTGAGATCTTTGGTTCCAACCACCATGTCTTTGTGCGACGCACAGAAGGTGAACGGATGGACTCTACATGCCTGGTTCCCACAGTGAAGCATGGAGGAGGAGGTATGATGGTGTGGGGGTGCTTTGCTGGTGACACTGTTGAGGATTTATTCAAAATTGAAGGCATACTGAACCAGCATGGCTACCACAGCATCTTGCAGCGGCATGCTATTCCATCCGGCTTGCGTTTAGTTGGACCATCATTTATTTTTCAACAGGACAATGATCCCAAACACACCTCCAGGCTGTGTAAGGGCTATTTGACCAAGAAGGAGAGTGATGGGGTGCTATGCCACGCCAGATGACCTGACCTCCACAGTCACCAGACCTGAACCCAATCGAGATGGTTTGGGGTGAGCTGGACCGCAGAGTGAAGGCAAAAGGGCCAACAAGTGCTAAGCATCTCTGGGAACTCCTTCAAGATTGTTGGAAGACCATTCCCGGGGACTACCTCTTGAAGCTCATCAAGAGAATGCCAAGAGTGTGCAAAGCAGTCATAAAAGCAAAAGGTGGCTACTTTGAAGAACCTAGAATATAAGACATATTTTCAGTTGTTTCACACTTTTTTTATTATGTATATAATTCCACATGTGTTAATTCATAGTGTTGATGCCTTCAGTGTGAATATACAATTTTTAGAGTCATGAAAATACAGAAAAATCTTTAAATGAGGTGTGTCCAAACTTTTGGTCTGTACTGTACATACACTCAGCTTTAAATATATATAGATTACAACTATAGGATTAGTAATGGATAGGTGTCTTATAGATGCTTCTCCATTACTAAGCCGTGGGCTTGATGTCCCCGGTGACATCAACCCCACAACTATTACCCCACTTGCCACCGCTACAGGGCAAGTGGGAAGAGCCGGGCAAAGCGCCAGAATTTGCACATCTATTAGATGTGCCTTTTCTTGGCAGCTGTGGGCTGCTATTTTTAGGCTGTGGGGCTCAATATCCATGGCCCCTTACCAGCCTGAGAATACCAACCCCCAGCTGTGAGCTTTAGCAAGCCTGGTTGTCAAAAATAAGGGGGACCCTATGCAGTTTTATTATTTATTTAAATAGTGAAAAAATATGGCGTGGGGACCCTTCTATTCTTGATATCCAACCTTGCTCAAGCTGATAGCTGAGAGTTGCAGCCCCCAGCTGTGAGTTTCTTCTGGCTGGTTATCAAAAATAGGGGGGGAACCCACGCCATTTTTTTTTTAATTACCACATTTATTTATAGCACAGAAGTGGCAGATGAATACTCCCATCCGACACTCCTGCTATCACTGTTTTTTGAAGCAGCAGGGGTAGGCTGATAGGAGTTATAGTCCCATCAGCTGACAACTGTTGTCTCTTTTATTACTTAAATGTAACTCTCATTATTCTCCCCTGCCTGCGCTGAACGCCGGCATAGCAGGGAAGAATGAGGAGAGCCGTGTTCAGAACCAGGTGCCGGGGAACAGCGCTTACTGTAACGCTTTTTCCCCGGTGCTGGTGCGTGTCACATGGATGACATCCATGTGTGTTATGTGTATGTACGTGTGCGTGCTGACATTAAAAAATGGACACACGGTCCATGGAAACACACTGACATGTGCATCTTTCTATGCTTTTCACACCTAAGGGTACCGTCTCACAGTGGCACTTTTGTCGCTACGACGGCACGATCCGTGACGTTCCAGCGATATCCATACGATATCGCTGTGTCTGACACGCAGCAGCGATCAGGGACCCCGCTGAGAATCGTACGTCCTAGCAGATCGTTTGGAACTTTATTTCGTCGCTGGCTCTCCCGCTGTCATCGCTGGATCGGTGTGTGTGACACCAATCCAGCGATGCGTTCGCTTGTAACCAGGGTAAACATCGGGTTACTAAGCGCAGGGCCGCGCTTAGTAACCCGATGTTTACCCTGGTTACCATCGTAAATGTAAAAAAAAAAAAACAGTACATACTCACATTCTGGTGTCCGTCAGGTCCCTCGCCGTCCGCTTCCCGCACTGACTGACTGCCGGCCGGAAAGTAAAAGCAGAGCACAGAGGTGACGTCACCGCTGTGCTCTGCTTTCACTTTACGGCCGGCACTCAGTCAGTGCGGGAAGCGGACGGCGAGGGACCTGACGGACACCGGAATGTGAATATGTACTGTTTTTTTTTTTTTACATTTACGATGGTAACCAGGGTAAACATCGGGTTACTAAGCGCGGCCCTGCGCTTAGTAACCCGATGTTTACCTTGGTTACCCGGGGACTTCGGCATCGTTGGTCGCTGGAGAGCTGTCTGTGTGACAGCTCTCCAGCGACCACACAACGACTTACCAACGATCACGGCCAGGTCGTATCGCTGGTCGTGATCGTTGGTAAATCGTTTTGTGTAACGGTACCCTAACACTATCCTCCTATCTTATCCTATCTTTCTTCAGCTTTGATGGCAGTCAAATGTTCATTAAACTGCAATCTGCTAATTGTCCCCTGCTGTGGACTGTCCTCCCCCTCCTTCCTCCTCCCCCTCTCTCTCTCACCTGGCTTCATTTCTTGGACACTTGAATGGTATAAGTTGAATGGCACTGGTCAAATTTGACTTTAGTCAGATGTGACATCATTTCAAGTGACATCTTTAAGAGTATCATCAGAAATATGCCAGAAATAGTCCAGGAATCGGCCAGACGGAAAGACTGTATTCTAATTTTACTTGCTTCTCCTTCTTCCCCTACTATTTAACCATACTCACATTTGCCCTCACTATTTTCGCTCCACTAATCCTCACTCTCCTTCGCTAACCCCTACCCCTGCACCCTCAAACCAAACTATCTCCCCCTCTCTCCTACCCCCACCTCGCTTCACCCGCAGACCTGCTCTACAACCTCAAACCTCATCTACTAACATATAATATAAGCCGACTGCTCTCCTTCACCCACCTGCATTCTCTTTTCTTGTTCTCTTTCCTCATTTTCACTGCTGGCGACATATCCCCCAATCCTGCCCCCCCCTTCATACATCCCACTAATCCTCACCACTATACTTCTCACACTATGAGAAACTACCGCAATCCCTCACACTTAAAATCTGTACTTCCCGCAACCTTTCCTTCCTGGCCCTCACTGAGACCTGGCTGACGCCCCCTGACATGGCATCCCCTGCTGCACTGAGTTACGGTGGCCTCCACTTTACCCACACTCCTCGCTCTGGCAACAGACATGGCGGGGGAGTGGGTTTCCTTCTTTCCAAAAACTGTTACTTCAACTCTATCCAACCCCCACCCTCCCTTATCCTCCCTTCTTTCGAGGTCCACTCTGTCCGTATCTACTCTCCCTCTAATCTCCAAATGGCTGTCATACACCGACCACGGGGCTCAGCCACTGCCTTCATTGATCAATTCTCCACCTGTCTTCTTCACTTTCTCTCTGCTGACATCCCTACCATCATAATGGGTGACTTTATTACCCCAACAGACACCCGCCAGCCAGCAGCCTACAAGCTCCTGGCCCTTACCTCATCCTTTGGACTTACTCAGTGGTCCTCCACAGCCACCCACACAGACGAACATACACTAGACCTCATCTTCACCAGCCTCTGTTCCTTATCTAATCTCACAACCTCTCCCTTCCCCCATCTGACCACCATCTACTCACCTTCTCATCCTTGTCCTCCTCACCCGCCCCCCCACGTCCAGCCAGTACCACATCCTTGCAGAAACCTTGCACACCTAGACACTCACAGACTCTCAGACCCTCTTCTACCCCTGTCCTCCATATCTTCACTCCACAACACGGATAGCGCCACTGCTTTCTATAACTCCTCCCTCACATCAGCCATAGACTCAGTCGCCCCTCTCATGCATGGCAAAGTGCGACAAATCAATAGGCAACCCTGGCATAACAACCTCACCAAAAAACTCCGACAAGCATCCAGGGTCGCGGAGCGACGTTGGAAAAAAACACGCCTGCCAGACGACTTCACTGCTTTCAAACAAACTACACTTGCCTTCAAACTAGCCCTCACTTCTGCTAAACAGACCTATTTCACTAACCTTGTATCTTCACTATCCCACAACCCCAAACAACTGTTCAGCACATTTAACTCTCTCCTCCGCCCGCCACTGCCACCTCCCCTCATCTCTTCTGAGGACTTTGCCACCTACTTCAAAAACAAGATCGACCAAACAAGGCAAACCTTTACTGTTCCACCACCCCAACCACTCCATATACCAGACCTCTGCCCTTCCCAATAACTTCCCTCTCCAACATGACTGAAGGAGAACTTACTCGCCTCCTTTCCAAATCACACCTCACCACCTGTGCACTTGACCCCATCCCTTCCCACCTGCTCCCCAACCTCACTAACACGCTCATTCCAGCCCTAACCCATCTATTCAACCTATCGCTATCTTCTGGTACTTTCCCCTCTGCCTTCAAACATGCCACCATCACACCCATCCTCAAAAAAGCTAACCTTGACCCAACTGCTATGCCCAGCTATAGCCCCATATCACTGCTCCCGTTTGCTTCCAAACTCCTTGAGCAGCATGTCCATGGTCAACTTTCCTCCCACCTCTCATCTAACTCTCTCCCTGACAACCTCCAATCTGGCTTCCGCCCCCACCACTCCACCGAAATTGCTCTGACCAAAATTACTAATGACTTACTCACAACCAAAGCTAACAGACAGTTCTCCATCCTCCTCCTTCTCGACCTGTCCTATGCTTTCGACACAGTCGACCACTGCCTACTGCTACAGATTCTTTCTTCTCTCGGCATCAAAGGCCTTGCCCTGTCCTGGATTGCCTCATACCTTTCTAACCACACATTTAGCGTTTCCCACTCCCACACTACCTCCTCACCCCGCCCCCTCTCTGTTGGAGTCCCTCAAGGCTCTGTCCTAGGGCCTCTACTTTTTTCCATCTGTACCCTTGGCCTAGGACAACTCATAAAGTCCCATGGCTTCCAGTGCCACCTATATGCCGGCGACACTCAGATCTACCTCTCTGGCTGATGTCGCCTCTCTTCTGTCCAGAATCCCAGAGTGTCTGTCAGCCATATCCTCCTTCTTCAACTCTCGCTTCCTAAAACTCAATGTAGACAAAACCGAACTCATCATCTTTCCCCATCTCGCGTATCCCCCCTACCTGATCTATCTATTATGGTAAACGGCATCATGCTCTGTCCTGCACCGGAAATCCGCTGCCTTGGGGTAACTCTCGATTCTGCCCTGTCCTTCAAACTGCACTTCCAAACTCTTGCTACCTCCTGTCACCTCCAACTCAATAATATTGCCAGAATCCGTCCCTTCCTCAGCCCACAATCTACTAAAACTCTTGTGCATGCCCTCATCATCTCCCGCCTCGATTACCCTCCCCTCCTCTGTGGCCTCCCCACTAACTCCCTGCACCATTCCAGTCTGTCCTCAACTCTGCTGCTCGGCTAATCCACCTCTCTCCTTGCTACTCCCCTGCTTCACCCCTCTGCATATCCCTCCACTGGCTCCCAATTCCCCAACGAATCCAGTTCAAAATACTAACACTGATCTACAAAGCCATCCACAACCTGTCCCCTCCCTATATCTCTGAACTAATTTCCCACTATCTTCCCTCACGTAATCTTCGATCCTCCCAAGACCTCCTACCCTCCTCCACACTTATTCCTTCCTCACACAACTGCCTCCAATATCCCCCATCCTCTGGAATTCCACGCCTCAACACGTCCGATTATCCACCACCCTCGGATCCTTCAGACGGAACCTGAAAACTCATCTCTTCAGGAAAGCCTACAGCCTGCAATAACCATTCTACCGCCTCACCAACAACCTGAGCTGCCGCTTCACCAACAACCTGAGCTGCAGCCTCACCAACCACCCGAGCTGCCGCCCCACCAACCACCTGAGCCGCTGCCGCCCCAACAACCACGTGAGCTGCCGTGTCGTCACCGCCAGAGCTGCCGCCTCACCAACCACCCGAGCTGCCGCCTCACTACCACCAGTGCTGCAGCACACCGACCTCCTGTCTCTTCCCCATTATCCCGAAGAATGTAAGTCCCCAAGGACAGGGTCCTCTCCCCTCTGTACCAGTCTGTCATTGTAAATTTGTTTACTGTTAACTATATCTATAACCCTGTATGTAACCCCTTTTCACATGTACAGCACCATGGAATTAATGGTGCTATATAAATAAATAATAATAATAATGTGCACAGACCCATTCACTTGAATAGGCAAATAGCGCTCCGTTCCTCCCGAGTCTCTCCGCATGGCTAAGTAGCGCTGTACGGCCACATATGGGGCATTGCCACTTTCAGTAGAAATTGTGGAACAAATTTTGTTGCTATTTTTACCCACTTCTTGTGTGAAAATGTAAAATCTTTGGCGAAAACAAAATTTGGGTGGTAAAAATGTAGTTATTTTGTCCTCACTGCCCAATGGTATAAAATTCTGTGACACACCCATGGTGTCAATATGATCACTGCACCCCTAGATGAATTCATTGAGAGGTGTAGTTCGTAAAATGGGGTCACTTATGGGGGGTTCTGCTGTTTTGGCACCTCATGGGCTCTCCTAGTGGGTCATGGCACCTGTAAACAATAACAGTAAAATCTGGCGCTCCCTTCTGAGCTCTGCCATGCGCCCAAATAGTGGTTTATCCCCACATATGGGGTATCGGCGTACTTGGGGCTAATTGCACAATAACTTTTGGGGTCCAATTTCTTCTGTTACCCTTGGGAAAAAAAAAAATTGGGGGCAAAAAGATCATTTTTGTGAAAAAAAATATGATTTTTTATTTTTACGGCTCTACATTCTAAACTTCTGTGAAGCACTTGGGGGTTCAAAGTGCTCACCACACATCTAGATAAGTTCCTTAGGGGGTCTAGTTTTCAAAATGGTGAAACTTGTGGGGGGTTTCCACTGTTTAGGTACATCAGGGGCTCTCCAAACGCGACATAGCGTCCGATCTCAATTCCAGCCAATTTTGCATTGAAAGGTCAAGCGGCGCCCCTTCTCTTTCGAGCTCTGCCATGTGCCCAAACAGTAGTTTACCTGCACATATGGGGTATCAGAGTACTCAGGACAAATTGCACAACAACTTTTGGGCTCCAATTTCTCCTGTTACGCTTGGTAAAATAAAACTTTTGGTCTGAATTAAATTTTTTGTGAAAAAAAAGTTAAATGTTCATTTTTTTTAAACATTCTAAAAATTCCTGTGAAGCACCTGAAGGGTTAATAAACACCTTGAATGTGGTTTTTAGCATCTTGAGGGGTGCAGTTTTTAGAATGGTTTCACTTTTGGGTATTTTCTATCATATGGACCCCTCAAAGTGACTTCAAATGTGAGGTGATCACTAAAGAAAAATGGCGTTGTAAAAATGAGAAATCGCAGTTTAACTTTTAACCCTTATAACTTCCTAACAAACACAAATTTTGGTTCCAAAATTGTGCTGATGTTAAGTAGACACATATGAAATGTTACTTATTAAGTATTTTGTGTGACATATCTCTGTGATTTAAGGGCATGAAAATTCAAAGTTGGAAAATTGCAAAATTTTCACCAAATTTCCATTTTTTTCACAAATAATCTCAAGTCATATCAATGAAATTTTACCACTAACATGAAGTACAATATGTCACGAAAAAACATTGTCAGAATCACCGGAATCCATTGAAGCATTACAGAGTTATTACCTCATAAATGGATAGTGGTCAGAATTGTACAAATTGGCTTGGTCATTAACATGCAAACCACCCTGGGGGGTAAAGGGGTTAAAAATTACAAAAAAAGAAAATGGGCCAATACAAAAGTGTTTGCACCCTTTGAGATTTGTGTGCTCAGATAATTTTGACCAAGTTTTCAGACCTTAACTAGCCTATTACGGTTATGGCTTGTTCACTGTCATCGTTAGGAAAGACCAGGCGATGCAAATTTCCCAGCTTTATAAAAATCCAGCCTCCTCTAACCTTGTGCCAGAGGCTGCACTGCCTGGGACCCGCACACAGCAGGTGCGCGATGAACTGACATCATCGCGCACCCGCAGTGTCAGAGGGGAATGATGGGAGAGTGAGCGCCAGCTGACTCTCTCTCCTCCATCATTGCTTTGAACAGTATAGTTCAATGCGGCGATGGCGGGGGGAGTCGGGTGCCTCTGACCTGCCAGGCCTCTGACCTGCCAGGCCCGGTCGCAGCGGCGACCGCTGTGACCCTGGGTAGTTACACCCCTGCATGTGACATTGTTATGTCACGTAATCCCTGCAGACAATCAGGGCTGGCTTTGCTTTTCGCTCCTATGGACATAATTGACATCTGGAGGAAATGAAAGGGCAGCTACAGCTCTCACTTCCTCTGGATGTCTGATTTGTCCTCTGGAGAGGAGAGCACAGCCAGAGTTGATGGTCTGCAGGGATTACATGACAATATCATGTGATACCTGGGTGCAAGTGCCGACACCGCTGGAACGGCGCAGCATTGGAAGTGACTATACGTGATATTATTTATTATTATACTGGAGGAAACATAGGGATTCAGAAGGGGTTACACTTGTAAAGGGAATTTGTCATGTCAAAAGTGCTATTAACCTGCAGATATGGGTGTAATATACAGGTCAATAGCATTGTAAAAGTGTCCTGCTGCCTGGAGGAAATTAAAGGGAACCTGTCACCCCGTTTTTTCCGTCGAGATAAAAATACCGTTAAATAGGGCCTGAACTGTGCATTACAATAGTGTATTTTGTGGACCCTGATTCCCCACCTATGCTGCCAAAATACGTTACCAAAGTCGCCGTTTTCGCCTGTCAATCAGGCTGGTCTGGTCAAATGGGTGTGGTGACATTGCTGTTCCTTCCCCCAGATCTTGCTTATTTTTCCGTTGGTGGCGTAGTGGCATGCGCATGCCCAAGGCCCGAATCCACTTCATAGGTGTGGAAAAAGAGCGCGATCTGCGCTATTCCTCTGGTGATCGGTGGGGGCGGCCCTCTTCCTGTGGCCGCGCGTGCGCAGATGGAGCGCTCTGCTGCCCGCAGCTTCAGGAAAATGGCCGCGGGATGCCGCGCGTGCGCAGATGGAAATCGCGGCGGCCATTTTCCTGAAGCAGAGTTCGCATCTCGGCTTCAGGAAAATGGCCGCCATCTGCGCACGCGCGGCATCCCGTGGCCATTTTCCTGAAGCCGCGGGCAGCAGAGCGCTCCATCTGCGCACGCGCGGCCACAGGAAGATGGCCGCCCCCACCGATCACTGTTATGATCTGGTGACCTTGGAGCAGCATGAGAGACTTTCTCAGGAATAGGTGGTACCTGTACTGACCGCAAACCCTAAACTAACACTGCAACTAGAAGTAGCCGTGGGATGTACCTAACACGTCCTAGACATCTCGACACAGCCGGAGGACTAAATACCCCTATAGATGGAAATGGGAATTCTATCTTGCCTCAGAGCAGAACCCCAAAGGATAGGCAGCCCCCCACAAATATTGACTGTGAGTATAAGAGGAAAGACAAACGCAGGCAGAAAAACAGGATTTAGCAAAAGAGGCACTTCTAGCTAAATAGAAAAGGATAGGACAGAATTCTAAGCGGTCAGTATTAAAATCCTAAAAATATCCACAGCAGATAATACAAATATTCCACATCTAACTAAAGACATAGAAAGTATATCTGCATCTCCTGAGAATCCAGCATGACTGAAAAATCCAAACAAAGTCTAAGCTGGACAAAAACACAATAAATTGCACTGAATTGCAAAGCACACTGCATGTGTGCACAGAGACAAAAAAACAGACACTTATCTTAGCTGAATTTGCAGCAGGGCATGAGGAGCCAGAGAGAGATGCAATCCCTCCAAGTACAATGGGCAACTGGCACAGACTCATGGATCCTGCACACCTAAATACCTAATAGAGCTGCAATCAGCAGAAACACCTGCCCAGATTACAACCCCAAGACAACTGCACTACCACCAACAACCACCGGAGGGAGCCCAAGGGCAGAATTCACAACAGTACCCCCCCCCTTGAAGAGGGGTCACCGAACCCTCACCAGAGCCCCCAGGCCGATCAGGACGAGCCAGATGAAAGGCACGGACCAAATCAGCAGCATGGACATCAGAGGCAAAAACCCAAGAATTATCCTCCTGGCCATAACCCTTCCATTTGACAAGGTACTGAAGCCTCCGCCACGAAAAGCGAGAATCCAAAATCTTCTCAACCACATACTCCAACTCCCCATCAACCAACACAGGAGCAGGAGGATCAACAGAGGGAACAACGGGCACCACATATTTCCGCAATAAAGATCTATGGAAAACATTATGGATGGCAAAAGAGGAAGGAAGGGCCAAACGAAAAGACACCGGATTGATAATCTCAGAAATCCTATAAGGACCAATAAACCGAGGCTTAAACTTAGGGGAAGAAACCTTCATAGGAACATGACGGGAAGACAACCAGACCAAATCCCCAACCCGAAGCCGGGAACCAACACACCGATGACGGTTAGCAAAACGCTGAGCCTCCTCCTGAGACAACACCAAATTGTCCACCACATGAGCCCAAATCTGCTGCAACCTGTTAACCACAGAATCCACACCAGGACAATCAGAAGGTTCAACTTGCCCCGAAGAAAAACGAGGATGTAAACCAAAATTACAAAAGAAGGGCGAAACCAAGGTAGCCGAACTAGCCCGATTATTAAGGGCAAACTCGGCCAATGGCAAGAAAGCCACCCAATCATCCTGATCAGCAGACACAAAGCATCTCAAATAAGTTTCCAAAGTCTGATTAGTTCGCTCGGTCTGGCCATTAGTCTGAGGATGAAATGCGGAAGAAAAAGACAAATGAATGCCCAGCCTAGCACAAAAGGCCCGCCAAAACCTAGAAACAAACTGGGAACCTCTGTCAGACACAATATTCTCCGGAATACCATGCAAACGAACCACATGCTGAAAAAACAACGGAACCAAATCAGAAGAGGAAGGCAATTTAGGCAAAGGTACCAAATGAACCATCTTAGAAAACCGGTCACAAACCACCCAGATAACCGACATCCTCTGGGAAACCGGAAGATCTGAAATAAAATCCATAGAAATATGCGTCCAGGGCCTCTCAGGGACCGGCAAAGGCAAAAGCAACCCACTAGCACGGGAACAACAAGGCTTGGCCCGCGCACAAATCCCACAGGACTGCACAAAAGAACGCACATCACGCGACAAAGAAGGCCACCAAAAGGACCTACCAACCAAATCTCTGGTACCAAAAATACCAGGATGGCCAGCCAACACAGAACAATGAACCTCAGAAATCACTCTACTAGTCCATCTATCAGGAACAAACAGTTTCCCCACTGGACAGCGGTCAGGTTTGTCAGCCTGAAATTCCTGCAGAACCCGTCGCAAATCAGGGGAAATGGCAGAAAGGACCACCCCTTCCTTCAAAATGCCGACCGGCTCAAGTACCTCAGGAGAATCAGGCAAAAAACTCCTAGAGAGGGCATCAGCCTTAATATTCTTAGAACCCGGAAGATACGAAACCACTAAATCAAAACGGGAGAAAAACAGGGACCATCGAGCCTGTCTAGGATTCAGCCGTTTGGCAGATTCGAGGTAAATCAGATTTTTATGATCGGTCAAGACCACAATACGGTGCTTGGCTCCCTCAAGCCAATGTCGCCATTCCTCAAACGCCCATTTCATAGCCAACAACTCCCGATTGCCGACATAATTGCGTTCAGCACGCGAAAACTTACGGGAAAAGAAGGCACACGGTTTCATCAAGGAACCATCAGAATTCCTCTGAGACAAAACGGCCCCTGCCCCAATCTCAGAAGCGTCAACCTCAACCTGAAACGGAAGAGAAACATCTGGCTGACGCAACACCGGGGCAGAAGTAAATCGGCGTTTAGGCTCCTGAAAGGCAGAGACAGCCACAGAGGACCAATTCGTTACATCAGCGCCTTTCTTCGTCAAATCGGTCAGGGGTTTAACCACACTGGAGAAGTTAGCAATGAAACGGTGATAAAAATTAGCAAAGCCCAAAAATTTCTGAAGGCTCTTCACGGATGTGGGCTGAATCCAATCATGAATGGCCTGAACCTTAACCGGATCCATCTCTATAGATGAGGGAGAAAAAATGAAGCCCAAATAAGAAACCTTCTGCACTCCAAAGAGACACTTAGACCCCTTCACAAACAAAGCATTATCACGAAGGATCTGAAATACCATCCTGACCTGTTTCACATGAGACTCCCAATCATCGGAAAAAATTAAGATGTCATCCAAATATACAATCATGAATTTATCAAGATAATTCCGAAAGATATCATGTATGAAGGACTGAAAAACAGATGGAGCATTAGAGAGCCCGAATGGCATCACAAGGTATTCAAAATGGCCTTCGGGCGTATTAAACGCAGTTTTCCATTCATCACCCTGCTTAATACGAACAAGATTATATGCCCCCCGAAGGTCAATTTTAGTAAACCAACTAGCCCCCTTAATCCTGGCAAACAAATCGGAAAGCAAAGGTAAAGGGTATTGAAACTTGACCGTGATCTTATTCAAGAGGCGATAATCAATACAGGGTCTCAAGGAGCCATCCTTCTTAGCAACAAAAAAAAATCCCGCTCCCAACGGTGAAGAAGATGGCCGAATATGCCCTTACTCCAAAGACTCCTTAACATAACTCCGCATTGCGGTATGTTCCGGCACAGACAGGTTGAAAAGTCGGCCCTTAGGAAACTTACAGCCTGGAATCAAGTCAACAGCACAATCACAGTCCCTATGCAGTGGAAGGGAACTGGACTTGGGCTCATCGAATACATCCTGAAAATCAGACAAAAACTCTGGAACTTCAGAAGAGGAGGAAGAGGAGATTGACATCACAGGAACGTCATTATGAACCCCGACAACCCCAACTAGTCACAGACATAGACTTCCAATCCAACACAGGATTATGTATCTGCAACCATGGAAAACCCAGCACAATAGCATCATGCAAATTATGCAACACCAGAAAACGACAATCTTCCTGATGGGCTGGTGCCATGCACATGGTCACCTGTGTCCAAAACTGAGGTTTATTTTTGGCCAAAGGTGTAGCATCAATGCCCCTTAAAGGAATAGGGTTCTGCAAAGACTGCAAGGGGAAACCACAACGCCTGGCAAATTCAAAGTCCATTAAGTTCAAAGCGGCGCCTGAATCCACAAACGCCATGACAGAAAATGACGACAATGAGCAGATCAAGGTCACAGATAACAGAAATTTAGGTTGTACAGTTCCGATGGTAACTGAACTAGCGATTCTCTTTGTACGCTTTGGGCAGACTGAAATGACATGAGAAGCATCGCCACAATAAAAACACAACCTATTCTGATGTCTGAATCCTTGTTGTTCCGTTCTAGACAGAATCCTATCACACTGCATAGGCTCAGGCATCTGCTCTGAGGACAACGCCACAGCGCGCACAGTTCTGCACTCCCGCAAGCGCCGATCAATCTGAATGGCCAGAGACATAGAATCACTCAGACCAACAGGCGTGGGAAACCCCACCGTAACATCTTTAACAGATTCAGAAAGACCCTTTCTGAAAATTGCCGCCAAAGCATCCTCATTCCATTTAGCCAGCACAGACCATTTTCTAAATTTCTGACAATACAATTCTGCCGCTTCTTGACCCTGAGACAGGGCCAACAAGGTCTTCTCCGCTTGATCCACAGAATTTGGTTCATCATATAATAATCCTAGAGCCTGAAAAAAGGCATCTACATTAAGCAAGGCCGGATTCCCAGATTCCAGGGAAAATGCCCAATCCTGAGGATCGCCACGCAGCAGGGAGATGACAATTTTAATCTGCTGAATGGGATCACCAGAGGAACGAGGCTTCAGAGCAAAAAACAGTTTACAGTTGTTTTTAAAACTCATAAATTTGGACCTGTCCTCAAAAAATAAATCAGGAGTAGGAATCCTAGGCTCTAAAAGCGGAGTGTGAGCAATATAATCAGAAATACCCTGTACCCTAGCAGCAAGCTGGTCTACACGAAAAACTAATCCCTGAACATCCATGCTAGCACAAGGCTCCTCAGTCACCCAGAGGAAAAGAGGGAAGAAAAGACACAGCAGGCTACAGAAAAAAAATGGCTCTTTCTTCCCTTCTTCTGAGATGCATTTAACTCATTGTTGGCCAGTTGTACTGTTATGATCCAGTGACCTTGGAGCCGCATGAGAGACTTTCTCAGGAGTAGGTGGTACCTGTACTGACCGCAAACCCTAAACTAACACCGCAACTAGAAGTAGCCGTGGGATGTACCTAACACGTCCTAGACATCTCGACACAGCCGGAGGACTAAATACCCCTATAGTTGGAAATGGGAATTCTATCTTGCCTCAGAGCAGAACCCCAAAGGATAGGCAGCCCCCCACAAATATTGACTGTGAGTATAAGAGGAAAGACACACGCAGGCAGAAAAACAGGATTTAGCAAAAGAGGCACTTCTAGCTAAATAGAAAAGGATTGGACAGAATTCTAAGCGGTCAGTATTAAAATCCTAAAAATATCCACAGCAGATAATACAAATATTCCACATCTAACTAAAGACATAGAAAGTATATCTGCATCTCCTGAGAATCCAGCATGACTGAAAAATCCAAACAAAGTCTAAGCTGGACAAAAACACAATAAATTGCACTGAATTGCAAAGCACACTGCATGTGTGCACAGAGACAAAAAAACAGACACTTATCTTAGCTGAATTTGCAGCAGGGCATGAGGAGCCAGAGAGAGATGCAATCCCTCCAAGTACAATGGGCAACTGGCACAGACTCATGGATCCTGCACACCTAAATACCTAATAGAGCTGCAATCAGCAGAAACACCTGCCCGGATTACAACCCCAAGACAACTGCACTACCACCAACAACCACTGGAGGGAGCCCAAGAGCAGAATTCACAACAGATCACCAGGGGAATAGCGCAGATCGCGCTCTTTTTCCACACCTATGAAGTCGAATCGGGCCTTGGGAATGCGCAAACCACTACGCCACCAATGGAAAAATAAGCAAGATCTGGGGGAAGGAACAGCGATGTCACCACACCCATTTGACCAGACCAGCCTGATTGACAGGCGAAAACGGCGACTTTGGTAACGTATTTCGGCAGCATAGGTGGGGAATCAGGGTCCACAAAATAGACTATTGTAATGCACAGTTCAGGCCCTATTTAACGGTATTTTTATCTCATACGGAAAAAACAGGGTGTCAGGTTCCCTTTAACTTTATTTCACCCATTTTCAGTTATAGAGGCGTGCCTTCAGTCACCGTTCAGTACATAGTGAGCGGCAGCCGTAACCATGCACCATCTGTGACTGACAGCCAGCTCTGTACATGGTGAGCGGCGGCTGTAACCGTGCACCATCACTGGCTGACAGCTGGCTCTGTACATGGTCAGCGGCGGCTGTAACGGTGCACCACCACTGGCTGACAGCAGGCTCTGTACATGGTGAGCGGCGGCTGTAACCGTGCACCATCACTGGCTGACAGCTGGCTCTGTACATGGTCAGCGGCGGCTGTAACAGTGCACCACCACTGGCTGACAGCAGGCTCTGTACATGGTGAGCGGCGGCTGTAACGGTGCACCATCACTGACTGACAGCCGGCTCTGTACTGATTCCCTGCTGAGCCAGTTGTCAGTCAGTTCCGGCGGCTATGTATTGAATGGGGGCTATGTATTGAGTGGTGACTGAAGGCGCATCTGCTGCTCCTCTATAACTGAAAACTGGAAGCCTCTGGGACGAATATAGTTCAAATTAACCCCATCCATATCTGTATGGTTAATAGCATGTGACCGGTTCGCTAGTGGTTGTGCCCAAATGTGTCGAATAAAATACAAGCGTACGTACGTCAGCACCAGCGTAGAGGTCATGACATGGTTTATGGCACAAGAGCAGCCAGTTATCTTCAAACTGTACTATGGTGGCTGCAGATCATCAATGTCCTCTGAGTCTGCAGCGCTTATGTCACATAAACAATGTCATAAGATTGCTGGGGGACACAGCGCTCTGAGTGGAGTCATCAGACTAGGAGCATTCAAAAGGGGTTGTCTTCTACTGGACAACACACCAAAAACAGGCAGAGATGCTTACCTGTCTGAATAGGCCTCAATACAAATGCACAAGCAGGGTGCAGCGGACCCAAATAAAATAGCAAATGCACAGGTGCAATACCTAATGAAACAGCCAGCCTTCAATCAGGGATTGGCCGTGTGGTACACCAATGCACTAAGATAAAAACTGTATGTGGCGTGTTCACACAAGGAATGCAAGCATCTGGCTCCAGCCTATTAATGACGCCCTATGGCGGGCTGCCCAGTGCTAAAATGCATCCTGTGTGAACAGAGGCCACAGTATACAGAACCATTTGGGCCCAACTGCACCCTGCAAAAAAATATACGATATATAATGAGGATACATAATGTTTTGTCTGATCAGTGTTGTATTTTTTTGTATAGTCTGCAGTAATAATAATCTTTATATAGCGCTAACATATTCCACAGCGCTTTACAGGTTGCACACACATTATCGTCACTGTCCCCGTTGAGGCTCACAATCTAAAATTCCCTATCAGTATGTCTTTGGAATGTGGGAGGAAACTGGAGTACCCGGAGAAAACCCAAACAAACAACATACAAACTCTTTGCAGATGTTGTCCTTAGTGGGGCTTGAACCCAGGACTCCAGCGCTGCAAGGCTGCTGTGCTGTCCACTGCGCCACCGTGCTGCAGTGTGGTAATAGTCTGCAGTGTGGTAATAGTCTGCTGGCCGTCTGTATTGAACTGTTGTCTATTCACACTATGGCCACTGCAGGTTACATGTTTCAAGTTGATTGGTGTAGCAAGTAAAAGCAAAAGTTGGCACAACCTGCCAGAGTTCTACGATTTGGGTGAAGACATTCATTGTATGTGGACTGGTGATTTTTTGCTGTGCCAGGGCTGCTTTTCAGTCCCAGTCCGACCCTGCCCTCTATACTGATGGGTCATTTGGGTCCTTGAATTTGATACCGGGCCATTCCTGCCTATATATGGTATTCCAGTTCTATTCAGAATTTTCTGTGTTTAACCCTCTTTACATATTGCCTCCCTTTTAGGCATTGGCAATCTTGTCACGTTCTTATTGGTACACCTTTATTCTTATGGGTTTATGTGCTGTTCTCATATTGATTTACAGTTTTCCTGTATGGTATGGCATGTGCATTTGTTCATCTATATACTGTATATAATTGTCTAAGGGGTACTTCTGTCTTTCTGTCCTTAACTTCCGTCATGGAAATCCCACGTCGCTGACTGGTCTCGCCAGCTGCCTGTCATGGCTGCCGCTACCAATCAGCGACTGGCACAGTCTGATTAGTCCCTCCCTACTCCCCTGCAGTCAGTGCCCGGCGCCCGCATACTCCCCTCCAGTCACCGCTCACACAGGGTTAATGCCAGCGGTAACGGACCGCGTTATGCCGCAGGTAACTCACTCCGTTACCGCTGCTATTAACCCTGTGTGTCCCCAACTTTTTACTATTGATGCTGCCTATACAGCATGAATAGTAAAAAAATGTAATGTTAAAAATAATTAAAAAAAAACAAAAAAACTGCTATTCTCACCCTCCGTAGTCCGCCGAGCCGCACGCGGCTGGTGCCATCTTCCGTTCCCAGAGATGCATTGCGAAATTACCCAGAAGACTTAGCGGTCTCGCGAGACCACTAAGTCTTCTGGGTAATTTCGCAATGCATCCTGGAAACGGACGAAGGCGCCAGCCTCACGCGCATAGCCGGAGCGTGCCCTCTGTTATATACTGCGTGGCCTGTGTTATATACTACGTCGCCTGTGTTATATACTGCGTGGCTGCTATATACTGCGTGGGCTGCGTTATATAGTACGTGGGCTGTTTTATATACTGTTTGGCCTGTGTTATATACTGCGTGGCCACTGTTATATACTGCGAGGCCTGTATTAACGCATCGGGTATTCTACAGTATGTATGTATATAGTAGCCACATAGTATATAGCACAGGCCACGTATTATTTGCTATATACTACATGGCACCTATATACTACGTGGCCTGTGCTATATACTATGTGGCTGCTATATACATACATATTCTAGAATACCCGATGCGTTAGAATCGGGCCACCATCTAGTATTCTGATAACAGTTCAATTGATCTAGAGCAGCCCATATAATCATTGATATATTTTTGAGACATATCCCCCTTCTGAATCCTGTGGTGTGCTGTTCATATTTATTATTATATATATTTTTAATACATGATCAGAGTTTTCTGCATGTCACCTGGTTTTGGGCTGTAGCTCTAATGTGAGCACAAATGTATACCTTTATGTCACGTGTGTGACTTTTCAATGTTTTTAATGTGTGTTGTTCTGCTTTTTGTACCCAATAAAGTTATGTAAAATTTTTAAAAGGTGATCCCCGCTTGTATGGTCTTTTTCTTTGGTATATATACCGTATATACTCGAGTATAAGCCGACCCGAGTATAAGCCGGCCCCCCTAATTTTGCCACAAAAACTGGGAAAACTTATTGACTCGAGTATAAGCCTAGGGTGGAAAATGCAGAAGCTACCGGTAAATGTCAAAAATAAAAATAGATACCAATAAAAGTAAAATTAATAGAGACATCAGTAGGTTAAGTGTTTTTGAATATCCATATTGAATCAGGAGCCCCATAGAATGCTCCATACAGTTCATGATGGGCCCCATAAGATGCTCCATACAAAATACGCCCCATATAATGCTCCATATTAAAATATGCCCCATATAATGCTGCACAAAGGTTAATAATGGCCCCATAAGATGCTCCATAGAAACATTTGCCCCATAAAATGCTGCATAAAGGTTGATGGCCCCATAAGGTGCTCCACACATTATGCCCCATGAGATACTCCACACATTATGCCCCATAAGATGCTCCATACATTATGGCCCCATAAGATGCTTCACACATTATGGCCCCATAAGATGCTCCACACATTATGGCCCCATGAGATGCTCCATACATTATGGCCCCATGAGATGCTCCACACATTATAGCCCCATGAGATGCTCCACACATTGTGGCCCCATGAGATGCTCCACACATTATGGCCCCATGAGATGCTCCACACATTGTGGCCCCATATGATGCTCCATACATTGTGGCCCCATACGATGCTCCATACATTATGGCCCCATGAGATGCTCCACACGTTATGGCCCCATGAGATGCTCCATACATTGTGGCCCCATATGATGCTCCATACATTGTGGCCCCATGAGATGCTCCACACATTATGGCCCCATGAGATGCTCCACACATTATGGCCCCATGAGATGCTCCACACATTATGGCCCCATGAGATGCTCCATACATTGTGGCCTCATATGATGCTCCATACATTGTGGCCCCATACGATGCTATATACATTATGGCCCCATTAGATGCTCCACACATTATGGCCCCATGAGATGCTCCACACATTGTGGCCCCATGAGATGCTCCATACATTATGGCCCCATATGATGCTCCATACATTGTGGCCCCATATGATGCTCCATACATTGTGGCCCCATGAGATGCTCCATACATTGTGGCCCCATACGATGCTCCATACATTGTGGCCCCATATGATGCTCCATACACTGTGGCCCCATGAGATGCTCCATACATTGTGGCCCCATACGATGCTCCATACATTGTGGCCCATAAGATGCTCCACATATTTGCCCCATATGCTGTTGCTGCGATTAAAATAAAAAAAATCACATACTCACCTCTCTTCGCTCAGGCCCCCGGCACTTGCGATAGTCACCTTCCTCGTTCCACGCGCCGCTCTGTCTTCCATCCTCTGCACTGACTGTTCAGGCAGAGGGCGGCGCATACACTAATCGCGTCATCGCGCCCTCTGACCTGAACAGTAAGTGCAGAGGATGGAAGACAGAGCAGCGCGCAGCGGTGGAACGAGGAAGGTGACTATCGCGCACTGCTCACCTCCCCCGATATACTCACCTGCTCCCGGCGCGGTCCCTGGCAGTGTCTCACTGTCAGATGGGCTCCGGGAGCTGGCGGCATCTTCCTGTGTTCAGCGGTTACGTACCGCTCATTACAGTAATGAATATGCGTCCATATTCATTACTTTAGTGAGCGGTACCACGTGACGACTGAACACAGGAAGAGCTGCCCGGAGACCATGGGACATGCAGGGACAGCGCCAGGAGCAGGTGAGTATGTCACCGCGCCGCTCCCCCGCCGACCCCCCCCCCCCCGCTGACAATGACCCGCTGACAATGACTCGAGTATAAGCCGAGAGGGTCACTTTCAGCCCAAAAAAGTGGGCTGAAAATCTCGGCTTATACTCGAGTATATACGGTAACTGTTCACAACAACACAGTGGCGTAGGAAGGGGGGTGCGGGGGGGGCGGGCCGCCCCGGGCGGCACAATGCGGGGGGGCGGCACAATGCGGGGGTGAGTCAGTGGCGTATCTAGGGGGGAGCAGCCGGCAGGGGGGCGCAGTCGGGCCGCCTAAAGCGGCGGTCCGCAGTGTCTCCCCCGGCGGCTGCATTCTGTCACCCCCCGCACTGGGAGTCAGCTGTTCTCTGTGCCGACTGTCAAGCTGACAGCCGGCACAGAGAAGCTGCGGCGCGCCGGCTCCCAATGTTCAATTGTACTCGTATCTGAGATGCGAGTACAATTGAAGCTCTGACTGCCGGGTCAGAGCGACGCCAGCAGCGTGATCAGGTCATGTGATCACGCTGCTGACGTCACTCACCTGCGCGGCAGAGCAGGAGATGCAGAGCGGTGGTAAGTGCTCCAGTGGAGCTGAAGACACCGAAAGTGCAGGGGGGGGGGATTTACTGTGAGTGGGGATGGGGGCATATATTGTGGGGGGGATTTAATGTGAGGGGATGGGGGGCATATATTGTGGGGGGGATTTACTGTGAGTGGGGATGGGGGGCATATATTGTGGGGGGGATTTACTGTGAGTGGGGATGGGGGGCATATATTGTGGGGGGGATTTAATGTGCGGGGATGGGGGGCATATATTGTGGGGGGGATTTAATGTGCGGGGATGGGGGGGATATATTGTGGGGGGGATATATTGTGGGGGGGATTTAATGTGCGGGGATGGGGGGATATATTGTGGGGGGGATTTAATGTGCGGGGATGGGGGGCATATATTGTGGGGGGGATTTACTGTGAGTGGGGATGGGGGCATATATTGTGGGGGGGATTTAATGTGAGTGGGGATGGGGGGCATATATTGTGGGGGGGATTTACTGTGAGTGGGGGGGATTTAATGTGAGTGGGGATAGTGGGATATATTATTGGATTGGGGATATTTAACATGAGTGGAGATGAGGGGATTTATTGTGGGGGGAGATTTAATGTGAGTGGAGATGGGGGATTTAATGTGTGGGGGAGATCTGAGGACACAAAATGAAGAGCAAAGGGGGAGATGGGGGGGCATATATGAGGAAACAGTATGGGGGATGGGTGCAGACAGCTTGGGGTCAAACGGGGGGATGTATGCGGATACAGTATGAGTAGCGATGTGAAAAACGTATGTGGACAGAGTACGGGGAGTGAGGGTGTTGGGATGTGTGCATGCGTAGCATGGGGGACAGTGTAAGGGCACAGCCAGGAGGGGATAGTATACAAAGGAGGGGGAGTGTGATGAGAGAGTACAGTATAAATACTGGGCCCTATAGGGGGGACACAGTGTGAGAGGTCAGTGTGAAGAGGGGTCCGGTATAGAAAGGAGAGGTCAGTGTGAAGAGCATGTACCATAAGACGGACAGTGTGGGGGTCATATTTTATGCAGACAATATAGTGAGGGGCAATTTTTTATTTAGGAGCATTATAATGACACTTGTATCTTTAAGGGCGTCATGTGGAGATTTTCTGCAAAAGAACGGAGAAGATGGAAGTCTGCAGAGACGGCTGTGGATCAGAAAACTCATCATGGGGTCTGGACAAGATGAAGAAATGAAGGAGAACAACTCCAGAGGCGACGTCATCTATAAGGTACCTGGATGTAAATGTTATTTGTGATACTAACTAACTCTCATGTTTTTATTTATGTTAGGAGCATTAAAGGGGATGTCCAGGTTTGTAATGAGTCTGCAGTCATTCTTTGTGACTGCAGACTTCTGACTTTTCACAGTGCACACTGCACACTGTCAGGATTCTCTCGTGCTGGCGATTTACATACATGCGGTCACATGCTGACTAGACATGTGTGGCCTCACTCTATGATAATGAACTGAGCGAGGCTGGGCACGTCTAGTCGGAATGTGGTCATAAGTATACAAATCACATGCTTGTGCTGACATGACCGTCCACCGGCCAGGGAGAATCCTAAAAGTGTGCAGTGCATTAGTTGTGAGAATTCAGAAGCTGCGATGTCAGGATTCAGCTCTGCAGGTTCCAGTCGACGACACATGGACACGTCACTCATATGCGATTTTCATACTCGTGGTCCTGTAACAACGAGCTTCTCTTCTGCTTCTCTCAGTTTTTCACTTAACATTGGGAGCTTAAGGGAGAGGAGCTCGTCGGTACATGACTAAGTGTGAAAATCGCATACATTCTGGGGGGGGGGGGGGGGGCGCCAAACTCGGGAACAGCCCCGGGCGGCAAAAGCTCTAGCTACGCCCCTGCAACAACAGTAATTATGATCAGGGGTGCCCAAACTTTTACATGCCACTGTACACAGGTATCAAAGACGTAAACTGTTGTGAATTTGGATTCTGGGCTCCCCCGGTGGCCGCTTGTGGAATTGGACTTGTCATCCTCTTTCCTGTTTCACCTGGTTCCATCAGTGGTGGGTGTCGCTATTTAAGCTCATTTCTCTGGTGGTTTCTTGCCGGTCAACAATGTTATCTGATGCCTCTCAGTGCTTGTTCCTGCTTCTAGACTACTACTAGATAAGTTGGACTTTTGTCCTTGTTTTGTTTTGCCTATTTGTTCCAGTTCACAGCTGAAGTTTTGTTACTGTGTCTGGAAAGCTCTCGTTGATCAGGGATTGCTACTCTGGCGTTATGAGTTAATGCCAGAGTTTAAGGTAATCTCTGGATGGTGTTTTGTTAGTGTTTTTCTGCTGACCATGAAAGTATACTATCTGTCTTCTGCTATCTAGTAAGCGGACCTCAAATTTGCTAAGACTATTTTCCTGCTGCGTTTGTTGTTTCATCTGAACTCACCGTCATTATATGTGGGGGGCTACTGTCTTCTTTGGAATATTTCTCTAGAGGTGAGCCAGGTCTTATATTTCCCTCTGCTAGCTATTTAGGTCTTAGGCCAGAGCTGGGCATCTAGCGATAAATAGGAAATGCTACCTGGCTATTTCTAGTTGCGCGGCAGGCTTAGTTCATGGTCAGTATAGTTCCATCTTCCGAGAGCTTGTCCCTCTATAGGCTTGCTATGATCTCTGCCTGCAGAGATCATGACAGTTTGACCGGCCAATAAAGTGTTAAAGACCCAGGTTTAGAAAGGAGAGTTATAAGAAGTCTGCTGGAATTTTTTTTTTTTTTCCTCCAGTCTGCCTTGCTGCAGTCTTTTTTCTCTCTCTCCTCCTAATCTCTGTATGCTCTGTGTGCACCTGACAATAATGGATCTCCAGAGTGTAACTGCGGGTTTGAATAATCTCATCACGAAAGTACAAAATTTACAAGATTTTGTGGTACATGCTCCGGTATCTGAGCCGAGAATTCCTTTGCCGGAGTTCTTCACAGGGAATAGAGCTAGCTTCCAGAATTTCCGAAATAATTGTAAGCTTTATTTGTCCCTGAAGTCTCGTTCAGCTGGAGACCCTGCTCAGCAGGTTAGGATTGTGATTTCCTTGCTCAGGGGTGACCCTCAAGATTGGGCCTTCTCATTGCCAGCAGGGGATCCTGCGTTACGCGATGTGGATGCGTTTTTTCTGGCCTTGGGCTTGCTTTATGAGGAACCTCATTTGGAACTTCAGGCAGAAAAAACTTTGATGGCACTATCTCAGGGGCAAGACGAAGCTGAAGTTTTCTGCCAAAAATTCCGTAAATGGTCTGTGCTTACTCAGTGGAATGAGTGCGCCTTGGCGGCAACTTTCAGAGAAGGTCTCTCTGATGCCATTAAGGATGTTATGGTGGGGTTCCCTTTGCCTGCAGGTCTGAATGAGTCCATGACAATGGCTATTCAGATTGATAGGCGTCTGCGGGAGCGCAAACCGGTGCACCATCTGGCGGTGTCTATGGAAAAGACGCCAGAAAGTATGCAGTGTGATAGAATTCTGTCCAGGAGCGAGCGACAGAATTTTAGACGGAAGAATGGATTGTGTTTCTATTGTGGGGATTCTACTCATGTTATATCGGCATGCTCTAGGCGTACAAAGAAGCTTGATAAGTCTGTTTCCATTGGCACCATTCAGTCTAAGTTTATTTTGTCTGTAACCCTGATTTGCTCTTTGTCATCCATTGCCACGGACGCCTATGTTGACTCTGGCGCCGCTCTGAGTCTTATGGATTGGTCCTTTGCCAATCGTTGTGGTTTTGATTTAGAGCCTTTGGAGACTCTTATTCCTCTGAAGGGGATTGACTCCACCCCATTGGCTAATAATAAACCACAATACTGGACACAAGTAACCATGCGTATCAATCCGGATCACCAGGAGATTATTCGTTTCCTGGTGCTGTATAATTTACATGACGATTTGGTACTGGGATTGCCATGGTTGCAGTCTCACAACCCAGTCTTGGACTGGAGAGCAATGTCTGTGTTGAGCTGGGGATGTAAGGGTATTCATGGGGACGTACCTTTGGTTTCTATTTCGTCGTCCATTCCCTCTGAAGTCCCTGAGTTCCTCTCTGATTATCAAGACGTCTTTGACGAACCCAAGCTTGGGTCGTTACCTCCGCACCGTGAGTGCGATTGTGCCATAGATTTGATACCGGGTTGTAAATATCCAAAGGGTCGTTTGTTTAATTTGTCTGTGCCGGAACATGCTGCTATGCGGGAATATATAAAGGAGTCTTTGGAAAAGGGACATATTCGTCCATCTTCTTCTCCCTTGGGAGCTGGGTTTTTCTTTGTCTCAAAAAAAGACGGCTCTTTGAGACCATGTATTGATTATCGGCTTCTGAATAAGATCACTGTTAAGTATCAATACCCATTGCCATTGCTTACTGATTTGTTTGCTCGTATAGAGGGTGCTAAGTGGTTCTCTAAAATTGATCTTCGTGGGGCGTATAATTTGGTGCGGATCAGGCAGGGGGATGAGTGGAAGACCGCATTTAATACGCCCGAGGGCCACTTTGAGTATTTGGTCATGCCTTTTGGTCTTTCTAATGCCCCTTCAGTTTTCCAGTCTTTTATGCATGATATTTTCCGCGATTTTCTGGATAAATTTATGATAATATATCTGGATGATATTCTGATTTTTTCTGATGACTGGGACTCTCATGTCCAGCAGGTCAGGAGAGTTTTTCAGGTTCTGCGGTCTAATTCTTTATGTGTGAAGGGGTCTAAGTGCGTTTTTGGGGTCCAGAAAATTTCCTTTTTGGGGTATATTTTTTCTCCCTCTTCCATTGAGATGGATCCCGTCAAGGTGCAAGCTATTTGTGACTGGACTCAGCCCTCCTCTCTTAAGGGTCTTCAGAGATTTTTGGGCTTTGCCAACTTTTACCGCCGATTTATTGCTGGTTTTTCGGATGTCGTTAAACCACTGACTGATTTGACCAGACAAGGCGCTGATGTTGCTAATTGGTCCCCTCATGCTGTAGAGGCCTTTCAGGAGCTTAAGCGCCGTTTTGCCTCTGCCCCTGTGTTGCGTCAGCCTGATGTGAATCTGCCTTTTCAGGTTGAGGTTGACGCTTCGGAGATCGGAGCTGGGGCAGTGTTGTCGCAGAAAGGTTCCGACTGCTCCGTCATTAGGCCTTGTGCCTTCTTTTCTCGCAAATTTTCGCCCGCAGAGCGGAATTATGATGTTGGGAATCGGGAGCTTTTGGCCATGAAGTGGGCGTTTGAGGAGTGGCGCCATTGGCTCGAGGGGGCTAGGCATCAGGTGGTGGTATTGACTGACCACAAAAATTTGATTTATCTTGAGACTGCCAGACGCCTGAATCCTAGACAGGCGCGCTGGTCTTTATTTTTTTCTCGCTTTAATTTTGTGGTGTCATACCTACCGGGTTCTAAGAATGTTAAGGCAGATGCCCTTTCTAGGAGTTTTGACCCGGACTCTCCTGGTAATTCTGAACCCACAGGTATCCTTAGGGAGGGAGTAATTTTGTCGGCCGTTTCTCCTGATCTGCGGCGGTCCTTGCAAGAGTTTCAGGCGGATAGACCGGATCGTTGTCCGCCTGATAGACTGTTTGTTCCGGATGATTGGACCAGCAGAGTCATCTCTGAGGTACATTCTTCTGCATTGGCAGGTCATCCCGGAATTTTTGGTACCAGGGATTTGGTGGCAAGATCCTTCTGGTGGCCTTCCCTGTCACGAGATGTGCGAGTCTTTGTGCAGTCATGTGACGTTTGTGCTCGGGCCAAGTCTTGTAGTTCTCGGGCTAGCGGACTGCTGTTGCCCTTGCCTATTCCTAAGAGGCCTTGGACACACATCTCGATGGATTTTATTTCAGATCTGCCTGTTTCCCAGAAGATGTCTGTCATCTGGGTGGTCTGTGACCGTTTCTCTAAAATGGTCCATTTGGTTCCTCTGCCCAAGTTGCCTTCTTCTTCTGAGTTGGTTCCTCTGTTTTTTCAGAATGTTGTCCGATTGCACGGTATTCCTGAGAATATTGTTTCTGACAGAGGTACCCAATTTGTGTCTAGATTTTGGCGGGCATTCTGTGCTAGGATGGGCATAGATTTGTCTTTTTCATCTGCTTTTCACCCTCAGACTAATGGCCAGACCGAGCGGACTAATCAGACCCTTGAGACATATCTGAGGTGTTTTGTCTCTGCTGACCAGGATGATTGGGTTGCTTTTTTGCCATTGGCAGAGTTCGCCCTCAATAATCGGGCCAGTTCTTCCACCTTGGTGTCCCCGTTTTTCTGTAATTCGGGGTTTCACCCTCGATTTTCCTCCGGTCAGGTGGAATCCTCGGATTGTCCTGGAGTGGATGCGGTGGTGGAGAGATTGCATCACATCTGGGGGCAGGTTATGGACAATTTGAAGTTGTCCCAGGAGAAGACTCAGCGTTTTGCCAACCGTCATCGTCGTGTTGGTTCTCGGCTTTGTGTTGGAGATTTAGTGTGGTTGTCTTCTCGTTTTGTCCCTATGAGGGTCTCTTCTCCTAAGTTTAAACCTCGGTTCATCGGCCCTTATAGAATATTGGAGATTCTTAATCCTGTTTCTTTCCGTTTGGACCTCCCTGCGTCCTTTTCCATTCATAACGTTTTTCATCGGTCGTTATTGCGCAGGTATGAGGTACCTGTTGTACCTTCAGTTGAGCCTCCTGCTCCGGTGTTGGTTGAGGGTGAGTTGGAGTACGTTGTGGAGAAAATTTTGGACTCTCGTGTTTCCAGACGGAAACTCCAGTATCTGGTTAACTGGAAGGGTTACGGCCAGGAGGATAATTCTTGGGTCAATGCATCTGATGTTCATGCTTCTGATCTTGTTCGTGCCTTCCATAGGGCTCATCCTGGTCGCCCTGGTGGATCTGGTGAGGGTTCGGTGCCCCCTCCTTGAGGGGGGGGTACTGTTGTGAATTTGGATTCTGGGCTCCCCCGGTGGCCGCTTGTGGAATTGGACTTGTCATCCTCTTTCCTGTTTCACCTGGTTCCATCAGTGGTGGGTGTCGCTATTTAAGCTCATTTCTCTGGTGGTTTCTTGCCGGTCAACAATGTTATCTGATGCCTCTCAGTGCTTGTTCCTGCTTCTAGACTACTACTAGATAAGTTGGACTTTTGTCCTTGTTTTGTTTTGCCTATTTGTTCCAGTTCACAGCTGAAGTTTTGTTACTGTGTCTGGAAAGCTCTCGTTGATCAGGGATTGCTACTCTGGCGTTATGAGTTAATGCCAGAGTTTAAGGTAATCTCTGGATGGTGTTTTGTTAGTGTTTTTCTGCTGACCATGAAAGTATACTATCTGTCTTCTGCTATCTAGTAAGCGGACCTCAAATTTGCTAAGACTATTTTCCTGCTGCGTTTGTTGTTTCATCTGAACTCACCGTCATTATATGTGGGGGGCTACTGTCTTCTTTGGAATATTTCTCTAGAGGTGAGCCAGGTCTTATATTTCCCTCTGCTAGCTATTTAGGTCTTAGGCCAGAGCTGGGCATCTAGCGATAAATAGGAAATGCTACCTGGCTATTTCTAGTTGCGCGGCAGGCTTAGTTCATGGTCAGTATAGTTCCATCTTCCGAGAGCTTGTCCCTCTATAGGCTTGCTATGATCTCTGCCTGCAGAGATCATGACAGTAAACAATCTTGATTATAATGAAAACCCGAGTATATGAAAGAGACTCCGGTTTGGTATAAATTAAAAAATATATGAATAAAACTGCGAGCACACTGTGCATTTTTGATGTGTTTTCGCTGCTTTTTTTCCCGCGTGGAAAAGGGCCAAAAACGCTATGTAATTCTTATGCAAGCGAATTCAATGACAATCCTGAAGTGTTGTGCACATGATCAGTAAATTTCCTTTCAGTACTTGCAGTGCATTTTTTTCTGCAGCATGTTAATTCTTTGTGCGTTTCTGCAGCGTTTTTCACCCATTGACTTCAATTGAGTTAGTCAAATCCACAGCAAAAACACAGGTATAAAACTGTTTGCAGATTTGCTGAGTTTTTGTTTGCGTTTTTATGTACATCCTATGGTGTTTCTCACGCTGTCACCTGTGTGACAGCATGGGAAACACCAGGGCGGAGGTTCTTATCGGTGGTAACGCTACCGCAGGTAAGACTGTCGGTCAGAGCACTGCGGGGTCAGGCTGTCAGATGTCAGTGTGACCACGCAGCTGTGACCCATGGTAACACTACCATTGGTAAGACTGTCGATCAGAGCGCTGTGGGGTCATGCTGTCAGATGTCAGCGTGACCCCGCAGCTGTGACTGTGACCCGCGGTAACACTATCGCCGGTAAGACTGTCGGTTAGAGCGCTGTGGATTCATGCTGTCAGATGTCAGCGTGACCCCACAGTTCTGACTGTGACCTGCAGCGGTGACCTGCAGTAAAAAGCTTACCATAGGTCAGCAGGCGTGGGCTGATGAGACTACTGCTGCCATCGGAATACGTCTGCTTTCACTGATAACAGTGACAGCAGGTCACTGCTGATGGGAGACGTAGTCTCATCAGCCGGCGCCTGTGCTCACAGTTGTAAGAAAAGTAAAATAATTACATACATATTCAAATAAAAAATTAAAAAAACATTATACACACCAAATCCCAGATGCCCTCGTCTCCTAGAAAAAATGTAAAATAACAAACCGACATATACTCACCTGTCCGCCGTAGTCCACGTAATCCCGAGTGTCCCACGGCGATCTCACGTGTAGAACAGTCACATTGGGAGATGTGACTGCTCTACCCGGCTGCCAGCGATACACTCACAGGAGGTAATTGCTCCCACAATGTATCACTGAGCTGCTGTGAGAGAGTTCACCGGAGTTCATCAGCTAATCAGCTCCGATGCTCTCAGTTACAGCACTGCAGCTCAGTGATATACTACGGTAGCAATTACGTCCTGTCAGTGTATCGCCGGCTGTTTTTGAGAGCACTCACATCAGTGACTGCTCTCAGAGTCATCAGGATTGCTGTGGAATATTATGGATTATCTTTTCTGCGGACAGGTGAAAAATATTGTGGTTTATTAATTTATTTTTGTGCAGGAGATGGCTTCAGTGGATTAGGCGTTCGGTGAGTATGGTTTAATTAAGATTCGTTAAATGAGTGTGTCATTATTTCAAATAAAGGTCTTTATTCTGGGTGTCTGTGTTTTTATACAATACCACTATGGGGTTAGTAATGGAGAGATGTCTTATAGACACGTCTCCATTACTAACCTGTGGGCTTGATGTCACCTGACAATACAAAGGTAATATCAACCCCACAAATATGAACCCCACTTGCCACTTCTACATGGCAAATGGGAAAGGCGAGGCTAAGCACCAGATTGGGCGCATCTTATAGATGCACCCTTTCTGGGGCGGATGAGAGCTGTTTTTAGTCTGGGAGGGGGCCAATATCCATGGCCTCTTCCAAGGCTACTAATGTCGGCCCGCAACTTTCTGCCTTGCTATTGCTGGTTAAATTTTATAGGGGGATCCTATATCAATTTTTTTCTGGTATCCCCCTGTAAACTAGCCAGTAAAGTCTAAGAAAACAGCTCTCCCTCTCTCAGAGTATAAGCTGTTGTGGGGTGGTAGTTGGAAGAAAAGACGCGAATTTGTCCAGCTTCATCCAAATAAAGTAAAATGATCTCTTTTTGTTGAAATAACTTAAAATGCATGTTAAACGGAACCTGTCACCCCCAAAATCGAAGGTGAGCTAAGGCCACCGGCATCAGGGGTTTATCTACAGCATTCTAGAATGTTGTAGATAAGCCCCGATGTATCCTGAAAGATGAGAAAAAGAGGTTAGATTATACTCACCCAGGGGCGGTCCCGATTCTGTTCAGGTCTGATGGGTGTCGTGGTCCGGTCCGGGGCCTCCCATTTTCTTACGATGACGTCCTCTTCTTGTCTTCACGCTGCGGCTCCGGCGCAGGCGTACTTTGTCTGCCCTGTTGAGGGCAGAGCAAAGTACTGCAGTGCGCAGGCGCTGGGCCTCTCGGACCTTTCCCGGCGCCTGCGCACTGCAGTACTTTGCTCTGCCCTCCAACAGGGCAGACAAAGTGTGCCTGCGCCGGAGCATGAAGACAAGAAGAGGACGTCATCTTATGAAGATGGGAGGCCCTGGACCGGACCGCGACACCCATCGGATCGGACCTCAGCGGGACCGCCCCTGGGTGAGTATAATCTAACCTCTTTTTCCCATCTTTCAGGTTACATCGGGGGCTTATCTACAGCATTCCAGAATGCTGTAGATGAGCCCCTGATGCCGGTGGCCTTAGCTCACCTTCGATTTTGGGGGTGACAGGTTCCTTTTAAGTGAAGAACGGATGACAATCATCAATGCCTTTCAAACACTGTATGCGTTCTTCATCATGATGAAATACCACAGTATTCACTGTAGTCCGACAAATAAAAAAATCCAGTAAGAGCATAAGAGGTGACCAAGGAAAAATACTTTGTGTATCACAATGCATCTGTCGAACTCGGGTCAGGTCGGGAGAGTTGCTGGGCACTCTGAGCACTACATTCCGATCTCCTCCGATTTATATGTGGCCAGAACTGAACTCTACCCTCTACTGTTAACCATGTAGATGCTGCTGTTAATTCCTAAGGGTATGTGTCCACAGGCCGGATTACATCCGGAATAGCTGCGGATTGAATGCTGTATACAACCGCAGCGTTCAATCCGCAGCGTCCAGATGTTACAGCATAGTGGAGAGGATTTTATGAAATCCCGTCTCCACTATGTGTGCGAACACGCACCCGGCGGCCCTGCGTTGCCGGACATGCGGCGCATCGCATTGTCGCCGCAAGGTAAATCACAGGGCCTATGAATGGGGTACGGAGATTCTGGATGTGTGCAATGAACACATCCGAAATCACCGCGCGTACAGAAGGGAGCAGCGCTTTGGGCGGAGCGAGTTTTCTGCTCCGTCCAAAGCACCGGCAATCAGGATAGTGGAAACATACCCTGGCAGTGGCATTTAAATGGCGTGGATGCCGGTGCTCGACAATGCTGGCTTCCATCACTATATAGCTGCATTCACACGTTCAGTATTTTACCTAAGTACTTGTAAGGCTGGGGTCACACATGCGTGTTTTACGGACGTAAGAGCGCAGAAACTACGTCCGTAAAACTCGCATTACATACGGCACAATGCTTCTCAATGGGGCTGCTCCTATTAGCCGTATATTACGGTTCAGTATTATACGGCTTTCTACGGCCGTACAAAATCGCAGCATGCTGCGTTTGTCAGCGTACTGCGCAAATAATACGCCAATGAAAGTCTATGGGGGCGAGAAAAATACGGATTCCACACGGACCAGCAGTGTGACTTGCGAGAAATACGCAGCGGTGTTAGTGAAAAGTCGGAAATTCAATTGCCGGCTTTTTCCTTCTCCTGCACAAACCCGACAGGATATGAGACATGGTTTACATACAGTAAACCATCTCATATCCCCCTTTTTTTTGCATATTCCACACTACTAATGTTAGTAGTGTGTATGTGCAAAATTTCAGCGCTGTAGCTGCTAAAATAAAGGGTTAAATGGCGGAAAAAATTGGCGTGGGCTCCCGCACAATTTTCTCCGCCAGAATGGTAAAGCCAGTGACTGAGGGCAGATATTAATAGCCAGGAGAGGGTCCATGGTTATTGGCCCCCCCGTGGCTAAAAACATCTGCCCCCAGCCACCCCAGAAAAGGCACATCTGGAAGATGCGCCTATTCTGGCACTTGGCCACTCTCTTCCCACTCCCTGTAGCGGTGGGCTATGGGGTAATGAAGGGTTAATGCCACCTTGCTATTGGAAGGTGACATTAAGCCAGATTAATAATGGAGAGGCGTCAATTATGACACCTATCCATTATTAATCCAATTGTAGGAAAGGGTTAAAAAACACACACACACATGATTAAAAAGGATTTTAATGAAATAAACACAGCGGTTGTTGTAATAATTTATTGTTCTCGCAATCCATTTGCAAACCCTCGCTTGGCAAAATAATAAACGCACAAAATACATACCTTCTGATGTCAGATCACGTCCAACGATGTAATCCATCTGAAGGGGTTAACTAATATTACAGGCAGGAGCCCTGCTAAATGCAGCGGTGCTCCGTGCCTGTAATCCCCGGCGAATGAATGAAATGTAGGTCATTGACCTACATTTCCTTCAGTCGCGGTGATGCGCCCCCTGGTGGATGTCCTCATATGACCTGGAGCGTGGGAAAAAGTTCCCAGGCTGCAGTTCATGAGAACATCCACCAGAGGGCGCCTCACCGCGACTGAATGTAAGTATAGATCACTGCTTTCCTTTCAGCACCCGGGGATTACAGGCACGAGCGAGTGGTTTATCGCAGCTCTGCCTGTAATATTAGTTAACCCCTTCATATGGATTACTTCGTGGGACATGATCTGACATCAGAAGGTATGTATCTTGTGCGTTTATTATTTTGCCAAGCGAGGGTTTGCAAATGGATTGCGAGAACAATAAATTATTACAACAACCGCTGTGTTTATTTCATTAAAATCCTTTTTAATCATGTGTGTGTGTGTGTGTTTTTTAACCCTTTCCTACAATTGGATTAATAATGGATAGGTGTCATAATTGACGCCTCTCCATTATTAATCTGGCTTAATGTCACCTTACAATAGCAAGGTGGCATTAACCCTTCATTACCCCATATCCCACCGCTACAGGGAGTGGGAAGAGAGTGGCCAAGTGCCAGAATAGGCGCATCTTCCAGATGTGCCTTTTCTGGGGTGGCTGGGGGCAGATGTTTGTAGCCAGGGGGGGCCAATAACCATGGACCCTCTCTAGGCTATTAATATCTGCCCTCAGTCACTGGCTTTACCACTCTGGCGGAGAAAATTGCGTGGGAGCCCACGCCAATTTTTTCCGCCATTTAACCCTTTATTTCAGCAGCTACAGCGCTGAAATTTTGCACATACACACTACTAACATTAGTAGTGTGGAATATGCCAAAAAAAAGGGGATATGAGATGGTTTACTGTATGTAAACCATGTCTCATATCCTGTCGGGTTTGTGAAGGAGAAATGCAAAGCCGGCAATTGAATTACCGGCTTTTCACAGATATCGCGCTGAATGAAATCTAAATACAGACTATATATATATATATATGTGTCTCAATGACATATATATATATATATATATATATATATATATATATACTGTATATATGTTTTAATGAACATTTGAGCACATAAATCCATTAGATGTCGGTTTTGCAAGCCTGCGCGAAAATCTCGCAGTACGGATGCCATACGGATTACATACGGAGGATGCCATGCGCAAAATACGCTGACACACCCTGCCTACGGATCAATATTTTGGGAACATTTCTCCATATTACGGCCGTAGTACGGACGTATAATACGTGGCGTATTGTCTTACGCCATGTGTGACCCCAGCCTAAGCCACAAAGTCAGGAGTGGAAAAGTGGAAAAAGTACAATAGAAACACGTCACCACTTCTGTATTTATCACCCACTCCCGGTTTTGGCTTTAAATACTGATGTAGAATACTGACCAAATACTGAACGTGTGAATGTGGCCTATACTGCAATATTCTAGTATCAGATGATTGCAGGTTCAAGAGTTAAAAATAAAAAGCTTTTAAAAATGTAAATAAAAAAAAAACATATAAAAGCTCTAATCACTACCTTTTTTTTAAAAAAAAATAAATACATTTAAAAAATAAACAAATCTGGTATCGTCACATCAATAAACTTGTCTATCAAAATATAGAATGTATTACCAGTATAGTAAACACCTTAAAAAAAAAAAATTAAAAATCAAAACGACAGAATTGTTTTTTTTTTCAGGCACCACATTATCCTAAAAAACATAATAAGGGCTGACCCACACGTCCAGATAATTCCGGTACCGGAATAAATCGGTACCGGAGTTATCCGTGTCCGTGTGCCTGGGAACTCACGGAGGCCATACCTGCGGCACACGTGTGCCACCCGTATGGCGAGTGGGTACCACACGGAGCGTGTGGTACCCACTCTGCATGGTGCTGAAGCTGCGATTCATATGTTCCCTGTAGCAACGTTTGCTGCAGGGAAAATATGAAGAATAGTGTTTAAAATAAAGATCCATGTGTCCGCCGCCCCCCCACCCCCTGTGCGCCCCCCCCCGCTGGTCAGAAAATACTCACCCGGATCCCCCGTCGGCAGTCGCTCCTTCCTGGTCTGGCCGCGCCTCCTACTGTATGCGGTCACGTGGGGCCGCTCATTTACACTCATGAATAGGCGGCTCCGCCCCTATTGGAGGTGGAGCCACATATTCATGAGTGTAATCGGCCGCATACAGTAGAGAAGCCGCGGCCAGACCAGGAAGGAGCGACTGCCGACGGGGGATCCGGGTGAGTATTTTCTGACCAGCGGGGGGGCGCACAGGGGGTGGGGGGGCGGCGGACACATGGATCTTTATTTTAAACACTATTCTTCATATTTTCTCTATAGCAAACGGTGCTACAGGGAAGATATGAATGGCGGCTTCAGCACCATGTGGGGGGGACAGCGCTTACTGTAGCGCTGTCTCCTGCACGCACACGGACCCCAGACGGAGAATGTCCGTGTGAGGTCCGTGTTTTACGCGGACCCATTGACTCTATTGGGTCCGTGTAAAACGTGCGCTCCCACGAACACTGACATGTCTCCGTGTTTGGCACACGGAGACACGGTCCGCACAAAATCAATGACATCTGAACAGATGCATTGATTTTTATGGGTCTACGTGTGTCAGTGTCTCCGGTACGGGAGGAAACTGTCACCTCACGTACCGGAGCCACTGACGTGTGAAACCGGCCTAAGAAGAGATCAAAATGCCATCAATAAACAGTCTGCCCGCCCCAAAATAAGCCATCACAGAGCTCCATCGATGGAAATATATTATGGCTCTTGGATAATGGCGATGTAAACTACATATTTTTTTTTTTGCAAAAATTCAGAATTTTTTTTTATAACTGCTCAAATAAAAAACAAAAAACAAGGGCAGAATTGCATTTTTTTCACCATTTCAGTGGATTTTTCTGTGTTTTTAGCACCCGGGAGGGCAAAATGATGGAGTCAATTAAAGCTACACCTCGTTTTGCAGAAAAACTTTCGCACCGCTGTCAACAGAAAATTAAAGACAACCTTATACCTCTTTGAAGAACAGAAAAAAGCTAAATCGCAAAATGAGGCGGTTATATATTTTTTTCTTATTTTGGACGCATGCACTGTAAGTGGACACGTAATATATTTCATACAAAGGTATTATTGCTTTTCTTGCACTGTCACTTCTGTGCGTATATGAAGTGATACTATACTTTCAGGTTACATATGAGCGCACCAGGTGTAATAATACGCTGTTATTTATCACCACAGGAGCATTAATATCCCTATAATAACATTACTTCCGCAGTGATACAGAAATAGACAAACCCACCAATAACATGTAGGACAGTTCCTTGCAGCGACACTTTCCCGTGCTCACTGCTCATCCGGGGACTTCAGCACTGATTAACGCATCTTGCGGCGCCCTCTAGTGTTTGGCTGTATGAAGGTCACATGATGTGTGAGTGATCAGGGGAGCGGGCGTTGGGTCTCCGGTATCATGGCGCTGCGCTGTTCTGTCGCTCCTTTGCCGGACTCTGTGGCTTCTGACATACAGAATATGAGGCAGCTGTCCGAGGAGGTAAGAGCCAAGGGACTGAAGCCATATGGACGTCGGAGTGGTGGAAATCTGCATTAGACATGCATTATGTATGAGTTACATCCTGTATTATACTCCAGAGCTGCACTCACTATTCTGCTGGTGGAGTCACTGTGTACATACATTACATTACTTATCCTGTACTGATCCTGAGTTACATCCTGTATTATACTCCAGAGCTGCACTCACTATACTGCTGGTGCAGTCACCGTGTACATATATTACATTACTTATCCTTTACTGATCCTGAGTTACATCCTGTATTATACTCCAGAGCTGCACTCACTATTCTGCTGGTGGAGTCACTGTGTACATACATTACATTACTTATCCTGTACTGATCCTGAGTTACATCCTGTATTATACTCCAGAGCTGCTCTCACTATTCTGCAGGTGGGGTCACTGTGTACATACATTACATTACTTATCCTGTACTGATCCTGAGTTACATCCTGTATTATACCCCAGAGCTGCACTCACTATTCTGCTGGTGCAGTCACTGTGTACATACATTACATTACTTATCCTGTACTGATCCTGAGTTACATCCTGTATTATACTCCAGAGCTGCACTCACTATTCTGCTGGTGCAGTCACTGTGTACATACATTACATTACTTATCCTGTACTGATCCTGAGTTACATCCTGTATTATATACCCCAGAGCTGCACTCACCATTCTGCTGGTGAGTCACTGTGTACATACATTACATTACTTATCCTGTACTGATCCTGAGTTACATCCTGTATTATATTCCAGAGCTGCACTCACTATTCTGCTGGTGCAGTCACTGTGTACATACATTACATTACTTATCCTGTACTGATCCTGAGTTACATCCTGTATTATACTCCAGAGCTGCACTCACTATTCTGCTGGTGCAGTCACTGTGTACATATATTACATTACTTATCCTGTACTGATCCTGAGTTACATCCTGTATTATATCCCAGAGCTGCACTCACTATTCTGCTGGTGGAGTCACTGTATACATACATTACATTACTTATCCTGTACTGATCCTGAGTTACATCCTGTATTATACTCCAGAGCTGCACTCACTATTCTGCGTATTGTCAGTCAGTAAATATTTCATCAGTCTTGTTTCCCCTATCTGACTGAATGGAGGAGGGGGGCACTGTTTCCTCCAGCAGATGGCTGTACGGGGAATGGTGTAAATAGGACACTAAGCAGAATACAAGTCAATAGTATACCCTTTGTGCCAGCATCGGACAAGAAAGCAGAGTGCAGCTCTGGAGTAAAATACAGGCAGTGACGCTGATTAGTATCTTCTTTGCTTATCTTAGATGGGGTTCTCCTCTTCAGTGGGGGCATCCATCTGTAACATCTGGGTGGTGGGGCTTCTGCAGACCCCTTTATACTGATCCTTAGACTGATGCCTCCTGCTCTTGTACTGATGCTCTGTCTGTGATCCTCTCTCCAGCAGGTGTCACGTCTCTGCTCAGCGATATTTTCTTTCCTTAAAGAACAGAGCGAGGTAAATTTACTTACAATCCTGAGCTGTGCCCCTCCCCCCACTTGTCTTGTTTTGGGGGTCAGGACTACGTCTTTTCCTTTCTTTTCCTGCAGGCGGATCAGTTCACTTCTCAGCTTGAAGAATTTGCCAAAGACAACGGGATCAGCCTGGGCCCTTTAAAAAGTATTGTGCGGAGCGTCCTGCTTGTTCTGAACGGTGAGGATGAGACAAGTGTGCACTCACCGTTTCCTGTGGAGTGGGAAGTGCCCTTTTCCACGGCAACCAAGACACAGATCAGCACTTGGCTATATAGAAACACTCTAAGGCTATGTTCACACATTGCGTTTTTTCTGCATTTAAAAAAAAATAAAAAAATCCTAATTACCTGCAAAAGCTATGATATTTCAGAATCCTCATGCACACACTTGTTTTGCAGCATTTCTTAAATCCAATTTTTTTTTAGCGTTTTTTGTTATTCAGCGTTTAGAAAGTAACGGTTGTGCACAAACGCTTAGTTGTGTTTTTTTAGCTTTTTGCGTCAATAAAACTAAGGTACTGTAGACAAATCACACAAGTAATTTGCTGCAAACATATCAAAAAAGGGGCATTTTTAAGTCAACATTTTTACTGCCAAGAGAGCAGGTTTTGGCTGCTGAAAAAAAAAAAAAACTGCTGCAAGAACGCAATGTGTGAATATTGGCTAAAGGTATGTACACTAAGGTATGTATGTATGACCTCACAGGAGGCTGGGGCTTCACTCGCTTCATTGCAGCATCCATTTCCTCTCCTGGAACAAGATGTCATCAGGAGGCTGCGCTGCAGTTACTTATTACAGTTTCTTGCATCCATGACTCCTGTGAAGACATCTTGGTCCCATTGTGATAGAAGGTGTGGGAGAGGTGAGTGCAGCGCCAGCTTCTGCTTCTAACTGTGAAACAAGATGTCGTCAGTGCAACCCTGTGAGAGACATTACTAGACTGAACGTATGCACCAAGCAAATGGTTCTCATGTCAACATGACGAGAGTCTTCACTTTTCCAGGTGCTCTGAGGAGGAGTCTGAAGTCGGAGGACCTGCAGTCTGACCTGATTGTTCTAGGTGAGAATAGTACTGTAGTTACCGCTCTTCTGCTTGCACTGATGGGATTCATGATCTGTGTGTTTTATTATCTGCAGGGTTGGATGAAGAGAAGGCCAGGATTTTTGCAAAAGAGGTGAGAAGAAACGATTGTTTAGGTGTCAGAAGTTGTCACAGGTGGGGATCAGGATGCTGAGGCCCCTCACTGATCATGAAAAGATAGAAGTGCTCAGAGGGGTGATGTGCCCATCTGTTATTGCTGATCTTTCCTGGGAGAGGTGAGCATGTGGGATACAGATTCATGGGGTGCAGATGTTCTCTGACTCTACACTACTCGCTCTGCTTTATGGTGAAACACCAGCGCAACTACACGGACCTGACAGTGTGCAGCTGAGCCCTTCTGCCTCTTCCTTACCGCGGTGATCTCTTCACCCTGATCCTTAACAATCAAAACTCTGACATCCGAAATTCGTTAAAATGCTAACGATTCATAAAGAAGTTGTTCTTGTCACATGTTGTGTTCAGAAAAAAACAAAATGCAGTGTGGGCCCCAATCATTAGTAAACCAAGAACAAAAATAAACCCCTAAGATTTCACTTTTAATATAGTTGAAAAACTTTCCAAATGACAAATGTTATAGTAAGGTGTGTCAAAATCTCACATAGAAAATACACAACTATATACAAAAAAGGGGAAGCTATCACACCCTATTAGACCCTAAGGTGTCCTACCTGTCAGCGGAGGTTGGCACCCTAATAAGTTCGATGTGGCGCCCGGGTCATTCCATATCAAGTGATCCAAATATGATTTTTTTTTTACCTGACGTCTTTAGATTTTTTTTATTTTTTGTTTTTATGAAGTACAACTTTAGTTAATTACAAATAAAAGTTTAGAATTTTTTTCTTCATCAGTTAAATTTTTTACAGATTTTTAAAGTTTTTAAAAAGTGTGTTTTTTTGGCTTGGTACGGCTTTACATTTTTTATCATATCTCGGGCTACAATTAAGATAAAGAGGTGGGAGAGGCATCATTTTTCTCAGAACGGTGCCAGCTTTCATTTGATATGTCACAAGACTAAGTTTCTTTATATTTTTTGGAGAAATCAAATTCAAAATTTTGATACGCAATTGTGAAAAAAAACGTATGTTTTAAAATTGTGAAAACATGCATGTGTGTTACTTGTGTTCTTGTTTATATTTGTACAGGGATTCAACTTGGGACCTATCAATTTTTTTATTTTTTTTTAAGCCGTGAATCATCTGATTTTATGTGTGAGTTTCTTCCCTTTTTTCTTCTCAAATTGCAACTTATTGCATTCAACATTTATATGCAACAATAAAGAAACACAAAAAACAAATACCGAAGTGCCAGAATAAATACATCTTAATCATCATAACACAACTTGCTCAGCATTTTCAACCTGGCTGAACAAGCCAAAAGAAAAAAGGTGATCACATCCTCAAGTGTGGTTTTCTAAATACAGTCTCATCCTAATTATATGTTAAAAACCAGATTAAAAGAACCAATATTTTTACCACCTATTTATACATGGAACAATTTTTTTTCTACTATATCACTAAATATGTCATTTCTGAAGTGTTTAAGAAGAATAGTCCAGCAGATAAATCCTCGTTCTATAAAATATGAACTAATCAAACAATTAATAGTACGTTATTAAACTGGCCTTCTATCATCAATGTGTCCCTTCTAGTGGGTGAAATGTCATCTTGTCCATAAGCGCTTACTAGCAATGGCCGTTTCCTTTTGTGTCAGAGTATGTGCGGCTGTCATGGTGCTCGGCTCCACCTGAGTTAATATCTGATTTTTGCTCACTAATACAATGTCTGGTTTTCTTGGTAACAAAAAGGACGGCACTGGACCAGAAGGTGCAGAAAAGTCCTTTCTACGTCTTCATTTTCACAATCTTTGGAGAGTACAGTAGCCGCCAGGGCCAATCATATTCACAGGTCACATAGCCAGTTGTGTCATCCATTGCCAATCTTGTGCCGCCTTCTACCACTTCATCGACTTCACTCTCTTTGCTGAATGATGAAATCCGTGTTTTTTATTTCTGTTTCACTACATGGAATGGCAGTCTGGTATTACTGAGTCCCTGTGATGGGTTCTGCTTCCTGTGACCGATATAACAAACTCTCCTCCTCTTCATAGTCCTGGTTTGTACAATACATGAACTGGGTGTTAAGAATATTTTTCTCCCTCCATTTGAGGAGTTTCCTGGGTGTTCAGATTTGGTGTGAGTACGGCCTCTGGAGACCCGAGCTGCCGGCCGGTCATCTGCTCTGCAGTCACCGTCTACCCCTGCTCATCCTCAGCCCTAACAAAGCTTCTCCTCTGCCCTCTCCTGCTCCTAAGCTCTAACATAATAAAATAATACAGTAAAATCTAAAAATCATAGATTATTTGGTAAATATGGACCCCACACTTTTACACCACAGGCTGAACAGATCTAAATTTCAGATTTTTGAACTGACACTGTAATAGTTTTATTTTTTAAAATATGATCCCATCACAATCCCAACTTGTGTTTTGGTACAGATGTGGCTAGGAACATAGCAGGCACATGTGCAGTTTTTGAAATTTTTAAATTAAATGTTTTTTTTTCGGAAATGCGTTTTAAAGTTTTGCGCTTGCGTTCGCATAGGTAAAATATTAACAAAGATACTCTTGTGACATATCTGGTGAAAGCCTGTACAGATCTGAGCTGAATGGTGTTTATTTTGTTTCTCTATCTTTTTTTCTAGCCTGAGTTATGGGGAGAAATGTAAAGGCAGGCAACACCGAAATTTGCACTTTTTCCGAACTTTGAAAATCAATTTAAAAAAAAAAAAAAATCTAGAATTTTTTTTCTTCAAATTTTGCATTCTCTGACACACTATTACCAAATAACAAAATCTCAAAAGAATTAAAAATATAGAGGTAAAAATCATTGGTTCACTTGACATGGAATGACCCGCCCCTGCTCAACGTCGACTGTCCCTCGGGACCCTATTACACACCTAAATCTAAAGTGCCGCTATAGCGATCTAGCGGAAAACAGGAGTGGACCCTCTGGACCGTGGGGAGCCCTACCCCTGGGCGAGCGACCTAGGAGAAAACGACCCCTATACAGGGACCGCAAGGAGCAAGCCCAGAGGTCACTTACCCACGGTGAGATACCAACAGGGACGGCTCCAGGAAGAGAGACAAAATAAGGCAGGGTAACAAAATGAAATCCGGGAAGCAGACGAAGATCCCAGAGGACGAGGAGACGGGAACGGAGGGAACCTGAGGAAAGGAAAACAACCAAAGATCAGCGGTATACAACAGGAGTAATAGAGCAGGACCTGAAGGGCAACTAGCCAGGGAAGGAAGGGAACCGGAGGGTAGCACGGGTTAGCACGAGGTACAAGCACAGAGTATTGAGCAATACGAAGGGCCAAACGCAATAGCAAAATGCTAAAACAATCAGGCACCAGGAAGCAGGAGGAACTAGCTTTTATAGGAGGAGCAGGAACGGAATTGGACAGAAAGGAACACATGACCTCAGGAGGAGGAGGCAGGGATGCAGAGCCTGCTTCCTATAGGAAAGCTGGAGCGCCTGCGCAGGGAAAGAACACCAGCCGAGGACCTGGCCACCGGAAGTGCCAGGGAAGCAGAGGAGCGTGCAGTACTGGACGTTGCAGCGGTAGCTTGAGAACGCAGGAGCGCAGCGCTGGAGCGGTGAGAACGAGGACGCTGGAGCGCAGCGGTGAAGTTCGTAACAGTACCCCCCTTCTTATGCCCCCCTTTACGAAGAGTAGCAAAAAATTTATTTAAAATACGAGGGGCATCAATGTTCTCCAAGGGTTCCCAGGACCTCTCTTCCGGACCAAAACCCTTCCAGTCCACCAGAAAAAACTGCTTTCCCCGAATTGTTTTAACAGCCAAAATGTCCTTAACCTCAAAGACGTTATCTGTGCTGGCTAGTTGAGAAGAAGTACAAGAGGGAGAATGAAACGGTTAAAGACGGCTGGTTTGAGAAGAGAGACATGAAACGTATTGGGTATTCGGAGCGAGGCAGGCAATTTCAGCTTGTAAGCGACTTCGTTGACTCGACGTAAAATCTCAAAAGGACCGATGAATCGTGGACCAAGCTTGTAGGAAGGAATCTTGAGTCTGATGAATCTTGAAGAAAGCCATACTTTGTCACCAGGAGAGTAAGGAGGAGAATCTAGACGTCTCTTGTCAGCTTGTCTCTTCATTCTAGAAGAAGCTAGTTTTAACGTCTCTTTGACCTCGCCCCAGATGGAGGAGAAGTCGAGAGCCATCGAATCAGCAGCTGGAACACCAGAGGCAGGAAAGACTGGTAAGGGAACACTAGGATGCCGTCCGAAAACAACAAAAAATGGAGACTTAGAAGAGGACTCGCTGGAATGGTTGTTGTAGGCAAACTCCGCCCAAGGAAGTAGTTCGACCCAGTCGTTATGGTGAGCATTAGAAAAATGTCGAAGATAAACAGCCAGAGTTTGGTTGGTACGTTCTGCCTGACCGTTGGTTTGAGGATGATAAGAGGAAGAGAAGTCCAGATTTACCTTTAAAAGCTTACACAAGGCTCTCCAAAAGCGAGAAGTGAATTGAACCCCTCTGTCTGAGACGATGTGCTGAGGGAGACCATGGAATTTGAAGATATTCAGAATAAAAATGTTAGCCAATTCAGGAGCTGAGGGTAAACCGGTTAAAGGAATGAAGTGAGCCATTTTAGAGAATCTGTCCACAACAACGAGGATGACCGTGCAGGCCGAAGAGCAAGGTAGATCGGTGACGAAATCCATTGCGATGTGTTGCCAGGGTGCGGACGGAACCGGAAGAGGAAGGAGAGCTCCATGTGGCAGTCGTCTGGGTACCTTGTTTCTGGCACAAGAAGGACAGGAGGCCACAAAGTCTTCTACGTCTTGACGTAAGGTAGGCCACCAATAATAACGTGAAATGAGAAGGATAGTCTTTCTAACACCGGCATGACCAGCCAATTTGGAAGAATGTCCCCAAGATAATACTTTCTTAGTGTCAACATCCAAGACCAGAGTCTTACCCGGTGGAGGCTGAAGCATCTGTAAAGGAGCTACGGTGACCATTTTAGTAGGGTCGATGATGTAAGCAGGCTCCTCCAAGACATCGGAAGAGTGGAAGGACCTGGACAGAGCGTCAGCTCTTATGTTTTTGTCGCCGGGCCGAAAACGAAGCTCGAACTCAAAGCGGGCAAAGAACAAGGACCACCTCGCTTGTCGTGGATTCAATCTTTGCGCAGTCTGCAAGTAAGTAAGGTTTTTGTGATCAGAGAAGATTACAAACGGGTGCACCGAACCCTCCAGAAGGTATCTCCACTCCTCTAGAGCCAATTTGATGGCCAGCAGTTCACGATCACCAATTGTGTAATTTCGTTCAGAAGGTGAAAAGGCTTTAGAGAAGAAGCCGCAAGGAGCTGTTAGCCCCTCAGGAGTCTTTTGTGAGAGCACCGCTCCAGCCCCGGTAGAAGAGGCGTCAACTTCCAATATAAAAGGCTTGTTCACCTCAGGGTGATGCAAGAGTGGAGCAGAAGAAAAAGCTTCCTTAAGTTGAAAAAAAGACTTCTCGGCCTCAGGAGACCAGTCCTTGGAGCTGGAACTTTTGCGAGTGAGAAAAGAAAGAGGACGAATCATGGAGGAAAAATGTGGAATGAATTGCCTGTAGTAATTAGCGAATCCGATGAAGCGTTGGATGGCTTTCACACCGCAGGGTCGCGGCCAGTTAATAATGGCATTAACCTTCTCAGGATCCATCTTAAGGCCGGCGTCTGAGACAATGTATCCGAGGAACGGCAGTGAGGTTTGCTCAAACAAGCATTTCTCTATCTTGGCATACAGGTGGTTATCTCTTAAACGTTGCAAAACCTCGCGAACACTTCTGCGATGTGACGGAAGATCAGAAGAAAAAATAAGGATATCATCCAAATAGACAAAGACGCTAGAGTAGAGGAGGTCCCGGAACACATCGTTGACGAACTCTTGGAAAACCGCGGGAGCGTTGCAAAGACCGAAAGGCATGACTAAATACTCGTAATGGCCATCCCGGGTGTTGAAAGCAGTTTTCCATTCATCGCCAGAGCGAATCCGGACCAGATTGTAAGCGCCTCGTAAGTCCAACTTAGTGAAAACTCGAGCGCCTCGGAGGCGATCAAAGAGCTCCGGAATAAGGGGCAGAGGATACCGATTCTTGATAGTGATGTTGTTCAAACCCCGATAGTCTATACAAGGTCTTAAGGAACCGTCCTTTTTCTTCACAAAGAAGAACCCTGCACCAGCAGGAGAGGAGGACTTCCGGATGAAACCTTTGGCTAGGTTCTCTTGTATGTATTCCGACATAGATTTGGTCTCGGCAGCTGAAAGCGGATAAATCCTTCCCCTAGGTGGAGAACGACCGGGAAGGAGCTCCACAGGACAATCGTAAGGACGATGGGGAGGAAGATTCTCAGCCTCTCGTTTGTTGAAGACATCAGCGTAGGACCAGTAAGGAGAAGGTAATCCATCTGGAACCTCAGCAGGCTGGGTACGAGAGACCGGACATATAGACTGAAGACAACGAATATGGCACAAAGGGCCCCACCGAAGTACGTCTCCAGTGCGCCAATTCAGTGTAGGCTCATGTAGACGAAGCCAGGGAAGACCTAGTAGAAAGGCGTAGGAAAGGTTAGGCAGAACATAAAAAGCGATCTTCTCGCGATGAAGGGCCCCAATCTGAATCTCCACTTCTTCAGTGACGAGAGAAATCGCATCTTTTAAAGGTCTTCCGTCCACGGAGGCGAGTAGTCGAGGAGTGTCCAAAGAGATTACAGGTACGCGAAGCCTCCGAACCGCTTCAAGGCTGATAAAATTGCCTGCCGCTCCAGAATCCACATACGCTACCTCGGAAGATTGATGCTGGTTAGAGGAAAAAAGAATGGAAAGAGTCAGGGGTTGAGAGGAACCGCAGGCGCCTAGGGAGGCCTCTCCTACCTGTCCTAGGCGGAAGAGTTTTCCGGACGATCAGGACAACTGCGGAGTAAATGGGTTGCACTGCCACAATAGAAGCAGAGACCCTGGGTGCGCCTCTCCTTGCGACGTAGTTCTGCCATTTTAACTCGATCCACTTGCATGGGTTCAGAGGATGGAACCGAAGAGGAAACGGAAACGGGAGCACGAGAAGTACTAGGCTGCCGGAAGGTAGCGGAGACAGGCGGGGATCTCCTCTCTCTCGCAGTCTCCCGCGAACGCTCCTGGAAGCGGAGGTCGATCCGAGTGGCGAGAGAGACAAGGTCCTCAAGAGTAGTTGGGGTGTCACGACCGGCGAGCTCATCTTTAATACGGCTGGACAGGCCCCGCCAGAAAGCACCCACAAGAGCTTCATTGTTCCACCCTAACTCCGAGGACAAAGTACGAAAGCGGATAGCGTATTGTCCAACGGTAGAAGAACCCTGACTTAAATTGAAAAGAGACTCGGTGGTAGAGGCCAAGCGTCCGGGCTCATCGAAAACTTTCCGAAAGGTCTCCAGAAAGTCCCCCAGGTGGCAGACAACGGGATCGTCACGTTCCCACAGGGGATTCACCCAGGCTAATGCCTCTCCCTCAAGATGGGACACAATGAACGCCACTCTCGCCCGATCAGAAGGGTACTGAAGTGGCAGAAGTTCAAAGTGAAGGCGGCATTGGTTTAAAAATCCCCTACAAAGTTTTGGATCGCCTGAGTACCTGGGAGGTTTACCCAAACGAGGGGGAGGGTGAGCGGGAGACGGAGGAGTGAGGTCAAGAGAAGAGGCTTGCGGGAGCACAGCTGGGGCTGACTGAAGACTAAACAAACGGTCGTCAATGGAGGCCATATAACTAAGCATGCGGGACTGGGTTTCGCGTTGCTGGGCAAGTTCCTGTTGGAGACTAGCCAACTGGGCGGTGTTAACTGGGTCAGAAGTCTGAATCGAGGAAAGGCGAGACTCCATAGATTTCAAAAAGGCCATTATGCGCTGTTGGTTATCGCGCAAATGGGTGAGCTCTTTCTGGGCCGAGAAAGGGGTACCTGCGGGATCCATGGCCTGATTGTACTATAGCGATCTAGCGGAAAACAGGAGTGGACCCTCTGGACCGTGGGGAGCCCTACCCCTGGGCGAGCGACCTAGGAGAAAACGACCCCTATACAGGGACCGCAAGGAGCAAGCCCAGAGGTCACTTACCCACGGTGAGATACCAACAGGGACGGCTCCAGGAAGAGAGACAAAAGAAGGCAGGGTAACGAAATGAAATCCGGGAAGCAGACGAAGATCCCAGAGGACGAGGAGACGGGAACGGAGGGAACCTGAGGAAAGGAAAACAACCAAAGATCAGAGGTATACAACAGGAGTAATAGAGCAGGACCTGAAGGGCAACTAGCCAGGGAAGGAAGGGAACCGGAGGGTAGCACGGGTTAGCACGAGGTACAAGCACAGAGTATTGAGCAATACGAAGGGCCAAACGCAATAGCAAAATGCTAAAACAATCAGGCACCAGGAAGCAGGAGGAACTAGCTTTTATAGGAGGAGCAGGAACGGAACTGGACAGAAAGGAACACATGACCTCAGGAGGAGGAGGCAGGGATGCAGAGCCTGCTTCCTATAGGAAAGCTGGAGCGCCTGCGCAGGGAAAGAACACCAGCCGAGGACCTGGCCACCGGAAGTGCCAGGGAAGCAGAGGAGCGTGCAGTACTGGACGTTGCAGCGGTAGCTTGAGAACGCAGGAGCGCAGCGCTGGAGCGGTGAGAACGAGGACGCTGGAGCGCAGCGGTGAAGTTCGTAACAGCCGCACAGGTAGAAAATAAAAAATAAAACAGTACCCTGGATGTGTCTTTGTGGTGGACGTTGTGAGCCGTACACATTATTACCTGTGACCACGGGATTATACTGCATTGACGGGATGCCTGATTTTCTTTGATCCCTTGATAAACCCCAATACCATTCTTGGGGAGAAACGGGTCAGGATTTTGGTTTTGGACATGGATTCCCTGAATGTGGAGCATGCCCATAGTTATTGTGTATTCTATGGTGCCTGATAGGTCCTGGCTCCCTGTATTACCTCCACACACAGTTTCTAAATCTGCGGATGTGGTGTATCAGTGATATTGACTTACTAGGGAGACACATCCAGGGTACTGTTATATTTCTACCTGTGCTGCACTTTAGATTTCGGTGTGTAATAGGGTCCCGGGGGATAGTCGACGTTGAGCGGGGCGCCATACCAACCATATTAGGGTGCCAACCTCCACTGACAGGTAGGGACTCTTTAGGGGTTTATTAGGGCGTGATAGCCTCCCCCTTTTTTGTATATGGTTGTGTATTTTCTCTGAATTAATTTTTGACACACCTTACTATAACATTTGTCATTTGGAAAGTTTTTTAACTATATTAAATTAAAAGTGATATTTTAGGGTTTGGGTTTTTTTTGGGGGGGGTTTGCACATGATGTGTTTGCTGTAATTTTTACCTCCAGTACTGATGACTGCTGTTTTTTCCTGCACCATATCTATTAAAGGGAACCTTTCGGCAGGTTTTTTGTACCATAAACCAAACACATCTGTATTAGGTCATTGGAATTCAGATTAAATCTATACCTTCTTTTAATAAATCCTTGCTTCCGTTCCGTAGTAATCCCTTATCCAATTTCCATGCAAATGAAGCGCAAGTGCATCAGGCCTGGCCCTGCGCTGACAGCTGTCCGTCTCTGTCAGTCTTCCCACCTGTCGCCATTCAAATCTCTCTGATTGACAGGTCACTATTGTCTGCGTGCTCTGCTCCTTGAGTCCGACGAAATCTTGCACAGGTGCCATCACAGGTGCTGATCACCTTCTCAGAGGGGAGGCGGCACCTTCGCAGATGCAAGGTTCTAATCTAGCTTTGTCATTGAAACTTAGCAGTTCATGCACCGCCCCCGGAAATGACTTGGGACGGCAACGGACAGGGACAGATAGACTGGGATGGAGAGCTGGAAGTATTTGCATAAAAATTGGATAATGGATTACTTTGGAAAGGAATCAAGGATTCCAAAAAATTCTGAATTATAGTGAGCTAATAGATGAGTTTGGTTTCTTGTGCAAGACCAATGAGGAACCATGAAATGCAGGTTGCATTAAGCAGGGATCCTCGTGGGGTATCCCCTCCCTCTGTTATGTCCATGGACGGGCGGCACAAGCCCTACGTGACTGGTAAAATTAAGATCTGCCTATAATGTGTTAAATGAAGGAAATGCTTTTCAGTGATGTGACTGCTCAGCCATTCCTCTCTGTAAAATGTAAGGTTTTGGTGTCATTGCTTCCATTGCAGTGGAGCAGCGATGCCCCGGCTCTCATGCGGTTAGCGGTTGGGCGGACGCTCGGTATTAACCAGCTGGTGGACATGGAGTGGAAGTTCGGGGGTGAGTGTTAGTCTGATCCTCGGAGTGTACCGATATATCAGTGCAGTAACCATTGTTTTCTATTGCAGTTACGGCAGCAAGCAGCGAACTGGAGAAAGCCGGAACCATATTCCTGCAGGTGGAGCAAAAATTAGTTTCATTCTCTGGACTGGGTATAAACCTGTATAGGTGGCAGAAGTGGACTAACCATTTGTAGACCATGGTCTACACCCCTTTACCTAGAAACGGCACCATCTTTATGGGTGACAACTCCACCCAGTTGAACCACCTAATGGCAGATGCATGTTTTTGTTTTAAAAGGGTTGTCCAATCTTAAACGACAAGTGTGCAGTCACACTGGGACTGCAGACTTGTGATTCCTCGCATCGCGTACAATGCGCGCTTTGAGGATTCTTCGGTGTCAGACTGTTTCTGACCTCCTTTTAATACACTTGCATTGATCGAGGCTGCTTCCATCTAGTCGGATTGTGGCCGAGAGGATACGTATTCCATACTCGTGGTCACATGAGCGCCGTTCACGGTGCTGACACTAGAGAATACGCACGGCGCACACGATGTGAGAATTCACAAGTCTGCAGACTTAGCGTTTCCAACCGAACAACCCCTTTAAGGCTTAGCCAAGGTATATCTGTTCGTGTATTACGCTGTATAGATTGTGGCAGGATTCCCACTTTTACACTACGATTTATGGTAGTTGTTGCTTTCTTTTTTCTTTTTTTTTTTCAGTTAAAGATGATTATTAAAAAAGGAAACCAATTGGAGCCTATCTACGTAGGTAAGTATTTAGGTTTTATCACTCTTGTCCAGATCATAATACTTAAAAGATTAGTGGCTAAAGGTGGTGCGAATCGATTCACATGACCCGGTCCATCGGCCACGAGCGTGATCTGTGGACAGTGACCTGGAGAACCGCGTTTTACGTGATGCCATCTGTGGCCCTTCTTTGGATTACCCGGCCTGGCATGATGTCACATGTGTCACAACTCAACAATGCCAAACCGGCTAGTGAAAAGAAGAGCTGCGGGGTTCCATTAGATAACAGGCGGTTGCCAGGGCTCCCGTCCAGTGACCACTAGAGATGAGCGAATGTGCTGGGATAAGGTGTTATCTGAGCATGCTCGTGTGCTAACAGAGTGTCTTCGGCGTGCTTGAAGAATATGTTTTAGTCCCCACGGCTGCATGTCTCATAGCTGTTCGACAGCCGCAATGCATGCAGGGATTGCCTGTTTGTTAGGCAACTAATCGGATGACAGGTTCCCTTTAAAGAATCTGTTAATGATAACTGACACAAATATGGGGGGGCGTATAGCAAAGCTTTTGTGGCAGTGTTCTGCTTTCAGAAATTGTATTTTTGTGCAAAATGTGTGACTTTTTGCTCTGCTTTCTGCACTATTGAGAAGTGAGTTGTGGTTGCCACGCAAATTATTTCTTCAGCCAAACTTAGGAATTGCAACTTTAAAAAAAAAAAAAAACGTGGCAAAAAAGTCGCAAACTCACTCGATTAAGGCTACTTTCACACTAGCGTTTTCGGCGGACGTCGCAATGCATCGTTTAGGAGAAAAAAACGCATCCTGCAAAGTTGTCTGCAGGATGCGTTTTTTCCGCATAGACTAACATTACCGACGCATTGTGACGCAGTGCCACGCGTCGTGCGATGGTTGCGTCGTGTTTTGGCGCACCACCGCCACAAAAAAAGTTACATGTAACTTTATTGGTGCGTCGGGACCGCCATGTTTGACCGCGCATGTGCGGCCGAAACTCCGCCCCCTCCTCCCCAGACCTTACAATGGGGCAGCGGAAGCGTCTTAAGACTGCTTCCGCTGCTCACGTCGGGCATTTTTGTCACAGTATGCGTCGGTACGTCGGCCCGACGCAGCGCGACGGCCCCGTACCGACGCTAGTGTGAAAGCAGCCTAAGGGTGAAGTAACATTTTTAAACAGAAGTGTAATATAAGATGTACCTCATTTATCAAACATAACGTGAAAAAAATCGGTGAAAAGCTTTGATAGATACGGCGCAAAACTAGAGAAAAGGCCCACAGAAAACTGACATTTAAAAGTTCCCTTAACTTTTCCCTGGGAATTTCTTTTTCTGTTATATGACAAAAGTATCACTTTTTTTTTCTTTTTTTTTTCTTTTAGAGCTAACGCTGCCACAGTTCTACAGTTTCCTACACGAGATGGAACGGGCCAAGAGCAGCCTGGAATGTTTCACGTGACGCAGAACATCTACAGGATCACGGTGAAGGCTGGGGTCAGCGCCCCTCCTGGAGGTCATCGGCACTAGCTCCAGTTTTGGAGGCAGTTGCCCACAAGATGGATATAACAGTTCCTGTATATAGGTGGCATACATGCACTGCCCTGTGCGCCCACAATAAAACATTCCTTTGGTAAACCCGTCTCTGCCATTTATAAAATGTGACCAATATCCGTATTGTGGAACACATGCAGCACTTGCCTCTTACCAGTCACCCAGGCTGCAGCACCTTTCCCTGCACATGTTTCTCATGCTTAGGGCTAGTGATGAGGGAACGTGCTGGGATAAGGTGTTATTGAGCATGCTCGAGTGCTAACCAAGTGTCTTCAGTATGCTCGAATAATATGTTTCAGTCCCTGAAACAAATGAAATTGCAAAAAATACATTTGGCGTCAGTGGGAAAGGGTTAATCAGTGATCTTGTATCTCATACAATCATCTTACAATCATAGGTGGTCTTAGAATATTTGTTCCACATTGTCAATATTTATTTTTTGTGCTGCTTCAATTCATGTTAAGAAAAAGGAAACTGCCGATATCCCTGATTAAAAAAAAAAAAGTCCAGGTTTTTTTCTGCAGCTCCAGTGTAAAGCCATGCGTGTCCATGGTTAGAGACTACAAGTAGTCTGTAGTCTGATCTTGCAGTCATACCATCTTCAGTCTCTTCCCTACCTTTTTTAGCCTCCCTCCTATTTGGAAGAAAGGGACAGAAGAAAGGAAGCATAACTGCAAGGTTCGACTACACACTGTAGTCTGTAACCATGGAGACGCATCATTCTGCATCAGAGCTGCGAACTTTGACAATGGTTGGTAGATTTTTAAGCAAGAGGCATCAGAAGTCATGTTATGCTTATGGACAAGGGTTTCTTTGAGGACCTGTGACTGTTTTGGAGTTTCCCAAGCTGAAATAAAAAAAGTATACACTACCGTTCAAAAGTTTAGGGTCACCCAGACAATTTTGTGTTTTCCATGAAAACTCATACTTCTATTAATCAAATGAGTTGCCAAATGAATTGAAAATCTAGTCCAGACATTGACAAGGTTCGAAAAAAAGATTTTTATTTGAAACTAGCTGTACTACCCGGCTTCGCCCGGGTTAATGACTGCTGTTAGCAAAATAGAATGTGTTAACAAAAATTTATTCTGCACACAAAAACCACAAAACAAATAGATAGAAATGTAATTATTAAAAGGCAAAAACTAAGCAAATAGAAGCATTTCACAACATATATTAGCTTTGTTATACTGAGAATGTCTTTGTTGCCTATATTAACCAATCAGAGCTCAGGTTAATTAACTGTAGCAAAATAGAAGCTGAGCTGTGATTGGTTGCTATTGGCAGCCTGATAAATCCCCAGCCAACAGGAAGCCCTCCCCCCTGGCAGTATATATTAGCTCACACATACACATAATAGACAGGTCATGTGACTGACAGCTGCCGTATTTCCTATATGGTACATTTGTTGCTCTTGTAGTTTGCTTATTAATCAGATTTTTATTTTTGAAGGACAATACCAGACTTGTGTGTGTTTTAGGGCGAGTTTTATGTGTCAAGTTGTGTGTGTTGAGTTGCGTGTGGCGACATGCATGTAGCGACTTTTGTGAGATGAGTTTTGTGTGGCGACATGCGTGTAGCAACATTTTGTGTGTTGAGTTGCATGTGACAGGTTAGTGTAGCAAGTTGTGTGCAGCAAGATTTGTGCATGGCGAGTTTTGCGCGTGGCGAGTTTTATGTGTGGTGCATTTTGAGTATGTGCAAGTTTTGTGTGAGGCAACTTTTGCATGTGGTGCAACTTTTGTACATGTGGCAATTTTTCTGTGTGTGCAAGTTTTGCATGAGGTGAGTTTTCCATGAGGTGAGTTTTGCACGTGTGGCGAGTTTTGCGTGAGCCTAGTTTTGCATATGGCGAGTTTTGCATGTAGCGAGTTTTGAGTGGTGACTTTTGTGTTTCGACTTTTATGTGGCGAGGTTGGTGTGTGTGTGTGGTGAAATGTGTGCTGAGGGTGGTATATGTGTTCAAGCACGTGGTAGTGTGTGGCGCATTTTGTGTTTGTGTTCATATCCCCGTGTGTGGTGAGTATCCCATGTCGGGGCCCCACCTTAGCAACTGTACGGTATATACTCTTTGTCGCCATCGCTCTCATTCTTTAAGTCCTCATTGTTCACATCTGGCAGCTGTCAATTTTCCTCCAACACTTTTCCCTTCACTTTTTCCCCATTATGTAGATAGGAGCAAAATTGTTTGGTGAATTGGAACGCGCGGGGTTAAAATTTCACCTCACAACATAGCCTATGACGCTCTCGGGGTCCAGACGTGTGACTGTGCAAAATTTTGTGGCTGTAGCTGCGACGGTACAGATGCCAATCCCGGACATACACACATACATACATACACACATTCAGCTTTATATATTAGATATACCTGTATGTAATCTCCTGTATATAGTATATACCTGTGTGTCATCTCACCTATATATAGTATATATCTGTGTGTCATCTCCTGTATATAGTATATACCTGTATGTCATCTCCTCCTATACATAGCATATACCTGTGTCATCTCCTCCTGTATATACTATATACCTGTAGGTAATCTGCTCCTGTATATAGTATATACCTGTGTGTCATCTCCTCCTGTATATAGTATATACCTGTATGTCATCTCCTCCTGTATGTAGTATGTACCTGTATGTCATCTCCTCCTCTATATAGTATATACCTGTGTGTCATCTCTCCTGTATATAGTATATATCTGTGTGTCATCTCCTCCTGTATATAGTATATACCTGTGTGTCATCTCCCCTGTAAATAGTATATACCTGTGTGTCATCTCCTGTATATAGTATATAGCTGTATGCCATCTCCTCCTGTATTAGCCCTCGTTCACACGTTATTTGGTCAGTATTTTTACCTCAGTATTTGTAAGCTAAAATGGCAGCCTGATAAATCCCCAGCCAACAGTAAGCCCACCCCCTGGCAGTATATATTAGCTCACACATACACATAATAGACTGGTCATGTGACTGACAGCTGCCGGATTCCTATATGGTACATTTGTTGCTCTTGTAGTTTGTCTGCTTATTAATCAGATTTTTATTTTTGAAGGATACCAGACTTGTGTGTGTTTTAGGGCGAGTTTCGTGTGTCAAGTTGTGTGTGTTGAGTTGCGTGTGGCGACATGCATGTAGGGACTTTTGTGAGATGAGTTTTGTGTGGCGACATGCGTGTAGCAACTTTTTGTGTGTCGAGTTGCATGTGACAGGTTAGTGTAGCAAGTTGTGTGCAGCAAGTTTTGCGCATGGCGAGTTTTGCGCGTGGCGAGTTTTATGTGTGGTGCCTTTTGAGTATGTGCAAGTTTTGTGTGAGGCAACTTTTGCATGTGTTGCAACTTTTGTGCATGTGGCAATTTTTCTGCGTGTGGCAATTTTTCTGCGTGTGCAAGTTTTGCGTGTGGCGAGTTTTGCACGTGTGGCGAGTTTTGCATGTGGAGAGTTTTGCGCGTGGCGAGTTTTGAGCGGCGACTTTTGTGTTTCTACTTTTATGTGGCGAGGTTGGTGTATGTGTGGTGAAATGTGCACTGAGGGTGGTATATGTGTTCGAGCACGTGGTAGTGTGTGGCGCATTTTGTGTGTGTGTTCATATCCCCGTGGTGGTGTGATTATCCCATGTTGGGGCCCCACCTTAGCAACTGTACAGTATATACTCTTTGGTGCCATCGCTGTCATTCTTTAAGTCCCCCTTGTTCACATCTGGCAGCTGTTAATTTGCCTCCAACACTTTTCCTTTCATTTTTTCCCCATTATGTAGATAGGGGCAAAATTGTTTGGTGACTTGGAAAGCGCGGGGTTAAAATTTCACCTCACAATATAGCTTTGACGCTCTCAGGGTCCAGACGTGTGACTGTGCAAAATTTTGTGCCTGTAGCTGCGACGCCTCCAACACTTTTCCTTTCACTTTTTCCCCATTATGTAGATAGGGGCAAAATTGTTTGGTGAATTGGAAAGCGCGGGGTTAAAATTTCACCTCACAACATAGCCTATGACGCTCTCGGGGTCCAGACGTGTGACTGTGCAAAATTTTGTGGCTGTAGCTGCTACGGTTCAGATGCCAATCCCGGACATACATACATACATACATACATACACACACACACACATTCAGCTTTATATATTAGATATACCTGTATGTAATCTCCTGTATATAGTATATACCTGTGTGTCATCTCACCTATATATAGTATATATCTGTGTGTCATCTCCTGTATATAGTATATACCTGTATGTCATCTCCTCCTATACATAGCATATACCTGTGTCATCTCCTCCTGTATATACTATATACCTGTAGGTAATCTGCTCCTGTATATAGTATATACCTGTGTGTCATCTCCTCCTGTATATAGTATATACCTGTATGTCATCTCCTCCTGTATGTAGTATGTACCTGTATGTCATCTCCTCCTCTATATAGTATATACCTGTGTGTCATCTCTCCTGTATATAGTATATATCTGTGTGTCATCTCCTCCTGTATATAGTATATACCTGTGTGTCATCTCCCCTGTAAATAGTATATACCTGTGTGTCATCTCCTGTATATAGTATATAGCTGTATGCCATCTCCTCCTGTATTAGCCCTCGTTCACACGTTATTTGGTCAGTATTTTTACCTCAGTATTTGTAAGCTAAAATGGCAGCCTGATAAATCCCCAGCCAACAGTAAGCCCACCCCCTGGCAGTATATATTAGCTCACACATACACATAATAGACTGGTCATGTGACTGACAGCTGCCGGATTCCTATATGGTACATTTGTTGCTCTTGTAGTTTGTCTGCTTATTAATCAGATTTTTATTTTTGAAGGATACCAGACTTGTGTGTGTTTTAGGGCGAGTTTCGTGTGTCAAGTTGTGTGTGTTGAGTTGCGTGTGGCGACATGCATGTAGGGACTTTTGTGAGATGAGTTTTGTGTGGCGACATGCGTGTAGCAACTTTTTGTGTGTCGAGTTGCATGTGACAGGTTAGTGTAGCAAGTTGTGTGCAGCAAGTTTTGCGCATGGCGAGTTTTGCGCGTGGCGAGTTTTATGTGTGGTGCCTTTTGAGTATGTGCAAGTTTTGTGTGAGGCAACTTTTGCATGTGTTGCAACTTTTGTGCATGTGGCAATTTTTCTGCGTGTGGCAATTTTTCTGCGTGTGCAAGTTTTGCGTGTGGCGAGTTTTGCACGTGTGGCGAGTTTTGCATGTGGAGAGTTTTGCGCGTGGCGAGTTTTGAGCGGCGACTTTTGTGTTTCTACTTTTATGTGGCGAGGTTGGTGTATGTGTGGTGAAATGTGCACTGAGGGTGGTATATGTGTTCGAGCACGTGGTAGTGTGTGGCGCATTTTGTGTGTGTGTTCATATCCCCGTGGTGGTGTGATTATCCCATGTTGGGGCCCCACCTTAGCAACTGTACAGTATATACTCTTTGGTGCCATCGCTGTCATTCTTTAAGTCCCCCTTGTTCACATCTGGCAGCTGTTAATTTGCCTCCAACACTTTTCCTTTCATTTTTTCCCCATTATGTAGATAGGGGCAAAATTGTTTGGTGACTTGGAAAGCGCGGGGTTAAAATTTCACCTCACAATATAGCTTTGACGCTCTCAGGGTCCAGACGTGTGACTGTGCAAAATTTTGTGCCTGTAGCTGCGACGCCTCCAACACTTTTCCTTTCACTTTTTCCCCATTATGTAGATAGGGGCAAAATTGTTTGGTGAATTGGAAAGCGCGGGGTTAAAATTTCACCTCACAACATAGCCTATGACGCTCTCGGGGTCCAGACGTGTGACTGTGCAAAATTTTGTGGCTGTAGCTGCTACGGTTCAGATGCCAATCCCGGACATACATACATACATACATACATACACACACACACACATTCAGCTTTATATATTAGATAATAAATTTCTCCTTCAAACCTTTCTTTTGTCAAAGAATGCTCCCATTGCAGCAATTACAGTACTGCAGACCTTTGGCATTCTAGCAATTAATTTGCTGAGGTAATCTGGAGAACTTTCACCCCATGCTTCCAGAAGTCCCTCCCACAAGTTGGTTTGGCTTGATGGGCACTTTTCGCGTACCATACGGTCAAGCTGCTCCCACAACAGCTCAATGGGGTTGAGATCTGGTGACTGCGCTGACCACTCCATTACAGATAGAATACCAGCTGCCTGCTTCTTACCTAAATAGTTCTTGCATAATTTGGAGGTGTGCTTTGGGTCATTGTCCTCTTGTAGGATGAAATTGGCTCCAATCAAGCGCTGTCCACAGGGTATGGCATGGCGTTGCAAAATGGAGTGTTAGCCTTCCTTATTCAATATCCCTTTTACCTTGTGCAACTCCCACATTACCAGCACCAAAGAAACCCCAGACAATCACATTACCTCCACCATGCTTGACAGATGGCGTCAGGCACTCTTTCAGCATCTTTTCAGTTGTTCTGTGACTCACAAATGTTGTTCTGTGTGAACCAAACACCTCAAGCTTGGATTCGTCTGTCCATAACACTTTTTTCCAGTCTTCCTCTGTCCAATGTCTGTGTTCTTTTGCCCATATTAATATTTTCCTTTTTATTAGCCAGTCTCAGACATGGCTTTTTCTTTGCCACTCTTTCCTGAAGGCCAGCATCCCGGAGTCACCTCTTCACTGTAGATGTTGACACTGGCGTTTTGCATGTACTATTTAATGAAGCTGCCAGTTGAGGACATGTGAGGCATCGATTTCTCAAACTACAGACTCTAATGTACTTGTCTTGTTGCTCAGTTGTGCAGCGAGGCCTCCCACTTCTCTTTCTACTCTGGTTAGAGCCTGTTTGTGCTCTCCTCTGAGGGGAGTAGTACACACCATTGTAGGAAATCTTCAGTTTCTTGGCAATTTCTCGCATGGAATAGCCTTCAATTCTAAGAACAAGAATAGACTGTCGAGTTTCACATGAAAGTTCCTATTTTCTGGTCGTTTTGAGAGTTTAATGGAACCAACAAATGTACCGTATTTTTCGCTTTATAAGACGCACCTGATTATAAGACGCACCTAGGTTTTAGAGGAGGAAAATAAGAAAAAAAAATATTTTGAGCTAAATAGTATGCAAAAAACTGTAATTAAATAACAAAATATTATTTTAACATAGTAGACTCAACAGCAGTCAACAGCAGCATTGTGGGTAACATGTAAGAACAGTCCCATGTACCGTAAGTAACGACAAAAGCCATGTTCTGGCTAACAAGTGAGGAGAAACTTTAATCCTCAGGCACCATAATGTTCTAGTCAGTGAATCCCAGGAATTCCTCATCACTGCTGTCAGAGTTTAGGAAGCTCAGGTCCACACAGTCATTAGTGTCACTTTCTTCACTGTCCTCATATAGCATACCATCTTCGGTGCCATCTAAGGCATTGCTAATCCCACATTTTTTGAATGAACATATAACCGTTTCATCCTTTACTGACTGCCATGATGTCTTCACCCACTCACAAACTTGAGTGATAGTGGGCCTCTTCATGCGTCCAGTTGGTGTCAGGTCATGATTGCCAGCAGCCATCCATTTATTCCACTCTTCTCACATGTAGACTTTAAACGGCTTGTTTATAGAAACATCGAGAGGTTGCAGCTGGCTGGTAAGCCCCCCTGGAATTACCGCAAGATGGGTGTTCACTTCTTTAAACACTTTTTTTGTGTTTTCACTAATATGTGCCCTGAACTGGTCTAGCACTAACAGGGCTGTTTTTTTTCAGAAGTCCTCCAGGACGTTTGGACCACACTTTATCAACCCACAGTCTCATTCCGTTCTCGTCCATCCATCCTTTCTCGTGAACGTGCACAACAACTCGTGGGATAGCTTCTTTGGGCATGTTCTTTCTTTTAAAAATTAACATTGGTGGCAGTTTCGTGCCATCGGCACAGCAGGACAACATAACTGTGTAGTGGTTTTTTTCATGTCCTGCAGTTTTTACCGTTGCGGTTTTTGAACCCTTTGCCTCAACAGTTCTGTTGGATGGCACGTCAAAGGTTAGAGGGACTTCATCCATATTCCCAATCTGGCCTAATTCATATCCATTTTTCTTTCTGCTGTCAATTACAAACTTGTGGAAAGACAGAATCTTAGCTTCATATTCTTGTGGCATTTTTTGCGCAATTCTTGTTTTGGTGCGCATAGCAAGGCCACATCTCTTCATAAATCTGAAGCACGATGATGGTGATCCAGTGAAGTCCTTGATGCCTTTCTCAGCAGCAATCCGCTTGGCTTCACATATGATCATTTTCGTTGAGACTGAAAGGCCATTATTTCTGTGGCCTATGATCCACTCTTTTACATCCACATCTAACTCTGGCCACTTTGCACCACGCCTACGAAGACCAGATCTGCTTTTTCCCGCTTTTTGCAGCTCATCCTCCTGTTTCCTCCACTCTCTTATCATTTTTTCAGTTGGAGGGGGTCCGAAATGTCTCTCTGCTGCTCTGTTCCCATGCTCTTCAGCGTATTTTATAACCTCCAGTTTAAAGGGAATTTTATATGCATGCCTTTTCTGCTTTGACATTCTTGAAAAATGTGCAATATGCAGCAGCCAACTGTACGGTATTTTTCTGCAACAAAATACAGTAGTGAAACAACTGTCAGCTCTGTCCTTCATAGTTATGGGGGCATTGCAATTGAGAGCATGAATGAATACTATTGCTGTAGAAAAGACATGGGCTGCACATCCAAAAATCACAAGTTGATCTAGTGGTGTTAGGCAAAAATGTACTGTATTCAACTGAACAAGAAGTTTTTACTTTAACATTATGACCAGACTTATAAAGCCTACTGCCAAGTCACAGCAAATCTCAGTGTGTCCATAACGTTAAATACCGTACTGTAGCCTTAAATGTGTGGAGTAATGTGTCAACCACAGCCACAGTGACAATGAACCAGCAGGGTGGGTACCTGGTGCCTCACAGTACCCATGCTGCAAGGCTAGAGACTTTAAGAGGGGTTCCGCATATTTTTGCTCACTAAGAGGTTTGCCGTCATGTGCTAGCGGCTTCATACAGTCTAATCAGATTGTTAAACTAAGAACCTCATGTTCAGTTTCATTTTGCCTAGATCAACTTATGATTTTAGATGTGTAGCCCATGTCTTTTTCTACACCTATGATGAATGAAAAACATTGTTATGGGGGATCTGTGGTGATGCACTGTTATGGGGAATCTGCGGATGACACACTATTATGGGGGATCTGTGGTGACGCACTGGTATGGGGAATCCGCAGGGTACACACTTATTGAGAGATCTGCGGATGACTCACTGTTATGGGGATCTGTGGTGATGCACTGTTATGGGATCTGCAGGGTACACACTTATTGGGGGGAATCTGCGGATGACTCACTGTTATGGGGATCTGTGGTGATGCACTGTTATGGGATCTGCAGGGTACACACTTATTGGGGGGAATCTGCGGATGATGCACTGTTATGGGGATCTGCGGGTGACGCACTGTTATAGGGATCTGCGGATGACACTATTATGGGGGATCTGTGGTGACGCACTGTTATGGGGATCTGCGGATAACACTATTATGGGGGATCTGTGGTGACGCACTGTTATGCGGATCTGCGGATAACACTATTATGGGGGATCTGTGGTGACTCACTGTTATGGGGATCTGCGGATGACACTATTATGGGGGATCTGTGGTGACGCACTGTTATGGGGATCTGCGGATAACACTATTATGGGGGATCTGTGGTGACGCACTGTTATGGGGATCTGCGGATAACACTATTATGGGGGATCTGTGGTGACGCACTGTTATGGGGATCTGCGGATAACACTATTATGGGGGATCTGTGGTGACGCACTGTTATGGGGATCTGCGGGTGACGCACTGTTATGGGGATCTGCGGATGACACTATTATGGGGGATCTGTGGTGACGCACTGTTATGGGGATCTGCGGATGACACTATTATGGGGGATCTGTGGTGACGCACTGTTATGGGGATCTGCGGATAACACTATTATGGGGGATCTGTGGTGACGCACTGTTATGGGGATCTGCGGATAACACTATTATGGGGGATCTGGTGACGCACTGTTATGGGGATCTGCGGATAACACTATTATGGGGGATCTGTGGTGACGCACTGTTATGGGGATCTGCGGATAACACTATTATGGGGGATCTGTGGTGACGCTCTGTTATGGGGATCTGCGGATGACACTATTATGGGGGATCTGTGGTGACGCACTGTTATGGGGATCTGCGGATGACACTATTATGGGGGATCTGTGGTGACGCACTGTTATAGGGATCTGCGGATAACACTATTATGGGGGATCTGTGGTGACGCACTGTTATGGGGGATCTACGGATGACACACTATTATGGGGGATCTGTGGTGACGCACTGGTATGCGGAATCCGCAGGGTACACACTTATTGAGAGATCTGCGGATGACTCACTGTTATGGGGATCTGTGGTGATGCACTGTTATGGGATCTGCAGGGTACACACTTATTGGGGGGAATCTGCGGATGATGCACTGTTATGGGGATCTGCGGGTGACGCACTGTTATGGGGATCTGCGGGTGACGCATTGTTATAGGGATCTGCGGATGACACTATTATGGGGGATCTGTGGTGACGCACTGTTATGGGGATCTGCGGATGACACTGTCAAGGTGAAAATATATTTCTTATATATCTTTTTGTACTTTTATACTCTTATACTGTGAAACAATAAGTTTTTCCTATCTGCTAGCTAATGCATATGTAATTGTATTTAAAGATGGCCGCCAGGGTTCAGTTTAGTTTCTGGTTTGTGTCTGGAGGGATGATTCATTTCTTCAGAATCGAAACTCAGGAATGTGAAGAAAGGGAGGATTCACCAGAAGACGTCAGAACAAATCAGAAAGACTGGATGCTAGCTTAAACCCCGCCTAATGCACGCCTTCCCCTAACACTCAATATAGTATTGTGTATTTTAGAATAAAGCCAGTTGGTGTGACCGCTGCAGACATGTGTGGATGCACGGGGCATTAACTAAGTTTGAACCAGCTACCTGTCTGATTTATTCTTATCCGGTACCAGATGCCCTGCACACATATTAATTTGGAATGACTGGTGAAGGAAGGGTATATTGTCGTTTTACGACCCCGACAATTTGGCGCGACCAACGTGGGGCGTGGCCAGCGATCCGAGGCCCCCTGGACCCATGCCTGGATGTCTGTGGATGATACCCGTAGTGGCTGACCTCGAGGACTGATCACCCTCCGTACACGGTAAGTGGCGATCATGTACATTGTATATGTCACACTTGCTAGTGTCTCAGCCGTTATTGGTTTGTCTGTAGTCTCCTTGGGTCCGGGAGGTGAATGATCGAGTGGTGAGATCAAACGTGATCCTGTGCCACGCTCTGAACCAGCAACTGAGAGACGTCGCATCCTGTGGGACCTCTGTACACCACACCTCCCCCACCGGTCATTGTACTCCGTTCAATCATCCTACCCATGACTATTGTCTAGTAGTGAAGTGGACTGAAAAAGATTGAGCCAGTTGTAGATTGTGGGGCAGCTTAGAGAAAGGGATAGGAGACGCAGCCTCTGTGATATTGTGCTGACAGGTAAATAAGGCGTTCCGTGAGGGGACCACCTGTCCAGGCAGGTAAATAAGGCGTTCCGTGAGGGGACCACCTGTCTAGTTAGGTAACCTAAGGCGTTCCGTGAGGGGACCACCTGTCTAGTTAGGTAACCTAAGACGTTCCGTGAGGGGACCACCTATATTTTTGTGGAGGGGTCTCATTAGGAGGCTGCCTCCCGACTGTTTGGGATATCGTGGCAGGATAGTCTGTAATCACTGTTGTTCAGGTTAGGGACGGAAATATTGAGCGCGAGGCTCTTTTCCTAGTACGTCGAACGTGAGGCTCCGTACTGTGGAACACAGTGTTGAAGATCGCTGCCAGTGGTTTTACTGCAGAAAATCATAGTATCCTGGGAGCCAAGCTGCGTATCTTAAAGTAGAAGTCCGTGCCCCACAAGTTAGATGAGGATGCCGTGGAAGTCAAGACAATGGTCACGGGAGGGCAAGAGACAGTCAAGAAGCTTATCTGCGAGTTGCGCGAGGCTTAAAGAACAAAGGATGAGAATAGGTTGATGGCGGGGAGGATCAGATAATGTAGAGCCCGTGTTTGGTTATAAAATGCCTGTGAACTGTGATCTTACAGATTGTAAAATGGCCGCCGTGCCACTGATGATGAAAATGCAGTCTCAGCCAGCGCCCTGTAATGGCGGCGGAAAGAGATCTCCAGAAGCGTAGGAGTGTCCTGTTTGTGTTGTGCAGAATCCAACCTGGGTGGAGACCTGCCGCGTGTGTGTGTACGGACCGTCCTTGGGGCTCCGCCCAGACCACGGAGGATTATAGGAAAGTTTTGTAGAAATTAGGTCTGAAAACTGCTGTAATTTGTGACTTTGTAGAAGATACGGAGCCTTGTATCAGTGCTATGTAGTGTAGGGGAGGGGCTGTGTGTGCCCCTGCGCGCCCTGCTTGCAATTTTTCCCCTCGGCGCTGTGGGCTACGGGGGAGGGGGGGCCATATATTGCATTCTAAGTTTTCTCTGTCCTTGGTACAGTACACACAGAGATTTATGTTTAAAGCAATAAGTACTGTATGAAATTGAAAGTGGAATAGACCTGCCTAGTCTTAGATGAAAACTTGTAAGTAATTGAAAGATTGGTAAAAGGCACCAATATATCCTGGACTGCCGAGAAGTTCTATGGGCGTCTTATGGTAGTGTTTGAAGATCTGGGATTCCCATTGTAATAAAAAGCCCATTCATACCTTTTTGTAGTAGACCCGATATTGAGATTTCCACTTCGGATGATATATTGAAAATAGTAAAGAGTTTTCAAAAGAATTTAGCCCAGCAAGAAAGGCAGGGGTTAAATCACTAGCCGTAGTGATTCTTGCTCGCTCACTGGCCCCCATCGCTGCAGCTGCGAGGTCACAGTGTTTCTTATCTCCATGTAACAGACTCCAGTTTCTGCCCCCCTCCTTCGTACACGTGAGTCCAGCTTCACACTGCAATACGCCTTTAACCCTGTATAGGAATCTAACTCCCTCTCAGTTTCGTCATGTCAATTTTCAGCTAGACTCTCCAGGAATCTGAAGTTTGGTTCCCTGTCATTCACGTTACTACATCACACCTCAGGAATCCCAGGTTCTTTTCTCAGTAGGGTATGGGGACATAATTACCTAATGAGACTTTGAAAAGGTGCACTGTCCTGAACCCCGCTACTTTTCTCCTAGTTCCCCTGGATCCAAAGGGGGGAGGAGTAGGTGACATGAGCAAGGAGTAGGTGACATGAGCAAGGACACTCTTTTTCTTTTAAGAATGGATCCAGAGGAACAAGATTAGGTTTCCAAACCACATGATTGTCTAGAATTGATGTCTCAGGAAACGGCTGGTCTCTAGTGTGCCTATTCTAATGCTGATTTTGAGCTTTTTGTAGATGGATCCCGTCACCAAGATGACCGAGGATGCTACTGTACCAGATATGCTGTGGTCTCAGAACATGAGATAATCAAGGCAGAGTCAATGCCAGCTCATATGTCTGCACAAGAAGCAGAGCTCAAGGCGCTCATAGAAGCATGCAAACTAGCAGAAGGTAAGACTGTAAATATCTACACTGATTCCAGGTATGCTTTTGGCATTGCACACGGTTATGGGCCTATCTGGAGAGCCAGGGCTTTCCTGACAGCAAATGGCCACCCCTTTAAACATGCTGAGGCAGTCCAGCAACTTATGAATGCACTACAGCTTCCCACCCAAACAGGCATCATAAAGGTAAAGGCACATACTAAAGGCACTGATGGACGGACAAAGGGTAAGCACTGGTAGACCAGGCTGCCAAGAAAGCAGCAAGCACTCCTGTAGCCTCTCAAGTACATCACCTAGACACCCCACCATCTCCACTTGTGTTGAAAGACATCTTAGCCCGGTTACAAGAACAGGCAAGTAAGGAGGAGAAAAATAGGTGGCAAAGGATAGGGGCTTACTCTGATACCGTTACCGGACTATGGGGGAGGGGTGAAAAGGTCTGCCTACCACAGGTACTGTACCCAATGATGGCACAGGTTCTGCACGGGAATGTGCACCACTCGAAGACGGCCATGTGTGACACCCTACAGAGACAATGGATTGCCTCCGGGTTTTCCACCTGCGCAGAAAGGCAGGTACAGAGCTGCATGATATGTGCCACACATAATCAGAGTAGGACAGTGAAAACCCCATCCAAACACACTCCCCGGCCCCTTTACCAATTCCAGAGACTGCAGATTGATTAAATTCAGTTACCCAGGGTAGGGACGTATGGGTATGTGTTGGTCTGCATTGATTTATTTTCAGGTTGGCCAGAAGCCTACCCAGTTGCCAAAGCTACGGCTAAGACAACGGTGAAGAAACTGATGGCTGAGATCATAAGCAGGTATGGAGTTCCTGAAGTCATTGAAAGCGATCGGAGTTCCCATTTTACTGGAGAGATCATGTCAGAGGTAATGGCAGCACTGGGGGTAAGTCAAGCATTGCATACTCCATGCACAGAGTAGTGGAAAAGTGGAGAGACTAAATGGAACTTTTAAGCTTAAAATCCAGAAGGCAATGACAGAGACTGGTAAACCATGGACAGAATGCCTTCTTCTAGCTTTGTTTTCAGTAGGATATACCCCAAACAGGAAGACAGGACTGTCACCGTATAAGATTCTGTTTGGCAGGAGTCCCAATTTTGAATGTTTCTTTCCACAACAGTTGTAGCCCAAGTACCAGGACTTGACTAGCTATGTGCAGGCCTTACATGGACACTTTGCCAAAGTGCATTTAACTGTCTTCAGTTCTCTTCCAGACCCAGACAAGGTTCCTGGACACCATCCCTTTGTACCAGGAGACCTGGTGTATGTGAAAAAGTTTGTGCGCAGAGATTGTCTCCAGCCGAGATTTGAAGGACTTCACACGGTGATCCTGGTCACCCCCACTGCAGTAAAACTTGAAGGAAAGAGCACCTGGATTCACGCTTCACACTGTAAAAGAGACCGAACCAGTGTTTAGTCACAGAAGTGACAGAAGGGAAATGTTGCTGTTGTTTTTGATCCTGGAACTGAGGGCTGTCCTCGCCCCTACCTCTTCGGCCCCTATTGTAAATATAAGAATTCTAGTCCCACTATTCTCTGGGGAAACCGGACAGCCCCGGCAAATATTTGGCGATTTGATTTCTGTGATGTAGTCAAGTGCCTTGAGACTGAACGGGTGGTAAAGGGGATCATCCAGTTTTATATGTGTGTTACCAGAAATGACAACAATAACTGTTATTATTGGTCAGATGCTGCCTGGAGTACAGGGAAAGATTGGGGATATAAACCTAGCGAAGCCATGTTCCCTAAGGATAGAACGGGTAGGACTCTCCGTGAGAGAATGCATCTTACAGCCCTTCTGCAACCACTTAGGGGCTGTAAATGGGGTAAAAGTTGTCACCCCCTCCTCTTGAATCTTGAAAACGCCCAATCTGCTGATCTGCAGACGTTTGTATTGGGAAGGAATTATAATTATGTATTTAGTGCCGGACCCCATGCGTATTTAGGCCATATACAGCTCCAGGATATTAGCTCTAGACCAACCAAGGCCCCTGTTAACCAGTACACCTAAAACAAGCCCAGGTGAGCGTTTGCAAAATATAGTTAATGAAGTAATCCCCATTGCAGGTCTCAGTTGGCAAGAGGTTTTCTCCATAGAAACACAAACAGCCCCAAGGAAAAAACCTATGGTTAGAATGGGTGAGATACAATGTAAGAGTCCAGAATATCTCTGTAGGATGTATTGCTTGTGCTGCTGCGAATACACACCTATACACACATGCATTGCTTTTTCCTGATGACGACACCACTGCCTGTGTCATGAATCTGTTGAAAGGTTTGAAGCCTACTGATTGCCCAGACTATGTCCCATTAATTCATGAGAAACCCAAACTAAAGGTCCCAGGAGAAGTAATCGTATTAGCTGACAATTATACCTGCTACAATTCCCATAACACTACAGGTACACCAGTAGGGATCTTCGAGACAGGTTTCTGCAGGGAGAACAGTTCTTTAGATACTGACTTGCTAATCAAACATACACATTATATGTACGACATTTATTGGTTATGTGGGGATGGTAAGCTTCGTCCTAGGTTGCCTAATGCCTGGATAGGCCAATGCACCCTTGTTAAACTAGCCATGCAGTTCAAGATTTTACCTTGGGATCCAAAGATACCTGATGAACCTACCAGAAAGAGAAGTTTTGATCAGCTCCACATGAGTTATGAAGAAGATCCACTAGTATATATTGATGCCATTGGAGTGCCAAGGGGGGTGCCTGACCAGTTTAAAGCCCAGAACCAGATTTATGCCAGCTTTGCTTCTATAATCCCACAGGTGCAGATTAATAAAAATGTTGAATGGATCAAATATATATATTACAGTGAACAAAGATTTGTTAATTATAGCTGTGATGCCTTTCAGGATATAGTTGAGGACTTGGGCCCTAACACTTGTATGACCCGTGCTGCAACCCGACCTAAGAGAATTACACTGAATCCTGTCCAGACAAGATCACATGTAGTGATATAAGAAGCTGACACAGGATTGTGGTTGGCGGATAGTGGGGACATTAACTTTTAGGAGTAGGCTGACAGTAATCCTTTTGGGAAGGAGCTGTAGACCAGCATGTCATGTCACTCCCCACCACCAGAGAACCAACCACATCAGGTAGGGTAAGACAGATACAGGAGTATTATCCCTGGAGGCCCACTGACTAGCTAGCTACGCAAAAACAATTGGCTGACCCTGAGAACCAACCTTTCTCATTCTACAGACAAATAATGACCATATGATGGACGTATTAAGTGCACCTAGGCAGGCCTAGGTAGTTAGTGAGCACAAAAACAGGTGACGTGCTAGGACGCAGATTAAGATTTTCTACAGATGTGACAAAGGAGGGAGTGTAGAGCTATACTTTGGACGGTTACAGCTGAAATGGGAAGACATGGAAAACAGTCCCATAAACCTACTTGATGTTAGAGTATTGGTAAATACATTCATTGACGGTATGACCAAAGACTTACGAGACGAAATATAGACAGCCAGACCTGAATGGCGAAATGTAGATCCGAAAGATCTCCTGAAGGTTGCAAAAAGAAGTTGAACGAATTAGGACAATAAGACAATGTGTCATGTATGCTGGAATAGACACATCTTTCTTCTCCAGTTGGTTAGGTGGGATCAAGAGATTCCTTCAACAAGCTTGTTTAGTACTAATTGCCCTCCTTGTAATTGGATCAATAATTCTCTGTTGTGTTATTCCCTTGTATAAAAAGGTTATTGCCAAAGCAACTCCGACTGACACCTTCCTCAATCAAGAAGTAGACCCACCAGAGTACGATGGTACTGATCCAGGGGAGATCCCGAAGTACATTCCTCTCAAGAGAGTAGACAAAATCCCCCATTCTCAGATGATGTTAAGAGATTTAGTTTAGGGACAGTGGGAGAACTCCATGTGAGGATAGTGAAGGGTTCAGCTGCCTGGAGGCCTCTCGCTAGGGGAGAGTTTCTGAGGTGTCTGGATGAAGAAATCCACCTCCCCTTTTCCCATCACATGGACAGTCTCGAAGGATCTTTCTTTAAGGGAAAAACTTAGTGTTTAGGGGGGATTGTCAAGGTGAAAATATATTTCTTATATATCTTTTTGTACTTTTATACTCTTATACTGTGAAACAATAAGTTTTTCCTATCTGCTAGCTAATGCATATGTAATTGTATTTAAAGATGGCCGCCAGGGTTCAGTTTCGTTTCTGGTTTGTGTCTGGAGGGATGATTCATTTCTTCAGAATCGAAACTCAGGAATGTGAAGAAAGGGAGGATTCACCAGAAGACGTCAGAACAAATCAGAAAGACTGGATGCTAGCTTAAACCCCGCCTAATGCACGCCTTCCCCTAACACTCAATATAGTATTGTGTATTTTAGAATAAAGCCAGTTGGTGTGACCGCTGCAGACATGTGTGGATGCACGGGGCATTAACTAAGTTTGAACCAGCTACCTGTCTGATTTATTCTTATCCGGTACCAGATGCCCTGCACACATATTAATTTGGAATGACTGGTGAAGGAAGGGTATATTGTCGTTTTACGACCCCGACAACACTATTATGGGGGATCTGTGGTGACGCACTGTTATGGGGATCTGCGGATAACACTATTATGGGGGATCTGTGGTGACGCACTGTTATGGGGATCTGCGGATAACACTATTATGGGGGATCTGTGGTGACGCACTGTTATGGGGATCTGCGGATGACACTATTATGGGGGATCTGTGGTGACGGACTGTTATGGGGATCTGCGGATAACACTATTATGGGGATCTGTGGTGACGCACTGTTATGGGGATCTGCGGATAACACTATTATGGGGGATCTGTGGTGACGCACTGTTATGGGGATCTGCGGGTGACGCACTGTTATGGGGATCTGCGGATGACACTATTATGGGGGATCTGTGGTGACGCACTGTTATGGGGATCTGCGGATGACACTATTATGGGGGATCTGTGGTGACGCACTGTTATGGGGATCTGCGGATAACACTATTATGGTGGATCTGTGGTGACACACTGTTATGGGGATCTGCGGATAACACTATTATGGGGGATCTGTGGTGACGCACTGTTATGGGGATCTGCGGATAACACTATTATGGGGATCTGTGGTGACGCACTGTTATGGGGATCTACGAATAACACTATTATGGGGGATCTGTGGTGACGCACTGTTATGGGGATCTGCGGATAACACTATTATGGGGGATCTGTGGTGACACACTGTTATGGAGATCTGCGGATAACACTATTATGGGGGATCTGTGGTGACGCACTGTTATGGGGATTTGCGGATAACACTATTATGGGGGATCTGTGGTGACGCACTGTTATGGGGATCTGCGGATAACACTATTATGGGGGATCTGTGGTGACGCTCTGTTATGGGGATCTGCGGATGACACTATTATGGGGGATCTGTGGTGACGCACTGTTATGGGGATCTGCGGATGACACTATTATGGGGGATCTGCGGATAACACTATTGTGGGGGATCTGTGGTGACACACTGTTATGGAGATCTGCGGATAACACTATTATGGGGGATCTGTGGTGACGCACTGTTATGGGGATTTGCGGATAACACTATTATGGGGGATCTGTGGTGACGCACTGTTATGGGGATCTGCGGATAACACTATTATGGGGGATCTGCGGATGACACTATTATGGGGGATCTGTGGTGACGCACTATTATGGGGATCTGCGGATGACACTATTATGGGGGATCTGTGGTGACGCACTGTTATAGGGATCTGCGGATAACACTATTATGGGGGATCTGTAGTGACGCACTGTTATGGGGATCTGCGGATGACACTATTATGGGGGATCTGTGGTGACGCACTGTTATGGGGATCTGTGGATGACACTATTATGGGGGATCTGTGGTGATGCACTGTTATGGGGATCTGCAAGGTACATAATTATTGGGGGGATCTGCTGATGATGCACTGTTATGGGGGATCTGTTACACTACATATGGCTGCAACCCCCATCATCCGTCAAAATACACCCATTGGTACAGTGTATTCTGAAGGATGATGGGGGTTGTGCTTTATAAACTTCAATGTGTTCTTACCTCTCCCACGGATCTCGGACTAGTGTAAATAAAAAGTGTTACACTATACATTGTGCAGGGATAAGATATCTGATTGGTGGAGACAGCTCAGCAACAGTTCCCTCCACCAATCAATATCTCTCCCTGCAAAGGAGGAGGAGAATCATGCTTCTCTCCCTCCTCTGCTTTAGGGCTCCGTGTGCAGCGGAGCCCAGAATGTTCCCTGCTGTCAGCTACCGGTGTTTTCTTGTCTACTGCAGCGCATGCGCAGATCGAGAGCTCAGTAACAGCGAGCTTTATCTGCGCATGCGCTGGTTCGGCGGCCATTTTCTTGAAGTCCTGTGTGGTAGACACAGGCAATGGCACGCATTCTAGAAACTGGAAACTCCGGATTCAGAATTCCGGAAGTGCAATGGCGCCGACCAGCATTATGCAGCCCGCGCACAGCCGAACACCGGAGATGGCAGCGACAAACACCACGCTACCACCCCCAGCTCCATTGCCCCACCGGAGACCCTGCTTACTACCAGCCCGCTCCTCAGCCACCACCAGCCCGCTCCACAGCCACCGCCAGCCCCTCAGTAAGAAATATTTTCTACTTTTTCCCTATTTTATTCACTATTCCGATTGTAAGACGCACCCCCATTTCCCCCCCAAATTGGGGGAAATAAAAGTGCGTCTTACAAAGCGGAAAATACGGTAATTCTCCAGATTCTCAACTAGCTCAAAGAAAGGTCAGGTTTATAGGTTCTCTAATCAGCCAAACTGTTTTCAGCTGTGCTAACATACTTGCACAGGGGTTTTCAAGGGTATTCTAACCATCCATTAGCCTTCTTACACACAGTACCATAAGAAGACTGAAGTGATGGTTGTTGGAAATGGGCCTATATACACCTATGAAGATATTGCATAACAAACCAGACGTTTGCAGTTAAAACAGTCATTTACCACATTAACAATGTATAGAGAGTATTTCTGAATCATTGAACCCCTTCCCGAGCTTTGACGCAGCGTATTCCTCATGAAAACCTGTGCCAATCCGACCTGTGACGCATGATATGCGTCATGGTCGGATCGCGCTCCTGCAGGTCAGGTGAAAGGGTTAACTGTAATTTCACTCGACCTGCAGGGATGGGGGGGTGGTACTTGAGCCTGGGCGGGTGGCTTCACCCCCCGTGGCTACGATTGCTCTGATTGACTGTTGAAAGTGACTTTTCACTTTCAATCAGAGAAATCGTAATATTTCACCAATGAAAATTGGTGAAATATTACAATCCAGCCATGGCCGATGCTGCAATATCATCGGCCATGGCTGGAGACCACGATCTGCCACCGATCCACTGCCCCCGTCCTCCGTCCTGTGCTCCGCTCCCCTCCGTCTTCCTGTCCGCCCCCCCCCCCCATTCTCCGATCGCACCCCCCCATACTTACTGACCTCCGGTGTCCATCCGTCTTCTCCATGGGTGCCGCCATGGCCGGCAGATTCATTCCAGGTACATTTTGATTGCTGTGATAGGTTCTATCACAGTGATCAAAATTAAAAAAAAAATAATAAACCCCCCCTTTATCACCCCCATAGGTAGGGAACATAATAAAATAAATAAAATGTATTTACTTTTATATTTCCACTAGGGTTAGGGTTAGAACTAGGGTTAGGGTTAGAATTAGGGTTAGAACTAGGGTTAGGGTTATAACTAGAGTTAGGGTTGCAATTAGGGGTAGGGGTAGAATTAGGGTTAGAATTAGAGTTATTATTAGGCTATGTGCACACGGTGCGGATTGGCCGCTGCGGATTCGTAGCACTTTGGCCGCTGCGGATTCGTAGCAGTTTTCCATCACGTTTACAGTACCATGTAAACCTATGGAAAACCGAATCGGCGAGAACGCTGTGTTGTATTTTCCGCAGCATGTCAATTCTTTTGTGTGGATTCCGCAGCATTTTACACCTGTTCCTCAATAGGAATCCAAAGGTGAAATCCGCACAAAAAACATTGGAAATCCGCGGTAAATCCGCAGGTAAAACGCACTGCGTTTTACCTGCAATTTTTTCAAAAACTGCAGAAAAATCCTCACACGAATCGTCAACTTGGGCACAAAGTCTTAGAGTTAGGGTTGGAATTAGGGTTAGGGTTGGAAATAAGATTAAGGTTAGGGGTGTGTTGGGGTTAAGGTTAGGCTTGTGGTTAGGGTTGGGATTAGGGTTACGGGTGTGTTGGGGTTAGGGATGTGGTTGGGATTAGGGTTAGGGGTGTGTTGGGGTTAGTGTTGGAGTTAGAATTGAGGGGTTTCCACTGTTTAGGCACATCAGAGGTCTCCAAGCGCGACATGGCGCCACCATTGATTCCAGCCAATCTTGCGTTCAAAAAGTCAAATGGTGTTCCCTTCCTTCCAAGCCCCGACGTGCGCCCAAACAGTGGTTTATCCAAACATATGGGGCACAAGCGTACTCAGGAAAAATTGCACAACAACTTTGGGGGTCTAATTTTTCCTGTTACCCTTGGAAAAATAAAAAAATGGGGGATAAAAACTTATTTTTGTGGGGGAAAAATTATTTTTTATTTTCACGGCTCTGCGTTATAAATTTCTGTGAAGCACTTGGGGGTTCAAAGTGCTCATTGCACATCTAGATTAGTTCCTTGGGAGGTCTAGTTTCCAAAATGGTTTCACTTGTGGGGGGTTTCTACTGTTTAGGCACATCAGGGGCTCTGCAAACGCAACGTGATGCCCGCAGACCATTCCGTCAAAGTGTGCATTCCAAAACGTCACTACTTCCCTTCCGAGCCCCAACGTGTGCCCAAACAGTGGTTCCCCCCATATATGGGGTATCAGCGTACTCAGGACAAACTGGACAACAACTTTTGGGGTCCAATTTCTCCTGTTACTTTTGTGAAAGTAAAATATTGCTGGCTAAAAAATTAATTTTTGAGGAAAGAAAAATTATTTATTTTTTTTCACAGCTCTGCGTTATAAACTTCTGTGAAGCACTTGGGGGTTCAAAGTGCTCATCGCACATCTAGATTAGTTCCTTGGGAGGTCTAGTTTCCAAAATGGGGTCACTTGTGTGAGATCCAATGTTTAGGCACACAGGGGCTCTCCAAACGTGACATGGTGTCCACTAACGATTGGAGCTAATTTTTCATTCAAAAGTCAAATGGCGCTCCTTCCCTTCTGAGCCTTGCCGTGTGCCCAAACAGTGGTTAACCCCCACATGTGAGGTATCGGTGTACTCAGGAAAAATTGCCCAATAAGTTTTAGGATCCATTTTTTCCTGTTGCCCATGTGAAAATGAAGAAATTGAGGCTAAAAGAAATTTTTACGGATTAATTTGTGAAGCACCTGGGGGTTCAAAGTGCTCACTATGCATCTAGATAAGTTCCTTGGGGGTCTAGTTTCCAAAATGGGGTCAGTTGTGGGGGAGCTCCAATGTTTAGGCACACAGGGGCTCTCCAAACGCAACATGGTGTCCGCTAAAGATTGGAGCCAATTATTTATTAAAAAAAAAAAGTCAAATGGCGCTCCTTCCCTTCAAAGCCCTGTCGTGTGCCCAAACAGTGGTTCCCCCCACATATGGGATATCGGCGTGATTGTCATGATATGTACTTTTGCCCTGTCCTGTATTTGAATAATATGCCATTTGATGTATGTAACTGTTCTCTGGTTTCTGTTAGCTGTAATTGATGTATTTTCTTGTGCTGGGAGTTCACCTGTAACAATATGTCTCCTTCCTCCAATACTTGCAGCATATATATATTATAGACTAAAACAAATATGTCATCGCTGGCTGGAGGCAGAGGAGGCCTTAACCTGGAACACCTTTCTCCAGGTTATCCTAAAAGAACAATTCTTTGCCCAGTGCCCCGTTGAGATCAGGGAATGGGTGCGTGAGAGGAGACCAGCGACAGTGGAAGAAGCTGCATCTCTCGCTGATGAGGCTCTCATCATCAAGCCTTAGTGGAGGGTTCTGTTAGAGGATCGAGAGAGGCCTACCTGCTCCACAACACCGGTGGCCCCCAGTTCTTCTGTCCCCATTGTTCCCCAGTCCTCTAAGCCACCACCTCATGCTGATACCCGTGTAAATGTGCCTCCAGTTGCTTCTACTGCGGTTTCTGGAATACGACGAGGAGAGGAAGTAGCAGAGCGCAGGTGTTATGGTTGTGGGCATCCGGGGCATCTGCAGGCCTCATGCCCAGCCAGCCCATGGAGGAGTCGTCCTCAAACCCCTACAGCACCTTCAGGTGGGAGCCGGCGTCCAGGTTCCCTTACCCCTCGCCCAAGAGGACGCCTTGGATGGAGTGAGACCCAGCACAGATGCTATCGATGTGGGCAGCAGGGGCATCTGCAAGCCTCCTGCCCAGCTGTTCAAATGAGGATTGATCCTGTACCCAGTCATATTATTAATTATGTACAGCCAAGTGCCATGGAGTAAGACGTGTCACCACTACGTAAGGACTGGCCTAGTGCCTCACCCACCCATGTTGCACCACTAGGAGTTTATGGCGTGCGACCTGCAGCTATGACGACTTCTGCTCATCGAGGTAAGCACTTGCAGGAGGTCGTGCTGGATGGACAGAGACTTATTGGATTTTGTGACTCAGGGGCTTTCCTCACACTGGCTGATCCCCGAGTGGTTCGGCCTGAGGCAATCCATAGAAGACCTGGGGTTGTCATTGAACAGGCTGGTGGACAATGGAGGACTATTCCCACAGCCACTGTGCATCTGAACTTTGGTTTTGGGGTCAGGTGATGTGTGGTTGGGGTGATAGGAGGTCTGCCTGCAGATGTTCTCCTGGGCAATGATGTGGGAGAGCTACGATGCCAATTTGTGGCTGCATGAAGCCACATGTAAGTTACGTTCTGCCTGTGTGTACTTAACCAGCGACCTGTAGAGGTCCCTAATACGTACACAAATTGGGAGGGGAAGGGATTGTCATGATATGTACTTTTGCCCTGTCCTGTATTTAAATAATATGCCATTTGATGTATGTAACTGTTCTCTGGTTTCTGTTAGCTGTAATTTATGTATTTTCTTGTGCTGGGAGTTCACCTGTAACAATATGTCTCCTTCCTCCAATACTTGCAGCCCTAATAATATAATGTAATTAAGCTTTGTCAACACCACTAGAGAAGGAATAGCCATTCTTCCTCACAGCAGGTGGCTAGTCAAATGCACAGACTGGATAGACTAAGCGGAGCCAACCAGTCTAGAATATTCTGGTGGACCCAACCATTGAATAGAAGGTGTGACCCCTACCCCCCTTTATGGGCGGATCCCAGGAGCTCAGACAATCCATTCTTATTTTTGAGATGAGATGTGAGTTGATCCTTGAAGGAGAAGGAGTGGTTATTCTTAGCTGAGGCAAGACCCCACGCCCATCTGGCACTGCGGAAGCGAACGGGGCGAGACTTAAGCTGAGGACATATCTCGTCGTTCGTGAGATTGTTTTGGGATCCCTTGGACTCGTGTGGACTATTGCTTTGTTAGCTGGCACAAGGATTATCGGGAGGTGCCCCCGAACCTGTTCCGTTGGACTAATTGTGGACTCTGTAGATCTACCTGCATGTGTTGTTCCAGCGTTCTTGATAATAAATCTGTGGAATCATCCCTTGGCCTGTTGTCCCTTCTTGCTCTGCCGTACACCCCGTCACACATTGAACCGGGGTTTATTACCTATGTTGTACTATTACGGCATAGGTATTATAGGGGTTAAACAACAGCAGCAGAATGGGGGGGCATATACCAAGATAAGAGATATATATTACCAGCATTGGGGATATATATATACCAAGATGAAGCCCAGTATAAGGGACATATACCACTGTGTATACACACAGACTAGCTATTGAACCCGTTCTATGCCCAGGTGGCAAGCATTTATATTGGTATATGGTCTCCATCCTGGTATGTGCTGCTTCCATCCTGCGCCCTAATCTTGTCATTTGCTGCTACTATCTTGGTCCCCCTTCCTGTCATGTGCAGCCCTCATCCTGTTTAGTGCGTCGCCATCCTGTCATGTGCTGCTCCCATCCTGCGTCGCCATCCTGCACCTCAATCCAGTCATGTGCTCCCATCCTGCGCCCCATTCTGTCATGTGCTGCTCCCATCGTGCGTTGCCATCCTGTCATGTGCTGCTCCCATCCTGCGCTCCCATCTTGCGCCCCCTTCCTGTCATGTGCAGCCCCCATCCTGCGCCCTCATCCTGTTTAGTGCGCCTCCATCTTGTCATGTGCTACTTTCTTCCTGTGGCCCAATCCTGTCATGTGCGCCCATCCTGCGCCCCAATCCTGTGATGTGCTGCTCCCATCTGGCGCCCCATTCTGTCAGGTGCTGCTCCCATCCTGAGCCCCGTTACTGTTATATGCTCCCATCCTGCACTCTTTGGCCATTACACAGTATATAAAAAAAAAAAATCCTATATACCGTAATAATAATCTTTATTTTTATATAGCGCTAACATATTCCGCAGCGCTTTACAGGTTTTTGCACACATTATCATCACTGTCCCCGATGGAGCTCACAATCTAAATAGAAGAGAAATACCAAATAATATTTGATAAATAACCAATAGTAAATATTACCAATAGATATATACCCCCAAAAATATTTACTAAGTAAATCAATTAAATCAAATAATTTTATTATCATAAAAGGCAATATGACACAATACATAAATTAAAAATTAATATTTTATTAAAAATAATAAATAATACCTGTATGTGGGGGGTGGGGCACGTCAGACTAATTGGTATTTTGATAACAAAAAAATGTAAGTATATAATATAATATGATAAATAATAAAAAATATAATATAATAAATCTTACACGACTGGATATAAAGGACGAGAAAGTATACAATTGGCGACAAAATTCTCTTAATATTTCATAAAGTGCAAATGGCTATAGTGAAAAGGAAGTATATATTGACAGACAAATACATACAGTATAATATAAAACCAAGATCCAATCTTTAAAGTGCAATGAAAGAGAAAAAAGGTAACAAATATAATCAATAATGCTGTGCAAAAAGTAATAGTGTGCAAAAGTGTGAATAAAATGGCAATAGTGCAATAAAAGTATATGTTGACAACCAAGTGCATTCAATATTCCAAGAAAAACAAAAATTCAATCTTGCAAGTGCAAAAATAAAAATGCCAAATTAATCTGTGCTGTAAATATGCAGTATTATTAAGGACGTGATTTAAAATATATATATATATATATATATATATATATATATATATATATATATATATATATATATATATTAAATATATAGTGGCCACCGATTATATAAAATATAGAGAATCATGAATGGATATATATAAATTCAAAAGTGCATGGTGCGGAAAACTCATAACAAATGAATAAGGAAAATATTGTAAAAGAACGAATTAATGTATATAATTCATGGGTATAATAGTGGATAATATGTATCTCTATATAGGTATCATAAAGAGATATATCCTGAAAGCATATATCCTACAAAAGATATATATATATAAAAGCCAGAGGAAGAAAATAAATCAGTAAGACATGAGTCAATAAAAAACAAAGAAGCCAGTCATGTGTACCAACCAAAATGACGTGCCGCAACCCCCGCACACACCACTCCAACGCACGTTTCGCAACCACTTCGTCACTCCCTGACAGGCATTATTTATTTTATATCAATTTTAATTTTTAATAAAATATTTCTTTTTAATTTATGTATTGTGTCATATTGCCTTTTATGATATTAAAATAATTTGATTGATTTACTTATTTAGTAAATATTTTTTGGGGTGTACATTATACAGCATGGAGCACTGCGTGGCCATTATACAGTATTGAGCATCATGTGGGGCCATTATACAGTATGGAGCATCATGTGGGGCCATTATACAGTATGGAGCACTGGATGGCCATTATACAGAATGGAGCATCATGTGTGGCCATTATACAGTATGGAGCATCATGCGGGGCCATTATACAGTATGGAGCATCATGTGGGAACATTATACAGTATGGAGCATCATGTGGGGACATTATACAGTATGGAGCATCATGTGGGGCCATTATACAGAATGGAGCATCATGTGGGGCCAGAGGCATAGCTAGGGTTTTGGTTCAGGGGGGGCGAAACTTCTGAGTGGGCCCCTATCCAGGTAATCTTGATTACAACTCGGTGACGCGCCCTAATAGTGGAGGAGAACCTCAGCAGATGACCGCGCTGTTACTGAAGATTATATATATAATTGTCTAAGGAGTACTTCCGTCTGTCTGTCCCGGAAATCCCGCGTCGCTGATTGGTCGAGGCCGCCGGCCGAGAATTAGTCCCTCCCTACTTCCATCCAGTCAGTGCCCGGCGCCCTCTCCATACTCCCCTCCAGTCAGCGGTCACACAGGTTTAATGGCAGCGTTAATGGACCGCGTTATGCCGCGGGTAACGCACTCTGTTAACGCTGCTATTAACCCTGTGTGACCAACTTTTTACTATTGGTGCTGCCAATGCAGCATCAATAGTAAAAAAAAAATCTAATGTTAAAAATAATAAAAAAGCTGCTATTCTCACCTTCCGTTGTCCACCGATGCGCGCGCGGCTGCCGCCACCTTCCGTTCCCAGAGATGCATTGCAAAATTACCCAGAAGACTTAGCAGTCTCGCGAGCCGGCTAAGTCATCTGGGTAATTTCGCAATGCATCTCTGGGAAAGGAACTGGCGGCAGTCGCTCGCGCATCAGGACAGCTCCGCTGGACGATGGAGGGGGAGTATATAACTATTTTTTATTTTTATTATTTTTTTAACAGGGATATGGTGCCCACACTGCTATATATTACGTGGGCTGTGTTATATATTGCGTGGCTGCTATATACTATGTGGGCAGTGTTATATACTGCGTGGCCTGTGTTATATACTGCGTGGCCTGTGCTATACAGTTAGGTCCATATATATTTGGACACAGACAACATTTTTCTAATTTTGGTTATAGACATTACCACAATGAATTTTAAACAAAACAATTCAGATGCAGTTGAAGTTCAGACTTTCAGCTTTCATTTGTGGGTATCCACATTAAAATTGGATGAAGGGTTTAGGAGTTTCAGCTCCTTAACATGTTCCTCCCTGTTTTTAAAGGGACCAAAAGTAATTGGACAGATTAAATAATTTTAAATAAAATGGTCATTTCTAGTACTTGGTTGAAAACCCTTTGTTGGCAATGACTGCCTGCAGTCTTGAACTCATGGACATCACCAGACGCTGTGTTTCTCCTTTTTGATGCTCTGCCAGGCCTTCACTGCGGTGGTTTTCAGTTGCTGTTTGTTTGTGGGCCTTTCTGTCTGAAGTTTAGTCTTTAACAAGTGAAATGCATGCTCCATTGGGATGAGATCAGGTGACTGACTTGGCCGTTCAAGAATATTCCACTTCTTTGCTTTAATAAACTCCTGGGTTGCTTTGGCTTTATGTTTTGGGTCATTGTCCATCTGTAGTATGAAACGACAACCAATCAGTTTGGCTGCATTTGGCTGGATCTGAGCACACAGTATGGCTCTGAATACCTCATAATTCATTCGGCTGCTTCTGTCCTGTGTCACATCATCAATAAACACTAGTGACCCAGTGCGACTGGCAGCCATGCATGCCCAAGCCATCACACTGCCTCCGCCGTGTTTTACAGATAATGTGGTATGCTTTGGATCATGAGCTGTACCACGCCTTCGCCATACTTTTCCCTTTCCCTCATTCTCGTAGAGGTTGATCTTGGTTTCATCTGTCCAAAGAATGTTCTTCCAGAACTGTGCTGGCTTTTTTAGATGTTTTTTAGCAAAGTCCAGTCTAGCCTTTTTATTCTTGATGCTTATGAGTGGCTTGCACCGTGCAGTGAACCCTCTGTATTTACTTTCATGCAGTCTTCTCTGTATGGTAGATTTGGATATTGATGCGCCGACCTCCTGGAGAGTGTTGTTCACTTGGTTGGCTGTTGTGAAGGGTTTCTCTTCACCATGGAGATTATTCTGCGGTCATCCCCCACTGTTGTCTTCCGTGGGCGCTCAGGTCTTTTTGCATTGATGAGTTCACCAGTGCTTTCTTTCGAAGGATGTACCAAACTGTTGATTTTGCCACTCCTAATATTGTAGCAATTTCTCGGATGGGTTTTTTTCTGCTTTCGCAGCTTAAGGATGGTTTGTTTCACCTGCATGGAGAGCTCCTTTGACCGCATGTTTACTTCACAGCAAAACCTTCAAAATGCAAGCACCACATCTCAAATCAACTCCAGGCCTTTTATCTGCTTACTTGAGAATGATATAACAAAGGGATTGCCCACACCTGTCCATGAAATAGCCTTGGAGTCAATTGTCCAATTACTTTTGGTCCCTTTAAAAATAGGGTGGCACATGTTAAAGGGCACCTGTCACCCCGTTTTTTCGGTATGAGATAAAAATACTGTTAAATAGGGCCTGAGCTGTGCATTACAATAGTGTAGTTTGTGGACCCCGATTCCCCACCTATGCTGCCGAAATACGTTACCAAAGTAGTCGTTTTCGCCTGTCAATCAGGCTGGTCTGGTCAAAAGGGCATGGTGTCTTCCCCCAGATCTTGCTTAGTTTTCCGTTGGTGGCGTAGTGGTGTGCGCATGCCCAAGGTCCCGAATCCTCTGCCAGGGGATTGAAAAGAGCGCGATGTTCGTTATTTCATTGGTGATCGGTGGGTGCGGCCATCTTCCTTTGGCCGCGCGTGCGCAGAAGCGGCGCTCTGCTGGCCGCGGCTTCAGGAAAATGGCCGCGGGATGCCGCGCGTGCGCAGATGGATATCACGACGGCCATTTTCCTGAAGCCGAGATGCGAACTCTGCTTCAGGAAAATGGCCGCCGCGATATCCATCTGCGCACGCGCGGGATCCCGCGGCCATTTTCCTGAAGCCGCGGCCAGCAGAGCGCCGCTTCTGCGCACGCGCGGCCAAAGGAAGATGGCCGCGCCCACCGATCACCAATGAAATAACGAACATTGCGCTCTTTTCAATCCCCTGGCAGAGGATTCGGGACCTTGGGCATGCGCATACCACTACGCCACCAACGGAAAACTAAGCAAGATCTGGGGGAAGACACCACACCCTTTTGACCAGACCAGCCTGATTGACAGGTGAAAACGACTACTTTGGTAACGTATTTCGGCAGCATAGGTGGGGAATCGGGGTCCACAAACTACACTATTGTAATGCAAAGCTCAGGCCCTATTTAACAGTATTTTTATCTCATACCGAAAAAACGGGGTGACAGGTTCCCTTTAAAGAGCTGAAACTCCTAAACCCTTAATCCAATTGTAATGTGGATACCCTCAAATGAAAGCTGAAAGTCTGAACTTCAACTGCATCTGAATTGTTTTGTTTAAAATTCATTGTGGTAATGTCTATAACCAAAATTAGAAAAATGTCGTCTCTGTCCAAATATATATGGATATAACTGTGGCCTGTGTTATATATACTGTGTGGCCTGTGTTATATACTGCGTGGGCTGTGTTATATACTGCGTGGGCTGTGTTATATAATACGTGGCCTACGTTATGTACTGCGTGGCCTGTGCTATACATTACGTGGGCTGTGTTATAAACCGCGTGGCTGCTATATACTACGTTGCTCCTAAATACTACGTGGCCTGTGCTATATACTATGTGGCTCCTATATACTACGTGGCCTGTGCTATATACTATGTGGCTGCTATAGACGTACATACATATTCTAGAATACCCGATGCGTTAGAATCGGGCCACCATATGACTTTACAGACTTAGGCCGGCATCACAATAGCAGTATTTGGTCAGTATTTTACATCAGTATTTGTAAGCCAAAACCAAGAGTGGAACAATTAGAGGAAAAGTATAATAGAAACATATGCACCACTTCTGGATTTATCACCCACTCCTGGTTTTGGCTTACAAATACTGATGTAAAATACTGACCAAATACTGCTAGTCTCTACATAACGACCAATATGGATATTATCGCCATATGGTCAGTGGTAGATACCAGTCCTACAGAACATATAACAGGTCACAGCACAGATACAGGTAATGTCTTACTGCTAGCGTTCTTTCTGATGGAATCGTTCATTTTTCCCGTCTTTTCCATCTGGCCCAGACCGACATGACAACTTCTTTCAGCCAGGACTCGTCTACAGAGAATACAACAAAGACACGTTTCACTTCTCATATTCCAGCCCCATCATCATCTATTCCCAACCTGCACAAACAGTGCCATGTGCGAGTAATAATGCCCCATTAGTGCCACATACACGTAATAATGCCATCTCAGTGCCACGTACACGTAATAATGCCATCTCAGTGCCACGTACACGTAATAATGTCCCCTTAGTGCTACATACAAGTAATAATGCTCCCTCAGTGCCATGTGCAAGTATTAATGCCTCATCAGTGTCACGTACAAGTAATAATGCCATCTCAGTGCCACGTACACGTAATAATGTCCCCTTAGTGCTACATACAAGTAATAATGCTCCCTCAGTGCCATGTGCAAGTATTAATGCCTCATCAGTGTCACGTACAAGTAATAATGCCATCTCAGTGCCACGTAATAATGTCCCCTCAGTGCCATGTGCCAGTAATAATGCCCCATCAGTGCCACGTACACGTAATACTGCCATTTCAGTGCCATGTGCAAGTAATAATGCCTCTCAGAGCCATGTGCAAGTAATAATGCCCTATCAGTGCCACATACAAGTAATAATGCCCCCTCAGTGCCATGCACAAGTTATAATGCCCCCACAGTGCCACGTGTCAAGTTATAATGCACCCTCAGTGCCACGTATAAGATATTATGCCCCCTCAGTGCCGCGTACAAGTAATAATTCTCCCTCAGTACCAGGTATAAGTAATAATGCCCCCTCAGTGCCATGTACAAGTAATAATGCCCCCTCAGTGCCATGTACAAGTAATAATGCCCCCTCAGTGCCATGTATAAGTATCAATGCCCCTCAGTGCCACGTACAAGTAATAATGCCCTCTCAGTGCCATGTATAAAGTAATAATGCACCCTCAGTGCCATGTACAAGTAATAATGCCCCCTCAGTGCCACGTACAAGTAATAATGCTCCCTCAGTGCCGTGTACAAGTAATAATGTCCCCTCAGTGCCACGAACAAGTTATAATGCCCCCTCAGTGCCACGTACAAGTTATAATGTCCCCTCAGTGCCACATATAAGTAATAATGCCCCCTCAGTGCCACGTACAAGTAATAATGCCCCCTCAGTGCCACGTACAATTTATAATGCCCCCTCAGTGCCATGTATAAGTAATAATGCTCCCTCAGTGCCATGTACATGTAATAATGCCACCTCAGTGCCACGTGCAAGTAATAATGCCCGATCAGTGCCACGTCCACTTAATAATGCCCCCTCAGTGCCATGTGCGAGTAATAATGCCCCAGTGTCATGTGCAAGTAATAATGCCCCTATAAGTTATAATGCCCCTCAGTGCCACGTACAATTTATAATGCCTCCTCAGTGCCACGTACAAGTTATAATGCCCCCACAGTGCCACATACAAGTTATAATGCCCCCTCAGGCCAGGACTCGTCTGCAGAGAATACAACAAAGACACGTTTCACTTCTTATATTCCAGCCCCATCATCATCTATTCCCAACCTGCACAAACAGTGCCATGTGCGAGTAATAATGCCCCATTAGTGCCACATACACGTAATAATGCCATCTCAGTGCCACGTACACGTAATAATGTCCCCTTAGTGCTACATACAAGTAATAATGCTCCCTCAGTGCCATGTGCAAGTATTAATGCCTCATCAGTGTCACGTACAAGTAATAATGCCATCTCAGTGCCACGTACACGTAATAATGTCCCCTTAGTGCTACATACAAGTAATAATGCTCCCTCAGTGCCATGTGCAAGTATTAATGCCTCATCAGTGTCACGTACAAGTAATAATGCCATCTCAGTGCCACGTAATAATGTCCCCTCAGTGCCATGTGCCAGTAATAATGCCCCATCAGTGCCACGTACACGTAATACTGCCATTTCAGTGCCATGTGCAAGTAATAATGCCTCTCAGAGCCATGTGCAAGTAATAATGCCCTATCAGTGCCACATACAAGTAATAATGCCCCCTCAGTGCCATGCACAAGTTATAATGCCCCCACAGTGCCACGTGTCAAGTTATAATGCACCCTCAGTGCCACGTATAAGATATTATGCCCCCTCAGTGCCGCGTACAAGTAATAATTCTCCCTCAGTACCAGGTATAAGTAATAATGCCCCCTCAGTGCCATGTACAAGTAATAATGCCCCCTCAGTGCCATGTACAAGTAATAATGCCCCCTCAGTGCCATGTATAAGTATCAATGCCCCTCAGTGCCACGTACAAGTAATAATGCCCTCTCAGTGCCATGTATAAAGTAATAATGCACCCTCAGTGCCATGTACAAGTAATAATGCCCCCTCAGTGCCACGTACAAGTAATAATGCTCCCTCAGTGCCGTGTACAAGTAATAATGTCCCCTCAGTGCCACGAACAAGTTATAATGCCCCCTCAGTGCCACGTACAAGTTATAATGTCCCCTCAGTGCCACATATAAGTAATAATGCCCCCTCAGTGCCACGTACAAGTAATAATGCCCCCTCAGTGCCACGTACAATTTATAATGCCCCCTCAGTGCCATGTATAAGTAATAATGCTCCCTCAGTGCCATGTACATGTAATAATGCCACCTCAGTGCCACGTGCAAGTAATAATGCCCGATCAGTGCCATGTCCACTTAATAATGCCCCCTCAGTGCCATGTGCGAGTAATAATGCCCTAGTGTCATGTGCAAGTAATAATGCCCCTATAAGTTATAATGCCCCTCAGTGCCACGTACAATTTATAATGCCTCCTCAGTGCCACGTACAAGTTATAATGCCCCCACAGTGCCACATACAAGTTATAATGCCCCCTCAGGCCAGGACTCGTCTGCAGAGAATACAACAAAGACACGTTTCACTTCTTATATTCCAGCCCCATCATCATCTATTCCCAACCTGCACAAACAGTGCCATGTGCGAGAATAATGCCCCATCATTAGTGTTACATACAAGTAATAATGCCATCTCAGTGCCACGTACACGTAATAATGTCCCCTCAGTGCCATCAATAAGTAATAATGCTCCATCAGTGCCACGTACATGTAATAATGCCACCTCAGTGCCACGTGCAAGTAATAATGCCCCATCAGTGCCACGTACACATAATAATGTCCCTTCAGTGCCATGTGCCGGTAATAATGCCACCTCAGTGCAATATGCAAGTAATAATGCCCGATCAGTGCAACGTACACGCAATAATGCCCTATCAGTGCCACATACAAGTAATAATGCCCCGAGTGCCATGCACAAGTAATAATGCTCCATCAGTGCCACCTATAAGTTATAATGCCCCTGAGTGCCATGTACAAGTTATAATGCACCCTCAGTGCCATACATAAGATATTATGCCCCCTCAGTGCCGCGTACAAGTAATAATTCTCCCTCAGTGCCACGTATAAGTAATAATGCCCCCTCAGTGCCACGTACAAGTTATAATGCCCCCTCAATGCCATGTATAAGTAATAATTCTCCCTCAGAGCCATGTATAAGTAATAATGCCCCCTCAGTGCCATGTATAAGTAATAATGCCCCCTCAGTGCCACATACACGTAATAATGCCACCTAAGTGCCACGTGCAAGTAATAATGCCCCATCAGTGCCACGTCCACGTAATAATGCCCCTCAGTGCAATGTACACGTAATAATGCCCCTCAGTGCAATGTACACGTAATAATGCCCCCTCAGTGCCATGTGCGAGTAATAATGCCCCATCAGTGCCACTTATAAGTTATAATGCCCCTTCAGTGCCACGTACAAGTTATAATACCGCCTCAGTGCCACGTACAAGTTATAATGCCCCCACAGTGCCACTTGCAAGTTATAATGCCCCCACAGTGCCATGTACAAGTAATAATGCCCCCTTAGTGCCATGTGCCAGTAATAATGCCCCATCAGTGTCATGTGCAAGTAATAATGCCCCATCAGTGCCACGTACAAGTTATAATACCCCCTCAGTGCCACGTACAAGTTATAATGCCCCCCACAGTGCCACTTGCAAGCTATAATGCCCCCACAGTGTCACGTACAAGTAATAATGCCCCCTTAGTGCCATGTGCAAGTAATAATGCCCCATCAGTGCCATGTGCAAGTAATAATGCCCCATCAGTGCCATGTACTCGTAATAATGCCACCTCAGTGCCATGTGCAAGTAATAATGCCTCTCAGTGCCATGTGCAAGTAATAATGCCCCTCAGTGCCATGTACATGTAATAATGCCCCCTCAGTGCCATGTGCGAGTTATATTGCCCCATCAGTGCTATTTGCAAGTAATAAAGCCCCCTCAGTGCCATGTATAAGTAATAATCCCCCCTCAGTGCCATGTATAAGTAATAATGCCACATCAGTGTCATGTATAAGTAATAATCCCCCCTCAGTGCCATGTATAAGTAATAATCCCCCCTCAGTGCCATGTATAAGTAATAATGCCACATCAGTGCCATGTATAAGTAATAATGCCCCCTCAGTGCCATGTATAAGTAATAATGCCACATCAGTGTCATGCAGGCCCGGATTGATAATTGAAGAAAAAAATATATATACCAGCTCATCCATCAATGCATTAGCTGAACTTTGGGAGCACGGACCCGCTGTGTCCAAGCATGTATAATCCAAAAGCAGAAAATGTCCAGCTCCACCGAATCCGTGAAGATAAAATGTCTTTATTCACAAAACCTGTAACATAGAGGATGCAAACTTCAGCACAAAACCGAGTGGGTGTGGATATCAAGCGTTAAGTACTGCAGTGCGCAGGCGCCGGGCCTCTCTGACCTTCCCCTGCGCACTGCAGTACTTTGCTCTGCCCTCAACAGGGCAGATAAAGTACGCCTGCGCTGGAGCTGCGACAGCAAGCAAAGACGAGGACGTCATCATAAGAAGATAGAAGGCAGTGGACCTGGACGCTTATCGGACCTGACCGCACCGGGACCGGGTGGGTATAATCTAACTTGTTTTTCTTATCTTTCAGGTTAAATCGGGGGCTTATCTACAGCATTACAGAATGGTTTGGTTTTTTTCATCTTTTCTGATGGGGCAATACCGGGATAAGGAAAGGATGGGACCAATCATAACAGGTAAAGGATGGAGCCATGCATACTTGGACGAGATGGGGCCCTGTATACCAGTATAGGAATGAGGGCGATCATTCCTGCCAGGATAGGGATGAGGAGGCATGTATACCACGATGGGGATGAGGGCCATGCATTCCAGGATGGGGATGAGGGAACCATGTATACCAGGATAGGGATGAGGGGCTATGTATATTAGGATGGGGATGAGGGGACCATATTTACCAGGATATTAAGCACAGAATTGACCACATTTTTGCTTCAGTTTTTTTTCCCCTAATTTCATCCTCTAAAACCTAGGTGTGTCTTTATAATAATAAAAAATAAGGTGTATACTGTATATTGGAAAACCCATTTACATGGATTATGCCAAGTAATCCCGTATCCCGAGACCTAGGAAGTCTATGGGGTCCAACCACTGGGTCCCCCATGATTCCGAGAACCAGCACTCTAAAGAAGCAGTCGATCATAATAATAAATAATAATAATTTTATTTATATAGCGCCAACATATTCCGCAGCGCTTTACAACTTATAGAGGGGACTTGTACAGACAATAGACATTACAGCATAACAGAAATCACAGTTCAAAATAGATACCAGGAGGAATGAGGGCCCTGCTCGCAAGCTTACAAACTATAGGAAAAAGGGAGACACGAGAGGTGGATGGTAACAATTGCTTTAGTTATTTGGACCAGCCATAGTGTAAGGCTCGGGTGTTCATGTAAAGCTGCATGAACCAGTTAACTGCCTAAGTATGTAGCTGTATAGACACAGAGAGCTATTACCTGCATAAAATGTATGAGAACATGATGCGAGGAACCTGATTATATATATATTTTTTTTTCGCATTCACACTTGGCTCTTCAAATAACGCCTTTAAGAGGAGTGTTGAAGAGCACGACACAGTATAGCAAAATCCACTGATCGCGTGTGGGGGGAGTGCTAGGCTATGTGCACACGTTGTGGATTTTGTTGCGTTTCTGCAGCATTTTTGGACGTGCGGAATTGCATCAAATCCTCAGTGTAGTGCACAAGCAATGTTAGTCAATGGGAAATTGAGAATTGGTGTGCACATGCTGCGAATAAAAAGTGCACAGGTTTGCAGCTTTTTTATTTTCCACAGCATGTCAATTCTTTTTGCGGATCTGCAGCATTTCTGCACCCACTGACTTCCATTGAGACAGTCAAAATCACAGCAAAACCGCGGGTTTAAAAAGATCTGCAGTTTTGCTGCGGAGTTGCCTGCGAGAAACGCTGCAGATCAGGATGAGGAAGAGTGTGCGTGTCTGTGTGCACGTGTTTGTGTGTGTCTGTGTCCGCAGGGCTGGGTGTGTGTGTGTGCGGTGGTCTGTGTGCGTGCGGGGGTCTCTGGGGCTGTGTATGTGTGCTTGTCTGCATGCGGGGGTCTGTGTGTGTGAGTGTGTGTGTCTATATGTAGGCAGGCATCTTCCGATGGGACTACTAGTCCCATCCGGCTATGCCTGCTACAGCGACAGCTAGCCGGATGATGGGACAGTAGTAATCCCATCATCCGGCTACTCTGCTCAAGTGTAAAAAAAAAAAAATACTCCCTGGTCCGATGTAATCCATTTAATAGAGAGTGTCCCACGATGATCTCCTGTGGAGAGCTGTCACATCGGGAGATATAGACTATAGGATTAGCAATGGATAGGTATCTTATTGACGTTTCTCCATTACTAAGCCGGCTTGATGTCACCCTACAATTCAAAGGTGACATCAACCCCACAAATATTACACATGTGCCACCGCTACAGGGCAGTGGGAAGAGAGAGGCTAAGCGCTGGAATTGGCGCATCTAGAGATTTAGAGATGCGCCATTTCTGGCTCAGCCCGCAGTTGTCTGCATAGCCTTTTCTGGCTATTAATTATAGGGGGACCCCACGTTGCAAGAGTCTCGCACCTCAATACCCAGGCACTGCCGCCGACACTCGGGACCGTTGTGTGCGGCTGCATGTATTTCTATGCAGCCTAACGCTCCAGTCCCAAGTGCCATTGGCAGTGCCGGGTCTTGAGGTGCGAGACTCGTGCGAGTTTCTCGCAAGTGTAACCCCGGCCTAATGCAGATTTTGAGTGCGTGTGTGTCTTTATTTAACTCTTTATGTACCATTTTATTATGTTTAGTACTATACATCGGCTTTCGTATTACCTATCTATAGATAAATCTATCTATCTAATATCTATCTATACATAAATATATCTATATATACAGATGGATAGATATATCCATAGCTCCCAACTGTCCCTCAATCTGCGGGACGGTCCCGGTTTTGAGCCTTTGCCCCGCAGTCCCGCACGGGACGCTCTGCTTCCCGCAGACAGCAGGAGAAGCAGTCGACACGCCTCCTTGTGTTAAGCCATGCCCCTTACCCTTCCGTATGCGATGTATCAGCCGGTCATCGCTGCACCCGCAGAGCCTTACACCACATATTGGCTGCCTGCTCTGTACGCACAGGACCTGTGATGAGGTAACATGAGGGGAGGAGTCAGGGGTCACATGATCGGGACATCTGTGGATTGCAGGACTCGGCTGTGCTGTTTGCCAACTTGCCACATGGTGCTGCTGGATGAGGTAAGTAAGCTGCCTTGTGTGGGGTCAGGAGGTGTACAGTGTGGATGTAGCAGAGCCGTGTGTGTACGAGGTGTATGGAGCGGAGCCGTGTGTGTATGAGGTGTATGGAGCGGAGCCGTGTGTGTACGAGGTGAATGGAGCGGAGCCGTGTGTGTACGAGGTGAATGGAGCGGAGCCGTGTGTGTACGAGGTGAATGGAGCGGAGCCGTGTGTGTACGAGGTGAATGGAGCGGAGCCGTGTGTGTACGAGGTGAATGGAGCGGATCCGTGTGTGTACGAGGTGTATGGAGCAAAGCTAAATGTGTATGAGGTGTATGGAGCGGAGCCGTGTGTGTACGAGGTGTATGGAGCAGAGCCGTGTGTGTACGAGGTGTATGGAGCAAAGCTAAATGTGTATGAGGTGTATGGAGCGGAGCCGTGTGTGTATGAGGTGTATGGAGCGGAGCTGAATGTGTATGAGGTGTATGGAGCGGAGCTGAATGTGTACGAGGTGTATGGTGCGGAGCTAAATGTGTACGAGGTGTATGGTGCGGAGCTAAATGTGTACGAGGTGTGTTGTGAATTTGGTTTCTGGGCTCCCCCGGTGGTTTCTGGTGGTACTGCACTTGCGTGCTTCATCTCCTCTGTTCACCTGTTTCCATCAGGATGTGGGAGTTTTCTATTTAACCTTGCTCCTCAGTCATTTCTATGCCGGCCAACAATGTTACCAGAAGCCTTTCTGTTGCATGTTCCTGCTCCTAGACTACTATCAGCTAAGTTGGACTTGTAGTCCTAAGTTTGTTTTGCATTTTTGTTCCAGTTCTCTGCGATTGATTATTTCTGAGGCTGGAAGCTCTTGTGAGCTGAAATTGCCACTCTGGTGTCATGAGTTGATATTAGAGTCTTAAAGTAATTTCAGGATGGTGTTTTGAAAGGGTTTTCAGCTGACTGTGAAGTTCCCTTTTCTGTCTTCCTACTATCTAGTAAGCGGACCTCAATTTGCTAAACCTATCTTCATACTTCGTATGTCAATTTCCTCTGAAATCACCGACAATATATGTGGGGGTTACTGTCTGCCTTTTGGGGAAAATTTCTCTAGAGGTAAGCCAGGTCTGTATTTTCCTCTGCTAGGGTCAGTCAGTTCTCCGGCTGGCGCTGGGCGTCTAGGGATAAAACGTAGGCACGCTACCCGGCCACTGTTAGTTGTGCGGTAGGTTTAGCTCACAGTCAGCTCGAGTTCCCATCTTCCAAGAGCTAGTCCTTTTTGTATGCTTTACTATGTTCTCTTGCCATTGAGAACCATGACAGTTTGGCCGGCCAAGGGTTAAAATAATTGGCAGAAGAAAGGAGAGAAAAGAACTCTGCAGAGAATTTTTTTTTTTTTTTTCCTGAGTTTGCTCATTTGTTGATTCACTTGCATCTCTGCTTACTGCAGCCTTCGTCTCTCTCTCCTTCTAATCCTTGAATGGTTCTGATTTCACCTGATTAATATGGATCCTCAGAGTTTAGCTACAGGTCTGGATAATCTCGCTGTGAAGGTTCAAAGTTTACAGGATTTTGTTATTCATGCTCCTATATCTGAACCTAGAATTCCTTTACCTGAATTTTTCTCCGGGGATAGATCTCGCTTCCAGAATTTCAAACATAATTGTAAATTATTTTTGTCTCTGAGATCTCGCTCCGCTGGAGATCCTGCACAGCAGGTCAGGATTGTAATTTCCTTGCTCCGGGGCGACCCTCAGGACTGGGCATTTGCTTTGGCACCAGGGGATCCTGCGTTGCTCAATGTGGATGCGTTTTTCCTGGCTTTGGGGTTGCTTTATGAGGAACCTCATTTAGAGATTCAGGCTGAAAAAGCCTTAATGGCCCTGTCTCAAGGGCAAGATGAGGCTGAAATATACTGCCAAAAATTTCGTAAGTGGTCTGTGCTTACTCAGTGGAATGAGTGCGCCCTGGCGGCGAATTTCAGAGAGGGTCTCTCTGATGCCATTAAGGATGTTATGGTGGGGTTCCCTGTGCCTACAGGTCTGAATGAGTCCATGACAATGGCTATTCAGATTGATCGGCGTTTGCGGGAGCGCAAACCTGTGCACCATTTGGCGGTGTCTACTGAGAAGGCGCCAGAGATTATGCAATGTGATAGAATTCTGTCCAGAAGCGAACGACAGAATTTTAGGCGAAAAAATGGGTTATGCTTCTATTGTGGTGATTCAACTCATGTTATATCAGCATGCTCTAAACGTACTAAGAAGGTTGATAAGTCTGTTTCAATTGGCACTTTACAGTCTAAGTTTATTCTATCTGTGACCCTGATTTGCTCTTTATCGTCTATTACCGCGGACGCCTATGTCGACTCTGGCGCCGCTTTGAGTCTTATGGATTGGTCCTTTGCCAAACGCTGTGGGTTTGATTTAGAGCCTCTGGAAGTTCCTATACCTCTGAAGGGTATTGACTCCACGCCATTGGCTAGTAATAAACCACAATACTGGACACAAGTAAATATGCGTATTAATCCGGATCACCAGGAGATTATTCGCTTCCTTGTGTTGTATAATCTACATGATGTGTTGGTGCTTGGATTGCCATGGCTGCAATCTCATAACCCAGTCCTCGACTGGAAAGCAATGTCTGTGTTAAGCTGGGGATGTCAGGGGACTCATGGGGACGTACCTTTGGTTTCCATTTCGTCATCTATTCCCTCTGAGATTCCGGAATTTTTATCTGATTATCGTGACGTTTTTGAGGAGCCTAAAATTGGTTCACTACCTCCGCACAGAGAGTGCGATTGTACTATAGATCTGATTCCGGGCAGTAAGTTTCCAAAGGGTCGTTTATTTAATCTATCTGTGCCTGAACATGCTGCTATGCGGGAATATATTAAGGAGTCCTTGGAAAAGGGACATATTCGTCCTTCGTCATCTCCCTTAGGAGCCGGTTTTTTCTTTGTATCTAAAAAAGATGGCTCTTTGAGGCCGTGTATTGATTATCGGCTTTTGAATAAAATCACGGTTAAATATCAGTATCCTTTGCCACTGCTTACTGATTTGTTTGCTCGAATAAAGGGGGCCAAGTGGTTCTCTAAGATTGATCTTCGTGGGGCGTATAATTTAGTGCGAATTAAGCAGGGGGATGAGTGGAAAACCGCATTTAATACGCCTGAGGGCCATTTTGAGTATTTAGTAATGCCTTTTGGTCTTTCAAATGCCCCTTCAGTCTTTCAGTCCTTTATGCATGACATTTTCCGTGAATATTTGGATAAATTTTTGATTGTGTATCTGGATGATATTTAGATTTTTTCGGAGGACTGGGACTCTCATGTCCAACAGGTCAGGAGGGTTTTTCAGGTTTTGCGCTCTAATTCCTTGTGTGTAAAGGGTTCTAAGTGCGTTTTTGGGGTTCAAAAGATTTCGTTTTTGGGGTACATTTTTTCCCCCTCTTCCATTGAGATGGGCCCTGTCAAGGTTCAGGCTATTTGTGATTGGACGCAACCCTCTTCTCTTAAGAGCCTTCAGAAGTTTTTGGGCTTTGCTAATTTTTATCGTCGATTTATAACTGGTTTTTCTGATGTCGCTAAACCGTTGACTGATTTGACTAAGAAGGGTGCTGATGTTGCTGAGTGGTCCCCTGCTGCTGTGGAGGCCTTTCGGGAGCTTAAGCGCCGCTTTTCTTCCGCCCCTGTATTGCGTCAGCCTGATGTTACTCTTCCTTTTCAGGTTGAGGTCGACGCTTCAGAAATCGGAGCTGGGGCGGTTTTGTCGCAGAAAAGTTCCGACTGCTCCGTGATGAGACCTTGTGCGTTCTTTTCTCGTAAGTTTTCGCCCGCTGAGCGAAATTATGATATTGGTAATCGGGAGCTCTTGGCTATGAAGTGGGCTTTTGAGGAGTGGCGTCATTGGCTCGAGGGGGCTAGACATCAGGTGGTGGTATTGACCGACCACAAGAATTTGATTTATCTTGAGTCCGCCAGGCGCCTGAATCCTAGACAGGCGCGCTGGTCGTTATTTTTCTCTCGGTTTAATTTTGTGGTTTCTTACCTACCGGGTTCTAAAAATGTGAAGGCGGATGCCCTTTCTAGGAGTTTTGAGCCTGATTCCCCTGGTAATTCTGAACCTACAGGTATCCTTAAGGATGGAGTGATATTATCTGCTGTTTCCCCAGATTTGCGACGGGTCTTGCAGGAGTTTCAGGCGGATAGACCTGATCGTTGCCCGCCTGGTAGATTGTTTGTTCCTGATGATTGGACCAGTAGAGTCATCTCGGAGGTCCATTCTTCTGCGTTAGCAGGTCATCCTGGAATCTTTGGTACCAGGGATTTGGTGGCTAGGTCCTTCTGGTGGCCTTCCCTGTCGCGAGATGTGCGAGGTTTTGTGCAGTATTGTGATGTTTGTGCTTGGGCCAAGCCTTGTTGTTCTCGGGCTAGTGGATTGTTGTTATCCTTGCCTATTCCGAAGAGGCCTTGGACTCACATCTCCATGGATTTTATTTCTGATCTCCCTGTTTCTCAGAAGATGTCTGTCATCTGGGTGGTGTGTGACCGTTTCTCTAAGATGGTCCATTTGGTTCCCTTGCCTAAATTGCCTTCTTCATCCGAGCTGGTTCCTCTGTTTTTTCAAAATGTGGTGCGCTTGCATGGTATTCCGGAGAATATCGTTTCTGACAGGGGAACCCAATTCGTGTCTAGATTTTGGCGAGCGTTCTGTGCTAGGATGGGCATTGATTTGTCTTTTTCGTCTGCTTTCCACCCTCAGACTAATGGCCAGACCGAGAGAACTAACCAGACCTTGGAGACTTATTTGAGGTGTTTTGTGTCTGCGGATCAGGATGATTGGGTTGCCTTTTTGCCCTTGGCGGAGTTTGCCCTCAATAATCGGGCTAGTTCTGCCACCTTGGTTTCTCCTTTCTTCTGTAATTCGGGGTTTCATCCTCGTTTCTCTTCCGGTCAGGTGGAGTCTTCGGATTGTCCTGGAGTGGATGCTGTGGTGGAGAGGTTGCATCAGATTTGGGGGCATGTGGTGGACAATTTGAAGTTGTCCCAGGAGAAGACTCAGCATTTTGCCAACCGCCGTCGTCGTGTTGGTCCTCGTCTTTGTGTTGGGGACTTGGTGTGGTTATCTTCTCGTTTTGTCCCTATGAAGGTTTCTTCTCCTAAGTTTAAGCCTCGGTTCATCGGCCCGTACAAGATATTGGAGATTCTTAACCCTGTGTCCTTTCGTTTGGACCTCCCTGCATCTTTTTCTATTCATAATGTCTTCCATCGGTCATTGTTGCGCAGGTATGAGGTACCGGTTGTGCCTTCCGTTGAGCCTCCTGCTCCGGTGTTGGTTGAGGGTGAGTTGGAGTACGTTGTCGAGAAGATCTTGGACTCCCGTGTTTCCAGACGGAGACTTCAGTATCTGGTCAAGTGGAAGGGCTACGGTCAGGAGGATAACTCTTGGGTGACAGCCTCTGATGTTCATGCCTCCGATTTGGTCCGTGCCTTTCTTAGGGCTCATCCTGATCGCCCTGGTGGTTCTGGTGAGGGTTCGGTGCCCCCTCCTTGAGGGGGGGGGGGTACTGTTGTGAATTTGGTTTCTGGGCTCCCCCGGTGGTTTCTGGTGGTACTGCACTTGCGTGCTTCATCTCCTCTGTTCACCTGTTTCCATCAGGATGTGGGAGTTTTCTATTTAACCTTGCTCCTCAGTCATTTCTATGCCGGCCAACAATGTTACCAGAAGCCTTTCTGTTGCATGTTCCTGCTCCTAGACTACTATCAGCTAAGTTGGACTTGTAGTCCTAAGTTTGTTTTGCATTTTTGTTCCAGTTCTCTGCGATTGATTATTTCTGAGGCTGGAAGCTCTTGTGAGCTGAAATTGCCACTCTGGTGTCATGAGTTGATATTAGAGTCTTAAAGTAATTTCAGGATGGTGTTTTGAAAGGGTTTTCAGCTGACTGTGAAGTTCCCTTTTCTGTCTTCCTACTATCTAGTAAGCGGACCTCAATTTGCTAAACCTATCTTCATACTTCGTATGTCAATTTCCTCTGAAATCACCGACAATATATGTGGGGGTTACTGTCTGCCTTTTGGGGAAAATTTCTCTAGAGGTAAGCCAGGTCTGTATTTTCCTCTGCTAGGGTCAGTCAGTTCTCCGGCTGGCGCTGGGCGTCTAGGGATAAAACGTAGGCACGCTACCCGGCCACTGTTAGTTGTGCGGTAGGTTTAGCTCACAGTCAGCTCGAGTTCCCATCTTCCAAGAGCTAGCTATTTAACTCTTTATGTACCATTTTATTATGTTTAGTACTATACATCGGCTTTCGTATTACCTATCTATAGATAAATCTATCTATCTAATATCTATCTATACATAAATATATCTATATATACAGATGGATAGATATATCCATAGCTCCCAACTGTCACTCAATCTGCGGGACGGTCCCGGTTTTGAGCCTTTGCCCCGCAGTCCCGCACGGGACGCTCTGCTTCCCGCAGACAGCAGGAGAAGCAGTCGACACGCCTCCTTGTGTTAAGCCATGCCCCTTACCCTTCCGTATGCGATGTATCAGCCGGTCATCGCTGCACCCGCAGAGCCTTACACCACATATTGGCTGCCTGCTCTGTATGCACAGGACCTGTGATGAGGTAACATGAGGGGAGGAGTCAGGGGTCACATGATCGGGACATCTGTGGATTGCAGGACTCGGCTGTGCTGTTTGCCAACTTGCCACATGGTGCTGCTGGATGAGGTAAGTAAGCTGCCTTGTGTGGGGTCAGGAGGTGTACAGTGTGGATGTAGCAGAGCCGTGTGTGTACGAGGTGTATGGAGCGGAGCCGTGTGTGTATGAGGTGTATGGAGCGGAGCCGTGTGTGTACGAGGTGAATGGAGCGGAGCCGTGTGTGTACGAGGTGAATGGAGCGGAGCCGTGTGTGTACGAGGTGAATGGAGCGGAGCCGTGTGTGTACGAGGTGAATGGAGCGGAGCCGTGTGTGTACGAGGTGAATGGAGCGGATCCGTGTGTGTACGAGGTGTATGGAGCAAAGCTAAATGTGTATGAGGTGTATGGAGCGGAGCCGTGTGTGTACGAGGTGTATGGAGCAGAGCCGTGTGTGTACGAGGTGTATGGAGCAAAGCTAAATGTGTATGAGGTGTATGGAGCAGAGCCGTGTGTGTATGAGGTGTATGGAGCGGAGCTGAATGTGTATGAGGTGTATGGAGCGGAGCTGAATGTGTACGAGGTGTATGGTGCGGAGCTAAATGTGTACGAGGTGTATGGTGCGGAGCTAAATGTGTACGAGGTGTGTTGTGAATTTGGTTTCTGGGCTCCCCCGGTGGTTTCTGGTGGTACTGCACTTGCGTGCTTCATCTCCTCTGTTCACCTGTTTCCATCAGGATGTGGGAGTTTTCTATTTAACCTTGCTCCTCAGTCATTTCTATGCCGGCCAACAATGTTACCAGAAGCCTTTCTGTTGCATGTTCCTGCTCCTAGACTACTATCAGCTAAGTTGGACTTGTAGTCCTAAGTTTGTTTTGCATTTTTGTTCCAGTTCTCTGCGATTGATTATTTCTGAGGCTGGAAGCTCTTGTGAGCTGAAATTGCCACTCTGGTGTCATGAGTTGATATTAGAGTCTTAAAGTAATTTCAGGATGGTGTTTTGAAAGGGTTTTCAGCTGACTGTGAAGTTCCCTTTTCTGTCTTCCTACTATCTAGTAAGCGGACCTCAATTTGCTAAACCTATCTTCATACTTCGTATGTCAATTTCCTCTGAAATCACCGACAATATATGTGGGGGTTACTGTCTGCCTTTTGGGGAAAATTTCTCTAGAGGTAAGCCAGGTCTGTATTTTCCTCTGCTAGGGTCAGTCAGTTCTCCGGCTGGCGCTGGGTGTCTAGTGATAAAACGTAGGCACGCTACCCGGCCACTGTTAGTTGTGCGGTAGGTTTAGCTCACAGTCAGCTCGAGTTCCCATCTTCCAAGAGCTAGTCCTTTTTGTATGCTTTACTATGTTCTCTTGCCATTGAGAACCATGACAGAGGTGTATGGTAGGGAGCTGAATGTGTACAAGGTGTACGGAGTGGAGCCGTGTGTGTACGAGGTGTACGGAGCATAGCCGTGTGTGTATGAGGTGTATGGAGCGTAGACGTGTGTGTATGAGATGTATGGAGCGGAGCCGTGTGTGTATGAGGTGTACGGAGCGGAGCCGTGTGTGTATGAGTTGTATGGAGCGGAGCCGTGTGTGTATGAGGTGTATGAAGCGGAGCCGTGTGTATGAGGTGTATGGAGCGGAGCCGTGTGTGTATGAGGTGTTTGGAGCGGAGCCGTGTGTGTATGAGGTGTATGGAGTGGAGCTGTGTGTGTATGAGGTGTATGGAGAGGAGCTGAATGTGTACGAGGTGTATGGAGTGGAGCCGTGTGTGTATGAGGTGTATGGAGAGGAGCTGAATGTGTATGAGGTGTACGGAGCGGAGCCGTGTGTGTATGAGGTGTATGGAGTGGAGCCGTGTGTACAGAGCGGAGTAGTGTGTGCAAAGTGTACGGAGCACAGCCGCGTGTGTAGGAGTAGCTATGTGTTTGGCATTATACGGTACGAAGTATCATGTGCGGCCAATATACAGTATTGAGCATCATGTGTGGTTATTATACAGTATGGAGCATCATGTGTGGTCATTATACAGTATGGAGCATCATGTGCGGCCATTATACAGTATGGAGCACTGTGTGTGGCCATTATACAGTATTGAGCATCATGTGTGGCCTTTATACAGTATGGAGCATCATGTGTGGTCATTGTACAGTATGGAGCATCATGTGTGGCCTTTATACAGTATGGAGCATCATGTGTGGTCATTGTACAGTATGGAGCATCATGTGTGGCCATTATACAGTATGGAGCACTGTATGGCCATAGTTTTTTGTTTATAATTATTCTTTATGACACAGTGTGATCAGCAGTGCTAAATGGGTGTGGTTGGGACGTGAATATGGGTGTGACTAGTTATGAATGGGTGTGGTCAGAGGCGTGGCCTTAAATTTGCCGTCGCGCGCAACGCGCTCTGCTTACTTTATCCCTCTTTCCCATCTTCAAAAGTTGGGAGGTATGTATATCTATAGATAGATGGATAGATATATCTATAGATAGAGCTAGATAGATAGATCTATATAGATAGATGGATAGATGTAGATAGATAGATCTATCTATAGATATATCCATCTATCTATTTGTGTGTGCAAACATTATTCTTCAGTGGAGTATGTAAATGAAGAGGTTGGACAGGAAATTACATCACAAGTCTTTTTTTTTTTTTAATAAATAATAGATCTTTAGCCTACAAAATTGCATACAAATCCACATGAAAATCTGCATCAAATCCTTGCGGATTTTTACCTGCGTTTTCTGCCAAAAGATGCAGAATCTGCACAGAATATTCCACAGGCAAATCTGCAACTTGTGCACATAGTATGTGGGCTGGTGGAGTTTGTGTGGAGGGTTTTTTGTTCCAGTCCGGCCCTGTTTATTTTGCCTTACATACAAGTCATTACCCTGGAAAGGATGTTCCCTAACATATTTCCTAAGAAAATCCATTTTGGTTTAGTTTTTGTATGTTTTATTGTGCGCCTGTTAAAAGTGGCGTAAGACTCTGACAACATTGGTCAATGCAGTGACCTGGGAGTCAGGAATACTTCCAGGGGCGATCCCCATGATGTTCCCATGTCATTTCATGGAGCAGTGTTCCCATCAATTTCTGACGTTTTTAGACCCTAAAAGGACCCCCGGGGGATCGTGGCAAAAATGCTCGGTTTTCCCATAGACTTAGTACCCGAGTATTCCAAATTGGCCAACCAGAGCAACGAGCACCCGAGCATTTTAGTGCTCATCCATTACTAGTAATAATGCCCCCTCAGTGCCATGTACAAGTTATAATGCCCCCTCAGTGCCACATGAAAGTTATAATGCCCCCTCAGTGCCACATGTTATAATGCCCCCTCAGTGCCATATATAAGTTATAATGCCCCCTCAGTGCCACATATAAGTTATAATGCCCCCTCAGTGCCACATATAAGTTATAATGCCCTCTCAGTGCCACATATAAGTTATAATCCCTCAGTGCCACATATAAGTTATAATGCCCCCTCAGTGCCACATATAAGTTATAATGCTCCGTCAGTGCCACATATAAGTTATAATGCCCCCTCAGTGCCACATATAAGTTATAATCCCTCAGTGCCACATATAAGTTATAATGCCCCCTCAGTGCCACATATAAGTTATAATGCCTCATTTTTCAAGCAGATTGATAACATCAGAGGCAGTTTTGGTCAACAACCCCCAGAGCCCTTCCTCCCGACTTCCCAGCCCTCCACCTCTAAAACCAACTTCACCATTACAGAAGATCGACTCTCCACTCTACTCTCAAGATCACATCTCATCACCTGTGCGCTTGACCCGATCCCATCCCACTTCATCCCAAACCTCACCACAATCTTCATCCCAACCCTAACCCATCTCTTCAACCTATCACTAACAACTGGTGTTTTCCCCTCAAGCTTTAAACATACCTCCATCACACCTATCCTCAAAAAGCCCTCTCTTGACCCATCCTCTGTATCTAGCTATCGCCCTATATCACTTCTCCCTCCCCTATGCCTCCAAGCTACTGGAACAACACGTCTACCTTGAACTGTCCTCCCATCTCTCTTCTTGCTCCCTTTTTGACCGCTTACAATCTGGCTTCCGGTCACACCATTCCACTGAAACTGCCCTAACTAAGGTCACCAATGACCTCTTAACCGCCAAGAGCAAGCGACACTACTCTGTCCTCCTCCTCCTCGACCTGTCGTCTGCCTGTGACAAAGTGGACCATTCCCTATTGTTACAGACCCTCTCATCCCTTGGCATCACAGACTTGGCCCTATCCTGGATCTCGTCATACCTAACAGACCGGACATTCAGCGTCTCCCACTCACACACCACCTCCTCACCTCGACCCCTATCTGTCGGAGTCCCACAAGGTTCAGTCCTTGGGCCCCTGCTCTTCTCCATCTATACCTTTGGCCTCGGACAGCTCATAGAATCTCATGGCTTTCAGTATCACCTCTATGCTGATGACACACAGATCTACATCTCTGGACCAGATATCACCTCCCTACTAACCAGAATCCCTCAATGCCTGTCCACTAGTTCATCCTTCTTCTCCGCTAGATTTCTGGAACTTAACATTTACAAAACAGAATTCATCATCCTTCCCCCATCTCACACGACCCCCCCAACGAACCTAACCATTACAGTAAATGGCTGCCCACTCTCCCCTGTCCCACAAGCTCGCTGCCTCGGGATAAGCCTTGACGCTGATCTCTCCTTCAAACCACATATCCAAGCCCTTTCCACTTCCTGCCGACTTCAACTCAAAAATATTTCACGAATCCGTTCATTCCTCAACCAAGAATCTGCAAAAACCCTAGTCCATGCCCTCATCATCTCTCGCCTTGACTACTGCAACCTCCTGCTCTGTGGCCTCCCCTCGAACACTCTCGCATCCCTCCAATCTATTCTAAACTCAGCTGCCCGACTAATCCACCTATCCCCCCGCTATTCTCCGGCCTCTCCCCTCTGTCAATCCCTTCACTGACTCCCCATTGCCCAGAGACTCCAGTACAAAACCCTAACCATGACGTACAAAGCCATCCACAACCTGTCTCCTCTATACATCTGTGACCTCGTCTCCCAGTACTTACCTACACGCAGCCTCCGATCCTCACAAGATCTCCTTCTCTACTCCCCTATGTGTACCCCTCCTCACATGTAAAGCGCCATGGAATAAATGGCGCTATAATAATAATAATGCTCCCTCAGTGCCACATATAAGTTATAATGCCCCCTCAGTGCCACGTGCAAGTTATAATGCCCCCTCAGTGCCACATATAAGTTATAATGTCCCCTCAGTGCCACATGTTATAATGCCCCCTCAGTGCCACATATAAGTCATAATGCTCCCTCAGAGCCACATGCAAGTTATAATGCCCCCTGAGTGCCACATACAAGTTATAATGCCCCCAGTGCCACATGCAATAAGTAATGCCCCCTCAGTGCCACATATAAGTCATAATGTCCCCTCAGTGCCACATGTTATAATGCCCTCTCAGTGCCACATATAAGTTATAATGCCCCCTTAGTGCCAAGTGCAAGTTATAATGCCCCCTCAGTGCCACATGCAATAAGTAATGCCCTCTCAGTGCCACATATAAGTTATAATGCCCCCTTAGTGCCAAGTGCAAGTTATAATGCCCCCTCAGTGCCATGTACAAGTTATAATGCCCCCTCAGTGCCACGTGCAAGTTATAATGCCCCCTCAGTGCCACATATAAGTTATAATGCCCCCTCAGTGCCACGTGCAAGTTATAATGCCCCCTCAGTGCCACGTACAAGTTATAATGCCCCCTCAGTGCCACATGTTATAATGCCCCCTCAGTACCACGTGCAATTAGTATTGCCTCTCAGTGCCGCCTGAGTAATGGTGCCACATTGGTTTGCAGCATTCGCTAAGCAGTGGTGGTCACATGACACAAACCACCTTTTTTGCGGTGACAGCGTGAAGCAGCAGCTATCTCTAACTCACATTATCATCCACAAGACAAGAAATGTTCTTTACCTTAGAAAAGAATTTAAAAAACATGACATTTTAGTTTAACCCCTTAGTGACAGAGCCAATTTGGTACTTAATGACCGAGCCAATTTTTACAATTCTGACCAGTGTCACTTTATGAGGTTATAACTCTGGAACGCTTTATCGGATCCCGCTGATTCTGAGTTTGTTTTTTCGTGACATGTTGTACTTCAAGTTAGTGGTAACATTTCTTCGATATTACTTGCGATTATTTATGAAAAAAATGGAAATATGGCGAAAATTTTTAAAATTTTGCAATTTTCAAACTTTGTATTTTTTATGCCCTTAAATCAGAGAGATATGTCACAAAAAATAGTTAATAAATAACATTTCTCACTTGTCTACTTTACATCAGCACAATTTTGGAAACAATTTTTTTTTTTGTTAGGGAGTTATAAGGGTTAAAAGTTGACCAGCAATTTCTCATTTTTACAACACCATGTTTTTTTTAGGGACCACATCACCTTTGAAGTGATTTTGAGGGGTCTATATGATAGAAAATAACCAAGTGTGACACCATTCTAAAAACTGCACCCCTCAAGCTGCTCAAAACCACATTCAAGAAGTTTATTAACCCTTTACGTACTTCACAGGAACTAAAACAATGTGGAAGAAAAAAATGAACATTTAACTTTTTTTTGCAAACATTTTACTTCAGAACCATTTTTTTTAATTTTCACAAGTGTAAAAACAGAAATTTAACCACAAATGTTGTTGTGCAATTTTTCCTGAGTACGCCGATACCCCATATGTGGAGGTAAACCACTGTTTGGGCGCACCGCAGAGCTTGGAAGTGAAGGAGCACCGTTTGACTTTTTCAATGCAGAATTGGCTGGAATTGAGATCGGATGCCATGTCGCGTTTGGAGAGTCCCTGATGTGCCTAAACAGTGGAAACCCCCCACAAGTGATACCATTTTGGAAACTAGACCCCTTAAGGAACTTATCTAGATGTGTGGTGAGCACTTTGAACCCCCAAGTGCTTCACAGAAGTTTATAACGTAGAGCCGTGAAAATAAAAAATCTCATTTTTTCTACAAAAATGATCTTTTTGCCCCAAAATGTTTATTTTCACAAGGGTAACAGGAGAAATTAGACCACAAAAGTTGTTGTGCAATTTCTCCTGAGTACGTCGATACCCCATATATGGGGGTAAACCACTGTTTGGGCGCACCGCAGAGCTTGGAAGAGAAGGAGTGTCGTTTTACTTTTTCAATGTAGAATTGGCTGGAATTGAGATCGGACGCCATGTCACGTTTGGAGAGCCGCTGATGTGCCTAAACAGTAGAGACCCCCCACATATGACACCATTTTGGAAACTAGACCCCTTAAGGAACTTATCTAGATGTGTGGTGAGCACTTTAAACCCCCAGGTGCTTCACAGAAGTTTATAACGTAGAGCCGTGAAAATAAAAAAATCGCATTTTTTCTACAAAAATGATCTTTTTGCCTCCAAATTTTTATTTTACCAAGGGTAACAGGAGAAAATGGACCCCAGAAGCTGTTGTACAATTTGTCTTGAGTACGCCGACACCCCATATGTGGGGGTAAACCACTGTTTGGGCGCATGGCTGAGCTCGGAAGCAAAGGAGCGCCATTTGACTTTTCAATGCAAAATTGACTGGAATTGAGATCGGACGCCATGTCGCGTTTGGAGAGCCCCTGATGTGCCTAAACAGTAGAAACCCCCCAAAAGTGACCCCATTTTGGAAACTAGACCCCCCAAGGAACTTATCTAGATATGTGGTGAGAACTTTGAATGCCCAAGTGCTTCACAGAAGTTTATAATGCAGAGTAGTGAAAATAAAAAATATTTTTTTCCCACAAAAAAGATTTTTTTAGCCCCCAAATTTTTATTTTCACAAGGGTAACAAGAGAAATTGGACCCCAAAAGTTGTTGTCCAATTTGTCCTGAGTATGCTGGTACCCCATATGTGGGGATAAACCACTGTTTGGGCGCACGGCAGAGCTCGGAAGGGAAGGAGCGCCATTTTGGAATGCAGACTTTGATAGAATTGTCTGCGGGCGTTATGTTGCGTTTGCAGACCCCTAATGTACCTAAACAGTAGAAACCCCCAACAAGTGACCCCATTTTGGAAAATAGACCCCCCAAGGAACTTATCTAGATATGTGGTGAGAACTTTGAATGCCCAAGTGCTTCACAGAAGTTTATAATGCAGAGTAGTGAAAATAAAAAATATTTTTTTCCCACAAAAAAGATTTTTTTAGCCCCCAAATTTTTATTTTCACAAGGGTAACAAGAGAAATTGGACCCCAAAAGTTGTTGTCCAATTTGTCCTGAGTATGCTGGTACCCCATATGTGGGGGTAAACCACTGTTTGGGCGCACGGCAGAGCTCGGAAGGGAAGGAGCGCCATTTTGGAATGCAGACTTTGATAGAATTGTCTGCGGGCGTTATGTTGCGTTTGCAGACCCCTAATGTACCTAAACAGTAGAAACCCCCACAAGTGACCAAATTTTGGAAACTAGACCCCCTAAGGAACTTATCTAGATATGTGGTGAGAACTTTGAAAGCTCAAGTGCTTCACAGAAGTTTATAATGCAGAGTAGTGAAAATAAAAAAATATTTTTTTTTCCAACAAAAAAGATTTTTAGCCCCCAAGTTTTTATTTTCACAAGGGTAACAGGAGAAATTGGACCCCAAAAGTTGTTGTCCAATTTATCCCGAGTACGCTGATGCCCCATATGTGGGGGTAAACCACTGTTTGGGCGCACGGCAGAGCTCAGAAGGGAGGGAGTACCATTTGATTTTTTTAGCGCAAAATTGGCTGTCGTGTTTGGAGACCCCCTGATGTACCTAAACAGTGGAAACCCCCCAATTCTAACTCCAACCCTAACCCCAACACACCCCTAACCCTAATCTCAACCCGATCCATAATCCTAATCACAACCCTAACGATAATCACAACCCTAACCCCAAAACAGCCCTAATCTCAACCCTAACCATAACCCTAATCAAAACCCTAAATCCAACACACCCCTAACCCTAATCCCAACCCTAACCCTAATCCCAACCCTAATCCCAAACGTAACACTAATCCCAACCCTAATCCAAACCCTAACCCTAATCCCAACTCTAACCCTAACTTTAGCCCCAACCCTAACTTTAGCCCCAACCCTAACCATAACTTTAGCCCCCGTCGTCACAAAAAAAGTTAAATGTAACCTTTTTTTTGTACGTCGCGTCCGCCATTTCCGCGCATGCGTGGCCGTAACTCTGCCCCCTCCTCCCCAGGACATAGACTGGGCAGCGGATGCGTTGAAAAACTGCATCCGCTGCCCACGTTGTGCACAATTTTCACAACGTGCGTCGGTACATCGGGCCGACGCATTGCGACCGCCCCGTACTGACGCAAGTGTGAAAGAAGCCTAAGGCTACTTTCACACTAGCGTCGTACTCGGCCCATCGCAGTGTGTCGGGCCAACGTACCGACGCTAGCGTTGTAAGCGCCGCACAACGGGTGCAGCGGATGCTGTTTTTTCAACGCATCCGCTGCCCCATTGGGAGGCGGGGGCGGAGTTCCGGCCACGCATGCGCGGTCGGAAATGGCGGACACGTCGCACAAAAAAGTTACATGTAGTTTTTTTTGTGTCGACGGTCCGCCAAAGCACGACGCATCCGTCGCACGACGGATGCGACATGTGGCAATCCGTCGCAATGCGTCGCTAATGCAAGCCAATGGAGAAAAAACGCATCCTGCAAGCACTTTTGCAGGATGCGTTTTTTCTCCAACGACGCATTGTGACGGAAGCCAAAAAACGCTAGTGTGAAAGTAGCCTAACCCTAACTCTAACCCTAACTCTCACCCTAACTCTCACCCTAACTCTCACCCTAACTCTCACCCTAACTCTCACCCTAACTCTCACCCTAACTCTCACCCTAACTCTCACCCTAACTCTCACCCTAACTCTCACCCTAACTCTCACCCTAACTCTAACCCTAACTCTAACCCTAACTCTAACCCTAACTCTAACCCTAACTCTAACCCTAACTCTAACCCTAACTCTAACCCTAGCCCCAACTTGTCTTCTCCTGCCGGCCGGCAGATGGCAGCAGATGGCGGGCGCACTGCGCATGCGCCCGCCATGATGAAAAAGCCGGCTGGCAGGAGAAGACAGAAGAGGACCCAGGGACCCCGGGTGAGTATGATAGGGTCCCCGAATCCCCCTATTTCTCTGTCCTCTGATGTGCGATCACATCAGAGGACAGAGAAATAACTGATCGCTTTTTTTTTTTTTTTTGCGGTCGCCGGTAAACTGTTAATTACCGGCGATCGCAAAGCAGGGGTCGGTGCAAACCGACCCCGATCATGTTCTTTGGGGTCTCGGCTACCCCCGGCAGCCGAGACCCCAAAGATCTTCCGGGTGCCGGGTGGCGGGCGCACTGCGCGTGCGCTCGCCATTTTTTTTTCTGGAAAAAAGATGGCGGCGCCCATGGGGAGACACGAGGAGCACCGGGGGAGGTAGGTGAGTATTGGGGGGCTATTGGGGGCCATCGGGGACCACATTTCTCTGTCCTCCGATGTGCGATCACATCGGAGGACAGAGAAATTAAACGGCAAATCGCGTTTTTTTTTTTTGTTGCGACCGCCGGTAAACGGTTAATTACCGGCGATCGCAACTCGGGGGTCGGTAAAAACCCCCCGAATCATGTTCTCTGGGGTCTCGGCTACCCTCGGCAACCGAGACCCCAGAGAAAATCCGACTCTGGGGGGCGCTATTCACTTTTTCCACAGCGCCGTTAATTAACGGCGCTGTGGATTAAGTACCCTTAGCGGCCGCCGTTAAAAGGCGTATCGGCGGTCGTTAAGGGGTTAAATAAGGCTACGTTCACATTTGCGTTCGGCGCCGCCTCATGCGCCCCTATATTTAACATGGGGGCGCATGGACATGCGTTGCACTTGAGTTTTGTGATGCATGCGTCCCTGTGGTGCATGCATCAGGGCGCAGAGGACGCAGCAAGTTGCAGTTTTTTCTGCGTCCAAAACCATGCAAAAAAGGACGCATGCGTCACAAAACGCTGCAGCGCACAAAGCAAATGTGAACGTAGCCTAAGTTGAAAAATTTGGAACGCTTCCACGATTAAGCGTGTCATCCTTGCGCAGGGGCCATGCTAATCTTCTCTGTATTGTTCCAATGTTAGTATATGTACATACTTTGTACAGTACTATAGCTGGTCTCAGCCGTTTATATGGTCCATCGGTAGCACACTGCTTAAGTTATGGAGACTTTTTTTATAACTTGTGGCAAAACTTTGTCACTGGTGAGCAGTCTATGGCTGTGCTCATAAAAATTACAAAAATAGGACGTAACTCGTAAATAATTTATATTTTATCCCAAACAAATATGCAAATGAGAAGCGCCGCAGAGCATGCTGGGAGAAGCGAGTGTAAAGCTACGGAGCCTGCTTGTTCAGCTGTAGCGGATCGCAGACAGACAGCGTGTCTGTAGGCGGAGGAATCTATTGATCACTTACCCAGAACTCCCCACTGTCCCTCAGTGCGCGGGACTGTCTCGATTTGGAGGCTTTGTCCCGCATGGGACACACAGCAGGAGAAGCAGCCGACACGCCCCTTGCGTAGGCCACGCCCTTGCTTAGGCCACGCCCCTTCCGTATGTTTCCCCAGTGTGCGGTAGTAGGTACAGCTCAGAGAGGACTTTTTGAGGTACCGAACAGCAGGGCTTAGGACACAGCTTGGGCGCCAATGTAAGCTGCAGTGGAGGAACTAATGCCTGGCTAATCCTGAGTGGGGCTGAGCAGGGTGGTGGCAGGGATGGATGGACACTCACAGCCTCCTCTGTTACTGGCCTCGGCTGCTGGGATTGCAGAGCGACGTATCAGTAGTCTGTGCAGGAGTCCACACAGTGACTGCTGGAGGAGCAGCAGCAGCTCCCTGGGAGAGGGCGACCACGCTAGGCTAATCAATGTATCGTCATCTATGGAATGAGACCGCAAATCATGGCACAATTGCTGGTACGTACTACACAATGTCAAATTACACTCGACTCCGCTCCGTACACACACGGCTCCGCTCGGTACACCTCATACACACGGCTCCGCTCCATACACCTCATACACACGGCTCCGCTCGGTACACCTCATACACACAGCTCCGCTCCATACACCTCATACACACGGCTCCGCTCGGTACACCTCATACACACACGCGGCTCCGTACACCTCATACACACGGCTCCGCTCCGCTCGGTACACCTCATACACACACACACGGCTCCGCTCGGTACACCTCATACACACGGCTCCGCTCCATACACCTCATACACACGGCTCCGCTCGGTACACCTCATACACACACGCGGCTCCGTACACCTCATACACACGGCTCCGCTCCGCTCGGTACACCTCATACACACACACGGCTCCGCTCGGTACACCTCATACACACGGCTCCGCTCGGTACACCTCATACACACACGCGGCTCCGTACACCTCATACACACGGCTCCGCTCCGCTCGGTACACCTCATACACACGGCTCCGCTCGGTACACCTCATACACACACGGGGCTCCGTACACCTCATACACACGGCTCCGCTCGGTACACCTCATACACACGGCTCCGCTCGGTACACCTCATACACACGGCTCCGCTCGGTACACCTCATACACACGGCTCCGCTCCGTACACCTCATACACACGGCTCCGCTCCGTACACCTCATACACACGGCTCCGGTCAGTACACCTCATACACACACGGCTCCGCTCCATACACCTCATACACACGGCTCCGCTCGGTACACCTCATACACACACGCGGCTCCGTACACCTCATACACACGGCTCCGCTCCGCTCGGTACACCTCATACACACGGCTCCGCTCGGTACACCTCATACACACGGCTCCGCTCGGTACACCTCATACACACACGCGGCTCCGTACACCTCATACACACGGCTCCGCTCCGTACACCTCATACACACGGCTCCGCTCCGTACACCTCATACACACGGCTCCGCTCCGTACACCTCATACACACGGCTCCGCTCCGTACACCTCATACACACACGCGGCTCCGTACACCTCATACACACGGCTCCGCTCCGTACACCTCATACACACGGCTCCGCTCGGTACACCTCATACATACACGCGGCTCCGTACACCTCATACACACGGCTCCGCTCGGTACACCTCATACACACGGCTCCGCTCGGTACACCTCATACACACACGCGGCTCCGTACACCTCATACACACGGCTCCGCTCCATACACCTCATACACACGGCTCCGCTCCATACACCTCATACACACGGCTCCGCTCGGTACACCTCATACACACACGCGGCTCCGTACACCTCATACACACGGCTCCGCTCCGCTCGGTACACCTCATACACACGGCTCCGCTCGGTACACCTCATTCACACACGCGGCTCCGTACACCTCATACACACGGCTCTGCTCCGTACACCTCATACACACGGCTCCACTCGGTACACCTCATACACACACGCGGCTCCGTACACCTCATACACACGGCTCCGCTCCGTACACCTCATACACATGGCTCCGCTCGGTACACCTCATACATACACGCGGCTCCGTACACCTCATACACACGACTCCACTCGGTACACCTCATACACACACGCGGCTCCGCTCCATACACCTCATACACGGCTCCGCTCGGTACACCTCATACACACACGGCTCCGCTCGGTACACCTCATACACACACGCGGCTCCGCTCCATACACCTCATACACACGGCTCCGCTCGGTACACCTCATACACACACGGCTCCGCTCGGTACACCTCATACACACACGCGGCTCCGCTCCGTACACCTCATACACACGGCTCCGCTCCGTACACCTCATACACACGGCTCCGCTCGGTACACCTCATACATACACACGGCTCCGCTCTGTACACCTCATACACACACGCGGCTCCGCTTCGTACACCTCATACACACGGCTCCGCTCCGTACACCTCATACACACGGCTCCGCTCTGTACACCTCATACACACACACTGCTCCGCTCAGTACACCTCATACACACACGCGGCTCCGCTCGGTACACCTCATACACACACGCGGCTCCGCTCGGTACACCTCATACACACGGCTCCGCTCTGTACACCTCATACACACGGCTCCGCTCTGTACACCTCATACACACACACTGCTCCGCTCTGTACACCTCATACACACACACAGCTCTGCTCGGTACACCTCGTACACACACAGCTCCGCTCGGTACACCTCGTACACACACGCAGCTCCGCTCGGTACACCTCATACACACGGCTCCGCTCGGTACACCTCATACACACGGCTCCGCTCTGTACACCTCATACACACACACTGCTCCGCTCTGTACACCTCATACACACACACAGCTCCGCTCGGTACACCTCATACACACACTGCTCCGCTCGGTACACCTCGTACACACACGCGGCTCCGCTCGGTACACCTATTACACACACACGCGGCTCCGCTCGGTACACCTCATACACACGCGCGGCTCCCCTGTATAGATCAGCTGACATGTGCCTGGTTCAGTGCGGGCTCAGCGTCGGAGCCTGCACTGAATCGGGGTTTATTACCTATGTTGTATTATTACTGCATGGATAATATAGGGGTTAAACAACAGCATCAGAATGGGGGGGCATATACCAAGATAAGGGATATATATTACCAGGATGGGGGATATATATACCAAGATGAAGCCCAGTATAAGGGACATATACCACTGTGCATATAGACAGACTAGCTATTGAACCCGTTCTATGCCCAGGTGGCGAGCATTTATATTGGTATCTGGTCTCCATCCTGGTATGTGCTGCTTCCATCCTGCGCCCTAATCTTGTCATTTGCTGCTGCTATCTTGGTCCCCCTTCCTGTCATGTGCTGCTCCCATCCTGCGCCCCATTCTGTCATGTGCTGCTCCCATCCTGCGCCCCATTCTGTCATGTGCTGCTCCCATCCTGAGCCCCCATCCTGTTATGTGCTCCCATCCTGTGATATGCTGCCCCCATCCTGCACTCTTTGGCCATTACACAGTATATAAAAAAAAAAATCCTATATAATAATAATCATCTTTATTTTTATATAGCGCTAACAATTCTGCAGCGCTTTACAGTTTTTTGCACACATTATCATCACTGTCCCCGATGGAGCTCACAATCTAAATAGAAGAGAAATACCAAATAATATTTGATAAGTAACCAATAGTAAATATTACCAATAGATATATACCCCCAAAAATATTTACTAAGTAAATCAATTAAATCAAATTATTTTATTATCATAAAAGGCAATATGACACAATACATAAATTAAAAATTAATATTTAATTAACCCCTTCCCGACATCTGACGTACTATCCCGTCGAGGTGGGGTGGGCCCGTATGACCACCGACGGGATAGTACGTCATATGCAATCGGCCGCGTTCACGGGGGGAGCGCGGCCGGGTGTCAGCTGCTTATCGCAGCTGACATCCGGCACTATGTGCCAGGAGCGGTCACGGACCGCCCCCGGCACATTAACCCCCGGCACACCGGGGATCCAAGATGGCCGCGGCATCCGGGTCCTGCAGGGAGGAAGGTGGCTTTCCGAGTGCCTGCTCAGAGCAGACGCTGGTAAGCCTGCAGTGCTGTAAGTCAGATCGGTGATCTGACAGAGTGCTGTGCAAACTGTCAGATCATCGATCTGTGATGTCCCCCCCCTGGGACAAAGTAAAAAAGTAAAAAAAAAATGTTCACATGTGTAAATAAAAAAAAAAAAAAAAATCCCCAAAAAATGCAAAAAAAAAAAAAAATTCCTATAAATACATTTCTTTATCTAAATAATAAAAAAAAAAACAATAAAAGTACACATATTTAGTATCGCCGCGTCCGTAGCGACCCAACCTATAAAACTGTCCCACTAGTTAACCCCTTCAGTGAACACCGTAAGAAAAAAGAGACAAAAAACAACGCTTTATTATCATACCGCCAAATAAAAAGTGGAATAACACGCGATCAAAAAGACGTATATAAATAACCATGGTACCGCTGAAAACGTCATCTTGTCCCGCAAAAAACGAGCAGCATCATCAAAGAAAAAATAAAAAAGTTATAGTCCTCAGAATAAAGCGATGCTAAAATAATTATTTTTTCTATAAAATAGTTTTTATCGTATAAAAGCGCCAAAACATACAAAAATGATATGAATGAGGTATCGCTGTAATCGTACTGACCCAAAGAATAAAACTGCTTTATCCATTTTACCAAATGCGGAATGGTATAAACGCCTCCCCCAAAAGAAATTCATGAATAGCTGGTTTTTTGGTCATTCTGCCTCACAAAAATCGGAATAAAAAGCGATCAAAAAATGTCACGTGCTCGAAAATGTTACAAATAAAAACGTCAACTCGTCCCACAAAAAACAAGACCTCACATGACTCTGTGGACCAAAATATGGAAAAATTATAGCTCTCAAAATGTTGTAGCGCAAAAAATATTTTTTGCAATAAAAAGCGTCTTTCAGTGTGTGACGGCTGCCAATCATAAAAATCCGCTAAAAAAACAGCTATAAAAGTAAATCAAACCCCCCTTCATCACCCCCTTAGTTAGCGAAAAATTAAAACATTAAAAAAATTTATTTCCATTTTCCCATTAGGGTTAGGGCTAGGGTTAGGGCTAGGGTTAAGGCTACAGTTAGGGTTGGGGCTAAAGTTAGGGTTAGAGTTTGGATTACATTTACTGTTGGGAATAGGGTTGGGATTAGGGTTAGGGGTGTGTCAGGTTAAGGGGTGTGGTTAGGGTTACCTTTGGGATTAGGGTTATGGATGTGTTTGGATTAGGGTTTCAGTTATATTTGGGGGGTTTTCACTGTTTAGGCACATCAGGGGCTCTAAAACGCGACATGGCATCCGATCTCAATTCCAGCCAATTCTACGTTGAAAAAGTAAAACAGTGCTCCTTCCCTTCCGAGCTCTCCCGGGTGCCCAAACAGGGGTTTACCCCAACATACATACTCAGGACACATTGGACAACAACTTTCTCTAGTAGCCTTCCACGACAGCCACCAGGAGGTTGTCTCCATACCCTAATGGGGGACAGGAAGCACAAGAGGTTAAAAACCCCTCCCACCTCCCATTAACCAGTGTCTTTCCTGTCCCCCATGGGGCATGGAGAGGTTACTGGTGCGCTGCAGCGGCCGGCTCTGGCAGTGTACCTTTATTTTTCTTTGTGCCGGGCTCTGATGGTCGAGCCCTCGGGCTTCCTCCTCCGATTGTGCCTCCCGTCTCCTCCGGATTCTGGGACCGCGATTCCCGGTCCTCCTGCGTCCTCTTGCGGGGATAAAGCTGGCCGGTGAGCCCACCCGGAGGCCTCCCTGAGCTCTCCGGCGTCTCCCCCTCCTGTACGCGCTGTTCGGCGACCCGGAAGTCACGTGGTGCTTCACTTCCGGGTCGGCGCTCCTGCATAGGAGCGATACAGTCCAGCGCTATGGATTACCGAACGGCGTGTTAGGCACGCTGCATCCTCGCACGCCTGCCTGGGACCGTGGAGGGGGAGGGGCGGCTAATTGCCTCGCGCTCTTCATGATAAGAAAACCTTCCGGGCAATCTCTGATTATAATAAATCTAAAAGCTCTCAACAAGTTCATAACTTACCGCAAATTCAAGATGGAGTCAGTAAAAACAGCCATTCCTCTAATAGCTCCTCATTCCTATATGGCAACAATAGACCTCAAGGATGCCTATTTCCATATTCCAATGCATCCTCGCCACAGGAAATACCTAAGATTTGCGGTCAGATTCAATAAAAAAAATCTTACATTTCCAATACAATGTTCTCCCCTTCGGGATCTCCTCGGCCCCAAGGGTGTTTTCCAGAGTCATGGCGGAAGCGGTAGCTCATATCAGGAGCCAAGACATCGCTATAGTGCCGTACTTGGACGACCTTTTAATAATTGGACCTTCCGCCGAAATTCTCAATCAGAGAATTTCCAGGACTCTAAACATCTTACACGGTTTGGGTTGGATACCCAATCTAAAGAAGTCTCAGCTATTACCATAAAAAGTGAGGAAATTCCTCGGAGTCCTTTTGGACTCAGGAAATCAAAAATCTTTCCTACCAGAGGAACATCAGATAAACCTGACATCCAAGGTATTAGACTTCAAGAAACAACGTTCTCCGACTCTGCGGACTGCAATGTCTCTTCTGGGGTCGATGACGGCCTGTATACAATCAGTACAGTGGGCTCAAAGCCACTCCAGAGTACTGCAGGCACACATCCTAGGGAATTGGAACGGAAGCCCAAATTCCCTGAACAGAAGAGTGTACACTCTTTACCAGGGAAGGTAAAAGCCTCATTAACCTGGTGGGCAATCCAATCAAATCTGCAGAAAGGAGTGGACTTGGATACAAGATCCGCTGATCACAGTGACAACGGATGCCAGTCAAAAAGGTTGGGGAGCAGTTGTCTCGCAAATCCCATCCCAGGGTCACTGGAGTCTGAAAGAAAGCTCCAATTCCTCCAACTCCAGAGAATTGATGGCAGTGGAGAGGGCCCTCCTGGCCACCAGCAGTCTCATTATAGGCCAACATGTCAGAATCTACTCAGACAATATGACGACTGTTGCGCATCTAAAACACCAGGGAAGTCCAAAGTTCAACCAATTGAGAGCAATATCAAACAGAATTTTTTGCTGGGCAGAGAAGCATCTCCTCTCACTATCAGCAATACACCTCAGGGGGTCAGTAAACATTCATGCGGATCTCCTAAGTCATCACGATTTGCATCCAGGAGAATGGAGCCTGAAGGCGGACGTTTTCAGAATGTTGACGGACAGATGGGGACTTCCCGACATAGACCTTCTAGCATCAAGCCAGAATGCACAGGTCGAGAACTATTTTTCGCTAGACCCCCAAGGACAAGTCTCAGGGAGTAGACGCCTTCGCGCATACATGGAGGTTCCATCTAGCATACGTGTTCCCTCCAATACCGTTGCTTGCGAAGACCCTCCGGAAGATCCGAGACGAGCAGGTCCAGACTATCCTAGTGGCTCCGGCATGGCCGAAGAGAAGCTGGTACCACCTCATCAGAGAACTGAAGGTGGATGGTCCAGTCTTTCTTCAATCATCAGAAGATCTACTCTGCCAGGGCCCCTTTTATCATCCGGAACCTCAAAAGTTCCAACTGGCAGCTTGGCTATTGAAGCCCAGGTACTAAGAGCTAAGGGTCTGTCAGACTCAGTAATCTCTACCTTACAGAAGTCTAGAAAACCTGTCACCAATGCCATATATGGAAAAATTTGGAATAAAGTCTCCTCGTGGTGTCATCCTCATAATCCTGACCCTTTCCATCCTAATATCTCACAAATATTAGATTTTTTACAAAGAGGATTGGAGTTGGGGCTGAAGCCAAGTACCTTAAAAGTTCAAGTTTCAGCTTTGAGCTCTGTCTTCGATCAAGACCTTGCAGGTCATCGTTGGATAAAGAGGTTTATGGTCGCAGCATCAAGGCATTGTCCAAGAAAACAAATTTTTGTACCATCATGGGACTTAAACATAGTTCTAAAGGGCCTTACGGCTCCTCCATTTGAGCCATTGTCATCTTGTTCCTCTCAGCTTCTATCCTGCAAGACGGCCTTCTTAGTGGCTATTTCTACTGCAAGACGAGTGGGGGAAATACAAGCCCTTTCAGTTAGAGAACCTTACCTTACCATAAGAGACGATTCCATTGTGTTCCGACCAGATCCATGTTTCCTTCCAAAGGTAGTGTCAGAATTTCATCGATCACAGGATATAATCCTCCCATCGTTCTGTCACAGTCCTTCAAATCCGGAAGAACACAGATTTCATACCTTGGATGTACGACGTATAGTATTGTACTATTTAGAACATACTAAATCATTCAGAATTGACACAAATCTCTTCATTCATCTTTCTGGCAAAAACAAGGGCAAGAAGGTAGCGAAGAGTACCATAGCCAACTGGATAAAAAAGGCCATTACTAAAGCATACCTAACTCAGAATATTGCTATTCCTACGGGCCTAAAAGCTCATTCCACCAGATCTACTTCTGTCTCTTGGGCTGAAAGGGCTGGAGCTTCAACAGAGCAGATTTGCAGGGCTTCAACATGGTCTTCTCTACACACCTTTACTAAGCATTATAGATTGGACTTCTGGTCCAACCGGGATCTCGCCTTTGGCCGAAAGGTTCTTCAGGCTGTGGTCCCTCCCTAAATTCAGAATTGGTTGGCATTCCTCCTGGTGGCTGTCGTGGAAGGCTACTAGAGAAAATAGAATTATTCTTACCGTTAATTCGGTTTCTAGGAGCCTTCCGCGACAGCGCTAATTCCCTCCCCATGTTCTTGGATAATTTTTTTCTGAGAACCTTAAAGGTAACCGGTGCTATGGGTTCAGTTGTAAGTCACTGGTTAATGGGAGGTGGGAGGGGTTTTTAACCTCTTGTGCTTCTTGTCCCCCATTAGGGTATAGAGACAACCTCCTGGTGGCTGTCGTGGAAGGCTCCTAGAAACCGAATTAACGGTAAGAATAATTCTATTTTTCGGGTCCAATTTCTCCTGTTACCCTTGGGAAAATACAAAACTGGAAGCTAAAACATAATTTTTGTGGAAAAAAAAAAAGATTTTTTATTTTCACGGCTCTGCGTTATAAACTGTAGTGAAACACTTGGGGGTTCAAAGTTCTCACAACACATCTAGATAAGTTCCTTGGGAGGTCTAGTTTCCAATATGGGGTCACTTGTGGGGGGTTTCTACTGTTTAGGTACATTAGGGGCTCTCCAAACGCAACATGGCGTCCCATCTCAATTCCAGTCAATTTTGCATTGAAAAGTCAAATGGCGCTCCTTCGCTTCCGAGCTCTACCATGCGCCCAAACAGTGGTTTACCCCCACATATGGGGTATCGGCGTACTCAGGACAAATTGTATAACAACTTTTGCGGTCCATTTTCTCCTGTTACCCTTGGTAAAATAAAACCAATTGGAGCTGAAGTAAATTTTTTGTGAAAAAAAGTTAAATGTTCATTTTTATTTAAACATTCCAAAAATTCCTGTGAAACACCTGAAGGGTTAATAAACTTCTTGAATGTGGTTTTGAGCACCTTGAGGGGTGCAGTTTTTAGAATGGTGTGACACTTGGGTATTTTCTATCATATAGACCCCTCAAAATGACTTCAAATGAGATGTGGTCCCTAAAAAAAATGGTGTTGTAAAAATGAGAAATTTCTGGTCAACTTTTAACCCTTATAACTCCCTAACAAAAATTTTGGGTTCCAAAATTGTGCTCATGTAAAGTAGACATGTGGGAAATGTTACTTATTAAGTATTTTGTGTGACATATCTCTGTGATTTAAGGGCATCAAAATTCAAAGTTGGAAAATTGCAAAATTTTCAAAATTTTCGCCAAATTTCCGTTTTTTTCACAAATAAATGCAATTATATCAAATAACTTTTACCACTAATATGAAATATCTTACGAGAAAACAATGTCAGAATCGCCAAGATCCGTTGAAGCGTTCCAGAGTTATAACCTCATAAAGGGACAGTGGTCAGAATTGTAAAAATTGGCCCGGTCATTAACGTGCAAACCACCCTTGGGGGTGAAGGGGTTAAAAATAATAAATAATACCTGTATGTGGGGGGTGGGGCACGTCAGACTAATTGGTATTTTGATAACAAAAAATTTAAGTATATAATATGATATAAATAATAAAAAATATATAATAAATCTCACATGACTGGATATAAAGGATGAGAAAGTATACAATTGGCGACAAAATCCTTAATATTTCATAAAGTGCAAATGGCAATAGTAAAAAGGAAGTATATATTGACAGAAAAATACATACAGTATAATATAAAACCAAGATCCAATCTTTAAGGTGCAATGAAAGAGAAACAAAAGGTAACAAATATAATCAATAATGCTGTGCAAAAAGTAATACTGTGCAAAAGTGTGAATAAAATGGCAATAGTGCAATAAATGTATATGTTGACAACCAAGTGCATTCAATATTCCAAGAAAAACAAAAATTCAATCTTGCAAGTGCAAAAATAAAAATGCCAAATTAGTCTGTGCTGTAAATATGCAGTACTATTAAGGACGTGATTTAAAAAAAAAAAAAATATATAAATATATATATATATATATATATATATATATATATATATATATATATAAAATATATAGTGGCCACCGATTATATAAAATATAGAGAATGATGAATGGATATACAGTGGGGCAAAAAAGTATTTAGTCAGTCAGCAATAGTGCAAGTTCCACCACTTAAAAAGATGAGAGGCGTCTGTAATTTACATCATAGGTAGACCTCAACTATGGGAGACAAACTGAGATAAAAAAATCCATAAAATCACATTGTCTGTTTTTTTAACATTTTATTTGCATATTATGGTGGAAAATAAGTACCGTATATACTCGAGTATAAGCCGAGATTTTCAGCCCAAATTTTTGGGCTGAAAGTGCCCCTCTCGGCTTATACTCGAGTCATGATCGGTGGTGGGGTCGGCGGGTGAGCACTGTCATATACTTACCTAGTCCCGGCGATCCTGGCGCTCCCCCTGCCTGTCACACTGTCTTCGGTGCCGCAGCCTCTTTCCCTGAGCGGTCACGTGGGACCGCTCATTAGAGAAATGAATAGGCTGCTCCACCTCCCATAGGGGCGGAGCCGCCTATTCATTTCTCTAATGAAGCGGTGCCGGTGACCGCTGATAGAGAAAGAGGCTGCGGCACCGAAGACAGGCAGGGGGAAGGAGCGGGACGCCGGGAGCAGGTAAGTATGACATATTCACCTGTCCTCGTTCCACCCGCCGGGCGTCGTGCCATCTTCCCGGCGTCTCTCCGCTCTGACTGTTCAGGCAGAGGGCGCGATGACGCATATAGTGTGCGCGCCGCCCTCTGCCTGATCAGTCAGTGCAGAGAGACGCCGGGAAGATGGCGCCGAGGAGCTGCAAGCAAGACAGGTGAGTATGTTTTTTTTTTTTTTTTTTTTTATTGCAGCAGCAGCAACAGCTATGGGGCAATAATGGACGGTGCAGAGCACTATATGGCACAGCTATGGGGCAATGGTGCAGAGCACTATATGGCACAGCTATGGGGCAATGGTGCAGAGCACTATATGGCACAGCTATGGGGCAATGGTGCAGAGCACTATATGGCACAGCTATGGGGCAATGGTGCAGAGCACTATATGGCACAGCTATGGGGCAATGGTGCAGAGCACTATATGGCACAGCTATGGGGCAACAATGGACGGTGCAGAGCACTATATGGCACAGCTATGGGGCAATGGTGCAGAGCACTATATGGCACAGCTATGGGGCAATGGTGCAGAGCACTATATGGCACAGCTATGGGGCAATGGTGCAGAGCACTATATGGCACAGCTATGGGGCAATAATGGACGGTGCAGAGCACTATATGGCACAGTTATGGGGCAATGGTGCAGAGCACTATATGGCACAGCTATGGGGCAATAATGGACGGTGCAGAGCACTATATGGCACAGCTATGGGGCAATGGTGCAGAGCACTATATGGCACAGCTATGGGGCATTGGTGCAGAGCACTATATGGCACAGCTATGGGGCAACTGTGCAGAGCACTATATATATGGCACAGCTATGGGGCAACGGTGCAGAGCATTATATATATGGCACAGCTATCTATGGGGCAACGGTGCAGAGCATTGTATATATGGCACAGCTTTATGTGGAGCATCTATGGGGCCATAATGAACGGTGCAGAGCATTATATGTGGCACAGCTTTATGTGGAGCATCTATGGGGCCATAATGAATGGTATGGAGTATCTATTTCTAATTTTGAAATTCACCGGTACCTGCTGCATTTTCCACCCTAGGCTTATACTCGAGTCAATAAGTTTTCCCAGTTTTTTGTGGCAAAATTAGGGGGGTCGGCTTATACTCGGGTCGGCTTATACTCGAGTATATACGGTATTTGGTCAGAAACAAACAATCAAGATTTCTGGCTCTCACAGACCTGTAACTTCTTCTTTAAGAGTCTCCTCTTTCCTCCACTCATTACCTGTAGTAATGGCACCTGTTTTAAACTTGTTATCAGTATAAAAAGACACCTGTGCACACCCTCAAACAGTCTGACTCCAAACTCCACTATGGTGAACACCAAAGAGCTGTCAAAGGACACCAGAAACAAAATTGTAGCCCTGCACCAGGCTGGGAAGACTGAATCTGCAATAGCCAACCAGCTTGGAGTGAAGAAATCAACAGTGGGAGCAATAATTAGAAAATGGAAGACATACAAGACAACTGATAATCTCCCTCGATCTGGGGCTCCACGCAAAATCCCACCCCGTGGGGTCAGAATGATCACAAGAACGGTGAGCAAAAATCCCAGAAACACGCGGGGGGACCTAGTGAATGAACTGCAGAGAGCTGGGACCAATGTAACAAGGCCTACCATAAGTAACACACTACGCCACCATGGACTCAGATCCTGCAGTGCCAGACGTGTCCCACTGCTTAAGCCAGTACATGTCCGGGCCCGTCTGAAGTTTGCTAGAGAGCATTTGGATGATCCAGAGGAGTTTTGGGAGAATGTCCTATGGTCTGATGAAACCAAACTGGAACTGTTTGGTAGAAACACAACTTGTCGTGTTTGGAGGAAAAAGAATACTGAGTTGCATCCATCAAACACCATACCTACTGTAAAGCATGGTGGTGGAAACATCATGCTTTGGGGCTGTTTCTCTGCAAAGGGGCCAGGACAACTGATCCGGGTACATGAAAGAATGAATGGGGCCATGTTTCGTGAGATTTTGAGTGCAAACCTCCTTCCATCAGCAAGGGCATTGAAGATGAAACGTGGCTGGGTCTTTCAACATGACAATGATCCAAAGCACACCGCCAGGGCAACGAAGGACTGGCTTCGTAAGAAGCATTTCAAGGTCCTGGAGTGGCCTAGCCAGTCTCCAGATCTCAACCCTATAGAAAACCTTTGGAGGGAGTTGAAAGTCCGTGTTGCCAAGCGAAAAGCCAAAACATCACTGCTCTAGAGGAGATCTGCATGGAGGAATGGGCCAACATACCAACAACAGTGTGTGGCAACCTTGTGAAGACTTACAGAAAACGTTTGACCTCTGTCATTGCCAACAAAGGATATATTACAAAGTATTGAGATGAAATTTTGTTTCTGACCAAATACTTATTTTCCACCATAAAATGCAAATAAAATGATAAAAAAACAGACAATGTGATTTTCTGGATTTTTTTTTCTCAGTTTGTCTCCCATAGTTGAGGTCTACCTATGATGTAAATTACAGACGCCTCTCATCTTTTTAAGTGGTGGAACTTGCACTATTGCTGACTGACTAAATACTTTTTTGCCCCACTGTATATAAAAGCCAGAGGAAGAAAATAAATCAGTAAAACATGAGTCAATAAAAAACAAAGAAGCCAGTCATGTGTACCAACCAAAATGACATGCCGCAACCCCCACACACACCACTCCAACGCACGTTTCGCAACCACTTCGTCACTCCCTGACAGGCATTATTTATTTGTTATCAATTTTAATTATTTTTAATAAACTATTTCTTTTTAATTTATGTATTGTGTCATATTGCTTTTTATGATAATAAAATAATTTGATTTAATTGATTGATTTACTTATTTAGTAAATATTTTTTGGGGTGTACATTATACAGTATGGAGCACTGCGTGGCCATTTTACAGTATGGAGCATCATGTGTGGCCATTATACAGTATGGAGCATCATGTGGGGCCATTATACAGTATGGAGCATCATGTGGGGCCAGAGGCATAGCTAGGCCTAATAGTGGAGGAGAACCTCAGCAGATGACCGCGCTGTTACTGAAGATAATCTATATATATATAATTGTCTAAGGAGTACTTCCGTCTGTCCTGGAATTCCCGCGTCGCTGATTGGTCGAGGCCGCCAGCCGAGAATTCGTCCCTCCCTACTTCCATCCAGTCAGTGCCCGGCCCCCTCTCCATACTCCCCTCCAGTCAGCGGTCATACAGGGTTAATGGCAGCATTAACGGACCGTGTTATGCCGCGGGTAACGCACTCCGTTAACGCTGCTATTAACCCTGTGTGCCCAACTTTTTACTATTGGTGCTGCCAATGCAGCATCAATTGTAAAAAAAAAAATCTAATGTTAAAAATAATAAAAAAGCTGCTATTCTCACCTTCCGTTGTCCGCCAATACGCGCGCGGCTGCCGCCACCTTCCGTTCCCAGAGATGCATTGCAAAATTACCCAGAAGACTTGGCAGTCTCGCGAGACCGCTAAGTCATCTGGGTAATTTCGCAATGCATCTCTGGGAAAGGAACTGGCGGCAGTCGCTCGTGCATCAGGACAGCTCCGCTGGACGATGGAGGGGGAGTATATAACTATTTTTTATTTTTATTATTTTTTTAACAGGGATATGGTGCCCACACTGCTATATATTACGTGGGCTGTGTTATATATTGCGTGGCTGCTATATACTACATGGGCAGTGTTATATACTGCGTGGCCTGTGTTATATACTACGTGGGCTGTGCTATATATTACGTGAGCTGTGCTATATACTACGTGGGCAATGTTATATACTGCGTGGCCTGTGTTATATATTCTGTCATGTGGTGCTCCCATCCTGCGCCCCCATTCTGTCATGTGGTGCTCCCATCCTGCGCCCCCATCCTGTCATGTGCTGCTCCCATCCAGCGCCCCCATCCTGTCATGTGCTGCTCCCATCGTTGATGCCCCCCATAAGATGCTCCATAGCATAATATGCCCTGTATGCTGCTGCGATTTAAAATAAAAAAAAATTGACATACTCACCTCTCGTCACTGGGCGCCGAGTGCCTAAGCAGGTGGGGACACTGGCACACTATGGGGGTCAGGTGCCAGAGTCGCCACTGGCTAAGGCCCCCGATGTAACAGCTTGTCCCTCCCCCGTCCTGTGTCCCTGGACTGCCATGTAATCAAGCTTGAGTCAACAACCAGTAGGGGGAGCCCTCCCCCATGGACGGGTGGATCCGAGGGCACAGAACAATAGACTCATGTGTTGGCTGATTCAATTGTGTGGTGACTTGCGAATGGCTGGGATCTTAAGGTACCGTCACACTAGACGATATCGCTAGCGATCCGTGACGTTGCAGCATCCTGGCTAGCGATATCGTTTAGTTTGACACGCAGCAGCGATCAGGATCCTGCTGTGATATCGCTGGTCGTTGAAGAAAGTTCAGAACTTTATTTGGTTGTCAGACCGGCGTGTATCGTCGTGTTTGACACCAAAAGCAACGATACCAGCGATGTTTTACGCTGGTAACCAGGGTAAACATCGGGTTGCTAAGCGCAGGGCCGCGCTTAGTAACCCGATGTTTACCCTGGTTACCAGCGTAAAAGTAAAAAAAAACAAACAGTACATACTCACCATCTGATGTCCGTCAGGTCCCCCGGCGTCCGCTTCCCACACTGACTGAGCGCTGCAAAGTGAAAGTGAAAGCACAGCACAGCGGTGACGTCACCGCTGTGCTCTGCTCTCACTGTATGGCGGCACTCAGTCAGAGCAGGAAGCAGACGGCAAGGGACCTGACGGACATCAGATGGTGAGTATGTACTGTTTGTTTTTTTTACATTTTACGCTGGTAACCAGGGTAAACATCGGGTTACTAAGCGCGGCCCTGCGCTTAGCAACCCGATGTTTACCCTGGTTACCTGGGGACTTCGGCATCGTTGGTCGCTGGAGAGCGGTCTGTGTGACAGCTCTCCAGCGACCAAACAGCGACGCTGCAGCGATCGTCATCGTTGTCTGTATCGCTGCAGCGTCGCTTAGTGTGATGGTACCTTTAGGCTGAGGCGAGAAACTCACCACATGCAAAACTAGGCACCCGCAAAACTCGCCACACGTGCAAAACTCACCTCATGGAAGACTCGCCACACGCAAAGCTTGCACACGTGCAAAAATTGCCACATGCACAAAAGTTGCAACACATGCAAAAACTGCCTCACACAAAACTTGCACATACTCAAAACGCACCACACACAAAACTCGCCATGCACAAAACTCGCTGTACACAACTTGCTACACTAACCTGTCACATGCAACTCGACACAAAAAGTTGTTACACGCATGTCGCCACACAAAACTCATCTCACAAAAGTCGCTACATGCATGTCACCACATTCAACTCAACACACACAACTTGACACATGAAACTCGCCTTAAAACACACACAAGTCTGGTATTATCCTTCAAAAATAAAAATCTGATTAATAAGCAAACTACAAGAGCAACAAATGAACCATATAGGAAATACGGCAGCTGTCAGTCACATGACCTGTCTATTATGTGTATGTGTGAGCTAATATATACTGCCGAGGGGAGGGCTTCCTGTTGGCTGGGGATTTATCAGGCTGCCAATTTAGCTTACAAATATTGAGGTAAAAATACTGAGCAAATAACGTGTGAACAAGGTCTAATACAGGAGGAGATGACACACAGATATATACTATATACAGGAGGAGATGACACACAGGTATATACTATATACAGGGGAGATGACACACACATATATACTATATACAGGGGAGATGACACACAGGTATATACTATATACATTAGGAGATGACACACTGGTATATACTATATACAGGGGAGATGACATACAGGTATATACTATATACAGGAAATGACATACAGGTATATACTATATACAGGAGATGAAACAGGTATATACTATATAAAAGAGGAGATGACACAGTTATATAGAGGAGGAGATGACATACAGCAGGTATATACTATATACATTAGGAGATGACACACTGGTATATACTATATACAGGGGAGATGACATACAGGTATATACTATATACAGGAGGACATGACATACAGCAGTATATACTATTTACAGGGGAGATGACATACAGGTATATACTATATACAGGAAATGACATACAGGTATATACTATATACAGGAGATGAAACAGGTATATACTATATAAAAGAGGAGATGACACAGTTATATAGAGGAGGAGATGACATACAGCAGGTATATACTATATACATTAGGAGATGACACACTGGTATATACTATATACAGGGGAGATGACATACAGGTATATACTATATACAGGAGGACATGACATACAGCAGTATATACTATTTACAGGGGAGATGACATACAGGTATATACTATATACAGGAAATGACATACAGGTATATACTATATACAGGAGATGAAACAGGTATATACTATATAAAAGAGGAGATGACACAGTTATATAGAGGAGGAGATGACATACAGCAGGTATATACTATATACAGTGGAGATGACATACAGGTATATACACTATATACAGGAGATGACATACAGGTATATACTATTTATAGGAGGAGATGACATACAGGTATATACTATTTATAGGAGGAGATGACATACAGGTATATACTATTTATAGGAGGAGATGACATACAGGTATATACTATTTATAGGAGGAGATGACATACAGGTATATACTATATACAGATGAGATGACATACAGGTATATACTATATACAGGAGGAGATGATATACAGGTATATACAATATACAGGAGGAGATGACATACAGCAGGTATATATTATATACAGAAGAGATGACATACAGGTATATACTATATACAGGAGGAGATGACATACAGGTATATACTATATACAGGAAATGACATACAGGTGTACACTATATATAAGGCAGGTGACAAACATGTACACTCACCGGCACTTTATTAGGTACACCTGTCCAACTTCTTGTTAACACTTAATTTCTAATCAGCCAATCACATGGCGGCAACTCAGTGCATTTAGGCATGTAGACATGGTCAAGACAATCTCCTGCAGTTCAAACCGAGCATCAGTATGGGGAAGAAAGGTGATTTGAGTGCCTTTGAACGTGGCATGGTTGTTGGTGCCAGAAGGGCTGGTCTGAGTATTTCAGAAACTGCTGATCTACTGGGATTTTCACGCACAACCATCTCTAGGGTTTACAGAGAATGGTCCGAAAAAGAAAAAAAATCCAGTGAGCGGCAGTTCTGTGGGCGGAAATGCCTTGTTGATGCCAGAGGTCAGAGGAGAATGGGCAGACTGGTTCGAGCTGATAGAAAGGCAACAGTGACTCAAATCGCCACCCGTTACAACCAAGGTAGGCCTAAGAGCATCTCTGAACGCACAGTGCGTCGAACTTTGAGGCAGATGGGCTACAGCAGCAGAAGACCACACCGGGTACCACTCCTTTCAGCTAAGAACAGGAAACTGAGGCTACAATTTGTACAAGCTCATCGAAATTGGACAGTAGAAGATTGGAAAAACGTTGCTTGGTCTGATGAGTCTCGATTTCTGCTGCGACATTCGGATGGTAGGGTCAGAATTTGGCGTAAACAACATGAAAGCATGGATCCATCCTGCCTTGTATGGAGCATCTTTGGGATGTGCAGCCGACAAATCTGCGGCAACTGTGTGATGCCATCATGTCAATATGGACCAAAATCTCTGAGGAATGCTTCCAGCACCTTGTTGAATCTATGCCACGAAGAATTGAGGCAGTTCTGAAGGCAAAAGGGGGTCAAACCCGTTACTAGCATGGTGTACCTAATAAAGTGGCCGGTGAGTGTATATACTGAGGGGAAAATGAGAGGTGTGAGGTGAAAATGAGAGGTGTGAAGTGAAAATTAAAAGGTGTGAGTGCAAAATGAGAGGAGTGAGGGAAAATAATGGAGTGATCGGAAAATGACAGATGTGAGGTCGAAATGGCAAGTGTTAAGGGGGAATGAGAGGAGTGAGGGGGGAAAAAGAGGAGTGAGGGAGGTAAAGAAGAGGAGTAAGGGAGAAAATGAGAGGCGTGATGGGAAAATAAGATAAGTGAGGTGCTATAACTAACCACAGATATTTACTATGCCCAGGCAACGCCGGGCTCTTCAGCTAATATATATATATATATATATATATATATATATCATGGTTTTAGGAAGTTTTGCCCCCAGCAGTTCGCCCCCAGGTACACTTCGCCCCCGAACATTTCGCCCCCAGGTTGTTTCGCCGCCGCACATTTCGCCCCCACACATTTCGCCCCCAGCAGTTTGCCCCCGGATGTTTCGCCCCCAGCAGTTCGCCCCCGGATGTTTCGCACCCAGCAGTTCGCCCCCGGATGTTTCGCCCCCAGCAGTTCGCCCCCGGATGTTTCACCCCCAGCAGTTCGCCCCCGGATGTTTCGCCCCCAGCAGTTCGCCCCCGAATGTTTCGCACCCAGCAGTTCGCCCCCGGATGTTTCGCGCCCGGATGTTTCGCCCCCGGATGTTTCGCCCCCAGCAGTTCGCCCCCGGATGTTTCGCGCCCGGATGTTTCGCGCCCGGATGTTTCGCGCCCGGATGTTTCGCCCTCGGATGTTTCGCCCCCAGCAGTTCTCCCCCGGATGTTTCGCCCCCGGATGTTTCGCCCCCGGATGTTTCACACCCGGATGTTTCGCCCCCGGATGTTTCGCCCCGGATGTTTTGCCCCCAGCAGTTCGCCCTCGGATGTTTCGCCCCCGGATGTTTCGCCCCTGGATGTTTCGCCCCCAGCAGTTCGCCCCCGGTTGTTTCACACCCAGCAGTTCGCCCCTGGATGTTTTGCCCCCGGATGTTTCGCACCCAGCAGTTCATCCCTGGATGTTTTGCCTGTAGCAATTTGCTACTGGATCTTTCGCATCCGGGAAAGACCTGCCTGAACTGAACATTGGCAGGTTCGCTTATCACTAATAATTCACCATATGAGTCTAAGATATAGAATTCTGATCATATTAGTTTTTTTAATTCTAAAACTTTGTTTTCTAGATGAGTAATTTTACAAACAGACAGGAAAATAGTAGGATTTCATTGGTTACTAAGGAGGTTGTGCCCCCTTGGTAGCAGAACGGATCCTGGCTCCCTATTATACATTCAGGGCTGCTTGTTCACAGCCCTCTGCAAAGCTCCCCTTCACCCACCGCTCATGTGCTCTGTCCTGGACAAGAGGAGGGCTCCCCCCTGCCTGTGTAAAGCCGTTACAGGACGGAACACATGGGGGCGCCTTGCAGAGGGCTGTAAACAGCCCTTTATACATCATAGGGAATATATTGTTAGTTGCATGCTCCTGTGCAGCCACGCCCTCTAGAATCCATCCACAAGTACTGCTACTAAGGAGAAACAACCTCCTTAGCAACCACTGAAATCCTGCAGCACATGGAGCTTTAACTTGGATGAGACATTTCACACAGAAGTCAAGCTGCTGGATGGTCTCCTTTGGAAATGAATATCATGGGCACAGGTACTATAACACAACATGTTTTTTGTAGAGTTATGCTTTAACTGTATATATCAAAACTATTTTAACAAGAAACATAAAAAAGTATAGAGGGGAAGGATTAGAGAAAAAGAGAAAATACAAATTACAGGTTATAATGCTTGAATTATTTTACAGCTAAAAACACTGCTCTCAAAACATACAATATGTGACCATGAACTAAAATTCAAAGCTGTAGGCAATGCCTCTCAGATAATCCATCAAGCTTCTATTATTGAAATCTTGCACGATACGTTTAACCCTTGCTGAAATTGCAGCATACTTTTTGTTTCTTGCAGCGATGGGATTTCCTGCTATTATCTGAATAATTTCAAAACTATGGAGCTCTTGCTGATGTTTCAGACAGTTAATGAACCGGTATATATTTTGGGAAAGAGTACCACATGTTTCTCGAAAGCTACGGTGCCATCCTTCGACATTATTTGTTCGCTGTTGATCATTCAATGTTCGTTCATACACATTCCAGAATTGAACTGGAAACAAAGGTGCTTGACGCCCTCTGCGATTCATTCGACCGATATAGCGGTCTTCAAAATAGTTGGCAATAGGTATTGCTGCTTATGGAAAGTCAGGATCTTCCACCAATTCTTCAAATGGTTGCACAACATTCTGTGGTGGTAGAAAGGCCAGGGCAGGAATCATGCGTATCCAACGGGTAAATTCATGGTCACCTTGGTATTGCATCTTGAGTCCTTCATTTTGAACTTTACGCCAAACCGACTGTGATAGGTGGAAAAAGCAACCAGTCTTCACAAGGTTGGGGAATTCACTTTCAAATGCTTGTATTGCAGCTAGTTCAAAATCCAACATCAGGTTGTCTGGCTGCAGTCCAGGCTGCAAGTTCTTCAGCTCTTGCAGCAACCTCTGGTATGTAGAACGGCACTTGTCTGTCAGCAAGGTGTACACTAGCGGAACAACAAGGCTGCTGTGGACTACATGGATTGTGCAAAGTTGCTTAACCCCCTTCCCGACATCGGACGTACTATACCGTCCGATGTCGGGTCCCCTGCTTTGATGTGCGCTCCGGCGGTGAGCGCACATCAAAGTCGCAACATGTCAGCTGTTTTTTACAGCTGACATGTGCGCGCAATAGCGGCGGGTGAAATCGCGATCACCCGCCGCTATTAACTAGTTAAATGCCGCTGTCAAACGCAGACAGCGGCATTTAACTACCGCATCCGGCCGGGCGGCCGGAAATGATGGCATCGCCGACCCCCGTCACATGATCGGAGGTCGGCGATGCTTGTATATTATAACCATAGAGGTCCTTGAGACCTCTATGGTTACTGATCGCCGGTGGCTGTGAGCGCCCCCCTGTGGTCGGCGCTCACAGCACACCTGCAATTCTGCTATATAGCAGCGATCTGATGATCGCTGTTATGTAGCAGAGCCGATCGGGCTGTGCCTGCTTCTAGCCTCCCATGAAGGCTATAGAAGCATGGCAAAAGTTTAAAAAAAAAGGTAAAAAAAGTGAAAAAAATAAAAAAAATATAAAAGTTTAAATCACCCCCCTTTCGCCCCAATCAAAATAAATCAATAAAAAAAAAATCAAATCTACACATATTTGGTATCGCCGCGTTCAGAATCACCCGATCTATCAATAAAAAAAAAGCATTAACCTGATCGCAAAATGGCGTAACGAGAAAAAAAATAGAAACGCCAGAATTACGTTTTTTTGGTCGCCGCGACATTGCATTAAAATGCAATAACGGGCGATCAAAAGAACGTATCTGCACCGAAATGCTATTATTAAAAACGCCAGCTCGGCACGCAAAAAATAAGCCCTCACCCGACCCCAGATCACGAAAAATGGAGACGCTACGGGTATCGGAAAATGGCGCAATTTTATTTATTTATTTTTTTGCAAAGTTTGGAATTTCTTTTCACCACTTAGGTAAAAAATAACCTAGACATGTTTGGTGTCTATGAACTCGTACTGACCTGGAGAATCATAATGGCAGGTCAGTTTTAGCATTTAGTGAACCTAGCAAAAAAAACAAACAAAAAACAAGTGTGGGATTGCACTTTTTTTGCAATTTCACCGTACTTGGAATTTTTTTCCCGTTTTCTAGTACACGCCATGGTAAAACCAATGGTATCATTCAAAAGTACAACTCGTCCCGCAAAAAATAAGCCCTCACATGGCCAAATTGACGGAAAAATAAAAAAGTTATGGCTCTGGGAAGGAGGGGAGTGAAAAACGGAAAAACGAAAAATCCCACGGTCATGAAGGGGTTAAACAAGGCTGGTGTAGTGAAAAACATGCCATCAGCAAACCACTCTTTACTTTGTGCCAGTAGATGGAGATTGTCTCTTGTTCCAAATATCAACATACGGCTGTGTCCATTTCCAAATTTAAAATATAAGTATTAGTAGAGGAAATAACAGAAAAAGTGTAACAAGCAGCAGACAGAGAATTTTCGGATAAATTCACAAAAAAAAAATCTTAATCAGAAGCCTCTGTTCATATCTCACATTAAAAACTCACATTTTGCTCCAGATTTTCTGATTTCATAATAAAAAAACTGAAGCAAAATCTAGTGTGAAAGGGCCAACCAATAGTTTTTTTTACAACATATATTGTCCCAGTGGAAAATGATATATTTTTGTTTAAAACTAAAATTACTTCCAAACTTGAAATAGGTCACATTTTTAGGGTACCTTTAGACCCTTGAACTAGACGGCCATTCAGCATGGCCGATCGCCGCCATGCTGAACGGCCGTCTAGTTGACAGTCGCATCCAGACGCGGCGTGCGGCTGGACGTCTGAATGAACGACTGGGCGGGCCACCCACCTGAATGGGGAATTTCATTCAGGCGGATGGGCGTGCTAGTCATTGGGTGGGCAGCGTGGACGTTTGTGACGTCCGTGCTGCCTATGCTGTCTCATTGAGAGGATTGTGCAGGACGCAAAAAACGCCAGTAAAATCACCAGTGTGCTTTTGGCCTAAAGCATAACTGAATGGTGCATTAGGCTGGGGTCATATGCAGCATTAATGTGTAAATCCCATCCACATGCTGATGAAAAAATGTTGTTTAAAAAAAAAAACATGCAGTGCAGCATGTCAATGTATGCTGCCATTATACAAAGAAAATTCCAGCTATTCAGACAAGGGGCTGAAATCCTGCACTAAAACCTGCACCTAAATCCATAGAGTTAAGTGAAGATTTTGATACAGAATTAGGGTACCACAATAGTGGCCAGTGGCCACAATTGCAGGCACAAATAGATTCCTGTGGGATCTGCAATTGCTACCGCAATTACAGCCGCTGCGGAGATGCCGCTCCGCAATCCCCTTGCGTCAGTGGGCACGAGGCCTCAGGCTTTATCCAGACAAGCTGGATTTACAGGCGTATTCCGTGCTGTGTTTCCTGCCTGAAACCCGCCCTTTCATGTCTATGGTGCGGGTTACGGGCGGATCCGGCGGATCCCGTGCTTAACTCGCCCATTCAAGGGAATGGGCAAGAGGGAAACCTCCTGAAAAATGCCTGCAAACCATGGGAAATATGCTTGGTTTAGGCCATAGCAGGGCATGGCCACGCCCATAGCAGAGCTTGGCCACGTCCCCTATTTGCAGAAGCGTTTTGCCAAAGCGCTTCCAAAGTGCTTAAAAAGTGCTTGCAAGTAGCAGGCAAAACGCCTCTGCAAATCCTGGCGTATCTCACCTGAGCTCCAGAGTTCAGCCCGACCTGTCCACGGATCTGCAGGACTGAACTACGAGAGCCGAGGAATCAGCCGGTGATGGCAGTTCAGCCAGTGCATGCCGCAGACAGGCGAGGCTGAACTCCGTGGCAGCATCCAGGATAGGTATGGCCAGTACCATGCTGCATATTTGGAATTAGTGTTGGCCGATCCGATCACTGAAGATCTTAATTTATTACGATTTTTAGGCAGATCGTTATTTTAAATTACGCTCCGATTTGTAGCCAGATCATGATGATGACCTGAATTAGAAATCGGAATCCTCCGTAATCTGAAAACACTGTCCGAGCATACACGCCCGAACAGTGTGCGTATATATATACACTCACCGGCCACTTTATTAGGTACACCATGCTAGTAACGGGTTGGACCCCCTTTTGCCTTCAGAACTGCCTCAATTCTTCGTGGCATAGATTCAACAAGGTGCTGGAAGCATTCCTCAGAGATTTTGGTCCATATTGACATGATGGCATCACACAGTTGCCGCAGATTTGTCGGCTGCACATCCCAAAGATGCTCCATACAAGGCAGGATGGATCCATGCTTTCATGTTGTTTACGCCAAATTCTGACCCTACCATCCGAATGTCGCAGCAGAAATCGAGACTCATCAGACCAAGCAACGTTTTTCCAATCTTCTACTGTCCAATTTCGATGAGCTTGTACAAATTGTAGCCTCAGTTTCCTGTTCTTAGCTGAAAGGAGTGGTACCCGGTGTGGTCTTCTGCTGCTGTAGCCCATCTGCCTCAAAGTTCGACGCACTGTGCGTTCAGAGATGCTCTTAGGCCTACCTTGGTTGTAACGGGTGGCGATTTGAGTCACTGTTGCCTTTCTATCAGCTCGAACCAGTCTGCCCATTCTCCTCTGACCTCTGGCATCAACAAGGCATTTCCGCCCACAGAACTGCCGCTCACTGGATTTTTTTTCTTTTTCGGACCATTCTCTGTAAACCCTAGAGATGGTTGTGCGTGAAAATCCCAGTAGATCAGCAGTTTCTGAAATACTCAGACCAGCCCTTCTGGCACCAACAACCATGCCACGTTCAAAGGCACTCAAATCACCTTTCTTCCCCATACTGATGCTCGGTTTGAACTGCAGGAGATTGTCTTGACCATGTCTACATGCCTAAATGCACTGAGTTGCCGCCATGTGATTGGCTGATTAGAAATTAAGTGTTAACAAGAAGTTGGACAGGTGTACCTAATAAAGTGGCCGGTGAGTGTATATATATATATATATATATATATATATATATATATATATATATACACACACACACACACACACTGTACGGGTGTACAGCGTGTGTGCATATTTAGCTTTAGTAAATGGCTCCAGGCTGCGCTGCTAAAAAATAAACAAACCCAGTTACTCACCTCTTTCTCCAGTGTCCAGTACTGGCTCCGACTCCTAGCCCAGCAGTGCAGGGAATCCCGAAATCCGGGCGGCGCATCGCCGCCTCTGTGCCTGCCGTACTATAACTACAATGGAGAGTGATCCCAGGACTGCTCACTAGACGGTCCTGGGAAAGCACCACATCACGTCACAGACATGTGTAGAGGTGGTGATGCACAACCCAGAATGCATAGCGTTGGGATTTCGGAATTCCCTGCACCGCTGGAGACAGCGCTGGACACCGGAGAGAGAGTTGAATAACTGGGTTTGTTTATTTTTTAACAGCGCAGCTTGGGGCCATTATATATATGCAAGTATGCTGGAAGAAGAGTGGCTCAATTGAGATTGTTGCTGAGGACTCAGTGTGCTGCTAGAGCAGGGGTTGGCTTCTGCCCGTACTTAACATGCATCCATGAAGAAAGACCTCCGCGCTGCTGAAGTCCTATACAAATCCTTTATTGCATTACAAAGTTCCAAAAGTGCCAGACCACCATCACCCACCCACATATATACATATATATATACACACACTGTTCAGGCGTACAGTGTGCATATATATATATAGAGAGAGAGAGAGAGAGCGAGCTCTGGAGATTGGATCGGAATTAATTCCAATCTTTCGGTATGATCAGCCCGATCTGATCCTATCTTTCCAGTGATCGGCCAGCACAAGTTGGAATCAGTAGGCCTCACTACATTATATTACCCTCAAAGTTTCCCTTGAAGGCAAAAATCACATAGTATTTTATATCAGCACCTTATAGTCTAGCATTTTTCACATTTGTACAAAATAAACTTTGCAATAATTATGCATAACGGAATTGTTTTAACACAATGTTAAATGGTTAAGTAGATTACCAGAGTCATGCAGAAGGAACTGCTGCTGGACACCATCAATACTGATCTCCTGGAACTCCGGGGGGATAACAAGTTGATCAAGCGTTTGAGGTAACCTTGGGATATTGCCAAGTTGCCTTGCTAATCGTATTGTCCTCTTCAGTGATGCTTTCCTTGGGAGAAGTGCTGCAACATTAGAATGGGCTCTTGAAACGACGTCTGTGAGAATCTGTTGTGGTGTCTCCTGTGTTGTCCTTGCCCTGGTGACTGCCTCATTAACAAGTCGGATTGCTTCAGGTCTTGCAGCTTGTGCTGCGTGACTGTGAAGATTGACTACTTTCACAACTTCGCAAGATTCTTCATTGGTCCAAACACGTCCCTTGCAAGTTGACCGTTTTTCACATACCCAGATGGAATGGACATCATCAGCGGTTCGTTTGGAAAATAAGTAAATGTGATTCTCATGAACCAACTTCCTCCTTCCACGTTTGGACAGAACTGAATTCATAGTTGTAGAAAGTGAATTGCTGTGGAAGCTGACTAATTTTTTGTGGCAGTATACTTCTCTCTTTGTGGAGATTTCAGACACTGCTATATTCTGATGTACAGATGGAATAAAAGCTAGTCTAATGTAACTTGCAGGACATGTGACCTGCTACTTGATACATCTGCAACAAAACTTGCAACAAAGCAGGTCAGTGCTGGGTCAGGTAAAAGTTCAAAATTGTTTAGATTTTTGGCCTCTTGTACACTGTAATTTTAGAGTGGTTTCACACTTGTGTTGGTGGCCGCCAGAGGTTGATCCGCTCTGGATCTGACATCCAGCTGACCCCAGGGCAATGCTTGCGGAATGCTGGCATTCCGCTTGCATTGCCCATAGAAGTGAACGGCTGGGTTCCGCGATCTGCAGCCACCCATTCGCTTTCGTAATGCCGCATTCCGCTATCAGTGTCAGAACAAAAAGAAGAGCATTTTCTTCTTTTCGTTCCGCTGCAGGTTAGTGGAATGCGGCATTACAGAAGCGAACGGGCGGCCTGTAGTGCATATGTAGCGGAAGTGTGAAAGCACCCTTATGCTGCCACTGGTTTAGAACTCCAAAGCACGTGCTTTACTGGCATTTTTCAGAGCGCTTTTGTGAGCGCGCTCGGTAATGACCCATAAGATACAGGCTATTGATGATCGCTAAGTGCTCAAAAATAGCTCCTGTAATAAAATAAAAAGAGCTGGCCAAAACAACACCTCACTTTTCCAGCTATTGACTTTTCTACTATATAATTGTCTAAGGGTCACTTTCGTCTTTCTGTCTGTAACGTTTTATTCGTATATTCATTGGTCGCGGCGTCTGTCTGTCATGTAAATTCAAGTCGCTGATTGGTCATGGCAAAATGCTCACGACCATTGCCACGACCAATCAGCGACAGTCACAGTCTGCCAGAAAAATGGCCACTGCCCTGCACTCACCGCTGACCGCTCACACAGGGTTAATGCCAGCGTTAACAGATCGTGGTGTACCGCACTCCATTAACGCTGCGATTAACCCTGTGTGACCAACTTCTCGCTATTGATGGTGCCTATGCAGCATCAATAGTGAAAAGATGTAATGTTAAAAATAATAATAAAAAAAAGAAGTTAATCTCAACCCCTCCGACATCGCGCTGTCCTCCGCGCCTCTCTCCGATGCACGCCGTGCCTTACGGTCCGAACGATGCTATGCATCCTGGACTAGGGTTGAGCGAAACAGATCGGCCAATTTCAAAAGTTGCCGACTTTTGGGAAAGTCGAGTTTCGTGAAACCCGACCCGATCTCACTGTGGGATCGGGTCAGCCGTCGGCGATCTTCGCTCCAAAGTCGGGTTTCGTTTTTTATATGTATATATGTCATTGAGACACACACACATATATATATATATATATATATATATATATATATATATATATAATATTTACTTCAGCGCGATATATGTGAAAAGCCGGTAATTCAATTGCCGGCTTTTCATTTCTCCTGCCTAAACCCGACAGGATATGAGTAGTGTTGAGCGATACCGTCCGATACTTGAAAGTATCGGTATCGGAAAGTATCGGCCGATACCGGCAAAGTATCAGATCTCGCCGATTCCGATACCCGATACCCGATACCCATGCAAGTCAATGGGACACCAAGTATCGGACGGTATCCTGATGGTTCCCAGGGTCTGAAGGAGAGGAAACTCAACCTTCAGGCCCTGGGATCCATATTACTGTGTAAAATAAAGAATTAAAATAAAAAATATTGATATACTCACCTCTCCGGAGGCCCCTGCACCTTACCTGATGTAACCGGCAGCCTTCTTTGCTTAAAATGAGCGCGTTCAGCACCTTCCGTGACGTCACGGCTTCTGATTGGTCGTGTGCCGCCCATGTGACCGCCACGCGACCAATCACAAGCCGTGACGTAGTTCTCAGGTCCTAAATTCCTAGAATTTAGGAATTTAGGACCTGAGAATTACGTCACGGCTTGTGATTGGTCGCGTGGCGGTCACATGGGCGGCACGCGACCAATCAGAAGCCGTGACGCCACAGAAGGTGCTGAACGCGCTCATTTTAAGCAAAGAAGGCTGCCGGTTACATCAGGTAAGGTGCAGGGGCCTCCGGAGAGGTGAGTATATCAATATTTTTTATTTTAATTCTTTATTTTACACAGTAATATGGATCCCAGGGCCTGAAGGAGAGTTTCCTCTCCTTCAGACCCTGGGAACCATACACTGGAAACTTCCGATTCCGATTCCCGATACCACAAAAGTATCGGATCTCGGTATCGGAATTCCGATACCGCAAGTATCGGCCGATACCCGATACTTGCGGTATCGGAATGCTCAACACTAGATATGAGACATGGTTTACATACAGTAAACCATGTCATATCCCCCTTTTTTTTGCATATTCCACACTACTAATGTTAGTAGTGTGTATGTGCAAAATTTCGGCGCTGTAGCTATTAAATTTAAGGGTTAAATCGCGGAAAAAAATTGGCGTGGGCTCCCGCGCAATTTTCTCCGCCAGAGTGGTAAAGCCAGTGACTGAGGGCAGATATTAATAGCCTACAGAGGGTCCATGGTTATTGCCCCCCCCCCCCCCCCCGGCTACAAACATCTGCCCCCAGCCACCCCAGAAAAGGCACATCTGGAAGATGCGCCTATTCTGGCACTTGGCCACTCTCTTCCCACTCCCGTGTAGCGGTGGGATATGGGGTAATGAAGGGTTAATGCCACCTTGCTATTGTAAGGTGACATTAAGCCAGATTAATAATGGAGAGGCGTCAATTATGACACCTATCCATTATTTTTTTTTAACCAATTAACTTTTTATTAGCAATAAAGAAATAAGTACATACAAAAATCCCCCGCAGGAGAAACAAAGCGGGAAAGGGAACAAGGGGAAAGGGAAATAATACACATTGTTCTAGAATCACAGCAATTCCAGCATAGAAATGCAAAATTAACCATAAGACAAAACACAGCATACAAAAGTTACTAAATGAGAGCCAGGGAGGACGGAGGTATGTGAACCGAGGAGACCCAAGGATCCCACCAGGAGAGCACTTTATTTTTCTTGGAGAGACTCTGAGCCATAATTGCTTCATAGGTAAAATGAAGGTTAATCTTGGAAATTAAAACAGTCATAGACGGAATATCTGAAGATTTCCAGTGACTCGCTATACATTGTCTGGCAGCAATCAGAATATTAGAGATTATCGGACGGAGAGGGGAGGGGAATCCTACGAGAGAGATACCCAAAATGGCCAGACACCCGCTTAAAACGAAAGGAATCTGGATGACCTCCGCGATCAAAGTCTCAACTTGACGCCAGAAGACCTGAATCCGCGGACAAGACCACCAGATATGGGAACCGGAACCAATAGCCCCGCACTCCCTCCAGCAGAGAGGGGAAGAAGAGGGACCAAACCTGGCTAAGCGAGCAGGGGTTAGATACCATTGCAGCTGGATCTTTTTGGACTGCTCCAAGTGGCCTATACACGAGGAATATTTAGAGGGGTGCACCATTGCAAAGTGCCAGTCCTCCAAGGATGCATCAAAACCAAGAGAGGACTCCCAGGAAATCATAAAAGGAAGCTTAGCAGGAATGTCATGGGATATAAGGGCCTTATAGATAATAGAGACTCCATGGGGTACTAAAGTGGCCGGCCTGAAGAACCGGTGTGCTGGGTCCTCCGACAGAGGCGGGGAGGCACCGAATAGCCGAGGAGACCTGAGAAAACTGCGGAGTTGTAGGTATTGGAAGAAGTCTCTACCAGAGAGAGAAAATCTACCTGCAAGGAGCTCAAACGACAACAAGCCATCCGAGCCAAACAGGTCAGCCACCCGGTGCACCCCCCGCAACTCCCAAGAGGAGAGAGAGGTGTGCCCAATAGCACATTCCAGGGCCCGTATGGAGACATAGTCATACATAAATAGGAATTGGGAAGAGCAAACTGACGTCCACATTTTAGAGGCAGCCTTGATAGAGCGAAGAGTAGGGCCACGAGGAGAGACCTGAAGCAGCCGAAGCTCCAAAAGTAATTTGAGAGAGTTTCTGGGGGCGAAATGAGATTCAATGAGCACCCAGGGTAACCGCGAGTTCCCCTCCCACCAAAGCTTAAGAGGCTCCAAGATCGCCGCCCTATAGTAAAACTGGATCGAGGGAACACCCAAACCACCCATAGAGTACGGAAGGGACATGATTTGGCGCTTAATCCTGTGTGGCTTGTTATTCCAAATAAACCGATCTATGATCGATTGGAGAGCCGAGATAAATTTGGAAGGTATGGATAGGGGAAGGCACCGAAATAAATAGATAATCTTGGGGAGAAATAGAATTTAAACAGTTTGTATACGGGCCATCCATGAGAGCGAAGAGCTCGATAGCTGATCGATGCCCCTCCTAATTTCGGCGATAGTTTCCTCGCAGTTAGAACGAACGATGCTATCTAACCTAGTTATCCGGACGCCCAGGTACGAAAAGCCCATAGGGGCCCAAATAAACGCAAATTTAGATTGAATTTGAATTTGGAGATCAGCCGAGAGGAAAAGGGGGAAAATAATGGATTTAGTCAGATTAAGTTTATAGTATGAAACCGCGGAGAATTGGGATAAAATTGAGGTGATCGCGTTCAGTGAGGTTAAGGCCGAAGTGCAAGTCAACACTACATCGTCAGCATGAAGTCCAATTTTATGTTCAGTCTCCCCAACCTTCACCCCCCTAATATCAGGACACTGTCTAATTAAGGCAGCCATAGGCTCCATGATTAGAGCAAAAATAAGGGGGGAGAGGGGGCAGCCCTGATGGGTCCCGTTCAAAATCGGGAATGTCCGAGATTTAAAGCCGCCTGAGCAAACCGACGCGCAGGGATTAGAATATAAAGCCATAATGGCCTTGGAAATCAAACCTGTAAGCCCAAATTTCCCGAGCGTGAGCTCGATATATCCCCAGTGCACCCTGTCAAACGCCTTTTTGGCATCAAGAGACAGGAATACACTGGGGAGACCCTCCCTCTCCACCACATCCAGGAGATCGATCAGTCGTCTTGTGCCATCTCTGGTCTGCCTGCCAGGGACAAACCCAACTTGGTCGGGGTGTATAAGGCTGGGGAGCACCGCTATCAATCTATTGGCCCAGATTTTAGCATAGATTTTAACGTCGCAGTTCAGGAGGGCTATGGGGCAAAAATTTCCCGGGGACGTTGTGGGCTTCCCCGGCTTAGGAAGGGTCGCGATGGAGGCCTCCAACCCCTCCGCCCTGATGCTACCAACAGACTCCCAGTTGTTAAATAAGCGAAGGAGAAAAGGGGAGAGGACAGAAAGGAATTGTGCATAGTAAAGAAAAGGAAAACCATCCGGGCCCGGAGAAGAACACTTATTAGAATCTCTGACAATTTGGGAAAGCTCAGACTCAACAATAGGAGAATTCAGAAAGGAAAGCTGCTCCGCATTGACCGAGGGAAGATTTGCTTTCTCCAAGAACGCCGTAATTAGCTCCGGCGAGGGCTGAGGGACTCCCGGGTCAGAACTAAGATCATAGAGAGAGGAGTAGTACGAAGCAAACTCCTCAGCAATATGAATGGGGTTGTAGACACGGGAACCGTCAGACCCAAGCAGGAATGGAATCTTGGATTGAGCCTCTCTCTTCCTAACTCGCCTAGCAAGAACAGCGCCCGCTCGATCCCCCATTGCATAGAATCTGGCCTTGGTTTTCCTCAGGGCATTCTCAGCTTTATGTAGAAGTAATTGGCGAACACGCATGCGAGCTTTAGAAAGGTCAGAAAAGATCGCCGGGCTAGGGGACATCTTATGGGCAGACTCAAGACGAGCTAGTTCGTCCAGGGCCGACTGAAGGGTCGAGTTGTATTTCCTCTTAGCTGTTGCAGCCATTTTAATAAAGCAGCCCCTAGCAACCGCCTTGTGAGCAAACCAGAGGGTATCATCCCGCACGTCTGGGGTATCATTGGAGGAGAAGAACTCCCGCAAGGCCCTCTCCATAAACTGGGAATTTAGTCGATCGGTAAGAAGATGGGTATTTAGACGCCAGTGTGCGGGAGGCCTGATAGCAAGAGGGTCCTTCAGAGTAAGGGACACCGGGGCATGATCTGACCACATGATGCTACCAATATCTGCCGAGATGCAGTGAGGGAGAGCCACATCATTCACCAGCACATAGTCAATCCTACTATAGGAACCATGTCTGGGAGACATGAACGTGTAATCTCTCTCGCCACAATGCAGATACCTCCATATGTCATGCAGCTTATATGAGTTAATTAGTGGCCCCGCCTCCTTCCTTGACAGGGAAGCGGTCGAGCAATCCAAAATTTTAGACATTGGCACATTAAAATCCCCAGCAATCAGTTTGTGACCATGTTGGATGTCCTGCAAAGTTTGGAAAAAACCCTCTAAGAATTTAAGTTGACCGGTATTAGGAGCTGTAGAGATTAGACTGAAAGAATCCATTGTATCTTTCTCTTGAGACGTCTGGCTTATCAGCAAGAAACTTGAGCAAGTTGACATTTCCTTTTTATGCACGCATTCCTTCTGTTATTATAGCCTTTTACCTACATACTAGAGGTTGTAAATTTCACAGTATAGATAAGCTTTGTAAGAGAATGTGAAATAATGAGCGCTTGTACGCATGTCTGCAAATGCATAACTCTTTTTCTTTATAAAGGAGGGGTAAAGCCCAGAGAGTCAGACGCGCTCCTGAGCTTCCCCTGTATATGATCACACAATACTTTGTTTGCGTGTCATTTACCTGGAAGCTTACCTCCAGTAAGCCAGGGACTGAGAAGGACTTAACATTTCTTTGGCGCCTGAACAGGGACCTGAGATAAGAGTATTTGCTCGAGATTTACCTGCGGATACGGACAACGGAGATCTGGGATAATGGACGGCAAATGAACTGAAAAACCTGGCCAGGTAAGAGACATTATTAGTTCTCTTTTATCTGCCCTGTATTATCCGAAAGATCTCTATGAGCCGTGTCACGCTGGGTTAGTCTAGTAGTGAGTAGATACCTATAAAACTCGGGTTACCATATTGTATAGACTTATGAGTCCTGTCCCTGGCAGTGTGTGAACAGTGTGAAGGTTGTGGTATGTTGTGAAAGAAGAGCAAAAGTGCGTAGAAAAATAAGCCGAAATAGTTGGGGTATAAGCCTTATACACGGAAGTCAGCCTAACTGGGTCATGTGGTTGCGTTCTTCTTCTCCGCCCATGCTTGACTATTCATTAAGTGCTTAACCTCCTTCATTTCTGGATAAGGTTTGATAGAATGAGCCCAGGACGCGGAATCATGAGCCTGGGACAAGTATGCTAACTGACACAGAAAGTTTTGTGATCTGTATGGTGTTGATGGGTCTGTTTGCGTGCATAATAGCACTTAAGTACGTCCTGCATATTAGAAGAAACGGAGCAGACAAGCCCTTCAATATTTTAGCTCCCTAGGAGAGAAGGCAACGAGACGCCACCAACAGAGGAAGTGGTTGTCCAAACGTCACCTAGGGTAGTCATAGCTAATATTGAAAAGAAAAATGGGAAATAAACAGACCAAAACTGTCTTAGGACAAGTGGAAGCAGCAGATATCATACAGGAAAGATGTGGAAAGATAGTCAGAAGACAGATTAGAAGGGTAAGAGAAAAATTGGGAATTTCAGAAGCACTTATGTTCAGTACAGAATGGGAAAGACTGGGTAAAGAACGAGGTGGAATTATCAAAGACAATGGGTGGGAAGAAATCATACACTGTATGATAGAGGTCTCATTAGGACCTAAATGTTTTGCATCCAGATTTTTGTATGCCAGAGGTGCCCCAACATGTCTGTTAGGAACTGATGTACTAAAGAAATTAGAAGCTAACATCAAATTTAGGGAAGATGGCACAGTTATGCTGACTATCCCTGATGATGCAGAATCATTAGAACAATATGTCAGAATTCAGGCTTTTGAGGATTATACTGAAGAAAAAGAGTACAACACAGATCTAGACCTCTCAACGGTCCCAGAAACACTGTGGGCACAGGGTGACACTGATGTGGGATTATTGCATATTTCTCCTGTAAAATTATCTGTGCAACCAGGAGCTGTTCTCCCACAGCTCAGACAATACCCTGTGAGTGCCCAGCAGGAATTAGCAATTAGAAAACAGATAGAGGGATATAGAGAGAAAGGAGTTCTGGTAGAGATACAATCACCTGCTAACACTCCTCTGTATCCAGTCAAGAAGAGAACTCTTGATAAGGGTTCTATGCCCAAATATCGTATGGTACATGATCTAAGAGAAATAAACAAAGTTCTAGATCCAATCACCCCAGTTGTACCCAATCCTCATACGTTACTATCACAGATACCAGCCAGTTCTCAAGTGTTTACTGTAATAGATCTTTCAAATGCATTTTTCTCGGTTCCTTTACACCAAGATAGTTGGCATTTGTTTGCATTTACATTTAAGGGCAAACAGTTGGCGTGGACACGCCTTCCACAGGGAATGATACACTCCCCTACTCTTTATTCAAATGCCCTACAAACAGTTCTTCAAAGGTTTGAACCTGAATCACAGGTAGTAATTTTGCAGTATGTGGATGACCTACTACTTTGCTGCCCAGATTTAGAAACTGCAGAAAGGTCCACTGTGAGTTTACTATGTTTTCTAGAAAAAGAAGGGTGTAAAGTGAATAGACAAAAGCTACAAGTTTGTCAGATCAAAGTGGTCTTTCTAGGTCATTGCATTTCTCAAGGTAAAAAGCATCTTACACCTCAAAGAACTGAAGCAATAAGACAGATGAATGAGCCTATAAATCATAAACAGCTACGAGCATTTTTAGGAATAGTGTCTCATTGTAGACAATGGATTATACATGCCAGTCAACTAATGCAACCACTGTATGACTGTGTAAAAAGTGAACCTTATTTGTTGACAAAAGAAGGTCAGATTTCGTTCCAACAATTAAAAGATGCCCTTGTTTCAGCTCCAGCGTTAGGGCTACCAGACTACACCAAACCATTTCAGCTTATGGCTGCAGAAGTTGATTCTCATGCTACAGGAGTTCTTACCCAGAAGCATGCAGGGAAACAAAGACCAATTGCATATCTTTCAGCAAGGTTAGATCCAGTGGCCAGGGCAGCGCCAACCTGTGTACGTGTGGTTGTTGCTGTCTCGCTATTGTTGGACAAAGCATCAGAAATTGTCCTAGAGCATCCACTCACAGTTCAAACTACACATGATGTTTATGGGATATTAAACCAGGTCCAACCAAAACACATTTCCATGGCCAGACATTTGCGGCTACAGTGTTCTTTGCTGCTCCCCTCTACTATCACATTTGCAAGGCTTCAGACTCTCAATTTAGCTACACTGCTACCTCTCGAGTCTGAAGGGGGGAATAAGGACACTGATCCACACGCAAATTTTTTCCCTACAGATACACATGATTGTACAGAGCTCATTTTACAAGAAACGGTAGGCTTACCCAATGTATCCGAAACACCACTTCAAAATCCAGATTTAGAGCTGTTTATAGACGGTAGTAGGTTTGCAGATGACACAGGTAATTTCCATACAGGGTATGCAGTTGTGTCAGAATCTGAAACTCTCAAAGCAGAACCTCTTCCACCGAAACAGTCTGCACAAGAAGCAGAACTAACAGCATTGATTGAAGCGCTAAAAATAGCTGAGAATCAGACAGCTAATATATACACTGATTCTAGGTATGCACATGGTATTGTGTTTGACTTTGGAGTAATCTGGAGAGCTAGAGGTTACATGACAGCGTCAGGCCAACCTGTAAAACATGCTTCTCTGATCAAACAGATCTTAGAGGCTGCACAAGAAACAAAAGAAGTAGCAGTAATTAAGGTAGCTGCACATGTGAGACTCGACACTAGGGAATCTAGGGGAAATGATAGGGCTGATAAAGCAGCCAAGGCAGCAGCGGTCAAACCCTTACAGCAGGTTCATACTGTAAACCCCACAGAAAATACTGAAGATAGACTGAGACAAGCACAGGAAGATGCAGGAGAAGAGGAGAGGGACAGGTGGAAAAAGGAAGGGGCAGAAGAACAAGCAGGAATTTGGAAGAAAGATGGACTAATATGTCTACCTAGAGCCTGGTACCCGATTGTAGTTGGTGGACTGCACCACCCTACTCATGTGTCTGCAAATGCAATGACACTACTGGCAAAGCAAGTCTGGTTGGCTCCAGGTTTTGGCAACTACGCAAGAGACTATTGTGCTGCATGCGTTATATGCCTGGCACATAATCCCGGACAGACGACAAAGACCCCTATGAAGCACCACGTCCGACCTCTCTATCCGTTTCAGTGATTACAAATAGACTTTATCCAGCTGCCAAAAAGTAATGGGTATGAGTATGTGTTGGTGTGTGTGGACATGTTCTCGGGGTGGCCAGAGGCCTATCCAGTTCGGAAGGCTTCAGCTAAAAACACTGCTGTAAAGCTAGTTGCCGAACTGATACCCCGTTACGGTCTCCCTGAAGTGATCGAGTCAGATAGGGGTACTCATTTCACTGGAGAAATATTTCAAAATGTACTGAAAATGTTGGGTGTTGAAAGTCAGTTACACACTCCATACCATCCTCAAAGTTCCGGTAAGGTGGAACGCATGAATGGAACTTTAAAATTAAAAATACAGAAAGCCATGGCTGAAACAGGAAAGCCTTGGACAGAATGCCTTCCACTGGCCCTTTACTCAATACGCAATACCCCAAGGGGTAAGACTAAACTGTCTCCATATGAAATTTTGTTTGGCAGGACTGCCAATTTAGGATGTTATTTTCCACAACAACTTGTGTTAAATATTGAGTCATTGACTTCTTATGTGCAAAATCTTCAGAAACAATTAACTAAGGTGCATGCACAAGTTTTTGCTTCTCTTCCAGATCCTGACAACACTGAAGGAAGTCACAAGTTGGAACCAGGTGATCAAGTCTATGTAAAAAGACACACCAGAAAGGCTCTTGAACCAAGATTTGACAGACCCTTCCAAGTCCTGTTGACAACACCTACATCAGTCAAGCTTGAAGGAAAGGCATCATGGATACATGCAAGCCACTGCAAAAAAGCAGTACAAAACTTATGATATTGATGTTAATAATGTTAACACAGATGTGGGATAAATTAGTTAGAGCCACGGATTATCTAGATGATCAGATTTGGGATATATTGGATATACTAAACACTAGTATAGCTGTACAGAATCAGCTTATAATAGTCATCAACCAACATACTCTGGTATTGGATTACCTAACTGCCTCACAAGGAGGTATGTGTCAAATCATCGGACCCACCTGCTGTCATTGTATAGACCCGAATAGTACTATGAGTATGACATTTAAATTAGGGGACGTACAACGACTCAGAGATCAGTATGATAAAGACAATGACCAGAATAAGGATAGCTGGTGGTCTGATACTTTCTCTTTTCTCAACCCAGCCAACTGGTTCAGAGGGATTGGTGGGTGGGTTGCTGGGATTATGCAGAGCATAATACATATAGTTATGATTATTGTAGTCATATACGTACTATTCCAGATTGTGCTCAAGGGTATCTCAGTATGCACAGATAAACTTTGTGTAATAGATGCAAGAGTATAAAGTTTTTTTTTTTTTTTTTTTTTCTTCCTTCTTATGTTATCCTCTAGTGATTCTAATTAATATTACTGTACTAATTTTTGTTTTTATATTTTAGTATACTGCTAAAGAAGAAAATAATTTGCAATAGAAGAATTAATACTAGATTTGATTCTCTTATTAATAATATAAGTGTGTGTATGTGTAATACCAAAAATAAAGGCTTTGTCTTTGGCCCTATGGTAATAAATAAAAGGAATATGTCAAAGGGGGGAATTGTAGAGATTAGACTGAAAGAATCCATTGTATCTTTCTCTTGAGACGTCTGGCTTATCAGCAAGAAACTTGAGCAAGTTGACATTTCCTTTTTATGCACGCATTCCTTCTGTTATTATAGCCTTTTACCTACATACTAGAGGTTGTAAATTTCACAGTATAGATAAGCTTTGTAAGAGAATGTGAAATAATGAGCGCTTGTACGCATGTCTGCAAATGCATAACTCTTTTTCTTTATAAAGGAGGGGTAAAGCCCAGAGAGTCAGACGCGCTCCTGAGCTTCCCCTGTATATGATCACACAATACTTTGTTTGCGTGTCATTTACCTGGAAGCTTACCTCCAGTAAGCCAGGGACTGAGAAGGACTTAACAGGAGCATAAACTGAAGCAATGGTATAGGGGGCATTATTGATCAAACAAAGGACTACAATGAACCTACCCATCGGATCCACAATGGAACGGATCAGTTGGAAGGCATTGGCTTTGCTAAAGAAAATCGCTACTCCTGCCTTTTTTGTCGGACCATTTGCAAAGAATTGGTGTGGATATAAACCTGAGTACATTCTGACATTATCACATTCCAATAAATGTGTTTCTTGAAGACATATGATGTCCCGACGAGATTTACCCAGATGCCTCCAGACAATCGACCTCTTGCCCGGGGAGTTGAGACCATTAACATTAATGGAGTACAACGAAACACTCATGGTAAAACAGTATAAATAGACTTAGCCCATATTGAGCACCAATGGAGTATGCATAAGAAGAAACAACATGAGAGCTGCAGACCAGAACATGCGTAGGGGGGAACCAGGAGGGTAGGAGGGGGGAGGGAGGGACAAACAAAACAAACAACACGAAAATTAGGACATCCAGGTCCATTCAGGCAAATCCTGAGTCCAGAAGGTGAAAATCAGAAAAAACAGTTCACCTATGAGGCATAAAATTGAAATGCTGCAATTACTCCAACAAGGAGATCAGCACAGCATATAGAATAAAAAAAAAAAAAAACCTCAAGAGAGGAGAAAAAAAAAAATACCAAAATAGTGCGGGAAATAGCCAGGAACCAAAAGTTGTAATATTCTTCAAGCGACCTCCCGGTCTGATGCAACACGGGCCTTGGGGTTACGGCCAATCCCAGACCCAGAGGGACCCCTCGAGACTGGGGAACCAGGAGCCGACAGGCCCCATCCAGCCAATGCAGACGCCGCGTGTGACGGGGTCAGGCAGGTGGTGATGGATCCATCTTTGCGGATGAGAAGCTTAGTGGGAAATCCCCAGCGATATGGAATGCCTTTTTCCCTGAGAACAGCAGTGTATGGTCCAAAAGCTTTACGGAGAGCCAGGGTGCCCGGAGAGAGGTCCGGGAAAACGGTGACAGAGACAAATCTTTCAGGTAAAGCAGGATTCTTCCTCAGAGCTTGGAGAAAGTTCTCTTTCATTTCATAGAAGTGTATGCGGACGAGCACATCTCTTGGGACCGAAGGCCCCAGACCAGTCGGTTTAGGAATCCAGTGTATACGATCAATTATAATGTCCTTTGAGGCAAGGTGAGGGAGAGCAGCCGCAATAAAGTCCTGCAAGAAAGCTTTCAAGTCTCCCGGCAGGATAGATTCTACAATGCCTCTAAGTTTAACATTGTTCCTTCTGGACCTATCTTCCAAATCCATAGTCTTGGCATGGGTTTTAGTGAGCAGATCTTGCAGGGACTCTTGAGCGTCCCATAATTCATTATGAGAGGAGATCATCTCCACCATCTTGCGCTCCAGACGATCCGTGCGGTTCCCAGGCTCCACCACCTCACCTTTCATCTCTGCCAGCATGGTGCGGATGTCTTCCTGAATGGAGGCCCTGAGATCTCCAAGCAGATCCTTAAGTAAAGCAGCAGTGACTGGGCCGTCGGGAGAATGCGACGCTGCAGCGTCGGAAATTGCACCGCCCGGGAGTGATGAGGCCCCCGAAAGCGACGCTTGAGCGTTGCGTTGCGAGGAGCGGGAAGCTCTGGGTGAGGACGGCGCCATCTTGGGATCCTGCAGCAGCCGGGGGGAGGCCGCAAAGAAATCTATAATCCGCCTGGACGGGTCGCCTGCGCCGGCTCTGAATTTCCCCATGCACTCACCGCCGCACCAGGAAGCGATGCTGATATTATAGGAGACAGAGAGTCCGCCGGGAAGAAGATATGAGCCGCTTTAAGGTTCCTGGACATGGAGCTCCCACTCTGTGTGACCTACTCCATCTGCAGCCAGGCCCCACACCTATCCATTATTAATCCAATTGTATGAAAGGGTTAAAAAAACACACACATGATTAAAAAGTATTTTAATGAAATAAACACACCGGTTGTTTTAATATTTTATTGCTCTCTCAATCCACCTGAAGACCCTCGCTTGGAAAAATAATAAACCAACAATATACATACCCTCTGATGAACTGTCACGTCCCACGAGGTAAATCCATCTGAAGGGGTTAAAATATTTTACAGGCAGGAGCTCTGCTAATGCAGCTGTGCTCGTGCCTGTAAACCCCGGGGAATGAATGAAGGAAATGTAGGTCAATGACCTATAGTTACCTTCATTCACGGTGATGCGCCCCCTGCTGGATGTCCTCATGAACTGCAGCCTGGAAACTTTTTCCCATGCTCGAGGTCATATGAGGACATCTGTTATGGTCTGGTGATTAAGGAGCAACATGGGATGAGCTCTGGAGGAGGTGGTACCTGTACTGACCGCAGTTCCTGAACCTAACACAACACTAGAAGTAGCCGTGGGATGTTCCTGTCACTCCTAGACACCTCGTCACAGCCGGAGAACTAACTACCCGTAAAGCTGGAAACAGGAAAGCTATCTTGCCTCAGAGAAAATCCCAAAAGGATAGATAGCCCCCCACAAATAATGACTGTGAGTGGAGAGGGAAATGGCATACACAGGATGAAAACAAGATTTAGCAAAGGAGGCCAATTCTAACTAGATAGATAGAACAGGATAGAATACTGTGCGGTCAGTATAAAAACTAGAAAAATCCACCACAGAGTTTACAAAATCTCCACACCTGACTAAAGGTGTGGAGGGCAAATCTGCTTCCCCAGAGCTTCCAGCTTAACTGAATACATACATGCTGACAAGCTGGACTAGGAAAAACATAGGCTGAGCTGAACGATTAAGTCCAGTACAAGTGGACAACAAAAGAACAAGCAAGGACTTATCTTTGCTGAACTGGACAGAATATCAGGGAAATCCGAGGAGAGATGTGACTAAAACCTGGAAACATTGACAACTGGCAATGGCTGAAAATCAGAGCCAGGTTAAATAGCCGAGCCAGAAGAAACAATCAGTGGAAGCAGCTGCTACTGCTAAATCCAAGGAGCAGCCGTTCCACTTAAAACCACTGGGGGGAACCCAAGAGCAGAACTCACAAAAGTGCGATTTACAACCACCGGAGGGAGCCCAAGAGCGGAATTCACAACAGACATCCAGCAGGGGGCGCATCACCGCGAATGAAGGTAACTACAGGTCATTGACCTACATTTCCTTAATTCCCCAGGGTTTACAGGCACGAGCACAGCTGCATTAGCAGAGCTCCTAACCTGTAAAATATTTTAACCCCTTCAGATGGATTTACCTCGTAGGACGTGACAGTTCATCAGAGGGTATGTATATTGTTGGTTTATTATTTTTCCAAGTGAGGGTCTTCAGTTGGATTGAGAGAGCAATAAAATATTAAAACAACCGGTGTGTTTATTTCATTAAAATACTTTTTTACTTTTTAATCATGTGTGTGTGTTTTTTTAACCCTTTCATACAATTGGATTAATAATGTATGGTTTCATAATTGACGCCTCTCCATTATTAATCTGGCTTAATATCACCTTACAATAGCAAGGTGGCATTAACCCTTCATTACCCCATATCCCACCGCTACACGGGAGTGGGAAGAGAATGGCCAAGTGCCAGAATTGGCGCATCTTCCAGATGTGCCTTTTCTGGGGTGGCTGGGGGCAGATGTTTGTAGCCGGGGGGGGTCAATAACCATGTACCCTCTCTAGGCTATTAATATCTGCCCTCAGTCACTGGCTTTACCACTCTGGCGGAGAAAATTGCGCGGGAGCCCACGCCAATTTTTTCCGCGATTTAACCCTTAAATTTAATAGCTACAGCGCAGAAATTTTGCACATACACACTAATAACATTAGTAGTGTGGAATATGCAAAAAAAGGGGGATATGACATGGTTTACTGTATGTAAACCATGTCTCATATCATGTCGGGATTAGGCAGGAGAAATGAAAAGCCGGCAATTGAATTACCGGCTTTTCAACATTATCGCGCTGAAGCAAATATTAAAAAAGTATGCTTCCCCATTGAATTGCATTGGGTTTTGTGTTTTGGCCGATCCCCGACCCCGACTTTTCAATAAGATCGGCCGATTTCACTCGACCCGACTTTTGAGAAAGTCGAGTTTCGTGAAACCCGACTCGATCTCCAAAAATGAAAAGTCGCTCAACCCTATCCAGGACCTGCGATGACGTCATGGTCATGTGACCGCAACGTCATTGCAGGTCCTACGCCCAGACCGGAAGCCACCGCCAGCACTGCAGTGAGGAGCGATGACTTCAGGGCCCGTGCCTGAGGTGAGTATATCTTTATTTATTTTTTTTAACACGAATATAGTGCCCACATTCCTAGACTACGTGGGCAGTGCAATTTACTACGTGACCAGTGCAATGTACTACATCAGCTGGCCAATATACTATGTGCGCTGTGCAATTTACTATGTGGACTGTGCAATTTACTACGTGCGCTGTGCAATTTACTATGTGGACTGTGCAATTTACTACATGCACTGTCCAAACTACTACGTCGGCTGTCCAATATACTACGTGGCCTGTGCAATGTACTATGTGGACTGTCCAATATACTACATAACCTGTGCAACATACCACGTGGCTGCGCCTTCTATAATACCCGATACATTAGAATCGGGCCACCATCTAGTATATTGAAAATTGTCAATCTTCTTAGCAATTTTCCAGTGCTTAGCACTTGGGAAAGTGGCTACTGTGAAAGAGGTCTTAGGGCTAAAATACAAGGCCGAAAATCCCTGCCTAATTTGGGGCCGAAACATCTGGGGGCAAAAAGCTGGGGGCAAAACATCCGGGGGCGAACTGCTGGCGGTGAAACATCTGGGGGCGAAACATCCGGGGGCGGGGGGCAAAAAGCTGGGGGCAAAACATCCGAGGGTGAACTGCTGGCAGTGAAACATCCGGGGGCGAACTGCTGGGGGCGAAACATCCGGGGGCGAACTGCTGGGTGTGAAACATCTGGGGGCGAATTGCTGGGGGTGAAACTTCCGGGGCGAACTGCTGGAGGCGAAACATCCGGGGATGAAACATCCGGGGACGAACTGCTGGGGGCGAAAAATCCGGAGACGAACTGCTGGGGCAAAACATCCGGGGGCGAACTGCTGGGGGCGAAACATCCGGGGGAGAACTGCTGGGTGCGAAACATCTGGGGGCGAACTGCTGGGGGCGAAACATCTGGGGGCAAACTGCTGGGGGCGAAATGTGCGGGGGCGAAACAACCTGGGGGCGAACTGCTGGGGGCGAAATGTTCGGGGGCGAAGTGTACCTGGGGGCGAAATGCTGGGGGCGAAATGCTGGGGGCGAAACTTCCAACTCCCATATAACATATATTGTGAGGCTGTGGCCTCTGATACAGCTAGGTGGCGCTGTTTGTTCTCCCCAGAATGTGCATGCAGACGGATGAAGTCCATAGGTGTGCATGAGAGTCACGGATTTCCGGTCCGGGGTTTCCAGGTGGCTCAAGGCCACAGGTTTGTGTGTGTTTAAAAGCCCTGCAGTAAGGGGTATGGGTGTGTCAGGCCGTGTCAGGTGTCTGGCCAGGTCAGGCCAGGTGTGTGAGGTGCACGTCAGTGTGGTGTGTGCTGTGTGCTGGTCTGCAGAGTGCATGGAGGCCAGCAGAGCCAGCACCCAGGGCAGCTGAATAGCCTGGCACCCGCAGCGTACACAGAGATGCAAGTCGTCCATGGTATTGGTCTCGGAGGTGGACTGTCCTGTGCCCGGAGGTGGATGTCCTGTGCCCGAAAGAGAACTAGCATGTGCAACGATTGCAAACAGGTGGATATGGTGCCCGGTTGCTATACCGGAGGATATCCTGAACTGTGTACGACTGTGTGAGTAAAGAGTCTGTAATAGGGCACCTTTCCACTTGCGAGAAACTCGTCCGTATCTCGCATGTGGAAACCAAGCTCTGGCGCCGACACTTTGGAGCAGAGCGTGCGGCTCCATGTGTTCCTATGCGGCTGCACAGCTCCGCTCCAAAGTGCCGGCTCCACAGCTTGGTTTCCACATGCGAGATACGGACGAGTTTCTCGCAAGTGCAAAGGTGCCCATAGACTGTGACACAGCGATGCAGGACACCCACGAGAACTAGTCAGAAGAGGGCTAGCGTGTGTAGTGACTGCAACATATGAGGCTGTGTGTATGGAGACGTATAGAGACTGTGAGATGGCGTGCGGTCGCCCAGGGAAACTGGACAAGGGAAGTCTGGCCTGTTTAGGGACCGCAAATCTAAAGCCATGTGAAATGTATTGCATTGAACTGATGTAAACTGTTCACTGAAGTTATATGCATTTATGTCAATTGGGCTTTAATGCTGTGAAGAAACACATTAAAAGAGACTTTTGTGTTTGAATTTGTGGGTCACTGCCTCCTCACTGTGTACGATGCTACTACAGCTTTACTATATATATATATATATATATATATATATATATATATATATATATATTTTATAATATAATGTTTTGAAGAATGTTTCGTTTTCAAACTGTAAATTATTTAGAACATTTCTGTATGTAAAATCTCATCTTAAAATCGCACTGCAGTCGGATGTAGATCGGGTGTTAGGTGTGAAAAGTCAGATTGTACTCGCACAAAAAACGCCTGACACTCACATGACACTTGCATTGCACTCGTCAGACTTAACGGCAATAAATTGGACCGACTTTTAAATCGCTAGTGTGTCTCCAGCCTGTGTATGTAATGGTGTGAGATCAGTGGCCCAAGGTCATTTAACCCCTTAAAAAACCCAGTTACTTATTCAAATCATTAAAGTCAATGCCAACTTTGATACCAATTCTCATGGCCAGAACCCATTTGGGAAAAGGTAAAGTGACATGAATTTCATGCAGGGCATCAAAATGCATGTAATAATGGTGTCAGATCAGTGGCCCAAAGGCATTTAACCCCTGAAAAACATCAGTTACTTATTCAAATCCGTGAAAACGGGCTGTTTGCCCACTTTGATGCCAATTCTGGTGCCCAGAACCCATTTGGGCCAGGCTGGAGGGACCTTAGTTTGAAGTAGGGCATCAATATTTGTGTATTTTAAATGTCAGATCAGTGGCCCAAAGGCATTTAACCCCTGAAAAACATCAGTTACTTATTCAAATGTGTGAAAATCGGCTGTTTGCTCATTTTGATGCCAGTTCTGGTGCCCAGCACCCATGTGGGCCAGACTGAAGAGACCTGGTTTTGATGTGGAGCTTCCTGTTGTATATACATGCACTGTGGTATCAGTGGCCCAAAGGCAGTTAACCCCTTAAAAAAATCAGTTACTTATTTATATCTGTGAAAATGGGCTGTTTTCCTACTTTGATGCCAGTTCTGATGCCCAGAACCCATTTGGGCAAGGCTGAAGGGACCTGGGTTTGATGCAGGGCATCAATATCTGTGCATTATAAGCATGAGATCAGTGGCCCAAAGGCATTTAACTCCTTAAAAACATCAGTTACTTATTCAAATTTGTGAAAATGGGCTGTGTGCCCACTTTGATGCCAGTTCTGGTGCCCAGAACCCATTTGGGCCAGGCTGGAGGGACCTTGGTTTGAAGCAGGGCATCAATATCTGTGTCTTTTAAATGTCAGATCAGTGGCCCAAAGGCATTTAACCCCTGAAAAACATCAGTTACTTATTCAAATTTGTGAAAATGGGCTGTGTGCCCACTTTGATGCCAGTTCTGATGCCCAGAACCCATTTGGGCCAGGCTGAAGAGACCTGTTTTTGATGTGGGGCTCCCTGTTCTATATGTATGCACTGTGGTATCAGTGGCCCAAAGGAATTTAACCCCTTAAAAACATCAGTTACTTATTCAAATGGTCAAAATTGACTGCCCACTTTGATGCCAGTTCTGGTGCCCAGAACCCATTTGGGCCAGGCTACAAATAACTGGTTTGGATGTGGGGCGCCCTGTTCTATATGTCTGCAGTGTGAGATCAATGGCCCAGAGGCATTTAACCCTTTCTTCAGCGCTCTTTGGTGCCCCCTTTGATGCCCATTTTTGTGCCAGTTTTATTGTATTTGTAGCCGTTTTTAAGCGTATTCACATCAGGGCTCCTCGCTGCAGTCTGTTTTATTATTGTGATGATTTGGTTGTTAAACCTATAAAAAACAGAAAAGAAAAAATCACCGAATAAGAAACTGAACGAATAAAAGAAACCAACTTCAGCCTCGTTATTGTGTATGTGGACTGGGTTGGGTCATGGGTGACTGTACGGGGTGCAGTGGGCAGGGTGTACTTTGTGTATGGGTTGGGTGTACACACATGGTGACTTTAGCCCCGCCCCACTGTGTACGGTGGCCGGGAGGGACCGGCCTGGTCTCCGACGTCACCGAGTCCCTGCCCAGCTGCAGCTGTCACACGGTGCCCGAACACCCGGATCCGGCCTGAGGTGCGACCTGGGGGCTGCAGGGGGTGGGGAGCAGGGGACAGCTGGGGTGCACGGAGGGAGAGAGGAAGCACCACCTCGGTCACCCCGTACACACATCACACAGGCCTGTATACAATAGCTGCCGACCCCCTCCCCGGATCTCAGCACTGTGTATGCTGCCGGCCTGTCATAGTATACTGTCACCTCCTGTGTATACCGACCACATGTGTAGCCCACTACTGTACCTGTATATACCGACCCCATATATCCTACCGACCCCATATATATCCTACTGTACCTGTATATACTGACCCCATCTATATCCTACTGTACCTGTATATACCGACCCCATATATATCCTACTGTACCTGTATATACCGACCCCATCTATATCCTACTGTACCTGTATATACCGACCCCATATATATCCTACTGTACCTGTATATACCGACCCCATATATATCCTACTGTACCTGTATATACCGACCCCATATATATCCTACTGTACCTGTATATACCGACCCCATATATATCCTACTGTACCTGTATATACCGACCCCATCTATATCCTACTGTACCTGTATATACTGACCCATATATATCCTACTGTACCTGTATACACTGACCCCATATATATCCTACTGTACCTGTATATACTGACCCTATATATCCTACTGTACCTGTATATACCGACCCCATCTATATCCTACTGTACCTGTATATACCGACCCCATCTATATCCTACTGTACCTGTATATACCGACCCCATATATATCCTACTGTACCTGTATATACCGACCCCATATATATCCTACTGTACCTGTATATACCGACCCCATATATATCCTACTGTACCTGTATACACTGACCCCATATATATCCTACTGTACCTGTATATACCAACCCATATATATCCTACTGTACCTGTATACACTGACCCCATATATATCCTACTGTACCTGTATATACCGACCCCATATATATCCTACTGTACCTGTATATACCGATCCCATATATATCCTACTGTACCTGTATATACTGACCCCATATATCCTACTGTACCTGTATATACCGACCCCATATATATCCTACTGTACCTGTATATACCGACCCCATATATATCCTACTGTACCTGTATATACCGACCCCATCTATATCCTACTGTACCTGTATATACCGACCCCATATATATCCTACTGTACCTGTATATACCGACCCCATATATATCCTACTGTACCTGTATATACCGACCCCATATATATCCTACTGTACCTGTATATACTGACCCCATATATATCCTACTGTACCTGTATATACCGACCCCATCTATATCCTACTGTACCTGTATATACCGACCCCATCTATATCCTACTGTACCTGTATATACCGACCCCATATATATCCTACTGTACCTGTATATACCGACCCATCTATATCCTACTGTACCTGTATATACCGACCCCATATATATCCTACTGTACCTGTATATACCGACCCCATCTATATCCTACTGTACCTGTATATACTGACCCATATATATCCTACTGTACCTGTATACACTGACCCCATATATATCCTACTGTACCTGTATATACTGACCCTATATATATCCTACTGTACCTGTATATACCGACCCCATCTATATCCTACTGTACCTGTATATACCGACCCCATCTATATCCTACTGTACCTGTATATACCGACCCCATATATATCCTACTGTACCTGTATATACCGACCCCATATATATCCTACTGTACCTGTATATACCGACCCCATATATATCCTACTGTACCTGTATACACTGACCCCATATATATCCTACTGTACCTGTATATACCAACCCATATATATCCTACTGTACCTGTATACACTGACCCCATATATATCCTACTGTACCTGTATATACCGACCCCATATATATCCTACTGTACCTGTATATACCGATCCCATATATATCCTACTGTACCTGTATATACTGACCCCATATATCCTACTGTACCTGTATATACCGACCCCATATATATCCTACTGTACCTGTATATACCGACCCCATATATATCCTACTGTACCTGTATATACCGACCCCATATATCCTACCGACCCCATATATATCCTACTGTACCTGTATACACCGACCCCATATATCCTACTGTACCTGTATATACCGACCCATATATATCCTACTGTACCTGTATATACCGACCCCATGTATATCCTACTGTACCTGTATATACCGACCCCATCTATATCCTACTGTACCTGTATATACCGACCCCATATATATCCTACTGTACCTGTATATACCGACCCCATATATATCCTACTGTACCTGTATACACTGACCCCATATATATCCTACTGTTCCTGTATATACCGACCCCATATATCCTACCGACCCCGTATATATCCTACTGTACCTGTATATACCGACCCATATATATCCTACTGTACCTGTATATACCGACCCCATATATATCCTACTGTACCTGTATATACCGACCCCATATATATCCTACTGTACCTGTATATACCGACCCCATATATATCCTACTGTACCTGTATATACCGACCCCATATATATCCTACTGTACCTGTATATACCGACCCCATATATCCTACCGACCCCATATATATCCTACTGTACCTGTATACACTGACCCCATATATATCCTACTGTACCTGTATATACCGACCCCATATATGTCCTACTGTACCTGTATATACCGACCCCATACATATCCTACTGTACCTGTATATACTGACCCCATCTATATCCTACTGTACCTGTATATACCGACCCCATATACATCCTACTGTACCTGTATACACTGACCCCATATATATCCTACTGTACCTGTATATACCGACCCCATATATATCCTACTGTACCTGTATATACCGACCCCATATATCCTACTGTACCTGTATATACCGACCCATATATATCCTACTGTACCTGTATATACCGACCCCATGTATATCCTACTGTACCTGTATATACCGACCCCATCTATATCCTACTGTACCTGTATATACCGACCCCATATATATCCTACTGTACCTGTATATACCGACCCCATATATATCCTACTGTACCTGTATACACTGACCCCATATATATCCTACTGTTCCTGTATATACCGACCCCATATATCCTACCGACCCCGTATATATCCTACTGTACCTGTATATACCGACCCATATATATCCTACTGTACCTGTATATACCGACCCCATATATATCCTACTGTACCTGTATATACCGACCCCATATATATCCTACTGTACCTGTATATACCGACCCCATATATATCCTACTGTACCTGTATATACCGACCCCATATATATCCTACTGTACCTGTATATACCGACCCCATATATCCTACCGACCCCATATAGATTCAAGATTCAAATATATCCTACTGTACCTGTATACACTGACCCCATATATATCCTACTGTACCTGTATATACCGACCCCATATATGTCCTACTGTACCTGTATATACCGACCCCATACATATCCTACTGTACCTGTATATACTGACCCCATCTATATCCTACTGTACCTGTATATACCGACCCCATATACATCCTACTGTACCTGTATACACTGACCCCATATATATCCTACTGTACCTGTATATACCGACCCCATATATATCCTACTGTACCTGTATATACCGACCCCATATATCCTACCGACCCCATATATATCCTACTGTACCTGTATATACCGACCTCATCTATATCCTACTGTACCTGTATATACCGACCCCATCTATATCCTACTGTACCTGTATATACCGGCCCCATACATATCCTACTGTACCTGTATATACTGACCCCATCTATATCCTACTGTACCTGTATATACTGACCCCATCTATATCCTACTGTACCTGTATATACTGACCCCATCTATATCCTACTGTACCTGTATATACCGACCCCATATATCCTACCGACCCCATATATATCCTACTGTACCTGTATATACCGGCCCCATACATATCCTACTGTACCTGTATATACTGACCCCATCTATATCCTACTGTACCTGTATATACTGACCCCATCTATATCCTACTGTACCTGTATATACTGACCCCATCTATATCCTACTGTACCTGTATATACTGACCCCATCTATATCCTACTGTACCTGTATATACCGACCCCATATATATCCTACTGTACCTGTATATACTGACCCATCTATATCCTACTGTGCCTGTATATACTGACCCTATATATACCCTACTGTACCTGTATATACCGACCCCTCATATTTCCTATTGTATCTGTATATTCCTATCCCATATATATTCTACTGTATCTACTGCACCCATATATCCTACTGTACCTATATATACGGCGCCATATATATCCTACTGTACCTATATTGACACCATGTATATCTTAAAGTACCTGTATATACTGACCCCATATACCCTACTGTATCTACCAACCCGATATATATCCTACTTCTACTGTACATGTACATACAGACCCCGTGTATATTTTCATCCCACTCTACATGTATATAATGACCCCATATAAATATATACTACTGTATTTGTAGTCTACCATGGCATATCACTTGTACCTTTATGTACAAACTTTCTGCTACTTGTAATAAAACAAGAACAAAGAAACAACAGAACTAATGTGACAAGTGGTTTCCCCAAATTCCCTCCAAGATGCGCCTATTACTAACTGCTGCAGTCTGAGGATTGCTCACCCCACATATTTAGATAAAGCACATCAAATACCTGGACTGGCTGTAGAGGGGTTGTGTTTGATTGCATGTTAGAAAAGAGTCAATATTGGTCCAAAAAAATAAGAGAAGAAATCATTGTCTGCACAAATAAGGAAATGGATACAAAAAGATAAAAAGGCATTGCATGTTCTTAGAGATACAGCTGGAAGCAAAACTCACAAGGTCAAAATTACAGGAACACTTGCTACACTACCTGGACACAAAAGAAAGAGGGAGCTGTAACCGGCTGCCACCAGATTTCTAAGGAAGCAGATGGTCAAAAACTTGGAAGAGCTTCTGCACGATCTTGTGTCAGCAGGCACCACGGTTTCTACAGTTGGCATATTAAACACTGAATGACTCCAATCCTGGACTCCAAGATGTCTCTACTGACCCAAAAGCACAAGAAAAGTTGGCTCCAATATTCTGAAAGCCACAGACATTCTGCTGTTCTGTTTTGTGTAGGAATGATGCAAAACTGGAACTTTTTATTCCTATGGATCACCGGTTTGTCTGTAGAAGAAAGAATGAAGTATACACTAAAAAGAACACCCTTCCTACAGTGAAGTATGGTGGAGGTTCGGTGATGCCTACAGTGAAGCATGGTGTAGTCTTGGTGGTGCCTACAGTGAAGCATGGTGGAGGCTTGGAGATACCTACAGTGAAGCATGACGGTGGCTCAGTGATGCCTACTGTGAATCAAAATGGCGGCTTTGTGCTGTTATGGGGCTACTTTGCTTCTTCTGGCAGTGGAAATCTGCAGTGTGTGGAGGGTAAGATGGAATCAATCAAGTATCCTGCAAATCCTAGGAGAAAAAGTTATTCCTTCATCAGGACAGTGATACCAAGCAGAACTCAGTCCACCAAGGCTTGGGTTCAGAAGAGGTCCTGGAAGATTCTGGAGTGGTCATCACAGTTGCCTGACTTGAACCACTAAGACAATCTTTAGTGAGATCTGAAGAAGTCAGAATATTATTGACTTGGAGGCCATTGATGATGAGGAATGGGATGAGATTCCTCAGGAGTGTGACCAAAAGCTGGTGTCTGGTTATGTATCCTGTCTGCAGCAGGTTATAACAGCCAGCGGGACTCTAATAAGTACTAAAGACCCATGTCATGATGAGGTGAAGTATTTTGAGACTGCAGTAAAATGGAATTTTGTCCCGAATTTGGAGAAACCATTTGTTTTTTAGTAGTTTTCACCTCAGCTATTTACAGTATTCTTGTTTCATTGCAGAAAATGTACACATTTTGATGAAAAACGAAATTATCATTGGGGAGAGGGAGGGGCGCAGCTGTATTTACCGACTCCATATATACATATAGATATATATTCACTTCCACTTGTCTTCATGAGAGGTGCAGTAATTTCCACAATAATGGAGACCTCCTCCTCTAGCACAGATCCCCCTTTGTATATTTGGGTAGCGCCCCTAATGTTTATGTAACATATTCATGATGTGAATCTCCACGAAAACCTATGGAGTTGTTATTGTCCAGGACCCCCGCCTTTTATAGACCCTTGCTACTATTATAACAACTCCTATGATTACATTTAATCTGAGGCTTCAGCATAACATCAAACCATCTTCTGATCTTACTGAGGCGCGAGGCTTCTTGTGTTTCCGCCACACCCAGCCATTACCCAGCTTTTCTATATACTCCAAATACCTATTCGGCCACGTTCACACGTTCAGTATTTGGTCAGCAGCACAGAGTATTTCAGGAGAGGGGTGTATTGATTTGTTGTTTGTTTTTTGGGTGGAAGGAGGGGGCAGAGGTGATCTCAGATTATGAGTTGTATAACCAAAGCCTGTGGACCCTGAGCAGCACAGAGTGTTTCAGGTGAGGAGTATGCTGATCTCATTGTAGGTCATAGATTGGTAGTTTCATGAGGGTATGTTTCCTCGGTCAGGAATGGCTCAGGATTTGACGCAGGTAAAATCTGCACCTGAGGTCACTGGCAGGTCCCCTCCGTTTTTTATGCGTTTTTTATGCGTTTTTTCATTACGTTTTTTTTGTCACTTGAAATTAAGCTATTTGAAATTGGCTTCTGGGTAGGAAAAAAAAGTGATTTCCTGTTTGCAGGAAGGGTACGTGCACACAGTCAGTAAACGCTGCAGGTTGGACGATGCGTACATCTGTAGCGTCCAACCCGCAGCGTCCAGATGTTACAGCATAGTGGATGGGAGTTCAAAGACGCGGGTCGGAACGCTGCGTATACACAATGCTGCGCGTCTTTATAGACCGCAGCACGTCTGACTACGATGCGGAGACGCTCAGTCCCCGCAGCGTAAATTTCCCATAGACCATCATTACATGCGGTAAAACCGCATCTAATTATTAGTCACATTTGTAATAACTGCAGAAACGCAGCTTACTACGCATGCAAACTAATTTACATATGTTGAATCTTGTGTCACATCCGGAAGTACGTGACGGGCCGGTGTCACACTTGCAAGTGTGATGCAAGTGTGTCGCATCAACACCTGGCGCTGCCGCCTCCACTTGGACCGACGTGTGCCGCGGCATACAAGTACATGCAGCCGCACACTCCGGTCCCGTGTGCCGGATGTTAATGCAAGAGACTCGTGCGAGTTTCTCACATTACACTCGCCAAGTGTGACACCGGCCACACAGGAATATGTAATGTCCTTTCCTTTTTTGTAACTAAATAATTTTTTTTTAAAGTGGCATGGTCTCCTACGCAATTTTCCAAACCTTCAGAGGGAGAGCCAGCGACTGGGGGCCGATGTTTATAGCCTGGGAAGGGGTTAACACCCACGGGATCTTTCCACGCTATGAATATCAGCCCGCAGCTGTATACCTAGCATTTACTGGCTATTAAAATAGGGGGACCCCCCAAAAAATGACGTGGAGTCCCCCTATAATTAATAACCAGCAAAAGCTGTGGGCTGATATTGTTAGCCTAGGAAGGGACCATGGATATTGGTTCCTCCCCCCCCCCCCCCGGCTACAAACACCAGCTCACAGCCGCACCAGAAATGGCGCATCACTACGATGCGCCAATTCCGGCACTTAGCCTCACTCTTCCCACTTGCCCTGTAGAGGTGGCAAGTGGGGTAATAGTTTGGGAGTTAATGTCACCTTTGTATTGTAAGGTGACATCAAGCCGATTAGTAATGGAGAGGCATCAATAAGACACCTATCCATTACTAATCCTATAGTTGTTACAGGTTAAATATAGACACGGCCAGAATAAAGTATTTTAATGAAATAAAACACCACACCGTTTTCCCATCTTTATTGTTCTACTAATTCCTCAATCCCTCGATCTCCTGCAAAAAAAATAAAATGATAAACCAACACAAATACTCCCTGTTCCGACGTAGTCCTTAATAACGAGTGTCCCACAACGATCTCCAGCTCTGACATTCAGAATGCCTGACATCCAGATGTAGCAGAGCTTGTAGATGACCGCCGGAGATTACTCTCCAGCGTTCACCTGCACTGCAGTTCTCATAATCAGCTGATCAGCTGACCGTGAGAACCAGCCTAGTGACCGGAGGTAACCCCGGCTGTCATGTGCACAGTAGTTCTCTCGGTCAGCTCGGTCATCGCGAGAACTGCAGTGGACGCGGACTTCCGGCAGTCACAAGGTAAGACATTGTTTAAATTAGTTTGCATGCGTAGTAAGCTGCATTTACACAGTTACTACGCATGTGGCTAATCATTAGCTGTGGTTTTACCACATCTAATATTAATCTATGGGAAATTTACGTAAATAGACATGCTGCGGTCTGGAAAGACGTGCCGCATGTCCAGATTTGCGGGTCTGCCGCCTGCGTCTCTGAACGCATAGTGGAGATAGGATTTCATGAAATCCCCTCCACTGTGCTGTAACATCTGGACGCTGCGGGTTTGACGCTGCGGCTGTATGCAGTGTCAAACCTGCAGCGTTTCCTGACTGTGGAAACATACACTTATAGAGGCAGCAGCTTTCTGATCAGCACAGAGTATTTCAGGAGAGGAATTTAACTGAGGAAATGTCATGAGGCAAGGAAGGCTCAAGGGAACCAGCAGCACAGAGTATTTCTGGTAGGAAGTATGGTGGCAGAGCAGCTTTCCTTTCAGCACAGAGTATTTACTGATCTTTTATAGTAGAACCAGCATATTTATCCTCTGCACAAAGTATTTCAGTAGAGAAATGTAATGGTGTCAGTGTGCTGACATGACAGAGATACAAGGAGCAGGGCCCCCAGCAGCACAGAGTGTTTCAGTAGAGGTTTTGTGAATGACAGGGCAACAAAGCGGATAGGCTGGAGGGTCTTTATGTCCCCATAGGGTCTGATCATATATTTGGAGCAAGGTCGTAGCCCTCACATTGCTGAGTTTCTGGTCTGGTAGTGGAGCGGCCATATTGCTTCTTTATTGGGATTCTGGAATGAGGAGTTGCTCACAGTTCCCGGGGCAGATGTCTCTAACCAGCACCAAACTTCCGGAATTTAATTTTATTGCACCTTTAGTGAGGTGGACAAAGTCTGAGCAATATCACTGAGCGCAGGCGGCTCCTGCATCCCCGACGTGCTCCTTCTGCGCCTTTGTCAGTGAGCTGAGGGGTGACTGCGCGCTGTGGCTCCTCTGACATGATAAAGACGCTGTTGCTGGGTGATCATGTCCCATGAACTCTTTGTTCTTTCAGGATGAAATCTCGGTGACCAAGGAAAAGCTGGATATGAATGATCCCACATGGGCAGATAAGGAGGGGAGCCCTGGCGAGGAGAAGATGCGGAGCCCTCAGAATGTGCCAGGTCCAGAGGATGGTGAGTAAAGTACATACATGGGCACACATTGTAGGGACAACATGCCATGGAGTAGGGCAATCCTGGGAATTATTGGGGAGTAGTGTAGGTTTGTGCAGGCCCTGATAATAAGCTGCAATATGAGTATAATTTTGGGGAGGTAAGGGTTACAGAGCGCCTGCAGTAAGAAGGCGGAAGGAGGTCAGGGTTATGGAGAGGTGTGTCACATCTGGATGAGCTGGATTGTAAAAGGTAAATAGATATATTCCAGATTAGGTCAAAGATCGTTTCTATGGAGTTTGGGCAGGCTTGAGGCAGACTGTAGCTAGATAGGAGGCAACATGGCATCTGCAAATGACATGAGGTGAAAGAACGCTGCCTGCAAGTTTAGAGGGGAAGCAATCGCTCCCCTTTTGCCAAAAGAGGAAGAGTGCACTGCTGGTGTGCTGAGAGAAGAAGGGTGCACTGCTGCTGTGCTGAGAGAGGAAGGGTGCACTGCTGGTGTGCCGAGAGAAGAAGGGTGCACTGCAGGTGTGCTGAAAGAAGAAGGGTGCACTGCTGGTGTGCTGAGAGAAGAAGGGTGCACTGCAGGTGTGCTGAGGGAAGAAGGGTGCACTGCTGGTGTGCTGAGAGAGGAAGGGTGCACTGCTGGTCTGCTGAGAGAAGAAGGGTGCACTGCTGGTGTGCCTAGAGAAGAAGGGTGCACTGCTGGTTTGCTGAGAGAAGAAGAGTGCACTGCTAGTGTGCCGAGAGAGGAAGGGTGCACTGCTGGTGTGCCGAGAGAGGAAGGTGCACTGCCGGTGTGCCGAGAGAAGAAGGGTGCACTGCCGGTGTGCTGAGAGAAGCAGGGTGCACTGCTGGTGTGCTGAGAGAAGAAGAGTGCACTGCTGGTGTGCTGAGAGAAGAAGGGTGCACTGCTGGTGTGTTGAGAGAAGAAGGGTGCACTGCTGGTGTGTTGAGAGAAGAAGGGTGCACTGCTGGTGTGTTGAGAGAAGAAGGGTGCACTGCTGGTGTGCTGAGAGAAGAAGGGTGCACTGCTGGTGTGCTGAGAGAGGAAGGGTGCACTGCTGGTCTGCTGAGAGAAGAAGGGTGCACTGCTGGTGTGCTGAGAGAAGAAGGGTGCACTGCTGGTTTGCTGAGAGAAGAAGAGTGCACTGCTAGTGTGCCGAGAGAGGAAGGGTGCACTGCTGGTGTGCCGAGAGAGGAAGGTGCACTGCCGGTGTGCCGAGAGAAGAAGGGTGCACTGCCGGTGTGCTGAGAGAAGCAGGGTGCACTGCTGGTGTGCTGAGAGAAGAAGAGTGCACTGCTGGTGTGCTGAGAGAAGAAGGGTGCACTGCTGGTGTGTTGAGAGAAGAAGGGTGCACTGCTGGTGTGTTGAGAGAAGAAGGGTGCACTGCTGGTGTGTTGAGAGAAGAAGGGTGCACTGCTGGTGTGCTGAGAGAAGAAGGGTGCACTGCAGGTGTGCTGAAAGAAGAAGGGTGCACTGCTGGTGTGCTGAGAGAAGAAGGGTGCACTGCTGGTGTGCCGAAAGAAGAAGGGTGCACTGCTGGTGTGCTGAGAGAAGAAGGGTGCACTGCTGGTGTGTTGAGAGAAGAAGGGTGCACTGCTGGTGTGCAGAGAGAAGAAGGGTGCACTGCCGGTGTGCCGAGAGAAGAAGGGTGCACTGCCGGTGTGCTGAGAGAAGCAGGGTGCACTGCTGGTGTGCTGAGAGAAGAAGAGTGCACTGCTGGTGTGCTGAGAGAAGAAGGGTGCACTGCTGGTGTGCTGAGAGAAGAAGGGTGCACTGCTGGTGTGTTGAGAGAAGAAGGGTGCACTGCTGGTGTGCAGAGAGAAGAAGGGTGCACTGCTGGTGTGTTGAGAGAAGAAGGGTGCACTGCTGGTGTGCAGAGAGAAGAAGGGTGCACTGCAGGTGTGCTGAAAGAAGAAGGGTGCACTGCTGGTGTGCTGAGAGAAGAAGGGTGCACTGCTGGTGTGCCGAAAGAAGAAGGGTGCACTGCTGGTGTGCTGAGAGAAGAAGGGTGCACTGCTGGTGTGTTGAGAGAAGAAGGGTGCACTGCTGGTGTGCAGAGAGAAGAAGGGTGCACTGCTGGTGTGTTGAGAGAAGAAGGGTGCACTGCTGGTGTGCAGAGAGAAGAAGGGTGCACTGCAGGTGTGCTGAAAGAAGAAGGGTGCACTGCTGGTGTGCTGAGAGAAGAAGGGTGCACTGCTGGTGTGCCGAAAGAAGAAGGGTGCACTGCTGGTGTGCCGAAAGAAGAAGGGTGCACTGCTGGTGTGCCGAAAGAAGAAGGGTGCACTGCTGGTGTGCCGAGACAAGAAGGAAGAAGGGTGCACTGCAGGTGTGCTGGAAGAAGAAGGGTGCACTGCTGGTGTGCTGAGAGAAGAAGGGTGCACTGCAGGTGTGCTGAGGGAAGAAGGGTGCACTGCTGGTGTGCTGAGGGAAGAAGGGTGCACTGCTGGTGTGCTGAGAGAAGAAGGGTGCACTGCAGGTGTGCTGAGGGAAGAAGGGTGCACTGCAGGTGTGCTGAGGGAAGAAGGGTGCACTGCTGGTGTGCTGAGGGAAGAAGGGTGCACTGCAGGTGTGCTGAGGGAAGAAGGGTGCACTGCAGGTGTGCTGAAGGAAGAAGGGTGCACTGCTGGTGTGCTGAGAGAAGAAGGGTGCACTGCAGGTGTGCTGAGGGAAGAAGGGTGCACTGCCGGTGTGCTGAGGGAAGAAGGGTGCACTGCTGGTGTGCTGAGAGAAGAAGGGTGCACTGCTGGTGTGCTGAGAGAAGAAGGGTGCACTGCTGGTGTGCTGAGAGAAGAAGGGTGCACTGCTGGTGTGCTGAGGGAAGAAGGGTGCACTGCAGGTGTGCTGAGGGAAGAAGGGTGCACTGCTGGTGTGCTGAGAGAAGAAGGGTGCACTGCTGGTGTGCCGAGACAAGAAGGAAGAAGGGTGCACTGCAGGTGTGCTGAGGGAAGAAGGGTGCACTGCAGGTGTGCTGAGGGAAGAAGGGTGCACTGCTGGTGTGCCTAGAGATGAAGGGTGCACTGCTGGTGTGCCAAGAGAGGAAGGCAGCGCTGCTGCTGTGCTGAAAGATGAAGACAGTGGTGCTGGTGTGATGAAAGAGGAAGGCAGCGCTACTTGCGGTGTGCCTAGAAATGAAGGCAGTGATGCTTGTGGTGTGCCGAAAGATGAAGACAGTGATTCTGTTGTTACGAAAGAGGAAGGTAGCACTGCTGGTGTGTTGAGAGAGGAAGGGAGCGCTGCTGTTGTGCAGAGAGATGAAGAAATCACTACTTCTGTGACAAGACAGGAAGGGAGCGCTGCTAGTGTGCACAGTGAACGCGAGTGCTGCTGATGTGCAGAGAAAGGAATGGAGCACTGCTTAAATGTCATGAAAGGAAGGGAGCGTGACTTGTTTGTCGGGAAAGGAAGAGTGCTGCTTGGGTGTTTGCAGCGGAAGTTAGCGGAGCTGCTGTGCTTCTTCTGTGTCAAGAGATGAAAGAGTGCTGCTTGTATGTCAGGAGAAGAAGAGAGCGTTGCTGGTTTGCCAAGAAAGGAATGGAGCGCTGCTTTTATGTCAGGAGAGCAAGAGAACGCTTCTTGTTTAAAGGGGACCTGTCAGCACGACTGTGCACAGTAACCTACAGACAGTGTCAGGTCGGCGCCATTGTAATGATTAAAATGATACCTTGGTTGATGAAATCCGTCTTGTGGTTGTTGTTTATTCTTTATTTTCAGTTCTGAATTAATGATATTCCCGTGCTCCGGGGCGGCCTGTGGGGGTCTCCATGTAGTGATCTAGTTAGGTATTTATCTGTATGACTTCTGACAGGTCACTGATCCCTCACTGACCTGCCCCCTAGTTTACATTATGAATATTAGATATATTGAGAAACCAAAAATCCCCTTCAGCAGGCAGGCGGCGGTGCCTGCGCTGCAGCATGATCGCATCTGTAATAGTGCATTTAATGCTTTTATTTACTTGTATAAATAATTTTATTACAAAAACATTCTGTCTCAAAATGGTGCCGGCCGTGTCTGCGCAGTAGCATCTATCGGCGATCCGATAGATAATACTATGCAGGCGGTGCCATCTTGGTGGAGACAATTTTTTTTCTCCAGCAAGATGGCACCGCTTGCTGAAGTTATGTAAACTAGGGGGCAGGTCAGTGAGGGATCAGTGCAGTCTGCATTACAAATATCTAAGCAGAAGACCACATGAAGACCCCCCCACACAGGCCACCCCGGGGCATGGGCATATCATTAACACAAATCTGAAAATAAACATTAAACAACAACCACAAGATGGATTTCATCACCCAGGTATCATTGTAATCAGTATAACAGCGCGGCCTGACACTGTCTGTAGGCTACAGTGCACAATCCTGCTGACCGGTTCATTTTAAAGAGAAAGGAAGGCAAGCACCGTCTGTGTGCCAAGAGAGGAAGAAAGCACCGCTTCTGTACCACGAAATAGGAAGGGAGTGCTACATGTGTGCCAGGAGAAGAATGCAATGCTACTTATGTGACCAGAAAGGAAGGGAGCTCTGCTGGTGTGCCGCGAGGGGACGAGAGCACTGCTTATATGTTATGAGAAGAAGTGAGCGCGGCTTGTGTGTCAGGAGAGGAAAGGAGCACTGCTTGGGTGTTGGTGCGCTGCTGGTGCGCTGATAGAGGAAGGCAGTGCGGCATGTGCCAAGAGAGGAAGAGAGCGCTGATTTTGTTTCAGGAGAGGGAGAGTGTTTCTTGTGTGTCAGGTCAGGAAGGGAGTTCTGGCTTCATGCTTACAATGGAACAGAGCGCTGCTTGTGTGTGGTGGGAGGTAGAGAGCGCTGCATGTGCGCCAATAGTGGAAGAAAGTTCTGCTTGTGTGCAGAGCAAGGAAGGAAGGGATCGCTGCTTCTGTGCAGAGCAAGGAAGGAAGGGATCACTGCTTGTGTGCCGAAAAAGGAAGGGATCGCTGCTTGTGTGCTGAAAAACGAAGGGATAGCTGCTTGTGTGCCGAAAAAGTAAGGGATCGCTGTTTGTGTGCTGAAAAAGGAAGGGATCGCTGCTTGTGTGCTGAAAAAGGGATCGCTGTTTGTGTGCTGAAAAAGGAAGGGATCGCTGCTTGTGTGCTGAAAAAGGGATCGCTGTTTGTGTACTGAAAAGGAAGGGATCGCTGCTTGTGTGCTCGAAAAGGGATCGCTGTTTGTGTACTGAAAAGGAAGGGATCGCTGCTTGTGTGCTGAAAAAGGAAGGGATCGCTGCTTGTGTACTGAAAAAGGAAGGGATCACTGCTTGCATGTAGGGAAAGTAAGGGATCGCTGTTTGTGTGCCAAAAAAGGAAGGGATCGCTGTTTGTGTGCTGAAAAAGGAAGGGATCGCTGCTTGTGTACTGAAAAAGGAAGGGATCACTGCTTGCATGTAGGGAAAGGAAGGGATCGCTGCTTGTGTGCCAAAAAAGGAAGGGATCGCTGTTTGTGTGCCAAAAAAGGAAGGGATCGCTGCTTGTGTGCCAAAAAAGGAAGGGATCGCTGCTTGTGTGCTGAAAAAGGAAGGGATCGCTGCTTGTGTGCCAAGAAAGGAAGGGATCGCTGTTTGTGTGCTGAAAAAGGAAGGGATCGCTGTTTGTGTGCTGAAAAAGGAAGGGATCGCTGTTTGTGTGCTGAAAAAGGAAGGGATCGCTGCTTGTGTGCCAAAAAAGGAAGGGATCGCTGTTTGTGTACCAAAAAGGAAGGGATCGCTGTTTGTGTGCCAAAAAAGGAAGGGATCGCTGCTTGTGTGCCAAAAAAGGAAGGGATCGCTGTTTGTGTGCTGAAAAAGGAAGGGATTGCCGTTTGTGTGCCGAAAAAGGAAGGGATCGCTGCTTGCATTTAGGGGAAAGTAAAGGATCGCTACTTGTGTGTTGAAAAAGGAAAGGATCGCTGCTTGCATGTAGGGAAAGTAAGGGATCGCTGTTTGTGTGCCAAAAAAGGAAGGGATCGCTGTTTGTGTGCTGAAAAAGGAAGGGATCGCTGCTTGTGTACTGAAAAAGGAAGGGATTACTGCTTGCATGTAGGGAAAGGAAGGGATTGCTGCTTGTGTGCCAAAAAAGGAAGGGATCGCTGCCTGTGTGCCAAAAAAAGGAAGGGATCGCTGTTTGTGTGCTGAAAAAGGAAGGGATCGCTGCTTGTGTGCTAAAAAAGGAAGGGATCGCTGTTTGTGTGCTGAAAAAGGAAGGGATCGCTGCTTGTGTGCCAAAAAAGGAAGGGATCGCTGTTTGTGTGCTGAAAAAGGAAGGGATCGCTGTTTGTGTGCTGAAAAAGGAAGGGATCGCTGTTGGTGTGCTGAAAAAGGAAGGGATCGCTGCTTGTGTGCCAAAAAAGGAAGGGATCGCTGCTTGTGTGCCAAAAAAGGAAGGGATCGCTGTTTGTGTGCTGAAAAAGGAAGGGATCGCTGTTTGTGTGCTGAAAAAGGAAGGGATCGCTGTTGGTGTGCTGAAAAAGGAAGGGATCGCTGCTTGTGTGCTGAAAAAGGAAGGGATCGCTGTTTGTGTGCTGAAAAAGGAAGGGATCGCTGCTTGTGTGCCAAAAAAGGAAGGGATCGCTGTTTGTGTGCCAAAAAAGGAAGGGATCGCTGCTTGTGTGCCAAAAAAGGAAGGGATCGCTGCTTGTGTGCTGAAAAAGGAAGGGATCGCTGCTTGTGTGCCAAGAAAGGAAGGGATCGCTGTTTGTGTGCTGAAAAAGGAAGGGATCGCTGTTTGTGTGCTGAAAAAGGAAGGGATCGCTGTTTGTGTGCTGAAAAAGGAAGGGATCGCTGCTTGTGTGCTGAAAAAGGAAGGGATCGCTGTTTGTGTGCTGAAAAAGGAAGGGATCGCTGTTGGTGTGCTGAAAAAGGAAGGGATCGCTGCTTGTGTGCTGAAAAAGGAAGGGATCGCTGTTTGTGTGCTGAAAAAGGAAGGGATCACTGTTTGTGTGCCAAAAAAGGAAGGGATCGCTGTTTGTGTGCTGAAAAAGGAAGGGATCGCTGCTTGTGTGCTGAAAAAGGAAGGGATCGCTACTTGTGTGCCAAAAAAGGAAGGGATCACTGCTTGCGTGTAGGGAAAGGAAGGGATCGCTGCTTGTGTGTCGAAAAAAGAAGGGATCGCTGCTTGTGTGTAGAGAGAGGAAGTTCTGCTTTTGTATATGGAAAGAAAGGGAGGGCTGCTAATGTGTCAGGAGAGGATGATTACTTGTCTCCGTCAGGGTAGTTGTGGGGTGGAGGATGGGGGTGCGGTATTCTCATGTATTCTTTTTGATGGTGTATTGACATCAGACCTGTCAGCAGTGTTCGGACCTCTGTGTATGGGGCGGACCTGTTAGTTTTAGGTCATTTAGCAGTGTGGGGGGCGGTAGTATGGGGGGTGGGTGACTGGGAGGGATAATACTGCCTAATCCTTGTAAGATGAAGTGAGGTTCTGTGAAGGAAGGATGTGGAGGATGGGAAAAGCTCCAGACGCTGCTCCCCCCACAGCACACACCACACTGTATACCATCATACTAAGTACCGTGCATAGTTGATGAGTGTACTATATGACAGCTGGAAATATACGGCTCATCTCATAGAGTGACAGCACCTCACACCGACACTGAAAGCGCAAGCGATTTCTGGGGTGTCCCTGAGGGTCCGTGTCATCGTGCTGTACCTCTAGTCACAGCGTGTCATTATCCTGTACCGCAAGTGTCAGTGTCCTACACCCCAAGTGTCAGTATCATTTTCCTGTACCCCAAGGGTCATTGTGTCATTGTCCTGCACCCCAAATGTCATTATCCTGTACCCTAAGTGTCAGTGTCATTATACTGTACCCCAAGTGTCAGCGTCATTGTCTGAGACCACAAGTGTCATCTTCCTGTACCCCAAGTATCAGTATGTTATTATTTTGTACAAGTGTCATTGTCTCATGCCCCATGTCAGTGTCATTGTCCTGTGTCCTAAATGTCCGTGTCATTTTCCTGTACCCCAAGTGTCAGGGTCATTGTCCTGTACCCCAAGTGTCAATGTCCTGTACCCCAAGTGAAGGTGTATCATTGTCCTGTACCCCAAGTGCCAGTGTCAATGTCCTGTACTCTGTGTCATTGTCCTGTACCCCAATTGTAGGTGTGTCATTGACCTGTATCCCAAGTGTCATTGTCCTGTGTACCAAGTGTCAGCGTCATTCTCTTGTACCCCAAGTGTCAGTGTCGTCCTGTGTCCCAAGCGTCAGTGTCATTGTTCTGTGCCCTGTGTCAGTGTCATTGTTCTGTACCCTGTGTCATTGCTCTGTACCCCAAGTGTCATTGTTTTGTACTTCAAGTGTAGGTGTGTCATTGTCCTTTGTCCCAAGTGTCAGCATCCTTCTCCTGTGTCCCAAGTGTCAGTGTCATTGTCCTGTGTCCCAAGTATCATTGTCCTGTACCCAGTGTCATTGTCCTGTATCCCAAGTGTAGGTGTCATTGTCCTGTGCCCCGAGTGTCAGTGTCATTGCCCTTTGTCCCAAGTGTCACTGTCATTGTCCCGTCGTTGTGATGTTTTTTGGCTCTCTGATTGCCATAAGGACTTAGAAGAAGATGTGACAAGTGAAGGCCGCACTGTCCAGGATTTCCCATCCCCCATCATCTCCTTCCTTGAGTCTTAAACATGTCCAGGAAATAATCCCCTGTTCCTTCATCTATTCCAGAATTAGCTAAATCCTCTTGGAGCAGAACCAAAGATCGAAGGAGACTGCAGCAATAATCTGATCTTTGCTCTCCATCCTTCATCTGCTGTGGGGGTTGTTGGGGGTCTTGTGCCCATCAATGTACTTACAGCCTCACACAACTCCTATTCATTTTTTTTGCATGTATTTCTGGGAAGGTTGAATAGTCATTAACATGTTAACTGTCATGGACGCTTCCACAGAAGGTGAGGGACCCAGCTTTCTCAGACCTCGGGTACAGCAGTCCAGTCCCCGTCACCTCGGTGCATAATGAGCAGATCTACCATCATGGGGGAGGGAAAGCAGAGTGACAACCATTTTAGCCACCAAGCTTTCCCAGTATGCAGATGTTGTGATGGAGATGAGCAATGTAGGGATTTGAGAATTGAGACCCCTTTAATTGCTGGGATGGTCGCTCCCAGCTGCCGTACTAACTGCAGCCTTCCTGTAGCCGCCATCTTTAATGTGGTGACAGTTGGGGTTACAGTCAGTGGATGAGTCGGACATTTGAGGATCATCGGTAAGGAGCAATAATCTGCGAAAGTGTGTGGGTATATATAATATGTGGGGTAAACAAGGACATCCAAGAGTGCCAAAAAATTACAGATTGTCCAAAAATAACCATGGGGCTCAGTCTGTGGCCATGCCGGGACATTGTACATGTCCGCCATGTTATAAAGAGTGCAGGTGTTGGTGAATTGATTTAGTATCCGGTCTACAACCATGGCACGACATGTCACATGGCCTCGGGTAAGAACGATGGCCGAAATGTAGCGCACTTCTGTCTGGGGTGTGAATATCCTGCAGCAGATGCCATGTCTGTATGCTCTGACCAGGTCTGGTTTGGGATATACCAGGAAAACAGGCAAATGTAAGGATCCGAGTGAGTCTGGTGGGTCAGAGGTCTTTTGGAGTGCCCCGGTATGAGTGGTCACTACCACGAGGGTACTCGAGTGCCAGATTATAATACTCTGGATTAACACACAGTTCTAGGAAAGAGTAGAGATACTTTAATTCTGACCTCAATCTTAAAGGAGTTTTCCCGTAAAGATCAGTTATCACATGTCCACAGTGTAGGCGATAACTTACAGATCAGGGTCCAACGGATTTATTCCCTGGGGGGGCTGCCATAAAAACCGAGTGCAGCGCTCATCATCCACATATGGAATGAATGGAGTGTAGGTGGAGCATGCGCACTGCGCTCCCTTCTGTCAATCGACACGCGGGTCCCAGCGGACTGACCGTCGACGATCAATACATTATTAGCTATCCTGTGATCAGCTTATTGTGACTATTGGGTACAAAGGACACTTCATTTTTCAATAGTTTGTGTGACCACAGGGTCCCCTCTGGTGACTGATGAGGGGCCGCAGAGCTGACAATTTTTTTTTTTGCAGACGACTCCTCCTCTGAGAGCTGTAATGGGAATGTCTTTCCTGCACTGACTCCGTCCACCGCACCCGCCAGCACTGCCCTGAGCCGCTCCCTACCGGACATGAATGGGAACAGCACCAGCCCCGCCCCGGAACTCAGCGCCCCATCCGACGAGCAACCCATGAACCTCAGCGACAAGATTCGCCCACAATATTCTTCGGATGCTTGTACCACAGAGGCGATGCGTAACCACGGAAAATACACTCTCAAAGCCACATCTGAGGTGAGGGCATCCCAGCGTGGGCGACCACTTTGTGTTTCAGGATCTCCGTACTGTGGTGTACAGCCAGAGGCGTCACTCCTTCCTAACCGGGCAGTATTTAGGTTTCCGCGCCTTCGACCTTTTTTTCTCTCTAGCCATAACTATTTTATATTTCCATCAACCAGAGCTGTATGAGAAGTTGTTTTTTTTTGTGGGACAAGCTGTGTTTTTTTATTAATCAAAAACATTTTTACTGAGCACTTTTACATCTTTTAAAATGTCTTCAACTTGTGGTTTTTAATGAGACCATTTACTTTACCGTATGAAAAAAAAAATATGAAAAAAAGGTGTGGGGAAATTGTGAAAAAAATCCCTGCAATTCCACCAGTATATCTTTTTATATACGGTATATTTGTAGTGGTTAAAAAAATTCAGGGTCTTGTAATAAAAAATGTTTGCTATTTTCTGGGATCTGTAACCTTTTCATGTTTCCATTGATGGATCTGTGCGAGGGCTTGTTTTTTACTTGGTGAGCTGTAGTTTTTATTTGTACCATTTTGTATTTTTTGGGAGGAAATGCTGCATTTATTTTGTTACATAGGAATTTTTCAGATGCAGAGATACCAAATATGTTTTTTTAAACTGGGAAATAGGGTTTATATATATATATATATATATATATATATATATATATATATATATATATATATATATATATATACACACACACACTGCTCATAAAAATAAAGGGAACACTTAAACAACAGAATATAACTCCAAGTAAATCAGACTTCTGTGAAATCAAACTGTCCACTTAGGAAGCAACACTGATTACAATCAATTTCACATGCTGTTGTGCAAATGGATTAGAGAACAGATGGAAATTATTGGCAATTATCAAGACACACTCAATAAAGGAGTGGTTCTGCAGGTGGGGACCACATCTCAGTACCAATGCTTTCTGACTGATGTTTTGGTCACTTTTGTATGTTGGTTGTGCTTTCACGCTCGTGGTAGCATGAGACGGACTCTACAACCCACACAAGTGGCTCAGGTAGTGCAGCTCATCCAGGATGGCACATTAATTCAAGCTGTGGCAAGAAGGTTTGCTGTATCTGTCAGCATAGTGTCCAGAGGCTGGAGGCGCTATCAGGAGACAGGCCAGTACACCAGGAGACGTGGAGGGGGCAGTAGGAGGGCAACAACCCCGCAGCAGGACCGCTACCTCAGCCTTTGTGCAAGGAGGAACAGGAGGAGCACTGCCAGAGCCCTGCAAAATGACCTCCAGCAGGCCACAAATGTGCATGTGTCTGCACAAACGGTTAGACACCGACTCCATGAGGGTGGACTGAGTGCCCGGCGTCCACAGATGGGGGTTGTGCTCACAGCCCAACACCGTGCAGGACGATTGGCATTTGCCACAGAACACCAGAACTGGCAAATTCGCCACTGGCGCCCTGTGCTCTTCACAGATGAAAGCAGGTTCACACTGAGCAGATGTGACAGAGTGTGGAGACGCCGTGGAGAGCGATCTTCTGCCTGCAACATCCTTCAGCATGACCAGTTTGGCAGTGGGTCAATAATGGTGTGGAGTGGCATTTCTTTGGAGGACAACACAGCCCTCCAAGTCCTTGCCAAAGATAGCCTGACTGCCATTAGGTACCTAGATGAGATCCTCAGACCCCTTGTGAGACCATATGCTGGTGCGGTTGGCCCTGGGTTCCTCCTAATGCAAGACAATGCCAGACCTCATGTGGCTGGAGTGTGTCAGCAGTTCCTGCAAGATGAAGGCATTGAAGTTATGGACTGGCCCACCCGTTCCCCAGACCTGAATCTGATTGAACACATCTGGGACCTCATGTCTCGCACCATCCACCAACGTCACGTTGCACCACAGACTGTCCAGGAGTTGAAATGTCAAGAATGGCTTACAACTTGTCCTCACCAAATCAAAGCTGAGGGTTTGTTACAGTTGTATCAAATCTAGACCATACTCTGTAAGATAAATGGTCCAGGCTGATAAAATCTCAACTATTAAGCTCACAGATGATTTTTCTAGTCTGGTACAATTGTAGCAAACCCTCAGTCGTGAGAAGTATTAGATCAGGGCTTATTTTATGTAATGATAAAGAATGGGTGGGGGGTCAGTAGTGTCGAAATTTCCCGTTAACTTCTCCTACTTGCTTCCAGTCCCCTCCTTACAGCTCAGGAAGTTATGACTCCATTAAAACAGAAGTGACAGAAGTCAGCGGTGGGGCAGAGGACCTGTCAGTAAGTCGGACCGCGGCGGTGGACGACGATGACGAAGATGACCATGAAGACAATGATCGCATCACAGACACAGAAGGGCTGGACCCTGAGCGTCTGAAAGCTTTTAATGTGAGCCCGGGGTTAATTATTGTCCTGGGGCGGGGGGATAGGAGGAAGGTGACATTCGCTATGACTGTAAATGGCGGCAAGTTTCCGCAGTGGGGAAATTATCCCCAACATAACGGGGGACATTCTACATGCAAAATATTTTTGTAACTGTGCATCCCATAATCCGCTGCTTGTGTGACATGTCTCCACCGTTTCAGATGTTCGTCCGTCTCTTCGTGGACGAAAACCTCGATCGCATGGTCCCCATCTCCAAGCAGCCCAAAGAGAAGATACAGGCCATCATCGAGTCCTGCAGCCGCCAGTTCCCAGAATTCCAAGAGCGCGCCAGAAAGCGCATCCGCACCTACCTGAAATCCTGCCGGCGCATGAAGAAGAACGGCATGGAGATGGTGAGAACCGACCAGGATACTTGCAGGGTCTATGTGAGTTACCAGCTTGTCTACGTGTGGTGTAGCGTGGGCATGTAACATGGCAGTATGGATTACAGGGAGCCTACACATAATATACCGGTGCAGCGGGGCAGTGACGGTGTCTGTTATACCATGGGCTCCTCCAAGCTTGGAGGGGTGTATATGAGAAATCTGCACCCTCTTCTGGTCACTTGCTCTGAGGTACCAGTTTAATTATGGTGTGTGGCTCCTTTAAGAGATTTTGTGTTATTAAGACTGCACAGCAGACAGTTGCAGTCACTTAATGACCAGCCCGGGTCTCTGTCCCCAATGATTGTCTGACTCTGTATTCCGGATCCTCGCTGTTTTTCACAATCTCTGCTTGTTGTCCGTGAACACAAACAGGCTGAAAATCTGCACAGAGCACTTCTGTCTCCACAATTGTCGCAGACCCCCCGCTGTGAGGATTATTAGAGATGTACAGGTGTTTTACTTTCACTGCCAGCAAGCAGAGATCCAGAAAGTGGTTGAGTAAGCACAAGGTATGATAGAAACTTGTAGAACTTACAATGATTAAAAGGGTATTCCGCTAACAAAATATTAACACGTATTTATGGGACATGTAATAACCTCAAGATCGGTGGGTGTCTGACTGCTGGATCCCATCGATCTCCAGAACGAGGCACGTTTGCCCCATGTTTAAATGGAGTGGCAGTGCACATACTCGTCCACCCGCTCCTGCCCTGCTTTCTCCAGTAGTACCATAGAGAATGGAGTGGCATTGTGTATACTCGTCCACCTGCTCCTGCCCTGCTTTCTCCAGTAGTACCATAGAGAATTGAGCAGTAGTGTTCATACTCATCCACCCGATCCTGCCCTGCTTTCTCCAGTAGTACCATAGAGAAAGGAGCGGCAGTGCACATACTCATCCACCCGATCCTGCCCTGCTTTCTCCAGTAGTACCATAGAGAATGGAGCTGCAGTGCACATACTCATCCACCCGCTCCTGCCCTGCTGTCTCCAGTAGTACCATAGAGAATGGAGTGCCATTGTGTATACTCGTCCACCTGCTCCTGCCCTGCTTTCTCCAGTAGTACCATAGAGAATGAATGGAGCAGCAGTGCGCAGGCTCATGCCCTCTTTTCTCCAGCAGTACCATAATGAATAGAGCAACCTTTGAGCATGCACAGACAAGGGACAAAAGTGCCTTGTTCTGGCGATGAATGGAGTCTCGGCAAGCAGACACCCATCAATTTAGAATTTCTTTTTACCGGAATACCCCTATAAACTGGACCGTATACAGTGCTCTTCATGGATCTGTGATGAAAATATACTGTGTACATAATGTACCAACCTGATCTATATGTAGGTAATACAGAGTCAGATAAGTTGGGCTGTAGTATCACAATCAGGTTTAGATATCAGAGCGTTGGAATAATATGTGCCCCCTTATTCCAGGCTCGGCCAACTCCTCCGCACCTGACCTCTGCTATGGCGGAAAATATCCTGGCTGCCGCCTGCGAGAGCGAGACCCGGAAAGCGGCCAAGAGGATGAGGCTGGAGATTTACCAGACAGCTCAGGTAACTCCTATATATCCCAATCAGTGGTCTGCAGCGGTGGTCCCACCATCACACCTAGGCCCATAGAGGAGGGAAGGACTGTAAATGGCGAATAACAGTAATACACATATATACATACACAATATTGTGCAAAAGTTTTAGGCAGGTGCTGAAAAATTGCTGAAAAGTAAGAAAGCTTTCAAAAATACAAGTGTTGATACTTTATTTTTATCAATTAAAGGAATTGTATAGTAGATTTATATTTATGATCCATCCTCAAGATCATCAATATCAAGTTGGTAGGGGTAACGTGGTCCTGCGCATCCACCCGTACAGTACATGCATACATGTATATTTATACACTCACATTCTGTATACAGACATATACATACCAACATCTACAGTGGGTACGGAAAGTATTCAGACCCCTTTGATTTTTTCACTCTTTGTTTAATTGCAGCCATTTGGTAAATTCAAAAAAGTTCATTTTTTTCTCATTAATATACACTTTGCACCCTATCTTGACTGAAAAAAAACAGAAATGTAGACATTTTTGCTAAGTTAATAAAAAAAGAAAAACTGAAATATCACATGGTCATAAGTATTCTGACCCTTTTCTCAGACATTCATATTTAAGTCACATGCTGTCCATTTCCTTGTGTTCCTCCTTGAGATGGTTCTACTCCTTCGTTGGAGTCCAGCTGTGTTTAATTAAACTGATAGGACATGATTTGGAAAGACGCACACCTGTCTATATAAGACCTCACAGCTCACAGTGCATGTCAGACCAAATGAGAATCATGAGGTCAAAGGAACTGACCAAGGAGCTCAGAGACAGAATTGTGGCAAGGCACAGATCTGGCCAAGGTTACAACAGAATTTCTGCAGTACTCAAGGTTCCTAAGAGCACTGTGGCCTTCATAGTCCATAAATGGAAGAAGTTTGGGGCCACCAGAAGTCTTCCTAGACCTGGCCGTCCAGCCAAACTGAGCAATCGTGGGAGAAGAGCCTTGGTGAGAGAGGTAAAGAAGAACCCCAAGATCACTGTGGCTGAGCTCCAGAGATGCTGTAGGGACATGGGAGAAAGTTCCACAAAGTCAACTATCACTGCAGCCCTCCACCAGTTGGGCCTTTATAGCAGAGTGGCTTGACGGAAGCCTCTCCTCAGCGCAAGACATATGGAAGCCTGCATAGAGTTTCCTAAAAAACACATGAATGACTCTCAGACTATGAGAAATAAGATTATCTGATCTGATGAGACGAAGATAGACCTTTTTGGTGATAATTCAAAGCGGTATGTGTGGATAAAACCAGGCGCTGCTCATCACCTGCCCAATACAATCCCAACAGTGAAACATGGTGGTGGCAGCATCATGCTATCGGGGTGTTTTTCAGCTGCAGGGACAGGACGACTGGTTGTCATTGAAGGAAACATGAATGCAGCCAAGTACAGAGATATCCTGGATGAAACCCTCTTCCAGAGTGCTCTGGACCTCAGACTTGGCAGAAGGTTCACCTTCCAACAAGACAATGACCCTAAGCACACAGCTAAAATAACAAAGGAGTGGCTTCAGGACAACTCTGTGACCATTCTTGACTGGCCCAGCCAGAGGCCTGACCTAAACACAATTGAGCATCTCTGAAGAGACCTGAAAATGGCTGTCCACCAACGTTCACCATCTAACCTGACGGAACTGGTGAGGATCTGCAAGGAAGAAAGGCAGAGGATCCCCAAATCCAGGTGTGAAAAACTTGTTGCATCATTCCCAAGAAGACTCATGGCTGTACTAGCTCAAAAGGTAGCTTCTACTCAATACTGAGCAAAGGGTCTGAATACTTATGACCATGTGATATTTCAGTTTTTCTTTTTTAATAAATTTGCAAAAATGTCCACGTTTCTGCTTTTTCAGTCAAGATGGGGTGCAAGAGTGTAGATTAATGAGAAAAAAATGAACTTTTTGGAGTTTACCAAATGGCTGCAATGAAACAAAGAGTGACAAATTTAAAGGGGTCTGAATACTTTCTGTACCCACTGTATGCATACACATATAACAATAAACACACATATACACTCACCGGCCACTTTATTAGGTACACCTGTCCAACTTCTTGTTAACACTTAATTTCTAATCAGCCAATCACATGGCGGCAACTCAGTGCATTTAGGCATGTAGACATGGTCAAGACAATCTCCTGCAGTTCAAACCGAGCATCAGTATGGGGAAGAAAGGTGATTTGGGTGCCTTTGAACGTGGCATGGTTGTTGGTGCCAGAAGGGCTGGTCTGAGTATTTCAGAAACTGCTGATCTACTGGGATTTTCACGCACAACCATCTCTAGGGTTTACAGAGAATGGTCCGAAAAAGAAAAAAAATCCAGTGAGCGGCAGTTCTGTGGGCGGAAATGCCTTGTTGATGCCAGAGGTCAGAGGAGAATGGGCAGACTGGTTCGAGCTGATAGAAAGGCAACAGTGACTCAAATCACCACCCGTTACAACCAAGGTAGGCCTAAGAGCATCTCTGAACGCACAGTGCGTCGAACTTTGAGGCAGATGGGCTACAGCAGCAGAAGACCACACCGGGTACCACTCCTTTCAGCTAAGAACAGGAAACTGAGGCTACAATTTGCACAAGCTCATCGAAATTGGACAGTAGAAGATTGGAAAAACGTTGCTTGGTCTGATGAGTCTCGATTTCTGCTGCGACATTCGGATGGTAGGGTCAGAATTTGGCGTAAACAACATGAAAGCATGGATCCATCCTGCCTTGTATGGAGCATCTTTGGGATGTTAAGCCGACAAATCTGCGGCAACTGTGTGATGCCATCATGTCAATATGGACCAAAATCTCTGAGGAATGCTTCCAGCACCTTGTTGAATCTATGCCACGAAGAATTGAGGCAGTTCTGAAGGCAAAAGGGGGTCCAACCCGTTACTAGCATGGTGTACCTAATAAAGTGGCCGGTGAGTGTATATACATGCACGTATAGCATACATGTATGTATAAATCCCCCATAGGGACATACCGTATTTGTGTCTAATTCTCAGAGGGCCCCATAAATGCTGAACTAGCTTTGCCTCTGATTGCAGATGGCTACTGCTAGCCTATGTTGCCCTGTATTCACTGGTTATTCTGTTTTTTTTTGGGGGGGGGGCAGGAAGAGAACACCTCACTGGATCGGCCCTCCGGACTCACCCAGTCCTCGTTCTCACTGCCAGCAAGCTCCTACAACCAGGATCCTGTCTACATGAATGGCAGCCTCCACTATACCTACCGCGGACACGGGTCTGTTGGAAGCAGCCTGCCGGCAACAACTTCACTGCAAACTGGAAACCACTGCAATGGTGAGTGCGGATGAAGACATCTTTGATGGATCCCCATCCCCCATTAGTTCATTGCCTTTTATAAGTTCTCTTCATACATCCAGAAGTTGTACAGACATAACACTTCTCACAGCGGAGGGTTTGGTGCAGTTGTATCCAGTCTGGACTATCGTCTGTGACCTAAACAGGCGGGACTCCAGACTGATCCATGTGATCGACACTAATGGATTAGTGTTCAGCTCACAGAGGATTGTAGCAGAGCAGTAAGGAGTGTCTGCAGAGGTCTTTGCATTTTGGATGCATAAGCAAATGCTTTAATTCACTGACAGCAAGCAGAACATCCTAATGGCGGGGAATCAAATACGGAGCTCTTTAACTCCATAATGACCTATGACGTACATTTTTGTCACAGGTCACCAAGGGCTGTGTGGAGTGGGCTCGGGAGGTGAGCCTGCTACGTACCATGCAGATTACATAGATGCCATCTGTCTAATCCAATAGCTGCTGTCAGTCACTGAGAGACATTTAAATTATGTCAATATTGGCGCACCCGTGCACTGGCTGCCATCTGCACATGACCATGGCGAGCCTGTGGGTTACCATGACAGTTTGGGGTCTGCTGAAGAACACCCCCATGGCTACAGCTCCATAGGAGAACTGCAAGTACAATATATACTGCAAAACTCTGCATATAATACAGGTGCGTCTCACAAAATTAGAATATTATCAAAAAGTTAATTTTTTTCAGTACAAACTTAAACTCATTTAGAGTCATTACACACAGAGTGATCTATTTCAAGTGTTTATTCCTGTTAATGTTGATGATTATGGCTTACAGCCAATGAAAACCCAAAAGTCATTATCTCTGTAAATTAGAAAAATCTACAAAAAACACCTACAAAGGCTTCCTAAGCGTTTAAAAAGGTCCCTTAGTCTGTTTCAGTAGGCTCCACAATCATGGGGAAGACTGCTGACTTGACAGATGTCCATAAGGCAGTCATTGACACACTCCACAAGGAAAGTAAATTTTGTACTTCATTTGGAAATCAAGGTCCCAGAGTCTGGAGGAAGAGTGGAGAGGCCACAATCCAAGCTGCTTGAGGTCTAGTGTGAAGTTTCCACAATCCGTGATGGTTTGGGGAGCCATGTCATCTGCTGGTGTAGGTCCACTGTATTTTATCAAGACCAAAGTCAGCGCAGCCGTCTACCAGGACATTTTAGAGCACTTCATGCTTCCCTCTGCCGACAAGCCTTTTGGAGATGGAAATGTAATTCTCCAGCAGGACTTGGCACCTGTCCACACTGCCAAAAGTACCAATACCTGGTTTATAAACAACAGTATCACTGTGCTTGATTGGCCAGCAAACTATAGAGAATCTATGGGGTATTGTCAAGGGGAAGATGAGAGATATTGGACCCAACAATGTAGATGAGCTGAAGTCTGCTATCAAAGCAACCTGGGCTCAAAGCAACCTGGGCTTCCATAACACCTCAGCAGCGCCACAGGCTGATCGCCTCCATGCCACACCGCATTGATGCAGTAATTGATGCAAAAGGAGCCCTGACCAAGTATTGAGTGCATCTACTAAACATACATTTCAGTAGGACAACATTTTGGATTTTAAAATCTTTTTTTCAAGCTGATGTTATAAAGTATTCTAATTTACTGAGATAATGACTTTTGGGTCTTCATTGGCTGTAAGCCATAATCATCAACATTAACAGAAATAAACACTTGAAATAGATCACTCTGTTTGTAATGACTATATAATTGAGTTTCACTTATTGTATTGAAGAACTGAAATAAATTAACTTTTTGATGATATTCTAATTTTGTGAGAAGCATCTGCACATGTTCAAATCCTCTAAGAGGACTAAAAAAAATAAAGAAAAATTGTATGTATGAAAGGTTCAAATCCACCCAACTTTTCACCGTTACTAAATAAAATTGTATTAAAAAATATAAAAAAATGTGTAAAAAGTTTAAATCTTAAAACCACTCAACTTTTCACCCTTAAAATAAATAAATAAATAAACATACTCACGATTATCCAAAATAGCTCAGTCTATCAAAATTACATTGCTTAAATTACCGTATATGTTAAATGCCCCCCCCCAAAAAAAAAAAAAATCAAAGCACCAGAATTGCCATTTTGGTCACCACACTCCATCCCCCTCCAAAAAAAATACTATAAAAAAAATCAAATTGTCATATATATCCCAATATGCTTTAATTCAAAATGTCAGTTAAGTGTGCAATAAAAAGCAAGCCCTCACCAAGGTCCATAGACCGAAAAATAAAAAATGTACAGGTCACAGAAAACGACAACACAGACCATAAATTGTGGTTCTGAAGTTTTTTAATCTCTAAAATGTAAAAGAAAACCCTTTAAGTTTGGTATTGGCGTAATCGCGGTGACTTGGAGAATCATAATTCCAGGTCATTTTTAGCATAGAATGAGCATCGTAAAAACAAACCCCTAAATGTTAAGTGCTGAATTGCAGTGTTTTTTCACCATTTTACCCTACTTGGATTTTTTTCCTTTTTCTCAGAACATTATAAGATAAAATGAATGGTATCATACAAAACTCCAACTCGTCCCACAATAAAAGAAACAAAAAAGCCCTCATACATTGAAGTCGATGGAAAAATAACAAAAAAGTTAAGGCTCTTGGAAGACAGGGATGAACAATCGTAAAAGCAAAACTGTTCAGATCCTCTGGGGTTGAGAGGCTGTTGTCCTAATACATTCCTTTAAGAGGCCTGAGGATCAGTGTTCCTAATCAGCGCTCTTTCTTACCAGGTCCCACCGACCTCAGCATTAAAGGATTGGCTTCAAGTAGCACCCACACCAATACCACCAACCGGGCAATGCCATGTGCCCAGCTCAGCCCTACCGAGATCGGGGCCGTGCGGCAGCTGATCGCTGGGTATCGAGAGTCGGCCGCCTTCCTGTTGCGATCAGCGGATGAACTGGAAAACTTGATATTGCAGCAGAACTGAGGGGCCCCCGGAGCCGACCTGCACCTCAACCTCTTACTCTACGGACTGAGATAAGACACTGATGTCTCCTTGCCCCTCAGACGGTCGCAGACACTGAACCTGTTCCTGGAGCAGGAGCCATATACTTTGTTTTGCGGGGAAATCGTGGGGAGAAGGAGTCTTGTCTCTGCGCTGCGAGACTTCCTTTTCATTTTCCCCCACCCCTGTCCATCCAGCTCAGGGGGCTGCAAGCACCTATTTATTGAGAACAGAATTTCTTTTTTTTTCGTAATTTATTTTTCTGAAGATGTTTTTTTTTGTTTGTACGGACTAGTTGTCGTTTCACTATTGGCGAGACGTGTAGTGGGCCAAACCAGTACTGAGCCGCCTCGTTTCCCTCGAAACGTGACCTCATTGAGGGGTAAGGCACCAAGTGCTTTGTGCCTCAGTGATATCACTAGGTGCTAGGGAATCAATAGGCTAATTTGTCCTGAACACTGGCTTATCCAATATGGCTGCTTCTTATCTGTGTAGGTGACGGGTCTCCTCTAAGTAATGAACTTTAGCACTGAACGCTCGTCCCATCTCCTGCCGGGGACTGAAAGAAAAATCATTCTCTCTCTTTCGGGTCGCTGTACCATACCTCAGAAGAAGAAAGCACTCCAGCCGGGGTCATCTGACAAATGCTCCCATGGTTTTGTTATCCATTGGACCATACCATTCTGCAGACAGGTAGTGTCAGTGTAGACCAAACCATACATACATGATCGCACTGGACCATACTATTTTAGAGTGCATGCTCACTGCCCCGTGCACCCTACGTCTGCATCACGTCTCCAATTTCCATGCATCCAGTGAAAACAGACAATCCCATCCACGTTTATAATGATCAGGTGCACCCCATGGGGTCACCCCACGCTACCTTTGCATTTTATACCTTTTGGTTGTCTTTTACTGGAAACATGACACTGCTTTGGACCATACCATTTTGCACTCACATGGTTTGCTTATAAACCATAATATTCTGCACTTACATGGTTTGTCTTTGGATTATACCGCTCTGCACTCTTGGTTTTCTATTGGAACATGCCATACTGCACCCAAAAAAGTTCCTATGCACCATACCTTTCGTACTCAATGGTTTTATTTTAGACCATACCTTTCTGCACTATTTTTTTTCCCCTTTGGATCATACTTTTGTGCACTTACATGGTCTTCTCCTTGGACCCATATTATTCTGCACAGAGTAGATACACACTGGACCATACCATTCAGCACCCACAAACTTATTTTCTTTGGACCATACCATTCAACAGTTTCACACTGTATCATCCTTCATTTCCAGGGGGGAGGCTGATCCATTATTATACTACTTCTGACTTCCTGCTGCTATGGTTCACCTTTATTTCAGGTAACTCGGCCTCCTTCCCTCCGGGGCACACCTTCTGGTTATTGACCACCTGACCTCTCCTGCTTTGCTATGGGTTTCCAAAGTCTTGCACAAAACGTAGCAAATTTAATATACACCTTTTAAGTTTTCATCCACAAAGCTCAGGCAGAAAACTGGCCGAACTCTAAATCCGCACTTCCGATGTCCGCAGACCTCATCACCCAACCACTGGTCGTCCCCCCCCCCCCCTCCCCCGTTCTGGTCCGTGTCATTTCAGCTGCACTCTTTACCTTTCCGGTTGCCGTCTCCCATTTTACGTCCTTCGTATTTCTATTGTTTTTTTTATAATCATTCCATCTGTCACCTCCATATTTATGTGTGACGTGCACTTTTCTGACATGTCCGGAGGCTGTCCTTAGTGGGTAAAGGGGCACTCCGAGGTCACTGTGGGCTACTTTCCATAAGCATTCGCCTAGCACCAAGCTCTGCTGACCTCATATTCCAAAGCGTGCGCTGTCTTTTAAGGACAAGTCTTATTTTATTTTTAGATGCGTGTTGTTGTTTTTTTTTTTTACCCTTATTTCAGAACAAGAACTTTTTGTCTTCGTGGTGAATTTTACGCGGTGCTTCTAGATTTGTTATCTCCCTCCACCCTCCTACAGCCAACGTGTTTGTTTGTATGTGTTTGAGTTGATTTTATATTATTTCTGGACTCCGCCAGTGTCCTGTTTACATGTACAGATGACCTTGTGTAGATGAGCTGTACCACCACCACCCGGGGGCGCTCCTCTGCTTACTAAAGCCACAGCCATTTTTATGCCAGAAGGCATTGACTAGAGTTGAGTGAAAAGATTCAAAGGACCCTCCACGGTGAAGCTCTGCAGACCTCCTCGTACCTGCCGACATCCTCGCCACCTCTTCTGATTAGTAGGCTTGTTGTAGCGAGATACATGCATGACGTCACGCCAGGCTTACTAATCAAAAAGGCATCTGGGATGCCAAGTGGTTGGGGAATATTCGCAGGGCTCTGGCCAGGAGCCCACGGACTACCCACAAGGCGGCTAGACCCGGGTCCTGCAAATCTTTTTGCTGAACGCTACGTCTGAGCAATCACTCCATACCCTAGAACTCAGGTATAGACACTCACAGTTAATTTATTTGCATTGCGACGCCCCAGCACAGTCGCCAGCGATCACGGCAGGCTCCGCCCCTCGCGCCACATTTTTTCTTTTGCACTCCCGAGCGGCCCCTCTCTCCTCCAACTTCGAGGCTCTTTTAAGCAGATGAGAAATTTCAAAAAACCTTATGATATATAATATATATATAAGACGCTATTTATTGTTACTGACGGTTTGTGAGGTTTTAATGATTTGTAGAATGTTTTTATTTGTCATACATTGTGATGTGTTCCCACCATCCAGGACTAAGACCACCCCGCTGTCTACGACACAGCCATACCCTCTCCATTCCTATTATTACCCTCCAGGCTAAGTGCACTGACTCGCCACCAAGTGGAAACCTTCCTTTTTACTCTATGTATAAGGCTGACTAATAAAAACACTGCATAATAAAGTATCCCACCTTTCAGAAAGAGCACATGACTCGTGATTCCTACTCAGGGGCCGACTGCGGGGGGACTATATGCAAAGCCTTCTTCACACGTCTGTTTTTTAAGGGCCAGAAATACTGACATGCGCATCAATGGTGGTGCGCACATGTTAGGTTTTTCACACGGACCGTGTGTAAGTGTGAAAAACCCACAGACTGGTGCCTGGGAAAAGCTGTACTGTTCGCGCTGTTCCCAGGCACCGGCAGTGGAAGGCAGCAATCTTTGTCTCTTGCTCGCGCTGAGATCAACACAACAATGATGGGAGTTGTATTCAGTACACGCTGCGTACCTTTTGTGTAAAATAATGAAAAAAACAAAACCTGGTGTGGGCTCCTGCGTAATTTTCATAACCAGCAGAAGGAAAGCCCACTGCTGGGGGGGCTGATGTTAATAATCTGGAAAAAGGGGCAATACCCCATAAGATTGACTGGCTATTTCTAACAGCTCACAGCTGTTTGCCTAGCCTTTCCTATTGAATTTACGGAGACCCCAGGGAAGAAAAAAAATGGAGTTGGGTTCCCCTATAAATTCAAGCCAGCAAAGGCTAAACAGACAGCTCTGTCTTAATAGTAATAACCTGGGGTCATAGATATTGCCCACCCCAGATGTTAGCATCAGCTCTCGGCTGCCTCAAAAAGGCACATCCATAAGATGAGCCAAATCTGGCCCTTAGCCTCGCTCTTCCCACTTTCCTTGGTGTGGTGGCATGTGGGGTAATATTTGTGGGGTTCACGTCAGCTGACATCAAGCCCGGGAATTAGTCATGGAGAAGCATCTATAAAACGCCTCAGTACTAACCTCATAGAGCGTTTTGAAATAAACACGTAGCATGAATAAAATCCTTTATTTAAAATAAAAAAGTTATACTCTCCATACGCCTTTGTCCCCTATAAAAAAAAAAAAACAAAATGATAAACTACCATAATACTCACCTTATGCCTAACCCGTAGAAGCCCTTGTTCCCTGTAAAAAAAAAAATTAATAAAAACATATCCCTCACCTCTCCAATTTGAAGATAAGCCATACTGTCCCATGCCATAATCCATCTCTGCAATATCTGATTTACAACCTGAATTGTGGCACGATGCGACTGTCCAAGCTGAAAACTAGGACACAATGAGGTTCTGGGAGTGCAGCTTCAGTGATGAGCGGTGACGTCATAGAGGTTACCGCAGGTCAATGAAGGTGCGTTCCCATACTTCACTGTGAGTTGGGACAAGGAACTGCAGTGACCTCAATGAGATCAACGTGAGAATTTTCTCGCGGTGCTTGCTGTGAGCCTGGGCACGGACCTTCAATGAACTGCGGTAACCTCTATGACTTCACTGCTCATCACTGAAGCTGCGCTCACAGCACCTCATTGTATCCTGGTTTTTAGCCTGGACGCTCGCATCGTGCTACTGTTCAGGTTGTAAACCAGATATTGCAGAGATGGATTGCATCGTGGGACAGTATGGCTTGCCTTCACTTCAGACAGGTGAGGGATATTTTTTTTGTCTTTTTTTTTGTTACAGAGGACAAGGGCTTCTACAGGTTAGGCATGAGGTGAGTATTATGGTGGTTTATTTTCCTTTTTTTTGTTTAAAGGGGACAAAGGCTTCAATGGAACAGGTGAAAAGGGGAGTATAACCTTTTATTTTTAAATGTGTAAAACGATGATTTTCATTTCAAATAAAGGATTTTATTCATGCTGAGTCTTTATTTTAAAACGTACTATGGGATTAGTAATGGGGGTGTCAGCTGACAACAGAAGGCTGACATGAGCCCCACAAATATTACCCAACATGCCACCGCACCTAGGCAAGTGAGAAGAGCGAGGTTAAGAACCAGATTTGGCACATCTTATGGATGCACCATTTCTGGGGCAGCTGAGGGCTGATGTTGGTAGCCTGGGAGGGGGCAATATCTATGACTCTTCCCAGGCTATTAAAGGGCCACTGTCACCCCCCCCCCCCAGCCGTTATAAACTAAAAGAGCCACCTTGTGCAGCAGTAATGCTGCAGTCTAACAAGGTGGCTCTTTTAGTTTTTGATTCATTTATTACCTCAATAAAGCGTTTTAAAAATTGGCCACACATACCAGATATTGTACCAGGAGGCGGTCCGAATCGTCCTCTATCAATCTTCCAACTGCCGTCACTCTTCTCTTCAGGGCCGATGGTACCCGCCCCCTTCACGTTGTTGCTTCTTAAATCCGGCGCCTGCGCTGTGCGTGCCTGCCTGGGGCCTGCGCAGTGTTCTTTGTCAGTCACATCTCAGATGCCGGGTGCCTGACTGCGCCTGTGCGGGCAGTGCGGCCGCCCTGTTACTGAATCCCCGCACTGTGCATAATGAATAACACAGTGCAGGGCGGGGATTCAGTAACAGGGCGGCCGCACTGCCCGCACAGGCGCAGTCAGGCACCCGGCATCTGAGATGTGACTGACAAAGAACACTGCGCAGGCCCCAGGCAGGCACGCACAGCGCAGGCGCCGGATTTAAGAAGCAACAACGCGAAGGGGGTGGGTACCATCGGCCCTGAAGAGAAGAGTGACGGCAGTTGGGGGATTCATACAGGATGCTTCGGACCGCCTCCTGGTACAATATCTGGTATGTGTGGCCAATTTTTAAAATGCTTTATTGAGGTAATAAATGAATCAAAAACTAAAAGAGCCACCTTGTTAGACTGCAGCATTACTGCTGCACAAGGTGGCTCTTTTAGTTTATAACGGCTGGGGGGGGTGACAGTGGCCCTTTAATATCAACCCACAGCTGTCTGTTTAGCCTTTTCTGGTTTGAATTTATAGGGGGACCCCATGTCATATTTTTCTATTCACCAATAAAGGCTAAGCAAATAGCAGTAAGTGGTTATTAATAGCCTGCAAACCTCATGATATTGCCTTTTCCCATATTATTAACATCAGTTCCCAGGAGTGGGCTTTCCCTCTGCTGGTTATGAAGATTGTGTGTGAGCGAGCCCACGCCATTTTTTTTAATACATTTTTTTATTTTACACAGGAGTTAGGCCGGTTTCACATTAGCGTTTTTTTGCGCAGCGTAGGCCTGCATACTGTCCGCATGCGTCTTGCGTACCTATCTTTAACATTGTGTATGCAGGGACATGCGTTGGCATCAGTTTGGATGCAGATGCGTTGTTTCGCGATGTCCGGCGAACGTAACATGTTGCATTTTTTGGGGCGTCAAATATGCGCAGGCATACGCATGAGGATGAGAGCGTATCAACGCATTACTGTCTATGGGAACACATTGCTACGCATGGATATAGACATGGATGTGTTCGATGCGCATGCTTACTTCAGACTGAACATGTCCAGGAACTGGTTCCTGCCACTCAAAAAAACAAGCTATATAAAAAGGGGGTGTGGACTCTGTAATTCCAGTACTCTCAAGAATCTTGAAGTGATCACAACACTCTAGGTGTGCTACCAAGACTCTGGATTTCATCTAAAGACTCTGGATGTGAGTATAGAAACTATGATAATGTCCGTCCGTCTCTTTCACTGCAGTCTGTACTCTGTCTCTTTGTGTTTGTCATGTTATGCAGTGTGTACTCTGTCTCTCTTGCAGCCTTTTCTTCCAACATGTCCTCGAGTGAAGACCTGAGCGCTGCTAAATGTTGGTGCATTGATTTACAATTTCTTTTTATTTTCCCCCTTCACTGTGAAGAGAGTAAAATTCTGTTGCCGTTCAATGAAGGATCGCTTCAATAAAAATATGAGAGAGGAGATTCAGGTTCGAAGTGCTGCTGCTCCAAAGATATCGAAATACAAATACCATCGCATGCTGGCTTCCTGAGGCCTGCAGTTGCTCATCGAACGTGAATCTCTTTGTGTTGTATTCAATTATCTAACATCTGAATTGTTCAGTTCTGCAGGATATGTTGGCGCTTTCTAAAATGTTTTTTTTTTTTTTTAGTAGTGTTTTTCATTTATTTTCCACACAGAACCTGGAACGTCCTCAGTTGGAGCGGCCCCTCATCGACCAGCCACAGAACACTCTCAATCATCCACCAGTGATGTAGCAACCAGGCAGGCTTCACAGGCTGGGGAACAGGCAGCCGGTCCATCAGGTTTTCTCCTCTCCCACTGCTTTTGTTGGGACTTCTCGTCAGCGGCAGAGGGCCTGGGAGAGGTCAGGTATGCCCGAGTTTATTCACTTATGCTCGATCTTCCAGGATGGGATGAAGGTGACTGGAGATAGACTGGACAGTGGGTTCACTCAGGTGAACATTTTTCCAGGATGTCCACAGATGCCTTGACCACCTGGAAGCAGACCTTCAGGGACCGGCGTAACAATTTTTTTACTGCAATAGAGCAAGGCGTATCAGAAAACCTTACGCCTGAACTTCAGCTGAACGTCATGCAGGCCTGCCAGGCTGCTTCCAGCCAGGCATTACAGCAGCAGCAGTCCCGATATTACCAGCAGGCAAACATTTCTTTCCTGACACAGCATCAGTGAGCGAAGACGCAAGCACTGAACTATCCTTCACCACCAGCGCTGGACATTACGGCTGTTCCTCCAGTTCATAGCTACACCACGCTCCAGAGTGTAGCACCCCCACCGCGTGCATTTTCCACCCTGCTGCATGCAGCACCCACCATGCCGGATCCACCACGCTGCCCAGGCCAGCACCACGCCAGCATGCCGCATCCACCGCGCTTCCCAGTCCAGCACCACGCCAGCATGCAGCATCCACCACGCTGCCCAGTCCAGCACCACGCCAGCATGCCGCATCCACCACGCTGCCCAGACCAGCACCACGCCAGCATGCCGCATCCACCACGCTGCCATGGCCAGCACCACGCCAGCAAGCCGCATCCACCACGCTTCCCAGTCCAGCACCACGCCAGCATGCAGCATCCAGCACCACTACTACAGAAGCCACCACTCCAACTCAGCCAAGCAAGAAATGCAGAAAAAAACAGACTCCCATTCTGCTCAGCACAGGAAAACAAAGACCCGGAGCAAAAAATGTCAGCCAAATTAGACCCACCACCTCCACCCTCACCTCCCAATGTGTCTCTGTTGTCAAATATGTCACTACCTTCCTTTGTGTCTCTCCCTTCCAATTTGTCTATCCCTTCCCAAGATTCTACTCCTAATGTGTCGTCTACTCTCAAATGTGTCCAGTCCCATCCATGAGCCAATCCTGCAATTTATTGCCCCTTCCCCTGTAACCCCTTTATCACTGACTACCACCCAATCATCACAGCTCAACACCCCCAAGGTCCACAATATCTCACCGTCAGACAGACCCTGAACATAAACCCAACTGTTGGTTAATGAAATATAAACAGTGGTTTGTTGTTGGTAAATAACATTTTTATTTTGTTTGCACAATCCCTGTGTTTTCTTTGTCTCTATGTGAAAACACGTGTGTATTGTTGAGTGATGTAGTAACGGGTGTTTCACTGGAGGTGTTTTATTAGTAAAGTCAGCAAACATTACAAGTACATTTACTTACAATTGTATTAAACCATATCGTCTTGCCATGCCACACATCCAATATCCGAAACAAAGTAAGCAGCAAACGTATCCCTCAGCTGGGCAACTTCCACTGTAGTCCTCAGAGGGTGATCACGGTAATCCTGCAAAGTGCTAGCAACAGTTTTGTCAAGTTCTAATTGTTGTCGCTCTTTTGCCATGATGTAATTGTGCATAACAACACACGCTTTGACTGCATCATTAATTTTCTCAGTTTTTAGATTGATTGGTGTTCCCAAAATACACCATTTAGATGCCAGCAAACAAAAGGCACACTCCACAGTTCTTTGTGCCCTTGTCAGTCAGTAGTTGAAAATCCTTTTGGTGTGATTCAAGTCCCGACTCGAGTATGGTTTTATGAGGTTGGCACACATTTGAAACGCCTCATCCTCAACCACAACAAAAGGTATTGGCGGTCCTTCAGTGTTCGGAAGAGGTTGTGGCGATGGAAAATTGAAATTATTACCATACAAACGTTGGCCCATGTCAGAGTTTTTGAAAGACTGCGAGTAGTTTCCTCATCCAAATGAGCCAACATCAACAAATAGACATTCAGCATCTGCAATCGCCATGAGAACAATCGAAAAATATTTTTTGTAATTGAAATACTCGGATCCACTTCCAGCAGGTTTCATAATTCGAATGTGTTTGCCGTCCACAGCCCCCACATAGTTTGGAAAATTACAAATTTCCTTGAATTTTGCAGCATTTTCCAGCCACTGTTCAATTGTGGGAGGAATTCTTCACGCAGAACGTCACAAAGCACGGCAGGTGTCTCCAACAATCCCAGAAAGGGTGGACACTCCAATCCGGAATTGAAAATGTAGAGATGATAAGGTCTCTCCGGTAGCCAGGAATCAGCTGAACAGAAAATAGAAAAAAAAAAAATAAGTACATGGCTTTTCTAACAATAATACAAACGACATGTTTGTTTTTCAAAATACGTACCTCAGGATCACCAACAGACGTTCCTCAGCAGGAATTGCTCAACGTAGTTGTGTGTCCTGCCTGGTGATGGATCCTCAGACACTTTGCAGCAAGTCATCGAAGCTCTGTTCCGACATCCTCATGTAGTCAAAAAACTTCTCCAGGTTTTCACGCAGCTTGGTGTACGAGTGGTAGGCTCCACGGCTCTCTCAGATTTCAACGATGGGGTGTTGCCAGTAGGGTCTTCTCCGGCTTTCAATTTCAATCTGTATTTCAATGCCAAATCCAGATTACTATAGAAGCTCTCCATGCCAAGATCCATCTTGCAGCAAAAGATGAGGATTTCATCTGTGTAGGGGTCTATATACAGAATCCCAATGAGATATGCCCATTGTGTGTGGCTTTTGTCAAGGAAATTCTCCTGGAATAGCATTTGCCGCATTGCAAAATTCATGGAAATTTCAAGCGCATGCGCAGAAACAACACAAACGCATGCAAAAATGCATACAAACACATGTACACGCTTTTTTTTAGCATCATTCATAAGATGATGTGGATTTAAAAAATGCAGCGTAACCATGTGTTTGCGCATGCAGATGATGCCCTGCTCACAGATACGCTAATGTATACTTAGCCTTGCACAGTTGCTGCTGAATACAACTCTCATCATTGTCTCCTGGACAATCATGAGAGCCGACTTCAAATGCCGGGTCCTGGGATCAGCGTAAACTGTACCGCTTCCTCACAGGCGCTGGTACGTATCACACGGATGTCACATATGGATCTCACCAGTACTGTTTTTTCCCTCCTGTACAGGAATCACCAGGACATGTGAAGGAGGCCTATGGCCATGTTCACACGATCCTTTTTTTGATCCTTTTTTTTTCAGGTCCTGATTTGGAAAACCCGCAGTGCAAAACTGCACTGCTGATTTTCCTGCAGTTTCTTCTGCAGATTCCTCTGCGGGTTTTCAACAGCACTTTCCTATTGGTGCCTGTTGAAAACAGGAGCTGAATCCGCAGAAAGAAGTGACATGGTACTTCTTTTTTTCTGCAGGCAAATCCTCGCGGATTTGCCTGAGAAAAAAAGGATAGTGGGCACAGCGGTTTTTGTTTTCCATAGAGTAACATTGGACTGTACCCTGCATGGAAAAAGGACCTGAAAAAAAAAGGATCAAAAAAAGGATCGTGTGAACATAGCCTAAGGTAGTAAAAGGGTAGGCTGACATTACTTGTAGTAATCAGTTTCTAGAACTCTGCGGAAATCAACCACGTTGTGTATGGTCATGGCGAAAAGTTATGATACAAACACAACTTTTGATTTTCATAAAGCCTGATTCCAGCATGATGGAGACCATGACAAGGCAAAAGTGATAACTTGGGGTCTGTTTACACAGACAGACAATGACCGTCGATCGGTAAATCTTTACCCATCGGGGTCCGATTAGGAGCCTGTTTACACAGGCATACCAAATTAAAATATGTGCACTGCAAATTGTCATAATGGGTCTAGGTTGTGAGACCCAATGGGGACCGTGAAGATAATGTCTGTGAAGAGCTGTGGAATTAATGGTGCTATACAAGTAAAATAAACTCCCAGCACTGATGAGAAGATTGGGCGGCCATCAGTCAAGATATGGCCCAGAAGCAGATACCCAGCTACAAGGGAGAATGGCAAAAAGTCATAAAACATAAGTGACAACTCTAAATATTGAGCCTGTCCCTAAACTTGATCAACAACTTCTGAAATGCTGATAATTGGACTTCAGTAACCACGGAAACATCTGAAAGATCTAAAAGCAATGAAGTAGCAAAACTTTATGAAAATCAAAGTTTGTGACAGTCTCAAAACTTTTGACCACGACTTTGTACAACTATGGAGACCTGTGAACCTCTGGATCGGCAGTCTTGTGTTACTCCAGTCCTACAGTGACTTTCTGTCCCTGATTCATCATTGCTTTTTCTCTAGTTTTCTGGAGTAATTTGCTCATTTTAAGTGGCTTTAGTATTTGCGCCACTTAAAAAAAAAAGTAATTTTCTTTAACCCCTTAAGCCCCAAGGGTGGTTTGCACGTTAATGACCGGGCCAATTTTTACAATTCTGACCACTGTCCCTTTATGAGGTTATAACTCTGGAACACTACAGCGGATCCTGATGATTCTGACGTTGTTTTCTCGTGACATATTGTACTTGATGTTAGTGGTAAAAATTTCTCTAAGACTTGCGTTTATTTGTGAAAACAAAAAATGGAAATTTGGCGAAAATTTTAAAAATTTCGCACTTTTCCAACTTTGAATTTTTATGCCCTTAACCCCTTAGTGACAGAGCCAATTTGGTACTTAATGACCGAGCCAATTTTTACAATTCTGACCACTGTCAGTTTATGAGGTTATAACTCTGGAACGCTTTAACAGATCCTGCTGATTCTGAGATTTTTTTTTCGTGACATATTGTACTTCATGTTAGGGGCAACATTTCTTCGATATTACTTGCAATTATTTATGAAAAAAACAGAAATATGGAGAAAATTTTTAAAATTTTGCAATTTTCAAACTTTGTATTTTTATGCCCTTAAATCAGAGAGATGTGTCACAAAAAATAGTTAATAAATAACATTTCCCACATGTCTACTTTACATCAGCACAATTTTGGAACCAACATTTTTTTTTGTTAGGGAGTTATAAGGGTTAAAAGTTGACCAGCAATTTCTCATTTTTACACCACCATTTTTTTTTTAGGGACCACATCTCATTTGAAGTCATTTTGAGGGGTCTATATGATAGAAAATAACCAAGTGTGACACCATTCTAAAAACTGCACCCCTCAAGGTGCTCAAAACCACATTCAAGAAGTTTATAACCATTTACGTGCTTCACAGGAACTGAAACAATGTGGAAGGAAAAAATGAACATTTAACTTTTTTGCAAACATTTTACTTCAGAACCATTTTTTTTTTATTTTCACAAGTGTAAAGACAGAAATTTAACCATACATTTTGTTGTGCAATTTCTCCTGAATACGCTGATACCCCATATGTGGGGGTAAACCACTGTTTGGGCGCACCGCAGAGCTTGGAAGGGAAGGAGCGCCGTTTGACTTTTTCAATGCAGAATTGGCTGGAATTGAGATCGGATGCCATGTCACGTTTGGAGAGCCCCTGATGTGCTTAAACAGTGGAAACACTCCACAAGTGACACCATTTTGGAAACTAGACCCCTTAAAGGGACTCTGTCACCTGAATTTGGAGGGAACAATTTTCAGCCATAGGGGCGGGGTTTTGGGGTGTTTGATTCACCCTTTCACCCCATTTTGGAAACTAGACCCCCCAAGGAACTTATCTAGATGTGTGGTGAGAACTTTGAATGCCCAAGTGCTTTACAAAAGTTTATAATGCAGAGTCGTGAAAATAGAAAAAAAAAAAAATTTCCACAAAAGATTTTTTAGCCCCCAAATGTTATTTTCACAAGGGTAACAAGAGAAATTGGACCCCAAAAGTTGTCCATTTTGTCCTGAGTACACTGATACCCCATGTGTGGGGTGGACCACTGTTTGGGCGCATAGCAGAACTCGGAAGGGAAGGAGCTCAGTTTTGGAATGCAGACTTTGATAGAATGGTCTGCAGGTGTTATGTTGCGTTTGCAGAGCCCCTGATGTACCTAAACAGTAGAAACCCCCCACAAGTGACCCCATTTTGGAAACTAAACCCCCCAAGGAACTTATCTAGATGTGTGGTGAGAACTTTGAATGCCCAAGTGCTTCACAGAAGTTTATAATGCAGAGTCGTGAAAATAAAAAATATTTTTTTTTCCACAAAAAAGATTTTTTTAGCCCCCAAGTTTTTATTTTCACAAGGGTAACAGGAGAAATTGGACCCCAAAAGTTGTTGTCCAATTTATCCCGAGTACGCTTATGCCCCATATGTGCTGGTAAACCACTGTTTGGGCGCACAACAGAGCTCAGAAGGGAGGGAGCACCATTTGACTTTTTGAGCGCAAAATTGGCTGTGGCGTTTAGAGACCCCCTGATGTACCTAAACAGTGGAAAACCCCCAATTCTAACTCCAACCCTAACCCCAAAACAACCCTAATCCCAACCCTAACCCTAATCAAAACCCTAAATCCAACACACCCCTAATCCTAATCTCAACCCTAACCTTAAACCTATCCCTAATCCCAATACACCCTTAACTCTAATCCCAAACCTAACCTTAATCCCAAATGTAACCCTAATGCCAACCCTAATCCAAACCCTAACCCTAATCCCAACTCTAGCCCTAACTTTAGTCCCAACTCTAAATTTAGCCCTAACCCTAACTTTAGCCCCAACCCTAACTTTAGCCCCAACCCTAACTTTAACCCTAACCCTAAATTTAGCCCCAACTCCTCTAGCTGCCGGCCAGATCGTGGCGGGCGCACTGTGCATGCGCCTGCCATTTTCTTACCGGAGGAAGAAGCCGACGGCCAGGAAAGGACACAGGAGGACCCGGGGACACTGGTAAGTATAACAGGGTCCCCGAATCCCCCTATTTCTCTGTCCTCTGATGTGCGATCACATCAGAGGACAGAGAATTACACATCGCTTTTTTTTTTTTTGCGGTTGCCGGTAAACAGTTAATTACCGGCGATCGCAAAACAGGGGTCGGTAAAAACCGACCCCGATCATGTTCTTTGGGGTCTCGGCAACCCCTGGCAGCCGACAGACAAGGGAGACAGGTGAGTATCAGGGGGTGATCGGGGACCCCATTTCTCTGTCCTCTGATGTGCGATCACATCGGAGGACAGAGAAATTAAATGGGAAATCGCGTTGTTTTTTTTTGCGACCGCCGGTAAACAGTTAATTACCAGCGATCGCAACCCGGGGGTCGGTAAAAACCCCCCGAATCATGTTCTCTGGGGTATCGGCTACCAGCGGTAACCAAGACCCCAGAGAAAATCTGACTCTGGGGGACGCTATTCACTTTATTAACTGCCGCCGTTAAAAGGCGTATCGGCGGTCGTTAAGGGGTTAAATCACAGAGATATGTCACACAAAATACTTAAGTAACGTTTCCCACATGTCTACTTTACATCAGCACAATTTTGGAACCAACATTTTTTTTTGTTAGGGAGTTATAAGGGTTAAAATTTGACCAGCAATTTCTCATTTTTACAACACCATTTTTTTTTTAGGGACCACATCTCATTTGAAGTCATTTTGAGGGGTCTATATGATAGAAAATAACCAAGTGTGACACCATTCTAAAAACTGCACCCATCAAGGTGCTCAAAACCACATTCAAGAAGTTTATTAACCCTTCAGGTGTTTCACAGGAATTTTTGGAATGTTTAAATAAAAATGAACATTTAACTTTTTTTCACACAAAATTTACTTCAGCTCCAATTTGTTTTATTTTACCAAGGGTAACAGGAGAAAATGGACCTCAAAAGTTGTTGTCCAATTTGTCCTGAGTATGCTGATACCCCATATGGGGGGGTAAACCACTGTTTGGGCGCATGGCTGACCTCAGAAGGGAAGGAATTTTTCAATGCAAAATTGACAGGAATTGAGATGGGACGCCATGTTGCGTTTGGAGAGCCACTGATGTGCCTAAACATTGAAACCCCCCACACGTGTCACCATTCTGGAAAGTAGATCCCCCAAGGAACTTATCTAGATGTGTGGTGAGCACTTTGACCCACCAAGTTCTTCACAGAAGTTTATAAGGCAGAGCTGTAAAAATAAAAAATGATTTTTTTGCCCCCAATTTTTTATTTTCCCAAGGGTAAGAGAAGAAATTGGACCCCAAAAGTTGTTGTGCAATTTGTCCTGAGTACGCTGATACCCCATATGTGGGGGTAAACCACTGTTTGGGCGCATGGCAGAGCTCGGAAGGGAAGGAGCGCTGTTTGACTTTTCAATGCAAAATTGACTGGAATTGAGATGGGACGCCATGTTGCGATTGGAGAGCCACTGATGTGCCTAAACATTGAAACCCGCCAAAAGTGACAATTTTGGAAAGTAGACCCCCAAAGGAACTTATCTAGATGTGCTGTGAGCGCTTTGAACCCCCAAGTGTTTCACTACAGTTTATAACGCAGAGCCATGAAAATTATTTTTTAGCCCCCAGTTTTGTATTTTCCCAAAGGTAACAGGAGAAATTGGACCACAAAAGTTGTTGTTCAATTTGTCCTGAGTACGCTGATACCCCATATGTGGGGGAGAACCACCGTTTGGGCGCATGGCAGAGCTCGGAAGGGAAGGGGCGCCATTTGGAATGCAGACTTAGATGGAATGGTCTACAGGCATCACGTTGCATTTGCAGAGCCCCTGATGTAACTAAACAGTAGAAACCCCCAAGTGACCCCATATTGGAAACTAGACCCCCCAAGGAACTTATCTAGATGTGTTGTGAGAACTTTGAACCCCCCCCCCCCCCAAGTGTTTCACTAGTTTATAACGCAAAGCCGTGAAAATAAAAAAATTTTCACACAAAAATGTTTTTTTAGCCCCCCAAATTTTTATTTTCCTAAGGGTAACCAGAGAAATTGGACCCCAAAAGTTGTTGTCCAATTTGTCTTTAGTATGCTGATACCCCATATGTTGGAGTAAACCCGTTTGGGCACACGGGAGAGCTCGGAAGGGAAGGAGCACTGTTTTACTTTTTCAACACAGAATTGGCTGGAATTGAGATCGGACGCCATGTCGCGCATGGAGAGCCCCTGATGTGCCTAAACAGTGGAAACCCCCAATTCTAACTGAAACCCTAACGGGAAAATTATTATTATTTATATAGCACCATTAATTCCAAGGTGCTGTACATGAGAAAGGGGTTACATACAGAGTTATAGATATCATTAACAGTAAACAAATTTACAATGACAGACTGGTACAGAGGGGAGAGGAACCTGTCCTTGCGGACTTACATTCTTCAGGATAATGGGGGAAAAGACAGGAAGTTGGTGTGCTGCAGCAATGGTGGTGGTGAGGCGGCTGCTCGTGGCGGTAGCTCAGGTGGTCGGTGACGAGGTGGCAGCTCGGGCGGTTGGTGAGGCGGCAGAATGGTTATTGCAGGCTGTAGGCTTTCCTGAAGAGATGGGTTTTCAGGTTCCGTCTGAAGGATCCGAGCGTGGTGGATAATCGGACGTGTTGAGGCGTGGAATTCCAGAGGATGGGGGATATTCGAGAGAAATCTTGGAGGCAGTTGTGTGAGGAACGAATAAGTGTGGAGAGTAGGAAGTCTTGGGAGGATCGAAGATTACGTGAGGGAAGATAGTGGGAAATTAGTTCAGAGATATAGGGAGGGGACAGGTTGTGGATGGCTTTGTAGATCAGTGTTAGTAGTTTGCACTGGATTCGTTGGGGAATTGGGGGCCAGTGGAGGGATTTGCAGAGGGGTGAAGCAGGGGAGTAGCGAGGAGAGCGGTGGATTAGCCGAGCAGCAGAGTTGAGGACAAACTGGAGTGGTGCAGGGAGTTAGCGGGGAGGCCACAGAGGAGGGTGTTGCAGTAATCGAGGTGGGAGATGAAGAGAGCATGCACAACAGTTTTAGTAGATTGTGGGGTTAGGAAGGGACGGATTATGGCAATATTTTTGAGTTGGAGGTGGCAAGAGTTTGGACATGCGGTTTGAAGGACAGGGCAGAATCGAGTTACCCAGAGACAGCGGATTTCAGCTGCGGAAGAGAGCGTGATGCCGTTTACTATAGATAGATCAGGTAGGGGGGATATGCAAGATAGGGGAAAGATGAGGAGTTCGGTTATTATTAGATTAGAAAATGGAAATACATTTTTTAAATTTTATTATTTTTCCTTAACTAACGGGGGTTTGATTTACTATTTATAGCGGGTTTTTTAGCAGATTTTTATGATTGGCAGCCATCACAGACTAAAAGACGCTTTTTAGTGCAAAATATAGTTTTTGCGTCTCCACATTTTGAGAGCTATAATTTTTCAAAATTTTGGTCCACAGAGTCATGTGAGGTCTTGCTTTTTTTGCGGGACGAGTTGACATTTTTATTGGTAACATTTTCGGACACGTGACTTTTTTCATTGCTTTTTATTCTGATTTTTGTGAGGCAGAATGACCAAAAACCAGCTATTCATGGAATTCTTTTTTTTTTTTTTGGGGGGGGGGGGGGGCGCTTATACAGTTACGCGCTTGGTAAACTTTATAAAGCAGTTTTATTCTTCGGGTCAGTACGATTACAGCGATACCTCATTTATATCTTTTTTTATGTTTTAGCGCTTTTATACGATAAAAACTATTTTATAGAATAAATTATTTTGCATCGCTTTATTCTGAGGTCTATAACTTTTTTATTTTTTCGCTGATGATGCTGTATGGCAGCTCATTTTTTGTGGGACAAGATGATGTTTTCAGCGGTACCATGGTTATTTATATCCGTCTGTTTGATCGCGTGTTATTCTACTTTTTGTTCGGCGGCATGGTAATAAAGTGTTGCTTTTTGCCTTTTTTTTACCGCGTTCATTGAAGGGGTTAACTAGCGGCACAGTCTTATAGGTATGGTCGTGGCGATACTAAATGTGTACTTTTTATTTAAAGAAATGTATTTATGGGAACAATATTTTTTTTTCATTATGAATTTTTTTTTTGTTTTACACGTGAATATTTTGTTTTTTTTTTACTTTATAACATTGCCCCGTTGGGATCATGTTATAGGGTCAGATCACTGATCTGACACTTTGCAGAGCACGGTGTCAGATCACATGCAGGCTTACCAGCGCTTGCTCTGAGCAGGCGCTGGTAAGCCACCTCCCTGCAGGACCCGGCTGTAGCCCCGCTGCCATTTTGGATCCGGGGCCTGCAGGGAGGAGACGCTCGGTACAAGGTGAGCACATCGCCTTCTACAGAGGGTCTCAGGGAAGCCCGCAGGGAGCCCCCTCCCTGCGCGATGCTTCCCTGTACCGCTGCGATCATGTTTGATCGCAGTGTTCCAGAGGTTAATGTGCCAGGAGCGGTCCGTGACTGCTCCTGGCACATAGTGCCGGATGTCAGCTGTCAGTCAGCTGACACCCGGCCGCGCTCCCCCCGAGAGCGCCGCCGATCACATATGACGTACTATCCCGTCACTGGGAATTAAGGCCCAGGTCACCTCGACGGGATAGCATGTCATATGGGATAAAGGGGTTAAAAAGGTTCCTAGACAGTAGTTATCCAGATGTTTTAGACAGATCCATGAAATGCAACTTTTACCAAATATCTTATTTTTTTGGCGCATCTCACTTTAGTTCTCGGAGAAATCCACGTTTTTGTTATGTATATGAGCGGTTAAGATCTATGTGCCAGACATAGATCACCCCGAGAATCTGCCTCCAGGGCCTATATATAAAGGCGGAATTACCACTGTGAGCCATGTAGATCAGGATAGCAGACTGTCCGTCATTACATGTGTCACACTGGTAATGCCCCTTTTATCTATTTATATAATTACCTTAAATTGTCTGTCATCAGATTCCGTCTGGAGGTCCTCAAATCCCACAATCCACTGCGCCGCACAGGAAGTACGCCGACCGCCATATTGGAATACCCAAGTGATGGGTATTCCAATATGGCACCAGCTGGTGGTACCAGGCCCTTGCGCAGTACCACCAGCAGGTCATGGCCAGACCCCCCCGCTGCTGGGACACCCCCGCCACAAGAACCCCCCCCCGCCGCAAGGACCCCTCCCCACAGCTGGGATCCCGGCCTCCGCTGGAATCCAGACCGCCGGGGCACCCTCCCCGCCGGGCAGCCGTAGGAAAATGACTCACTGCGCAGCTGTGACCTTGGAGTCAGAAATGCTTCCAGGGGCGATCCCCATGATGTTCCTGTGTCTCAATATGTAAAGTTATGGGTGTCTCAATATGTCGACTGCTGCTGGTACCAACCTATTGCACAGTACCACCAGTGGAACACCGTTGCACCACTCACACACACACTTTCACACAGCCTCTTGCGCGGTACCACCAGCAGAACACCGTTGTGAACACGCCGCCGCTGGGATCAGCCGAATGATTCACTAACTGCCGCCATCTTTGTACAGGAGCGCATGCGGTTTTAATGTAACCGCCGCTGTCTGCACAAAGATGGCGGCGGTCTGATTTACTGCACCTGCGCGAATTATGCAAATCATTGGGCTGATCCTGGCGGCAGATGCGCAACGTGTCTACAGGCAGAGGAAGCCGGTCACGTTAAAGGGCTTTTCCCATGAACGAAAGTTAATTTTAAAAATTGTCTGACCGTGTACGGAGCATACCACATCTCCTGGGCAGGGGAAGAAGCAAAAGACAATACTAACATTACAGAAGGGGATCACAGTGGATTCATTTTGTGAGGTAAAATATTTCACTGACTGTTTTTAAAAAAGTATTTTACCTCACAAAATGTATCCTTTGCGATCTCCTGCTGTCATGTCAGTATTGTCGTTTGCTTCCTCCCCTGCCCCGGAGCTGTGGTATGTTCGGTACATGGTCAGACACCGACAATTTTTATAAATGAACTTTTGTTCGTGAGAAAACCCTTTAAAAAGGAGATTTTTGTGTATTCACCGTAAAATCCTTTTCTCCGAGCCAATCATTGGGGGACACAGGACCATGGGTGTTATGCTGCTGCCACTAGGACACTAAGTAAACACAGAAAGAATAGCTCCTCCCCTGCAGTATACACCCTCCTGCTGGCTCTCAGTGAACCAGTTCGGTAACAAAGCAGTAGGAGCTTAATATTTAACAAGGATGAACTATGTCAAGTTAACTTAAAAAAAACAAAGCCAATAGGCTAACAGGGTGGGTGCTGTGTCCCCCAATGATTGGCTCGGAGAAAAGGATTTTACGGTGAGTACACAAAAATCTTTTCTCCTACGCCTCATTGGGGGACACAGGACCATGGGACGTCCTAAAGCAGTCCCTGGGTGGGAAACAACTGCAATTGCTGCTTGTACCCACAAGTTACAGATGCAGCACAGCTGCCTGCAAAATTCGTCTGCCGCCGGTCGCATCTGCCGAGGCCTGAGAGTGAATATGGTAATGTTTTGTAAAGGTATGCAGGCTGGACCAGGTCGCAGCCTTACAAACTTGTGCTGCCGAAGCTTGGTGCCGGATGGCCCAAGACGCACCCACTGATCGAGTGGAGTAAGCCTTAATCCCTGCTGGGACAGAAAGACCTCTGACTCGGTAGGACTCTTGAATAGCCAAACGGATCCATTTGGCTATTGTCGCCTTGGAAGCGGGAAACCCCTTTCCTCGGTCCTTCCGGGAGCACGAATAGGGCATCTGACCTGCGGAAAGACGCTGTCTGCGAGATGTATCTCCTAAGAGCTCTCACTAAATCCATTGTGTGAAGGGCCTTCTTGATGCGATGGACTGGTGCCGGACAGAGTGATGGTAAGACAATCTTCTCATTGAGATGAAAAGAGGATACGACTTTCGGTAGAAAAGAGGGGGATGTCCTCAAAACCACCTTATCCTGATGAAAATTCAGGAATGGATCTTGAGAGGACAGAGCCGCCAGCTCGGAGACTCGTCTAATAGAGGTGACCGCAACTAGAAAAGCAACTTTCTATGAAAGAAGAGAGAGGGAAACCTCCTGTAGAGGTTCGAAAGGAGCCTGTTGCAAAACTCCGAGGACCAGATTAAGATCCCATGGTTCCAACGGCATCCTATAGGGGGGGCGCCCGATGGGAGACTCCCTGAATAAACGTCTTGACCTGTAATCTGTTGGCAATCCTGTGTTGGAAGAAAACAGACAGGGCTGAGATTTGCTCCTTGAGAGAACTAAGGGCGTGACCAAAGTCCAAACCCGTTTGTAAGAATTCTAGAATGGAAGGGATTGAAAAATGTAGAGAACGTCCTCGGTCGCTACACTATGAAAAGAAAGTCGAGGATAGATACGCATAGACGTAGGGCTTTCTAGCGCTGATCATGGTAGCTATGACTTCTGGAGAGAAACCTGCCTGGGTTAGGACCCAGGACTCAACGGCCATGCCGTCAAACACAGGGCCTCAGTTCTGGTGGTAAAAGGGGCCTTGAGATAGCAGATCTGCGCTATTCGGTAATCGCCAGGGAATGTCGGCAACTAGTTGAACTAGTTCCGCGTACCACGCCCGGCGCGGCCAATCTGGCGCAATCAGGATTACCGGTACCCTCTCCGCTCTGATTTTCTTGATGACTCCCGGCAGGAGAGGAAGCGGCGGAAATATGTACGGAAGCCGAAAATGGTGCCACGGGAGCACAAGAGCGTCTGCCCCGATGGCTGCCGGATCGTGGGACCGAGCCATGAAGTCGGGAACCTTGGAATTCAGCCGTCAGGCCATCAGATCCACGTCTGGGGTTCTCCATTGACAGCAGATCTGGTGGAAGATCTCCGGATGGAGAGACCACTCCCCGGAGTCGAGGCATTGCCGACTGAGGAAGTCTGCCTCCCAATTGTCCACTCCCGGGATGTGAACCGCAGAGATCATTGAGTGGTTTTCCTCAGCCCATCGGAGGATGTGGCCTACCTCTGTCATGGCCGCCCTGCTGTGGGTTCCCCCTTGGCGGTTTATGTATGCCACTGCAGTGGCATTGTCGGACTGAATCCTGATTGGGCGACCTGCTAGGAAGGGATGGAACTGGAGAAGTGCCAGTCTGATCGCCCGGATTTCCAAGATGTTGATTGGAAGGCGTGATTCCTGGGGGAACCAGCGGCCTTGAGCAGTGTGAAGGAACACCGCTCCCCAGCCTAGAAGACTGGCGTCTGTCGTCACAACCAGCCAGTGTAGTGGAAGACTTCCCTTGATTAAGGGAGGATTTCAATGTCCACCACCTGAGAGACTGACTCGCTGGGGAAGGAGGAACCGACGGTCTAGGGAGAACGGGTTCTTGTCCCAAACAGCCAGGAGGGCATGCTGTAGGGGACGGAGGTGTAGTTGGGCAAATGGAACCTCCTCCATAGCTGCTACCATCCAGCCGAGGACTCTCATACTGAAGCGCAGAGAGTGAGAAAGAGGCTGAGAGAGCTTTTGAGCTTCCCGCTGTAAGACTGAGATCTTTTCCGGGGGAAGAAGAACCAACCCCCGGGACGAGTCGAGTATCATTCCTAGAAAGGAAATTCGCTGAGCCGGTACTGGGGAAGATTTTTTTGAAGTTTATCTTCCAACCCAGGCGAGAAAGGGTATCTATTGTGATGGCCACGGCTTCCTTGCAGGAGCGGAAAGAGGGGCCTTTGATGACGATATCGTCTAGACACGGTAGCACCACCACTCCTCAGGTGTGGAGTATGGCCACGGCAGCCGCCATGACTTTGGTGAATACCCTGGGAGCGGTGGCGAGGCCGAAGGGCAGAGCAACGAATTGGAAGTGATCTTCCTGGACTGCGAAGCGAAGAAACCTTTGGTGAGAAGGTAAAATAGGAATGTAGAGGTATGCGTCCTGGATGTCTATAGACGCCGGGAACTCGCCTTTTTCCATGGAGGAAATGACAGAATGAAGCGATTCCATCCAGAACCGTCGCACCTGATGAACTTGTTCAGCAGTTTTAGGTCCAGTATGGGCCGTACTGTACCGTCCTCCTTTGGAACAACGAAGAGGTTCGAATAAAAACCTTGAAACCTTTCGCTTTGAGGGACCGGAATAATAACTCCGTCTTTTCTCTTTTCTCAGAGCGCTTATAGCTTTGAAGAACTCTGATGCTTTTGCCCTGGGAGGAAAAGACAGGAAAAAACGGTTTGGAGGACGAGATAAGAGATCTATCTTGTATCCGGCGGACACTAGATCGCGGACCCACTCGTCGTGAACGACGGAGAGCCACGCGGCACTGAAGGAAAGCAGGTGGCCACCTACTTTGAGGGTGTCCCCCGGATACCACAGGGAGTCATTGTGTGGAAGGTCTGCCCGTTCTGGCACCTCTGGATCCCGGCTGCCTTGGCCTGCCTCTCCATGAAGGGGAAGGCTTAAAAGAGGCCTGTGAACCTCTGTCTCCACCTTGTGCCCAGCCGGAACCGGGAGATGTGGAAGTAAAGGACCAGTTTGAGTTGTAACGAAAAAAAAATCGGGACCGAGACTGGTTGGAGGTTCCGAAAAGGCCGAGAGGGTCTCTGTTGTGGAAGAAATTTACTCTTCCCTCCAGTGGCGTCAGAAATTAACTGGTCGAGCTTTTCGCCAAAAAGGCGACTGCGCTGATATGGGAGAGAAGTCAATGACTTTTTGGAAGTAGAATCCGCAAGCCAGTCCCTGAGCCATAAGGACCTCCGGATGGTGATGGCGTTTGCTGCTGCTTGAGAATCGCAGTCAGCGGCATCCAGGGACGCGGCGACTACAAAATCTCCAGCTCTCGCTATCCGAGTAGCGAGGTCTGCTATCTCGGGGGGGGGGGGGAAGATTGGTATCTAGTACTGCTGAAGACAAGACCTCAGGCAAGTGGGTCATAGCCTTAGCCACCCACGTAGCAGCAAAAGATGGAAGAGTGCGGCTGCTGAGGCTTCAAAAGCTGAACACGCCATATTGTCGATCTGACGATCGGTTGGATTTTTAATAGAGGCGCCCTCCGAGGAGGATAAAACAGATTTCGTAGCCAGGCGCGATACCGGAGGATATACAGGGGAGGATTGTGACCAATCTTTTCTTAGATCCTGGGCAAAGGGATATTTGGACTCCATGGGCTTCTGCCCTGTGAATCGTTTATCTGGATGGATCCTGTGAGATTCAACAATTTGCTTAAACTCGGGATGAGTGGCGAACACTCTGATCCCTTTTAGATAAGGGTTCCTCCTCAAGTCTCAAAGCCTTATTCACTGACTCAATTAGAGAGTCGAGAGTCTCCTGATCGTGATGAAATTCCTGATCTAGGGACGTGTCAGAATCGTCCTCTGAAACAGGTTCTCTACTAGCCCCAATGAAGGGGAGCGAAAAATGGGAGCTCTCAGAACCCGAAAACCAGTGATGGTCTTGGGATATGGCAGGAGTCCTTTTCCTGGAAGAGTGAGAACTCCTTGGCAAGGTACGACCCCTGGAGTACGAGGGGTTCTGACCATCGGAAGCGTCGTCCGTATTGGTGCCCTGGTTAGAGGAAGGGTCTCGGAACGAGTCTAACGCTTTTGCCAGGGATGCCATAGACCGGGAAAGAGAGATAGCCCACTCAGGGGGACTAGGCTCACTGGGTTCAGTATCAGCAACAGGTGGTTCCTGAGCCGTCACCGGTTCACAAGCTGTGCATAATGCAGTATTGTGACCCGGGGTAATGATACCTTACAAGAGGTACATGCAGCGAAAAATAGTGTGGGTTTTCCCAGACTTTTTGTGAGGCTTTGGTTGAGACACAGTAAAGCCTGGAGGAAAGCGCTTACTAGCAGGGGAAGGGTTAAGCTATGTTTCCGGGGCTTACCCATGGTCCTGTGTCTTGAGTCCCCAGGGGAGGTCCGCAGTGTGATGCCACGGGAGTTATGCACAGGAATCACTAATCCTGAAGGCTGTGATTGAAAAGGCTGGAGCAGCGCTGCAGCATCAGCCCTGTGGGTGTACCAAGATGGCCGCCGAGATCAGGAAGTGAGAAAGAGAGGGCGGCGGTAACTGCCGGTGGGCGTGGCCAAAACTCCGGCCTGTATGAAAGGGAAAAGCCAGGGGCTAAATTTTAAACCTGCGGTTGCGGCCTGCAACGCCGTGACCGCTATTAGCGCCATTCTTAAGCCACACTCTCTGAAGGAATTGCTGCACTGCAGACCACCCACGGACCCGGGCTTTAAGGTGCGGACCTCCCATACCCCAGGGACCAGGACCCCCAAGCGCTTCGGCCCCCGCAGTGTACTCACGGTAGATGCGGTGGGCCGGTGCTCAATCCACCGTCGCCATAGTCAGGGAGGGGGTGGAGAGCTTCTGCCGCCATGCGTCATCCGCTATATCAGTGGTGATGCAGAGGGGGACTGCACGGACGCCATTCATAATATGTCCGGCTATGCACCTGGCTCCTGGAGAGGTAGCTGGAGGGCTACTCCATGTGGTCGCCTGCTATGGAGGGGGGGGGGGGGGGGGGAGATCGGAACGCGAAGGAACCGTCGCCCGCAAGATGAGCTCAGGGCTGGCATCCAACGTTGCAGGAAAGGATACGGGAGGGACGCTCCACGTACTTGCCTGTTGCTGGTTCGGGGGAGATCGGAGCCTAGAAAGGATCAGTCACCCCCCATTCGCTCCGTTAAAGGAAAAAAATAGAACAAAAAATCAAAAATTGAAATAAAAACGGTGGGGTCTGAAACAGACCCAAGTGCCTCCTACAGACACTAAGCAAGAACTGGTTCACTGAGAGCCAGCAGGAGGGTGTATACTGCAGGGGAGGAGCTATTCTTTCTGTGTTTACTTAGTGTCCTCCTAGTGGCAGCAGCATAACAGCCATGGCCCTATGTCCCCCAATGAGGCGTAGGAGAAAAGCAAATATCAACGCCAACATGGCTCCTCAGAATAAGTACGCCAATGACAGTGAAAGGAAAACAGCAAAGGCACAACGTTGAAGACAACAAAGGGCAAATGAGACTCTTGAAGAGCAACAGCATCACTAGGACAAAAACAATGCATATAAGTGTAGGTGTTAAGTACATGAGTCCCCTGATGCAAAAGTCATTAGATTATCACAGGATGCCACAAGGTAACAATAGTATCGTGACATTACCGCTCTCCCGAAGCGATCGCATCGGGCCTCCATCTAGTTTATTAACCTCTATGTTCTTCCCATGGATCTTAACTGCTCATTTTCTAATTAGGAAAAATGTGGATTTCTCTGGAATAAGACCTCGGATCGCAGATATCAAGGTATCATTTTATTCAGCTTCCTATGACCTACGTGTCATGTAGACAGCTTAGGAGGGTTGATCCTACTGACAGATTCACTTTAAATGGGATGGGGGGAAAAAAAAAAAATAATAATTTACTACTCATGAGGATTCTTAATTTCTTCAGCACCATCTACTTAAGAAAAGGAATATTCTGGTTCCAGCAAATATCTACACTTTTACACATCATTAATATCAGTTCCTCAGAATTTCAAGATCTCTGCTTGACATCATTCAATATAAACCTTTGTTACTTCGAGTGGCTAAAGTCCTGGTGATGTAAAGGACACAGAGGTACACTGCTCATTACATCACATACAGCACAAGTCTGATTAGTGGGATCTAGATCATTTATAAAGGCATGTGGTCCACAACCCCCCAAAGTCTGAGTATTGGTGGGTCCCTGCAGTCAGACGGGTGTAGGAATGGGTGCATAGTTGTGGCTTTGCAGAGCCTATCCACCTCCATGAGAATTTGGGGGAGGGAATATGAATGGAGGTAGGCAAGTGGCATCAGTCAAGAGCAGCGCAGTAAATGACCACACACAGCTGTGTATACAGAATATACATTTATATTATAGGCCAGAAATGTGTACACCATAATAATAAGTACAGGGATAAAACACTGGGATGCAGAAGCCATATCTCCTCCGGTTATGTACAACCCGTTCACGTCACACAGCGCTTCCTGCTTCCAGATATACTGTCCATGCATTACAAAAGATGGACACCCCAATAACCCTCCCCGCCCCTCCAAACCCACCCCCTAAACACTGATCATAGCCCTGCCATGCAGCCCAAACCATAGACAAGGCAGGGGAGAACCCCCCTCCCCAACCCTCTCCCATCCCCTCCGTACGCTCACCTCCATGAGCGTGCAAGGCTTGAAGAGGCAGTAATGGAGCAACGGTCAAAACAAGATGGGTACCAATACTGTAAATGCCCGACCATGGGGGCAGCGTGCCAGCCACCTTCCATGCATGTGAAATGTTTATTAGAAATTAACTAAGTGAATATAAAAATGTAAGTACACCTCCCAGCTATGCAGGAAACGTCTGCCTGTTCACAGCTGAGGGTTTGCTGCATTTGCAGAAAAAAAATGAAAAGTGTTCATTTATGGGGCTGGATAAAAGTCATGGGTATAAACTGAGCAGGTGGTCTTGCAGCATCCCATGATGGCCATTACTACCCCTTCAGTAGGGTCGGTATCCCGATAAGAGCTGAGTAATATTCATCAGCAGGTTTATCAATTTCTAACAAAATGAAGCATAATACAATATTAACATCTCAGAGCTCTGGATATTAAAATACCAACACTAAAAACAACGGGTCGCCACCGGCTCTGCAACACGGGTGGTGGTGGGACTATAACCATCAGTTTGCTGGGTGCTGTAGTTCCACCACCACCATCTTGTATACAAAGCAGGTTGGTGACCATCTTGCTAATCTAAAAGATTGCCCCCCCAGAGCCATCAGATTATCTTATGACAAGGCACGAGACACACAGTTTGGAGGGTCCGATGCAGTCGATGTGACAGAAGGCCCCACAGCCCTCGCACATGGTCATGGCTTTGAAGCTGCAGGAACATCTCAGCGACACCTGCTCTTCCCCACCGTCTCCGTGTTCGGAAAAGACTTCTACGGAGAGCGAGGCGCTGCCCGTAATCGCAAAATCTCCAGGTGAGGAAGAGAGACGGACCCCTGCGGAGTAACAGTAAGACTCCACATCCTGCGACAGCATCTCCAGGAAGGCGTCCTTCATCTTGTGAGGGGGAGACATGGCCAAGTCTGCAGGCAGCTGGATGCGGACCCCCACCTCCTTAGGAAACTGGATGAAGGGCATATCCAATAATGAGGGGACTTTACTGGCAAAGCCAGACAGGTTATTGAGCGAGTGTTTATGCTGTCCAGAGCCGTCCTGGTGCGACATCTCCTTCAAGGGGCGATGGTTGGCTGATGGCTCAGTAGGGGTGCCAGCGCTGCCATGCATTTCTGCCTCCAGATTGGTGGGTGACAAACCAGAAGGCAGGCATAACCTTACCTGCCCATCATTAGTGCCCACTAAAAATCTGCCAACCTTGGTTGTGGGCTCAGGGAATTCGTCCTCCAGAACTGTGTTCGTTATACAAGGGATAGCACTGAGGGGTAAAGAGGTTGCCAGATTTCCCCTAAAATCACCATTTATGGAGTCAGAAATGGGCGTACGCTCGCTAGCGGTCTCAGATGCGGGCGACTGTTGGGTCACCAATGTCTCTTGTACGGACCCTGCCTGAATAGCACCATGGTGTGGGTCCAACTCATTTGGCTCCTGTGAGTTGTTGACTGACGGAGACGAAACATTGTCCTGATGACAGCCGTAACAACATGGGTCACCAGCATAGTCCAATATAGGGTTGGGTATTGAGGGGTCATTGGCATGCACTGGCAATAGCCCCAGGGGTGAGGTTTTAGTTGTGTCCAATAAGTGTGTATGCACTATGGAGGACGTAGGGAGCACCAGGTGCTCGGTGCAGTCCGCTGGCACTGCATCCGGCTTCTTTTCAGGACAATCCTTTTCAGTCGAACACGGTGTGACTTGCTTGATCCTGTTCTGAAAAGTGTTGGAGACATCACCCAGGACATGTCCCTCGATGGGTGTCACCAACATCCTCTCATCACTGCACAGGCCTGTGCACATGTTCTCCTCCTCCGTGTCTGCCACTTGAACATCTTTCTCACCACCCAGGGAGTTGTCCACTGGGACAGCCACCTTATCCAGGTGTCGTTCTTTGGTAAGGGAGTCGGTCATGCTAAGCTCATCACTGCAGTCAGCCGTAGCACTTGACACCCAGCTGATTTTGACTCGCGGGACCTCTGGTTTTTCCGGTGTCATTGTAACGGCCGGCAGTAATTGTGTTCGGCAGCAATTTGCTGATTTCTCTTGGTGTCTTCGCTTTCTGCTTCTTCTTCTAGAGCCTCTAGATCGGCTTCTTCTTTTGTTCGGGTGCTGGAGACCGCTGTTGACGCTACCTCGACCGTCGCCACTGGTGGTTTGGGAGTGATGGTCACCGGTCTGACTGTCAGCAGGCGAGCAGGGAGAAGGCCAGCACCCAGTGGGATCAGGGTTTGGGATGATCCGGGGGCAGATCTGGTAAGCTGGCAAACCTTTAACCACCCAGGGAGGTTTGATCCGAGAAAGCTGTATCTGGGGAAAGGGCGGCAGGGAGAAAAAGCTAAAGTTAGTCCATTTACTTCATATTACACACACCCAGGTTATATCAGCAGGGCTCAAGTACAAAAAGTGTGATTTTACAATATATAATGCACAATAAAGTATTACACAAGACCAAATATATGTACACACATTACACATATGAATATATCATACACACATGTACAATATTAGACAGGAATACATTTTATATACACACACTTTTTTTTTCTTTAAAGTACATAAAATGAAGGAACATTCGGTCTCATACCCGGATTGGTGGGACTTTTGGTTCTTCTTTGGTGGGCTGTGGCTTTTCGGGGTGAACACTCTGAATTGTGTTACGAAAGGACTGACGCTGTTCCATCCGTGGCTTCTTATCGAGGGAGGGGCTGGAGGTCTCTGGTTCTGTGGCCTTCCGTTTCTGCTCGGAGGTAGTTTCGGGGTGAAGCTCGGGCACTCTCTCGGAGGTGGATGGGAGGTTCATGTCAACTCTTGGCCACAGTCTGTCCTCCGCAGGTAATGGATCAGATTCTGTTTTCTCTTGGGGAGGGGAGGAGGCAGCTTTTGCAGCTGCTGGGAGATGATGTTGGATCTTGCCGACATTCCTGTAGAGACTCCTGCGAGTTCTCATGCGGACCTCAGGAGCAGTCTCGTGGTTCTGAGCAGGTTCTGAGATTGTTCTTGGCCTTTCTTGGTGAAGACGCGTCAACTCATTAGATTTCTCTTCTGGATCAGATCCCAGCTCCTCAGAATATCCAAGCCTAAGAAAAACCAAGGCACATCATTAGTTGTCAGGGCCATGACCACCTTACTCATAGGCTAGCAGTCAAGACAAATATGGTCTACCAGAAACTAATATAAAATGGGTGGAGTGCAATAAGACCAAAATATTTAAGGGTGTCGACAAGAGAAAGGGTGGGCTGCGACAACCTCATCAATAGATGTGTGTATGAACAGTGACAACCTAAGTATCAGGTGTTGGAAGGTCCCTGCCACGAGAACCCCCAAAAGATGAAGGATTTTCAGTGCAGAACTGCATGCGATGGGTCCGGACTACAGGGGGCACTGGTGCAGTCCAGACCTTATCCCAGAGGGATTACACCCAGAATGACTTACTTTTGTCCATAGAAATCTTCAAAGAACTTCTCTTTCCAGTCCTCGACTTTTTTCTCCTTCCCCATCTCCTGCCTCATCCGGAGCTGAGCTTCAGGGGTGAATTCACCTGCAGGGAACGCAAGAACAATCACCTAAGAGGCTCCTTAACAAGGAGATAAAGACACAAACTTCATGTGCCAGGCGCCTACCTTCTGCCAGCCTCTCTCGCCATCTCTGGCAAGCGTGAGCAAAAAATTCATTATTCAGGGCGCTACCACTCATCCGCAACTGTCCATCTGGACTGACCTGTGGACCGATGGGGAATGTACATGAATGATGAGTCCAATTATGAAGAGAGATTTTTTTTTTGCTTATTTTGTGTAAAAATAAAAACGTCTCACTGTCCCTACAACTGTATCCAGTGGAAACAACATGAACACATTAAGATTGATTTCTCTACTGTCCTGATTGTTTGCTACAATGTATCAGAGCAGGTAACCGCTATCAGAGAACAGATAAAACGGTACCAAACCCTCAGCTGTGCGACATGCACAGTCAGAACAAGTTTGATTGTACACAACTTTCCCATCTACAAGCATGAAGCCGAGATCTTGGGGAATTTATCAACAAATCACATTAGAAAGTTGCTGAACTTTTCACGATAGTTTGAGTTCTGTTCCAATCACTTCCACATCGGGAGTGGATGTCTACACAACGTACCAGCGGGTATCACTAGACATGACACCACCTGTCCCATTCATCTCCTGACGAGAAAAAGAGTGGAAGAGTTGAGAAAACCTTAAAAGGGTTATTCCCATCTTCATAGTACATGGATATTGTAAAAAAATAGGCACATTTACTATTTACTGCTTCTAAAAAATTTCCAGCCATTCTTGAGATATTAAGACTTTTCTTAGGTTTAGGTCACTGCCTCGGGGACTGACCACTGCAGCAGTCTAGTTTGTTAGCGCAAGGTCACGAGCCCCAGCAAGTTTTGCCCAGTGTCAAACCAGTGTTTACAAGATCAATAAACAAGTAAGCACTGCACATATTCTGGTAACAGTGGTAATCGGTCTCCATGGCAACGAGATGTAAACAAGTGTTAGTATGTAAAAAATTGAACATTTAAAATAGCCGCAAATTACAAAATTGCCAGTATTTACAGGCACTCTGACAATGCGCATGTAGGAAGACGGGAATAACCTTTAAAAAGGGATTTGCCAACTATTTAAAGTATTAATAGTTGAGGGTTTTTTTTTTTTTGGTTATAGCATGGACACCCCCCTTAATGACCAGCCCAATATTTTAGCGTTTTCACTTCTCCACATTGGAGCAGCTGAAATTTTCTTTTTCACGGTTGTGGAAATACGAGGATATAATATGTGGATATCTAGTAATCATATATATTACAACTCCAGCTATTCTTGTAATAGTTTTCTTTATTCGGATTTTTATACAGTTGATATTTCACACTAAATAACCTGAATAGTAATTAAATCACCAGGTTATTAGGGTGATGTGGACACAATATGTACCGTATATACTCGTGTATAAGCTGAGATTTTCAGCACATTTTTATGTGCTGAAAACGTCCCCCTCGGCTTATACACGAGTCATGGTCCCAGGGGATCGGCAAGGGAGGGGGAGCAGCAGGAGCTGCTGTATGTCACATCATACTCACCCACTCTTAACGTGATCGCTGCACATCCCTGGATCACTCTGTTGTCCCGGCGAGGCAGCTTGTTCCTGTGGTCAGCGGTCACATGGTAGCGCACACTAAAGTAATGAATATGGCGTGGAGCGCATATTCATTACTTTAATGAGCGGTACCATGTGACCGCTGAACACAGGAACAAGCTGCCGGTCCCGGGACAACAGAGATGCAGCGACAGCGCGAGCAGAGTGAGGAGGATGGGGGATGAGGGAGAAGGACGGGTGGAGCCGAGCGGAGCCATGCACACAACGGGGAGGACAGAGGAGCACGGGGGGAGCCGAGCGGAGCCATGCACACAACAAGGGGAGGACAGAGGAGCACGGGTGGGAGCAGAGCGGCGCCATGCACACAGCAGGGGGAGGAGCCATGCACACAGCAGGGGGAGGAGCCATGCACACAGCAGGGGGAGGAGCCATGCACACAGCAGGGGGAGGAGCCATGCACACAGCAGGGGGAGGAGCCATGCACACAGCAGGGGGAGGAGCCATGCACACAGCAGGGGGAGGACAGAAGGACGGGAGAAGCCGAGCGGAGCCATGCACACAACAGGGGGAGGAGCCATGCACACAACAGGGGGAGGACAGAAGGACGGGAGAAGCCGAGCGGAGCCATGCACACAACAGGGGGATGAGCCATGCACACAACAGGGGGATGACAGAGAAGGACGGGAGAAGCCGAGCAGAGCCATGCACACAACAGGGGGAGGACAGAGAAGGACGGGAGAAGCCGAGCGGAGCCATGCACACAACAGGGGGGAGGACAGAGGAGCACAGGGGAAGCCGAGCGGAGTCATGCACACAACAGGGGGAGGAGGGAGGAGCCATGCACACAACAGGGGGAGGACGGAGGAGCCATACACCCAACAGGGGAGCCACAAATGCCAGGACAGTGATGAGGGGACAATACATACCCGGCTTATACGTGAGTCAATAAGCTTACCCAGTTTTCCGTGTCAAAAATTAGGTGCCTCGGCTTATACTCGGGTCAGTTTATACTCTAGTATATACGTTTTGGTTTTTTTTTTTTTTATAAAAAATATACACCCTCGCATTTTTAATTTTTTTTTAATTATTATTTTATGTTCCCCTTGGAGTCAGGGACATGTAATATCCCCAAAGATCATTGATTTGTACTGCTTCTAAGCACAGCATCCATCGGGGCCCCAGTTAAGGAAATTCAAATGCACCCAACCTCTCGCCTAGGGCACCCACCATCTGCATAGTGCACCCACCTGTCGATCCACGTCTGGGAGGAGCAGTAGGAGCTGCTGTTGGAGGTGAGACGGGAGAGCGTTGAACGTCCGCACATTTATCAGGGCACGTAAATTAGTGTTCACCAGTATGGAGCCGGGAGTCTCAAAATCGATCTCCTCCTCCTTCTTCTTCACTTGTCCTGCAAAAAGAAAACAAACTTAACACGGATTGGGATCATTCACATTTTATTCAGCAATTTCCCACCATTTTGTGAGCTAAATCCCTCTTGGCTACATAAAAAGTACTAGCACAAGTCAGATATAACAATCAGGAGAGATTTGTGCTGTTGACATAGAAGGTTTTCTACCCTGGATAGAATGGAAACAAACGCATTATGAAAGCTGCAGAACTTGATTGATAATACGGCTCAGCAGACTGCACAATGTAATTTGACCGACCTGGAGCAGAGATGTTCTTTAGGTTTCTCAGATGATGGGTGGAGGTGCCACTCAGTCTGCGAAATGCCAGGCTGCCCCTCAAAGATGCGCTGCTGGACGACTCGCTTTCTACGCGGGAAACGGACAAACCTGGAGCCAAAATGATAAAGTGATATGTTGCCTTACAGAGGAACCTTCACCACATTTTACGTGCTAAACTGGCCCCACCAAGGTCAAGTTGCTGAAAACCTTAGTAAAACTTATTTTTAAATTTATCATCTCTGTTGCGAAAACATTAGCTTGTAAACTTTACATGACAAATTTGGGATGATAACGGGGGGAATCTTATAATCTGAATGTAGCTTACTGGGGGAGGGCTGCTGCGGTGGAGCGGGGTCCCAGGAGGCAAGGGCACTGCTGCAGGAAGCTGGCGGCAGCAGGAGTGGGGAGATACTGCTGGCGCTGGGTTGGGAGGCGGAGGGTGTTCGGCAATGTGCAGCCTCAAGACTTTCAGAAATTTTCGGGAGTCCCCTGCATTTCCCATCCTTTTCCTTGTGGTGGACTTTGGGAAAATGGCCGCCAGAGGAGACGCATGCGCCGATTGAGATCTCGGCTCCCAAAGTCCACTGTAGTGAAAAGGATGGTAAGCGTGGGGACTCCTAACATTTTCTGAAAGCACAGAGTCTGGGCAGCCCCGCACCATGGAACACCCCTCCTTCCAGCCCGGGGTCCTCAGTCTCACTCCTCATACCGTCTCCAGGGACACTGCTCTAGGGCAGGAGCGCCCCCCAGTAAGCTACTGGAAAAGAGGACTAAAATTTACACCATCGTATTATTGAAAATATTTTTTTCCTATTTTCTTCCCCAAAATTTGGAGTGTGTCTTATGCTTCAGTGCATCTTATAATCTGCAAAACATGGTACTTTTCTGGGAGCAGTTACTATGGGGGCAGCATCCAAGTGTCAATGATACATTAAATGTCTACCAAAACCATTACCTTCTGACGAATCACAATACAGTGAAATCCCAAATCAAAACAGCTTTATAAGCCACAATATAGTTTATTATGGTATTATTGTATTTATAATCTATAATGAAGTAGATGCGAATACCTTCTTATAGTGATAAAGTTCTTTCTGCCTGCAGCCACCACAAGGGGGAGCTCACCACATACAGAATGACACCGGACCGTATGGCGAATGTCCTCACCTGAAGTGGATGGCAGATGAGCCCCATTTACTTTGAGAGGTGTAAGGACGACCCGAGGCAGCAGCACCCCACTTCTTCTCTTCTGCTTATTCATCTAAAAACGCAATGATAATGTAAGAATAAAGCCCAACGAATAATAGGGTCCGAATCCTACATAATAACAGTGTCCCCCTGATTGCAAAAGCAACACAGTGATCTTATTTAGGCGACGCCGATCAAGATGCTGCACTTCACAGTAGCGTTCGATCTAGTACTGACCTGTACTAGCGACCTGGTTTCCCTGACGTGCGACTCTCGAGAACAGGACGCGCTGACGGAGGTTTCTGAGGCAGCAGAGAAAAAAAAAAAAAAAGGACAAACTTAATGAAGATATTCAGTCACACTAATATTAAACGGGTTGTCCATGATGCTGACAACACAAGCCCTATGTCCCCCCAGTAATACAATAACACCTACATGTATACTCACCTCCAGTGTTGGGCTAGCGTTACATTGTTACATCATGAGAGCCAGTGCCAACACCGGAGGGGAGTATAACTTATTATACTGGGTGCAAACATATGGGTTGAAAAGGAGTTGTACGAGAAGTGGACAACCCCTTTAACTTTGCTTCCATAGCAGTTTACCAGCTTGAAATGTAGTCTGCAGTGTTAAAAATGGAGATTCTTCAAAAGGTCACCCATGTCATAAAATGTTTATGTACAGAACTGTCGCAAAAAAAATGCTGCAGAACAAGAATGCTTTAAAAAGTGTTAATATATATATTTTTTTAAAGAATGAAAAAAAAGAAAAATGTTGCTTGGCCTGGTTTCATTCATTTTTGTGCAAAGCATTGTGGTCGCACTCTGCAGAAGATCTCTCCCTGCCCCCGTCATAGATCTCACCTGCAGGCACTAAGCCGCCCTCTGTCCACTGGCTTCCCTCCTCATCTGCGGTGTCCTCCGTGTCCCCTTCGTCCGGCAGCGACACCACACGAGACCATTGTACTGCGTTCTTCTGCCAGAGAACAAGCACACATGAAAGGCTGCACAAAGCTACAATATGAGCAGCCCTCCGGGGAAGGAGAACTAGCCTCACTGCTTCCGACAACTGTACCAAAAGCCGGCGGTGTCCCACACTGACCCCTGCTCACATGTTCAGCCTTACTTATTTAACCATTAACAATAAATACCCAAGTCCCAAACTCTGTTTTGATTCATTCAAAAAACATTATGGTGGTTGAAGCTCCTTTTACTGATCCACTGCTCCCAATCCCCAGAATCGGGTGGCATAGAATTGCATATATTTACACTACCCAAATTCTAACTACCATCAGCCACCACTAGGGGGAGCTCACCACATACAGTTACACTGCATCTACTGTCCTCAGTGGCAGAGCTCCACCTAGTGGTCACTGCAGGTAGAACTTTGAAATAGTTACATGATAAAGCAGGAGGTCAGGAGCCCTGAAAAAGCGCTCTAGTCCCTATGAAGAAGCTTTTGGGTCCAGAATTTTCTATCAAGTCCAAAATATAAAAGGTGGGCCGCATGTCATGAACACATTATGATTGCGGTTTATAATATGGTCAATACACCAGTATAATGAGTAGTGACAGCACTAACCTTCATAGTGAAGAGACTGATGCGGCCGGGGAGCTTGTAAAACATGGCTTCTCGTGTCCTGGAGTTGGACTGCAACATGGCGTTCAGACAAGCCAGAGGGGAGGAAATGCTGCAAAGGATGAAGAAAATCAATTTGAGGGGTACCCAAGCATTTAAGGAGAACCCGTCTTCACTCGATGTCTCGGTTTTAGTAAATACTATAAAGCATTTTCTTTTCTAATACCCCCGTGAACAGCACAGAAGTGTAGAAAGGTGCGCTAAAGAACTGCTGCGCTATCAGTAATACAAGGCTGTACTAAACTGTCAAGAGAGAATTCACTGCCAGCAGTTCTTTTATTTTTTACACCTCAGGCAGAGAGGACAAGTTCTGTACTTGTGACATGCAAGAAAATAATTTGATATTAACCCCCCATAATGATTTATTTTCTGGCATATTGCCAAAATGTCACTTGGTGCTTTATACACACAAGCAACGTCACGCAATTTTGCATCAAAGAATAATATAAAAAAAAAAAAGCATTAAACAATTGAAATTTGTGGCCCAAACAGAAAGTTAGACACCTCAGAGTCTCCATGTAGCACCTAGGCTTAGGTCTATATGTCAAATATTCTTTATAAAATCAGATCTGCAGAGAACATTTTTTTTTTTTAATTTTCAAAAAGCTTTTTTTTTTTCTTTTTAATGCCGATTCAGTTCAAGTGCCTCTGAGGGCTCAGATGGGAATGAGCACAAATCACTGCTGCAAAAATAATCATGGCTCATTTTGGGTGGGGACCCTGCAAGCATTTATGATATACAACATGTCTCCGAAGTTCCAAGCTATAAATTTTGCTTTTTCTTCTAACAAAGAAAAATGGTCAAAATAACAACAAAAAAACCCAGTGCTTTAAGACCTGAAATAATGCAAAGAAAACAGGTTCATAATCATTTAGAAACAACAATACTAATGTTTTAACTCAGGAAGAGATCAGAAATCAATATTTTGTGGAATAACCATGATTTTTAATCACAGCTCTTATGCGTCTTGGCATGCTTTCCACCAGTCTTTCACACTGCAAAAATGTAAGCAGTTCTTCTTTGTTTGATGGCTTGTAACTATCCACCATCCTCTTGATTACATTCCAGAGGTTTTCAATGGGGTTCAGGTCTGGAGATTGGGCTGCACATGACAGGGTTTTGATGTGGTGGTCTCTTAATTTTTGCCAGAGCTGTATTTGGCAAATAAAGGGTTGTTGAAAAGATTAGCAACTAAATGTCTTGGCGATTTTAGCATCTCTGATTGCCATTGGTGAACTAACACAATTTCACTTATAGCAAGAGACTGGAAACCCGTACAGATGAAATAATGATGGCAGTGATATCCAGTATATATCTGTATTTAGAGGATTGTCTAGTCTGTTACAATGTGTCAGTCCAAATAAAATGGATGAGTCTTGAGCTCCAGCTGATCCCCTAGACTGGGTACAATTGAAAAAACCCTCAGATGTGAGAAATTTTAGGTCTACAGAGGTTTTAAGATTTTATTTATTCACTCAAAGCAAGCAGTGATCCTAAAACCAGTGAGAAATTGTAACTCAAAAGCAAATCAGAATAAAGCAGAACTTGTAAGCATGCAATAATTAAACCTGGATTGACATAAGAACGGCCCTTTAAATCTTGGACCAGCCACTCCTCCACGGTCACACAGTCTTACCTTCTGTAGATACAACGGACAAAGACGAGCAATAAATACGGAAACAAAAAAGAGAAAAAGCCACAGTCAATAAAATATTACAGTCATCTTGTGAGTAATAAAATCAACTGAAACCAGAAAGCAACAAAAGAAACTCATGACAGCTATATAACTCTCCAACGAGTAAATCCCTCTTCTCCGCCGCCCAGCACTTTCCTGCCTTGCGAAACTTACTTTGTCTCCTTAAGTCCCTCGGCCTCGATCACATTCAGGATCTGTTTAGGAGTCATTGGCGCATCCGAGTAATTCTCCAAAACCTGCAAGGAGAGGAACGGTCAGCCATGCAGATTCACAAGACATTCCGTTTTCATAAAGGAAATAAAACAATCCACTGTGTTCTGCCAAGTGTGGGTTCTGCATGGGCGGAGCATGAAGAAAGGATTTTATTTTTGAGCTCCACCCCTTGGATCCTGAACTAATACATTGTATTAGTTTTATGCAGGGTATCTATGTGCTCCTCGTGTTTGCATAGGAATCCTCCCACAAGCCAAAGACCTATTGACAGGGAGTCTAGACTGTGAGCCCCAATGGGTAGAGTGCCGACAATGTCTGTAAAGCGGTGTGAAATTAATGGTGATATAAAAGTGAGTAAAATAAATAAATCCAGTGGCTGATCTGCCCATTCCTAGCATGATTTACACTGCAGCTCTCCTCTACTAGGGCAAAGCAATGATCAGTGCCTACTTCACCCTTCCATCTGCTGAGTTGTGCATTATGCGTATGATAACTAGCCAATAACCAGATCACTACGATCTATGAACTTCCCCATCTAATAACTACAGCAGCTGCATGGTAGATAGTTACAGCAGTACGGTCCTAGAACGATGGGCAGCAGTATTAACAAATCCATATTTGTGATTTCATTCCTTGTCTTCTGCTGCAAAGAAAACACTACAACGACCTCTGCACAATAGAAATCTAATCAGTAGACTCCCACCAGTTATCTACTCCATTATACATAGGGGACTTATGAATTATGTGGATTTTACTCCAAATATTACCGGTGTTTGCTTCTCCTGTACTGATCCTGAGTTACATCCTGTATTATACCCCAGAGCTGCACTCACTATTCTGCTGGTGCAGTCAGTGTACATACATTACATTACTTATCCTGTACTGATCCTGAGTTACATCCTGTATTATATCCCAGAGCTGCACTCACTATTCTGCTGGTGGAGTCACTGTGTACATACATTACTTATCCTGTACTGATCCTGAGTTACATCCTGTATTATACTCCAGAGCTGCACTCACTATTCTGCTGGTGCAGTCACTGTGTACATACATTACTTATCCTGTACTGACCCTGAGTTATATCCTGTATTATACTCCAGAGCTGCACTCACTATTCTGCTGGTGCAGTCACTGTGTACATACATTACATTACTTATCCTGTACTGACCCTGAGTTACATCCGGTATTATACCCCAGAGCTGCACTCACTATTCTAATGGTGGAGTCACTGTGTACATACATTACTTATCCTGTACTGATCCGGAGTTACATCCTGTATTATACTCCAGACAGTGGCGTAACTAGAAAGTTATGGGCCCCGATGCGAACTTTCAAATGGGGACCGCCCCAACCATGCAAAAATGTTTTCCACCCAAATTAAGATTTTACCTATTCATTTCGCACACTATTGCTTTTTTTCAAAGTTGTATAGTGTGATCTCAGTGGCGTAACTATCCGGTGCCCCATCCTGGTATATATCTGTCCCCCGTACTGCCATTGTTATGTAATTTATAAAAGAAAATAAACCATTATACTCATCAGGGGCTTACATAGAAGTCATGGGGATCCGTATAAGAAGTATAAGGCACCCCCATAGTACTCCTTATAATATAATGCACCCCCATAGTCCTCTATATAATATACTGCACAGTTCATAGTCATCCATATAGTATAATACACTCTCCATAGTCATCCATATAGTACAATAGTATAATACACTCCTCATAGTCCTCCATATAGTATTATACACTCCTCAGTCCTCCATATAGTATAATACACTCCTCATAGTCCTCCATATATTAAAATACACTGCTCAGTCCTCTATAGTATATTTTAATATATGGAGGACTATGAGGAGTGTATAATACTATATGGAGGACTGAGGAGTGTATACTATATGGAGGACTGAGGAGTGTATACTATATGGAAGACCGAGGGGTGCATTATACTATATAGAGCACTATGAGCAGTGTATTATACTATATGGAGGACTGAGCAGTGTATTACACTATATGGAGCATTATGAGGAGTGTAATACACTGCTCAGTCCTCCATATAGTATAATACACTGCTCATAGTGCTCTATATAGTATAATGCACCCCTCGGTCTTCCATATAGTATACACTCCTCAGTCCTCCATATAGTATACACTCCTCAGTCCTCCATATAGTATTATACACTCCTCATAGTCCTCCATATATTAAAATATACTATAGAGGACTGAGCAGTGTATTTTAATATATGGAGGACTATGAGGAGTGTATAATACTATATGGAGGACTGAGGAGTGTATAATACTATATGGAGGACTGAGGAGTGTATACTATATGGAAGACCGAGGGGTGCATTATACTATATAGAGCACTATGAGCAGTGTATTATACTATAGAGGACTGAGCAGTGTAATACACTCCTCATAGTGCTCCATATAGTATAATGCACCACCATCGTCATCCATGTTGTACAATTCACTTCTCATAGTCCTCGATACAGTATAATGCAGCCCACATATAGTATAATGCAGCCACCCCAGAGTATAATGCAGCCACCCCACAAAAGTATAATGCAGCCCCACCATACAATATAATGTAACCCCATAGAATATAATGCAGCCCCCCTCATAGTATAATGCAGCCCCTCCATACAGATGCAGTGAGAAAGACACGGGCAAATGATGACTATGCAGCAGGGGAGAAGGACACAAGGGGGCTAGGGGAGACAGGCACAATGGTGACACAGGGGGGCTAGGGAGCAAGGAAGACAGTCACAAGGGGACACATGCGGGCAAGGAGGCAGGGGAGAAGGGCACAAGGGGACTAGTGGGCAAGGGAGACTGACAAGGGGACAAGGGAGACTGACACAAGGGGACACGTGGGCAAGGGAGACTGACACAAGGGGACACGTGGGCAAGGGAGACTGACACAAGGGGACAAGGGAGACTGACACAAGGGAACACACAGGGACTAGTGGGCAAGGGAGACTGACACAAGGGGACACACGGGGACTAGTGTGCAAGCGAGACTGACAAGAGAGCTAGCAGGCAAGGGAGACTGACACAAAGGGACACACGGGGACAAGGGACGCAAGCACAAGGGGGCAAGGGAGACAGGCACAAGGGGACACAGGGACCAGTGGGCAAGGGAGACTGACACAACGGGACACAAGCGCGACAGGCACAAGGGGAGACATGGGGACTAGGAGGAAGGGGAGAAGGGCACAAGGGGGCAAGGGAGACAGTCACAAGAGGAAATAAGGGGACTCCTAGGGCAGAGTAGATAGGGACACACGGGGAGACGGAGCTGCAAGGGGACAGGGGAAAACGGGGGGAGACTTGGGAGCAAGGAAGAAGGGGGCACATGGATTATGAGGACAGGGTAGATGGGGAACACACGGTGAGAAAGGGGACAGGGGAGACTTGAGAACAGGGCAGACCGGTCACACGAGCGGCTGCTAATGACAGGAAGACAAATGCAGATCTGAGGCTTAAGGGACCCTTCGGCAGCAGGAGGAGGACGCAGCAACAGATTGCAGCTTTTAAGGTTTAGGCACTCAGCCACTCACTCAAGCAGCACCAGCTCCCTTCGACCAGTCTTTCCCTTTGGTGTGGCTCAAGGACCTGTGGACACGCCTCTCTCCAGTCACAAGGTTGGATCACGTGATCGCATTAAATCCATCTTCCCCCATGTAACTGGAGGACCTGCGGGGACGCCTCCCTGCTGTAATGGTTGGGTCCTTCTTCACTATTGCTGGACGGACGGGCCCCTAAGCAGTCCAGGCCCGGTCGCAGGTGCGACCGCTATAGTTACGCCCCTGACTCCAGAGCTGCACTCACTATTCTGCTGGTGCAGCCACTGTGTACATACATTACATTACTTATCCTGTACTGGTCCTGAGTTACATCCTGTATTATACCCCAGAGCTGCACTCACTATTCTACTGGTGGAGTCTCTGTGTACATACATTACATTACTTATCCTGTACTGGTCCTGAGTTACATCCTGTATTATACCCCAGAGCTGCACTCACTATTCTGCTGGTGGAGTCTGTGTACATACATTACATTACTTATCCTGTACTGGTCCTGAGTTACATCCTGTATTATACTCCAGAGCTGCACTCCCTATTCTGCTGGTGGAGTCACTGTGTACATACATTACATTACTTATCTTGTACTGATCCTGATTTACATCCTGTATTATACTCCAGAGCTGCACTCACTATTCTGCTGGTGGAGTCACTGTATATATGAATTACTGATCCTGAGTTACATCATTTATTGAGTGTCATAAATCTCCCAGCATTATCTACATTTGCACAGTGTAACTTTGGATTTGTTGCTGCTTGCATCAGGGCCAGACAAGCAATCATTTTTTATTAATTTGCCATTTCATTTTCTTGTTTCTTGCAATATGGATTTTATACTAAATCAAAAATTGTATGCAACCTGCCCCTTTGGGCAGGGGGGATGTGCCACCTAATCTGGGAGCAGCATGAGGTAGGAATAAATAATCTGATTCCAGTGATTAGTCACTGGGCTGCTTGCTGTAGTTTTGACAAATTATCATTTTTTTTATTCACAGGATAACAAAAACACAGAAATTGTAATAAACTCCAAGCACTGTATAGACAAAAATGGGTGGTCATCAGTCAGGATTTAGTAGTAGAACACGGCACTCGTGTCAGCAGGAGCATAAGTAGGAGCGCAAGCCATAGTAGAATATCTACAAAGTACATGGCACTCAGATGTAGAACAAAGAGGATTTATTTGCCATTCACCATTAACATACGACTTCAGCCTCAGGTTAGACCGTTTCCTATGGACGCCATGCCTTTAGCGGTATTCCCACTCTAGTCACTTTGTATCCGGTATAGTTTCAGCATTTAGTCCAATACATTTCTATGGCAATCTGTATATCTGAAGAAGACCGAAACGTCACATAAGTTTCACTGTGCAAATAAATCATCATTGTTCTAGATCATCTGAGTGTCAAAGGGATCAAGAAAAGATTAAAACCTTAAGTGTACGTGGGCACGCTGAGTAATTGAAGAAATTTCTGCATCTCTAAGCCTCGTTTTTCAACAGCACTGAAAGCTTTTTTGAGCTGCTGTGAGAAAGGTCACACAAGTTCACCAGCTGATGAGCTCCGGTGATGTCACGTAAGGCACCAGTACTGCAGCAGTGGTGCCATGAGATCACAGGGGCTCGTCAGCTGATGAACTCGTGTGACCTCTCTTACGGCAGCTCAGCACTATACACTGCGGGAGCGATGACGCTTCTGTCAGTCTGTAGCCGGCGGCTGGTTAGAACAGTCAAATCTCCCGATGTGACTCTTCTACAGGTGAGATCGCCGTGGGACACACTGGATTGGGGGTTGAGGTTTTTTTTTTCATTTACAATATTTTATTTTTTTTTGCAGGAGACAAGGGCATCAGGGATTTTGTGTTAGGCGAGTATAATGTGTTTTTTATTCAATTATTTTAAATGAACTTATTTTACGTTTGAGCACAGGTGTCGGCTAACAAGAGACTACATCTATCAGCAGCTCCTGCTGTCACGGTCATCAGTGACAGCAGATGTAGCCTGATGGGAGTAGTAGTCTCTAATCAGCCGTCGCCTGCTACCCTGAGGTAAGCTTTTTACCACGGGTCACGCTGACATCCGATATTGTGACCCCGCAGCGCTCTGACCGCAAATACTCAGGGAAAATTACTGATCATGTGCACAACACTTCAGGATAGTCATTGAATTAGGAGTTTTTTTGGCCCAATTCTGCAAGAACCCCCCCCATCCCCCAGAAAAAAAATGCACCATGTGCACACAGCCTTGACGCTGATAATTGTACTTCATTAACCATAGAAACATCTGACTAAAAGAGCCAGAAACACTGAGGCAGTAAACTGCGAGAGTCAGAATTTGTGTCAGTCTCAAAACTTTTGGTCAGGACTCCACGTCTGTGCTCCTTGTGTATGACTGATTATCAAGGAGCACAGAAATATTAAGAAATTAACAATTCAGTAATGATTAAAAAAAAATAAAAATCTAAATTTCAGCAAGTGCAATGCTTCCTTTATGTAAAAAGGAAAAAAAAAGCGCCTTGGGGCATATTCTTTTAGATTGTTAAATTATTTTTATTTTTTTGCTTTGGGCAAAATCACTTAGTCCTACATTGGATTATTATTGGTTCCTTTGTGTCAGTTTTTACAAACGCATCAACTTTTTTAGAATCTAAAAACGAAAAACATAACCAGAGAGCCACGTAATAATCAGTTATTTTTATTAATTCAATTTGTCTGTTCCTAAAATAGGAGGTCTGTAGACTGCTTCTCATAACCATCATTTGTAAATGCAGCTCTGGAGATTCTGCTGATTTTTTTTCTTTTTTTTTACTGCAATGCATTGCATAGCCCACATTACAGGGGGCTATCCTGGGCTTTTTTTATTTTTATCCTATGGGAAAAAGAACTGGCTGCTAGTTAGCCTGTAAGTTACTACGGTAGCCCCAGAAAAAAAAAATCCTGGATAACCCCACTAACCCCTTAACGACCGCTGATACGCCTGTTAACGGCAGCAGTTAAGGGTACTTATGCCTCAGTGCTGCTTTTTAACAGCACTGAGAAATAAATGTATAGCGCCCCCCCACCCCGCAGAGTCGGATTTTCACCGGGGTCTCGGCTACGACTCCAGAGAACATGATTCGGGTCAGTTTTTACCAACCTCAGTGTTGCGATTGCCATTATTAACAGTATAACGGCAACCACAAAAAAATAAGTCAGATTTTCCATTTATTTTCTCCTCTGATGTGATTACACATCAGAGGAGAGAGAAATAGGGTCCCCAGATTCCTCCCCCTGGTAGCTCCGGAGTCCCTGCAGTCTTCTTTTGGGAGAAAATAGCAGGCGCATGCGCAGTGCGCCCGCCGAGATCTTCCGTCCTGCACCAATAGGAAATGTTTCCTACTGGTTCATCTTGATCACTGTGATAGAGCCCATCACAGTAGTCAAAATAAAAAAAAGTAAGTCAAACCCCCACTTTATCACCCCCTTAGGTAAAATAATAATAAAAAAATGCATTTATTTCCATTAGGGTTAGGGTTGGGCTAAAGTTAGAGTTTGGCTAGGGTTGGGATTATGGTCAGGGTTGGGATTAGGGTTGGAGTTAGAATTGTGGTTAGGTACAACACGTGGTCTCCATACGTGACATGGCACCACCATTGATACAAGCCAATTTTGCATCCAAAAAGTCAAACAGTTCTCCCTCCCTTCTGAGCCCTGCGGTAAAACAAACAGTGGCTTTCCCCCACATATGGGGTATCTGCATACTCATCAGCCCCAACCCATCCTAAAATTATTTCTTCCATTGCCCCCCAGTATTATCTTGCCCACCCCCCATATTAACTTATCGCAGTATTATCGCCCCCATCCTCCCCCCCTGTATTATTTCTCCCATCCTCCCCCCCTGTATTATTTCTCCCATCGCCCCCATCCTCCCCCCCTGTATTATTTCTCCCATCGCCCCCATCCTCCCCCCCTGTATTATTTCTCCCATCGCCCCCATCCTCCCCCCCTGTATTATTTCTCCCATCGCCCCCATCCTCCCCCCCTGTATTATTTCTCCCATCGCCCCCATCCTCCCCCCCTGTATTATTTCTCCCATCGCCCCCATCCTCCCCCCCTGTATTATTTCTCCCATCGCCCCCATCCTCCCCCCCTGTATTATTTCTCCCATCGCCCCCATCCTCCCCCCCTGTATTATTTCTCCCATCGCCCCCATCCTCCCCCCCTGTATTATTTCTCCCATCGCCCCCATCCTCCCCCCCTGTATTATTTCTCCCATCGCCCCCATCCTCCCCCCCTGTATTATTTCTCCCATCGCCCCCATCCTCCCCCCCTGTATTATTTCTCCCATCGCCCCCATCCTCCCCCCCTGTATTATTTCTCCCATCGCCCCCATCCTCCCCCCCTGTATTATTTCTCCCATCGCCCCCATCCTCCCCCCCTGTATTATTTCTCCCATCGCCCCCATCCTCCCCCCCTGTATTATTTCTCCCATCGCCCCCGTCCTCCCCCCCTGTATTATTTCTCCCATCGCCCCCATCCTCCCCCCCTGTATTATTTCTCCCATCGCCCCCGTCCTCCCCCCCTGTATTATTTCTCCCATCGCCCCCGTCCTCCCCCCCTGTATTATTTCTCCCATCGCCCCCATCCTCCCCCCCTGTATTATTTCTCCCATCGCCCCCATCCTCCCCCCCTGTATTATTTCTCCCATCGCCCCCGTCCTCCCCCCCTGTATTATTTCTCCCATCGCCCCCGTCCTCCCCCCCTGTATTATTTCTCCCATCGCCCCCGTCCTCCCCCCTGTATTATTTCTCCCATCGCCCCCGTCCTCCCCCCCTGTATTATTTCTCCCATCGCCCCCGTCCTCCCCCCCTGTATTATTTCTCCCATCGCCCCCGTCCTCCCCCCCTGTATTATTTCTCCCATCGTCCCCATCCTCCCTCCCCCCGGTATTATTTCGCCCATCACTCCCAGCAGACACGTTGCTCGGGAGAGCCCACAATAGCCGCGCCGGCCCCTCCCCCAGAACAGTCCCTGCTTATAACCTCCTGCCCTCGCCTCCCCTCGATCACGGCTCCCGCCCCTCTCCGTACCATCTTGGCGGCCTCGGCCCACGTGCGTTCCCTGCGGCGCTTCTGTTTATCTCTCATGTTGTCCGGTCGCCGGGCAGGTCTGCGGGGGTCTCCGGGGTGGTCTTAGTATCCGCAGAGGTCGCTCGATTCAGGGATGTCGGGAGTTGTAGTCCGCTCCGGCCCGGGCAGCTTCTACACACCGGAACCACACTCCCCACAATGCACTGCGATAGCCACTTCCGCCCCGCCTCAGAAAAAAAACACGTAGGCGGGACCAGAGTACGGGATTGGCTGAGGCGCAAAGCTCCCTTCTCGCGAGACTCAAAACACCTACCGTGACGTCCCTGGATAACTGCGCATTGGAAGGCGGGGCTAAGCGTCACGTGAGAGGAAAGGTGGGGAAACCTGTGCTCCGCCTACCGCAATGCATCATATGTATTGTTGTGTGTATGATGCGGTTCTGTCGCGTTCACACGTGATGCGATTTTTAAGGTCGTTAAAACCCATTGGTGATCACTGCAGATTTTTTTTCTTCGGATTGTGAACATGTCTTTGAAACCAAAGTATAGACCTAGGGCCGATTCAGCCATGCGTTTGCTCTAATTTGTACTGTGGGTTTTTCGTTTGCAACTTATTATTTTTTTTTTTTGTAATTTGAGCTTTGTTTAACCCATTCAGGACCGGGCCATTTTTGCCCCATTCCTGACCAGTCACATTTATGGTGTTTATTTCATCAGATGTAAAAAAAAAAAAAAATGAATAGGACTTAATTTTGTCATTTTTATTTTCCTAATATTGGGGAAAGTGATGAAAATTATGTCTATTTTTCTCTTTTTTTATGACCTCAAGGAACCGCTTAAAATTTCCGTATACTCTGGCCATATCTTTTTCTATGGGGGATGGGGCCAGAATGAGCTAATCATGAGCTGACCCCGCTATTATGTAACGTTTGTTTTATGTAAAGAGACCAGAAGTAGAATGGTGCCAGAAGAAATAACACAAATACACCTGGGGTACAAATAACACGTGGGGGAAATCGCTCTCGTCCTCTGGCTACCCTAAATCTGTAACCTTCCTGGCTGCAGAGGCTGGCGGATACAGGGGCTTCTCACTACATCAGAGTAGCATCAAAAAGTGACCCTCAGATACAGAGTCATCACAGAGTGATCTATTTCAAGTGATTATTTCTGTTAATGTTGATGATTATGGCTTACAGCCAATGAAAACCCAAAAGTCATTATCTCAGCAAATTAGAATAACAAAAACACCTGCAAAGGCTTCCTAAGCGTTTAAAAAGGTCCCTTAGGGTATGTGCACACGTAGAATGATCCTCTGTGGATTTGATAAATCCGCAGGGCAAAAACTGCACGTTTTTTCTGCGGATTTACCGCGGTTTTTGTGCGGATTCCACTGCGGTTTTCTATTATGGAGCAGGTGTAAAACCGCTGCGTATTCCGCACAAAGAATTGACATGCTGCAGAATGTAAACCGCGTTTTTTTCCGCAGCATGTGCACTGCGGATTGTGTTTCCCATAGGTTTACATTGTACTGTAAACGCATGGGAAACTGCTGCGGAAACGCTGCGATTCCGCAGCAAAATCTGCAGCGTGTGAACATAGCCTTAGTCTGTTTCAGTAGCTCCACAATCATGGGGAAGACTGCTGACTTGACAGATGTCCAGAAGGCAGTCATAGACACACTCCACAAGGAGGGTAAGCCACAAAGGTCATTGCTAAAGAAGCTGGCTCTTCACAGTGTGCTGTATCCAAGCATATTAATGGGAAGTTCAGTGGAAGGAAAAAGTGTGGTAGAAAAAGGAGCACAAGCAACCGGGATAACCGTAGACTGGAAAGGATTGTTAAGAAAAGGCCATTAAAAAATTATGGGAGATTCACAAGGAGTGGACTGCTGCTGGAGTCATTGCTTCAAGAGCCACCACACACAGACGTATCCAGGACATGGGCTACAAGTGTCACATTCCTTGTGTCAGGCCACTCATGACCAATAGACAACGCCAGAAGCGTCTTGCCTGGGCCAAGGAGAAAAAGAGCTGGACTGTTGTCAGTGGTCCAAGGTGTTGTTTTCAGATGAAAGTACGTTTTGCATTTTATTTGGAAATCAAGGTCCCAGAGTCTGGAGGAAGAGTAGAGAGGCCACAATCCAAGCTGCTTGAGGTCTAGTGTGAAGTTTCCACAATCAGTGATGGTTTGGGGAGCCATGTCATCTGCTGGTGTAGGTCCATTGTGTTTTATCAAGACCAAAGTCAGCGCAGCCGTCTACCAGAAAATTTTAGAGCACTTCATGCTTCTCTCTGCCGACAAGCTTTTTGGAGATGGAAATTTCATTCTCCAGGAGGACTTGGCACCTGTCCACACTGCCAAAAGTACCAATACCTGGTTTACACACAAGAGTATCACTGTGATTGATTGGCCAGCAAACTCGCCTGACCTTAACCCCATAGAGAATCTATGGGGTATTGTCAAGAAGAAGATGAGAGACACCAGACCCAACAATGCAGACGAGCTGAAGGCTGCTATCAAAGCAACCTGGGCTTCCATAACCCCTCAGCAGTGACACAGGCTGATCATCTCCATGCCACACCGCATTGATGCAGTAATTGATGCAAAAGGAGCCCTGACCAAGTAATGAGTGCATTTACTGAACATACATTTCAGTAGGCCAATGTCTCGGCGTATACTGACAGGACAGCAGGAGACCACAGCTGATTCTTTCTGTGAAAAAAACATTTCCCTGCCTTTTTTAATCAATATTTTACCTCAAAGAGATAATTATTTGCGATCTTCTTTTGTAATGCCTGTATCATCTGTTTTTCTTCCTCCGCTGCCCAGGTGCTGTGGTATGAACAGACCAGGTCCCTGTACGTTCAGACACAGACAGTCGGCGTTAGGGGCAGGCAGACTAGGCAACCGCCTAGGGCTCCCGCTCCTTCAGGGGCCCCCAGCCAGTGGCCGCTATGGGGCCCCTGAGTAAGAGGGGCCTGCCACTGCCCCCTCCCCGTATTGCACAGTCAACTTATCTGCATCATAGATGCCGATAAAGCTGAAAGCAGTGATGGAGGAGAAATCGTCAGCTGACACTCCCTCTCACTTCACTCCCCCTCTGCCTGTGACTCAGCATGTTTCAGCACTGGAGCTGATGAGACACTCTGCAGAAGAGCAGAAGGGGTACAAGGAAGAGAGGTAAGGTGTGTGCGCATTATAGTGTGTGTGGGGGGCTGCATTGTACTGTGCATTGTCCCATGTGTGGGGCTGCACTGTGTATGGGGGCTACATTATACTGTGTGTTTGTGGGGGGGCTGCTTTATACTCTGGAGGCTGCATTATGCTGTGTTCCAGGGGCTACATTATACTGTGTGTGAAGGGGGCTGCATTGTACTGTGTGTGTTAGGGTGGGGCTGAATTATACTGTGTGTGTGAGGGGGCTGCATCATACTGTGTTAAGGGGGCTGCCCTATACTGTGTGTGTGGGAGTGAGTCCTTCATTATACTGTGTGTGTAGGGCTGCATTTTGCTCTAAAAGGGCTGCATTGTACTCTATGGGGATCTGCATTATACTCTACCAAGGCCCATGGGGAGTGCATTTTACATGGGGACCTGCATTATACTGTATGGAGGACTATCGGTACCAATCATTCTTCCTCAGCTGGATTAAGGATATGTGCACAAGATCAGTAAATGATGCAGGGTTGGACGCTGCATACTTGTGCAGCATCCAGACATTACAGCATAGTGGATGGGATTTCAAGAAATCCAATACCCACTATGCGTCCAGACACCCACAGCTCACCCGCGGAGACAGACATGCGTTGCGTCTTTCCAGACCGCAGCATGTCAATTTATCTTTGTCTCCGCAAGATAAATTTCACCCGTACAATGTATTGGACGTGGTGAATCCGCACGGTTCAATGAACGCAGAATCACCTACATTCAATAGCCGGCAGTGGACATGTACTGCATCCAAAGCACTGCCAATTACTGACCATGTGCACCTACCCTAAAGAGGTCGGGAAACAAGTGTCGAACGACTTCAATATTGTCGATCGCGTTGTTTAACGGCCTGAACTCAGCGCATGTAAATACAACAAAAATGTTTCTGTGTGATGGTGCAATATGTTAGCATTTAGGGCCCCAGTTTAAACTTTTGCCCAGAGCCAAACTTTGTCTAAAACCGGCCCTGGACACAGACATTACACAGTACACAGCAGGGGCATATTTATAAGATTATCTCAGCACAGGAACATTTTATTTACACACATCCAATTGTGGAAATTATTATTATTCCAAGATCTATTGATTAAAATGAACTTTTGTTCATGGTAAAAAAAAAAAAAAACCTTTAACCCCTTCATGACCTTGGACATATCCATAAGTCTAGGTGGCCTGGTACTTACAGCTGACTGACAGCTGACACCCGCCTCTTTAATCAATCTTATAATAGGTTGCCGTTGTAAGTAGTCTCCCAACTGCAACCTACTACTATAGGATTTATTTTAACCCCTTTCTGACATCTGACGTACTATCCCGTCGAGGTGGGGTGGGCCCGTATGACCACCGACGGGATAGTACGTCATACGCGATCGGCCGCGCTCACGGGGGGAGCGCGGCCGATCGCGGCCGGGTGTCAGCTGCCTATCGCAGCTGACATCCGGCACTATGTGCCAGGAGCGGTCACGGACCGCCCCCGGCACACCGCGATCAAACATGATCACGGTGTACCGGCGGTATAGGGAAGCATCGCGCAGGGAGGGGCTCCCTGCGTGCTTCCCTGAGACCCCCGCAGCAACGCGATGTGATCGCGTTGCTCCGAGGGTCTCCTACCTCCCTCCTCGCCGCAGGTCCCGGATCCAAGATGGCCGCGGCATCCGGGTCCTGCAGGGAGGGAGGTGGCTTACAGAGTGCCTGCTCAGAGCAGACGCTGGTAAGACTGCAGCCCTGTAAGTGAGATCGGTGATCTGACAGAGTGCTGTGCACACTGTCAGATCACCGATCTGTAATGTCCCCCCCTGGGACAAAGTAAAAAAATAAAAATAAAAAATTTCCACATGTGTAAAAAAAAAAATAAAAAATAAATTCCTAAATAAAGAAAAAAAAAAAAAATTATTCCCATAAATACATTTCTTTATCTAAATTAAAAAAAAAAAAACAATAAAAGTACACATATTTAGTATCGCCGCGTCTGTAACAACCCAACCTATAAAACTGCCCCACTAGTTAACCCCTTCAGTAAACACCGTAAGAAAAAAACAAACAAAAACAAGGCAAAAAAACAACGCTTTATTACCATACCGCCGAACAAAAAGTGGAATAACACGCGATCAAAAAGACAGATATAAATAACCATGGTACCGCTGAAAACGTCATCTTGTCCCGCAAAAAAACGAGCCACCATACAGCATCATCAGCAAAAATAGAAAAAAGTTATAGTCCTGAGAATAAGGCGATACCAAAATAATTATTTTTTCTATAAAATAGCTTTTATCGTATAAAAGCGCCAAAACATAAAAAAATGATATAAATGAGGTATCGCTGTAATCGTACTGACCCGACGAATAAAACTGCTTTATCCATTTTACCAAACGCGGAACGGTATAAACGCCTCCCCCAAAAGAAATTTATGAATAGCTGGTTTTTTATCATTCTGCCTCACAAAAATCGGAATAAAAAGTGATAAAAAAATGTCATGTGCCCGAAAATGTTAACAATAAAAACGTCAACTCGTCCCGCAAAAAACAAGACCTCACATGACTCTGTGGACTCAAATATGGAAAAATTATAGCTCTCAAAATGTGGTAACGCAAAAAATATTTTTTGCAATGAAAAGCGTCTTTCAGTGTGTGACGGCTGCCAATCATAAAAATCCGCTAAAAAACCCGCTATAAAAGTAAATCAAACCCCCCTTCATCACCCCCTTAGGGAAAAATAAAAAAAAATAAAACAATGTAGTTATTTCCATTTTCCCATTAGGGTTAGGGCTAGGGTTAGGGCTAGGGTTATTACTAGGGTTAGGGTTAGGGCTAGGGTTATTTCTAGGGTTAGGGCTAGGGTTAGGGTTATTGCTAGGGTTAGGGTTTGGGCTAGGGTTAAGGCTACAGTTAGGATTGGGGCTAAAGTTAGGGTTAGGGTTTGGATTACATTTACGGTTGGGAATAGGGTTGGGATTAGGGTTAGGGGTGTGTCAGGGTTAGGGGTGTGGTTAGGGTTACCGTTGGGATTAGGGTAAGGGGTGTGTTTGGATTAGGGTTTCAGTTATAATTGGGGGGTTTCCACTGTTTAGGCACATCAGGGGCTCTCCAAACGGGACATGGCATCCCATCTCAATTCCAGACAATTGGGGGACAAACTGGGGGCTAAAAAATCATTTTTGTGAAAAAAAAAAAAATTATTTTCACGGCTCTGCGTTATAAACTGTAGTGAAACACTTGGGGGTTCAAAGTTCTCACAACACACCTAGATAAGTTCCTTGGGAGGTCTAGTTTCCAATTTGGGGTCACTTGTGGGGGGTTTCTACTGTTTGGGTACATCAGGGGCTCTGCAAATGCAACGTGACGCCTGCAGACCAATCCATTTAAGTCTGCATTCCAAATGGCGCTCCTTCCCTTCCGAGCTCTGTCATGCGCCCAAACAGTGGTTCCCCCCCACATATGGGGTATCAGCGTACTCAGGACAAATTGGACAACAACTTTTGGGGTCCAATTTATTATGTTACCCTTGTAAAAATACAAAGCTGGGGGCTAAAATATCATTTCTGTGAAAAAAAAGAGGAATTTTTATTTTCACGGCTCTGCGTTATAAACTGTAGTGAAACACTTGGGGGTTCAAAGCTCTCAAAACACATCTAGATAAGTTCCTTAGGGGGTCTACTTTCCAAAATGGTGTCACTTGTGGGGGTTTTTAATGTTTAGGCACATCAGGGGCTCTCCAAACGCAACATGGCGTCCCATCTTAATTCCAGTAAATTTTGCATTGAAAAGTAAAATAGCGCTCCTTCCCTTCCGAGCTCTGCTATGCGCCCAAACAGTGGTTTACCCCCACATATGGGGTATCGTCGTACTCAGGACAAATTGCACAACAACTTTTGTGGTCTAATTTCTTTTCTTACCCTTGGGAAAATAAATAAATGGGGGCGAAAAGATCATTTTTGTGAAAAAATATTATTTTTTATTTTTACGGCTCTGCATTATAAACTTCTGTGAAGCACTTGTTGGGTCAAAGTGCTCAACACACATCTAGATAAGTTCCTTAAGGGGTCTACTTTCCAAAATGGTGTCACTTGTGGGGGGCTTCAATGTTTAGACAAAAGAAAAGAAAGATCATGCCCACATAGATAGGAACACCTCTATGATAGTGTAAAAATGTAATTTTTATTGAATTGGCAAAAAGACCTACAAAATACGCACATATGTGCACACAAAACACAACATAATGATTAAAAACACTTAAAAAATGCAAATATGCAAAAACACTGCCCAAATATGTGTATACATGTCATATCCCAGGATGGGGAAAATGACAACCCACAAGAACATGAACTTCCCAAGATGAAATGACTATAATAGCCTGACTACACAGATGGAAAGTGGCACACAGATCGATATTGCAATACCATACATTCCCCTGATAAGGTGCATGATAATTGTGCAGAAAATGACAAAGTTGTCAAAGCTTAAATATATGGCTTATGCCCAATGTGAAAAGAATATTTACAAGGGCATACCAATAATGAATGAGACAATTCAAAATAATCAGACATATATATACATATGAGTGTCTCAGTAATGGTGCACATGGGACCTGCGAATGGGGGAGGGGGAAAGGGGGAGAGGAGGAACTGAGCACGTAAGAACCCACAACCTCAATCCAATGTACAAAAACCCCCCGTCATACCCACAGTCCAAAGCCATAAAAGAGGTTTGTGGTGCAGTAGGGAAGCAGAGTGTGGGATAGGCTCCCACGCGTATCGCCGCCAAAGTGGCGGCTTCCTCAGGGAAAGAAAATATCATATAGTATGAAGCGTTCAATGCAGCAGTATATATGCGTATTGTCTAATGGTGCTGAGGATATTCACCTGAAGAGAACACAGGGGGCATCCGGCGTGTGATGCAGCATAGCCGCGGCCATCTTGTTATTGTTGTAACCCTGATCTAAACAATAAAGTTTGTTCAAATGGCTCGTGCGCATGCGCGCGCACATAGAGGCAAACCGTATCTATGCCTCGGATCTGGCACAGCACACGTTTACTACGTAAACAGGGGAGGGTGGTCAGCGCATGCTCAGTGTGTATATATACACACAACACTCCCTCAGGTACCTTATACATACGACAAGAATTATGTTGATGCTAAATAGCAAATCAAAATAACTATAACTATGAAGAACCTGTTTATGCAGTACCAATTGGATTGAAAACAGCCCCTAATCCAGTTTTTTGAGAAGGAAAAGAACAATAAATGTGTTAAAGTACACATATATAGATACCTTGCAATATACAAAATCAGTCTGATATCGACGCATGCCATGTATGCTGAATAACACCCATATAGAGTTTTGGAAAAAGGTAAACAATTATAGATCAAAGTGTCATGATTCTCAATGGCGAGAGAACATAGCCCAGCATATATGAGAACTAGCTCTTGGAAGATGGAAACTATACTGACCATGAACTAAACCTGCCGCACAACTAGAAGTGGCCGGGTAGCATGCCTACGTTTTTTATCCCTAGATGCCCAGCGCCAGCCGGAGAACTACCTAATCCTAGCAGAGGAAAAGACAGTCCTGGCTCACCTCTAGAGAAATTTTCCCAAAAGGCAGACAGAGGCCCCCACATATATTGGCGGTGATTTTAGATGAAATGACAAACGTAGTATGAAAATAGGTTTAGCAAAATCGAGGTCCGCTTACTAGATAGCATGAAGACAGAAAGGGCACTTTCATGGTCAGCAGAAAACCCTATCAAAACACCATCCAGAAATTACTTTAAGACTCTAGCATTAACTCATAACACCAGAGTGGCAATTTCCGCTCACAAGAGCTTTCCAGACACAGTAACGAAACAGCAGCTGTGAACAGGAACAAAATGCAAAAACACACAAGGACAAAAGTCCAACTTAGCTAGGAGTTGTCTAGTAGCAGGAACATGCACAGAAGGCTTCTGATTACATTGTTGACCGGCATGAAACTGACAGAGGAGCAAGGTTATATAGCGACTCCCACATCCTGATAGGAGCAGGTGAACAGAGGGGATGATGCACACAAGTACAATTCCACAAGTGGCCACCGGGCGAGCCCAGAATCCAATTTCACAACAGTACCCCCCCCTCAAGGAGGGGGCACCGAACCCTCACCAGAACCACCAGGGCGATCAGGATGAGCCCTATGAAAGGCACGGACAAGATCGGAGGCATGAACATCAGAGGCAGTGACCCAAGAATTATCCTCCTGACCGTATCCCTTCCATTTGACCAGATACTGGAGTTTCCGTCTGGAAACACGAGAGTCTAAGATCTTTTCCACAACGTACTCCAACTCACCCTCAACCAACACCGGAGCAGGAGGCTCAACGGAAGGCACAGCCGGTACCTCATACCTGCGCAACAATGACCGATGAAAAACATTATGAATCGAAAAGGATGCAGGGAGGTCCAAACGGAAGGACACAGGGTTAAGAATCTCCAATATCTTGTACGGGCCGATGAACCGAGGCTTAAACTTAGGAGAAGAAACCCTCATAGGGACAAAACGAGAAGACAACCACACCAAGTCCCCAACACAAAGCCGAGGACCAACACGACGACGGCGGTTGGCAAAAAGCTGAGTCTTCTCCTGGGACAACTTCAAATTGTCCACCACCTGCCCCCAAATCTGATGCAACCTCTCCACCACAGCATCCACTCCAGGACAATCCGAAGATTCCACTTGACCGGAGGAAAATCGAGGATGAAACCCCGAATTACAGAAAAACGGGGACACCAAGGTGGCAGAGCTGGCCCGATTATTGAGGGCGAACTCCGCCAAAGGCAAAAAAGCAACCCAATCATCCTGATCCGCAGACACAAAACACCTCAAATATGTCTCCAAGGTCTGATTAGTCCGCTCGGTCTGGCCATTAGTCTGAGGATGGAAAGCAGACGAAAAAGACAAATCTATGCCCATCCTAGCACAGAATGCCCGCCAAAATCTAGACACGAATTGGGTCCCTCTGTCAGAAACGATATTCTCCGGAATACCATGCAAACAAACAACATTTTGAAAAAACAGAGGAACCAACTCGGAAGAAGAAGGCAACTTAGGCAAGGGAACCAGATGGACCATCTTAGAGAAACGGTCACACACCACCCAGATGACAGACATCTTCTGAGAAACAGGCAGATCCGAAATAAAATCCATCGAGATGTGCGTCCAAGGCCTCTTCGGGATAGGCAAGGGTAACAACAATCCACTAGCCCGAGAACAACAAGGCTTGGCCCGAGCACAAACGTCACAAGACTGCACAAAGCCTCGCACATCTCGTGACAGGGAAGGCCACCAGAAGGACCTTGCCACCAAATCCCTGGTACCAAAGATTCCAGGATGACCTGCCAACGCAGAAGAATGAACCTCAGAGATGACTCTACTGGTCCAATCATCAGGAACAAACAGTCTACCAGGTGGGCAACGATCAGGTCTATCCGCCTGAAACTCCTGCAAGGCCCGCCGCAGGTCCGGAGAAACGGCAGACAATATCACTCCATCTTTAAGGATACCTGTGGGCTCAGAATTACCAGGGGAGTCAGGCTCAAAACTCCTAGAAAGAGCATCCGCCTTAACATTCTTAGAACCCGGTAGGTAAGACACCACAAAATTAAACCGAGAGAAAAACAACGACCAGCGCGCCTGTCTAGGATTCAGGCGCCTGGCAGACTCAAGGTAAATTAAATTTTTGTGGTCAGTCAATACCACCACCTGATGTCTGGCCCCCTCAAGCCAGTGACGCCACTCCTCAAAAGCCCACTTCATGGCCAAAAGCTCCCGATTCCCAATATCATAATTCCGCTCGGCGGGCGAAAATTTACGGGAAAAAAAGGCACAAGGTCTCATCACGGAGCAGTCGGAACTTCTCTGCGACAACACCGCCCCAGCTCCGATTTCAGAAGCGTCGACCTCAACCTGAAAAGGAAGAGCAACATCAGGCTGACGCAACACTGGGGCGGAAGAAAAGCGGCGTTTGAGCTCCCGAAAGGCCTCCACAGCATCAGGGGACCAATCAGCAACATCAGCACCCTTCTTAGTCAAATCAGTCAATGGTTTTACAACATCAGAAAAACCAGCAATAAATCGACGATAAAAGTTAGCAAAGCCCAAAAATTTCTGAAGACTCTTAAGAGAAGAGGGTTGCGTCCAATCACCAATAGCCTGAACCTTGACAGGATCCATCTCGATGGAAGAGGGGGAAAAAATGTATCCCAAGAAGGAAATCTTTTGAACCCCAAAAACACACTTAGAACCCTTCACACACAAGGAATTAGACCGCAAAACCTGAAAAACCCTCCTGACCTGCTGGACATGAGAGTCCCAGTCATCCGAAAAAATCAGAATATCATCCAGATACACAATCATAAATTTATCCAAATAATCGCGGAAAATGTCATGCATAAAGGACTGGAAGACTGAAGGGGCATTTGAAAGACCAAAAGGCATCACCAAATACTCAAAATGGCCCTCGGGCGTATTAAATGCGGTTTTCCACTCATCCCCCTGCTTGATTCGCACCAAATTATACGCCCCACGGAGATCAATCTTAGAGAACCACTTGGCCCCCTTTATACGAGCAAACAAATCAGTAAGCAGTGGTAACGGATATTGATATTTAACCGTGATTTTATTCAAAAGTCGATAATCAATACACGGCCTCAAAGAGCCGTCTTTCTTAGACACAAAGAAAAACCCGGCTCCTAAGGGAGATGACGAAGGACGAATATGTCCCTTTTCCAAGGACTCCTTTATATATTCTCGCATAGCCGCGTGTTCAGGCACAGACAGATTAAATAAACGACCCTTAGGGTATTTACTACCCGGGATCAAGTCTATGGCACAATCGCACTCCCGGTGCGGAGGTAGTGAACCAACCTTGGGTTGTTCAAAAACGTCACGAAAGTCAGACAAGAATTCAGGAATCTCAGAGGGAATAGATGATGAAATGGAAACCAAAGGTACGTCCCCATGAGTTCCTTTACATCCCCAGCTTAACACAGACATAGCTCTCCAGTCGAGGACTGGGTTATGAGATTGCAGCCATGGCAATCCCAGCACCAAAACATCATGTAGATTATACAGCACCAGAAAGCGAATAACCTCCTGGTGATCCGGATTAACACGCATAGTCACTTGTGTCCAGTATTGTGGTTTATTACTAGCCAATGGGGTGGAGTCAATCCCTTTCAGAGGTATCGGAGCCTCCAATGGCTCCAAATCATACCCACAGCGTTTGGCAAAGGACCAATCCATAAGACTCAAAGCAGCGCCAGAGTCGACATAGGCGTCCGCGGTAATAGATGACAAAGAACAAATCAGGGTCACAGATAGAATAAACTTAGACTGTAAAGTGCTAATTGAAACAGACTTGTCAGGCTTCTTAGTACGCTTAAAGCATGCTGATATAACATGAGTTGAATCACCACAATAGAAGCACAACCCATTTTTTCGTCTAAAATTCTGCCGCTCGCTTCTGGACAGAATTCTATCACATTGCATATTTTCTGGCGTTTTCTCAGTAGACACCGCCAAATGGTGCACAGGTTTGCGCTCCCGCAGACGCCTATCGATCTGAATAGCCATCGTCATGGACTCATTCAGACTCGCAGGCACAGGGAACCCCACCATAACATCCTTAATGGCATCAGAGAGACCTTCTCTGAAAATCGCCGCCAGGGCGCACTCATTCCACTGAGTAAGCACAGACCATTTGCGGAATTTTTGGCAGTATATTTCAGCTTCATCTTGCCCCTGAGACAAGGACATCAAGGCCTTTTCCGCCTGAAGCTCTAAATGAGGTTCCTCATAAAGCAACCCCAAGGCCAGAAAAAACGCATCCACATTGAGCAACGCAGGATCCCCTGGTGCCAATGCAAAAGCCCAGTCCTGAGGGTCGCCCCGGAGCAAGGAAATTACAATCCTGACCTGCTGTGCAGGGTCTCCGGCAGAGCGAGACTTCAGGGACAAAAACAATTTGCAATTATTTTTAAAATTTTGAAAGTGAGATCTATTCCCTGAGAAGAATTCAGGCAAAGGAATTCTAGGCTCAGACATAGGTGCATGAACAACAAAATCTTGCAAATTTTGTACCTTTGTGGCGAGATTATTCAAACCTGTAGCTACACTCTGAAGATCCATTTGAAACAGGTGAACACAGAGCCATTCAAGGATTAGAAGGAGAGAAAGAGAGGAAGACTGCAGTATAGGCAGACTAGCAAGTGATTCAATTAAGAGCACACTCAGAACTGGAGGGAAAAAAAAAAAAAAAATTGTAGCAGACTTCTTTTTTCTCTCCTTTCTCAGCCAGTAATTTAACCCTTTTTTTGGCCGGTCAAACTGTCATGATTCTCAATGGCGAGAGAACATAGCCCAGCATATATGAGAACTAGCTCTTGGAAGATGGAAACTATACTGACCATGAACTAAACCTGCCGCACAACTAGAAGTGGCCGGGTAGCATGCCTACGTTTTTTATCCCTAGATGCCCAGCGCCAGCCGGAGAACTACCTAATCCTAGCAGAGGAAAAGACAGTCCTGGCTCACCTCTAGAGAAATTTTCCCAAAAGGCAGACAGAGGCCCCCACATATATTGGCGGTGATTTTAGATGAAATGACAAACGTAGTATGAAAATAGGTTTAGCAAAATCGAGGTCCGCTTACTAGATAGCATGAAGACAGAAAGGGCACTTTCATGGTCAGCAGAAAACCCTATCAAAACACCATCCAGAAATTACTTTAAGACTCTAGCATTAACTCATAACACCAGAGTGGCAATTTCCGCTCACAAGAGCTTTCCAGACACAGTAACGAAACAGCAGCTGTGAACAGGAACAAAATGCAAAAACACACAAGGACAAAAGTCCAACTTAGCTAGGAGTTGTCTAGTAGCAGGAACATGCACAGAAGGCTTCTGATTACATTGTTGACCGGCATGAAACTGACAGAGGAGCAAGGTTATATAGCGACTCCCACATCCTGATAGGAGCAGGTGAACAGAGGGGATGATGCACACAAGTACAATTCCACAAGTGGCCACCGGGGGAGCCCAGAATCCAATTTCACAACATCAAAGATAATGAAATAAAAAATAATAATAAGTGAATAATAATACAGAATGAATAAAAAATAAATAAATAAAATAAGAAATATAAATAAAAAATAATAAAGATAAAGATAGAAATGAATAAAAGCAATATATAATGATAATAAGTAAACTCAAAAGTGGATGCTATTATTCGGTTGTATTATTCAATTATATTAGTAATACATAAATATTATAATATACAGCATGCATGACAAAAAAGTGTGAGTACTTCAGTACCGTTAAATTCAATATGCCTACGATACAATCCAACTTAATGTGGTAGGCACACCCTGAACCAAATGTATGGTATTGCAATATCAATGGAAGTTTTTTTAGGGGAGGGAGGGCAACTCAAAAAAGTCATAAAAATAGACATGACCAGTTTTTTGACACAACAGCGTAGGCAAAATACATGGACAGACAGGTGACACACTTTTTAGATGTATGTACATATGTATCTAACATCAACCCAGGCAATGTCCGAAAAACCATGTTATATAAAAGGTCCAAGCTGGAATTTAGACCAGAGGCCAAATCAGCCATAAAAGCCAGAGAAGAGGAGCTCCTCATTTAGTCCGTTGGGTGACAGGCTTTTTAAATTGAAAATCCAACGGGATTCACGGCGTAATAGTTCCTTCGTCCGATCGCCCCCACGTATGTTGCCCAGCACCTGGTCCAAAACCATGACCTGTATATTGTGATATTTACTGTCATGATTGTCCAGAAAATGGGACGCCACAGATGAGATGGGTTTGTCCTTCTCCTTGTCAATTTTTGCTCTACCAATATTCGACAGATGTTGCTGGATTCTCCGTCTGACTTCTTGGCTTGTTTGCCCAACATATATTTTTGGACATGAACAGACAAGTAGATACACCACGTTCTTGGATCGGCAGTTGGCATATGTTCTCGTCTCAATTCGTCCTGGAAAAACGGAAAGCATGATGACATTAGTGGCAACCATATAAGGACACACATTGCAGCTGCCACATGGAAAGGATCCCTTGAGACGGCTTCCCGTCCCCAGATTCACAGCGGGTCTCCTAAAGTGGCTAGTGGTGAGACAGTCTTTCAAATTTGTAGCCCTCCTGGCAATCATTTTGGGCATGTCAGAAATATGGGGCCTGAGTTTTGTCTCATTTAGTAAAATGCCCCAATGTTTCCTCAATATGTCATGAATGTCCTGCCATTGATTGTTGTACACCGTTATAAGGTTAGTCGATGATATTGTATTCCTAACCCTGGGTTGGAGGAGGTCCTGCCTGTCACTGTGCCGAGAATTCTCAAAGGCACGAGATATAATTTTATGTGGATAACCCCGCTCAGACAGGCGGGTCGTCAGATCTCGTGCTCCTTCCCGAAAGTCAGTATCAGAGCTACAATTTCTCCTTACCCGCAGAAATTGACCCTTGGGCAGATTTTTTCGCAGATGATGAGGGTGGAAACTGGAGAAGTGGAGTAAATTGTTCGTTGCCGTATTCTTCCGATGAATCTTTGTTTGAATGTGACACCCAGACTTGATGATTTTGAGATCCAAGAATTCAACCGATGGAGTAGAGATAGAGGCTGTTAGAGAGATGTTAATTGAGTTGTTATTAAGCACCGCCAAAAACTCCTCGCACTCAGCCTTAGTACCCGTCCATAAAACCAACAGGTCATCAATGTATCGAAACCAACGAAATACATTGGCCTCGAAGGCCCGCAACGGGCGCACCTGTGTCTCCTCCCACCAACCCATGAATAGGTTGGCATAGGAAGGAGCACAGCGAGCGCCCATTGCGGTACCAGAGATTTGTTTGTAAAAAAACTCTGTCAAAGACAAAGTAGCTGTTGGTCAAAACAAAAGATAAAAGATCTACCAGAAAAGATTGATGTCTGCGGTCACCTGTGGTTTGCTTGTTCAAAAAGAACGAGACCGCTTCGATCCCCAATGTGTGGCCAATACAGGTGTATAACGAGGCAACATCCATTGTGACAAGTAGGGTATCTTCTGGGATCCTTAAGTCTTGTAGTTGACGAATAAGATGAGACGTATCCTGAATGTACGAACCTAGACAAAAAACAAAGGGTTGCAAAAAATGGTCTAGGTAAATGCAAGGTCTCTCATAGAGACCCCCTATCCCAGCAACTATGGGCCTACCAGGTGGTTCTTGCAGGGACTTGTGTATTTTTGGAAGCAGGTACAACGTGGGGACGATCGGAGAGGCTGTCGACAGAAACTTAAATTCTCTACTATCCAATATGCCGTTAGACTTGGCTGACATAAGTAAGCGATCCAATTTCCTCTTGAAAGTGTCTGTGGGGTCAGAGGGCAAAATTTGGTAACACTTGGAATCTTTTAGTTGTCGGTGAGCCTCCTTTGTGTACATTTCAATGGGCCACAGTACTATGTTACCCCCTTTGTCCGCCTCTTTTATAACAAAGGGTTTCAATGTTTAGGCACATCAGGGGCTCTCCAAACGCAACATGGCGTCCCATCTCAATTCCAGTCAATTTTGCATTGAAAAGTCAAATGGCGCTCCTTCCCTTCCGAGTTCTGCCCTGCGCCCAAACAATGGTTTACACCCACATATGGGGTATCGTCGTACTCAGGACAAATTGCACAACAACTTTTGTGGTCTAATTTCTTCTCTTACCCTTGGGAAAATAAAACAAATTGGAGCTGAAATAAATTTTGTGTGAAAAAAAGTTAAATGTTCATTTTTATTTAAACATTCCAAAAATTCCTGTGAAACACCTGAAGGGTTAATAAATTTCTTGAATGTGGTTTTGAGCACCTTGAGGGGTGCAGTTTTTAGAATGGTGTCACACTTGGGTATTTTCTGTCATATAGACCCCTCAAAATGACTTCAAATGAGATGTGGTCCCTAAAAAAAATGGTGCTGTAAAAATGAGAAATTTCTGGTCAACTTTTAACCCTTATAACTCCCTAACAAAAAAAAATTTGGTTCCAAAATTGTGCTGATGTAAAGTAGACATGTGGGAAATGTTACTTATTAAGTATTTTGCGTGACATATGTCTGTGATTTAAGGGCATAAAAATTCAAAGTTGGAAAATTTCGAAATTTTCGCCAAATATCCATTTTTTTCACAAATAAACGCAAGTTATATCGAAGAAATTTTACCACTATCATGAAGTACAATATGTCACGAGAAAACAATGTCAGAATCGCCAAGATCCGTTGAAGCGTTCCAGAGTTATAACCTCATAAAGGGACAGTGGTCAGAATTGTAAAAATTGGCCTGGTCATTAACGTGCAAACCACCCTTGGGGGTGAAGGGGTTAAAAAGCAGGGAATTTGTAGAAATAATGTTAAATTGTCAATTTTAGGATTTTTTTTTTTTATTAAGTTAAATTTCATATACAACCCCTGGCCAAAATTATGGAATCATCGGCCTTGGAAGATGTTCATTCAGTTGTTTAATTTTGTAGAAAAAAACCAGATCACGGACATGGCACAAAACTAAAGTCATTTCACATGGCAAATTTCTGGCTTTAAGAAACACTAAATAAATCAAGAACAAAAAATGTGGTAGTCACTAATGGTTACTTTTTTTTAACCAAGCATAAGGGAAAAATTATGGAGTCACTCAATTATGAGGGAAAAAATTATGGAATCATGCAAAACAAAAAAACACTCCAAAACATCACTCGTATTTTGTTGCTCCACCTCTGGCTTTAACCCCTTTCTGACATTAGACGTACTATCCCGTCGAGGTGGGGTGGGCCCGTATGACCACCGACGGGATAGTACGTCATACGCGATCGGCCGCGCTCACGGGGGGAGCGCGGCCGATCGCGGCCGGGTGTCAGCTGCATATCGCAGCTGACATCCGGCACTATGTGCCAGGAGCGGTCACGGACCGCCCCCGGCACATTAACCCCCGGCACACCGCGATCAAACATGATCGCGGTGTACCGGCGGTATAGGGAAGCATCGCGCAGGGAGGGGGCTCCCTGCGGGCTTCCCTGAGACCCCCGGAGCAACGCGATGTGATCGCGTTGCTCCGAGGGTCTCCTACCTCCCTCCTCGCCGCAGGTCCCGGATCCAAGATGGCCGCGGCATCCGGGTCCTGCAGGGAGGGAGGTGGCTTACCGAGTGCCTGCTCAGAGCAGGCGCTGGTAAGCCTGCAGCCCTGCACAGCAAATCGCAGATCTGACAGAGTGCTGTGCACACTGTCAGATCACCGATCTGTAATGTCCCCCCCTGGGACAAAGTAAAAAAGTAAAAAAAAAAAATTCTCCACGTGTGTAAAAAAAAAAAAAAAAAAAATCCTAAATAAATAATAAAAAAAAATATTTATTATTCCCATAAATACATTTCTTTAGCTAAATAAAAAAAAAAAAACAATAAAAGTACACATATTTAGTATCGCCGCGTCCGTAACGACCCAACCTATAAAACTGCCCCACTAGTTAACCCCTTCAGTAAACACCGTAAGAAAAAAAAAAAAAAAAACGAGGCAAAAAACAACGCTTTATTATCATACCGCCGAACAAAAAGTGGAATAACACGCGATCAAAAAGACTAATATAAATAACCATGGTACCGCTGAAAACGTCATCTTGTCCCGCAAAAAACGAGCCACCACACAGCATCATCAGCAAAAAAATAAAAAAGTTATAGTCCTGAGAATAAAGCGATACCAAAATAATTATTTTTTCTATAAAATAGTTTTTATCGTATAAAAGCGCCAAAACATAAAAAAAATGATATAAATGAGATATCGCTGTAATCGTACTGACCCGACGAATAAAACTGCTTTATCAATTTTACCAAACGCGGAACGGTATAAACGCCTCCCCCAAAAGAAATTCATGAATAGCTGGTTTTTGATCACTCTGCCTCACAAAAATCAGAATAAAAAGCAATCAAAAAATGTCACGTGTCCGAAAATGTTACCAATAAAAACGTCAACTCGTCCCGCAAAAAACAAGATCTCACATGACTCTGTGGACTCAAATATGGAAAAATTATAGCTCTCAAAATGTGGTAACACAAAAAATATTTTTTGCAATGAAAAGCGTCTTTCAGTGTGTGACGGCTGCCAATCATAAAAATCCGCTAAAAAACCCGCTATAAAAGTAAATCAAACCCCCCTTCATCACCCCCTTAGTTAGGGAAAAATTAAAAAATTAAAAAATGTATTTATTTCCATTTTCCCATTAGGGTTAGGGCTAGAGTTAGGACTAGAGTTAGGGCTAGGGTTAGGGTGAGGGCAAGGGTTAGGGCTAGGGTTAGGGCTAGGGTTGGGGCTAGGGTTAGGGCTAGGGTTAGGGTTGGGGCTAGGGTTAGGGCTAGGGTTGGGGCTAGGGTTAGGTCTAGGGTTGGGGCTAGGGTTAGGGCTAGGGTTATTGCTAGGGTTAGGGCTAGGGTTAGGGCTAGGGTTGGGGCTAGGGTTGGGGCTACAGTTAGGGTTAGGATTACATTTACGGTTGGGAATAGGGTTGGGTGTGTCTGGGTTAGAGGAGTGGTTAGGGTTACCGTTGGGATTAGGGTAAGGGGTGTGTTTGGATTAGGGTTTCAGTTATAATTGGGGGGTTTCCACTGGTTAGGCACATCAGGGTCTCTCCAAACGGGACATGGCATCCGATCTGAATTCCAGCCAATTCTGCGTTGAAAAAGGAAAACAGTGCTCCTTCCCTTCAGAGCTCTCCCGTGTGCCCAAACAGGGGTTTACCCCAACATATGGGGTATCAGCGTACTCAGGACAAATTGGACATCATCTTTTGGGGTCCAATTTCTCCTGCTACCCTTGGGAAAATACAAAACTGGGGGCCAAAAAATAAGTTTTGTGGGGAAAAAAAAGATTTTTTATTTTCACGGCTCTGCGTTGTAAACTGTAGTGAAACACTTGGGGGTTCAACGTTCTCACAACACATCTAGATAAGTTCCTTGGGGGGTCTAGTTTCCGATATGGGGTCACTTGTGGGGGGTTTGTACTGTTTGGGTATATCAGGGGCTCTGCAAATGCAACGTGACGTCTGCAGACCAATCCATTTAAGTCTGCATTCCAAATGGCGCTCCTTCCCTTCCGAGCTGTCATGCGCCCAAACAGTGGTTCCCCCCCACATATGGGGTATCAGCGTACTCAGGACAAATTGGACAACAACTTTTGGCATCCAATTTATCCTGATACCCTTGTGAAAATACAAAACTGGGGGCTAAAAAATCATTTTTGTGAAAAAAAAGAGGAATTTTTATTTTCACGGCTCTGCGTTATAAACTGTAGTGAAACACTTGGGGGTTCAAAGCTCTCAAAACACATCTAGATAAGTTCCTTAGGGGGTCTACTTTCCAAAATGGTGTCACTTGTGGGGTTTTTTAATGTTTAGGCACATCAAGGGCTCTCCAAACGCAACATGGCATCCCATCTTAATTCCAGTCAATTTTGCATTGAAAAGTAAAATTGCGCTCCTTCCCTTCCGAGCTCTGCTATGCGCCCAAACAGTGGTTTACCTCCACATATGGGGTATCGTCGTACTCAGGACAAATTGCACAACAACGTTTGTGGTCTAATTTCTTCTCTTACCCTTGGGGAAATAAAAAAATGGGGGCGAAAAGATCATTTTTGTGAAAAAATATGATTTTTTATTTTTACGGCTCTGCATTATAAACTTCTGTGAAGCACTTGTTGGGTCAAAGTGCTCAACACACATCTAGATAAGTTCCTTAAGGGGTCTACTTTCCAAAATGGTGTCACTTTTGGGGGGTTTCAATGTTTAGGCACATCAGGGGCTCTCCAAACGCAACATGGCGTTCCATCTCAATTCCAGTCAATTTTGCATTGAAAAGTCAAATGGCGCTCCTTCCCTTCCGAGCTCTGCCCTGCGCCCAAACAATGGTTTACACCCACATATGGGGTATCAGCGTACTCAGGACAAATTGCACAACAATTTTTGGGGTCCAATTTCTTCTCTTACCCTTGGGAAAATAAAAAATTGGGGGTGAAAAGATAATTTTTGTGAAAAAATATGATTTTTTATTTTTACGGCTCTGCATTATAAACTTCTGTGAAGCACTTGGTGGGTCAAAGTGCTCACCACACATCTAGATAAGTTGCTTAGGGGGTCTACTTTCCAAAATGGTGTCACTTGTGGGGGGTTTCAATGTTTAGGCACATCAGAGGCTCTCCAAACGCAACATGGCGTCCCATCTCAATTCCAGTCAATTTTGCATTGAAAAGTCAAATGCGCTCCTTTCCTTCCGAGCTCTGCCATGCGCCCAAACAGTGGTTTACCCCCACATATGGGGTATCAGCGTACTCAGGACAAATTGTACAACAAATTTTGGGGTCTATTTTCTCCTGTTACCCTTGGTAAAATAAAACAAATTGGAGCTGAAATAAATTTTGTGTGAAAAAAAGTTAAATGTTCATTTTTATTTAAACATTCCAAAAATTCCTGTGAAACACCTGAAGGGTTAATAAACTTCTTGAAAGTGGTTTTGAGTACCTTGAGGGGTGCAGTTTTTAGAATGGTGTCACACTTGGGTATTTTCTATCATATAGACCCCTCAAAATGACTTCAAATGAGATGTGGTCCCTAAAAAAAAATGGTGTTTTAAAAATGAGAAATTGCTGGTCAACTTTTAACCCTTATAACTCCGTCACAAAAAAATTTTGGTTCCAAAATTGTGCTGATGTAAAGTAGACATGTGGGAAATGTTACTTATTAAGTATTTTGCGTGACATATGTCTGTGATTTAAGGGCATAAAAATTCAAAGTTGGAAAATTGCGAAATTTTCAAAATTTTCGCCAAATATTCTTTTTTTTCACAAATAAACGCAAGTTATATCGAAGAAATTTTACCACTATCATGAAGTACAATATGTCACGAGAAAACAATGTCAGAATCGCCAAGATCCGTTGAAGCGTTCCAGAGTTATAACCTCATAAAGGGACAGTGGTCAGAATTGTAAAAATTGGCCCGGTCATTAACGTGCAAACCACCCTTGGGGGTGAAGGGGTTAATAACAGCTTGCAGTCTCTGAGTCATGGACTTACTGATTGTCAAACAGTACTCTTCATCAATCTGGCTCCAACTTTCTCTGCTGTTGCCAGATCAGCTTTGCAGGTTGGAGCCTTGTCATGGACCATTTTCTTCAACTTCCACCAAAGATTTTCAATTGGATTGAGATCCGGACTATTTGCAGGCCATGACATTGACTTTATGTGTCTTTTTTTAAGGAATGTTTTCACAGTTTTTGTTGTATGGCAGGATGCATTATCTTGAAAAACGATTTCATCATCCCCAAACATCCTTTCAATTAATGGGATTTAATAAAATGTCCATAATTTCAACAAACTTGTGCATTTATTGAAGATGTAATAACAGCCATCTCCCCAGTGCCTTTACCTGACATGCAGTCCCATATTATCAATGACTGTGGAAATTTGCATGTTCCCTTCAGGCAGTCATCTTTATAAATCTCATTGGAACAGCACAGTCCACAATTGCTTTTTCCTTAGCCCATTGTAACCTTGTTTTTTTCTGTTTAGGTGGTAATGATGGCTTTCGTTTAGCTTTTCTGTATGTAAATCCCATTTCCTTTAGGTGGTTTCTTACAGTTCGGTCACAGACGTTGACTCCAGTTTCCACCCATTCGTTCCTCATTTGTTTTGTTGTGCATTTCCTGTTTTGGAGACATACTGCTTTAAGTTTCCGGTCTTGACGCTTTGATGTTTTCCTTGATCTACCAGTATGTTTGCCTTTAACAACCTTCCCATGTTTGTATTTGGTCTAGATTTTAGACACAGCTGACTGTGAACAACCAACATCTTTTGCAACATTGCGTGATGATTTACCTCTTTTAAGAGTTTGATAATCCTCTCCTTTGTTTCAATTGACATCTCTCATATTGGAGCCATGATTCATGTCAGTCCACTTGGTGCAACAGCTCTCCAAGGTGTGATCACTCCTTCTTAGGTGCAGACTAATGGGCAGATCTAATTTGATGCAGGTGTTAGTTTTGGGAATGAAAATTTACTGGGCGAATCCATAATTTTTTCCCTCATAATTGAGTGATTCCATAATTTTTACCCTTTGCTTGGTTAAAAAAAAAAAGTAACCATTACTGACTACCACATTTTTGTTCTTGATTTCTTTTAGTGTTTCTTAAAGCCTGAAAGTTGCTATTTGAAATTACTTTAGTTTTGTGTCATGTCTGTGATCTGCTTTTTTTATACAAAATTAAACTGAATGAACATCCTCCAAGGCCGGTGATTACATAATTTTTGCCTGGGGTTGTATTACTCCAATTGATTAGTCAGTGAAAGTTTGTTAATTATTTTTGGAGACATTTTTCCATCCAATCAGCAATGAATTTACTATATAAATCTGGTATCTCTGTAACCGCACCGACCCAAAGAATAAAGTCATTTAAACACTTATACCGCACGAAGAACGGCGTAAAAATTAAATAGAACCAATTTTTTATCTGCTGTTGATTGGTTCATTCTGCTTCCAAAGTTCACAGTAAAGCTCAGCTCACATTTATCCTGCACTCTACGCCGAGCGCTTACACCGGGGTTTCCGTGTAAGTCTCTGAAATACTTGATTCAGACAAAACCCCTGGAGGAAGATTCCCTATAATGAGGCAGATGGAGGCACTGTGGACACCGTAGGACCTGTGATCTGGCGGTGTCCATCTTTTTATTAGGAGTGCACAAAAAAGTGATGACTGCTTTTTTTTGCGCACCTCTGAAAAAAAAAAAAAAAAGGACACCACTAAACGGAGTCCAGAGTAACTCTACTGCCTCATCATAGTAAATGAATCCCTTGGGGGTTTCATCTAAATTACCGTATTTTTCAGATAAGACACATTTTGTCCCCAATAAATTTTGGGGGAAAATGGGGGTGCGTCTTATAATGTGGATATACTTTACTGGCCGCAGGGTGGGATGAGGGGGTGTTCAGATGTGCGGTGCGGCGCACAGCTGCGGATGTCCGATGCTGCGGGGGCTCTGCCGACATCTTGTGAAAGCCCAGAGCCTCCGCAGTGACATGGTTTCCTACATTGTGGACTGGACTCTGGGGAAAATGGCTGCTGGCCGGGGGTGGCGCATGCACAGATGGAGATCTCGGCACCAAGATCTCGGGAGATGAGATCTCAGCACACCGCACCACACCACACATGCTAACACCCCCTCATACCAGCCTGCTCCTGCAGCAACGCTCCACTCTTGCCTCCTCCAGCGGCGACTCTGGGAGCCCGCTTTACCGCAGCCACCACCCCCGATAAGCAATAAGATGCATGGATTATGAGAAGCACCATTTTATTTAAAAAAAAAAAAATTTTCTCCTATGTGTCTCCACAAAATTTGGGTGCACCTTATAATTCGCAAAATACGGTACGTCACTCAGAAATTTAAGGGGAAACCCCAAAGTAAGTGCTCGGTGTAGAGAGCTGGATAACTGTGATCCAAAATGTTATTCAAAATGTTCTAAATAAAAGCTTCAGCGCAATCCACAAAATAAGTCTCCACTCAGGTCCATCATCTGTTAACGGAAATAAAGGGGCTTCCACGTTAGGCCGGGGTCACACACAATGTATAAAAAAAATCTGTCCGATTTTGTCTGCTGAGAATCGCACAAATGTTCACCGTATCTCATCCGTGTGCAATGCCAGGATGCTTTATTTTCGCATCCGTATGGTGAGATTTTCTCACACACTTGCAAAATGAGCAAATAATGGCTGAGCCTTTCCTGTCACCTTCCCAATGCCTGAGAATTTCTCGCAAGTCACACATGTGGTCCGTGTGTAATCCGTATTTTTCTCGCCCTCATAGACTTACATTGGCGTTTCTCAGCTGTGATACGCGGACAATCGAAGCATGCTGCGATTTCACTCGCAAGTGTAATACGGACGAGAAAAAAATGGATGATGGGAGCTGCCCCATAGATTCACATTGGGACGAGTGCTATGCGATTTTTCCTCGCTTAACACTCATCCGTATTACGCTGTAGTGTGACCCTGGCCTTACTGGTAGCACAAAGGCTCTGGAAAAGCGAAATGTCTCCTCACTCCCCAAACGAAATTCAGCTAATCCTCTGCTCCAAATCCAAATGCCTCCTCCATTCTGAGCCCCAGTATGCCTAAACCACATACTGTATAAACCACATACTGTATAGCATCCACATGTTTGGAATTTCTGTAGCGATGAGATCCCACCTAATTTATGGGTGCATGAACTGGGCACAATGTGCTGGTCACTACAATGTACTGGTCACTGCAACATACTGGTCACTACAATGGTAGTTTGCAATTTTCACTCGGCATCATCTGCTGCTTCTTGTTTCAGGAAAACGCCCATGGAGTCAAAATGGTCATGACCCTATAGATAAATTCCCAGTGGTGTATAATTTCCAAAATGGAGTCACTTGGGGGGGGGGGGGGGATTCTGTTTTTCTAGCACTTAGGGGCTCTGTATATGGAGTCCGCAAACTATTATAGAAAATTCTGCGTTTCAGGATGCCTCCTGTAAAAGAGAACTGCTTAGCCATACGGCGAGACTGGGGAGGGACAGAACACTATTTGCCACAGCCACATTGGGGTAGTTCTACATTCAGCCGAAATTGTGGGTCAAATTTTGGTGCCATTTTTACCCATTTCACAGTGTGAAAAATTTTGATGGTAAAAATTTGATTATTTTTTTCTTAACTACCCAAGGGTATAAAATTATGTGACCTGCCTGTGGTGTCAATATGATCACTGCACCCCTAGATAAATTCATTGAGAGTTTGTAAAATAGGGTCTCTTATGGGGGGGTCCTGCTGTACTGGCACCTCAGGAGCTGTGCAAATGTGACATAGCACCCTCAATCTAGTCCATTTAAATGTGAACTCCAATATGGCGCTTCTTCCTTTCTAAGCTTTGACCTCTGCGTACTCAGGAGTAATCGCTCAACAAATTTTGGGTTTCATTTGTCCTGCTATCCATGTGAAAATAAAAAAATAGGGCTAAAATAAAATTTTTGTGGGGAAAATGTGATTTATTTTATTTTCACGGCTCAATGTTATAAACTTTTATGAAGCACCTGCCGGTTCAAGGTGCTCACCACACATCTTCAAGTATAGTTTCCAAAATATTGTCAATTTTCGGGGGTTTCCAATTTTTAGGCACATCAGGGGCTCTCCAAACGTGACATGATGTCCACTAATTATTCCAGCAAATTTTGCATTGAAAAACACCAAGGTTACTTACCGGTAGCCGGTTTTTCTGGAGCCCATGACAGCACACCTGGGAGAGGGATCCGCCCAGCCAGGACACCTACTGAAATAAAAGGGCAGTACCTCTCCCTCACTTCAGTTGGTTTTCAGAGCATGAGAGGCCCCCCTGGTTAGTTCAAATGGCAAACTACCACCACATCATATTAATAACAAAAAACACCCAGCTAAAAGTGCACAGCAAAGGGTGAAAAAAAAAGGGGGGGTGGAATATACAGGTGCTGTCATGGGCTCCGGAAAAATCGGCTACCGGTAAGTAACCTTGGTGTTTTCTCTTCCCCCATGACAGCACACCTGAGAGATTTTTGGAGAAAGGAACACCTTAGGGAGGGACCACCGCTTGCAGCACCCTTCTACCAAAGGTAAGGTCAGTCGAGGAGGATAGATTCAGTCGTTAGTGTTTAAAGAAGGTAGACGGTGAGGACCAGGTAGCGGCCTTACATATCTGATCAATCGATACCTCTGCTTTCTCTGCCCAGGAAGTAGCCACAGCTCTGGTGGAGTGAGCCTTGATGCTTTCAGGGATCGAGGCGCCACACGCAGCATAGGCTAAGCTAATGGCCTCCCTAGTCCATCTAGCAATAGTCCTTTTGGACACCCCATATCTCTTCCTGCTACCCTGAGAAGCTACAAATAGGGACTGATCCTTCCTCCACTGACTGGTCAAGGATATGTACTGTAACATAGACCTTCTTACATCAAGTGTATGAAACTTTTCCTCTCCTGGATTTCTAGGATTATCACAAAACGAGGGTAATACAATCTCCTGACTCCTATGGAATTTAAGAACTACCTTAGGTAGATAAGCCGGATCTGGTCTTAGAACCACCCTGTCCTCATATATATCTGTGTGTATGGAGGGCACATAGACAGGGCTTGCAAGTCACTCACCCTATGCGCTGATGTCAAAGCTACCAGTAGCACTGTTTTAAGAGTGAGAAGTTTTGCTGATAATTCTTGCAAAGACTCAAAAGGACTCCCAGTTAAAGCTTCTAAAACCAGATTCAAATCCCAAGGGGGAATTTTCTAAATTACCACTGGTCTAGACCTACTACATGATTTAATAAAGCGGGACACCCACCTATTGGAGGCTAAATTACTATTATATAAGGCTTCTAAAGCCGATACTTGTACTTTGAGCATATTGGTTGCTAACCCTAGTTGTAAGCCTGCCTGTAGAAACTCTAAAATAGCACCCACAGGAGCCTCGTCCCCCAAAGGTTGTCCCAAAAACTCCAGGAACTTCTTCCATGTCCTACCATAAATTCTTGATGTGATCGGTTTTCTACTTTTCAACAGGGTGGAGACAAGCCCTGGTGAGAATCCCTGCCAGCTTATTAATGCCCTCTCAAATTCCAGGCTGCCAAATGGAAGCCCTTCACTTGAGAGTGGCATACTGGTCCCTGGGTAAACAGGTCCGGAACCTTTGGTAGAATCCATGGATCGGTTACCGACATCTGTCTTAGGAGGGAGAACCATGGTCTTTTCAGCCAAAATGGAGCAATCAGAATCACCCTCGCTTGCTCCATTCTGATCTTTCTTACTACTACCGGAATTAATGCTATTGGTTGAAACACGTAAGCGAGGCTGAATTTCCACGGTATTTGAAGGGCATCTACCGCAAACGGGTTCCCTTTCGGGTCCAATGAGCAGAACCTCTCCACCTTCCTGTTGTGAAGAGTGGCAAATAAGTCTATTACCGGTTTGCCCCAGGCCTGTACTATCTGTTGGAATACCCGGGGATTCAGAGACCATTCTCCCTGTCTTAGCCTTTTGCGACTTAGGTAGTCTGCTTTCGACACCCTTTATGTGCAGAGCTGTGAGGGGCAGTAGGTGATATTCTGCTAACTGGAGAAGGGCAGATGTTGCCCCCATAAGAGAAAAGGACCTTGTTCCCCCCTGGTGGTTGATATAAGCTACCACTGCATAATTGTCGGACATAATCCTGGTATGACGACCCTGAAGGATAGGGAGGAAATGTTTCACAGCCCTTTCTACAGCCCATAACGGTCCTACATTGGACGTCTGATGTCTTTCTGGTTGGGACCAGGACCCCTGTATCGAGAGGGTCTCTAGATGTGCAACCCATCCCGTACCGCTTGCGTCTGTTGTGATCACATCCTCTATCGGAGTTAGCCACTGAACCCCTGATGCCAAATGATTCCTTACAGTCCACCAGATTAGGGAATCCCTCACGCCTACTGAAAGGTGTACTTTTCCCTCTAAATGCCCTTTTAACAATTTTTTTGTTGACAGGACCTCCCACTGTAATTGTCTCAGGTGAAATTGTGCCCATTTTACAGCAGGTATACAGGATTTTAGTGATCCTAACAGGGACATTGCTTTTCTTAGTGTCATTACAGGCTGCTGTATTGCCAATTCCACAAGACTCTGTATTTCGATTATTTTGTTCTCCGGTAGGAGACAGAGCTGGCGTGTGGAGTCTAGAACCAATCCTAGGAAGGACTGATCTTTCTCTGGTATTAATCTCGACTTGATGACATTTATTTTCCAACCCAATACTGCTAGGGTCGTAGTTACTTCCTCTATTTGTGCAAGACAGTGATCCACTGATCTCCCTATTATAAGGAAGTTGTCTAGGTACGGGACAATGACTGTCTCGAGAACGGAGGAAGGACATGACTTCTGACATTAATTTGGTGAATATTCTTGGCACCATCGACAGACTGAACGGGAGGGCAGCATACTGGTAGTGCGTGAGTTGTCCTTTTACAAATACTGCTACGCTCAGAAATTTTTGATAGTCCCGATGGATTGGGACATGATAATAAGCGTCTTTTAAGTCTATAGCTGCCATGAAGCAGTTCGGGAACAACATTTTTATTGCTGTATTTACCGACTCCATTTTGAAGGAGTAATTTATCACTGACCGATTGAGTTTCCTCAAGTTGACAATAGTCCTTAGCGAACCGTCCGGTTTCCGTATCAAAAAGAGAGGGGAATAAAACCCTCTTCCTTTCTCTTCCCTTGGAACTTCTACTAGAACCCGTTTTAGTACTAGCTCCAATACCTCCGCTTCCAAGGCTAATTGTTCCTCTGGGAATTTTCTGTAGGATGTCAACACAAAAGTCTGTCGAGGTGGATGAATAAAGTCTATCTTTAGGCCATCTTTGATGACACTCAGTACCCAACAACTGGGGAAAATATTTACCCAGGCGGAGAAAAAGACTCTTCCCCCTACCTCTGGCCTGGCGTCATTGGGAGGGCTTTTTTGCTGATGTGGAGGGTACCTTAAACATGTACCCAGATCCTTTTCTGTCTCTAAAGTCCCAGTTTCTTCTATATCCTGGGGGGCGACCTCTATTAAATTTTCCTCTCCGAAAATAAGGCCTTCTAATATCCAATGGGAAGCGAGGGAAACCCTTTTTCCTATCGCCTGCTTTCTCTAAAATGTCTTCCAGCTTCTGACCAAAGAGGAATCTGCTGTCACACAGGATGGAACAAAGTCTATTTTTTGAGGGCAAGTCACCCGGGCACCACTTTAACCATAAGGCGCATCTAGCTGCATTAGACAATCCTGCTGCCCTAGCTGCTAGTCTTACAGAGTCTGCTGAGGAATCTGCTATGAAAGCTGCAGCTCCTTGTACCATTGCCATATTGGCTAGGAGCTCTTCTCTTGGCACCTTAGATTTCAATTGATCCTCTATTTGTTGCAGCCAGACTATAAGGGAGCGGACAACACATGTCCCGGCTATTGCCTGTTTTAGACCTCCTGCGGCCGCCTCAAAGGTGTGTTTTAAGAACGTATCCGCCTTCTTGTCTAATGGGTCTCTTAACATGCCTATGTCCTCTAAGGGTAGGGATGACTTTTTAGATGACCTAGCCACCGCACCATCAATTTTAGGGAATTTATCTCACACTTCTGAATCCTTCTCCTTGAAGGGATACAGTCTTTTAGAAGATGAGGGGAGGCTACCAGATTTCTCAGGCTTCTTCCACTCCTTCTCTATAAGGGCTTTTACCCTAGCATTGACTGGGAATGTATTCTTCCTTTTCTCCTCCAAGCCAGAGGACATGGAAGAGGAGGGAAAGGGAGACAGGTTCCTCCTGATATTCCTCGCCAGACTGAGAGGCATCAGAATCTGTAATAGGCTCTAGGTTTTTGCTACTACTCTTTTTAAGGACAGATTTTAAAGAGCCTTTAACTTTTGCCCTAATCATGGCCTTGAGGCTAGAGGCAAAGTCAGGGGTTTCATCCTGAATAGTCTTTTGGATACAGTCCACGCAGAGGTTTTTCTGCCACTGGACTGCTAGTGGTACTTTACAGAGGGCACATTCTTTGTTCTTTGACTTGGTACTAGCCTTCCTCAGTGCCTGGCAAGTAAGCAGAAAATGTAGCCCATTACCACCAAGGTGACATTCACGAAGATCACTCACCACCCGCTGACAATCAAGGGTACCGGATTTTGAGGCTGATCAGGAGCACGGACAATGTCTCTCCTGGAAGCTGAGGAGTCCTGCGACCTCCGGTCAGTGCGACTGCCGCTTTTTCCACTTGAGCGGCTACTCCTCTTAAGGTACCTTCACACTAAACGATATCGCTAGCGATCCGTGACGTTGCAGCGTCCTGGCTAGCGATATCGTTTAGTTTGACACGCAGCAGCGATCAGGATCCTGCTGTGATATCGCTGGTCGTTGAACAAAGTTCAGAACTTTATTTGGTCGTCAGATCGGCGTGTATCGTCGTGTTTGACACCAAAAGCAACGATGCCAGCGGTGTTTTACACTGGTAACCAGGGTAAACATCGGGTTACTAAGCGCAGGGCCGCGCTTAGTAACCCAATGTTTACCCTGGTTACCAGTGTAAAATGTAAAAAAACAAACAGTACATACTCACCTTCGCGTCCCCCGGCGTCCGCTTCCCACACTGACTGAGCGCCGTAAAGTGAAAGTGAAAGTACAGCACAGCGGTGACGTCACCGCTCTGCTGTTAGGGCCGGCACTCAGTCAGTGCAGGAAGCGGACGCCGGGGGACGCGAATGTAAGTATGTACTGTTTTTTTTACATTTTATGCTGGTAACCAGGGTAAACATCGGGTTACTAAGCGCGGCCCTGCGCTTAGTAACCCGATGTTTACCCTGGTTACCCGGGGACCTCGGTATCGTTGGTCGCTGGAGAGCGGTCTGTGTGACAGCTCTCCAGCGATCAAACAGCGACGCTGCAGCGATCGGCATCGTTGTCGCTATCGCTGCAGCGTCGCTTAATGTGAAGGTACCTTTAGTATGCTGGTGACCAGGCATAGCACCTGGTAAAGGCTCTTGCTGCTGCTCCATACAATACATCATGGAGAGCTCTATAGATGTGAGCGCTAACTCTGTGGATCTACCACCTTTTAAGGGTTGATCCACCATGCTCACCGCCTCTTCCGGTAATCATTTTGCTCCTCCCCCCCTCCGCACCCCACTGGGAACCGCCAAAAGGTCCTGTATCCCGGCTGGCGTCTGTCCATGGGCGCCGCCATCTTGGATCCGGCGCGCAGCACTGACATCACACGGGCACCCCCATACCCAGCGTGCCTTGCGCGTGATGCCCGCCGCGCACCCCGAAGATAGGCCTAGAGAAGAGGGCGGCTGGCAGAGGGGAGAAAGAGCGGCGTGGCAGCCGCAGAAGAGCCTCAGGACCCCGGACTGCGCTGAACCGACACCCGCATGTGCGCAAAAGCCCCGCAGGACCTGCGAACGGTGCTTCCACAGCCTGAAGGCCAGCATAGAGGCGCCCTGCCTGTTCTTCCAGTGCCGGGACAGGAGTGGGTGAGTGGAAATCTTAAAAAAAAACAAAAAACGCCGTGATTCCAGCACTAGGGCTCCCATCAGGACAGGAAACCCAACTGAAGCGAGGGAGAGGTACCGCTCTTTTATTTCAGTAGGTTTCCTGTCCTGGCTGGGTGGATCCATCTCTCAGGTGTGCTGTCATGGGGGAAGGGAAAAGTCAAATGGCGCTCCTTCCCTTCCAAGCCCTGCCGTGCACCCAAACAGTAGTTTTCCCCCACATACGGGACATTGGCATACTCAGGAGAGATTGCACAACAAATTGTATTGTGAAATTTCTCCTGTTACCTGTGTAAAAATGCAAAATTTGGGTCTAAAACCATTTTTGTAGGGAAAATGTGATTTTTTAAAATTGTATGGCTCAATGTTATAAACTTATGTGAAGCACCTGGAGGTTCAAGTTGCACCAAACATTGTGATACATTCCATGGGCGGCACGGTGGCTCAGCGCTGGAGTCCTGGGTTCAAGTCCCACCAAGGACAACATCTGCAAGGAGTTTGTATGTTCTCCCCATGTCTGCGTGGGTTTCCTCTGGGTACTCCAGTTTCCTCCCACATTCCAAAGATATACTGATAGGGAATTTAGGTTGTGAGCCCCATTGGGGACAGCGATGATAATGTGTGCAAACTGTAAAGCGCTGCGGAATAGGTTAGCACTATATAAAAATAAAGATTATTATTTATTATTATTAGGCCGGGGTCACACTAGTGTCATGAATCCCCAATGGCTAGGGATAGCACAGGATGAGCAAAGTATAATAAATATCGGACGAGCTCTAGGGTGATGGAACCTGGGCTGACCGCTGCCCTACGCCTGACAAACGCAACTAGAGATAGCCAGGGAGCGTGCCTACGTTGGTTCTAGACGCCACGCACCAGCCTAAGAGCTAACTAGTACTGCAGAGAAAACAAAGACCTCACTTGCCTCCAGAGGAATTAACCCCAAAGATATAGTTGCCCCCCACATGTATTGACGGTGAAATGAGAGGAAGGCACACACATAGAGATGATGTATATAGCTTTAGCAAATAGAGGCCCGCTGAAAACTAGAAAGCAGAATGACACAAAAGGGGACTGAGCGGTCAGCAAAAAACCCAAATCAAAAAAACCATCCTGAGATTACAAGAACCCATGTGCCAACTCATGGCACATGGGGAGAACCTCAGTCCACTAGAGCAACCAGTTAACAAAGAGACATTCTAAGCAAGCTGGACAAAAAAACCAAACAACTGAAAATCAGCACTTAGCTTATCATGAAAGATCTGGGAGCAGGTAGGCAGGAACCAAACAGAGCACATCTGAACACATTGATAGCCGGCAAGGGAAATGACAGAGAGGCCAGGTAAAATAGGAAACACCCAGCCTCTGATGGACAGATGGAAACCAAAGGCCGCAACCCACCAAAGTCACCCAGTACCAGCAGTAACCACCAGAGGGAGCCCGCAAACAGAATCCACAACAGTACCCCCCCCTTGAGGAGGGGTCACCAAACCCTCACGAGAACCCCCAGGGCGATCAGGGTGAGCTCTATGGAAGGCGCGGACCAAATCAGTCGCATGAACATCGGAGGCGACCACCCAGGAATTGTCCTCATGACCATAACCCTTCCACTTAACCAAATACTGGAGTTTGCATCTGGAAACACGAGAATCCAAGATCTTTTCAACAACATACTCCAATTCTCCCTCCACCAGCACCGGAGCAGGAGGCTCGACCGAAGGAACAACAGGCACCTCATACCTCCGCAACAACGACCGATGGAACACATTATGAATAGCGAACGATGCTGGGAGTTCCAAACGGAAAGATACAGTGTTAAGAATCTCCGAGATCCTATAAGGACCGATGAACCGAGGCTTGAACTTAGGAGAAGAGACCTTCATAGGGACAAAACGAGAAGACAACCACACCAAGTCCCCAACAAGAAGTCGGGGACCCACGCGGCGACGGCGATTAGCAAACTGCTGAGTCTTCTCCTGAGACAACTTCAAATTGTCCACCACCTGATTCCAAATGTGATGTAGCCTGTCCACCACCACGTCCACTCCAGGACAATCCGAAGACTCCACCTGACCAGAGGAAAAACGAGGATGAAACCCCGAATTACAAAAAAAAGGAGAGACCAACGTGGCCGAACTAGCCCGATTATTAAGAGCAAATTCGGCCAGTGGAAAAAAAGCAACCCAGTCATCCTGATCAGCAGAAACAAAACACCTCAAATAAGTTTCCAAGGTCTGATTAGTTCGCTCCGTCTGGCCATTCGTCTGAGGATGGAATGCAGACGAGAAAGACAAATCAATGCCCATCTTGGCACAAAACGTCCGCCAAAATCTAGACACAAACTGGGATCCCCTGTCAGAAACGATATTCTCCGGAATCCCATGCAAACGAACCACGTTCTGAAAAAACAAAGGAACCAACTCAGAGGAGGAGGGCAACTTAGGCAAGGGCACCAAATGAACCATCTTAGAAAAGCGGTCACACACAACCCATATAACGGACATTTTCTGTGAAACCGGGAGATCAGAAATAAAATCCATGGAAATGTGCGTCCAAGGCCTCTTCGGGATGGGCAAGGATAACAACAACCCACTAGCTCGTGAACAGCAAGGCTTAGCTCGAGCACACACTTCACAAGACTGCACAAAGGTACGCACATCCCTAGACAAGGAAGGCCACCAAAAAGACCTGGCCACCAAGTCTCTTGTACCAAATATTCCAGGATGACCAGCCAACACAGAAGAATGGACCTCGGAGATGACTCTACTGGTCAAATCATCCGGAACAAACAGTCTTTCTGGTGGACATCGATCCGGTTTATCCACCTGAAACTCCTGCAATGCGCGTCGCAAGTCTGGGGATACGGCGGACAATATTACCCCATCCCTAAGGATACCAGCAGGCCCAGTGTCTCCAGGAGAGTCAGGCACAAAACTCCTGGAAAGAGCATCTGCCTTCACATTCTTTGAACCTGGCAGGTATGAAACCACGAAATTGAAACGAGAAAAAAATAACGACCAACGAGCCTGTCTAGGATTCAAACGCCTGGCAGACTCAAGGTAAATGAGATTCTTGTGATCAGTCAAGACCACCACGCGATGTTTAGCACCCTCAAGCCAATGACGCCACTCCTCAAATGCCCACTTCATGGCCAAAAGCTCCCGATTACCCACATCATAATTGCGCTCGGCGGGCGAGAATTTTCTAGAGAAGAAAGCACATGGCTTCATCACCGAGCCATTAGAACTTCTCTGTGACAAAACCGCCCCCGCTCCAATCTCGGAAGCATCAACCTCCACCTGGAAAGGAAGTGAAACATCTGGTTGACACAACACAGGAGCAGAAGAAAACCGGCGCTTAAGTTCCCGAAAGGCCTCCACGGCCGCAGGAGACCAATCAGCAACATCAGCACCCTTTTTAGTCAAATCAGTCAAAGGTTTAACAATACTGGAAAAATTAGCAATGAACCGACGATAAAAATTAGCAAACCCCAAGAACTTCTGAAGGCTCTTAACAGATGTAGGTTGTGTCCAGTCACAAATAGCCTGAACCTTAACGGGATCCATCTCAATAGTAGAAGGAGAAAAAATGTACCCCAAAAAAGAAATCTTCTGGACTCCGAAGAGACACTTTGAGCCCTTCACAAACAGAGAATTGGCCCGCAAAACTTGAAACACCTTCCTGACCTGTAGAACATGAGACTCCCAGTCATCAGAAAACACCAAAATATCATCCAAATACACAATCATAAACTTATCCAGATATTCACAGAAAATATTGTGCATAAAGGACTGAAAGACTGACGGAGCATTGGAGAGTCCAAAAGGCATTACCAAATACTCAAAATGGCCCTCAGGCGTATTAAATGCGGTTTTCCACTCATCACCCTGTTTTATCCGCACCAGATTATACGCACCGCGAAGATCTATCTTAGTGAACCACCTAGCCCCCTTAATGCGAGCAAACAAATCAGTAAATAATGGCAATGGATACTGGTATTTGACTGTAATCTTATTCAGAAGGCGATAATCTATACAAGGCCTCAGGGAACCATCTTTTTTTGCCACGAAAAAAAAACCTGCTCCCAGAGGGGACAAAGATGGACGAATATGTCCCTTTTCCAAGGACTCCTTAATATAATTCCGCATAGCAGTATGCTCTGGCAGTGACAGATTAAATAAACGACCCTTAGGGAACTTACTGCCAGGAATCAATTCTATAGCACAGTCACACTCTCTATGGGGAGGGAGCGAATTGAGCTTAGGCTCCTCAAAAACATCCCTATAATCCGACAAAAACGCAGGGATCTCCGAAGGAGTAGATGAAGCTATAGAAATCGGAGGTGCATCATCATGAACCCCGTGACATCCCCAGCTTAGCACAGACATTGTTTTCCAGTCCAGGACAGGATTATGAGTTTGTAACCATGGCAGACCAAGCACTAGTACATCATGTAAATTATACAGTACAAGGAAGCGAATCACCTCCTGATGAACGGGAGTCATGCGCATGGTCACTTGTGTCCAATACTGCGGTTTATTCATAGCCAATGGTGTAGAATCAATTCCTTTCAGAGGAATAGGAACTTCCAGAGGCTCTAGACTAAAACCGCAGCGTTTAGCAAATGACCAATCCATAAGACTCAGGGCAGCGCCTGAATCCACATAGGCATCGACGGAAATGGAAGACAGTGAAAAAATCAGAGTCACAGACAAAATGAACTTAGACTGCAGAGTATCAATGGCAAAAGATTTATCAACCCTTTTTGTGCGTTTAGAGCATGCTGATATAACATGAGCTGAATCACCACAATAAAAACACAAACCATTTTTCCGCCTATAATTTTGCCGTTCACTTCTGGACTGAATTCTATCACATTGCATAGTCTCAGGTGCCTGTTCAGAAGACACCGCCAACTGGTGCACGGGTTTGCGCTCCCGTAAACGCCGATCAATCTGAATGGCCATAGCCATAGACTCATTCAGACCTGTAGGCGCAGGGAACCCCACCATAATATCCTTAATGTCCTCAGAAAGACCATTTCTGAAGTTTGCAGCCAGGGCGCACTCATTCCACTGAGTAAGCACCGACCATTTCCGAAATTTCTGACAATATATTTCCGCTTCATCATGCCCCTGAGAGAGGGCTAATAAAGCCTTTTCAGCCTGAATCTCTAGGTTAGGTTCCTCATAGAGCAATCCCAATGCCAGAAAAAACGCATCCACACTGAGCAATGCAGGATCCCCTGGTGCCAATGCAAATGCCCAATTCTGAGGGTCGCCCCGTAGGAACGATATAACAATATTGACCTGTTGAGCAGGGTCTCCAGAGGAGCGAGATTTCAAAGAAAGAAACAATTTACAATTGTTCCTGAAATTCAGGAAGGTAGATCTATCTCCAGAAAAAAACTCTGGAATAGGAATGCTAGGTTCAGACATGGGAGTGTGAACAACGAAATCCTGTATGTTTTGAACCTTTGCCGCGAGATTACTCAGGCTGGAAGCCAAACTCTGGACATCCATGATAAACAGCTAAGATCAGAGCCATTCAAGGGTTAAGAGGAGGTAAGAAGCAGCTAGACAGCAATTAAGGGCTAGGCAGCAAAACTCTGAAGGAACAAAAAAAAAAAAAAATTTTCCTTGAACACTTCTTTTTCTCCTGCTTCAGCCCAAACAATTAACACTTTGTAGGCCGGCTATACTGTCATGAATCCCCAATGGCTAGGGATCGCACAGGATGAGCAAAGTATAATAAATATCGGACGAGCTCTAGGGTGATGGAACCTGGGCTGACCGCTGCCCTACGCCTGACAAACGCAACTAGAGATAGCCAGGGAGCGTGCCTACGTTGGTTCTAGACGCCACGCACCAGCCTAAGAGCTAACTAGTACTGCAGAGAAAACAAAGACCTCACTTGCCTCCAGAGGAATTAACCCCAAAGATATAGTTGCCCCCCACATGTATTGACGGTGAAATGAGAGGAAGGCACACACATAGAGATGATGTATATAGCTTTAGCAAATAGAGGCCCGCTGAAAACTAGAAAGCAGAATGACACAAAAGGGGACTGAGCGGTCAGCAAAAAACCCAAATCAAAAAAACCATCCTGAGATTACAAGAACCCATGTGCCAACTCATGGCACATGGGGAGAACCTCAGTCCACTAGAGCAACCAGCTAACAAAGAGACATTCTAAGCAAGCTGGACAAAAAAACCAAACAACTGAAAATCAGCACTTAGCTTATCCTGAAAGATCTGGGAGCAGGTAGGCAGGAACCAAACAGAGCACATCTGAACACATTGATAGCCGGCAAGGGAATGACAGAAAGGCCAGGTAAAATAGGAAACACCCAGCCTCTGATGGACAGATGGAAACCAAAGGCCGCAACCCACCAAAGTCACCCAGTACCAGCAGTAACCACCAGAGGGAGCCCGCAAACAGAATCCACAACACACTAGCATATGTCATTTGATGCGAGAGCATCGGATGCGATATGGTAATGACCCTCGGCTCCTGCTCTGCTGCGAGCGGGAGCCGAGTGTCATGTGTCTGTACTCCGAGCCTCTCGCACAGAGCACAGCTGTGGAGGAGGCAGAGAAACTAACTTCTCTATCTCCTCCACTGTCGGCGTATTTCACACAGCACTCGGATGATATCCGAGTGATGTGCGTTGTCACTTGCCCCCATAGACATATAGGTGCGAGTTCGCAGACACTCGGCCGAGTGTCGGCGACTATCACAGCATGCTGCAATTTCACTTGCACGTATAATACGTGCTTTAAGATCTGCCCACATCCACACTTCTTCCCTTAAGTTCCACCTACTTCCGCATGCGTCCTGCATACCCATCTTTAACATTAGATACGCAGGGACATGCGTTGTATGCGGATGCGTCGTTTTGACATTCCCGCCGACCGCACGGGAACACATGTTGCGGGGCTTAAGGGAGGAAGTACGCAGCCCTACGCACTCTACCCAAACACAAGTGTGAAACCGGCCTTATAGTGCTGCTTGGTTGAACCCCTGGTGATTATACATTTATGCAGTAATGCTGTCATGTCAGTGAGCGCAATATGCATCTGTCATGTTCTTGGGCAAACGTGAACAGAAACTGTGATGCAGCACCCACTAAAAGAGACTGCATAGCACTGCCAACCACAGCGTTTAATTTGATCAAAAATATTTTTTTCTTTTTATATATATTTTTTTTGTTTTTCCACAAATTATACCATTTTTGATAAATATGGGCCAGTATCCTACAATCTCAGCTGGGTATATGGGCCACATATAGAAAAAAAAAATAAGTTTGAGGGGGCCGCATTCTTTGAAGGACAAAGTGACAATTTTAGTGATACCATTGTTTTTCTATACACCTCTTGGAACATTTTTGCCTTGTTGTTATATTTTTTTTTAGAGCTTGGGTCATTATGGATGTGGTGATCACAAATGTCGATCACTCATATTGTAGTTATGAACAACATTTCAACTGAATGTGTGTCTAAGGACCCACTGAGTGACGCTAATGGTGAAGTAGGACACATGCTGCGGGGGCGGTAAAGAGATTTTATTTAAATATACATTCACTGATAGAGAAAGGTACAAATAAATAGATCTCCCCCCTGCGCGATCCTGGACGGGGAAGGAGCCATCACACTGCGTCGCCGTATAAAATTCACAGTATCTATGGCTTCTTCAGATAAGGCCGAGGAGCTGCCGCGTCTCCCGGTCACATCGCACCTCTGGGGCTCAATGTCACCGAGGGAAGCATAGATGGACACAAACCAGCAAGCAGATGCCACGGGAAGCCATGAACATTTAACGAGTATTGACATGTTACTAAGCAGCAAGATGGCGGACAGCGTGAGGTGGGGGCGGACATATCATTGCTGGAACCTGTGTGGCTGCATAGGGGTCCAAGATGTAAGTGCTCATTTCTAACTCCAAAGCAGGTACAACTTTTTTTTTTAGGAGTTCTTGGGCTGTCTGTATCCGCCAGTGGTCGGAAGGTTTCTGGTATCCGCCTAACGGGAGACTATGATATCTGCAGAAGAGGGAAGGACGCGAAGCTTAGCGACTGATATTTTTCGTACCTGGGCCTGTCACTCGAGATGAAACACAGGTTGCAATCCAAAACAAAATGCCACTAATTTGCAGTATAAAAGATGACAACTAAATATACAGCTAAAAAAATCATATAAATACCAAACAAGAAAGGTCGGGGTGTCGAGAGATCAGTGCAGAGGCCGAGCGCCCAGTACACCATATGTGCACAGACGACGCTCAATGTCAGGTGGAGCTGTATACACTTGTGGTCTCTGTGTCCTCAGATCCATCACAAATTAAGTCCTACACAGAAACACTTTCCACACAGTTGAGGTCATGCCAAGCACGGGGGCGATGCCACATTACAAGCCCAGCGCCTTAGACTTGCTTATGGATGACCCCCCCTCCCCCCACAGCTTCACCTCCTGGGAAACGTAACCACAGGAGGTGAGGGGGATCTGCCCCGGGGGCACGTGCAGGTTGTCTTTTATTTAGTCCATCCTAATACTTCATCTATCTATTCGAGAGTCTTGGTTTTAGGGTCATCATCTTTAATTATTTTGGAACCAACCCCCTCGATTGTGGGAACTGTGAAGATCCAGAAGGCCCCGAAGGTGGAGCTGTTCTTCGGCCGCTGGTCTTAGGTCTGGAAATGGGGAAGAAATAATGAAAAACAAAAATGAGTGCATAGAAGAGAAATAGCTGCAATTGGAGCAAAAATCCACTGAGCTTATACACAGCAATTAATGGGAACAAGCAAAGCTGCTATGTAAAGCACAGAGGACAAAGCTGTAAAATAAATAAAGCTAAGACAGGAGGGTACATTTCAGACTGTATTAGACTCCAGCAGACGTTGCAGCTAAGCTGGAGCCACTGGACAGAGCGATCCAAAGCATTGTACCTTGCCAGTGTAGGAGACTAAGTTATTCTATAACACCAAACACAGTAAAAATATATACTGGTCAGTATCCGTAGCATTAGGTGCACTGGCCAAACCTGTAGAGCCCCAAATATTGTAGGACCACTCACCTGGCTTTGGATTTCTTGCTGGCTGAGCTCTCAAACGTTGAGGCGTCCACTTGGATGTCATCTTCATCTTGCAAAGCAGCTTCCAAAGCAGCCTGGACCTTGGGGGCCACAGCCGGACCCTCGTAGTCTCGGGTTGTACGACTTGGCATATCAAGTTCCAGAAGAACAATATTCTCAGCCTGTGGATATGAGAATATATTATCAACCCCTTAATCATTTCGATACATAGACTCTTACTTTGGTAATGTTGGATGGGACCACTGATAGCACGTTTTGGGTACGACCATCTAAAACTGATGGCTGGATCTCAACTGTGCCAATGTATGACTGCGGCAACTATAGGGTATTTAACCTATATATTTAATGGGGTATTGGGTGGATGGCATTTAATAATTGCATGATGAAAGGGTCTGTAATAGATATGTTCCATCAATTTTCTCAAGATCTCCACTTGCGGTCAGTGAATGGAGGCATTAATAAATAGATCCAGGGGTTATATACGGTACTCACCCTAAGGGTTTGTTACACATGTATCCAGCCTGTAAGCCAAGCACAAATATCACTCTTGTCCTGGGAGTTTGTTGCAGGAAAAATAAATCAATGAATCTGGAGTCCAAACTTTTCACTTCATAGAGGACTGTAAAGACTGGATACAAGTATCACAAACCCTCTGCTGTGGGAAGCATTTCTGTGGGGTTTCTGTCTCCAAAAGGAATTTTAACATTCAATGACAGCAAGCAGGGATCTTAGAAACAGACAAATTAAATCAGAAAAAGTGTTAGAAATTTGCAGAATCTTAGAGCAGACGAGCCCTTAAAGAGCTTTTTTTACCCGGTATCTGGGGTCAGGTCTGACCATCATGGACATCTTGGCCTGGTGACACAATGGCCTCTTGTAGCCTATGGCAGACGTGGGTCGTTTTATCATCTGCTGATTGCTATGGAGAAAAGTGCGCCATTACTAGAGATGCAGAGGGGAGGGTGTCAGATTTGGCGCAGGCTACGAGAGGCAGATCACAAGTACTTACTCCAGCCTGCTGATCGGGTGAAGCTTCCACTGATCTTCCTCCTCCTCAAAATAGCAGCGGTTCATCATCTTATTTTTCTCTTCCATTGGAATAAAATTCTCAATGATCAGATGCCTGCAGCACAAGAAGAAACAGTCAGCCCCGAACATCAGCGGACCCCAATCCCGACCAAGCGGGCACTAAATTCCAAAGCAAGCGGTAAGGTCCCATTCGTTTTTCTGCAGACTATATGTGTCAGTGCAAAAATCAGAGACGTGTCCGTTTTTATCAGTGTCATGGACGAAAGTTACCCATGCTAGTTTAAGGGTCAGTGAAAATCATGGACAGCACACGGATGGCACTGATGACTCTCGTACCATTTCTTAGTCAAAAATTATGTATGTCTCAATAAGGCCTAAAGAAGACCCCTTATCCTCAGCCCTACTCTCAGCAGCTGATGTAGCTGTACAGGGCACTTTGCCTTTTAATAGGGCATTTGTACCACGCATTATCAAGGCTGAATTGGTGGGCACAATTCTGGCCACTAAATAACTCATCAAATGCCCAAGTGACAGATGAAGCTCCTACTGGTTGTGCTGAATGGCAGAAAAGGCCATGGGTACTTGAAAGGTGTATTCCTATCTCCAATAGGCCTATCCAATAAATAATAACAACAACCTCCAATTAGAAATGTAGTATAGTTCTTCTGATTCACTATGTTGCTTACCCCATGGGCAGGGCAAGGCAGCAGTTTAGGTATCCATGGTTACGACCACTCATAGTTACAGTTAAGCTGTAAAGCGCTGCGGAATAGGTTGGCGCTATAGAAATAAAGATTGTTATTTATTATTACAGTTAGCTGGCTGTTAGGTATCCATGGTTATGACCACTAACAGCTAACTGTCACTATATGAGTGATCGATTTATAACCAAAGCTACTGCAATGCCCTGAACATGGGGAAAGTGACATAGCGAATCAGAAGAACTATACTACATTTCTAATTGGAGGTATTTTCTAATATGCTTATTACACCTACTACATATTCGGATGGGATCTTGGAAATGGGAATACCCCTTTAAAGATGGCCATATTCCAGTACGTTTGGTATGTCAGGGTGGCATCATGTGCAGGTATTGTGGTGCCAGAGTGATGAAGAAATCTGTCCTAGCACTGTTCTCACCGATTCACTTTGTTTTGGACACGCTGCAATAATAAACCAGATATAAACAGCCTGATAAATAATTCACACATTCTCCTCTCCATTTCCTAAACAGAGTAAAGTGAGATGAGCTCGCAGTCGGGCAGACACTGTCTATATATCTGCTGAGGATGACCTTAAACGACATTACAGCCTCACACGTCATCACTTTCACATACTAGAATAGCACTTGGCAAGTGCGCACATTATTTACAGTGATGCACCATCTCCAGAGCACAGGTCTCACTAGGGAGTTCTGATCAGGGATCAACACCCCAATATCTCCATAGTTCCCATTTGGAAAACCAATGTGAAAGTCTGAAGGAGAAGGCTCCCTCACTGTCCATTCTCTCACATACAACACTAAACACCTATCTATAGGATAGGCAATTAATACATGATCCCTGACCTGGGACGAAAACGAGCATCCCATATCCTCAGTGTGAATGAACCATTAATGCGCATGTGTTACCCCACACCGCACCCTAAGGTAGTGGTAGTGCACGTGTGTGACCATTGCTTTCATAAGGTAGCGGTAGTGTGCGTGTGTGACCATTGCTTCCATAAGGTAGCGGTAGTGTGCGTGTGTGACCATTGCTTCCATAAGGTAGTGGTAGTGTGCGTGTGTGACCATTGCTTCCATAAGGTAGCGGTAGTGTGCGTGTGTGACCATTGCTTCCATAAGGTAGTGGTAGTGTGCGTGTGTGACCATTGCTTCCATAAGGTAGTGGTAGTGTGCGTGTGTGACCATTGCTTCCATAAGGTAGCGGTAGTGTGCGTGTGTGACCATTGCTTCCATAAGGTAGCGGTAGTGTGCGTGTGTGACCATTGCTTCCATAAGGTAGCGGTAGTGTGCGTGTGTGACCATTGCTTCCATAGTGTATTTGTTGTCAGGCAGATATATCATTTGTGCCAACTATGGTCAGACCCCAAACACTAACTTTAATTTCAGCTCTCTGGTGAGCTCGTTCTGCGTCTGCTCCAGCTCCTGACGCTCCTTAATGTGTTCTTCCTGCAAGTCATGGATCTCGGCTTTTACAGCCTGAAGTTTAGAGAAGAGCTGGAGAACAAATGGGAAACAATGAAGTCTTTCATTGGTGCCACCATACCATGTTTCAATCATCCGTGTTGGAGCTATCGGCAAAAAAAAAGCAAAGTGCACATGGCCCTCACCTTTTTGAGCTTCTTAGTTTTGATGTCAACCTCTTGCTGTAAAGAGCTGTAAGTCTCTTTGAGCTCCAGCGTCTCCTCATCTCGATTTTCCATCTCTTGCTGCATCTCTCGCTCTCGACGTTTCTAGAAAACAGACAAGTGAGACCACTGTGCCCCACACTGTAGCCAAAATATGGGCTTTTTCAAGCTGATTTATTACTTGCCTGCTCAGCGATCTCATGTCTCTTCTGCTCAAGGATCTTTTGCTGCTCATTGGTGTGGTCTACAATGTTCTTTCCACCGACAAGAAGTTTACTCTCCATAGCCTGAGAGATTGACTCAAAATTAGTGTGAATTATGCAGAGTGGCCATTAGAACAAACACTAAAGGTACCCTACATTTCCCATCCTGCAACCATGAAAGGACCACAATCGATAGAATTAGTGTGTGGAGTTTTGATTGAACCCAGAAGGACGATGAGGACCAGTGAAGAAAATGGACACCAGGCAGTGTGATGGACAATGACTGGAAAAGGAACAAGATCTTGTAACATGACCAAGCATCTAAGCCACCAATAGGCTTTCTGCAACTAAGAAAGATAAAATATTGAAAGAACCAATGACCAGCCCAATTAATTATCTTCAGTTATGATAACAGAACTCTGCCCTCTTGGCATAACATAAGTAGTGAATGGTACTATCGAGAAATGCAAGGTAATGACGTGATTCAAAAGGGTGAAATCAAAAACATCTTGTATGGCCCTTTCCTAAAAGTGAGTGAGGATTATTCATTGTCCTTTAGAGAACTACCACACCATTGGCCACAAATTTTGCGTTTGTTGGGTAGGGGCTTGTGAGATCTAAGGCCGCTCTTGGGGTGGGTATTTAATCTACACTAAGTTGACCCTAGTGGGCACAAGACACACAGTCAATACAACGTCATGAACACTTCCAACTACTGATACTATTGTTATTGTATCAAGAACAGAAGAACTCTCCAGAATGAAGATCTCTATGACAAGTTAGGAGGTGACACACAAAAAAAAAAGGTCCTTTTACCTTCACTTTAGCTGTCAGCATTTCCATAGCTTCCTTCTCTCTTCTTAGATCATCCATCTTCCTTTCCTTCTCCTGTAGGAGTTTCAGTTTTTCCTCTGCAACCAGACTGTGGTCTTCAATAATGGCCTTTTTCTCAATTTCCAGCTTCTCCTGCTGCTCCCGCCAATAGTCGTCTTTATCCTCCACCTCATCCTCTCCTTCACAAGAGTCTCCATCTTCATCGTCCTCCCCAGCACCAAATCTTCTTTTTCCCCTTTTGTGTCTTTTACCCACAACCCTTTTCTCCAGCTGGGCCTTGAGCCTTGCGATCTCTTCTTGGAATTCCCTTAATAATGCATCTTTAGGGTCTTCATTCACTCTAGGCTTGTTCTTGATGTTTTTGGCACGGTTGGAGTAACGTAGAGTGGTCAGAGTCTCCTCAACGTTATATGAGGCAGGGCCAATATTTGCCACCATGACCGTTTTGGCATTGCCGCCCAAAGAGTCTTGCAACAATCTTGTAAGTTTGGAATCTCTGTATGGTATGTGGGTGCTCTTTCCATCTACGAGGGCAGAAATCACATTTCCTAGTGCAGAGAGGGACAGGTTAATCTTAGTAGCCTCTTTGAGCCTTTCCCCTTGGGCTCCGGTCTTTGTTTGCCGTTCACTTCCGGCCAAGTCTACTAGATTCAACTTTCCCACACGGATATGATTTTCACCGTCCAACCCGAGCTCACTGCACTCAATGGTAATCATGAAGATTGCATGTGAACGGGAACTGTGCTCATTCATATTCGTTGAGCCAACCGAGCGGTTCTGGTTCCCCACGTTCATCACGTGTTCAATCTCTTTCACACTCTTGGTGACAAAAGAAGACAGGTCCTTCACATAGACACCTGTGTCTGGTCTTTCTTTCAGCTCCAGCCGCTTAGATTGGTCTTTAGAGAGAAGATCTCTGATCTCCTCTTGATAGATCTCTAGATATGAAGCTCTCACCAGGTACTGTTGGTTCTGGGACCTTGAAATGTGGGTGAAGATGTGATCAAATGAGTTTGGTATGACCCCCCTCTTCTCGATGTCGCCCCTTAACCCTTCCATTGTGTATGTTTTCCCGGTGCCTGTCTGGCCGTATGCAAAAATGGTTCCATTAAAGCCGAGCAAGACTGAGTCCACCAGAGGCCTGAATGTCTCATCATAAAGCTCCACCTGCTTAGAGTTACCATCGTAGACGGCATCGAAAGTGAAGATTTTTGGCAGCTCGTTAGAGGCTCCTTTCTGAATCCTTACTGCCACTTGACCGAGCTTAACATCCACATCTACTACTTTATCGAACCCGGCAGCTATCTCCTTGCTGTTCATGGGCCGACATCGCACCACAACTCGCACAGACTCCGAGCTCTTTGACTTAGACATCTTGTATTGGTTCGTTGGGTCTGGAGCGCCAGGTCACTTTACCAGTCTTCCAACTACTATCCTACAGACAAAGAAAAAGAACAAATGCAAAAAAAATGTATTACATTGTGAACATAACTGAAGTCAATCTAGGAGTAGAGGTGTCTGCTGTGGATTCTGGCATTCCTCCATGTGATCTGGCACGTAAAGTACTATGCAGCGGCTCTGCACAACATCTGTCATCTCTGTGGAGAGCAGAGCGCCTGTTCAAGTCAGTGTGCCAGCAAAGTGGGTCACAGGAGAGGAAGAGACGCTATTTCTGTTATCGCTATGCTCAGAGCCTCCCATATACAGCTACACACAGGTGCGTTACTATTAAAGGGCCGGCAGTCTTAAATTCAGCAGCTTGAAGCATTATAAATGCAGTGGATGGTATCAATGACAGCTAGGAATATAAATGTCCCAGCACTGAAGACGTGTGACAAAGTAGTGATCCCAGAGGGAAGGATGGATTTTCCACACCACAGTGAATTCCATGATCCAGAGCTGGATCCTACCTACTAAATGCAACACTGCCCCGGTAATCTGGCAAAGGTGCCTCATTAGCATAGAGTGAAAATGGGCCAATCAGATAAAGGAACAGAGATAACATGTCTGCACTTACAACCTATAGTTCTGGGATAAGATAAGAATACAAGGGTGTCATGTGCGATACTGACTGATCCAGAAAGCTAAGTAATGTATGTACACTGACTCCACCAGCAGAATAGTGAGTGCAGCTCTGGAGTATAATACAGAATATAACTCATGATCTGTAAAGGATAAGTAATGTAATGTATGTACACAGTGACTCCACCAGCAGAATAGTGAGTGCAGCTCTGGAGTATAATACAGGATGTAACTCAGGATCAGTACAGGATAAGTAATGTAATGTATGTACACAGTGACTCCATCAGCAGAATAGTGAGTGCAGCTCTGGGGTATAATACAGGATGTAACTCAGGATCAGTACAGGATAAGTAATGTAATGTATGTACACAGTGACTCCATCAGCAGAATAGTGAGTGCAGCTCTGGGGTATAATACAGGATGTAACTCAGGATCAGTACAGGATAAGTAATGTAATGTATGTACACAGTGACTCCATCAGCAGAATAGTGAGTGCAGCTCTGGGGTATAATACAGGATGTAACTCAGGATCAGTACAGGATAAGTAATGTAATGTATGTACACAGTGACTCCACCAGCTGAATAGTGAGTGCAGCTCTGGAGTATAGTACAGGATGTAACTCAGGATCAGTACAGGATAAGTAATGTAATGTATGTACACAGTGACTCCACCAGCTGAATAGTGAGTGCAGCTCTGGAGTATAATACAGGATGTAACTCAGGATTAGTACAGGATAAGTAATGAAATGTATGTACACAGTGACTCCACCAGCAGAATAGTGAGTGCAGCTCTGGAGTATAATACAGGATGTAACTCAGGATCAGTACAGGATAAGTAATGTAATGTATGTACACAGTGACTCCACCAGCAGAATAGTGAGTGCAGCTCTGGAGTATAATACAGGATGTAACTCAGGATCAGTACAGGATAAATAATGTAATGTATGTACAAAGTGACTCCATCAGCAGAATAGTGAGTGCAGCTCTGGGGTATAATACAGGATATAACTCAGGATCAGTACAGGATAAATAATGTAATGTATGTACACAGTGACTCCACCAGCAGAATAGTGAGTGCAGCTCTGGGGTATAATACAGGATGTACGGTAACTCAGGATCAGTACAGGATAAGTAATGTAATGTATGTACACAGTGACTCCACCAGCAGAATAGTGAGTGCAGCTCTGGGGTATAATACAGGATATACGGTAACTCAGGATCAGTACAGGATAAGTAATGTAATGTATGTACACAGTGACTCCACCAGCAGAATAGTGAGTGCAGCTCTGGAGTATAATACAGGATAAGTAGTGTTATGTATGTACACACAAAAATTATTAGTAATCAGTAATAACTACTGAACAGCCAGGACCTGAACCCCTACTTTATCTGTGCACCTTATTTGCTAACTTCATTATTAAATGGTAGGCGTCATGCTCCTCCCCACCAGACCTGCACTCTCCAGGATGATACCGCTGACACTATGTATTGATCAGAGCATCTGATATACGACTACTAAAAGTCTAATAAATGTGAATTTGCGTTATGGTGACTCGCTTCCCATCTTAGGTTACATGGTGTCTCGCCGCCCAGCCTTGGAGCAGTCATCAGGCAGGAAATACTTTACCTTTCATGCTCCTGCTTGCAATAATGGCCTTTTGGGAGTTGAGAAAACAAAGCTGTGCAGCGCATGATGTACTCAGTGCTGGACGGACCTGTGATCAGCGCTCACAATGATTCTGCAAAGACGCCCAGTGATTGGACTGTGACAGCACTGCTACAATCCTCATCTGCTGATCACAGGACCAATTCCTTGTCAGGGCTCTTAAAAGGCCAGTACTGCAAACAATATGAGGAACCATGAGCACAGAAAGCTCTGAGTCCAACTAATAGATTGGGGCCTGGCAGAGTTCTATCATCCTGGGCAGGAATACAATGTGAGTCGCCTCCAGATACTTCAAGGGTCCTGAGCTGCTCGTTGATTATCAGGTATAACTGGGGCCCCTACTTTTTCCCATCTATACCCTTGGCCTAGGACAACTCAAAGTCCCACGTATGCAGACGACACTCAGATCTACCACTCTGGCCCAGACGTCACCTCTCTGCTGTCCAGAATCCCGGAGTGTCTGTCAGCCTTCTTCACCTCTCGCTTCCTCAAACTCAATGTAGACAAAACCGAACTCATCTTTCCATCTCGCATATCCCCCCTACATGATCTATTATGGTAAACAGCATCACGCTCTCTCCTGCACTTGAAATCTGCTGCCTCGGGGTAACTCTCGACTCTGCCCTGTCCTTCAAATCGCACGTTCAAACTCTTGCCACCTCCAACTCAAAAATATTGCCAGAATCCGTCCCTTCCTCAGCCCACAATCTACTAAAACTTTTGTGCTTTCCCTCATCATCTCCCGCCTCGATTACTGCAACACCCTCTTCTGTGGCCTCCCTGCTAACTCTCTTGCACCGCTCCAGTCTGTCCTCAAGTCTGCTGCCCGCCTAATCCACCTCTCTCCTCGCTACTGCCCTGCTTCTCCCCTCGGCAAATCCCTCCACTGGCTCCCAATTCCCCAACGAATCCAGTTCAAACTACTAACAATGATCTACAAAGCCATCCACAACCTGTCCCCTCCCTATATCTCTGCACTAATCTCCCAACCTCACGTAATCTCCAGTCCTCCAAAGACCTCCTACTCTCCTCCATACTTATTCGTTCCTCACACAACCGCCTCCAAGATTTTTCCCGACTATCCCCCATCCTCTGGAATTCCACGCCTCAACATGTCCGATGATCCACCACCCTCGGATCCTTCAGACGGAACCTGAAAACCCATCTCTTCAGGAAAGCCTACTGCCTGCAATAACCATCCCACCGCCTCACCACCACTCAAGCTGCCGCCTCACCACCACCAGAGATGCCGCATCACCAACCACCCGAGCTGGCGCCCATCAACCGCCCGAGCTGCCGCCCCACCAACCGCCAGAGATGCCGCCTCACCAATCGCCAGAGATGCCGCACCCCCGACCTTCTGTCTCTTCACCATTATCCCATAGAATGTAAGTCTTGCGATTACATGGCACTGATTCTCTCCACGGCCTTACGGCTACCCTACCATCCTTTCTGTGTATAGGCACATCATACATGGCTACCGTTCATCAACTGTTTATCTTCCCTTTAAAGTGACATACACATATATTATATCCGTTCATATACTACCCCTATTGGATCCAACTTGTATATTTTGACCTCATTGGACATGTTTATATATTTACATATTTCATACTTGTTGACACATCTCCTAATAGGTATTTACTATCCTTATATCCACAGTCCATTGTTTTTGTTCCGTTAACTGTCTCACATTTTACATTGTATTGTGTTCACTCCTTTAGAGCAATACTATGTCACCTGTGTGAGTGCAGGCACTTTTTGTGTTGTTAATGCCTCCTTCTACCCTTTTTTGTCCAAATAAACTTAATGTTTTACCCTTCATACTTATTGTCCTTCCATCTGCCCTTCCCTGTCTAGAAATTAGACTTGTGACCCCCGAGTGCGGCATAAAAACAGGTGATTAGTTTCCTGCGGGTCAAAGTCAGCTCAAATCCACATTATAATGAGAAAATCGATTGATCAGAGCAGCTTCGAACATGGCATGGTGATCAGTGATAGACATCAATTGTTTCTCGGTTTTCTTGAGCAACGGTGTCCAAAGTAAGGATGGCAAAGATGGCTGATTGATCAGATTAGATTAATTTGCCACTTAAATAACGCACAAATCTGATTTTCATTGAAAAAACAAAAAAAATTTGCCAATATCAGGGCAAAGGTGATGCGGCAGCAGTGCTGGCAATAAGGTGCGCAGGTGGCCTGGAAAGTAGGCACTGCATTTCTTCAGTGATGGGGAGTAGGGTTCTGTCTGAATCCCCCTAAGGCCTCTGTCACAGTTTTCACACACAATGGAGACACTGACACACGTAGACACATTGATATCTATGTTGCTGTGCACATGTCAGTGTGTTTCCATGGACCATGTGACCCATAAATAGACATGACTTATTTACCGGCAGCATGGGCCACAAAACGAGGCGCACACTGGGATGTTATCCATGTGACACACACCGATGCCTGAGCAGCAGCGGTACAGCAAGCGCTGTTCCCCGGCGCCGGGTACTGAAGACGACTTTCATCATTCTCCCCTGCTCTACCGGCGATCAGCGTGAGCAGAGGAGAATGATGAGAGTTATATTTAAGTGATAACATTGAGAGTAGGCGGCGGCTGATGGGACTATTACTCCTATCAGCCTACCCCTGCTGCCACTAATAAAATTGACAGCAAGAGAGGCTGATGGGAGTATTCATCACCCGCCGCCTGCGCTATAAATTAATGAGGCGTCCGTGCGTATTGTACTGATGCGGCACATGGTTGCCACAAGTATTACACACATGGACATTGACACCTCTGGTACAGGGAAAAAAACAGACTTGTGAGACCGGCCTAAAACAGGGATTCAGATGAACCGCCGATAGGACCATAGAATACAATGACAAAGAAAGGGCGGATTTCTTCAATTACGTTTGTGCTTTATCTATCAACGTGGCCGTTTGGGCAGATGGGCACAGAGACGTGGCTTACTGCCCTTTCTGTACCCATCTGAAGAAACGCACACAGAGGGAAAAAAAAAACAAAAACACAAAGTTCAAGAAATCTGTCCGCTCGTTTCATTTTTTTCCTCTCTTGCCCCATCTGTGGTTTAAGCCCCCATCCCCCCAAAATACAAAACATTCAGTCTGCCCCCCCGGATGCAGTGTGATGGAACTTCAGCTTTTGGGGGGCAGATAATGACATCCCAACGTGTACACAGCAAGCCATGCACAGCGGGACGAGATGGGGCTGATGAATCAAGACCAACATTAATTAGGAGTCGCAGGAGTAAGCTGCACGAGATTTATTACAAGACACACCGCTTTATGAATTGGGCATCTTCAGGTTACCAAAGTCATGGCGTAGCTCCAGGCTTAAAGGGGACAGCTGACTAGTTGTTTTGTGCCATAAATTATGCTATATCCCACTTAGGGTACCGTCTCACAGTGGCACTTTTGTCGCTACGACGGTATGATCCGTGACGTTCCAGCGATATCCATACGATATCGCTGTGTCTGACACGCAGCAGCGATCAGGGACCCTGCTGAGAATCGTACGTCGTAGCAGATCGTTTGGAACTTTCTTTCGTCGCTTGATCACCCGCTGACATCGCTGGATCGTTGTGTGTGACAGCGATCCAGCGATGCGTTCGCTTGTAACCAGGGTAAACATCGGGTTACTAAGCGCAGGGCCGCGCTTAGTAACCCGATGTTTACCGTGGTTACCAGCGTAAAAGTAAAAAAAAACAAACCGTACATACTCACATTCCGGTGTCTGTCCCCCGGCGTTCTGCTTCTCTGCACTGTGAGCGCCGGCCGGCCAGAAAGCGAGCACAGCGGTGACGTCACCGCTGTGCTTTCTGGCTGGCACAGACACAGTGGAGAGAAGCAGAACGCCGGGGGACAGACACCAGAATGTGAGTATGTACTGTTTGTTTTTTTTTACTTTTACGCTGGTAACCACGGTAAACATCAGGTTACTAAGCGCGGCCCTGTGCTTAGTAACCCGATGTTTACCCTGGTTACCCGGGGCCTTCGGCATCGTTGGTCGCTGGAGAGCGGTCTGTGTGACAGCTCCCCAGCGACCACACAACCACTTACCAACGATCACGGCCAGGTCGTATCGCTGGTCGTGATCGTTGGTAAATCGTTATGTGAGACGGTACCCTTAGACCCACCATAGTAACTAGACTTAATATTATTGCTACAGCAAGCATAGATTGCTCACTGTGCAATCCCTCACAAAAGAGACACATGCTTTATTTTAAAAATAATCTTGTTCCCCTTGATGTAGGACTTATTCGGGTACCAATTATGATTTATATCATTGCCTGAGACCAAATTATCTAAGGAACATATTTTTCTTGATCTCATATTGTTTTGTGCCATGTAGTCCTCTTCCTCTGCGTAACCCTGCCCTCAACTCTGATCAGAAGCTTTCTGCCTATGCAGTGTATACAAAAAGCTGGCAGTCACGCGAGAGGGGTTGTACAGAGCTTAGCGTTTAGAAAACAGCTAGATCTGCAAAAAATAAAATAGGGATTTTAACAAAACTACAGTAAGCAGAACAGTAAGTGACACCTCTGGAATCAGGGTCTCTGCCCATACATTATTTTATTGTCAGATTACATAGAAAAAAAACTGGTGACAAATTCCCATTATAATTATATGAAGAAAAAAAAATGAGATTTTAACCCCTTTCTGACCTCAGACGGGATAGTACATCCGAGGTCAGATCCCCCCCTGCTTTGATGCGGGCTCTGGTGGTGAGCCCACATCAAAGCCGGGACATGTCAGCTGTTTTGAACAGCTGACATGTGCCCGCAATAGCGTCGGGTGGAATCGCGATCCACCAGCCGCTATAAACTAGTTAAATGCCGCTGTCAAACGCTGACAGCGGCATTTAACAAACGCTTCCGGCCATTAGGCCGGAAATGAGCGCATCGCCGACCCCCGTCACATGATCGGGTCAGCGATGCGTCAGCATGACAACCTGAAGTCTCCTTGAGACCTCTGTGGTTGTTGATGCCGGGTTGCTGTGAGCGCCACCCTATGGTCGGCGCTCATAGCAATGCAGTAAATCTGCTACATAGGGGCGATCTGATGATCGCTGCTATGTAGCAGAGCCGATACAGTTGTGCCAGCTTCTAGCTTCCCATGGAAGCTATTGAAGCATGGCAAAAGTAAAAAAAAAAAAAAAAAAAATGTACAAATTTTTCAAAAATATGAAAAAAATTAAAAAAATATAAAAGTTTAAATCAACCCCCTTTCAAAATAAAACAAACAAAAAAAAAAATCAAACATACACATATTTGGTATCGCCGCATTCAGAATCGCCCGATCAATAAAAAAAAAGGATTAACCTGATCGCTAAACGGCATAGTGAGAAAAAAATTTGAAATGCCAGAATTACGTTTTTTTGGTCACCACGACACTGCATTAAAATGCAATAACGGGCGATCAAAAGAACGTATCTGCACCAAAATGGAATCACTAAAAATGTCAGCTCCGAACGCAAAAAATAATCCCTCACCCGACCCCAGGTCACGAGAAATGGAGACACTACGGGTATCGGAAAATGGCGACTTTTTTTTTTTTTTTTTTTTTAAAGCAAAGTTAGGAATTTGTTTTTACCACTTAGATAAAAAAGAACCTAGACATGTTTGGTGTCTATGAGCTTGTAATGACCTGGAGAATCATAATGGCAGGTCAGTTTTAGCATTTAGTGAACCTAGCAAAATAGCCAAACAAAAAACAAGTGTGGGATTGCACATTTTTTTAAAATTTCACCGCACTTGGAATTTTTTTCCCGTTTTCTAGTACACGACATGCTAAAACCAATGATGTTGTTCAAAAGTACAACTCGTCCCGCAAAAAATAAGCCCTCACATGGCCATATTGACGGAAAAAAAAAAAAAAAAAAAAGTTATGGTTCTGGGAAGGAGGGGAGCGAAAAACAAACATGGAAAAATGAAAAATCCCAAGGTCATGAAGGGGTTAATTTTTTTTGGCAAAAATCGCCCTACCCTAGTCAACAGTATAAAGAAAAATGGTGAAATCGAGAAAAAACATTCAGAGAAAGGGGATCTTGTAGATGTAAACAACTTGTCATTCCACAGATGGGCTATAGGTCTAGGGCCACTATTGTCTACAGGAAACAGACTGAAAAGAGTCCAGTGGGGAAACAGCCCAAGAGTGTGATCAAGACAGTGCAATCACATCGCCTTCTCAGAAGAATCCAGGACTGTGCTGCGCTGTACTGACAGAAGAGGCAGAATCTGGCACAAGCAGCATGGGGCCCTGCGGTGGCCGAGGTATGACACCACCACACGATGCCGAGTCCCAGGTATGACACCACCACACGGTGCCAGGTCCCAGGTATGACACCACCACACGGTGCCAGGTCCCAGGTATGACACCACCACACGGTGCCAGGTCCCAGGTAGGAAACCACCACACGGTGCCAGGTCCCAGGTATGACACCACCACACGGTGCCAGGTCCCAGGTATGACACCACCACACGGTGCCAGGTCCCAGGTATGACACCACCACACGGTGCCAGGTCCCAGGTATGACACCACCACACGGTGCCAGGTCCCAGGTATGACACCACCACACGGTGCCAGGTCCCAGGTATGACACCACCACACGGTGCCAGGTCCCAGGTATGACACCACCACACAGTGCCAGGTCCCAGGTATGACACCACCACACAGTGCCAGGTCCCAGGTATGACACCACCACACAGTGCCAGGTCCCAGGTATGACACCACCACACGGTGCCAGGTCCCAGGTATGACACCACCACACAGTGCCAGGTCCCAGGTATGACACCACCACACGGTGCCAGGTCCCAGGTATGACACCACCACACGGTGCCAAGTCCCAGGTATGACACCACCACACGGTGCCAGGTCCCAGGTATGACACCACCACACGGTGCCAGGTCCCAGGTATGACACCACCACACGGTGCCAGGTCCCAGGTATGACACCACCACACGGTGCCAAGTCCCAGGTATGACACCACCACACGGTGCCAGGTCCCAGGTATGACACCACCACACGATGCCAGGTCCCAGGTATGACACCACCACACAGTGCCAGGTCCCAGGTATGACACCACCACACAGTGCCAGGTCCCAGGTATGACACCACCACACAGTGCCAGGTCCCAGGTATGACACCACCACACAGTGCCAGGTCCCAGGTATGACACCACCACACAGTGCCAGGTCCCAGGTATGACACCACCACACAGTGCCAGGTCCCAGGTATGACACCACCACACAGTGCCAGGTCCCAGGTATGACACCACCACACGGTGCCAGGTATGACACCACCACACGATGCCAGGTCCCAGGTATGACACCACCACACGATGCCAGGTCCCAGGTATGACACCACCACACAGTGCCAGGTCCCAGGTATGACACCACCACACAGTGCCAGGTCCCAGGTATGACACCACCACACAGTGCCAGGTCCCAGGTATGACACCACCACACAGTGCCAGGTCCCAGGTATGACACCACCACACAGTGCCAGGTCCCAGGTATGACACCACCACACAGTGCCAGGTCCCAGGTATGACACCACCACACGGTGCCAGGTCCCAGGTATGACACCACCACACGGTGCCAGGTCCCAGGTATGACACCACCACACGATGCCAGGTCCCAGGTATGACACCACCACACGGTGCCAGGTCCCAGGTATGACACCACCACACAGTGCCAGGTCCCAGGTATGACACCACCACACAGTGCCAGGTCCCAGGTATGACACCACCACACAGTGCCAGGTCCCAGGTATGACACCACCACACAGTGCCAGGTCCCAGGTATGACACCACCACACGGTGCCAGGTCCCAGGTATGACACCACCACACGGTGCCAGGTCCCAGGTATGACACCACCACACGATGCCAGGTCCCAGGTATGACACCACCACACAGTGCCAGGTCCCAGGTATGACACCACCACACGGTGCCAGGTCCCAGGTATGACACCACCACACGGTGCCAGGTCCCAGGTATGACACCACCACACAGTGCCAGGTCCCAGGTATGACACCACCACACGGTGCCAGGTCCCAGGTATGACACCACCACACGATGCCAGGTCCCAGGTATGACACCACCACACAGTGCCAGGTCCCAGGTCTGACACCACCACACAGTGCCAGGTCCCAGGTATGACACCACCATGTCAGGTCCCAGGTATGACACCACCACACAGTGCCAGGTCCCAGGTATGACACCACCACACGGTGCCAGGTCCCAGGTATGACACCACCACACGATGCCAGGTCCCAGGTATGACACCACCACACAGTGCCAGGTCCCAGGTATGACACCACCACACAGTGCCAGGTCCCAGGTATGACACCACCACACAGTGCCAGGTCCCAGGTATGACACCACCACACGGTGCCAGGTCCCAGGTATGACACCACCACACGATGCCAGGTCCCAGGTATGACACCACCACACGGTGCCAGGTCCCAGGTATGACACCACCATGTCAGGTACCAGTATGTCACCATCCCGCCGTGCAGGGCCCCGGTTGGCATTTAGAGGGCACGCTCGTGTATACTATACGGGTCCCGGCGGCCACTACAGCCTGTCCGGAGCCATCGCTCATGAATCGCTGCTTTCCCCAGTCCCCTCAGCCCCAGGCCATGCTGCTCCCCGCGGGGCCCTGTCCTGTGCCCGGCCGCCTCCTCGCCATGTGCAGACACCCCCACAGCTGCCCCCGTCATCCCCGGGCTGCCCCTCACCTGCCATGTCCCAGCCGCCGGTCATTCCGTCCCTCTGTCCACCCGCCGGATGCCGACTGACCGCCGGCTCTCACTTCCTTAGCAACAGGCCTCGGAAAGACGCGCTCACTTCCTTAGCAACGGTCAACAGGCCGCTGCTTGTACTTCCTTAGCAACAGCTGCGTAACCACGCCCACAAGCGGCAGCTACACGGGCTGATATGGTAGAACTACAGCTCCCAGCAGCCCCGCTCCAGCTCTATGAGGGCCCTTTAGTACCACAATCCCAGGGGCCCCTCTGTGCTTCTTATTTGAACTCTTCACCTCCGTGGCCTAATTCTGTGGAGATTTCTGCAGCTGTACTGGAGCTTTCATTGGTACCATCTTTAGAGGTGGAAAAAAAGTGATTCTGACATTTTAATTTGTTTGTTTTTTTTACACTTTCCAGCATTCATGGCACGGGATAAATATTCAGATATTATTAGTTCACACAGTCGCGCTCACGGTGATGGCAAATATGTATTTTTATAGGTTTTATTTATTCGGGGACCAGCTGAAATTCTAGGTTAAAAAAAATGTACTGTATATGCCCCCATATAAGCCGAGACCCCTAATTTTGCTACAAAAAAACTGGGAAAACTTAATGACTCGAGTGAGAAATGCAGCAGCAACCGGTAAATTTCAAAAATAAAAATAGATACCAATAAAAGTAAAATTAACTGAGACATCGGCAGGTTGTGTTATTGAATCAGGAGCCCCATATAATGCTCCATAAAGTTCATGATGGGCCCCATAAGATGCGTATATGTGCACACGCTGCGGATTTTGCTGCAGATCAGCAGCGGTTTCCCATGCATTTACAGTACCATGTAAAGCTATGGGAAATGAAATCCGCAGTGCACATGCTGAGGAAAAAAACCGCGCAGAAACGCAGCGGTTTATTTTCCGCAGCATGTCAATTCTTTGTGCGGAATCCGCAGTGGTTTTTCACCTGCTCCAATAGGAAACTGCAATAAAAACCGCGATAAATCCGCAGTAAAAACAGCAGCGGTTTTGCACTGCGGATTTATCAAAACTGCTGCGGAAAATTCCACAATTGAATCCGCAGCGTGTGCACATGGCCTAAAGGTTGATGGCCCCAAAAGATGCTCCATAGAATAATATGCCCCATATGCTGCTGCGATTAAAAAAAAAAGAAAATGACATACACACCTCTAGTTGCTGTGGCGGCCAGGTGCCGGAGTCGCCGCTGGCTCAGGCCCCCGACACTTGCGATAGTCACCTGTCCCCGTTCCACTGCCACGCTGTTTCTTCCGGCTCTCTGCAGTGACTGTTCAGTCAGAGGGCGGAGCGTGCACTAACCACATCATCGCGCCCTCTGACCTGAACGTCACAGCCAGAGGACCCGAAAGACAGAGCGCGGCGGTGGAACAGGGACAGGTGAATATCGCATGGCTCACCCTCCCCCGTCCTACTCACCCTCCTGGTGCGATCTGCAGGTCCATGCTTCTCCGATGGTCTCCGGCAGATCTTCCTGTGTTCAGTGGTCACATGGTACCGCTCATTAAAGTAATGAATATGCGCTCCACGCCTATGGGAGTAGAGGCGCGTCTATATTCATTACTTTAATGAGCGGTACCATGTGACCGCTGAATACAGGAAGATCTGCGTGCGCTGGAGACCATCTGAGAAGCAGGAACTTGCAGACCATGTTGGGAGGAGGCGAGTATGATGTGACAGCCGCTACTCCCCCTACCCCCGCCGACCCCTGGGAATGACTCGTGTATAAGCCGAGAGGGGCACTTCAGGCTAAAAAAAAATGTGCTGAAAATCTCAGCTTATATTCGAGTTTATACGGTATATTTTTTACATCCTTTTCAGAGGTTTCCTTAGGGAAGCAAAGGATCACTCTGATGGTGCGTAATACTGTACTGTAATATGGCAGTGTACGGCGACTGGCAGCAGCACAGCCCGAAATCAGACCCCTATACGATGATGACATCTCCTATCCGTACGTCTCATCAGAGTATATGACTGTCAGACGGAGAGGAGACCTCCACACCGCCAATGGCACCTCTACCTGTGTGATCGATGGCACTGAACTTAGGCCCATCTCCCCCTGGAGCCACCAGGCTCCTGCCCGCTTCTTTAGATTGTGCCAGTGCACACAATTTAAAGAGGTATTTCAGCACCTCTCACTGCCCCACCGGAAGGCAAGAGGAGCTACAGGCATCCCATAGACGGCCGCTCGCTATGCCTCATGCACACATCTTATTCTATTTAAAGGGGCACCAATGACTGATCAAACCAAGCACGGCGCTCTGTGTCAATCATTTAAATTCACCTTCCCATCTGCTTGTTTTCCATCTTTATCCGCCACATTCCCTGGCTCTACAAAGCCCGAACTGTCAATCAAAGAGAGGGGGTAGAGACTGAGAAAACAAGCAGGTGGGAAAGTGAACTCAAACGCATGGCTATGACAAAGGTGCAGCCAGCGCCTGTATATGGTTTGATCAGTCATTCATTGCTCACAGTCCCTTTAAAAAGAAAATGCCTGCCAATGCCATCACCTGCCGATGCAGAAGTAAGAGGCGCTGGATAATCGCTTTCATCTAAGCATGCTCAAAGACTTACGCAGCTTCAACCATATACTGTATTCTTCAATAACTCAGAATTTTTAGTTTTAGTTTAATTTTTCAGAAACTAATAATCTGGAAAGTTAGACGGCTGAGAGAATGTTCAGCTCACAGCTATCTAATTTGTATGTGGGGGCGTAAGATGGAAAGATAGAGATGTCACCCCAATGTGGACTTACCAGTATCATTATACCAGAAACAGGTTTCCTGTTCCTGAGCGCAAGCAGAAATCTAGCAGCTGCTTAATCCCATCATTTTTGCAGGACTGAAACTAGTCAGATTTTATATTTTATTACAGAAATAAGTAAAAAATAATGGGAACATGTTGTTTATGTACCAGTGACTCAGTAAGTGGCTCCCTATGTACGCCGCTCTACGCTCACTATTGGGATTGGTAGAAGCTTCTGTTCACATTCAGCGCACTGTGGTCTCATTTTACAGGGTCCGCTGACTGCACTTAAGCTTACTGGAAAGTTCAGAAGAGGATACAGCTGTCAGGTTGATGGAAACAGTCAGACTGTGTGGCTTTTTAAAGGGACTGTCAGCATAGAATGACTGTTCAAACCAAGTACAGGCACTCGGTGCATCATGGTGGGGCCAGTCATTTAACTACACAATCTCACCTGCTTGGTTTCCATCTATCTCCACCCTTCTCTGCCCATAGAAACCCAGAGCTGTAAATCAAACAGGAGAGCAGAGATTGAGGAAAACCAGCAGGTGGGAAGGTGTATTCAGAGTATTGGCTCTGACATGAAGCACCGATTGGTGGTACTTTGAACAGTTATTCTATGCGGACAGAGTCTCTTTAAAGGGAGTGTCAGTACGGACTGTTCAAACCAAGCACAGGCACCCTTGATGTGGCCAAATAGTTCAGTGCATGTTTCCCAAATACTTGTTTCCCACCCTTCTCTAGCTGTATAAAGCCAAAGCTGTTAAAGAGGTGGGGCAGAATTATAGGGAAAACAAGTAAGTGGGAAGGTCCATTTAAAGGGACAGTCAGCACAGAATGACAGTTCAAACCCTAGTTTCATAGTTGTAGGTAGCTAAGTTCATCGAGTTCAACCTATAGCACAGGCACTCTGTGTATCAGGATGTGGCCAACCATTTACCGTAACTACATGTTACCACCTGACTGTTTTCCATCTCTGCCTCTATCAAGCCAGTGCTGGCAATCAAAGAAGAGGAGGGAAAACAAGTAGGTAGAAAGGAGTAGCTAAATGTTTGGCCCCGCCATGATGCACCAAGTGCCGGTACTTGGTTTGAACAGTCACTGTGCTGTTAAGGCTCCTTTTTAAATGCTTATAGTAGGTACCACTTTCCTTAGTACGCCTTCAGAAGTGGCAAGGTTGATAGGAACAAATGTCTTTTCTAGTTTACTTTATCAGGACATCTTAGAAAATGTCCCTTTAAGCAGAATGAAAAATATATAAGGCCTATATATTCAAACATCTGCAGACCCTTCATTGGGGAACTCTGCAGTCATTTCCAAATCATTAGTCTTTATGGTAGAAAGCCCCTTGAAGTCGTATTCCCCGTCGCTAGGATACGCCATTTCATTTATGATCAGTGAGGGCACAACCTCTACGACCTAAGAATAAAGGACCTTAGCGATGCACCACCCACACACTGCCTGATCAGGGGCGCTTCTAGACACTTGTGGTTAAAGGAACTCTAGTTGGCATTATTCACTTTAAGTTTGCATCCCCACTGATCATAAAGTAAGAGCATATCCTAGAGATAAGCCAACATAGTCCAAACTGGGAATACCCCTTTAAAATAAGACAGACACTTGGCAGCAGAGGGTTTCCCAGGTAAGGATTAGAACCGGCCCCTTTGCTGGTCGTCTCTAACCACAGACGAGTATTCTTCGGTAATGTCCTCCCAACGCCACGTTCCCTCATAGCTCATCTGGCTTCCTAACCACTGAATCCATCCCGAAGAAGGAGGAGGGCGTCCCCTGAAGATCACGCTCCCTCTTCACGAACGCCGTGAATGACGACACACAGTTCCCAATAAAATGGTCCGACTGTCCCAGAATATACAGATCTATTTGTGCCACTTCTGGTTGTAAGCTCACAACTTTAACCTACAAGAAAAGAAACTGAAAAGATTAATATACAGGAACTTTAGTGACTTCCAGAGCTGCACTCACTATTCTGCTGCTTTCCTGCTAGCTCTTAGTTTGCAAAATATGCATGTAAATGCTGCCTAACTAAATCACCGACAACAGTAATTTGTGAATGCAGCTTTGGCTGTGACTGGAGTGTAAAGTATGATGCTAAGGAGCTCTGGAGCCTACTCACCTTCTCCCCCAGAGCCTTCTGTAGCTCGGCAGTGTAAGATGTGGAGTCAGTTGCTATATATACGGATCTCGCTTTGGTCTTCTTCACCCAGTACGTCAGCGCCCGCTTGATTTCCTTGAGGTCCGGCAGACACATGTTCATGGTGAGCGGCTTTGCCTTCTGACGATTGTACCCAACACACTGAGGGGAAGCCATGAAATGCGGGCCGGCTGTGCCATCCTTCAGCATCTTGCAAGCGTTAACCTGTCAGGAAGACAGATATGAATAACAAAAGGTTAATGCAGCCAATGGTTAATAAAAAATGGCATCATATTTATTATCACATGGCACCATTTCCCCCCCATTAATGTGATTCTATCAGGCAGGAGACTGGGCAACTGCAAAATTACAGCACAGACATAATGTACAAACCAAAGGTTTGCCACTCAGCTTTTCCACTGCCCAGAGTGGTGAACTGACCGTCATTAAGAGTAAATGCTCACCCAGTCTGAGCCAATTCGCAAATGCACCCCCACGTACGGTCGGACAAGCAGGGCTTCAATTTGCTTCTCTCCCTCATGAACTATCTTTTCGGACCAGACCATGTACTTCTGTAAACTCCTGTGTTCTTCCAGGACCGGAAACTGTGCTGGTGCCCCTGGCAGGGCGAGTACAGGGTGCGTGGAAGCTGGGTACCTGGCAAAATCAGATCAACACGCCTTAGTGCGGCAAGCATTTACACTCAAAATCTCAGTTGCCATGGCCAAAAATGTCTTGTTCGTGACGCAAATGTGTCAAAGGATTCCTAATGTTTGAGTTTTGAAAAATTTGGGGTGTCTGGTAACATTTCCCCGCACTCACCGGCTCTGCCAAACGTCTTTATAATGAGCACCGAAATTAATGCCGTCGAACAGCTCGGAGCGGGAAAAGTCCACATGGAAATGATCCCAGAAAGGGCCAAATGGATTCCCATCCTGGAAAGAGCATACAATACCAATTAAAAGGGGTCGCTAAGGCTGCTTTCACACTAGCGTCGGTACGGGCCCGTCGCAGTGCGTCGGGCCGACGTACCGACGCATGCTGTGAAAGAAATGCCTGACGTGGGCAGCGGAAGCGGTCTTACAACGCTTCCACAGCCCCATTGTAAGGTCCGGGGAGGAGGGGGCAGAGTTTCGGCCGCGCATGCACGGTCAAAAATGGCGGACACGACGCGCAAAAAAATGTTACAGGTAACTTTTTTTTTGTGCCGACGGTCCGCCAAAACACGACGCAACCGTCGCACGACAGTTGCGACGTGTGGCAATACGTCGGTAATGTAAGTCTATGGGGAAAAAACGCATCCTGCAGACAACTTTGCAGGATGCATTTTTTCTCCTGAACGACGCATTGCGACGTATTGCAAACGACGCTAGTGTGAAAGTAGCCTGATGCACACAAACCAGAACCCTGTGTCTACATATTACTGGTTCTCGACACGTTACGTGGACATTTAAAAATAAAGTAGGGGCACCATTTAGAAGTAGGTTACTGCAACATCTAGTCCATGACTGCTGCGTAGGACACCACAATGATTAGGCGGTCCGTTCTTCGGGGAGAAGCTTTATTGCAAGGGTAGCACTATAGTGTTATAGCTATGGTGTTGAAAAAGATAAAGGAGATATTCGCAAAATAGCAACTTGATGATCGCCAAAACGACCACTGATCCCAAGAATTGGACTCTGCGGCACCTCATTAAATCGGAGCGATGGTGGAGATTAAGATTGTCCATGAGTCCGCCAAGTAGTGCTCGGCTATTTCCAGCAGTCCCATAGATCAGAAATGGAGCAGAAGTGTGTATGAGTCACCGTCGCTCTATTCATATGGAGCACTTGGAAGTCCGATTCTCCAAACTGGCGGGGGCTCCAGCTGTACACAGACTAAAGTGGGCCGATAACAATGGGTTTGGTGCATGGGTTGATGTATATGAAGGCGCCAGCGGACTGATGGTTGGGAGATATGCTGGTCGCACATGTCTGAAATAACCTGCTCTCTTCCACATACAGAGCATAAAAGTGCTTGGCCGAGTGAATATCTCTGTATATGGGAGTGAAAGCTGAGATGGCTGTAGGCCGAACAGTTGGAAAAAGCATTGTTCGGTCAGCAGCCATCTAGGCCGGCCTAAGACCCCTAGCAATTTATCAGCCATCTAGTGGATAAGTGATAACTCTGGAAATGGGTTTTTCATATGACAGCGAATAGTTTGCTGAAAGAGCTAGGGGTTCGACTGCTGGGACCTCCACCGATCGCAAGAACTGGGCTCTGTAGAGACCAGTCTGGAAGGAATGGAGCAGCGATGCATATGCTTGGCCTCCATACGATGCATTGTCAACGGGACTGCCAGAACTACTCGGCAACCTCCAGAAGTCCCATAGACAAAAAAAAAGGCGTAGGTCAAGCATGCCTACCCATACTCCATTTTATACGTTGCCTCTGCAAAGCCTTATTTTTTCTCGGAGGGGGGGGGGGGGGGGATTTAAAAGCCCATTTATCAGGACTCCTCAGCGAACCACATATTAGGAAAACCCCTTTAAGGTGACCAGAATAATTGGCGCTCAGCACCAAGGAGGATTGATTGCATCTAAACAAAAACACTAATATCACTTGGTCCACAGCTACTATTCACCTTCATGGGGCAGCCCTTCTTATCAGGGCTCCTCTGAGCGGCCGCGGTAAAGCAGTAAGCTACACGCTTCTCCGCCAGCCAGTACTTGCCAGCAAACGTCTCCATGAAGTCTTCCATACTCATCACTCTGTGGTACTGGCTGAGGGGGGCCAGCTGGAAATATTCTTCAAAAGACACATGCACCTGCAGAAAAGCCCAAGGACACCAATTAGTACGAGGCAGTGGGGCTCCTCTACACCCCCGATCATTACAGCAACACCAGCAATATACACTATGTTCCAAATTATTATGCAAATGGCATTTTTATCGGATTTTCCTAAATGGTCGGTGCTAATGACAGTCAGTCTAATAAAAGTAATCACCCATTAGAGTATACATCGAATTTTATTGAAGAAACCTCCCAATGATAACAGCATAATCTCCAAAATGAATAAAAACTTACAAATGCACTGTTCCAAATTATTAGGCACAGTAGAATTTCTAAACATTTGATATGTTTTAAAGAACTGAGAATGCTCATTTGTGGAATTTGCAGCATAAGGAGGTCACATTCACTGAACAAAAAACGGTAATTAGTCTTACCGATAATTGTATTTCCAGGAATCCATCCTGACAGCACCATGGAGGACGTCCTTCTTATCCATAGTGGGACAGGAAACCACGAGAGTTTAAAAGGACCCTCCCCCTTCCACCCTTCAGTGATCTTCCAAAGTAACACATCTGGATGGATGCAAACAGAAATTTTATTCCGAACATAACAGGTTAAATACAAATGTTACTTCACATAAGTATACCACATATTTACATTTAGGGAGGGAACTAACTGTGCTGTCAGGATGGATTCCTGGAAATACAATTATCGGTAAGACTAATTACCGTTTTCCAGGTCACCACCTGACAGCACCATGGAGAAGTACCAAAGGAAACTTCCTGTTCTAGGGTGGGACTACTGCCTGAAGCACCTTCCTGCCGAAAGCCACTTGGGAAGAGACTACGTCAAGTTTGTAATGTTTTGAAAAGGTGCTAATATTAGACCAAGAAGCTGCTCTGCAAATTTGATCTACCGAGGCCCCCCCTTTTTCTGCCCAGGAAGCGGACATAGCCCTTTATGAGTGAGCTTTAAGGCCTTCTGGAGGATTCTTTCCCTGTGCTTGATAAGCTATGCTGATAGTGGATCTAATCCATCTAGCAATGGTGGATTTAGAGGCTCTTTTCCCCCTATTAGGACCCCCGTAAAGGATGAAGAGATTGCTATCTCGCCTCCAAGCGCTAGTAGTATCCAAATATTTAAGTACCGTTTCCCTAACATCTAGATTATGGAAAAAAGATTCCTTGTGATTTCTAGGGAATTGGCAAAAGGATGGAAGTATAACTTCCTGGTTTATGTTAGAAACTGAAGCCACCTTGGGAAGGAATCCCGGGTCAAGCCTTAATACCAGCCTATCGTCGAATACCTGTAGATAAGGGTTCTGAATGGACAGGGCCTGAAGTTCCCCCAACCTTTTGGCCGAAGTGATGGCTACTAAGAAAACCGTTTTTAGGGTAAGGTTGGTGACGCTTATATCCTTTTTTATATCAAAGGACTCTTTACATAATTCGTTAAGGACTAAGTTAAGGTCCCAGGGAGGGGTAACTTTCCTAATTACGGGTCTTAACCTCATAACTGCTTTAGAAAACCGAGCGATCCATGGGTGAGCAGCTAGGGAGGCATCATAAAATACGCTAAGGGCTGAAATTTGAACCCTCAGGGTACTTGGTCTGAGCCCTTTCCTAAATCCCTGTTGTAAGAAGTCAAGGATTTTGGGTATGTTAGGACAATCAATGTCGATTGTTGTCTCTCCACAAAAGCTGCAGAATGTCTTCCAGATTTTAAGGTATATCCTTGAGGTGACTGGTTTTCTACTTGCTAGTAGGATAGAAATTACATCTTCTGATAAGCCCTTTGCTTTCAGGATCTGCCGTTCAGGATCCATGCAGTTAACTGAAGATTTCCTGGGTTCTGATGGAGGACTGGACCCTGGGAGAGTAGGTCCCTTAACTCTGGAAGATGGTACGGGTCGTCTACTGCTAGTTTCCTTAGGAGAGGAAACCAGCTTCTTCCGGGCCAGAAGGGAACCACCAAGATCACCTGAGCTCTGTCCTCGCATATCTTTCTGAGGACCCTTGGTACTAAGCCCAGAGGGGGAAAGGCATACAACAGACCCCTGCTCCATGACTGAGAGAGGGCATCTATCCTTGCCGGATTCTCCTGGGGGTTCAGGGAATAAAATGTTGTTACCTTTGCATTTCTTCTGGTTGCGAATAGGTCGACAACCGGCGTTCCCCAGCGTCGACACAGGGTATCGAAAACCCTGCTGTTCAATTCCCATTCTGTGGGTGATAATTTTTCCCTGCTCAGGAAGTCCGCGATCTGGTTTCTTGAGCCTTCTAAGTGGACCGCTGAAATTGAAAGAACCGATCTCTCTGCCCAGGCGAAAATCTGATCCGCCAGGAGCTGTAGTTTCGGATGCCTTGGACCCCCCTGATGACGAAGGAAAGCCACCGTTGTCACGTTGTCCGATAAGACCTTTAGGTGTTTGTTTTTCAACAAGGTCTGGGCTGAACGTAAGACCTTCCAAACCGCATGAAGCTCTCTGTGATTTGATGAATTGTTGCTGTCTTCTAGGCTCCATTGTCCCTGGAAGTATCTTCCGAGTACCTGGCCACCCCAACCTTGTTGGCTTGCATCCGTTGTCACCGTGACTGCTGGAGTCTGGACCCAAGAGACACCCCTCTGGAGGTTTTCCGACACCATCCACCACTGTAGGGACCGTCTGACCTGGTGGGATAGTAGGAACTCCTTGTCCAACGAAGACTGTCTTCTGTCCCATGATGCCAGAACCGACTTTTGTAACTGACGGGAATGGAACTGACTCCAGCTGACACATGGGATACAGGCTGTCATGATGCCAACGATCTTCATTGCATCTCTTATTGTCACGCGACTTCTTGTGAACCGTCGAATCTTGTCTATTAGGCCGGATTGCTTTCCCTCTGGAAGGAATGACTTTCTGATCTTTGAATCCAGTATTACGCCCAGAAACTGTCTTCTTGATCTTGGAGTTAGATGTGATTTTTCCCAGTTCAACACCCAACCTAGCTTCTGCAGTGTGGAGATTACCAACTGGGAATCGACATTGAGTTGCGCCACTGAGTCTGCTACTAAAAGGAAATCGTTCGAGATATGGGATTATCGTGATATCCCGTTTTCTGAGATAAGCCACGATTTCTATGACGAGTTTTGTAAAAACTCTTGGAGCCGACGCTAAACCAAATGGGAGGCAACGGAACTGATAGTGGAAGATTGACCCATCCTTTTCCACCGCAAACCTTAGATATCTTTGATGATGTGGAAATATTGGAACGTGGTAATATGCACTTTACCACGTTCTTTCCTAGTAGGGGAATTGTGGAGCGGATGGATTCCATCTTGAACCTCTTGTACTGTAGCCATCTGTTTAGAGGCTTGAGGTTTATGATGGTTCGGGATTCTCCTGATGGTTTTTTTTATAGAGAAAAGACCCGAATAGTGACCCGTCCCTATTTGATGAGGAGGAACAGGACATATCGCCCCCATCCGGAGGAGATCCTGAACATCCAGCCACATTGGAGAGACTGAAGAGAGATGGACGTTGGACACGAAATATCTTTCTGGGGGAATGGATTCGAATTCTATCCTGTATCCCTGAGATATAACCTGCAGGACCCATGGACTCTTGGTAATCTCTTTCCACTCCCCCGGGTAGTTCAGTAACCGCCCCCCTATCCTGGTGGCGTCATTTTTTACGGAACTCTGATCTAGGATTTGAGGATCCTGGATCTCTACTTCTGTTTTTATCTCCCCCTTTCTGGTAGCTCCATCTGCCTTGTTTACCTTTGCCCCTATAGTCTGATCTCTGACTGTAATAGGGCCTGCGAAAGGGCTGGAATTTTTTCTTTTTCTCTTCTGGAAACCCCTTCTTTTCGTCAGAAGCTTTTTCCAGAATGTCATCTAATATAGGCCCGAAGACTCTACCTCCTGAAAAGGGAATGGAACACAACTTGTTCTTTGAGTGGACATCCCCTGACCAACTTTTTAACCATATGGCCCTTCGAGCTGCATTTGACAATGACTGACCCCTGGCAGTGAATCTTACAGACTCTCCAGTAGCATCTGCCAGGAAACCCGTCGCTAGTTTTAATAAAGGGATAGCATTTACAAGAGATTCCCTAGATGTCTTGGCTGACAATTGTTCTTTTAGATCGTCCAGCCACAGATGCATTGATCTCGCCACAGAAGTTGCTGCTATATTTGTGCGGATCACTGCAGCCGAACTTTCCCATGCTCTCTTTAGGAGACCATCGGCTTTTCTGTCCATAGGCTCCTTTAAGTTTGAGGAGTCCTCGAACGGTATGGCAGTTCTTTTGGACACCTTTGCTAAGGGGATGTCGATCTTCGGTATATCCTCCCAGTCTTTGACCTCCTCATGGTCAAAAGGGAGGCGAAGCCTAAAGTCTCTCGGAATAGAAATCCTTCTCTCTGCCTCTTCCCATTCCTCCAATATCATTGAGCTGTGGGAAGAGGTGATGGAGAGGTTAACAGTTATCAACTGTGAGACCCATGAGCGACCGGTGGCTAAGGCTTACCGAATGTGTGCATTAACTGGGAAGACCATTGATGTCTGAGACCGTAAGCCCCCGAACATCTCGTCCTGGACAGACTGGGTGGTTGAAGGCTCTTCCACCTGCATAGTCTGTCTTACTGCCCCCAGGAGCTCATCAATATCAGTAGAAGAAAAAAGGTACTTCTTCCCCTTATGAGGAGGTTCTCTGTCCACCTCCTCTTCCTCCATGTCAGATTCGAAGGAACTGTCCTCGGAAGACGGATCCGATTCCCTCTGTCTTTTTTTAGACCTGGGAGGATCCTGGAGATCCGGTTGGATAGACTGGGGAGTAGATAGGTTAGAGATCGAAGCCTGCACTTCCTCTCTAACCATGGCTCTCATGCTTGTTAACGGGGATGCCTGTTCCTCTCCCACGATACGGGCAGTGCACGTCTCGCACAGAGGCTTCTGCCAGGAGGCGCTGATTTTTGAGGCACATAATGGGCATTTCTTATTCCTCTTCTTATCTGCGGATTAGGTATGCCCCTAAAATAAACAAGATCGATGCTAACCGTCTGTTCAAAAAAATGCCTAAAGGAGACTCCACTAGGTGGAACTCACATGAACCTGGGTAACCGGAACCTCCGCACTGCCTGAAGCTACCGGGTTTGACTCCATAGCTGCCGCTGCTGCAGACGCTGCGCACAACCTACCTTTATCCGCTGTTTGTCCCAAAATACCTCCGCAGGAGGAAGAGGATGGCCGCCATGTTCCCGGCCGTGAACCGGAAGTGACGCACGGCCGGTGAACCGGAAGTGACTTGCCGCCATGTTGCGGCTGGCGTTCAGAGCTGTCGGCGTACCTCGGACTTCAGACCGCATGCAAAGGGAGCGTCCTTGCAGGAGCGAATACAGGTACCACCGGGGACATCCTCCAAGGTCGAGAGCCCCCCCTGGGGGAAGCGACCTTTAAACCAGGAGCAGCGCTGCACTGGTTATGCTGAGGGACCCTATTACTCGGGTGTCAGCAAAGCAGAGACCGGATAGTGGGAAGGAAGAGGCCGAGCCCCCCCGATCCTCACACTCTGCACGGGACAGACGAACTCTCGTCGTTCCTATCCACAGTGGGACAGGAAAAACACTGAAGGGTGGAAGGGGGAGGGTCCTTTTAAACTCTCGTGGTTTCCTGTCCCACTATGGATAAGAAGGACGTCCTCCATGGTGCTGTCAGGTGGTGACCTGGAAAAGCTATTTAACTCCAAAACATCCTAACAGGCCAACTTACATGTTAACATAGGAACCCTTCTTTGACGTCACCTTCACAATTCTTGCATCCATTGAACTTGTGAGTTTTTGGAGAGTTTCTGCTTGTATTTCTTTGCATGAAGTCAGAATAGCCTCCCAGAGCTGCTGTTTGGATGTGAACTGCCTCCCACCCTCATAGATCTTTTGCTTGATGATACTCCAAAGGTTCTCTATAGGGTTGAGGTCAGGGGAAGATGGTGGCCACATCATGAGTTTATCTCCTTTTATGCCCATAGCAGCCAGTGACTCAGAGGGATTCTTTGCAGCATGAGATGGTGCATTGTCAGCATGAAGATGATTTTGTTCCTGAAGGCACGTTTCTGCTTTTTATACCATGGAGGAAAGTTGTCAGTCAGAAACTCTATATACTTTGCAGAGGTCATTTTCACACCTTCAAGAACCTTAAAGGGCCCTACCAGCTGTTTCTCCATGATTCTGGCCCAAAACATGACTCCTCCACCTCCTTGCTGTTGTTGCAGCCTTGTTGGAACATGGTGGCCATCCACCAACCATCCACTACTCCATCCATCTGGACCATCCAGGGTTGCTCGACACTCATCAGTAAACAAGACTGTTTGGAAATTAGTCTTCATGTATTTCTGGGCCCAATGCAACCATTTCTGCTTGTGAACACTGTTTAGGGGTGGCCGAATAGTAGGTTTATGCACCACAGCAAGCCTTTGAAGGAGCCTACACCTTGAGGTTCGAGGGACTCCAGAGGCACCAGCAGCTTCAAATATCTGTTTGCTGCTTTGTAATGGTATTTTGGCAGCTGCTCTCTTAATCCGATGAACTTGCCTGGCAGAAATCTTCCTCATTATGCCTTTATCAGCACAAACACATCTGTGCTCAGATTCAGCCACAAATCTCTTAAGAGTATGATGATCATGCTTAAGTTTTCGGGAAATGTCTAATGTTTTTATCCCTTCACCAAGGCATTGCACTATTTGATGCTTTTCAGCAGCAGAGAGATCCTTTTTCTTTCCCATGTTACTTGAAAACTGTGACCAGCTTAATAATGTGGAACATCATTTTTAAGTAGTTTTCCTTTAATTAGAATCACCTGGAAAACGAATTATCCCATGTGTTTAAGATTGATTTCAGGGATCCATTGATCCCTGAGACACAATGCCATCAAAAACAAAACAATTAAATCTTTATCACACAAATCCAATTTGCATAATAATTTGGAACACAGTGTAATCACCAAAACAAATGCCAGAGACGCTGAAGCATCGTCGATTCTGGTCACTCACATTGGTGTACGGAGGACGATGGTGGTTGTAAACAATCCATGGAGGGACGGCCAGCGTCCGATTCACCATCTTGGCAAAGGCTAAAGAGCCGAGGAAGTGATCCGCCTGATTGCCAAACCGCCCTGCACAGAGAAATGCAACCACTAATGAGTGAAAGGATATCATGGCTGCTACACACTGCACCCAAAACTCCCCCAATGCTAATATGTGACTGCTGAAACACTCTGTGCTGCTGTGCCCTCCGCTGCTTCTTTGTACAATGCATACACCATAGACTCCATAACATGGAGAATATCTAGCAGCTATGAAATCTGGGGTTTTGGAGCAGGCAGAGAATTGGCAGCTGAGCACTGCAGGACTGGGTGGAGAAGCCCCCTTGGGTAAGAAAAGACCGAGGAGGAGGACTAAACATCACCGCTCAGTATAACTTCATGGGGAGCAGAAAATATGAGATTTTGTCAGGCGCTGTCCCCACCCAAGAAAGAAGTGTACAGGATGCTCCCCCGTATAAAGTGCTACATACCCAGGGTCCCGCTTCCCGTATACGGGGCTCAGGGTCTCACCCCTCCGTCCACTCATAAGGTTCGGTGAACAGGGTCTCCCCCTTCCCGTATACAGGGCTCAGTGCACAGTGTCTCCCCCCCTCCCCTATACAGGGCTCGGTGCACAGGGTCTCCCCCCCTCCCGCGCACAGGGTCTCCCCCCCCTCCCGTGCACAGGGTCTCCCCCCTCCCGCGCACAGGGCTCGGTGCACAGGTCCCCCCCCTCCCGCACACAGGGCTCGGTGCACAGGGTCTCCCCCCTCCCGCACACAGGGCTCGGTGCACAGGGTCTCCCCCCTCCCGCACACAGGGTTTCCCCCCTCCCGCACACAGGGTCTCCCCCCTCCCGCACACAGGGCTCGGTGCACAGGGTCTCCCCCCTCCCGCACACAGGGTCTCCCCCCTCCCGTACACAGGGCTCGGTGCACAGGGTCTCCCCCCTCCCGTACACAGGGCTCGGTGCACAGGGTCTCCCCCCTCCCGCACACAGGGCTCGGTGCACAGGGTCTCCCCCCTCCCGCACACAGGGCTCGGTGCACAGGGTCTCCCCCCTCCCGCACACAGGGCTCGGTGCACAGGGTCTCCCCCCTCCCCCTATACAGGGCTCGGTGCACAGGGTCTCCCCCCTCCCGCACACAGGGCTTCGTTGCACAGGGTCTCCCCCCTCCCGCACACAGGGCTCGGTGCACAGGGTCTCCCCCCTCCCCCTATACAGGGCTCGGTGCACAGGGTCTCCCCCCTCCCGCACACAGGGCTCGGTGCACAGGGTCTCCCCCCTTCCCCTATACAGGGCTCGGTGCACAGGGTCTCCCCCTTCCCGCACACAGGGCTCGGTGCACAGGGTCTCCCCCTTCCCGCACACAGGGCTCGGTGCACAGGGTCTCCCCCCTCCCCTATACAGGGCTCGGTGCACAGGGTCTCCCCTATACAGGGCTCGGTGCACAGGGTCTCCCCCCTTCCCCTATACAGGGCTCGGTGCACAGGGTCTCCCCCCTCCCCTATACAGGGCTCGGTGCACAGGGTCTCCCCCCTTCCCCTATACAGGGCTCGGTGCACAGGGTCTCCCCCCTTCCCCTATACAGGGCTCGGTGCACAGGGTCTCCCCCCTTCCCCTATACAGGGCTCGGTGCACAGGGTCTCCCCCCTTCCCCTATACAGGGCTCGGTGCACAGGGTCTCCCCCCTCCCCTATACAGGGCTCGGTGCACAGGGTCTCCCCCCTCCCCTATACAGGGCTCGGTGCACAGGGTCTCGCCCCTCCCGCACACAGGGCTCGGTGCACAGGGTCTCCCCCCTCCCCTATACAGGGCTCGGTGCACAGGGTCTCCCCCCTCCCCTATACAGGGCTCGGTGCACAGGGTCTCCCCCCTTCCCCTATACAGGGCTCGGTGCACAGGGTCTCCCCCCTTCCCCTATACAGGGCTCGGTGCACAGGGTCTCCCCCCTCCCCTATACAGGGCTCGGTGCACAGGGTCTCCCCCCTCCCCTATACAGGGCTCGGTGCACAGGGTCTCCCCCCTCCCCTATACAGGGCTCGGTGCACAGGGTCTCCCCCCTCCCGCACACAGGGCTCGGTGCACAGGGTCTCCCCCCTCCCGCACACAGGGCTCGTTGCACAGGGTCTCCCCCGTTCTCACCCATGCAAGGGCAGTACAGCAGATACCCAGCTGGGTCCCATTCCTCCTCTGCCCGGTGCAGTCCTGTGAGTACAAGGAGCAGGAGGAAACTCAGCGGCTCCATGACGGCCGGAAGCAATCCCCCGGATGCCGCCATGTTAGCGGAGGCAGAGTTGAGGCCGGGCGGGAGGAGCCGCCATGTTGGTGGTGGCAGGTGGGTGACGGGAGGCCTTGACACGCAGAGACCCCGGGCCCGGCCTCCGGCAGTACCATCACGGCAGTGTCAGCTCTCCCGCCCACGGTGGACCGGTGCCTTGCTCCCCGGAGGCCTCGATTAGCCCCGCTCCCTTCCACGCCGCGGAGTCACGTCTCTCCCAGAATCCTCCGCGGGCGCCAGCTCCGTCCTGCGGCCTCGGGGGATAACGGAACCGGCGGGAAGGTTAACGGGGTAGGTAGTGCCCGGGGCACAGATTGTCCCCTCCAACCACTATCACTACCCCCTGCACCAATACATCCTCCTCCTTACGTGCAGCCACCAAATCGGGGGTTCACTGCCCCCCACATGTACACAGCCCCCAAACCACCACTTACAGGCGAGAACCCCAATAACTGCATTAAGTCAGACACGACCCCAGAGATGCCCACTCTAATAATCTAGTGAGACCCCATGAAATCATATAGGACCCCTATATAACCATAGAAGAACCCGACCCTCACTCCTGTACCCCAGATTCCCTGCCATGTGCACCCCTACCTCTCATCTATACCCTACACCTCGCCATCCATCTACACGCCCCTTTAAGGGGGTTTTCCAAAGCCCAAATCAAAATGTAAAAGCCTCCAAAGTAGCTGTAATATTGAGGAGTGGATCAGCTCCGATCATTATAGATCCGGAAAGAGATTCCTGCAGGTGGACAGCCGCCTGGTGTCTCCGTCCTGGAGCCGGGGGTCCGGGGGCTTCACACGCTTCCCATCTGTATAGTTACCTGAGCCTCACCCGTTATCAGCACCAGCCTCCTCCCTCCGCACATTGTCTGGGAGGATCTGAGGCTCCAACACAAACTCTCACCCTCAGGCTATGTTCACATTCCGCTGGTTTTTGTTTGTTTATTTTGCAGCGTTTTCTTATACAAATAAGATGTTTCCGTTTTACAGTACCAGGAAAGGGATGAGATTTCCGAAATCTCCTGCACACTTGTTTTATTTTCCTGACCAAATTTGATAACTTAACTGCAGTGTTTTTGAAATCTATATAGTATTATCCTTCAGTCCATCGTTCCTCTCATCCTCTGTATATACAGTATTATCCTTCACTACATCGTTCCTCTCAGCCTCTCTATATACAGTATTATCCTTCACTACATCGTTCCTCTCATTCTCTGTATATACAGTATTATCCTTCAGTACATCGTTCCTCTCATTCTCTGTATATACAGTATTATCCTTCAGTACATTGTTCCTCTCATCCTCTGTATATACAGTATTATCCTTCAGTACATCGTTCCTCTCAGCCTCTCTATATACAGTATTATCCTTCACTACATCGTTCCTCTCATTCTCTGTATATACAGTATTATCCTTCAGTACATCGTTCCTCTCATCCTCTGTATATACAGTATTATCCTTCAGTACATCGTTCCTCTCAGCCTCTGTATATACAGTATTATCCTTCAGTACATCGTTAATCTCATCCTCTCTATATACAGTATTATCCTTCAGTACATCGTACCTCTCAGTCCCTCTATATACAGTATTATCCTTCACTACATCGATCCTCTCATTCTCTGTATATACAGTATTATCCTTCAGTACATCGTTCCTCTCATTCTCTGTATATACAGTATTATCCTTCAGTACATTGTTCCTCTCATCCTCTGTATATACAGTATTATCCTTCAGTACATCGTTCCTCTCATCCTCTGTATATACAGTATTATCCTTCAGTACATTGTTCCTCTCATCCTCTGTATATACAGTATTATCCTTCAGTACATCGTTCCTCTCATTCTCTGTATATACAGTATTATCCTTCAGTACAGTGTTCCTCTCAGCCTCTCTATATACAGTATTATCCTTCAGTACATCATTCCTCTCAGCCTCTCTATATACAGTATTATCCTTCAGCATCGTTCCTCTCATTCTCTGTATATACAGTATTATCCTTCAGTACATCGTTCCTCTCAGCCTCTATATGCAGTATTATGCTTCAGTACATTGTTCCTCTCAGCCTCTGTATATACAGTATTATCCTTCAGCATCGTTCCTCTCAGCCTCTGTATATACAGTATTATCCTTCAGTACATTGTTCCTCTCAGCCTCTGTATATACAGTATTATCCTTCAGTACATCGTTAATCTCATCCTCTCTATATACAGTATTATCCTTCAGTACATCGTACCTCTCAGTCCCTCTATATACAGTATTATCCTTCACTACATCGATCCTCTCATTCTCTGTATATACAGTATTATCCTTCAGTACATCGTTCCTCTCATTCTCTGTATATACAGTATTATCCTTCAGTACATTGTTCCTCTCATCCTCTGTATATACAGTATTATCCTTCAGTACATCGTTCCTCTCATCCTCTGTATATACAGTATTATCCTTCAGTACATTGTTCCTCTCATCCTCTGTATATACAGTATTATCCTTCAGTACATCGTTCCTCTCATTCTCTGTATATACAGTATTATCCTTCAGTACAGTGTTCCTCTCAGCCTCTCTATATACAGTATTATCCTTCAGTACATCATTCCTCTCAGCCTCTCTATATACAGTATTATCCTTCAGCATCGTTCCTCTCATTCTCTGTATATACAGTATTATCCTTCAGTACATCGTTCCTCTCAGCCTCTATATGCAGTATTATGCTTCAGTACATTGTTCCTCTCAGCCTCTGTATATACAGTATTATCCTTCAGCATCGTTCCTCTCAGCCTCTGTATATACAGTATTATCCTTCAGTACATTGTTCCTCTCAGCCTCTGTATATACAGTATTATCCTTCAGTACATCGTTAATCTCATCCTCTCTATATACAGTATTATCCTTCAGTACATCGTACCTCTCAGTCCCTCTATATACAGTATTATCCTTCACTACATCGATCCTCTCATTCTCTGTATATACAGTATTATCCTTCAGTACATCGTTCCTCTCATTCTCTGTATATACAGTATTATCCTTCAGTACATTGTTCCTCTCATCCTCTGTATATACAGTATTATCCTTCAGTACATCGTTCCTCTCATCCTCTGTATATACAGTATTATCCTTCAGTACATTGTTCCTCTCATCCTCTGTATATACAGTATTATCCTTCAGTACATCGTTCCTCTCATTCTCTGTATATACAGTATTATCCTTCAGTACAGTGTTCCTCTCAGCCTCTCTATATACAGTATTATCCTTCAGTACATCATTCCTCTCAGCCTCTCTATATACAGTATTATCCTTCAGCATCGTTCCTCTCATTCTCTGTATATACAGTATTATCCTTCAGTACATCGTTCCTCTCAGCCTCTATATGCAGTATTATGCTTCAGTACATTGTTCCTCTCAGCCTCTGTATATACAGTATTATCCTTCAGCATCGTTCCTCTCAGCCTCTGTATATACAGTATTATCCTTCAGTACATTGTTCCTCTCAGCCTCTGTATATACAGTATTATCCTTCAGTACATCGTTAATCTCATCCTCTCTATATACAGTATTATCCTTCAGTACATCGTACCTCTCAGTCCCTCTATATACAGTATTTTCCTTCAGTACATAGTTCCTCTCATCCTCTGTATATACAGTATTATCCTTCAGTACATCGTTCCTCTCATTCTCTGTATATACAGTATTATCCTTCAGTACATCGTTCCTCTCAGCCTCTCTATATACAGTATTATCCTTCAGTACATCATTCCTCTCAGCCTCTCTATATACAGTATTATCCTTCAGCATCGTTCCTCTCATTCTCTGTATATACAGTATTATCCTTCAGTACATCGTTCCTCTCAGCCTCTATATGCAGTATTATGCTTCAGTACATTGTTCCTCTCAGCCTCTGTATATACAGTATTATCCTTCAGTACATCGTACCTCTCAGTCCCTCTATATACAGTATTTTCCTTCAGTACATAGTTCCTCTCATCCTCTGTATATACAGTATTATCCTTCAGTACATCGTTAATCTCATCCTCTCTATATACAGTATTATCCTTCAGTACATTGTTCCTCTCAGTCCCTCTATATACAGTATTTTCCTTCAGTACATCGTTAATCTCATCCTCTATATACAGTATTATCCTTCAGTACATCGTACCTCTCAGCCTCTCTATGTACAGTATTATCCTGCAGTACATCGTTCCTCTCATTCTCTGTATATACAGTATTACCCTGCAGTACATCGTTCCTCTCAGCCTCTCTATATACAGTATTATCCTTCAGTACATCCTTAATCTCATCCTCTATATACAGTATTATCCTTCAGTACAT